>NW_024544555.1:0-2656580 GCF_018167655.1 Microtus oregoni
TACTAACATGGGGGACTGTCTAGTAGAAGAGAGGGAAGGGGTATGTGGGCTGGGAGGCAGATACGTGGAGATGGGCAATCATGGGGTTGCTTTTGTATTTGCCTTCTTGAGTATTTTTATCAAAGAAATCTGGGGCACACACCCCGGGTACCCATTTTCTAGGAAAGCCCACTGACGCTTTACCTGCCTGTGATCTGGTTTTCCTGCTGGTGAATCCTTTTGCTCTAGAACAGAAAGATGATCTAGGACTGGCAAGGGCTGGAACTTCCCCAACTTGCAGGGTTTTTGAGAACTTCCCTGCAGCAGTGAAGTTAAAAAAGCAGTGACCTTAAAAAGATCTTCCTAGGTGCTAAAAATAGGATGGTGAAAATCACTCATTATTAGATGGTTCTTGCCTTAAAAAGTCTACAGATAGATTCCTGGAATGATGGAGTAGGGAAGAAAATAGATTCCTCTGTTTTAAAAATCCACGATGCTTTTAGAAGTAGCTGAGGCAGTCAGATTTCCCCAGAAAGAGCCCCATGGGAAGGTGTGGAAGGTGAGCTGTTCCTCTGTCCTGGGACGCCCTACCAAGAAACGGGGGTACTTTCCCCAGAGGTCTCATACAGTGATTATCACTACCAGCTTCCAGTAAGGTCCAGCTAGAGGCCACGCCCCATAAGCAGGTCTGTAGGACCGGGGTTTGCCCTCAACTGCCTACAGCTTCTGCGGTTGTTTGAATGAGATGCCTCCTGTGGTCTGGACATTTGAATAGTTGGTCTCGTGTTGGCTGTTAGGGAAGCTTGGGGGAAGCCTAGGAGGTTGGCATTGCTTGCTGGAGGCAGTAAGTCACTAGGGGTGGACTTGGGATGATTTTTCAAGGAGCTTACATCAATTTTAGTTCTCTACCTCTATCTGTCTGTCTTTCTCAATCTCCCTCTCTCCCTCTCTCTTTTCTCTCTGTTTCCTGCTTGTGGTTCAGCATGTGAGTTCTCAGCTGTTCCTGCTTGCTATGCCCGGTGTTTGTTGCCACACTTTAGAGCCATGATGGCGAGGGCCTCTTATCTTTCTGGAATCATGAGCCCCATATGATCTGGGTTGCTTTGGTCGTGGTGTTTTATCACAGCAGTAGAGACCTAACTAAGACAGCCTCTTCAGAAAGTAACAGCAGGGCACAAGAACACCTCAACTTCAATTCCCAGCCTCAAATTCCTGTCAGTTTGTCTATCAATGCCACGCAGAAGCCAGCTGTGATGAAAGCAAGTCAGGGGTTGTATCGGGGCTAAAGTGACCAAAAAAGTGGTCTCTCTGGAGTGTGCTGGAATTAACCTTGGCAGACGGTAGGAGGGCATTCCAAACGGTGATCTCCCAGGGCAGCCGAAACTGAGTGCCCCCAGTCCATAGGGCTGCCAATTTGTAGAGGCTGTCACAGCAAGGATATTAAGAATGGCTGACGCTTGCTTCATGTCACTGTGCATTAGGATAAAGTGGGCAGAGAACAAAAAAGGCGGTTTTATGTATGAGCTTCAAGAGGATGGTCGCTGGAGGTAGACATTCCCAAGTGGACTGGCTAGGGATGAACGATCCAGGGCTTCTCACTGGGGCAGATGCATAAAACATGGGGATATGAGGTATGAATATCAGCAGAAATTCATGCATTTCACTGTTTAATAGTTTTCTTGAGTGTTGCCGAAGAGACCCACCAAATTCCCATGATATAGACAGGGAAGCTGAGGCACATAATCACTCACTAACTTGTTCTAGGCTGCCAGGACATGGATCAAAGTAGATACATGGAATGCCCAAAGAGTTCTGTGAGGTTTATGTTTTTATAAGAGATTTAATAAGCTCGAAAACATTGTGTATGCTTCTTCAATCAATGAATTGTTCCTGAAAACATTAACCTGAAGACCAGGGGGATGCCTCAGCGGTCAAATGTGATGATCTGAGTTTGGTTCCCAGGACCTAGCTACTGAGAGTTGTCTTCTGACCACCTATGTCCTCTGGCCTGTGCACATGTGTGTGTTCCTCATAGTCCCGCCTTTCTGCAAATAAATAAATGAATGTGAAAAGAATAAGATGATATTAAACTAACATTATCCTTAGAAACTCTAAGTTGAAAGTTCCTGATCTGGATAACAAGGTGTGGTGATTTGAATGTAATTGGCCCCCATGAGCTCCTAGGGAGAGGCACTAGTAGGAGGTGAGGCTTTGTTGGAATAAGTATGGCCTTGTTGGAGGAAGTGTGTCACTATGGGGTTGGGCTTTGAGGTTTTCTGGGTTCAAGGTACCACCCAGTGTCTGAGACCACTTCCTGTTGCCAAAAGATGTAGGGCCCTCTCTACCTCTCTGGCATCATGTCTGCCCAGACAGTGTCAAGTGCCACCATGAAGATAATGAACTGAACCTCTGAAATATAAGCTGCCACAATGAAATGTTTTCCTTTATAAGAGTTGCCATGGTCATGGTGTCTCTTCACAGCAGCAGAGCCCTAACTAAGACACAAGAGAGAATATGCCCTTGTCAGCAGGGACTCAGGCTTGCTACTTGATTCTTTCCTCCCTTCCCTGGCTCAGCATCTCTTCCCAGATAGCCCATGATCCCTGTCTCCATCCACAGTTTGAGCTCTAATAGATTCCTTTTCTACTGAGACATGTTAATTACTCATTATCTTATGACTCAAATCTAAATTCCTAATGAAGTTTTGGGGGTCACAATACTCAACATGAGGCCATGACACTCAACTTCATACTAAGGCTAATTCAAATATTTAAACACAATTTAGTAAATTAAAAAATTTAAAAACAAAAGAGTATTTAAATAGAAATATTTAGACCTGGAGAGACATCTTATCAGCTAAGGACTTAGAGCGTACACCACTCTTGCCAGTGATAGCGGTACAGGTCACAGCACATACATTGTGTGGCTCTCATCCTCCCATGACTCCAGGGAAGATGACATCTTCTTCTGGATTCTGTGAGCACACTCACACATGTGCACATGCACACCCACACATATACATACACACATAATTGAAAATAAATAAATCTTTAACAAGTACATAAAAATAATTATTCCTTTAAAGACAAAGTCTCTTTTATTCCAGGCTGGCTTCAAACTCTCTTGATAGCTGAGGGTGATCTTGAGTTTCTGACCCTCACGATATTATCACCTGAGCATTGGGATTATGGGTGAGCCCCATGACACTCAGTTTAAGCAGTATTAGGGCTTGAACCTAGGACTTTGAGCATGCTAGGCAAGCAAGCACTCTAGCAACCAAGCTCTATCTCCAGCCCCCCAAATAAAAACAATCCTTAAACTCTCTTATAATTGAGGTACACGTCATAGATTAGAAAAATACATTTACACACACGCCACTTGATATTAGCACCATAAAAGGCAAGGGAGCAGGTATGATCATGTCTATATTTTAAAAGTAAACTGCTAGTTTTCAAATATATTTAGACTTACAATAAATCTGAAAGACAGTAAGAATCCCAAGCAGTCTATACCTAATCTCTCCTGTTATAATATCAACATTTGTATTAATATGAACCATTTGACACGTTAATGATCCAGTATGGATGAATAACATTACCAGAAGTTCATACATTATTACTTAGATTTCTTGTTCTTTTTCTGTTTTAAAATTCTAGTTTGGAAGTCATATTGTATTTAGCTGTCATGGCTACTTGGATATCGCTTGTCTGACGGTTTTTATACTTCCTCTTCTTTCATGGTTGTATAATATTGAGGAGGGTTGGCAAGTCCATCCCTCAGGACCTTTCTACTGTTTTTCTCAAGCTCTTGCTGAGTTCATGCTTGCTATGAAGGCCACAGAGAAAGTGTCTTTCTCACCACAAGTTGCCATTGGTACTACCAGCATGGCTCTTCACGGAAGATGCTAGTGCTGATCATTGGCTGAGGTACCTGTAGCTACCATGACCTATTATTGCCTTTGAAATTCCCTAGGCATACTTACATTTCAGGGGTGTTGGTTTGTGCTTATCTCTTTGACAGCATCTACAAGAACTATTTACAGTGCTTCATGGGAACTTAGCCTCCCCTCACCTATTCATTTATTACTTTATTATTTACATATATATGGACTTATGGAAGGTATTTTATGTCTTGAAAAACTATGATTTATTTTATACCGCTTTATTGAAACAACTAGAATTTTTGTAACAGGAAGCTATAGACATTGACTTTGGTGTGCCTTTGACAAACTCATCTTGTGTATTCGTTATCCCAATCCTAGGAAGACCTGTTTCTCTTGGGAGCTCTGGTCCCCTTTGTTGGAGAATTATCTTTAGAAACCACGATCCAGGAAGATATCTAAATGGTTTAAGAGAACTTACTGCTCTTGGGGTTGGGGTTCCCAGCACCCACATAGTGACTCACAATCACCTCTAAGTCTAGTTCCAGGGGATCTGATTCCCTTTTCTGGCCCCCACAGATTCCTGAACATATGTGATATATGACAATGTATATATTACATGAAAATGAGTTTTAAGAAAGAGAAACCAAAGTCTAGACACTAATACAGTTTTTGCTTCCAGAATATGACCCTGGCTGGAAACGGATTATTCCCATTTTCTATGTGAGAATGGTGAGATTCCAGGAGCTTTTAGCCATTTTATGAAGACATCAAGAACAAGAATCTCTCTGTCTTTGGACAGTCCTGCCTCAACTTTCTAAGTCTAGAAGTAGTTCTGTGTCCCTTCCTATGCTCAGTCCTCTGTACTGCCGTGCTCTTCTCCCTGCAGAGTCTGTTCCTTCCCCCAGGTGCCCACTGCAGTTTGTTAATGATACTAGAAAACATGCCTGGCAGCAGGACGTGCTTGAGTTAGTTAGCATACGACTCTTGTGCCTTGTGCTGGCCACCCAGCACACCTCCCAGGCACTCAACACTTGCAGACCTGTTTGTGCATGCGCAGGCAGTATTCTTGGAATGTGACGAGCAGGGGGAACCATGAGAGGGACACCAATAGCTTGCCTTGCTTCTTCCTGGAACTTCTGCCATTTGGAGTTCTTGGAGACAAGGCCACAGTATCCTCAGAGTCATCTAGGCAAGAGTCAAAACATGACTGCCTTTAGTCTTGTTAGTGTGCAGGATTCTTCCCACAACCTCTGCTCTGGAAGTCTGACATCAGGATCTCTGAGACAGGGCTAAAGCTGTGTATTGAACATCCTCTTCACCTTGAGTCAAGTAATGCTGAGTCAAATAATGCAGTAATTCATTCTGCAATTGAATATTGTTAAGTCCATAATTCCTATACAATATAGCCTTGCCAACCCAACCGGAAATACCTGAAATATTAAAAAAATTCTACTAGGACTTAAGTCTCGTTCCATCTTGCACACATAAGACAACAAAAATGCATAAGCTTAAGTGTGTGTGTGTGTGTGTGTGTGTGTGTGAGAGAGAGAGAGAGAGAGAGAGAGAGAGAGAGAGAGAGACAAATAGAGAGAGGAGACAGACAGAGAGAGAAAGAGAAAGAGCAGCGCAGAAAGGCCTCTTTTATAACCCCAAACCCTCTTTCCAAGGTTAAACTGGGCCAGACCAAGCTTAAAGGCGACAGTTTGGAGTTGGATCACTAGGCTTTCTGTCTGGTCTCTGTGTTCAGGATTTATTTGAAGCTCCCTCATACTGTGCTGAGGTTCTGAGAAATCCCAGAGAACAAAGAACCCAGTTAGCTGGGCCTGGCTTCTCGGTCATTGCACCTGTTCCAGATTGGCTTAGCGGGGAGGCCTGGTTCATCTTCTGCTGGCAAAGGCTGTTCCACAGGAAATGTGTTTTCTAGTAACAACCTCTTTAGAAGTAATCTGTAGAAGAAATTCCCTTCTTTTTTCTCTCTTCCCTCCTGCTACCTTCCTTCCTTCCTTCCTTCCTCCCTCTTTTTTTCTTCCTTTCCTTTCTTCATATACTTGGGAAACTCATTTATTCAACTAAGTCCATTCGTTGTGTTGTATTAAACCTGACTTTTAGAACACATTAAATAAAGCATAATTGTTTTTGAGAGACTGTTTCATTATGTAGGCCAGACTGGCCTTGAACTCTCAGAGATGCCCAATTCTGCTATCAGACTGCTGGGATTCAAAACATGTGACAGCCTGGTATAAATGGATTTCAATTTAAGGCAGTCAAGCAGAGTGACACAAATAAATACTGAAAACATTAACGGAAATGTTGCTAAGATGAAGGTTTTCAAGGTTAAGGAGCAAACTCCAACAACAAGCAGAATCCACTGCTTCTGCTGTTTCTGATGATCTCACCAATTAACTATGAATTAATATTAATTAATATTATTTAATTAATAATTAATCAATTGTTGTGAAAGCATGCTCTTCTCCTCCACTAGTTTATTTAGTTCCTTATTTTGCTTAACAGGACGGTTTTCCCCCAACCCCCAAAGTAAACAAACATGTTGGTCCCACCTCAAATTACTGACCATATGAAACATTTATTTTTGTGATGATGATGATGATGATGGCAAGGACAATGACATTAAACAATGACAAGACAAACATCATATACTAGCTCTACAGCTTTGCAATTGCTTACATACCCTGTCTATTCTGAGTAGGGTTTTTTTTTTTTCCTTTTCTTTTTCTTGTCAACTTAACAGAAGCCAGGATCACCTGGAAAGGGGGAACTTCCACAGAGAAAGCGCCTCCATCAGAATGGCCTGGGCAGGAGGTCCTGGGCTGTGTAAGAAAACAGGCTGAGTAAGCCACGGGGAGCAAGCCAATGGTCGACGCTCCTCCAGGGCCTCTGCATCAGTTCCTGCTTCTGATTTCCATCACAATGGGCTACAACCATAAGGTGAAGCAAACCTTTCCTGCCCATGTTAGTTTTGGTCATGGTAATTATCACAGGCACAGACAGCTGACTAAGCCACTGTCTTGGGAAGCTGGGAGATCATGATTATGCCCATTCTCGGAGAGGTTAACGAAGCTGCCCACAGTCTGGCTGCTCAGGCGTAGAAGACTGAGCTGAAGTGAACGCACAACAAGCAGCAAGCTTTCACCCTTGACTGTGCAGCATCCCCCAGAAGTTTTGAAACACACGTTGATGGTGGTGATAGTGACAAGGACAGAAAAATGCTTTCTGTGAGAAAGGAGAAATGCAAAATACTCAAAGTTCTCTCCAGTTTTAAATTCTACATTACTGAGTTGAAGGTATTCAGGTTTAGAGATGCCTACTTGGTAAGAATGGATGTGTCTCCCACTGTTTTCTTACTTTCTAGGATAATGTTAGAGCAACATTAGCAAGGATTTGTGAATTTGGGGGAAAAATATGCTGTTCTTTGCAGAACAATTATTTTAAGCAGTCATAACTCTGTCTCCAAGTCCCCTTAAGGGCACAACTCTCTACTCTGTAGAACAGTTTTTCTTTCCAACTTCTGGTTCCAAAGTCTGTTAGAAGGGTTCAAATAACTAAGAAACCCAGAAACACAGCATGGCCTTCTGTGGGCCCTGCTGACCCAATGGAGAGTCAGGCAGCTGGTTGCACCTCCAGCTCCCATGCATTGCTTCCTCCTGCCTGGGCTGTGCCCTTTAGGAATGGATGCTTTGGAGCAGCAGACAGTGTGGTCTCTGCAGAAAAATGCTCTTCTGTTTTTGGCTTTTGATACTTCCAGAATGAAAGCTATTTCTATCATTCTTTTGGGATTTTAACATAAAGCACATCTCTGAATTTTACAGTCAAGAATGGTGTGGGCAGAAAGCCATGTTGTAATGATATATCCTCTCAATACTTTACAAAGGGCATGTGCTAACCTACAGTGAGCTATTCTCGCCACTGCCTTGTTAGGTGCCTATTTTAATAATGTGCCATTTTCTACTTCATATAAAAGTATGATTTCTTGACACCAAATGTTTAGGGCATTCTTCTTGTACTGGTTAGTTTTTTTTTTTTTCTCAACCTGATACAAGCTAGAATCATCTAGAATCAGGGAACATTAACCAAGAAATTGCTTCCATCAGAGTGTCTATAGAACATTTTCTTAATTAATTATTGATGTGGAAGGATTCAGCCTACTATGGTCAGTGCCTGTCTTGAGCAGGTGGCCCTAGGTTGCATAAAAATTCAAGCTGAGCAAGCCATAAGCTGCAAGACAGTGTGGAACATTCTTCCACTGTCTCTCCATCAGTTCCTGCCTCCAGATTCCTGCTTTGAGTTCCTGTCCTGACTTCCCTCAGTGACAGAATATGATTGGGCTATGTAAGCCAAATAAAACCTTTCTTATCCAATGGTAATTTTTTCCCCATGATATTTTTTCACAGGAATGGAAAACAAGAAGGTTTCCTTTTGGTCATTAACTTGGCCCTTAAGAAGCTCATAGTCTGTTCTAGAAAGCATAAAACCAAGAGTAATTTAACTTTCTTCACTGACACATGCTTTACCCTATATAAATAAATAGCAGATAAATTAATATACTTTAGGGCCTTTATAAGAAGGCAAAGTCATGGCCCCCATTTCTACCTGGGCTAGTTGATTTCACTCTTTTGTTCCATAGTTGTATACATAAATTTATCCCCCATCAAATCCACAGAATGTATGTTATTTATCACATTTTGTGCATAACTACAAAATGCATGCTGCTTATTCCAGGGGTCTGCATGCAAAACACAGTATAAAGTTCTGTGTCCAAGGAACTGGACTAATTGATCATCAATCCAAGACAGGTTATCTGCCGTTGACACCATTAGACTACCCCATAGCTTTGTTTCCTGAGCACTTGCTAGCAAATATAACTGAGCACAAATTCAACCTGAGTGAACACACTATTTCTCCGTCTTCAGAGGAGTTACAAGCTCAAAATTCAAAAGTCAACACTGTTTTATGGTTTTCATGTTAGGGCATGAGAAGTGTTTTAATTTGGTGCTTAAAATAATCTCAGTCCGAACACAGAGATTGCAGGGGCAAAGACTCATTTGCTCGCGCCCTTGCTCATTCCATTGGCCGGGGACTCTGCAGGCACCAGCAGCAGGAAGGCAGTTGCAGGTAACCCTGAAGCATAGTGTGCCCAATCACGTATGACCTGCGCTGCCCAGTGTCAGAAGTGTGTCCAAGGGCCTGGCACTTAAACAAGTCTCAGGAAGAGAACCAAGCTGTTGCTGAGCCCAGGAAGTTTGCAGAGTGTTCAAGGGTGAGTAGGAGAAAGGGAGGCCAGGAGGAACTGACTAGGTGGAAACCGAGTCACCTGATGAGACAGAGCTGAGGGGGCCTTGGAATGTGTGCCTGAGTGGAGGACTGCCCCTAGGGGGAGGAAGTTAGCGAAGGGTGGCTCCTTTTCCTGCTCGCTCGCCATTTGCATGAGTGCTGACTGCACTGTTCGGGCTCTGCTTTGTTCTCTTTGCACAAACTTTCTCCTGCATTATCCTGCAGTCTCGCTGCAGTAGTTTAAAGTTCTCGATCGCGACCTTTCCAAACAGGTCAGAAGTCCTAGAGCAGGAAGGAAAACTTACCCAGTCCAGGAACTTTGTACCTCAGATCAGAGAGAAAACTCAGAATAGAACTGCCAAACTGGCAGAGTTCCTGGTGCTGAAATCAGTGTGAATTTGTCAAACTTAAAAAAAAAAAAAAAGAAGAAGAAGAAGAAAGAAATTATGTAACTTGGCTTTGAGAAACACTTTTTATCCTTTTTGGGTGCTGGGCCTCCCTTCTCTGCCTAGTGCAAGGAAATGTCACCATTTAAAGTCAACTCCAGACAGGCCTCCCTCCTCAGGCCTGCTAAAATTTTCTTATTGATCCAGGTTCTCTTGGTGAGTGCGTCTACGGCAACAGAATGATCCCAGTAGCAGCTAGCAGCTGGGAGTGGGAGAAACCTCTGGGCTATTGGTCTCACCGTGTACTGCGTAGCTAATTTTATAGGTGCTGATAGACTAAAACGGGACAATGAAATTGACTTCAGTGGCATGTTTTATGTAACCAACATGGATCCACAACATTATCCTTTCAATATGCTTTCTTTTCATGCTAAAGTCTTTGAAAGCTGCCAGGCCTTTTTATACTCACAGTGCATTTTAGCATGCAGGGCAATAGCCACACTAGAGAGTTGCTACATGGTTTAGTAGCTGTTTTATCGGACAGTTTGGGCCTAGAGTTTACCTTAAGGCCTTTGGGGTAGCTAGGGAGATGAGGTTGAGAATGTTCTTTTTCCTTTGGGTGACCAACCTCTGCCCCTTTCTCTTAAATGTAATTTTACACAAGTCGGGGTGAGAGGGGAGAAAGGCCACATTCAGGGTGATGTTGCACAGCGTACTCTTGGGGCAGTGGCGGTACCCCACTTCGGCACTCTAAAGTGGGACCACCTCGGTCGTCAGAGCCTGCTATTATCCTCCTGTACTCCCTATGGACGCTGTAGGGGAAGCATGTGCCATCAAAGAGAAAAGAGAAAACCTCAGTTAATGCAGCTTTATCTTTCTTTTGAGAAGCACTTAAGAGGCTAGTAACGGAGTTCTGGGGCACAAGAAGACACTCGGTAGAGATCAAAGAATCTAGAACGTTGGAACTGGAAGAGACTTTGAGGGAAAAAAAAATATATGCTTGGAAACTGAGACTCACAGACTTAAGGGGTTTTATTAACCATACAATGGGATAGTGACAGTCCAGGTCCGAAAATGTCCTCTCAAGTCCTACTCCTAAATCAGATGCCTTGGGCCAAAATAACAAGGCTAAAAATCATCGAGAATGACACAGCATTGGACGACCAGACACTTCATTTTAGGACTGAATCTGTCTAATTAGACTAGAGGCATACACGTTATCTTCATAGGCGCCATCTTCCTAATGTCATCCATCCAACAAGCAAGCAACCTACTGATGTGGTTTTGTGTTTTGTTTGAGGGGCTAAGAGTGCTGGTGGATATGGGCTTTCTCCCTCACCATATGCTTGCCTATCCTGCCTGGCCCACTAGGACAGTTACTTTGTGCTACATTGTAAAGAGAGACAAACAGACAGAGTCAGGAAAGCTAAGGAGAGAAAGCCAAAGTATCTGGGCTAAAACTTGGCTCCCTGAGGCCAATTAGAAAGGCCCTAGAAGACAGGGACTGAGTTGTGACAGATGCGGGCTCTTCCCACCACCTCTGTTTGGCTTTATTTGCCTGCTCTGAGAGTCCACTTCAACCTTAAGAACTGAGCCTATGGTTTCCTGGACACTGCCTTACAGAACCATGGGTAAAATGGTTTCTGGTTTGGAGTGACTTTTACAGGCAGGGAGGGTGTAGTATGTATAAGCAGGTGATTTGATTAACAGTCCCTGAACTGATGGATTTTTAACAGCAACAACAAAGTCGTAGGAACCAGTGACAGTGATTACCCCTCCGTGTGAGAGATGGCGAGGAGGAGGCAAAACCCTCCTATTTCACATCATGGCTTCCAGCCAGACAGCAAAGCAGGAATCTGTGGAGCTCAAGGTCTCGCAGGCTGTTATTTCTCTTTGTTATTATTTCTGAAACAAGACCTGGGCAGAATCAATTCAGGCGCAGAAAGACTATTACTTTAATTTTCTACATGAAATTGTCAGGATGCCTGAGTTAGAAGAAGACAGGCGACTGTCATCTGGGCAGAAATTAAATGAACGAATTAAATGAAGCAAATGACATCTGTATTAGCAAACTCCAGTCATGAGACGAAATAGGACTTTTGGCACAAACTCTTTGGATTTAAAAAAAAAAACAAAAACAAAATAAAAAGAAAAACCAGGAACACAAATGATGAGGTAATATCCGTGCAAAAGAACTCCCCCTAAAGCCTTAGGGAATCAATGTTAGATTCATCAAGGAGAGTTAATTTTATGTTGATGCAAATGGATTTTGAAAGCTCTTAATTAGACTTTGTCCTAAAATAAGTGATTTTTCATAAAAATTTAAAATTTACATTCTTCCCTCCTTAAGTAACTGACATACTTTCTTTTTGTCAAATGGGGAAGCCAGGCTGGCTAGCAATGGTGAAGAGCTATCTTACAAGTGTGTTTTTCACTGTCCACAGATATCCAGTCTCTACTGGTTGTGCAAAGAACAGCACAGAATCCAAGGAAGTTGGTGGCATTTGTAAGAGCAAGTTACCCTAGCTAATATTTACGTACTTCATGGTCTACTGGGATATGATGTGACTGTGGCGCTCTCAGGCTTTGGCCAGTGCACGTAGATGCAATCATCTGTGCGCATGCCCAATGTTCTTTGTCGTTAGTTTTTACCACGAAAGAGAAAATAAGTCTAGTTTCACCATCACCTTTTTTTTTTTTAAAAAAAAAAAAACCACATTGTTAACCTCACACCATCCTAAACACATCATTTATGGTCTGTCCTCTTTGGCCACTGTATAGTCCCTTTCTTTAGGACTTATTTTGAATTTATGCTCGGCTATCCACATCAAATCGACCTTTTGTGTGTTCCATTCTCGTCTATGTTGTATGACAAGAGCTGGTTGGATCTATGGCCTTCAAGAACTGGAAGGAGGGTCTTAGCCCCTGTAGTTCAGTGGCCTCACTATGTGTGTGTGTAGGTTTGTGTGTGTGTGTGTGTGTGTGTGTGAACTGAATTAAAAAAATGTTTAGTTCTATAGTCATTGAATAAGGACCTATTTCAGACCAGAAGGTATGCTGGTACCTGGGACTGCACATATAATTAAGAATCAGAATCATTCTTACTGTGATTGTTTTGTGGGACTGTACTCACACATCCATAATTGGGATACCATATTTAAGTACAAATATAGATATGTGTTTAGGGTATTGGGATGCCCAGAAAAGGACATGACTGAGGAGACAGTTTCTTGGAGAAGACATCAGGCCAAGTTGTAAAGGATGAGATGGAAATAACAATATAAATACTGCATGAAGTCGGCGTGGTGGCACACACCTTTAATCCACTTGGGAGGCAGTCAGGTGGATCCTTGTGAGTTGGAGACCAGCCTGATTTATAGAATGAGTTCCATGACAGCCAAGGATACATAGTGAGTTCCTGTCTCTAAACTAAACTAAACTAAACTAAACTAAACTAAAATGCTGCATGAACAAAAGCAAGGACTGTTTTAGGAAAAAACACGAGGAAAGTCCTGACCAGTGGGCTCAGTGTGGCGTGTGCAGGAGTGTGAGCTGCATCTTGCTTGGGAGCTCAGAGTTGCTAAGAGGAACGTGAGGCCAGGTTGAGAGAGCTGCAAATGCACACAGAGGATGTTGCATGGCGTTTAGGGCCTAGCACCTGATCCTGCAAGCTCTGGGGGTGGCAGGCTGTGGGAAAAGCCACTGGGTGTGATGAGGAGTTTCTGTCTAAGCTGGGGCTAGATTTGCATTTTAGCGAGAGTGCCCTGGGAGCTCTATGGAAAACAGATCTGAGAATAGACCAGAGGAGGATAGGAGTCTCTTCCTTCTGCTCCCAGAGTCCATCAGTTTTAGACCATGATGCCTCTACGACCCAGCTGGAAGCAGATGCCTTAGTGACCCTACGTGCATCCCTTGGCTTCACGGGCATCTGCTCTTTCTACCAGGTGGGCGTCTATTCTTTTATCTGATGGTAACCACATCTGGTTTCCTTTGGGGGAGCTATTCCTATTCCTCTTTTAACTTGAGCATTCAGGGAGAGGTAACTTCTTTCCCCAGACCTCCAGGGCTTGCAACTGTGTTAGACCTTGTGAATTTATGTCTTCTTTTCTTTCCAGGGAAGTCACTGTTCTGTGGTGGGCATGTGGTACAGGCCAGGATGGAGAGACAAAGTTCTGCCCTAGATGTTTCTGTTATGTACATACCTTTCTATCCATATCAGTTTTGTGAGCTATATCTTTGTGGAGGACTTCTCACAGATACATCAAGAGATGTTTCTGAATTTTCCAACGCCACAGGGAGATTCCACGTGGCAGCAGTGCAAGCCATACCATTTGGGGACTTATAGCCTTTGGATGACTGTTTTCTGCTTTGATTAGCCTTCAAGCTCCACCCTGACTTTTAGATCCAATGGACTATGGCAACAGAAACTCATTAGAAGATTAGCTCTCTCATTAGATTACAAAACACATAAGCCTTGGGTTTAAAGGACCTCAAAAGCTCATTTGTTTCTGGGACCCCATGTTTCTTGTTGTCTGAGTCCCAGGCCAGGTCAGAGGGAGCCATTTCTCAGGTCCCTCTGATACTAGAGTTTGGAATCCTAAGAAGCACAGCTGTTGCCCAAGAGAAAACTGGTCAGCAGAGTTGAATGTTTCTGCTCAGCTCACCCCAGGCAGTACTTACGCTGAACAAAGGTGTTTGATAATGTAAAGACTAATAGGGACAGGGTAGTGCCAGGATAGACCTAGAGGAACGTAACGGAAACCATCTTCCTTTCCACTCACTGAGTGGAAAAGTTTGAAAACTCACTGAGGCAAGAAGAAAAATAATAATAATAAAAAAAAAACCTGTTAGCAGTTTTGTTGTATTGACTTCTGAGCTTTTCTTCCATGCAAACACATACATACATACATACATACATACAAGGTATGCACACATATTAAAAAAAAAAAACCCAGGGCACTGGAGCCTGTTTCTCTTGCTTTATCCCTGGCTTTTTCCACTGCACAGAGTATCTTGGGCACGCCCCCATATGCATATCTTTCTTAAGTAGGCTGGAATAACCTCTAAACAGTTCCAAGATGCCCTTATCTGACTCCCCTGTTTCTAAATGCGTGCCAGCCGCCTGAGAGCAGCATTCTGTTGGCCACTCTTCCAGGGAACATCTGCCGGCTGGCCTGCCTCTTCCTCCTCCTTCGGCAGCGGCCAAGTGATCCATTGACCCGAGGAAAAATACTGAGCCAAGGTCATGGACAAACCCCAGGGCTGGAAGGATGAGGAGGTGCTTTTCACTTGTAGACAGCATTCACAGCAATACTGCCTGTTTTGCTGTTGATCATTCAAGTAGGGATCTCGTCTCACCAGCCTGCTTCTCCTCGCTTTACAAAGCCCTGTGGCTGCCAAGCGATTATAGAAAAAAAGACCCAAGTCCTTTTCGCTTCCTGGATTGTTGGGCCCCTGGTGATATCTTCACTGCCTGCCTTCCTAGATGACTTTTGAAGCTCCTGGTCATCTTACAGCTTTGTTTACCCACTATCTTTAGAGATTGATGTGCCCCGAGTGACCATATGGAGAAGCTTGTGTTTGTTTCTGGTAGCAGGCTTCATCCTGAACTCAGCGTAATTACAAGTCCCATCAACCTAAGTGATTGGACGCTTATGTCTTATCTTTCCCATGAGACTGCAGGCACTGTGGAAGTAGGGACAGGTCTGGGCTATCCGCTGGGTGACTACTGTATCAGTTAATAAATGACAGAGAGAATGTTGCCATTATTGTTGCTTGGGAAAGGAAAGAATGTGCAGGGAGAGGAACCAGCTTCACTGTATCCTCATCTTTTTGCTTGGTGCCAGCGCAGGAAGACTTCCGTTCTCCCTGCTGCTTCTGTGGGACAAAACACCAGAGAAGCTCCCACAGTTCTTCCTCATGCTGCTGTCTTCGGTTTCCCATGTCAGACTCAGAAGGTAGAGGGAAGAGGAGTCAGGGGCCTTGGCTTTCTTTTCTAAAAGACGCAGCTGTGGATGATCCCTGGGCAAACGCCCAGGAAGGCAATGCCTCTTAGAGAAGCGCAGGTTTTAAGTTCCCGTGACAAACCTGAGACCTGCAGACAGAAGTGACCTATGGCTCAGCCTCTCTCTCCCCGGTGTGGTAAGGCGAAGCTGCAGGAATATTGCACACTTTCTGTTTGGGGCTTGACTTTCCAGCTCTTGCTCTTGGATGCTTTCTCTGTGACAGTAATAGCTCTTCACGGCACCGGCCTCGGAGGATTTCCCACCCAGGAGTTCAGAGGAGGGTGCGACAGCTGCCTGGGCTGTGTGTTTTCGTCCCTTGCTGCTGAGTAGCAGCTTGCGTGCATTTCCGAAGCATCCCCACCTAGTTACTGAGAGCCGTGGCCTCTCCCACAGCTACTAAACTTCTCTCTTGGCTTCCCACAGTCACTTTTAGGCTCAGAGAGCACAGATGACTCTTCTGTTGGAGAGGAAAACCCAAGTCCTTTGCCAAACATTCAAGGCCCTCCTGGTCTGAGCTTCCTCTCCCATGTCTCCTACACAGTTACTGTGTAGGAAATCTTTGTTTGGACACATGTCATTCCCTGACTCCATGGCATTGTTTAGTTTTAGTTTTTGGATAGTGCTAATCTCTCATTTCTAGCTGCCTGTCCCCTTCTCTCCATGCTGGAGCATCCTCTCCACCCCATTCCTCTGGGAGCAACAGTCCAAGTCCCTTCTCTCCTAATCTTCCCAGTTATCTTGGACAGAGTTTCCTCTCTAGCCCTGCTAGTGTGACTTTTGGGCAGCACTCTGCCCTCTGCCCTCTCCTCTTCTTTGGTCTCTATACTCCCCACCTGACCTTCCATACCCGCTTGTCATGGCATCCTTTTCTCTCCAGGCCTTCAACATCGGCAGTTCTGCAAAGATGGCCCTGGGCACACGCTTCTCATTCCAACCTATTTCCAAGTGACTCACACGCTTGTATTCCTGTCTCAGCTCTTCCCTCTAATGGCTTCTGTCCCGCTCTTGGATCCTTAGCTGTATCTCATTCCTGGGATCTTTCCGGCATTGCCATCCACCGAGGCATGAAATCCAGAGCTCAGGGCATCGTCCCAGGCCTCTTTGTTACAGGCTCTGCCTCTCACATACGTATGCCATGCTATTTTAGCTCTCTGTGTACATAAGACCTCTCTTTCTAAAAATATCGCTTTGTCCCGGGACGCTGAGACCGTTTGTCACACAGCATGCCATGGCTCTAGCTTGAGCATAGCGTCACAGTGTCACAGGGACATAGCACCTAGGATGTACACAGCAGACAGGTACTCAGAAAGTAAGAGCGCTCCTAATGTCAAGTGTTTAACCTAGACAAATGGAGAGGATGCCAAGGTCCTTGTCTGCTGTCCCTGCCCTGACTTTAACCATCAGAGAATCCCTAGGCTTTCCAGCCTTCAGATGCACACACAGACATGGGATTGACTTCAGAACAGTAGTTTTGTTCCTTATAGAGGAGTTGGGACAGGAAATAACTATTTCTTCATTTTCACCCCCAAGCTAAGTCAATGGCGCAACACCTTCAGCCTTCAGCACAGAATAGGCTGAGTCCGTTCTGTCACTGTGTGAAGGGTTATGTGAGGTGAGCTCTGGGAGGGAAATAAGAAGCTAACCGCAGGCATGGGAAGAGGGCTTATGCATGACATTTGATGAACAAGTTATAGATGTTTTTAATATTAAAAAAGTCAGATGGAGAGGTGTGAATTTTACACATCGTTATGAGAGATTTTTAAAAAGTGCACGGAGAAGGCCGCCTCTCATTTTCAGTGTCTGGGAAGTAGGGGGGGACGTAACCAGTGCAACTTTTGACACAATTCTGCACGACAGACTGCCAGATATCAACAGCGCTATATTTCTGAGGAGCCCAGCGGTGAGGCATTCACCGTGCCATCTTTGGACATGACTCATAGTGGGGAAGCTTTCACAATGCTTGAGCATGAGGGCTCCCAGGTCCTCTTAACTGCCTGTATTCACTCTCCCCCACTTTGTTCTTGAGTTTGAGGACTTTCCCATGGAGGCTATCAGAGACAGCTCTTGGTCTCTCAGAACCGTGTTTGCGGTTGGTTTATTCACCAAACCTCCTCAGGTGCTAAAATTATCAAAACTTATAATTAGAAGAGTATTAACTTAGGTGCTAAAAAATTAAAGGCATAATGACGTTGCTAGAGCCCTTGCCTTCCTATGACCAATGAATGCTTCCACAATGTCTGGCAAATATGAGGAAGTCAGCGAATATTAATTTAATGAATGGTGGATATTAATTTAATAAATTAACAGTGGAGGCTATCAGTCTTCACTAATGATGCTTAATCTGGTTGGGAGAAAATATAGGGCACAGAGAGATATGACTGATGAGGAAAAGATAATAAATACCCTAGAAAACACCAGAAAATAGTGACAGGAAATTAATAGAAAAAAAAACCAACTAAAATCATCTGACGTAGTACTCTATCAATCTCACGTGTCACCAAGGACACACAAATTAAGGTGACAAGGTGCCATTTCTCACTGAGGTGACTGGCAGAACAGAAGAGTCTGCCGGAGCCAAAGATTGTCGAGGATCTGAAGGGCTGGGACACTAATGCGGTAGGTGGGTGGATAATTGACAAGCCATTTTGAAGAGCCATTTGGCGAAGGTTTGTGAAATTAGAAAGCACAGGATATTTGACTCAGCAAGTCTTATCTCTGGGTTTATGCTCCAGAGAAATTATTTCAGGTGTGTAGAAGTGGGTACTGTGTAAACTTACTGCAGCATTTAAAAGTGAGTGTGTGTGTGTGTGTGTGTGTGTGTGTGTGTCTGCGAACAAGCACACACACATGTGTGTGCGTGTGTGTATGTGGAGGCCAGAGGTCACCATCAGATGTCTTCCTCTATCACTCTCTACCTTACATTCTGAAACAGGGTTTCTCACTGACCCATCAGCTTGTCAAATCAGGTCAACTAGCTGACCAATGAGATTCAGGGATCCAGTTCCCTCTCCCAACCTCTAGATCTCTGGGTTTGCAGACATGTGCCATTGAACCTAGCTAGCTTTTATGTGGGCTCTGTGAATTTGAACTCAGGTCCTTATATGCAAGTGCCAAGCATTTTACCAACGACGGTAGCACGGCATTGTTTTAGTAGCAAGGATCTGTGACTAAGACAAACTTTCATTTGTGGGAGGATTGGTAAATGAGCTGCACTTTACCAGTCAAAGCAAAACTCACCACATAGTAGGGAGGCTGAAGGGGCTAGACAAAGCATGCATACATCTCAGATACCATGATATGATTTTTTTAAAAATCAAGTTGAAGAAGGATATAATACTATGTGGGCAAAATCTATAAGCAAACAGGCTGAGTGAGTCGTGGAGACCAGGCCAGTAATCAGCACTCCTTTGTGGTTTCTGCTACAGTTCCTGCCTTCAGATTCCTGCTTGAATTTCTGCTCTGGCCTCTCTTGATGATGGACTGTAACCACATGTATAATATGCAATATTATAATATGTAATAAACTCTTTCCTCCCCAAGTTTCTTTCCATCATGATTTTTTAGCCCAGCAATGTAGAAGCCAACCAATATGACAGACTGTTGGGGAGTAATTTTATTTTCCTTCCTGTGGCCACTGTAGGTTTGGGAGCAGTTTTCCATATTGGTCTCATCATCAACACGAGGGAGATGAAGGATAGGACAAAGCTTCTCTGGCAATAGGGGGGACCTTAGGGCTGGCTTCTTTGTATCTGCGTCTGGTGCCTATAGCATCTAGTTTAGTGTAATAATTTGAGAAAACTGTGTGCTTTAATTCTTAAAGAGTGCAGTACACCTTTTCTTCTGTGAGAGCCCACAGCTGAATGGCATGTTTTTCAATCACAAGAACCCTCACATTTTAATTAGCTAAAATGATCTGACATTTTACTTTTTGCTATAAAAGCTTTGAAGAGTAATCATTGTTCTTTGTTGTTGGAATAGTGAGTGTTTAAGGAGAGCAAACAGGGCAGTCTCCATTGAATCTGTAGAATTCCATAAAATCCTGCTTGTGACAATATCCCCACTGCTAATCAAGCCCATTTAAGATGATGGTAACTAACATGGAGTTTATCTACAGAAGTATTTAAATATATCCCACGTTGCTGACCGTCCACTTGGGACTAGGAAGATTGTAGATGATAGAGAAAGATAAAAGAGACTTCTTGGAAGCAAACAAAATAACCTATTAGGTCAAAATGGTCTTCCTGGGAGTCCCTGTGGGGCTTGCATTAAGCATGGCCGTATAGCAAATACAGATTGAAGCAATTAGCCACTTCCAACTTCATGCAAGCAGTAGCAGTGGGAAGTGTGCCAAGAGGGATGATTAAGGATTAAACAACACCATGGGAACCTGATCAGGAGCTCCCAGGGTTTACTGCCAGCACATAATATTTCTACATCTCCACCTCCCGGATTGGGAAAGGCGGGCTGGGGGGAGGGGATGCTTTTCTGAGACCCCACCCTTTATCTCCACATTCAGCTGGAGGGAAAGTCGGGGAAGAGGATTCTGTCTCAACCAGCTCCTAGCAGGGAACCTTGCCAGGAGAGGCAGGAAGGAGCATGCTCATTTCCAACCTTTCTGGCAAGCTCAAGCAGGAGTCACAGCCCTGCCAATTCTATTTTTCAATACAGCTTTAAAAAGGGTTGTGTCTCCACACGCAGAGGGAAGCGTACAGAGGACGGTGTTAATTTAAGCAGCACAACAACTTTTTTTTTTTTAATTTAAGGGGAAAAAAAGCCTTAGACTTTGCCTGGCTGTCCAGATCTTTACTTACAGGTGGTTGATCCATATGAAGGTAAGAAATTAGAGAGGAACACTTTCTCTGGTAGCCATGGGTGTGCCACCCAGCTCCACCTCCGCTATCCACCAGCCCTGGGCTGGACCTGTGGAAACAGAGCTGAAGTTTGGGTTACACGATCCTGCTAGTGCTGATAGCTTGAAACTGGATAACTATTAAAAGAGAGTGGAGTCTGTGAGCTGCAGGAGTCGGGAGGAGAGCTAGACAGAGTAAAGGCAATGTCACCTACATCCTTTGATGAGGTGAGAACTCTGGACAGTGAGCAAAAGGGCTCAGTCTTGTGCATCCTGAGGGCAGGCATTTTTGCTTAGTTATAGTCCTGCATAATCCATGCTGGGTATTATGGTATCACAGCTATTTTTTATTAACATAGGATTGCTTAATTTTTCCTTTCCTCCCTTCAACCTACCTCCTCATATCTTCCTTCCTTCACATACTTCCTCAATCTCTCTCAAATTCATGGTCTTTTTCTTTAATATATTTTATGTATATAAAATTATATATAATTTAATCATATAAACTAATATATATTATATATTAAAGAAATTTTGAATAAATAAAAATAAAATAATTTTTCTTTAATATATAATATACAATATTTTGTTCGTTTATTTTTGGATTTTAGAGACAGGGTTTATCTGTAGCTTTGGAGCTTGTCCTGGCTTTAGTAGACCAGGCTGGCCTCGAATTCATAGAGATCTGCCTGCCTCTGCCTCCCAAGCGCTGGATTAAAGACATGCACCACCACCACCACCACCACCAGGCAATATAAAATAATTTTTAATATACTAAATTATTTAAATTGAATATATATGCCTAAACATATAAGCCAAACTTGCGTGAGTTTAGTGTTACTTGTTTGTATATAACTTGGTACTGGATAACCAGTTAGGTGGCTCATTTCTAAGGAAGGCTATTTCTCTTGCTCTCGGCATTCCTGAGTTGCCTGAAGTTCTTTGCCTAGTGGTGGGGCCCCATGAAATTTCCCCTTTCACATTAGCACTTCTGTTTGTGTGGTATTTGTTCAGGTCTTGTTTGGGCAGCCGTACTGTTGAGGCATCATGGGTGAAGCTTCCCTGCCGTTGCTAGGAGATGCAGTATCTTTCCTAGTCCTCTGGCTCATACAATATTTCCGCGACCTCTACTGTGATGTTTCCTGAACTTACAACCATTCCCCTCCCACAAAGACCCAGACTGTTTAAACTTGCCTTAGGTCACTCAGCTCAGCTGAGTCCCAGATGTGTGCACAGCTCGGTGATATGGCTCCTGAAAGAGTGTCTAGTCACTGGCTCTAGGGCTGTACCCTTGACAAAGGGAAGAGAGGAGAGAACTAAGGAAGGGTGAGAGGGTTAATTTTTCAGAGGCATCTTACTTCTCGATTTAGTGGTGCTCAACCACCTGTTTGTGTACATAGCTGTGCTCATCTGTATCCCCCCTGGCAGGAGGAAAGATGCTCTAGAGGGACCAGCTGTCCCCTCCCTTTGGCTACCAGACAACGGAAACAATGTCCTCAGGAATCTCGTGCTGGGAGAAGGGAAAGGCCGAAGAAGCCTGGTGCCAGCCAGAGGAAGAACTTGTCTTCTGGAAAAAGATCTCATATCGTTCTGACAAGTAGTCAGGCCGCCTTGTAGGACAGACTGGAGCCCAGACAATGATGGGCTGGACCACACCTTGACCAGTACCTACCGAAGCCTAGGGATGATTGCTTGTTAGGATTTCCAGGGCCCAGGCTTTGGCACTAATGGCTCCAATAACACCGTCACTGAATACTTGTTATGTGTTAAGTTTTTTTTTTTTTAATCTCACTTGGTCATTATTTTAACCTGCAAGATAGATACTATTACTCCGTTTCGTGGATGAAGAAACAGTTTGAAAGTCCACACAGTTGACTAGTGACAGAGCTGGGACTGGATCTTAAATTCCTCAGACTCTAGAACCATTTCTTTGTTGCCGATTCTGCTTCTGAGGAGGACTTTCTAGAACAAGCCTGGCTTCTCGTCACCACTCTGTGAATAGTGGCCAGTTCCAAAAAAAAAAAAATAAGATTTACCTTTTCAATAAAAGTTTGTACTCAGATGAAACAGTCATTTGCTTAAGTCTACATATAGCAACTTTTTTCTATTCCTTTTTTTTTTTTAACTGGAAATCATCTAGGTCAGAGATTCAAGCAACCAAAGCCGATAAGCATAGCAAATCCACTCCCTTCTGTGCAGGATGCCCGGGGCAATGGCTGTTGCTGGGTTCCATATCTGTGCAGAAATATGCTTCCCATACTTTCCTTTTCCTCTAGCTGCAGGACTTGGGAGTTTCATCTCACACACATGTTCCTTTTTGAATTGTTTAACCATTGCAAAGATACCACTGTGCGGGCACCTTTGGCCTTATTTACAGAGTCCTTAATGGACGGGCACTTTCGTTGCTTCTGGTCTTGTGCCATCACAAATCATGCTTCAGTTGGCATCCTTGTCCCTATACTTTCATAGCATAGTTTCAGTTGAATCAAGTTTATGGAGTGAAAATCAGACCAAAGTGCATTTGGGGGTCCATTTTGAGGGACTCACAGATCCTACATGCTCAGGTGACTACTGAGCACACGTTGGATGAGTATGATAGACAAGGGGATGTAAAGAATTGTGGTCCCAGCCCCAGCTCTGCAACTCTTGAGCTGGGTGGCCTTGGAAAGTTACCTAAGCTTTCAAAACCAGAACTTACTACCAGTTAAATGCAACAGTAGTAACGCTTCACTGAACTAGATATATGCTAGGTAGTGATGTTTTAAGTTCAAGACTCAAATGGTGTTAAGACAAAGGAACTATTATAGAGGAAGATGGTATATGTAACAGGAGGGGGTCCCTTTGTTTTGTCCTGCCCGGCTAGCTTACACCCAAAATAATTGCACAGAAACTTTATTAATTAAAACACTGCTTGGCCATTAGCTCTAGCCTCCTATTGGCTAACTCTCACATCTTGATTTAACCCATTTCTATTAATCTGTGTTCACCACGAGGTCGTGGCTTACTGGGAAAGATTTAACATGTCTGACCTGGCATCTCCATGGCGGCTCTCTGACTCTGTTTTCTTCCTCCCAGAATTCAGTTCTGTCTCCCCGCCTACCTAAGTTCTGCCATATCACCAGGCCCAAAGCAGTTTCTTTATTAACCAATGAAAGCAACACAAATACAGAAGGACCTCCTATACCAGGTATACCCATAATAATTGATTGAGCCATGATTTTTACCTCCAGGAACATGGCATTACAGCTTATTTCCAAACCATGTCTTCCCAAGGGGATACATGGATTAGGAAACAGATATTTGGATGGGCAGAGAGAGAGAGAGGTGAGGAGCAGAAGTGTATCTGGGGGGGGGGCAGTAGTAGCATAGTGTGTGACCTTTGCAGGGTGTGGCTGCACCGGTAACCTGGTGACGTGATCCTGTCTGATGAGATTTCCTTATGATTTCATATCTATGAAAGGAAGGCTGGGAACAGAGCGTCGTGTGATTTTGGAGATCTGTTACATTGTTTAGTCCAGAGTAATAGAACGTGAGCGAGGGAGACGCAGATTTATTTATTTATTAATTTATTTTAGACAAGTAGTCAAATGATACTGAGAAAGGAAGCTGTAATGAGGATGAAAAATCAGCCTTCTGTGTGAGGAAGCCAAAACAAAGGGGTGGAGCTAATTAGGGAACATGACCTTGGCTATGAACAACAGAGCAGAGCTGCCAGGGAAATTCTTTCCCAGAAAGTTAAGTGCGCTGTTTGAGCCGGGGCTGGATTGGCTTCCCAGTGCGTGAATGGGTTCCTGCTGACTCAGTGCTCTTGTTCTTCATGTATTGTATCATTTAATTCACCCACTGCTGCGTGGAGTGGTGGGATTATTGTCCCTATTTAACCAGTGAGAAAACAGAGGCAGCAAGAGGTGATGTGGCTTTTCCCAGGGGGTCTGTGTTCTCACCTACTGCATTTAGTAGGATGAGGTGGTGGGATTTCTTCCACAGAGAATGCAGTCAAGACAACAGAGATTTGGACCTCTCTCCTGGCTCTGCAACCATCCCACCAGATGGGAAAGCTTGGAGAATATCTTTCTAGCTGCAAGCCTGTGTGTTGTCTGTAAAACAGAAGAGGAATAGTAGCCAACTTATGGATGGGGTTAGATGAGATCAACACTATCCAACCCCAAGGCCAGAGGCTGGACCATGTCAGCGCTCGAGAACTACATTAAGAACCAAAAAAAAAAAAAACCCAAAAACCCATACACACACATTCTAAACTGGTGTCAAACTCACAATGTTTAAGATTAGACCCTTTACGTCATGATCATAAATATTTATAGACTATCAGTGTCTCCTGCCCAGACAGTAAGTAAATAGAGTAGAGCCATGTGCTATTAGTTCCATCAACGCAAATACCACTTCTGCGGACTCTTTTCTACTGGTAGCCTACTGGACTCCATCTCACCAGATTTATTTCTCAGTCAACTGAGCTATGAAGTCCACGAGGAGACTCCAACTGCAGTGTCTACATGATTAACTAAATAGTGAGACATAAAGAAAACTGAAAAGAGTCCCTTCTAACTCATAGACTCTATCCTGTGTGGTCCCGTTAGAAGAATTTGTTATAGTTTTTATTTATTTATTTTTTTTTAAAAAAAACCAATTCCAGCACTTGAGAGGCAGAGGCAGGCGGGATCTCTGTAAGTCTGAGGCCAGCCTGGTCTACAAGAGCTAGTTCCAGGACAACAAGGGCTGTTACACAGAGAAACCCTGTCTCAAAACAAAACAAAACAAAACACCCCCAGAAACAAAAAAGATTAAAAAATACAAGTTGTAAAACTTGTATCTTTACAAGTTGTGTATGCACACACACATGTATATATGTGAGAGTTAGCATTTCATCCTAAATTGATGCTTTTAATGTGAGCCCCTGCTGTGATCCAATGCCTGCAAATCCAACTATACAAGTTTAGTTCACTCAGCAGTCCTGTGAAGGACAATGCTGTCGTGATTCTTCAACTAATAAAGGAACTGAGGCTCAGAAGGAAATATGACTTGGACATACCAGGTGATCATGGTCTCCAAACCTGGCAGCAAAAACATAGAAATATTACAGAGACCCTGTATTCAAATAGCTGGACTAAATAGTCAAGAAGATCCTATAATCAATTATTTAAAAGTATTCTAGGGGTTGGTGGAAAAAGTTCAGTGGGTAGAATGGAGTTTGAGTCTTCAGCACCCATGTACACTCTGTGTGAATAGTACAGCCTGTCTATAATTCTTATACCTGGAGGTGGAGAGAGAATCCTTGGAACAAGTGAGACTAGCCCACTTGGCAAGCCCTGCATTCAAGCGAGAGACTCTGACTCAGTATATGAAGTGGAGAGGGATAGAGGAAAACACTAAATGCTGGCTTCTACATGCTTTGATACACATATGTCCATGCATCTGACCACATATATGTAAACACACATGCAATACACATATATATGTATAAAAAAGGAGTTACCTGACACATAGTTATGGCTGAGGGGATTGTGTTATATAAAATTGTTCTGGTTGCCGGGCGGTGGTGGCGCACGCCTTTAATCCCAGCACTCGGGAGGCAGAGGCAGGCGGATCTCTATGAGTTCGAGGCCAGCCTGGTCTACAAGAGCTAGTTCCAGGACAGGAACCAAAAGCTACGAAGAAACCCTGTCTCGAAAAAATCAAAAAAAAAATTGTTCTGGTCTAGGCTACCTTGGAGGTTTGTAGCGCAGGCTGGCTTCAAATTCACTTCTAGCAACCTTCTTCCTTAAGTCTCCTGAGTGCTGGGATTCCAGGTGTGAGCCACCATGGCTTTGTTTGGATTTTTATTGTATGAGATAATGGTCCATGGGAAGTAGTTTCTTGGCGTAGTTCAAATGATATGCTGTGGGGGTTTGAGTGAGAATGCACCCCGCCCCAGAGGCTCATACCTTTGAATATTTGACTCCCAGTGAGAGAAACTGTTTGAGAAGGATTAGGAGGTGTGGCCATGTTGGAGGAGGTGTCACTGGGGCTGGGCTCTGAGGTTTCAAAAACCCATGCCAGGTCCTCTTTCTTTCTTTCTTTCTTTCTTTTTTTCTTCCTTCCTTCCTTCTTTCCCTCCTTCCTCTCTTCCTCTCTCTCTCTCTCTCTCTCTCTCTCTCTCTCTCTCTCTCTCTGCCTGCTGCCTAATGGATCTGGATATAAAGCTCTCATTTAGTGCTCTAGTACCTCACCTGTCTGCTTCCCACCATGATCATGAACTAACCCTATGAAACTGTAAGCAATCCCCCAGTTGAAGGCTTTTATCTTTTAAGAGTTGCCTTGGTCATTGTGTCTCTTCACAGCAATAGCACAGATGCTAAGACATGTGTTTTCTTAAGTATGTGCTGTAGCAAAGTTTGAAAAGCTATGATGGTGTGATTCCTTTGAAAGCCTGAAACAACAAGAGCAAACAGATCCCCTGGCTCCATGCAGCCTGTCATGACAGCCTGTCATGGGAGCTTCCTTCCCCGTGAAGCTGGCCCAGCAGCCTGTCCTCACTCAAGCCCACTCAGCCAGACTCCTCCAGGAAGACGCTTTCCTTGCCATGGGCTATGTGGCAGACAGCGATGATCTACTGCTTGAGAACAGTAAACAAGGAGGACGAAAATGGTAGCACCCCAGTGGTTGACAGACAGAGCACCTGGAGGAAGGAGTCAGCAGTAGCTAAGAACCAAGGACCATGATGGTTAGAGAGCAGGCTTGGATGCCAACTGTGATTCAGGCCTGCTGCCAACAGCAGGCAGATGGGGTCTGGAGGCCCCCTCTAGGTCTCCCTGGTGGGATTTTCCCTGGGTCTTGTCCCACCTAAGACCACTAGCTGGAGTGCCAGATTCATCCCTTCCATAGTCTTCTTTCTATTGCTGTGGTAAACACCAGGATCAAAAGCAAGCTTTGGAGGAGAAATAAGTTTATTTGGTTTACACTGCCGTCTCGCAGTCTATCACTGAGGAAAGTCAGGCCAGGAACTCATGCAGGAAACTTGAGGTGAAAACTGAGGGAGAGACCATGGAGGAATGCTGCTTTACTAACTGGCTCCCTCTGGCTTTCCCAGCTCCTTTTTTTTTTTTTCTATGAGGACCCATCTGCCTGGGGATGACTCAGCCTCTAATGGACTGGGCCCTCCTCCATCAATTACCAATTAAGAAAACGCCTCACAGGACATACGTGGATCTAATCTACATGGGAAGTAGTAAAAGACAAGATCTCCTGAGTGAATTGGGAGCATGGGGACCACGGGAGAAGGTTGAAGGGGAGGGGAGAGGCAGTGAGGGGAACAGAGAAAAATGTATAGCTCAATAAAATCAATTAAAAGAAAAAGAAAATGCCTCACAGACAAGGACATAGGCAACTCTGATTTGTGCAATTCTTCAGGTGAGGGTTCCTTTCCCCAGGTGACTTTAGGTGTGTGTAAAATTGATAGTTGACATTGACTATAGCAATTGCCTACATTGCTCTGAAATGGGCCTCAGCTATCCCTACATACAAGCACGCTTTGTCAGCATCTTCCCTAAATGGTTTTGTTCTTTTGGAGGGTGTCTCTTCTCTCTTGGCCCCTTCTTCTGAAGAATGACTTCCCTAGAGTCCCCCTTTGTTTCCCTCTATCTTCATGACACATGGCGTGAGTCTAATACCAGATATCTTCTTTGCTTCCCCGGGTATTGTCTGCATCTACCATCAGTCAGGACAAGCACTTGACTCTCACAGTTGATCTAGGTACCCAGGAAAAGTTGGGGGAACACAGCAAGTGTTCAATGAATGTTTGAGAAATAACAAGGAAGAACAAGAACTTCCAACCAAACTTTAGGCCACATGATTGGAGCAGAACTTGGGCCATGGTGGTGATAAAATCACTAGCTATCAGACCACCAACACTCTCCATTAGCAATGTATTTGAATAAAAAACTTCATTATACCCATAGAAGGGACAGTTATTAAAACTCTTTGGAAAGAGGCTATTCAATTTTTAGAACACCCTTAGAGAAAAATTCCAGGTGAAAAAGAAAATTAAGATGGTGTTTGATATTTCCTGGGAATGTCCTAAAAAGATTGCCTAGCTGATACCTCCAAGAAGGACTACCTTCTTCCCCTTTGTCTCCCATCCAAGTGTTAACAAGGCCGGACCCTGTTTAGCTTCTGAGATCAAAAAAAAAAAAAACCTGTCATGTTCCTGGTGGTATGGATAGAGACTTCTATCCTCTTCGTGGCATCTCTTCCTGGCAGCATGTCCAGCAATATTCTTGTGATAATAGTACAGAGCAAGTATCGGAGGAGGGAGTTGTTCAGTGACCTCCCTTCATAGAGTTGAGAGGTTGCTATGGTAACATTGACCTCTTGACTACTTTGCTACTCTTTGTTGTGGAAAATAAGCATAGAATCTGGATATTTATTAGCAATTTTAAGAAAGATGGAGTGTATGCGAGGGTATAGAAGCCAGAGCAAAGATGTAATAAATTTCACTTATTTGAGATATCCCCTATGCTCAACAACCTTAGTCTAAGAATGGGATTATCTGAATTCTTTTTTTTGAGACAGGGTTTCTCTGTGTAGTTTTGGTGCCTATCCTGCAACTAGCTCTTGTAAACCAGGCTGGCCTCACACTCATAGAGATCCGCCTGTCTCTGCCTGCAGAGTGCTGCGATTAAAGACATGCATCACCACCACCCACCACCAGAATTGTAATCCTAATTCTAGATTTAGAGAACATTGATAATGGCTGTGACTAGCTGGGGTTGGGGCTGGGCCTGGGAGGACCAGATGTCCGTTTAGCACTGACTTGATGACCAAGAAGCTGACTTTGGCTTCAGGGCTGTTATGGTGGCTATCTGATTAATTTAGACACAGAGTAGGTCTATTTTTAAAAGTATGGAGCATCCATTCAAATGGTGGAGGAGCTATAGTAAATTATATGGACTAGGACGAATGAAAATATTCATTTCTTATATTTTGATATAGGTAGAGTCCACCTAGATTCATCCATCCATCCATTCATTCATTTATCACTCACACTCAAACAGGAAATTATATCCTGTGAGAACATGTAGTAATTAGCTACCATGTGCCAGCAAGAGTTTCACACTCAATGTACAGGCATTCCTTTCTCCGCACAGTGGTATAGGACCATCAAAACAGCCATGAACAGGACAGTGACCACCAGGGTGGGGAAAACAGTTGTTCTGTGATCTTCAGAAAATCTTATTGTCAGCAATGAGGGCAGGGTGATGAAGATAGATAGAGTAAAGCTGATCTAGCTAATGCATGGCATTCAGAACATTAGAAATACTGGGCATTAATGTAAAACACTTATGAAAAGAAGTTTAAGCATTCATGTAACTTAACAGAGTTTTTTTGCATATTGACTATCTATTGTTGTGGGTTAATCTTTTTGTACACTGTGAAGATATGTCTCTCCCCCAAGGCTTCTGATTGGTTTAATAAAGAGATGAATGGCCAATAGCTAGGCAGGAGAGAATAGGTGGGACTTCCAGGGAGAGGAACTCAGAAAGAATCTGAGGCGCTTGGATTAAGTTTTCAGTCAGCCATGTATAGAGCTGGGTGTACAGAATTGAGCAGAGGTAAGGAGCCATGCGTCAGAAGGTAGACTAAGAGAAATGTGCTAGTTTAAGTTCTAAGAGCTAGTTGGGAACAAGCCTAAGCTAAGGCCAAGCTTTCATAATTAATAGTAAGTCTTCATGTAATTGTTTGGGAGTTGGCACGCTAAAGAAAGTCCTGCTGCAATCCATTATAAGCTGGGATCAGCTCCTAATGTTTTCTCTTTGCTTTTTCTAGGTCAGTTTTAGACTTTTTTTTTTTTTTAAAGTCAACTTTATACAAGTCAGGATCTTCTTGGAAGAGAGAATTTTAATTAAAAAAGAAGTCTCCATTGAAATGGCCTACAGGCATGTCTGGGAGCATTCTCTTGATTAATGACTGATGTGGGAGGGCACGGCCCACTGTTGGCAGCACCATGTCTAGACCATATAAGAAGGCAATCTGAGGGTACCTCTTCCTCCACAGCCTCTCCAGCAAAGGCTATCATTGGTGTTTTTGATTTTAGCCATTTTGACAGGTGTAAGATGATATCTCAAAGTTGTTTTGATTTGCATTTCCCTGATTGCTAAGGAGGTTGAGCATGACCTTAAGTGTCTTTTGGCCATTTGAACTTCTTCTGTTGAGAATTCTCTGTTCAGTTCAGTGCCCTATTTTATTATTGGGTTAATTAGCATTTTAAAGTCTAGTTTCTTGAGTTCTCTATATATTTTGGAGATCAGACCTTTGTCTGTTGCAGGGTTGGTGAAGATCTTCTCCCAGTCAGTAAGTTGCCTTTGTGCCTTAGTGACAGTGTCCTTTGCTTTACAGAAGCTTCTCAGTTTCAGGAGGTCCCATTTATTCAATGTTGCCCTTAATGTCTGTGCTGCTGGGGTTATACATAGGAAGCGATCTACAACTGGTGAACCTAAAGAAGCTAAATAAGAAGGTGAACCCAAGGAAAACATATAGTTATCCTCTTGGCTATGAACCTTCATCTGGTGATGGATGGAGATAGAGACAGAGACCCGCACTGGAGCACTGGACTGAGCTCCCAAAGTCCCAATGAGGAGAGGAAGGAGGGAGAAGATGAGCAAGGAAGTCAGGACCACAAGGGGTGCACCCACCCACTGAGACAGTGGGGCTGATCTATTGGGAGCTCACCAAGGCCAGCTGGACTATGACTGAAAAAGTATGGGATAAAACCGGAATCTCTGAACATGGTGAACAATGAGGGCTGGTGAGAAGCCAAGGACAATGACACGGGGTTTTGACCCTACTTCATGTTCTGGCTTTGTGGGAGCCTAGCCAGTTTGGATGTTCACCTTCCTAGACATGGACGGAGGGGGGAGGACCTTGGACTTTCCACAGGGCAGGGAACCCTGACTGCTCTTTGGACTGGAGAGGGAGGGGGAGAGCAGTGGGGGGAGGGGGAGAAGGGTGGGACGAGGGGGAGGGAAATGGGAGGCTGGGAGGAGGCTGAAACTTTTTTTTCCTTTTCTCAATAAAAAAAAAAAAAGAAGAAGGCAATCTGAGCAAGCCATGAGGAGCAGGCCAGTAAGCAGCACCCCTCTGTGGCCTCTGCTTTAGTTCCTGTTCCCGGTTCCTGTAGTCCCTGCATGAAGGGATACAACTGTGCTCTGAAATGGACCTTCTCTTCTACGCGTTATTTTTGTTCAGTTGTTTATCACAGCCACAGAAACCAAGACCTCCCTCCCTCTAAGGCTTTGTTACCTCTCTTGTCCTACTCACTTTGCATGTTTGTGCTCCTGAATTTGCCTTCACTGAGTTCTTCCGAATGCATAGCCATAGTATATCTGTGGTGAATGAGTCCACATTTTGTGATTAGCGATTTCTTCTCTAACGCCACTTAAGTTTGATTTGAATCTTTTCCCCAGTCTAGCCACCTTTCCTTCCTTTGCTGTGCTTTTATCTTTTGTAGCTATTTTCTTTCCATTCTCTGTAACAGATCACATGGGTTTATTTCTGAGTGATGGGCATGATGACTTTTGTGCTGTGTCCTCTTGTGAGAGGTCATCAACAGACGTTGGAAGAGGGGCTGCCATTTGTAGATAACTGACCATGATGTGACTCTGGTTTCTGTGAGATCATTTGTGGAGCCCAAAGCAAGCACCCCACAGTTTATACAATTGCTCACGGGTCATATACTGTGGTAATTGAAATTTCAATTGTCTTGCTGGAGGGCTGGTCTTATTTAACCAAATAATGACAATCAAAACTCACACGTTGCCAGAACCATGTAGTGACTGACCTCACATGATAAGGACCTCTTAAGAATGCTATAGGAATGCTTATCAGATTGAAGCTTACTTGGCAGGGTCAGGGTTTCTTGGAGAAGGTGACATGCAAGTTGAGATGGAAGGGTTTAATCTTGAGTAAGGAAATTTTTTTTCTTTTCAGGCAGAGAGAAAAATATGCAAAGCTCCAAATGCAAGAGAGCTCACAAGGCTGGGGGTGGGAGCTACGGCTGTTTTATGCTGGCTGTGGGAGCGGATCCCGTGTTCCATCATCGTGGCCTTGTCTAGCCACACAGGCTGTTTGTTGCTCTTGGTTACCAGGCTTGCTGACTGCTTTGGTTGGGAACCTCAAATGATCTGTTTTGGTATGCTCACTTGAAGCAGCCACTGAGAACAGTTAACTGCCTCCCCTTGATCAAGAGACCCATCTTTGGGATCTGGAAATCAGCACTAGGAAAATGAAATCAAGTCAAGTAAAGTGAATTTAGATATTGGTTTGTATTATGTCAGATATAGACAAGACTAATTATTCAGACACAAATATTCTAAGCACAGAATGGCAGAAAAGTAGAAAGAAAATCTCTTTTAGTGTTCGTTCAAATGTGTGTGTGTGCACGTGTGCACACACAGGACCATGTGCATGTGTGTGCATGCCTGCTTGTTTGTGTAGATTTACAAGAGTGTGCATGTCCATGCCCTAATGTGCATATAGAGGCCAGAGGACAACTTGGTAATGGTCCACCTTTTTTGAGACAGCATCTCTCACTGGCCTGGAATTTGCCAAGTAGAATAGCTGGCTGACCAGTGGACCAGTGGCCGTTCTCCTTGGCTGGGATTGCCTGTGTGTCACCCCACTAGGCTTTGCTCTTGGGGGTTGAACTCAGGTCCTTATGCTTACATGGCAATCACCTGCCTGACTGAACTATTTCCCTATACCCTGATCTGAATCTTTAAATGATAAATTGCTATATATTATCAAGTTAAATATAAAATAGAGTATTTAGTTAAGATTGGAATGGTTACTATAAAGCACTCAACCTATATTGAAGATGAGGATAATCTCAGTTAGCTTTCATGCCTTTACAGGGCCACTCTTAATGATCTCCATTTCACTGATTAGAATACTGAGGCCAAATCCCTACAGATCCATAGGACTTACAGTCAAACTTACTACTAGCCCTTTATCCCTTATGTCACTAGGAGAGTTAGTCTTTTTCTTTTTTGCACCTCCAGTTTCTTTTATGAAATTTAAGACGTAACAAAAGTCAACCCCATGGCACATGAATCTAATTAACCAATTGTTGTAAAATATTCTTCTTCTTAAACATTTTTATATTATTTTAAAAATTTATCAATTTAAATGTATGTTGACCATATTTTTACCTGCCCCAAGTTTGCTCAGATGTTCTCCTCCTCCCTATGCATCCAACCTAGAAGGTCAAAAATCTAATACAACAAAATGCCCCTAACCTAGACTATATCACCCAAAACAAAAAAGAAAAACAAACAAACAAAAATACAACAGTGGAGTTCATTATTTGTTGGCTAACTGCTCCTGAATATGAGATCTGCCCTGGAGTGGTTGATATACTCAGTCAATCTATTGGAGAAAACAGATTTTCCCTAGGAAACAGACTTTCCCCAGGAAACTTACTCTTAACCAAACATTAAATATGGATATAAAATCCAAGACATAACTATAATGCTGCCTCGTGGATGACCCGAGAGAGGCGCTTGCTGAAGACAGAACAGGAAGAGTTCATCATTTCAGAAACTCTGGGAGTTCTCAAGAACAGCAGTTTAAAGAAAAGTTTGGAGAAACTGAGTAGAATTTCAGACATGAACAATCAAATCAAGATTCCATTAGAAAAACAAAACAATGAGATTATCTCAATTATTGAATTAACAATAAGATTTCACCATCTACATCCCAGCTATGAGTAAGACATTTATTTGAATTAGATAAGAAGATATAATGTCATTTGGAGGAGGCCCAGTAAATTTAATAACAGAGATAAATGAAACTGACAATGATCTCACACTTTATAAATCTAAACACTGGACCAAGGTTAGACACAGGGGCCCCAGTACGTGATGAATGAGCTTGAATCAGCTTTTCACACGAGTGGAGGGAGGGTAGGATTTATTGTTTTCTTTCTCTTTCTCTCTCTCTCTCTCTCTCTCTCTCTCTCTCTCTCTCTCGCTTTTTAACATCAAAACTAAGAATGAACTAATCTAATTCCATTTAAACCAAAGTGCAGGAACAAGAAATGACCTTGACCCTTCCCTGCTCACATAGCAGCTACGCTGGTAATTTAATCACTAACTGAGTTGTGTAACTCACCTATGACAGATGGTAAAGTACTTTGAGTGTGGCAATCTGCCTGAGTAATTCCTTCATAGGAGTGGGATGGGGGGAAGCTTCCTTCACTGGCCCACATTCAATCTGTCCCCATGCCTGACTGCTGAAATCGCTTTGGCTGTAGGGCAGAACACAGGGCTAGCTTTTGCTTTGACAGAAACATCTCGGGGATCCTCTGCTTCCCTCCACTCCAGGTCAACTCCGCTCTGTCCTTTCTGGGGTGCAGCAGTGCATCCCCACATCCTGCCCTCAGGCAGGTCAATGCATTAGCGGAGGGCGAAATGCATGGTGGTCTGCTTCTTAGCTTCTGCGCAGCCCTACTGTGTGCCCTCCCCATCTTCTACCCAGGCACCAATGTCCAGGTGTACACATGGGCATGCTGAATGGCTATCAGTCTGCCATCTCTTCCTGATGAAACTTTATGCTCTCTTGAAGGACTCCCAAGTTACCTGAAACTAGGTTCCCATCCCCATTTCCATGGTACCCTATGCTTCCCGGCAGGAAACATGCTTCTTTCACCTTCTCTACTAGCTGAGGGGCAGGGTGGGGAGGGGGGAGTCACAGTCTTCCATGGCTACTGCTGTATCCCACCACCCTATACAACACCTGCATGTTGCTTGCCCTTACTCCCACAGAAGAAAGTGGTCACATGTTTCATTTTCTCCCCAAAGAAAGGTAGTGTGACCTCCATCAAGTTATCTAAGATAGACACAAACATATAAAGAAAAAAACCCCACAATTTCTCATGCAGTAACTATAGGATAAGCAGTGAAAGCACCTATACTAATTAAGACCCTGATTATCATTCTGTCATTACGTTCTCTCTAAACGCAGCTAGGACAGCAGCCTTCCCCCAGCCTTGGCTTCAGTTACTTGTGGTTAACTTCAGACCCCACCTACTAAAAATTATTTTGGTTCAGAACAGAGACTCTGTATGTTTTATTATAGCATATTGTCATCATTTCTCATTTTGTTATTAATATTAATAACCTATTATTGTGCCTGATTTATGAATTAAGCCTCACATAGGTGTCTGTGCTTAGGAAAAAAACCCAGTAAATATAGAGTTCAATAAATCTTTCGCTTTAGGCATTCATTGAGGGGCCTATACCATGTTCTCCATGGATAAGGGGGAGCTATTATAGTTTGAATTTAGTCAGTATTATTTTCCTACATTTAAAATACATTTTTGCTACTAGAGCATAGAACATTTTCTATAATTTGTATAAACATCTACAAGGGTTTTATATAAAAGCCTGCTTTGGTAGTCAGCTTTTTTGTTTCAATCTTTGTATGTTTCATACATGCTGTTAGCAAGAGGTTATTGTGATTGCTATGTAGTATTTCATTACATGGAAATGGATTATTAGTTTGCTTTCTTGTTTATGATTTTTTTTCTGGAAATTTGCATTATGAAACACCACAAATGCCCTTGTACCTGCAAAGGATTTTTAAAATTTTAGGTTAGAGTATGCAACACACTGGTTCTTTTCATTGTTTCATTTTCTGTCAAAAGGATTTCTCCCAAGGCTCTGAAATCTATATGAGACATTGTTAACAAACTAACTCATGACCATATATAAATAGCATTATGGATTCATGGACAGCAGTGTGTAATCAGGACAAGAACATAGATTCATTATGGAAATGTCCTAATGAAGCTTACTTTTTAGTGGTGAATACATAGTCTAATAAAATTATAATTAAAGAGGAAATACAGAGAAAGTCAATGCAGATGCCAAACAGGTGCTTCCAAGACTTACTCAGGTACTTAGCAGTTCCCAGTTTGTGAGTCTGGAGCGATAGTCTCTCTGCATCTCCCTATCTCAGAAGGTCATCAAGGTGATTGCATGCATTGATGATGCTGAGGTGGTTTCCAGCCTCGGATGCACTGTGCAGCATCTGCAATCAAATGTATTGCCCAAGCATACTAGTGCAAAAGGGCTTCAGTGAAACGCCACATCAACACTAAGATAAAACAATCCAGGATCACTTCTGTTAGAACTGCTGCCTATAAGTCAGCCCTTATCTACATTCCATGGGGGGTGTTTGAGAAATGACACCTCACTTCTGAAACCCAACTAGGAGAGAATCAGGTTCTGGAGAGAAATGCTTTGGAATCTGAGCGTTTCAACTGCTGCTAAAAGCCCACTGAGCATGCTGCAACGGCTTGACCTGCTTTTAAATAGGTGTTTTCCAAAGCTTTGTCTTCATTCTGAGATGTATACTTAGGTAGGAGCGTGGCAATGGTTAAAAGGGCGGAAGAGATGGCTAACAATGTGACTTAAACCTTGGCTTTGCTTCCCTTCTCTTCACTGAGGGTGCTTAGTCACCCTAAGGTGCTGTTGGGACAAATTCAATGTTCAAATGTCTACAAATTGGCTTTCTTGGCCCTTGAAAGCCAGACTGGGATTTCCCAACAGGTGAGTCAAGCTTGCTAGATGTTTGTTTCTCTCACTTGATCGCAGTTACCTCGGCTGAACCTGTCTTCACTTTCTAGACATGTCAGTGCGCTGTTCTGTGCGGACCTGCTACTACTTACTGAAGTTTCAAGAACCCACGAAGCTCACGGTCATTGAAGAAAGAATGGTGTCATGTCTAAATGCTTCCCAATGTGCAAATGTTTGGGGCCTGTGAGTATTGACTCTGTCTCAGAGACCAAGAAAGAACAGCCTGATTAATTTGTCTGATTAATAACCAGGAAACTAAAGATAGAGTTTCAAAGTAATTAATAAAGCCCAACTTTAATCATTATTCCTAGTGTTAAGCCCCAAACAAGAGCAGATAAGATTAAAAGGCAGTGTAGAACTCTGAGTTCCAAACTACTGTTTCTTGCAAATATGCTACCTATATCTATTAGATCAATAGAATCCTGTTTTATTTGTATGCTCATGATGAGTCAAAGATTCATTGACCTTCTCTATTACAGACTGGTATCTAGGCTCCTGGGAACAGACTAGCTCTGCAAATACATGTTTCTCTTCATAAACACCTCTGTATCAATGTGGTTCTACCTTCCCATCTAGGAGGAGGCATGAGAGGAGCAGAGAGGAGGATGGCAGAACAATGTCCTTCTTATTCCTACAATCTTGGGAAGTATCCTGAAGTTCACATGTCTGGAAAAGATGTATGGGAATGAGTACATGGAATTTTGCTGTCATGAATTTCATTCATTGTTCTGTGTCCTCCACTTAATCACTTAAAGAGGCTATTAAAACATGGCACCATAGCTTATGGCTTGGGAACCAGATTCCTCATTTAAATTCCTGGCCATACCATTTACAAGTTGTGTGATCTTGGACAAGTTTCTTAAGCTCTTTGTATCTCAGTTCTTCACATATAAAATGAGAATAACAATACTGTTTCACACGGTCATTGTTTGGGTTAGATAAACTGATTATAACTATTATCTATGTGTGTGTATGTATGTATTTATGTATTATCTATCTATCTATCTATTATCTATCTATCTATCTATATCATATCTATCTATCTATGTATCTATCTATGTATCTACCTATCTATCTGGTGATTATCTATTTGTCTTTTAAGAGTGGCTGGTCCATTTTAATCATTAGTTATTATTATTACTCTTAACTAGAGACAATCTGAAGTTAGTACTTAAAATAGTAATCTGGTAAAATTTGGTTGCCAGAGATGTGTGGATAATTTTATCCTCCTTCAGGGTTAAGAAAAGACTTAAAAACAAAGCAAAATATTGAGATGCTAGTATTTTTGACTGTGACATATAGTTTGAATTTGGTAGGCTGATACTCAGAACTGGTTTGGGGTGCAAACACACCAAGTGATATCTAAAGGTAAAGTAAACAAACTCTATTGTAAGACTGCTAAATAAGCTGTCCCCTGCAAATGGAAAACATTGCAGTCATTTTAGTTTGCCTCTGAGTTCATCCAATGATGTTCAAGCAGCGTAAATGGATCGTAATAGAAAAGTCTACACATAATGTACTGTTCTACATTCAAAGAGTGCACTCTCTTACATGACTCTTCCCCGAAATTTTCAGAGGGATGATGCATAGAATGGGGAGGTTATTAAGCTAAAAATGAGCAACCATAAAACAGAGGAAGGATTGCCGGGGCCAAGAGAATTGAAGGGAAATCATTAAATATTATAGGTAATAGGAATGGAGGCGGGTTATAAAAAATCTCATTAGCTATCTTGCTTCATAAGAAGACATAGTCTATCATAGTTTGGATTCACAAATAAAAATCGCTCTGTGTTTGGTGGGGGAGAGAAAGAGAGAAAGAGAGAGACAGACACACACACACACACACACACACACACGAGAGAGAGAGGTGGGGGGGCTTACATGTTTTCTCAATAGCCCATTGTTCAGCAATGCTCCCAAGAAAATGACTTTTGTGCAACATAAATTCCTCATGCTGCAGCCAAATCCTCTAAATGATAGCAGCACGCCTATAGGGAAAGCTACATAACTAGAATTCTTGAAGACTGGGTTAGTTTCACTGCTCCTGTTTTGTTCTCCTTAGCTTGTACTCAGGAGAAAGTCTACCTCAAGCTTTCTGCTCAAACTCACCCCCCCCCCCGTGTGTATATATGTTATGTGAAGTGCTATAAATTAGAAGGAAATGGTTTTGATCTTTGGATGGTTCAGAGCTCACAAGGAGGACTTACGACTGATCAGGACTGTGAATGCAGAGTTGTGATGCGGCTTGATTGTGACACATTACACCCTAACACAGAAATACTGCTTTCTGTGGGATGAGGGATAGAAAACCTTCAATATGAGACCTTTTCTTCTGTTAGGTGAAACCGGGAGAGGGAAGGCCCCCAAGTAATACAGTTGCAGAAAATTTGAAGATTGTAATGTAAGCTCCAGTTCATTTAAAGTTTTTATAGTCTTATCTCGATCTGCCACGTACTATAAAATCCACCCATTGAAAGTATGTAATTAAATTGAATGATCATAGGATGCTCACAGAATTGCTAACCATAACCATTTATGTTATAATATTTTCATCACTCCAAAGAAACCCTATACTTACTAGAGGTCACACTTCATTGTCCCCCCACCCACTTGCTTCAACTCACATAACCATTAATCTCTCTATTTATTCTTTTACTCTGGACAGGACACACAACTGGCGTCATGCACAATGTAAGCTTGTGACTGATCTCCTTGACTTAGTATGATGCTTCTGAGCTTCTCTGTCCTTTCCAGATGTATCAGTACTTCACTTATTACATGTAAGGAATGTCCTCGTATGTGGACACACATCTTGTTTATGCCTTCATCAGCTGGTGGCGTTGAGATGGCCTCCACTCTTGGCCCATTCCCAATGATGTTTCCATGAACACTCCTGTGTTTTTGTGGGTAAATTGTTCATTTCTGTTAGGCACATGCTGAGGAGCGTTGTTTGATCACATGGTACATCCATGTTTACCGTTGTGAGGAATTGTCAAACTATTTTTGACAGTGGCTATATCATTTGTACACCCGTGCCATGATGTATGGGAGTTCCGACTACCACATCCTTGCCTAATGTTTATTATCTCTTTATTATAGCCACCCTAAAGGCCTGGTTCTGGTTTTAATGTGTGTATTGCAAAATGATGTTGAACAGTTCTCATGTATTTATTAGATATTTCTATATCATCTTTGAAGAAATGTTTATTTAATTTTTTTGCTCACTTTTGAAATTGGACCATTTTAAAATTTTGAGTTGTACTGAGCTATAGAGTTCTTTTTAAAGTAATACTCTTTATTATAAGAAAGTTGCAAATAAAATAAACATCATCTACCCAAGTTAACCAGACCCAGTGTCTCCACATCTCAATGAACACCTATGTTGTTAGAATACTAATTCAGAAGCCATGGAGATTCACTCTGGATTTTATGCTTTTACTATAATTTATAAAGTTTGTATATAAAATTTCCTATACAAGTTTTTCTCAGGAAGAAAGGAACATAGGATATACATATTTGTACATAGGATATACAAATATTTTCTCTGATTTTGAAGTAGTTTTTCTTTTGGGTAGGGTTGTGTCCTTTGAAGTTTAACAATTTAAATTTTCTATTGGTGCATATTGATTATGCACTGTGATACGCTTCATAAAGACGTTTTTCCATAAGTATGCCATGTACTTTGGCCAAGCTCACCTCACCTTCTCTCTCCAACTTTCACTTCCTGTGTTTTCTACTCATTCCTTCAGCCTTCTTCCATTTCCATGCCCTAGGTAATATACAAGTTTGTAAATTTATGTAAAATCTAGTATCCACAACTAAGAGAAAACACGTGACATTTATCTCCACGAATCTGATTACTTCACTTAGTAGGATGATCTTCAGTTGCATACGTTTGCCTTCAAACAACCCAATTGTGTTCTTCTTAATGGCGAATAGATCTCCATTGTGCATGCATACTGCATTGTCTCCATTCATACATTTGTTGACAGACACCTGCACTGATTCCATAACATGGCTATTGTAACATTGCTGAAATAACATTGTAATATCGACGATGTCCATGTTCCTGGGTGTTACATTGATTTTGAATCCCGTGGGTCTCTATGCAGGAGTGGGATGGCTAAGACATATAGTAACTATATTTTCCTGAAAACTATCACAGATTGCTTAAGGGAGAAACTTCCAGGGTCAACAAACCGACCTGGTAAGAATCCCAGCTGTACTTAACCAATCAAAATCTCTGATTACCCAGCTATGAGCAGAAGTGCTAATGCGCTTGCCTTGCAGGGTTCTGTGAGAAGGGAAGAAAAGCCCTGAACGATACAGCCTGCGGTACCCTTTATCACAGGGCGGTCAGCTGCTTAAAATCTTTGGAGAGAACACATGCATCAGTCCCGTGGGTGTGATCTGACCCATGTGGTGCAGCTGTGTGGCCAGTGTGCCCTTCCAATGGGAGCTGGGAACAGAATGTTGAGCGACGCAGTGGGTGCGAGGCCTCCGTGGTAACGTTCTGGAATCTCAGCCATGCCTCATCAGCCTTCTGGGTGGAGGTCAGACCACCCTGATAAGGGAGAGATGCTGTCCTTTTGAGGGATTGTCTGCAACGCCACAGAAAACAAGCAGCCAAATCACAGTTTTCTATTTCCACGCCAAACAACTAGTTTGGCTGATTTGAAGATGATATTTTTCTTCCCGTGTGTGCCAAGTTTACTCAGCTCGGGGGTTTAGCGATCGCTGAAGGAGGGAAGGCTGGAGTACAGCTGCCTGGCTCCGGATTCCAACTCCTCTGCTTACCATTTGAAGATGTTACATAACCCACTGCGAGGCTCGGCTACCTCCGAAGCAGAAGCCTGCACTGTGCCTGCGCTGGAGGGCTGCTGAGGGGCTTCTGGGGCCCAGAGGACAGACCACACCACTCAGTCCTTAGCAGAGCCACCCGGACGACGAAGTCGCTTCCAGCTGTTAGCCTCGGAGAGGCTCTGGTTTCTGGTTGTGAGAGGCTGAAATCCCAAAGCATTAGTTTCATTTAACTCTTGATAATCTTCCAAGGCTAATGAGAAACAAAGGGCATATAAAACATCCATTTAGTGACATTTTATTGTAAACTACAGTTAATAGGATTGCCAAATTTTCCATCACTCCCAAGAAGCCATAAATGAGAAAACAAAACAAACCCTCTCTCTTTCCTCTTCCCCCACCCAATGTGTGTGTGTGTGTGTGTGTGTGTGTGTGTGTGTGTGTGTAATTTGGGGATAATTAAAATTTATCTAGCTTAGTCTGGGTTTCAGAACGTGAAACAAATCAATGTCCAGACTATTTCTATTATTCCAAAACAAGGTGAACGGTCAGTTCTACACTCATAGTGTTTTGGATCCTTAGAGAATTTCTTGTTTCAGGACTCCTGAAGTCATTTTTTTAAAAATTAATGTTTATTAGCATACATAAACAGGTCAAACAGTGGACTTCATTATAGTAATTTCATTCATGCATATAACATGCATTGAATTCCTTCAAGAAGTTTATTTATTCATTTTTTCCTTCCCTCTCAATTTACCTGCTTCCCCTCCTCTCCCTCCCTCTGTCCTTCCCTCCTCTCCCTCCCTCTGCCTCTCCTACCTTCCTCCTCTCTCTCCTTTCTCTTTCTTCCTTTTCCTGTACACGGGAGGCCTTATAGCTCTGTATCCAATGCAAGTATTTTCTTCATAGGGTTGATGGGTGGGTGAAATATAATATCTTGGTTCTTTAGTCCTCTGTCTGGGCATGTGGCAGCACTCCCTGTATTTTGTTATGGCTGCTGTTTCTCAGAAACACTCTTTATCTTCGCCTCATTGTCATGGATTTCTGAATTTGGCTTTCCAGCTTCAGTCTTGAGAGCAATTTGCCATTCTTTCCCCATAGTTCTTTCTTTCAAGCCTGGCTAGCTGCTGTCGGTGACAGGACAGCATGAAGGTTACCAATAAATGATTTGTGTATGAGACTCTTTAGGAGCCCAGACTCCTAAACTAGCTTCTTAGATGAGAACCGATTCCCAGAAGGGATGTTCTCAGGTAATTGGTAAGTGTCTGCTTAGATCCCTGGTTGCCCCTGCCATGTTGAACTCGTCTCTAGGGGTTTGGGGCAATGACTTTCACGGTGCAAAGAACAGGTAGGTCAACGTGACTTTCTCCAGCCTTCCACACTGACTTGGGAGGTACTTGGGCCTCTAAGGCTCAGTGTGTTGAACCAGGGAATGAGCGTCATCTGGCTGACGTTGTGTGAGCCATATTCTAGTGCTCTACCTCTCTCTTGGGAGGCAGAGGTGGGAGGACCCTGACTGTGAGCCCTGCCTGAGTTGCACAGTGAGACCCTTTTGTTTGACCTTACCACAGACCGAAAGAAAGGGCCAAGTGACCCTGGCATGAAACAGGAGCCAAAATTAACTTTTCTATCTTTTTTGTTCTGCTTTTGTTTTTTGAAACTAGAACATTTCTTTTACGACTGATTGAAGGCCTCAAGATGAAATGGACGAAACTAGCACACAGGTTATACCATGAAAGACCTAATTAACGACGCCCCCATTCAGCAGGAAGCAGTTTGGAGAGAAATAACTGCGCCCATGTTCCCAAATATGGTTTATAAACGTTCTTTTACATTTAAAGGGGGATATGATATAGGTATGAATAATTTGCATTAGTATAGATTTTGCTTTATTGATAGAGATTTAAGGTCAATTTTGTTATATGTATAAGTGTTTCTGATTTTGATTAAGGTATTGTGATTGTGTAGTTCATTTAAATATGTACTGTATAATTAAGAAATATAGGTTGTTAATGGATAATCATCGATAATAGTAAAGCTTGTAGTCATGTTAGTTAGATTTTCTAGATATATAGAGATATATTTTAGATAGACATTCTTCATGTCTTTCAAAGATTACAGAATAGGACATTTAATGTTTTAATAACTGAGGACTTTTCATGACAATGAGACACTCTGCTCCTGGCAGCACCAATCTACTTCAAGAGGAAGATGGGCATTGAAGAGGCTCGTTATGGAGTTTTGATAGCCATTTGGGCAAGAAACTGCTCTTGCCTGGACTATTGCATAAATTGGACACAGAGAACCCACAGAGAGAGGACTACTGAACTTGCCTAAGGTGAGATGATCTTTCGGGGTTCCTGATTCATGAAAGAGTCTGCGAGACATTCTGCAGGACACAACAGATAGTGACTGAACTGACTTTGAATTTTCCTGCTTTATGGAAATGTCTGCTGGATACCATGGGCCTGAAGGCTGAAGATGGATGCCCCAACGGTACAAAAGAACTTTGGGTGACTGTCCAGGCAGCGAGATGTCTTTGTCATTTCTAGAGTTTGAAGTTTCTTAGTTCTTGTTTACTTAGGTAATATATCTTTCTGGAGTCTTTGATGGAGTTAAGAATAGTTAGTTATAGTTATAGTTTTCCTTAGTTATGATAAAGATTATTGTAACTTTTACTTGATAACTGTTTTGTTATATGTAATTTTGCTATGTTAAAGCCTTTTTTCTGTTTAAACCGAAAAAGGGGAAATGATGGAGGAAGGTCATTGGCTAATTAAGGCACTGCCCTGGCCCATTTTATTGGTTAGAGGATAGGTGGGAGGAGTAAACAGAACAAAATGCTGGGAGGAAGAGGAAGTGAGCTGAGAGACTACACAGCTCTCTCGGGAGCAGATGCCTGAGAGAGACGCCATGCCCCGCTCCCGGGATGAAGCTCCGACCCAGGATGGACTAGGCTAGAATCTTCCCGGTAAGACCGGTTCTCACAGATTATTAGAGATGGGTTGATCGGGATGTGAGAATTAGCCTGTAAGTGCTAGAGCTAAAGGGCCAAGCAGTGCTTAAAAGAATACAGTGTCTGTGTAATTATTTTGGGGCATAAGCTAGCTGGGCAGGCAGCCGGGGTGCTAGGAACGCAGCCCCGCCGCCCCTATTACCACATGACGTGCCTTTCGTCATCTGTCTACTGCCACTAGGGCCGAAGAGCTATTTTTAGTTGTTTATCTCAGATGCTTCATCACAGTGACAGGAAGCTAATCATTAATTATTATTATTATTATTATTATTATTATTATTTGAGCTTCATTCCTAGATGTTAGTTTTTATTTAAATGCAGAATACAATTTATATAAGTAGCCCTTATATGTTGCTTATTTACCTTAAAATATTTAATATGTGGAAAGTATTAAGAATGATTTTTATTTCACCCATGTTATAATCATGTTATATTAATTCAAATTACTTTTTTTGTCTGAAACATCTTCATTTTTCCATTAAATTATCTTCTCGCGGTGCTAGGAACCAAAATCAGAACCTTCTGCATTATAGGCAAATGCTATACCCCTATGCTATATCAACAACCCCTGAAAATTCGTTTTAAATTACAGTAAAACATGCACACCGTAACATTTACCATTGTAACCAGCTTTAAGCTCACAATTGAATGATGCTAGCACATTCTGTGATCGACACTGCTATTCGTTTCCAGAATTTCATCAGGTGAACCTGAAACTCTGAACACAATAGACACAGCTCCTCATCCTGTCCAACTCTACCTGTTGGCCACCACCATCCCATTTCTGTCTGGTTGAATTTATCTGCCCCAGCTACCTTCTGTGAGTGTAATCAGACGCTTTGTCTCTTTGAAACTGGCTTCTTTCACCTAACATAATATCCCCTAGGTCCGTTCAGATTGTAGCACGTGCCAGACTCTTCTACTTTCCAGGCTGAATAATATTAAACCCGGTGTATATATACCACATTTTAAACTTAACAAATGCTAACATTTTGGTTGATACATTCATTCATCATGGACATTTGGAGTCTTCTAATTTTTTTTTATAAACTGTAAATGATGTTGTAAGGAACACAGATACAAGTATCTCTTTGAGGTTACTGGACTCCACGATCATAGATGTTCTATTATTAGTTCTTATGACTTCTGACTGACTTTTCTCACCTTGGTGATAAATTCAAGACACAAGCCACGGCAGAATGTTTCATTTAATTAGTCAGACACTTGCAGGTACATTTATTCCCAACACTTCTGCGATCACCAAGTAGGTGATTGTGCTAGGAGCTATGGCTCAAACGCAGTGATCTAGTTGGCTATTTGTATGCAGGAAAGTTTCATACGTGTAGGGACTTTTCTTTGTTCTCAAGTGCCCCAAAGTTTAGAAATAAAATAAAACAAAGCAAAACAAAAAACCCTACAGTTACGGCTACTATAAGACTAAGCTATAGCACTCTCCTCTTACTGAAGGACGCTTGCTCGTTCACGTTTGTTCCTGCTGGATTCTCATAATAGGCAGAAACTGGAAACTATGTCACCCACTGGAGAATGGATCATGAAAATGTCATTCCAGTGTGGGTTCCACGCTCAGGAATAGTCGACCAACACAAATCAGACCCTTCCTTCTTTCCTTCCTTCCTTCCTTCCTTCCTTCCTTCCTTTTTCTTCCCTCCCTCCCTTCCTCCCTCCTTCCCTTCCTTCCTTCTTTCTTATTTCCTCTTTACTTCCCTCCCTCCCTCCTTGAAAAGAACATGAAGTTGTATGTGTAAGGGGATGGGAAGCATCTGGAAAGAGTTGGAGGTTGGGAGAGAACATGAAAAAAATATACTAGTTGAAATTCTCAAATAATAAAAAGAACAGCACCACAACAGACTTATTTCTCCTGGTGCTTGGATAGTATTTGGCCTTAGGTCTATCTAGAAACTTTGCCTCAGTCCAAGATGAGCACTCTTCTCATGTAGGAGACTTCTCTGCCAGCAGAGCGCCAAAGCTATTCCTAAGACTTTGTGAGAATGGGGAGCGTATAGAGCTGAAAAACCCAAGTCCAAATTCTGTAAGCGCCCATGGTCATTACCTTGTAGCAATCAGAGAAATATTTGGATGTACTTTTTGCCTCTTAAAAATTTAGTTTTAAATCACCCAGTGAATGAGACCGAGTGGTGCTAGACAGGGCAGCAGGTACCAGTCATTTGTATCAGTTGGCAGTTAAACTGATTGCCATTAAACAGGATATACATGCAAAAAATTTAGTTTTAATTATTTTTGAAGTGTGTGTGTGTGTGTGTGTGTGTGTGTGTGTGTGTGTGCGTGAATGCCTGCAGAGGCCAGAGGTGTCAGTGACTGTCAGGAACCTAGCTTCAGTTCTCTGCAAGAGAAGTACTCACATTCTTCACTACTAAAACCATCTCCCTCTCCTTTTGCCCCATTTGTCTTTTTGTTTTGTTGAAGGATTATTTCATTTTTACTTCAGACAAACCATAAACAAATGCCTACACTAAAGCACCTCTAGTTCTATGTCTTCAACCTCACAGGCAGCTGTCCTGTGGAGGCAGGCCTAGCTGCATCTTTTGGGGGGGGGGAGTACATCGTCAGCGGTCAGACTGAGGAGTGGGAGTCCCAGCTCACACACCAGCCGTCCGACTATGGGCTCAGAACTCCATATCCTGAATCCTAGTATGTTAGCAAAACAAGGTGAACACAGCACTAGATTCTCTGATTGCTGCTCAGAGTTCACGAGCTAGGACTCCTAATAGGCCCACTCATCCCAGGCCCAGCACAAAGTGAGTCCCCATGCTCCCTCTTGCAGTGCCACAGAGCGTCTTGGAACCCCTTGGATACGCCACCCTCCATCTCCGCTGGCTCTTCACCCGGGCTCTGAAATTCTTTTCCAATGTAGGCCTACTGCCTTCCTAACCTTATGCACTCTCTGCATCTTATGTTCATTCCAAAGACAATTGCCAATTCTGTTTTCATATTTCTTTCCTGGACTCCACAAATACTCCATCCAGACACTTTCTTGGGGGCCCATCACTATGTGCTGTTACTCCCTCACTAAGCTGGGGACCACATGAATAGCAGCTGCTCCCTAGGAACTCCACAGGATCGCCAGTAAAGGGGAAAAAAACGACAACAAAGACCTGGGTGCCATATTAACTTCTGCTGGAGAACCAGTCCCAGCATCTTGGGGAGCCTCAAGTTCAGAGGTCCATACAATGGTTCCTCTTAGAATGGTTCCTCATACAGTGACCAGGAGAGAGCTTGGGTCATTTGTGTGTGTGTGTGTGTGTGTGTGTGTGTGTGTGTGTGTGTGTGTGTTTAATGCTTATCTTGAGACCCAAGCATCATTTTGTTGCTATCAAAGGTCAAACCACATACAATTCATTACCTTCTTAGGGCATTCAGCCAGCTTTCAGATGAAGCCATGGAAATTTCCAGAGGGCGTTCTCACCAGTGAGCAGGGAGCAAGCATCTCGGCAGCATGCTAGACTTTCTTGCCTCATTTCTGCCTCAGTCCCCATTGACAGTCCTTTAATGTAACCATCTACTTATTTGTCTTCTTCCCACCCCAACGAATTGTGATTAGCTTCTGGAGTTGTTTATTGGATATGTGCTTAGAATATCTGTGTTCTTCTCACTGATAAGACCCTTCTTACTGATTTCTATCTGATCTATCAATTTTGGTGAAAATGTTTTCTTCTTAAATGCATTGCAAGCATCATGGCAATAACAGTAAATTTTTATTTGTGTGATTTTTTTGGGGGGGGGGCTAAGCACTGTGTGAGCATCCCCTTTGGGCTGTGCCATTTAAATTTTAACACAACACGGTGAAGCAGAAATGGTCAATACCCCATTTGCAACAGAGGACATTAAGGCATGGAGCAAGTTCAGGGAATACAGGAAGAAAGAGACAAAACAGGAACTCAAGCTCAGGTCTGCAGAACTGCATGGGCTGGGCTCTTAGCCAGGAGACTCAGTACGGTTTCAGTTACTTTAATATCGCCATTGAAAGCTCCCGGCACATTAAGAAGTACATATGGTATTCAAAGTGACTTAACTACCATGATGTTAGCAAACAGTGCTTTTCGTTTACACCTGACTGTGTACTACATCTCTTAATACATTTATTTACCTGTTTACTGTGTATATTTGTGTGTGTGTGCTCATACTGTTGTGCTGGTGTGGTTGTCAGAAGACAGCTGTAGGCAATCGGTTGTCTCCTTGCATCACGTGGGTTTCAGGGACTGAACTAGACTGCCCGTGGTGGCAACAAGGACCTTTACCCACTGACCCTGCTTGCATTGTATCTTTTATTTGAAAGAGAAATGGGAGAGGAATCCTTCCATTTGCTCTCTTCTGTTTTTTGGAATTAGATACTATTTCTTTGGGATGTATAGCAGAAGGTTAGGAAATTGTCTATAGTTCTCCTGGTTCCACGACAGCAGAATTAATCTGGTGATTTGGTTTTTGCTGGGCGTGACTTCTCTTTGATTCCAGAGCTGGCTGACAAGCCTTCTCCACACCCATTGTGTTGTGAAAAAACAATACTGTCTTAGGGTTTTTATTGTTGTGAAGAGTCACCCTGCCTGCAGCCATTCTTATGAGGAAAACATTTAATTGGGGTGACCTGCTTTACAGTTTCAGAGGTTCAGTTCATTATCACCGTGATAGGGAGCATGGCTTGCAGGCAGATGTGGTGCTGGCTACATCTTGGTTTGTAGGCAACAGGAAGTCGACTGACACACTGGGTGTTATCCTGAGCATAGGAAACCTCAACCCCCCCACAACCCCAGAGACACACTTCCTCCAACAAGGTCAAAACCAATCCAACAGTCACATCTCCAAATAGTGCCACTCCCTATGAGCTTATGAGGGGCCATTTTATTCAAACTACCACAGATACTCTAGGATGTGAGAAGCATTAAAGGTCATTGATAGTCCTGGAGTCAAATCACTCTTGTTATTGAACAATATAATTTATTCTCTAAACTGCCTTCACCACTGCCTCTCTGTGTGTGTGTGTGTGTGTGTGTGTGTGTTTGATTGTATGCTTGTGCCTCATAAAGGTGTTTGAAAATTGATAGCTTTCGTTTTTACTCCATATTCAGAGCCTGAAAAATCTGTAAACATAGCATCTTGTTCACTTTTTAATGAAATTGATTTCTGTGTGAAATCTGTGGTGGGGGCACACTAACACCTCCAAGGGGGAAACAGTAGGGGATACTAAAAGGTTTCAAGCTCATATTTATTCATTTATCATGTACTTATCGGGGATCAAATACATGTAGCGTAGCACACTCAGCACCAGGATGTGGATGTTGCAAGAAAGTAAAGCCCCTGCTGTCACTAAATTGAGGGTATACATTGTAGATACACTTAGAAGCTTCAAACAAAGTCAAGTTGGTGCTGGAACAGAGAGAAAGAGCCATCTCTCCAATGTGCTGGCTAAGAACAGAAGAGGCAGCATTCTCTTGCTGCTGCTTGCTACAATGTGTTCCAGGAAAGCATGCCCCACATTTTCTACCTAGCGGGCATCAATAGCAATTAGAGTTGTTGTGGGATATTTGTACACTGTGTGAAGATGTATTGTTGTTATTGGCGTAATAAAAAGCTGAGCGGTCAATAGTTAGACATGAGGGTATAGGTGGGACTTTCAGGCAGAGAGAACTCCGGGAAGAAGAAAGGTAGAATCCCCAGCCAGATGTGGAGGAAGCAGGATGGGCAGTACAGAGATGGGGTAACAGATCTCATGGAAGAAGGTAGATTAAACAAATTGGGTTAATTTACGTTATAAGAATTAGTTAGGAACAAACCTAAGCTAAGGCTAAGCTATCATAATGAATAATAATGTCATTATTTCATTGGGCTGGTGGTCCCAATAAAAAATACTACTACATATGGTGGGAGAGACCTCCTAAAGATCTTGGCTGCAGACAAGAGAGAAGAATCCAGGAAAGACTACAGGACAGGTGACATGCATGCTGATCCCTCTGCATGGGAACAGCTCTGTTACTGAATGAGACACGATAATTTTGTTGACTACTAAGTCCTCATGACTAATCATTGCATGCCAGTCTTTCACATGGCATGGTTAGAGATTTATATTACAGTTTGGTTATGCAGTCCAAACAAACTTATAAAATTGACAGATGTCTTTTGCCTGCTCAACACAAAACAAAGATTCATCTTTAGCTTCTTCATGCACATTGCACTTTCCATACTTGTGTTAATGCAGATATGTATGTTAGCTTTAAAGGTTTGTATGTTTTCAGAACAAAAAGACCAACACCAATGATAAGTAGCCCAGGTTTGACCAATGATGACAATTCAGCCTCTGAGGATGACTCTTTTGTAGTTTCCTCAAAATTCTCCATCCAGAACAACTTCAAAGCTGCTAGCTAAAATGGTCCAGCTTCACAGACTATTCCAGTCAGGACTTCAGATAAGCTCTACACTTTCCCATCACACAGAGACAGCTAACTCTCCCAGGACTTGATCATTATCCCAATTTACTTAGTGTCTCCTGAAGATGCTGTCACCCTAGATAACAGAAAGCAGTGTAGGGAACATAACACCCACTGTAGCACGATCAATAAAAACCCAGAGACAGATATTGGGGTTCAACCTGGAGATCAGAAAAGCAAAGCAGCCAAGTCACTAGAGTGCTCTTAACACTTTGAATTCTTCAGACTGAAAGAGAGTGAGTTCCTGTCTCATCTGGTCTTATATTCCTCTCTAGTGCTGGGATTAAAGTTGTGTACCACCACTGCCTGGTCTCTGTGGTTAACTACTGTGGCTGCTGGGGCTAAAGGTATGTGCAACTACTACCTGACCTGTATGGCTGACTAGTGTGACTTCTTTGCACTGACCTTCAGGCAAGCTTTATTTATTAAAGCACAAATAAAATATCACTGCAACCCATATTCCCAAGAGCTAGGGTGGGTGGTTTCTGATTGATCAGGGGAAATTTACTATTGTTTAGGGGGACTAGTTACAAGTAGTTATTGTTCATGATTAGGAAGGAAACTAAACAACGAAAGTTAGCTTCAGGGATCTTTTTCTAGAAAGATAAAAAATGGGAGCTATTGAAATGATAGGATAAATGGGTAGATTATTAAATCTATTATTGAAGTAAAAAACTGTTAATCTCAAATATTTTACATTGGTAATGGATTTTTGTATATTGATACAAATTCAAATTTTTGTTTTTAACATACTGTATATATGTTTCTACTCTTATTTAAAGTATTTTACTTATGAAGGTCTTTTTAAAAATTTAAATGTAAAGTTCTAGCCTTTAAAGACTGTTATTATAAACTGTTTAAAATAATTAAGAAATGTAGATTAGTAATTAGTCATTTATAACAATCAAACTTGTAGTCATGTAGGTATGTTTTCAAAGTCAGAGATAAGTTTTAGATAGGTGGTCTTCAAACACTTTGGAGATCTATAGAATATGGCATTTAAGGTGTGAAAATATCATAAGACTTTTCATGACAGCAAGCCACATCTGCTCCTAGCAGTACAAATCTACTTCATTAAAGGATGATGGGCATCGAAGACTCTCTTCCATGTGGCATTTGCTTTCAATGTGGCAAAAGGTAGCATTTTGGCAAGAAACTGTACTGCAGCCTTTGAGACCAGCTCTCAGGGTTGACCAGAGTTGCCAAAAAATGCCTTCAAAGAAGCAGGACTTAGGAACATTTCCTATCTATCTAAGGGGAATGATTCACTTACAGGATCTGGGGGTCATGGTCTTTCTATTTCCAGTTCTCGTTCTCCTTTGCTCCCCTGTTTGCACAGCTTCTACATACATTCAACAACAAACTTTAGGCAATAAAAAAGTTACAAAGGCTACTTCTCAGGGTTACAATGCATTCCTTGAGTAAATGATAAAGGACCCACGTGAGATGGACTTGTCTTCTTTCTGATTAGCGGGCAGTTGTTAAGGGAGTTTAGCTGTAACATAATCTCTAAGAAGATAACCTACAAGAGGTTGCAGAGGAGAGATAAGCTACTGAGAGGTCTAAGGAAGAAATAAAAAAGTCAGGTATTATTCTACATTCTTAAGTGTATTAAATCGTATAGACTGACATTGTGTGATTAGCAAAACATAAAGGTGTCAGTTGTTTCCGCTGCTTTGATGGGAGAATGCAAGCAAGAGGCTGGGTGTGTGTATGTGTGTGTGTGTGCATTTTTTTGGAGCAGTTTGTGAATAACCATGGTAACCCTCAGGAGACAGGTCATAAAGCAAGTGGCAAGGCGAATGGAGCTGGCATTGAAAAGAGTCCCAAGTCTAAAGATACATTTGCTTATCCTTTGTGCAGCCCCATAGCATAAGGAGGGAAGTACAGGAGGGAAGCTAGTCACTTTTATTCAAGGCTGTGGGGCCAGACCATCCTCTGCAGTCAGTCCTCATCATTTGTGAAGACTTTGTTGCCTGGGTACAAAGCCATTTCTCTCCAGATTTGGTTAATCAGTTAATTGCTTTATCCTGTTATTCACATAAATTTCAGGACTAACACATAAACAGTTAATTAGTTGAGCCTATAATCTTGTGCCATTAACTGAGGTTAGAGGTTTGTACAAAGTGTTAATTGCTTAAGGAATTTGAGGCGGAAGTGCATTTGGTCTGCGTTATCAGCTAGACCTGGCAAGGGAAGCTGGCATAGCAGTTTCAGGTTTTGTGTTCAGAAGACTTTGATTCAACAAACCAGACACCCGCAATTCTGTCTTTGAGTATTACCTGTGAAAGTTTAATTTATGATCCGTTCACAGAGACACTCAGTCTAGAAATCGTACTTAATTGCCTTTTGTCAACTACCTAATGATGGAAAATGGGCTAAAAAGGCTTAACTATAAAGGCACATTTTATTCATCAAAATTACAAAGTATGGGAAGAAGTCATTTTCCTGTGGATTCATAAGAACAACAGTGTCCAATAGATGAGGAACACACTGCCAACACTTGTGGGAAGATTCCCATGGCTATTTTAGGAGAAGAGTCATGTTAGCATACAAGAGAATTACAGACAGAATTAATCCATTATTCATAGGTAATGATTTTATAAACCTTGCTTATGAGTTTATCCTTCATCAGATAATTATTCATCTGGTGGGTCAACGTTATGAATATCAACTGTCATCTACTGTGTTTTCTTGCAGACCCCAACAAAACTGCCCTTGCCTCAACTGCTGACAATATGCTGTCTAAATTGGACAAGCAGGACACAAAAGAAGACAACTGCCAAACTTTGCCAAGGCAAGGTAGGACAGTGTTTCAAAATTCCTGCATCACAGAAAGCTCTGTCAGATATTCTAGGTCTATAAGTTGAAGATAGATGTCCCAATGTTACAGAGGAACCTTGGGTGACTGTCCAGGCAACCAGATATCGCTGTTGTTTCTAACAGTTTTGGAAGTTGTTCGCTATACACTTCTTGTTTACTCAGGCAATATTATATTCTTCTTGAGTCTTTGATGGGCTTAAAGACTATATAGTAATAGTGATAATTTTCCTTGTTACCAAATTAAAAACTTTCATAAGAGATGTGACATTTATAAGGTTGAAAAACACAAAAGCTTGGGTTATTTATCTAAGAAGATGTTTTATGGTCTAAAAAATATTTTTAGGATGATAATACAACTTATGATAAAAATAGTGTAGGTATAAACTTTAAATTTATCAAGATAGGATTTTCTCTGAATATGCCTAATACAAATGGACTGACCATTGGGAATGTAACCTGATAATTGTTCTTATTGTATATAGTTTTACTGTGTTGGAGTTAAAACCTTTCCTTTTCATTACTGTTTGAAGATGTGTTGCTGTGACTGGTGTAATAAAAAACTGAATGGCCAACAGCTAGTTAGGAGAGTACAGGCAGAACTTCTAGGCAGAGAGAGAACTCTGGGAAAGAAAAGATGGAGTCACCAACCAGACTTGAAGGAAGCAGAATGGGCAGTAGAGAGATGAGGTAACAAGTCTCATAAAAACATAGATTAAAAATATGAGTTAATTTAAGTTATAAAAACTAGTTAGGAACAGGTCTAAGGTAAAGCCAAACTTTCATAATTAATAATAAGTCTCTATGTTAGTATTTGCCGGCTGGTAGTCCTGAAGAAAAGGTACAGCTACAAGGGTTAATGCTTCATTACATTTTCTATTTTTTGTGTAACTTGATCCACTCTTGTTTTGCTTTGATTTTATTTTCAGTCAGAAACAGAAACAGAAACAGAAAGAACCACAAGCCTATGTGTTTACCCTCTGAGCAACAAGCCACTGATGATGGTTAAGGAGAGGGTGGGGCTTTGGGGAAAGTGATCCTACTAATGTTAGGGACTCAGAGAGCTCCTCCGGGTTCTGGGAAGACAACTTTTGGATGACTGGGCCAGGCTGACTTGAAGGCAAGAACTATAGAATAGATGTTAGTCAAGAGAAATTGGCGCTAAAGGTGGTGATTTCGACTACCCACTTGTAAATGAGAAGGAACATTGAGAGCAGGCCTTTTAGGGCTCAGTTTGAAATGCCAGCTCAGACTGGATGGTAGCAGAAGCTGTCGGGTTATCTGAGATGGTCTGAGCATCTAGAACACATGTGGTAACAGGAAACACTGGAAATCCCCAAGTGTGACCCAGTACCCAGAGTGTTTGGATGCATCACAACAATCTTAGTGAGTCAAAGCATACAAGATGAAGGCCACTGAGTACTACTCTACAGCCTCACATTTAAGATCAATTTTTAGTAATATGTTATATTCTGACATCAGGGAAACTTGGCTTGCTAGCAGCTCATGACAGAAGGCCTAACCCAAAGCTCAACATGAAGCAGTAAAGTCACGCAGCTATAGAATATTTGAGAACAACAGCAGACATTAGCAGGGTCGCTTCCCAGCCACCTGTCTGATACTAGATTCTAGGGGTCTCTTTTCTCTGGTCTGCTCTGTGCATGTAGATGTTTATGTGCACTTGTAGAGATTCCTGGTGTCTGGAATGACCTCAAATGATATTTTTGGCAAATGTCTGGGTTTGGGGAAGAGTTTGAGCTGTTTTGCCGCACATGACCTCTACTTAAACACACCCACATGTACTTTAAGAGGAATTCATCCATATGGTACATCCATCAGCACTTCACTCATCAAAATTGCTATTGTGTCAGAAGCATTTGATTTTCAACTTGCCATTTAAGTTGTTCCAAAAAAAAAAAAATGCCTGCGAGTTTATTTTCTTGAGCAACGATACAGATTTGGTAAAAGACAAGGTGACTTTTTTTTTTTTTTTTAGTTTGAACTTAACATTGGTGTTGCTCAAGAATTTTAAGCTTGCTAAAATTTATTCTTCTAAAACCAGTGTGACCTTTGCCATCCATTCCCACTTTAAAGGATAATGATAATGGGGTTGATGATTAATGATGATGATTGTGGTTATTTGATGGAGCAGGCTTGGGCTATTTCCTGATTGTTCCTGTAACAATCCCCCTTTAATAGTTACAGCTGAAAAAGTAGGCATAAGGACTGGAAAGGAAAACTAAAAAATGACAACGGATGGTTGGGTTAAAGGCATTTGATTTGCAGGCAGAAAACCAAGGTTGTGAACAGCCTTTCTCAGAAGAGGTTGGAGTAGCTCCCACTCAGTCTTCTCCCCACAGAAGTTCTAGGGTTAGATCACCACCAGTAGTTGACTTGATAGGTCCCACACAGAGACTTGACTTTTGACCTCCAACTCTTAAGAGAAAATCAAGTCCTGGCCTAACCTTTTGTACTAAATGCAGATGGGAACATGTGTCCATTATATGAGTATGCATTTGGTACCATTTTGATCAATTTTCACTGGCAAAGTAAAGGACTACTCTGTGGCATCCTTCATAAGTCAATAAAATCAACTGGATACTGGAGTGAACCCCACAGTTTGATCTTAGTTAAATACAGTTGAATAATCAATGTACAGTCCTACCAGGGACTCAGAGGATGAGACAACGGACTGCTGAGGTAGTAAACAGTTTTACTTTATAGTCCTTAGTGTATTTTTCTGCTTTTAAACTCATATTTGAGAATAGGGTCATGAAGAATTTTACTTACATTGAAATTCATCATCAAAGCTACAATAGGTATCAAGTCAGAAGGAATGTGTGGGTGGTTACATACAATCTCAATATGTTTATTTTGGTGGAAAAAAATGAAGGGCAGGGGATTGGACTTAGGTATTGGATAAATAGGGAAGAAATTAAGTTTTTGTGTCTCTTGCTTTAACTTGACTGCCTCTGGAAAGTGTGATTTTTTTTTCTGTACTATATTAAAATGACAAGGTAGAGTAGGCTTCAAGCAGGTCATGTCCCATCTGCTAGGCTCTTTTAGTTGGATAAAGGATTTTGAACAGCTTTAGTGTCAATAAATTATTACTATAATGTATCAGTTGTAGCAAACACAAGCAAGTTGCGAGCTAATGGCTATTAAATATTGATTTCTCCAGGATACCATGAAAGATGCCTCTCTTTCTTCTCTCTTCTCACTTCTCTCTTCTCTCTCCTTCCTTTCTTCTAGCCTTTTTACTGTTTTTTTTTTTGATACAGGGTCTCTCTTTGTAGCCTTTGTTATCCTAGAACTCACTCTGTAGATCAGGCTGGCCTTCAGCTCACAGAGATCCACCTGCCTCTGCTCCCAGAGTGGTGGGATTAAATGTGTGTGCTACTACTGTCTGGCTCTGAGCATTCTTTATAATACGTCTAGGTCTACACTCCTTTTAGAGATGCCAATGCTTTCTGTAAGACCAGCAGAACTATTAAAAACAGCTCGAACAATTCATAAAACAGGAATAATGACTTTAATCTTGAAAAAAATGTAAATGGTGCTTTTTAGAAGAGAAAAGAGGAGACACATTTTTAGATGCTATAACTCAGCAAAAAATTTCCTGGTACTGGCTAGCCAAACTTACTCCATGAATAACTTTTTAGGATCAATTAGGTTCAAACTTCATCAAAAAAAAAAGCTTGACTTGTATTATATATCATAGGCTTTCCTATTCTTCCATTGGTATGATTACTGATCTGGTGAAGAATGGGTAAATAAATAGGGGGAAGGTATAAATATATATATATATATATATATATATATATATATATATATAGAGAGAGAGAGAGAGAGAGGGGGGGGAAAGTGCTGGCCTAGCATGTACAATGCCCTGGTTTTGGTCTCCTGCATTGCATAAATTAATGGGGAGGTACATGGCTGAGATCCTGGTGTTCAATAGCAGGTGGATGCTGCAGGGTCAGAAGGCTATCCTGGGCTACATAGAGAACTAGAGATCACATAGGCTACATGATATTGCTCCCTCAAAAATCAAACAAGGGCTTGGAGAGATGGCTCAGTAACTAAGGACACTGTGGTACACATGTGTGCCTGATGCCCACAGAAACCAGAAGAGGGCATTGGGTCCTCTAGTTACACAGATGTTTGTGAGACAACATGTGGGTGCTGGGAACTGAACCCAGATCCTCTGCAGGAGCAGTCAGTGCTCTGAGCTACCCACAGACACTTTCATTCATCTGCTTGCTCATTCAGCAAGCATTTGTGGATCAACTATATGTGCCAGATGTGCTGAGGAGACTTTGAAATGGACGAGACAGATGGGGTCCACGGGCAGATGGAATTTATTCTATGGCACAAAACGTAAACAAAAGCCATGCAAATATCCCACCAAGGAAACCACCACAAGCATGGAACAGAGAACTGAAATGACCTGAAGTGACACCGTACCTGTCCTACTACTTAATCCTGAATGGTTCTGGAAAGCTCCCTGCGGACAGTAATCTAAGGTTGCATTTGCCTTACTGGGATTGCGGGTTCTGAAATGAGGGACACAAGGTCCTCTCTTCAGTCTAGAATTCTACCACTAAAAATGCTGCCACTGGATCTTCAAAGGTCTGGACATGGTGACACATGAAGCCTGAACTCCAAGGACTTGAGGGCTGAGGCAGGAGGATTAGAATTCAGTGTCAACCTGAACTCTGTGTCAAGTGTTTCATAAGCTGCATATCCTTCCAAAACTGGATGACGTACATTTTTTGTATTTGGAAGTTGAAAAGAGACTTAGCAAGACAAAAGTAGATGTCTCCTCTGGCTGACTACTCTCCCTCGCCCTAGCTTCCTAAGCATTCTGTGAGTGATGGAAGCAATCTTAAGAAGTTGCTTTCATATTGAGTTTTGTCCGTCTGTCTATGCTTTGTGAGAATTTGAGTCCGGCTGTCTCAGGGCTAACTAAGATACCATTGTTTAAATGCAAACTCTCAGCGTTCTGCTGATCTCATTTCTATTGCCCCAGAAGGTTGGGATGGTGGCCATTTGGGCAAAGGTGGCTTTGTAGAATAAGGATAATCCCTTCAGAAGGCCTTGGGTGCTCGGATAAGATTGGGCCAAGCAAGGTCAACATGCCTTTCACCACAGTGTGCTTTGGAGCCTTCCACATGCAAACCCGCACCGCCACTTCCTGAGAGATGGAAAGGATGCACTGTGGGTTTCTCTGTGAATTTAACCTTTTCTCTCCTTGTGTATCCTTGCCTGCAGCAGCAAGAAGATAAGGAACACAGGTCATTAAAAGGCAGCCATGGAAAATGCTGCCTCACAGCGAAGATAGTCCTTCAATGACTGTTTTAGGTTGATTTTACGTGTGGACTTGCTAGGTATTGCAGGCCCAGGTATATTATTAAATTTTGGGCTAGCCTGTGAGAGTTTCTGGATGACACTAGAGTTTGAACTATAGGCAGAGCAGAGGAGATTGCCCCCCCTCCCCCCCGGCACTGTGATGAGTGAGTTTCTCATTACCAGTTGTGTATCTGGATAAAAAGGAAAGGTAGAGGGTGGAAGAATTTTCTTTTCCCAGTGCAACTAAGCAGAGACCCTGGTCTACTATCCTCATTCTGGCCCTTACACTACTGGTGGTCCTGCTTCCTGGTCTTTCAGATGACGCTGGTTATACTTTTGGGTTTTCTTTCTAGGCCTTCAGACTTGGACTTGAATGTACACAAATTCTCCTCCTTGTTCTTTAGCCTTTAAATCTAGAGGGAATAGATACCAGTTGCTTTTCTGAGTGTTCAGACTGCAAATAGTAGATTTTAAGATCACTCAACTTCCAGAATGGCACGAGTCAATTCTTTAAAATAGTGTATGAGCACATGTGTGTGTTCTGTTTTCTTAATTAATTACTAATTAATTGATACAGACTAATTAAAACCAACTCTTACTGCATCAATAACAGGCTCTTACAGCGACCGTAGGAAGAAAGGAGCTGAGATGGTTTGTGACTTTGCTAATAGGATTCTGCCATCTCCCTTACACAAGGCTCGCTGTCAATTCCAGGAGAAACGCGATGGCACTGGCATGTGCCATAGCTGCCAGCTTGGCTTTCATGGGGACTGGCACCTGGTAAGCCCACATCGCTGGGACAATGACCTTTGATAATGAGGAGAGCAGGCAGCAGTTCTGTTCCAGTCAGGAAGGCAATTCAGGGGTAAAGATAAAATTCAAGTTCAGGATGTTTGTGGACCTTGTGCATAGTCCAGCTCTGCCTCGCTCTTCCTCAGTCTGCCAGGGCCACGGCATCATCTTCACCGTAGCATGAATGACCCGCATGGGGATCTGTGAAAACACATTACTGAAAAGACAGAGGAAAATTCTCCAGATGGCTTAGGTCATAACCTTCAACTTTACAAAAATGACTGTCTCCTCGCAATGAAGCCTATTTATTAGTTATGGCTGCATAGTAATAAAACAGTGATACTAGGCAGAGGGAAATTGTGCCGCAGCATCTACATGCGCTGGCTGACAAGAAACAGCCCAGATGGACTGTGACAAGTAATGATTAACTTAAAGTGTCTGCATGCTTCTGAGCCTCACACGACAGAATATATGTATCTGAGAATTGCTAGTGTCAGTATCTTTTCTATCTTTTCTCTACCATGTTCCTATTAGATGAAGCTAGCTATTTGGAAGGCCACAGCTGGGCAGGACTTTGATAGGTTAATAGTACAGAATTTTGGGTCAGAGCCCTGAGGCCAAAGTTCAGGTGAGCTGTGCTCGACTGGACGCTTAGACAGTATTTCAGTTTTTTTTTCTTTTTAATTTTTGAGACGGGGCCCTGATGTGGGATTCCCTGCTGTATGCTGTGAATATGTTTTTATTACCATTGGTTAATAAAGAAAGTGCTTCAGCCTATGGCAGGGCAGAATATAGCCAGGATGGAAGAGATATATAGAGGGAGTAGGCAGAGTCAAAGAGTTGCCATGTAGCTGCCAAAGGAGACAGACACTGGAACCCTTACCGGTAGGCCACAGCCTTGTGATGATACACAGATGAATAGAAACGGGGTAATTTAAGATATAAGAGTTATCCAGGAATATGCCTAAGCTATTGGTCAAGCAGTGTTATAATTGAGACAGTTTCTATGTGAGTTTTCAGGTCTGGGTGGCCAGGAAACGAAGGAGCAGTCTCTGCCTATAGGGCCCATGTAGCAATAAGTGGCCTCAGATTTGCTATGTCGTCAAGGATAGCTTTTAACTTGTGACCATTCTCAACTCCACTTCCAGAATGTTGGGATCATAGGCTTGCGTCACCATGCCCAGTTAAGATCACCCTAGGGACGGAACCCTGGGTCCTGAATTGGTAAATGAACTCTCTTCTAGTTGAACAACATCCAGAGCACCAGAGAGCATAGCGCTAGGCAGAGCGCATGCTCAGTGAATGGAAGCTGGTTTTTTCACCAGCCCCAGCACCATGCCTTACGCTCACATCTACAACCAGCGGCTCCGTCAGATTCTGGTTTGATAAAGCTGTCAGGCTGGATGGGGCCAACTGGGCCTTGGCAGCTGACTGGTTAAATGACCGCAGGGACTTACCTCAGTGAATTGCTCAACAAAATGGGCATAACAATTCTTAGGCTTCGGGGGATGACGAAGTATCACCCGGCATTCAGACGGTTTCAGGCATGCCCATGCTTAGTTACGATTGGTTCCTATACCCAGTGGGAACTGGACAAGCTCAAAGGAACGTCAAGGGAAAATTTTAATCTGCCTTTACAATGTAAAACACCTGGCTAGAAGTGGCTGGTTCTAGGAATTCAGCTAATCCAAACAGCCTGGCTAAATCACAGCTCAGCTGATCTGGCCACAGTGTCATTTAGCTCAGCAGAAAAACCCACAGCAGTGTAACAGAGCCAAGTGAAGCCTGTGAGAAAATACAGGCCTCTGTGCTAATCAAGGCCTCACTGTGAGCGGGCCGTTGCTGAAACAGTGAGGACGCAACTGGCTGGCTATTGTCTGTCTCCTCGACACAGTCCACACGGTTTTCCTGGCACGCTTCCTCAGTCACCTTACCTTGCAACCAAGAATCGTGACGGCAGCATTCCTTCAGGATGACGATACTTCAATGCCTTTGGTTTTGGCATCGCCGCGGCCAGCCTGTTCTTACAGCTTGAGTGGCATCTGCTCTGGCTTGGTCAGCCTGCCTGAGCAAGAGAGGGGCCTACAGAGAGAGTCTGCAGAGGAAGCCCTGACTGTGGCATGGTTTGGGGGTCGGGGCAGACTGTGTTGACACTCTTAAGGAGAATGGAGGGTGCTACCATAGCATGAGGGTAGCAAAAAGCTGAAACCACCAGAATGTCTCTGCACAGGGATGAGACTCCATAACAGCTTATCCTATCTCTCTTTCGGAGGAAGGAGGATCCTATAGGGGAAACAGGATGCATCAAAGTGCATGTCCCAACCTCTGTGTACAAACAAAGCGGGCTTGTGGTTGCTGTCTATTACAGGGACTATGTTAAGGACCTCCAACTAATGTGCTAGCTAGTTTGAATCACGCAACAACCTGCAGCACGTGTTTGATATTTCCCTGGAGAACTAAAGACATTTAGCGAGAAGGAGAGAAGGTTACAAATCTCACCCTACACATCCCCTCCGTGCCTCTGTCTCATTTGTTTGAAAGCGTATGTGAGCTAGCCGAACTTCTTTGCCGGTGTCTATTCAATTACTGGATTTAATTTGTGTTGTCTGACAGCTTTCTCCAAAGAAAACAGCTTCGCTGAAACCTCAGGGCCCTCACGCAACCCCGCACTGGACAGCAAGCAGAAAAAAGGCGCTACGAAATACCAAGAAAAACCTTTTTTTACAAAACGTACATTTCCAAGGCCTTTAGTGACATGGACACGCTTAACGGAAGCTGTACCTGAGAGGAGAAGCAGCAAATGGCAAGCAGAACAAACAACTCATGTTCCAAGGGTTTGGTTGCAAACAAAAACAGTGTATCAGAGATGGTTGGATTAAAATGCCCTTTTATCGACAATAAATGGTATAAATCCCAGAGGGCCGGAGAGTGCCTATTAATTGTTATTCTTTATAAAACATTGAAAGCACAGAGCGAGCTTCAGGGCCATGTCCAGATTGTGAACAAGTGGGCCTGGAGGTCTCTTCTCTGCTTGTTTACGCCATGCCTTTCCCAGAGAGGAAAGCGAATCCGCCTGCCAGCTCACACCCACCCTCCCCCCGAGGCAGATTGCAACAGTGCACAGGGTTTCAAAAATATTCTCTGAAATCAGGTAACCTTTATAGGTTAATTTTGGTACAGAGCAAGAATTAAGTTGTCCTTGATTCTGTCAAGGTAACATAACATTGTCATTAAACAGAAAGGACAGAGACAATAGCAGGGGTGGGGCTTGCCCTTAATCCCACTGCTGGTGGAGTTCTGTCTGTCAGGTGGTGCTGGTAATTATTACTGTTTATGAAATATTGACAGTACCCAGGGAACTCGAGGGCCACGTACACTGTAGCTCATGCTACTGCGATTTGCCCTCGAAAGGCTCCCCTTGTAAATGCTCTAACCGTCAGAGAAGTAAGTTCAAAGACCTTGCTCAAATTGGATAAACTCTCAGGACAAAAGATTAAATGCCAAACTGGCACAGTTACATAGATAAATTGAATACATCAGTGTGTATTAAATAACTTGAAACCACAATGACTTGGTGTCTTTCTCAAAGGACTCTGAGCCCATATGATCTAGAAACTTCTAAACTGGCCGGGGACATGAACTCTCATCTTAACGTTTTAAAATATGTTCTGTAATTTTATTTTATGTGTATGAGTGTTCTGCCTGTGTGTATATCTGTGTACTGCATGCATGCCTGGTGCCTGGAGGTGAGAAGTGGGCGTGGATTCCCTAGAACTGGAGCTATGAATGTTTGTGAAATGCCTTATGGGTGCAGGGAGCCTAACCTGAGTACTGTGTAATAGCAGCAAGTCCTCTTAGCCTCTGAGTGCCATTTCAGCCCCCTTAATTCCTACCTATTATACATTGTTTAGGAAATCATGAAAAGGGGAAAACCCACACATCCGTCTTACATGCAACAAAGCATGATTTTATGTATTTTAAAAATAACATGTTAACATAACAAATCAGTTTTACTTAGCCACAGATTATACATTCAAAATCCATAAATAAAATATGAGGGTGATAAGCTCTACTTCCCCTGGAATAGATAAGGCTAGCACAACAGAGACTCCCGAGTGCACCAGTGCATTAACTAGCTGAAGGAAAGAAAAAAATGAATGATTTTTATCAACTAAAACCAAAAACCTACTCGTTTCAACTAAAAGCATGTTCAACACTCTTAGGAAGATAGAGATATGAATTAGGCTCTTTTACTTAATAAAGTTTATTTCCGCTAAGTAGGTGTTTGTGCTTACTCCTTTAGTATAGCTCCCTTTAAGGGAAAAGGTACACTTCCTGCTGCCGCAAGAGGTCTTGACTGAAGCCGACTAGAAGACAAATCAGATTCTGCAAGGTTAGAGGGGGCACGCTTTCTGTCCATTTATCCGTCCAGCCTCTCTGCAACCTTCCACTTGTTTGTCCATTGTCTTGTGACATGTGGAGCTGTCCTCTGGAGAGAGGACACTTGTTACCCGATTTTCTCTAGTCTTCACCACAGGCTTGTTTGGGGCAATGGGTAGGAACAGAAGTGGCCACGTGCCAGTTCTGAGCAAAAGCCTCAGCCGCCGTGGTGAGGATTTGCAGGCTCCCAGGACGTTCTCTGTGGTGAGACTGATGTGTTCTTGATGGGGGCTGTTTCATACCAGAATAAGGGAGAACACAGGAGCACAAGCAGACCCACAGCAATGTCTACTCATCATGACACCTTACTGGGCATCACTGAGTGCACAGAACTGTGTCTCATCGCAGTGTAAGTCAGGGGAGCGACCTACTTCAGAAAGAAGGAAGTATCTCACTTGTATATTTGATCATCCATCAGCAAACCTAATTCCATGTATTAGAACCAGCAGTAAACTAAGTAAAACTGTAACAATCGAGGTCAATGCTTTTTTTTTTAATCTGTGTAGTACAGGTATCATATTTTTATTGATTTTTTTTCATTTTATATACCAGCTCCAGTTCCCTCTCCTTCCCTTTCTCCCGCCCCCACCTCCCATATCACACACCCCCATCCACTCCTCTGAGGGGGTGAGGCCAAAAGCACTAGCCAGTCAGAAGGAAGATAATCATCATTATTCCTATTAGCATGAAATCTACTAAGTATACAGAAGTTTGTTGTATTACTAAAAACAAACAAACAAACAATACAGTGAAAGAAAAAAGTCTTTAAAATACTAATGAAAGACATTCAAGGTAGAAAACAGTGATTTACCTTTAGATGAGATAATAATATATTGGAAAGACAAATCATCACACAGGGAAATTCACTGATGAAAAAAATGTCAATTTCATATAATTTTGAAAACACATTACAAAATCATGCCTGTTTTCTTCTCTTTTTCTCCTATATCCCTCCCTCCTGTTCCGTGATGGTTTACTAAGGAGGAGTGGAATCCAAAGAGGTACAGAAAGTTATCCTGCAGCCCAAACCAATAGCCAGAGGTGATAGCAATGGACATTTTGTATCTATATGCAAAATTGATGGCAATAGATATTATTATGATAGATAGATCTGTATGACGGTAATAATGGTTGTTAGTTGTAGGTCACTTTCTGTGGGCTAGGTGACATTCAAAATACCTAACATCCATCACCCACTTAAGCCTCAGGCTCAGGAAGTGGGCTGCAGTGAGGTGAGAAGGCAGTTGGACAGTGAGGAAGCTGCCTTCCAAACGGGAGCAAACATCGGGTATAGGATTAATAGCTAGAATATATAAAGAACTCAAAAGATTAAACACCCCAGAAAATCCAATCAATAAATGGACAAATGCACTAGACAGTTCTCAAAAGGAGAAATACAATTATCCAGTAAATACATTAAAAAAGTTCAACATCTTTAACTATCAGGGAAGTTCAAATAAAAACAACATTGAAAGCCCATCTTATCTCAGCAATTTCCCTGCTGGTAAGGCTGTGGAGAAAGAGTAATCTTTATTGATGCTGATGAAAATATAAATTATTCTAGCCACTATGGCAATACATACATGTAGTAATAGGAGCGGCCGGGCTGGGCTGCGTCCCGCCACCCAACTAGCTTTACCCGAAATAATTACATGGAAACTGTATTCTTTTAAACACTGTTTGACCCATTAGTTTTAACCTCTTATTGGCTAGCTCTTACATATTGATCTAACCCATTTCTAATCATCTGTGTAGCCCACGAGGTGGCTTACCAGGGAAGATCTTAACCTGCGTCTGTCTGGAGTGGGAGAATCATGGCGACCCTGACTCGGCTTCTTTCTCCCAGCATTCTGTTCTGTTTACTCCGCCTATCTAAATTCTACCCTATCAGAGGCCAAGCAGTTTCTTTATTACTTAACCAATGAAACAACAGATAGAAAGATGACCCACCTCCATCACATACAGAAGGTTCTAAAACACTAAGAATAGAGCCAGTGTATGAGTAACCTTTACCATTTTCATATATATATATATATATATATATATATATATACATATAAATTATATATATGAAGCTGGAGACATGTCAAGTGAAAAAAACCAGATTCAAATAGAAAAAGTACACTTTTCTTTCATATGGAGAATTATGATTAAATACACACATGCATGTACACTCACCCATGCGAATACTCATACACACTTGCAAACACATACCTACACATAACATACTCACACATATTCAAACATAGCACACACATGCATATACACACACTCACACATACCCTCATAATACACACCCACACACACTTGCCTTTTTTGCTTTTTGTTTTGTCGAGACAGGTTTTCTCTGTGTGTTGCTGGCTGTCCTGGAACTCACTCTGTAGACCAGGCTGGATGCAAACTCACAGAGATCTGCCTGCCTCTGGGATCAAAGTCATGCACCACCACTGTCTGCCCACACACCTGTCTTTAAATCAGAATGTGGGAAGGAGGATAGTAGGAGGAGAGAGACAGACAAGAGAGGAAGTGTGTGGGTGAATAAAGTACTAAGATAGACATGTAAGAAAATGTCATCATGTAACCTATTATTTTTCATGACAATTAAATAAATAAAACAAAAAAATGAAAACGACATTTAAAAGATGTAACAATCTCTCCAAGGGAATCCAACCAAGCAGAGAACAGATTTGAATCCACGTTACTCTGACGCTGGCATTGATGACAACCCTAGGTTTCTTTTATCCAAACTTAAAGCTGTGTGAAAATTAGAACTCGCATCTCCTACTCCAACTGTAAGATCACACCACACCACTGCTTCATAGCAGGCTAGTTTTCCTTTAGCCATATAACGGATCTCTTCATGCTAGTCAACATACATCCCTAGTCTCTTTGTAGCTTCATTTTAGTTCAGTCTGAACGACGGAAAACTGTCCCGGGGAGATGGGGAGTCATTTCTGTCTCTCAAAGAGACGGTGCAGAAAAGACTCCGCCTTCCTCAGATCATTGAAGATGGATTGAGATCATTGAAGATGGATTGTTGATAACGGATGAGCCGAGGTACCGCATGCTCTTTCAGTATGTTTGAACACTATTTCTGCAGTGGATGTATGTGAGGAATTTGCTTGTGTTACATAGTGCCAGCAGATATTGTAACAAGGGCAAATGCAATGTACATTTGTATTAAAGGGCGCTGTTTTTCATTTGTTTGTTTTGTTTATTTAACGCTGAAGGGAGATGATCAATTACATGCATGGATTGTTCTTAGCACTTTAAAACCAGCACTGTCCTCCAAGACAGTGTGCTTCACAAGTGCCGGCTTTCCTTGGGTAAACGACAAGATGTCCAAATGATTCAAGTACGTGAGATGAGACATGCTTAGCCAGCTTGTGCTGGTTACTCAGTAATGAACATGACCTTGGAACAGAGTCCTTTCGGCAGTGCCCGCTCCCGGAGCTAGCCAGTGAGGTAGACAGGCCCAGTGACATATCGCGTGGATTGAGGTCTAGTGGGGTGGTAAGCCACACATGTGTTAAATATTCTACACGGCTCACTGACCTGAGTTGTATAGAATTGAAAGGTTACAAGTTGCGAGTCAAATTATCTTGGGCTTTTTTTAGCCCCCCCCCCAGCCAGTTATTGTGTACCTCTGTGTGTGACCTAACACCCTTGTGACTGTGAGGTAAATCCTTTTGGAATGTACAAACAGCCCTGGTTTGCACCAACCCCAAGGCTAAGAGTGTCATCAGATAGTATCTAAATCCTATAACATTTTCCTCTTTGTTATGCTTTTCTATCTGATGTTTCCACCAATGGTTTAAAAAGTACCTGCAATTATTATTTTCTTTGTTCCGTTCCTTAGACTGCTTCCTGAAACTGTGCCCAAGTGAGAACTCGTCTCTGGGATAACCTGGATCAATGTTTCCAGGACATGTCACTCATATCCGGCTCAAACATAAGCTATTTCTTGTTTGCTTGACAGGAGAGTCTGTGATAACAATCACCTCCTTGGAGAAGGGGACAATGGGGCTCTGAAGGTTTAGAAGATTTACCCAGCTTCATAGCTGTGTCTTCCTGAGAGCACCAAGTCCAGGGCTCGTCCGGCTACCACATGTTCCCTTAAAACTTGGAGAGGACCGGCATTACTTTTATTTATTTATCTATTTATCTATTTATTTATTAAAGATTTCTGCCTCCTCCCCGCCACTGCCTCCCATTTCCCTCCCCCTCCCCCTCCCCCAATCAAGTACCCCTGCCTCATCAGCCCGAAGAGCAATCAGGGTTCCCTGCCCTGTGGGAAGTCCAAGGACCACCCACCTCCATCCAGGTCTAGTAAGGTGAGCATCCAAATTGCCTAGGCTCCCACAAAGCCAGTACGTGCAGTAGGATCAGAAACCCATTGCCATTGTTCTTGAGTTCTCAGTAGTCCTCATTGTTCACTATGTTCAGCGAGTCCGGTTTTATCCCATGCTTTTACAGACCCAGGCCAGCTGGCCATGGTGAGTTCCCAATAGAACATCCCCATTGTCTCAGTGTGTGGGTGCACCCCTCGTGGTCCTGAGTTCCTTGCTCGTGCTCTCTCTCCTTCTGATCCTGATTTGGACCTTGAGATTTCTGTCCAGTGCTCCAATGTGGGTCTCTGTCTCTGTCTCCTTTCATTGCCTGATGAAGGTTAATATTCAGGAGGATGCCTATGTGTTTGTCTTTGGATTCACATTCTTATTTAGCTTCTCTAGGAACATGAATTATAAGCTCAATGTCCTATATTTATGGCTAGCAACCAAATATGAGTGAGTACATCCCATGTTCCTCTTTTTGGGTCTGGCTTACCTCACTCAGGATAGTGTTTTCTATTTCCGTCCATTTGCATGCAAAATTCAAGAAGTCATTGTTTTTTACTGCTGTGTAGTACTCTAATATGTCGCTGCGGAGACCGGTGGGCAGAGGGCAATACTTTTTTTTTAACAGTATAGACAGGGGTTCTTCTGCATTTGCATAGATGACCTTGCTCTGCAGTGCACAAATTGATTGCAAATTAATGTTTTAACTAGTAGAATGTAGTCCAGAGGTCAATAATTCACCGCATCTAATCCACGGATTTTAGAGACAAAGGCAAGGTGTGTGTATTGTTTACAGGGACATGGGTGGAGTTTACCTTAGAGTCCTTTGTGGTTTTAGGTAGGTACTTCCCCAGATCTTAGTGCCTCTGTTGATGGCGGGAGCGTTCATGTCTATTATCATTCATTCTGTTTTTTCTTTATTTCTCTAGCCACTCAAATAGAGATGTAGCTGGGTGGCTCTAAGCCTTTTCTAGTTTCTTTAAAAAGTGTCACGTTTCCATTCTGACCAGCAGCAGTATTGTATGAATTACTATCAAAGAATCGAGTTCTGTCTTTTGATGCTTAAAATAATGAAAATTAGACAACTTCTCTTTGTTGTTCGCTGCTTGATATCCCTGTATCTCCGTGTCTGGCTTGTTTATTTTAATTATTCATTATTTTTTATTTTCTCAAGCATTTTACAGTTTTATTTATTTTGTTTTGGTGTGTGTGCATGTGTGTATGTATGCGCATGCATGTTGTGTGTGTGTACGTGTGTTTGCATGTGTCAACATGGGCCATGGTGGGTGAGGGGGTCAGAGGACTACTTGCAGAAGCTAATTGTCTCTTTCTACCACATAGGTCCAGAGGATTGAACTGAGGTTATCAGGCTTGGTGGCAAGTACCTTTGCCTGTTGAGCCATCTTGTTAGTTCTTGTTTTTTTCTCATCTTGGCTTTTAGTTTCCTTCTCTTTTTCCTAAATCATGCATTGGGGTCCATGATTTGAATATCATTACTGTCGTCATGACCTTTGCAAAATTCTAAGCCCTTTTGCTCTTCAAAGATTTCCACTGTCATTTTCTCTGACCTTTCTATAACCCTAATGAAATGATTGTTAGACTTTATCATCATATTGTCATCTGGGACCTAACCCAACCCAGCATCTCTTTCCATAGAGTCTGTCTGCAGGACAGTACATCCTTCTCCTCCTGCTCTTCCTCTCCTTTTCCTTACCAATGAGGTCTTACCTATGAACTCTGAGCACTGAGACATTGCAAGGAGTCTCCTCTGTGACTTCCTGCTTAGAGTTCATAATTTTCATACTGTCTGCGAGAAGAAAGCACTTGTAAACCCCGGAGCCTCAGTCAGTAGGAATCGTCCAGTATTCCCCTCATAAACACTACTCTAACAAACTCAACCCTCTGGAGTTGTATATTTAGCCCTTAAGGAATTCCTTTACATTTCTGCCAGCTCGACACGCACACATGTGTGCGTCTAGCGTCTTGAGGTGTGCTAAGCCAACAGAGCCTAAATAGCCAGTTGGCTTTGACTCGAAACAGAAGGCTTTATTTGGATGGCTCTGGTGTGGTTTAGGGGTGTCTCTTTCAAAGACTCACCTCGTCATGCTTTCCTCAAAAGCTCCCAGTAACTTTCCACCATCAGATGGCCTGCAAAGCCAGGCGACTCTGACTTCCTGCTGCCTCTGATCTCAGCTTCTCAGACTTTCCTCCCTGCTCATACAAACATACTGACTTCATGGCTGTTGGTCCATGACTGTGCTCAGGCCTCAGGGCCTTTGCATTGACTCTTTACCCACAGCCTCTCTCCACAGCTATTCCTAGACATGGACTTACCTTCATTTTGGGCATTTCCTTGACTGTCATCTCTTCTGATATGCCACTTACCCATTGCAAAGGAGTTCTCACCCTATCTCCCAATCTCACTTTCTCTTTCTGTAGAGCACATGACATAGTCTATGTCACGTGACTGTGTACGTGCTTTCACATCCTGGGATGTTTATCTGCCACAGAAGTTTATCTGCCTCTTCTCAATGGCACTCTGCTTGCTTCTGATAAAATGAGGTATATGAGATCTTCTCAGACACTTACTGAACACATAGATGAACTTTTCCCATTTTTCAATTAAAATTGAGTTATTTTTATTTAAAAAAACATTTATTGTATTCTTATTTATGTGAACGTGTGTGTGTTGACAGCAGAGTCCAGAAGAGGGCATCTGGTCCTCGGGAGCTAGAGTTGGAGCTGGTTGTGAGTTGCCAGATATGGGTGCTGGGAACTGAACCCTACTTCTTTGCAAGAGCAGCCAGTGCTCCTCACTGTTGAGCAGCCTCTGCTGCACCCTAGTATCTCTTTTTAAGGGACCTATTTTCTAAAGCCCAAGTCCTTGAGACTAACCCTGAAAGAATACCATGCAACAGCTTGTTAGGGAGTTCCTCCAACTCTTATGAAATGAACAGTCCTCAAGCCGCTGCTCGAAGATGAGGCAGTTCACTTCCACCTCTCCTCTCAAAGTCCTTTTTATAGCAAGTGCTAAATATTTATTAAGCATCAAAGGTCCTACACTAAGTGCTGGTGGTGAGGGGCTGCATTGCAGTCCAGCCACTGTGGGTCTAGACAGAGAGTTGTGGGGGTCACCTGGTTTCCTTCTTGAGAGGCCTTGGGATTCTCTTTCCAGATGGGGAGAGGGGATTGTGGAGAAAGTGGTGTCACTGGGAGTTGAGGATTAATGGCACATAGTCCTCCCCAACTCCTCCAACTTTCTTTGTTACACAGGAAATTAAATTGAGAAGCTAGAAAAGGAACTTTTGAGCTTCCTAGTTGCTTCTGAAATGTCAAATGCTTCCAAGTCCAGGAAGCGTAGTAGCCTGATAGTATATAACTAATCAATATACTCCTGGGTGTGATGTGTTGACGGAATTGGCTCAGTAGAGGGGCTTAAAGTATATTCTTGGGATGGGATTTCACGATTGCTCTGCTGGTTTCTTCATTTTTCTGAGTCCACGCTAACTTCAGGCGGCTGCTCCCAACCACAGCTGTCCTCCCAGCCACAGGGACGTTTCCTATATTTTCATGTAACTTTCACAAACCTCCCAGTACCTGCTGATCTTTGTTCTCTGCTTTGTCAACTGTTTCCTTCAAAACACACTTGGTCTTCATAGAACTTGCGTGTCAGCATCCTCGTAGGCCTTCCTTTTGCATCACTGTGTGAATCCGTGCCCACCTGTTCCAGCCAGTGTGGATGTGAATTGTTCACCCGGCTAAGAGGAGGAAGAAGAAGCCATACTTGTGCGGTGGTTTCACAATACAGAACCACACTCAGTCCCAGGCATCAGGCACCCACTGTGGCTGAGAAGGGTTGTTCAGAACAGTGGAAGTTTTTAGCTAAGTCTAAATAACAACCCCTGGTCCTGGCTTGAGGATGAAGTATACACTAGTCATAGGCCATAGTAGAGAACTTTACCTACTTATATAGGAAAGGATTTCAGAGGCAGAATTATAAAGAATTGGTATTACATTACACAAGGGTGACTTTACCCAAATCAGATACACACTAGTTAGAAATCTGTAACGCAATTCTAGCTAAATGAATATTATGGCGTCTTTCCAGCTAGTATATAAGAAGAGATGAGGCATAGCTTGTCCCCCTATTTGGAATATTCACATCATATGTACACACATAAACAGACAGATGTGTGTAAATTTTGCAAAACCCCAATTTAATTCAATAATAATTTACTGAGCATTCACTACATGCCAGAGAACCTTCTAGAATACAAAGATGGATCAGGAATAGATTCTGCCCTTAGGGAGTTCAATACGGTTAAATGAAATACAGACATTTTTTTTTTTATTCCTTCCTGGCAAGGGTGGATACAGTTTCCAAGACCCACGAGGGGCTAAACCCTTCATTTATTGCTTTAGCAACCACATTGCTTTCCAAAGTTGTTATTTGCCTTGGGTTGGGCAGTTACAGTTTGGCCTTTTTCTTTCTTTTTCTTTTTTTCAAATAAGCTTTCAGCGTAAAAAAAAAAATCCAAACCCTGCAACTAATTTAAATAATTAAATTATTGCTTAAGATTTCTTCTAGTTTGGCATAGAAGATGGAAATTTTTTTTTTCATTATGAGAAGTGAAAGACTGCTTAGTGTTAGATGTTTAAACTAGACTCACTCCAGCTTGGTTCCACTTATCAAATATCAGAGTTAAAAAGGGGAGGTGGAGGGACAATGAGTGTTGTGTCAGTGAACCAATGACACACTTTCCTGTCCTAGAACTCACCTCGGAAGGCAGAGCATGATCAGAGGAACACACTTAGCCAGAAGCTAATCTCTCTAATCTCTTTCTTTGTACTGAGAGAACCTTCATTCACAGACAACAAATGCTGACTGTGGGCCAGGCCATTTGCTAAGCATTGAGGGAATGGAACTACAACAACTATAGGGACCTGTAGTCTCTGTCTTCCAGCAGTGTGTGGTTTAACTGGGGGGGGGGAGAGGGGGAGAGAGAGAGAGGGAGGGAAAGAGAGAGGGAGGGAGGGAGGGAGGGGAGGGGGAGAGGGAGGGAGGGAGGGAGGGAGGAAAAGGGAGGGAGGGAGGGAGGGAGAGGGAGGGAGGGAGGGGAGGGAGGGAGGGATAGGAGGGGAGAGGAGGGAGGGAGGGAGAGAGAGAGAGGGAGGGGAGGGGAGGGGGGGAGGGAGGGAGAGAGAGAGAGAGAGAGAGAGGGAGAGAGAGACTCTAAAACTGAACAATATATGTAAATAAATTTTTAGTTTGACGAAACTTTTCTTTTTTCTTTTTCTTCTTCTTTTTTTTTTTTTGAAATAGGGTTTCTTTGTGTAGCTTAGGAGCCTGTGTTGAAACTCACTCTAGACCAGGCTGGCCTCTAACTTACAGAGATCCGCCTGCCTCTGCCTCCTGAATTTTCATCTTTATTTGATAGACGTGTGTATTTTTTTTTTTAAACAAACCCTGCTCATGGCATTTCATGCTAGCTATCCATTCCCTTTGGCAAAACAGAGCACACACCATAGACCTGGCTTCTTGTCAGAGCTGAGCCGGTTACCAGCTGAGTGACCTTGTTCTAATCATGAGAGCTCTGCTGCTATTGACTTGTCTGACACAGCGGAAAGAAGGATGTTGATACGGAAAGCATTTCATAAGATGAGAAGCGCTATAAATGTATACTGTGGCTCTAGTCTTCACTAGTGATGTCTGTATGATTGCTAATTCTTCAGTTGGTCATTCTCTCCATGGAGAATCTAAATGCAGGTGAATGAATGCTTGGCTTCCCAGTTTGGTTACTAGCTAAGCTACCCAGAGTTGTGTGTGTGTATTCTATTCACAGACATGCTTTTTAAATCCTTCAGCTTTCATCATGCTCTTAGAGGGTTTGTGCTAATTAATTTTCACTGTTGACTCGACTGGATTTGGTACCACCTAAGGGGTACCAAAACTTTCCTGAAACAGTTGCTGCAGACAGTGAAGTTCAATCACACTCCTCACGCTTCAGACTAGTTGAAGCATCTGAGAAGTTTTACCCTGCCAAACTGGATCCCAGTTGAAGGCAAATTAGAAGGCTGTCTTCTGTGTAGTCCTAATAATATTAGAAAACAGGATAAAAGATGGAACATCCCCAGGCAGGAGATGGGTTAAAGGCAGTACCATGTATCCTAATGATAAAATACCCATCAGAATGGGGGTAAATGTGGTGTTTATACTTGCTGCTCTGAACAAGATACATTTCTCAGTGATTGCTTATAAAATATTGTATTTTAAGTATTTATAATTTTATTTGACATTGAGAAAAAGGCTATGGTAAATTTTGTACACATCTCATGGAGCCTTCTCTAAAGACAAATATATGTCTTAAAGGCAGCTGAAGTAGGCTGGAGATTGGCAAACATGATAAAATCCTATTAATGTCAAAATAAAAGTAAATACATTAAATTATGAGCACTGTATCCTTAGAGAGTGACTTATAATATATATATAGGAGGAGCAGAAGAGGGATTTGAACTTTTAAATTTGTGTCTCTTCTATAGTGTGGTGATCTCTATATTGATTTCTTCATATAGATATATAGATAAGCACTTCAAAGAGGATATACAAGAGTTAAAAACTCAAATAGTAAATTTAGAGAATTATTTGTATGATAGAAAGTCCATGTAAATTAGTTCATGTTTTAGAAAATGAATTATTTTAAGCCTGACGGGTTTGGTGAGAGAATGAATGCCTATACTATCCACGGCTGATGCTGTTTACCCTAGAACTCATGAATATATCTCTGTAAGCTAGTATTGCTCAGGAATCAGAGAAAATATGTTTCATGATTCCGTGGATTTGGCCCTGTAGGCAAGACCAGCAGTATACACTCAAACATCAAAAGATAAGGTAATTCTTAATTCAATTCTTATATTGAATTATAATATTATCATCAGGATTTTGCTGTAGTCATCTTCCCCTAAGCCAGCTTTTGGGCGGACATGTACCAGAAGCTGTTAAGACTCAAATCTGGCCTTGGTATGCAATCTTGACTATTTTAACTTCTCAGACTCCTCGTGTGGTTTTTTTTTTTTTAAATCAACCTTTCTCCATTCTGCAACTATTCATGTTTTCTGGTACATAATCAAAACCACATTTCCAGCCGTATGTACCAGTTGGTAAAGGGCAATGGGGCTTTCGAGTACTGTGTGTCTCTTTAAGCTTGAAGGTACGGGTTTTCTATGTTTCATCCTATTTATCTGGGGCAGTCCCAAATACCTCAGGCTGTTTCATGGTGGGAGATAAGCGGGAAAGGGAAGATGACGTCAGGCTGCTGCTCAGCAACCGGGGTGTGTAATGTAACACTCCGTTGGTCACTGCTAATGTGTTTAAACGTTTGTTTAGTGAGCGATTTATCTCCGGCACATTAGAAACTTGTTAATGGTGTTAGGGGTAATTGCTGTTTCTGTGATTAAGATGTAAGGAACAAAAGCACACAGATAACAAGACAGTATTTACATGATATCTGTAAGCTGCATAAATAGAATGTTCTGCCTTGAATGCCAGCCAGAGGACCATGAATCATTCATAGTGTTTATGTCACTAAATGAATTCCTTAAGCAGAATTAGCAAAGACACTGATTCATCTGAAGAATGCTATTCTACTCTCTGTTTTCAGGGTTGCCTGAATTAAAAAAAAAATACACTGTGTGTGCTGGCTAGGAACAGGGCAATTTCCCCGAAAGTCACACATGGGCATGTAGAGACACACACACTCAAGCATATCCAGACAGTCATTCATTCATGCATGCATCACTTCATCCACCCAGCCAATATTTACTTCAATCCAACTCTCGAGGCTCCTGTGTGTTCTCAGAGGGCTTACAAAAGCTAGGGTGGAGACAAACGTCAACAGAGAATTCCACAAGTGATTGGTTGACTGCCAACAGAGGCAAATACTCGGAAAGAAAAGAGTACGTTTCGTGAGAATGTACCATGTAAAATAGGGGAGGGGCAGACTACTCTGCAGGTTAGAGTGAGCTCGGGAAAGCCCCAGGCCGGCTTTCCTGGGATTTGAGTGTCTAAGGGTTAACTAAAAATGAGCAGGTGTATCATGACGACTGTGAAGTGCTGGTGAGCTTGCGGGTGGGGCACACGTCTGTGTGTATGAACACACTGGGTAAGAGGGAAAATGAAATATCAAGGAATTGAAAAGAAACATGCATGGCAGGCAGCTGGACTACAGAGAAGTAAGGTCAAATGATTGAGCTTGCAACTAGGAAAAAGAAGACCAAAGTATCAGGGCCCTGGAAACCACGATAAGAATTGCACCTAAGGGACCATGATGAAGAATTATAAGCATACTCTGTTTTCCACCAATCACATATATACATTAGAAGATACTTGCATGCCACCCCCAACCCTATGTCTCTGTCTCTCTCTCTGTGTGCATGCCACAGTGTACATCTGGAGGTTAGAGGACCGCCTCCAGGAGTAAGTTCTGTCCTTCCATCACGTGGGCTCTGTGGCTTGAACTGAAAGTTGGCCTCCAGGTACGGCTGCAAATGCCCCCTCAGGTGGGGTTGTTGAGCCATGTCATGAGCTCTCGTCTTGCTTTCTGAGAAAGAATCTCTCACTGGCCTGGGGCTCACCAGTCAAGCCAGCCTGTCTGGTCTGCGATCTTTGGGGGTCTGCCTGCCTCTGGCTCTCTAGTTCTGAGATTATAAACTCACGGCTAGTTTTCCACATGGTGTTAGGAATCAAACTCAAGCTTGGGCAGTGAACCCTTTACCAAATGTACCATTTCCAATGAGATTTTCACTACAGAGTTCCTTCATTGGGTGCAGCTGACAGACGTGAGTGCTTATGGCCAACCTGCTAGCACTAGAGAGAAGACAAAGGGTTCCCAGCTGAACCCCTGAGGTTCCAGATGTGTTTTGATCCAGATGTGCTTTGTTTGGGTATTTGTTGTGCTTGTATAGCGAAAAGAATCTCACATCTATGAAGAAAAATGAGAAAACTCATTAGAAGTTAGTGTGTAGCACAGTGGGTAGGAGGACTGCCAACTCATGACGCTGCCTATGCAGCCCCCCACAAAAAACATTCTGGTTTGAGAAATTCCGTGTATGCTCACCCCTTTGTTTGATTTGCAGAGACTTTTGATGAGTAAGATGTGTTCTCTGTGGTGACTTCCTGCAGAATGCCTTTGGCCTGAGCAGACCACAGCTTCTCAGTTGTTTCGCAGAACTCATCCACCATCTAAAGATAAACTCACCCATGGAAAGTCAGCATGCCATAGCCAGGGGAGGATGCCCGGTGTGACTGAGACCATAGTATTCATTATTTCTTGTGCTGTAATTTGGTCATGTTCCCAATGGCACACATCCACGAGGTACCAGGTCAGGGAGCCAGTAGCTTACTGTGACACAGAAAGAGAGGTCTTGGATCTAGAGTACAGACTTCCCAAAATAGATAAAAGGATGCTCTGTGAACTCAGCTGAAATATTCATGTCATGGCCGTGGAAATCTTGAAGAACACTCATCACCAGGCAAACTCAAAAGGGCTCATTTGTCAACAAATTCAGAACAAGTAAGTTGAAGGAAAAAGAAAAAGATATGTATCACACGTACACATGAATGTAGTCTTCTCTGGTATAGCTTTTGACATGACAGCAAGTCTTCAGGCAAAATAAGAAGAAAGGAATTTATTTATAACTTATAAACAAGACTCTCTGCCTATCAAACAGCCAGTCTCAAGAGAATAATTGCTTTTTTGAATCTGGAGTGGAACACTTAACTTGGAAATTATTCTTTACAAATATTAATTGAATGCTCCACAAAGGTCGGTTGGATAGCAAAGCAATTATAACTCAAGTGGGTAAGTCAGCTTGTGGTTGTGAATTTCTGCGTGCTGTGCTAGAAGCAACATGTGTGTACATGGGCATGTGTGGATGAGCATGAGTGAGCGTGGGTGTGCATGTGTAGAGGGGATGCACGCATGTAGTGAGCATGGGTGTTCATGTGTAGAGGGGATGAACGCATGTAGTGAGCATGGGTGTGCATGTGTAGAGGGGATGCACGCATGTAGTGAGCATGGGTGTGCATGTGTAGAGGGGATGCACGCATGTAGTGAGCGTGGGTGTGCATGTGTAGAGGGGATGCACGCATGTAGTGAGCGTGGGTGTGCATGTGTAGAGGGGATGCACGCATGTAGGGCAGGAAAAGACTTTTCCTCTCCTCCTGACCAGTCCTGTGTTTGACAGCGTTGATGGAACTGGCTGCCGCGGTGCCATGGAAACCTAGCCATGGAAACCTGATAGAAATATCAGGCTACGGAAGGAGAAGTGTTCAAGAAATCACCACAGACAGACGGCTGCCAAGAGCATTGTTTGGAAAACCATGCTTACAAACCTGCAGCTTTCCTATGCTGAAAAGTACTTAATGATTCAGAAAGGAGTGACACACTGATCTTAGGGAACTGAATTGTTCAGATCAAAGGGCTGAGAGGATGAGGCCGCCTGTGAACCTGATGCACCACCTAGCTCCACTCTCAGCGAGCCCCATCAGTTTTAGTTCACAAGTGTTCCCAGTCTACTTCTTATAATGTGTACCTCTAAGCTATAACCTGCTATCTCCAAAAGTTTCTCTCAACACATTTTTATGGCATGCTGTATCTTTTTTCAAACACTCGCCTTGCTTTATGTTCATTTGTGTCTTTCCTTTCTCCTTCCTTCCTTCTTTCCTTTATTCTTTTATTAACTCATTTACATTTCCATTCAGTAAATATTTATAGGGAGCCTGTTCTGGTCCAGATATTGTTCCAGTCACTGGTTATACAGTAGTGAAAAATGTCAGGTCTTTACTGCCATGGAGCAGACATTTGAATGGACACAGACATTATAAGGGAATAAATAGCAAACAAGAACAACAGTGCCTACTGTCCCGATGGGAAGACACTCAATCCATTATCCCTCAGTGCCCTGAGCTAACATCATACAAATCAGACCAGGTCAGTGTCTGCCAAAAACCTCTCAATGGCTTCCTGAGGCAAGCAGAGTAAAATACACCTAACAAACATGACCCAACCACATTGACCCACTCAAGGTGTTACTTTGGTTTGCACATGTTATGTGAACAAACAAGGCATCAAACCTGCTTCTTGAGAATCAAGGGGATCCTTCAAAGAACGAGGACTTTCCCCAACCCCTTCTTCTTCATCATCTCCATTTTTCTTTGCACCAGTAATTTTTTTTCTCAAGTGCACTCCTGTTTTTTTTTTTTATATATACATCTATATATAAAAAAAGGGCCAGTTTCCCTTTGATTACCAGACCATTTCCTGGGAAACTGAGTTTGACGAGCTGACTTTAGAGTTCTCATCCATAAAGTGGGGATGGCCGTGTTTTCCCTCTGCCACCTGACTCAAAGGAACTGATTCCCTGCTCCCAAATGAACATTTGATTCCTTCTTCCCTTTAAGCAAATAGACACATTTCCTCCTTGATTGCAGACGAACTTACTGACAACGGAATAGAGAAGTCCCTGAAATAAGAGCATGGTTCTTCAGTTCACAGCAAGATAATAGCGGAGGCGAGAAACTTCTACCGCCTGGGAGACTGGTAACCCATCACCGCATCTGAGCCGACACCAAAGTCTTCTATTCAGCAGGTATTTTTGTGCATTTAACCTTCACTGGGCTGGTGATTACGCAACATGTTTGTTCCCTAAGCACACATTGTTCTCCCAGGGACAGGATCATCGCTAAAAGTCCCGCTCACAGCCTTCCTATTCATAAGTACCAGGCAACGTCACAGAAAGGTCTTCCTGGCTGAGGCGCTGACCAGCTCCTGAGGTGAGGATTCACCTCTGTTCCTGTCCTGTTCTGTGAGGTAGAGGCTATCCGGACGTCATCCCTCAGCCTTCCTGCGGGTGCTGCCCTTCAACACAGCTGTTCTGTAAAGGCTTCAGTTACATCCTCAACACCTTCTGCTTGTCCATGTGACAAGGAATCAAGCAATCCCGAGAGGGAGGGAGAGGGAAAGAAGCAGGCCAGGGAGAGAAGAATTTCTAGCAAGCGTGAATCATAAATAATACCGGGTAGTTTACTCTTTTCCTAATCCCAAGTAACAACAACATTTGATTGACATTGGTTTCTGACCTTTGAGGTTTTTTTTTTATTTCATTATGTAGACATATTCATAGATAATGGGATAGCATTTTCTGACTTATATTCTAATCGTGCCAATTATTAGCTATGGAGCTCAAAGGGAAATTACTCTTACTCTTGGCTTGTTTGCCTCAGTTTCCTTGGCTAGAAAAAGTAGAAATCTTTCCGGGGAATTGCATCATCTAACAAGACTATATGTGTAAAATGGCTAGAATATGCTCGGTAAATAGTAGGGACCCTGCAAATGTTACTTAGAGGTGCTAATCGTTTTTTGTCAACATGATGCAAGCCAGGGTCATCTGGGAAGAGGGAACCTCAATTGAGAAAATGCCTCCTCCAGAACTATCTGTCGGCACGTCTGTGCGGGCATTCTCTTGATTAATGATTGATGTGAGAGGGCCCTGCCCACTGTGGGTGTGCCACTCCTGGGCAGGCAGTCCTGGACGGTATCAGAAAGCAGGTTCAGTGGCCATGGGAAGCAAGTCAGTCAGTGGCACTCCTCTGCTTCAGTTTCTGCTTTCAGGTTCCTGCCTTGGATTCCCTTCATAATAAACTGTGATTGGGACATGTAAGCCAAATAAACCCCTTCCTTGCCAAGTTGCTTTCATTCTTGGCACTAGAAACTAAACTAGGAAAGATACACATGTTGAAAAGCAAACAGTCTGTGACTTGGGAAAGCCAAGGAGATCTCTCTCACAGCTGATTCCCAGAGCACCCTGCAGACACTCAATAAATGAATGGAGAGATGATGAGCGTGGACCTTTCAGATCTAAATGCAGAGAATTATTTCTTTACCTTTCTTTTGTTTTGGTTTTCAGAGACAGGGTTTCACTGTGTAGCCATGGCTGACCTAGAACTGTCTCTGTAGAACGGGCTGGTTTTGAACTCACAGAGATCTGCCTGCTTCTGCCTCATGAGTTCTGGGATTAAAGGTGTGTACCACAACCACTCCAGTTACTTACTTAATTTTTTAAAAGTTTAAAAAGTATTACTCATTTCTGTATTTAGTGTATTGTGTGGACCTAGGCACACCATGGCTTGCAAGAGTCTGTTCTCTCCTTCCACTGCGTGGGTCCCTTAAGCAGTGAGCCATCTTTTTGAATCTTAGTGCTTTCTTGGAATATTCGTAAGATTTGCCTGGGCACTTGATGAACTCTTTGTGGGAAGAGCAGGACCACAGTCTCGTTCTGGGACACAGAGGAATGACGGACCCACACATTCAGCCATGTTAGTAACCGGTGCCTAGCTCTGTCTTGTTGGTTGTTTTGTCACGCACAGCTTTCTGAAGGCACCCAAGGCTGTTCCTGAATCTGGTGCCTGCCTCTCTGCCTGGGTGCCAAGAGGCCTTTGAGCTGGGGACATGGTGATGCTCCCCTATCTCCAAAACCCAATTAGCGCTTATTTCCGTAGGCTTAAGGACCCTCTTGAGGAAACGATAGCGATCTCTCACTCAGCAACAGGCACCTAAAAACATTCTGGAAGATGTCCACGAGATCTTGAGAATAACTCCATCTCATCTCCAGCCCTAAGCCAGGAAATGTCTGAGGGGGGAAATAACTCCAAGTTCTTGATGGGGCACAAAAACAAACACTAGTATTTTTAGTCTTGGGGTCCTAGAAGAGTGCAATCTCAAGGGGCTCAGAGAGGAGGTGTGAAAGGCAGTGTGACAGGTTGTGGCAGAACTCCCGATGGCCTCTCTGAGGCCAGCACAGCACAGGGAGCCCCCACACACTGCTCTCAGTGAGGTCTGTTTTCCAGCATGGTTGAAAACCATGACATCACTCTTCCAGTTACAGGAAATCTAGAGTATGCCAACAGCAGTATTCCCTGAGATCCAAGGCAAACAAACCCACCCCCTCCATCCTGAGGAGCGACACCCTGTGAGGAAAAGGCAATTCTCAGTGTCCTTCCTCAGGCCCTGAGAGCAGAGAGCCAACCTGAGGTGAATCTTGTGAGTTTATAAGCAGGTAGGTATCAGTGATTCTCTCTCTCTCTCTCTCTCTCTCTCTCTCTCTCTCTCTCTCTCTCTCTCTCTTTCCCTGTGTGTATCTATCTTTCCTTTTTAGGACATTAACTGAATTCCTTTTTTTTCCATTTAACAGACCTGGGGCTGCAATTTCAGCCCTTCTATTCCCTCCCTGTTGGAGCTCAGAAATTGCTGATTCTCAGACCCTTCGTATATAAAACGGAACCATGACAGGCCAATTTTAATGGGAAAAGGGAGAATTAGAAGAACGTATTCTTGTTCTTAGAGTGGTACTTGATCTACGTCACAAATTCAGGAGACATTCTCTCTTGTTATCACCATGAAGATGGCAAGTCATTATGGATGGTCTGTAATCTTTTCCCTAAATACTGCTTTCATTGAAATAAAAAAGCAGAAATTATTTGAGATTAAAAAACCCACACTGGCCGGGCGGTGGTGGCGCACGCCTTTAATCCCAGCACTCGGGAGGCGGAGGCAGGTGGATCTCTGTGAGTTCGAGGCCAGCCTGGTCTACAAGAGCTAGTTCCAGGACAGGAACCAAAAGCTACGGAGAAACCCTGTCTCGAAAAATCCAAAAAAAAAAAAAAAAAAAAAAAAAAAAACCCACACTGAAAAAAAATGGGGTAATGTATACCCCACCCACACTGTGACTATGTCTATGTGTTGTGGGGTGGGCAGCTCTCTGAAGCCTCTTGTGCCCCTTCTAGTCACTGCTCCTACAATTTTGAGTACCATCACTATACAGGCCTGAGCTCTAAGGGGAATCATTGCTTTAACCATTGGCTAAACAAAGCTAGACTATTGCCAGTGACCCAGATCAATCCCCCAGTCCGCCCAAAGGTAACGTCTCTTTCCATTTCCTATAAGAAACGGAGGTTTTGTATTTCTGTAAGTGGAATTGTACAGATAATATAAAGTGTGTGATTCTGTGGCTGGATTGTGTAATTCAGCCACGTGCTCGTGAGATTCCTCCATGGCACCATGCATAGCAGATGTTCATCTTGTTTTCCCATGGCAGTGTGCTGCTGTGCTCTGTGAATGTTCTATGAGATGGGCTTCCTGCTCACAAACAGTTGTGCATCTGCTGCATTTCTCTGTTGCAAATAATGCACGGGGGTAGTCTTGGACACAACTTTGGATGCGCACATGTACCAGTTTCTGATTTTATATTTTAAAGATGAAATGGGCTATACCACGAGACTCACACACAATTAAATTTAGTAAATGATACCACAATTTCAATATTATATGAATCTTCTCCATGACAGCAGTTTAGGAGAACTCTGGCTGTTCTACATTCTCACCAAAATGTATGAGTATGGGGCTTCTTTAAGGCAGCCATTGCGGCAGTGTGTAGTCTTATCCCTTTGTTCGCATTTCTTGCTGTGAAGATACTGCCTCTGATGGGAGTCTCTCCTTTAGACAAATGTCTGCTTGTCATTTGGTCTGTTTTTCTGCTGTATTTCCTGTCTTTTTCTTATTGATCAATGTGAACTTTAGAAGATATATTGTGGATACACACCATATGTTATATATAGGTAAGCACACACTTCCCATGTCACATATATGCATGCACGCAATCCCATGTTACATATATGTATGCACACACACCCTGTGTTCCATATAGGTAAGCAATACATCTTACATTACACATATATGCACATACTTCTACTCTACGGATTTTCTTCCCATTTTCTAATGCTATCTTTGAACCTCAGAAGTTTTAGACTTAGTATTCATTTTCTAAAAGTTTTTCTTATGGATGATATTTTAAATGCTCTGCTTAAGGAATTATTATTAACCCAGTGTGGTGGCAGTATTTGCCTGAGTTGTCTCCTAAAAGTCTAGTCTTCCCTTTTCACATCAGAATTTGATGTTTTTGAGTGGCAGGAGGTAGAGATCATGAGTCTCTTTGACCATGTGAGGATCTCATGGGCTCAGCACTATTTGTTGCAAAGGCCGACATTTCTCCATTGCCGAGTAAAACACTATTAGCAGAAAATCTGTTAGCCATGTACCTGGTCTCATTTGGCTTTTAGTCCATTTGGTTTATTTGTCTTTTGGAATGCCATCATTATTCTCTCTTAATTCCTGTAACTTCGTGATACATTATAGGATTTGGCAATGTGAGTCTTCCTGCTTTCATTTTGTTCAAGGATATATTTACTGATGACTTGCCAATTTTAAACACCTCTCACCCAATCCCTACTGAGATTTTGATTCAGATTACAGCCTAATTTGGGAACAAAAATGTTGTTTTTAAGCAAAAATCATGGTAGAGTCCTCCACTTTTTTCCCCCAACTTCCTTAAATTCTCTCAGTATCTCAGTGGAGATGCCCTGGGCATTGTTCACTACTGTTGCCCTTGTATACAGTATGCTTGTTTTAGACTATCAACTTAGAAAATGCCCATTTTGTAAGTCTTTGGATATTGCTAAATTAAGTTATATAAAGTTCATTTCCAATTTAAGAAATAAATATGAGCCAGGTATCATAGTACACACCTTTAATCCTAGCATTGGGAGGAGGAGGCAGGTGGATCTCTGTGAGTTCAAGGATAGCTTGTTATACATAATGAACCCAAGCACATTTAGAGCTACATAGTGAGACATGGTCTCAAAAAAAAAATAGACATGCTTCCACCACAAAAAATTAAAGAAACAAATTCCTTTTTAATAATTTTTGTTTTGTAATTTTGTGATTATGTTGGCTAAAAAGGTTTAGGTTTTCCCAAGCATCACCAACTTCTGTTGACAAGAAAATTCACTTTCCACATATACACTCCAATTTCTTACACTGAAAGATTTTTCCTTAATTTTTTTTTATCAAGTGATGGAAGGAACTTATATCTCCAAGGGCAGAAGGACTGAAAAAAAATTACAAGTTTGCACAGGAATGGGCAGGAATCCTCTCATACAGCAGTGATCTCATGTGATTTATGACAGGTAACTGTTCCCCCAAATGTAGTTAGATGTTGCATTCAGTAGACTCACTAATATCACCTGAGATGCCACTATTTAGAGGAGAGATGATGAATGCTTGATACGTGGATCCCATGGTTACCTCCTGCCATCAGGACAGACATGACTAATCAATCATGCCATTCTCAATTGTGAAACTCAGAAACTCACTACTAACTGGTTAGATTTATCATACAAATAGGAACCTACTGTTTTTCTAGAATTTCTGGTTGCATTTATCTCCACTACATCCTCAGGGATCCTAGAATTTACTCTTTCCAACACAATCATCTCATTTCTTCCCCTCTGAACTGGGATTGAATTGGTGATGAACTGATCATTGTGGGGATAAGAACACAAGACTGCAAAGGTATAGATATTTTGCTATTCCAGAGATTTTCTCCTTAGGAAAGAACTTTCTGGGAGACTCAATTACAAATTGGAGGTTTGGTGGTTTGTTGGCAGAAGTTTCTGTCCTGCCCAGTCCCCACAGCTATTCAGTCCCAAAGAAACACATAGAGGTCTATATTAATTATAAACTGGTTGGCCTATTAGCTCAGGCTCATTAACTCTTATATCTTACATTAACCCATAATTCTTGTCTGTGTTTGCCATGTGGCTTGGTGCCTTTTATCAGTGAGGTATTCTCATCTTCCTTCCTCTGTGTCTGGGTGACGACTGCAAACTGAGTCTTTCCTTTACCCACAATTCTCCTATTCTGGTCACCCTGTCTATATTTCCTGCCTGGATACTGGCCAATCAGCATTTTATTAAACCAATACAAGTGACAAATCTTTACAGGGTACAAGACCATTGTCCCACAGTAATGGTTCTGAGCAGAGGTCAAGGTCTCCATGTTTTCAGCAGTTTTTTTTTTTTTTTGCCTCAGAACATCATCTTCCCCTTGAGAGAGAATAAAGCAGCAATTTCCTCTCAGTATGCAAACAAACCATTTACTAACCTGGAATAGAGCCTTTTAGGAAGTCAAAAAAAAAATCTTAAATTCCTGCCATAGACTGGAATAGTACATTTTAAGGGATAGCTTTGTCTAGACTTCAATTTCTTAAATTAATGTGATAATTGCTAAAAGGGACACCAACAAAGATAAAAAATTTTTCAGAGTCAAATGTGGAGTAAGTCTGAGGTGTTCCCGGCAGTGCACCCTGTGATGTCACTGCAGCCTAGACTCTGAACACAGACCATGGACCCTATGCTCGGTGTGTGTCACCATGCTGTCTGAAACGCCTTAGATAAAACGTTAGACTATCCTATGTTAAGAATTGCAGTTTTTTTATTTTACATACTAGGCTTTCTGTTTTCATAGAAGCACAATAGTTTAATTATGGAAAAAGGACTTTTGATATCTTCCTACTATTATTCTTCAGCTTGTAAATATCCAATTAACATATTAGTGTAGGATTTTATTGTGTTAAAAGTGCTCCTTGAAGTGCTGGGTTCGCGGATCAGCGGGCAAGGTCCCACTCTGGAAGCATGGGGGCCTGGGCTTGCACCTCCAGCCCCTATGTAAAGCTGGATGTGGTAATGCAAGTCTGTAGCCCTAATGCTGTGGGCAGAGACGTGTGGATCCTGGTGCTCTTTGGCCAGCCAGTCTGAGATGGTGAGCTGCAGGTACAATGAGAGATGCTACAATAGAGAAAGACAATCTACGTCAATTTCTGGCTTCCTATCCGTCCATCTGTTTGCATCTGAGCCTCCTTTTCACAAATGCACAAACATAATGCTTAAGTTGCTGGTTGAATACCATAAAAAATAACTATATGACTTTTGACTTGGAATTAAGATAGACCTCCCAACAATTTCTGAAATAGCCTCCAACATTCTTCTTCCATTTAGTGCTGCATGTTCCTATGAAGAGGTAGTGAATTGGTGAATATAAAGTCAAAATGCAGATAAGCTCTTGGAAATGTAGATGATGCCTGTGTCAAATACTCATCCCAGATTTAATTCTTTACTTAAAATAGATAAAATGTCTTATCTCATTAGAACACAAATTTGATTCCTTAACAAATAACTATCTTAAGATGAATCTCTTAATTATTTGCTACCGATGAATGTTTGACTTGTATCCCTATTTTATAAACCTGAGTTTGTGTTAAAATTTCTCAGGCAAAAAGATGTCAGGAGTTAAGAAAAAAATTAGAAGCCTTAGTCTAGAGTGCCAAAAATCTTTTACATTCTTTTGCTCCTCCTCGGAGGTCAGAATTACTGGATTTCGTTCATAAAGTATGTGTTACTTTCTGTTGAATCGTTTAGTTTTGAGCGAATGCTGACAAACTCTTAAATGCACAGTCTCCTTTCTCTGCACTTCCTATCCACTTCCAACCCTCTTTCGGTAACGCTGATCGCATTAGATACCATGGCAGGGCTGAGGTATTTCTGTTATATTATACCTTATCAGCTTTCCTTATCAAGGGTTCCTATATTGAGCACACCCTAACCCCGGGGTCAGAGGCTGGTCATCTTGCTCAGACAGCAGGTTGAGAGAAAACTTGGCCTTTGACAGATCTCGGGGTCTCCTCTTTGAGAAAGCCTTGGGGGAGGAGAAGAGGAAGAGTGAGGTGCGGCTGGGCATTTTTGTTGTGATTTATTGCAGATGGGGTGGAGAGTGGGTTGCGGATGTTTCCTGGGTGTCTCAGACTACCTCACACATGCTAGCTGTCTCACCTCTTCTTCATGACACGCCTGTAACATTGACCTTTCCACCCACTCTTCACAGTGTCCAAAGGTGTGCCTGCCTTGTCTAAGATCCTGCAGCTAGGGGGGCCTGGGCCTGAAGAGCTGCTAACCCGAGCTCAACACATCTGACATCAACATCCATGTTTCCTTGAAGACAACTTACAGACTGTTTAAAGCTGAATTCTCAGAGGGTGTAATTTCTTATGACAGTGTACTATGTTCTAAGACATGTTATTTAATTTTATTTCTTCTTATTTGAGACATGATCTCGTGTAGCCCAGGCTGGCCTTGGAATCATGATCTCCATGTTTCTGTCTCTCAGGTGTGGGAATGGCAGATGTATGCCACCATGATTGGCTTTATATGTTATAACTTAAGGACTTTGCTTATTAGTGTGATCATTCGATCTTTGTCTACCTGTACTGTGATTGGAGACAGAGTCAGGAGGATGAAAGTCAGTAAGAAGACAACACCAGAACCAGTGCCGCTCAGACTCATGGGTACCAGACTTTCCTTCAGAGTGGGGCCTCACGGACAGCCAGTGGGTCAGGGGTGGGACCCGAGAATCTGTGCTTCTGACCGAATTCTAGGTGCTACTCATGCACAATAAATAAAGAGACAGGGATGGGAAAGAAAGGGGTGGAAAAGAGGCTCAGTCAGTCGAGGGCTTATAGGCATGAGACTCTGAAATCCACATACAAAGCTGAGCACAGGTGCCATGCATCTTAATCCCAGTACTAAGGAGGCTGAGAGAGGGAGATACTTGAACTTAGCCTACTCAGTGATGTCTGGGTCCCAGTGAGAGATCCTGTCTTAAAAAAACAAGGTGAATGGCTGAGGAACAAGACTTGAGGTTAACCTCTGACTCCACACATGCATAGGACATGAGGGGGGAGGGGGAGGGGAGGAGAGGGGAAAGAGGGCCAGGGCATAAAATTATATACATATGCACCCTATATACATACACACACACACACACACACACACACACACACACACACACATACACACAGAGGAAGCTTCATTCTCCTAAGTCCCATATCGTGAGATTTGGGGTCCACCCTTTTCTGTCTCTTACTCCTATCAGCATTTCTGATGATGTGCATGTCCCTATGGATCCTAGAAGGGGTGAAAACATGGTTGAACTCAGGAAAGGACAGAAGGACCAATAATGGAGAGGAACCCAGTGACCTTCACGGCCCTCTGCTCCTTGCCAGCATCCACCTGGCCCTTTCCAGAGCAAGCCTGACTCCGACTTGGTCCTTTGCAAAGAAGCAGACAGCTGATCTTCTTGAACTGCCCCAGGTGAGAGATGTGGGCAGCCCAGGTCTGGTTCAGACTAGGTTTGCCTTGGACACACATACCTCTTAATATCTATGTTGATATTAAACTACGGCATGCCAAAATCTTCCTATCAGACCTCTTCCCATGGATCATACCCTCATAATATAACAAATTAGAAAACAGAAGAAAAACTGCAAGGGAACTCATTGGTAGAATTGTAATCTCAGCTGGAGAAAATGGACCAGAGAAGACTGTAGTTTGCTATCTGCTGTCGAATGCAGGACTTCAGGCTTGGAATTTAGTTTGAAGTCAATGGGGAAAAGCATTTTCCTCCTAACAGATTCTCCTTAGGCAAAGAACGATGTCAATAAGTCTAAGAATAAAAGCTTTGCAGTTCCTGGCCTCATCAGTGGTGTTTGTTTTCTCTCTACCTTCCTGTGTTGCGTCAGGTGAAAATAATGGTGATTAATCCCAGGCATCACTGGATTTTACTGAGCAAATCCCAAGGAGCCTGGTTTCTGACTGCGATGGAGAAATGCTGGTTGATGCTTTTAGTCATTCAGAAAGGGGCATGGTGCTAATTTATATCTAGCAAGCTTTTATTGAACATTTTCTATGTTTAAGACACTGTTAAGAGCTAGTGGTAGCAGAGGCGAAAAGAACATTCCACCCAAAGTGTTAAGACCTAACTTTAAGTCTTAGCTTCACTGTTTCCTAACTGTGTGCCATTTCACTGTTCAGAGACTCATTTCTACCTGTAAAATGGTACACATTCAACACACAGGAGTGATGCAAAGGGGCACTGAAAATCAGGTTGCATATCAATACAAGGTGACATCATAGTGTTGAGTCACCTTCCTTTGTCCTTATCAACAGACATTGGCCAGGTTAGCATAGTGTTGACTTAATAGCTGTTTGTAGAAGAAAGGAAAGGAAAGCAGTGAGGAGAGACTGTCTAATGAGAAGGTCCTTGGAGCCCAAGATTCGCTTTCAGCTTGGAGTTCAATTCCATGACAAAGAGATAAACCATTAGGGCTTGCAGGAAAGCTGTCCTGGACCAATGAGATTTGCTGATTCATCTTGGATCAGGCTGGGTACAAACCCACATTCTCTTGACCACTGGCTCTTGAGCTTTGAAAAGGCCCTTCATATCTGTGTAGAAGTCTCTTCTGCCCATGTCACTGAATTGTTACAAGGATGAAATGAGGCTGGTGTGACTATGCCGTGAAAATTGTGATAAACGACATAGACAAGATGCTTTCCTCTCTCCATTTTGTGCCCACTCATCCAGCCTGTGCCTTCTCAACAAGAGGCTTAAGGGATGACTCCTGTTGATTTTGCTGGTTAACCCCCACTAACCTGGGAACTGCATGTGGAAAGTTGAAAGAAAGACATTTCAGAATGGGAACAAAAACAAAGTGTCCTAGACACCTTTAGAAACTCCACAGTAAAATGGCAAAAGAGTAAAAATGGTGAGAACAGTGTTTGGAAAGAGAAAAGGATGGAAGTAAAGATCAATGGCAAGTGAGTATGGCAGAAAGGAGAAGTGGCGGTTGGGCAAAATCCCTGGCTGATGGTAGAGACCATGCTTGATGGTGGTAATGGTTATGGTTACTAATGAAGGCCACATTTGATGATGGAAGCGGTGGCTGTTCAGGGCTGTGGCTGGGGGTGGAGGCTGTAGTTGATGGTGGAGGCCGTGGTTGGGTGTGTAGTCTAGGACAGGTGATGGGGGAGGCTATGGTTGATGGCAGAAGCCATGGCTGATAGTGGAGGCCACGACCGATGGGGATGATAATGGCTGTGTTGATGGCAGAGGTTGTGGCTGAGAGGGCAGGCTGTGGTTGGTGGTGGAGGTCACGGTTGGTGGTAGAGGCCGAGGTAGATCATGAAAAGAGCAGATTCCTGTTGAAACAGGTACAGAATGATCTCCCTGGATAAAGAATGCCCAGCCCATAAGAGGGCTGGGTACTGCTTCCTTTGCTGTGGGGTTTGCTAGGCAACATCTTCTGCTTTTCGAATTACAATCTGAACTGTGCCCATGCCCTGTACGTGAGCCTTAGCAGAAGGTCATTCTCATGTATCTATCAGTCAAACAAGATGCCTTACAGAAAAAGAAACGGGGAGTTAGGGAAACTGGAAAAACGTAAGAGCTCACCCCGGAGCTAGGAACAGCAACTGTCCCAGCCCACTGCAATCAGCTGGCACACAGTCCAGGATCCCTAGATCATCAAGTTGTTCAGAAAGTAAGGAGTCTGGATTGGTTTGCAGTTCTGACGATTGAATCATGAACCTTACAAATGTTAGGCAAGCGCTCCCGCACTGGAGTCTCTACCTAGCTGTCTAGATGTTATAGTCAAACCTCCTAAGCGCAAACATAGAAAGTTGATGGGAGAAGAAGAACCAACTGTCTGATTTGCTTGTTTTTCTTGTCTGGCTCATGCCCTCACGTATACCTCAAATTTGCTCTGAGGGATTGATGTGAATTTGTTACAAGAGCTGTATGCCTCAGCCCGATGAAGCCACTCATCTCAAAACGCCCTGACAGGCTCTCTATTGGAATAGCTGCTTACTGTCCCTCTTGTGGGAGCCCAGTGAAGTGAGGTGATGAGGGTGATCCTCGGTTCCCAGTGGGAGGGCTTTGGGTACAGATCCCTGCATTTGTTTTTCTAGCTGGATGACCTCGCATGGGATGCTTAAAATTTTCTGAGCCTCAAGTTTCTATCTGACACGGAGCTAATTCTACTCTTTTCTTCAAAGAAATATTGTGAGGATTAAATGAAATACATATAAACTATTGTGACTATTCCTGGCACATGGCAAACCCTGAAAAATAAACACTATCATTGTTAATATAACAACAGTTGAGTTGTTATGCAAACACTTTAGTTTCTGCTTGCCAAACTTTCTTCTGTAAAACAGCAACTCTTTCTCTCAGACTTCTAGTTTATGTCTCCCAGAGTTCTGGGCTCAGCATGGGTCCCCAGATGCAGCAGCGTCACGAGCATCTCCTCCGTGCTTGTTACCATCGATATCATTAACGGCATGAGAGCCATCATTTATCAGGTACCATGGCATCCCAGCTCCTATCTTGATACCATGATCTGTTTCTATCTCTATAGAAGCCTTGTGAACTGGGAACCACTTTATAAATGTGGATGATGGAGCTGTATGTAAGGGTTTAAACATCTTGCCCCAAATCCTCAGAAAGAGCATCTGAAGTAGGATTTGGACTCAGACCCATCTGACTGTAGACTGAAGTTTTTCATACATTACACTCCATTAACTTATAAAAACATGTGAAGTTACAGATTATGTAACCGGTCTTGGCTAGCTGGGTCTTTTGAGGTGTGTGTCCCTTTGCATTTTGGTACATTGCTATCCTTTTACCTCTTTTAGACCGCTGATGGCAGTTTATTTATAACTGAGAACTGTCAGCCTGTTTATCTGGATAGCTCTTTAGAAGGCTCAGTCCACGGTTCTGCCGCATCTCTGAAGGCTAGTGGTAGAAAGCCAAAGCCACACTCTGTGTGCTGCCCAATTAGGCACAGACCCAGCAAACTGCTGCTCTTTCAGGAGAAGAGACACCCATGCTGCTGGAGACGCTGGCTCTGAGATGACCTCCAGAGTGGACAGACAAGGGTTACCTTGCAAGTTCACATTCTTAGTTGTTAATTAATCCCTCCTCCCCACACAATTCAACATGTCACAGATATAACTGGGTAGTTGTCTGTCTTGGGTGTCTTCCAAAAAGTAACTTAGTTTTCAATCTCTGCCAAAAAGAATCGGCCCTGCTTACCGTGCTCTGGCACACTAAAACAATCTCCGTAAGCGACAGTGGTCTTTCAGTCAGGCAGCCTGCTAACATAGAAAAGAGCTACTGTCCTGTGCCGAATATCAGATACACGCTTACAAAGGAGAAATAGAATCCCTCAGTGTTAGAGGGAGGGGTGAGATCAATTGGGCAACTGGTTGGGTGCTTAATACCTGGAAACTGTGTTCCCATGTGATCCTGGGCTTCTGAGAGACCTCAGCACAGCAACAGAAGTGCTCCATCGGCAGAAGCAATGTGGCTTGGGGAACAGGTTAGTCCCATCTGCCATAGCGCCTGAGGGCCGAGGCCTTTCACTTCTGATAGGATCAAAACCCCCAGGATGGTCCTCCAGCTTTGCCGCTCACTAGTTGTATGGCTGGAGGAGAAAGGATAATTCCTCTGACTTTAGTTTTCCTAGGTGCAGAACTGGGAAAGGACTAATTCTCTTCCAGAATTTAACAAGGAATGTCAAGTGCTTAGCCCTGGCAGGCAGTACTGAAAAACGCTAGCTATGACAGTGGGCATAAATATGCTGGCACATGCTTGCAGGCTGAGGCAGGGCGATCATAAGTCTGACTTTAACTAGGGTGCATAATAATAATCTGTTCTAAAAGCTAAAAATAAAAAATGAAATTGAACAGATAATAAAATTAACCACTATTAACAATATCATTAGTTTGTATTAAGGAATGGCACTAAGTTCCATTTTTGTCTTTTTATTTTACTTTATTTTTTTAATGCTACATTCACTCTGGGCATGATTGTATCCTTCCATGACTCTAAATCCCACCTCCATACTTGTACACCAAAGTCTTCACACTTCTCATGAACTTCATATGCATAGAGAAACATACACACACACACACACACACACACATACACATATGTGACACACAACACACACACACAGAGACAACATACCTTTTACACAGGCATTCAATGAACCTTGAAAACTCTACAGTCCCATCATCCCATCATCTAACACCTGCTTACTTCTTATTCCACCAAGCTTTCCTTTTAGGCCCAGGGGCACCAGTTTTGTCTTTCATAATGCTCGAGCCAAAAGGTTTGGCTTGACACCCTCTTGGGCACCTCTTCACTGCTCCTGTCTCGCCCACAAGTCATCCCTGCCTCTGTGCTCAAGGACGTCCAGAATCCAAGCACCTCTCCTGACAGCCATCACTGAACCCCAGCCATCCCCTCTTCCCTCCTCACGGTTCCAAGGCCTCCTCACCATTCTCCCTGTGGCTGCCATTGCTCACTGTGCTGGTTCGTCTGATTCGATGAGCACAACAAACATTTCCGAAGCCAGCTAAGCACACCTCTGGGGGTGCCTGTGACAGTATTTCTAGAATAATTACATCCTGGAGGTTCCAATAAAATGAATGGATCAGTCTCTCAGAAGACGCATTGTATAATGACATTGGGGGGCGTGAAAAGTAGGGAGTGGGGTCTAGTTGGGGACATGCTGTGCTCCTACTCAGACCTTTCCCTATACTGCCCTTCCTTCTCCATTTCCTGGCCACTGTGATGGGAGCTGCTTTATTCCGTCATGTGTTCTCTGTGTGACTGATAGACACCTTTGAAATTGTGAACCCAAATAAGTTCCTTCTTTCCCTGAGTTTTCGCCTTGGTTTTAGGCCGTGACAAGGAAAAGCTTGACTAACACACTCCCCTTCAGTTTGATCTCTGGCTGAGCCAAAAGGATCTTGCTAAAACTGAAGTTGCGTCAGGACACTGGCCTGCTTTGCCAGCCTCCAAAGGCTTCCCATCACCCTGAGAACAAGGCACAAAGTTTCCCCAAACTCACAAGTCTCCTTGTCTGACCCACCGCTGACTGTCCACCTCATTTTCCAGCACCCTAGCTCTCTGTCGTGCACTCTGTGTTCTGTAGGTTCCTCTTCTGGGCTCTTCACTTCTTGTCTCTCTGGGGTTCTTTTCCTGGATAGCCGGCAGGTCAGTCAGGCAACCCACTAAGAACGGCTACCATTAATAGGCACTATGCCCTTGGCTTTTCTCTTCCAAGTCACATGCTGCCTGTGTTAATTGCTTTTCTCATCCCATACCCCCACCACCGACTAAATTTGTGACGTGATAATTTGGAGGGAGAAGAATTCATTGCTTCAGAGGTTCTGTGTGCTTAGACAGAGCATCAGGAGGTGGCAGCATGCCGCAAAGGCTGTTCTTCACTTCTTGGTAGGTAGGAAGACAAGTATGGATGAGAAAGAGACAAGATACATCCAAGGACCAACTCAGAGACCAATTCCTTCCAGTTAGCTCCCCCCTCCCAATGTCCCCAGAACCTTCAGACATGAATCTGTGTTTGAATATGACATTGCATATTGAAACCAAACAGGCCTAGTCAGAGAGGTTTTCCATGTCTCTGGCTAAAGGACGAGTCCACTCCCAGCTTTCTTTACTCTCCAACCCATTATGTGGCTTTGGGTTTCTTCATGGCTTGTGCTCCCTTCTCACAACATAGGTTTTCGCTGTTGTTTTTTGCTCCTTGGTACCCTAAAGAAGCTGCAGGAGGGCAGGGTTTTGTTCTGTTCACAGCTGTATTTCATCTAATAAATACCATCTTATTGTGGAAGAAAAGAAGGGGCAATGGAGGAGGGAGAAACAGACAAGGCAGGGAGAAAGCCACGGGAGCCTCGTTCTTCCGATCTCTCCACAGCTGGCGTATTTCCCTCCAGCACAGATATTTGATGTCTACTCATCCATGAGGCCAGAGTTTCTCATTCCCTGATACCAGCTGTGTGCCATAGCAGGTCCAGAGCCTTCTGAGAGCCAGATTTCTTTTCCTAGTCCATCAAACCGCGCGCCACTCCCTGCCTGCCGACACCTACAGTTCATCGGATGAGCTGAGACCATCCTTGAAAACAGTCCGAAGCAGATTCCAAACCTGCTCCCTATCAACCCAGTGGGAGTTATTTTCCATCTCCTCCCTGTCCTGGGGGCTGCTCCTTCGGGTTCTCTGGCTTCCTAGTCCTGCTTGCTGTCTGGGTTCCGTCAGTAGGAGGAGATGAGAGGTGGGAAGAGAAGGGAGCGGCAATGTTTAGTGCCAGCTTCCTGTCTTCCCAGCACCCTCTGACCCCGTGTCCTGTAGATGGTTCTGGCCCCTACAGGCGCCCACAGCACCCTTCTCTGCAGCGCTGGGGCTGCCAGACCATACATAAGCTCCAACCTCTCTCACACACAAGCTCTGGTCACTCTGGAAATCATTTCTTCTTCTTCTTCGTTATAGTCTGCCTGTCAGGATCTTGTGAGTAGCGAGCCTATTTCCTCTGTACTTGAAAGGTGCTGGTGAGGGGCACAGTACCTGTTTCTCTGAGGGCAGACTTGCTTGCTACTCAGGGATACCCGTTTGCATTTTGGGAGGCCTTTTGTAATCTGGCGGGAAATCAGTGAGTTCTTTTAATACAGTTCACTTCCCGTGAAACAAAGACTTCCTGGGGAAGCTTCCACAGATTGACCCACAGTGGAAGTTATGCCAGTGCATACTCCAGGGTGGAGTTCGGCGAACTTTGGCTGAGTGTTTAGTTTTACTATTCTCACCTCTTAAAGGAAACGCTGCACTCGAGTCCCGCGCTGAGCAGGTATGAGAAAGCTCTCTGCATGCCTTTCTTAGGAGATTCGGGATTCCTTGTCTGTGCTCAGAATAGTTCTGCACATTCTTGAAGAAACAAGCCTTTAGTCCAGAAAGCTGGGTGACGGCCGGTGGCAGCGGGCCTGGAAACATGTTATCACGCACGCAAGCTAAGAAACCAGCTCATTTGAAACTTGAGCAAGTTAAATAGAAAAATGAAGTGAAGCCTAGCCCAGGAGCCCTCATGGAGGCATTGCAGAGAGGGACTGTAAGAGCAGCTGAGAAAGAAAAAGTAAAAAGATATATATAAAAAAAAAGGAGGTAAAGATGAGGGGCGGAGTGAAAGAGCTTGGGGGCAAAGCTGAGTTAATAAAGAGATTTTTCATTCTTTTCTTCTTGTCCTTTTGCTAGAGATAGGAGCCTATCCCCAAGGATAAATGTCTTTCAAAATAAAACATTCCAGAGAATCTGGGCTATCTAGTCTTCACATTGAAGAATAAGTTCGTTCCCTTCACAGTATAAAAGGAACTCAGTTCTCAGATGAGGAGCTGAGAAAGTGGGAAGGCTGATAGGAAAGGCATGTGTCTTCATTTCGCCCACATGTGAAGCAGCAGGCTGCTTGTTGGTTCCCTGCCGCCTAGCCCCGAAATAATCACACAGAAACTGTATTATTTAAATCACTGCTTGGCCCATTAGCTTCAGCCTCTTATTGGCTAACTCTTACATATTAATTTAACCCATCTCCAGTAATCTGTGTATCGCCACATGACAATGACTTACAGGCAAAGTTTTGGCATGTCTGACTCTGGCAGTGGCTCCATGGCGTCTCTCTGACTCCGCCCTTCTTTCTCCCAGCATTCAGCCTCGCTTTCCCTGCCTACCTAAGTTCTGACTTGTTATAGGTCCAAAACAGTCTCTTTATTCATTAATGGTAATCACAGCATGTAGTAATAAGAGCGGCGGGGCTGCGTCCCTAGCACCCCGGCTGCCTACATGGCTAGCTTATGCCCGAAATAACAACACACAAACTGTATTCATTTAATCACTGCTTGGCCTATTTCTATCTAGCCTCTTCTAGGCTAATTCTCACATATTAACTTAGCCCATTTCTAATCATCTGTGTAGCACCTACTTACCGGGAAGATTCTAGCCTATGTCCATCCTGGGTCGGAGCTTCATCACGTGCGTCTGCCTGGGAGCTGGGAGCATAGCGTCTCTCTCTGAGGCGTCTGCTCCCGAGAGGAGAGCTGTGGAGTCTGAGCTCACTTCCTCTTCCTCCCAGTGTTCTGTTCTGTTTACTCTTCCCACCTATCTTCTAACCAATGAGGGCCAAGCAGTTTCTTTTTATTTAACCAATGACCTTCCTCCATCAACAGCACACATGGGATGGTGAATCTGTGTGACAAAACCCAGAGGGTGGGAACTGAGGTCACCAAAAGTAGTCTCTTGTTCCTGGGAAGGTCAGTAAGGGCAGGGACCCTACTGACTGTGAGAATGAAGTCTTGACAGGGAGAGTGCCCCACCAGATGCTGAAGCACCCACCAGAACTCTCATAGGCAGCTCAAGGGGTCTGTAACTTGAGACAGGGCTGGGATATCAATACTTTTCTTTCAATCTCCGTAAGACTAAGCAGGCTGCCAGCTCTCCCTGTCTTCCTGCCCTCAAGAGTCCTCATGCCTTCAGTGTAGCATGGGGGGCCTTCCCTCTTTCAGCACACTGATGATGTTTCCTTTTTAAATAATTATTTCAACTCAGCCTTAAAAACTAAAGATGGTACATAAGAAGGAGTGCCAGGTAATGCTATGATAGACAAAGGTATTGTGCATGGTTTAAATAGAGATAAACATATCTGCCTCCTCATATACTCACTAACGAAAGCATCAGGCTCCTGGCTTCCTGCCTTGGGGAATGTACAGTACATATCACGGATCAGCATCATCCCAGAGCACACCAGAGGCCTTGCTGCTGTCTGCTCTAACGTAGGAACCACCGGCAACCTCTCTGCTCCCTCCCATCCCCACCCTTCCTAGCTTCTGTAACTGCCATTCTACCCTCAGCTTCTGAGAGAGACCGAGTGAGAGGTTAGGACACTTCATCCTTCTGTGCGGCGGCCTTTCAGCAGCAAACAGAAACTGTGCCATATTGTTTATTCTTGGGTTTTCTCTTAGGAGTAAGCGCAATTTATCATATTTCTTTGTTTGATTTGGTAGATAAGAATCTCAGTGAAAATTCAATAATATTTGGTGTTTTTAGTCATAGCCTCAAAGTATATTTCACTCATATATACAATATCACTCCCTGTGTATTGTTAGGCATCATTAATAATTCCTCGTGTCCTGGTTTTAATTGGTAAACTGTTTAAAATTAGTTTTTAAAATCAGAATGCAAAGCGGTGTGTTTCATCATGGCACCTTCATACATGTATTATTATGCTTGGCTCTCATTCATCCCCTCCCCCAGTGGCCTTGCTTCCAGCTCGGTGGTCTCCTTATCTGCTGTCCTACTGCATGCGGTCCTTTACCCTCTCTATCCCCTCCTATAAGATCTCTTTTCTGCTTCCCCTCTTGTCAGTGAGCTCCCACTAGCTCAGGTAAGCTATCATGGTCTTGACCCCTTTGTTCTTACTACCTCTCCTCCCTCTCTTCACTCCTCACTTCACTCCAGGAGCTTGGCCAATGGTTAGCTGTAGAGCTCTGCATCTGCTTCCATTTGTTTCTGGATGAGGGTTCCAGCTTCTCTGGGATTGTGGGCTGTAGGCTGGTTATCCTTTGCTTTATGTCTGATATCCACTTAAATTTGTTTTTCTGGGTCTGGGTTTGGGTTCCGTCCATTTGCTGCAAATTTCAAGATGCCTTTTTTTTTTTCCACCATGAATAGTACTCCATTGTGTAAATGTACCATGCTTTCTTTGTCCATTCTTTGGTTGAGGGGCATTTAGGTTGTTTCCAGGTTCTGGCTATTATGAATATTGCTGCTATGAACACAGTTGAGCAAATGTCTTTGTGGTATGAGTATGCATCTTTGGGTATATGCCCAAGAGTGGTACTGTTGGGTCTCTAGGTAGATTGTTTTTTTTTTCATTACTTAACATAAGCACTTTTAAATCTTTATTCCAAAACAGTAGTTAAAAATTCACCTTGATATTTAAATGTTGTAAACTTTCTAATGCCTTCTGTGCCTACTTACTTGCTCTAAACAAATGTATAAAAATTTAATAAGTCTGAAATTCTACAGTGAAGGACACTTCATTGAGGTTTTATTTTACATATTCTTATACTTCAAAAATGGATGGAAGGCTCCTCAAGCTATACTCCATTCCCCTTCTTAGACCTTCTGAAGTCTTTTGTAGTACTAGTATCAATTTTCATTATGTCTGGACTGTAATATTTTGTCCTGTTCCTCTCTTTCTCTATGATCAATATTTCGACTGGAGTGTGATAGAATATTAACGCAGTTTTAATGTACATTTCCAGTGTTTTCTCTATTTATTTTTTTATTTTTTGCAAAATTTATTGAATGCAAAGCCCATGCAGAAATTCACTGTACAAAGAGCTACCTGGGGTTCTATCCAGAGTAGAGAATAGGGAGGCATGTCCATGACCATGGCTCCCATTTTCCTTTGTGATCTTAGGCAAGGGAAGATTTCTCAAGATCCAGGAAGCATTAAGAAGGAAGACAGACATAACTGACTATATCATTTCTCTATTTTTTTTAAAAAAGCCACTTTAAATGAAATCAAATCAGAAAACCATCCATTGAGAGAAGATATTTGTAACACTTATAATAAGAAAAGAACCTGTTTCTGGAACAATTCATTGCAAATGAACTAGAAAAAGACAGAGCCCCATTTTAAAAAGTGGACATATTACAAAATCAATTTCTGGTGAGGGAAACTTCATAGGGCAGTGAAGTTATTGAAAGATGAACAGCCTTATTGAGAGTTAGGGAACTATAACTAAAAGAGTGATTTAAAACACAACAGATAGGCACATGTTTTAAAAAATTTAGCAAAGAATATTGCTTCAGAGATTATGGGGGAACTGTGTTGTACCCATGGTGTCTGTGTGAATAGAACACACTGAAAGGCAGTTGGCAGTGTCAAGAGAACACAGAAGTGCTCAGCCTTGTGGCAGAAGCTTCCCCAAGATGTTTATTACCTGCAAATGCATACATAATTTATATGTATGTATTGTAAAAACACACAAACATATTTGTATCTATCTATCTATCTATCTATCTATCTATCTATCTATCTTCTAATTTTTCTAGAGATGATACATATTTAAGAGAACTTCAGATAACAGTGCTTATAACACCAAAAACCTTGAAAACATGTGGTCATTGTTTTTCTGAGCTGCTATAGAGCAATACCTCAGACTAAGTAATAGATAAATAAAAGACAAATTTCTCACAATTCTGAAGGGTTGGAAGCCCACAATGATGCATCTACCTTTGCAAAGCATCTTTTCTTGCATTATTTACTCAGTGATAAGAACTGGACAGGCAAGAGGGTGAGAAGTGATGTGTGATTTTATTCTGTACGCTATGAATATATTTTATTACCATTGACTAATAAAGAAGCTGCTTTGGCCTGTGGTAGGGCAGAATATAGACAGGCAGGAATTCTAAAGAGGAAAGAAGACACCATGTAGCTGCCAAAGGAGAAGGATGCTGGAACCTTACCAGTAGACCACAGATTAATAGAAGTGGACTAATTTAAGATATAAGAGCTAGCTAGAAAGATACATAAGCTATTGGCCAAACAGTGTTGTAATTTGGATAGTCTCTGTGTTATTATTCAGATCTGGGCGGCCAGGAAATCAAAGAGCAGTTTCAATTTACAAAATGACCAATGTGGGCCAACTACATCCACATAAACCCTGGGAGTGCTTGGGAAGGAAATCTAGATGCTCGATGCAAAAGAACAGAGTTAAGCATGGCTTCTTGGTAACAACATTTTTTTTTTCAGATAGGTTGTTTACTAGCAGTGAGCAGCGGCATGTCTCCTTTAAAGGAAGGCTTCCTGACTCAGCATTAGCAGCAAAAACTGCATGGCACCTTTAAGAGATAGCTTTCTGGTTCATGATGGCAGCACCAACTTGGGCTTTTTTAGGAGGTTCTGCACTTAAATAGGGTTTGTGAGCAGTGTGATACTAATTGCTTAATGGTGACATAGACCCACTGTGTCCCTGGAGCTGAAGAAGTGAGCATGGCTAGAAGAGGTACTGAACATACCTCCCCCATGTTGGATGGGAGGAGCCAACAGGCAGGGCCATGGAGTTGGTCTTAGCCATACCTGCTTAGCATTAAATAAAAAGGCACTCCTGATCAGAAAATGATTACAGATAGGCAATAAAGACAGATTCAAACAAAAATAAACTTCTGAATGGGTCACAGAATGTATTAAAATGTATGTAGGCTTGGGAGAGAGGAAAAAGAGTATGATGGGGGATTTCCCTCTATATGCTGTGGATATCACTGGTTAATAAAGAAACTACTTTGGGCCTATAGTAGAGCTATAGGGGAACAGATCTAGATGGGGTCTTTGGTGGAGTTGAAGACAAATGGTTATAGTTATAGTTTTTCTTAGTTATGATACAAGATAAATTAGATATGAAACTTTACTCATAAACAGATATTGTAACTGTAATTCTTGTTTGATACCTGTTTTGTTATATGTCCCGTATTTCCTAAATGTTTTGTGATGAGATTCTGTTGGCTTTGCTGTTTTCTTTGATCAGTGCATTTATTTTCTCTATGGTGTCCTCAGAATCTGAAGCAGCACAGACATTAAGGACAACATTGAATAAATGGGACCTCCTGAAACTGAGAAGCTTCTGTAAAGCAAAGGACACTGTCACTAAGACAAAAAGGCAACCCACTGACTGGGAGAAAATCTTCACCAACCCTGCAACTGACAAAGGTCTGATCTCCAAAATATATAAAGAACTCAAGAAACTAGATCGTAAAAGGCTAATCAACCCAATTATAAAATGAGACACTGAGCTGAACAGAGAATTCTCAACAAAAGAAGTTCAAATGGCCAAAAGACACTTAAGGTCATGCTCAACTTCCTTAGCAATCAGGGAAATGCAAATCAAGACAATACCATCTTACACCTGTCAGAATGGCTAAAATCAGAAACACCAATGATAGCCTTTGCTAGAGAGGTTGTGGAGTAAGGGGTACACTCATTCATTGCTGGTGGGAATGCAAACTTGTGCAACCACTTTGGAAAGCAGTGTGGTGGTTTCTCAGGAAATTCGGGATCAACCTACCCCTGGACCCAGCAATACCACTCTTGGGAATATACCCAAGAGATGCCCTATCATACAACAAAAGTATATGCTCAACTATGTTCATAGCAGCATTGTTTGTAATAGCCAGAACCTGGAAACAACCTAGATGCCCTTCAATGGAAGAATGGATGAAGAAAGTATGGAATATATACATATTAGAGTACTACTCAGCAGTAAAAAACAATGACTTCTTGACTTTTGCATGCAAATGGATGGAAATAGAAAACACTATCCTGAGTGTGGTAAGCCAGACCCAAAAAGAGGAACACGGGATGTACTCACTCATAATTGGCTTCTAGCCATTAATAAAGGACATTGAGCCTATAATTCGCGATCCTAGAGAAGCTAAATAAGAGGGTGAACCCAAAGAAAAACATATCGTCATCCTCCTGGATATTAACCTTCATCAGGCAATGAAAGGAGACAGAGACAGAGACCCACATTGGAGCACCGGACCGAAATCCCAAGGTCCAAATCAGGAGCAGAAGGAGAGAGAGCACAAGCAAGGAACTCAGGACCGCGAGGGGTGCACCCACACACTGAGACAATGGGGATGTTCTATCAGGAACTCACCAAGGCCAGATGGACTGGGTCTGAATAAGCATAAGATAAAACCGGACTCGCTGAACATAGTGGACAATGAGGATTGCTGAGATGTCAAGAACAATGGCACTGGGTTTTGATCCTACTGCACGTACTGACTTTGTGGGAGCCTAGGCAGTTTGGATGCTCACCTTACTAGACCTGGAAGGAGGTGGGAGGTCCTTGGACTTCCCACAGGGCAGGGAACCCTCACTGCTCTTTGGGCTGATGAGGGAGGGAGACTTGATTGGGGGAGGGGGAGGGAAATGGGAGGCGGTGGCGGGGAGGAGGCAGAAATCTTCAATAAATAAATTAATTAATTAAAAAAAGAAAAATATTTTCATCTTGTTCATGAAAACACACACTCCTAAAAGTGTCATGAGCAGGTAAAATTGAAATTAATGGTGAGCTCAGTCTCCACATTCAAAGAACCTAGTTGTCTCTTTTTATAGCCTGTTGTTTCTTCTCTGTTAAAATGTGTAATGGTACACATGAGGTTATATTGAAGAGTGTGCTCATGTTTCATTGTTACCTTTATGGAGAGACCTCCACAAGTATTTTAATAAGTATGGACTCAAAATATATTTTGTTGTAAAAAAATATTTTAAGAACTTAGGTTTTTCTCAACAGTGAGACATGCCTGCTTCTGGCAGCATCAATTACTTCAGAGAGGTTGATGGGCATTGAAGACACTTTTTATGGAATCTGCCTTCAATGTGACAAGTCTAGCCATTTGGGCAAGAAACTGCTCTTGCCTGGACTGCTTTATGGTATGCTGTATGAATTGGACATGTCAGACCCACAGGAAAATGACTGCTGAACTTTTCAAAAGAAGGTGAGATAGTTCTTCAGGGATCCATGAAAGAATTTGCCAGACATTTTGCAGAACCCAGAAGAAAGAGCCAGACAAACTGCCAATATAGGTGAAACAGCCTTTCAAATTTCCTCCTTCACTGAAAAGTCTGCTGAATACTATGGGCCTGTAGGCTAAATATGGATGTCCCAATGTTACAGAAGAACTTTGGGTGACTTTTCAGGCCACAAGATGTCTCTGTCAATTCTAGCGTTTCGGAAGTTGCTTACAATTCATTTCCTGTTTACTTAGATAATATATATATCCTTCTGGGGTCTTTGGTGGAGTTGAAGACAAACGGTTATAGTTATAGTTTTTCTTAGTTATTATGATAAAAGATAAATTAGATATGAAACTTTACTCATAAACAGATATTGTAACTGTAATTCTTGTTTGATACCTGTTTTGTTATATGTAATTTTACTATGTTAAAGTTAAAAACTTCCTTTTTATTTAGACAGAAAAGGGGAGATGATGTGGGATTCCCTTCTGTATGCAATAAAACATACTCATGTTTTATTACCATTGGTTAATAAAGTAGCTGCTTTGGCCTATGGCATGGCGACTATGGCAAGGCTGGAATTCCAAGCAGAGATAAAGGAGGAAAGAAGGCAGAGTCAGGCCGATGTCATGTAGCTGCCAAAGGAGAAGGATGCTGGAACCTTACCGGTAGACCATAGTCTCATGATGATACACAGATTAATAGAAATAGGTAAATTTAAGATATAAGAGATAGCTAGAAAGACACCTAAGCTATTGGTCAAACAGTGCTATAATTCATATAGTTTCTGTGTGATTGATTATTCAGGTCTGGACAGCCAGGAAATGAAAGAGTGGTCTCCATTTACAGAGAGGGAGCTGAATTGGTCTTATAGCAAAGCAAATCTTACAATAATGATCCTATCCCTGTGGTGGTGACATTAATCTACTCAAGGCAGAGCCTTAATAATCCTACTCTCCTCTTCAAAGACCCAGCTCTCAGCACTGTTTTCCTGGCTGGCCATTGGGTGTCTAGCACAAAAACCTATGTGTCAACACTATAAGTTGCAATTTTACCATGGTTTATGCATTCGGTTATCCAGCGAGATGTTAGAGCCACATAAACAATGTGAATGGATGCAGGGAAACAGAATAGAAAGAATAAACTGCAAAATGAAAGGGGTATACAGGGTTCAGATGACACCATAACTGTATGTTATCTGCCTGCTCCTCATAGGGCTAAAGTGTACAAACCAGACAGAAAGCATTTCAGGGTAGTGCTTCCCATGGGAAAGAGCAGAGGAGAGAAGAGATGTATGGTCACCGGGGTGTGAGACATTGTTATCCCATTCACTCTGCAAAGATTTGAATTAAGGATAAAAACCTGTTTATATCTATTAAGTTTAGGTGGTAGATAAACTGATTTCTGTCCTGCTGTGTACCTTTGAAATTTTATAATAAAACCCACACATTTCCATATAAACTATTTTCAAATGAAATTAAATTATATCTATAATATATGGCACAATTTCTCTCTACCATCATCATTATCTTATTTTTTTTTCTTATCCAGGGTCTCAAGTATCCCAGGGTGCCTTCAAACTTCCTATGTATTGGAGAATGACCTTGAACTTCTGACCCTCCTGCCTCTGCCTGTCAAATGCTGGGATGACAAGAATATGGTACCACACTTATTTCTTCAGTACCAATGTCAACCCAGAGTTTCGTGCATTCTGGGGAAACATTCTGGCAACTGAGCTATAGCCCTGGCTCTTTATGTAATTCTTAATTTTCCCCCATATTATTAAGCGCTCGCAAAATGTATCTGCCAGGATCCTGAGAAAACATATGTTTAAAATGAGGTGACACATGTTAACGAACCCATCATGGGGTCACACATAAGATAAACATGTATGTTTCTACTCATGTCATGCTACCTGGAGGCTTTCAAGAGCAGGTATGCATGTATGAAGGTTAGCTAGGTAGCTGGTAGTTCTGCATGTTCCTAGTTAACAACACACAGACTCTCATCTCTGCAACCCTCATCTCTGCAGATGAGTAGCTAGTCCAGGATAGCTCTCTCTGCTGTGAGTAGCATAAGATTGAAATAAAGGTACTGGTTTTGTCTGGAGGAGCATCTCCTCGCAACCTCCTCCAGGCATCAGTGTAGTTTGGTTGCCAGCAAATACATATATACACAATCTCATATACATTCATGAATTCAAATATGTATTCATACATATATGAAAATGAAAATTAAAAAGATTAAAAATATAAAAGCTGGCTGGCACATGCCTTTAATCCCAGCACTCAGAAGGCAACGACAGGTGGATCTCTGTGAGTTCAAGGTCAGCCTGGTCTACAGAGTGAGTCACAGGACAGCCAAGGCTACACAGAGAAACCCTGTCTTGAAAAACCAAAAATAAAATAAAATAAAAAGCCCTGACACAACATCATAAAGAAAAGAACCTCCAAAGTGGGTATAAATTTTATGTGGGATTCTCTGTTAAGGTTCGTCAAGGAATAGATACTGCAACAAATCCCTGTAAGGACAAATAACTGTGGATGTCTGTGTGGTCTCCCAGGCACCAGGAACCACACTGCAAAGTCTCTGAGGTGGAAGTGTGTCTAGTGTCATTGAGAGAGCAAGAGGACCAGGGCCCTGCAGTGGGACTAAAGAGGAGCATGGTGGGAGAGGATTCAGTGAGTGATGGGAGAGTTGAGTTACATGGGACCTCAGCTTTTACCCTGGGTCACAGAAGTTCAAGAATCTGGTGTTTATGCACCTTGGTGTGGTTGTTGTGCAGAGGTCCAGAGAGTGGGCAGCAATCCTGGCAAGGTCTGACCCAGGGAAAGGGTACTGGAGAGGATGCACTCTGGCTCAGCTTTTGCTGCTAAGTTGTTTGAATCAAGCACAAGAGACATTTGGGGTCCTGTTAACTGAAATAGGGAAGTACAAGAATTTAACAGGTTAGGTAGAGACAGAATTAGTGGTGGGAAAAGCAAGAATTCATTTTGGCCTTATTGAGTGAAATCAATCTCTACCTGATGTCACGTTGAAGTGGAGATGTAGGCTTTCCATCGTCTGTGAGTCTGGGGTTCAAGGCAGAGCTCTGGACTGGAAATCCGCTTCTTGGAGCTGTCAATATGAGATTAAAGCTGTGGGATGAATGAGGTAGCCACAGGAGAGAGTGAAAATAAAACCAGCATCCTTGTTGTGCTCCAACTTTGTAGGAAAAGAAGGACTAAACACAGGACAGAGTAGTGTCCTGTAAGCTGGTGTTGAATTCCAGACAGAATGACTGGGCTCCATCATGTGGGGTGGGTTCAGTGGTGATCTTGATGAGAGCGCCCTTTGGTTGAAGTAGAGGGGAAACATGATCAGAGTGGACTTAAGATCTTGGGGATGGGCAGGAGATGGAGGTTCTGAGTTCACTTCTGAGTACTTGGAGGGACGGTAGGGAAATCAGCAACAGTCCTGGGGGACATTCAGATGTTGTCATTATTAATAAAGAGAGAGGAAACAGCATGCCACACTGGCTACGGGGAGTGGACTAGCAAAAGAGAAAAGTTCTAAATGCGTGAGCCAGAGGGAGGTCAGGATTTCTGAAGAATAACCTTCAGTACAATTGGGGGAATTGAAGCCAGTGCAAGTGTAGAAATCTCAGGACTAAAAGTGCCACCCATCAGTGAGGGCATGGGAAGGGAACTCGTGAGTAGCTCTGTCATTTCCTGCTCAACTAGAAGGCATTTCTCTCCTTGGTCACTGCACTGACTGGAACTTAGTATGCAGAGGGCTAGATTCTGACTTGACCCCATCATAGCTATTGCTCATACTAAGGCTTCTAATCTCCGTACATGCACACATGCACGCACATAAGGCGCTCATGCACGCAGGCTTCTTATTCACACACACACATGCACGCACACACGCACACACACACGCACGCACACACACACGCACACGCACACGCACACGCACACACACACACACACACACACCCATAAAAAGTTCACTCAGCGTGTTGGAAGAGTGAAGCTCCAAGAAAGGATAGAGAGGCGATATCCTTATGGATTCAGGCCTGGGTTATTTAAAATAAGCACACAACTGAAATCCCACCAGTAAAACAGAGACATGTAGGTAGGGAGAGGAGAGAAAAACTCAGGCCAGCTGATTGCAGTGGGGTCTTACTGCGTGTAAAGACAGGTGAAATCGTTTTATTTATGAAGGAATGTCTTTTGGATGTTCCAATAGGGCACCTTTTTTTTTTAAAAAAAAATTCAGACCTGTGTGCAACCTGCCAATGCTTATGTAACTTCTACACACAACATACTAGCCTTGTTCAAACCTGCTTTCTTTGACTGAAGGAACCCCTGCTCCATGGCTACAGATTAATTCCCAGACCCCTCTCCCCACCGCCCTCTCCTCCCCAAGGTTCTGTTCCTAGGGGCCTAGGAAGGAAACCTGCACCTCAGCTTTAAGTCTGCACATCTACATGAACAGAACAGGAGACCTACATATTGCGACCACGTCCAGCCAGTGGACTCTCTCCACATAACAAAGAGGGTGTGTTCAGTCTAAACAACACGTTTTAAAAAGGAGGTTTATTTATTTAGTGTGCGTGCACACACTTTTGTGCTTATTTGTTCCATGTGTGGGGAGGAGGTGACTGTAGAAGCCAGAAGAGGCTCTTTTACCCTTTTGGGGGACTGGAGCTACAGGTGGTTGGGAGCCATCAGACCTGGAGGCTTGGAACTTGCAAGAGCAGCAAGTACTCTTAAGGGCTGAGCCATCTCGCTAGCCCCTAAATCATGCTTTTCTATGAAATAGAATTTATTACTAACTTTTGTGAAGTAGAATGATAGCAAAGCTTGGCACAATGCGGAGCAAAGGCAAATGACGTCAGAGTCCTCGGATGGCGGATTGCACAGGAAGCATCACTCTGACTCACTCATCCAGGCTATGTTACTTGATCACATGATAGGCATTTATAACTCCCCTGAAATTACATTATCCAGAAAATGGGTGGATAATGGGTGCCAGACTATTTTGTTTTCTTTTTGAGACACCTCAAGGACAGGGAACCTAAGGGGGTAAAGGAAGGGAATAATTGAAGCCTGTCAGGGACGAAACAGCTGGTGGCGAAGCAGACTGGGGTGAATCCACCTCACACCCAGCAGGTCTTGGAGCAAGAGATATAAATAATGCACCTTACCTATCTTCCTGCTGGTGGTTGAGGGCAGAGATTTCAGCCCTTGAGTCATGCTGCATAGATAGGCTTCGCGTATCTTTTCTGCTTGTGCCATGGTTGGGGACACTTCTGTACTACTGCACTAGCTGATGACATACTCAGCAGACGATGGAGCTCTGAGCTCCATCCTGGGCAGAGGCGCCCCTTTCCCCATTCCTCTGGGTTGGATGTGGCTCCCATCCTCCCAGGTCTCCATTCCACACAGCCCCATGACCAGAAACCACGGGGTAAGGCTCAGGGTGACCTCCTTCTGGATTTAGACAGCAGCGTTCGCTGACTTGAGCGAAGGGAGCCGTAGCTCACAGGAGGACCCTTGACTTACATTTCCTTAGAGGGAAAAACCAGAGCTATGGTTTAGCGGTGTGGAGAGAGGAAATCTCCTTCTAAAAGTGTACTGGACTGACGTGAAATTGCAATCACTTTGCTACCATGAGTAACAGCTGTAGCTGTAGCCGGCAGAGAGGGCAGTATCAAGGAGCGAGTGACTGCAACTGCGCATACCCAGCCTCTCCTCACGCACGCTCATCTTCAGCCATGTGGCTTTGAGTTAAGGGAATACACTCGATTTTTATAGTCAGCTTAATGATACGAGCTTACTGCCAACACTGATTTGTATAAATACACTTTCAGTGTTGTGACTGAGGACCTCTGCAGTCAAACATTCTAGAACTGAGCTACACTCCCAGGATTAAATGTGTAGCTCAAATTTGGGACTCTTCTACCTCCTCATCTTGGGCATATCCTACCGGCACGTGCAACTGACAGGCTAAAGGCCTCTGGTTGAGAAGAGAGTCAAATTTCTCTAGTTTTGCAAATGGTTTAACGAATACTTCTCGGAACTAACGGAGGGTATTTAGAAGGAGACCCTTGGCTTGGGGTATGGCAATACTTGTGGGGTGTCTCCAAAGAGACACAGGGCAAGAAAGGCAAACTTCAAATAAGCTCTCAGTTATTAGAGCGGGCTTCTAACCATAAAAATATCGATTCAGAGACAGTACAAGAGTGTCTTGTTAGGCCAAGAGGCCTCTGTGAACGTTGGGTGAGAAAAACGCTAACCTTCCAAGCTCATCTGACCGCGCTGAAGTCTAACAGTGAGACTGGAGCTGGGCTATAGTGCAGGTGAATGCAATTAGCCTTCAATCATTAACCCCTATGTCCCTGAGAGCAACATTTGTGTCTTTAAGTTCCTTTCCCTCCTCCCACCCACCCATCCCTCTCTCACTTTTTCTACCTTTCACCCCGTATGTGATTCTGGCTTTTACATACAGTTTTCCTAGTAGACCGACATTGTTAGTGTTGTTGGCTTTAGTTATCACCGATGAAAATGCAGTCCTAGAAGTTCTGGGTAACTCCTCAAATATAACTAAGTTCATGGAAATTTAAATATATATATATTTCCTGAAAATGGTGTGAACCAGTGCAGGAATCTCTGATAAAACACCTTCTGTAGGCAGAGAAAAGACAAAACTATTCTCTTGTTCTCCAGCTGTTCAAATAATGATCCCCAGATCCCTTTCCGAGGGCTCCTTTGCATAGGGAAGCCGGTTCCAGCAGGATGGATGGGCGGGACTCCTGCCTGCTGTGTGGGAGAGTGAGGGAGAAGACAGTGTAGTGCAATGTCTCTGAGAGCCACCCAGACAAAGTCTGCCATGGAGTTAAGACGGACACAAACCAGAAACACTTCAGATTCTTGTTTTTCCAAACACAGCTTTTGTTAGTAGCTAAACCAGCTGCAGAAACAGAGGAGGGCGAAGTGTGTTTGCAAAACCCCAAATGATGCCATTTCTGTCTCCAAGTCCTGTTTTCTATCTTTCTGATCTTAGACTAGAAATGGGCAGTCAGACACAGCATACATACATAATATGTGGGTGGTAGGTGGTTAAACCTTACAAATCAAGAAACTCTCTGGTTCCTTTTCTAGGGTAAGACAGGCCTGGGAACCTCCTGGATGCTGCCCTCCTTGAACGAACCATTCAGTTCTTCTTTCCTTCTCTCCCCTTCCCTCCTGTTGTCATTCAAGAGATGTCCAACAAGCACCATCACACACAGTAGGTAGTGGGAAGGCAAAGGTGACTGACAAGGTGGCCGTCGAGTGGAGGAGTCAGAACTGGCACATGGACAGGTGAGTGTCAAGGGAACTCAGGTCCTGAGGGCAGGAAGCCACCTGCATTTTCTTTGGTGAGCTTGGACTGGCTTCCAGTTACAGTGAGGTAGTAGCTCATGCCAAATATCCCATCACAGCCAGGAACCAGAGTTCTGCCACTCACAGATGTCTCATCCCAGGAACTACATCTCAGAGGTCACTCTCATGATGTGGTTTGAGAACCTGGGGTGGCACCGTTTATATGATTCCTTTCATATCCTGTTCGGGAGGAAATTACCCCCCCCCCTTTGAAAAGACTGGTAAATGATCAGATTTTTTTTTCTAAATTAAAAGTTGACATAAAAATACAATTTTTAAAAGCTTAGCCCTTCAGTCATTCTAGTTCTAGTAATTGTCTTTTATATATCAAGAACATATAATAAACAAATGTGTAAAAGTAAGCCCATTGTAACATCATTTGTGGTAGTAAAGACTTATAAATTATGTAAGCATCTAATTACAGAAGGATGTCTGAGTAAATTATAGTCTGTGATGACTACTTTGCAGCAATTAAACGGGTAATACAGAGATTTATAAACTTAGTTATTGAGAAAAAAGAATGTTACAAGTGATTTATGGAGTCTACTATCAACATCGATCATGATTGAAAAATTAAACACATATAACTGCCTGTCTCAATATGTATGAAAAACCTGTGCTATACTTCCCTTTCTGTGGCAGTGATAAAACACTCTGATCAGAAGCCACTTAAGGTCAGTAAGGGCCCATTTCAGCTTATAGCGTACAGTCTGTCCTTGAGGGAAGCCGGAACAGGACCTCAAGCAAGAACCTGAAGCAGAAACCATGGAGGAGTGCTGCTTGGTGGCCTACAGATGGGTTCATGTTTACCTGGCTTCCATGTGTGGCCCAGGACCACCTGTCTCAGGAACGGGCAGGTACGATTTCTTCTGACTTAATCGGGACATTTTCACTTCATAGACTTTCCAATATGAAGACTCTATGGGATACACAGGCACCATTTGTGGGTTGCACAAGGCCCACCCAGACGCCTTTTGGTCCTTCTCAGAGGGACAGACTGACAGGCAGGAGTGTAGGCCTGCTAAGCTTCTTGGAGAGAACACTTGTGAGTACTGTCCGGTAGACCTGGCTCCAGTCTCTTAGCTTGGACAGTTATCACAATGAACAAAATGCTTCCCGTATGGAGATTTTCACAGAGCTGCTTGCCAGGCTAACCTACGAATGTCCAAAGAAAGGCTGTCCAGCTAGAAGCTGGACTCTAGAATCTGAGCCCTGAACCTCTAAGGCAGTGATTCTCAACATGTGGGCCACGATCCCTTCGGGGGTTGAACAACTCTTTTATAGCAGTCACGAATCAGATATACTACATATCGGATATATTTACATTATGATTCATAACAGTAGCAAAAGTACAGTTATGAAGTGGCAACAAAAATAATTTTATGTTGGGGGTCATCACAACATGAGAAAGGGTACTGAAGGATCACAGCATTAGGAAGGTTGAGAACCACTGCTCTAAGGTACTAGACAATCCGATGAACCCTGTCCTAGTGCACCGAAGAGGGGACCATGGTGGCTCAGCCTATCTGCTGCCTTGCTTTCCTCACTGATGAAAATGTGAAGAGAAGTCCCAAAACAAGTTGTGAGAAGTAGATGCACTGGTTTCCTTACACCCTTTACTTTGATGTTTGAGGTCTTAACCCTTCTGGTTAACTGAGGTCTGAAAATATTAAATGTAGCGGCGTAAATGAATGCAGACAGATTGTAAAAAATATACACAGCTTTAATGGGGAAATTAGACTTACAGTACCACGGTTCCCACCGAGAAACAGGAAGCAGAATAAGGGGCGGCTGGGCGCACGCCCTGCAGATTTATAGGTAAACATTCGCCCGAGGCAGACACGCCCCCTAAGGCTGGGCTTAACCCTACAATTAAAGATGATATTCCAGAAATAAACATTTGTAAGCTTTAAATTGTAAACGAAAAAAAAAATTGTAAACGACTTGGATAAATGTGCCCCCCCAAAATATCCTGGGTGGAGCATCGAGTCCTGCCCCCTACAGGAAATTGATTGTTCCTTTGCCTAGTGTATCCACACTGCATATACTGCCCTCCTCCCAGTCAGCGTGCGTCTGGAGTCTCAGCTCTTTTGTTCTGTGTGGTATGGCCGTGCTTGTGCTGAAGTAAACCTCTTTGCCCCTTCATCAAAGCTCAAGACATGGAGACACCAGGGCATGAAATACAGAAGGACAGGTCAACTCGAACCCACTAGAACAGTGTTATGCATGTGGAAAAATTACACCGTATACAGAGTTCAGTACTTTTAGTACTGAACCTATGGGGGATCTTAAAATCTATTCCCATGGTTAAGAGGCAAAGGACACTATACATAGTAATGTTCATGGTATTCTGTGTTACTGTCCCTGGAGTCTTCTGGATCCCCATGTCTGCACCAACAGGCATGCATTATTGCCACCCCACAGTGAAGAAACATAGGCTCAGGAATGTTGGGGGACTAGACGAGAGAAAATGACAGATCTAGGGCTCTCCATCCTGGGGTGATGATTAGACCCTAAACACCAGTGAGACAGCAGACCACCCCTGGATAGAGGGCAGAAGCCTGGCAATTAGCAGCCAGTGAGAGAGACATAAATGGAAATGAGAGTATCTCTTTATTTTAACCCAGGGGTGAACTATGTTAGTGGTTTCTCGGGCTACCAACCAGCTCTCGGTGCGCCTTTTCCAGGGCTCCCAAATCGAAAGCTTTACTGCCTCAACGAGGTTTTTCTTCTTTGCTATGCCCCCAGGGACAGGCATGCTCTCTTTCTGGTTGGTCTTTTCCACTGAGGTGAGGCCAGCTGGGCTGTGGAGTTGCACCCGGAAAGGCTCGCAAGTGGGGAGCATGGGACCCAACCCCACATCGGCAGAACTGGACGGCAGGCCCTTCGAGTCTGTTCTGCTGGGCAAAAAAAAATAAAAAATAAAAATAAAAAAATAAAAAATTATTCCCCAGTCCCCCACGTGACAGGAAGCTGCCTCTCTGAATAAGTCAGTGCTCAGCCTGCAGCTGTGTGGACACTCGGGGTATGAGCCAAGAGGAAGTTCTGTCAGGCAGACCAACAAGGGGAGAAAAAGACAGGAAAAAAGGCGAGACATTTTAGGACATTTTGGAATTTTATAAATGATGATGACATGTGGTCTCTGGTCTGGGTTTGCACAAGTCCATCAGAATTTCTAGATAAGCTCTTTGTTGTAAGGCAGCCACTGTTAGTTCTATAATGTCATTTACCAAGTGTCTAAATGATATATGTTCACGGTGTCCTGTAGGACAGGGAATATGGCATTCTGCACCCTCCTCCCAATTCTCCCTTAGGAAGCTCATGTTTTCAAAAGGGATGAGATATGAAACAATTCTTTAGAATAATAATTGTATGATTTGTGAAAAGAAAGGTCAAAATGGAAAAAATCTGATCTAATTCGGTGGGCTGATAAAAATCTTTCTGGCAAAAGCAATATTTAAGCTGAGGACTGAAATCTACAGGGAAGATTGGTCGGGCACAGCGAGAAGGGCTAGAAGCAGAGACATTGGTATTCATTTACCTGTGTGCCATCCACTCATATGCTCAACAAGTCTTTATGGATTAGCTCCTATTGTTGGGCAGCGTTCCAGAAGCCCTCGTGAGTGTATAAGACAATGCCTCTGCTTTCACTGTTAAATTCATAGTTCTTAGCATTTGCTTTGGGAGGCCTGTGTGGCCAGCTGGTTCCAACACTCATGGAATTAAAAACATTTTATTTTGGTCAGAGTCAGGAAAAGCCTTAGTGGCTAGTTTGTCTTCACCGTGGACAGCACCGTGCGTGGCAGCTGGTGTGGAAGGATTCTTTTCCAGCTGGCTTCTTCTCTCACAGGCTGGGGCAGGGTCCATGGATGCTGGCTAGAGGCTCTTTTGCTCCTGTACAGAGTGGCCATTCCAGGAAGCTGTTCAGAAGCTTGGAGGGTTTTGTGACCTAGCCTCAGAAGTTTCTAAATGTGACTGGTGTTACCATTTCTTGGTCAAACAAAACCGCTGTGGGCCAAGGCAGATTCAAAACACATGGCAAAGTTGAATCTTTACAACAGAGATTGTATGGAATACAAAGAGTAAATCCTTCACTGTCTAGCTTTTCGTAGAAAATGTTTGCTACCAGGTGCTCCATAGATCCTCTAATTAAACACTTAGGCTAATTATTAGACTGGAACTGTACACTAAGCCATTTAATCCCCGTGACAGCCAGTGGATAAGATATTAACCTAGTTTTATAGATGGAACATGGAGATTCATGGTACAGAAACATTTCTGAGATCATATTGGCTTGTAGAAATGAGACTTGATTCATGTTGTTGACATTAAAGACCTGGAATTTAAGGACTTTGTGGGTTTTTTTTAAAGGATAGTAACCATTTAAGGCTGTTACTACAATAATGACAAGAGTTGTAGGCAAGGTGCCCAAGTGACCAACTGGAGAAAGCCAGGTCCTTTCAGGCCAGGGTGAGGTGTTCATGTTCTGGTGAAAAACAGGAAAAGACTATGGGATAGGACAACAGTGGGGGTGGGGCCAGGGTAAAGTGCATGGGGCTCATGCCCATTGGGCTGCGGTCTGGGAACCTGGTGTGACCCTTGGGAAAAAAAAAAAAAACTCTCTCAGGCTCATTGTATTGGTGTTGCATCCAGGTGAGGACTAGAGAAAAAACTGGGAGTTGAAACAGGGATTGAAAGATGGAGGCAGGTGAGAGGTGCCTAAAGGGAACTCTAGGAGCCAGATTTCCAGAACCTTTGAACGTGCTAGGTCATTCAGCGAGGAAACTCGAAGCTATGGCTAGAGTTAAGATTAAGAATAAAATGACTTTGAAATGAGGACAGAAAATCCAATAGATCCAATGAGAGCACAAAGGCCCAACAAAGTAGAAAAAGAAAAAAAAAAGAGCTCAAAAGAGATACGAAGATGTGGAATAGTTGACTTTGAAGATGAAGTAAGGGTCTTTGAGTCAAGGAAAGCAGGAAAGCAGGAATCCTCTGGAAGCTGAAAAGGACCATGCATTAGATTCTCCCCTGGAGCTTCCATTAGAAACACGGTCTTACCAACACCCTGATTCTTCACCCAGGGGCATACATCTCAGACTTTGGACCTTCAGAATGCCAAGACAAACTGTGTTTAGTCACTGTGGTCATGGTAATTTGTTACAGCAGCCAAAGAAAACTATGGCAGGAGGCCAGCTTGTCATATGGTGGTCCCACCTATTCAGGGGTGCTGAGTCAGGAGAGCCTGGATCCAATTAGGATAGACATCTTTTATGACAAAATATCATTACTCAACTAAAGACAGTGGTCTGAAGGGAGCATATTAGGTAGATTAATAATTATTGCTACTCATGTTAATGATGCCATCTGTCCCTGTTACTGTGGCTGAGCATTTCCTATGAGCCAGGCTCTCTGTAGATCTCATGATGCCCATATGAAGATTTTGTTCCCATTTTTCTAGATAAAGCAAAATTCTAAGAGCTTACAGCTACACCATTAGCGGGCATATACCCACAGGATGTTCCATCATACCACAAGGACATTTGCTCAGCTATATTCATTGTGACTGTATTCATAATAGCCAGGAACTGGAAACAACCTAAAGGTCCCTCAGATGAAGACTGGATAAAGAAAATGTGGTACATTTACACAATGGAGTATTACTCAACGGTCAAAAAGATAACATCATGAATCTGGCAGGCAAATGGATAGAACTAGAAAGACAAACAAGGTATGTACTTCCTTATAAGTGGATATTGGCCGTAAAGTAAAGGACAGATCCAGATAGGCTAAGTAATAAGGAGTCTCAAGGTGCTGGTTGGCAGTGCATGATTTTCCCAGGGAAGGGGAAATAGGACAGATATCACTGGTGGAGTGGAGGTCGGTGGGGATGGGTACAGAAGGGATCAGATGCGGAGAGGATGAAGGGAGAATACTGAAAGAGACAACTGGGATTTGGGAGCTTCTCAGAGATGAACTAGAAACCTAGTGCAATGGAAATTCCCAGGAATCTACGAAGGTGACCCTAGCTAAGACTCCTAGTAATGTGGATACAGAGCCATCTCCTGTGACCAGGCAAGAGTTCTAGTGGAAGGACTGGGACTCCAACTCAGGCACAAAGCCTTTGACCTACAATTTGTCCTGCCTGCAAGATGTGCTGGGTAAAGGTGACACAGAAATTGTGCGAGTGGTCAACCAATGGCCGGTCTAGTTTGAGAACGGTGAGAGGGACCCCAACCCTGACACTGCCTGGAGGTCAGAAACCAGAGGCCAGAGAGCCCAGAGATCGAGGATACAGCTGAACGTGACTGCAGGGGAACAAGTCACTGAAATGAAGCCTAATGATACTCTGCTAGACTCGTAGACAGCAGCCTAGCACAATAGTTATCAGAGAGACTTCCTCCAGCAAACGGATGGAGACATACGCAGAGACCCACAGCAAACATTAGGCAGAGCTCAGGGAATCCTACAGAAGGATGGAGGGGTCGAGGATACCACAAGAAAACCCACAGAATTAACTAACCTGGGTTCATAGGGGCTCACAGAGATGAAGTCAACAATCAGGGAGGCTGCATGGGATTGTCCTAGGCCCTCTGCACTTATGTTATGGTTGGGTAGCTTAGTGTGGGACACCTAATAGTGGGAATGGGGGCTCTCTCTGACTTTTTGCCTACCTTTGGGACTCCTTTTCTCCTTGTGGGGTACCTTGTCCAGCCTTAACACTGGGGAGGTGCATGGTCTTATTGGAACTTGATTTGCCGTGTTAGGTTGATATCCCTGGGAGGCCTGCCCTTTTCTAAAAGGAAATGAAAGAGGAGTGGATGGGGTGGCTGGGGGTGAGGGACTGGCTGGTGAAGGGAAAGGGGAAACTGCAATGGAGATATAATATATGAGAGAAGAATAAATGAAAATAATTTAAAAACAGAAAAAGATATTTATGTAAGGGTTCAGAAGTTAGAATTCAGATTTTATTTTATTTGGGGACATGGTGATATTAAGTACAAATAGCTATCAAATTATTTGGGGGAGAAGAAAGTAAAGTGGAGGCAGGAAGGGTACCCATCCTGGTTGTTAAACGATTACCTAGACCAGTGACTCTCACCTTCCTAATGCTATGAAACCTTAGTACACTTCTTCCTGTTGTGGTGACTCGAACCATAAAATCATTTTTGTTGCTACTTCACAAGTGCAATTTTGCTACTGTTATGAATTATAATATAAATATCTGTGCTTTCTGATGATCCTAGATGACCCCTATGAAAGGGTCATTTGACCTCAGAGGGGTCACAACCCACAGGTTGAGAATAACTGACCTAGAGCAACATTTGGCACCTAGTAAGCACTCCCTACACAACCTTTTTCCTGAATGAAGGTATGGATGGACGGATGGATGTGGAAACCTAGATTGGAATCAAAGACCTTCGGGGCTGAATGCGCCTTAGGAAGTGACATGGAGTACTCCGAGAGACAAGAGAGCAGAGACTGAGCTGAGCAGAAGAGTGTGATCCTCTGAGTGATTGAGAAACTGCTTTGGGAAGGCGGGGCCATCTGGGATGAGCAGACTTTGAAGAAGCACAGGCCATGGGCTTGCAAACCAACAGTTCACATTTAACTGATTCTAAACCAGATCTTCTCAAGTCGAGCTTCAGAAAACAGGGGCCTGTGTGGGTGGCTCTCCTTTCAAGACGAGTCATCATGGTTAGGCAGTGGGAAGCAGGGGATGCCCGAGCAGACACAGAAGGGAGGAGGGAGAGCCTTGAAACTAGGATTGTTTATTTTCCGGGCCTTGATGAAATCATAGACACTATGGATGACCCCGGGAAATCTGGAATTTTCACTTCAGTTCCCTGGTAGTTCGCTTGTTGAGTCATGGAAACCCGAGGAGAGAGGAGGCTGTACACGCAGAGGGTAAAGAAAATTGAAAGTACATTTTTTTTTTTTGTAAAAAGGATAAAAAGAGTGATGCAGAAATACTTCTTCCCTCCAGGGAAGCAAAGAGCAAAGATACCCTCACACAAGGAGACAGCGGAGCATATGGGCAGAGCGTGGTGGCATGGGACCTGCTGAGCTGTAGAAAGCCTTGTGGACTTTCTATTGGACTGGAGGCTGAAATAACAGAGAAAGAATTGGGGATTATAATATGGTGTCTGCTCAGTCAGGCAAAGGTGGATCTTGGTGCTTTCATGTGCCGAACAGAATAAAACTTAGTTTTCTCCTTGTTCAGTGTGATTAAAATGCGTACAAGGTAGAGTGTGCTCCGTGGTTTGTGGATTTGGGGCAGCACTACGAGACTGATAATTGGAGGCTTGGTCTTTGCATAACACAATTAGTTACATTTCTTGAAGATGTACACTAGTCACCCACAGAAGAAGACAGCTCAGGAGTGCCTGAGATGGGCCGTTCTATGCTTACCATGGGCCAACTGGTTTATTTTTCTTTTCATCTGTGAAGTCAGAACGACAATGGTAACCTTTTCATGGTGGCCGTTATGAGCATCATGATTGGCAAGTATGGCATGTTCTCAAAATAGATCGTTTTTGAGCTTCCAGTTCTAAGGTTCTTGTGAGATTTTTTTTTCAGTTATTACAGATATTTCAATAGAGCTGTTGTACGCTGTGTGGGTAGTCACTGCTTTAATTGGTTTATTTATTTATTTATTTACTTATTTGTTGTCTTTGTGTGTTTGGTGTGAGTAGTGCATGGATGTGTAGTACATACGCACATGTATGTGTTCGTACACATACCAGTGTTCACCTGAGAATGACATTGGTGACTCTGTCACCCCACCCCCACCCTCCACCTTATTCCTTTGAGATAGGTTATCTCACTGAACCTGGAGCTCTGATTGCCAGAGAGACCCAGCAATTGACCCTCCTACCCCCATCCCTAATAGCGCTAAGATGACAGGCGTGCGTGACGATGCCCCCTTTTTATACAGGTTTTAGGGATCCAAACTCAGGCCCCCATGGTTGTGCAGTGAGCACCACTGCTCCCTCAGCCCTCTCTCCAGCCGTGACTGATTTTTAAAGATGAAAATCAAAAGGAGTCCAGAAGAATTGAAAAGACCATTCAATCTCCAGCTCTGCAGGTAGGTTTTAAATATAAAGGACCAAGGAGTCTGTGTAGAGTACAGGCCCAGTCAATTTGGCAATATTTTGGGTTACCCACTTGCTACCCCAAATGTAAGGCCAACAATCTCATGATATGGCTGGATGTCTCTGTGTTTGCACTTCATAAACATGGTGAGTTCGTTCTATTGTTTTGATGGTCTTTCTATGTATTCAGGCCCTTTATATCCAGGGACAGACGGATATACCTTCTACTCAGGATGCCATGTAGTAGCCCTGAGATGCTTCTTCAGAAGGACTCCTGGTGTTTGCTCTGTGTGCAAACATCTGATGAGCCAAACCCTGAGCTGTGGTTCAGGAGGATGGCTGTGCTGCTCCCTGGGGGTTGGGAGATTTCCCTAAGCCCTGGCATACAGTGCTAGCAAGGCGATGTGGCTGTTGCTTACTAAATTCTTTACCATACCTATTTGTGACTTACGTCAGTTTTACGTCTTTGATCCTTAATTTTGTAGTGTTTTTTAGTCCTCAATTTATTTTTTTTTCAGTAAACTGCTTAAATGAGTCATCGGCAGGAAATGTGGATAAATAGTCAACCTAACTGAAAATACAAATAAACACTTTTTGTTTTTTTGAGTGTGGGGAAAAGAACCTTGAGAACAGGCAATAATTTTCAGGCTAAGTCTTCTGCCTTCTGTGGGGGTCTAGCCCTTTTCCAGGAATGAGGACTATGGGAGCCCAGCTACTAAGGAGACTGCTGTTCACATGGGATGTGGGGCTGTTGGTTCAGAGCCAGCCGCTTCTACTAGGAATGTACGTGTGTACCTGCTTGTGTGCACTGGGTGTGTTTACGCTGTAATCCCTACCATAGATCTTTCTGTTCACGCACTGGAATGATGCTGTGGCCTTCTGCAAATGGATCTAGGCTTGCTGATCAGCAGACAGTAAACAGTAACACTGGGCACTATCAAACATACTAGGAAAGAATTCCATCTAGATGGAATCATTACCATATGGGCGTAGACATGTGGATAGAGACATTTTCTTGATTACACCGTCCACATGCTTCGTGATTCCGAAATCGTCCTAATTTCCATGTAAACACGTGGGTTAGCATGGCAATCCCAGGGAGGGGTTACAGGAACCTGTCTTGTATCTCTTCACCAAGATGAAAGAGGAGTGCAACGGCGGTGGTGATGAAAGCCTTGCCATTCCAGAGTTCATGACTGGATGGGATCCAAGTTTCAAAGTTCAGGGGCCCCCTGAGCATGCCGGAGACTTTGCTGGGTGACTCACCAGAGGTGTAAATGCTTCTCTCCCTTTGTTCCTGTCTGGTCACAAACTCCCTTCGCTTTGCTGTTTTCTCTTCTTTGCACATATTGCACAAGGCATTTCCCTGTCTCTCCCATCCAGCTGCATGTCTGAGACACCATGTGCCATTCTGGCTTTTGCATAGAAAATACGTATTTTTATTAATTTTATGATAGTAGCTATCAAGAAACATGAAGGAAAAATTATCAAGAAACATTAAAGAAAAAATTCAAGGGAGCATGTTACCAAGCCACAAGGAAAATGAAGCAATATGGACAGGTTTGGAGAAGGTCTTTCTGTGACTGAAAGTGATTTCAGCAGTTCTTAAAAAACCCTAATTAATCTCATTCAACTCAAAAACAAAAACAAACAAACAAAAAATTAAAAAAAAAAACACCAGGATGCGGTGGTTAAAGACAGTGGCTATACCTATGTGGCAGACTTGGGTGAAAGATTCAGATTAGATTCCCTGGCCTCTGGCTCTGGGAATTCCCATCTAAGAAAGACATGATGAGAGGGGACTATTTCAAAAGGGACGTTTGAGCAGATCTCAAATGTGGTTCAGCAAATAACTTAGTAACTTGGTGAGGAAATTAGTCATGGTCATATCCTTAGAACATTCCGCTATGCTGATACCCCTGTTAGGATCAGCCTGACTCTATCAAGACTTTGATCTCCAGCGTTCAGCCATCACTACCAGACACTAATAATAGCAGCAGCTAACACACAGAGCCACTCTCTGCTAAGTTCATTCTAAGTACTCTGCCCTTATGATCTCTCTCTCTGCATGCACTTAGTATGTAGGTGCTAATACTAGCCATATTCTGAAAACGTGACCATGGAGGCACTGGGAGATGCTGTATCATGCCCAAGGGCACACAGTGGGTGTGAGCTGGAAGGATTTGACTAGGAGAAGTATGGTTTCTAGTCAATGGGGCAAACCCATGTTGAGGGCCAAGGCTGTTTCCCAGCAGAGGGTAGGGGATCTTCCAAGCTTGCTCACAGCACCCTGCTTCCCTACGGGTTCACATCACAGTCATTAATAGGGAGTTGTCTGTTTTCTTTCTCCCCCACCCAACTGTAAATTCTTTTGAAGGCTGGGACTATGATTGTTTGTGTCATTGCTGAATCTCCAGGCCCTAGTGGTGGCGCATAGTTGGTAGCAATAAAATAAAAACAAATTACTGAGTAAACAAATCTTTTGGATATTTTTCTCTATTTGACAGAGTCTCGAGTAGCCCAGGCTGGTCTCTAACTCCGCATGGAGCTGAGGATGACCTTCGCTTTCTGATCCTCCTGCCTCCACCTTCAGAGTGCTAGGATCTGACATGTGCACCATCACCAAATTTGTGTGATGCTGGAGACCGAACCCAGGGCTTCACGTGTGCCGGATAAGCCCTCTATTAACCGCATCCCCACATACCCGTAAATGAATCTCATTGTGGAGATTTATATCTACATATCCCTTGAAAATTAGGATAGCCAACACCTCCTCAACCCCACAGAGTACAGTCATTTACTAATAACATAAAAGCCATATTTAGAACATAGCTTCATTACAGATTATGAGGGGGAATGACTTTGTTCTCCGGAGCAGTGCACACAGTATTGCACATAACTTCGCTTTATTCGGTGAGGTAGGACCACGTAGAGCGGCCGACTTCAGAGGCTTGATCCAGGTACCTTGGGCTGGAGTTCTGAGACACATTTACCACCTGGGACACATAGGACATATGGAGAATTCAGTGTGACTCTGTTTTCTGTCTGTACGATGGGGCTAATAACAAAAGCTATTTTATAAGGTAAGTGAGAATGAAATGAGTCAGCATCTGTGAAGCTTCTGGAATTGTACCCAGCAGAAAGCAGCTGCTGTAGAAACAGCAGTCGCACCCCGTTTCTGGTGCGTGCCACCTCTATATTCTTCCTCCTCTTGTGCAGCCACTGTATTGTCGCTGAACCTTTTCTCTATTCACTATTTGACTTTGCAGACTTAGTTCTTAAGAAGTTTCAGGTTCACAGTAAAACAGAGAGGAAAGTAAGACGGTGCAGCCCCTTCTCCTGTTCATGTCTTGCCTTCTCCATTGTCAACACCTGTGGCCCCATCAGCCTGCCTCATTGGTCACAACTGGAGACTCTACACTGCCCCATCAAAATTTCACTGAAATGATAGTTCACAGCAGGGCCCGCGCTTGGTGTAAACTGTGCAGCCTGTTAAAAAGGTAAAGGGTTGTGGGGCTTCCAGAAATTAGACAGTTTCATCATCTAACACCTCTGTCTTCTGCCTATTTATCCTCCTCCTCCCATCCCTGGAAAGCAGTGAACTTTCCTGTCTCCAGAATTTTGGCTTTTCTACACTGTCATGTGGCTGGACTCCGACTGCATGCAGCCTTTCCGGGTTGACCTCCTTGCTTAGTGACGTGCTGGTTTCCCTCACCCCCTTGGACTTGATCATTCACACTTTCTGATCTCTCACTTTATTTAAAATTTTCATTTATGCAGTCTTCTGATGGATATTCTGATTATTTATAACCAGGGAAGAAGGTAAGACTTTGATTGCTTCATCTGAATATCAAAAAATGGTAACCATGTCAATTGTTGAATGTATACATTTCATTATAGATGCATTTTGTGGTCTGTTAAATTTGCATGCATTCTTTGGAGCCCTTACCAACATTTTGCCATAATCTATTTCTGAGGGCATCCTTCCTTCTCCCTCAGTACTCTGAAAATGTATAAATATGTATCTCTATAAAGGGATCAATTATTCTTGTATAGTAACCTTCCTTCAGGTCTTGTCTTTCTAGTGAACTTTCATTGTTATTCCTGTTTTGTTTGCCAGGCAAGGTTTTGCTATGTGTCTCAGACTGGCTTTTAACTCACTATGTAGCCAAGCTGGCCTCAAATTTGCAACTGTCCTCCTGCCTCAGATACCCAAATGCTAGAATTACGGGAGCACGCCACCAGGTCTAGTATTCTAATAAATACCTATTTAGTATTTACTAAATGTTGCCCAGTAGAGCCCATGGGATGCAATAGCAGCCAGTTCCCCAAGAACATTCTCTTCTCAATGCTTAGAGTCCACCCAGGACACAAACTTCAGAGCAGAAAACCCAGAGTTATGTTTCTATATGTGAGTAAGTGTTGTAACGGAGAACAGAGACAATTGATGGGAGAGACTATTAATAGGCAATATAATTTAGAATGAGGGGGTAAAAAGGGAGCCCAAGTAGGTAAAATCCATAGGTGGGGTACCTAAGGAAGGACCTTGCTTATCTCGAGATCCTGAAGAAAGTCAGGAGTAGAGAGAGAAGGAGTGTGACTGACAAGATAACCGGGTCTAGGTCTGGGAGGAGACTTTCAGGGCTCTGTGCTTTATGGTTATGTGAGGGATAATAATAATAATAATAATATAAGAAGAAGAAGAAGAAGGATGAGGAAGAGAAAAAGGAGGAAGATGATGATGATGATGATGATGAGGAGGAGGAGGAGGAGGAGAGGAAAAAGGGCGAGCAAAAGAAAAGAAGTCTCTAAAAGCTTCCAAGTTATACAAGCTTGTTTACATGTTGGAAAGATTACCCAACCCCCTTGGGTAAAGTAGACTGGAATATCTCCTGAGAACTTTTCAGCCTTAGGCAAGCCCTGAGCTAGGAACGCCTTTATCTGCTTAAATGTATCGATGGAGACCATCCCCACTAACATCGGGTACTGTCACTACAGAGCACCACAATGATTTCAAGAGCTGGTGGCCCAATCCAATTGTCACCCTTAAGTTACACTGCAGGAAGCACACAAAAGGATTCATTTCAGGGAATCAGAGAAATACTAGGAATCTCATGTTGAAACCTCATAAATGAATGCAATTTTAAAAGTCTCATTTGTGATGTGCTGAGATGAAAAACTGGAGTAGGGGTTAGAGAGAAGGCTCAGTATTTAAGAGAACATGTTGCAGAACTTTAAATCTTTGAAGAAGACTTCAGAAAGTGGAAAGATTTCCCAAGCTCTTGGGTAGGCAAAATCAACATAGTAAAAATGGCAATCTTACCAAAAGCAATCTACAGATTCAAGGCAATGCTTATCAAAATCCCAGCAAGATTCTTCATAGCCCTCAAAAGAATGGTACTCAACTTCATAAGGAAAGGCAAAAAACCCAGGATGGCCAAAACAATCCTGTACAATAAAAGAAATTCTGGAAGCATCACAATCCCTGACTTCAAACTCTACTACAGAGCTACAGTACTGAAAACAGCCTGGTATTGGCATAAAAGTAGACAGGAGGAGCAATGGAACCAAATCGAAAACCTGGATATTAATCCACACACCTTCGAACACCTGATTTTTGTCAAAGAAGCAAAATATATCAAATGGAACAAAGAAAGAGTATTTAACAAATGGTGCTGGCATCACTGGTTATCAACATGTAGAAGAATGAAAATAGACCCATGACTATCACCATGCACAAAACTCAAGTCCAAATGGATCAAAGACCTCAACACAAATCCAGCCACACTGAACCTTATAGAAGAGAAAGTGGGAAGTACACTTGAACGCATTGGCACAGGAGACCACTTCCTAGATATAACCCCAGCAGAAGAGACACTGAGAGAAACAATTAATAAATGGGACCTCCTGAAACTGAAAAGCTTCTATAAAGCAAAGGACATGGTCAGCAAGACAAAACAACAGCCTACAGAACGGGAAAAGATCTTCACTAACCCCGCATCAGACAGAGGTCTGATCTCCAAAATATAAAAAGAACTCAAGAAATTGGTCATCAAAAGAACAAATAATCCAAAAAAATAATGGAGTACCGACCTAAACAGAGAACTCTCAACAGAGGAATCTAAAATGGCTGAAAGACACTTAAGGAAATGTTCAACATCCTTAGGCATTAGAGAAATGCAATCAAAACAACTCTGAGATTCTATCTTACACCTGTAAGAATGGCCAAGATCAAAAACACTGATAACAACTTATGCTGGAGAGGTTGCAGAGAAAAGGGAACACTCCTGCATTGCTGGTGGGAATGTAAGCTGGTACAGATTCTTTGGATGTCAGTGTGGCGATTTCTCAGAAAATTAGGAAACAACCTTCCTCAAGACTCAGTAATACCACTTTTGGGTGTCTCTCCAAAGGATGCTCAATCATGCCCACAATGACATGTGCTCAACTATGTTTATAGCAGCATTGTTTGTCATAGCCAGAACCTGGAAACAACCTAAATGACCAAAGAATGGATGAGGAAAATGTGGTACATTTACACAATGGAGTACTACACAGCAGAAAAAAACAACATCTTGAATTTTGCAGGCAAATGGATGGAGCTAGGAAACATCATTTTGAGTGAGGTAACCCAGCCCAGAAATACAAGTATCACATGTGCTCACTCGTAAGTGTTTTTTAAACATAAAGCAAAGAAAACCAGCCCACAGATCACAATCCCAGAGAACGTAGACAACAGTGAGGACCCTAAGGGAGACATACATAGATCTAATCTACATGGGAAATAGAAAAAGACAAGATCTTATGAGTAAAATTGGAGCATGGGGACTTTGGGAGAGGGTTGAAGGGGAGGGGAGAGAGAGTGGGGAACAGAGAAAAATGTGGAGCTCAACAAAAATCAGTAAAAATAAAAAAATTTAAAAAGGCCAAATAAAGAAAGAACTTATTGCTCTTGTCAAAGGCCAGGGTTCCATTTTAAGCATCAATATGGTGGTCTCAGAATCTATAACTCCAGTTTCAGGGCATTTGATGCCCCCTTTTGACCTCAGAGGGTATCAAAAATGCAAGTAGTGCAAAACATATAAATAGGCAAAGCAAGTATGCATTTAAAATTAACAAACCTTTATAAATGTGGTGTTTTCTTAGTTAGGCTTTCTATTGCTGTGATAAAACACCACAACCAAAAGCAACTTGGGGCAGAAAGAGTTTATTTGACTCACATGTCCACATCACAGTCCATCATGAAAGGGTAGAAACTGAAGCAGAAGCCATAGCAGAATGCTGTCTACTGACTTGCTCCCCATGGCTTTCTTCTTCTACTGTTGTATTCATCTCAGAAGCATCTGGTCAAGGGTGGCACTGCGCCCATCCGCAGTGGGCCGAGCCCTCTCCTGTCAGTCAAGATAATGCCCTATAGACCTGACCGCAGGCAATCTGATGGGGCAAGTTCTTAACTTAATGAGGTTCCTCTTCCCAGATTATTCTAGTCTCTATCAAGTGGACAAAAAAAAAAAAAAAAAAAAAAACAAAACAAAAAAAAAACAACTGGAGTGCTCAGCCCTAAACGGTTTGTTCATATTGCATTCCTTCTGTCAAGGGATTGGAGACCTTTGCATAAGAAGAGGTGGATCAAGAGGATAAGAGCCAGAGATGGTAGATAACATAAGGAAACGGTACCCACACCCCCACACAGCAGGGCAATTGCACATGTGAACTCATGGCAACGTAGCAGCATGCACAAGGCCCACCTGTGCAAGCATTGGCCAGAGCCAAGTCAAGCACAGAGGTGGGAGGTGGAGAAATTCCACCCTTGGCTGAGGAGCTATTGGCATCTGCTGACTGCTAGGAGCAGAGAGTTAGTAATCTTTAACGACGTGACCCCTGAAAGGCTGACCCTATACCTGGGTAATCTTACCCACCCAGGAGCTGGACCACAAAAACTAGACTCAGTGGGGGAAAGAAGGAAGAGAAACAAAAAAGAAATAAAAGAACCTATCTCAAAGCTGGGTGCGAAGGGTTAAAAGGATGGACAGGGTAATAAAAGCATTTGTGGGAAAGAGGGTGGATACGTTCAGAATAGATTACATGGAATTCTCAAAGAATTAATAAGCACATTAGAAAAAAAGTTTCATTCTTGCCAAGTTGTCTGTTTTTATATTTTAGAAAATATAAAATATACTAACATATCTCATTTAATTTAGAAACAAATAGGCATCTGTTGTGTAGTTCCAGAACCTTTTTCTCCAATGAATATCTTTTCCTTCCATTCTGTATATCTCCTAAGCGGGTCTGGGAAATGACAATGCTGGTATGTTGTTGTCATACATGGCAGGCATTTAGGAACCACTTAGGCCAAAATCCATACCCGTCAATTAAAACAGACAAACAGGTATGTCAAAATTAAAAGTCCGCTTGTCTCTTGTTCTCAGCCTTTCCTAAGTCAAGCATGGCACTGTGTGGCAGAGGGAGTTTTCAGCGTATTCTGTAAGCAAATAAATGGAGGAAGGAAGGATCTATATCCTAAACACAATCTTCAACTTAGCTTCTAAACCCCAGAAAGCGTGAATAGTACAAATGGCCAGAATTTTACTCAAGTAAGCACAGACATTTCAGGCATCTTTCTTGTGCTTCTAGCCTCTTCTTTGGTTTCTGTTGAGACTCACTATTTTCATCCGTCCCTTCGTCTACTTCACCTTCTCTGGCCTTTGACACCTCTCGCTCCCTGCCTGCGAGGTCTTCAGCAATGGAGTAGCCTCTCCAGATCTCTCAATCTGTTCATTTAGCTCTCCCAGTGGGGACAGCAGAGTCCAAAATGAAATATGAATCACCCGTGTCATGCATCCGACTTTCTCCAACTAGACTGAGCTAGGATTTTCTTCCCCCTCACTGCCAGGAATAACACAGAATGACAAAATAAATAGCTCAGGTTTCTAGAACATTCTTAGACGAAGACAAGTTTCTAAGGTGGGAGATAATCCAGATTGAAGGTTGTAACATTTAGATCTTTCTCTTGGTCTGCTTTGTATCATTCTTATAAGACGGCTGAGGCTAGATAGTTTATGAAATAAAGAGGTGTATTTAGCTGATGGCTCTTGCAGTTGGAAGCTCAAGACAGCATGGGTGCAGTCACCCAGCAAAAGCCCTTCAGGTGCTCTACAGTGTGATGAAAGGCGTGGAAAGGGAGCCACCCTCATGTATGGGGAGGGCTAGGTTATGTGGAAAGACAAGAAGCAAGAGACCAGGGAGCTCATTCTTTATAACACCCACACTTTGGGGAAATTCTGTCCCACAAGACAGCACTGACCCTTTCTGAGGGTGGGACCCTGTGACCTGGCCACTTTCTGGCAGGCTTTCCTTTTCTAATATACTGGCACATGAACCTTTGGGGCACAGACTATTCAAGGCGTAACACATGACTCTGGGACCTTGTTGCTAATGAAGAATGGGACACAAGAAAAGCAGAGAGCAGAAGGTTTTAGCACCCAGAGAACACAGACATATGTGAAACCGTTTTAGAAGCTGGGTATCAATTCAGCTAAAATGTCCCTTTGCCGTGGTCGCTGGGCAGCCTTTGGGACTGCTGATCTGCAGTGAGCTCCTGCAGATCTGCCACAACCCTACTCCTGATGACATTGCCGTATCCACGTCTTATCTGTCCTCCCCACATCTAAACGCCCTTAAATTAGTCTTCATTTCCTCTTCATTTCTTAATATGTTAAAGAAACTTCTTTTTAAGATGGTGTATGAGGTGAGCAGGAGAAGAAACAAAGGAAGATAAGGAAGGAAGGAAGGAAAGAAGGAAGGAAGGAAGGAAGGAAGGAAGGAAGGAAGGAAAAGACAGACAGGCAGGCAGGCAGACAGACAGACAGACAGATAGATAGATAGATATACAGATAGATGGTGGTTAACCATCATTTTACAATGAAAGCTCATAGCTAAAGGAAGATGCTGGAGCAAAGACACAACATTTGAAAGAAGTCTGGCCCGATGTCCCTCCTTGCAGCTCCCAAGGCCCTTGTTCCCCTGCCATGTGTTTCCTTCCCATCTTGGTGCTTCTGGGGCCTTACTGCACCCAGACCTAGGATTTCTTGTACCCAGGACTGGAGAAAGCTCAAGCTTCCTAGCACCTTGCAGAGTAGCTCTCTGAGGTGGGCGTGGTGGGTTTCTCACACGGGGGAAAGCTGGAATGATGACACCTTAATTGTTCCCTCTGGGAAAGTACGAGGGGCAGGTACCCCTCCGTGAACACTAAGTTTCCTATTTTGGGGTTGTGAAGGGAGATTGGTTCTCTAGAGGTGAATCAATGAAAGAAACCAGAAACAAAGACTTAGTTAACTGGTGTCCAACACCAGTGATGTGCTTTGGGGGGGGGGGGGGGGGAAGAAGATGCTCGGAGAGGTCCCGGCTCAGGTCCTATGTGCTGTGAATGAGGAAGCTCCAGCTTGGGGATGCAGGGAACCAGCCTCCGTGGCGAGAGACCTGAGTTGTCATTTGTCTTCTGATATGGCGGATGACACTCGGGCCATCGCTGGTTTGTAGGCCTGCGCGCCTCAGTTGGCTTATCTGCAAAGCGGTCACAATGCTTTCTGACTCAAAGAAATGTTCTGAGAACGAGTGAGGTCTTATCTTCAAAGCACACTGTGCCTCGAAAGTACACAGTGTGACTGAGAAAACAGGCTGCGCTGCGGGGTTCACATCCTGCAAAACCAAGCGACTCAGTGCTGCCTTGAACTCAAGCTCCTTTCAGTCAGGAGAATGTCAGTTATCCCAGGCCCACAGACACACCTAACACAGTTTCCTACGGGAGCATCATCACTCCAGACATTCCGGCCATGGCTTTCTAAGAACTACTGCTTGTGGCATGGGGACGAGGGTTGAGAGAGGGTTGACTTATGCGGGTTTGTCACTTTCTCTTGTGACCTGGGGCGGCTGGTTGAGATTCTCTGCGTACCTGTTTTCTCATCTGCAAAGGGGCAGAAGCAGTGATGACTATAATTGCGCGGGGCCATTGGGAGAGGATACTGGCTGGTCTTCATGAAGCTCCAGGCCCAAGTTGAGGGTTGAACATGATGAATTGGCAGGATCTGGCCATGGTAGTTTTGCTCCTGGCTGCAGAGGTTCTCAGCAATGTGGGGAGTTTCAGTGTGGAGACTGAAGAGCAAATGGTGAGGGTGTCATGGGATACAGGTTTAGATGGGTCCACTGTGGTTCCTCATACAAGGCCGACAGGAGGCAATGTGGCCACCAGCTGTGGGGGCAGGTTGGGAGAAGGGGATGCGAAGTAAAAGAGAAGGTCTGGCTTTGGGTGTAACTGACCTGCAGTGAGTCTGCATCAGTTCAACCCAGCCTGCATCCTTGGAAAGTCCCTCTCTGTGTCTCCATGAAAAACTCTTTTCACAGCATCCTATGCCCATCTGGCTCCCATCACGAAGTAAGCAAATACTTATTTGTATAACCACTGTTGCCTATATATGCTCTCCCAAACTGTGTATTGAACTATAGCAGAGACTCTGTGGTCTCTGAATCCTTTCCAACTGCCATAACCCCTATATACATTAGGACATCAGTAAATGTCTGCAGAATGAAGACATGCATCTGTCATGGGCTTTCTATTCCTTTATACATCTGGGAACATGAAGGGATCAGTTGGATCATGTTTGTTATAAAACTGCCCCTACTTAGGAGATCTGCCATTGTCCTGGCAGTCCTGACAAGGTCCTTCAGGTATGTTCTTTATGAGAACATAGTAGAGACTAAATTCACAGTGACACTTCCCATCTGGATTAATTCAGCCTCCATCTGCCTGAGCCAGCTGTGAGAAACAGGTCTCACTCATATTCACTGAGTCAGAGATTCATTCAACAAACCACGGGGCAGTCTGTGGAAACTCAGCGAAGAGTTGGCCAAGCAAGGTTCTGCTTCTCAGCCAGCTTGAGAAGGCAGCTTCATATAGTTAGAGAGTCATGTTGAAAGACCCAAAGGGGTGGCATTTGAATGAAGAGACCTGGGTCACAGAGGGGTCTGGCCCTATGGAAGCCTGGGGAGAAGAGGCATCAGATGCCCTCTGGGTGTTCTGGGAAGGTCGGGATCAGAGACAAGGTGACTGGAACAGATTGAGCAGTCACACATTCACAGAAGGAAGTTAGACAGGTGGGAAAGGGGGATTTTACAGAGTCTATAAGACAAGGCGTGAAGGGAAGATGTAGGGGGATTCAGTAGGGGACAATGGCTGTCAGGAGTCAAGAGTCAATCACTCAGGTGAAGGATGCAGGAAGCTTTGGCTAGAAAATCAGGTTGGAGTAGAATGGTGTGGGGGACCCATAAGAGACTGGGGATGGCAGAAGAGTCAACAATGGCCCCTGGGGCTGCACTTGGGCAACTGGGTGAATGATGCAATCTCTAGTTTCTCTGGGACAGACTAGGAAAGAAACAGTTTCACCTCCACAAAGTTCTGTGATGTTTGAGTTGAGCTTGGAACACTTACTAATCATTTAGGGGAGCCTACACATGTTTCAAGCTCTAGCAGGGGTTTGGACTTAGGGGCTTGAACTCTGTGTCTCTCCATGAGGGCAGTGACAGAAAGTGTATAGGTAAAGAAGATGAAGGGAATATATAAACACTGCTGATTTATTTTAGGGTGTAAATCATGCTGATCATTTTAATTTCCCTGCATGCTTGGCACTTATACTTTGGAAGAGCCAGGCATTCATATTAGCTATTTGCTATACAAATTGTTACTGTAAGTGCTCTGTAATCACATTCTAGAAATCAGTTGGCGGATAACAGATGTACATTTGACCACAGGAAATGCCAAAACCACTTCCCGCGGCTGCTCCTCTCGCATGCACACAGCTATTTTTAACAGGATTGCAAGGCGAAGCTCTTGCCACTTGGGGAAACTGTTTCCCAACAGAGACCCAAGGCCCGAGGACAGAGAATCCATCCTGGCCTGTGTGCCGACATTCACAGTGCTGATTGGGCAACATAACTCAAACCTCACAGAGACTTAAGAATTACCTTGAGTAGCAGTAACATGAAGGTGGGGCTTTGTCTGGGGGGCAGTGTGTGGCTAAAGAAAACAGCTGTATAGTTCTAAGGATTTCCTAACATGCCAGAATTTCCAAGAAAGCTTTGCTAACTTAGGACTTCTTGACTTATTATGAGAACTATTTACTCATCTCTTTCCTAAGAGTCCATGCTCAAGCTGCTGGTGACTTGTTCTTTTTTTAACATGTGGTGGTGGTGGTGGTGGCAGCGGTTCAACCAAAACAGAAGCTCCGAGGATTCAAACACAGATAGCCCCTGGCCAATGTCTCTAAGCCTCACCCATAGCTAATAAATTGGAGAGCAATTTATTAATGTTTAATTATTAATTAATTTAATTAGTTAATTAAAATAATTACTGCTTGATTAATAATTAATTAATGCTTTGTGTTAGCTACATGTAACTGGTCAGGATCTGCAGTTTGAAGTCAGTGGCACTATTTCAAGGTCTGCTTTAAAGGCAGAGGTACTGACTAATGCTCAAAACTCTGTGGATATGAAGAAGCCATTGGGCACTTCTTGTCTTCAGTTTTTCCCTCTACAAAATGAGCATTTGCTATGATTTATTAGGTGCTCCTCCTCATAATGTCTTGAGTTAAAGGACTGGTTCTCTGACATGGTGTTCTTGGGAAGTGGTAGACCCTTTAGGAGGCTGGGGATAGTGGGAGATTCTTAGGGTGTTTTTGCCTTGCCCTCAGAGGTCTTTGTAGGACTCTGATCTCTTCCTGTCTTGTTCTTTCCTTCCTGCTTAATCATGTGTCTCTGCCATAGTTGCTTCCTTACTGGAGACTCAAAGCAGCAGGGCGCTAACCTCTAGAACTAATAGTTAGCATACCCTTTTATCTTTATAAGTTATCTCAGGTATTTTGTTGTAGCAATGTGACATTTACAAGCACAATGTTATTGTCATAGCTACTCCAGAGTCCTAGCAGGTCTAAAATGTTGTTCTTTTTCTAAGCTGCCAATTGCCAAAGAAAGGACTAGATGGTGGGGAGAAGAAATCCTTACTATCCTCAGGTTTTTCATGAGGACTTTTGGAAGAGAAGGGAGGCCAGCAAAAGTCCTGCCATGTATGAAGAGCTCTGAACCATAGTGGGACTAGGTTACACTCATCACGTCTTGCTTACAGCAGGATGTGGGTGGATATACATCTTCTCGCCCTGACTCAAAATGTCTCATTAAGAACTTTCTGGGCTTGGCTACATCAGATTGAGGAAGACTTGAACGTCTTTTGGCCTGTGTGACACAAAACCACATTCCCTTTCATATTTCTGTGCTCTGTGCTTTATTACTGTCCCACAATCCTTCAGTCCCACTTACAGGAGGCTTTAATGCTTCTTTTAAAAAACTGACGTCAATAAATTGGCCAATTGAATAATACTTGTTGAATTTAAATTTAAATTTTAAAATGTACAAATCTTGGGTTCCTAAAACTGTAATTTAAGAATTTTAACTCTATGAACTCCCAAAGTACCATGGTATGTAATAAAGCATGTATAGTATAATACTGAAGAACATGAGACAGCCTATGTCTTAGGGATTTATGAAATTATTATAATATTTCTACACAATGAGTTATTATGTAGCCTTTGTAAAGAGTAAGAAATATATATGTTTTAACATGAGAATACCATATAGGTCTGCTACTATGTAAAAACAAAACTTAAGTAGAACATTATGAGTCCATTTAGGTATAATGGTGATCAAGAATATGTGCATGTATAAGGTTTCCCTATAGATAAAGACTATCCCCTACGTTGTGTGTATTCCGATGGGAAGAGAGATATAAATAATGATATATACAATATATATTTATTACCAAGGATAGTTACTGTGAGCTCAGAATAGAGGAAGCTTTTGCTTTTTACTTTATTTATCCCATGATTAAAATTTATTTTATACACATTCAAATAAAAGTTAGTTAAAATTATATTACCCTCATGAAAGGTTTAGAAGACACTAATGTCCCAAAGAGCACAGAAAAGACTCAGCGAGAGTGCACACAGATCTGGAAGAGGAAGCACTGCTAATCCAGCAAATCCAACATTCTTCCCATCTCTCATTTCTGCCCCCTCCACGTCTCTGTCTCATTCTTACTCTGTAGATCTGATCTTTGTAGTGCTCCAGACCTCATGACAGAGCAAAGCATCCCATGTTCCCAAATCCACACATAGGAGTCTTGTCATACGGGAAACATAAATCCTTTCCCCTTTTTTATTTCAAATACTTAGAAAGTCTGTGATTGGTCAGACTTTGTCCAGTATCCAGTCCTATCCAGTCAGCTATGGTTAATGCAACTGAATCCTACAGCAAATGACTGTCATGGGCTCATTGAGACAGAAGGGAAGGAAAGTTATGGGGAGAGGATACAGGAAGTATTAAGACAAAGACCATTAGAAAATTTTGCTCAGTATTTAGTCAGCAGGTTACAGATGAGGCTACTTTTCATGGTCAAGTCTTCATTTGGTCACTCTACTGCTCTGAAAGAGCACATTGGAGAACTTATAGCAAAGAAACACTGGGGATACATGTGTATCCATATGGACACATAATACACATATATGTGTATACATACATATATACACACATATGGATACAGTTTAAGGGCTATAAAGCACACATTAGATATATTTAATAGTCAGTTTATGCCAAATGGGAAAAATCTAAACAGATCGAGTCATCACTTGGTAACAGACTAAATATCACATCCTGACTTCTGTAAAATCATGAGGAAGAGAAGCCTTTATTATCACTAGACTGAAGATTGAGAATCCTGTCAGTCGATACACCAGAGACTAATAGAAGGATTTTTCTTTGTTTTGAGATAGGGTCTCACTATGTAGAAGTCACTGTGAAGACCAGGCGGCCTTGAGCTCATGGCGATCCACTTGCCTCTGCCTCCCAAGTGTTGGGATTAAAGGTTTGTGTCATCACATCTGGCCAAATATACTTTTCAAAGATACCATGGAAGATTTAAGAGTGGAAATTAAGAGAAGTTGCATGGCTACATCCATCTATCCTCAGATCTATACTTACGCAATTTTTTTCCTGAGGTAAAAATAATGCTATTTATGAAAACCAAAAGACAGTGATGTCACTCATCTGTTCTGAAGAAGGTCCTAGATGAGGGGAAGTTACATTCCTATCAAGGAAAGACAAACAAGTAAACAAGCAAGCAAAACAACAACAACAACAATTTAATGTGTAGCTAGACACAGACGCAGCTGAAAAGGTAAAGCTCAGAGTACAGGGGTGAGAAGAAGCCTTAGAGACTGCTTCTGTCTCTGTGATGGGGATAAATAGTGAATGCCCTTTCAAGAAAGTGAACAAAGTCACCATAATTGTTTTCCTACATCAGCCTCTGAGATTCAAGATGGCCTCTCATTCCTACATCAGGAAAGAGTTACTGTGACAGCTAATTTTAAATGTAAACTTGACCTAACTAAGAATCACCTGAGAAGATAACCTTAATGAGGAACTATTTATATTAGGTTGGCCTGTGGGGAACTGTCTTGATTATTGATTGATATGGAAAGATCCAGCCTACTGTGGGAAGCTCCATTGCCAGGGCCCGAAGGGGAGTCCTAAGGCAGCTGAGGATAAGTAAACAAGGTGGGGAGTGTCCTTGCCTTTATCTCTTTCTGTTCTTGACTATGCGATGTGATGCTTCAAATTTCTGTGTTGCCTTTTCCACAATAATAAACTGTAACCTGGACCTGTGAATTATGTAAACTCTTTCTTCCCTAGGTAGCTTTGATCAGGGGTGTTTTATCATAGCAACAGAGAGGAAACTAGAACAGCTGTCCATTAAATCCTTCACTGATTTGGTTTCCTGAGGGCAAGAGCTGTTCTCAATGAACTCCTCTCTTCATTGCCCTGTTAGATCTCCACTGAATTTGGTGCATTACCAGTGCTGGTAAATGTTTTATGAAAACTTACAGAAAAAAGGATGATAAATGATGGTTCTCATGGTGTGGACATGGCTACCAAGATCAAGGAGTAGCCTAGTGCTAACACCCCAGAAAACACTTATGTTCCCTGCTAGCAACTATTCCTGGAAAGGTAACCAACCATCATCTTTATTTCTAAAACCACAGGTTAGTTTGGCAGGATTTGGGACTTCATATAAATGGAATTACTCGGAGTGTTCTGACTTTCAGTGAGCTCCTTTTGCCCAGCCTTAGGTTTTAAAGACCCCCCCCCCATCTTTGCATTAATTCTATGTTGTTCATTCACTTCCGAGTTAACTTTCCCTTACCCTGAAAGTAACACCTTTTTTGTTTGTTCTGTGAATGTCCATTTAGATTCAAGGGTCTGGAAGATGCTGCTGCTGTGAGCAACTCCCGAGTCTGTATTTTGGTGCACACACGTCCAAATTTCTGTCAAGAATATACCTGGAAATGGAATAGTTGGGTCGTGAGTCAACTCCCAAAGCATGTGTTCCACATTAGTAGGACTGCCAACTTTCCAGAGTGGTTATTGCAATTTACATTCCTTTCAGCAGTATATAAGAGTTTCAGATCTTCCCTCTACTTGCCAGAAACTAGAGATTATCAGTCTTTTGTTATAGCCATTCTGCTGTGTGTACGGCATCTCATTGTGCTTTAATTTACATCTCTCTGCTGAATAACGACATTGAAAACCTCTCTGTATGTTTGTAGTGATGTGGATACCCTCTCCTGTGAAGGACCTTAACATCTTTAACCCATTTTAAATTTTAGTTATCAGTCCTTTTCCCTTTTGTTCTACAAGTGTCTACAAATATTCTGAATGTCATATAGTGATGTGACAAATACATTCTCCTGATATGTGGCTTTGTTTTCAATGCTCTTGATGGTGCATTTTGATAAACACGGGAGTTCTGTCATTTTGGTGTTTGGAGACAGGGTCTCATGTGGTTCAACTTGGCTTTAGACTCTCTGAACCTCCTACCTCCATCTTCTGTGTGATGGGATTACAGGTCTGCACAAGAACACCTGGTTTAAACACTCTTTCTTAATTTAATGTAATCCACTTGAGTGGTCAATCTTTTCTTTTATGATATTACCACTTTTGTGTCTTTTTTTTTTAAAAAAAACAACTTTCGCTATGTAAAGAATGTGAAGATGCTGCTGTTTCATTTTTTAAATAAATTAATTCTTGGACAATTTTATATATGTATATATATTCTGGTCACATTCAACCTCGTCCTTTCTTATCTCTTATCCCTCCGACCATCCCCTCACCTCCTCCCAATAAGGTCTCTCGCCACTAGTCTATCTTTTGCTTTGCAACCCACTGAATTTAGTCAGGACAATCCATGTGCACCTGGGTGTAGAGCTATTCAATGGCTAACTAGTGTCTACACAATTGACGACAACGATTCATCTTTTCCTTTCCCCAGCCAGCAGCAGCCAGTAGGTCCCTGGGAAGGGGTCAAGTCCCATGAGTTCCTCTCTCCCTCTCCAGAGCCACGACTGGATGTTGACCGGCACAGCCTTATATGGGCCCTATCCAGATAACTGTCGCTACTGTGAGTTCTTAGGTGCATTAGACATGTTACCCACAAGAAACGGTATTTTACAGCCCTCCTTTTCACCGCCCTTAGATTTTATAGTCCCCCTCCTCTGGCCCTTAGATTCTTTCTATCCTCTCTTCTTTGATGTTCCCTGAACCTTGAAGGGATGATATGGATACCCCTGTAAGGGATGAACACTTAACAGTCACTTATTCTCAGCCGTTTGGCCAGGCACGAATCTCAGTATTAACTGCTGTTCTTCACAAACAAACTTTTCTGTTCAAAGAAGAGGGCAGCACCAGTCCACAGGTAAAACACATACATATTTAGAAGGCAGTTTGACAACATAAACATTTGGCGAAACAAGTAGATTCATCCTTACGGCCTTTGACCAGGCCCATAGCAACAAGCAAGCACCCCCTCCTGTGGAGTGGGCCTCTGATCCAATCAGAATGCAGTTGATTACCCCATAATAGTTCTGCCACTATCGTACCAGTAGGCATACCTGGCCTGGGAGGTTGGTATTGCAGCACTCAAGGCTCATAGCTGGATAAGGCTGTTGATTGCTCTTCTACTCCATGTCCTACATAGCAACCTCTGCCACAGATGAAAGCTAGCCTGCTGGGAGGAAGTATCTAGCTCATTCCAGCTTGTTTTCTCTGTATCCTACATCCAACATGCACAGTGTCTTCAGCAAAAGCCATTTACCAGCTAGTCTGGTGGGCAACCAAGAGCAATGCCAATAGCCTGTTCTGTTTTGTAGGAGCCTGAACTCTTCCTTGCCAACAACTCATAGGCATGAGCCCTCAGTATTGGAATTTCTCTTTAATTACTCATGGCTTGTGGAATATGCATTATTTTTAGAGATACGTTATTATTTAACATCCTAGCTTATTAACATTCTAACTTAGGTATATCATATAGCTTAAATAGATTTTTGTTTTTAAATGGATATCTAATTATCCTGATATTATTAATTGAAAAGGGTACCCTTAGACACAATTCCATTATTTATATGTGGAAATGTTCCTATATTCTCAATTCTATCTTTTTGTTCAATTTGTCTAGTCAAGTATGAACACAATAAACTACATAGATAATTAAAACGTCAATTAAACTGTAAATTTATTTTGGTTATTTTTGAAACAGAGTCATGCTTTGTAGCCCAGACTGACTTTGAAGTCATGATTTTCTGGCGTCAGTCTTCCAAGTGCTGTGGTTATAGGCATGTGCTACTATTCGTGCCTTGTATAAATTTCAGTAGTCCATCCCGTTTTTTTCAACTGCTTTATTACCTGTCCTAGTTAGGGTAAATTATTAGCTGAAGTCATCAGAAAAGAAGACATAGGAATTTCTAGATGAGATTGACCTATCAACATGTCTATGGGATATCATCTGGATGTAGAAGGACTCATATATACCAGTGTGGGTGATACAAGCTGGCCAAGTAGGCGTCTGAGTGAGCCAGTAAGAAGAGTTCCTCCTTGGCCTCTGCTTGAGTTTCTGTCCTGACTTCCCTGCATGATGGACTGTGATCTAGAAGTGTAAGCCAAATAAACCCTTTGGTCCCAAAGTTACTTTTGACCAAAGTGTTTTATCACAGTGAACAGAACGGGAACTGGGACAGGCCTCTAGAATTTCTGGGGCAAGTTTAGAACTTCAATGAGATGACAGGGCTAGCGAGATTGTTCGCAGGGTAAATTCCATGCTGTGCAAGTCTGACTGACCTAGTTTGAGCCCCAGAGCCGATGTGGAGGTGGAAGGAGAGAAATGATGACTCCATGAAGTTGTCCTTTGATTGCATCCATACACGCGCACCCCTCCCCCAGTAAATTAGCAAAAGCTTTGTAAAGAGTGACAATTTAGAATGTCTTTATCTGCTCCTATGAGAAGGTGTCTGGGTGTTTGATCTTGCCTCCCTCCAGACTATTGTTTAAACATAGCATTTTGGAGGGAACCGACATTTGCTAGATTTGGGATTTTGCCTGTCATCCAACGCACCCCACACTTCCATTTATTTATCAGCATTTTTACTCTCTCCCAATGATGCTTTTCTTAATGGACTTTTCATACAAAATTTTTATCCATTTTTGGGGGTCAGATTTATACTTAAGTGTCTGTTGTTTTAGATCGTGCTATGAAAAGTATTTTTAATTTTTTTCTACTCATGACTGACGAATTTAATTGAGCAAACCAAAAGAGCCAATCAACTAAGTTGAAAACCGTAAAACTAGTGATCTGTTATCTACCAGACAAAAGTAAACACCTCTAGACTATTCCCACTTCAAGATGGAACATGACCAAGGGGGCCTGGTGGGGGCCTTCTCAGTATGAGAAGCCAGGTGGAACTGAGAACAGAGGCCTCCTCTCTGCCATGAAGCTAGGGCCTCTTTTTGGGACCATCTGGCTTACAGATACATTTGGTTGATTGGCACAATGATTCTTTTAAGAAGGAAATTGACTCAACATGTGAAATTGGGGTTCTTTTAAATGAGAATATAACCGCCTATGTTTGAGAAGTTGGGACTCTGATCTGACACATGAGGCTTCAATGTCTGTGCTGCTGTAATGGCTGAAGCTGAGCTGGGCAAGGGCACACGGGCTTTTCTCTCTGTGGCCTGGACTTACTTAATCCCCAGCTTGGCTGCACTATTTTGAAGTTCTCTGCATATCAAAACCCCTTAAAAGAGTTGTTTAAACAAAGCATTCCCACTTTCTTACCTCTTACTTTTGGTCTGATCCGTTTCCAAGCCTTTGCTGTCTAGAATTATCCCAAATGTTTGGCAGTTCTCTGCCGTGGTTGCACTTGTTCTGTTGGTCTGCTGCAGCCATGCCCTGGTACCCGTGGGGGTCTGGTTTCAGGATGCCCTAAGATGGGGAAACATATAAGTCCTTATGTTCTTTATGCACCATTTGCATATCAGAACCATTGCTTGGATGCCCGTAGGCATCTTAAGTCAATTTATCCCAAACTGAACCTTTGACACCAGTACCCAAACCTGCCCCTTAACTTCCCCATCTCAGGAAAGGGGGGTCAAACCCAACTGTGCATGGTACAAAACCTAGAAGCATCTTTGACTATAGTTTTCTGTCTTAAGCTTTGACCCAATCTAGTCCCCGGCCTTGTGGTTTTACCTCCAACTTGCACCCTGGTGCCTCTCATCACGGCCCCTGCCTCTGCTTTTGTCTTAAGGACTGATAGCTCTTGCCTGCCTTTCAAATTCCTCCGACTTCCTCTCCTTCTTCCTAGTGAGGTATTTTCCACATAGCTGCCAGAAGAGTTTGAAAAATGTACATCAGATTAAGGGGGAGGAAGTCTTTCCGCTGGCTGGTCATTACATTTAGCATTTATCTTAATCCACTTGGGTGGCTAAAACCGAATCCCTCAGACTGGGTAACTTTTAGGAAAGAGACATTAGTCACAGTTCTGAGAGGAAAGCATCTATCGAAGAGTCTGCTGAGGCCTTGGCTTCTGACATGCTCACTGAGGGAGCTTCTGTCTGGTTCCCAACATTGCAGAAGGGGTGAATGGGCTTTCTTTCGGCTCTTTTTAGAAGGCCATAAACCCATTCACAAGGGTACCTTATGACCCAATCACCTCCTAAAATCCACACCTCTTAAAATTGTACATTTGTACTGAATGAAGTTTCAATTTGAATTTGGGCCATAGCACCTCCAAAGGTGCTAACCTGGAGTCAAGCGCCCCAGGCTCTATAGGAGTGGGGGGCTGCCTGCTTCACAATGGGACCCTCATCCTCCTTACTGTTGCTCATTGACCACACAAGCCTTCTGTTTCTGAAAGTATACAAACATGTTTCTTCTCCAGGCCCTCCAGGACCTTGGCCTCAGTTCTCTCTTCCTGGAAATCTCTTTTTCCAGATGCCCACATAGCTGGAAATACATTTAATATCTGTGTAGATAGCTACTCCCCCTTGTGAACAGTACAGATTTAGAGTCATCTAGGAGATACTGTTCTGGGTGTTTCTTTTGGGATGACTCTGAGAGGGTTAGCCGAGGATGGAAGATCCACCCTGAGTATCAGTGACACCATCCCACAGTCACAGACTGAATAAATATGAAAAAGGGAAGAAGGAAGGCATGCCCCAGAATTCATCTCCCCTTGCTTCCTGACTAAGTGTCAATATAAGCAGCCTTCTCCTCTTACTGTTACCACAGTGAAAGCCACGCTTGCTAACACCCTTTCACCATCATGTTGAACTCTATCTTAAAACGGAGAGGCAAAGCAAACCTTTCTTGCCTTAAGTTGCTTTTCTCTGGTATTTAGTGATAGCAACAAGAAAAGAAACACACATTCTAAAGTTTAGCTGAAGCCTTACGTTCTCCAAGAGGCCTTTGCACATCACAGTGTGTCAAGTATCATGGCTCCTTACAAATTGTTTAGCCTTTGCCTGGCCATTTTCTGTGCTTCCCTTTCCGTACTTGTGTGTAAGTTCATGTGTGTACATGCATGTGCAGGTGTGTATGAATGAATGAGCATGTGCACGTGGAGGCAGAGTTTGACATCAGGTGTTTTCCTCTGTCTCTCTCCACCTTTTCTATTTTGAGGCAGAGTCTCTCACTGAACCTGGAGTTTACTTGTTGACTAGACTGGTTAGCCAGGAAGACCCAGTGATCTCTCATCTCTGTCCCCTCCCCATACCAAGACTGCAGGGCCATGATGCCATGCTTGGATTTTTATGGGGACATAGGAGATCCAGACTCGTGTCCCATGCTTATAAGTCAGTGATGGAGGAAGGTCATTGGCTAATAAAGGAACTGCCTTGGCCCATTTTATTGGTTAGAGGATAGGTGGGAGGAGTAAACAGAACAGAATGCTGGGAGGAAGAGGAAGTGAGCTCAGACTCCACAGCTCTCCTCTCTGGAGCAGACGCCTGAGAGAGATGCCATGCCCCGCTCCCGGGATGAAGCTCCGACCCAGGATGGACATAGGCTAGAATCTTCCTGGTAAGCGCACCTTGGGGTGCCATACACAGACGATTAGAAATGGGCTAAATTAATATGTGAGAATTAGCCTAGAAGAGAATGGGCCAAGCAGTGTTTAAATGAATACAGTTTGTGTGTTGTTATTTCAGGCATAAGCTAGCCGTGCGGGCGGCTGGGGTGCTGGGGACGCAGCCCCGCCGCCCTTATTACTACAAGTCAGCTGTGTTACCAAATGAGCGATCCCTCTGGTCTCCGACTGTCTTTTAGTTAGGTTTGTGTATGTCGTCTAGCTCCCCTACAGGATTTAGGTCTGTTGGGACGGAGCCTTTAAGTCCATCTCTGTCTCTTGTGTCTATATAAAGTGACTAACGTTAGGAGGAAAGGTAGGAAGAGCTGAATGTATGAATTGTTGTAAATTCTGGGAATGGAGATTCCCAATGATTTCAGCTATCCCTAGTCCTCATCCTTCCTCAGCCTTGGATTTCTTCTCTCTCATGACAAATTGAGACGGGACATATGGCAGTAAGTAAAAAGATAAATAAATAAATAAACTTAACCAAACTATTTATTGGTAAATAAATAAAGAAAACATTTTCTTATTGTGTTTCACAAAAGTGGTCACATCAGTGTAATATATTACAATGCAAAAATGGGAATCTGAGGTTAGACCTTCTTGCATTAGAATCATTCAATGCTCCCCATGGGGTTGGGAAGCCTTTGGAAAGCTTTTTCACACATGTGGTAGCTGTTGTCATGGAGGCCTGAAGCTTCCCTTTGCCTAATTCTCCTAAGAGACTCTTTCCCAAAGACGGCTGATTATAGGTACGTGCCTCTAGAAAGGTGATGGCTGCGTGTGTGCACATACTGAGCAAACTATGGAGCCTTTGCATAAGTCAGTGCTGAGCTTCAAGGTGATTCATTTGTATTACATTTTAGAAGTCACAGGAATGCCTTTCCTGTGCTAGAATCTCCAAGGTGACCACATCTTATCTACTGCTGGGTACCGTGTTCTATTAAATGCTAACAGGAGCATGCTCACTGCGTTTAAGTGAGCAACATCATCTTAGCTACAGACCACTCCCATGGAAAGCTTTCTTGTGCCTTTTAGGCTCGAGACAAGGTCTGCTTACTTTAGGCAGGAAACAACACCATAAAGAAGGCCAGAGGACTGGAAGAAGAAGGCCAGATAGCTGCTTGCTAAGATGTGATCTTCTTTGAGCTATTTTATAAAGATGATTAATTATAGCATGTGCTTAATCACATGAGCATCAGAGCCAGCTGTCTGGGAATGAGAGCTGGCGGGCTATTAGTCGGGCTCCGATGGAACTTGATAGCTAACGCCAGACGTACGCTCGCTCCTTTCCACTCCAGGCCGCCCCTCCACCTGTGCTTTCCATCCAGGCTCCGATCAGTCTTGCTTTCCAATGTTGTCAGCTTTGCGTGCTCTTGAATTCTTTCCCTCTGCTGACCAGTGAGCTCAAATACCGCTTCAGTGGGATCAAGAAGACAAGGCTTTAATTCAGTAATTAGTTTAGTGAATGGCTATTAAGCAGAAGTCAGGGCCTAGGCTATTTAGATATGGGATGAATAATATAGTCCAAACGACTGTTGTCAGAGTACTTATATTTGAGGGAGAAGGAGAATGATGTGGGATGAGGATAGGGGCAGGGGACCAAGAATAGATGAATTAAGAAGACAGTATCTGCAGTGGCAAGCTCTTTCTAGAAGAGATAGTGATTGGTGAGGTGTGGGCAACCACTCCAGTCTAGTCTGGACTCTTTCCCCTGCCTTTCATTGGGTCAGACTTCCAGGAAGTGTGGCTTGGAGCCCGAATCCTTGCTACACTTTCCTCCCTTTCTTCTTTAGTTTGGCAGAAACCACTCCAAGCTTTCCCTGAAGTTGCTATCGCAACAAATTTTTGGGTTGGACATTATTTGAGTGGCATCTTTGTTAAACTCTCACCATAGTCTAACGAGACAGGGGCTGATATTCTTGATCTACTTCACATATGTGATACTTTACCTATCCTTTCTGCTTTATATCTGTGGCCCAGATCCACTGCAAAACTGGCCCAAGGCTCTCAACTAACAAGTGGAAGAAAATGCTCCCCATTTCAACTGAGCCATACCACCTTTCATCTTTTTTCCAAGATAGACCTGGGATGTCATATCATTTCATCCCCTTCCCGAGCATACACCCAGGATGGGCTCAGACTCCCACATTCAGTTCCTAATCCCATAATGAAGCCCTTCTGAATTCCCCATCCAATCCTGCTCTTGGAAGACTAGCAAGATGAAGCTTCCCGGATAGGGACCTTTCATCTCATCAGTGGACTTGAAAGGACCCCATCTGCATACTGAGCTCTCTCTGCAAGGTCATTGCTCTTCCAGGGGGTGACTTTGTGATAGGTAAGCAAGCCATCTATCACTCTCAGAACAGGAAGGCTTTGAACTTATAAACTTCCTGCCGCAGCCTGGCAAGTAGCTAGAATATTCACGCCTGGCAAGTAGCTAGAATATTCACGCCACCACAGATGGCCAACACAGCACTTCTATCGCTTCTCTCAGTGAGTTGATGGCATTGTTTTCAGGTGTAAGAGATGAAATGAATAATAGTGGCTAGAAAAAAAATGCAAAAAGACCCAAACATTTTTCTATTGTTGAAAATATAGAAGATAATATTACAATAATGAGAAATAGAAATGGATTCGTGTAATTTAATTCTGATATTTTTTATTTTGAACACAAGATTGTATCTTAGTGGTTGGTCTCTTACAGGGTCAGTGTCTGTTTTTTAGGCTTTGACCAGTTTTCAACTTCATCAAAATTGTTCTTCCCACATATTTGTGTTCAGTAGACTTTACAGCTCATGGTAAAGACCACATTTTAACTTAAAAAAATTCACACAAAGCAGCAGTTACAAAGCAAAGTGTAGAACACAACTAAATTTTTGAGAAATTCTCAAGACTTTCCCTTTAGTATAAATTCCGTGCCCAAGTCTTTGTGTGCTTGTAGTTGGTTCTACAGCCTTTTACTGGCTTTTCAGCTCTATCTATCTATCTATCTATCTATCTATCTATCTATCTATCTATCTGATTGTCTATCTTTCTCTCTATCCATCTACCTAACATTTTAAGTGGAGATAAAAGCATATATACAGAGTGGCCGTTATAATATCTCATGCTTACTATCTCTGTGCCACCATTTTGAACTTTGTATTCATCTTTACTGAAGGCTGTGTGGTAGCATAGGTTTGGAAACACACAAAGCCTAAAGTAGATTCAGACAACTCCAAGTCACTGCAAATTCACACCCAAACAGTACAATGGGACAAAACCCCAGCAACAGCTTCACCAAGCACTCTCTGAATTGTCATCCATGCAATAGTTACCAAAAGGAAGAAAACATAAACCCTCTATTACAAATCATATATATTATGTATACAATATATTATATAAAATAAAAACAGCATCCCTTCAAGACTTCAGTTGAATTTAGAGCATTAGAGGATGTTTTTCCTGAGGGAAGACTGTTTTCCCACTGATACTACTCACAATTGTCAATATAACATGGTAGTGAAAGGTAATGGATTTGAGTTCATTTGGTTGTTATGTTAGTATTCTCTATAGAGTGTTCTCACCTTTTCCAGGTTTGCCCTGGGACCTGTTTTTTTTTTTTTCTCCTGGACCTGCCCTATGCATCATTCTGATTGGGTGAGCACTAGCCTTGACTGCCTCCCATCTCCTTTTGACCTTGGCCAGCCTTCACCCCTTCCTCTCCCCTCCCATTTCTCTGGCTCACACACTTCTCACAAGATCATTGCCTTTCCCCTACTCATCCCAACCCTGCTGGCTAAGCCCACGAGAACACCGAGCCCCTCAAATCTCTGTTCTCATCCCTGGCCATTTTCTAACCCAGTTGTAAGTACAGTGCTCTAGTCTGATGGGATTCCCAAAGACTTGTAATGCAGTTACAAGGACTTACAGAAAGAGTCCAGTCTCAGGCAGTGCAGCTGGAATCACAATCCTGCAGTGCTTCCCACACATTAGAGTTCAAGGCTGAAGCATTCTTGGGTCTAGGTGGCTTTCCAACAAACTCTAAACTCGGGAGAGTAAAGACTGCTATGTGTGACATGGCTTTCCCATGGCAGCTATGGCCCTCATCCATTCCAGCATCCCTTCCGCCTAGCACTTGAGACTTCCCTTGAAGCATCCTTGCTATGTTTTAGATGTGTTTTGTTTCTTCTGGGTTTATAAATAAGAATGTTAGTCCTTGATATAGTTATTTCAAGAGGTGATGTGGACCTTTAGATGTGGCTGGTAAGGGTCTGTGGATCTCTGAGGATAGGACCTTTAGAAGGAAAGATGGAAAAAAGAAAGGAAGGAAGGAAAGAAGGAAGGGAGGATGAAAGAGAGAGAGAGGGAGGGAAGAAGGAATGGGGAAGGAAAAAAGGAAGGAAGAAAGGAAAGAAGGAAGGAAGTAGGGAGGATGAAAGAGAGAGAAGGAGAGAGGGAGGGAGGGAGGAAGAGAGGGAGGGAGGAAGGAAGGATGAAAGAGAGAGAGGGAGGGAAGAAGGAATGGGAAAGGAAAAAAAGGAAGGAAGAAAGGAAAGAAGGAAGGAAGTAGGGAGGATGAAAGAGAGAGAGGGAGAGAGGGAGGGAGGGAGAGAGGGAGGAAGGAAGGAAGGAAACAAGGAACGAAAGAAGGAAGGAAGGAAGGAAGGAAGGAAGGAAGGAAGGAAGTGCCTCATAAGATTCTCATATTCTCTTGAGAGCAGGTTATTACCAGAACAATTAGAATCCCAGGATCTTGTTTGGAGATGCAAACTTTCCTTTTCCTTTCAGACATATTCCCACTGTTATGATTTCACCACAGTGATGTTTTCAACGGAGCTGAGCCAGTCCTTGCCTTGCCTTTAGATTTCCAGACCTGTCAGCTAATTCAACATTTTCTTAATAATAGTAATTGGCCTCATGCATTTTGTTACAGCAATGAAGAGCAAACTAACATAACCCTCAACATAACTAGTGTTCCTAGTGGCAATTGTTGCCAATGGATCAAATTTAATGTAGGAGAAGAAAACCATTCACGACCCTGGGCTGACCATTCCACCCTGTGACTGACTTAACTAGGAGATAACTCTAAATTTTAGCATCCAAAGCATGGCCCAACTTTAACCTATGATTGTAACAAGTCATTCTGAGGCCGACTTCCCTAGACTTATGCACAGGAATGCCTGGACCAAACACAAGGGAACCTGATAAAACCACATTTTCTGGCATACAGGGGAACAAACATTAGCATTAATGGCCAGAGATGTGCTAGGCACTGGGAAGACAAAGATCAGTAAGATTGGCCTCTTGCCACCGAAGAACAGTAGAAAGAGAGCCAAAGCAGACAGACAAGAGCATGGCAAGGGTGCAGAAACAAGTGGGTGGCATAAAGAAAGACACCATGCAGAACTAGAGCCTCCTGGAGTGAGAAGGGTGGGCACTCAGCTCCCAGGGCTTCATCTGTTTTATCTGTAAGATGAAGCAGGTTGAGACTGGATGGCTCTTCCACTGTCTAGCTGCGGGACTGGGCAGGTGTCTCATGCCTCTGAGCCCACCATCTCATCTGTAAGAGGGATTAACTCATGGCATTTACCTGGCTAGACTTCTAGGAAGACTAATTCAATGCTTGGAAAGTGCTTGTAGACAGCTCTCAAACTATGGGTCACTTCACTGAGTGTATAGACCCTGATACTTTAGCAATGGTAAAAGGCTCTGAACAGCGGATGGTCAATGTCAAATGTGCAGTGAGCTCAGTGTGTTCTGACAGTGCCAGATTCCACAGCTTCGACTTTCCTTCACTCTTGGTTCTGAATATATGCCACCTGAGCTCTGCCATCGTGCCCACACTATGCCAATAAACCCTTCCTGAAGATTCTTAATTAATATTTGAGACTATTCTATGTTATGAATTATAGTATTTTTGACTGTACACAGAAAGTTTCTGCTCTTATAGGAAAATCAGTTTAATTATAAAAATAAAACCTTTTAATATTCCTCTAGCATCATTCTTCAGTATGGCAGTATCCAATTAGTCTATCTTTGAGTTGTATCATGTTAGAAAATTTGATTTTAAAAATTGAAGTTAGAGTTACTGACTTCATTTTCACATATACCACACACATGAATTTTGATTTGGGATTAGGATAGAATTTCTGGCTATTTAAAAATGACCTTAAACATACACCTGCCGTTTCATACTACATATTTATGCAAAGAAGTGTTCTTATCCTTGATTATAAAATTGATAGATCTATGAACTCTAAAGACATTTAAGTCATTTTACCACCTCCAGTCTCAATCACTCAGAAAATACTGGATTTTTTTCTTTTAAAATTTTATTTATTTTTATTGTGTATGTATATATACCATTCATACACATGACATTCAAATGGTTGTGAACTGCCAGGTAGGTGCTGGGAGTCAAATCCAGGTCCTCTGTAAGAACAGAAGTGCTCCTAAGCACACAGTCAGCTCTTTACCCCAAGAGTGAATTCTTTATGCAATAATAAGAAAACATGTCTGTCTTATTGGTATACATATTTGCTTTCATGTTTCATGAATGGCAAAATTATACACATGCCAAATAATTGTTTTTAAATGTATTTCTTTATGATTTATTATTAGTACATATTTGATTTGCACACCATTTTTTTACAACATTCTAAGGTTATATAAACGTTTCTTAGGTGAAAAGGACTTTGAATAGAGTAGGTTTAAGAAACTGGTTTTTGAGTATATGGCTCAAGATAAGAGTAGTGGATATCGCCTCTGAGGTCTCCCGATCTGAAAGGCCAACCATCAGATATATTTAGAGTAAAGGTTACAGGAAGCTAACAGATTAATCAAGAAACAAAGCTTTGATTAGGGACAAGTAACTTTCTCAAGCATGGTGTAGGTGGTGCACCTCTGATTCCTTGGCCCTGCACACTGGCACCCCATTTCTCTCCTCTCTGGTGTAGCTGTTGCATGGATGTTGGCTGGTACTCAGTGGGGTAGCAGGAGGCAGGCTTCAAGGGGGAAATCAACTCTCTAGGCTTGGGTGGCTGAATCTGTGGCTATGGATGAACATGGGGCAGTGATGGAGGAAGGTCATTGGTTAATTAATAAAGAAACTCCTTGACCCTGATAGGTTAAAACATAGGTGGGTGGAGTAAACAGAACAGAATGCTGGGAGGAAGAGGAGGTGAGGTAAGACGCCTCAGACAGACACCATGCTCCCCTCTCCCGGGAAGATGCGATGAAGCTCAGACCCAGGATGGATGTAGGCTAGAATCTTCCTTGTAAGTGCACCTTGGGGTGCTACATACTTTATTAGAAATGGGCTAGTCCAGGTGTGAGAGTTAGCTGAGAAGAGGCTAGATATAATGGGCCAAGCAGTGTTTAAAAGAATACAATTTGTGTGTTGTTATTTCGGGGCATAAGCTAGCCAGGCAGTCAGGAGCTGGGCTGTGGGAAGAGGCCCGCAGCTCCTACTATAGGGCAGAGAGGGAAAGAGGCTGGAAGATGAGGTCATTGACTAAATTATTCCTTATGTCAGGCATCACAGGACAGAATACATCACTAAATGGAAGGTATAAGAGAAAACCCAAAACTCATGAAAAAAGAAAAGAAAGGAAAAACCCACAATGGATAGTATACAGAGGGCCAAACAGGACTAAGCACAACACAGTCGTTTCTGATTAGCACCCAGAAGACAGCTAGGGTCTAAAGCCAGAATCCATGTCCAGCAAAGAGTCCCCCCACCAACCTCACAAATCTCTATTTTACTCACAATGGAGAAGCTGCTTCATCTTCTTAATTAGGAGGTGAGTGGAGGGATGAATGGAACATGTGTCAGTAGCAGGTTTTGCGTGTGTGAGTGTGTGTGTGTGTACGTGTATGAGTGAGTGTGTAAGTGTGTGAGAGAGTAAGTGTGTGTGTATGTATATGTATGGGAGTGTGTATGTGTGTGTATGTGTGTATATGTGTATATATGTGTGTGAGTGTGTGTGTTGAGGGGTTGTGGTGAGCAGAGTTATACATTTAACAGAAGAGAACAAAGAAGACCTTCCAGGAGAGCATGTCAACCAGCTTCGAGGCTGAGGACTGATTAAGAGGTTCCCTTCCGGGGAGACTGTGGCAGAAATTCCCCTAAGAAGGCAGATGACAGAAACTGGAGCTTTGTGCTGTGAAATCAACTCATCCACCCACATTCAGAGTAAGTCCTGCTGTTTCTTTGGAAATGTGTATTATTATCTGTCTTTAGCAAACAAACGGGACTGTCCACAGTGCACAGCCTAAGTCATCTATGTTATGTGACTAGTCATCTCACTGTGTTCGGATTCTGCTTTACTGCCTCTCTCCTTCAAGGCACATTCTTGGAGATAAGCAAAGGTGCATTTCCGTGATTGCTGCCATGAAGAGACACCTTTCATTACTGAGTCTTTTATTCATTTTTTTTGGTGTGTGTGTGTGTGTGTGTGTGTGTGTGTGTGTGTGGAGGGTCTGTTCTTATACCTGTGAGTTGGAAAGGGAGATTGTATCTGGGTCAAAATTAAGAACAGATTAGCAAGTACCAAAGGAAAAGACAAAAGATTCTGGTAGGTTACTGCATGCTCAGTCAACTGATATGTATTGTAATTTTTAAAGATATGTATTTTATTTGATGTGCATGAGTGTTTGCCTGTGTGTGTGTATGTATACCACCTGTGTGCATAATGCCCTCACGGGCCAGAAAAGGGCTTCTAATAATCTAAACTAGAGTTGCAGATCATTGTTAAACAACACACGGGTGTGGAGAACTGTCCTCTGCAAGAACAGTAAGTCCTCTGAACCTCTGAGCTGTCCCTCCAGTCTCATGTTGTGATTTTTTTTAACTTATTGCTCCCCCGCACCTCTATATGAATAAATGTTGATTCTCACTGAGTATGCTATAGGCTGCCAAATTAGATATCCTTTGTACCTGAAGATGTATATATAACTATATATTCTTTGTCCATGCAGATGAGCTTTTTGAGGGTTTATCCACAGAGTAGTTTCCCAGGAATGATGTTGTCAAATCACAGACTTACTTGGAAAATCTTCTTCAAAGAGGTGTCCCTCCAAACATGTATATGGGGTGGTGCTTGCCACTGGTTTATGTGATGAATCTGTTTCATACATGCTTATTAGCAATGTAGACTAGTTTTAAATTCTACATTTCCTGCCAAGTTACTAAGTTTTTTTCATTTCTTCAATGATGATATTTAATGTCTACCTTTAATGTTGGAGTCATTTACATTTTATCATATACTCTGTTCATTTCAAGTTTCTATAATTTATTTATTTTAATTTCATTTTACATTCCAACTACAGTTTTCCCTCCCCCTATCCTTCCACCCTCCCATTGCCTCCTCACAAGCTCACCTCCCATCCACTCCTCCCAGTGGGTAAGGACTAGGATGAGGCATCAACAAAATCTGGCACATTAAGTTGGGGTAGGACCAAGCCCCTCCCCACAGCATTAAGGCTGAGCATGGCATTCTACTATAGGGAATGGGCTCCAACAAGCTAGCTCAAGTACCAGATAGGATACTGGATAGATCCCAGTCCTACTGCAAAGACCCCTCAGATAGACCAAGCTTCACCACTGTCTCTCATATACGGAGGGCCTAGTTTAGTCCATGAAGACTCTACAACTGTCAGTCTAGAGTTCATGCTTCTCTACAAGCTTGGTTTAGGTGTCTCTGTAGATTTCTCTATCATGATCTTGACTTTCCTTTCTTTTTCCTCTTTCCTCTCTTTGACTGGATTCCTGGAGCTTGGCCTAGTTGCTCATTCCAATTTTGAATCTATTTCTTATAGTAAGAACTACTCAACTATTAAGACACTGATTGAATTTTTAGATTGTCTGTTTAAAAAATATAGCATTCAATATACTACACCGGAGTATAAAAAGACTGTGTGTGTGTGTGGGGGGGTGCAATGTGTGATGTGTTTTTGTATTATGTGTATGTGTGCATACCCATGCTAAAAAGGATCATTTATACTTTTAGGCAAAAATGTATTTTAATTTGTGGTGGTATTTGAATTTATTATTGCTTTTCTTTATGATTTTTGGCTTTCTAGCCTGTCTTTTCCCCCAGCTATTTTAATGTTCTTGTTTTCATATTTAAATCTTAGACCCACGTGGAGTTTACCTTGGCATGGGAAGTGAAGTAGAGTACTAGCATAGCTGAAATTTCTGATTGGAGCTTCCAGTTATGCTGTGATGGAAAAGTAAAGGGACTCAGTTTGAGTCAAGATGTCCTTAGGGTTTCTGTGCTGCAAATGTGGTTTTCTTCCTATGCAGTCCAAGTTGGCTCCAAATTCAATATCTGCCAGTCTCAACTCCCGTGTTTTGGGATTTCGGGAGTGCACCACTACAAAAGACGGTCACACTTGTGTTTCCTGGAGGTTTCACAGCTAGATAATGCCTGGAGCTCCACAGGTTACTTTCCTAGTTCATGACTGTGTTTCTATAGAGGCTAGAGAAAATGTACCCCATCAAGGGTCCTTTTGCCAAATCTCTCAGTGAGAAAACAAGAAGACCTGGGAAGATCTTGAGTGACCAGGCAGGGCAATCCTTCACCTCCATAGTCATGTCTATGCCTTTATTTCAGTTTGTGCTTTGAACAAGGAACTTTGACCCCCTCTGCCTTCTTTAGGAATGCACAATCTCAGGGAGACAATATCTTTTTTTAAAATTTTTTATTTTATTTTATTTTTAGGGAGGCAATATCAGTATGGGATGCAACCTCTGGGCCTGGAAAGTTCAAGATCAGCAGTGTTTTAATTTTTATGCCATCAGCTTGAAGTAGGTCTTCAAAAACAATAAATCTACTTTCAACTAATTTTTCATTTATTTTAAGGTTGAGAAAGAATTCAAAGCAATTCAATCACCTTTAATTCAAACATGGCTGGAGGTGCAGTTCCCCTAATTCAGCAGGGCCTCAAACGCTAAGCACAAGCAGAGCTCTGGCCGCTGGGGAATGCCTGGCTCCTCAACCCAGAAAAAAGTCCAGTGCTGCTGAAGGACTTCTGACCCAGTGTGTGGTGGGGGGCTTCCTAAATAGACATTTGTTGAGTGTAGTCATTAATAATAATAAATAGTCTAAAGTCTCAAGAAACAGAGAACAAAGTTCATCTCCTAAACCCGTGTCTAAGGCGTTATCAAAACTCTCCTAGCTAAATCAATAGCAGTTGTCTGCTTCCTCCCAGAGCAGGGTAGAGGGGCGTTTCCCAGAGGGGACAGCATTGCTTTGGCTGCAGTGTTTATAGGGACGTGACAAGGCTGGTGATGAAATAATACACACGATTTCTGCCTCAGTGAGCACTGCATCCTGGCTGTAAGGTGATGGGGAAAGGCTCTGTCAGTGGCAACATGAGTAAGTTTAAGATGGCTCCGACTCATCTTTAAGGGTTTGTGATGCCTTAGAAACAAGTCAGGGTTGGTAGAATATGGCTCCCTCTTTAATCCTTCACCAGTCACTGTTAAAATCCACTCCAAACCAGCCACTTGTTTTGAGAGAGTGATTGTGGACTTTGTTAGTTTTTAAAACCCAGGTAGGTCTTTGGTTAGGTAGTAGGTCATTTCTTTCCATATTTCATCTCTAAAAAGACAGGCAGAGAGACTCTCAAGTAGGCAATGCTTTCTCTAGAGATTGTGCCAAGCCTTGACCACATGGCATAGGAGCTCCATCTCCTAGTCCTCTCTTACGATCTTTTTCCACTATCAAAACCAAGCTCCTAGGTTTGGTATTTCCTGATATTTTCTTATATTCTTCCAGAAGGAATGGAAGAATCTCCTGGGCACTTCAATACTTTTCAAAGAGCTGTCAGAACAGATGCTATTTGAACTTTCTGTGGAAATACTTACATCGACATGTTCTACCCCTGTAGTGACCATTTCTTCCTCAGTCTACTGCAGAGAGACTTGTCAAGGTCAACGTTTTCTCATTTCTTGCTCAGCCTGCTTTTCCCCACCCTGAATAAGCCAGAGTATTAATAGACCAGGCCAGTAGGAACTGATGTGACTTACTGCTTTTCTTAGGGAGACCTTGAGATACATAAAGACTGTATTAATTTTTTAAAAAGCTTTAAATGCTTCTGCTTATCAAATGTTAACCACATTTGAGCCTTCCCCTTGTGTAGAGCCCATCTGTAGTTTCTCATTATCATCAGAACTTACTGAAAGTATTATACAAACAATTCCCAAGACTCTACCTTGACTTCCTCATGGGAGAATAATGAAATACAATAACCTCTAAATATTTAAAGTATTCATCTGTCAACTTTGACAGGTATTTATAGCCTGGAAGTCATCACCAAAATCAAGAGAATAAAATAAAGAACCTATTATACTTTACATTTTTATCATATTATATTTATTTTCTCTTCTCTTTTTTATTTTCCTTTTGATTTTGATAAAGCCAGGGCCTTGTACATGCTTGGCAAGAACCCTATCACTTTCATCTCCACCCCATAGGGCCCCTTTCAGTCTATGCTCTACTTTATTCCCATCGCAAGCAACCATCCATTTTCCTGCTGTTGTTGTCTATTAGTTTGCCTTCCTCCTTTGACTCAGCACATCAGTGATATTGCATGTAGGAGTAGTCGCTCCCTTTTTGCTAAGCTTTAACTAATTGGTGAATATCTTGGGCAGGTAGGATTAACATAGTAAAAATGGCAATCTTACAAAAAAAACAATTTGCAGATTCAATCAAAGCAATAACCATCAAAACTCAGAAAAATTCTTCACAGGCCTTTAAAGAACAATACTCAACCTCATATTTAAAAACAAACAACCAAAAAAAACAAGATAGCCAAAACAATCCTGTATAATAAAGGAACTTCTGAAGTCATCACCATCCCTGACTTCAAGCTCTCTACTATAGAGCTAAAATATTGAAAATAGCTGGGTATTGGCATAAAAACAGACAGGAGGACCATTGGAATCGAATTGAAGACTGAATGTAAATCTATGAATACCTGACTTTTGACAAAGAAGCTAAAATTATAAAATGGAAAAATGGGAAAGCATCTTCAACAAGTGGTCCTGGTATAATTGCATATCAACATGTAGCAGAATGCAAATAGATCCATATCTATTGCCATGCACAAAAGTTAAGTCCAAATGGATCAAATACCTCAACATAAAGCCAGCCACACTGAACCTCATAGAAGAGAAAGTGGGAAGTACACTTGGTTGCGTTGGCACAGGAGACTACTTCCTAAATATAATCCCAGTAGCACAGACACTGAGAGAAACAGTTAATAAATGGGACCTCCTGAAACTGAAAAGCTTCTGTAAAGCAAAGAACATGGTCAACAAGACAAAACAAAAGCCTACAGAATGGGAAAAGATCTTTACAAACCCCACATCAGACAGAGGTCTGATCTCCAAAATATACAAAGAACTCAAGAAATTAGACATCAAAATCACAATAATCCAACAAAAAATGGGGTACAGACCTAAACTGAGAACTTTCAACAGAGGAATCTCAAATGGTCGAAAGTCCCTTAAGGAAATGCTCAACATCCTTAGCCATCATGGAAATGCAAATCAAAACAACTCTGAGATACCATCTTAAACCTGTCAGAATGGCCAAGATCAAAAACACCAATGACAACTTATGCTGGAGAGGATGTGCTTGAAAATTATATCTCAGACATTGTGCTAATTGCTTCTCATGAGTTATCTTCTTTAATTCTCATGATTTCCCTCTAATGCTATCATTATTTGCTCTACCAACACCTGAACCAAGACTTGGAGAAGTAAACTAACCTTCACAATGTCTTGTAACTAGCACATTGTTAAACCAAGAAGTAAGCAAATTCATATCTTTTATGCTCCATGTGTCCAATTGTGGAAAGTGGATGAAGTCCTGAAGGGGAAAAAATAGAAAAAAAGAAAGGACACTGACAAGAAGACGAGTATTTAATTTGATAAGCCCCATGACAGAATTGTCTCTGAAAGCACAAAGTTCTGCACATGCTTGTACCCAAAGAGCCGGCCTTGCTTTAGATGGTGACCCCAAAAGTAAGTAAGCATCAGAATGGGGAGTGGAAGAAGTAGGAATGAGGAGATGAGCAGATTCTAGGAAGACCCGTGGTTAATCCAAGAATAGTCTTAGATGTTCGACTATAACATCCTCTCAGCACAGGTGAGCTCATGCTATTCACTTTCTCTAATGCCCTCTGTCACACCACTGTCCAGATGCTAACAGAGGTGACAGAAATGCTCATAGACAAGGATGTTTAATGCTTCTAGTAAGAATGTATATTTGACTTGTGCCTCGTAATGATAAACATCTTACTTTATGTACCTGATGCCAAATGATTCTACAGAGAATGAATCTGGTCCTTGGAAAGTCAAATAAGACAGTCAGAATAAAATTCTGATTAATTGAATTAGTCTGAATTACTTGAAGCCAGTGGAAGAAGTGGTAAACTAGATGAAGGACAAGCTCAGAACCTGTCCGCAGATCTAGAAAACCAAAAGGATCAAAGTCGTGATGACATTAGGAGAGATTGGGACATTGTAGCAGCTTCCAACACTCACTCCTTCCCTGTTCCCCCTGAACAAATCCCAGCTGCATCTGGGATTCCCTTTCTCTTAACAGTCACAGTCTTCAGGGACAGCCCCCGTTCCCAGCTTAGAAATGGATCTGATTGGTCTAAACCAAACACAAGCAGCCATATCCCACTTGACAATGGGTAGTGAGGTTATGAGCCTTTGACACAACTCTGGCCACAGAGACTAGAGAGGAAGTCTTCTGGGAGTTTATGGCAAAGGTCCCTTTAGAAACCTTTTTAAAGGGGGTATTCTGCAGAAGAACTTATTTGTGATTCCCTGCATGCCCTTGTCACTGGATATGACAACCTATCCTGCATTGCTACCATTGCTTGTGACAATGGGGAAGGAGAAGCTGTCTAGGAGCACTTCGGGAAGGAATTGAAGAGGAGAAAGAGCCTGGATTCCTGTGGCATATGTAGCCTCGGGCTCACTAAATAAGGAGGGTTAACTCAGACTACAGTCTTCTAGAGCCAACAACCCTAAAATCCTAATTAATAAGATTTCTTTTAACACTAACATATGTAATGTTTTATTTTCAAGGTTATAAAATTAATTGTGTCAGAATTAATTAGAGACCCTACTTCTACTAAGACATAACTGACAGATTGTGTGGAAGAAGTAATGTTTTAAAGACTATTTATAAATTCTTATTATCCATTTCTATTGTATCCCATAATATTTGGTGCTGTTTCTGTGTCTGGGCATAAGACATGATAGTGTACTCTCTCTATGTCCCTGAGTAGTACTGACACTTAGAGGCTGTATATGGAAGATGAACTAGGAAGACACAGTTTCACACGGCAGAACTCACATGAACGCCCTCAGAACAGATGAGTCAATATCTGCCCTGTGGAAGAGAAGACTCGGTGGGGCACAATAGTGCAAGTCCTCACAGAGGAGCCTGCTACAGTTCTGTAGGTTCAGGGTCCAAAGCAGGATCCAAAGGGCAACTGTCAGAGACACTTAATTCAGCCTGAAGTTTGGCCTTATTAAAATGACATCTGCCTTACAACAAAAAGACTAAATCTCAACACAGTGATCTGTCATCAGAAGATGTATAGCTGTTTCTTCTTGAATTGAAATAGTCTTTTCTTGAGAGGAGGGCTGTAAGGCTTGGCAAACTAATGAGGTCTAGGAGGCTCAGAAAGGAAGGAGGCTTCTTCCCAAGTGTCTTCCTTTGCTTGTCTGTTGCTATGCTAGATACCACGACCAAAAGCCACTTGGGGAGGAAGAGTTTATTTCACCTTTTCAGGCTAATAGTCCATCATCAAGGAATGTCAGGGGAGGGATTAAGGCAGGAACCTGGAGGCAGAAACTGAAACAGAGATTGTGGAGGAACCCTGTTTACTGGCTTGCTCAGCTTTCTTTCTTATACAACTCAAGACCACCCGCCCAGGGGTGGCATTGCTCACAGTGGACTGGGCTCCACCCATATCAAATGTTAATCAAGAAAATGTCACTCAGATGTGCCCACAGGTCAGTCTGATGGGAGTTGTTAGTCATTCGCAGCACTCTCTTCCCATGTGACTCTGGTTTGTGCCATCTTGACAAAAACCAAACAGCACAATAGGGCTCTAAATGATAAATAATTGCTGGGCAGAGGAGATGGACTTTGGTGGAGCATCCTGCGAGCTTCACATGGAGCTCCAAGGATGCAGCTTTCATGAATGGTCACCATGCTGAGGTCAGGTTTCCATGATGTAGTTACGTTTGAGTCCTTCAAGTTTCTGTAATTAGCCCCATTAGACCCACTGGTTCAACAAGCTGGCCTAGGTTAGAATCAGCTATTTGAGTTGTCACTTGTCCTGTCTGGGGTGAAGAGACATTTGTTCATGTCTCCCCAGGAAAATTGAGGCAACACATGTTCTAACAGATAATGACACATGTACACAGAATCCATTCTGTTCTCACTGAGGACCTACTAACAGCTAGTGTTTGATAGACGTAGACTATGGAGACAAATATAGTCTAATCTCTGAACACAGCACTTTTCAGGTTGACTATAGGATAGCAGGCAGGTAGCTACATGACAATGATATTGAAACATTTGTAAAGGTTTATGGGGTGTCTTTGGAGAGCTTGTATAAACTCTGACTTTGGGTCATGAGAATATCCTGCATACAATTTGTATACTGCATAGAGTTTGTATGTGTTTATTATTAATGATTTGGAGTTTTTCTGTGAGCAGGTAAAAGAGCAACACAGGGAAATTCAGTGAATAGCAAACTCTTGGCAATTCTTCAGATTTTGTCCTACCTTGCAAAGGAAGAGAAACAGTGTAAATGGAAAGGTATAAGGCACACGGCGTGTGTCCCTGACTTCACAGGACTACACTAGACAGAGCCTTAGATGAGACCATGAGAGGAGAAGTTGTTTTGTTTGGATGGATGATGGCTGTGACTTAGGCTCAGTGGGTGAAGCAGAGAGCATATTTCCAGGCAGAGGCTTGGAGCTGGACACAGAAGAGAAGACACCCACCATTTAGGCAGCAAGGAAGGTATCCAGGGAGCGGGTGTTTGCCTTGGTTTTCTTCCCAATGGAAAACTTGCTGCTTAGTCATTTGGTTAATCATTTCAGGTGGACTGATAAATAAAATATCTCCCAGGCTCAGGGGTGCTCCTTGGTTCAATGGTGAGTGTTTGACTAAAGCATATAGCCCTGGATTTAGTTAGGAATTTAGTTGGAAAAGGTGGTTGAGGTTTGGAAGGGTAATTGTCTCTTGGTGTTTAAAAAAGGGCTGTAGAGTCAAGTATTACCTGAGATATAAGAAGCAATGGCCCATGAGAACCAGGATGGCAAGCCATTCCAACAGACAGCTTCTTTCTTTCCTTATCACCAGCCTAGAATAAATAGAAAGGGGGTTTTGAATACGATCATTTGAAGAAGACATATCATAGTGGTAGCAACAAGTGATGTGAGAAGCTGGGAATCTCTGGGAAAACAATTCCCAGTTTAAGCCCTCGGCCTTCTGGATGATAAGACTGTAGAGAACTCGCCTAACTTCTGAGTTTATCAATCTCATCTGCAAAGGATACAAGTATGTAGATCGTATAGGGCAGTTTGGGGAATTCCATGACTCAGTATAATGTCTAGTTGTTCAGTGAGAGCAGTCCTATCCATGAGAGGGGGGCTCACTAATTATAGCCATCAAGGTTATCTTATTCTTAAAAAAATAATGGAGGTCAGAAAATGAGTTACTAGTTTGGTCTTACTGGATTTTATGGTCAACAACTGATTCAATATATATGAATGTACTGGGGACATATGGGAAAATCCCATCTCCTTTCATGGAATTGTGTTCTACAAAGATACAGTGATGAGCAAGTAAACAAGTGATCTTGGTGCTCCTAAAGCAAAGATTGGAAAGATGAAGCATCAAGCAGCAATGTTGAAGCCATGGAAATCTTCACCTGTGCTGTGGATGAGAACACTAGCTGAACCTGGATATCTGGGGAAGGCTGTCTGTTCCTGAAGGATGTCCATCTCTGAAGGCTGTCCATTCCTGAAGGCTGACATGCGGCCTCCATTGAAAATTACACCGATGTGGTGACTTCGTATCTCATAAGTCACATGCTTAAAATGTCTAAATGAAGTCAGGTTCCAGACACATTGGCTCCTTCATCTCCAAGGCCCCCACTCTTCTGGTGTGGGACTAGTTGAATGACTCATTCACTAAGCATTTTGGCAGAACCTTCAACCAAGTGTATTTTTAGAAGTGAGTTCGTGTATAAAAAAAATGCATTTGGAGGGGTTGGGTGAATAATGGGAGAGCAGAATAAGGAAGCAAACAGGGTTCTCAAATATACCAACTCATAGCGGTAGATAGAGGAGGACTTACTGGGTGGTTTACGGAGTATACGGGGTGAAAAGCAAACAAAATAAAAATACTGTTTTGTTCCAAGTCTCACACACAAGGGCTTCAGCTATGAAGCAGGAGTGAGGAGAAAGGAAATAGTAAGTTGTAATGTTTTAAATATGCATTCGAATATCATCATTGGTTCAGTATCATTTGCCCCTCAAAAGTCCATATGGTAAAGATTTGGCTCTACTGGGAAATGGTGGAACCCTTAAGAGATGGAGCTAGGAAGGATGTTCTCAGGACCCTGGAGCATGCCCGAAAAGTGCATTGTGGGGCCCCATCTCTTTCTCTTTTGCTTCTTGGTTGCAAAGCTACCAGTTTACTTTATCATGTACTCCCAGCCATTGAGATCTGGCATGCCCACCTGAGGGTAAACCAATGGTCTAGTCCAATCTTGTGCTTGTCTCTCCTCTCTAAACTGTAAGTCAGCTTCCCTGCATAAGTTAACTAGCTCAGCCATCACATTAGAAAGACAGAATGCTGCCTAACACAGAAGTAAAAACCAAAATCAATTTTAGAAGAGTTTGGGCAGCCTCTCTAGGGCCCACATGAACAACTTAGTACCTGAATGTAAGGAGAAATCTTATCCCGCCTTTGAATTTGCAGTTTGACCCTGAAAATGTACACTTTGGGTGGTGGAATTGTGTGAAAGGTTTACCACAACAGGAGTGGGTGTGAAACACGGTAGTAAATACCTAGGGATTGCAGATGGATGTCTGAAGAGAAGATGGCGAGCCTTTAATTCTAGCCCCATACTGTGCAGCCAAGGCTGTTAACTGCATGGACTTTACACTTAAAATACTTTAATACAATTGTGTCATCACTTCAGAACCCATTCTGGGAAATATTTCCAAGATTTCACTCAGATTCTTCTATTATGGGGAGCTAAGCGCCTGGTTCAAAGCAGATTAATCATTTATTTTACTGTAGGTGCCTAAGCCTCAAGTCTGCTTTTATTTGAAGTCTGTTTGCTTTCTGGGGAGTGCTGCTGTCTCAGTATTCCTAAAGGGTTTTCTGTACCCTTCCAAATGTAGCTGGAATGTCTTGTCCTCCTCCTCGTGTTCAGTCTCCTCCTCCTCACCTCCTCCTCCTCCTCTCCTCTCTCCTACTTCTTCTCCTCCTCCTTTTTTGCCTCTTCAAGTTCATCATTTTTCTCCTCTTTTTTCTCCTTCTTTTAACTTTTGAGACAGGGCCTTTCTACATAGCCCAAGTGAGGCTTGAACTTATGACCCTCTACCTCAGTCTCCTACATATTGGAATAATGGGTGTGCACCACAATAGCCAATAATTGCCATCGTCAACTTCTTCTTAAGAAGAGTTACCCATTCTCAGATCTGATGTCCTGTGTTATTTAATGAAATTTCAATTTCCTGTCTGTCATTGTCCTGCTTGCTGTTAGTTGTGGTGTCCACTACATATTGGACACTGAATTTAACAGACAAAGTCTTTCATCAATACTTGCCACACAACATTACACGTAGTGTATGCGGCCATCACACCTGGCTGCTCTCTAATATTTATCTAAGTGACAGAGAGATTCTGTTATTTTATTGATGATGTAAAGTTCCTAACTTGATGCTAACCCACTGGTAGGAGCTAGAACCAGAATTTGAAACCTGTGCTCTTATTTCAAAATGTGTTTTCTCAACAACAGTGTTACATGGCTTCTTGTACCTGTGTTAACTGGTATTATGTTTTATTTATGTTAAAATTGGTTTCTCTATGTGAAATGCCTGCATATGTTCTGCTGAATTGGATGTATGAGTGGATCCCAGGCTGATGAGGAGTCTAACTACCAGTTCTGTCTATGTGCCAGGAAACGAAGTTATTCGTGTCATCAGGACCATTGGGAGATCACGTAAACAGAGCTGGAAGCAGCAGGCTCAGAGATGATGAGGATCATTCAGTGTAATGGTAGCTGCACAGAAAGAGTGTTATGAAAGCCTAAGTATTTCTTCATTTGGGAAAAATTTTAACGAGAAACAAAATGTACTGTTACACGTGGAAGAAACTATGTTCTTTTTCACTTAGTATCCTGAGCATGGAGAAGTGCTGCAAAGCTCTTAGTTACACAGAAGCCTCAAATCCCTGTCTAGACTCTTCTACTACATAGATCCCTGCCTAGTTAGGACTTCTCTATATTCCGATTATAGTTCTTACTGTCACACGTTTCAAAGCCAGTCAGTCACCCCCAGTCAAGACTGTTGGTTGGATGTGACTCATCTCCTTGGCCCAATGTTTAGTGTCAGAATCCTTGAGTTACAAACAGCAGGTCTATACATACAGAAGGGAGTGAAATGATCATGGACAGGGAGGTAAGAAAACAATCTTTTCTGAAAGGGCTGAATTTGGAGAAGATGAGATATATATATATATTTTTGAGGCAAGGCATATATTGCTTTTCTAGGGGGATGAAAATCACTCAACGCCTGGCAAACGTAGACAGAACATCAGAAATTGTACTTCATAGCTGTTTCTTCTCTCCTCCATTTCTTCTGGAAAGCTAAATGAAAATCCTTCCATTTTGATAACCATCAAGGCCTTAAAATAACTTGAAGTAATATTTATTGTAGAGTTAAACAAAATGGGCAGTGTTGTCATTCTGGAAATAATAATCCTGACTATTAAAGACAGCATCTGGCGACTGAGCAAATTACTGATCAAGCACTCATGAATGAATATAAATTGAATGTTCAATGTGTGCAAGGTTTTAAGTAAGAAATTTGGGATATAACGGAGACAAAATGGATATCGTCCATGCTCATGCTCTCCTGCTTATTATCAAATAAGGATCAAGAAATTTAAGTAAGATTGCAATCATGGCAACTGTTTCAATCTACTGTGCTAGCACTGTGAGCACAGAGTGTGGAGGAAGGAGACATATGGGGTAAGCTGAAGCTGAAGGGATCCTGGCCCCAGGTGGGTCTCTGTGGGTCTGCGGCCATGCTAAGGATTTACACCTTTCCCAAGACTCTCTGAGGGTTTTAAGCACTGATTTCATATAATTAGATTGTTCTTTCAAAAGACAACTGTATTGTATAGAGAAAGAGGTAGAGGGCTGGTGGGCATTGTGAGGACATTTGTTGAGTGGCTTTTTATTGAACTAAGTGAGAGTATACAGCAATGGAGACCGACTTTTTTGTTGTTTTTGTAGGGTGCTTGGGGATATGCAAATGAACTCATTTCCCTCCTCTGATTGCAAAAGAAGTCTGTGGGTTGAGCCACATTTTGGGGGAACTACTTGTCAGCAGCTGGAAGCAGCATCCAGTTCATTTGACTTCATCAGAATGCTTTGGCCTGATGAAATAAATGGATATTTGTGGCAGGCAGGGGAAACACATGATTATTAAGGTATTGATATAGAACTTGAATCCTTTCTGCCTTCAGCTGTAGCTTCATCACATCCCTTTACAAAGGATACTGGATAGTTTGCTCTCGTTCACTATCCATTGAAAAATGGCTCAAACGTGTAATCTTAATCTCAGCACTTGAGAGGCCAAGAGTGGCCTGGCAAGGCCGCTCAATGGGTAAAGGCTTTTGCTGCCAAACCTGATGGCCTGAATTTAATCCTCAGGACCCTTATGGTGGAATGTGAACTGTAACAAGTCGAAGGTAGCCTGGGATACATATTAATTTTCAGATCAGATCAGTCTAGATACAGAGTAAGAACTTTTCTGAAAAGTCTCTCAAAGCACTGGTGTGGTTTCTCACATTTAGCAAGCCAAGGAGGAGGATTGCCAAGAGTTCCAGGACAGCCTGGGCTACTTAGCAAGTACTAGGTTAGCCTGGGCTAAAATACCAATTAAAATAACAAAAGCTTTCTAAACTTAAAGACCAGTTTGGAGCCCTGATCTGACTAGCGTAAAGTCTTATTAATCTTTGTATTCCTTGTGCATAACTCTAGAGAACAATCTCTTTAATTAAATACATGAAGAAAAAAATACTTTCTCATGTGAAGAAGAGGGATATCAGACAGCAGGACCGAAAATGAAAGGATTTGGTGAATTACAGCCGCATGGATGGGAAGACATCAGGCAGAGTGTCAGTCTTTCCCCCTTCAGTTTCCAGCTGTTGATCTGGTTTGTAATTTGTACTTGTTCTCTCCACCCCCTTCCATCCACATGTGCAAATGCAATAGATTAAGTGGTTATTACTGGCCTGGTTATCTATGGTATTTCCAGAGTTCTTTAGTGCAAATATGAAAATAAACACTGTCTCTAAAAATTCTTGCCTTCTGAGAATTGGATGGTGGGTCCCAGGGAAACGTGATAACCCAGACGTGTCTGTCCCCATGGCTCAGTTTTGATTTCACAGGCCAGCACAGCTCCGGGTAAGCACTAGGAGTGTGAGTTATCATCAGATATCTTTTGAATCTGGAGGCTGAGTGTTCAGGGAAACGAGGGCTCATAAAGATGTCTAGGGAGGAAGACACGACACTGATGAATGGATCCTGGGCTGGGATCAGGGCTACGAGGCCAGTGGCTTTGGGGAGTTATTCACAGGGCGGTGGGTGTTTTCTTAGACTTTACAGCCACTGGAAGGCCGAGGAAACTGGACGAAGGCCACAGAAACAGTGAGTCAAAGCCCTGGCTGGGTCTTGACAGATGAGTGTAAAGCCAGTGTCGTCTTTGTTGGTAAAGCTCTCTCCTGGGTTAGACTCCCCTTGCAGACGGGGTCCTCCCTGTTTTCCCACTCAGCGGCTCTGCCGTTCATCATGTTGCCAAGCTAGAATCCGTGTGTTCACTCTCAGGAGCCTTGGATCCTGACGAGTGTCACAAACACCCAGGACAGCCAGGAATAAGGCAAATGATGCGGAAAGGCCCTTGAGCAACTGGAGGCCTTCAATCGTATGCCTAAAATCCTTTCCTCTTTTTCTTCTAATCCAAACTGGCACCTTGGACGTGAACTCGGTCTGACATTCTCGTTGGCCCTTCAGCTGTACACCTTAGATAACTCTGCTAAACTGAGCTTATCTTTGATTCTGCCACTGAATCCTGATCCCTTTCTCTCTTCACATTGCCACTGTTGTAATTCTGGGTTTTGTCTTTTAATCTTCTCTTTCTTCCTAGCTGGCCTATCTAACTTCAGTTTACTTGCCATTTTTCTATTGCTACTATATATTGCCAAGAGTCATCCTTAGAGTCAAAGCCTGGGAGTAACTGTGGCACACCCCTGTTGGTGGACTGAGAAAGTCACACACACACATACACACACACACACACACACACACACACACACACACACACACACGGGCTAAGGGTGGGCCTCATCCTGGCTGAGTCAGACTCCGTCTGTTGTCTCATTCTGTGTACTAACCCCCTCTCTCTTTCTCACATCGTTGCCCTCAGACTACAAAACAGGCTGTGCACCTATGAAGGAGGAGTTGGAGAAAACTAACTGTCTGTATGGTTACATTTTTATGGTGGCCTCAACTTCATACATGGACATGGGATCTTGAGAACCCCCAGCCCCAGATCTTCTGATGTCAAATTCCTCTGTCCAGAGCTTCTTTGGGTTATATTCCAAAGCTCCAGCTATGTTTTTGTTAGGCTTCCTATCATTTTGGGGGATCATCTTCATGGCTTGTTTCCTTGACCATCGTTGGCACTCAGGGAGTTTGATACATACCATATCTACCATGGGCTTTATCCTGTTTCTGGAACAACCTCTACAGCAAGGTCAAGTCTTTCATCAATCAATATAGGTCTAGTAAGGTGAGCATCCAAACTGCCTATGCTCCCACAAAGCCAGTACGTGCAGTAGGATCAAAAACCCATTGCCATTGTTCTTGAGTTCTCAGTGGTCCTCATTGTCTGCTATGTTCAGTGAGTCCAGTTTTATCCTAGGCTTTTTCAGACCCAGGCCAGCTGGCCTTGGTGAGTTCCCGATAGAACATCCCCATTGTCTCAGTGATGGAGGTGGGTGGTCCTTGGACTTTCCACAGGGCAGGGAACCCTGATTGCTCTTTGGGCTGACGAGGGAGGGGGACTTGATTGTGGGAGGGGGAGGGAAATGGGAGGTGGTGGCGGGGAAGAGACAGAAATCTTTAATAAATAAATAAAGAAATAAAAAAGAGAGACAACTGGGACTATAAAAAAAATCAATATAGGTAACACCTATTTCCCTGCATGGAGTATAATGAAAGGTCTCAGAAAAGGTAAGTCAATATATTAGATTAGTAGAGTGTTATAGGGGCCCCACTGATGAGAATTCACATGAACACAGTAACCATGAGTACATACATAGGGTAGCTGGATTCTATATACTATATCTTTACTGTATGTGTGCAGTTACCTAGTTATCTACCTACTTATCCATCTATATATGGATATTTTCATATTAAAGAAAATAGCACCCAGCCAGTGTTGCAAAGGACCAAATAAATAGAGGTGTGTGTGTGTGTGTGTGTGTGTGTGTGTGTGTGTGTGTGCATTTGTACCTGTGGCCCTATACTCTTTCTTTGACTTGCTAGAACCTACCTCATGGTTTGGACCTTGCTGTAATATCATGTAAACCCTAAGTATTCTTGGACTAGCAAAAGTAGAATTTCCTTGGAGCTTGGCCCAGAACTTCAGGCCCAACCACAGATTCAGTGACCAAACTCTGCATTAAAAAAATTAATAAGGCCAAGGTGTTCTGAAAGCTTGAGAGATGCTGGCCTGCTCTGCTGCTCTGTCAATCCCTCTCTCACCCTTCCAGCAAAAAGAAGCAAAAGCTTTGCTCACACACTGATGCTGCTTTAGTCTCTGTCACTTTATGTTACAGGATGCAATGTAGCGGAGTCTGCTGTTGATGCAATGCCCGTAAGCAACACTTCACTTTAACTGATTACCTCCTTTTCTTAGGCATTTCGTACCCAAACTCTGACTTCCTAATTTCCCTCACATTCAGATTACCTGTAGCAAGACATAAGCAAGAACTGGCCAGGATTCTCCTCTGCCTTGGCTTCTTTTGCATGAAATACAGCTATCTCATGTGTGTGTGTGGCGGGGCAGGGCAGGGCACATCTGCCACTGGGAAACCAAGAAGTACATGTCAAGAATGGAAGACCCCCCAAAAGGCAGATCTGCATCCCCAAAAGCATCTTTCTGACCTCAGGCTGCTTATGTATACTCCTTTATATGAGACAAACACATCTCTGTATGCTTGAGCTATTATTGCCTGTTGGTTGCTCTTAACCAAGCTGAGTGTATCCAGCCAATACACTAGCTAATCATTCAGATGAGCAAAGTGAACTTGAACTTGCTTTACTGAGCCTTCCTAAGGATCCTTAAGGTAGGGAACAATAAATTACCCAAACTACAGCTTTAGAATCTCTCTCTCTCTCTCTCTCTCTCTCTCTCTCTCTCTCTCCCTCTCAAACACACACACTCTAGTTCCCTAATATTTTATTTAGAATAACAATTATCTTTAATATTTTATCAATAGAAAATTTAGACACCAAACATATAGAATTTAAATAATGTGTTGCTGTTCCCAGAAATTTAGCTCAAAGTTTGGTGAAGGTAATATATTATAGGTATGGATTATTAAAATACTGGCCAAAGACTCTGGTCAGTATTCAGAGAAGAAACCTCTCCTTCTTCCATTCTTCATATCTTGGTTGCCATGGAAACATGAGAGGGAAGCCCCATGGAAGTTCTTCCAGGCACATCCAGCCCATGCCCATGCCAGGACAAAACCAAACATAAATTCATAAGCTTACTTAAAACATTATGAGTTTCTTAGTTGATTTAAAAAAAAGCTCTACTGTGTGGTTCTTGAGCATGACCTTGGAGGATGACAATGGCACCATGTCTCAATGTCAGAAGGTGGGCAGGCTTGTACAGAGTCCATTGCTGATGTAATCGCAGCTGTCTGAAGACATCTTGCTCTGAGTGTGTTTAACTCCAGCCTTGCCAAAAACTCAAACCAAGAGGATCCTGTGTGTGGTTACAGCCTCCGAACTAAGTTACCCACAAGCACAGTTTCCATGGGAAACACTGCTGGCTGACTGGGAGTTGGTGGCGAGAACAAACTGAGTTGAGTTTTATGGTGTTAACCCCACGATCGACTTCATCAACTCTTTGTGGTGTTTTGCCTAGATGCATGGCTACATAGCTGCCAGAGTCTGGCAGCTGCTTTGTGGTCCATCACTGTCAAGACTGCTCTTAGAATCCAAACCACTTGAGGAACAGTCCTGGGAGCTTTCTGCATCGATTTCCTTGGTGCCATCTGGCCTCTGACCCACAGCATGGAGCCTCCTGGACTATTTCAGGTTCTCCTTCGCTATTTCACGGTTGGGCCTCATCCCCACCTAGAAGAGCCACAGTTTCAGGCCTTTTCAGATTTGTTTTATTTCACAAACATTGGGAGGAGACAGGTACAGCCAGAGCCCCAAGTCACAGTGAACATGTCTCTAGACAAAGTCCCTAAACTCATTCTTCTAGGCTCCTTCAGCACAGAAGCCTTTGTCCTCTGAAGGTCGGTCTGAGTTGGAGAGCCTGAGAGAAGTCATTTAGAGATGGATCTGGGTTTCCAACAGTTTGATTTTTGTTGTTGTTTGTTTTTTTTTGGGGGGGGGGGAGAGGAAAGATCTACGTAAATAAAGAGACAAATCAACAAATGTTCTCTGTTCCTGCTGTTTGAAGTCAGTTTCTCAAGGGAAGGAGGTTTGCTTAAGGAACGAAGTGTCTCCTCCTCCCGGAGTTTCTGACCCAGGGCTTGTTTGTTAGAGACAGGGTTCTTCTGTACAGACAGCTAGGCTGTTAATCCTGAGTATTGTAAAAAGTGTGACACAGCTACATTCTCACTTGTACTGCACCCTGGCGAGCAATCATCTTCACTTTCCACATGGGATGATTGCATGGTTCACAGCACACCCTGGGTCTCAAGTGTATCACTGGGCATCCCATGTTACTGGCATAACTGGAAGGAAAGCATGATGGGAGGAGACCACGGATAAGATGGGGTGGTGCAATTGCCACAAGCAACCCTGGCAGTGATCATAAAGTCTAGACAGTCACCCATTCTGAGCTCAGAAACGGATTTTGCTCCTACACTTAAGATTTTAGTATCTGCACCTTTTGGAAACAGCCATGAGTCCTGGCATGTGGTGCAGGCTTGTGTGGTCAGAGGTTTTTGCTACCCTCTCTCACTTTTCCTTAGTTTGTTCCTAATTCAGGTGCATTCAAATGGAGCTCCTGGCCAGGAACATAGTATGGAGTACGGCCAAGATTTCTACAGGGCTTTTGGTTGAGTTTCTAACTTCTTCCCCACTGCATTTTGACCAGAAAAGACACCCCCTTGTAACTCTGGGGTATTAGCTGGCTGCATCATTTCTTCTAGTTTCATGACCTGTATAGAAATTCACCCATCTTTTCAGGAAACTTTAGCTATTAAGAGCTTTTATCACCTGTATTTTCCTTTTTTAAAAAAATAATGATTGTACTCAAAGAACAATCCGAGTCCTTCAGAGAACAGCTATCTTCTCCCACAGAGTGCTGCTACCTGGTCCGCATCCTTGTCCTGCCAGGTGCACTCTGCCATAGCTGATTAGTCAGTTCCCATAGATGAGGCATGGTGCCACGCACCATTCTGTAGATTCAGTGCCCTGAAACTTGCCCTCTGGTCTCTGAGATTTAAGATAGTGTTAGGAAGCCATAGGCATAAAATGCATAGGGTGGAAAATTCTCAAATTCTTCCTTCTTTCTCCTTCTCCTTGTCCTCCAGTTCCTCTCCAAGGGAAGCCATGCTCTGCCTTATGCCCCATGGATAAGTCACCCACCTCAGCAATAGGACACTTGTGGCTGGGTAACAGTGCACGTTCCAATGTGATTTACACACGTGGAGCAGGAATAGGACTACCATGGGATCCTGCCTTTGTTATTGCAGGCCTGGGAATTTCAGGAGCAGGACGCGTCAATCTCGGCTTGAGCATACAGCACATGTGCTCAGTACCCCGAAGAGAGTGAAACAGCCATGCAGTTTATACATATTTGCATTCTGTAATTGGTTCTGGGTAAGCTCCTCTGAACTGCATCACCAGGGCCACATTTGTTCTCCCTCTCCTGGGCAATGAGCCGGGGAATGGCTAGCAAGTCTAATTTCTGCCACTCAGAAGTTAATGGGTACTCCTTCAGCCTGGTCACATCTCCCCTTCAGAATGGAACTCCACCAGGCTCCATCCACCTGCCTGCCTGCAATACCAGTGACCCCAAGGGTTGTGGAAGAGAGGGCCTGAATTAATGAGGCTCAAGATTCCCTACTGCAAGCCACTGTGTTCTTTCTGGCTTTCTTGTCTTGACCTTATTTCTCCTGCCTGTCCCTGGCCAAGATGAATCTGAATGAACTCCTTTGGATGGAAAAGCTTTCTTACTGTCTCTTGACAGTCATGGGTTGGAGTTTTAGGGAATTATATAAGAAATATTGAATGTGGCATTTTTGTGGAGCTGTAACTTGGTTTGATGGGACACCTCAAAGACTGTAAGGGCATCTTAAAATGAGACCATTGACACTAAACATTCTGATTTTCTGTGAGCTGTTGTCTCTTCGGAAGGAAAGAAAACAGAGCTAGCCATTGTTACCTATGACACAGGAGGATGGAAGTGTGTTTCTTTAAAAAGCTTCCTCTCATTCTGGTTTTGACATTGATGAGTAAGTTGGGCTTCAGAAAATTCCTGATGGATGAGGTTGGATAAATGTCCTAGGGTTGAGGCAGTAACCCCTTCCCCATTCACACCCGTCTGTTGACTATTGAAACTCCTAGGCATATTGAGAGCTCCGCCTGAGACCTCGGAAGATGTCTACTTCACAGAGTGAAGTGGACCCATTTGCCGGTGCCGTCCTTGACTGGGCGTTCACTCCTCTCTGAGCTTCCTAGCAAGCTGTGGCCTCTCACATATGGGGAGGCGGCCTCGGTGCACCCTGCACTGAACAAGCGTCAGCTTTGGACTGCGTTTTGTTTCGATAAACGTGCACACTATCAGTGCTCACTCCATAGTCAGAATCACAGAAGATGAGCCCAAATGATCAGTGAATTGGTTCCTTTCCCTGTCAAGGAAACATGGGAACCTAAAAACACGCCCAGTCACTAGTGCATGGTGGTGACTGCTGCTACCTGTGTTATCCAGGCATTGGGTGATTTTACAACCTTGCAGTTTCTCTACTTTTATGCTATGCCCATGCTATACCCATGCTATGTCTGTGCTGTGCCCATACCAGGCCCATGCTATACCCATGCTATGTCTGTGCTGTGCCCATACCAGGCCCATGCTATACCCATGCTATGTCTGTGCTGTGCCCAGGCTATGGGATATTGCCCAGGATCCTGACTTCTCTGTTGTATAATGCAGGCTTCCCTTTGGTCCTAGAGACCTGTTTTGGGTGATGAGAAAGAGAAGAAAAGACAGACACATAGACACCTGTACAGAAAAGCTGGCATCAGTGGGCTGTTGCTGCCCTCGTGGAAACCTAACATATTTATTTTATATGTCTGAATTGAGGAGGTAGGTTTACAGTATGCAGCCGAACCTCAGGTAATCTCGGTAGGAGGTCATTGTAGGGGGAACAAGGGGAGGCAGCTGTAGTTGGTAATTTCTGCTCATGCATTCACATTTGGAGTAGAGGAAGGTTTTGCCATCCTCGCACCAGAAGAAGGCTTTGAGCTCACTCTGGGCCTCACCATGGCCATGTGTCTGAAGTACTGGGGTCTTTATATGGTGGTGTTCGTACAAACCACACACATTCACTCAGAACCGCATCAGCTCCCCATACCGCCTAGGGTAGAGCCTAAGAGGCCCTGAGAGTTGGCTCTTCTGTAGTCTGCTAACCTTCCACACTCCCAAGGTCCTGCCATGTCCCCATCGTCTTGCCTCATTTTCAGAACCATTGCTCTGTCTGCCCCTTCTCCCAGTCTCAAGCTCTCCCCAGAGACCTTCAACTTGTGCCAGTCAGGATGTGCCCTCACCGTCGCACATCTTCTCTTCAGAGCTGTGCACTGCTCGGGACAGAGAAACCAAGGCCTGTCAAGCTGTTTGGAATAAAAAGGAGAAACGGGTTTGTGCGAAGCAAAGGTAAACTTAAATGGATGCAAAGTAGTTCTGGGGGAAAAAAAGCAGATATTTATATGTGAAAGACCGTGCTGTACATAAGATGCAATCACAAATGCATTAGTGTGTCCTCACGGTGGAGAGGCATCGAAAATTAGAAGCATACACACACACACACACACACAAACACACACACACACATATATACATACATACATACACCATACACACATGTTTGTTCGTTTGGGTGTTGTAGCTGCATGCCAACTGAGTGCCCAGAAGAAGGTACCTCGTAGATGTAACAGGAAGGATAAGGAATGAGAGGGAACAGATGGAAAAATAACACCATATTTGGTAGGGATTTGAGTGACTTGAAGATGAAGAGGTGCTTTGAGAGGGGTGTTATAAAGGGCACTTTGTAAATTATGAAATGGAAAAAGTCAGGAAGAATCTAAAAAGTGAGTAATGGACTGACCTTTGCAGGTCCATAAATCATAGTTAGTGTTTTGTAAAACGCATGCTACCTGCTGGGCACTATTCTCAGAATAAGCAATGCAATTCATAGTTGATAGAAAAGAAAAGCAAGGCCCTTGAAACATCACAGACACGCAATGGATGGGGGCTAGACTGGGATATGGACACGCCTAGCATCTGCTCACTCCTGTAGGGCTACCTTTCTTTTTTGAACTGGGATTGGAAGGAGTGGACTCTCTGCTTGGCAAGCCTTGATACTTATACCTACCTCTGCACCTGGCAGAGGAGTCTCTATAGCCTGGAACATTGGCAGGGACTGGTAGGGTTCTAGGAGAAAACATAAATGATATTATCAAAAGAAAGAGGGTGAAATAACAGGTGTAGCCCAGAGACAGAGAAGAGATGCTTTGGAACCTCATCTGTATTCCCTTTGCTTCCCCTAGAGTACTTGGAGCATCCCTCTGGAATGCCTATGGACCAAGGAATAACCTGAGACCACTGGCCTTGAAGTGAGAGGGAGAATGCAGGGGGAAAAAGCAGAAATTTCTTGAGCAATGAAACGGACATTACCAAGTACAAGCACTAAGACCTCAGGCCCTTTATAAGGGAGTTCCTCCCGTCTCACCCAGAAACTGTTTTTGGTTCCATTTCAAATAGTTTTAGTGTGCTTGGTTATCTGGTTGCCTCATCTCAAGCCAACCAAAGGAAACCAAGGATATGTGCCCTGGGATATGACGTCACGGTCCCGCTCTCCTTTCCCACTTCCCAGTCAGCTAGAATGGAAAGACTGGAATGTAAATCTTGTCCACGTAGCTGTGAGACCTCTAAGTGTCCTTTGGTGAGTCAAGCATTAATGACTTCCCCTCACAGAAACAGTGTTCCCAGGGTGATTTTCATTCCATCTCAGACCATAATGGGTTGTGAGAGCTCGAAGTGTGCTCGGTAATGATACAAGGTTCAATATTACATTTGGCGTTACTCGGCTGGACTTGGGGGAGCCGACCAATCTGGATTTTATAGACTGGTTGGTCGTGTGGACTTTACATTATCTCTGGGGGAAGTGGAGTTTGGGAAATGAGAAAAGTGCCAAGCAAAAGTAAATTGAAATGGATTCAGAGTACTTCTGGGGGAAAAAGTTGAAGTTTGTACGGAGAAGCCTCGGTCTCTCAAACGCTCTCTCACACTTGCAATCACTTTGTCTCTGTCTGTGTCTTTCTCTGTCCTTGCCTCTGTCTCTCTTCCTCTCTTTCAGCCTTGTTCATCGCTGTACTTGTGTGCAAGGGCTCACTACACCAATGGGAACTTTAATCCTCCTCGGTTGATAACGCAAACACATTTGGGCTCCCTGTTTCTCAGAGTTTCTGAGTCAGAGGTGCATTCTGTCTTCCAATATCCAAAGTGGATGAACATGGACGTTAAGACAGCAGCAGCTTCTCAGTGGTAGAAAGGGTAGAAAATATTCTTCTACTTCGCCAGGGGACCGTGGCTGGGGATAGCTAAGTTGGGAGCTAGGGTTTAGCTGGGCCAATGTGGATAAAGGGACAAACTGCTGGGACTATGCCAGGTTACCGCAGCTTTGAAATGGGAACATTATCAGGACTCAGGGGGGCTGTAATGCTCAAGGGAGTGGAAATGGACAAGGTGCTTAGCAACAGAGCAGGAGCCCAGACGGAGAAGCACTCTTCAGCAGCCAGCCCTTCCAATCATTATCGTAATTGGCACGATTTCTGGATGGGCCTCGCGATGCCCAGGTGACTGGAGAGTAGGGAGAAGGTTCTCTTGAACCACAGTGTTTAACCAGAGAGTTTGTTTACTTTTCTGATGAGCTTTGGAGGCTGCTAACCCTGGGCTTGAGTCCCGACTCTATTGCTTATTGACCACTTGCACAGGAGGAGTGGCTCTCTGGCCTTTAGCATTCTTGAAGGAAGGACTCCGTCAGTCCGTGTAAGTCTAGGTAACAACGGGCTCTTGTAGGAGGCTCATTCTGATGAGCGAGTTCATGACAAACACTCAGGAACAGTTACAAAGAAATACTCCAAATACCTATTTTCCGTCGACTCTTGAGAGGAGCGATGTGCTAGGAAAAAGCTTGGTCACCTGCCTCAAGTTTATGCCGAGAGCTGATTTGCTCCAATGTTTGTGGCTGTGAGCTGCTAGTGCTTTGAGAATTTGGAAAACTGGTAGTGCTGACAACCTGGAATGGGGTAAAGATGAGCTTTGCTTCCCACTGAACTGTTACTTACTGAGACAGATCTGGGTGTGAGCCATAGCTCTGCTGTTTAGCTAGGTCTGTGTTCTTGTTACATTTCTCTCAACTGCAGTTCTTCAGTGTGAAAAATGGGAATCCTGCCAGTATTTTCCTTGTGGTGGTGTTGTGATAATTAAAAGAGATAATATGGGCCAGGAAGAGGGCCCTGTGGATAAAATATACTTGATCCCTCGGGCCCACAAGGTAGACAGAAAGAAATGACTTACATGTTGTCCTCTGGTCTGTACAGGTACCGTGTGACAAACACACACATGTCTCCCACACAATAATACACAAATAAATAAAAATGTAAAAAGATTCAATTATTGTTTTTCTGAGATTTAGATAATATATTTAATATGTAGTGTTTCTATAATATATATGTTACTTTCTAGCAATGAAAGATAGTTGTTTAGGTTTGATGAAAATTGGTAATATAAACAGGAAAACGGTACCAAGTGCATTTTAATGCCTCTATTTAGGACAATGAACAAAAGGCCTCTGATTTTTCCATCAATCAGCTTGCCTGGTCTCAGAGTTAGTGACAGTAGTGTTGTTAAATCAGATTGTTTGGATTAACGTATGACACTTGTTTTACAATTAAACTTCAGACCACAAGGGAAACATAGCACAATCATTGCATTTAATCAGAAGCCTCATAGGGGTGGGCTGAAGGCACTAAATATGTCTGGGAATCATTGGGAACCAGGCAACAATCCATTCAATTATGAGCTGCATTTGTGGAAGTGGTACCCATCCTGAGGTCAGTGGGCTGAGGCACTTTGCTTGGTTGCTAGGCAACAAGGAACCTGCTATTCTGAGGCCCCATCAATATCAACACGGAGCATTAACAAAACCACACTCCTGGTTCCACTTACGTGATGGCTGCATGGAAATGCTGGATAAGAGAAGAAGATTATGTAATGTGGAAAAAGTGAGAGCTGGCACAGTACTGTGAGACTTCGTCTTTGAAGTAGGAGTGATTCAGCGTGCGGGATCATCGGTTCATTGTGGTTTCTGCTTAAACTTCAGATGTTGGTGCAACCATGTTAAGTGGTCCCAGGCCAGATCTCTGACCATAAGCTGAAGCAAAGAAAAAAAATAGTTTTCAGTTAACATGATTCCCTCCCACAAATAAGTAGATAATTCTAGTCCAAATACATAATTTATAAGACCTGATTACTGTCTGTGAAGTTAGCCATTTGTCAGGTATCCCATGGAACAGTGACTTGAAGCTTAAACTATCCTAACAACCAATTCAAAGCTGGATTTGACTCCCACCATGCCTCAAACAGATGTTGACACAGTTATACTTTAGATTATAAATCTATTTGCACTAGAATTTATGGGGTTATTAACCTATGAATTAAATTAGCATTGTAGTATCAAATCATTCATTTAATCAGCGGAACCAAACTGCCCTTTTTGCTAGGCTAGAGGAGAGTTGATTGCATAAACCACAACTCCTGATGTTTTTGTCCCTATCCATTAAATGGGGAAAAGCAAACAAGAGCTTTCCTGGAAATAAGATTTTCAGTAGAGAGTTAGTGTACTTGAAATATTACCTGCTTGAATAGAAGATCTTCAAGGATATTTCCTAAAATCAAATAGTAGGTCTAACTTTACAACAAAACACCAAGGGGGGAACAATTAGAAAAGTCATGGAACGATAAAATAAGAAAAGGAGGAAGGATATATGCAGAGGTTTTTGAAAAATGGATTAGCTGTGTGACCACAGAACAAGAGCACAGGTAAAGGTAATGGAAAGGAACACAGCTGCACATAAGAAGTTGTGCAGGACTGGGGTAACTACAGTGAGCAGAGAGAAGTTACCAGAGCTTTTATGTAGCTCACCATCCTAGCTGTTTGATACAAAATCTGGTCGTTTCTTTCAACTTTAGCTTCTACATGCTGGGTTAGGGAACTGGTGGAAATCCCCTGCTCAGGGTCCTTCAAGGCTGCCCTTGGAGCTGTTTGTGGAGACACTAAAAGGTAGGATTGCAATTGCCAGCAGTTGGAAGGTAGGTGAGAGAGTAAAGGAAAAGACCCTACAGGAAACATGTTGGGGGGCTTCTCCATGGCTGCCTAGACTCCTGGCTAGATAATTTAGCCCATGCCCATTAAGTTGTGGTCACTGAGCCCACTTCTGGCATCTGCTATTTCTCCTCTGTTCCTCTCTAATCTCTGCATGGGTTTGGTTCTGCCAGGCACCCTAGCCATCCCTCAATAATACAAAACAACTTGTCCCCCAAACTTAGGCATGCTCATGTCAGAGCTGTCTGCATCAGACGAGTGCTCAAAAAATATGTCTAGTCAAAACAGGGGAGCAAAGGTCCTGAGAGGGTATGAGTAATCAGAGAGGGTATGCGAAAACAAGTGTTTTCCAGGGGACCTGGATGCCTCCCCACGTGACCAATTTCTTGACCTTTATGTTGCTCTTAGTCAAGGTTTCTCTTTCTAATACAGACCAGGAGAGTTTAGGGAAAACCCAGTGAAGTGAAGTGGCTCAGAGGCACTCAGATTCTCACCATTGTTTATTGAGAGTTTGGGGTTCTGCTTCAGGCACAGTGGCAGAGTCTCTGTGCTTGGCGTAAAGTGAACAAAACAGACATGACTCTTACGTATCACAAAAACTTGGAATTGCTTTTAACTAAAACATTAGCAAGTAGAACCAAGCAGGGCATGTGCAACACAATATATCCTAGGAAAGTAGTATATATCCAATGAGTGCAAGGATGGTTCAACCAGAGAAAATCTGAATACAGTGAAACCCAGTAGCACATCCAAAAGTGTAATAGGTCCCCAGACCTCAGCACAACTGACACCATGATGGAAGTACCACTCAGGACTTGAAACCAAGGACACAGGCAGCAACACATGCCATAATGAGAACAAAGACCCAATCCATCAGAGTTCATAGTTTGGGGAAAGTCTGTATGTGTACTAAGTTTGGGTTTGGCTTCTGTGGTTCTGCTTCTGGTTAACTGTTTTTGCTAACTGAGGGTGTGTCAGCCCAGGATGTGGTTTGTGTGCTTGGAAGATCAGCCTGAGGGAGATGCGGGACTGCCCTCGGGCCCTGAATATTTGGTGTATTCACCCGCTGGCTAATGAAAACTTTCTATTGACTTGAACCTGTGTCCTGGTGGTCTTCTTTCATGGATACTCCATAACCTTTTCCTTTAAATATGCAAAAATGCATTGAATAGACTTTATTGGCCAATAGAAATTATTAATAAAATAGTCTTCCAAGTCAGATGCATGCAATTTATAAAACATAAGAAGAATATAACTTAGCTTAAATGGGCTTACTAAGAAAATGTACAAGACTTACACAGAAAATATTAAGACTGTGTCTAACAAGAAAGCTTGAATAATTCAAGCATCATGGGTAGAAATGGTTGCATCACAGAGACACTACTGCACTCTATGTAGATAGATCAATTCAAAGTGACCTTAGAACAATTAAGGTTCCTGAAATTAACCCCACATTTCATTCACTCTTCGCAGAGCTTGAGTTGGTTAGAAAATCACTGAGAGTAAACTATATAAACTAAAATACAAATTAATTTTTAAAGGCAAAACCCTGATAATTCTGAAAAATGAATGTTTCTATAGAAGGGATTGCTTGCTGGGAAAAATTAAGACTGAGAGATAGTTTTAATAGTTCTGTTGTGGCATAGATGGGTGGAAGATAGAAGACTCAAAGTCCAGAAATATGTTTACACTTCAAATAGGTACATAGGGGTCTCAGCAAACAAGAGAACCTTCAAACTGAAGTAGAAGGCATACTCAAATAAATGGTTTTGAAACAGCCATCCAGTTTTGAACAAAAGGTATGACCTTATCATACTGTTTCCTTATATTCTCTAGAGATTTAGACATATGTATTTAAAGAGGGATGATCACAAAATCTTGGGAAACACAAGTGAACAATCTTCCCAAGCAGACACTGAAGGTAAGACAGAAAACAAATCATATTCAGATCCACAAAACTTAAACCTTTTGGACGTCAGAAATGAGCACAGAATGCTAAGAAAATGTTCAGCACAAGCAGTAAAACAGAGCACTCTCTTCTGATATTCAAAGAACTCTTGTAAAACCCAAAGGTCAAAACTAATCACACCAAGAAAAATGGAGTGGGGAAACAGGAATTTTCAGTTTCCAGAAAAAGAGACTCAAGTGACTTATATCCGTGTTAGGCTATAAACTGGTGCGGACTTTTCAAAGGAAATCTGGGACGTGTGTGATAAATTTTAGACGCACACATCTTTTGACTTGGCAGTGATAAATCTAGAAATTCGCTCGATCAGTATGTTCATTTGTTTACGCAAAGTCAACAGACACTGCATCTATTTCATTATATTTCACCTCAGCACACCAATCCAAATGTGGTACACCCAAAATATTATTAGGAAGTTTAATAAATACATTTGAAGCTTGGCAAATTAATTTTAAAACAAAAATATAAATGAGTACTTTTCTATTTGTTAAAAATTAAAATGCCAAATATGTACTAGATATAAATGTGATTTTTCTGTACAGATATTTAAAAGGCTTTAGTGACAGTAATTTTATGAGAAATGGGTGTGAAGTGTGCGGTGAGGTATGGCAGGAAAGTGCATTTATTTTGTATTGTTTGCTATCAAGGAGCACTGTTTCTGTACACTTACTGCTTCCCCGATGAAGGGAATGGCCCTTCCTTCCCAGCTTCACTTCACTTCTTACTGAGGATCATGCATGGGCTAGCATTGCTTTTTAGCAAATGTTGCTCTGCTAAAAGCCTCAGATTTCCTCCTCAGTCCTCACTTACCTGTATAAAGCAACCTCTCACCTTCAGGAAATGTATGTAAGTGCTGAGCTGATATCTAAAGTCTTGGCAAAAGAATTTACTTCAAACAAAAGTAGACTAATTTCAAATTATGATTTCTCAAGAGAAATGATATTATTCTATCAATATCACTAACAATTATATACACAAAGTGTGTGTGATGATGACCATGCTCATCACATGCTTAAAAACACATCTGTCATGTCCTAAAATGTAGAGGTAGGTTGAGAAGATGATGTTCCCATCAAAGTCTGTTACCAAAGATGCTGAGACTTTACAGGGAGATGGAATTTAAAAAGGCACATGAGTACGGTGTGCCACAGGTGGACTGTACTTCCAAAATCATCCTCGTTTTCTATACTTGGTGGTCTGCTTACCATTCAACTAATAATCTCACCTGATTAGTATATTCTTATCTCAACCCATGGGTTGTGACCCTTTGGAGATGTAATGAACCGTTCACAGGGGTTGCTAACACTCTAAAAATTGAAGATATTTGCATTGCAATTCATAGCAGTAGAAAAATACAGTTATAAAGTAGCAACTAAAATAATTTTATGCTTGGCAGTTGCCACAACATGAGGAACTGTGTTAAAGGGTCACAGCATTAGGAAGGTTGGGCACTGCCCCAGTAGCTTGGTGTAAAAGTAGTCTAAGGTTTTTGTGTTTAGAATTATAGCAACTAACTTAAAGTGAAAAAGAGATACATTTTGAAAGGATACTCCCGGTGTTGCTCAAAAATCTCAGTATCGAGAATTTTGTTACCTTTCTGGCAGACACCAGCTATAGAGCCATGATACCTACAAGGCCTCTTACTACTGACCAGATGGTCCATGTTGAACCTAAGGAGAGGGGAGGGAGAACAGCCGGTCACTACTAGGCTTTCAAGTCAGAGGACAATTGGTAGTCAAGAAGAAAGAATAATAGACAAGCCTCAATTTTATCTAAAGTCAGGAGGAATTCAATTAAATATGAAGTCTGTAAATATCTCCCAAATTGTTTTCTAATTTCGTGACATTCCGCTGTGTTACACAAAGCAGTATTTATTACTGTTTCTCACAATTAATATTGCTAATATAATGTTTTTATATTTTAAAACAAATTGAAGCTTGAGATAAAAATAATTCTATCTGTACCAGTCTAGAGAGGATGCTATAAGCCTTAGGGTTCTGAGAGGGAACAGGTCTAGGCCCTGAAAGAGAGGCTCTGCATCCTGATTCTGGCTTTCTTGGGTGTTTTCTGAATAACTTGGGGTGAAGCATTGGATCTCTGGGTTACTCAGCTTTGTACTCAACATAAAGGGACTGAAATAGATTTCTACAAACCCTTTTAGCTTTTCCTCTATAAATACAGTTGGTGGGGGTAGCTTTGGAAAAAATGTATTTTAATACAATGGCAAAGAAACGGAAGATGCTGCTGGTTGCTCTTCTCACCAATATCTGTTGCATCTACAGAGATGCTGTACCTCTCTGTAACTTCTCATGAAACAAAGAGGTGCCTGATGCACTCAGGTCTGTGTGCACATGTACCCCAATACCGAACTGACAATTTGACAATTTGAGTGTCACTACTAATCTACTGGTGAAAGAAAGGTAAGATCCTTACCCTCATGGAGTATATATTGTTCTTGAAGCAGGTGGGAGAAGAGAGCAGGGGAGTGAGGCCCAAGCAGAATAAAGCAGGTAGTTCATTAAACTGAACTTCAGATAATGGACTGAATAGTTTACAAGTATTCAACTCTTGAAACTTGGTAAAAGTCCCATTAATATAGTATAGTATATTAATATGATCGGCGTTTTAAATTAAACCATGTATGCTATTACTATTGTTTTTTTCTCTTATATAGAGGAATGGGAGGGCATAGTTTTGATATTTGGGAATCTTATTGCTGGTGGTAGTATTGGGATCTTAACTTGAAATTGCTATAAGTACATGGTAAAGAAATTATGTTGATAAGTACCTATATTTTCAGAAGAGAGAAAGAGAGAGAGAGAGAGAGATAGAATGAATAGGGGATTAAAGAAGCAAATTATCCTTCTAGTATTATTCAGAAGTATCTATATGAAAATATTTATTTAAAAGGCTTTGAAGCAACAAACACCCAGGCTCAACTCAAACTTACACCCTTAGTGCTCAGATTATTTATTGTTTTTCTATAAATGGAACTGGAGTCCAGAAGAAGTGGTTGATTCCAGGCCTAAAGCAGAGAATAGATTAAAATAAACCCAGGGATGCTTTGGTCCAGGGCAAGAGAGCCATAAAAGAGGAGAAGAGATAATTTCAGAAGACAGAACACCTAACTATGCAATGCACCCAGCCCTCAAATAGGACAATTTGAGTATCAAGAAAAGTTGTCCACTCTCTCCATACCCACTTAATATGGCACTTGAGATTCTAGCTAGAGCAAAAAGACAACAAAAGGAGAACAATGGGATAGAAATTGGAAAAGAAGAAGCCAATCTCTCACTGTTTGCTGATGCTATGACAGTTTACATAAGTGATCCCAACAGTTCTACCAAGGAACTCGGACAACTCATAAATATCTTCTGTAATGTAGCAGGCAGGATTCAAGATTAACTAAAAAAAATCAGTAGCCCTCCTATATACAGATGACAAATGAACTGAGAAAGAAATCAGAGAAATATCACCCTTTACAATAGCCACAAATAACATAAAATATCTTGGAGTAACTCTAACCAAACAAAGCAAATGCCTGCATTATAATATCTTTAAATCTTTGAAGAAAGAAATTGAAGAAGACACCAAAAAAAATGGAAATATCTCCAGTGTTCTTGGGTGATGTGGGATTCCTCTCTGTAAGCTGTGAATACCATTGGTTAATAAATAATCTGCTTTGGGCCTATTGCAGCACAGAATATGGCAAGGTAATAATTCCAAGCAGAGAGAAGAGAGAGTAGGCAAAGTCAAGGAGACACTATGTAGCCTCTGGAGGAGAGAGATTTGAGCAGCTAGCTGGAACATTACTGGCAAGCCATGAGCCTCGTGGTAGAATACAAAATAATGGAAATAGGTTAAGATATAAGAGCTATCTAGCAATATGCTTAAGTGATTGGCCAAGCAGTGTTTTAATTAATATAGTTTCTGTGTGATTATTTTGGGTCTGGGCAGCTGGGAACAAATGAACAGACTCCAACTACACTTGGGTAGGTAGAATAAACATAGTAAAAATGGCAATCTTACAAAAATCAATCTACAGATTCAATGCAGTGCCCAACAAAATCCCAGCAAAATTCTTCACAGTTGTCAAAAGAACATCTTCAACTTCATATGGAAAAGCAAAGAACCCAGGATAGCAAAAAACAATCCTATATAATAAAGGAACTTCTGGAAGAATCAAAATTCTTGACTTCAAACTCTACTACAGAGCTACAGTACTGAAAACAGCCTGGTATTGGCATAAGAACAGACAGGAGGACCAGTGTAATCTAAGTAAAGACTCAGATATCAGTCCACACACCTACAAACATCTGATTTTTGACAAAGAAGTAAACAATATAAAATGGGAAAAAGAAAGCATATTCAGCAAATTGTGCTGGCATAACTGGATATCAACATGTAGAAGAATGAAAATAGATCCATATCTATTACCATGCAAAAAACTCAAGTCCAAATAGATCAAAGACCTCAACATATAGCCAACCACACTGAACCTCATAGTAGACAAAGTGAAAAGTACACTTGAACACATTGTCACTGGAGACCACTTCTTAAATATAACCCCTGTAGCAGAGACACTGAGAGAAATAATTAATAAATAGGACCTCCTGAAACTGAAAAGCTTCTATAAAGTAAAGGACATTGTCAACAAGACAAATGAAAGCCTACAGAATAGGAAAAGATTTTCACCAACCCCACATCAGGTCTGATCTCCAAAATATACAAAGAACTCAAGAAACTGGTCATCAAAAGAACACATAATTTAATAAAAAATGGTTCACAGACCTAAACACAGAACTCTCAACAGACAAATCTAAAATGGCTGAAAGACACTTAAGGAAATGCTCAACATTTTTAGTCATCAGAGAAGTAGAAATCAAAACAACTCTGAGATACCATCTTACACCTGTCAAAATGGCTAAGATCAAAAACACTGATGACAGTTTATGCTGGAGAGAATGTGGGGTAAAGGGAGCACTCCTCCATTGCTGGTGGGAGCGAAAACTGGTAGAGCCACTTTTGAAATCAGTATGGTGATTTCTCAGAAAATTAGAAAACGACCTACCTCAAGACCCAGCAGTACCACTTTTGGGTTTATACCCAAGGGACACTCAATCATACCACAAGGATTTGTGCTTAACTATGTTCATGGCAGCATTATTTGTAATAGCCAGAACCTGGAAACAAACTAAATGCCCCTGGAGTGAAATATAGGTAAAGAAAATGTGATGCATTTATACAATGGAGTACTACATGGCATTAATAATAATAATAATATCTTGAAATTGGTAGGCAAATGGATAGATCTAGAAAACACCATATTGAGTGAGGTAACCCAGACCCAAAAAGACAAATATAATATATACTCACTCATAACTGGCTTTTTAGACATAAAGCAAAGAAAAAACGAGCATAAAATTCACAACCACAGAGAACCTAGACAATAATGAGAACCCTAAGAGAGACATACATGGATCTAATTTACATGGGAAGTAGTAAAAGACAAGATCTCCTGAGTAAATCAGGAGCGTGGGGATCATGGGAGTGGGTAGAAGGGGAGGGGGAGGAATGGAGGAGAGTGGAGAAAATTATATATAGCTCAATAAAACCAATAAAATAAATAAAATAAACATTCTTCCAAAAAAGAAGAAGAAGAAGCATAAGGAGATACATCTCCTAAAATATTATCATTAAAAAGAAAAACTGTTAACTTACTTCTCAAAATATCTTGCATGCTCAAGTCCGGACTTGACCTTGCAGCAATCCAATGGCCTCTGACTCTTGAGTGTAGGGATTACAGACATGTGCTACCATATGGTGCCTGGCTAATCTTTTTTTCAGATTATATTTCAGGGCAACCTCACAGCTGATGAGAGAAAGTTCAGCATGGAAGAGTTCTAGCAGAGAAGGAAGTTAGCAGGACATAGGCAAGCTAAGACTCCGAAGAGTTTGTGGGGAAGATTTTCCCTGAGGACTCAACTGGGCTTACAGCATAGGGACCTATTGATCAGTCTCTGGAAATGATGCTATGTGTCTCAGAGTATGATATGCTGAATACATGATTCATTCTTTCATAAAAATGTGAACACATGCTTGCGTTCTAGATCTAATCACTATTTACACCTAATATGAACATGAGAGCAGTCGCTTCAATGTCACCACAACCAACAGTAGGCGGATTCCAGCATTGTTGGCATTCTTTTATATTTAGTTTGTTATAAAGGCAGAGACTAACAGTTAGAGGGAGTGATGCCCAGGGAAAGTGTCCCCAGCTTCACCATCTTCCTGGCACCTCCATGAACTCAACCACCAAGCTTTCTGAACTCTATAGTTGAGGGGTGTGTGTGTGGGTCTGTGTGTATGTGTGTGCTGATGCATGTGGGCGGCATGTATGCACATATGAATCTGCATGCAAATGTCAGAAGTCAACCTCAGGTGTTGCTCTTCCGTGTTGTCTACCTTGTTTTCTGAGTAGAATTTTTCCACAATCCTAGAATTCACTGACTGGCCATCAGTCTGGGAGATCTCTCCTCCGTGTCCTCGACACTGAGATTACAAAAGCATGGTAATCTACCTGTTCGGTTGTTGTTTGGGGGTTTTGTTGTTTTTTTTTTTTTACGTGTTTTCTGGGCATTGAGCTAGGTCTTCAAGCTTGTATCACCAGTACTTTACTGACTGAGTTATTTCTTTAGCAGGAAGACTGTTCAGGAAGCTTTAGTGCCTGGGGGGTGTCCAGTTCTTCCCACAGTCCTCAGGGCCTCTGCTTCCAGATCATGTTAGTAGGGAAGGAGTGAATGTTTCAAGCTTCTAATAATAGCCTGACTTTCCGGTACCAGCTTCCCCTAGCATCAGACCACAGGACCGGAAGGGTTAACAGTCTACAGGACTGTGGCCTTAGATCTTCCACCAAGAGAAACATTTGAAGAAAGATCTGTGTGGAGTGCTGCTGCAGGAGAGACCAGGAAGACAAAACAATCGAATGCATTTTGTAAACCATGTTGTAATCCTGATTCAGGCCCAGGTTTATAGAAATATACTTGATTCAGCTCAAGAAAGGAGGGATCCAACGTTATTTGTGAGTTTCCATTTGTTGAATTAGAAGGAAGATAACTTATAATTATGGAGAATAGTTGCTGACTACTTAAAAATGGGTCCAAAGATTTATGTCCCAGACACATTTTCTTTATTCCTCTCCAAAGCATGTATGAGGCTAGGTGGATAAGATGGGCTGGCGGTCCATCAGTTGCAGAGAAAGAGGTGCTGTCCTATCTACATTCATCAGTTTCAGATGCCCAGACTTGTTTCGCTTTCTCACTCCGTTCCCTAGGAAGGGTCTCTGTCTTGGTGAGTCTCTATTTTCTTGATTCACAAGCTTTTGTTCAAACAACACATTTTTAATTCCACATATCTCCTCTTAGCCTCATTGGGGTCCTCAGGTGGGCTTTCAATAAATAACTGTTTCCCAGCGATTCTCTCTGACTTTCCCAATATTCTCTATAATTCCGAGTCTGTTTTCCGAATCATGGCTGGTTGTTTATCTTGGTATATTTCCTTCCCGAGATGAAGCTTCAAAGTGTGTTGGGGTTGGGGTAGAATTTCCTGACACATAATGTCTGTCTAGGAGAGGACTTAAGAAAACATCCCAAGATTCACTCTGTTCCAGCCTTTGCATTTACAAGCCCAATCTGACCAATGATGGTTAACACATATTCGTTAAGGTAGAAGCCGGGTATGCGTTCTGCACGGCAGGAGGCTGCTATCTGTCTCTGGGATGTTTTGTGCCTTCAGGACACCTTCCTCCAATACACTGCTTGTGAGACTGGGCACTGTTTATGTAAAATTCTTCACACCACATCAATCATATGCAGCACACTTCTCTCATTCATAGATCCTACCGAGACAATGAAGGAAGCTGCCTTGATGAGGAAGTGTTCATCCAGATGTGCCAAACATCTGTTATGTGCCAGCATCTGCCGGGTGCTTCATTCACAGTGATAAAAGCCATCATCACAGAGATAACTTACTGGGCATGTGCTGTGCTTTAGCTGAAAGGTTTCCACTCAGGGAAACACCCGAAGGCGGCTGCTGCTATTTTCGATGAGGCTAAGTAACTTTAGTCACGGTCACTTAGTTCCTGACCCCTGACCTCTGACTTTAAGACTTCTGTTTTCTCCATTAGTCATTTGCATGTTATTTAAATATTTTGCCACTCTGTACAACCCGTGTATATTTATTTTAAATACTGTGTTTTGAATTTCTGTGTTTGTTTCTACATAGGACATATTCACTCAAGAAAGAAACTATTACTGTCTAAATGTGAAGCTAATATCATTTGCCATAAAAGTGTCAATATATATATTTTGAATTTGGTCACTGTAGCGTGAGCCTAGATCCACTCTGGAACCCACAGAGTCTACAACAATTTCCCACCTCATCGCTGTGGGCAGCCCCATGTAAGTCATCTCTGTACTGTCTGTGGCGTAGGCTTCACACCTCAGAGAGTACTCTAGTTAATTTCAGTAGTGACGCACACGCAGGTGAAGCTGTTATGGGTAGATCTCTGCTATGAAACAGAAGCAGAGTAAAACAAATCCGGTTTTGACAAGTACATTACACAAGGCATAAAAATTTAAAAAGAATCTTGGTTTCAATAACTAAATCAAAAAACAGACAAACAAACAGGAACTTAGCAAACAAATGGGTTCAGTATATCTCTTGCCAATGTATTTTTAGCACATTCAGTTTTCCAGTGAGATATATTTTTTATGAGAATATAAAAATATAGATAATATGTTCATGTGAACATAGACATTTATGTGTTTTTCTGTATATATGTATATGTCCACGGAGACATATGATTCCATTTATACATAGAGAGCTATGTTGTGCATGTGCCTCCTGAAGATTATAAATATCTAAACCAAAACAGTTTTATAAATAATATTTGCATATAGGTGTATTGACTTATACACACAGGAAGTAAATTCATAAGCAATTATGAATGAAATGTCAAGCATAGTCATTATCTGACTAAATAATATCCATTCATTAACTATCATGAGCAATTCCTCTTGATGGTTTTTAGTTATCATATATGTGGGTGGAGTGGTTAAGGATGTCAAACCCACTTGACAATAATGGAAATCTTATTCTTTAACTAAAAAAAAAACGTGTTTAATAAGACAGCATAATCAAGAATTTTGATCTAAGACCTTGAAGTTCTACAAGGTTGGGGTTCAATGTTTCTGGATATTAAAAGCAGTATAAAGCTTTCTGCTTTATGAAAATGTTTCCTACTTGTATGGCAAGGCGACTTTGGTAGAAATAACATGGTTTTTGTGTCAGAGAGACCTCAGTGGAACCCCTCACTTTCTACTTTAAATTTGTGTGACCTTATGTGGACATTTGTGTCTGGGTCCACCAAGTAAGGATAGTAGCTCTTTGGTCAGAGAATTCTTAGAAGTCTAGAAAAAAAAATGTGAACTACAAAGCCTTGTGATTGGTCCACTGTCTCATTCATTTATTTACTCATTAGCCAAGCACTGTGAGCTAGGTCTGGAGCACAGCAGTAAATAAATCAGGCATGGTCTTCTAGCAAATCAGCCAGATTAAGGAGATCGTATTATGTGCCATAAAAGCTACTAAGAAATAAATTGAATGAGCGAGCAGTAAGCAGCAGGCACAGATGTTGCAAAGGTTTCTTTAGGAAGTGGCATTGAATCTGAGACTGAAGATAGACAGCAGACCCTCTGTAGAAGGGACCTGGAGCTGGACCTGTCACCGGGTCATGCGAGTAGGGACGGTAAAGAGACTGTAACCTCAAGAGACAATGACTGATTGAGTCAGGGAAATAGCAGTGAAGATACATTTGAATCTTATAAGAGATATGCTGTGCTCCCTCCAGCTCAAATGTCCTTGGAGAGAAAGTTGCATTATTTAACATTTCCCACTAAGTACAAATGAAAATGAAGAAAGCAAAAGTTCATCCTTATACAGAACTCACATTCCTAAGATCTTGGATGCTCTTGGCCTTCATCTGTATGCATTGTTTTCCTCCTGACCAGGCCCTGGAATCAGATATGTTGCTGTGACAAATGGGTCTGCTTTGGATTTAATTATTGTTTTCATTTCATATCTCTTGTCCCAGTCATGGTAATATAAATTTCAGAGATATTATTTTCAAAAAAAAATTAAGTGACTTTGTCTTCCCTTATGGGGGAGTCACTTTGTTGACTCATAGGCAGAAGAATTAAGTCAAGGAAATTAATTGCTGTGTTGCAGTCTCTCTACCAGGGATAAGGACAATCCTTCAGTGTTTGCAAGGACAGCCCTGAAAACTAAAGGTGAGTCAGGGTGAGACAGGACATGCCCTGCAGAGAAAATCACCTCAGCTCACACCCTCTCTATTCTTTCTCGTGACAGCTTCGGTTTGAAGGGGTACAGAAGAGCCAAGCCCTCCTCTTGCCTCTGAGATGACTGGAGCAAAAAAATAGTCTCGAACTTGTTTCTCTTAATATTTTAACTCAGAGGAAGACTGGCTTGGCTCACAGCAAATAAAGAGGTACCGGTACAGACAGTCTATTGCTAGCTATGGCTTTCCTCGGCTCTTTTGTTTTGGGTTTTGCAAACTTAGCAACTTTTCCAGTTGCCTGGCTCTTGCCTTAGAGGGTTGGTTTCCAACTCCCTGCTAGACTTTTGTTGTCTTAGACTGTTATGGAATCTGTGGGAACCAGTTACTGGTGATGACAGAAGTTATGAAAAGGCAAGGATTGCTTGCTCTTTGTCCTTCTAATTGCCTTATAATGGGATCATAAGTAGCATTGGAGAGGAAGCACTGATGTGGACTGAAATAGGTCACCACAGCCCTTCCAGTCACTCTGATTCTTTGTAATCTTACTGTGGTTATGTCTCTGAGGACATTTGTCCCCACCTCACGACTGCATTAGCCTTTCCTCAGAGAGTTGGACACCTGCACAACAGGAGGAATAGAGGAGCAAAGATGCATGCCTAGATGAAAACCAGGTCCCTGTAAGAGCTGATGGGGACTTTATTTAAACATCTTCCCTTTGGTGAGACTCCCATCTGCTCCAACACACTGTTAGATGTTGTTTAAGGCACTGTAAGGACAGAAAATGTGCCCCAGAATTTGGGCATGCTTGGTGCCCTGCAGAGTGCCAGGTGCATAAATGTTCAAGGTATGCTTGTTGAACCAAAAACATGACATGGACAAATTCTTTTCTGTACTCTCAGGTGCTAAAGGGGATGGAAATAAAATCATAACTTTCTGACAGAACTAAAATGGTGCTTGCATATTTTAAAAGCTGCTCAATATGGAATCATCACCGGGCAAATTCTATTTTCCTTTTGTTAAGATATTTTAAAAAGAATATATTTTTGGATTCTAGGCAGTCGGGTTTAAAACAGTTGCAAACAATCTCCTTTAAGCTAAGCCTTTCTACGTCTGACTAAAAAGGAATCAGAGAAACAATTATTGTTGACAAAATACTTGGCCAATTTTCTTTCATAGGGAGACTGTCAGAGATATCAAAGAACAAAATTTTCAAAATATTCAAAATAATTTAGAAGAGACAATTAATTAGCTTTCTAATGATTAGCTTTCTAAGATTTTTACCCAGGTCCAGGGATGCAGGCCTGCAATACTGGCTGACTATTTGGAAGGCTAATGAACGAGAATGACAAGTTTAAGGACAGCCTTGTAGCCATAGCGAGTAGAAAGCCATCTACTCAATGAGACTCTGTCTCAAAAAGTGAAAACTAGGACTCTGCATGTAACCCAGTGGGAGAGCTCTTACTGAGCATGTACAAAGCCCCGTGGTAAATATCTGTTCCTCAGAAGCCAGATAGACAGATTAGTTAAGGTTTCTGTTGCTGTGAAGAGATACCATGACCATGGCAACTTTTACAAGGAACACATTTACTTGGGTGGCTTACAGTTTCAGAGGTTTAGTCCATTATCATCATGGTGGTATGCAGGCAGACATGGTGCTGGAGAAGGAGCTAAAAGTTCTACATCTTGATCCACAGGCAACAGGAAGTAAACTGTATCCCACACTGAATGTAGCTTGAGTAAAAGAGACCTCAAAGCAAGGCCACACCTACCCCCACAAAGCCACACCTCCTCATAGTGCCACTCTCTTTGGGGGCCATTCTCTTTCAAACTACCACAAGAGACATATACACACAGAGAGACTGATTTTCATCTTGCATTCAGCTTGGACAGCAAACTCGTCCTTTAAGGAAGGCCGTGTGTCCTTTGACCACAGAGGCCTTTTCTCATCTATTAAGAAAGGCTGTGTATCTTCTCTCCACAGAGGCCTTTTCAGAGAATCTTAGAAGAACTTTCTAGAAGGGCTTAGAGTTCCCCGAGAGAGAGGGGATGGAGACTCAGGTTGGGTGTTATGGAACTTGGTAACGGAGAACACATCTGAGGTCTAACCTGGGGCTCTGTGGAACTATCTGGAAACAGATGAGGGCCTCAGAAAGTCCTTACCAAACAAACACTTCATTCACAGCTGAGGTCACAGGAACTCTGCTCCTTGCCCTGTGTTAGCTTTCTGTGTGTGGCAGCGGCTACTGTCAGTCAAGATCCTGGAAAGATGCTATCCTCTGCTTGCTCATTTTCTTTCTTTATGATTGTGTCCTTGTCTACTGTGAGTCCAATCTGGTCAACTTGGTAACCTCAAAAGTCCAACCTGAATAGAACATTCTTAATCCCCCTCTTGTTGTGAAGTAGAATTAGCCCCTTTCCTTGGCACTTTGAACAAACTCTGTATTAGAACAGCTGCATTAGTTCACTTCTCACTGCAAAGCACTAACCTGCGGCCCAATGACGAGTTAGCCCTCATTTGTATCGGGTGTGATTTTACATTTTAAATTTTTTAAAATTTTATATTCTTTTAAATTATTTTTATGTTTCTCTCTGTGTGTCTGTATGTGTGTATGTGCACAATTGTTTGGGTGATTATGGAGGCCAGAAGAGGGTACCCTACCCCTCCTAAGCTAGAGTTCCAGGTAGTTGTAAGCCACGGAATTGAACTCTGGTTTGCTGCAAGATCAACAAGTTCTTTGCCACTGAACCGTCTCTTTGGGGTCTTATTTTTCAATTCTTATAAAAAGCCCCAAAGATGAAGATTTAATGACGTGTTCAACTGTTATAAGATACTGTGTCATCTACATTATTTTCACGAGTGCTACCATGATTGTTGAGTTGTTATGACAGAGATTTTATGTAATTCACCAAGTGTAAGGTATTTATTATCTAGCTCTTCCCAGGAACCATTGCTAACAGCTGCTGTGTGGAGACGGATCATCGTGTGGTGGTACATAGCTGACATTTATTGTTATCACATGCTGAGTGCTATGCTAAGAATTCATATACGTTATCGTGTTTAACCCTCAACGACTCTGAGCTGCCTGCTAAACTGAGGCACAGAAGATTTGAGAGCTTTGAAAGTTACAGGAGTCAAAGCTGACAGTCAAATCTAGGTGTTTCTCCAGCTGGTGCACAGTCAACAGGCAGCATCGTCGTGGCAAGCCATGAGAGCCGTGCCTGGCAAGATTCACAAAATAAGTAGTCCATTTCTTCTTCATCGCCTGCACTTGTATTCCCCCACTGAATGGACTCCATCAGAGGCCCATGTTGGCTTTGCTGGTTTGAGTGGAGACCATAGCGAGTAGAAAGACTCATGCAGTACATAATGGGCATCTCCGCGACCAGGCCCTCCCAGGTAGCCAGGACTACTGCAGAGAAACAGCAGAGTTCATAGTCAAGAGATGAATGTTGGCTATTTGAATAGGGAAGGGGAGGGAGGGAGGGAGAGAAGAGAGGGCAAGAGGGGTTGAAGAGTGAGGGGGAAAGAGAGAGGGGGGAGGGATGGAGGAAGAGAGAGAGAAAGAAGGAAAGAAAGAAAGAAGGAAGGAAGGAAGAAAGGAAGAAAGGAAGAAAGGAAGAAAGGAAGGAAGAAAGGAAATCATGAATGAACCTGGGGAGCCAGAATGTACTGGAGCATCGGAGTAACAGATATGTTTTTATGTTTCAGACAGTCTGTCTGCTACCTTCATATCAAATGCTTCTCAGTTTCCTTTTGTTGGAGTCCACATTTATTTGCATATATCATTTAAGCTTTGTTTGTGTCCTCCAATTTTAGCAGTTAGCTGGGATACTCTTTAATGTCTTGATCGCTGTGGCACCTGGATACCACATCTCTTCAACAGACTAGTAACACTTCATCCTTGCGTGGTCTCTGCAGGTTTGCTAAGAGCTATATTTCCATAAGTGTTCTCAGTTTTCAACAATCCTTTTAAAAAAATACTTTCCTCATTCGTTTGATTTTTTATGGTAAGAACACAACTTGAAATTTATCCTCAACAAAGATGCAATGTTTTTGAAACAGGACAGTTTGGCTATGCATTCTACATGCTAGCATCAAATATGTAGGCATGTAGTCATTCTGCCTCAGCCTCCTTAGAACCACAGGCATGTGGCCTCAGATTTAGCTCTGAACCGAGTTTCAGGAATACACAGAAATGTTAACGCTGGATAAGACGCTTCATTGCAGACCCTGGAAAGTTATCTGGCACAACTGTGACTCTAGATTAGTTTTCAGAGGGCATTGATTGATGTTTGAAGCTTTTGCATCAGGGAGGAAGATTTTCTGACGAGTTCAGATGGCAATATGGCTGCTGTTAAAACTGTGCTTTTCCACACAACGTTCTCTTCTCACACAGAGGAGAAGAGGGCTGAGGGCCATTTCCCTGCTCCCCAGAACTCCTTATGTATTTACCATGACACTCAAAGGGTGGAGATTTCTTTAATGGCCAAATGTAGCAGGGCAGCCAGTGGACAGTGAGAGCTATTAGCAAGAGGCATAGGACGTTCATTTAGTTGCAGGACCTTGAAATGTATTTTTTTCCTTGTTACCCAGAGGTCTGGCCTTGGACAGGCAGGAGAATGCAGGATGGGTCCAGGTGCTGAATGTTGGGGAGGGGAAGATGCCCAGCAGCCATGGCATCATTGAAGACATCTCACAGAGTTCTAGCTGCTGGAATATTTTTCCAGGTAAAACACTGCTCAGAAATAGCCTTACCTGAACCATCTCTCACCTTCAGCCTCCAGAAATCTGCCTAGAAATTAAGTCTTTATTCTCGGAAGACTGTGAGCCCAAGCTGGCACAGCTAATGCCTCTCTCAGTGCTCCCTGTCTGGTCACAGACGACAACCATCACCTATCCCCTGGTTTCAACTTGCTCCATGGTTACCTTAAAGGACACACTCTTGTCTGCAGGGTCTACAAACTCACTCTGCTGCCTGAAGTGTCAAGCCTTGCTGTTTTAGCCTGTGAAGTCTAGAACCCACAGTGCCAGCATCGCCTGGGATCTTCTCAGAATTTCCAGTCCCACACAGACCTACCAAATCACCATCTGTGCTGTATGAGGATTTCTTGGGGCATCCAAACACGTAAAAATCTGAGGATGACTGTGGCAAAGCAAAGCTGTCTTAAGGCAAGACTTATCCTTGGGGACTGCAGGATCAAAGCATGGGTGCACTAGAAGACAGGGGAGTCTTTCTAGGAGCCACCTGAGAGCTAAGCCTAATGTAGATGTGCCACAGTCCACGTGGAGGAAACCCTGGCAGCCCTGGGTTTGAATGTGAGTTCTGCTACTGCCCCTGTGTAACAGCTCTGGGGCACTCTTTCCAGACCTCTGTGAGAGAGACCACTAAGTGTTCAACATTGGCCTTTTCACAGACAGCTTTTTGAGTGGGTGCTAACACACGTTTTCTCCTGTCGCAATAAATACACACAACATGTCGGACAAAGAGGCACATTAACAACATATCCTTCTCCAGGTTGTGGGGCTTTTCAGGGCCTTTGGTTTGAAGATGGTATTACCAGCAAAACTTCCTCAGATTCTCCAAAGCTTGCTTGGCTTACCGAGAGCTTTATAAGGTTTTGGAGGCTCATATGCAGGGTTGGGCAGGAGAAATTATCTTCACATAAGTAGAGGTGAGGAAGTTAGGAAATTATTTCTGCGAGTATCTGAAAGTAAGACTCTGGTCTGGACTTGGGTCCATGATCATCACAATAACCACAGAGCCAACTTGCACTGGACCCCTGGAGCTGGCCACACCTTCCTTGCCTAGATCTTCCCAGGAACCTGCAGATAAAGTCTTTGTCCTGGAGCCAGTCTGTCAGTCTCTGCAAACAATAAGCCAACAAAAGTGACAATCAGGCCCTTGGTAGGGCCAGCTAGAAGCCCAGGTTCTTTGTGGTCATCAAAATCTCTACCTGCTGTACCGCAACCAGTCAAATGAGAGGGCAAAGCTTTCTGTGCTTTAGAATTATAAAGAAAAATTATTTAAGAAGGCAGAGCACAACACTTTCAGATAAGAAAAGGGTTAATCAAGAGTATAGTCAGCCCATTCATGCTCTCATCCTGTTCCCACTGCCAGCGGTAGGGGTCAACACTTCACATCTTTCTTGTCATTTTTGTTTTAAGCAAAGACAGAGGGGACTTCCAGAGAGAGGCAAGCAGAGACAGCACTCTGGGGGATTTGTCTAGGACGAAGCTAATGAGTGCTGACAGAAGGACCAGAAAGGATGGCACTTACTGATAAGCCATTTGCAAAGCTCCTTTTCGTGGGTCTTTATAACACGCCAGGTCCTATGCTAAACATTGTATACATACTAGCTCATTTAAGTACCCCATTCTCTCTGCCTGACCAGCATTAAGACCCCCATTTCCAAGACCATGGACATAGAAAATTAGAGAGTCTAAGTGTTGGCTGAAGTTGCCACATGGACATGTGGCACAACAACACTAGGCGTAGACATGCGGAGACCTAATCTGGAGGCTGCGGTGCTTCTGATGACCTCTCAGTACTGTTTTAGAGAAGATAAGAAATGAGGAGCTCAGATCCAAAGCTTCTGAAAGGCTGGAGGCCCTGGGGATTCTCCAGCAGCTATGACTCAGAACCGTGGTTCTGAGGCTTTCCCTTGGGCCCACGACTACATTTCAGACAAGTTCCTAGACCAGGGCTAACTCATTGGTGAGGCCCAGAGAAAGTGGAACATAGGGCTTTTTCCTCAATAAGCAGGGACAGGATAGCATTAGGGAAGACTTTGAGAGAAAACCCTGTCTTTGTTTCCACGGTCTCGCTCAATTAGTCATGGTTCTTTACAATTACACTTTAGTGTTCTAAGTCTGAAACTATTAAAGTCACAAATCATCAGCAAGAATTTTATCATTCAGCATAGGTGGGGCAATAGTAATTTTAAAGAGCATTTAACATCTTTGAGGCATGTCACTAAAATTACACAACCCATTTCTCATCACTTGTACATAGTCAGCGACACCTGTGATGTGTTGGTTGGCAGTAGGCTGCATATATGACATCAATCCCCAAAAACCGCACTGAAGCTAAAAATGTCCCGTCTGTGACATCATGATGGCCATTATGTCACCATTGTGTTATCACATACATGTAGTTCTGCCTTTATAAACCAACTTTTGATATTTCAGGTTCCATAAAAGTGAAGCATACATAATTATACTCTGTACACAACACTTGATAACACCAATAAGTGACTTTGTAAGTTTATTGTATTTGCTGCATTAGATTTTTTTTTACCATAATTTAGGGTGTACTCAGCTATGAATATATAAAACCAAGTTCATTGTAAAGCATCACACTGTCTTATGCCTTCAGCTGTCCTCTATTCTGCTTGTATTTCATCTGTTTCTTGGCTGCATCAAGAACCAAGTCTAAGGATTGCTCTTTGGTGCAAAACTCTGCGGTGATGCAGCAGGGACACGACCACCTAGCGATGTGCTCTCAGAATACCTCCCTTTCTTAAAGCAACATGGTTGTGTGCATGCGCTTTGTTCTTACCTGAAAGGCTGGAGCTGATGACAAAAAAAAATAATCAAATGATATTTCCCTTCTTGTGCACACATACTAAAAACGTCTCTACCATTGACTTACTGATGGGTTAAGAGTTCCTGGAAGGACAGCAAACTGTGACTTGTGCTATATCCTCTATCCTTTTCCTGAGGGCAAGCAGAGGGCTAATAAACAAGAAAGGAAATGATGGTCTTTCTTGGTTTATAGTTCTCAGAATGTCCCAATCATCTTTCTGCTTTCAAAGAAAAAAAATTGTGCAAATGCAAAATGGGGGCTCTCTGGGCTGTTGGCTCCCTATCGGCCTCTCCTCTCTTCCGGGTTTACTCACCTGTCCAGGTAACACTTTTACCTTATGCTTGCTTCTTTAATCTCACTGAGCTTCCACAGGCAGTCCCGCCAGAGGTCTGTACTCACTCCAAATGGCTTGCCAGTGCTGTAGACACATATTGCCTCGGATCTCTGCTCACATTCTGGCTTGTTTGAGGTCCACCCATGTCCCAGCATCCCTTTGATATTACTTATAGAGATCAATTATTACGAATTTCAATGGGGGCACTAGCATTAAAAGTATGAATTCCTTCTGGGTATGAGGGTCTTGTATCCATGCAAGGAGGGTATGAGAGCCTGGGATCTATGCCTTTGTCTCGTATCATTTCCATAATTTTCCAGCTCGCTTTGAATGTATAGACTCACGAATAAGCAGAAATTTGCTTCTGATCCCAACAACAAAGGCTTTCAAAGATTTTCCGAAAGACTCAGATTGCTTCCCAAACAAATGACTCCCACATAATAACACTTTAATGAGTTAAAGGGCAAGAAAATAAGAAACATCCAAATTGAATTTGTTCAAAAATACATATGGTTTTCCAAAAGTAATGGCTTGAGGCAAAATCTGAATCATCTTTTACTGAATCCAGAAGTTTGGGAAAATTCTGCAAGACTTAGCTGCATTCAAGACGCCTGAAGCATTCTCTATTTCTAGAATTTCACTTTGGCGGGTTAGCTCCTGGCCTGAGCTTGCTGCTCTCAAAGGTGTAGGGTTTCAATAGCACAGAGGAAAGGCCATTTGAAGAGTTCAGTCTTTTTATTTCTTGTTAATTTCCACTTATGTTTTTAGGTTAATGTAGTTAGTTTAGGCTATTTCTGTCTTCTTATCAAGAAAGAGTGTCTTTCTTCTATACGCTACACATGCCTTTTCTTCTTTCACAGAATCTAAGGGTAAAACTTACAAAGTCCAAGGCAGCTTCCCCAGTTCTGAAGTGTGGCCCCTCCCCTCGACCAAAGATCCTACTTCTGGCACAAGCTCCCATTTGGAGCAGATGTGCAGGGCTGGCTTTAGTGGAGGAAGGAGCACACAGGTGGAATCTCTTCTGTAGAGGTGCAAAGCCTCGTCCCAGTGTTTGTAACTAAAGCGTGGATCTCCAGGTACACCGCACATCTCAGATCCTCTTATTTGGTTCAACTGAAGACTGGTGAGATCTAGTCTGGGCTTTCGTTTGCTTTAAGATCCTGGGTGTGAAACGTTAGCAAATTTACGCTTGCTTGAGTTGTTTCCTTTTCTCTGGGAACATGGATTTCCCCTTCTTTGTCTGTCTCGGGTTTTGTTTGATTCTTCTGATAATGTCTTAAACAAACTAGCAGGCAGAGCCAAGTGTACACATGCTCCTACGTTAGGCTCACCATTCAACTAGCTTTTTGATTCTCATTTGGCCATCTGAACCCTGGGGGAGAAGGCAGACCACACTTAAGAGCCCAGGCAAGTATCTTCCTACTTAAAGAGCTCCTACGTAGCATGTAAATTTGCTTTCCCCAGCATGGACAGAAAGAAGGTAGCCATATTTCTGCCTCTAAATCACATTGCCCTCTTTTCCCTTACAGAAGCTTGCGCCTAAGCAGAAGCAATTGTCTGCTATGAAGGCACAGCCCTGTAACATCTCCGGTGCTCAGCAAGCTCGGTCACCACAGCAGCCCATTTTTCACTGGGGCCACGTTGGAAGCTGGCCCTGTATGCACTGAAGCTCTGAAGAGAGGCCCCATTAGGAAGGTAGTGCTCTTAGAAGGACTGCTAGCTTTCAACCCATGTTAATCATGATGGTTCAGATCAATCATTCTTAGAAGTGTGGAGTAAAGCCATCTGTTTTCTGTTTTCCTTTCCAAACTTAGCAGCATGGGAGAAACCAGTCTTCTTGATCAAGACCATGGAACTGCTACTCTCCCATGTTAACCTTTCTGAGGTCTCTCCTTTTGTAGGCAGCCATTTTCATGGCTAAGAGAAGACCAGGTCCCACATTGTTCATGAAAAGAAAACCTAAGTGCTATTTTCTTCTCAATTTAAGCATAAGGGAACAGCCCAAGGTCACATGGCAAGTTAAATACTAACACTCTGTGTTGATGAAGCTCATTATTTAAATGTTTAATGCTCTGAAGTGTTTCTTCTTTAAAATGGGTCTAGTACCCTGCATTCGTTGTAGAGAGAGAAGCAAGCCAATGAAAGAGACTAGAGATATTTCTGTTTCACTCGGACTGGATTAGCTGTGGGCATTAAACTCTGAACATGCAAGAGTTGACTCAGCCAGTAACAGAAACCCCTGGCTCCATGCTGCATGCGTGCAGTTTTGGATTGTCAACTAGTTGACATTTGTCTGCACAAAACATTGCCATTTGTGTTACACATAGTGACACATTATTCTTTGGAATATCACTGGTTGGCAGCTACTTAATGCATAGCCACAAAGAGACTTGCAGACAGCTAAAAATAAAAGCATAGGCTTACAAGAAGCCTAGACAACAACATATGCACAAAACCCAAATAAGGGCAGGTATGGCTGTGCACTGTGGAGATCAGGCTTTCAGATGATTAGATGATTAAGCTAGCAGGTAAAAGTTCAGCTTACTTGATTTTACATAGACAAATGGGATGTATATTCCAACATACTATGAATGACTCAGGTCTGTGAGAAAACAACTTTTCAAGCTCTGGGGATTCTTGAAAAATAATGTTGGTATGTCTGTATTACTGATGTGCTGTTTGCTGACTTCCAACACAACGCAATGTCTTCATTTCTCCTCTCAACGTGAACTCCATCTAAGATCCCTATGTGTTCAGATAGCAAATACGAAGTTGTTCCTTCTGCTAGCATTTGTATACACAAATGGTGGCAGCTGAATTTCATGTGGGTCTGTGCTAATGGATCCCCAATTTAGACCATAGGCAACTGGAGACAGGATATGCCTAATGGGGCCGTCAGCTATGGAATCCCAGCATGTCTTGGTCTATCAAAGCTCCACTTGCCAATCTTCCGGGCTTGGTGCCAAGCCTGTATTTTTAGACTAATAAGAGTAGCATTCTGGAGCTGGAGCTTTTGGAGTGATATTTTATTAAAGAATTATTTCACCCAGAGCTAGATGTTTTCAATCATTTAAATTAATGTATTTTATCACCTTACACTAATTATTTATTTAATGGGCTTCTTCAATTTTTAAAATTATGCCTAATGCAATATGCTCCTGAACATGAGTGCAGAAAATGAACACATTAATTACAGTAAAATGTCTAAAAACTGAAACAAATTAAATAGACTGCTGCATACACTCCCCGAACATTGATCATACATCTGTATACATAAGGCTTTCTTTTCTATGCAAAAAATGCAGCTCTGTGTCCTCCAGTGTCGGCTTGCTTGGAAGAACTCTGTGAAAACAAGGAAGGGAATGTTGGGATTCTGTTAGGCCACTCCCTTTCTTTCGGTGGCCTTTTGTCCCCGTGTCTGCCACACTCTGAGGTCCTTACACCTCAGCTCCCAGAACCACTTTAGTTTCATGCCACATACAAGATGCACATGAATTACATCTTGGAAGGGGGACGGGAATGCTGGGAGAGCACATTCCTTTTCAGTGGAAAGGGTCTGGGTGCTTGGTGTCTGTGTTTACCCTCATGCGTGCTCTTATTGCTGAGTACATTTTTCTTTCTGCTGGCATGTTTTTCTTTATGCTTGCCATTCCATTTAATTTCTGCCATTCTGAGCTATTTTTAAAAATGTGCAAATGCAATAATAATACATGAAAGAAAAGCATTTTCAAATGTGTGTGTAGCATGTGATAGCCCTGATTGTAATCTAGCCTAGTAATGCTAGAAGGAACCGTCTTGACACAGGATCTTGTCAGTTAGGTGACTTAGCTAGGGAGTCCTGCTTTGAACACAAACGATAACCATCGCCCTCTTTGACTTACCTCCCTCCCTTGCCAATTTGCATTTAGTCTTGTGTACAGTTCTCTGTGATGCCACATTTGCTTTTTTTTTTTTTTTTTTTTTTTTTTTGGTTTTTCGAGACATGGTTTCTCTGTAGCTTTGGAGCCTGTCCTGGAACTCCCTTGGTAGACCAGGCTGGCCTCGAACTCACAGAGATCCGCCTGTCTCTGCCTCCCAAGTGCTGGGATTACAGGCGTGTGCCACCACCGCCCGGCCTCACATTTGCTTTTTAAAATATAGTTGAAACCCAGTAAGTTCCATTTCAAAATAACAGTAGAATTATAAACGTTACTTAAGACTTAAGACTGTCTTAGTACGTGGACAACACTCAGACACTTTTCATTATCTAGTCTTTTAAAAATGTATGTTAGGGACTGGAGGAACAGCCCAGTGGCGAAGAACACTTGTGGTGTTTGTATGTTTGTATAAGAACTAAGTTTTGTTCCTAGCAGCTCACAACTGTTTGTAACCCCAGTTCTGGAGGATCTGACACCTTCTTCTAGTTTCCATGGGTACCAGACATGCATATGATGCACACATATGTATCCAGGGAAAACACAAATAAACCTAAGATAATAAATGAAAAGTGAGAGTATGTCAATGATGTGCCAATGAGACCCCAATAAAATCTAAGACATCTCAGAGGATGCTAGCCAGCCTATTTGAACAGTGCCTCCTTGGCCACTCGAGGCAGATTTTTTTCCTATAAGAAGACTGGTCAGTTTTCACACTGATGATGATGCCATTATAATAGTAAAACACACACACACACACACGCTTTCTTTTCAATTTCTTTATTGATTTTATTGAGCTCTACATTTTTCTCTGCTCCCCTCCCTGTCTCTCCCCTCCCCTTCAACCCTCTCCCATGGTCCCCATGCTCCCAATTTGCTTAGGAGATCTTGTCTTTTTATACTTCCCATTAAGATTAGATCCATGTATGTTTCTCTTACGGTCCTCATTGTTGTCTAGATTCTCTGGGATTGTGATTTGTAAGTTGGTTTTCTTTGCTTTACGTTTAAAACCCACTTATGAGTGAGTACATACGATGATTGTTTTTCTGGGTCTGGGTTACCTCACTCAATGTGATATTTTCTAGCTCCATCCATTTGCCTGCAAATTTCAAGATGTCATTATTTTTTCTGCTCTGTAGTATTCCATTGTGTACATGTACCACATTTTCCTTATCCATTCTTCAGTCGAGGGGCATTTAGGTCATTTCCAGGTTCTGGCTATGACAAACAATGCTGCTATGAACATAGTTGAACACATGTCCTTGTGGCACAATTGAGCATCCTTTTGATATATACCCAAAAGTGGTATTAGTGGGTCTTGAGGAAGGTTGTTTACTAATTTTCTGAAAAATTATCATACAGATATCCAAGGGAGCTGTACCAGCTTACATTCCCACCAGCAATGCAGAAGTGTTCCCTTTACCCCACAACCTCTCCAGCATAAGTTGTCATCAGTGTTTTTTATCTTTGCCATTCTTACAGGTGTAAGATGGAATCTCAGAGTTGTGTTGATTTGCATTTCTCTGATGTCTAAGGATGTTGAACATTAAGTGTCTTTCAGCCATTTTAGATTCCTCTGTTGAAAGTTCTCTGTTTAGGTCTGGACTCTAATTTTTATTAGATTATTTGTTCTTTTGATGACCAATTTTTTGAGTTCTTTTTATATTTTGGAGATCAGACCTCTGTCTGATGTGGGGTTGGTGAAGATCTTTTCCCATTCTGTAGGCTGTCGTTTTTGTCTTGTTGACCATGTTCTTTGCTTTACAGAAGCTTTTCAGTTTCAGGAGGTCCCATTTATTAATTGTTTCGCTCAGTGTCTGTACTGCTGGGGTTATATTTAGGAAGTGGTCTCCTGTGCCGATGCATTCAAGTGTACTTCCCACTTTCTCTTCTATGAGGTTCAGTGTGACTTGCTTTATGTTGAGGTCTTTGATCCTTTTGACTTCAGCTTTGTGCATGGTGATAGATATGGGTCTATTTTCCTTCTCAGTTTCAATTTAATGTTATATTTAAATTATTTGAAAGTATAATTCTGAATTTTTCTTCTGCATGGGCAGGTTGAGATGCAAAAATCATTATTCTGCTTGACTCCCAACACCAATGTCTGAGAGAGAAAGAATTTGGTCCTGTGTTTTCCCGAGAGGCTCATTATTAACACACAACAATGCATTAGAGTAAGGTGCAGAAATGCTGCCCAAACTAAAGGGAGATGGCCGAGTCATCTAATCAAATATGGGCTCCTATAGACAGACAAAAGTAGACAGAACTGAAGAATAAAAATACTCTTTTTTTGTGGGGGGTGGTTTCCTCTTGAGACTAGACTCTACATTTGTGATTCAGTCTTTGGGTTTTTCTCAAGCCAGTTCAGAGTACATGGGGATGCGGAGGGCTTCAGAGTGCCCCAGGTGAGACACACACTGATTGCACGCAGCAGAGTAGTAGTTCTGATTATATGGGTGAGTGTTGGACATTTCTGAACTATGTCTTGTCACTCAGCTGCTGCCCTTAAAGGAAAAAAATTATCCTATGTATCTCTGCATAGCACCCGGCAAAATACTTTACCCAAACAAGGGGAACGACCAAGCATTCCTGTTAAATGCAGGATCAGGAAAGGTGCAGAAGAAATGAGATAAAGGGCTCCAGGGAATATATATGTAGGTGAAGCTTTTTATAAGCCTCGTGTGTTGCCTCGTGTGTTGCTTCAGATTAAAACAAAGCCTTCTTGTATACAAAGCAAGTACTCTACCACTGAGCTACATCCCAACCCCTATTTGTAGCTCTGTGTGTGTGTGTGTGTGTATCACATACTGTCTTTTAAGAAACCTTTGAGCCCAGTTTGCCATCTATTTGCATCAAGCTGGTTTCCCATTCCCCTCTATTATATGCCTTAGCATTGCTGTCTTTGGGATCACTGAAAAGGAACTATGTTAGGAATTATCAGGGAGATTCATCCTTGTGTCAGTGATGGTGAGTCATTGGTGACCCCTGAGATGCTGAGTGGGGACAGGAGCTCATGCTATGTCTGAACTGGGTGAAATATGTTACTAACGGTGATAGTTTTGTCTGATTGGGAGCATGGTCCTTTTCCAAGGGTCACTCCTCATCTTTCTTTCAAAGCCAGATCCAATTCTGTGTCTTCTAGGATGACTTTTATGTCTCTGAGTGTAAGCCAGAATCAAGCATTCTCTGCCTACTGTATATCGCTTTGGCCTTTGTTCTTGTATTTGTTACTTTTTCCTTATCCACCCATCTAACTCTACCCACCTGCCTACCTGGTTAATTCTTCATGTCAATTTCACAAGAGTGGTAGTTCTTTGGTTGCAGGGAGAATGAACCGCGGGTGAATGGATGAAATAGCCAAGAGATCATTGCAGGTATTAAGGGCTGATGGGAGGTAAGGAGTGGGTTGGTCCTGGTCTAGCTATGGAGGTGAGTGTTAGGGATCCAAGACCCAGTTGATTCTGTGACTCAAACTCATGCTTTATTTTTCTCTAGTTCAAGAGGAAGTTGACAGCAGCCTGAGTCATCCAGTGCTTTAAACGCTGTTTTACCTTGTTCTCTGTCAGAATGGAGGGGGTGGCCAGTTCCACTCAAACAGTCCTGAGGGAACAAAGGAAAACATACAGGAAAACAAGGTTCTGTGTAGCTCAGTGATAGAATACTATCCTAGCATGGATTTGATCTCCAGTTATACATATGTGTATGTATAACATGTGTCCATGTACACACACACACACACACACACACACACACACACACAGAGAGAGAGAGAGAGAGAGAGAGAGAGACAGAGACAGAGACAGAGAAAGACAGAGAGAGACAGAGAGAGAGACGGAGAGAGAGAGAGGGAGAGGGAGAATGTTCTACAATTTACAATTCATAGATCTGTGACCTTGCCCAAGTTAAGTTAAGCATGAATTTCCTCTTCCTACATAAAATAGAGATGCGGGCACCTACATACAGGCTACAATTATGAGAGAGCTTGTACTGAGTAAATAGTGTGGTGTGCAAAACACTCATAGCGGCAGGAAGATGAGTGTGCCCACTATTTCCTTTAACTTCTCTGCCTTTGGATTTCTGTTTCGGTGATTTTTGCTTCGTATCTCAGCTGCCTTACTGTGTTGGGCAGTGCAGAACTGTTTCCTGGTGGAAAACGTGGTCTATTTTTTAAATTATGTAAACACGAAAACAAGGGCATGAAGTATCGCTGGACTGTGAACTGAGGCCATGTGATTCCGTAGCTGTCTGAGGAGGCTGTGCCTGCTGATGTGCACATCTGGAACACATGACACACGGCTCTGAGTCACGAATCCTTCGGTCCACTGCTAGGCCTGAGCCAGTGAGGGTTGGAGAAACACCTGTAGATGCAGTCCACGCCATCCCAGCTTCATTCGGGTCCTGTTCTACTCCCTAATGGAGCCCATAGTGTCAGGCAGATGAAGGCATACACTAGGAGCCCGTACTGGCTTAGAAATCATGCCTGATCATATCCCCATGTGATAATTCCTCAGCTGAAACAGACCATCCGTCTTTGTTTATTAAGAAATGAAAGCCCAAAAGGTTAGGTAATATCACCATGGCAACCAGCCTAACCAGTGGTTAATTCTGAACCAAGAGCAATTCTAGAGATTGGAGTCGCTTCAGAGACGGGCTATGCAGCCATCTCAGAGAGGCACGGGCCTGGTTGTGGCCACTTAGCATGGTGCATTATCACATGGCACTAATGGACCTGAAGAACAGTGATAGAAATAGCCAACATTTCTTCAATACTACATCCCAAGCAATGTTCTCAGCGCTTCACGCGCACGTGAACTCTGGACTTAGTGAGACTATGAGGCAGGTGCTGTCATCAGTGCTGCTGTGCAGATGAGGAAACAGGCTTAGAGATAATGATCACCTGTTCAAGCGTCCAACAATAGTCAGGGTTTTTTTTTTTTCTGACTCTCAAGTTTATGTTCTTGACCAATGTGGAGATAGTTTCTCTCTCCAGCCAAATAAGTTTGACTGTTTTTGTTTCATGACAAATTTTACACCGATTTTTGTCCCAGCCATTTGAGGAAGGGAGTGGGGGTGGAGCAGCTGGGGGTGCTGGAAGAAGGAGGTGGGTATGGGAGGATGCTCAGTCAGTCATTCTATGCCTTCTGTATTCACTCACTCCTGCTACCTGCCAGTCAAGCCCTAGCCGGGAAGATACACATCTCTTCTGTTTTCGCGAGACCGTGTATGTCCAGAGTTCCGTGGCTATTTCTTCCAGTAAACCAATGTGCATGAGCTCTCAAAGGAATGTAGGTGCTGTGACATCACCTGCTGTTTTCCTTGGACATGGCCTGCGAGTAACAATCTCCCTGGCAGCTGAGCACAGTAAAGGCTATTCGCGAAGCTGCAGAACCGTTTCTCTTAGTGCCAATTTGGAGCCTCCTGGTTGAGGACAGGCAGAGAGTTCTGTAGATCTCCTCCCTCAGTGTGAAGCAGCTCATATTACAGCCCAGGAAGCTGTGCCTAACCATAGTGAGGCAGCAAGCGGGTTGCTCTGCTTTGGCTGGCGGCTGTTTCTAAAAACAGACTGGATGCATAGACACAGGGTTCTGAATGCTTGCAGTACACAGTAAGGCCCCTCCTAGCTCTCTGTCACCAAGGGTGAAGGTGACCTGAGGCAGTGCATGGGTGGCTTTTCTGGTGTTTCCCTGGGGATGAGCCCTCATTTACTCTTCCATGCTAAGAACTGTCATTCAGGAAGCATTCTTCAACAGGAGGAATAGGGACAACTGTAGAACACCCAAGCATGCTCTGGCCTAACAGAGCAATTCTTGAATATTCCCCTACAGCATCTGTTTCTATCAAACTAAAATGGAAAATTTAAAAAGAAAGCAATGACAAAACCCCATGCTTGTTAAAGAGTGAGTGATAATACATCTTATGATAGCATTTGTAAGCCTGGGCAATCATGCCATTCAAAAAGATGACTGTCAAACAGTTTACTTAAATGCCACCAGATAGAACGAACTCATAAAGAACACGCAAGCTGCAGCAGGACTTAGTTGTGCATTGCTTTGGGGAAGGCTTGGAAGGTGGTTTGCAGGGCTTGCTGGAATCTTTGTGTGAAGTCATTCCTGTTGCAACTTCTCCCAAAGGGACAGAAGAACAGATACTTGCAATGGCAAGTGAGTGCAATATTTTGGGGGACAGATGATTGCAGCATGCAGCCTGGTGGAGTGAGCTGGCTTTCCAGAGACATAGGCAGCAGAAGATATCTTGGGAATATGGGGGAAGAAATTCATAAGCTAAGCATTGCTACCACTCCAGGACTGGAAGTATAATAGCCCTGGCCCTCTACACTGGGGTTGTGGCATTCATTTTAACACCATCAGTACTGGTGGGAGCAGTATCCATGGTAAAACATTGTGACTTTTAGGGCCATTTTTTCCTGAGTTCTTTTAGGATTAGATTAGATTAATTGTGCTTTTTTATTTTAATTTAGTTTTAAAAACTATCTTTCCTCATTTCACATGCCAAATCCATTTTCCACTCCCTCCCCTCCTCCTGCTCCTTCCACCTTCCCTCCTCCCACCCCTCATCCCAACCCCTTCCACTCCTCAAAGAAGAGTCACAAAGTCTAGGGCATTGCTTTGAGGCAAAACCAAGGCCCTCTCCACCTATACCTAAACTGAGCAAGGTGTCCTTCCAGAGAAAATGGCTTCCAAAATGCCAGAAGAAGCAGTAGGGATAAATCCTAGTCTCACTGCCAGTTTGCCTGAGTTCTTAATAATGAAATGTGTTATTTTTATTACCAATTACTTTTGTCTGTTTTTCATATTATACATAGGATATTTTATTGTTTTAAAATTTTTGAGTGGATTGTATATGAGTTTCATATAGGATGGTAAAGTAACAATTACTAATTTCTAATATGTAATAAAGAAGATTTCACTTTTTATGGAGACAAGCAAGACTGACAGAAAACATTTCACTGATATTCTGACAAAAGTATTTTTTTCTATTTGTACAAACAAAAGGGATTTCCTGTGAGACCAACAAGAAGATACACAGCAAAATGTTATGATACAGAATGTCATTATGAGGTGTTCAGTTTATTGAGATTTTAATTTAGCCATCAACAAATCAAACAGAGTATGCCTAGCTTTCATTTATTCCAATGTTTCTTGAGAGTCTTCCTGATTCCTCCTTGCTAGACATAAAATCTCAGTACCAAGGCCATCTAGAAGCATAGACTGCCCTCTCTTGGAGGGCAATCTGCATGAAGACAGGTGCCTCATAAGCTTGGCATTTGCAACTGGACACCCATCACATCAAATGATGTCTCTTTAGATTGAAGTTCAGAAATGCCCCAGAAGCTTTCAACATTGTCAAGGTGGCTATAATTCCATGCTGGGTTTGCCTAACCATTCTGGTGACAGAGAAGGGAGAGGGGAACCAAAGGGAAGGAGGAGGAGGAAGAAGAGGAGGAGGAGGAGGAGGAGGAGGAGGAGGAGGAGGAGGAGGAGAGAGAGAGAGAGAGAGAGAGAGATCACTCTGGAGGAATAGGCTTCAGGGTTGGGTAGATCTGGGCCCACACCTTGGCTTTCCACTTATTTACTGCTGCCTCTTGAGAAATGGTCATAAAATCATCTACTTTCTGGGGCTGATTTGAGGATTTAGTGAGCTCACAAATGTAAAGTCTTGAGTAGACAATCTGGTATCCAAAAGGGACCAAGCCAAATGTCTCGATGGCTTCCACCTCCTTTCTTTTGTGAATATTCCCCGTCATTATTTAGCCCTCACTGGCAGGAAACAGTTGATGAGTGGTGAATCCTAGGACCTAAGAATAGAAAGTGACTTTATAAACCATCCAGTTAAATTTCGGTATGCCGGCAGGAAGCTTGGAGGTTGGAACTGTGGAGGCAGGAACTGAAGTGGAGGCCATGAGAGAATGCTACTTACTGGCTTGCTCAGTCTGCTTTCTTATACATCCTAGCACCATCTGCTGAGGGTTGGCACCATGGGCAATGGGCTGGGCCCTCCAACATCAATCACTCGTCCAGAAAATGCCCCGCAGACTTGCCCACAAATCAATCTTACGAAAGCATATTCTTAAGTTTTGTTACCTCTTCTCTGATAACTCCACCCTGTGTCAAGCTGAAATCCTTCTACCCCCTACCCTCCAAAAACCCTAAAAGCAAGTAGGACAAGATTCTTCCCATTTTAGGACTACTTTCCATTCTTTCTGAAGGATCTTAATTCCCATCTGGTATCATTTTCCTCCAAACCCTAGAACCTCCTCCAGCATAGCTTATACTTTAGGTCTGTTGGTGACAACTTATTTTAGCTTAATGTGAAAATGTCACTAGCTACTCTTCAGTGCTCAGGATCCATTTGCTGGATGATGAATTCAAGCTCGACAGCTTTTCTTCTCTTCCTCGGCACTTTGCAGAGGCTGCTTCAGGTTCTTTTGGCCTTCAAAGCTTCCGCAGAGAATTCATCAGGCAATTGATTCCTTCTGGAGAATGTACCAGTTTTCTTTTGCTGCTTTCAAGTTCTGCTTTTCATCTTGAGATTTCAATTTCAACAGCTTGACTCTTGTAGGACTTGGTGAAGGGAGGCCTTCCCTAGGTTTACCTTGTTCCCTTTTCCTCAGTCATTGCACGTCTGTACATGTTCAAATTCTATAATTACTTCTTTAAATATTTTCTCTGTTGTGTTAACTATCTTCTTAGTTTGGGGTTCTACTTATTTACATGTTGGACCCTTTGATCTTATCTAACAGCTGTGGGAGACTTATGTCTTTGTTTAGCCTTTTTTGGGGGAGGAAAATAGGCCTATTATTCATGTTGTATTTATCTTACTTATTGTCAAGTTAATGTCTCATTTTTTCACATCTCCATTCAGCAATTGTATACGTTTTCTATAGTTTAGCACTGACTTTTTCACTTGAATTTTTTTGTTGTTACTACGTGTACGAGAGGATTTCCACCTGCTGTGTGTTTCAGGATATGATAGCAACCACATTATAGTTCCTGTCTTCCAGTGTCTGCACTTGTTTCTTCTCAGAGAAGAGTCAATAGGTTTTCCTTGCTCTTATAAACATGTTCCATTGCTTGGTGGACTCTTGTCTTTTGATGTTGAGGAATATTGGGGTATATCCTAAACATTATGAATATTGGGTAGTTCAGCAAGCCATGGGAATTCTGCATATTGCTATTGTTCTTTAAAGGAACTGTTTCTTTTTTTTTTTAACTTTTTTTTTATTGAGAAAAGAGAAAAAAAAAACAAATTTCCTCCTCCTCCCAGCCTCCCATTTCCCTCCCCCTCCTCCCACCCTTCTCCCCCTCCCCCCACTCCTCTCCCCCTCCCTCTCCAGCCCAAAGAGCAGTCAGATTTCCCTGCCCTGTGGTAAGTCCCCCCTCCGTGCATTTCTAGGAAGGTGAACATCCAAACTGCCTAGGCTCCCACAAAGCCAGCACATTACGTAGGTTCAAAACCCCGTGCCATTGTCCTTGGGTTCTCATCAGCCCTCATTGTTGGTCATGCTCAGAGAGTCCAGTTTTATCCCATGCTTTTTCAGTCACAGTCCAGCTGGCCTTGGTGAGCTCCCAATAGATCAGCTCCACTGTCTCAGTGGGTGGGTGCTCCCCTCGTGGTCCCGACTTCTTTGCTCATGTTCTCCACTGTTTCTTTAATTGAAGCTGGCACTTACTTCTTTAGGGGGAATTAACTCCAAATTATCTGTTGAATATTGACTAAAATCTTTGTACGCTCTGTGTTTTTAGATCGTTGTCTCTGGTCTGAAGACACCATACTCACACCAGTGGAGATGGTCATCGTCTCTGGTCTGCATACATCAAACTTATACCAACCGAGATGGGCATGCAGAACTCAGAGAGCCTTCCTCTGGATCTTTCCTATTGGCAGTTGCTTCATTAATTTCGGGATATCTTGGTTCCTCTGTTTCTACCTTGAAATTCTTTACTTATAGCACTTAGCCTTAAGTTATAATCTATAGATATGGGATAGATGGGATTTGATTTACACAGACCCCCCATCTTGGTGAAAGGTCAACCTACTTTGTTTTCTCTAGTATATTCATCATATATCAGGTTAATTTTTTTTTTCAGGAAAGCAGTATTTTTATTATTATTTATTTATTTATCATATTTACCAAAGATTTCTCTTCCTCCTCTCCTCCTGTCCCCTCCTCCCACCTTCCTTCTACTCAGCAATGTTCATCCACTTCTCCTCCAGATTCAGAAAGGGGCAGGCCTCCCATGAGGGTCAACTAAGCAAGGCACATCAAGTTGAGGCAGGACCAGGCGCCTCAGCTTGCATCAAGGTTGTATGAAGCAATCCAGGATGGGGATTGGGTTCCCAAAAGCCAGCTCAAGTACCAGGGACAGGTCCTGATCCCACTGCTAGGAGCCCTATAAACAGAGTAAGTTACATAACTGTTGCACACATGTAGAGGGCCTAGGTTGGTCCCCTGAAGGCTCCCTAGCTGTCCCTCCAAAGTCGGTGAGCTCCCACAAGCTCAGGTCAGTTTTCTCTGTCCATTCCCCTGCCATGACCTTGACCCCACCCTTACTCATACAATTCTTCATTTCTCTCTTCAACAGGACCCCTGGAGCTCAGCCCAGTGCTGGTCTGTGATTCTCTGCATCTGCTTCCATCAGTTCTCTGATGACAATTAGGACAGTCATCAATCTGATTACAGGAGAAGGTCAGTCCAGGCACCCTCTCTACTATTGCTAGGAGTCTTAGCTGGGGTCATCCTTGTGGATTCCTGAGAGTTTCCATGGCACCAGGTTTCTCCCTAATCCCCAAAAGCCCACCCTTTTCAAGATATCTCTTTCATTACCTCCCCTCATCTCTCCCATCCTTAGTCTACCCAACCCAATCCCTCATGTTCCCATTCCTGCATCCCCATGCTGTGTACCAAGTGCTCTTACCCACTAAGCTGTTCCCGCAGCTTCTCTACTAGGGTCTTTTTCCTTTAACCTTAGCTGCAGAAGATGCTTCACTACCCGTTATAATTCTGGGAAGTGCAGTCCAGCATCATGTCTCATTACTGAGAGAAAGTAGAGTATGCATGAGAACTTTTTCAAACCTGAGCTGTCTTCTTTATGAATATCATCTAATAGTTTTCTCTTTATGGATCAATATTGCCATTTCAAGCTGCCTTGTTCTATTTTTAATTTCCCAACTCAGTTCGATGGGGCTTTGCTCACAGCGAGTTACTGGGTTTATGGGTCTATTTCCTCCAGCCATTCCTGATTCACTTCAAAGCAAGGGTGGGTGGTAGCTTGAATTTTTCCAATTCTGTTTCCCATGAGAGTTAGTCTATAGTTTGAGAAATACATATGAAAGAAAACTTAAATTAGTTCACATAGCCTAATCCTACGCCTGCCTTTATTTTTCTTCTTAATTGGATTTAAGAGAAACACTGGAACTTTTCAGCCCAAGGTTCTATGCCTGTTGGTTATTTACTCGCTAAAGCCACAACCATCAATGACATTATAATCATTTCCACAGTCGCCAACTTGTGTGTCACCATCTGAGAAGTAATACATTTAGATGAAAAATATAGAACAGAAGATGGGCTAGTAGGAAATAACCTGGTTTTAATCACATCAATGCCATTTGTAAGAAGGCACAAAGGATAAGAAAAAATTTAAAAATAGAAATAAATGGGATTTTTTTTCCTTCTAGTTTTCCATTTGGCCTCAGTAGTTCTTTGAAAATGATTGACTTGATTTTTCTATTAAGAAGGCTCTTGGGAGGGTCATATAGATGATTGCTGAGCAATTATAGAGTGGTGTCTGCTTTATCACTTTGTCAGCAACTTCAGTATCTATTGGGATTCGTGTGGTCATCATGATGTCTGTAAAGGCATAGGAACCTGTGGAGATGTTGAAGCAAGTGGGCCGGAAGGAAGAAGATGATGCTTTCGTTTCTTCACTGGCAGGAAGACATTCTGGGGCTTATGATTCCCAGAATAAAGCCACCACTTGCATCTTCTTAGCAAAAGAGTACTAAGCCAGAATTGGGGTGTAGGTTTTGGAGACATAGATGTGTCAGGACCCTGTTGGACTGGAAGAGAGGTACCAAACAGAAATGCGCCAACAACTGTTTCAAGCATTCATCCTCATCTCCACCTCAGGGTCTGTCTCTCTCGTTCCTGTCCTGGAGAATTGGTAGAGTTTGAAAATGTGCTAGTGTTTTAGGAGAGTCTTAGGAAAGAGAACCAGGGCCTGCTCTAGACTCTGAATGTATGGTGATGGGAGAGTCTCCTGCTCCCTGAGCTCATGCGCTAGTGAACGTAGTTAACACAGAGACATGAGTAGGCAGAGACACAGGACATTTCCCAAGAATGGAACAGAAAAGGGGGATGTGATAAAATGCAGCAGATGGAGGGGGAGTGATGGGTGCTTTGGAAAGGTGGGCAGGGAAGTCAATTCAAGGTGGCAGCATTCAAGTCCAGGGAGATGCCAGGCACACAGATTTAGTCAGTGCTGTGTTTTTACAATGCGGGGGAGAAGGGAGCGGAGGGGAGACCATATTTGATTGTCTTAAGGAAATCACCTCAGGGTGGTTACTCTGGGTGCAGACTAAAACCTGGAACTCCATTTGCCATTGGATAATTTCTCGGATTTTTGAAAATGAGAAAAAAATTTGAAGAAAAATTCAACACATATCCAGAGGGGACATACAAACCCCAGCAAAAGCAACAACACTACATCGGTGCAAGTGACATTTAACCTGCTGTAAACAAATGTGCATTGGAGGAATTAGTCCTAAAGCAAGGAGCATTAACAGCTGAAAGCCAGGCAGTGCTGAAAGGGCAACCCGGTGACCCAGGCAGAGCAGGCTCAGGGCTGAGTCTAGCCCCTGTGCACACTTGCAGGGGTTGCCACGCTAACAGCGAGCCTGCACAGGAAACCCTGCTATCACATGGATCCTACATGCAGGGGATTCTTCTTTCCGCAGTATAGAGAGGAGGGAAGAACAACAGTAGCTCAGAATGAAGCAAGTGGGAGGAATCAGCTTCCAGACAGGGCTGGGTCACACTCAAGTTTCATGACATGTGCTGAAATATTTTAACCATGAATCTTTAGTTTAACAAAACTAGCTTAAACCATAGCTCTTTAAAGATAACAAAATGGAAGAAAACACATTCCTTTTCAACTAACAAAAGTTTGTGGTACGCAAACAATAGGTATGCTTTTGTCTTCATTTTTAATTTTGCATTTTGCATTTGATTTTAGGACTGCCCTAAGAGTAGAATTGGGAGGTGGGGAAACGCACCCGTTTGTTGTTCATATTTTACATGGACTGAAGGGGAAAAAAAATCAAAGATCTTAGCGTTAACCTAAATTTAGAACCCTACCCCACCCCCCGTGAAAAAAGAAAGGAAAGAAAAAGTCTTACCATTTTAATACATTGGTGGAAACAATTCTTCGCCGACAAAACTTGGGGTTTTGCTTTTGTTTTTGCTGTTGTGTTTGTTTTGTTTTTCTCTTCAACAGCCAGGGCATTCGTTAGCTTTACAGAAAATAAAGGCTACCTATTTTCATAGCTAAGCCATATATTCCTACCTAATGTGTGCCACAAGCCGCAGGAAGTGAGCAGAGCAGAAGACATGTTTGTCTGTGGTTCATCAAGGAGCGGCGGCTGGGAAGCCCCACTGTTTGCAGCTTTGGATGCAGCCAGAGCTCTCTCTCTGCTCCAGATGTGGAGGCTGTTCATGATGTGCTCCGAGGACAGCCTAGTGTGGTGGTTTCCCTGAAGCGACTCTTGTGACTGTGATACAGTGGCCTTGCATGAGTAACCCAGGGGCCCAGTCTGGCCTGGTGAACACATCAGGCATGTTCTGTTCCATGCCCTATGTCTAATTGTTCCAACGTTTAAAGATTGGAAGAGTCGTCCTAGCTTCTGATTTCTTTCTTTCTTTCTTTCTTTTTTCTTTCTTTTTTTTAAATAGGAAGATTTGGCAGTTGTGGGCTTACATTGTTGTATGGTCATACTTGGCAAGAATAGTAGTGGCTGTCCTCAATAACAAGCACCTCCCACCTGGCCCTGGTCCTTCATTTAATGTTATTTTGTAAGCACTTTTGTTTGCTCCCTCTACTGGAGCTAGGGCCGGACCAAAATAGCCTTTTTAACGCTGGCTCACAATGCTTGTTACATAAGCAGAGAAGCCTTGGCTGTGGCCAGCTGAAATGACCAAAGTTCATGTACACATCAATTTGATGTCTGCTTTCTGAGCTGGAGACATTCTGCTTCCCCGTGAAAGCCGAGGAGAGACTATTCCAAGGCTGGAGGATGAGGATGAGCCGCTGTTGGGGGACCCAGCTTCAGCTCCAGGAGAAGGGATCATTAACCAGAGCTGCCGTTCGCGTATCCTTCCGTGTTATTCTTCCCTTTATTAGGGACTTTTTCTGTTGTTTTCTAATGCAACCCTGGGGAGGGGGGCATTGAAGAAATATTTGGGTGGGAGCTTCATCAAAGAGCCTAGGGTTTTACTAAGAAGACCCTCCCCCTTCGCTCTCTCCCTTTCTCTCTTTCTTTCTTCTAAATATTTTAGTCAAGTGCCTGATTATATTTTAACTACATTTCCTGGTCTGAAAAAGGCTGGGCAAATGGCCAGAGGAGAGCAAGCAATTGTCAAGAGGGGGAGTGACTCACACTCTGAAGACTGTAGAGAAGATAATCCAAAAATTTGGGGAAACGTATTAACCCGTTATAAGAATTAGTACCAAACTACATTGCAGCTGCAAGCTGTACTTGAGAGTTTCTAAAGTAGCAACAATGGAACACAGTCTTTATGATAGGTTAGCTGCCTGGTTAAAAGCCAGCATGTGTGAGAGTTCATAAAGCAAGGAATCCATCAAAAGACATAGAGTCCCCTTGCCTTGTTGCCAAAGTTGCCACTACTTGGCTTCCAAATACTCAGCTTGGGCTTTGAGTAGATATTGGCTCATTTATTTGGTAAGTAGAGCAGATAGGACCATACCTTTTCCCATTTAAAAAAATAGATTACTGAACTAGTTTCCTTGAGAGTGACAAGTAGCTGGTAATTATTATCTTTTTCTGTTGGCAATCTAGTTATATACTTAAGGACAAATTTGACCCAACACTAGTAAAAGATGTTATCTCTGAAGGAAGTCATGAGTTATGGATAGCAGTGTGCAACAAGGTTAGAAATGAAGTGTTTGTGTATTAAGGTTAATATTTTAATGTTCTATGAAACCGTTCCTTAAGCAAACAATAGGCCACAAATGTTCCATATAGTCCATAGTCAACAAATGACTCTTCTCCATGTGTAGGCTTGAGAACTATTGTGAGCCAGGATAGTTGAGGTCCTTGCCCTGAAGAGACTTGCCTTGTAGGGGGCAAAGATTGAAAATGGAGAAGTCGAGATGCAGACTGAGGAGCCCAGTGAAGGTAATAAAGCCAATGGATGAAACTAGGAGTGAATGGGGAGCCCAAAGTCTTCAGACTAAAGTGCAAAAGAAAAACCTCCTGAAAATAATGACATATTTAGTCATTTTTCCTAAGATGAAGCCAGTCATGACATACCAAGAGAAACCATTGCGGGGCAAAGAGGTCATGTTATGTAAAGATCTTAAAGTTGGGGTGTGCATAGAGATTGGGAAACCGAGATTGTAAAAAAAAAAAAAAGAAGGCCATGGTGGCTGGCCCCAAGAGTGGGACAAGCTAAAGGATAAAAGGAAGACAGGACCCAAGTTATAGAGAAGACATCAGAGGACTTTAATATTAAATGAATTAGATGAATTTGTGGCTCTGGACAGGACTGGGAAACTATATCCTACAAACTACAACCGAGCCTCTGCCTTTTTATAAATAAAGCTTTATTGGAATAAAGTAATGCCCATTTATTCATGTCTTGTGCCTTTTTACTTTTGCACTACACAAAGATCATACAGGATGGCAATAAAGATGAAATGGTTACCATCTGATCCTTTAAAGAAAGTGTGTCTCATTTTTTATGCTAGATTATGTGTGTTTTCATGGATTTACGAGCATCCTATTGAACTAGGCAGAATTGTCTACTATTTAGCTTATTTTCTCAAAAGATAATTATGTTTAATTACAAGAACAAGTATTTTTGTGAAAATATAAGTTTCCTTCAAAATAGGGATTAGGCTCATCTGTATCAGGTGATAAAGTAAACTAGTTGACCAAATATTGGTTAATCACAGCTGGGGTGACCTGACACAGCATGAGGCCCATAAGCACACTTAATTATTTCAATAGTATAACATGGCCACTAAGGACCCCAGTACTGCCGTTCTTGTGCCTTGCTGTCCTCGTGACACAGAAGTTACTTCTCACCATATCAGGAATGCCGCAATAATCACAGATATTAACATAGACAAAATGCTAGCTATGTCACAGTAGAGTAGGTTGGATATTTCTCTCTTTAGCCTCTTGATTAGGGATGAAAAAGATCTTCATAGTTCATAGCGTCCCTCTCCTCACATGTCACTGGTTAGATTGGCCTGCGTTCACACCACTGTCTGGTAAGGAAAATGGATTTGCGATATTTGATTTAGGCTGACATCTACCACTTGGGATCTTGGACTCCTAACTCTGGAGACTGAATGCCTAATGGAAGTCAGGGTTCTCTCCTCAAGAGCAGCCGGAAAGATGAGGTGTTCATCATGTGACAAGAGCCTCATGTAATAGTAATGACTTCGTGTCTGTTTTGAGCTACACAGAGAATAAATAGGAAAGATGGCAGCCAGCAAACTCAGAGCTGGAGTGAATCTGCCTCCCGGGATGTGGGTTGTCAATAGTAGGATATGGTTGGTGACATGACTGTCCTTTGATTCTATTGCTCTTACAACCGGTTGAGTAATCCATTCCCACATGCTGATAAATGCTCTCAAGGCAACATGTACAATACATTTGTCTTTCTAGTGAGTCATCTTCCCAAACAGCTGTCTACTGAGCTCGAAGAAAGCACAACTGTTTGAACATGGACTTGTTTTAATTGAGTTTTGCAAGTAGGGGCTTGATTCTGTGTTCGGCTACCCTGGGGCTCCCAAAGCACCTATAGTTATTTGTGTTCTTTACCTTGTAACTGGAAACCACCTCCTCCTCTAATGCTCTACTTCAGGGCCTATTACTTTGCTTTGCAAGAGATGTCCCACTGAGAAAAATCAGATTTGTTTCTTTGATCTTGTATGTATATCATCCATATCTAAAGGGCCTAGTGTCTGGACCTGGATGTGGTTTAAAGCCTTGTTCTCAGGAGGCTGTGTTAGTTGTTGGGTTAATAGCATTGTCTGTGGCATCTGTGAAATTCCTGCAGAAAGGAATATCCAAGGTCTGGTGAGCAAAACTCAGTAAGTATCGGATGGGGTGGACTGAATCCTGCCATAACTAGATAAACCTGACGGATACCCAAGCTTTGGATTTACTTTTCTGTTTAGCAGTAATTTTTATCATGATAGGGAAGTGATTGACATCCTGTATTGTATGTTTAAAAAAAAAACTTTGCTCAGACTAGGTCATTTCAATTTCAAGACTGTCACTTGGGTAGGATTGACTTTTGCAAAGCAGAGAGCTTAGCTTTGACTCCCTGATGGACTGTCTATGATTCCTAGTCTATGGAAATACAAGATTGCTTTGGTGTTGGTAGTTAGCCTTTGTATCCTTTGATTCTTTCCACTGTGAGAACACCTTCCGTGTGTTAAAGTGCGGTAGCATGTTAGGAAACAAATGAATAAGACATTTATTATATACCTTATATGAACCAAGTGTTTAGGCTCAGTCCTTACCCTTAGGACCCACAGTCTAGTGAGGCTGACTGACCTCCATGAAAACAGCAGAGACGATAAGAGGAGACTTAAAGGGCACAGGCAGTATTGTCTATGGGAAGACAGGATCCTAAACGCCAGACAGGGCTTATAGCAAGTGACTTTGAGCTAGTTAGTAAGCACCTATGAGTCTCACTTTGCTTATGTGTAAAGAGGAGATACTGTTCAGAATAGTTAGCACAGAATTACAGGTAGCGCAGAGGGAAATAATGGCTCTAGCATAACACTTGATGTATGGTTAGTGTTCAATAAGTATAACCTATTTTTAGGTACCACAAAAAGGGCAAGCCTTGGCAGCGCACAGCATTGTGACTCTGTGTAGATGTGGCAAACCAATGCTATCACTTGTGTCTCATTCTGTGATGTCGGGAATGTTGCCTAACTTCTCCATGTTTCAGAATCCCAATCTGTACAACCAATGTCATGACCATCACACAGAGTTGGCACAACACCCAAATGGTGTGAAAGGCAAAGCCCTTGGTGTGACTGCCACATGCCAGCTCAATACTGTCAACTTATTAATGTAACTACCGCAGAGGCTAACACAACAAAGGCAACAATCGGTCAAACCAAAAGCACTTTACAGGTGTGTGTCATTGGTTGCCATTGGCAGGGGTCAAAGCTGTTAGTTGTTGTGACTTTGTCAACAATTCAGCACCTGGTTTCTAGGTAGCAGATCTGTGGCACCTTATTTGTATAGTTTGTACAGAACATTAAACTATGGAAAATTTGAAAGTTGCTGTCTCTTTGTTTCCATTGGCCAGTGCAGAGTGTGACACACCCTGGCTCTTGATTCCTTCCCTCTTAAATGACCAAACTCTCCTGGATGTTTTCCTCTTAAGTTAAAGGAAAGGACTCCAAACATACTGGTGGGAGAATCTGCTCCACGGTTAGTCCAGTGCCCCAAGTCGTGTTCTGCTATAATAGTCTAATTTTGCACAGATCCTTCTGTGCATCAGAATGAGCTGAAGAGCACAAATGACCAAGGCATGAGATGACATGAAAGTCTAATCGGCTACATTGTTGAGACCTCACGGCTGGTCAGACTGGCAGTTTTATTTGCTCTGTTTCTGACTATCCAATGATATTTTAGAAACAATATTCTCATTTTCTAAATAAAGGAGCATGTTTTATCTACTCTCATATTAAACGTTCAGCAGAATTGACCCCACTCTAGTTGCTCACTAGAATGTACCCCTTGCCTAAGCCAGCCAGAGACTTGCTTTCAATAGTACAAGTGCCTGTACTAGAGAGGGCCAACCACTGTCACACTTGGGACTTGGGGCCTTTGTGCTTTACTTTAGAAGTCTGCAGACCTGCAGACCACTCCGTGGCACTTCCTGAGATGAGGCAGATGTGGTAGGAGGCAGAGGAGAGAGAAGGGAGAAGTTCAGTGACATCATTTAAACCTGCAAACAGTCTACAACTGGGGCTTTTCACATACGTGAACCGAGGAATTCACTTGGTTTTGTATTTATTTTTCTTTCAGAATCTAAATACACTCAAAGAGAGTGCTGAAAACATCCCGAAAGGGGAGTAAGATGCACTTTATTGATCCACCAGTTGGTTGAATATTCTTGGCAAACCAAAGCTTGCAGAATATGGTTGGAAAACTGTCCCAAACCCCTTTGGCAGCTGGACCGGAAAATAAAAAAGAAGTGCAGAAGTAGCAAATACTCTGTTACCAATTATAGATCTGGACCTGAGGCCAGCCAGAGGGTTGACTTTGTGTCCTCTTTACTGTCCCCATAAATCCAGGCACAGACATGGCCGCCCTCCTGGGGATGATGCATAGATCAAGGCAATCCAGACTTGCTTGGGTGGCTCAAGACAGTGTCCCTGGAAAGTGGTCTATACATGGAACTTTTTACCCAGAGAACAGATTGTTTTGGGGAAATGTATTCTGAGTTCCTTTGAAAATGAACCATTATCCTTATTTTTTTTTTATTGTTTACTCGAGATCACACTTAATTCCTTCCCAGAATTTCAGAGAAAGGGGAGGGCAGAGAAACTGGCTCTAGGCTTGCATTCAGCACCCTGTATTGTCTGTCCTCAGCTATCTTTTGCTGTAGGGGAATGGAGGGCAGTCACAGCATGACGACAGCAGCAGCCCTGGGGAATGGTTACTTGGAACGTGTGTGTATGCACTCCACACATACCGCATGCACATGACCTTAAAGTATGACGTGCACGCCACATGTGTCGCATGCGTCATCACGCAAGATCTCCACTGCAAGGACAGGTGTGATTCTTATTTTGTCTAAGGTGGGAGAAACTAAGCTCATGGTAGCAGCATCTAGGACTTGACCCCAAAGCTTTTATTTAGTAATCTAGTTCCCTGGCATGTACCTTTACCAGGCAAGAGAAAAGACCCACTGTTTGCATAATAATGGCAAAAGCATTTTCTATCCTTAGAATATGCATATTTTAGGTAAATACCAAGACATCATATGATGTCAACTCTAGAAAACTGCAGAATAGTACTTTGTTTGTTTGTTTATTTATTTATTTTGGTTTTTAGAGACAGAGTTTCTCTCTGTAACAGCCTTAGAAGTCCTGGAACTAGCTCTTGTAAACTAGGCTGGCCTCCAACTCACAGAGATCCGCCTGCCTCTGCCTCCCAAGTGCTGAGATTAAAGGCGTGTGCCACCACCACCCGGCCTAGAAAATAGAATTTTCTTAATGGGGTATAGAGATAGGGGATTGTGAGTTCTGAATGTGTTTGGATTATCTAAAACCTTTCTCTGAAATTTCACTGGAGATGGATGTGCTGTCTTTTATTTCCTCCTTGAATCTTATACAACTGACTGTAGATAACAAACAACAAACATAGAGAAACGCTAGTGAGTCCACTAAGATAATTAAATAAAAGACCTCTGATTATCAGAAAAGAGAGCAATTCAAACAAGATTAAGTAGTTAATGGGTTCATGGTTCCTGTCTTTAAACATGGGTGTGGCTTCACTGAGTCAGCTTAGGATAAACAAGAATGGCATGTGTATTTTAAATGCCATTCTTGGAATAGAGAAGGTTTTCTTTATAAAATTAGTTTCATAATTATTAAAAACCCTAAAAAAGGATGCAAACTTCATCATTGTATCTGACGTACAGCCAACTACACCAACTATCACCTTTGCTTGGAAGTTGTAGCTGATAGCAATAAATTTTTATAGATCTGAAGTGACATAATTTAATGTCACTTATGGCCAACTGGTGCAAAAACCTAAATAAAGGTGGTGGGACGAAGATGTGAAAATAAACAGTGGGGTGGGCAGAGAGACAGCACATGGCTCAATCATGTTATCTGCAAGAGAAGTTACAAAAGCACTAGAGAATAGGTGGGTAAACTTGCTCTCAACGCAGACTCCTTCCTTAACGGTTCAGTAATTACTCCAAAGTGGGGTTCTGCCAACAATGTGTGCTCAGAATGACAGGGTTATCACACTGATCCTCTCTCTTTTCCAGACTCCATTTGTTTTCATATGAAATTGGAACTCTGGGAAAGGTTTAAACTGTGACTACCATGCTGTGCAGTACGGTTTGAGACCTGAACGCACCACTGGGGAATAGCTGAAGCTTGTTGTGTTTGCTTTTGTACATCAGGAACTCATTTCTGTGTATGCATGATGACTTGGTCTCAGATGCTGTGCTGACCAGCTATCCTTTGCAGGGAAATGTGATGAGCACATCAAGGCAAGCATTTGCAGAGATAATTCCATGGTTAATGTTTTACTCTTGGTCCTGAGTTCTTAAGTATCTTGATCTGTTGTGTTTTTCTGCTGTTGTTTGGTCGTTTGGTGTGTGCCTCCTGACCAGTGATCCTCAAATCAGGGTGGACAGACATTGAAATTGGACAGTTTTATTGATAGGTCCAGCTTCATTCGAATTACTAGGATGGTTGGGATTGAGTACTTGATTTAAAAAGGTCAACACATAATTTCATAATTTGGATAAGGGTGTGCATACTGGGGAGTAACAAACTAAGATCTATGGGCTGAGGCCAATATTTTTGTATTGTCTAAGTTAAGGATATTTTTACCTTTTACATTTTGGTTTTGATTTCAAATTTTAAATGATAACTTTCATGGATATGTAAATCCCTGTGCATATCCATGACTTTATGACTTGACTACCCCTTCAAAAAGTTTTCTAAACATCTTACATAAATCACCATTTTAACCTTAATGTCCTGAACAACATCTGAAATAGGCATAAGGTTGAGATGGGTGTTTTATTTAATTGAATGGCCCACAGTGCTCTTTATTTAGTATGGGATACTGAACACTAGATCACCTAATTTACTCTGGAATGAATGTGACTGGCTTGGCCAGCTGAGTTAAACAGAAGCCATGCAGGGGCTGCTTAGGGTCAGAGAGTCAGTTTGCTTGATTCTATGTTGCTTAGTTATTTTGCCTTTATCCTTTAGTTATGGGTCTTAGGCAGCTTTCTTGCCATTAGGAGCGCATAGAGTCAGTGTGCCTTGTTATTATCTGTTGGTGTTGAATTTTACTACTGGAACAAATCCTTGGGTATTTGTTTCAAATGCGTAATGTTAGTCTATACCTTGGAAATTCTGAATCGGATTTGCATATGAACAAGCTTCTAACTGATCTGTGTACACACTCAGTTTGAAGGTGCTCTTGCCAGAATCCTGCCACAATTCCTTTTTACCAGAATCCTGGTATTCTGGAGTCACCTCTGCTTTCACAGCACCGTCCTCCTGACTCCAGAAAGGGATCTCATTGTAAAGGTGGCCTTAACTGACTTGCAGAGTCTTGCCATGGGGGAGATAAAATATACAACTCACATTGGGTGCTGTTAATTTGGAATGATGACATACAAAAAGTGCTTATTTTTTAGGTTTTTAGGCAATAATATCTAGATGAACATCAGTGTCCAGGAATGAGATGTTTCGAAGGATTTATAGGAAGCAAACAAACAAAAACAGGATTGGAACTGAGAAGGTCACAGGAAATAATGTCATTGGGCCCACGCACCCAAGCCCTCTTGTCAAATGAACAAAGTCTCCATAATATAAGTACTTATTATTTGTTTATTAGATGACATATATTAAGTATGAGTTGTACGGACCATTTCATGTTCTATCATTAGATGTACAAAAGCATATAGGGAAACTGTACTTCCTATCTACAGATGAGAAAAGTGAAGGTCAGGATAAAAATCAAAACAAAACGATAGCAATAACAAGAACCATACACTGCCGCTTTCAGCTCTCTCTCATCCATTACACTTGACTCTCAGCATGGTCAGAAGGAAAAGCCTCTTCTGGACACTCATTTGTGTTATTTTTTTTTAAGAAAAAAAACAAAAGAAACAAAAATCTTCAGTTCTCGGTGATGAAGCCATAGAATCCCTTTTATCACACAATACATTAGTATTTTCTTTTAAACACAAAAATAAAAGAAAGAGCTTCTTTGGTTGGCTTTTGAGACAGGGTCTCTCTATGTAGCCCAGACTCTCATGGAACATGCTATGTAGACCAGGCTAGCCTCAAATTGACAGAGATCTGATGGGGGAGTGTCATATATCAATCTGTTGATTTCATTGGTTAAGCAATAAAGAAACTGCTTGGCTGGCCCTCATAGGTTAAAACATAGGTAGACGGAGTAAACAGAACAGAATTCTGGGAGAAAGAAGCTGAGTCGAGGAGTCGCCATGATTCTCCCACTCCAGACAGACGTAGGCTGGAATCTCCCTGGTAAGCGCACCTCATGGTGCTACATAGATTAATAGAAATGGGTTAAGAGGCTGAAACTAAGGGGCCAAGCAGTGTTTAAAAGAATACAGTTTCCGTGTAATTATTTTGGGTAAAGCTAGCCGTGGGGCGGCCGGGTGCCGGGGACGCAGCCCGCCGCTCCTTATTTCAACAGAGACCTGACTGTCTTTGCCTCCCAAGTGCTGGGATTAAAAAAAGTATACCATCATATCCAGCAAGAAAGACATGTTTTTAAAATACAGAGGTTATGGCTCTCTAATTAAATTACAGAGTCATAGTAATAAAACAGCAGGGAATTGGCATACAAACAGATATGGGCATCAAAAGAAAAGTATAGAGGATCCAGAAATAAACCTACTTGGTTATAAACACTCAATTTCTTGACAAGCTGTCAAAAATATACATTGGTGAAAGGACAGTCTCTTCAACAAATGACACTCGGGAAACTGGATTTCCATGTAGAGAATGAAACTAGATCCATATCTCTCACTCTGTACAAAAATATCAACTCAAAAGTTATTCAAAGACCTGAATGCAAAGTGTGAAAATTTTCAATGAATAGAGAAAAGCATAGGCAGAACATTTCAAGATCCAGATGAAGGCGAGCACTTTCTGAGCAGGAGTCCAGTGGCACAGGAAGTAATCCTAAGGGTTGGAAAACGTGAGTATATGACTTTAAAAGTCAGCCTATACAATGGGGAAAACTTTGCCAATTACACATTAGAAAGGGCATTAATATCTGGGATATTCGAAGAGCCACAAAAATTAAACCTCCAACCCCCAAATCATCAACTGATAAATGTGCACTAATGACTTGAATAGACAGTATTCAAAAGGAGAAATATGAATGTGTAGTAAAAGGAGCAGCGGCCACTTCCTGCAGCCCAGCTCCCAGCTGCCTGGCTAGCTAGCTTATACCCCGAAATAACAACACACAAATTGTATTCATTTAAACACTGCCTGGCCCATTCGTTCTAACCTCTTATTGGCTAACTCTCACATATTGATCTAACCCATTTCTAATCATCTGTATTGCCACTTGACTGTGGCTTAGCGGCATGAGTCTAACCAGCATCGGTCTCAGAGAGGAGAGCCAAGACGTCTTCCTGATTCTGTTTTCTTTCTCCCAGCATTCTGTTCAGTCTACTCTGCTTATCTAAGCTGCTGTCCTATCAAAAGGCCAAGGCAGTTTCTTTATTAACCAATGAAAGTAACACATAAACAGAAGACCATCCTACATCACGAATGGACAAAAAATACTTGAAAAAGTGTTCAACATTCTGAGCCATCAGTGACATAGGTGAAAAATCAGCTTTGAGATTACATCTCACCCTACCCAGAACAAGTATCATCAAGAAGCCGTTGACAGCAAATGCTGGTGAGGATGTGGGGAAGAGGGAAGTTTTATCCACAGGTGAGGCAATGCAAGCACATCCACTATGGATGTGAGTATGACAGGTCTTCAAGAAAACCTGTAAAAAGAGCTACCACTTAGACATACACAATGCTTTAAGATGGACACAATGCTACAGTAGAATATTTTATTAAAAGCAAGTGTCAGCTTTTTAGTGTGCTTACGCTGCTGCTGACTGTTACTTTGTTTTGTGGGCGAACACAAACAAGAGATGTCACACAGTCAAGCTTGTTTCTGGGAAATTCTCTGGAGCTTTCAGAAGCTCTTTCAAGCCATGAGGGTGGCATTTGATGATTGACTGCTGAAGATGACACAGGGTGGAAATCTAGGGATGAAAAGAAGGGTGTTTTCCTCTGGAGAATCTCACAGAAGCAACTTATCTTGTAAACTACTAGAGAGTAGATTTAAAAAAAATGTCTGTCACATCCAAGTGATGACTCATTGACGCCCAACACCAAGTGCTTTGACTCCACAGAGTAGACCCAGGAGGAGACTCACTCAGAAGTCTGCTAGCTAGAGACAGAATCTGTCTTTCATTTTCTTATTAGAACAAAATTCTCATAGACAAATGGTACCAAAATGTCATCTGGCATCTTTCTGGCTGGCTCTGGGAAGAGTTGGTGGTTTTCACCTAGTTCCCAGAGCACATGGCTTCCCACCCCAGAACAATTGTGTGCTAGGCTACATTTTGCCAAACACATCAAATAAGCCCTGTTTAGAATACATTAACCTTAAGAGCCAAATAAATCCATCAATAGCATGTATTTGCCACCCACCATGCTCAGTTCCTGAGGAGGGTGGAAAGTCACAATTAAAAGGGAGCACATGGATTGAAGGTATAGAACATTCATCAGGGAAAATGTCAACTACCAAGTTCTAAAGCAAAAAAGAAAAAAAAGAATTTGGAAAATTATTTCCTGAGTTATTTCCAGAGAACATGAGCTCTGTGGGACATGACTAAGGGCTCCAGGGTCAGACAAGTTAAAGCATGGCTCCACTAAAGGGTTTCTGCACACAGGGCCTCTTGTGATTGGGCATCTGTCATATTTTTCTATTCCTGTGATGTGACACTCTAACCAAAACTAAATGCTGGGGTACAGATCATCACAGCGGGGAGGATATGGCTTCAGGAGCTGGAGAGATCTGCTCAGAGTGTGTCCTTCGCCTGAAAGCAGACAATGATGAGTTCTTATCCTTATTGTCTTTCTCCACTCACATAGTCTAGGTCCCAGGCTCAGAGAATGGTACCAGCCATGGTGGGTAGTATTTCTTGCCTCACTCTGATCCAGATCATTCCTGACAGGCATCCCCAGAGGCCTTCCGGTCTGCCAGTTTCCCAGGTGACTCCAGTCACATCCAGGTGATGACTGAGATTCATCATCATAACTTTTAAGTTCATCAACAAGGCTCCAGTATAGCTCTTTAGCCTGACTTCAATAGACTTGGGAAACGCTGACTTCAAGTTGTTACTCAAGTCCTTGTAACTGAAGACCATGAGGTAAAGCGACTCTGTCCTGGGTCATGGAGTTCTCAGCAGAGCCAAGATCAGGCAGTTAGCTCCTTTTCTTTGGAATTAGTGGCTTGCAGTTGAGGTTATTACTGGGTCTGCATTCCCTAAAGCAATGTATTTGAGGGAACCACTCTTTGCTTTCACAAATGTGTTGGTTGTGTGGTCCTATATTCACAGTTCAGGAAAATGAAAAACGATTCAGTATTTAGAAGACAAGGGTTTTGGAACTGCTATCTCTTCTGTGGTTATTATTGGTAAGCTGGCATAATATTTTTTTGGCAGGGGTGCGGGGAGGGAGCAGCTTTTTCTATAGCAGTCAGCTGAACACACAGTATTGACCTGCACTTCTTCTGGCCTCTGGCTAGAATTTTCATCTCATTCCAGGGGCAGTGGAATCCTCTGGAGGAGGATTTAAGAATGGTTAGGTCATGGAATTACTCAGACTGAAGCCTTTTCAAGGAAAGGGGATTTCTTTTCTCCATGGTATCTGCCTGAATACTTCACATGCATGAGATGCTAAATCAACAGTAAATGGCAGAATCATAAAATATGAGCAGAAGGAAGATTAGTAACAATCAGTACACTGTACACAAGTAATTGACTACAAGGCACTTAAGGAGCCACTGCCTATGGTTTTGTTTTGTTTTGTTTTTGTACAATATGAAAGCTATAGTTTTAAATAAGAACACTTTTCTTCCACATTGTATATGATTTTAGAAATGGAAACATAAGAAGGTTGAAAAATAATTTGAATGCTTAATCTGCTGAGCCCAAGAGAGTGATTTGTAGTACTTAATAATGCAGTTAGAACTAATTCCATTTTCCTAATGTGAATTGCTTTTCCAGTCCCCTGGCACATACCATATTGAAGCTTTTAGATAAATATTGGCTTCCTTGGGACTGACTTGGGTTGTTACCTCATTTGAAAGATGAGAAAACTAATTAATGTGTCAGGAAATTTGTAGGGTCATTAACTTGACTCTGACCTTCAAAATAAACATGTCAGCCTTAATTTTTAGTGGCGGTGGCTCACCTGTGTCCCAAATTCATGGAATCCTTCTCGGAAGGCACACAGGTTATTAATCACAGTGAATGGTGACAGGGATGTGGAGCTCGACCTTGAGTGATCCCCCAGAGCTGGGTCCCCTAGTGCAGTGGATGAAGATGCAAATAAAGAGAAAGGGTACTAAGAGAGGTCTTTATTTACTCTTTTATTTCCCTTCCCTGCAGTTTCCGCAGGCGGTCATAACCATTACAGCTAGAATCCGTAATGGCTCTATAACCATCCTGTAGCTTCTAAAACACTCTTGGAAATGAAAACAAATGATGCAATGAGACACACTAAACTTTTGGGAAAACTGGCCCAAAAGGATGCCGAAGCAAGCACACCAACCCATGCAGGGCTATCCCCTGCCCAGAGCACGTTCCTCTTGAAGATTAGCCTATGACCTTACACCTCAACCACCCAACTGCCACCCACAGGCTGCAAGGTGCTTTGTTGTCAAACCACAACCTCCCATTGTCCCTTTAAGGCTCCTGAAGCATCCTCCTAACATCTGTAAAACGCACCCCATTAAGCATCACAGAAGGAATAAACACACCCCTGAAAGCAGCATTATTGAAAATAAGGGTGTTACACAGCTGCTCCCCTAGCTCTAATTAAAAGGGAAGAATCGGGGGCAGGAAATTGATTTTTCCCTTAATGTTCAATCACTTGACCTACCTGGAATATCTGTACAATTTGCGGACACCCTCATTAGAGCTGCGCTAAATAGCCAAACCCAGCAGTGCCAAGCAAGACACCAACGAACAATTTTGTGTGAAGAAGGGAGCTTAATTAAAAGTGACTTAATTTCCAACCTTCGGGACTCTAGATGCTCAAGGTAGCAGGACCAGAGACATGTGTATATTTGAGATTAAAGTGAAGCTTTGGTAAAAACAAAAAAGTGGGGATTATTGGAGAATTTGGCAAATGGGTAGTAAATGAGAATTTTTTTTTTAAAAAAAATGAACTGTTTTATCTGTGGTTCAGTCACCTTCCCTCCAGAAAGCATCGCCTAACCTAACAGAAACGTTTTCTTTCCTATCTTTTGGCTTGTGCCATGGTTTTCTATAAATTTGCAAGAATGTTTCATACATAATAGAGATAAATTAGATTCTTGCCCTACTTGGTTTGTCCAAACTGTAAATAAACTTGTTTTATTTTTAAAAAAAAATTGACAGCTTTTGTTTTTGCATCAAAGATGCTTCCATACAACTGAATTAGGTTACCCATTAATGCCAGGCCTACTGAGCTGGTATGTCTGTGTCCTCATAGACACACAGGCAGACAGACTCTAAGGTGGCCTCAGGACTTTTCCTCCCATTTTGTTCAAGCCTGTGCCATCCCCTGCTGAATGTGGATAGGACCTGACACTTGCTTCTAATCAGTGGAAAATGGCAAAGTTACAGTATATGGCTGATTGCAATTCTGGTGGTTGTAACGCCTGTCTGGTAAGCGCATTCCCCCTTGCTGAGTTTGAAGAAGCACACTCTTATGCTTTCTCTGCCTGCACAGAGGGCAGAGAACCCTGGGAGGTCCCCTGTCGCTGTCCAGTTGGAAAGTGAAGCCATACTGATGGCCCGCAAAGAGCTGATTCTGCCAACAACCTCATTCGTTTGGAACCAGATCCTGCCCTAGTGGAATGGATGATGAGGCCCCTGTCCCCAAGCCTGGTCAACATTTGATGTCAGAGGACCCAGCCAAGCCTCAGCGATTCCCTAGTGCTATGACATGAAGTGACACTAGGAAACCAAGCCACATGGGTTGTGTGCAGACGAATGGCCACAGACTCTGTTGACAAAGGGGAATGCTGTAGACATAGGCTTCTCCTCTTTCACCTGTGGAAATGCATTTCACATTGCTGCAAATGAGGTCTGGACGTATGGAGCATCGGAAGTCTAACCTAGGCAACAACTCCATAAAGGTCCCTCACATCGGTTGTCTTCCTCCTTCTAGTTTTTCTGTCCCTGATCCACAGGGGCCATGGGGCAATCAGCTAATTTATAATTCTCTAAAGCCTTTTTTAATCATTAATGTGTGTGTGGGATTAGCAGACAACTTTGGGGAGTTGGTTATCTCGTTCCACCACAGGTTCTGGGGATTGAACTCAGGCTTTAGGATTGTACTGACAAGGGCTTTCACCTGTTATCACACGGGCTTCTAATTTATGGATCTGGACTGCTTCTGGATATTAAATGATTTGTTTCTGTGAGAAAGAAAGAGCCATTATTGGCAAGGGTTGTTGGTGATTGGTATCTTTTTGGGAGAGCAGAACTGGTCCACAGAACATCTACCAGTGTGCTCTACAGACTCAAGGGGTCTGTCTCCTTCTCATTCTCTATGCTGTCCTTGCTAGCAACAGTCTAAATGAATTGCAATGTCTCTTGACGAAGGATGCTCTTGTATATATTACACAGAGTTCTAAAAACATGCTAGGAAAACACAAGAGTGGAAACATGATCCAGTAAACATTTTATTTTAAAAATACGTGAAGTGTCTTCTCTCTGATGCTTAGCATTAAGAGTATAGAGTGCCTTGTGTCCTTGGAACACACATGCACTATTTAAAAGTATCCCCAAGTCTTAGAGGCTAAGGCAGGCAGATCACCACAAAATCAAGGACGATCTAGTATATATGGTGAGTTTCAGGACACTCTGGATCTCATGGTGATCTGCCTTGCCTTAGCCTGTAGATTACAAATTGGGAACCTCTCTTTAAAAAAATAAGCCGCAAGACATAAAAGGGAAAAAAATTTCTTGATTCTGCAAAGCCTTAAAAAAATCAGCATCTCCCCCTCAATTAACTTTTAATTTTGTTTTCTTCTTTTATAAAATAACGAGGTGAGGTATTTGAGACCCTTCTGACCACCCACTCCTAGCAGGGACCAGATGAGGCCCGGCAGGTCTATACTTACATGCCTTACCTACCCAGCTCTCCAGCAGCCTCGCTCCCAGGGCAGCACGCACCAGGCACTGCGCATGCGCTGGCTCTGAGGTTCCCTGGGCTCTGTGGCCGTTGGGGAGGTTTCCATCCCTTTGGTTTTTGACCCTCTGTGCTTGCCCGCTCCGTCCCTGCCTCTGCCCCAGCCCAGCGCTGGCCCTGCTACTCTCACAAGAAGGTGGCAGCCTGCTGCCCCATGGGCAGCGGTGCCCAGATGAACCCCAGCGCCCCAGGCTGCCCCATGGCTTCGCTCTACGTAGGGGACCTGCACCCGGATGTGACCGAGGCGATGCTCTATGAGAAATTCAGCTCGGCCGGGCCCATCCTTTCCATCCGGGTGTACAGGGACGTAATCACCCGTCGCTCCCTAGGCTATGCTTCCGTGAACTTCGAGCAGCCTGCAGATGCAGAGCGCGCTTTGGACACCATGAATTTTGATGTCATCAAGGGCAAGCCGGTCCGCATCATGTGGTCTCAGCGTGATCCGTCACTACGCAGAAGTGGAGTAGGCAACGTGTTCATTAAAAATTTGAACAAAACCATTGATAACAAAGCGCTATATGATACATTTTCTGCTTTTGGGAACATCCTTTCCTGCAAGGTGGTTTGCGATGAGAATGGCTCCAAGGGGCACGGATTTGTACATTTTGAAACAGAGGAGGCAGCAGAAAGAGCCATTGAGAAAATGAACGGGATGCTTCTGAATGACCGTAAAGTGTTTGTTGGACGGTTTAAGTCTCGAAAAGAACGGGAAACGGAGCTTGGAGCAAGGGCCAAGGAGTTCACCAATGTTTACATCAAGAACTTTGGGGACCACATGGATGATGAGACCCTGAGTGACCTCTTTGGCAGGTTTGGACAGGTCTTAAGTGTGAAAGTCATGACCGATGAAGGTGGAAAATCCAAAGGATTCGGGTTTGTCAGCTTTGAAAAGCATGAAGATGCGCAGAAAGCGGTGGAGGAGATGAATGGAAAGGAACTCAATGGCAAACACATTTATGTTGGTCGAGCTCAGAAAAAAGTGGACCGGCACACAGAGCTTAAGCGCAAATTTGAGCAAGTGACCCAAGACAGGAACATCAGATACCAAGGTATTAACCTTTACGTGAAAAATCTTGACGATGGCATAGATGACGAGCGTCTACAGAAAGAATTTTCTCCGTTTGGAACGATCACCAGTACAAAGGTTATGATGGAGAGGGGTCGCAGTAAAGGGTTCGGTTTTGTGTGTTTCTCCTCCCCCGAAGAAGCTACCAAAGCAGTTTCGGAAATGAATGGTCGAATTGTGGCCACGAAGCCACTGTATGTAGCTTTAGCCCAGCGCAAAGAAGAGCGTCAAGCTCACCTCACTAACCAGTATATGCAGAGAATGGCAGGTGTGAGAGCTGTGATGAACCCCTACCAACCCGCGCCTTCAGGTTACTCCATGGCCACTCTCCCACAGACTCAGAACTGTGTGCCAGGCTGCCCTAGCCAGATGACTCAACCAAGGCCAAGTGCTCGCTGGACTGCTGCGGGTGCCAGGCCTCATCCATTTCCAAATGTGCCTGCTGTTATCCACCCAGCTGCTCCTAGATCATCACTTAGTACTGTAAGACCAGGTCCTTCCCATATTCCTCAAGCAGCGTCCGCACATCGCGTAACTAACACATCAGCACAGACAGTGGGTCAACATCCTGCAGCAGCAGCTGCAGCTGCAGTTTCTGCAGCAACTACTTCTGCTCGCTCGGTTCCAAAGTATAAATTCGCCGCGGGAGTCCGCAACCCCCAGCAACATCTTACCGCACAGCTGGTGCAGCAGCCTGCTGTTAGGGCACAGGCTCAGGAACCTTGGACTGCTTCCATGTTGGTCACCGCTCCTCAAGAGCAAAAGCAAATGCTGGATGAAAGGCTATTTCCTTTCATTCAAGCCGTGCACCCGAGTCTTGCTGGTAAGATCACGGGCATGTTGCTGGAGATGGATAACTCAGAACCACTTCAGATGCTGAAGTCTCCAGAATCTCTGCGCTCTAACGATGATGAAGCTGTAGCCTTACTCCAAGCCCACCAAGCTAAAGAGGCTGTCCAGAAAGCTGTTAGCAGTGTTTCTGGTGTCTTGCCTATTTAAGCTGATCGGAAACCTTGAAAAAGAAATTCACATGTCACAGAAGAAAAATACCTAAACACTGAAAAAAATTATTTAAAAAAATGGTAAAATATAAAATAAATAAAAAAAGGAAAGGCAACTTTGAACTTTATGTACTGAGCAAATATCAGGTCTAGTGTTCGGCGTAGACTGATATAAAATCTGCACCACCATCCCCCAGAAATAGTAAAATCTACAAACCCATGTTTTGTGGACCCCAGGAAAAGCATTTTCAGCAAAGTAGAAACATTTGAAGCATTTAATTTTGTGATTCTTTATTGTTGAATAGCTCAATATGTCAGTTCTAACAGCAGAACTGATAACTGGGCAAGGAAACATAATTTGAATTATAAAATCCTTGCTTTAATAACTTACACAGTGAGAAAAATATCAAAAACTTACATGGTGAAAAAAATATCAAATTATTTAGGTAGGGATAATGTGCTCTATCATTTTCTTTGTATTTCTCTATAAAACTATATGTTAGAATAAAGACCGACCAGATGACTTAATCTTGTGTGGGGAGGCTGTTACTTTGCACACTGATGGTGTAAGACCCACAAGTTCCTGGACATTGTCTTTATACAGTAAGAAATCTTTAAGGAAATGGAAACCATTGCTTTCATGACCTTTCAGAGCCCCTGACTTGCCTCCTGATAGATGAAAAATCCAATCAGGGAAACTGAGACAACAGGCAACAGAAGGACACAGGAGGACATAGCTTAGTCCTTGCTGCCTCTTTAAGTTCCGCTGGTGGAAGAAAAGAGGCACAGAAGAGCCATTTCCCCTTTTACCCAGTGAGAAGGCTGGAGCAGATGCATAAATGGCAGGCACAGGAGGGTGGATATTTAAATGAGGTTAAGAAAATACAAGAAAAAAGAACAGTTGCAAGTAGCAGATCATGGATACAGACGCTGCTGCAGATAGAGTCCTAATAAGCCAGGATCATATACACTCTCACTAATCACTGCCCAACATGTAAATCAGCCACCATGTGCATGGAGTAAACATTGGTACTGGGAACAATAGTGTATAACAGCCCCATGGTCTTTGTAGGAGAAATCACCCGGTGACAGCATAGGCAAGGACACCGGAAGTAGAGTGAGCTAAGGATCCAGGCGAGAAGCTCTGGGAGAGGTGGGATCTTTATGATAGGGAGGCTGGGAGGAGAGGAGGAGAGAGGGAGGAAGGGAGAGAGATTGATAGATACACACACACACACACACACAGACAAAGACACACACACACACACACACATACATACACAGAGATAGACAGATGGGTACACACACATATACACACAGAGACAGACAGACAGACAGACACACACACAGAGGAAATCTCCACAAATTTGGAATCCAAGTGAAGCAAGGGCATCAGGAAACAGGAGGCGAGGAGTTCCCCTCGACTGCTGGACTTGTGACCCAAGGCATTTATGGGGCTCTTGCAAGTATCAACTTTCTGATCCTCTTGCTTTAAAGCCTCCTAGAGTCCCAGTGCATAGTGACAGGGTGTGGCTGTGTATTCCGTGGTGGCTTAGTACGTCATAGCTGAGATGGCACAATGAAATATAGAACATCTGAATCTTTTTCTGGGCCTTAGTATGTCCTCAATGTATGATAGTTCTCATTCTGCTTTTGGGGTGTCTTCATCACTTCATGCTGAGAAATCCAAACACAGTAATATTTTTAAGACATGATCCTTAGGGAGACTACTTTTAAGTGAGGGAAGTATTTTTCCTGTAGGAGAGAGAGCCAAGGTTTGGGAGAGAAAGTGACAGATCAAGTCAAATGGATGGCATCAGTAGGGTCAGTTTGGCTTTTCCTGTACTCTTCCCAAATAAGGTTTGACATTGTGATGGTTAACTGTCATGGAATGAGAATTCACCTAGGACACATTACACCTCTGGGTATGTCTTTGAGAGCATTTCTTATTATGTCTCTAGAGACATTTACATGAAGAAGGAAGATCCTTCCAGAATGTGGACTGCACCTCCCATGGACTGGAGTTTCTCATTGATTGAAAAGAGAGCAAGCTGAGGTATCACCATTTGTCTCTTTCTGTTTGCTGATAGTGGTGGACAAAGTCACTTCATGCTCCCTTATGATGGAAGCTGTTTTTTTAAAGAATACCTCCAAACAGCTCCTGGCAGTCCTTGAGACATTTGTCTGCCCACAGTGTTATGTTCACCGTTTTTTTTTTCTGATTTTTCAGGGCTTTGGGTTTATAGCCTTATCACCCTCCAGTGGTATGAATGGCCCCCAAGTTCCTTCCCAAAGCCCCAAAGCTGTCCCCTGGGCCCAAGAAATGTTTTGTCCTTAAGTAAGACTTCAAACGGATTTGAAATTAGTAAATAAAATTTGAAAAATGTTACTCATAACTTCAAAACAAAATTCAAACTAAATTTAAAAATACAAGTAGCCCGGCTGGTAAAGGGGTTGAGGAAGAGCCAGACACAAACAGCTGCATCAAGTCTTTGGGTACCCAGGCACAAAAGTAGTCAGAAGGGACAGGAATGTCCACGGGCATCATGGGTTTACAGGGGTGCCAGTAGAGAAATGACTGGCATGTTTTAGGACCCAGAGTGAATTGGTGGATGTAAAATAATGACCCAACATCAACTGCCAAAACCTGAATGCAAATGACAACGTCAGACATGAAGATAAAAATGATACCCCAGCGTACCTTCGTGCCAGATGATGAACTAGAGGAGAAGGCAGAGAATGCAGACTCGAGGAGGAAAGACCCTGAGAGGCAGTGGGTAGATAGGAGGCAAAGCAGAAATTCAAACAATGCTTGTTCAGTCCACAAGTATCTGGCACCAATGCAGCCATTTCAGTGACCATGGTGGACGGCGTTCACCAGCTGAGGGGCTGCACTTTGGACTGCATGTGAAATGAAGCTAATACAGGCATCTCAGCAGCACTGGCCTCTCAGGGGAGCTGGTTATGCTGTTGTACCTGTGGAAAATGTAGCTCCAGCACGCTGTAGTTGCTACTGTTTTTTACATTCTTACTTACCTGGTAACTTTCAATATTCTTGGGGTGAAGGCATCAAGGGGATGGGTAAGAATGCAGCTCTGATCTTACCAGACACTGGAGAGGCCAATGATCTACAAATTCTGCCTTTCACTGAGGTTTTAAATATTTTAAAAGCTATCAGGATTAACTGGGTTATATATAAAATTGCCCAGAAACCAGAATCCCAGCAAGTCCCTTACAGGGACCACTGTTTTAAAAGCACTGCAGAAATATAATGTACTCTGGCAGTCGAATTGCCTTCCTCAACCAGGAGGTAGGAGAAGGCAGGAGATGCTGAGAGAAGGTCGCAAGGCCCGGGATTCCCCACCTTCTGGTCATCCTCTGACATTGGCCAGATGCGTGTACTTTCATCTGTGTCTGTTTCTGGAACTGATTTAGGGTGGAGATAATTAAGTACATGGGTTTAGAATGGCAAAAGTCTGTTTCCCGTCTCTAATATTAGCTTCCTGAGCAACAAACAAGCTGTTCTGGTCAGAGACTTCCTAATGGTGCATTGAATCCCTTCACATTATTGCTGGGAAAAAGAATTTTTTTTTGCGAAATCCATTCACCTACAGAAAAGCCTTGTCTATGCCAAGATCCCAAGCTACCTGGAGCCGTGGCTAGCCAAGTGTTTTTATCAGGACTTAGAAGGCAGCTAAAGGGCATGTTTCCAAGGGCGACTCCTGCCGAGAGCATCTGGTTAGCTTGGCACCCTGGTGAATGACAAGGCACTTTTGGCCACATCCCCTCCCAGAGCACCTGGAGTGTAGCCCCGAGGGAGATCCTCTCACTCCTTTTCCACTTTTCCAAAGGATGCTGCACCTGCTGTTGACACATCTGGAGCTCCAGCTTTCCCATCATCCCCCATTTTCTGGGAGCGGTTATGACTTTTTAAAGCCAAAGGACGGATAGCCCTAGCAGGCAAAAGGAAAGTGTGTCTGATGTGATGAATCCTCATGAAGCTGAACTCGTAATAGGGGGAGGAGAAGGGTGGGGAAAGGGGAGAAATTCGAGTTAAATAATCCCAAGATGACTCTGAAAGAAGAGAGGCAGAGAGCTGGGCAAGACAACAGCTTTTTGGGAACCCAAAAGTCACTCCCCCACCTGGTCCAGCCTCTTAAAGGCCATTGGCTGAAGGAGGTTCCCCAAGCTCCCCAAACTCAGTCAGAGCTGTCAGACACCTCACTCTGTCCCTAGGTAGGACCCGCTACTCAGGAAGTGCTTGCCTTCCTTGAACACTGTTAACTGCCAGGCGTGAGTGAAGGGTCAAGGGCAATGCTTAAATTGTGTCTGTTTGCTCATAGCACTTATTGGTTTCATTTCTTGGTTTTCCTTTTAAAATAATGAACCCCACAATCATATCTGTAGAGCAACTGGGACATTTGTTTAAGGCCATAGGCATTTGTTTCTGCTGTTTGGGATGTGATAATTGGACAAACAAACGTACCTTCTTTGTGAAGAGCGCTTTACTAACAAACTGAGGAACTCTCCACTTTCATTACTCTGCAGAAATTACCTATAAGCAGAGGCAGTGAGGCCATTGACCTGGAGCATCAAGAACAAGGGGATGGAGGCGCTGGAGTGCTCAGAAGAACTTGCATAATGATTTACTGAAGATGCTTCTCAAAAGGGAAACAAAAGCCCACAAAAGTCAGAATATCATTCAAATTTGAAGGAACTTTCTTCATTGATTTATTTTGTTTTTGTTTTTTCTAGATAGGGTTTCTCTGTGTAGCTTTGGAGCCTCTCCTGGAACTACTTTTAGACCAGGCTGGCCTCAAACTCACAGAGATCCGCCTGCCTGTGCCTCTCAAGTGCTGGGATTAAAGGTGTGTACCAACTCCTTTTTTTCCAGAAAACTGGTATTTGAATAGATGAGTCAAGATGACTGGCAGACTGCTCACAAGACAGACTAGCAGAAAACCGTAGTTTCTGGTTGCCTGCGTCATCTCGCAAATGTCCTATCCCCTCTCTCTGTTTAGAAGCACAACAGTTACCCTGCACAAAAGGAGGCTGCTCAGTGTTTAGCTCTGGAGAGAGACCTAGCAATTTACTAGCCTATTGTGTGACTGACAGTGGGAACCCTGCCCACATCCCTAGTGGGCATGGATTAACGGGAGTCCGGAGGTGGGTTTGCTCCATAGTGAGGACCCAGAAAACATGGGAAATAGCCCAGGCACAGCGGCAGCCCGGAAAATGCATTGCTGAGATGGTGGTGGAATGCACTGTGCCAACTCTTTGCTTGCAAACTCTATTTGAAGTCATTGAGGATCCCAAATGGACCTTCATTTATATGTCTCCCTTGATAGATAGCCATTACATAAGAAATTCACTGAGACTTTTAAATTTTTTGTGTAATAACCCATCTTAAAATCACAACAAACATGCCTATTAAGCAACATTTTAACAAAAGTGTTTTTTTCAAAGAACAATCCTCAGGAATAATAGAATTGGCATTGCATTACACTTTTGAGCTTGGTTTATGGTTCTAGAGATTGAACTCAAGGTCTGTGCATGCTAGGCTAACATCCTATTCCTAGCATTAATTTTGCAAATTATCATTTGATACCTGTGTTAGTAGAAATTAGGAGAGTTTTCATATTTGCTTTTGATATAATCGGTTGCAACCACATACACCATGTTGCTTCTGGAAAGGTCTATCTCATGTGTTAGAGTGGTTGAGAATAGTGAAGAAAAGCCAATAGTATTTCAGCATTACAAAAATTGTCTTGGCCTCAAAGATTCTCTGAACGGGTCTCAGTGACTTTCACATCTTGAAATGATTTAGAACAATAATCTCTCAAACTCCAAACTGTGGCAAGTGCCCTGAACACTGATGAAGAAAGACCATGAAGGCAAAGTATGGGAGCATCAGGACAAAGAATAGTGAATGTCTGAAGCACCAAGGAGAAGCTGCTTTGTGCAATAAACTGTACTCAAGGACAGGTGTGGAAGACAGTCAGGAGCCAGACATCTTATGGGGCAAGTGTGTGCTGTAGACTATTATTTTAACTAGGCAAAGTTGTGTTACATTTGTTTATGCTGCAGAATATTATTTTAACAGTGTAAAAGGGCATTAGCTGTGCACATGTTGCCCTTGTTTAATTATGAAAAGCTGTTTTACCTTGCCTGCCTATAGCACCGGATTGGTCTAATAAAGAGTTGAATGTCCAGTAGCTAGGCAGGGGAGGTATAGGTGGGGCTTCCAGGCAGAGAGAATAAATAGGAGGAGAATTCTAGGCTCAAGAAGAGAAAAGAAGAAGGAGGAGAGAATGAGAGACACACCCGGGGCAAGAACCCAGCCAGACACAGAGAAGCAGTGAAAGTAAGATATACGGAAGTAGGGAAGGTAAGCCCCAAGGCCAAAGGTAGATAAAGAGAAACAGGTTAATTTAAGTTAAAAGAGCTAGCGAGACACTTGCCTAAGTTAAGCCAAGCATTCAGAAATAATCAGTGTCATGATTTGGGAGTTGGTTGATGGTCCAACTGAAAATGCCCGAAAAAGTATGAATTGAGTTCTCAGAAGGAACTAGACAAATGCCTGTGATTTAAACCTATCACACATCACAGGTCATGGCTTCTCTGCCTTTCTCATCTTTCTTCTTCAGGACAGCACATCAAAATGATGTTGTTCCATATCTTCTCAAAGCATCAAAGCACAGTGGTTCAGAACATGAGTGTTTCAGGCATACAGACCTAGGTTCCAATCCAGGATCTGCCACTTAGGAGCTATGTGGTCCAGGGAAAAGTTACATAAGTTTGCCGATTCTCAAATATATATAATGAAATAATGGATCTGGATCATCTATAGAAATGTAAGTTCGAGTTTCCCAAGACTTGCATTGTACTGGCCCCATGTTTTGACCACTACTATGGCAGAAGTGGCTTTGCATGACTTATGAGCACAGATTTGGTGGCCCTGATGCCTTTACCCTTGTGGTCTTTACCCCTAGAGTGACACACTTTCTCCAACAAGCCACACCTACTACAACAAAGCCACACTTCCTAATAGTGCCACTCCTCATGACCTTATGGAGGGCCAATTGCCTTCAAACTACCATACTAGCTAAGCCTCTAAACCCGGGGCTTAGGTAAGGAGGACGGGAGAACTTCATTTTCACACACAACTGTAAGAAACAACCAAGTTTCAGATAACTTTTGGGGTGGTTTCTGAGGTGACTAACTTGCTGTTATTTGTCCATTTGATGTCCCTGTTTGTAACCCAGCCATCGCCAACTGACACAGAGCTAGGGGATGCCTGAGAGCTTAGAGAAATGATGTGGGGTGCCCAAGGCAAAGCACAGAACCCAGACGAGGAAAGAGGAGTTTTGTTGTCCTCAGTTTACAAAACTACCCAAGATTTCCCAGCTAACAAAAAGGTGATGCGCTATCTATGTCTGTAATTGAGTCTCTCTTCCAGAGCCCCTTAATGATTTAAATACATCAGCTAACATTTGTTGATGAAAGGATGCTGAGTTTTAAGCTAAGCAGAATGGTAGTAGGCCTCTGGGAAATTAGAACCAAGAAATAAAGGAAACATTGGACTTAACTAAACTCAAACCTGCTGTGAGCTCTCAAAACAGCATCACTGTCCAATATTGAAAATGCTTAATATTATGTCATTCTGGGTGGGTCTAGAATAGGACTACATTTTTTTTGACAATATTTTTCCCAGGGCCATATCCAGCAAAAACAGTCCAAGGATAAGACTTGCAAGTTATGCCTATATAATGCATCTGTAAATATGGAGAGTCCGGGGGGTTGGAGTGGGGGATGGACAGAGTTTGCTGGATGTGAGACTTAAAATCTTTTAAAACTGCTTTAGTCCTGCTCATTAGGGAGAGGAGGGCTGGAACCAACCACCCATGAAAATCTGAAATTCATTCAGTGATGGTGTAATTTTTTCCTCAGGTCAGAATTATTTGACCTAAAATATATTTTAAACAACCAAGTGGTAACATGTCTCTCTTTCTAACTGCAATTGCTTGTTATTCACACAGTTAAAATAACTTCCCCACCCTGGTGGCAAAAAGAACTTCGTCTTGCCAGAAAACAACTGTCCTGTTGATCACAAGAGAATTCTGACTTTGCAAAAAAGCACATGTGAAATCACTCAGCAGGCTGCAAGGCAAAAATGTCAGCCTCGGAGAATTTAATCAAGAAGGTATTTCCTCCTGCAGACTTCCAACAGTCAGCATGCAGAAGATGGGCCTGGACACATCTGCATGGCATGTGTAGACACTCACATGGCAACATCTCAAGACAGAGTTGAAAAGCCTTTCTGGAGCTCCACCATCAAGTGACTGACTCCTGCACAAGATCAAAGTCAGGTTCAGTCATTCTACCTTTCATTAACACTGCTCCTCGGAGATAGCAAGGACAGATATGAAGAACACAGGTCTTCATTTTTTGGAAGAATGGGAGATAAGCACAAAATTAAGTTGCTTCGTGTCCTCTAAAAGTAATATCCCTTGCCCGATTGCACGGGTCTGTATATCAGATAGTGTATGTGTTTCTACATGGATGCCTTTGTTCTTGACCATATTTACAGCCACCTGGACAACATTAGGTTATTTCTGCAGCTTAAAAACAATAGTTTCTTATGTACACCTCCATGGGCATGATACATGTCACACACATACATGCACATCCACGTATACTATACATATATGTGTGTGTGTCTGTATATACACATACATAAAACTACATGAACAAAATTCTAAATCAAAAATCTATTTTTCTGAAGATAATATTTCAATTAAAAAACACTAAGTGAAATAGTCAATTTGTGGCCCTAAAGACATTAACAAAATGATATAAATGATATATACAAAAGATGCTTATTTAATTATAAGCTTATTTAAATATCCACAAATACCAGCAACATGATAAAATCCAGATAGGTCTATTTCCATTCCACCACTCTCTCTACTGAAATGGGGACTTGAGTCGTCTAAGCAGGATCCTTTACTCCTAAGTTATTTTATCCAACAGAAGCAAGAGTCATCTTAAAACAGTCATCTTGTCCAATCATCTGCTCTGCTTAATATTTCTTAATGGCTTCTTATTGTTTGTTACAATAAAGATCCAAAGACACAACACAAAGCTCCCAATAACCAGGGCCCTTCTGACCTTCACCTTGATCACAAAGTACTCTCCTCTTGATGGCTGTAAGCAGTCTTCCATGTCTCCTATTGTGCTTGCAAGTGTCTCCTTTCCAAGATGGCTTCATGCTTCTCTTTTCATGACCTGGGATGCCTTTTCTCTGGTCATTAATATGGCTATCTTGTCGCATCATCCAAATCCAGCCCAACCCTGCCTTCCCAGAGTACCAACGGGAAGTTGCTGTCTCTCCAACAGCTTCTTGCTGTACTACCACTTTTGGTTATTTCCATTCAGGGCTTCCATCATGGCTTGACATGCCAGGTTATATGGTTTCTTAGGCACTGCCCATCTCTACTGCTGGAAAGCAAGTACCCCAGAATGATGATACTGACTTTTTCATTCACTGCAGGACTCCCTGTGTACAGAAGTATCCAGTTTACATTTCACAAGGATTAGTCCAGCTGATCTCTAGATAACTGATTGTAGAGGAGCAAAATTGGAATGGAGGGAGATAGCCTAAGAACTGAGGGGAAGGATGAGGGTGTCATCTGTGACCAAGTTGAGGGTAGTAGAGTTAGAACATATTAGAGGGTGGAGGTATATCCAGCAAGACTAGACATTTGGTTGAACATGCAATGTCCTCAAGACAGTTTGAAAGTTGCCCTCTTTAAAGTGAATTCCTTACATAGGTTCCATCCTCCAAAATGTTCTATGACCAATAACCCCAGTTTTCTATGCAACTAGCCTGCTGCTGCCCATAAACAATGATTAAAAGAGTGACATAAGACACAGAGTACCCATACATAGGTTAGAAGAAAAGTTAGTACGTTTTTAGTTCCCAGGACTGTGCTTGGCACTATTTTTATCCCCTCTCGAAAATGCCTGAGTACAAGTGATGAATCATATGATTCCCCCAGGTACTTAGGGAAGTCAGTAGCCCCTGAAATTGATAGGCATTCTGACCAGCAGGAGTGCCTAGTGTTGAGTGGTAGTCAAGCTAATAAAATCCAAGCTCTATAAATGCATTAGTGCTAGATAAGCAGAGAATGGGCGATACTCCATATGACAGATCTGTCAGGAAGGCTTGTCGCATCTTGCAGAGTTGGAAGGTACTCTACATGGCAGTGAAGCAGAATGACCCTAGTTACTCCTACTGTGCTCTTCACTGAGAGTCATCGGGCTCTTGTCTTCTTCACCATTTATGAAGCTACGTGGCAAAAATAGCACCGCAGTTGGCAGTAGAGTCACATGAGGAATGCACAGGCTTTGCAAAGACTTTCTTACTACATGGCATCTGTAATAAGTAGCAATGGAGTTCTAATTGCCACCACCTCTCAGCTTGTACTGGAGTATCTCAAAGGGGTCACCAAGACAGTGAACTGCTTAACCTCATGCTGTATACATGGGCTCAGAGTTGGACCATGACATATCATATTCCTGAAAACTGGGAATAGAAATGATGAATCATAGTTAAAAGTGTCTTTTCCCCTTCCCCCCTATAAACCCTATGTTTTGAAGACACTTCAACCTTAGAAAATGGAGGGCGATTTTTATAAGTGATTTTAATTTTAAATCCTAGTGGCTCAGTAGTTTTCATGTTTTTAAATTGTTGATCGAGCTTTCAATGAACAATTAAACTATACACTGTAACAACTCCTGCACCTTTCCCCATCTCTCTCTTTTTATGAAAAAGATATTACTCCTATTTAATGGATGCATCGGTTGTTTATGCCTTAGAGAAGCACATTGAAAAGATTTTAGCAATGCTCAAAGAGAAGTTGATCTTCTGAAAAGATTTAATTTAACAGGTCACTGATTATGACTCCACCAGGCATTTCCTTAGTAGAAAAGATGAGGTGATATTAAAATTCAATTGGTGCTGAAAAGTGGTTTAAAGTTTTAATTAATGCACATTGTTTCAATTAATTGGGGAAAATGCATTCTAGGCTTCTGAAGTCTATTGTAGAATTTATTATTTGTACTTAACATCTTATGAAATATCACTGTTGCTATTGCTCTCTATTTTGTTAACCGCTGTCCACAGCCAGCAAGAGAATCTCAGAACTGAGTGGTATGGGAGGCCATAGTTCTTTTAGAGAAAGGCCCACGTATTTTCAAAGCAGTCCTTATATAAGGGGATTCTCTGACTAAAAGTTGATTCTCTGGAATGCAGAAAATCTGAATGAAAACCAACAAGTTTAAAACTTGACAGATCAGTGATTTAACTTTAGATACTAAGAAAAGCAGTTATATTATGTCCCTACTGAAGACTATGCAACTTCTATGAAAAAACATAAAATGGAACATGTGGCCATTATCTCTGTAAAGACATCACACAAATACACACAAAGAAAACAAAAGACAAGGAAAGTGGGCCTATACTACCTAGCAAAGGCTCCCAGATGTTGGAAATTGAGAAAACTATTTTATTATGTGAAAGTTTTACCAAAGTGTCATTGGAAGGAACAAGACTGACACTTCTCTCCTCACTTCTCTCCCCTCATCCCTTCAATTAAAACTCAAAGCAGAACAAGGCTTCCTGGCTGAGCTATGAGGAACGCTATTCATTTTTCTCCTGACCTGATTAGTCAGACTGTCTTTCGAAAGATTAGTTTTCAATCTCTCTGCTGCCAGAGAGAAGGGCTTCCAAATTAAAGCTACATCAATTGTTTGTGGCTCCAAGAGAGGCCCATTTTTAAAAAAATTCAGCAATGCTAAAAGAAATGCTGGACTTCTGAAATGATTAATTTAATGGATTTTTTTTAAAGCCTGTACTTTGCAAATGTCAAAAATATGCTTAAAATTCTGCATCCAAGGTTGGCTGTCTCGATATTTTGAGTGGTAAGGGCTTCAAGAACATCTTAGTGCAAAATGCTTTGACTCTAGATTTTGGAATCACTGGACCCATCAGGGAAAATCTCAATAGAACTCTGATTCTGGCTCAAATATAGAGCCAGTTGTTTTTTCCTTGGCTTCGCCTTAAAACAAATGATGTCCTTCACAGCTTTCCCAAGTGCCCTTCCTCTGCTTTGGAAGCCACACTAAAAAAAATAGGAGAAAGGTTTCTACAGACATTGATTTAAAAAAAGAGAAAAGTCTATTTGGCTGGCATCAAAGAGATGGAAGTTTGTGCAGAGCTTTTGATGGCCAAATTTTCCTTCATTCCTTGCCAGTAAAGTTCTAATGCTGTGGCTCAGATGGAAAAAAAAAAGATGACAGATTAGATATCTATTTGTTCCATGTCATATTTATATACTACTTCTTTAGAGGATCCATGAGAATTAAAAGCAGAGGAAGGATCTGCTGTGGAATAAATCTTTTGAACACTCAAATATGTATTACTCTCATTGGTTTAATAAAGAACCAACTAGCCAATAGCTAGACAGAAAGATGTTAGATGGGAGATCCGGACTGAGGGAATGCTGGGAAGAGGGAGGGTGGAGTTGCTAGACAGAGGAAGCAGGATATGAACATACTCTGCGGAAAAAAGATACCACCACATGGTAGAGCACAGATAAGAAATACGGGTTACTTCAAGTTGTAAGATCTAGTTAGTATCAAGACTAAGCTATTGGTTGAATGTTTATACCTAATAACAAGTCTCTGTGTGGTGTTTATTGGGGAATTCCAGTCTACAAGGATCATTTTAGAAGACTTCATTTTTGAAGCCTTCCATTTTGAAAATGGCTGGTATAATCACATACAGGCTTACTCCTAACAGTAGAATACACAGAAGTTACTCCTCACTGAGGACCCATGTTGAACAATGTTCAACAAGAAGTGGAGTAACACTGAAGTTTGTGACTACTGTTTAAACCATATCAGCAGAGCTTTAAAATATTCTTAATTATGTGTATTTGTGTGTCTATGAGTTCCATTGTTTAGGCCAGATGTTTACGCATGTCTGTTCCTGTGGTTTCCGGAGGATTAGAGGTGCCTTCCTCTATCACTCCCTATCTTAGAGACAGGTCTTTCGCCAGACCTGGAGCTTACCATTTCCAGAAAAATGGCTGACCAGTGAGTGAGTACAAGGCCATTGGTCAGTTATTTCCACCCTCTGCTCACCACTGGGCTACAGACACATGTCACCATGCTCAGCTTTTCTGTGGGTGCTGGGAGTCTGAACGCTGTGGTAGCCCTTCACCCATAGAGCCATCTCGTCAGCCTCTTCACACCCCCCCCCCAGAACACTGTTAAAAGGATATAATATTACCTGAGTTAACAGGAAGTATAGAGCAAACTTCCAATACTATAGAAATGTCAGAAGCATCTGGCTGCCTGGACAATCACCCCAAGGTTCCTCAGCAACATTGGGGCATCTATCTTCAGCCTACAGGCCCAGAATATCTGACACACATTTTTGGGAAGCAGGAGTTATGAAGGACTGTCCTCCTCTTGTCGTAAAAATGTTAGGCAGTTGCTTTTTAAAAGAAGAAAAAAAGTGTTCTGCTTGTACAGTTTGGACAGCATACTGTCAGCAGTTGAAACAATGGCAGTTTCTTTGCCCAGTGACTAAATTTTCCACAGTGAGAGCAAACTCCATATAGAGATTCTTTGAAGCCCATCATCTTTTCTGAAGAAAATTTGTTCTTCCAGGAGCAGACCTGTGTCATGATAACCGTTATGTTATTAAAACATTTTAAATGCCATATTCTGTAAATCTCTGAAGTCTTTGAAGACAAGGCTATCTGTCTATCTAAAGTTTATTTGACCTTGAAAACATACCTAACATGACCACAAATTCAATTGTTACATGACTATCCACTGACCTGTATTTGTTAATTATCCTAAATAGTTTAAAATAATAACATTCGAAGACTAGAAATCTTCTAATGTTATGTTTGAGCAAATAAAAGATATCTATCAACTTTACAAGTCTATTTGGACCACATAACTAAATTGTAGCATAAATTTCCATTTATGCCATATGAAAGGGTGGCATGTAATATGTCATAAAGACTCTATAGCCAATAAAATTTATATGTCTCATCCAGTGTCCGAGCTGTTCCGATGCAGAGGGATCAACATACACATCACTTGTCTTGTAGTCTTTCCTGGATTCCTCCCTCACATCTGTAGCCAAGATCCTCAGGAGGTCTCCTCTGGTCTGCAGATGGAAGTTTCTGTCCTGCCTTCTCTCAAAGAAACACACAGAGGCTAACATTAACTATAAACTGTTTGACCTATTGTTCATGCTTATTACTACCTCTTATAACTTAAATTAACCCATAATTCTTATCTATGTTTAGCCATCTGGCTTGGTACCTTTTCTCAGTAAGGCACTCTCATCTTGCTTCCTCAGCTTCTGAATTATGACTGCATCTCTGACATTTTTCTTCCCAGAATTCTTCTAGTCTGGTTTCCCCACCTATACTTCCTGCCTGACTACTGGCCAATCTGTGCTTTATTAAACCAATATGAGTTACAAATATTTACAGTGCAAAGAGCATTATCCCATAGCACTGGTCAAATCTGATCTCTATTAACTTTGAAGGAATCTATAACTTTTCATTTACTGTGAAAACAAAAATATAACATCTCCCCCAAAGCAACACATTTCCTGCTTTACATTTTGAAGTCAAGACATCTATAAAGCATATAGGCTGGCTTAATTCAGCAGTACCTTCCACAACCCAGTTTCTCAGCAGCTGTCATTTGCTTATCAGCATTTTAAAAATGTCAAAGTCAACAAAATACCATACAGGATCCAGATTCCCTGTATATTTCCCATTCTTAAAAATGATTTATTCTTTTTATATTACTTTACTCTTTCTTTAAAGACTTTTTATTTTTAAACTATTTAATTTTTAATGGCTGTTTATATCTATTTTTTTGTTACTGTATCTGTTTAAAGGTTTTCTCAGTCTGGACCACATTACTACACACTTGAAACCTTTTCTGAATGTATGAGCCAAGCTTTAGACCTTTCATGTGGCTCTGCACATGGAGCTGACTAGCTCAAGCCTGGAGCTGCATCTCTGTATGCTGTGCTGCATCTGGCTCTGTGTTTGTGTGTTTGGAACTTTTTAAAAAGCTTTTCAGGTCTGATGTGGAATACATGCCTCCATGTTAGAAACCATATGAACCAAGTCTTTCTCTGTCCCACTAGAAATGCTCTCCAATAATGAAATGGAGAATTCTTATTAATTATTAAAGCTTGGCCTATAGCTTAGGCTTATTCTCAACTAGCTCTTATAACTTAACCCATTTCTATTTATCTATGCCCTGCCACAAGGCTCATGGTTGTTACCTCTCCTCCTGCATGTCCTGCTTCTCTTGCATCTGGCTGACAACTCTACCTTTCTTCTTCCCAGAGTCTTCTATGTCTCTGGAAGTCCTACCTAATGTTTTCCTGCCTAGCTATTGGCAATTCAGCTTCTTGTTACACCAATTGCAGCAATACATACAGAGTACAAATATTCCACAACACACATCATTGCAGTTACTCTCATGTGACATTAAGGTTGCCAAATATGTTATTATTGGCTTTCACAATAGCCATTCTCTTCTGTGTTATACAAATCATTAAAGAAATCAACTTTTTTTTTTCTAGGGTCTGTGTAATATCACACTTCCCATGCTTTTAAAGGCATGTTTCCATTGTATTCAGCTGAGTCTTTTTGATGTTTTTCTCAAATATGGCATCAAGCTCTATTACAGAGCTACGTAATGAAAACAGCTTGGTATTAGCATAAAAACAGAGACATTGACCAATAGAATCAAATTGAAGACCCGGATATTAATTCACACACCTATGAACACCTGATTTTTGACAAAGAAGCAAAAAATATACAATGGAAAAAAGAAAGCATCTTCAACAAATGGTGCTGGCATAACTGGATGTCAACCTGTAGAAGAATGAAAATGGATCCATATCTATCACCATGCACAAAACTCAAGTCAAATGGATTAAAGACCTCAATATAAATCCAATCACACTGAACCTGATAGAGCAGAAAGTGGGAAGTAACATTCAATACATGGGCACAGGCGACCACTTCCTAAATATAGCCCCAGTAGCACAGACAATAAGAGCATCGATAAATAAATGGGACCTCCTGAAACTGAGAAGCTTCTGTAAAGCAAAAGATACAGTCAATAAGACAAAAAGGCAGCCTACTGAATGGGAAAAAAATTCTTCACCAACACCACATCAGACAAAGGATCGATCACCAAAATAAGTTCTCAAGAAATTAGACATTAAAATTCTAAATAATCCAATTAAAAACTAGTGTACTGAATTAAACAGAGAATCCTGAACAGAAGAATTTCAAAAGGCCATAAATACTTATGTATGAAGCACATACATAAGAAGGATATGTTCTTCTTCCTTAGCTATCAGGAAAATGCAAATCAAAACAACTTTGAGGTACCATCTTATACCTGTCAGAATGGCTAAAATAAAAAACACTAATGATAGTTTATGCTGGAGAGGTTGTGGAGCAAGGGGAACACTCATCCACTGCTGGTGGGAATACAAACTCATGCAACCACTTTCGAAATCAGTGTGGTCGTTTCTCAGAAAACTGGGATCAACCTACCTCAGGATCTAGCAATTCCACTTTTGGGAATATACCCAAAATATGCTCAATTATACTACAAGAGCATTTGTCCAACTATGTTCATAGCAGCATTATCTGTAATAGCCAGAACCTGGAAACAACCTAGATGCCCCTCAACTGAAGAATGAATAAAGAAAGTGCGGCACATCTACACATTAGAGTACTACTCAGCAGTAAAATATAATGACATCTTGAATTTTTCATGCAAATGAACAGAATTAGAAAACATTATCCTGAGTAAGATAACCCAGACCCAAAATAATGAATATGGTATGTACACACTCATAAGTGGATACTAGTCATAAACAAAGGGAAATGAGCCTATATTTCAGGATCCTAGAGAAACAAAGTAATAAAGCTAACCCAAAGAAAAACATATGTAGACCCACCTGGAAATTAGAATAAGACAAAAATTTGGGAGCAGGGGAGTAGGGAGTAGAAGGAAGGAGAGAAGGGGAGGGTTGAGGAGAACTTGAGGGAGTGGGATAGTCGAGATGGCGGAAGGACAGATATGAGAGCAAGGAAAGAGACATCTTGATTGAGGGAGCCATTATGGAGTTAGCACAAAGCTGGCTCTAGAAAAATGCTCAAGAACCCACAGGGATGACCCCAGCTGAGACCCTAAGCAATAGAGGAAAGGGTGCCTGAACTGATCTTACCCTGTAGTCAGATTGATGATTATCTTAAATATCACCATAGAACCTTTGTCCAACAACAGATGGGAACAGAGGCAATGACCCACATTGGAGCACTGGACTGAGCTCCCAAGATCCAGTTGAAGAGTGGAAGGAGTGAAATTATGAGCAAGAAATTCAGGACCATGAAGGGGTCATCCACTGAGACAGTATGCTTTAGCTAATGGGAGCTCACCAACTCCAACTGGACTGGGAGTGAATGAGCATGGGAACAACCAAGTCCCTCTGAAGGGGGTTGACAGCTGGGGCAGACTGAGGAGCCACTGATAGTGACACTGGGATGTCTACTGCATGTACTGGCTTCATGGAATCCTATTCTCTTTGGATGTAAACCTTGCTCAACCTAGATGTACTAGGGAGGGCCTTGGACTTTCCACAGGGTGGGGTGCATGGCATTCCCTTAGGGTTGGAGGGGTGGGGGAGAGTCTGTGGAGGGAGAGGGAGGGAACTGAGAGGAGCGGAGGGAGTGGGAACTTGGATCGGTATTTTTTAAGTAATAATAAAAAAGAAACAAAAAAGCTAATAACCATTAAAAATGAATGACGAGATTTACTTTCTCTCTTCCCCATCTCTCTCCCTTTTTTCTTTCTTTCTTTTTTAAAATCACTTCTAGGGACTTTGCTGAGACTTAAGGATCCCATACCCAAGGTCATTCCTAACATCTTATGCTATCTTTCAGAAAACCTTCAACAACTCTTCTATTGTCTTCTTGGTTTAAGAGGTTTAGAAAGAACCCAGAAGTAGTGGCATACACCTTTAATTCCAGCACTCTGGAGGCAGAGGCAGGTGGACCTCTGTGAGTTCAAGGCCAGCCTGGTCTACAAGAGCTAGTTCCAGAACAGGAACCAAAGCTACACAGAGAAACCCTATCTCAAAGCACAAAAGTGTGTGGGGAGAACAGTACATGGGAGGGTTCAGTGCTTGGCCTGGAATAATTTAAAGTTCAGTTATTCATACCACGCTCTTCTGGTTAGTAAGATGGGGCCACATGGCACAACATTATCTGCAAACCCAAATCTTAGGAAGGAAATGCTATAGAACTCAGTGATCCGATAGTGATCTCCACTTACATGTTCAGTCTTGTCCCTGTTAAAAACCCTTTATTTAACACAATGCTTGACACATTGGAGATTCTTTGTAAATATTTTCTGATTTGGCATTTGACAACTATTGTATGACTAGAAAAGAAAGAAGAATACCTGAATGTTAAAGACTTTAAGCAAAACTTACATCTAATAGAGCAGCCCATTTGATAGAAAACTAAGGGAAGACTCAGCAAATGCCAGGCACAGTGAGGAAATTCCCTCGTTTCTTGAGAATTCCCCAATCCAAGGAGATTTATAGCAGTTCATTACAAACTTACTGTAGTTGTTCTTAATGTACTAATTAATCCATTTATATACAAGGACATTATGTTTTTGTAAGAAATTTGTATATATCAATTTAAATTTGTATGCGCAGGTAATTGCCTTTACACGGTTTTCAGAAACCAAAGACATATACAAACATTTATAGTAAATACAGTCTAATTCATTATTAAGTACAATGAACTCGGGAATAAAGGGGAGAAAATATCTTCTGTGCTTTGAGTTACCCTTGATGCTTCTTTCTCTATTGCACATCACCCAGAAAGCCTAGCAGCCAATTTATGAGCTCTTACAAATCTATCACTGGTAGGCAGCAGTCCACACTGTGCTCAAATTCTAAGCATTTCTACTTGTCTCAGAAAGGAACACCAATAGAGAAGCTTTGGAGGCATGGTTAATTCTCTCAGGTACACTATGAGAACAAAGAGCCCTAATGGGGTACATTCTTGAGATCACAGGAGAACAACTGCATATTAACAAGCAAAGGGCAATTACTTCAAAATAACAGGCATTAGTGAGCCGGGGTACTGCAGAGATGGCTTGGTCCTGCACCACAGAAATTGATGAAATCATTTCCCTGACGAGGCTTGAAGGAAGATTAAGTGGCAAGTTCTTTGTATTCATGAGTGTGCTGCTTTTTCCTCTAACAATAGAGTGGTCTTCGTTTTTAAAGGGCAATGTAGCTACGTCATGATGCATAAAATAACCACCGACAACAGAACGCTTTGCAAACATTTAAGCCCACACCACACATCAAAACTTGTACAATTAGTAAGCACTAAAGATGAACAAGTAAATGAAAAACTGACCAGAATGGCCTTTCTCTTACCAGCAGAGTGTTCATGGACTCCATGTATTGTCAGTTCTAGGTGACTATATCTCTCCCGTGATCTTGGTACTTAATATCTGAATTCTCACCTGTTGTTCATCAGCTTCACTTGGAAATGAGATGGGTTAATACTCACGAGTATGCGGCATATAACAGAAGAGTGTCAGGACTGAAATTACTCAAACCCATTGCCTAGACAGGTGGTCTAATGATTCCCAAACTTTAGAATCACCTTGATGTTGCTTAAAACAGATTGCCTGGTTTTACTTCGAGAACTTTTGACCCAGAATCAGTCTGAGAACTTGGTTCTGACAACTTCACAGATGATCCTTGTTGTTGTTGGACAAGGGAGCCATACTTGGACCACCAAGGCCGTAAGTTAATAATAGAACATCTGGAAGAAAATTATCCTTAGTATTGAACCTTCATTGGAGGCAGAGAATCTTTTGAATTTTCTGCTTGGAACATCCAGGACACAGGTAAACATTAGTCTTTCCATTAATTGACCTGTGGGTATCTTATAGGCTTTTTAGAAGCATCCACACCCACCACAGGGTTGAGAATAAGTTGTTTTTTAAAGAAGATATAATTCTGCTGAACCTCCTTTTATCTGTTCCAAGGCCTTTGTGTGGGGCCCCTTAACTTCCCATAGGAATCTGAAAGAGCACCCACACGGTCAAGTAGGCAACAAGACCCTATACATGTGATGGCAATTCTTTTAGGATAACTTAGCAGGCAACCTAACCCTGGTTAATAGTGCCCAGTGGCTTTATTCTGGCTTGGAATATTACACATCACATATTCTATATATCTCCATTACTAGCAAGAAAGCTAGCTATACCTGAGGGCCACTTTGTAGGATCCTAACTGCAAGTTGATTTGCTAGGTTGAATTTTGCAAGATTATCCTTCAACTCAGTATCCACCAACTAGGAGCCGAAATGAACAACTATAAACCTTGGCCTCTTGGAAACTTTCTACTGTAGTTTTGAGACCACCACAGAGGAGTGAAGAACTAGTTCTGGGTACGAAACTCCCCACTCCACTATTCTAAGTCAAACAAAGTCAACCACTATATGGTCAAGCAGCATGAGAGATATTCACGTTGCTTTCATAGAGGGAAGGCAAGAGAGAGTATGGAGTATCATATGTGAAAATTCGTCCAGAACCCCAGAAAATATTAGTAGTCCAGTTGAGCACTGCTAAGCACGTATCGACATTTTTATAAACTTCCTTGCTGGGGAAAACATGCGAGATGGTAATGGAATCTGACCCAGTATCTAGTCCAGTTCAGAGCATGTCTAGAGAAGCCCAAGCTAACAACTCTGAGATATGTATGCATCTTTATTTTATTACAAATTTGTAGTATGACCTGGATAATCTTTTTCCAAGTTCCTGATTTTCAGCATAGGGTATTTTTGGTTTTTTGCTTGTTTTTTTTTTTTTGTTTCCTTCCTTATGTTGTCATGAGCATAAAACAATTATGTACCAAACTCATAGTATACCAATAGCCAGAAAATACTCAAGAAATGCTAGTTACTTTCATCAGAAACTCTTTGAACTTTACAAATTTTGTGAATGATTTATTTTCATATATTGGCTCTCATTATCTATTTTAGGGCTAACCTCGGGCTGTCCGGGCTGGTGTCAAACAATCCTCAGACTTCAGCTTTCTGAGTATTCGGATTATAGGTGTGTGTTAACATATCCAGGTAGTTAGGGGCAATCTTCCTAAATATTTATACATATGAATATACAATAATATAATAAATATAATATTTGGGGTATAATTTCAGGGAGTTTGTTGAATCTCCTTATGACTATGCATACATGGGAGCCATGAGCTTTCATTAAATATGACATAATCTATTTTCTACGGACAATATTATTGATCCACCTTCAAGTGGGCTGGACTTTGCAGTATATATTGTTTCTATCCTCATATAGAAAGGTTAATGGACTTTTAAATGTACTCTTGTGACCAATTGATTTTAAGACTTCCTAGAACCTACAAGTGCATTGATATTTGTTAGATTCATCTGAAATTCCAGTCTTGGTTTGTGATGTACAACTTCTTTTCCTTGAAGCTCCATAGACTCATCATGTTTTCCATGCTTCCTTGACGCTCTTTGCTGACATCTCTGTTTCTCTCATACTTTGGGGTGCCCTATACATACAACTCACCTCCTCTGTGAAGATGTGAAGGTAAGCCCTTGAACCCACTGTGCTGTTGGGAACTCACTTCCTGTGATGTCCCTGAGCACAGGAATATGTTTGGATGCATTTTTCTTCAGGTAACCTGTCCATGGTTGGTTGATCTCTGCGAATTTTTTGAGGTTAGAGGAGAGGCTTTCTCTTGACCCCTACTACTCATTCATCTTTAGTCCTGAGTTGTGCAAACCTGTCAGGGTCTCACTTTTGAGCCCATCCATTCCTCCAGATTTCGTATAAGTCATTTTTGAACTGTTGCTTTCCTAGGAGAAATTTGCTCTAAGTAACTTTCTCCTTGTTATTTCTTTTTAACTTCACTTTTGTTGATAGAATTTTATTCCATTTTCTACAGCATGGGACAGTAGCCATCATTTAACAGTTTTAACTACTAAGAATGACAGAAAGGGAAGATAGAAGGGACGGAAGGGTAGGGGAAAGAAGTAAAGAGCAAGGGATAAAGAAATCCAAGACTTACTGGTCCAGCTGTGACTGCAGGAGCCATCTTAAAGGCTGTTAAAATTTTTAAGTAGTTTTCTTCCAGTTTTAGTAATGTCAATAACTTACCCTTTGTTTTTCTTCCATTTCCAGTATCTCAGCAATTTCTCTCCAAAGCCAATTTCCAAATCTCAAAAATAGATTCACACTGTGGTTCTTCCTTTCATGGAGAAGTTCACAACTAATTTCATAATCCCCTTGCAGGTAATTAATTAACCCTGGGGGTTTTCCTCATTAAGCCAGGAGCATGTTGGCTTCATTTCCATGTCTGAAATTCTCTTCCCTTTATTAGCATCACCTTTCCTTAGCCAGGGCAAAAATTAATTTATGTTCCTCCCTTTTTTTGGACATCTTCTGTTCCTCTACTACAACATTTTTGGAATAACAATTTCTTCATTTCTTTTCAACTGGAGTCCCTTGTGACTTCTTGCTTTTTTAGAAAGAATTTAGTAGGATTTGGAGCTGAACTTTCCCTGGTACACAATAGAAATATAAATGCAACATTCTCCAACTTTTAGGTGACTTCTGGGATTATGGGAGATCAAGGTTTAAAATGACTCAGATAGAGAGGTTGTGGTGAATGGAATTTAGAAAAATAAAGGGGAAGTCAGAAGCAGAGAAGCAGTTTCTTCTTTTTCAGGACGAGGAAGCCCAATTTCAGGTTCCTACGGTTACACAGCCCTGCAGTGGCACAAGAGAGAGAAACAACGATGTATTCCTTGCAAAATTAAATAAATATATTCATTCAGCCAAGGCTGACATGGCTGACTCAACAGCTAAACTTGTAACCCAGTCTCAGATGCAAGACATCCATGTCAGGACAGCGGGGTTGTGGTATGGGTGTCGGGGACGGCACCTTCAATTCTCCATCTCATTTCTCGGCCCAGTGCGTGTCACAGGGCGAGAAGTCCAAGCTGTTCTTTGAGTTGATTGGAACTGGTAGTTGAGGAGGAGCTCAGTGTATGTAGAGTTGAGGGTATTTCACTGGCAGACTATTTTAAAGGAATAAATAGAAAAGGTTTCTCTACAATACGTATATAATTGAAGATGACCTTTAAAAACCCTTGAGAGGTTTCGGTGCAAGGTATTTACTTTAGTTTCTGATTATTTCAAGTTTTATATTAGATAATGATTAATTGAAATGAAGAGATCTACTATTGGACTCCATAGCTATCATATTCTAGAAGATCAAGGGAGGAATAAATGGTTCATTTAAAGTACATAGTAAAAATCTTACACATTTCTAGCAGCTAAGGACCAAAGTAAATTTCCTTAGTGAATTATTAGCACCAAGTTTTTCTGTTAATGAGAAAAACATTTGTGAGATAACTTTGTAGTCTTCAGGATGAAATGCTAAGCTTCTGCAGACTGGAGCACCCTGGGTCATCTTGTCTAGGGCTCAGCTATGTCACTAGAATTGTCTCCTCCCATCTGCCATCCTCCACCCCTTCCCCACCAGCATACCCACCCATCTTCCAAAGATCTTTGAAAGACCCCTCTGCTTCTTCATCAACATTATTTCCAGTGGAATAAGGAGTTAGAATTGCATTTTCTACAACAGTAATAATCAAATACTCAGCTTTTCCACAGCTCCCCTGAGCCCTGCCTTCCACATTTACGCTACTCTATATTTGAAACATTCCAGATTTGAAAAAGAAAGCAAGACTAAGTGTTTTAAGGACAGTTTCATCTTTCTCTTTATCTCGAGCATTCTTTTGTGATGTTCTTTCTCTCTATAGTTTAAACCTTCTAGAATTAGAAAAAGACATTTTTGATCCATGTCTGTCTTTGTAATGGAAGATATCTAGGCGAAAGCTAAGCTGTCTGGGTGAAACTGCAGCTTTTCAAACCACACTCTGCCTTCAGCTACTGAGATACAGGATTGCATTAAAACTTAGATTCCACATAAGCTCCCTAGACTTTTTCTTGGTTGTGAAACGAGTGTGTCACTAAGGAGCCTCACTGAGCAACCTGGAAGAAAAGTGACACTTGTCATCAACTTTTTTATAAGTGAATATGGAAAGGTTCATAATATTAATGTCATTTAAACAGGGAATTTTGTCAAAGTGCAACCCAGAAGGGTGAATTTGGAGACTGAGCAATTTATCTTTATGTCACCAGCACTGAGCAAACAAGCACCAAGAAAGAGACAAGTCAAAAGTGTAAGTCAGTTACAGAAATCCTTTGTCAGAGTAAAAATCTATCAGGATTTGGGGATGAATATTTTATTTCAGAATATTGCACAACAGAGATGGGCAAAGTGGATCTTGGTTGTAGTCTCAAAGTGTGTGGAAAGAAAACAGGGGAGGAGCAACACAAATTGAAGTCAACCTGGTCTACATGGTGAGTTCTAGGCCAGACATGACCACACAGTGAGATTCTGTGTCAAAATTTAAAAAAATAAATAAATAAAAGTCCCAAAATACACTTTAAATATGGAGTTCCTTATTGAGAGATCCCTTCATGAGGTTCTGGGAGAGTTCAATGTTGGTGCAGCCTAGACTTCTGGGTGGTGCCAACCAAAAAGGTCACCAAATGTCAAGACACATTCAACACCATGAGTCATGGTCCACAGTACTTTGGTGAATGGATACTCTAATAACACATGCGGGGGTGACAGGGTGGGGAGGAGATGCTTGCGAGAGCACATTCAATCACACTGAGTAATCAAAGGGTCTTCTGAAAAGCCAAGTCTCCTTTCTCTACAGGGTTCCACTTTTGTTTCAGCCAGGTGGGATATGCAAGTTCACTCGTGGGCAGATTTAAATCACACGCAATGTTAACACAGAGTTTAAGTCTTCTTCAAAGGCCTCTTCCCCCTTCCATCTTCAAGCAGTTTCCTCTACTCTGGTGAATAAATGCAGGACAAATGGCTGAGAGTATTGTTATTTAAATGCATGCAAATTACCAGCATCCATAGCATTCAAGTGTCCTAATCCCATCCTGAGTGTGGAGCATGGTATAGAGCCTCTACTGGTGACGTGCCCACTCTATGCAATGACATCCTATACATCAAGAGAAACTCTCATTAATTTATCACAGTGGAAGGAAGCCAGTCACTGAAGTTTGAGTGACAAGCCCCTTGAGGATCTAGGCTTGGTTGTTTCAGTCTCATTAGCAAGAACTGGGGTATTGGAGGGAGATCAGGGAGATGGAAAACCGTCACGTGTCTTAGAGAACCACATGGGTATCTTTATAGATACAAATCATTTCCACTTAGCATTTTTCAGCACCGAAAAGCAACTGAAGAGGTGGCTCAATGGTTAAGAACACTGGTTGTTCCTCACATAAGACATATATGCAGGCAAACACCAATTCACATAAAGTAAAAATAAATTATTTTTTAAAAAAGGGAAGAAAAGTAACTAGGACTGAAGTGGGCCTTGAGAAGCCTTTGATATATGGTAAGCCTTCATGAGTTTATTCCAGAGACTTCGGAGAAGAGATGAGCTAATACAGTAATGATTTTCTCCAAAGTTCCTCACTGTAATCAGTAGTAAGTATACCTATGGGTCTGATGCATATTCCAACAGGACCAAATATCATGGACTAGTAAACTGGTAACTGGCTATTGGAGTTCTATTGCTTCTGTCATTTTGTTTGTATTTGACTAGAACTGTAGGTGGGATATGTCAACATCACAGCTTGGATGGAAAGGTATCCTGGCAGTCAGAGCCAAGGAATACCACAGGCACCTTAAGCCTAACAGTTCACATCCCTGCTTCAGGGCAGTATTTATCCAATGCAAGTGTAACAGCTCTAGTCCAGCAGGCCTGGGTTGAAAAATGTCACATTCAGAAAACCTCAGTCCTCCAAAGCTACAGAGAACCCGGGTCCGAAAAGAAAAGAAAACAAAACAAAACAAATAAACAAACAAAAACCTCACTTGAGACTTATCGGGAAGCAAAAGTACGATGGCTGCCTTTGGTGAGAAACAGCAGCAAATTGAACAGGGTATAGGGCATATATAGGATTTCGGGGGTGGGGGGAGTTTTCCACGGTGGCTTGGGATTGGTGGATTTTTATGATCCGATTCTGGGGCAAGTCCAGGGATTCGTGGGGTTTTTGAGCTCAACGACCTCAGGAATTGGTGGGATTCTGTAGCCTGACTCTGGGGCAAGCTCAGGGATTGGTGCAATTTCAAGTCCTGGTCCTAGGGGTCAAGTCAGGGCCGGGGTGTTTCCCCTTGGCCTTGGTCTTGGGTCTAGTCTGAGTCGGGGCGTTTTTTTCCCTTGGCACTTTTCACCTTACAGGGTTTAAATATTTTGGGATTTCTATACACCTAGGCATTAATTTCTAATTTCATAATTTCATACTCATAATATTTAGAGATCATTGTATCATACGTAATGTAAATGAACAAAGAATTTAAGAGATCAAGGAAATAAGGAAATAAGGAAATTTATTTAAAATTAACAAGAAGGCACCTACACTTGTCTCAAAGAAGACAGTGCAGTTTTGTGTACACTGTGTTTGTGTGTGTGTGTGTGTGTGTGTGTGTGTGAGAGAGAGAGAGAGAGAGAGAGAGAGAGAGAGAGAGAGAGAGAGAGAGCAGAGATACCCGTGAGTGTGTAATCCATGCTCAATAAAGGTAGGCACTATGAACATCAAGAAGCTTGATTTTTCTCCTCTCTTAACATTAATCTGGTTTGCTCCAAGCTCATCGCTTGCATTCACAGTAAACAGGTTTCAAGGATTCACTCTGAAACGTTCAGCTTGGTTTATCAGGAAATCAGGCAGCTGCTGCAGAACAATATAGACAGAGCCTCAGCTAGAGTACGTCCATATTTCCAGAGAAAACTGGATGACACTCAGCAAGAGTGCTGATTTGGGTATAGCAAGAGATTAACAATAATCAGTAATATAATAATTACAAAATATGCCATAGTAAACACACAGACATGGCCTCTCAAAATATCTTACATTACCTGAATTTTCTGTCTTTCTGGGAGGATATAAAAATGACACAGTGCTTACATGATGAGATGGCATGCAGAGAGTGACGATGATGCCATCAATCCTTGGTGATGCCGATTGTCTGTAGACCACTGAATCCTTAAGCAACGTATTGAACGAGACTATGCTCCAAGACAAACTGCTGCCACCTTTGGGAGTTTGGCTCAGCCGGCTTTCCAGCAGTGATCACAGCTGGGTTTGCTGACTGCTGTCATTTCCTGTTGGAATGAATGAAGGAGTGATGAGGGTTATGGGGCTCTCACCTGAGACCCAGCCATCCCTCCCAACCAGTTGTGAGCGATTCAGTCCTAATAGCAGGACAGGTGAATCTTTGGGAAGGCCCAGGACAGAGGTTGGGAAGTATTAAGGAGGGCATTCCATCCACACAGCCTCGTGGAAGTCATCATTTATGCTGGGTGCAGACTTTTGAGTGTGACTGCTTCCAGGTGGGCCATGCCCTTCCCTGTAATCCCTCTCCCATTGCTCTGTAAGTAAGCCTAGTACAAACAAGTGATGGCCTGGAGTGAACTTAGGTGGAATCCCACCTTGGCTTCTTGTTGGGACCTTAGAGGAGAAGTGGGTCTTACATACATTTTCTTTAGGGATGGAAGTCAGGCAACACAAGGGTAGACTTCTGAAATTAGTACCTCAACATCAACCATTGCTATAGAAATCTGCAATGTTTAGAACCAGGGTTGCTCTATCTTTTTTCTTTTCTCCCTTTTCTTCTCTTAACGAAGACAAAAGTAGCTAGGGAAGAATGAAGAGAAAGAGAGAACAAAGGTTTAAAAAAAAAACAGGGAAAGAAAGGGAAAGGAAGTAGGAGGAAGGGAAGGATAAAGGAAGTGAGAGGAAGAAAGAGGAGGAGAGGTTAGGGAAATGGAGAAGAGAGGAAGGGAGAGGAGAGGAGAAAAAGATACTAGGATCTTGTATTCTATTGCCTTTCTTCATTGGTATCTAATTCATTTTGTAAAACTGATCAAATAAAATAAAGCAATTTTGGCTCAGATTTATCTTCAAATTATTCCTCCACATCTTATGCCTTAGATGTTGGAAGACAGTCATTACTAGTCTGGGCCAGTTTATCACTGGCCTTTTGTTCTAAACCCTGTTGAAATGAAGAGTGGGGGATGGGAGACAAGCGCTCTTCTTGGTGGATTCATCTGAGGTGACAGCTTTGACGGAAGCTCAAGGGTCCATTTCTGGAAACCAGAACTCTGCCTTTGCTTGTGCCTTGGCTATTGATAAATGGAGATTAAAATGTGTAAATAATAGCAGATTAAAGTGGTCAAGGACCAGTGCTGGGCTTTATAAGCCCTTCCTTTTAAAGCGAATCTGGAACTGAAGCCGATTCTCTTTTCGTCGTTTCACCAAAAATCTTCCAGCTGATAGAAGAGGCTGAATGTTTAATGGTATTTTATTTGGCCATCAGAACTTATGATATAGTCTGTTCAGCTAGTAAATGACAAGTGATAGTGAAATGTATTCACTCTTTTCTTGTTTGACACATTTATGAAGTCCTTGATGAAGAAATCTTTCCACCTTTGTAACTAAAAATTCCATTTCTTCATGAAATGATATCACTGGATCTCTATAGAGGATTATATTGTACTGGATATTTTTTTTTAGCTGCTGGAAATGCAGTAAGGACTTGAAAAGCCAATTTCCCTAGATTCCTAGGTGTATTTCTAATAATAAATGTAGTGCTTCTCATATGTACATTCATAGTAGAGGTATGGAAATATATAGTGCACAGAGCCAAATCTAAAACACAAAACTCCCCTATCTTCAAAGAACAGGGCAAAATGTTATAGGCTTCCTGGAAAGACGGGTAGAAAAAAATCAGCAACAGGAAAAAAAGATAAGTCAACAAAGCCAGGATACTAGTGAAGATGTTAGTTCAAAAACCTGCAGGTGTGGGTGAGCCTAGGTGACTCTTGATTGGGTGCTAGGAGACTGCTGGTCTTCATGTATGTTTCTCCAGCTATTAGTAATGTGTTTCCTGAGTTAGTAACTGATTTGCAGAACTGGCTTCCTTGATGGCATTACACATGTGACTCGCCGATGTTACATTAGTAACAGGACTTCCCAGGATGGGTTTTAAAGAGAATTTCAGCTTGAATAAATATGTCAGTAAAAATATTCCAGTATTTCACATTTCACATTTAGGAGATACTAAGGACTAAAAGCATGGCTGACAATATATACAAAGATTAAAGATGGCATCTTCGTATCTAAATGTCCCCGGCAAAAGAAAGATGAGACACTGAGTCCTATTGTGATTAAGAAAGAACTGCTTTGCTTGACTTCCTCTTTTGTGTGGAGCCTTTTAAAAATAAAATTCTTGACAAAACGTCAGTAGATTGGATGAAATCACCAAAGCAAAATGATAAGTCACCTCTCCATATGATTTAACACTTCCCAAGGTGGAGCGTGACATCGGTCTTAATGAACTTTAAATTAAATGGTTCCTGGTCATTTCAGGAGGCAAGGCTGGAAACTGCAAAAGTCAACATTCGAAAATAGAAGGTGTGTGTGTGTGTGTGTGTGTGTGCGTGTGTGCGCACATGTTCATGTACGTGTGTGTGGAGGCCAAAGATCAGCTTTTAGTGTTTTTCTTTAGGCGTTATCTACCTTGTTTTGAGACAGTCTTTCAGCTAGGCTAGGCTGTCCTCAGCTAGGCTAGGCTGGCTGGCCAGTGAACCCTAGAGATCCTCCTCTCTCTGCGTTCCTAATGAAGGTATCATATGTATGTGCTATCATGTCCAACTTTGTGTGCTAGGATCCAACTCAAGTTCTCATGCTTGTCTGGAAGGCGCTTTATGGACTGAGCTGTTCTCAAGTTCCAGAAGGATATGCAGTTTTAGCTACTGATGTTATTGTTCTCTTGAGACTTCCTGCTGGTTGTGCGAATTAGGTTCTTAAAAACCTAACTTTATCAAGTGCAAGTATTTGTTTGCCTGTGTAGATAGGCAACCAAATTAGCTGGTCTTTAACTGAAAAAATTGTATACATGCTATCTTCACCTTCATATGTGAATTTTATATGTAATTTAAAGAAGAGAGATTTGTACTATTGTTGCTGAATTCAGGTGGTCTTCCATTCTTCTCTTTTGGTTCATGAAGGTCTGTTTTCCAGAATCTAGAAAACAAAAAAACACAGCTAATCAAAATGTGGAGTTGTGACGCCCAGTCGCAACAGATATATTTATAATATAACCCCTTCAGCTAAGCTCAGGGAGCATTGTGGAAGAGGGGTGGCAAGATGTGTCAGAAGATCAGGAAGTCTGCTGACATTATGTCTCCCATCAATATCAGAATCTCTCTCCCCAAAGTCTTATCAGCATGGTTGCCTAGCTAATGAGCTGAACAAGGCCAATAACAAAATGCATGCTAACACGAAACAGGGAAAACCCTGGACACCTCAACTCTTAATGAAGAACTACAGGTAACGAAGGAATACTGAGGGTCAAGGCATAGTCTTCCCCAGGGAAGAGTATACCAAACTGGTTATCCATGGTCAGTGCTGCAAAGAAAAAATATGAATAACATTATAGAGACTGAGAAGGTTGTACTTGTGTATTTAAGAATAGATATGTATATCAAAAAAGAATAGATATGTATGTACATGTAGCAATAATCAATGTAAAAAGAGGCCATGAACTTGAAAAAGACCAAGGAAGGGTATATGGAGGGTTTAGGGGAACGAAAAGGAAAACAGAAGTGGTGTCATTATATAATAGCCTCAAAAATTAAGTAATTTTTGAAAAGCAACTAGAAAACATACAAGGTGTTTGGCGTTGGGAGAAGTGACAACTCCGAACATTCAGTGTGGCTTTGATACGGCCATTTACTCATTGAAGTATATTAGATGCATTGCAGGGAGAGCACATCTATTTTACTGAAGACCATGATGAATAAATGGGACCTGGACCCGCCCTTGGACATTCATAACTTGTGAGTGAAATGAACAAGAAACCAGATAAAGGTTATTACAACAAAGTTGAGAGTCTAAAGGAACAGACTTTGACTAGGAATCAGATGCATCTTCTAGCAGTCAATAACACTTCTGCAGAGAGCTGGAGCGTAGAAATGAAAGAGGCCCTAGAGGGATGGGGTGAAATCATCCTACACATGCCAGCCTACTTCCTAGCTTACTATGAATGAATAAGAGGACCAACAGAAGGTTCAGGAATACATAAGAGAAAAGAAAAGAAAAAGAAAGCACAACCCAGCATTAACCAAACTAAACCACGAAGTTAAGGCCAGCCAATAGTTGGAATCATGAACAATAATCAAACAGTTGTTATTTCAAGTCCCTGCCTTAAGTTCGGTGGTGGATCATGAGAAAACTACTAGCCTATGATGGTTGCCTTCCATTTTGCAAGGAAACGTGGTTGGGAACTGTGTTGATAGAAGGCAGAGGAGCTGCAGGGCCCCTAGTCAGCCAAAAGCTAAGAATATCTTCACCTATTCCATGAGAAGAGTTTGGAGGGTTTATGTGTAGAGTCCTGGACCTTGGAAAGTGGAGTATTTTTGTGCTTTCCCCACAAGTAGAACCTGCAGCATGGGTCCTGGTCTTTCTCAGGACTCTTTTCTTCATGATACAAGATTCAGGGCAAGAAAACACAGTGGAAAGAAATCTGGTGCCAATTTAGAAATTCTTTGAGGATTCTACGGCTTTTGCCACTACCAATGCTGCTTTGTGGGAAGGGAAGAATGTCAGAGAGGGGGACTAGAGGCATTTCCTCAAGGCTGTCTGAGCATCAAACACTCTGGAGTGGAGGACTGTGGGTGCCTTCCAAGTGAGGACTTGGGGTACATCTGGACACCCTGAGGCAGCCATGGGAAAAGTGGGGAATAGAGCATTGTGGTTACAGGGCAGAGAAGCTAGAATTCCATGTTTTTGGATGTTCCTTTCTTCCTAGTGAGGCTTCTAGTCCTCTCAAGTTGCATTCTAGTCCTTGGTAATTCTTCCTTCTAGGAGAGTTAATGGTAACCCCTGTAAATCCTAATCTCAGTTTCTGTAAATCAGGAGATACAATAATATTTAGTCTCGGAAGGAAGTCATGATTTGTAGAATCTCAGTTGCCAGACCTGTAGTTAGAGTTCAGTGCTTGTTATTCTACTTGAAAACACCTCTAGCTGATTTTAAAACAGCTGCATCCAGTTGACTTCTGAAAGATACACTCACCATTAATTAGCCATAAGATTAAAATTGTAGAGAACTCTGTGGCTAATGGATACGAACATAGTCTGCCTGTGCACCTACTTGCTTAGACAATGTATCAGCAAAAGTTACTGAGGGCTACTGAGCATACGACACAGTCAAAGCATACTTCCTGATCATTTACTGAGAATTCAATGATGGTCGACCCAAAAAATATCTTACTCATGGAACTTTTGAGAAAACAGGAAAGGCAACTCTCAAAGAAACATGGTAAGTTAAAATACCTTCATTTACAAGTTGTACGGAAACACTACAAAAGGCCCAGTGCCTTGATGCACATTTGGGTACCAATTTTCATCATCCCAAATTACTACCCAGAGAACAATATTTAGTTTTATTTAACTTGGATTCAGATTTAGGGCCCTTGTTAACAATGGTTTAACATATAGTTTCTCCAAGTCTGTCTCCTTGTTCATTAAATAGAGATGGAACAATGACAGGGTCATGTGATGGCATCATCTCGAATCCCTGGTTCTCAGAGGATCTCAGGGATACTAAACATTGTATTTCCCTGCATTTTAAGTGGGCTACTGTGAGCATAACACTTGAAAACAGAGATGGATAAGTATGTGTGTCTCAGAGAACTGTGTGCCTCTAATTCAGAGAACTGGCCACATGAGCCTTTGTTTTTGACTGCAAACTTTCTTTTTTTTCTAGGTTGTTGTATGTTCATTGTATTCTTAACAAGCCATAAAGAAGCACGGAACTCATACATTTACATATAAGCAACAGTAGACTGGGAATTGTCTTGATAGAGTCATGCATACCTGAGGGCTGTGCCCCAGTGATGGAGGGAAGCTGGGTCTGTATGGCTGGAAGTGTATGGTAGGGTAGTAAGGACTTGGAGTCCGGGGAGAAGTACATTCATGTGACAATTTGACCCAACATGGAAGCTCAGTGAGGATCATATTGTGAAATGACCATCAATTTGAGATCTTTTTATCATGATGTCGTTTAGGGAGCCAGCATCTTCTTAGGAAACAAGTTGTTTACCTAATCTGAAAGTTTCTATTTGACAACTCCAGGACAAATGGGTAATTTGGTTAACAATGTCACAATGTTGCCTAATCAGACAATTAGGGTCAGGAGGCTGATGAATATTTTTCCCAGTCTTGGCTAATATTGACCTTATTTACTCTGTAAATACATGCACTAACACACTGTAGCCTAATATATTTTATGAGACTTTAAAGAACAGTCATTTTAATAATGGGTAATTTTAGGGACCTAACTTCTAATATCATTTTTTGTGTCTATTTTTTTAAACTTTTGACACCTTAAAATGATCCATTGCTGTTGTTGCAGGAGAGAACAACAGGGAAGAATCAGGTTTATTATGACCTTCTTGTTTAATTAGGCAAAGTTGGGAAAATCCCCCAAAATGTATTTTTAAAACATCAATAGGTGTCCAGGTGGTGGTGATGCATAGTGGAGGCAGAGGCAGGCAGATTTTTGAGTTTAAGATAGCCTGGTCTACAGCAGAACAGTCAGGGCTAATTCTGTCTCAAAAAAACAAACAAAAACAAAAACAACAACAAAACAAAGCAGAAAACAAGCCAATAACCCAACCTAAAAACAAACAAAACCAGTAAGTATAGTACACTTGATGGTTACTACAAAGTAGGGGGACGTCTGTGGATACCTATGAGGTGTCATCAGGAAAAACATGATTTTTTTTTTTTGCAAGTGTTTAAGATGACTGGCAGGATAAGGAACAACTGACTGATACAAAGAATTCTTTCTTTTTTTGTCCCCTGGGGGACACTGTTTAAGACGATATTAATAATTGGGTCTAATGATTTAGCTAGCTAAATATTAAAATATAGTATGAACTCTACAGTTCATAGTCCTAGGATGTGCATATCATAGACACTGGAATCAAGAAGACTTCAAAGGAGAATTTTAGTAGCAAATGAACTCTCAATGTTCATTAGGATACTTGAGATTTTTCTAACCCAATGCTTAACCAAGCTCCCATTTTCATACTAAAATGGTACAACACACAGGATAAGTTCATCTGTACCACCTGGCTGTGTCCCAGATCTTTCTAAAGTCTTGTACACAGTTTCAATTGTCAGTATGTAGATTCTTACTCATCGTAGACTATTACTGGAGCACTTGGCATTTAGAGAGATGATCACCAGAGCTGCAACTTGCTTTATTGTTTCGTGTGTCCTGCACTTTGTTCATAGGGAAACAGAAGCCAATGAGTTAGGAAGGTCACTTCGCTTGATTTTGGATACATTTTTAGATATCATACCTCAGCCTAAATTTTCACATATATTTCATTATGCATTTCCATAGGGAATACAAATAAAGAATTCATAAGAGAGATATTTATAGCTTATTGGACAATGTAAAAAGTGATCTATGCACTTGGGAGGCAGACACGAGCAGATGTCTATGTGTTGGAGGCCAGCCTTGTCTACATTGGGAGTCCCAGTATAGCCAGGCTGCGTAGGGAGACCCTGTCTCAAAACAAACAGACAGACAGACAAATATTCTGGTACTGAAATGCTCCCCAGGAAATCAACCTAGGATACAAGTCTTCTGTGCCTAGAAGTTCGGTTTGGAAACCTCGAACACTTCAAGTCTCTGAGCAGACATTTACCAAAACTGCACGAACCTTCTAGTGAGCAGAGCCACATGGGTAAGTATGAGAGGAAGGGAAAGAAGTGACCAGCCACTTCCAGAGTTCTTCAGCAGAGATGCTCTGTCAGCATTCTGAATGAATCCCCCCCCCCCACATTTCTCAATAAATATTTTGGTATACTTGTTGTTATAGGAAATTTTCACTGAAACATAGATGACTCATTGATTCTCTATATCGCTTGTGTTTTGGATGTAGTGTTTAAACTCCCAGTATGTAAGATACTGGTGTTGCACCAATAAGACCTGCCAGTGTAGAGTCCTTACTGTTCTCCAGACAAAATGTGCATCAGAAGTAGGCCAAGCCCCTGGTAATCCTTGAATAAAAGATTCCTGTCAATGTCACACAGTTTCAGAAACGGCTAGTACTTTCCAGGAATTGGAGCTTATTTCCCAACAAATGGAGTGCAAAGAGTTCCTTGTATGACCCCATAAAAGCAGACCAATTATTGTTTTAAGCACGAGGACATTTCAGGATAAAAATTATATTTGGATTAGGCAAGTTGTGTGTCCTCGGTTAATACGGGTACCAGCTTTCAGACTTTTGTAGCTTCTGGCCACAACACTCATTTTCCTCGATGAATGCAGCATCCTCGTTCCTAGACTGACACCGTTTTCTTAGAACTCACTTAAGTGCTGCACACAGAACATCTCATGCACATTTTCCTCTTACAGATCCTTCTGTTTAGATAGCAGGCCTTTCAAAGCCATTTTAACTGGATACCTCCAAATAGCTTGAGGACTAGGCTTCTCTTCATGAGTTACTGTCTTTTCAAGTTCCCTGAATCTGATTTTTCAAGCTTCAAGCTTCAGCATTTTTAATAGTGACTACATTCTGCATTTAAAACCAGGTAAAACCCTCGTCTCTGCTCTCACGGTTTGAGAAAACTTCTGTGAGACTGATTCTCTCTTCCGTCACGCCTAACTGCCACGTTAGCTGACTGGAAGAAACAAAGATGAGCACTACAACTAGACTTGAATCGGAGTCACTATGGGTTAGTTGTCTTCTGCCTTGTGGCGGCCATGACAGTTCCCTGTACCTCAGTTACCGCCCCTGGAAAAGCCAGGGTGGCTGTACCTCAGCTCTCAGTGGACTATGGTGACAATGACTGAAATAACCTAAAGAAGCCTCTTCCTCATGGTGCTTAGTGTGTAGGCCTTTGCCATGTTGACTGCAATCATCACAATGGTGTAGTTTGTCTGATTTACAAAAGTGTTCTCAGGAATACAGATTGTGCAGATCAGTAATGGTCATGTGTCCCTCAAGGTCCCAATGAGAAAGAAAACCACTCTGTATTTGAATTAAAAATAACTTAGCATAAAGAACTATTAACTACTCATGAAGGTGTCAAGTACATAGCCAAAAAGATGAAAGGAGAGAACTTCAAAGCTGCGGCTTTCTGTGGGGAACAGCACTCTCCCTTAGGGATGGAAAACCCAGGGCCAGAGCTAACTTAGTAAATATATCTCAGAACTCTGCAGGAAGATCTTTAGGGCCGAGCCTCAGAATTCTGAGCTGAAAGTTGAGCCATCTTTCCTGTGCTTTAGTTAGTTGGGCTTCTGGGAAAGCATCAGTCAGCGGGTGCTGGGGTGATACGATGAGTGTGCAATGAAGTTGATTTTCCCTATGTTAAGAAAACTATACAATGTGCTTCAGCTGTCGCCACTGCTAAAACAAAGATTTTGTTGCTGAGGCAACTCTCCCAGGACCTGGAGGAAAGAGTCATCTTCTTGGATCTGGATCTGGTTCTTTTAGGGCCAGCTGCATGTGACCTGAGGTTCAAATCAACTCCATGATCTTTAATCTTCCATTTTTATTTATGCAAACTTGAATTTCTACTTCTTTGGAAAGAACAGTCTTTTAAAAAATATTTATTTTTTTACTTTTATTTATGTGTAAACCATGTGTGTGCAGGTGTCTGAGGAGGCCAGAAAAAGGTGTCAGATCCATTGAAACCAGCATTGCAGGAGGTTGCATGCTCCAGATACCAATACTGGGAACTGAACTCAGGTCCTCCGGAGTGTCTACCACCTTGTATTTCAACCACTGAGCTATCACTCCAGTGCTGTGGGATAATCATCTTTATACTGTAAAGTTTTGTCACTTGTATTGGATTAATAAAATGCTGACTAGCCAGTAGCCAGGCAGGAAGTATAGACAGGGCAACCAGACTAGGAGAATTCTTGGAAAAGAAAAGGCAGACACGTAGTCACCAGCCAGATTCAGAGGAAGCAAGATAAGAATGCCTTACTGAGATAAGACACCAAGCCCTGTGGCTAAACATAGACAAGAATTATGGGTTGATTTAAATCGTAAGAGCTAGTTAGTAAAATGCTTGAACAAAAGTCAACAGTTTATAATTAATATAAGACTTTGTGTGTTTCTTTGGGACTGAACAGCTACGGGACAAGGTGGGACAGAAATATCAGTCTTCATTCCAGTCGGTAAGCAGTCTTGGCAGGGGACAGTCACTGAATCTCTTTGTCATTATTCCCAATGTGGCCAAATTGAATAAAGCTCTTTGTTCTTGTTTTTCACCCTTACTTGTTTGTTTAATTGTCCTAGAGAGGATGGGTGGCAAAGTCCAGCTTGTTGGGTTGCCATAACAACTGTGGTAATATTTCTATGTGTAAAAAATGGTCGTGCACATCAAATTATGTAGAAAATCTTGGGAAGAATGGTTCTTGACTTCATTTAGTTTCCTTTTTAGAAAACAACCTAGAATAGGTGAATTAAACTTAACTAAAAATTATATTTGGGATTTTCACAAAGAAATCTTTAATTTCTTTTAAGAATATTGTTTTTATTTTATGTGTGTGGGTGTTTGGTAGCATGTGTGAAAGTGTACCACATGTGTGCAGTTCCCACAGAGGCCAGAAGGCGGAGTTAAAGCTCCCTTTGAATGGGAGATGTAGACAATAATGGGCCATGTAGGTCTTCTGTCAGAACGCCAGTGTTCTTGACTGTTGAGCCTTTTTTAAGTCCTGAAATCTCTAATTTCTTAAAAATAATTTCAGTTCTCCTGAAGAGAGCGAGCTAATAAATTATGTTCATTTTGCATGTGAAGTGTGGTGGTGTGGTTAATTTCAGCGAATGCCTCAATGCATCTGACAGCCTTAACATCATCTTTGTGGACTCTTTTTGGTGCAAAAATGCCTGGAAAAGCCGGTCACAAGTGCTACATGTGCATGTCAGGGGTGTTCATCAGGAAATTATTTTGAACAGAAAAACAGCCATATCTCCTTATTCCATCAACGACAACCATTTGGGATCACACACAAGGGAAGATTTGCTATGCCGCAGAGAAAGGCTATTACCAGAGGAGGTGAGGGAAGAGAAGCAAGCTACCAATACAGATAGGGAAAAGTCAGCAACTCAGCAGCCTAAGATCATATCTGAGCTTCTGTTTCCCCTGGCCTTAATGACTTGTCCAAATTCCAAGGGCAGCAAGGCTGAAGGCTAGAGCAAAGCCAAGGAGAGGACAACTGACTCAACATGAATCAACACACAAGATGTGCAATGACAAGATATTCTCGGGTGACTTTTTCACCCCTACTGCTATTGGTGCATGTGTCTTCATCCTACAGCTGCAGTTGCATGCACCAACTTTAGCGGATTTGACAGTTACTGTCTTGGCTGTTGGGGGCACGCACCAACTGTAGTGTATTTGACAGTTACTGTCTTGGCTGTTCTGGCATGCTGTTTGCCGCCTGTGACTTACACGGTGCTGTTGCTGAATTGCTTCACTTCTGGCTGGTTTGGGGCTGGTAGATCCTCTCAAAATATATCTTGGTTCATTGGTGTGGATCAAAAGATTCACAGCTAGACTAAACCTTTTGTTTTGTTTCCTGTGCCCTACTCCATTTTACCCTGATAATGGAAAATTACCATGACGAAAGAAAAAAGAATTTGGCTGGAAAGATTCTGGTCTCTCAGAGGTTTGAGTCTTTCAGACAAACTAACATACTGTGAGAGTTAGCTGTAGGACTCTGAAGGCAAAGAATTTGTGACATTGGTGTCAGTGTCTTCTCGAGCTTGTGTGACAGAAAAGCTTTTTTAAGTCCTCACTACCCTTCTGGATCTATCATGCTAACAACCCTCAATCCCAGATAGCAACTTGGTGTATCATCTTAACATTGCATTCTGGGATGGTAGTTCCTCTTTCGTTTGTTTGTTTTGTTTTTCCAGATGGGGTTTCTCTGTGTAGCTTTGGAGCTTGTCCCAGAACTTGCTCTGTAAGCAAGGCTGGTCTTGAACTCACAGAGAAGCGTCTGCCTCTGCCTCCCAAGTGCTGGAACTAAAGGTGTGTGCCACCACTGCCCAGGTGAGGGCAGCCTCTTACGTCACTGGGTTAACAACACAGGAGACAGAGTTCATGTTTCCCATCAGTAGTGAGCTATAGGTAGGGCTCAGAGCAATGGACTGACCTGGTTGGTGTAGAATCCAAAGAGCACCTGTCAGGCAGAGAAGCTCAAACATGGGCTCCAGTTTCTGATGAGCACATACTGTGTGTTGGGCACTGCTTTAGCTCATTGATGATTCATTCATGGACTGTAACTGTGGAAACGGAGGTTCAGAGAGGAAAGAGCTACATACCAAGTGCTATGCTTGAAGGCATCTTTACTGCCCTCATCTGCCACATGGACGCCTCCTTTCCTACAAGCCAATTCAGTTCTGCTAAAGCAGGTAAGTTAGTCCTCTCATGGCCTCACAGTTTCTTATCATATACCATATCCTAACGACAATTATGTAACTGGGCACATAATTGTTTATTTAATATTTTTTCTTTGTCTGAGACTATAGTTAGCATAAGAGCAGGTACCCAATTTATAAGTTCATCCCTGCATCCCCCGTCTCAGGTCCAAATCCAACATGCCAAATACATTCAAGAGATTTTTATTGAAGTAAAAAAAAAAAGACATGAACAAGGATATCATTAATAGACATAATAACATGGGGAGGGGAAGTAGCATCCTGCTCTAAGAACTGCAGGCATCAGCTCAAAGGTGCTCTTTTGGAACTAAGGAAAGCTGAAAAAAAGCCTCCCCTGGGAAGAGCACACCAACTGGTTATTCAACACCAAGTGGGCATCTCTGAACTCTAGACACGTAAGTAGCATTGTACAGACAGAGCAAATTGTATTTATATATTTGTAAAATGATACGTAGTTATCAACAACTAAAGAAAAAGAAACCATGCATTTGAGAGATATTAAGGGGTGGACACATGGGAATGGTTCAAGGAAAGAGGAAAATGATAAAATTAAAGAAAATTAAACAATATTATAAAACAAGAGATTCATTATTACCTAACGACATGTGACCAACCAGTTTACCCTCAAATCCCATAACTTCAAAGCAAAACATTCTGCATTTCACAGTTTCTCTGTATTGGGAATTGGAGAGTGGCTTAAGCAGATGCTTCTGGAGCAGGCTCTTCTGTAAAGTTGTCAAGGGAGTGTCAGCTGGGGCCTCTGAGCTCCTATCATCTAAGGGCTTGTTGGGGATGGAGGATACCTTTCACTGTGGCTTCCTCCTAGACTCTCAGTGGGTGGGGAGGAAGAGAAAAAGGAGGAAGGGAAAAGAGGGCAGGGGAGAGGAGGGGAGAGGAAAAGAGGAAAGGAGAGATAGGTGCTATATTACTTATTATGACCCAGTTTTCAATATCCTTTCCACCATATTCTGACTATACATTCAAGTGTTAGTCTGACTTTACAATAGAGATAAAAAGAAGTGGATTCCACCTTTTGCCAAGATGCACATATTAAAGGCAAGTATTTTCTAATCCTATTTTGCCTGGTAATATTTCCACTTGCAAGGACTAGGAACAATGAAGCCAACATATAGAAATGTCAGCAAACTGCCTCACTAAGAGAAGCCATGTCAGACCAAGGAACAAAAACAAGTAGGAAAAGAACGTGGAGGGGGAAGGACATTGGGAATGTGTATGTGCATGTGTGTGTGTGTGTGCACGCATGCATGTGTGTGCAGGTAAAACTGCTTTACAAAGGAAGTCAGTGCAATGACATCATCAGAATGGTCCCCCTAGAAATGTGCCATCTTTATCAGAGACTGAAGCTCAAAGTTGTAAAAAGGATCACTAGTATGAGGTAGGACTTCAAAAACTTTAAGTTGGCCAGCCAAGGAAGTGAAAATGCATAGAAATTTATGAAATATGAAGTGATCGGTTGCAAGGAGAGGCCACTTGTTTATCCCCAGCTGCTTAGCCCTGAAATAATCACACAGAAACTATATTAATTAAATCACTGCTTGACCCATTAGCTCTAGCTTCTTATTGGCTAACTCTTACATATTAATTCAATCCATTTCTATTAATCTGGGCATCACCACAAGGTCGTGGCCTACCAGCAAAGTTTCAGCACATCTGTCTCCAGTGGCAGCTCCATGGCTTCTCTCTGACTCTGCCCTTTTTTCTCCCAGCATTCAGTTTAGTTTTCCCCGCCTACCTAAATTCTGCCTATCAATAGGCCAAGGTAGTTTCTTTATTCACCAATGGTATTCACAGCATACAGAGGGGAATTCCACATCGGTGATCCCAGAAATAGTTCCTAAAGGTGGCTTGGTCTTTTGTTTTGGCTGATAATACAGGGTCAGTCAAGAGGGAAATAATGAGGATCAGGAGACAGTGGTGTCACCTTTGTGAGCAGTTCCTGTGGCTAATGGACCAGTGGTTACAAGACAGTGAGGGTATACTTCCACAGTAGATATTGGGACTGGACTTGGTCTATGAAACCTGGGTGGTGATAGAATATCCAGGAACGAAGGCCACGCAGTGGGCAATGAGAAACGTGAGTCTGAAGTTAGAGGGGATCCCAGGTTTAAAGAGAAGGTGTTCCATACTAAACAAGTGGAGAAACAGCCACAGCCAGCCTGGAAGCTGCTGTTATTGCAGTATCAGAAAAGAGTTCCTGTTCCTGATTTGTTTTATGAACTTAGCAACTACAAAATCCATGCTATGAATTGCTGTTTAAGAATCACTTTTCTTAAGAGGATTGTTCTGAAGAAAACAGTTGAAGTAGATATTTCAGTTCTGGCTATTGTCGTATTTTTATTGTTGTGACAATTTAACACAAGTTTAATGTCTTTGAGGCATGCTGGTTTATTCTTTTGCAGTACTGGAAGTTAAAACTCCATATTTAACCCCACACTCAGGGCTTAGGAAGTTTCAAGTCTTTCTTCTTCCTTTTCTTCCTCTTCTCCCTTCTCCTCCTCCTCCTCCTCTTCCTTAACTGTGGTAATTTTTCACAAACAGGGCAACCACTAGGGGTGTAATAGAGTTTAAAGTCCTTCAAACCTACAGTTTCTTTGATACTGCAAAAACAATCTTAAAGCAATATTGATGCTGACGTCTCTGTAATAAAAACTTACATCGCTTTTCTCTAGAGATATATGTTCAAAGAGTATGAATTATTGTGTTATTGCTCATTATTGAGCTAGGCTTGCTTCAACTTTTCAAACAAAGCTTGTGGATAGTTCTCAGTGTCCTGTAGTTTTAGGCATAAGCATAGTGAAAGAGAATTTACAGTGCCATGAATCAGAAATCAAATTTTAGAGAATTAGCCAAGCTACAGGTAATTATGCTACTTTCGATGAACCTTTGCTGTCCTATTGGAAAATGAGAAAATTAGGAGCAGTGGAGACTGACGATTTGATAAGAAAGATGAGAGAAGTACCTGGCATGCTTGCCACCTAGTAGACACCCAATAAAAGCTCATCCCAGTCATTCGGCTAGAGCTTTGCCTCACTTGGGCCACAGGATCTGGGTTTGGCTCTCATCATCTACTTCCTTTCTTCACCCCCACCACCTTTTAGATAAATAATAATAATAAAAAGAAAAATGCTCCTCATTTGGTATTTGATTACCTTATCAAACAGTGTTGATGTTCATAATACAAAATAATAACATTTATAATGGTGATAAATAAGCTCACAGTTATAATCTAAAGGGTCATTATTTGTAGCCTGGATGGACCACTTTCATAACTAGCATTGGACACATACATACCACAGGCAACAGGTTGGTCACAGCCTCTAGCCCATTTTGACAGCACTTTACCTGGGATGCCCAAATTGGTTATAAACTCAGTGATAAGGTACCATTCCCTTTTCATCTCTCCGCTCTTTAGAGGTGTGTGTGTGTGTGTGTGTGTGTGTGTGTGTGTGTGTGTGTGTGCGCATAATTGCTTTCCCCATACCACAGATCCATCGGCTTCAGAAAATGCACATGCATCAAATGCTTGTTAAAGATTTTACATTCTGAGTGATCAACTTCCATCATCTTAGCAGGAAGTAATCTGAGGTTTCTCTCATTGACAGAAAAGACTCACAAAACAAAAACAGAGAACCCCTTTACAAAGTGAATACACTGAGTACGGTATCTGTGGACATAGATTCATGAGTGTGGAAGTTGAACCTCTAATTTATGGTGTATTATTTCAAATTAATTTAATGGGTGTCCATTTGCTGCTGCTGCTTAAATTATTTTGACTAAACACGTTAATCTAATTCCAGTCCATGACATTGGTGGGGTAATTTTACTTACTAAAGGCATCCTGAATAAATAACACTCAATGCCAAAAACCTGTCAGAAGGAATGTAAGTTCAGTGAATCATTAGTGGGGGCCAAGTATATTTGTAAGCTTTAAATTCAGAAAAACCATAGGAAGCTTTTGATATCTATTTGAGCTTATTAATAAAGATTAAAAGATTTCCTTAGATCCAAACCAGCAGTTGCAGGTGTTTCCTGTGAAAATATTCAATATAGCTTTTGGTACGTTATGCATGTTCTTATAGAGACATGGATTCCTATATGTTACTTTTATATGTGACCTAGTATTCTTAAATATAGCAGACACTGGGCTAGTCTAGTGCGAGGTAGAGGAAAAGACTCTTCTCCTTAACACTTCTTTCCAAATAATGACATATATCTTGATTTGAATCATCCCATCCTTAAATACTACAAAGTGTGATTATCAACACTACAGACAAAACCATCTGTGTTAGGATCCCTTAGTTGATCACTCAGAATGTAAAATCTATAACAAGCATTTGATACATGTGCATTTTCTGAAGCAGATAGATCTGTGGTATGAGGAAAGCATTTCAGAAACCCTCTGATTTCTCTAATTACCCCCAAGATCTTTCTTCAATTCTTTGTGCTTTTGAGATCATAGACTCAATTTAATCTTGTGGGTTTTTAATGTTTTTGTATGGTATACTTTCTTTGTCAAAGGTTATTCAAATCTCATTCCTGATTTGTAGTGATAAATACAAAGTAATTATTTAGGCAATTCTGTAGAAAAGGGTCATTAATTTTAACATTTATTTACTTATTTATGAGACAAGCTCTGGTTGGCTTGGAACTCACAGAGTCCCCTCAATCTTCCTCTGCCTCCCGAGCGCTGGGGTAAAAAGCATGTGACATGCCTGGTCTAAACTTTAATTTGAAGAAGTGAAATAATTTGTTTAGGCTCTTTAGATAATTTCTTCAGAATGGTTCTGAAGACTTCCACCTTTGGATGTCTGTGATTTTTTTGTTATTTTAATTAATTTTATCTTTAAGTATTTTGAAAATTGTATTTTATGTTACTGTTCTTGACCCTTGATGTACAGAAAAGACCGTCACAGCCCAGCCCTTTTTTCCCTTTGTAATCTACTTAGCCTCACAGCTCAGCCCCCTCTGCCTTGTTCTTTATAAGAACTCATCTTTACTTTGGAAACTCAAATATTTAACCAGGATACGACTAAGTGCTGACTGCCCTTGAACAGTTTTGCTTGCTGCATGATGGGCACCTTTGATCTGCAAATTCAGATCTTCAGCTCAGGCAAGTAAGTACCTTTCTATTGTGTCTGACTTTTATTTTGATTTCTCATGCTTCTTATTCCCGTCTGTGGTTCTGGTCTGGGAGAGTGGCTCTCTTCCCTTAAGCTGCCAATACAGTTTCTTTAGTAATTCTGATTTTCATTATTAATCACAATGAAGTTTTAATTATAGCAATATTGGTTCCTTCATATTCCACTATCTATCTAGTTCCCTTTATTTCCTGGCATAAGATGAAGATCTAATCCTTCTCCTCTGTCTCAGAGGCTGCCTTATTGAATTTTGTTATGAGAACAGAGCAGCTGCTATCAGAACTTTATTGCTGATTTAATATAGTAGTTTTTTCAAGTGGCTGCCCTTCCTCCAGTTCTTGATTACAGAGCTATCTACCTTTGATTTGTAGACTGCTGTAATACATTCTGTGTGGTTTGCCTGTTTTTGATCATGAAGAGATTGATTGAAGCCTGTTATTAAGTTTGAGATGGGAGGGCAGGTTTTGTGTAGTCCTAGATTCTAGCATCCTTAAAGTGGTCTAATGGTGTCACTTCAGTGTTTAGGCTAGACGATCTAGCTGGTATAGGTTTTTAGGTTGCTTCAGCGAGGCTGCTGCCTGCTTGGGGGATGGAGAAGGATGCAGAGATGCAGAGAGGGCAGAGGAATCTCTTTCTCTGCGGTCTGTTTCTTCCCTTTGGTTTGGTGAAGCTGTAGAAGCAAGAGTGTCCTGACTGTTGAAACAGTTGTGTCCAGATTTTGCTTCCCAATTCCCATGTCCCTGCCTGCTGTCACTGACATCTTGGAAGAGTACTCCTGTGTTCAGGAGATGATAGTCACTCTGGAGTTTTCCTTTAATGGGGTTGCATTGATATTTAGCCTCCCTGAAGGAACTACTAGGAAAACTTGCCATCCCTTAGTGGAGAAATGGCCCCTAATAGATAACTCTCCATTTCTTCTAGTAGGAAGAAAAATAAATCAAATTCAACCCCTTTCCTCATTTACAGGCTGTAGGTAGATTCTGCCTATTAATAACTAATTACTAAAGTTAATTATTGTTGATTACCATCCTACAATCTAAAGTAGAATCACCCACCACCACCACCAAGCAAAGCAATCATTGAAAGTTTGTAGAAATACAGCTTTGTAAAATAAATGTTTTGCCAACCAGCCTAACAATTTCAATCACGATATTACTTAAGAATCTGCTGTTCACTCTTCAGCAGCAGGTTCAGGTAGAAAGCCTTCTTGGTACTCATTGTTCCAGGTCAATGAGTCATAGTGACCTTCTCTCCTTCAAAGGCAAAGCTGCCTGGGAACATGTTGGGAGGAGGGGATCAGCACTCCCTTACACAGATTGAGCAATTGTCAGATCATGGCTTAAAATGCTCAGAGGAGTGAGTTTAGATTCTAGTCACTTTCTGAGAAAATCTATTCTAGTTAGCTCATTACTTTGTACTGCCGAGATCATAACAGACGGCATCCATGGGACTCTTCATCAAACCCCTGGATTCTGACCTTGTCCCCCAACTTACTTGGGTCCTCTTGAGAGTTATGCTTCCCAGATCAATGGAGTTCTTAACATCCCTCTTCTGTGTGTTCTGTGTTCCAGTGCTGGGGGTTGAACTCAATGTCTTGTGTACACTAGCTTCAACTGAGCATTCTACCACTGAGCTACAGCCCCAAATCTGAAATTCTTAATTAATCTTTGAGTCACATTAGACATTTAAAAAACAGTGTATGCATGAGAAAAGAAAAGAAAGACTCAACAGAATATCTAAGGAACCAACAAAGCCCTGAAATTAAGGTAAACAATTATACAGGCTAATGGAAAAAAATAGAAGGAGAAATTATCTGAAGAAGAAATCCAAGTGACGAATAAGGATCAAAGAGACACTTGGTCTCACTACTGTCCTAAGAAATGTAAATTAAAACAACCACACATTTTGCAACCAATAATTGGTAGAACACAAATAATTTGATCACATGAAGTACTGGCAGAGGCACCAGTAGTTCAAACGTGGTCTACAACACTAACTTTGGTGTGTGACCTCTATGTGTTGTGGGGTAACCTTTTTGTACACTGTAGATATGTTTCTGCCTAAGGCACCTTCTGATTTGTTTAATAAAGAACTGAATGACCAATAGATAAGTGGAAGAGAATAGGTAGGACTTCTGGGCAGAGATAGGAATTTGGGGAGAATCTGAGGTGTGAGGGGAATTGAGCTATCCATCCATGGAGGGAGTTAGACACCCAGAATAGAGAAGAGGAAAAAAAACCATGTTGAAAAATATAGGTTAATATAAATTGGTTAATTTAAGTTATAAGAGCTAATTGGGAACAAACCTAAGCTAAGGTCAAACCTTCATTATTAATAAGAAATCTCTGTGTCATTATTCGGAAGCAAGTGAAATAAGAAAGTCTGAAAAGAAAGACTGGCTACATTTATGTGTTATGAAAAATTGGGAGTACACAAAGCTTGGGGTCCTTAATTGAATTTTTGGACTTCCATTCTAGTAAAAGCTTTTCAAACTTGTGCAACAAAATAACATGCCGAGGAATTCTCTGTGCAACGTTATTTTCAGTAAAGAAAACCCGGCAATGGTTCAAAAGTTCACAAGTGAGAAAATAGCACTAAATTGTGATGCATTGATGAAAATGCCATGCTGCAGAATACCAAAATTAAATGGATATTCTCACTTGGCAATGTGGACAGGTTATTAATGAGAAAAAAGATTAAAATCCAATTCTACTTATTAGATCTAGAAGTGGTACACACAGTAATAATGTAGAAACTTCTTAAGTATACACAGCTATGTAGATACATAAGCTGTCAAGAATAGATCCGATATAGTTTCCATTTGGAGTGAGCTTTTGTGTTCTGAAATTAGAGAGAGATAAATGTTTCTGAGGGTACAATGAAAGGTGTCAACTTCCCTTGTAATGCTGGAGTCTATTCATTTAAATAAGAAATACTGAAGTATTCGAAAATACAGTTTGTTGTAACTGACAGGAACATTAGTAACTGTTGTCATTCCTTTGCAATGTTAGAGTATTTTGTATTTTCTTTGTAATCATTAGGGTATTATTTTCATCAAAAGTATATCAGACATTTACTCATTGGGTCACTGGCCTCCTGTGACGAAACTTTGTGGATCCTGAGGTGATAATGCTAGAAAAGTGTGGAGAGTCTTCTACTTTTCCTGTACCTGAGAAGCTGTTTCACTAGCTCTTGGTTTGGTGAGACACACTGCTTCTGACAGTGTTCTGCTCAGCGGCACATAAATGTCAGACCACTGAAAAAACAATAGTGTGTGCGCTCTCTCTCTCTCTCTCTCTCTCTCTCTCTCTCTCTGTGTGTGTGTGTGTGTGTGTGTGTGTGTCTGCTGTGTGTATGTGCGTGTCTAAGAGAAAGAGAGAGACAGAAATAGAGACAGAGACAGACAGACAAAGAGAGAGATAGAGACAGACAGACAGATACAGACAGGCCGACAGAAACAAAGACAGATAGAGGCAGTGGGTTTGAAGGGAGAAACAATGGAAAAACTGTCACTGATCTTCAGATCTATCATTTTTTTTAATATTTGAAGATAAATACTAGCACACTCCATAAGTAAAAGCAAGTCAAATGAAGACTTCCTGAACTAGGCCGCCACTTGTGTTTCTTCTGCAGTGTTAGCTGGTATGATCAGGGGAATATCATCCTCACACAGCAGCTGACGAGCTCCATGGTTCCAAAGAGAACTTGAGAGGTAGATACTCATTGCCCCAGCTTCCCATCCAATAATCCTCCCCTTTCAATAGCTAATGAAGGAGTCTTAATGTCGGGAAAAGTAAAATCCAGGCAGGAATAACTATGCTTCTTTGGACCTGACCAGCGTTATGTGAAGGGTTTTGAAGTGTTCTGAAGGAAATTTCTCTCTTGCCTGAGGCTGGAGTGAGGGCTCAGAGTGAAGGAAATAGGTGAGCAGGAAAGAGGAGAGACTATTTCTGAAGTGGGGTGGGGGTTAAAGGAAATGACTTATCAGCTTCTCTTACAAATTGGGAAAGAAACCATTTGTGAAATCAACGGGTGCTTAGCTGAGCCTATCAGCTATAGCTCAAAAGCATCATTTCCATTTCTTTCAGATACCGTTGTTGCCAAGGTGGTTAAGAAAGAGCCTAACTTTCTAGGCCAGCACACGGTCCTGGATAAAGACATCATGGTGACTCCGATGCAAGGGGAAGATTGGCATTCATATTTCATAGGAAAGCAAGCACTACTTTCAGTATCCAGACAGCCTAATGTGCTCCTTATCTGGAACTTCAAACCCATCTCTAACCTGATTGCAGAGACTAACAGGAAGAGTGGAAAGACACGAGCTGTAATAACCTGCAGGGGTGGGTGCCATCACGCCGGCTGTGGAGTAGGTAGGCTCAAAGTGCCAGTACGGAGCTGGGAAGACTGGTGGAGTTTCCCAATGAGTGCTAAAACATAGCTCACAGAATCTGTTTGTAGCCATGCGAAACACTCTGGGGGAGCTGAAATAAGACCCCCTTTCATCCTCCAAGTTATTTAGTGTCAAGAATGTTTAAATAAGAACAAGATGGAGCGCTCCTCAGGGTGTCGGAGCCAGAATAGAGAACCTTTTACCTGAGGCATGGTGGAACTATTCAGGCAGCCACATTCTTGTGGAAAAGTCTCCAGCCAGAGAGGTTTGGCTCAGCAGGCAGTGGCTGCAGAGCTGGACTCCAAAGTCTCCTACCTTTTCACCAGGAATATCTCTTTATAGGTTCTTGGAAAATTTGGATCTGTGTGGTCTGGCCTGGCGACAGTATTGCATCTTCATGTAAATAGGCATACTGGGCTCTCGTATTTTGCTTCTAAGCAATTCAAATAGACCCTAAAATATTTATGGAGACTTTCAGGGATCACAGAAATAATAGCTCACTTCCCCATCTAGTTTTAGACCTCACTGAGAAAGGTACTGATGGAAATGAGATGGCTAAAGATCAAAATCCGAGTTCTACCAATAAAGTTGCATTAAAACAGACTGGATTTGTAGCTGGCAACGGTTTTCTATCTGAATTAAGCCCACCAAGCAAGCAGCAAAGGCAGAGGGAGGCAGCCATGGCCATCTTACAAGGCAAAACACTTAAGATACATTCTGGGCCAGTGATATTCCTACTGGGGGAAGGCTAAACCAATCACTCAGTTCCCCTTTCCATCTCACTTAGCTTCTTGGGGAGGCGAAGTAAGAGGAAGATGAGAAAGGAACAGGAAGGCTGAGGTACAAGTACTTCTCCCACACTTTTCCTGTTTAGGGTAAGTTTCTATAGAAATATCAAGTGTTCTATTATCTGTAGCTAATTTTCACACTGCCCAGGACTTCATTTTAACCCACATCCTTGCACTGAGGTTAGTTAACCTAGATAGAAATACAGAGCTCAGAATTGCCAGGAGCACTCAAAGCCTACTCTGGGTTATAGAGAAGAGTTTTTGAACCTCATCAATGCCAGCACAAGCCTCTTATCTACATAGGTAAATCAAGAGCCTCAGCAGGAATCACAGAAGAAGAACCATTAGACACAGCTTTTGCTCAGTAAACCAAGCTTCCTTCAATAAACTCTGTCTATTTCAGTGTTGGGGTTTTATCAATCAACATTTTGGAGGGATTGTGGTGTGTCCCATGTGACAAGCGCTGGGGGAAGGGTGGGGGCTATCTCATTTCATTCTTAGTAACAATGAGATTAATAGCAAAGCTAGTTAGTTCCATTTAGTAGATGAGAAAAATGATGTTTGAAGAAGGCCTGTTCAAGACCATTGAACTCTGACACAGACCTTAGGTGCAAAGTCAAGGCTATGCAAAATCGCTAGGAAGATCCTGCTGGATCCTTCCATGCTTTTTCAAGGGAACCAGGATTTCGGTTCCACATTAGGGAGTGAGACTGTATTCACAGACAGTAAATGATCTGACTCAAAGATTCCCTCTGATAGTAGCTTTGTTGAATACTTTTCAGAAAGAAGAAAACATCAATTAGTGATTTACTTTCATTAGCACACAGAGTTACACGTATTAGGTGCTCAATAAATGGCATAATAGACCTATGACTTTGACATTATTGGTAATGAACGCCACACATTTGGCTGGTTTGTTAAGCACACTGTAGTTACATTCAGCAAGAGAGTTTCCTATTAAGAAGTTATTAACTGCATAGAGAGATAAAAGGACAGGCTAAATGCCAAAATGTGGATTTTTTTTAATTACACGAAATCTATGAAATCAAAGACTGTATAAAGTACTTTGAGGTCCCTGTAATGAGCAATTAGTCCTCTTTAATTATAATTGCACACAGGAAGGTTGTGAGCCTTCAGATTTTACAGGTGACAATTGTATAGAACATTTCACTAAAAGGATCACTGCAGTTTTAATAGTGAAAGGACATTTCCCAGAATGGTTGTTGTGTGGGTAGATGTCTATTGTGTAGACAAATGAGCTATATTGCTGTCTATGGAGTAGACATGAGATTCACACGGGCTGTCTGACAGGTTAATCCTCCCTTTCTGCCCACTTTCAGTAGATTTCAGAAGAATAACAAGGGTTCCTGCAGATAATTTTGCAAAAAAAGGTGGGAACTTTGAGGCAATGATTCTTGATGTATCACTCTTCTAGAGTGCCTTGGGGAAAATTCATCAGAAAAAAGAAAATGATGTTGATACTCTGGACCCAGGCTGGGCCACTGGAAGGACTCTTTCTCGGATGGACAGAGTCAAATGCTTTAAAATAAAGACAAAAGAAAGCGTTGCCCTTTCTCCAAATCTCACAGCTCTATTTTCAAATGTTACATTTTCCATCAGGGATTGACTGACCAGGAGCCTACCTGCCAGGGAGGGAGGCCTCAGGAAGTTTCTGAGCCACTCAAGGGGAACCTGGCCTAAGGAAATTGCTCTTTAGTTTAAACCATAATAAAAAAATTCAACTAATTTGGAATCAGGAATTTTTTGCATGAAATAATTTCTAGCTCTGTTTAAGGGTTAGAGATAGATTCGTGTTCCTCAAGGAGACTGGGGCTATTCTATGGTTGCCTCTTAGATGAACTGACACAGAAAATGCCTGCTATTCACTCCCAGCCCCATCTTCTTCATCACATCTCTTTTCTGCCTAAGCCCACAGATTTACAACCTCTGTACATCTTGAGTTTCTGGCGTCTCATAGAAATCAGAAAGCAGCATCCCAACCCTGGTAGTCTGGCCTTTTCATCATTGGTTTCTCATAGTACTTTCATTCCTTTGACAGGAGAGTAAATCAAATATGGTTAGTGGTCTACTGCTATGAAGATACAGTATGACCAAGGCAACTCTTACAAAAGAAGCATTTAATTGGGGGTGTGCTTACAGTTTCCCAGGGTTAGTCCATGATCACCAGGGCAGGAAGTATGGGGGTAGAGTGGTAGATAGGCAAGTGCGTTGCTGTAGCAGTGGCTGAGAGCTCACATCTGATCTGCAAGTTGCAGGAGAGAGAGAGAGAGAGAGAGAGAGAGAGAGAGAGAGAGAGAGAGACAGAGACAGAGAGACAGAGAGAGACATGCAGAGAGAGAGACAGACAGAGAGAAAGAGATAGACAGAGAGACATGGAGGAGAGAGAGAGAGAGAGAGAGAGAGAGAGAGAGAGAGAGAGAGAGACTGGGCCTGGTATGGGCTTTAGAAACCTCAAAGCCCACTCTTAGTGGCATACCTTCTTCAACAAGACCACACCTACTAATTATTTCCAAACAGTTCCACTAAGCGATTGAGTATTTAAACATGTGAGCCTATAGGGGACACTCTCATTTAAGATACCACATACAGCAATGCCTTTCTTTTAATCTGTAGCTTTGAGCTAGTCCCCGACACTATTGAATTCAGTGAACATCGAATGCCCAAATAAGCCACTAAATAAATGTAAAGTGGGTTATATTTGAAGTCAAGGATGTTTGGAGCCATAGTTGTATGAAAATACTAAAGTACAGTCTCAGTAGAGAAGAGGAGAGTAAGAGGGTTAGGGAGGGAGATGGGAAGGAGGTTGTTGAGCCTCCTATATGCCTCCAATATTGCATCATTCTTATTTATTTTTAATACTTTTAATGTGTGTATGTGTGTGTGATGGATAGTTTTTATGTCAGTTTGACACAGTAACAGTCATCTGAGGAGAAGGAACCTCAACTGAGAAAATGCCTTTATAAGACTGGGTTTCAGGCAAGTCTGTAGGGCATTTTCTTAATCAGTGATTGACGGGAGAGGGCCCAGTCCATTGTAGGTGGAGTCCTACCTAGGCTGTGGTCCTGGGTTCTATAAGAAATCAGGCTGAGCAAGCCAGTCAGCAGCTCCCCTCCATGACCTCTGCATCAGCTCTTGCTTCCAGGTTCCTGCTCTGTTTGAGTCCCTGTCCTGATTTCCTCCAGGAAAAAACAGTGATTATGGAAGTGCAGGCCAAATTAAAGCTTTTCTCCCCAAGTTGCTTTGATCATGTTATTTCATTGCAACAATAGAAACCCTAACTAAAACAGATTGCCTTTGCAGGTGGATGTGTCATGTGAATTGCAGTGGGTTCCATGAGTACCCATAGAAGCCAGAGGTGTTGCGCTCCCTGGAATTAGAGTTACAGACAGTAGTGAGTAGATGCTAATGACATCTACTCACAGTGACAGTCTAATGTAGATTCTGGGAACTGAACTTGAATCCTCGTGAAGAGCACCAAGTACTCTACCAAGCCATCTCTCCAACCCAATGACCATTCTTAAAACAGATGAGAAATAAAGTCCTAACCCTTGAATACTCAACAGCAAACCACCATTAAGGTTTTCTGGTTCTGCTGAGAACAGAAGCCATTCTATGTAGGGCAAAATAATCAGTCTATAGAAAGTAGATTAAGCTAATCACGATTTCTTGACCTCTTGACCATAATGTCAATTCATTCCAACTTCTGCTTTGGTAAAAATGGTATCTCTATATTTGGGTTAGTTCTGGGAAAGATCTTGTTGGTGTGGTCACTGATTAAAGTACAGTCCCTTCGCTTAGAAAGCTGGATCAGCTACAGTGTGTTGGAGAGGTGAGAATCTGGGTAACAAATGGGAAAGACTAGGGGAAAACCTGTCTATCACTAGTGTTCATAGCTGATATGCTGCTAGTGGACCAACTGTTATTTACCCAGCATTCTGCGAGCAATCCATTCCCATTCTCTTCGATGATAAATAATGAACCTCATATCCTTTTAACTACACACTATTCCAAAAATGGTCTTTAAATTTATTTCATATTGTGTTATTACAATAATCCCTCTTTGGTAGTAAAACTATGCCTAAAAAGAAATAAATTAACGAAACAAATCTTTTGAACCAAATTCTGATGCTACAAAATGAGTTCATGCATCACTATGGAGACCTGGGACACAGCCTCAGCTCTGCCATGAACCTCTACAAGACTCAACCTTTTCCAGTGATAGAGAACTAATAAGGCATGTGACATGATGAATGTATCTGAGAACAGCAGCATTGTGCAAAGTCGGCTGCAAAGCGGGGAGGCAGCCAAGCAAGAAGAGTGACAAGTTAACAGAGCAGTGTTGGGAAGGCTCCGTCTGCCTGTTCATCAAAGCACACATTTTCCATTGTGACACGTAGCTGGGCAGAACCTCCAGCTTCTCTCGGTGAGTGTGGCATGGCACTGAGTCCAGACCAGGAGAATGCAGACAGAACTGAGCTCACCAGATGCTGCCTCCTCTTTCAGCCTCCTCAAGCCCCACTTCCTTCTTTATTAGAGAGATGCTGAGGCCACGGTGACATGGAAAGCATCTAATTATGGCAGGACCCATTGAGGTTAGGTTCAAGAATAATGGTATGGAATGCTTGCAAAAACCTATATCTCTGAAGATACAACCACAAAAATTTTCTATTTATATAAAGATACCAAAGTTCCCAAGCTAATGTCATCTTCTCTATTTTCTGTATCTTCTATTTCTGTATTTTATGTGTGTTTGATGAGAGCAGGGTTCAGTCTTTATATGCCGATTGCCCTGTTGTGTATACTCAACCTTCCCCCATTCCACTCTCCCATTAAAGGAAACTTAGAAAAGTACAAAGAAAGTAGATACTAAGTAGGATCTCACCAGCTAAGGATCAACATTCCTAACACTCTGGTAGATTGCCTTCCATACTTTGTTTATGGTCGGAAAAAAAGGGCTATACTTCAGTATTTTCATACAGTCCTTACTCCAAACCTCCCTGACTTCAAACGGAACCAATTTAATAATTTTTATTTAGTGGTTTTCTGAATGTCAGAGACTGGCCCAGAGCTAGGGATAAAGATAAGTGTGACGAAAGTCCTGTTCTCAAGGGAAGAGACAAGTACCTAAGTAGGTAATGAAAAAATGTTTAATGGAGTGATAGCGAAAGGAGCTAAGAAAACAGAAACACATTTAAAATTAACACCCACATGTTTACTATAGGTACTAGAAATTTTTTTACTTGCCTCATAGATATAAACTCATTTAATGTCCATATCAGCCCTATGTGATGTATACCACAATCACTCAGGGCTAAAGATGAGGAAAGCAAACCACAAAGACCTTAAACAGCTTGTCCTCCTTTTCTGAGGCATACAAGTTACTCAATAAATGAGATTGTGTGTGTGTGCATAAATAGAAATGGAATACAACAACATGGACAGCTTTTTGTCCTGTAGGGCAAGCACTTCAGAGTACCATAGCTCATGTAAGTCTACAGTCCTCTTCCTGTCTTGCTTTTGATACATAGCCAAAGCGGCTCCTACTTTCAACTCAGATTTTGAAGACTGGGGGGTACCTGTTGTTGGGGATACCATGTTTCCATAGACCAGCAGTTCTCAACCTGAGGATCTTGACCTCTTTGGGGGTCAAACTACTCTTTCATAGGAGTCCCATATCAGATATCCTGCATATCAGATATTTACATTATGATTCATAAAAGTAGCAATATTAAAGTTATGAAGTAGCATTGAAAAATTTTGTGGTGGGGGGGGTCACCACCACCTGAGGAAGTATATTAAAGGGTCACAGCATTAGGAAGGTTGAGAATCACTGCTATAGACGATGGAATGAGGCCCATTGACTTCTGATGTCATTTTATTCATTGTAGCAGCCTTTCTGCTTTTTGTCAGAGCACTGCCCATACCCTTCGCCTTCTTGTGACTATCCCATTCTCTCTCCATTTCTTTCACAAATGCCTGCTTCCATGCTTTGCTATTTGCGACAGATCTAGACTTGAAATCACGCCTTGCATCTGTAGAAAATCCAATAGTCAATAAATATCTGCTGAATGTCAGGGTGTAGGCAAACTGAGAAGCCATCATCACTCAATTAGGAGGGCTCAATAGGAACTGGGAAGTCAGCTCTGCTCTGCACTTAATCAGTGATGGTCCATATCCCCTGTCACATCCCAGTTGAGGAAAACTTGGGACTTCAGGCTCAATTCTCAAGATTTGTTAAACAGAACCACCTGGTAATACATCGTATGCTCTGCCATGCTCGTCCTTGTGTAAAGTATCCCACCGTGTGGGATGCTTGAGATGCTGGTAGATGAAGCAGTTTAAAGTGGTCCACAGAGAGTGTCCAATAAAATCGAATCCAATTGTGGAGTGTGAGGTGATTTCCTTTAGAATTCTCTTATGGTTCCCTTGTGCATCAAGGTGAAAGCCTCTGTCCCATTATGCCAATGGCACTTTCTAATCTGAACTTGTCTGTCTTATTATAGGAAGGGCAGGTCTCAACTGGGCAACAGGATACTTTTGACAGATTTATGGATGGATAATTAACATGATACAAATTGAGTATATTAAGAGTGCGTAATTCAAAGTTTTGATATGCCTTGATATCCATAAAGCCATTGCCATAGTCACCCTCTAAATTTGCTTGTGATTTCTTTCCACTCCTGGTTCCCCCTCATCCCCAGGCAATGGCTGGCCTTTCTGCTGTTACAGATTAAGTTGTATCTTTGAGAGGTTTATGACAACGGGATAACATAATGTCTCCTCTGTCAGGGGCAGAGACCTGGCTACAGGATAATAAGTTCTTTGTTTTGGGAACACTAATATTGATTTAGTAGCCCTTTGTAGGATTGTACTACAATTTCTGGATGCATTAACTTGTAGATATATATTTGGTTCCCCACACACAAGCCTTTGATTGCCAAAAGTAAAGAATGTAGGCATACTCCCGTTCAAATCTCTGTAAGATTATTATTTCCCTCAGGTGAATGTCCAGGAGTGGAATGATGTAACCAGACATCGGCTGTATATTCAACTTAGGAAATCATATACGGGGTATGTTTCACATAAAGTTTTAAACTGATTTTCAAAGTGAGGTGCCACTTTATAATAATTCCCAGAGCGTATATGAGTGCTGGCTCCTGTTGTCAATCTCTTTAAATTAATCCACCCTGGTGCATCATGGTCAATTCAATTTAGTTTGTAATCATTCTTCTTTAGTGACTAGTGTGCTAACCACAGTAAATTTTAATATGTTTCCCTCATTTTTTCATTTTATTAAGGTGTATTTTCAAACACTCTTTAAATTTTCTAGATTGAGTTCTTACATTACTGATTTTAAAAAGTGCTTTACATACATATGTATCGATATACATACACATGTTTTTTTTAATAGGCGATTTAAAAGTATTCTCTTCCACCCTGAGTTACCTTTTGCTTCCCTTAATAATTTTCTAGAGAACAAGCTTTATTGTGACAAAATACAATTTATGAACTGGATTTATGTTTGTGATGTGATGTACATGTGTGTATGTGTGTGTGTGTCTGAATGTTCAAGCTAAGAAATTATTCTCTAGTGAAAGGTCCTAAAGATTTTCTCTTTTATTTTCTTCCAGAAGTCTTATATTGTTAAATTCTAAGTTTATGATGAGGACCGACTTCAAGTTAATTTTTGCCTATAGTGTGATGTGTGGATTAAAGTGTGGATTGTTTTGCATTTACCTACAATTGACTCAGCACAATTCAGTGACTAAGTGTGGCTTCCTTACTGAATCACCTTTATTCCTTTGTTAAGAATCCACCGCCCACGTGAATATGGGTCCAGTCTGCATTCTGGTCTGTTCCTGGGATCTGTGTCTGCCATGCCTGCTGCACACTCTCTGTTCCCACAGCCCAGCACCATGGCTTCAGAACATCTTCATCTCAAACTTTGTTTCTGCTGCTCTGGTGTTTCTAGACATCATTTTTCTGTAAACTGCTGAACCAGGTTGTCAGTCCATGGCAAGGCAGGCTAGGGTTTGTTTAAATTGCTTTGAATCTATAAATCAATTTGAAGAAGTGACTTCCTAACAGCATTAAGCCTATTGAACCGGTAGATCCCTTTCCACTTGGTACAGCTAGTTTTTCACTTCTCCCAAGCAACTCTATTTGCATACCGTTAATAAATGTGATTGTATTTATCCCTATATTTTTAAGATTTTCAATTCTAATATTCATGGAAGTTATTAGAATTTAAATTATAACTATGACTAATGGGTGTATAAAGGAAATTTGCATATATATATATATATATATATATATATATATATATGCCTTTAAACCTTGTTATCTTTTGGATTAGATACTTGCCTGTTGCTGTATTAAAGACAAAAAGCAACATGGGTAGTAAAGGGTTTATTAAATCATATATTTCAGGATCACAGTCTGTCACTGAGGGAAATCAGGACAGGAACCTGGAGGCAGAAACTGAACCAAGTGTCCAGGAGGAATGCTACTTACTACCTTGTTCCTCGTGGCTTGCTAAGCCTTCTTTCTTATAGAACCCAGAACAACCTACCCAGAGGTGGTATTGTCTGGTTGGAACCCTCTCAATCAATCATTAATCAAGAAAATTCTTAATGGACTTGCCTACAGGCTAGTCTTACCAAGGCTTTTTCTCAATTGAGAGTCCTACAGGGAGTTTGTGCATATGTGAGCAGGTATATGTGTGTTCATTTTATTTGGGGGGACAGAGTTTCTCAGTAAACTTGAGGCTCACTGTTTAGGCAAGGCTGGCTGGTGAGTGAAGCTTCCATGATGCTCCTGTCAGATCATGAAACCTCCCAGCAGCAGAGTTATGGTGTACATCCCTGCTCCCGGCCTTTGTGTGGATGTTGAAGATTGAACTCTGGTTCATGCTTGTGCGGTTATCACTTTACCCACTGAGCAGTGTTCCCAGACTACAGCATCGTGTTGCTTGCTAATAAAGACAGTTCTATTTCTTTTTATTCTAGGTGTCCCCCCTTCTTGTCAGTTATAACCAACAGGGCTCTGCTGCATAAAGGTGGGAAGAACAGATGTCCCTTTCTTGTCCTTGATATTAGTGGAAAGTATTATATGCCGATAGTTAAGCTGAATGTCATATTTAAGTTTGGGGTATACTTTATTGCATGGGGAATTTTTTATATTCACTATTTGAACAATTAGAAGATATATAAACATCTAGGATTTTCAATATGCTTCTGGTAAATTGAACCTTTAGAATTCCGAATGATGCTATCTATTTTATCTGTAATAATTTGCTTTTCTCTAATATCTATTGTCTATCTTAGTATATCTGCATGGTGGTTTGAATAGGTATGGCCCCCATAGAATCGTATGTTTGAATGTTTGACCTATAGAGAGAAGCACCATTAAGAGGAGTGGCCTTATGGGAGTGGGTTTGGTCTTGTTGGAGGAAGTGTGCTACTTCCTATGCTCAACTTACTCCTTACTGTTAGCTGACTAAGGTTAATAAAACCTGTCTCTTTTACTTTTACCTTATTTGTTTCCTTGAGGAAATGTGGATTATACTTAGATCACTTACTGTTGCCTTTTGATCAAGATTAAGCCAGCACCATGTCTGCCTACATGTTGGTACGATAACAGACTAAACCTCTGAACTATAAACTGCCTCTTTGAATAAATGTTTTTCTTCATAAGAGTTGCCATGGTCATGATATTCTTGTGGTATTTTGGTAAAGAATGTGGCTACTATTTTGCCCTTTTCCAAAGAGTCTGCCTGAAACTAAAGTAAAGAGATTTGGATCAATTCCATTGGCAGAGGAAATCCCAAAACAGCCTAGCATAGACTCTGTTGTATGGTGTTTAGTGTTAACTCTAACGAAGATTCACAATGAAAAGAGCAGGATGCGAAAGTAAAACTACAAAATGTACAATTTGAGGAGAAAAAGAGCACCAGGAAGTGAAATGGAGTTAAGTCCTACGTTCAAGGAGATGAACAGATTAAAGAATGGAATATTTGATTTTGTAGGATATAGTGACGTAAAGCCTTTGTGTCTGGCTTTAAGTGAAATGTATAGTAAAGCTTTTGGATTAAATGTTTCATCAAAGCCTTTGCTATGTTTGGGTTAATCAGTAGAGGATGAGAAATTGTTTGGAGGCTGTTTAAATCTTTAAGAAATGTCTCCCTGGAGCATCTGCATTTGGTGCTATGTGAGAGCTTGCAACTGCAGCGACCTTGGTCCTAAGACACACCTGGCAAACCTGCAGCTCATGAGATTTGTGTGGGTTGTCTGTTCTCACGGGCAGCAAGAGTTAGACTTTGGTAGCTGGAACCTCTCCCAGCCCCTATTTACCCTGTATATGTTTTAGTAAAGTAACTGGAGTGAGCTATCTGGGTGTCAGTCTTTTCCAAGAAGGCTGAACCCCTCCTATCCTTCAGAAAATGAAGGCTTAGCATCATGGTGAACTTCTCTGTCTACTATGGCACCTATAATTGACAACAAACAATAATAGGGCATTTCAGTTAAGAGAGTTCACAAATCTCTGAAGAGACTTTGAACTTTTAAACATTGTTGAGATTGTGATAGACTATGAGACCTTTTGAAGTTGCTAAACTAAATGCATTTTACACTATGTAAAATGTAAAAGTACACCTATGGTGGCCAGGGAGTGTGGTTTGAATAAGTATGCCTCCCCCGCAGAATCATGTGTTTGAATGCTTGTCCCACAGGGAGGGGCAATATTAGGAGATGTGTCCTTGTGGGAGTAGCTGTGGCTTTATTGGAGGAAGTGTGACACTGTGGGAGCAGGCTTTGAGATCTCATATTCTCAACCTATTTCCAGTGTGGAACACAGTTTACTTCCTGTTGCCTGAATATCAAGTTGTAAAACCCTTAGCTCCTTCTCCAGCACCAAGTCTGCAAATGTGCTGCCTTGTTTCCTGCCATGATAATAGTGGAATATACCTCTGAAACTGTAAGCCAGCCCCAATTAAATGTTTTCCTTCATAAGAGTTGCCATGATCTTGGTGTCTCTTCACAGCAATAGAAACCCTAACTAAGACAAACTGTTGGCCTACTGTTGATTAAGGTTAACAAAACCAGTCCTTTTGTTTTCAACTAAATTGTTTGAGGAAATGTAAGTTAGGTTTAGACCATTTACATTTATTAAAACGATTGGTACAGTTATGTTTAAATCCATTATCTTGCTCATTTTGCATTCATCTTATCTGTTCCTTTTCCCACTTATTTTCTCTGTTCTTTCTCAATAATTTTCTTACCATTCTATTTATTTACTTTTTGAATCATTAGTAATATATTCTTGATGTTGTTGTTTTAATATTTGATTTGTGATTTATAACATACACTGTTAACTTCTCATGCTCTTCTGTGAGTACCATTATTCTACATGGCAGATAATACAATAACATTGCAATATTACAATTCCATATCTTCTCTTCTTACTATATTATAGTTGCCTTCATTTTTACATATGTAGTGAACCTAAACAGATATTATTTTATTATTTATATTTAAAGAGTCAGTTATCTTTCAGACAAAGCTACATAATAAGAAAACTGTTACTTCTTTTTCCTTTGTATCTAGCATTCAAACAGTTTTTATTCTTTTAGGGTAAGAACATTTTCACTTAGCGCTATTCGTTTCCCTGAAGGGTCCTCAGTAATATTTCTTCTAGAGCAGTCTGTTGTTGATGAATCACTCAGGTGGAAGGATCTATACTCTTCTTTATGTCTGGAAGTTATTTTTCTGTGGGTCTGGTTTCCAGGCTACAACACTTCAGCATTTTAAAGATGCTACACTTCTGTCCTCCTGTTTGTGGATTACTCCCAGAAAATGTCTTGTTTCTCCCTAAAATTTTAAAGATTTTCTTTTGTCAATTTGTTTATGATGTGCCCTGATCTGGATTCAACTTCATTTCTTAGATTTGGGATTATGATTTTATAAAGTAAAATTTGTGATGTGCACTTTCAATTACTTTTTAAGTTAGCATGTTTAGTAATGGATTTCATGACATTTTCAGAAATATATGTTTCTATATTTTATTCTTATTTGTTTTAATATGGTTTTTTTTGTTTGTTTTTTGAAACAGGGTTTTTCTGTGGCTTTGGAGCCTGTCCTGGAACGAACTCTGTAGACCAGAGCTGGCCTCAAACTCACAGAGATCCACCTGCCTCTGCCTCCTGAGTGCTGGGATTAAAGGTGTGCACCACCATTTCCCGGTTTTATTTTAATATTTTTATGTTATCTCTCTTTTCCATTTTCTTCTAGAGACTTCAAATAAATAGATCATTAGGCTTTGTGAAGCTGTCCCATAATTTTATGCCTTTCTGCTTTCAAAACTCTTTTCTACACTAGCTCCTTGTTGCTTCTATTTCTGTCTTCAGGGTCATAAAATGTTTCATATGCAACTTCAAAACTGTTATTCATCCATCAGCATGTTCTCTTCAATCTCTGTGGTCATCTGATCTATGATTTCAGTCATATACATGTCTTCTTGGCCTCTATAAATATTTGGAAAATAAGGACATATGGCAGTTATAACTTTCAGTGTTATTCCTGCTAGTTATAGCATATAGGTCGGTTCTGGGTTGACTAATTACTGCTTTTGTCTGAATATAAGGTAAGTATTTTACTTTTCTTTTATGTTTAGTAATCTTTTATTCAAGACATTTAAATCTTACTTTGTTGGGTTGATACTTTTGTCTGAACTTTATTCAGGGTTCACAGTTACCTGAAAACTGTCTGACAGCTTGGGTTTGCTGTTGTGTGTTCCTAAGTTTTGTGAGGCAGCAACCTACGCTGTGCTTGTTATTCACAACTTCCAAGGCAAGGTCTGGTTAAGACAAATTGACTAAGTAACTCATGAATCTTGCAATTTTTTTGATCTAGTTGCTAGAAACAGGCACTGTATTCGGCCTGTGTACAACCTGAATATAAATTCCTCTAACCCTTTTGTGTGATTTAATTCTCCATTCTTAGAATTTTTTTCACATACATGTGGTGAATAGCCACTACCTTTCTGAATACTTGGTGGGGAACATCAGCATATGTTTTAGGTCCTCATCCTTTTCCATACTCATCTCTGGTTGGCTATTCTATGAATTATAGCCCCTTGCTGTCTCTGGACTCAAGACCATTTCCTCTGCTCTGGAAATCCTATGGGCCTGATCTAAATTTCTTGTCCTATGTCACTAATATGACAGTTAAGATAAAATCCATTAGGTTTTTTGCTTGTTTGTTTGGGAGATGCTATAAAGGATCACAATTTTTTTTTTTTTGGTTTCTCAAGATAATCAGATTTCATGACTCTTACAAGTATAAAAGAAGAGGGAAGTCATGCAGATTAGTGCTAGAGTACTTGCATACCACATTTGTGGGGGCCCTGTGCTTGTTTCAGGGGATATGGAGGGAGAGACAAGACAAGAAATTTTGCATGAATAATTTTGAAAACAATGCTCAGTGTTTTCTGATGGCATTTGCTCTACTGCCTTCTCACAGTGTGGATAGCTTTGTGTTTTGCCACCAGGAGAGAGTACAAAACATACAAAATGAAAAGTTGATTTACTTGATTTTATTCAAAGTCTTGGTAAAGGTGGAAAAGGATGTAGATCATCACCCCACTGCTTCTTCCATGACTCCGTGTCTATATTAAATTAATAAACTATTTCTAGTTGTTAACAGTCTGGTGACTGCAGTCTCCTCAAGGAATCGAACCAAATCTGTATTATATTTATGAGGTTGATAGGTAAATCCATGTAAAGTTTAATTTTGAACTTCAACCATCGGTATATGACACCGGCTAACAATTTCGACTTCTTTTTTCTCCCCTTTCTGACATCATTATAAAGCAAACTAGTCCATAGATTGTCTTGGTCATCACTGCATTGCAGAAGTGAATTAACAGCCTGGGGCGTATCAGGTGTTCCATAAGTATTTCTAGAAGAAAAGAAGGAAGGAAAGAATAGGAGAGAATAATGGAGGAACATGGTCCAATGGGTAGTTGAGCCTTTCAAACAGGATATGAGCGTCAGGGCTTAGAACGGATCTATTATTGGTTACTGTACTTCTTGCCTGACCCATGGTACTTGCTTGATGCATGTTTGTTGAATGCATACATCAGAGATAATGCACATAGCCCTTGCATCTTCTGTCTAGTGAAAATGGCAGTGACATACTTATATAGGATTATAACTACTACAATGAGTGACAAAGTCACACATTGTTAGAAAAAACTAGAACATGGGGTGAAACCAAACAAGTCCTCGGTAGTAAGGTGGTATTTCTCTGGGAAGTGAAGCAACCTGAATGGTGGAGAGCAGTTGCCTAGGAGATCAGTAGGGACACTCAGAGGAAGCACTTACCTATTTCACAAGGTCCTCTGGATTTGTAATTCTTAGTTATTGAGAGTCCATAAAAGTCAAATCGACTAATCCAATATTAGGTGTTTATGAATCTTCTCACGTTGGCGGGACCGCCATTGCTGTATCATTCAGTCAAACTTTCTCTGCACTGCAGGGTCAGTTCTGAGCAGACCAGTCACATGATGTCCACATGATGCAGAAGAAAAAGCCAGGGCGTGATCCAACTGGTTAAGGAAAAATATTTCTGGAGCATTTTCACTTTGGGAGACAAAACTATGTCAGGTTTCCACTCAGCAAACTAGGAGCTGCCTATGACCTCCCGAACTAGAACTGGGTGATGTACATTGGCTTTTGCTGGCATGATTACTCTCACAGACAGAGAGACACAGCAAAGCAACCTTCTGTGACCCCTGGGGATCTGTCTCTTCTATTTGATGAAAACAAAATTGTTCTGGTTTGATCTTAAAGTCAAGTGTGCTCAGCTTACATTACTTCTAGCCTTGATATTAGCTTATCCTTTGTGCCATGTGCCCAGGACAGTGGGCGGCACCATCCCCCGCCCGCCCACCTGGTAATGATGTCTCATACTCACTGTTCCCAATGCAGTCAAAACTATGTCCCTAACATAATATGCAAACTCGACTTCTACCGAAGTCAGTAATTATGCAGGTTCGTCAGCCTAGAAGGTCAGCAGCCATTACAGAGGAGATGAGAAATTTCACCCACTGCTAGCAACTTGAACATCTATTATTGCTTAAAACAAAATAAAAGCAGTTCTCTCCTCCTGTGATTTATTCTCTGAGAATGCTGTCAGGACGATGATTGCAGCAGAATAACAGGCTTGTACATCAGGCCACCCGTGCTTGTACCCTTCATCACGAAGCACGGAGGAACAGTGTCTAAGTGACCAGACAAGAAAGGGAGTGAGGGATAAAGGAGCAGTGACAACTCTGAGATCTGAGAACGGTGGCAAGGCTGAGCCCAGAAGGACCTCGCAGGCGAGGAGCTGGCTTGGATACATTTCTGGCTAGAGGATGGAAGGCAGGTCCTGCACATCCTCCCAGCCTCAGTTATCTGCTTATAACATGAAGATAATAGTTTGGTTGTGAGCCTAGCCTTCAATGGCTGAGCCAGAGGAGAGGTGGGGGAGGGGAACTGGCAGGATTGGAGGGAGGAGAAACTGTGGTCTGGTTGGAGAGTAATGTAGGAGAGAAGAATTTTTTAAAAAAAGCATATCATTGAAATCATTGGTTGTTTGAGCCCAATAAATACACAGCCTTTTAAAACTAAAACTTGCCTTGTCAAATCAACTACTGGTTATATTTCTAAGTGCCTTCCTTTTTATTTCTCATAGATTTTTGGGAAATGGTAGAAAGTTCTGGGCATTCAAAGACCTGTGAGATTTTTGAAGTGCAGTGCCCAAATTGTTAGGGAGACAGTTATCACAATGATGGAGAAAATTAGGCGCCAAAAATCCTGGGAGGCAATTATCCTTCTTCCACCCATCAGGCACGCATCATTGGGCCAAGTTCTGCACAGCTCTGGCATTTTCTTCGCTCATAAAACAGGAATCCTGCGTGGTTTCTCTATGACGCCTTGTGAGATAACCTGGGAGCGATTCGTTAGTTATGTAATCGAATTGGTGGGGTTATCTGTACAATGAACTCACCAGTTGGCCTTTAAAGTGGGAGTTCTTCAAAGTGGCTTGTCATCTGAGACACTTTGTACATGTGGCTTTCTGGTGCATCAACAGTCTTCCAGTTCTGCAGGTCAGGAGCAGGGCACAGCCGGTTTCGTTTTTATTTTCAGGGGCTCTGAATGCTGCTGCCATTGTAGCTGCCTCCCCCTTTTCCTCCTCCTCCTCTAGGACCTCTCTGCCCTCCCTAGTAGATAACTTAGTGTGTAGATCAGCCCGGCTCCTGTTCTTGCTGCAATCCTCCATCTCTCCTCCCCTGTGCTGTTGCCCCTGCAGGTGCACAGCCCTGTACCCAGCTTCTGGGTGCTTTCTCACATGTAGCCACATAGCCATGGCCAAGAGTATGGCCACAGGGTGAAACACACTGTGCTATCTTGTCCTTAGAAGAGAACCTTACAGATCCTGTCCAGCACCAAGACGAGGTCCTTGTTTATTTTGGGATTTTTTTTTGTTTACTTGTTCCTAACTGTGCACAGGACTAAGCCCACAGCACAGAGCCCAGAGTACACAGGGCCAGGCTCTACAGTAAGGCCACACAATGGGAAAAGGCGCTCTCAGTGTGGCAGTCAAGTTTACTGCCCCTTTTGCTCTCAATATGTATTCATGGTGTCCAGCCTACAGGCTGCCATTCACAATAAACTCTCAGCCCAGCTTCATCTGTTCCTATCCTATCATGTGGGCAATATTCTCAGGAAGAAAAACAGAAAAGATTTCTATTATTTATGGGAAAAAATGAATCCTAAAAGAAGCCAGTATGGCATACCAAATAAAGGAAAAGAACAGAAAGTCAGAAATGGTGTTATCCAGACAATAGTTCAGTGGCGAGCCTTGGTCTTTCCTGCTCAGAATTACCAAGGATAACTTCTACTGGATTTCAGATCTAATGGATTTTGGGTCTATTCCTACTACGGAAGGCGGTATCAGGCCCTTCACTATGTAGAGCATTAAGGTGCAAACAGACGGAGCCCACCAGTCGTGGTCACGCCGTCCGGACTACACCAAGGAGAAACCAACTTTTTGCTTGCCTGGGAGCCGCAGGGTGTTGGTGGTTCCCAGCTGCTGCTACTCGGCATCCTTTCTCAGCAGGGCTAACACAATCATTCCTTTGCTAAAGGCATGATTGCACGAATGGCGCAGACCGCCTTTGCTTCAGAAGGTCAGGCAGCTATTAAATTTCCACTCTTCAATCAGCCTCATGTCTCTTCCCCGAGGACTGGTGTGGGAGATTTTCTCCCCTCGGTGTGAATTGTATTGGGTCTATTATTAAATTTTCCCCTGGTGAATGAGGAAATAAAGGAGACACGAGACACTTAGAAAGTACACATTCCGCATTGTTTTCAGTGTGGCCTAGGAGACATTGTACAACCAGATTATTTTAGGGTTTGACTTTTTTTTTTTTTGCATGAGAAAAATGAGTAGCTTCTATAGGATTATTCACATTTGAAGACATTCAGATGATAATAATTGAAGTAATTAGGAAGCTAAATTTCATCAATGATAATGTCTTCTGAGATGCTGGGTACATAACAAGGGGCAGAAGGGTGGATAAGATGTGAAAACCCAGATAGATGGAGAACACATCTCTCTGAGTTCTGCTGTTTGCACTGATGGTTTGCAGAATCAGATCTTCTTGGGGGCCCGCAGCTCCCCTGATTCTGAAAACATAACAGCACAACCTATGTTCCTCCTTAGTATATTCTGAGATTGGGGCCAGCATGAGATTTATTTATTATTATTATTTCTCTGCTGTAGGCATTGAGCAGATGGATCACTTCACAATCAAATTTGACTTAAGTTTCCTAACACCCCTCTGAAGGCCATTGTTGTTTCCCTGTTACACAGAGACAAACTGGAGTTTGGGGAACTAGCTAACTTGCTTTTGATACCCAGGGGCTGGCAGAGATTGAGCTTAGCTCAGGTGGCAGACCTTAGAGCCTGTGTGTTTAGGGCTTGTGCTGTGAGCCCTTGCTCAAACCCCGCTGTCTTTCTGCCACCCCACTCTTGCCCCGAAAGGCCCCACCAGAGCTTCCCCTCCACCAGAAGTAAATATTTGTAAAAGAAATCTCAGGACTTTCAGATACTGCGCCTTCCTTTAAGTGATCAGCCATGTGTTCTCATTTGATCATTGCCCCCATTTTCACAGCACTCAGATGGTACATAGAGCTCTACGTTTCTATCGATATTTATCTTAATCAATTTTAACAGTTTACTAGACACGTTCATTCATTTATATATCCACCCTTCCATCCATCCTTCTAGCCACACCTCTTCATTTCCACAGCTCTTGCTCAGTAGCTATTGACGACCCAGGAGACGTCAGGCACGGAACAGAAGCTCGGAACAAAGGGTGAGCTAACTGGCGACTGCTCCTCATCCCATTGTGAAAACAGTTTAGCCCGGAGACGGAAATTACTCCAAACGCTGCCTCCAATCCAAGCTCTAAAATAATCAAGTATCACAAATAAGCGCAGCGATTTGAGTGCATCGTCTAGGTGGTCCTGAATTTGTCCTAGAGAATTTCGGAGGCCTTCCTGCAGAAGATCCTTCGGTCGGGGATAACAGTAGAAAGGTGCACGATCTCCAGTAACAGTTATCACTCACGGAGTGTGTGCTGTGTGCTGGGCTTTGGACTCTTTTTCTTCTAGTAACTTAAGAAAACTTTAATGTAAACGTAGATACTATTTTTTCAGAAGCGGTACTTATGCGCATGTGCCAGTCTCTGCCCTTCGTGTTCCTGAAGAGGGAGGCACTACAGCAGGCATGGGCTTCTGAAACTGAAGCATAGAAAAAATATGGCAAGTATGGGAAGCAGGATGCGGTGAACACACAGAAGGTAGTGGCTAGGGGCTGCTGACGTTTTTGCTGAGGTTTTAAGAAGCCACTGTTTGTCCTTATGCTAGAAAAATGACATACTTAGAGCCATCTTTTCAAAATCCTATTGGCTGGGCCTGAAGAGATGGCTCATCAGTTAAAAGCACTCCTTTTGTATAGAACTCAAGTTTGATTCCCAGCACCCTCTTCAAGCAGCTCAAATGCCTGTAACTCTAGATCCAGGGGCACCCTCTTCTGACCCCTGCAGGTACTGCGTTCATGACCACATACCCACACACAGAACCCATACATATACACAATTGAAAATAGTAAAATGTGTCTCGTTGGCCGTTGAGACAGAGGAAGGTAGGAATGGTGTTGGGGTTACCAACTAGGGGGCTATTGTTCTCTTACAGGAATCTCAAGGATATTTGTGGCCAAGTCCTGTATTTAATTCCAGTTACATAATGTAAAACACGAAGATTTACCGGATAAAGTATGTCTTTAATTTATCTCCCTTCTTCACTTACAAGATCTCTGCTGGGAAAGTTCAGACCTTGTTTCTCACAGTCGTTGATTGCACAGGGGCCTGAGGTTGTTCGGATGCGTAGCGTTCACCCGCCAGCAGTAGAGCTAAATCGCAGCAAACTCAGAGTCCCCTGACACAGACAATAGGAATTCCTATTAGACATTAGGAAGCCAAAACTCAGCGGACTCGGCATTTCTTCAGTTCTGAGTCAGGAAAGAAAAATCAGTAAATTTTGTAAGTCTGAATGAAGAGTTAAAGAGCAACTTTAATAAACTTTGTAACTACAAAGCTGGGGTCTTATTGTGCTAGTATGTCCATAAATACATAAGAGCCACATAGACCTTGTATGTCCTCAGCCACTCGAGAGGCTTTTCAACTAAATGGAGAAGTGTTAGGGGTTAATTATCTTGTTTGCAAAGATTATAGTATTTCAGTGGGTGCTGTGTTAAAAACATTCAGATAGAAAGAAAGATGATCACACACACACACACACACACACACACACACACTGAATCCGAAAAAGGAGATGCTTGCCCCAAGATTTGGGGGGGGGGGCTTGGGGTTCACCCTTCTAGTTAATTATTAATATCCAAATTGATACATTGAATGTTTGAGGTAAAGCTTTTTCATTTGGGGGGGAACACATCTTAGTCTATTTAGTTCAGTGTCAATATTTGGATTTAAATAAAGCAACACAATGATCTCACATCCAGTCAGAGTGACTGGCTGGACGTTCTAGGAGATAATGGGAGTTGAAAGTGATGTTTCTGGATCCCCACACGCTCAGACATGAGGCATGGAAACTAAAAAGCATCAAGCTGAATGAGACGGTGGCTCTCTGGGTTTCCAGACAGCTGGGTCTTCCTACTAGGTCAGGGCCTCCTACTAGATCTCCAAGAATAAGCAACACCTCATTTGAAGTAATGTATTTATGGGTACAGCGCTTCTGGGAACATGTTCTCCTCAGACTGTCACACAGTCCTCTTAGAAGGGCGGGGACAATACTGTAAGTTCCACTTCAGGGTTAGAAGGAAATAGAAATTCAGCAAACTACAGGGCAGAAAGGGCTAGAAAGAGGCAAGGCTTAGTGGCAATCCTCTGGCACAGATCAACTCTGAGGTGTTTGCTCTGTGACCAGCATTCTCCTCCCTCTTCTGACTCTCTCTCTCTCTCTCTCTCTCTCTGTCTTCCATCCTCTCTCAGCTCTCTCCCTTTCTTCTTTTCCCCTTCTCAGTCTGTGCTTATGAAACACTTCTGTGAATAACCCTACTGTGGTAGTGGCTGATGAGAGAACCCAGGCAATAAGCCAGATAACCCGAGCCAAAACAAAACACAACTGTTCCTAGAAACGAGAAGACTAGAATTTCTGAGCCAAATGTTAATAGTGGTGAGCCAGAATTCAGATAATTGAGGTAAATATGGTTCGTTTTGTCTGTTTGACTTAATTAGCTGAAAAATATCCTTATTTCTATTTCTATCTGGGTGCTGGAACTCCAGCCCTCAAGATAGTCCTTCTCTGGAGAATTCATTTCAGTGATCCATTGCTTTTTTGATCACTAATTATAAAAAGTGCTCGGAAGGTTGAATGACGTCATATGTTGAATTGCTCCACATACGGGGAGCCATCAGTGAGAACCAGCAGAGTTTATTTTATGGTGGGAGTTGAAGTATTAGGTGCAAGGGTAGGAGGGGCTTGCAGGGAACCAATGACTGTGACGTGTTTGCCATTGCAGTGTCTTCAGCAGAAGGAGTCATGGCGCTTGCTCATGGCATCAACATTCTCCTCTTGAGCCACAGGGAGTTTACAGGTCCATGTCACCAGAAAAATGGGGCTACTCTTGCACCCCATCCTTAACACACACATGCAAGCTACTGAGTGTCCTTAGATAAAGCAGGAAATCTCCTTCACCACTTGATAAGGAGGGGATTCCCTATCCATCTCGTTGTTGCTGACTTCATCAAGCAGGAAGTCTGAGTTTGGAGTTAAGTTTTTCACATTTGATAACAATGTCAGTCTCTACCTAAAATAGGCCGAGGATAAGCTCAGGACCTTAGGGGGACACCCAATAAATTAAATTCATTCTTTACATTTGCCTTTATAGGACTGTTTAATAAATAAAATAATAATGTAAGATTTCTTTTTAAATAACCTTTAGTCAAAAGAGGAGGTGTCGAATAAATAGAAATATAAAAATAAGGCTAAAGCACTTAATATTGAAAATTTGACAAAAATATCATAACCATAATACTAAAATGACCAAAGCTTGAAGATTACAATTATAATCGAAGGAACCGTGGCTATCCTACATGATCACATGGTGTCTTGGCCTTAATTCTGAAGTTTATTTGCAAATTTATTGGCTCATTCAATTGTATTTATCAAATAGTTGGCTGCTATTTGACATCAGACTTAACCTTCTACAATCTACCCATGAATTTATTTGGAGCCATCCTGATCATTTCCTCATGCTGTTCCACCCACGAAATCACAGTGTCAGATGTGCCCTGTGAAATGCCCTCCAAACACGCTGGGTCATGGCATGCTGCAAGCAGGCAAATGCTCTCTGAAGGGAGTCAGGCAGGGTTGAGGACACTGTGGAAAGCAAGCTTCTCTATGAGAGAAATGCCTCTAGAAACCACTTCCTCCTTTTATCTTTCTATGGAAGGAAGCTCAGACAGAGGAGGAAAGAGGGGTTGTTTCGGCACAGGATGGCCTTTAAAACCCTTACACTCTGCCTGTGCAATGGTTTAGATGGATGCTCCTCTGCACAGCTTACTGCAGAAGCAATGCGTCTGGTCCTAAAGCATAAAAGGAAAAGAACGAAGTCTTGTTGGGCAGAAGCCTCCTCCAAGTAGCTTCCCCCTGCAGTTTTTACTGAGAAAGTCAGTTCAAATTACTGTCTGGCTTCCTCTAATTGGACTCTTCAAACACCTGTTCCTTAACTCTCCATCCCCTTCTTGGGAACCTGCTTGAGACTTTTACCTGTACCCATTTAGTTTGCATTTGAGAGTGTTTGTTAGCTTCTCTCTTCAACGTTCTTTGATGAATATCCCGTCCTTAACTCTTTTTTCTCTTTCAAACATGACAGTTGATTTTTAAGGTATTTTTCTGATACCATCTTTCTTTCTCCCTTTCCTGCTCCCTCCACGAAAGTACTAAATGGATTTCTGGCTCAGAAGAAATACAAGACCCAGAAGATGAATGTGGGAAAGAATAGAAATTGTGTGCATTCTTTTACTTACCTTTCTAGAGTAACAATATATTAATGTATCAGTGAATAGCAATTATATTGACTAGTAGCGTTGTACTGATGAATGTATTATTGCAACATATTTATCAAGTATCTATTGTATGCATGAAAGCATGATAACATTTGGTGGCAACGTGATAAGAGAAAGCACAGAGTCTGTTTTGGAGCAAGAATGATGTATATTCAAATATCAGTTGCCATTAACACCAAACAGAATACACCTTTGGGTATATATATATAACCAACTAATATCAATTTCTCCCATTCAACATGAGCATGTAGTTTATTGATAGAGTTAGCTCTGGTATGCAATGAAATAATATTTAGCAATTCTTCCCCGAATGAATAAATAAAGAACAGAACTAGGGAGAAAAGTCTCTTGACTGTTCAGTTACAGTGATATGAATTAGGCATTTTGGTGACTCCATAGATGGGTCACAGAATAATAAAACATCAACAATGAGAATCTGGGGTCTAAACCATAATCTTTGGAATAAGTAAGAGCTAAGATGTGCTCTATGTGCCAGGACTTAATGCTATTCACACATTACTTTTTGAAGTCTTGTCTAAAGTTTCATTTGTTAAAACTATACAGTAAAATCAACTTTTTTTTATTTTGGGGTATAAAATTCTATGACTTTTAACACATTGACTGATAAAGCACTATTGAATCATGACACAGAATATTTTCATGACCCTGTAAAAGTCCCATCTATTCCTTTGAAGTTACACTCTCTATTTCTATGAATGTGTACATGACAATGATCTAGTCTATCACTAGAGTTTGTTTTCTGAATGCTATATAAACAGAATCATACACTATGCTTCCTTCCATTTCTTTTACCTAGTGCAATGTCTTTGGCTGTGTTTACAGGTAATTCATCTTCTTCAATTATCTAGTGATACTTTTGGTGTGGATATGACAGTTACTTCATTTTCCAGTTCTCTTGTGACTTTCCCATTTTGGGGGTCACTATAAATGAGACTGCTGTAAATCTTTGCCTACAATTTTCCTATGAGCATAAGTATTCACTTCACTTTTAAGAGTATGATTGTTGGGTCACCTGGTAAGTTTACATACAAGAATTTATCAAATTATTTTCCAAAGTGTCTGTTCCAGTTTGAATTCTTCCCAGGAATGTAGGAAAGTACTAGGTGTTCTATATCTTTATCAGCACTTGAGGCTGTTGTTTGTGTGTGTGTGTGTGTGTGTGTCATGTGCATGTCTGTGTGCCTGTACACATGTGTGCACAAATGTGCATGTGTGTTTGTGTGTATGTGTGACATTCTATGTGTGCATCTCTGTGGAGGACAGAGGACAACCACAAGTGTTCTTCACTTTTGCAATATAAGACAATCTACAGGGTTTCTTACTGACCTGGAGTTTGCCAAGAACACTAAGCTGGTTGGCCAGGAAACTCCAGGGATTCAACTCCAGAGACCCAGGTCTCCATCTCCCCAGTCCTGGGTTCACTAGCACTTGTCGACACTCTTGGCATTTTTATGTGGGGTTCTGGGAGTTAAATTCACATCGTCATTCTTGCATGGCAAGCACTTTACCAACAAACCATCTCCCCAGGCAGTGTTGTGTTCTTATTTTTTACTATCTCAGTTTATGTGTGAGGAAGCCAAGGTTTACAAAGAACAAGTAAATCACCATAACCCTTGTATATGCAAAACTACGAATGAGGAATTAACCCCAGGATGGTTCCTAAGGTTTAACCCAAGGGCCCGGAGATTGTTCCACATTGTAGGACATGGTGTTTTATTTGAAAAGCTGTGTTTCTGTGTGCAACTGTTTTTGCAAACATAGGCCCTAATACAGCTTTCTGTGTATTTCAGAGCTTGAGGTGCATTACATCACTGAGTGTGTGGAGAAGCTGGAAGAGCTCCAGTTCTGAAGGGACCCACAAGAGATGGGCTGGTAGGAAGATTAAAGATGGTTATTTGAATTTCTCCTGCATAAAAAAGTACTGAAGGCAGAACCAAGGCCCACTTACTGTCCCTATGACCTTTCACTTCCTTCCTGCCTTGTCCTCCCACACGGTCATCAATGCTTTTGCTCAAGAAAATGCCAGATCTTCTGTACCATTTCTACAGATTTGAAAAGAGAAATATTTTTTGCTTTCCTTTTCCCTCAAGTTTATTACTTTTATTTATTTTTTTTATTTTTCTTACCCTTGACCTAAAATCTTAGAGAAATTTAATCTGTGAGGCATACTCCCAACCACAGAAAAGCCACAGAGGAACTTGGAAGGCTGACTGACATGCTCATTCATGAAGCACATGATCACATGATTACAGATACAGACAAACACACTCATGCACATGTGCCTGTACACACACACACACACACACACACACACACACACACACACACTTTGACTCTTTGACTATATCTATTAAAACACACCTGGAAATTCAGCATCTGCTGATAATTTATTTCAATTATGTTTCTTGGACTTTTGACCAAGTTTATTTAAAGGCCCACTTGGATAAACTGTACTCAGTTGATAATAAACTGGAAATAAGAGATGTTGAGATGCAGATATTGAGAAGCAGTTGCCCCTCCTAAACTGGTTGATTTCCATGTTTAAAGGTCAGAATTGGAAACTGGTCCCCCTTTGATATCACCAAGTCTCAGCTGTCTGCCTGTGTGTGTGCTGGCATCATTTCTCTGGACTCTCCCTTCTTTTCCATAAACAAACTCTCTTCCACTTGGGAAGGTACTGTGGATGAATATGCAGTATCTTTTAAAGTCAAATAGTAGAACTTCCTTCTTCAGAAGTACACTTCACAGCAGAATTTTCCATATTTCCTTAAAGGCTTCTGGTAGGCAAGTACATTGTAAGGGGTGAGAGAAGTCGATAAAAAATGGAACCTTTGGAATCTGCCTTTCCTGTGCATCTCAGGGGATCTGTTTCTTGCTTCTTTGCCGTCTCTTCCAGGAGGCATATTCTGCTTCTCTTAAATGTATGTGCCCAAATCTTCTATCATGTCTAGAGAAAAATGAAACTGAATTTCTTCCTAATGCTGTTCTTAGATAGAGTCTAGACAGATTTAAATCCATGCAGGAGGAAATGATAAGCATATATGCTGTCTAGGGTTTTATCAACTTTCACAAAGTAGAGTACTTTAGGAAGAGGGGACCTCCATTGTGAAGGATTTCCAACCAGGTTGGCCTGTGGGCAAGTTTTTGGAGATTTTCTTGATTAATGATGGATGTACTAGGCCCATTCCATTCTGGTGCTATCAGAACCCACCCTGGGTGCCATAAGAAAGCAAGATGAGCGACGCAGTGAATTCTGGGTTGGCGCAGCTATGGCGTCTCGTGTCCTTTCCGTGTGTGTCCGCCACCTGCCCGCGGCCTTCGCGCCGCTGCCCTGGCTTCCCACACTGGCCTTGGCCCGGCCACTCAGCATCACTGTCTGCCCTGAGGGAACCCGGAGGAGGTCCGGGACTCTGCAGCCCGCCCTGGCCCTCACGCAGGTGCCTGGAAGGGTCACACACTTGTGCCGCCAGTACAGTGATGCACCCCCTTTGACGTTAGAGGGAATTAAGGACCGAGTGCTGTATGTCTTGAAACTCTATGACAAGATTGACCCAGAAAAGCTCTCAGTAAATTCTCATTTTATGAAGGACCTGGGCTTAGACAGTTTGGACCAAGTGGAGATTATTATGGCCATGGAAGACGAATTTGGATTTGAAATTCCTGATATAGATGCAGAGAAGTTAATGTGTCCACAAGAAATTGTAGATTACATTGCAGATAAGAAGGATGTATATGAATAAAGTTTCAGAGCCTTCTTCCTCATCCGGAGGACTCCGAGAATGCCCGACTGCATCATGGCTGACTGACAGCGGTTCTGTTGGACTTGTATTTAAATTGTCTGAGTGTTTTACCCTTTAAAAATAAATCTATTATAAAACTAACATTAAAAAAAAAAAAGAAAACAAGATGAGCAAGTCATGAGGAACAAGCCAGTCAGCAGCATTCTTCTATGGCCTCTGCTTCCATTTCTGCCTTCAGATTCTTGTCCTGTTTCTGTCTTGACTGTGACATGGAAGTGCCAGCTGAAAGAAACCTTTTCCTCTACAAGTTGTTTTTAGTGGTGTTTTATCACAGCAGTGGAAACCCTAAGGCAGAAACTGGTACCAGGATCATGGGTGTGGTAGATATAACCATGGGTTCTTTGGAGAAGTACAGTAGCATTTGAATTTTGTGCTGGAAAAACCAATGAGTGCTCAGAGCTCAATGGGCTGATATAAGGAAGCTTGAGGTAAGAATGTTGAGAGCAATGTGGATAATGGTGGCCTGGCTTGTGAAATTTCAGAGGGAGGCAAAGACCCTACTAGGGCCTTTGTGTGATATTTTGAACTAAAAGACACTGAAGTGAAACCTTTCCTTTTCTGGGACCGTATATACTGGTTAGCTAGGACTAAGAGGTAGTGGTGATTAAGAAGAGACCACCAGCACTGGAGAGATGGCTCAACAGTTAAAGGGACTGACAGCTCTTCTAGAGAACCTAGGTTCAATTCCCAGAACCTACATGACAGCTCACAACTGTCTATAACTCTAGTTCTAGAGAATCCAACACTCCACATGGATAAACATGCAGGAAAATCACTAATGAAGCCGGGCGGTGGTGGCGCACGCCTTTAATCCCAGCACTCGGGAGGCAGAGGCAGGCGGATCTCTGTGAGTTCGAGGCCAGCCTGGTCTACAAGAGCTAGTTCCAGGACAGGAACCAAAAGCTACGGAGAAACCCTGTCTCAAAAAAATCAAAAAAAAAAAAAAAAAAAAAAAAAAAAAAGTTTGAAAATCACTAATGAAATAAAAATTAAAAAAATCATTGCCGGGCAGTGGTACCCACACCTTTAATCCCAGCACTAGGGAGACAGAGGCAGGAGAATTTCTGTGATTTCAAGGCCAGCCTAGTTTATAGACCTAAATCTAGGATTTGAAATTCTGTTTCAAATAATAAAATAAAAAAAAAACCTAACAACAAAGTACAAGCTTTATGGAGGTAAATTTTTTGGGGAAATGTTTTCTCAGGGTCAGGGCATGGAAGCTATGATCCAGATGGGGCTACATCTGTACATTGTGTGAGTAGCTGATCTTTATAATGTGTAAGAGTCTCCCAGGTTGTACTGGTCCTGAAGATATGAGAGGGAAATAAAGCACAACTAGGATTGAAGGAATCATGGAGAGAAGTTGAGGCTTGATACTTTGTGACAGTGATTTTTCTTTGACTTGATTTTGACTGTATCCTACTTCTCTATTAAAATATCAAAATATTTCACCTATTGTTTGATTTTACAGGCACAAACCAGAAGTAGCACCCTTCCATGGCCTCAACTTAAGTTCTTGCCTCCAGGGTTCCGCTCCTTTTGAATTCTTGCCCTGACTGATGGACTGAGATGTAGAACTATAGCTGGGACAAATGCTTTCCTGCTCAAGTTGCTTTCCATCACAGCTTTTATTCCAGCAATAGAAACCCTAGCTCTGACAATGCAATGGAAGAAAATGTAAAAAAAAATATTTTTGTTGCCTAGGGTAAGAAAGTGCTTATTGAACAAAATGTCAAAGGCATAATGAGAAATTTCTAAAAAGGATTACTGCATTTATCTTAAAAATGATAATTTCTGTTTAGTGAAAAGCAACATGAATACTTAGATGATAAGTAGGAAAGTATTTGTCAAACTGAAATTGGCAAGATATTTCTGACTCATGTTATCAAAAAAATCTTACATATCATCAAGATAACAATCCCAGACCCCCAAAGAACAAAAATATGAATAGACCACCTCAGAAAGGTACTGAAAAGACCATATCATGGAAAACATGCTCAGTCTTGCTTTGGTTATGATGTATTAGTTAACTGGAAAAAAATTAACTCAGAGGACTTTGAAAGCTGATGGTGCGGGAAATCCTGACTTCTGGTATTGCTGACTGACAAGACAGTCAGGGAAGCCACATAGCACGATTTGGTCAAACCAAGTCTATATAATTCTGTTATTAAGTAAATCTATTAAAAATGCACATGGAAAAACATATTCTCAAATAAATCTATAAAGATTTGTATATAAAGATGGGAAGATAGTCTTATTTGTGGTGGCAATGATCTGAAGCAACCCTGGTTGTCCGTCATTGAAAAAGTTGAGGGATACAATGGCAGAAATGTGATCACACAGCAATTACAGGAAATGGATTGGATGTTTATTTGGAGCAGTAAAATAATAAATGAACAAGTTATAATATAAGACAATCTATGTAAGTCTAATACCACCACACATACAAATGTTATTATATCATTTTCCATATGAAGAAAATATGCAAATTAAGCACATTCAGTTAGAATAATTGGAAGAGACCAGCAATTAGAAACAAGACTAAGAAGAAATAGCAATTTTCGACAGAAAAAACAATTTTCCAAGGACCAGTGGTAATATTGTACCATGAATCAGAGTGTTACTAATTCAAATATCTGTCCCAAATCTATCACAAACAAATGAATAAATACGTTGTTTAATTCTCAGATTTCATCAAAATGGGTTCTCAAACAGGGAATATCTGTCTTCATACTTCCAATTATTCTTTCTTGGAGTCCTAAAACACACTCAACATATGCTAGAACACTAAAAGAAAAATGATGGTGTCTTGTTTTCCCTCTTAATCTCATGGGGAAGTGTTCATTATCTTATGATTGATGACATATTAATCTTTGATTGCTTTTGTTTGGATTGTATCATTTCAGGCTCTGGCTATATGAATGTCTGTGATGTCCATAATAAACAAACATGTTTTTGTTTTTTATTTATTTTCCAACTAACAAATCATCTAGAAGAAACTTAAGATCCATCAACAAAGGAATGGTCAAATATCTGGAATTCATACTTACAATAGACTGTGTAGCCACAGAAAGAAATATAGTTCTTAATTGCTAGTATTGTATTATCATCTAGACATACCATTAAGTAAAAAAAAAAACAGACAAGAAAATAGGAAGTAATTTGCTATAATTTGTGTTAAAAGACACCATTCCTTCATATTTTTAAAGATTAATATGTTTTGAATGTGCTGACTGCTTTAATCTTGGGCATCAACATATTAAAAACTAGTCATGTGCTAAAGAGTTAGGCCTTGTTCAGAATTCTCACTTTTTTGTAAAAAAAAAAAAAAGCATTAATATGAAAAGAACAACCAGGCTCATTAACAATAGCTAAAACGTGGCTGAGGCTATGGAAACTAGGAGCCTTAACTTCAAAACAAGCATCAGAACTTGTGCAGCAGATAAACATGACCCCCGCAGCAGCCCCCTCCGCGAGCAGGTGCTACTGATGCCCCTACTTGGGGTTTTCCAACAGAGGATTTAATATTGGGGTCCAGGGAGATTGTAAGTAAAATTCAGAGGACCCACGGTGATGTGGGATTCCCCCAGTGACTACCATTGGTTAATAAAGAAACTGTCTTAAGCCTGTGATAGGGTAAAGTAGAGCTAGGTGGGGAAAACTAAACTGAATGCTGGGAGAAAGAAGGAGTTGAAGAGAAGCCATGGAGCTGCTGTCAGAGACAGGCTGAAATCTTGCCAGTAGGTCACAAGCCTCAGGGTAAAATATAAAAAATGGAGATGGTTTAATTCTAGATGTAAGAGCAAGCTAGAAATATGCTTAAGTAATTGGCCAAACAGTGATTTAATTAACACAATTTCTGTGTGGTTATTTCTGGTCTGAGCTGCCAGGCCGCTGGGAAACAAACAAGCGACCTCCTATAACACCACAGACTTGGAGGAAAAACAAATTACTAGCAATGTCTACATGAACTTTCATTTTCTCTTCAGTTATAAAGGTATCAGTAATGCTTATGATTTCATATCCAACAGAAATTCCTAGCCTTTTTCTATGTGGTCATTTCATTATCATGTTTCCAAGTTGGGATTTTGGAAAATAGACACCTTAGCTCTTTCTGCTTAGTGTATTAAAGAAGCAAGCGATTTCCTGAATGACAAGTTTGATATTCTGACAAATATATTCAGTGTAATTGACTCCTTTACAGCTCTGTACATTTTCTTAGATGGTCTTAAAATTTAGTTTGAGGTGGCATTCAGGTGCTTTTCTGAATGTGAATGCTTCACAAACATGGGAGTTTAGCTCATCAGCAAACAGGCCCAACTCTAGCAGAGGAAAAACAATGATAGTGCTTTACAGCCACATTTTTAGATTTGTTCATATTATTGTATGTGTGTGCTTTGCTCGTGTATATCTGTGCACCATATGCTTGCCTGGTACCCAGAAGGTGAGAAGAGGGCATCACAATCCTTGTCCCTGGAGTTATAGACACTTGTGAGCTTCCACGTAGATGCTGGGAATCAAACCGAGGTCCTCTGCGAGAACAAATGTTCTTAACTGGTGAGCCATCTCTCCCCATCCATATTTTTTTTGACAAAGACGCCATCTTGAACAGGTTTTGCTAATTGCAAAAATCAAAAATTCTTTCAAAAGGTGAAGTTATGCCAAAGCCAGATGCACTTTTGGTGCCTCCGTCACAAAACTAGAGCTCTGTGCCCAGAATGATCGGCTTTCCAGTACAGCTCAGAACCTACCAGAAAACCATCCATGCATTTAGCCAGCACTGCTGAGTGTTGGCTCTGTCTGAGGCAGACCTGTGGTGGCGGGTCTGATGTGCTGTGGAAGGTGATGCTGGTGTTTTAATGGATGGAAGCAGACATAGAACATTCGGGAAATTGATGCTAGACAACATGAGACTTATAAATCTCACATGATGAAGCTTAGTTGGGGCGATATTCTAAGCTAGACAATGAAAGGGCAGCATGGTGATAAGTTGTTTGCTTTTAACGTGGCGCTGCTTCCATTCAGGCCCTGCTATCTCTGTGACCTCACCCCAAGCATAGCATCATTGATTGAGAAGATTTGCTTTTTAAGAAAGCAAGCATTCCTAACGCAGTCCTCAAAACAAGCCCAGCCTGTTGAAGATTTTAATAGCATTCTTGAAGAAGTTTATTCCTTGACATTGTCCATCAGCTCTTTAGACTCCAATGCAAAAGCTGTTACTTGTTATCCATCTCTGTAAGGGCTGAAGTTAAAAGGAGAGTAAAGCTAGTGTCCTAGATGTCACTGCTCTGCCCTGCATCCTGTGAGAAGGTAGGGCACTGAGGGCGGAAAAAATGGAAAGGAAGTGTCTCAGAATTGATGGACAAGGAGCTTTTCAGTCAGAAGAGAATGGTTTCCCAAAGGGCAAAGATGGGTCTTAGGCTGAAGTGATGCTTGTCCAGGGTCTATTGAAAGACTATTTACATGCGAAGCCTGGTCAATTTGACTAGAACACTGTGTGAACCACAGGTCAAAGTCCCTCCCTCATGGAGCTCCATCTAGTAGGGAAGGGAAACCATAAAGGGTGCTCACATGAAGCAATGGCCAGGTAAACAAAGATAAGTTTGTGCAAACAGGGGTTGCTCTGAAGAAAATAAGCAGGGTGATATGACTGTGTGGGCGTGTGGGGAAATTTAACTGGAGACTGAGCAATCTCATCTATATTTTCAAAAGTCTCTTTGCCTGCTGTGTGGGCAGCGTGTTGGGTGAGGATAAGAACAGAAGGGGGAAATGAGCAGCAGAGAAACTAATACATGGATATTGGAAGAGATGCTGACATTATGGACTAAAGAGTGGAGATGGGAGTGCTAATGAGAGAGGCAGGCGGACAATGAGTCAGAGAGAACAGGAGAAATTGGCACAAAAGACAAATATAACCAAAGGATGGGACTCTCAGGCAGAAAGAACACTGCAGGCACATTCTGGTTCAACCCCTTTAATTCTGCAGATGAGGAAACCAGGTCCCGGGGGAGAAAGTGGCTTGCCTAGAAACTGGGCAATGTCTAAACTTTCTGGTTTGATAGCATCTCTTACAGTGACCGGAGGAGGAGGAGGAAGACTGTAAGGCAGGAAAGACAGATGAGGGAGGAGTGAGGACAGAGGCAGAAATAGTCAAAAGAAACCAAAGTGCAAAGAGAGAAAAATGATGAGAGATGAAGAAGAATGGGATCAGGCTAGGCGATGAGGGGGAGGATGGAGGGAGCCCTGTTGCTGGATTAGCTGGGCTGATGTTTTCTAGTTGAGGTTTGGTTTAGTAGACCATTGCCTGGTTCACCGCAGGCAGCACTCTGGGCACCCAGGGCAGCAGTTGGAGCAGCTGCCAGCACCACCTGAGTCAAAGGAACAACGGCAGGGGAAGTGCAGATGTGCAGGAAGTCCCCTGGGTCAGAGCCAGGTTAGTTGAGATCACATTGTTCTCCTACACCTCTTGGGAGACCCTGTCATCCTAGGGCAATCCTGGGACGGGCACACTGTTTATCCCTGCTATCATCAGGGCCACCATCAGCTTGCTGCCATGTCTCTGGATCATGAGCTGGGGTCTTTCCTGTATGCCTCTATTTTATCCTCATAAAACACTGGAGGGTCCTGGGACTTCCCCCACTTCACATTCTCCTTGGGATTAACTCACTAACATCTTTCAGAGCCAGGAAGAGGCCAAAAGTCTCTGTTGCCATCTCTTCACTCCTAAAAAGACAACCCAGAGTCTTGCCAGACTCTTTAAGAGTTGTTGATGACACATTCCTGGGAGACCTGATGCATTCACACTCCCTGAGGATGCTAGGTGCTTAACCGAGGCAGTGAGGCTCCAGACAACCTTTACTCCATCTAGCTGACATTTTGCCCCAGCCAAGCCATAGTCTCCCAACTACAATGATAACGCACAGACTTCTTTTAGTTTTGTGCCGTTGCATTGTTAAAAATATAGAATTATCAGCCCCTCTCCTTTTCCTCCAAGGTCCTTTTCAAATAACATCTCTTCTAGAAGAGATTTTCTTTCTTTCCGAACAATATAAATTACTCCTTCTTTGGTGCCTCGTGGTCTTGAATTTTGTTTCTGCAGCACTCCTCCACCGTGGAAGCCCCCAGTCACTGCTAACTGAGGTGAGGAAAGCTCCAGAGTCAGGATAAATGGACTTCTTGTGACTTTATTACCCCAACTCTAAAAAAAACAAAAAAACAAAAAACAAAAAACTCCAGCAAAGAAAGATATGGTCAATCTCTTGAGCACATATAGACAAGAACAGATTTCCCTTCTTCATGTGTGAATGTAGGTGTATGTGTATGTGCCCATGTGTGCGCACCTCTGCAGAAGTCTAAATTCACATGGAGTATCTTTCCTTAATTGTTCTTCATCTTTGCTATTTGAGGTAGCATATCTCACTAACACAGGGCTGATAGATTCTCCTAGCCTGGCTAGCCAAAGAGCTTTGGAGCTCCTCCCGTATCTCTCTCAAGGCTGCGCTGGCAGATACAGTACCCAGTACTCCACACTCTGCTTTTTATTATGTGGCTTCTGGGAATCAGAACTCATATCCTCATGGCCACAGGGCCACATTTTACCATTATTCCCTCTTCCCCATGCAACTTATAACTTTCTTTTGAGGTAACAACCAGAAGAATTTTGCAAAGATATGAGTTATAAGATTAGCTTCTGTGAGCTCCAACATCTCATTCTTTAAGGATATATAATGTAAGTAAGCATACACGGGTGTCTATGTTTTTTATGTTAGTCTTTTGAACCTCAGGCTTTGCTCTATAAGCAATAGAAATGAGGTGGCCAACCACAGTACTGAATAAGCACAGATATAAGGTTTAAGAGGCAAATATTGGACGGCACATGTTGCTATGGGTAACATTGAAAATTCACTTTATGATTTGGTCTTTACAGTTCCAATTCCATTTTCACTGAAACTTCAAAGCATAATTCTCACTGACAGGCATACAAGATAAAAGTACATCATTGACATTTTCCTCATGTGCACATGTGAGCACTCACCACACACGCATTATCACAAATAAACAAACAGCTGATATCTGGAAAAGAAAAAAAAATGATTCTTCTCTAGAACCTCCAGGTGAAACCATAGCCCCATGCTCACTTGGCTGGCAGAGGTCTCTTTCAACCCCTCCAACTTTCGGGAATGTGGAGCAATGACTTGAGCTGGCTTAAGCTGCCAACTTTGTGGTATGTTTTGGAATATTACTTTAAGATGTGCTACATTTGTTTATGCTGTAGAACATTTGTTTTAATGATGCAAAGACCTGTTGCGCCTTTTACGTTGCATTTGCTTAACTCTGTGAAGCTGTGTTACTTTGCCTGTCTAAAACACCTGATTGGTCTAATAAAGAGCTGAGTAGCAAGGCAGGAGAAAGGATAGGTGGGGCTGGCAGGCAGAGGGAATAAATAGGAGAAGAACTATGGGGGGAAGAGATGAAGGAATGAAAAAAGGAAGAGAGGAGGATATCAGGCCAGCACGGAGTGAGAGGTAGAGAAAGATGGATAGAGTGGAAAGATGGGAGCCCGAAGGTAAAAGGTAGACTGGATAATTTAAGTTTGGAAAGGCTGGCTGGAAACAAGACAAGCTAAGGCCACGCGTTTATAGGAAATAATAAGTCTCTACGTAAATATTTGGGAGCTGGGTCCCAAAGAACCCAAGAGTTAAAAAATAAAAACAAACAAAAAACCCAAAACAAAACAAAAACAAACAAAACCAGCGGCTTGCTTTCTAGTAGCAAGCGAAGTCTGCCCTGTCAAGGAATTTTCATTGGGGGAAAGAAAGCGTTCTCCTACCTTATCCCACGGCAGTGTACCATACATTGCCAGTTTCAGGAACAGTATCAGATAACGTATAATACCCTAACATACTCACACGTCCTGCGGATGTGGACACTGGTGTGGCTGGTAATGCTAGTATTGTCCTCCCTACCAAGTACCCTGAGTCACTTGGATATCAAAGTAATATTTCTCAGGTCCGAAAATCTCCCCGAGAATTAATTACTAAATAAATACTATAAAAAGGTCTCAGGAAATAAGATTATATTGTGAAAATGCATTCCATTTATAAATACTAGACCATACCATTAAACCTTAGCATAATACCATTTGAATAAAGATATATGGATATTCAACCCTTAGCAAAAATTCTATTTTGCAAACTATAAAGCAGTGCTAAAAGATAAACTAAAAAACTTCTGAAACAGCAGAAAAGTATACTACATTCATTGATTAGAAGACCAAATATTGTTAAAGGCAATCTTCCCAGATGAATATGATGCAATTTCAGTTTAAAAATACCAGCATGATAATTTGTTTCTCTTTCACAATTGAAACTCAGTTGGTTGAGGAGCAGTGCACTAGCATTTCAGTTCACACATAATTCTTAACACAAGAACCCATAACTGGAAAAGCCTCATATCATGCTTTTAAAGAGAGTTGATCTAACAATGTTTTGACTTCAGATGTGATGATGAGATCTTTCCTAGTGAGGATCTCACTTACCAAGATCACCAAATGTCAATCACTTTGATTGGATTCTCCCTGAGTCACAATTTTTGTATCATATTCCTTACATTCAATATTCTAATTGTTCACATACTATAGTCAAAACTTTTAGGAAAACTGGGTGACCAGGACCAGAGAAGTAATAGCAAGTGAGTCCCAGAGCTACACAAAGAAACCCTGTCTTGAAAAACTAACCAAACAAACAAGCAAAAACAAAAGCCATTCAAGACACGTTTAATGCACAATAAAGACTCCACCATTCAGGAAGCACTGATATGTGTGTGTGTGTGTGTGTGTGTGTGTGTGTGTGTATGTATGTATTATAGGATATGACTCTAACTCCACGTCTATGGGATGATATTAATTAGCTTCTTTCCCTTATCAGACTTATCAGAGACTGGATTCTCATTCACGTCTGTTTACTTCAGGTTTCGTGGGCAGCTGCCAAAATTTCTGTCCCCTTTGCTTCCCTCTTCCTTTTGTTTGCTCTTTGGGCTTTTTTTGGGGGGGGTCACTTTTACTTTTACAGCAGAGGTTAGCCAGCAGCCTTGCCCATCTGTGCCTGGACCACTTCTTTGCCTGCCCTTCAGCCAAGCTGCCCTTGTCCTTGGGCATGCCAGGAAGAGCAACGGGGATGTATGGGTGCCTGGTCTCTCTGAGCTGTCACCACCCTGCTCTGGCTGATGTTTCATTGACATCTCTATTAGACAAGCCAGTTTTAAGATGTACAAAGCATTCAGAGTGAGACACAGTTAAGAGACAGGCCATCTAGAGAAACAATTGAACTTCTAATACTGAGTTCCAGTTGATCAGTAAGACAGGAAACAGCGGCATAGTAGTGATACAGTGGTTTCATGACTCTGGATTCAAATCCTAGCTCTGTCGCATACCCCTCCTACTCACACGCCTGAGTTTATTAGAATCTTCCAGGGAATGGCAGGATCCCTGATGAAGGTGGGCACAGTTTGGAAAAGCATCTAAGGGAGCTTGGGTATAACACATCCTCAGCCCACCCACTAAAGCATCTGCAGGGGACATAGAGAACATTAATATCCATTCAATAGGGCAAATCAGCTAACACAAGCACACAAAAGTATCCAAATGACTGTTACGAAGCATTATCAGATCAAGCCCACCCTAATGGCCCAAGTTTCAATGCAAAGTCCAAATGTGACACCAGCTAAATATGACTCAAGGTGAAAACCTGCTTCCTGATCTCTTACCAGGAACCATGCAGGGGTGGCAGTGGGGAAATATCATCTATTTTTACATCCTTGGAGGAGTACCATGGGTAATTTAAAAGTCATTAACAAATTTGTGACATAGGCAGGGCGTGGGATTGTTTTTTTCACATTGTTTTCTTTCTTTCTTGACCTCTACATCTGTGTGCTCGCTCCTTTTTACATGATACTAGCTATCCATTAGCTGGAACTTTTGCTGCAAATAACCGAATTCTATTCAGGTTGTCATCATACAAAGTGGTGCCCATGGTCAGGACCGAGGGCCACCCACCAGTCTTCAGGAATGCACCAGCACTAGGGACCCCTGTCTCTGCCCATACCTCTTTTTTCTCTTTGCCATCTGATCACCAGAACTACACAATATAAAAACCTGGCTACCAGGGATCCAGAGTTAGAACTCAAACCAGCAGTCCTGGGTGCTGCTGAGACTTGTGAGAATCTATACCATGCTGCAGGTCTCTCTGTGGGCACCTGGAGGAAATCCTTTTCCCTGTTTGAAAAGCCTCCGATAGCGCTGTGAGGAGCCACAGTGGAAACCCCCACAAGCCAACGTTTGTATGTGAGCATTTGTGTTTACCAGTTCTGAAGCTTTCTGTTGACTCTAGGCACTCAGACTCATAGCTGCAGAACAAGCTTTCTCAAGACCCTTTCCTTAACTTAGTTAGGATGAATGTGAGATCAGAAAGTCTGTCCCTTTAACCTGGGCCACTGGAAACCCGTTCTTAACAGAATCATCATGCTTCAGCTAGGGTTGGCATTAAAATAAAAGACCCTTTTCATGGTGTTGCTATGGAGATCTGCCATGGAATATACTCTACCAGGAGGAATACTGGCTTGGTGCCTTTCTGTTATTCAACAATTATTTTCAGAGCTGTGTTATTTGGGTCTCTCTAGTTTAGCAGTCTGGCTTCCTCTTGTATATAAAATTGATTGCCCTCTGATTAATGAAGCCTGTGTGATTAGATTTGCACAGGACTCAGCATGGTCTTTTATTGACAAAATATGCCTCTCTAAATCTTAGAAATTCTTACTTTCTTCCTTAAAACGACTTATTTTACTGGGAAATTAAGCGGATTACATGATTTGTTAATTTTTAAATTATTTTTATGCATATAGGTGTTTTGCCTGCATGTAGGTCTGTATACTACATACATGCTTGATGTCCACAGAAACCAGAAAAGGGCATTGGATCTCCTGGAACTGGAGTTATAGATGGCTGTGAGCTCCCATGTGGTTACCAGGAACTGAACCTGTGTCCTCTGGAAGGCCAGCCCCTGCCCATCCTGTTGAGCCATCTCTCAGATCCAAATTATGTAATTATGTTTTCAAAATAAATATAAATTTATATTATGTAAACATCAAGGCAATGTGCCTTGCTACAAGTACTAATCTCTAGCAAAACCACAAATCTGCTTTGCCTCCCACAATGACAGTTCTGTTCTTCTCTCCTGGATGCTGACATTAAGCACAGAGTATGCTGAGAAGTTTTAAGTTCAGTTCTTAACTCAACTGTCTCTCTCTGGTGTGTGTGTCGGGTGTGTGTGTGCGCGCGTGTGCTTGGGACCCATACTAGGGCTGTATGAGTATTGAAAATTAGTACTGAGTTACACTCCCAGCTCTAGGCCATCCTTCTCAGTTATCCCTCTGCAGATTTGGGAGAGTCTGAATTTGATGAAGCTGCACATGATGTGTGTCTGAGGTCTAGCTCTTCTCTCAGGGGCATTGACACTACAGCTGGGATCAGCCTGGACAGCCAGCGTTTTGTGGGAATGAGGGAGGACGAGGCTCAACTTGAGGAAGGTGATGTCAGTGATTAGAACTCACACCTCGTGCCTCATAGGAAGTGAGACACCCACAGTTGAGCCCCTGCTTCTTCCATTCTTTCCAAACAGAGGCAACCTGCCAAGGCTGATGAGTCAACTGTTTTCCTGGATGCTTCCTTTATTTTCTGTTTGCATTGCCTCTGAGAGCATCCAGCATCCTCTCGGAGAGGGAAGTAACTCCACCTCTTCACACCAGCATGTGGGCTCCTGATGGCCAAGCCTGGAGCCTTTCTTCACATCAGCCTCCTGGGAAACAAGCAGCTGCTAATTTGCACAGACTGACGTGGGAGTCAGTACATATCAACTTTTAAAAACTGTACAAATATTTATACTTAAGAATTTAACCTTTAGAAGCGTGTCCCGCAGGAATGTTTACTTGAGGGCACCAGGATTTTTATTGTAACTCTGCTTCTGAAAGTGGAAAAAAACCCATAAAGACAGAGAAATGTCTATCATCAGGGCATTAGTTAAAGTAGAGGATATTTGTACCAGAGAGTACTATGCAGATAGCAAAAGGAGCAGGTCATAAACTGAACACGGGAGAATGTCTGTGATGTATGGTTAAAAGGAAAAAAAGAAGAAACAATGCATTTTGTGGCATGATTTTTGTAAACTAAAATATTTCTATGAACTTATCAATGTGATATGAATGCTTTAGGCACACAAAAAATTCCCAGTAATTACCCAGCAGTTATTAGTAAAAAGTAGATATAGATTAGAACAGAGAGATTATGCTGTTTGTTTTACATCCTTCTAAGAGCTTTAAAAACCCTTCGCGCTGCTAGAAGGTATCTGTTACTATTTAAAAAATAGTATAATGGGTCACCGAGTTTAATTGGAGGGTGGTGAGAATGTGCTGAAGATGAAGGGCAGTGTTGATGGCACAGCCTTTGGAATATATCTAGTGACACCGAATTACATTCAAAATAGTTAAAAGATAAGCTTTATGTTATACTCAGTCTGCTACAAGAAACGTATCTGATGCTCTTTACAAGGATAGTTCCATTATATAAGAAATAGCCTGAAAGGTAAGAGTGCTGGGGCAGACTGAGCCGTGCTACAGAACCCCAGACTGCAGTGCCCATGAAGTCAGTGTGTTAGGGTCGCTAAGGCATCTAGAGTTACAGTGATGCCTCTGAGTGATGGAGCTCACGGAGGCCACTTTCTGCTGGGAGTCTCCCTGGAGGTTCTCTTGGGACGCAGAGATTTGGAAGGAGGTCTTCTATGGTTTCTCAGTCTCTGTCATTTTTCCTGCAGCCTCCCTCTCAGGAAGGATTAACTTTGTTCCTTCTGGAAGCTGCCTGTCAGCAAGCTGTCTGTCAGCAATAGCACGGGTAGTATATTGGTGCTTGTATGCATACTCGCCTCAGCCCCCTTATCCTAACAGCCACGGACTAGAATTCCTTACAAGACCAGATTACATTTTCTGATAACTTAATTGCATAGCATTATAATGTTCAGGCTTCACATATATTGCATATTTGACTCAAGAAACACTTAATGCCCTCTATTAAATCCGTTTTTTAGAGATTTAAATTTTTTTCACTTTATACATACGAGTGTTTTGCTTGCATGCATACCACAAGAGTCCCTGGTGCCCCCAGAGACCAGAAGATGATGCTGGTTCCCCTGGAATTGGAACTACAGATGGTAGTTACCTACAGTGTGAGTGCTGAGAATCAGACCCAGGTCCTGGAGAAGAGGAACACATGCTCTTAACCACTGGGCCGTCTCTCCAGCACCTCTTTTAAATGTGGGAAAAACGAGAATCAAGGACTGTCTTTATTTTATGTTAAACAACCATTCCACATATATCAAGTGCCCACTATGTGGTGGGGGCAGGTCACAATGAAATAAAACTGTAAGCGATAGTTTTCACAACCTGTAAAGGAATTAAGTAATACACAGGTATTAAATTGAGTTGGTTTGGACTAGAATAGATTAATCTGGACTGAACTGGATTCTGTGTGATGATACAATGAACATTTAACTTCCACTGCACAGGCAGTACGGGGTTGAAGAAGAGAATAAAAATTCAGATGAAACATGTCCTCTTTCTTACAAGACACAGTAGAGGGGAAAGTGGGAACTGATAACTGGAAACACAGTAATCATGATAGCATGATAGAAGAAGTTATATTCACAAAGTTTTGAGAAGAGCTAGTCCATCTGTTTATTGGAGTGGACTTTCTAGAATAGCTTAGCAAACCGAGAAATGAGAGGGACACGCAGGCTGAGAGAACAGCTTGAAGAAAAGCCTGGAGGGGGAACATGGCAGGACATCCAGGGTACAGAGGGCAGTTTGTCGCATCTAGAGCATGGCAGGCAGCAGGGGCACGAGGCTCTCAGCATGAGATAGATTGTAGCAGTAGCCTCAGCCAGAGCTGTGGGCCGCTTCTGAGCATGTGTAGAGTCACCAAGTCCAGCGACTGCTGAGGAAGAAGGGGATTTGGAACTCAGGGAGAAGCTACATGCTCAGGAAGTCGTTCCTTGTCTCCAGGGTCATTCCAGGGTTCAGCCTTAACTGTTATTTACCGCCCCACTTTGGACCATTCTTACCTGGTCCCCACACAAGAGCCAAGCAGGTTTTGGGGAAATTTCAGATCTGACTACTCTTCTGCTTAGCCTCACTCTTTATCTTTTGGAACATGTTCAAAATGGCCGCAACCATGCAAAGTAGGGATCTTGTCTCTCTGGTCTTACCTTGTGTCAAGACACTTCTTTCTCCTGTGATGCCCCAATCTTACTGACATGATTCTCTTGTTCCTAGAGTGCTGTAATACGTCTTGGTGCCAGCTCTAAACACAGTTAGTGCTCAATACATACCTGTTGGATGCCGTGGGGTTACAGACTGGCGAGCATAAAGGAGTGTGCCAGCTTTTCCTTCTCACGGTCTTTCAACTTTGTCAAGGACAAGAAACTATGCTCTTTACTTAGAGAGCAGAAGGGAAGGGGAAGAAAGGGATAGGAGGGAAAGAGAAAGGAGGGAATGGAAGGGGAAGAGAGGGAAGAGAGAAAAATGTTTTATTTTAAGTTGAAGACAATAGAAGGTGATGATGTTCTAATTTTTAGTATGCTAGGAATTGATGGAGAGGAAATATCAGGTTCAGGGTTTGAAATCTGTAGGAAAAAACTTGACCTGGTCCCATGGAGAACGAAACAGTGAGGTCTCCCTAAAGGGTCTGTGGAGCGTCTTTCAGGGCCCATGGCAGAGGATCACTGACCACCAAGCCAGTGCTAGGGAAGAGGGAGGAGAGTAGGGGAGTTGAGATTTGTCAGAACAGGCATAGACAGACCAGGATTTCATGGCAGAAAACTTGACATGCCATGGAGTCTAGAACAGGCAAGAAAGGATTTAGTCTGAGCAGAGAAGAACTGGCTAGGAGCTAAGGACCCATGTTCTCAAAGGCAGGACCGGGGAATTTGAAAATGTGAGTGACACAGAAGGGAAATAGAATTCCCTAGTGGCTGGACTGGAGATGGAGGCCACAAGGCTCAAGAGATAATAGCTTAGAGCAGAGGATGCGGGGATATTAGGTAACCACTGGACCCGTCTTTTGCCGAACATAAAATAGCACTCCCTTATACGTGTCTTTATTTTTGTTCTTGTTGTTAGTGTTTTCACCACCCCAAACTAGACTACGCCCTTTCCGTGGGCAGGAACTATAATGTTCTGTGTGAAATTCCATGCCTGTGACAGGTAGAGTACTTAGGAATGGTGAATGAATGAATGAATGAATGAATGAATGAACGAATGAATGAACGACAGATATGTGACTGCCCCTTACTGTTTCTCATGCATCTTCTTTTACCCTGGAAGGCGACTCTGCTCACAGTAGTTGTGCGGCACAAGTGAAAAGTCCTGATAGTGGAGAGTTGTAAAGACGGTTTTCTCACGCTGTTGTGCTCTGGGTCATACACACATGTTTACATGCTTCCTTCACTGTTTAATTTACACTGTCCACTCTGAAAGAATATCGTTAAGGGATAAGAGCCAAGTTCTGTATATAAAACATATGCAATCCTCCCTTTGAGTGCTTGGAGGATCCAGAAAAAACAGGGGGAAAGTCATAAGCAATGTGTAGCAGCCTCCGGGGAGGTTTTCTGTTTAAACAAGCTTTTGTAGCTAGTACCCTGCACCAATGATCTTCGGTAATCACCTACTCATGCGTATGACAAGGACAAGACCAAGGACAGAGTTCACAGGGCAGCTGTGAAGCGGAGGTGAGATGATTTATGCAGCCATCTGTCAGAGCCAGGGTCACAGTATTTCGTCTGTGGTAACTAGAGAGCACTGAGGCCTTGCCATTGCTTTTGGCAGTAACAATGGCGTGCTTTTCTTGGTAACTTGACTGAAAAGGGCATTTCCCTTCATGGCTTGCTTAGGTAGCAATGATCTCCACTGGCTCCCCACCCAGCCGTACTTCACTAGTGGGTTGGTTTGCCTGCTCCCAAAGGGACTAAGGACCTCAGGTATTGGGCCATGAGTGTGTGGCTCCATGCTGCCCTCTGCTGGTAGCAATTTTGGCTGCCCCTTTCCTGCATGGGCGCTTCTGTAGTCCTGACATTAAGGTACAAAGAATTGATGGAGAAAGAACCCCAGTCAGGAGGGACTCTGAAGACGAGGGAGCAGAGAGAGAGTGTGAGAGTACTCCACTGATGGCATCTGACTCATTTCCTCTTGTGTCCTCCTCCTTGGGAATGGCCATTTCCATCAACGCAAGTCACTCTCCCCAAGGAAGCTGGAGCTCAGATGACAGTGGTCAGAGGCTCTCAGGGGGGCAGGTTCAGGACTGAGATTGCACAGCCAAACACTGACTTTGGCTTCATAACACTTACATTGCAATCATCCTGAGACCGTTTCTCTTCAGCGAGAACAGTCATTGTACTTACCATAAAATTCAAATTATCCTAAGAAGGCACCCTCACTGCTTACAGCATCAGCTGAAAGTAATTCACAATGGAGCCAGGAGTCATCTTTCAATCCCCCTTGCCTTCACATCCAGCAAGCACATGGGTTCTTTAGGGTTCTATATGATGCCTCTACCCACCACACTCCCTCTCAATTGCCACCTATCTTTCTCCGATGACTCAGTTGTCTCCTAATAGCTGTCCCTGCTTCCTCTCTCCTGCAAAATTCTTCGGATTCTCTCTAGTTCCAGCAGCCAGAATGAGCTGATGGCAGAACGCAGATCTGTCTCAGTTAAAACCTTTCTCGTTGCTCTTTCAGTAACCCAGCCCCTCCTTTGGTCAACACATCTCTGGGTGGCATTGGTCTCGCTGCATACTAATGTCTCTGGTTCTCTACATTTCAATCAGCTTGCTCCCACTTTTGTGGCCCCAGCAAAGCTGTGCTTTGGGTTTGCCTGCTCGGGTCTCTGTGTCTGTAAATACTCTTCCTGAATGTCCAGCTCTCCCATCTTCATATCAGTAGAGACATCTCAGAATAACCACCCTATCTAAAATAGCCCCACCCACAACATCATCCATTCTTCCTTATTCTTCTTGATATTTTCCTAATAATTCCCTTGATGGCAGCAATCACTGTCATTATCTTGTTTCTTTGTATATGAGAATAAGTCTTGAGGGAAGGTGAGGGTTTGGCCTTTCTGTTATTGGAGTCTTGGCACCTAGTATATTGTAGATGTTCCAAAAATCCTTCATGGGGAAAAGAGCAGCAGTTTATATCTCATGACATTTGTTAACTTTTCATAACCCAACCTCATCTGCATCCATTATTCCTGCCACATCTGACTACATATAGCCATCAAGTAAACCATGGTCTTATGTTGATTGGCTGAGTACCATACCATATCATATACAGAGAACTCATCTCATTCTCCCTTGGGTACACACACACACACACACACACACACACACACACACACTCACACACACCACACACACACACACACACGACTTTACATATCTATGTGAAATCTAAGTTCATCCGGGGAACTTATAACAGTAAATTTTAACTCCTTTCCTTATACATTGTAAGTCTGGGTAACAAGACTCATTAATAAATACCATCTCCTCACATGCACACAAACTTGATACTCTGTTTATTTGCTGATAGCTTCTTCCTGAAACTAGGCACTCAGGAATTATTTCCAAGAAAAATAATTGAGTAGGGAAAGAGCTGGCAGTTGCCATTAAAATTAAAACCAGAAATCATTCTCTCTGTGTTATTCTTCTCTGCTTCTACCTCTAGCAATGACTGGAAAGAGGCCCTCAAGGGTGAATTAAATGAACAGATGTCATGAGAGTCAAAAATAATGAACCAATATCTTGTCAGAATTAGAAATAATGAACCAATATCTTGCATAGTCTCTACATAAGAAGGTAAAGGAAAATGTGCACATGCAAAAAATGAGCGTCCCACTGAAAAAAAGAAAAGCCAGACAGAGGCACTCTGACAGACATACACAGCACCCTATCTCCTTTTGACTCAGCAGCAATAAACTGATCACACAGAATGAAGTTTCAGTCATCGCTGCCTTTTGATGTGGAAGGTGCTGAATCATTCGCCCAGGGGAAGCTGCAGACATTCAGCACCCTCAGAGCAGCAGTGAGCTAGAAGAATTACAGTCAGTCTGGCTCACGGTGCACACGTCTCTTGACGGTGCAGCTAGCTTGTGGAGCGAACCTGCTCTCTCTTAAGCACGCGGCAAATTACCCTTCCCAGACTGTCTCCCATCTATCTGTTAGCCTTTCTGGGTGGTATGGGAAAAGTGGACAGAGAGGACTCCAGAGGGCGGGAGCAGTGATTAATAGAATTCTCCTAGATGCTTTCATTTATTCTATGTAGTCTTTTAACTACACTTGCACTTCATTCTCTTTTAATTTTCTTTTTTTCCTTTTTTTCTCATTTTTTTTTATTGAGAAAAGGAAAAAAAAAAGAAAAAAGTTTCCACCTCCCCCAACCTCCCATTTCCCTCCCCCTCCTCCCACCCTTCCTCCCCTCCCCTCACTCCTCTCCCCCTCCCTCTCCAGTCCAAAGAGCAGTCAGGGTTCCCTGCCCTGTGGAAAGTCCAAGGTCCTCCCCCGTCCGTCCGTGTCTAGGAAGGTGAACATCCAAACTGGCTAGGCTCCCACAAAGCCAGAGCATGAAGTAGGGTCAAAACCCCGAGCCATTGTCCTTGGTTTCTCACCAGCCCTCATTGTTCACCATGCTCAGAGAGTCCAGTTTTATCCCATGCTTTTTCAGTCACAGTCCTGCTGGCCTTGGTGAGCTCCCAATAGATCAGCTCCACTGTCTCAGTGGGTGGGTGCACCCCTCGTGGTCTTGACTTCCTTGCTCATCTTCTCCCTCCTTCTGCTCCTCATTGGGACCTTGGGAGTACAGTCCAGTGCTCCAGTGTGGGTCTCTGTCTCTATCTCCATCCATCACCAGATGAAGGTTCTATAATGATATGCAAGATATTCGTCAGTATTGCTATAGGATAGGGTCATTTCAGGTTCCCTACCCTCAGCTGCCCAAGGAACTAACTGGGGACATCGCCTTGGGCTCCTGGGAGCCACTCTAGGTTCAAGTCTCTTGCCAACCCTAAGGTGGCTCCCTTAACTAAGAATTGTGCTTCCCTGCTCTCCTATCCAACCTTCCTTTATCCCAATCATCCTGTTTCCCTAAGTTCCCCCCATCCTCCCCTTCTCACTTTTCTCTCCCCTTCTCCCCTAACCCCCATCCCACCCCACCCCCAAGATCCCAATTTTCTCCCCAGCAGTTTTGTCTACTTCCCATAGCCAAGAGGATAACTATATGTTTTTCCTTGGGTTCACTTTTTATTTAACTTCTTTAGGTTCAGCAATTGTAGACTCCGTGACCCTTATTTATGGCTAGAAACCAATTATGAGTGAGTACATCCCATGTTCATCTTTTTGGGTCTGGGTTACCTCACTCAGGATAGTGTTTTCTATTTCCATCCATTTGCATGCAAAATTCGAGAAGTCATTGTTTTTTACCGCAGCATAGTACTCTAATGTGTATATATTCCACACTTTCTTCATCCATTCTTCCATTGAAGGGCATCTACGTTGTTTCCAGGTTCTGGCTATTACAAATAATACTGCTATGAACATAGTTGAACAAATGCTTTTGTCATGTGATAGGGCATCTCTTGGGTATATTCCCAAGAGTGGTATTGCTGGGTCCAGGGGTAGGTTGATCCCGAATTTCCTGAGAAACCTCCACACTGATTTCCAAAGTGGTTGCACAAGATTGCATTCCCACCAGCAATGGATGAGGGTACCCCTTCCTCCACAGCCTCTCCAGCAAAGGCTATCATTGGTGTTTTGGGTTTTAGCCATTCTGACAGGTGTAAGATGATATCTCAAAGTTATTTTGATTTGCATTTCCCTGATTGCTAAGGAGGTTGAGCATGACCTTAAGGGTCTTTTGGCACCATGCACAAAACTCAAGTCCAAATGGATTAAAGACTTCAATATCAGTCCGAACACACTGAATCTGATAGAAGAGAAAGTGGGAAGTACCCTACAACAGATGGGCACAGGAGATCGCTTCCTATGTATAACCCCAGCAGCACAGACATTAAGGGCAACATTGAATAAATGGGACCTCCTGAGACTGAGAAGCTTCTGTAAAGCAAAGGACACTGTCACTAAGACAAAAAGGCAACCTCCTGACTGGGAGAAGATCTTCACCAACCCCGCAACAGACAAAGGTCTGATCTCCAAAATATATAGAGAACTTAAGAAACTAGACTTTAAAATGCTAATTAACCCAATTAAATAATGGGGCACTGAACTGAACAGAGAATTCTTTTAATTTTCTAATCAAATTTTCTAGGTTTGTTAGGTGACAATATACGATTCCTTCATGTCTTCAAACAGAATTGACTATTTGTATAAATAAATGTCTGCTGCTTCAAATGTGAGGAATTCACACTAATTCAAGATTTAAATATTCTGTGAAAAACTCGTCCAGAAGTAGGTCTGTGAAGACGGGCAAGAGACTGACAATGGAACTCAAAGTTAGTAAGGGCATGCTGACTAAATTTAATGGCAATTTGGGAGCATTTTTTTTAAAAAAAATCAAAAGTCATACTAAATAAGTCAGAACTGATTATCTAGATGACCCAACTTTCTTCTCTAAGAACAATGAGCCCTCAAGAGTTGATTTGCTGAGGTCTATAAGATGATGGACTTCCAAATGACCTTGAGTTGATGGGGAAAGCCTGTGCCCTCTGGCCCTGCAGAGCTCAGCAAATTAGCAGGTGGGTTTTACCCTGTACTCAGCAGTTATCAATGAGGCTTCCTTCTCAGCTACACTTTAGGCATCAACTTTGCGAATGCCTCCATTCCTTATCTTAACAAGGCCAAGAGTATCGGAAAGAGGCGAATGCTCTAGAATCTTGTTCTGTAAGTTCTAAGCAGTCTCCTGTAACTCTGGGGAAATTGATCAAACTAGCCTTCTTTGCTTCTGTTGTCTTGGTTACAAAGTAGGGGCAAACAATTTCCTGTCTTATGTATCCCACTTTTTGGGTAGTGATAGTAACGTTCAAGTAAAGTATAAGTCTGTCTGTGTGGAAATGTGGAGAACTCATCTGAAATATAATATGTGCACCCTAGACTTTGCCAAAAACCACACCTGTGCCTGAGCATAGAGTGCACAAGATCTATTACAGGTGAGTTCTCTATACATATGGAGTCATGAAGTCAAGGCTACAGTCAGGATATAGAATAGCTCTATAGCTTCATAAACACCTCCTATGCTCTCTGTTTGATAAGCATATCCTTTCACCACCCAGAACCCTTGGTGACCGCCTGTTTCTGAATTTTCATCTTTTCTGAACCTGCATTTATAGATAGCATGTAACCTTTTGAAACTGGCTTCTTCCTCTTAGTAAATTTCTCTTGAGACTCTCCAAGGTTTTGCCTATATTAATATTTTCTCTCTTTTTAAAAAGTTTCTTTTTAATTTTTTCATTAAATGTATATGCCATGTTCTGATTAGCCATACCATACAGGGTGTTTGGTGCATTTTTGATGATTATTTGTATGCATTGTGTGTGTATGTGTGTGATCATTTCTTCGAAGCAAGAATTGAGCTCTGTAGCAGGCAGATAGTAACTGGAGTGTGCAGCCTGTGTTGCGACCACAGCTATGACTTGCTGCACTATGGACTCGGAGCTACCAGCAGTTAAAGCTTTGGACAGCTGGAAATGCATTTGTATTTGTGTCTTCTCTGTTGGTGTGTGGGATCAAATCCCCAACAGAAGCCAGTTGAAGGGAGGGTTGACTTGATTTGTCAGACAGTTTGAGGGGACCCTGCTGATCTTGGAGGGGAAGGCAGGGCCTCAGGCAGCTCTGTGGTGGTAGACAGTTGGAGTCTGGACCTCTCCTTCTTCCTGTGCAGACAGGAAGTAGGGCCAGTTCCATTTTGTAAAGGTTCCACAAATATTCAAAACAGCACCATCAGCTGGGAACTAAGAGTTCAAACACACCAGCCCAGGGGGGAGAGCATTTTATATTCTAACCACAACAGTGTTTACTGCACTTAATTTTCCAAATATGCTAATTTAGCAGCACACTGTACAGTGGAATATTGGTTGTTAACTGGAACTTTAGCCTGAGGCTGCCATTCAGCCTCAAAGAGCACTTGCTACAAATGAAGAGACTGGGAAAAGATACAAAATTCAAAGTCCTATGTGTGTGTGTGTGTGTGTGTGTGTGTGTGTGTGTGTGTGTGTGTGTGTTTATATGTGTGCGTGCGTGCGTGCGTGCATGCGTGCGTGTGTGCGTGCGTGCGTGCATGCGTGTGTGTGTGTGTGTGTGTTCTGTAGAAGCACAGTTTCTGCAATCATAAAGTTAGTAAGTCGTGCTAAACCATCAATAAGGCAGGGACTAAGCGGCGTGAAAGCGGCGTAGGCACTAAACAGGTCAAACGTGTGTGCCATGCATGGCTGTGCTCTGATAACGTTTATGTACAAAAGAGGCAGTAGGTCAGACCTGTTCTGTTGGCCATCGTTTGCCAAGCCATAATCTGTAGTAAATGCCCAGGAATGGGCCTGCCGGCTCACGTAATGCATCCATTTTAACTTTGTAAAGAGAGGAGGCTGTCTTTCTGGATTCTCCACTGTGTGTTTACACCTTCCTCCTTGTTGGCCCTTGTAAATGTCTCCGTCTTTAAGTTTAATCACTCTGCTAGGTAGCCCATGACATTAGTGTGCATTCCCCTGATGGCTAGGGATGTTGAGCATCGTATTTTCTAAGTCTATACTCTCTTTATTAAACTATCTGAGCAATTCATGGTTTTATGTGTATGTTTTTGTTTTAATTTGGATAATTGGTTTTCTTACTTTAAACACTCGAGACTTCTGTCTGTATTTTAGATATGCCCTTTTGCGGGGTATGGCAATTAAAATATTCCTTCCTCCTGCCTTAGCTTGATGTCATGCTTTGTTTTTTTTTTGGGGGGGGGAGACAGAAAAGCTTTATTTTTATATTTTGTGACCACTACTCAATTTTACTCAAGTCTGCCCCGAGTTCCCTATTTGAAAAGTCCTGGGCTAATAGCTGGAGAATTCTCATAAGCAAATTCTTCTGTATGGGCTGGATCAGTAAACACACCAATAAAATCTATTTCCAGAAAGAACGGTCCATCCACCTTATCTGCCAGGGTGAATCCTATAGAAGAGATCTTGTCACGGACGAGTGGGACCTGGACATCTCGTATCCTTCCTTTTAGAAGAAGAATTTGGAGAAAGGAATCTTGACTTCCTGCCAGTAGGGCCCCCCACGGGTGAACATGAAGTAACTGTACATTTGACTTTTTCTCTGGATAAAGTCTGTGCCTTGCTAGATATTCACCATCCAAGGCCGGCCATCCCCACGGACTCGGAGATACAAAGTATTGAACCGGGACCAATCGTAAGACAGCCTCCTCTTGAAAGAACCCCTTCGAACCCGGGATAGCATGGCACAGTAGCCACTCTGGCTACTGTCTCCATCCTGAGGGGCCTCAGAGCTCAGAGTTCCAAAGAGCAGAGCACTCTGGTTGTTCTTGGCCATCTTCAAGAATATCTCACTTCTGCCTCCAATTGTCTTATCAGAAGTCACCATCCACTTCTCCAAATCTTCTTTCTCACGAAACTGCCAGACAACCTGGGCTTGCTCCATTAGGACCTCTTGTAGTGGGCGGCCTTCTGGGCCTATCCAGTGAGCCGCAATTTCATTCTTCAGGCGCCTGAGATGCTCCACTGCTTCCTCTCTGATCGCTTTATCAAAACTGAGCTCGGATGCCTTGTCAGGGGAAGTGATATCCACAGCAACGTCCTTGTGGTGGTCCTCTTGTAAAACCTCTTCAGACTTCTGCTGGGAGACTCTGTCAGCAGAAGCCACTGGTTTCTGAAGATGACTGGAAGAAAAGTCTATGGAGAGAATACCCATTAATGGATGCAAGGCAGCCCTTCGCTTCAGGAAGTTTCTATGAATATAAGTACCAGAGGTGAGAAGAGTCAGCTCACCTCCTCAGACCCCCTGTGTCATGCTTTGTTGACACCCATGGGAGGCCTGCCCTTTCTGAAAGGAGACAGAGATAGAGGAGGAATGGATGGGAAGGTGGGTAGATGAGAGGGGGAGGGGATGAGAAGAGAGGAAGAAGGGAAAACTGTGCTGAGCATGTAAAATACATGATAAAATTAATAAAAATAATAAAATAAAACATTCCTTTCATTTCCCTAGCAATGCCTTTTGAAACTAACTATTTTTAATGTTGATGAACTGCAATGCATCAGTGATTTCATTTATAGGTTGCTCAGAAGACCATCCTACCTAGTCTCAGGATGCCAAGATCTGCTTTGGTCAGAGTTCGGAGGGCTCACAGCTTACATTCGCATCTATGCCCCGCATCAAGTTCTCCATGTAAGCTGTGGCGCTCCGACTAGGTCTGCTCTTCTTTGTGGGTTTCCATTGTTCCATTACTGTCTGGGAAGAGAGAGGGGAGATTATTTTTCTTCATTTAATCATGCTTATACCTTCATCAAAATTAATTAACCACGTATAATATAATATATCGAATTGGTCCTAGAATAGAAAGCAGGTGTTTAAACACGATGAAATATAAATGATTAAAACTTAAAGTGTTGCACTAGTGTGAATTCCCTAGTTTTTACAAAGTACCATGGCCATGTTAACACTGGGGACAAGTGGCTCAGGGAAGCATAGGCACTGTCTACTATATTTGTAACATTCCTATAAATCTATAATTATTCCAAAACGTCAAGGTTTTGTTTTAGAAAATAATCAGCCACATTTTCTAGACCTTCTGGGCTCCCCGCTTGGCACCTTTGGTCTGTGTGGTCACATTTTTTCATGATCACACTGTTGAGTTTACCGTTGTAGCTTCCCTGTTGCGAGACAACTTACAAACTTTGTGTACTTCCCCTTCCCGAGAACATCCCATGGGCAGAAATGTAGTAGAAAATGCAGGTGTGCCCTGGAGGTCAGTCTACTTGGCACACTGCACGTCTACATAAGAAGCACGACCGGCCATGCTCCTCAAATAAGAACACTGGATTCTGAAGCAGCCTGAGTAGCTGGAAGCTGGCTTGCATATGAGTGCATATTCTCCTATCTCCTTTCGTGTGTTTCTCCTGCATAGAGCAGTATGGTGGTATGAGTGCTCACTATCCAGTTCGAGGTGATGTGCTGACTGGTCACAGTCCATAGCTTCCGCTATGTAAGTGACTGCGCATGTGCAGTTGCTCTGTCTACGTGGTTGCTCATTGCTCAGTGCAGATACTGTTTCCTGAAACCATTTCCAGAGTGGTTTATCTCTGTGCCCTTTACCAACCCACGGGTCTAGCTGTCCTATTGGGGGATACCCCACGGCATAAAGCAAGGTGTCTCTGGCAAACTATTGAATCCCTAATGCCATGTTTGACATATTACAGGCACTTGAAACTTTTGGGGGGCAGGGAGGAGCAATTAAACCAAAAAGTGACTAAGGCCATCAAATGGCTGAATTGTATCCCATTTGGCTGTTCCATTTTCTTGGGTCTGTCAAACTTCTGGGGATGTCAAGGAAAGCGCAGAGAGAGAGGGAGGGCAGAGGATGTGTGGACGCCGCTGAGCAAATCCTCCTCAGCAGAGAGAGCTCAGGTCTGGGAGAGTTTGGTCACTACTTCTCATGTCCTCGACTGCTTCACTGTCCTTTTCTGTTCCTTCTAGCGCTTATGGCCTCTACTGTCAATAATTTCCAGGTAATATTTTGCTGAGAATTTAATATACTTGAGAGACAGTGGAGGCAAAGCTTTTAGCATCTTCCAGAGTCTGAACCATGGTAAGAATTCAGTTTTTTTTTAACTGCTAAAAATGAGTGAGTTGAATTCTTCACTTCAACTTCAAATGATTACTTTTCTTATTCATCCTTTCCTCATAAAACTCATATCTACTGTTTTGTTATAGTCCAGACAAGAAAGTTACAGATCGCTAGGTACATGTGGCCAAATTAGAGTCCCCCAAAGTAGAGTCCTTTATTTAAGCCTGTGATCAAGTACAGGATAATGATGCAAAAATAGTCTTGGTACTGCATCTTTGGAGAGCAGCATGTCTAAAGGCAAAACATCCCTGTCAGGCTCAGGTCTGGGGAACATGATAACACGGTGTTGCCTATCCATTTGACAGATGTTTTAGTTGTACCTCTGGGCCGAGGTTAGGGTCATAGGAAATTCTCAAGGTGCTGCCAAGGCAGACATGACTGAGAAATGGGGGTCTGAAAAGTTCTCAAACAGACACAGTGTGGAGTCAGCTAAGATCAGGACAAGAGGCGTCGCCTCAGTCCCTCCACTTACGCTGGATACACTGCGTCTTGTGGGGCACCCATGTTTCTAGGAACTGAAATTGGCCAGACAGGAGGACGGTTGTGGAACTCCCTCCAAGAGGACCCGTTTCAGGTGAGTAGGCAAATCCACTTACTCCACACATCAAAACTCAATGCCTGTGGGTCCCTCCGTTTGCATGGGTATATAGTTGCTGTGGAAGCAAAGCTTTCTCATTTACAAACAAGCAAACAGGGTCGTCTACATTAACTGGTGTCCTTAATACTTGCTTGTGATTGTATGTGAGAGTTAAAGAAAAGACTAATTATTGAGGACATGTTGAATGGACCAAAGAGGAGCAGGCTTTCCAGAGATCCTGCAGATCCAGGAACTGATTAACTGATTGTGAGGCCTCTCTCTCTCTATCTCTCTCTCTCTCTCTCTCTCTCTCTCTCTCTCTCTCTCTCTTGCATGCACATGTGCATGCGCGCACACACATCATCATTATCTTTTTGAAATATGATTAATGTCTGACTTTTGTCACTGACTTGAACTCTTCACCATGAAAGGACAGCGTATTCAACAAAACTCTTAAACTTTAGAGAACACTGTTTTCAAGACCCTCTTTGGTAGCCTGTGCTCAAAAGTCCCTGCTCTCTGCATGTAGATTTCCCCCACCCTCAATGCATGTGCCCTTTAGACTCTACAGTTGCCATTTGACAATCTAAACAGGGTTTCTAATTCCCCGTGTCTGATTATTTGATCAACTCTGATTTCTGCCTTGCTATATCCACTAAGAAGAAATGAAATACTGGACTGTAGGAAGCTAATTAGCCTCTTTCCTCTTTTTTTTTTTAATCTGCCTTTGTGTCTTAGCTACAGTGTCCTTTGCTTTACAGAAGATTCTCAGTCTCAGGAGGTCCCATTTATTCAATGAGGTCTTTAATGTCTGTGCTGCTGGGGTTATACATAGGAAGTGGTCTCCTGTGCCCATGTGTTGTAGAGTACTTCCCACTTTCTCTTCTATCAGGTTCAGTGTGTTCGGACTGATATCGAGGTCTTTAATCCATTTGGACTTGAGTTTTGTGCATGGTGATAGATATGGATCTATTTTCATTCTTCTACAGGCTGACATCCAGTTTTGCCAGCACAATTTGTTGAAGATGCTCTCTTTTTTCCATTGTATACTTTTAGCTCCTTTTTCGAAAATCAGGTGTTCATAGGTTTGTGGGTTAATGTCAGGGTCTTCTATTCGATTCCATTGGTCGACTTCTCTGTTTTTATGCCAATACCAAGCTGTTTTCAATACTGTAGCTCTGTAGTAGAGTTTGAAGTCAGGGATGGTAATGCCTCCAGATGATCCTTTGTTGTATAAGATTGTTTTGGCTATCCTGGGTTTTTTTGTTTTTCCATATAAAGTTGATTTTTGTCTTCTCAAGATCTGTGAAGAATTTTGATGGGATTTTGATGGGGATTGCATTGAATCTATAGATTGCTTTTGGTAGAATTGCCATTTTTACTATGTTGATCCTCCCAATCCAGGAGCAAGGGAGATCCTTCCATTTTCTGGTGTCCTCTTCAATTTCTTTCTTCAAAGACTTAAAGTGCTTGTCAAATAGATCTTTCACATCCTTGGTCAGAGTTACCCCAAGATATTTTATGCTATTTGTGGCTATCGTGAAAGGTGATGCTTCTCTAATTTCCCTCTCTGTTTCCTTATCCTTCGTGTATAGGAAGGCCATTGATTTTTTGGAGTTGATCTTGTATCCTGCCACATTACTAAAGGTGTTTATCAGCTGTAGGAGTTCTTTGGTAGAGTTTTTGGGGTCGCTTATGTATACTATCATACCATCTGCAAATAACGAGAGCTTAACTTCTTCTTTTCCGATACAAATCCCCTTGATCCCCTTATGTTGTCTTATTGCTATTGCTAGAACTTCAAGCACTATATTGAAGAGGTATGGAGAGAGTGGACAGCCTTGTCGTGTTCCTGATTTTAGTGGGATGGCTTTGAGTTTTTCTCCATTTAATTTAATGTTAGCTGTCAGCTTGCTGTAAATAGCTTTTATTATATTTAGGTATGACCCTTGTATCCCTAATCTCTCCAAGATTTTTATCATAAAGGGGTGTTGAATTTTGTCAAATGCTTTTTCAGCATCTAATGAAATGATCATATGGTTTTTTTTTCTTTCAGTTTATTTATATGGTGGATTACATTGATAGATTTTCGTATGTTGAACCAGCCCTGCATCTTCACCAACCCCGCAACTGACAAAGGTCTGATCTCCAAAATATATAAAGAACTCAAGAAAATAGACCGTAAAAATCTAATCAACCCAATTATAAAATGGGGCACTGAGCTAAACAGAGAATTCTCAACAGAAGAACTTCAAATGGCCAAAAGACACTTAAGGTCATGCTCAACTTCCTTAGCGATCAGGGAAATGCAAATCAAGACAACTTTAAGATACCATCTTACACCTGTCAGAATGGCTAAAATAAAAAGCACCAATGATAGTCTTTGTTGGAGAGGATGTGGAGAAAGGGGTACACTCATCCGTTGCTGGTGGGAATGCAAACTTGTGCAACCTCTTTGGAAAGCAGTGTGGCGGTTTCTCAGGAAATTCGGAATCAACCTACCCCTGTACCCAGCAATACCACTCTTGGGAATATACCCAAGAGAGGCCTTATCATACAACAAAAGTATATGCTCTACTATGTTCATAGCAGCATTGTTTGTAATAGCCAGAACCTGGAAACAACCTAGATGCCCTTCAATGGAAGAATGGATGAAGAAAGTATGGAATATATACATATTAGGGTACTACTCAGCAGTAAAAAACAAGGGCTTCTTGAATTTTGCATGCAAATGGATGGAAATAGAAAACACTATCCTGAGTGAGGTAAGCCAGACCCAAAAAGAGGAACATGGGATGTACTCACTCATAATTGGTTTCTAGCCATAAACCAAGGACATTGAGCCTATAATTAGTGATCCTAGAGAAGCTAAATAAGGAGAACCCAAAGAAAAACATATAGGCATCCTCCTGAATATTAACCTTCATCAGGCGATGAAAGGAGACGGAGACAGAGACCCACACTGGAGCACCGGACATAAATCTCAAGGTCCAAATCAGGATCAGAAGGAGAGAGAGCACGAGCAAGGAACTCAGGACCGCAAGGGGTGCACCCACACACTGAGACAATGGGGATGTTCTACTGGGAGCTCACCAAGGCCAGCTGGCCTGGGTCTGGAAAAGCCTGGGATAAAACCGGACTCTCTGAACATAGCGGACAATGAGGACTACTGAGAACTCAAGAACAATGGCAATGGGTTTCTGATCCTACTGCACGCACTGGCTTTGTGGGAGCCTAGGCAGTTTGGATGCTCAACTTGCTAGACCTGGATGGAGGTGGGGGTTCCTTGGACTTCCCACAGGTCAGGGAACCCTGATTGCTTTTCGGGCTGAGGAGGGGGAGGGGACTCAATTGGGGAAGGGGGAGGGAAATGGGAGGCGGTGGCGGGGAATAGACAGAACTCTTTAATAAATAAATAAATTTAAAAAAATAAATAAAAAATAAATAAATAAAAAAAAGAAAATTCTAGGAAATGTCTATTCTAAATAAAAAAACAAATTGTGGAAAAAATAAAAAAAATCTGCCTTTCATCTTGAATACTTTGATCTCACTTACACTGCATCATTAGCTAATTAATAGCAAGACAATTAGGAAGCTGTGTTGATAGTTGAAAATAAAAGCAGTTTCCCAGCAAAACCAATGCACTACACATGGGCGGGCACAGTCTTTGAAATCAGGCCCTGCAAAGATTAACCGTGTAAACCACTTTTGATTCCACCTCTGAAATGTCCCTCACTGTGTACATCGACAAAATCTTCCCGGTGGCACTTCTCTCTGATCCTTGTATGCTCACAGCAAGTGTGACAGGCGGTGATTATTCTTGGAAACCAGCTCAAAAAACAAAAAAAATCAGGCTTATCTCATCAGTTCCAGAATTACACATCCAGAGAGATTAAAAATTATGGTAAATTTAGTGTTTCTCATGATTTATAAAACAATAATGCACTTTTATTTTCTGAGGCATTTACAGAGAAGCAAAGAAACTTTAGGAACACTGTGCTAATGTTTACCAAAAGTATATAGACTCATATACCAGTTTGACAGGCATTAATCTCTTTTGTTTTACCTGTACGGAAGGCCTAACATCAGTGGTAAAAATTTCTTACACATAAATGAAAAATTCAGTTCATCCTATCCTGCCTGCAGAATGTGATAGCTGTACTTGTTTTTCTGGTGGGTTTGCATTTCATTTGTAGATCACAAGTCATATCCGCTTTAGGTGTGAAACTCTTTTTTTCCCTCAGGGCACCAACGCAATGCCAAAATGACGTGACTAACCACTGAGGAGATTTGTGTATGCATGAAGACACTATTGAAGAACAAACTGTGCTCAACACTTCGGCTTGTTGCCTGGTTCATTCACTAACAACAGATTCATTCGACAATTACCTATTAAATATCGTATGCTAGGCCTGAACCAGGTGCTGGTTTGCTATGGAACAGTTGAAGGTAAACCGAAGTGAAAAACACAACCCCTTTATCTTGGGATAAAAGTTGCTAATTTATTCCGTGGTGATCCAATTACCATACAGTTAACAGAAGACCAAATGTTGTACATCCAATTCTTCTTACTATTTAACACAAGTTGAGACATACGGTGTTTTTCCTACCTAAGCCAGTTTCCAGCAGGCAGGTAAGCCCACGAAAGCGCATGTAAACTGAATCCCAGCCTTACTGAAGTTTAGTGATTCCTTGGCCCAGCGTGCTAATGAGTACCTTCTTTGCTGGATAGGAGGAAAGCAGTTTCCCGTCAATTAAGCAGCCAATTGGCAGTGTTTGTTGAATGATTACTCTGCGCCTAGTGTTGTGTTTGGATTTCCTTTCCCCTGGAGAATGGGTGGACATTGTGAGAATCTGCGTAATTGCCCGTGAATGTGCAGTGTGGGACGGTTAGTATAGTAAATATGGGCTGAGCTCAGGGAAAGTGAATGCCTGCTTTCTGGGCTCTTATTAGGAAAGGGTACAATAGGCACACATTACCGCTATGCCTTAGGAACAAATGGCTCGTCCAAGAGCCGTGATTACTTCCAATGGGTAGTATTTCCTTCTGTTTAAATAGTTTTCATTGGCCTACATTGTACAACTTACAGTGCAATGGGAGCTTTGGGCTGCTAGAAAAATAACATAAAATTCTACCTAGTTTAAGAAAGGATACTTAGGGAATATTAATAAAAAAATCTTTGCAATCTACATAGGGCCTTTATAGGATAGAGGTATTTTCATTGAGTACAGGGGTTTGATGCTTTTTCAAATAATGTCTTCTCTAGGACTAGAGTGCACCGTTGCCGGGCAGATACACTATTAGACAAATACATCATTCCCCATTAATTCTATTTGATTATACCAGTTGCTGTATGCAGCTGCTGCTTTAAACCTTACTTTCTTCAGTAGGGATCTCGAGCATGGTTAATTAAGAGATGAACTATGGTTTGGATGTAGAATGCCCATCGAAGCCTCCTGACTGGAAGGTTTCATCCTGAGCCATTATTAGAAGCTGTGGAACCTTTAAGGGGTGGGTCCTGCAGGGAGGACTTCTGGGTCATTGAAGGCATGCCCCTGAAGGCAATAACAGGACAGATCCCCAGCCTCTTTCTCTGTTCACCTCCTGGCCATTAGGTAGATAGTTTCACTACCCTGTGCACACCTGCAGTGATGTGTCACCCCCCCTACGCCTCGGCCTATCTCCAGAAACCTAAAAACGATAACCCTGTCTGACTGATGACAGGCAGATCCCTTAAAATCATGAGTCCTAACAACTCCTCTTTTAGGATACTGATTATTGCACTAAATTTCTCATTGCTGCAGGAAGAACTTCAGGATAGAAGGGTTTATTTCTGCTTGCAGTCTGAGAGTGCAGTTCCTCATGGTGGGAATGGCGTGTGAAGAACATCACATCACATCACATCGTGTCTGCGGTCAGGAGACAAGGAGTGAAAAGTGCTGGCTCTTAGCTACCTTTCTCATTGCTATTCAGTCTGGAACCTCGGCCCATGAAATGGTGCCACCCACATTTAGGGTGAGTCTTCCCACCCCAAGTACTCCAATCCAGAGAACCCCTCACGTGGAGTTTTGTCTCCATGGTACTTCTAAATGCCAAAAAAATTTAGCATTTAAGATGAACCATCACACTTGTCCCAGGTATTCTTACAGTTACAGAAAGGAAGTTTGCTGAGTGTGGGGACAATGCACTGGAGACCATTTTTACATGAAATGTCAAAGTAGCTGAGGTTCTAGCAGTTGGGGAAGTTATACAGGGCATCGCATGCAGTCCTTTGCTCTGACTTCTGCAATGTTTCCTTTAGGACATCCAAAACTTGGTGGTAGTGGTGGTGAGGGGAGTCTGTCTTTTCATTTGGTGTCAAAACCTGTTTTTGTTTTTTATTCCTAAGTTCCGTGAGGAGAATCTTCTAGAAGCAGTGTTTATGGGTTCTCCTTGGAAGTCAGCTCTGGAATATTGGGGGCCCAGCCCATAAGAACAACCATAACGGCCCTGATGGAGGGGGAAATAGAGTGGGGTGAGGGTAACAACAGTGTCTGCTTACAGGCCCTGTACTGGAGCTGGTGGGTGATGGAGAGCAGGCTTGCTTCCTGTGTGGGAGCATCTAATAAAATGTTATGAGTTCATCCTCCAAGAGCTGAAGATTGATGGTGTACTGTCAGTCCTCGAGTTTCCCAAGTGCTTCTCTTGATTTTGTGTCACAAGAACTCAAGGAAATAGGTTTGTCTTTGGTCGTTTGCTGATTTGCGGTGGAGAACACAGTTGATATTTTTTTGTCATGTACAAAAATAAGATAAAGTCACTATGACCCAGTTTGGTACTTATTGGACTTCACTAGAAATAAATGAACCTTTTATTCTTGAGTGTAGGGAGTCAAACATCATCTTTAGGTCTCAGAAAAGGCAGTTACTATTTCACTGTTCTTTGTTGAGGTACTGGCCTATAGATGGACCACACATTTCCTGTGGAAATCAGATCTTACAGGAACCAGCAAGTAATACAGCCTTCTGCCAAACACGTCTTGGAGATACAAATATCTGAACGTGTTATGTAGGATGAGAATGATTTTAGGGTCAGACCTATGTAGGGTCCAATCACTCATTTATCACTGAGTATCCTTTACTTTAACTTAGGGAACATTGTTGTAGCCTAGTGGTAACTAAACACAGTCAGGTGTTTGAAGTACACACGATAAGCCCCAAAGCACAGTTGTTGTGGGGGAATATGCTGCGGACTCTCAGGCCCAATTCTAGTCCCAGGTCCAATAGCCCTGATGCCATCACCTTGAAGTCACTAACCAAGTTCTCTGAGCTTCAGTTGCCTCCTCTAGAAAAGAAATTCTGCACACACCATGACTACCTCCAGAGGTTGTTGTAGGATTGAGTTGTATTGCGCTAACTGAAAACGCGATCCACCGGCACTTTTTGTGTCCTCACAGTGCCTCAGCCAGTAGTAGGCACAGAAACCACTCTTCAGGAAGGGGCTGAGCTGCAGTTTGAGTAACACTGTTTTCATAAATATTTTGCAAGTGAACTGTATGAAACATGGTGGGTTGTGCAAGGTGGGGTAGGAACTAGAAGGTTTTTCCTGCTGGTGTTCATGCTTTGGTTTTCTCTCTCTCTCTCTCTCTCTCTCTCTCTCTCTCTCTCTCTCTCTCTCTCTCTCTCTCTGAGAAACAATTTCTCTGTGTGGCCCTGGATGTCCTGGAACTTGTTCTTTAGACCTGTCTGGCCTTGAACTCATAGATCTGCCTACCTCTGCCTCCTGAGTGCTGGGATTAAAGGTATGTACCACCACCACCCAGCTCATTTTTTTCTGGAAGAGAGAATTACAAGAGGAAGCCTAATGCTGTAGCATCATTTGACACCTTTAACTTTATAAAAATAGAAGACTGAAGACCCAAGGGCATGGGTTCTTCTTTTCCCATTGAATTCAATTTGTGATGCCCAGCAAGTCAAGGGCTTGAGGCCTGTTGTGATAAGCTGCCAAGGGGTCATATTATTTGAAAGGATAAGACTCAACTTGTCCTTTCCCAGCCCCATTAAATACTAACAGCTTCTCATCAAATGGTGGGATTACATGTCTACCTTCCAGCCCTCTATGCTGCAATTTTCTCTGGGTGTAATTTGGACACATCTTGTTTACACTGTCATCATTACTGTGAGTTTATCTGTGTACCTTCCATGCTATTTGTGGAAATCACTGCTTCCTTGAAGTTATCTGCCACCTCTGGCTTTGGCAATCTTTCCACCTCCTCCTCTGCAGCCTTGGGGTGAGATATGAATGTTCAGCTTGGGACTGAGCACTCTACAGACTTGTTCTCTGCGTATTAAGTAGGCTGGGGGGGTCCTATATTAATTGTCATCTTTTGCAAGGAGGAGCCTCTATAATGAAATTGCAGGATAATCTGATAATTGTTCATTGGGAGCCATTTTAAAACTATGTACATTTAGCATAGAATCTGTGACCTACCTAGCCACAAGTTTTTGCCCTTTCTGATAGTGCTAGGGATGGCTTCCAACATCTTACAGTAGGACTTTGATCAGAAAGTGATTGGTTACTCCTATTACATTCATGTCATTTTTATAACAGTAGGCCAAACTTATCATACCAGTCATTGCTGCAGCTAGTAGGGCTCAGAGTTGGTAGAGATTGAGGTTTACTTTTCTCCCCCAGCAGCACTTTAAAATTTTTTTTTAAAAAAAATCACCTTTTTTTCCCATTTTACATACCAATGCCAGTTCCCACTACCTCCCCTCCTCCCATTCCCTCCACCTCTCCCCACCCATCCACCCCCATCCACTCCCCAGAGAGAGCAAGGCACATTACTCCAAGGAAGGACCAAGGCCCTCCCCACTATATCCAGGCTGAGCAAGGTATCCATTCAAAAATAAATGGTTCCAAAAAGCCTGCCCAAGCAGCAGGGACAAATCTCAGTGCCACTGCCCGTTGCCCCACAGTCTGCCCAAGCAATACAAATGTCGTCCACCTTCAGAGGCTTTAGCTTCGTCCTATGCTGGTTTCTTTCCTGTCCAGCCAGAGTTGTTGATCTCTCATTAGCCCAGGTAAGCTCTTTCAGTGGGTGCCCTCACCATCGTCTTGACCTCTTTGCTCCTATTCTCATTCTCATACTCTTCAACCGAACTTTTGGAAGCTCAGCCCAGTTCTCTACTGCAAGTCTCTGTCAGTTGTCGAATGAAGTTTCTATGATGACATTTAAGATAGTCATCAGTCTGACTACAGGCAAGGCCACTTCGGGCACCCTCTCCACCATTGCTTAGGGTCTTAGCTAGGGTCATCCTTGTGGATTCCCGGGAATTTTTCTAGTGCCAGGTTTCTTGCTAGCCCCATGATGCCCCCCTCAATCAAAATATCTCTTTCCTTGCTCTCAGTCTCTGTCCCTCCCCATCTCAACTATCCTGTTCCTTCAAGTTCTCTCCTCCTCCTCTTCTGCCTTCCTTTCTTCCACACCGCCATGCTTCCAATTTTGTCAGAAGGTCTTCTCTATTTCCCCTTCCCAAGGGGATCTATATATGTTTCTCTTAGGGTGCACCTTGTTACCTAGCTTCTCTAGGGTCGTGGACTATAGATAGGCTCCTTATTCATTGCTTTACAGCTAGTATCTATTTGTGAATGAGTATATGCCATGTTCATCTTTCTGGGTTTGGGTTACCTCACTCAGGATGATTTTTTTCTAGTTCCATCCATTTGTGTGCAAATTTCAAGATGTCATTTTTTTTTTACCACTGAGTAGTACTCTAATGTGTACATGTGCTACATTTTCTTTACCCATTCTACGGTTGAGAGGCATCTAGGTTGTTTTCAGGTTATAGATATTACAAATAATGCTGCTATGAACATAGCTGAATAAATGTCCTTGTAGTATGATTGAACATCCTTTGGGTATATGCCCAAGAGTGTTATTGCTGGGTCCTGAGGTAGGTTGATTCCCAATTTTCTGAGATATTGATTGCCAAAGAGGTTGTACAAATTTGCATTCCCACCAGTAATGGAAGAGTGTTCCCCTTACTTCACATCCTCTTCAGTATAAGTTATCACTGAAGTTTTTGATCTTAGCCATTTTGACAGGTATAAGATGATATCTCAGAGTCTTTTTGATTTGCATTTTCCTGATGGCTAAGGATGTTGAACATTTCCCTAAATATTTTTTGTTATTTGAGATTCTTATGTTGAAAATTCTCTGTTTAGATCTGTACCCCATTTTTAATTGGATTATTTTAATTTTGGTGTTTAATTTCTTGAGTTCTTTATATATTTTAGAAATCAGTCTCTGTCTGATGTGGGGTTGAAAAAGATATTTTCCCAGTCAGTAGGCTGTCTTTTTGTCTCATTGACTGTGTCCTTTGCTTTATAGAAGCTTCTCAGTTTCAGGAGGTTCCATTTATTTATTGTTGCTCTCAGTGTCTGTGCTACTGGCATTATATTTAAGAAGTGGTCTCCTGTGCCCATGCATTGAAGGCTACTTCCCACTTTCTCTTCTGTTGTGTTCATGTGGTAAGATTATCTTTTCTTTTCTTTTTCTTTTTTCTTTTTTTGCTTTTTTTGTCTTTTGAGACAAGGTTTCTCTGTATATTTGGTGCCTGACCTGGAACTAGCTCTTGTAGACCAGGCTGGCCTCAAACTCACAGAGATCCGCCTGCCTCTGCCTCCCAAGTGCTAGGATTAAAGGTGTGCACCACCACCGCCCGGCCCCATGTGGTAAGATTAATATTGAGGTTTTTAATTCATCTGGACTTGAGTTTTGTGCATGGGAATAGATATGGATCTATTTACATTATTCTTTTTTCCCGTTTATTTATTTATTAAAGATTTCTGTCTCTTCCCCGCCACTGCCTCCCATTTCCCTCCCCCTCCCCCAATCAAGTTCCCCTCCCTTGTCAGCCCATAGAGCTATCAGGGTTCCCTGCCCTGTGGGAAGTCCAAGGACCACCCACCTCCATCCAGGTCTAGTAGGGTGAGCATCCAAACTGCCTAGGCTCCCACAAAGCCAGTATGAGCAGTAGGATCAAAAACCCATTGCCGTTGTTCTTGAGTTCTCAGTAGTCCTCATTGTCCGCTATGTTACATTCTTCTACATATTGACATCCACTTATGCCAACACCATTTGTTAAAGGTGCTTTCTTTTTTCCATTGTATAAATTTAGCTTCTTTGTCAAAAATCAGGGGTTTATAAGTATGTGGATTAATATTCAGGTCTTTGGTTCAGTTCCATTGGTCAACCTGTCTGTTAAATAAAGCTTTGCTGGGTAGAGTAGTCTTTGCTGCATCTGTGGTCTCTTGGTATCTGCAACACATCTGCCCAGGACCTTCTGGCTTTCATGGTTTTCATTGAGAAGTTGGGTATAATTCTGATAGGTCTGCCTTTATATGTTATTTGACCTTTTTCCTTTGCAGCTCTTATAATTCTTTCTTTATTATGTATATTTCACATTTTGAATAGTATATGGCAAGGGGATTTTTTTTTAGTCCAGTCTATTTGGTGCTCTATAAGCTTCTTGTACCCTCATAGGGATATTCTTCTTTAGGTTGGGAAAGTTTTCTTCTATTATTTTGTTAAATATATTTTCTGTGCCTTTGAGATAGATTTCTTCTCCTTCTTTTTTCTCTCTTCTTCTTAGGATTGGTCTTTTCATAGTGTCCCAGATTTCCTGGATGTTTTGTGTTAAGAATTTGTTGGATTTAATGTTTTCTTTGACCAATAAATCTGTTTCTTCTATAGTTTCTTTAACACTTGAGATTCTCTCTTCTATCTCTTGTAGTCTGTTGATTATGCTTGCCTCTGTAGTTCCTGTTCATTTACCCAGATTTTCTATTTCCAGAGTTTTCTAAGTTTGTGTTTTCTTTATTGCTTCTATTTCAGTCTTCAAGTCTTGAACTGTTTGCTTCACCTGTTTGACTTTTTTCTTGGTTTTTTTTTGGGGGGGGTTCTTTAAGAGATTTATTGATTTCTTCCAATTTTTTGTTTATCTTTTCTCCCATTTCTTTAAGGAAATTTTTCATTTCCTCTTTAAAGGTCTTTATCATCTTCATAAGGTTACATTTAAAATTGTTTTCTTCTGCTTCTTTGAGTTAGGATGATCCAGTCTTCCTGTTGTATGACCACTGTGTTCTGGTGTTGCCATGTTGCTTTTTAGATTGTTGAATGAGTTTTTGCATTGGTGCCTACCCTTCTCTTCCTCCAATTGGTGATGGCAGTGTTTTGGCTTCTTGGTCCAATCTTTGCAGTTGCTCTCTGTGTCTTTGGGAGCTGTTCTTGGTCTGCTCCGTACTGTCACTGTGACTCAGGGAGCCTTTGAGGTCTCCCTTGGCCTGCTCTCTTAGTCCACTCTCTTGGTCTGCTCTCTTGGTTCCCTTTCTTGATCCACTCTGTGCAATCACAGCATGTGCTTCACAGTTCCTCTCTCCGTCCTCTCTTTGTCATCATAGCCTGTGCTTCAGAGTTTCTCTGAGGTGGTGGTGGATAGGAGGGCTTGAGAGCAGAGTGGGACTTGTAGCTTATGGGGTCCGATCCATGGGGTGGGGGTGTTGGAGTAGCCTACCTGCAGAAGGCTTGCCTGCTGGCTGGATAGAGAAACTGAAGCAGGTGGGGGAGGTGTCGGTCCTGGGTTTTGTCCTGGCATGGAGAGCCTAGAGAGTGGGTTGACCTGCTGAGCAGGTGATTCCTTACCTCTTGGTCCTCTCTGTGTAGATGCAGCTTGTGTTTCAGAGTTCCTCTGAGGTCATAGGGGATAGGAGGGTTTGGGGGCAGAGTGGGACTTATAGCTTGCAGGATCCAATCAAAGGAAATGGGGTGTTGGAGCAGCCTATCTGTAGAAAACTTGCCTGCTGGCTGGATAGAGAAGCTGAAGCAAGTCTCCAGCAGCATTTTTTTTTTAAATAAAATTATTTCAAAAGCAAGTTGACTGAAAAACAGCGTGATCATGATATTACATTACCAGCATCTTTGCACTTATTAATTTACCATGCCTCTTAATTGGTAAGTAAGGCAACCAAAAAATGATCTGCCTCAAATCTGTTTAGCTATTCTCTGTGAAGTTCCCCATTTCCCAGTGATCTATTTTTCAGATCCTAGAGGTGAAGAAAAGAGATGATTTCATGTCCATCTTTCTTAAGAACTAATGTTTGTCAGATAAGCCTGCTTATTTCTCATAGGATGGTCATGAGAGCACCAAGGACCTATTGTTTCTTGGATATGTTTGAGCATATCAAAAAGATATCAACTTCATTCCTACCTCAGTGTGCTCTGGGTAAATATTTTGCTAAGGATCTAGTGCAGGTCATGGCAATAAAGAGCAAGGATATTTTTGCAGGCAATGCTGCTGTCTATAGAGCTGGCTTCTCCACCCCCTGCAGGGCTGCATATAAACCTCTCTCTTATGAGGACCATCTGGTTCTAATCATCTGATTTCCTCTCAGTGGAGCACTCATGTACACTGTAAATGCTGTATGAATCCATGTGTGCCTAAGGTTCTTTGTAAGAGCCTGCCTTATTTTAAGGTGTCTTTCTTCTGTGCACCCCACTGTGATACTGTAAAGAGCAGAGGGAAGGATTCTGAGCCAGTTAGATGTGTTTAATTCCCACTCAATCACCTTTCCTTCTTCTATTTGGATTCCAAATTTCCTTGAACTTCTCTGCTCATTGGTAACAAGGAAAGCCAAAGTGGAAAAGGCTTAGAAGAGAGTTGACACACAATAAACACTCAATAAAACCTGTCCTGAGACTCTACATCATAGTTTGGTGGGTGAACTAAACTAAAAACTGGTTAGAGTAATAATATTCCCAGGATTTAGGAAAGCTGTGTCAGTTGGAATAATGTCATTTCTCCTAACATGTGGGGGAAAACATCAGGGGAAAAATCTATATACCTTTACAGCCCTTAGGTATCTATTCTCTGTGTTAGCACCTAGTAAGACAACCTCATTCTCAAACTCTAAAATAATTTTATCTCTTTGGAATAATTTCATAATTTATTTTTATTTTTATTCTTTGAAATTCTTATGTTTGTGTAAATGTATCTTGACATATCTACCCCTCACCTTCCTTCAACTTCACATCACATCTTCCCATCTTTCCCATGATTATACACACATACACACACACACACGCACGCACACACACACAGAGTCCAGTAGGGTAGTCTACTGGAGCATGGGGAATCTATCAATGGCCTCAACCCCCCCCCCCCCCCAAAAAGTGACTCTCCCATCCCTCAGCAACCATGAACTGCTACAAGCTCCTCAGCTAGAGATGTGGCCTTGGAATCCCCTCCCATTCCATGCTCGAATTTTCAACTGACTTGATCTCGTGCAGGTCTTTTGCCAGTGTCCCACAGTTGCTGTAAGTTTATCTGTATAAAAGTTATGACATGTCCGGAGGATAGCATTTCATAGCTTTTATTTTTTTTAAACAAATCTGATAGCTAATCTTGACTACATTTGAGATCATCTCCAACCCAAGTTGTCAGGTGGATGTGCCTATGAAGGGTCTTCTTGATCAGATCATTTGAGGTGCGAAGACCCACTTTAAATCTGGGCCATACCTTCTGGTGGCAGGCCACATAAAGGGCATGGAAGAAGGAAGCTTTTGCTTTTTGCTTGTGTAACCTTACTCCAGCTAAGCAAACCCATCTATCCTCATGCTGAGCTCTTTCTTGTCTTGTCTTCAGCATTATAACACAGAGTAAAGGCCAACAACTTTCTTGGACTCCTCTATGACTCCAGCAATACATTGGGACTGAGGAAACCATCTAGACTCTTAGTCTAAACAATGACCAGATCCTTGGCTTTTTAGCATAAGAAAACACTACTTCGATGTTTTGGCATCCAGGGGTTAACAGAAATTAGTCCATCTTTTCTAAAGATTTGGCATTATGTTCAAGATTTTTCTCCTGCCAAGTGCTAAAATATGGTGGATTGTCATAGACATGCACCTGCACAAATAGTGACAGTCATTACTGCTTCATTCTATGCAACATTGTTCATTTTAACACAATTTTTGACAACTTAAGGTATCATATATTAAGGTCCCCATAACGCCTCCGTACTTTCTCATCCTCTTCCCGCCAACCTCGTTCCTTCCTTCTACCAATTCTCCATCTCACTCTCACATCTTCTTGTTTTGTTTTTGTTTTTGCCTTGTGACCCACTGGATTTAACTAAGACAGACTGCTTAGCCACAGGCAGAAAGCTATCCACTGGAACCCGAGTAACTCAGTACATGATTGAAGAAAGTCACTTCCTCTTGCTCAGCAGACCTGGGCTGCCAAAAGCTCTCCTGGTTGAATGATCAAATGTTATCAGGATCAGCTTTATGAGTTCATGCATCCTATGGCTAAGCCATGTCATAATAGCATGCCCCACATGCCCAAAACACAGTGTTTCAAAATCCTCCTCCATATTGTCCAAGTCTTATATTTTTTCTTCTTCCTCGTGATGTTCTGAGCCTTGGGAAGGGTAGGATAGGTGTTCTATTTAATGCTAAACATTCAAGAATCACCTTTTCTCATCTCTTGATCAGCCAAAAGTCTCTGTATTAACTACCATTTGCTGAAAAGAGTAATTTTTTTGACCTGGGTTGAGGGAAGCATTTGTCTTTGGGTATAAACAAATATTTAGGAGAAAGTTTGACAAGTTGTCCATTTAGCAAAATAAAGTCTTTGACCAGCTCTATAGCACTAAGTATGAACACTATCTTGCAGGAAAAAAAATCCTAAATCTAAAAAGAAAATATTTGGTTAGCCCCATAACACTAATGCCACTATTGCACATCTTGCCTGGCAAGTTCATATGTTAACAACCAGGGTCCAAAGGTTGAAAAGACCATTGTTGAATTATATCTTAACTTCCTGATTAGCAACTTCCAGAACTTGATGGGCTGTCTGCTTTTTTTGATCATTACCACAATTTACATGATCTTGAGAGGTAGGTGGACATTATTGTTATATTTAACAGAAATGGCTACATATCTCCAGAAATGTTAAATATTTTGTTTAAATTCACTACAGTGACTTGTCAATTTGACTAGATTTGAGAATTCTTGTAGAATTGGGAAAAGAACACTTCAGTGTAGATTTCTGAAGGCATTTCCAGAAATTAGTGGCATCTGAATAAAAACTTAAGTTGAGGAGACATATCTTTAAAGAGTGTCAGCATCATCCAATAGGCTGGGATATGAATAAAACAAAAAAATAGAATAGAAAACTTTTTCTAAATACATACACCATGACTGAATGTAGATTCATTGCTGGCATGACCCAGTGACACTCTAGACGGCTGTTGGACCTTCCTTCTTGGGGTGGGGCTACACGATTCACCTCTTTTTTCTGAAACTCCTAGCTTCTTAGATTTAGTAACTACAAGTTTTGAAGACTACTCAACATCTGATTTTACAGAACAAACTACTAAAACTCATCACACACACACACACACACACACACACACACCACACACACACACACACACACACACACACACACACTATCTATTCTATTTTAGAACATTTTTACTAATATAGACACAAAACCATTATGGGGGTAAAACCAAGTTTGAAACCTGTATTTTAGAATCTAACTTCATTCTCAAATGCTTTCATTTCACATTAAAATAACATTATAAAACAGAAATAAACACCCTCAGGTCATTCCTTAAAAGGAGAAGAGCAAGGCCAGGGCAGTCTCAGGTAGGGAAAGGGTGGTAGTAACTGATCCTGTTTGTTTTTCTGTATCAGCCAAAAAGGAATAACCTAATACAACTCTGTCTTTTCCGTGTTCTACCTTTATTTATGGTGCTGAGCTGTGAACTCAGGCCCTATACATTCCAGGAACATGCTCGATAGCTGAACTGTATTCTCAGCCCTGATCACAGAAAGCTAAGAATGCTCAACAATCTGATATTGCTTAACTGCCCCCAAACACAGTAGCTTAAAACAGTCTTTTCAATTTGGTAATGATTTTATAGGCTAAACATTTAGGATAAGTGTGGCTGAGTGGTTTGCTTCTGAGCTACTGTTTGTCCAATAGGACAGCTGGGTCTGTAGGACCCACTTTAAAAAGGGCATCTTCCTCTACTTTACTGTAGTTTCTACACTCCTTGGGGCCTTCTCTCTCCATATCTGTTCTGGTTTGTTCTATGTCAACTTGATGCAAACTAGAGTTGTTTGGAAAGAGAGAACCTCAATTTAAAAAGATGCTTCTACCAGACTGGTCTGTGGGGGCATTTTCTTGACTGGTGATTGATTTAGAAGGGCCCTGCTCACCATGGGCTATTTCATTCTTGGAAGGTGGTCCTGAGTGTTGCAAAAAAAGCAGGCTGAGCAAGCTGTCAGGAGCAAACCAGTAAGCAACACCAACTACTTCATGACTACTTCTTCAGTTGCTGCCTTGAGTTCCTGGCCTGACATCCTTTGATGACCGACTGTGATGTGGAATTGTAAGCTTAAATGAACACTTTCCTCCCCATGTTGCTTTTGGACATGGTGTTTTATCACAGTAATAAAAACCATAACTAAGATACTATCTCATTGTATTGTCTTAGCCTTCAGGTATCTCCATAAGATATGGAGGCTTGAGCCTCTTATAACAGGGCATATAGAATACACGTTCTTGTCAACTTCTCTTATAATGACTGTCTTAAAAGCAAGTATTCCAAGAAACCCGGAAAAAAAGCTATGAAAATTTCCAGTATCTGTCTTTACCAGCATAAGAACGTCACTTTTTCTGCCTTTTGTTGTTCATTCATTCCAACCCAGCCTCGGGAGGGATAAGGAAAGTGTGAACTCCATCATGAGATGGTGGGATGGCATGTGACTATAGGGAAAACAGACTCATATATACCTTATTGGAAATGGCTACCATAGATATCCACCCTTCTTAGTAGCGAACACACAGGGGAGCAGTCTGAGTTACCTGCTCATGTTTCTTATATGACAGCTTATCACAAAGGACTCTAAAAATACATAATAACCATGTGCTGAACATGAGACCCTGGCTCAAATATTCGGATTCATCATTTCTTTTAAGCTTTGTAATAAGAACTAAGGTGGTTTAATGACTCACGGTATCACTGATGACGTCTGGGGGAAGGTCAATTCATTACTTAAAGGCACATAGTAAGCACACCCTTTGAGATGTGATCTAGGCTTTGTGAACCATATAGGGTGTGCCTTTAGCCACTCATTGAGAAACTGGATTCATAGGTGGGAGGGATGTCAGACACATTTGAGGAAGTTGGTGGGCTGGGTATAAAAAGGTAGAAAAGCAGGAGTTGGTCTATTGGATGTTCAAGGAGTATGAGGACTTCAGATAGAGACCTTGGGAAGAGAAATCTAGGTAGCCATGGAATCCAGGCAGAGGACCATTATCTACTGAAACAGGAAGTCAGGCAGCCCGTGGCCACCAGTGGCTGCCCGTGTTGTCTGAGCTTAGCATCTCAGTTGATTGCCAATCTTTAACTAAGAAAGACTGAGAGTTTACGTCAGTAATCTCAGCTCCAGAATTCTTCAGAGAAGCTTCAGAGAAGCACAACTTTGAATGAGGAAACCTCAGTTCTCCATTTTCTTAGAACTGACAGCATTCGGGAGTTCTTGCCTGGTGAGATTATTTCTAAACCAACTCTCTGTTTGACCCAAACAGAAGGTAGAATAAACCGTGTCATTGGTGGGAATCTGATCAGATCATCTGACCTCTTCTACGCTGCTTTAGTGAAGCAGAATGGTTAAGGACAATGGCTTCAGAGGCATGTTGACCTGAGGTCAAGTGTAATCCCACAGATTACTCAGTAACCTTGGATGAATCACTTACTTCTTGAAGCCCTGCTTAATTCAACTTTAAAACTGGAAGAACAATACTCAGAAGGGAAGGCAGGGGTCAAAGGCGCTTGTTTAGTGTCTGCTTGGGACCTAGGGTATGGCAAGTGTTCAATGCATGTAAGCTATCTATACTGGGCTTTAGATTCCTCAACACCTTATCTTCCCTCAGGGTTGTGTTTATTACATTGTACAGGGTTAGGACAAGCAGTCAGCGAATTCTACAACTATCAGTGAGACACAGATCTCTCTAAAGACTTGATCTTCTGACTAGCAGTGAGAGTAAACAGTCTTTGTCTGTTTTCTATTGTTATTACATACTCAAGTGTTTGTTGAGCAGCCTCTGTATGGCAGGCACTGCCTAGGTCTTGGGATGGTGCCTGCAAGAACCACTCCTGGAAGTTGTCCAAGAGTTGTTTCTTTATTTTTCAGCTCCTGGCTAAAAGTATTGGCAAAGTACATGCTGTCTGTCCACACATGTGGTCATGGCAAACCCAAGTTAATGGGTCAACACAACCTGGACCAGGTCGGGATAATGACCCTCGTTAGAGTGAATGTTGGGGAGTGACTTTTTATGCAATACTAATGCATGGTGCGAGTTTATCCATCTGCTTTCAAGCAATTGGGTAGGACCCAACTCAAACGATGTGCTTTTCCCATAAGATTTGTGGCTCCCACTCTTTTGAATGAGGTCCAAGTTCAGTTACTGGAGGCTTGGAAAACAGAAGTTTGAAGGAATAATTGATTACCAATTCATCCTTATTTTCAACTGTTTCCTGCAGTATAACCAGGTCTAAAATTGTTGACCTTTAGAGAAAAAGTGTGGGAGCCAAAGATTCATGTAAGGTAGCAGTCAAATGGCATTAGCATATTTATTTTAGTTTCAAGTCACAGGTGGGCACGGTCATTGTCTTTCCTTGAACACTGTTTGCTGACAGAAACTGCAAATGGGTAAATGAAGTTCAGATAGCCAGGGCATCTGTGTACCCTGGCTCATGGGAGCTCTTCAGCTTGTTGCCCACAGTAAACATTAAGAAGAAAGGCAAGAACAGATGGCCTTGGGGTTCCTTTGCATTTCAATGCTTTCTATAAGCAAAGGAAAATTCTGAATTAAGAGGCATTGCTCATTTATCAACAGTGAAGACTTCACCTTGACATGAGTGATGGGAAGCAAGTGATTAATTGTTAAGTTGTTGGCAACTAAGTCCTGATGTCATTGTATGAGGCAGTAAGCAAAGAAGCCAAAGGAAACTCTAAAGTAGGCACATGGCACAGAACAGGCAAACGTACTGTCTGATGGTTAACCTCCAATTGAAGGCAGTGTCTGCCTCTTTCAGACATGCAGTAGACTATAATTGAGTCAACCCTATTTCCCTAAATAACCTTTCCTAGATTCCCTTCAATACACTTAGCACCACTGCTTCTCATTCTTTTCTCCACCTTCTAGAAACACATGAACTCAGGTGAATCTCACCTGCCTTCTCCAGGCTTACAAGTGAGCTGATGTTTGTTACCCGCTAAGCCTGCAAGAGAACATGTTTTCCCTTTAATGCATATTATTCTTCCACTAGACCCACAGTGCCATTCAGCACCTACCCTGGGTCTCCAGGTTGTTTGACTTCCCCTAACCTGTATGTTCAGAATACTGTGTTGGACTTCATCCCATCTCCTCATGCCTCACTCATTCTTGTATTATCAAAGAGCTCCCTCATGCTGCATTGAAAAATCAGAAACCACCACCACCAAGTTCCAATATATCCCACCCTAAAATCAACAGAACCAACCTTTTCTTGGCCCATGTATTTTTCTAGATATGATCCTATCTCTCTATTTTCTTTCATGCTAGGCTCCCCAAAAGAGTTGTGTACATTATCTGCTAACACTCCCTGACTTTCAGCTCCCTCTTATTAATTGATAACATGCCACTTAAGCTGTTTACCAAAATTTTTAGCGACTTTCATTTGACCAAAGCAGTATCTTTATCACAGTTGATACTAGCATTGTCAAACAATGTCATTCAGCATGACATTGTTTCTATTTAAATATGCTTTCTCCTCTTGGCTTTCATGATGTTGTCATTTCTTGGCTTGTCTTCTTCTCCATAAGCTGTTCTTTCTTAGCTTTCATTGCAATTGACTCTTATTGTGTGCGTAAGCTCATGGTACCTAGGGCTTGGTTTTCTATGTCTGTATGTTCAATCTCTCTCTCTCTCTCTCTCTCTCTCTCTCTCTCTCTCTCTCTCTCTCTGTGTGTGTGTGTGTGTGTGTGTCTCTCATGTCTTTATTAGTTCCCACTGATTTGATTTAAATATCATGTTTATGCAAATTATATCCAAGTGTATATATTCATTCTAAGTACTCATCTTGGCTTCATTATTTTTGTTCACTTTTGTGTCCCACAGGAATTTTGGATTTAATTAGCCAGATGGAATTATTCATTTTTTCCATTTTCCATTTGTTTCTATCCTCACTTGGTCATCAACATGTCATCAAGCTGTATCCAGGTGGTCATCAACACGTCATCAGACTGTACCATTATCTACACATATGATTTTAACCAGTGTCCAGGTGATCATCTTCCCTTCACATATCAAGCCCATTTGAAGTCTGGACAATTTCATCTCTCAGAAAAACTTTCATCTATCCACCAAGGCCATCTCAGTTGACACTATTCAGTTTAAAAACATAAATTCTCATTTGGATAACTTCAGCCACTGGATCTTTCTTTAATCATTCTCCATGCAGCATAAAAATCGACCCTAAAATAAAACCATCTAGTTACAAGCAACAGAAGTCACAGATTTTCTTCTCCCCATTCTCTTCTTCCATGTATCTTATAAAACTTCCCTCCTCAGCTACTGTGCCATGACCATGCTGTTAAGAGGACTTCAAAAATGCCAAGCTCTCCACAACCATATGGTTTTGCCTACGCTCATCCCTAAAGCTTTACTTCTCTCAGTCATTTCTCTTCTCTTAGGTTTCAGTTTAAAAGCTGCCTTCTAGAAGAAGCCTTTCCAGGCCACTCTTCCTTAGGCAAAATCCACAACCTCCATTCCAGCCTTACTTGTGTCCTTCATGAGTCTTCGTGAGGTAAAGGAAGCCCCACAGCAGCATGGACCATGTTTCCCTCCACACTGTCGTGCATGTCAGTATTTAGTCAAAGCCCAAAACAAAACAACTGATGAATACCATCTTTTTGAAACAAAAGTGGAAGTTATTTGTGGATCTAACCTACACTGTCAGGAATTGGAATGGAAATTCCCAATGTTCTTTTGCACCCAGGGCCTCATAATCACCTGAGAGGGTCTGACCATCCTCCCAACTTCCATTTAGCAAAATGATACACAGCCAGCTCACCTCAGTGCTGGTGACAATGGTACTGAGTGTCGTGTTCATTTGTTCTGAGTCAACAGTTGTAGAGAGTTCACTTTGTGGTAGAATCTAGGCTCTGCAGTTTAAGTCGATTTTTTCATTTAAAGTTTCAAATAATTCTACCAAGCTGGTGCTATTGATCACCACCACTGCCTGCAGCATACAAACAAGATCTCTGCACAAAATTTCAGATGGGTCCTGCACTTTCTAAAAACTCATGGACTCCACTGAAAATACCTAACACCATCATAATAGTGTTCTTCAAGCTATCATATGAAATACTTTAGGATCATAAAGAAAATACAGGACTTTCCATAGCTTTATCTACAAATAGGACTTGTAGGCATTGAACACATTGATGTTTCTTGTCTTGTGTAGACCTTCAGAGATCATGTAAGGAGCTTGGGAAACACATTCCAAACATTAAAGAAAAAAAGAGGTTTGGAGTTAACAATGAGACTCATGATGAATGGCTTTAATAGATGCTTTTGAAGAATATTAAAATAATATTTAATGTGAACACAAATAAATAGGAAAGCAGTGGTCACTTCTTGTCATAGTGGAGGCTCTCCATCAACATTATAAATTTACATCTCTGCTTTGGTCCAAAATGTGTGCTCCTGACTTTCTGTGTAAAAATTCTCCTCTTTTCAAAATTATTGAGAAAACACTTGAAATACAAATCTGTAGACATTGTTAGTTACACCTTTACTCTTAATGTGTATGAAAAATGCATGAGTGATTAACTTTAGGTTGAATGAACATTTTGTCAAATAATTTACTAGAATTCTCAAAACTATGTACCCAAAATATGAAGACTCACTATAACTTTTTTACTCTCAAGCTAAGAAATTGTGACATTTCACTAAATTTAATCTTCTTTAACAGTCTTTTTTGAGACTCCTTTGTTGATAGCATTGGCAGAGACTGTTTATGTCTATACTCATTTTCCCATTCCTTTCTTCTTTTTAATAACAGAACTCTAATACACAACAGAGAAAATTACTACCTGGATATGGTATTTCCTGACCTCCCTTGCAGTTGTGTGTTCTCGTAACTGAGTTCTACCCAATGATATATCTATGTCAATACTCTGGTATTTCTGGAAAGGCCCTTCAAATGGAGGAAGACATGCTGACTTCCCTCTTTCCCCTGTCCTGGTGGTTCATTTAATAGTTACCTATTGTTGCACAACAATGACTCTGAAGATTTAGTGTCTTAAAACAGTAATGTTTTCTGTCTCATATTTTCCACAGTTCAGGGATCTGGACACAGAGTAGGTAAGTCTTCTTCCTCAGGGTCTCTCAGGAGGCTGTAATGATGATGCTAGTGAGACTACAGACACACTGAGCCTTCATTCTGAAAGTTTCTGATTCCCACATTCACTCACACTTGCATTCGTAGGGTTATTTACCATGTGGAGTGAGAGTCTGATCTTCATTGACACCCTCAACGCTGCCATGTGAGTCTTTCCAGCGGGCAACTGTTAACAGGGTAGTTTTGTTCAGTGAAGCAGAAGGGTTAGAAAACAAGAGGGGAAAGGACAGCAAGATGGTTGTCACTAAATCATGGTTGTCATAGTCCATCACTTTTGCTGTATTCTGACCACTGAAGCAAGTGATTGACGGGGTCCAGGCCTCCTTTTAGTATATCTCTGTGTGGACTACTTCTGGTAATGAATGTGAAGACCTGCCCTTATCTGACATGTCCCCAAATTCAAGACAACTGAAAAAAATACTTATGAGTAATTGCTTTTTTCCATTTCTTAAATTTAATATCTCATTTATTTATTTATTTGTAATCTTTTCGTATATGTATGCATGCATCACAGTGGATATGTGGAAATCGCATGACAAGTTATAGAAATCAGATCTCTCCACCATGTAGACCCAAGGATCAAATTCAGGCTTGATAGAGGCACATGCCTTCACTCATTCAACCATTCTTACCAGCCCTCTTTCATTTATTTTTAAGCTCATTTATTATATATAATTAAGATAGGATAGGCATAACCCGAGAAGAAAGGAAGTCATTAGGGAATGCCGGTGTCACTTCATTTATAGGGAAGCGGTAGAACATGGGCTAAACAACCGGGAGAACATTCTAGAGCCATCCCAGAGGACGTGATGTAAGATTTCAAAGGCTCAAATGATGTATTATTCCATGTAATCTGTGTAAGTGAAAGAAAGGGAAGAATCTAAAGCTCCTCCTGCTCAGTGAAAGAATGATTTACATTAAAGCCCAGAGAAACTGACTGCAGAATGACAGCAGGAGCTTTGAGAGGCGCCGAATGCTTGATGACTAGAAAATCGGCACTAAGATATGCTCCAGCTCCCTGGGCCCCTTGAACCTGGGCTCATGCACTTTGTAGGTAAATGTAGCCTAATTTCTGAATGAATTAAGATGCCTTATGGGAAGATATTATAGTACGTTATGAGTGATGACGAGCTTCAGGTTTTATTTCTAAAGTTTCTTTAGGAATGTAACACAGAGAGCACCAGTCTTGAATTTTATTTATTGCATTTATTTAATTGCTTATGGGGGGCGGTCATAACCATGAGAATACAGATGACTGCACTGATCTCAAAAATTAAATCTGCACAAATTTTTAAATTAAAGCTTTAGAAACTACAGCAGAACCTGTGAATCATTTCATGATGAAGTGGAGAAAGACAATGGCAGCATTTTTGCCATCATTAAGGAGTTCACTAAAAGACTCTTGGGACTTCAAGGGGCACACTTTTCTGTCAGTAAAACACAAAGGCACTCATTCATCTGTTGATTTCATCTGCAATGGCAGGGTTTCCTTTCCGTTTCTGAGGCAGGTTTAGATGTAAGCATATTTAGCCCATTCCTCCATCATACTTTGTATTTTAATAACGTGTGAAGAACAAACTATCTAGAAAGCCTATTCTAGATAGCGCATTGGTGAAAGAGATGTCTAGAAATGTTCCCATCATTCTCAGAGCAGCTCAGCATGGTCATGCAGCATCTGTGAAACAATGGGCACACTGCAAATTGAGAAGCCGAGTACCTGAGCCCTATGTGGCAGTATAACAGACCGTTGTAGCCGCTGGACACAGCACACACACACCTCGCATCAGTCTTCCGGGATTGGTGGTTAGCAGTGGTTAGTAGACATGGTCTAGTGACTACTGCTCAGGCTCTCCTGAGGCTGAATTGGGGTCTCAACTGAACTGTGTTTTTATCTGGAGGCTCCACTGGAAAAGAATATGCTCTAAGCTCATTCTGTCAGTACGAGAATTTGCTTTCTTCTGATCATGTGCCTGGAGGCTTAGACTCTTTGCGGGCTGCAAGCCACCTGCCCCCAGCTTCTCATGGTCCTCCACCTGCTCAGCAGCATCTCCAGCATGCCAATACTTCCTCCATGCCGAGAAGCATCTCTCCCTGCAGTGTGCTGGGCCTTCGTAACCCAATAGATTTTTCCAACCACTTTGTTAGTCTTCATGATGCAGACTCACACAGGCTTTGAATACATGCCTGGGAAATGTAAGAAGAAAACTGCAAGCCCCAGGGACAGACAGCATGCCAGTGGAAATGTACTTGCGGGTTTGTTAAAAAGGCTTTTATTTTGAGTGTGAAGAATGAAAAATGGATATCATGATTTCAAGTGCACCCAGTACTGCACTGATTAGTTTATGTCGCTTTATCTTTGGGAGAGATCGAGTTTGCAGTTGTGACAGACATTAAAACAAAGACTAGAAATAGATGAAAAACAGTGTCAGAGCTTCGTTTCACTTAATTATATGGAAGTGTTAAATCAAGATGTTCTAGAACAGTGCGATTTTGTCCCATTGTATTTGTTAATAACAGTGAGGAAAGTTTTAAGGTAGTGAGTGAAAAGTTCAAGGGAATGGTATATTTTGTTCACTTCTCAGTTGGAGCTGTTCCTGTACATTTATGGCATATATTTGTAGATAATCCCCTGTGCACAGCTTTGAAAGAGTCCATATGCATATGTGGTATTGGAAATGCACACATACTTTTGTTTTCTAATTGCCCTGTGTTACAGAGTTGACTTCACTAACTTCCTTCTGTTCTCATGCCACCCTGTCTAGTGCCATAAACACTCGGGAAGTGTCCAGAAGGAGATGTGACATCCTTCCAAAACATCCTCTAGACTTTCCTCATTCTAAGGAGTGTGAAATATCATATTAGAGAACTTGTATTGATTACACATGAAGGGGAACTCAATGAGATACAATATCAGAACGAATTTCACCTGTTTCTTTTTTCAAAGATTTCTTTGTGGCTGCTAAAAATTAAAGTTAGTCATGTGACTCATATTTTATTTATGGTATGGAGCTGTCTTAGTGCATTGGCAGAATGTTAGGAAGAAAAAAGATAGATTAGCTATTTGTCTTTTTGGACTAGGTGATGATGGAATTAATTCAAATGATGTGTGGGTAGGATGTGGCCTCACCAGACCTTCCTCCCCTTCCTGCTTTGCTCCCTCGGACTGTTTCTTCCTTTATTCATCAATAGGGAAAGACAAGATATTTTAAATCTCATAAAGAGTTGGAGTAAATGGCAAAAGGTTGAAGTCACTACCCCTTTGATGGTACTTTCTAGTCTCCTCACATTGCCGGGCAGCTAGTTGTACTTCCTCTGACATGGTATGAAGGGTACTTTTAATTGTCAAGTTGACAACATCTATAAGCACCTGCGAGATGGATTGTCTTAGTGTGTTAGTTGATGCAGGAAGGACCATCTTAACTGTGGGCCGGACCTGGGGGGCGGGGTGTAAAGGGAGCTAAGCACAAGCACTGATCAATAGTTCATTGTTCTCTGCACTTGACTCTGGATCTGATGAAACTAGCTTCCCCATTGTTATCATTGTATCATGGAACCATAAGATAAACAAACATATCATCCCTAAGTTTCTTCTGTCAAGGTATATTATCACAACATTAGGAAAAGAAACTAAAACAGAGGTGATGGAGGAAGGTCATTGGCTAATAAAGAAACTGCCTTGGCCCATTTTATTGGTTAGAACATAGGTGGGTGGAATAAACAGAAAAGAATGCTGGGAGGAAGAGGAAGTGAGCTCAGACTCAACAGCTCTGCTCTCTGGAGCAGAGGCCATGCTCCCCTCTCCGGGGCAGACGCATGAAGCTCAGACCCAGGATGGACGTAGGCTAGAATCTTTCCCAGTAAGACTGATGCTACACAGATTATTAGAGATGAGTTGACCGGGATATGAGAATTAGCCTGTAAGGGCTAGAGTTAATGGGTCAAGCAGTGTTTAAAAGAATACAGTTTGTGTGTTGTTATTTCTGGTGTAAAGCTAGCCGTGCAGGAACCAGGCGGGACGAAAAGCAGGCCCGCAGCTCCTACATCACAGAGGTTTAGGATTAACAGATAAATGCCCCACTGGTATGTATGTGTTTCTGGAAGTCTATTCATATCAATGCAATGTAATGTGTCTCTTTACTATTAATAAGACTGTACCAGGATAGAGCATAGTGAAATTGTGCCAAATACTTAAGCCATGCTTTTTTTTTTGAAAACTTACATTATAGCTCTCTTATTTTAAGCTCTATATAATTCTGTGTAGTCCTGTCTTAGCTCAAGTCATTTCCTTTGCAAATTGATTTACTGCCCACTATTTTAAGGAATATATAATCTTCACATTTCTTCCAAGTCTCAGAAAGGAGGCCTTCTCATGGAGGCCCCTCTCCTCGGCTTGCTGCATTTGCCTTGGCCATGTCCCCACATAGCCTTTCCTCTGCATGCACATGTCTTAGAGGCAGATCTTGCCTCCATTTTGTTTCCCTGAAACACTTGCATTTAGCTTTGATGAGATGAATCTGCCAACTGGCTTTGCCCTGCAACTGGGCTCTTTAAACTGCTCTTTAGACTCTAGAGGTTTACAAAGTTTAGCCTAAAGAATTACAATAATGTTTAGTTGTTGACTGAAGCTTCTTGCAATTTGTCTGTTCTCAAGTCTTCTAGTGATCACAGAGCACATCTGGACTGCTGACAATTCTAATACTTACTCATAATCTCTTGTCTGGATTCCCCAAGTCCTCAAAAGACTCTTTAATTCGTTAGACATACATTGAATGCTATGATATTTCTCAGTATTGCTATAATAAAATACCATAGGCTGAGTAGCTTCAGCAGAAATTTATCTCCCCACTCTTCTGAAAGCTGGTAGTCCAAGACCCTGGCACCAGAAAAATTAGTTTCTGAACGCAAACTTTAAAGAATGCTATCAAGGCAACTGGGGGCTAAAACTTAATGTAGTACCATTCATTCATTAGGCTTAACCAACACTAAATAGACAGGATTGCATTCCTTTCTTTCTCTAATCCATATTCTATTTATTCAGCCCCAGAAACCACTTGCTTGTTAGGATTGATGGCACAAAAGCATCTTCTGTTGGGTGTCTCTCCAAAGTCACCTCTTGATGGAGGAGAGTCATCTGTTTTGTGTTGATATCATTGGTTAAATAAAGAAACTGCCTTGGCCCTTTGATGGGACAGAAAATTAGGTAGGCGGAGTAGACAGAACAGAATGCTGGGAGAAAGAAGCCGAGTCAGGCAGTCACCATGCTTCTCAAGCTCCAGACAGACGCAGATCAAGATCTTTCCTGGTAAGCCAGCTCATAGTGCCACACAGAATATTAGAAATGGGTTACATCAATATGTAAGAGCTAGCCAATAAGAGGTTAAAACTAATGAGCCAAGCAGAGTTTAAAAGAATACAGTTTCTATGTAATTATTTCGGGTATGAAGTTAGCTGGCTGCCGCGCCAGGAACATAGCCTGCAGCTCCTGCTACAACCTCTTTTTTGGCATCTGCTGTCACTCTTCCATTTCTACCCCAGACTGAAAGCTAAGCAGAACTGAAGGCAATGCCTCCTGCTATACTCCTTGGTAATGCTATCCTCTGGTAAATACTGTGCATTCTACAGAAGAAAAGTTGACTGAGGACGGACGGCCTGCTTCATTTGAACGTTATCTGTGCACTTGCGTGGTGTTCTGCTGAATTTCTAAACTTGCTGAATGTCTCAATATATATCTTAATATGGAGCCTGCATTTTCATCCAGTACCAGATCTCACAAGTGATATGACTGACCTTTAAAATGGAACTGTTTATAAAGGGTCAGTTGAACCATGTATCTAAAGACCTGAGCTTTCCCCAGGGCCTGATGCAGAAAAAAAAAAAAAAAACAAAAATAAAACAACTAAATATGATGTTTTCCCCCCACCTGAGAAAGTGCTCTTTCAAAGTGCTATAAACCTGTAAACCTACTTTAGAAAAGGATTTTCTCCTAGAGAGGACATCTGCTAGTGCTTCCTGCCAACATCCATTTCCCAATTTACAGATTCCTACTAATTCTGTTCACTTGGTTTCAAGATTTAGAGAATGGACCTACTTCAGCTTCTACCCTAATGAAGGGTGTGGGTCAGGCCTGGTCTATTATATGTTTTTATTCTTTAGCTAGACTGGAACTAATCCAGAAATGTGTATGTGACCCAATGTGGGCCCAGGAAATTGGATCACAGGTCTTCCATGGGCTTTGGGGGCTTGTGATTCTGTCCTCTGCCACTGATGGAAGAGCTGGCCTCAGAGGGGCTGGTGGTCACCTGGCCTCCACGTAGTAAAGACAGAGCTAATACAGAAGAGTGTCAGCTGTATGGTATGGTAGATCCCAGTCCTGGGCACATGTATGAATCCCTGATGAGAAGCAGCTGTGTCTGCAGGCTATGACTAAGCAGTGTGCCAGTGCCTAAGAGCCAATGACATGCAGGAGCCTACTGGTGTGGGTGGGTCTTGTAATTAAGTGAGTGACCAGGGAGTGGACACCACTGTCTTCCTGCTGCACAGCAGAGTGCCTGCCATGTAGTAGACATTGACTTAATGAGTGAAAGTCAACTCTGCTATGGAAGTTACTATAAGAAATAAGTGGAGTAAAAGGATGGGTTTCCAAAAATATGCAAATCCCTTTCTCTGTTTTCAGATATCCTTCAGAGTCCTAGAAGTCATTAGCAACTAGGAAATGTGGTTCGCGGGAAAGCCGGTTCATGCCAACAGGTGAAGCTAGAACTGAGGTCCACCCCAGGGAAACAGCTACCTGTTCCCGTGATTAAAGTGACACGGAGGGTGTGACACGAGGAACGCAGTAGCAGTCTCTGCTGGAGGGACAAATGGAGTTAAACAGGTCTTGTTATGGTCTACCTTTATTCCGCCCCGCATGCCATCATTTATGTTAAAAGGGAAATGAAGTCTCAGTTGTTATCTTTAAGTTACCCTTTTAAAATGTATTACTAGAGTTGGACGTTTTCTCCCTAGAGTTGAGGATATGTGCCCCTTGGAGGGAGCATTAGAATAAAAGGAGTAATTGGTAAGTGATAGCGGGGGAAGCTTTGGTTCACAGTCTGATCTATCCACATCTTTCTGGTGGCAAGTGTGAGAGGAGAATTCCAGAATCTCAGCAGGAATTAGCCCCTTCCAAAAATTCCAACAATTGATGCTCAACTCTCCAGCACTATGACTACCTTGGCTTGCCACCTCTTTTCCAGGGCTGGTAGATCAGCTGGCAAAGGGATTATGCCATTAGCTCTTAGACAACTGACTCAATTGGGTATATCAATGGACACATCTGTCTGAGGGTATGTGTTGTAAATATTAGTTAAAAATGTGTTTACATTTGTTTATGTTGGGGATGTTTGTTTAATGGTGCAAAGAATTGTTGCATTTCTTTATGTTGCATTTATTTAACTCTGTGAAGCTGTGTTGCTTTGCCTGTCTAAAACACCTGATTGGTCTAATAAAGAGCTTAATGGTCAATAGGTTGGCAGGAGAAAGGATAGGCAGGGCTGGCAGGTAGAACAAATAAATAGAAGAAATCTGGGAAGAATGGATCTAGCAATGAGAAAGAGGAGGAGAGGAATACTGGGGGGGGGCAGTCAACCAGCTACACAACAAGTCATGGAAAGAAAGATATACAGAAATAGAGAATAATAAAAGCCCAGAAGCAAAAGGTAGCTGGAATAATTAAAGTTAAGAAAGATGGCAAGAAACAAATCTATCCAAGGCCAGGAATTTAGAAGTCATAATAAATCTCCATGCGTATCTCTTTGGGAGCTAGGTGTCAGACCCCCAAAGAGCAAAGAGTAAAAAAGAATAAAAAACAACCAAAAAGTTATGAGCTCAAATTTTCCTAAGTTTATTTTGCTCCATAGTTTTTCATTTCATAGAGCTGATGGTGTGACTCCTCATGGAGTATCTTTACTAGGGCTTACTGGGGCTGCTCTGTGTTATTCTAACTCTCATCTGTTTGCATCTTACCTCCTAAGATGGCCATGATTTCTCGGATGCTTTCATATTCCTTTCAGTATTCAAATGTTGAAAAGTTAATGACAGCCTTCATGGACACCACAAACCCTTGGCACAGACGTTGTTGTCTGTCTCCTCCTTATAAGGGTTGCCTTGCTGAGGATATTGCACACCCTCCCTTTACAGCAGAGGGGAGCTAGAGTGCCCCAAATCAATTATCCCAGTTATTGCTCAGTGCACAGGGCCGTTGCCAGCATGATGCTCTTCAATATCAACACGGTGCAGGAGGATTAGCCGATCACTGTAAGTAAAAGCTGACATAGAAAAACCTAGGGATGGTTTAAAGTCAAGCCCTTCAGTTTGGCTATAAGAAACCAAGGCCAACTCCTAATGACAAAATGTTTATTCAAGGTTGCTGAGAAACTGCAAGAACCCAGAAATCCTGATCCCAGGAACCTTGTTTCTGCAGGCATGCCTGGCCCCTGCATGAAAGTCATACATCGACAATGCCTTTTTATTAACTGGAGTTAAGTTTTTAAATATTCCTTTTCAAAAGCCCCCGTCAGCAAATACTAAAGAGAGTTTGCATTGAGTGTGTGACGCTGGGAGGGTTTCTTTCCTTTCCCCACAGATCAAGCAGATGAAAGACTGGATGTTGGGACTTGTTCCAGCCCTTGCTGAAGGGACTGAAAAGATGGGTTTTGCTCTATGAAAGGCAGTATTGCACGTCGAAAAGAAAACAGACAACCATTTCTTTTTAAGTTCAGCTAATTGTGCTCTTGAACTCCTGAGGTAGGCCATGAATATGTTGGTATATCTACAAATACCATCACTGGCTGGATGCCGAGGGATGTGGAGAGTTAAGTACAGCCTCCAGTCAACACTCCTGGGTTCCTGCTCCATGCTGCATCAGTCATGTGGGCCGCCAGCTTCTGAGAACAGCAACTGTGCCTTCTTCTTGTCGCTGATTTTCTAGATATTAAATCATCCTAGATCCTTCTTCTACTCAAAGTCCTCTGGTAGCTTTAATATAAATTCAAATACAATTGGATTTTCATATTGCATAGAGTCTATATTCATGAATTCAATCATCTATGGACTGGAATGACTTGAAAACAATTGTATCTGCACTGGGCACATAAAGACATTTTCCTTTATCTTTCTTTAAACATTAGAGCATAATTCTTTGCATGGCTCTCATACTGCTCTAGATATTATAGACAATGTATATATGACTTAGGGAATAGAAGGTCATGTATGCAGGATCTTTGCAAACATGATGCTATGACCTGCAGGAGTTTTGTGTGCACATGGGTTTTGGAATCTGTGTGGATTCTGAATCCAGACATCCATGGATACCAATGGAAAATTAGAAATGTAAGCTCTTTATCCCTGAGTGATTTGTCCCTGCTCACTCCTTTGCATTGCCTTACTTCATTTCCCTACACTCTCTCCTCTTTGCCTTCTGCCTGGTCCTTATGTATTCACTGCTTGCCTAGAATCCCCTGCTTGCTGCACCTTCCAAAAGTGTTTGTTCCAATATCTGCAAGTAATGATTTTTTTCTTTTTTATGAGGCATCTGCAAAGCATACCCTATCATATTCACTGTGTTTTATTTATTTCACAGCTCCTTTCAACACCTGCAGTTATCTTGAATATTTACTTTTATGTGACTTGAGCTATATGCTGTATGAAACTATAGATCTGATCGTGTTCATTATTGTGTTCAGGTCCTAGAACATGACCTAGAACATGGTGGGTATTCCATAAATAGTTACTTTTTTTTTTTTTTTTACAGAGAAAGAGAAGAGATAGCTTTCTAGTTCCTCAAATGAGATTCTGTAACCCGGAAAGCTACCTGCACAAGGCAAAGGGAAGGGTAAACTGGTGGCTAATTATTTGTGTCTTTCAGTCTCAGAGCTACTTTGAAAGTGGTGATAGAAAAATTTTATTCAGAGCTTGAAATATACACCCCTATTTTTGTTTGTTTTTAAGATAGAGTCTTCCTGTGTGCCCTTGACTGTCCTTGAACCTGATATTCCCCCAGCATCAGCATCCTGAATGCTCAAGTTACAGGTGGGGATAGGTGAAACAGACTATTTTTAAAAGACAGTGGGGTTTACATTTAGATGCATCAATAGCACACATAAAACAATGAACAGAAATAGCGAATGATTTCACACCATGTGGGTGCCTGGGAGAGGTGATTGATGACGGCAGGGAGGCCCTCTTAGAGGTATTCCAAGGATACATCACTATGTCAGCTCTGGCTGTGCTTGGGAGCGGCTATGCCACAATAATTTCCAACCCTTTTTAATTCTGAAAAAAAAAAAAGCTAAATGCTGTAGATTGACACCCTCGGATGGTTCAGTTGAATATTATAACCGTCTAGGTTAGACAGGATGGCCACTTTCTCCTCTGTGCAACAATAAACAATAATATGGGGATGGCACTGCCATTTTTAGCAGTGACTTGGAACAGAGCATAACATCTCCAGGATTCGTTTCTCTCATCCTTAAAGTACTAAGACCATTAAGGACCACATTATAATGTCTAATCAAAACCCACTTACTTATGTCATACATGGTTGTTTGTGGGAATCTCTCAGTCTCCAGACCATATGAGAATTTCCTGTGAATTCTAAATCTTCTTGGATTTATATCTGGCAGGTTTGGGGTTGTATCCTGTGGCCCCTTGGCTCCTTAGCATGGGCACTCACGGTGAAGTAGGCTCAAAGCAATGAGGAAGGCACAGCCCACAGAGACACACACAGTGGATCCTGGATGTTATTTTTTCAAATGACTCGCTTCATTCTGGATGTTGCTCTGAAACTGGGTCTTACCTAAAGATCATTGGCTCACAGGCTGGTAGACATATTAGCTTAACATGGGGGAAAGTAAACAGTAGTTTCTCAGGGAACTGATGTTTCAGGCTCCAGCCTCTGTTTTGAGGGGACCATACGTACTTTTCTATTTCTAAGTTCATGTGCCTTTCTTCTTCTGGCCAATGTTCAGATGTGTTGCTGCTTTTTTTCATAAAACATTCAAATGCAAAAGAAGGCACCAGGGAAACAGAAGCTGAGCAGAGTGGTAAGAAATTCTTTAAGAAGTTCAGGGAGGGTGAGGGAATGGGGAAAACACTGTGCTGACTGACAAGTGATGGAAAATCACTGAACCATAATAGACCTCACTTGTATTGGCATGCGCTAGCTGAAGTGAGCAGCTGGGTAAAGCTACTGAGCATCTTATTTTGGAGTTTGGCAGTGGACCGGCCTCTATTTGTGAAGCAGACAGCTATGACAGGATTTTACAGGTCCAATGCGGAGCAAAAATGTAGCCTGTTCAGCCCAAGGGCAGAAGTCTTGCAATGGACCATGGCTTTTGTTAGACACTGCTGTCACGGGGTAGACAGCTGCTGGCTCTCCTTTCACAAGGTGGCACTGGAGGTAGTGTGAGCTTGTAGTTGCTTAGTATAGTCGGACATCTAATTTAGCAGCACGATCGGGCAGGTGCTGTGCTACATCTGATCACTTACACACACAGTGTGAATAGAGAGAGGGCGCATGGGGGAGAGAAAAGGCTTTACATAGTGGTGCTCTTTCTACCTGGAATGAGTACTAATTCTATCAAGTACTGTGCTAAATCTTCCATTGGTTCATCCTACGCAATCCTCTCCAGAACTCCCTGTGGCTGGTTCTATAATCCTCTCTCTCTTTTACAAGTGGGCAAACTGAGGCTTGGGGACGTGAAGTCATCTGCCCTGACACATAATTAGTGAATAACGGAGCCAACTCTGCAGCATGACTAAGCCCAGCCTGCCAGCCCAACCTCCGCCAAGGTCTACCGTCTGCATTAGCCTCATACAGCTCAGAAGCTCTGGAATCTCTGCACCCAATTGTGCTTTGGATAGTTTGACCCTTGGTCTCAGCGATAGCTACTTTGCTCTCACTTTCTGCCAAGTGGTGTGTAGATTGTAATGGTTTCCATTGTTCTCTCTGGTAGTTGGGCCCCTTAGAGTTTGTTAGTGATGACTGTGATTATTCTTCTTCACTGTGGGAAACTGCTTGTGGAAATAAAATAATTCACAGAAGGGGGAAAGAAGAATGGCCGATTTCCCCTCTCTCATCTTAGGAGGACAATTAGTGTCGTGTGCCTGGTGGAGAGGATTAAGCCAATGGAAATATCATTCTACTCTCCCATCCATAAGTAGGGACCAAATGTCCAACCCTCAATGAAACTCCCTCAATTTCTTTAGGTGCATTGATTTTTTTCCTTTTGGTCTTAAACATACAGGCAGGGAAAATATAAACTTTGGGTTTCATGTTGTATTAGTTCCTTTCGTCATGCTGTGACAAGAATAAGCTGGCACAAACCCCAAGGAAGGAGAGGGGCATTTTGGCTTACAGTTTGAGGTTACAGTCCATCGTGGCAGTGACGTCACGTAGCAGAAGCTACAGGCAGTTGCATCTGTAGCCAGGCAGTGGTGGCACATGCCTTTAATCTCTGCACTCAGGGAGGTAGAGGCAGGTGGATCTCTGTGAGTTCGGAGCCAGCCTGGTCTATAGAGTGAGTTCCAGGACAGTAAGAGCTACACAGAGAAATTCTGCCTCAAAAAATCAAAATAAATAAATGAAATAAAAGAAAATAAATTGAATCTGTAGTCTGAAGTAGAGGGTGATGAATTCTTATGCCTGGCTGGCTTTCTCTTTTTAAATTTAGGCTAGGGACTTCATCCCATGGAGCAGTGCCGTGTTGGGAGCTGTGAACCCCCAGATCCTGAATTACTTGTAAACAACTTGTTTTCCTCTGCTCTGAGCAGCCTGCAGCTGCTCTGAGCACAAGACCCTGATGGCAGGAGAGTGGTTTCTGGTGGGTTTGGCTGGGGCACGGCTATCAGTTAAGGATCCCTATATAAGCTGCCCCTGGACACAATAAAGGGGGAATTCTTGGGACATTCCTATTTCAAGGATGACCTGTGCCTCTGTCCGTGAGTCTTTGTGTGTTTCAATCTCCAGCCCCTTGCCTCACTCATGAATTGTAGGGTTGCGCATAGAGTGCAGACAGGCATGGTACTCTACAGAGCCGCCCACAGTTATAGTGGGTTTTTCCATTTTAATAAATTTTTCTAGATAATCCATCACAGTCTTGTCCAAAAATTTGTCTTTCACATTATTATTAATGTTAAATCAACAATTACTATTACATCACACATGCTTACCTGGTTTAATTTACCATTCTGTTTAATTACAGAAATGGGCAATAAATCACAGTTTTATAAGCAGTGTCTTCATCTTTGCCACCAAAGGAATCTCACATTTTCAGACCATCTTGAAAATATTGGTTCTTTTAAATTTAAAATCATGAAAATTATTTGTGATGGCTGCTACCCAGACTTTATGATAATCACCAGAACCACTATTAGATTTTATGTGCACAGATCTTATTTGTTTCTGTGTGCTATTGTTACAATGACAATATTTTTATAATTGTGTTTAAATATAATTGGTTTCCTTTCAAAATATTATCCTTAATTTCATCACACACACCAGACACACACACACACACACACACACACACACACACACCACACACACACACACACTTTTACTGAAAAGAGGTTAGTAGGCATAACCAGAGACTCAAAGAAATGCATACATTAAAACAAAAACTTAAAAATAAAACAGAAAGGCTAACAAAACTCAAAAGAAGAAAAAGAAGTGGAATGGGCAGCTGCCTGATTTAGAAATATTTTACAAGTATCATCGCTTAACCTGTAGTCTGTTACTTGGGGCAGAACAAGAGCTAGTATTGTTTACTCTGCCCAAAGTGAGAGAAAAGGAGACATCACAATTTGAGGGCATTTCCCAGGGCAAATGTGCTGTTGCGTGAGTGCTCATTGTGGATTCTTTGTTGTCAGGTCAGCACCACTTTTCTCTGTCTCTTCTTTCTGCACCCCTGGGAGAAAGGCTGGGGGCAAATGGGTTCTTCTGTCCCCTGGAAAGGATGGCTCCAGGAAAGGTCCTATCAAGAAAAGCCCCCAAGAGCTCTTGCCATAAGTGAGGGGGAAATTCTTAGCCCTTCTAAGCAATAATAAACAGGCTCAGTGCAGGGAGTTGTCTGGACTTGAGTTTCATGGCTTTGACTTTGGTGAACTAAAATGTGATTTCTTCCGTTAGATACAGTTGCCTACTGTTTGTCTCATTTCTGTGGCTCTATGGTCTTTGGAAAGTCATGATTTTTCCCTGCTCCTCCCATGATTTATAAGATTTAGTAAATGGGTGTGCTAAACCCCTTCCAGTTTACAGAGGATCTTCCATCCTAAGAGAACTACATGCTTATGATAGACCAGTAAAAAAGAGTTTAATAGCAGAACTGGGGTTCTTATAAAAGACAGGTGAGGTTATTTACAAAATTTGTAAATACTGCTAGAGAAATGAATAAGGCACAACGCCTTAGGCTAGCCCCAGTGGGACAGCCCTAACCTTCCCAGTAGAGGGAGCTAGAGAGGATCAGCTAAGAATCCAGGGGGAGGCAGTTTCCCTATCAGAATTCCTCTGTGCTGTTGTCCTTGGCTTCTCATCAGCCCTCATTGTTCGCCATGTTCAAGAGAGTCCGGTTTTATCCCATGCTTTTTCAGTCACAGTCCAGCTGGCCTTGGTGAGCTCCCAATAGATCAGCTCCACTGTCTCAGTGGGTGGGTGCACCCCTCGTGGTCCCGACTTCTTTGCTCATGTTCTCCCTCCTTCTGCTCCTCATTGGGACCTTGGGAGCTCAGTCCAGTGCTCCAGTGTGGGTCTCTGTCTCTATCTCCATCCATCACTAGATGAAGGTTCTATGGTGATATGCAAGATATTCGTCAGTATTGCTATAGGATAGGGTCATTTCAGGGTTTTGATCCTACTTAATGTGCTGGCTTTGTGGGAGCCTAGCCAGTTTGGATGTTCACCTTCCCAGATATGGACGGAGCGGGGAGGACCTTGGACTTTCCACAGGGCAGGGAACCCTGACTGCTCTTTGGATTGGAGAGGGAGGGAATGAAGATTAGGGGGAGGGGGAGAAGGGTGGGAGGAGGGGGAGGGAAATGAGGGGCTGGGAGGAGGCAGAAACTTTTTTTTCCTTTTCTCAATAAAAAAAAAAATTCCTCTGTGCTGCTGTAGAAACACCCCGTTTCTAGTTTCTGTGTTTTCCTTCTCCCTTATCTTCTGCTGATACCCACTCCGTCTAAAAAAAACCATGACATTGTAGCATCAAGAAGTTATTATACACTGGCATGATGAGAAGCCTGGCTTAGTGGGCAGAGGGTTGGAAAAAAGGAAGGAAGGTGGGGATGAGGCACTGAAAAGGGAATGTGCTCAATTGAAAAATATTAGCCTATAAGAACATTTAAATAAAACATTTTAATAAAATAAAATGGAAAAAATAGGCCTTTCCAATCCAAAGAAAGTAATTCAAAGGTTACTGATAAGCCACTTCAAATATATTTGACATTCTCTTTCTGTCCCCCACTTTGCAAAGCTAACTGTCCCGCTGTGTCCTGTGTGCTCACATCTTAAAACAACAACAACAACAAAAAACCTTCGCATAATATGCTCCTTGAATTTAAAATATCTGATACATTTCAATTTAGTGAATGGTGATGAGGGCTTTGATTTTGAAGCCTCTTGAAAAAGAAGAGAAGAGAGAAACTTTGCATGACCGTTAGACCTCCAGTTCTGCTGCAGTCACCTGATGGAAACTGCCCAGAGCCCAGGAATCCTTGGCGACTTCAGCCTTGATCTCTCGCCTTCAGCGCGTGCCATCCTTTGGGGTGCTTGTATCAACATCAAACCTCGCTTTCAAGAACAGTTTTAATATGGTGGATTGGATTGTATGTTTCTGGGCATGGTTTTCCACTTCTAGCACCCGCAATTAAGAAAGATAATCACTTACAAGGGAATAAAGATGAGCCCAAACATTTAACACGTGTAGATATTTGGGCTACTGGGAATCAATCTGCTCATTAGAATGCTAACGAATGCAGAATATCCCCCAATTCTTAATGAATTGGTTAACTAAACAGAGAGGCTGGGGTGAAACACAAGCATGGTTATTTAACATAGAAAGTCAAGACGGCTGGATGAATAGCAATTACCTAATTAAAAAAAAATAAACAACATTTGAGTCTCAATTAATCCTTATTGGTAGTTCAGAAACACCCACCAGAATCTAATCCAATCCATTGCAAGCTGAGCCTTTCCAGTTAAAACAATTTTAACACTTGCTCTCTAATATAAATCTCCTAATTAAAAATGTTCAGGATCAAGACGATACATTTAACTGGAAGAGCAAGGGCAATTAAGGGGCTAATTTGGTCAAGTGAAAGTGTATTATTCTTCTTGTTCAATTATAATGGTTGTATGACTTGAATTCGGTGTACCGCTCTGCAAAAATAAAAGTTATTCTATTCTCAAACTATAATGAAGACTGGGACTAACAGATTAAAGAAACATAATTCTTATAAAAGTATGGAAGACTGAGTATAAAACTGTTATTCAGGCTTAGGAAAACAGAAGCAATAGGGTTGAGTCTGTGTGTGTGTCTGCCTGTCTGTCTGTCTGTCTATTTGCCTATCCATGCTTCCTCTGGGAGGTTTATTTTAAGGAATTCACTCACATGATAGTGGAGGCTGGTGACTCTCGCAGCTTCAGGGCAGGCTAGCAGCTGGGGAGCCACGGAATGGCAATGACAGTCTAAGGCAGTTTAAAGGCAAAATTCCTTATTTGTCTGGCAACCACCATCTCTTCTCATAAAACTGTCAGTTTGAGTGTTTGGGAAATATTGGTAAAATGCTTGCCACACAAACTCAAGAACCTAATAATGCTAATACTGCTGTAAAAAGCCAGGCATGATATTGTACATCTGTGATGACACAGGGGAGATGCTGGCTCAGTGGGCAAAAGCGTTCCCTGGGCAAGTCTGAGGGCCTGAGTTTAAATCTCCTCAGCATCTATTTTAAAATCCAGACATGGCTCAGGACTCCCTGTAACTTCAGTGCCATGGGGGGCGTGGAGACAGTGTTTCAACAGTCTCCTGGCTGCCAGCCCACCTCAAAGTTCAGTGAGAAACTCTGCCTCAAAGGAATAAGGCAAAGAGGGATAGATCAGGGAACTCGAGGATGAAAAAACAGGAGCTTGATGCACTCTTCTAGACTCCATATAATCATGGACACCCTCCTGCCCCCAACACACACTCTGTCGTCACTGATGGGGTGAGGCCCCACCCATATTGTGGAGGGTAACCACTTTACTAAAAAATTGTTGTTTCAGTGTTAATCACATGGCATTAGAATAATGATTGTCTATACCTGGGTATTATGGCCTGAGGAATTTGACAGAGACCTAAGGGAATAATCAGTCCGTGATGCTGAGGACGCCTGAGAAGTTTAAGCACCCATTTCAGCTAAGCACCCTCTCCAGCCTCCTCCCCAGTTCGACCCATAATTCTTTCAGACAGTAGCCACGCTTTATCAGTGGTCTAACATCCTGCTGCTTCAGTTACCTATGCTCCTCTATCTTCAGAAATACTAAATGCAAATTTTCAGAAGTATACAATTCACAAATTTTGAGCTGCATTCTGTTCTGAGCAGTGAGATGAAATCCAGCAAAGGGTCCTGTTCCGTGGGAGCTGAGTGAGTCCTTTGCCCCTTGTGTTTTTTTCCTACTCTCTACTCTTTGTGGACCCACCCACCACCCAGCTCCCAAAGAAACACATGGAGCCTTATCCTTTCTTATGACTGCCCAGCCTAAGCTTGGCTTGTTTCTAACCAGCTTTCCTTAACTAATTATCATGCAGATCTTTTGCCTCTGGGCTTTTACCTTTCTGTACGTCTTTCTTTCCTTCTTACTCCGTGCCTGGTTGTGTGCTGAGTGGCCGACCCCTGATGTCATCTTCTTCTCCTTTTCCTTGCTCCTGGATCTCTTTTCTCAAATTTCTCCTCCTATTTATCCTCTCTGCCTGCCAGCCCCATGTATCCTTTCTTGTACCTAAGCTATTCCGTTCTTTATTAGACCAGTCAGGTGTTTTAGACAGGCAAAGTAACACAGCTTCACAGAGTTAAACAAATGCAACATAAAAGAATGCAACACACCTCTGCATCATTAAGCAAATTTCCTACAGCATAAACAAATGTAACAAATCTTCAACATATATTCCACAATGCCCACGCATCTACATTGTATATGCTACCTGCCTGTCAGTCCATAATATCTGTTTTGAGTATCAGATTGGCTCAGTGTCATGTGTAAGAACCCTTATCTAACTAATGACCCCAGCGCACAGCAGTAATGATACTGCAGTGCAGATGAGCCAGAAAGAAGCCCTGAGGAGCTGCTTTAAGGCAAAGGATGAAAGCTTTCAACTTAAGCAAAGAAAGAAAAATCATCTGCCGAGGTGGCTGAGAATAAACCATCTATCTGTGAAATTATGGAGAAGGAAAAATGAACTGAGTTAGTTTTTCTATTACATCTCAGACTTTAAAAGTTAGGATTGCAGTACATGATGAAGACTTAAGAAAAGGGTATTAATTCTAAGGGTCAGCACTACCTGTGGCTTCATGGATGCCCCGAGGGGGTCTCTGAATGTGCTTCCCATACATTCTAAGACGGAGCAGTTTACAGAGACACTGGAAAACAGATGCCCAGACATCTGGAGATTATAAATTATTTCTAATGGAGAATGGAGAAGGGAAGATAATCACAATCAACATGGAGAGCTTTAAGGCACAACAAAAGAAAATCCCCAAATTGAAAGCAAGTGAGCAGAGCAGGCAGGGGAGCAGCAACAGCAACAACAACAAACTATCCTAATCAAGAGAAAGGTGGAACATCGTATCACACCTGGTACTTTTCTCCATCCTCTTAAATTCAGCTGGATTCTAAGCTGCATCATGCCTGAAGATCCCTGCCACTGTCTATCACAAAGCACTAATAAATACCTTTTAGCAAATCAAATTTTCAAAATATCATTTGGTTTGGTTTCATACTATCGTGGAGAAGGAAGTCTTAGGAGAGGATGACAGTTCTCTAGATATATGGCTAAATAATTTAGGGACAATTCTGAAGGGGATTTTTTGAACAACATTTTTTTTCCAGGGAAGGTCTGTAGAACATGGACCTTGAAATGCATTCTGAAGAGGTTTCTTGTCTATGATTTGGAACATGGTTTATAATACTCCCTATCTTTGGAGATTCATATTTTGCTTTTAGTAAATCTTGCTATTAAGAATCCTATGCAAATATGTTTAACTTTAGTATTTTTCAAATCTACTTTACACTCCTATTTCTCCATGCAATGCATTTCAGCATCCCAAAAGAGAAAAATAAAGATCAAAACAAGCAAGAGGACAAACAAACAAAACCCAAAAGGGCCCACATAAAACAAACCCCAATCTCTACTGAACTGATTGGATTTAAAGTTGCTCAAATAGATTCCTTGGTGGCCAATGATATCCATCTTTCTGAGTATTCATATTAGGAAAGAGGGCTGAAGAGCCCTTGCTACTTCTTTCCATGACTCAAGTTTTAAACTGGGGGTTGAATAAGTTTGAAGATGGCACATGCCTATGGCTAACACTCAGGGGAGTCGTTATACAAACTGTAAAGAGGCATTCCCCCTGGGCACACAGATTACAAAAGTACCTCCACTTCTGCATTCTCTACAACATCTGGGTCTTCTGTAGCTCCACACCTGGACCAGGTCTTGGGGCTACATTTCTTCATTCTCTGACTCTCCAGTTGGAACCTTTGTGTCCAGCATTTTCAGCAGGGCTATAATGTTAGAGATGGTACAAAGGTGGATCCAGGCAGAGAGAGAAGACATCCTAGATGGGGCAAAAAGGGTGAACAAGTATAAACTGAAGTGCTCAGTCTTGTGTAAACTTCGATGAGTCCTGTCCAGCATCAATACACCACGATCACTGGGAACTGTGCAAGATTTGTTTCTTGATTCTTGGAGCCTAAGACAATTGTAGACCCAAGTTATTATTTAAAATGAGTGAGTATTTCCATACAGTATTTTAGTAGCAGAATATATTAGATCAAAATCAATTACGTTACACGCAAATTTGTTAGCACATTCATGGTGTAAGGAGTTCCTTCTGTTTTGTGTTGCTTTCGTTGGTTAATGAATAAAGAAACTGCCTTGACCTAGTGGATAAGGTGGGACTTAGGCAGGTGGAGAAAACAGAACTGAATGCTGGGAGGAAAGGCGCAGAGAGGGAGAAGCCATAGATCCTTCACTTGGAGATGGATGCCGGTTAGAATCTCCAGTAAGCCACTGCCACATGTGTATCGCCATACACAGATTAATGGAGATAGGTTAAACTAATATGTAAGAGTTAGCCTATAAAAAATTAGAGCTAATGGTCATGCAGTGTTTTAATTAATACAGTTTCTGTGTGGTTATTTCAGGTGTAAGCTAGCCTGGCAGCCAAGATGAACAAGCAGCCTTTTTCCATACAACACATTCATTTACTCATTATAAAACAAACCAAGTGATCATTTTCAAAGCATACGACACTGTCCTAGTCTGCAGGGATTCCATGGAACACAAGTTTGTTATTTATTTTGCCTCTTCTAAGCGTATGTTCTAGCAGAGGAGACACTGTGTCCCATCCACTCTGACTCTCACTAACTTTGTGTCAGTATTTCAATGACTCCTCCAATCTCTCTCTAGTGTTCTTTTCTTGGCTCCTGTTTCATTGCCTCTTATAAATATTCCTTCAGGACAGCTCCATTGACCCTGAAGGAAGTCAAACCAGGACTATCATGGAGGCACGGTGAGGGTGAAGGTCAGAGCTGGATGAGAGTGAGGATCAGGGATAGTGTTAGGATTAGGGTCAGGCTGGAGTTGGGTTAGGGTTAAGATATGAGGCTACAGTTGCTCTTATATAAGAGGACCATAAAAGAGGAAGGACTTGAAATTTTTATAATCGTTGAATAGAGGAGACGAGTGTTCTGAATTGAGGATGGATTTCCAGACAAAGTACACATTTTCAAGGGCTTCTGCTGTGTTATGCGTTGCCATGACTACTGCGGAGCAAAACTGAGATTGAGTAGTTTGCTAGAGTAGTCCAGGAGAAATACAGCGGTTGTTAGAATAAGAAAGAGGTTGGATTGGAAACCTATTTGCAGGTTGGAGGTGGGTCGGTTAAATGAGCACCAATTAAGGAACAAGCAATAGGATAAGGAAGATGAGAGAGAAGGTACCAAGGATGATTCCCAGGTTTCTAGACACTGGATCTTGGGAACAAAATGATGCCATTTAACAGAGAATGCAAGTGATTCTGCGGGAGAAGCATGTCATGCTGAGGAGATAACAGAGACTGGTTTGGATGTAGTGTATTTGGATAGTCTCTGAGATGTTCAAGTGGAGACGGCTACTCATAGGCATAATCAGGTGTGGAATGCTACCGAGAGAAAGGAGGGACTGGGATGTCCTTAAGCGGAAAGAGGCATCTGTAGAGGGACTGAGAATTGTAAGAATAGGAAGCAAACCCGAAATTCTTGTGACACTGCACTAAAAGAGGGGAAGCTGTTAAGAGAGGATTTTGCCTGCAGTCTAATGACAGATGTGATTTCAGGAAGGGCTGAAAATGCTCACCACACTTAGCAATTTTGAAGCCACTGTTGACTTGAGAAGATAGTCTATTCAATGGTCATTAGGACAGGATTCAGAGATCCCTGACAAAGCAGAAGTCAATTGGAGAAATGACAAGACAATTTGGCAGGAGACTGTCGTGAAAAGGAAGGAGAGGAAGAAAGCATTGAGCTATAGCATGCAAGGTAGCATGGGATGTGGAGTCATAGCTTCTCCACTACTGAACTGAAGAATAGAGCTGGAGAGAATGTGGATATGATGGTATCAAATAGAGAAAGAAGAGATTACAGAATCTAGGGGATGAAAGGTCAATGCTGTAGAAAATCACTGAAGAAGTTGAAATAGAACGGTTCATGCTAGTCTTGGGTAAGATGGTCTGTTTTGATGCAACAGAAGGTTAATAGGGGAGGCTCAATGTGGATATTGTTATAATTTATGGCATGAGTGACCCTGGCAGATCACATGGCTTTTATGGGAGACTGTGGCGGGTAAGGGGACAGACAGATATGCCATGCAGAGAGAGTATGGATATGGAGAGTTTATTTAGTTGGTATTGGGAGGGTATAAAGGTAGACAGAATATAGAGGGACAGAGAGAGAGAGAGAGGAGGAAGAGGAGAGGAGAATGGGGAAAGGAGGGAGGCAAAGAGCTGCCTCTTCAAATGAACAGTAGGCAGGGAGAGAGAGAAGGGGAAGCGGGCAGAGACCAGCTTGCCTCAGTAGAAAGGGGGTAATTGGGAGTGGGTGGAGCTTCTCTCTTAAAAGGAAAGAGTACCCAGGTGACAGGGCAGGCCAACATAATTATAACTATAACAGATATGATCTGTATACCTATGAATATGAAGTAGTCATTAGCAAAGTTAAGGCCATTCTTCCTTAAAACTACATTTTTCCTAAGAAATAGGCATTAAAGATAGTCAGCTAAGAGGGGGAGCCATTCATTTCTCTCTGATTACTATTCCTCATGATGCTGACTCTCACTAGTGGCAACTAGTGCTTGCACGTGTGTATTCACAAACACTAAAACTTTTGGCTCCATTAAGATGGCTGCTTAGTGACCCTAGGAAGTGTCTCATTGGGTCTTAGATGGACGCATTGTTCCTGTGGCCTGAGAACATTTGGTTTCATGTTGCATCGATTGAAAACTCAAACTAAAGACTTGAAGCATTTCATTCAAAGAAGAAGAAAAGAATTCTAGTAATAAGGGGTTGAGCTTCTTCCATCCAGCTCCCCGTCTTCTCTCTGCCTCATCTTTGGGTCTCTTTCTCCTTAAGCTTTCAGCAAAGTTTACAATGCTATTTTTCATTCCTGACCTTGGGAGGTTTTCTCTGTTTGTTTTTGATTTTAGATTTTTCTTTTTCCTATTCAAGCCAAATACATATTCATCAAAGTACTTTTTTTTTCAAGTGGTGGTCCTAGGTGATTGGCAAAATGTCAATTGTTTTCAGCCTTATAAAATCCTTATAAAACACTAGCTTGAGAGAGCACTTCCTCTCCACGTAGTTTAAGACTTTTCCATTCTAACTGGGTTTATGGGTTTGAGAGCCTCAGAACTAGGTGCTTTCGCAGAGAAGCTGCTGGCCTGCCTCCCCGGCAAGCAGCATGCAGCCATAAGAACATCAAGATTATGTTCAAGGTGGCCACAGTACTGAAAAATTATCTAGATTAGGATTTCAGATTGGCCTGGAGGAATCTGGGAGGGGTAGAAAGCCCCAGAATGGCTTCTGCCAATAGGGTGAAAACTTCATTACATCTCTGGCTCCTTTTCTTCCTGTTCCCTTTCTGTTCTCAGTGAGAAGCCTTTGGGAGGAGCAGAGAGGAGGCAGAAAGCAAAGTCAATCAAACGCCTGCTGATGCCCATGCCCATCTTGTTTGTAGCAAAAGCAGAGTGAGGGAGATGTGTACCAGGCTTTCTTTTGGGGGCCACCAACCAGCTCTCAAATCATGACACGAAGACTTCTTATTAGTTATGAATGCTCGGCCTAGCTTAGACTCATTTCTGGCTAGATCTTTGAACTTAAATTAATATGTTTCTCTTTATCTACCTTTTGCCTCGGGGCTTTTTACCTTTTCTTTCCCTCTGTATATCTTGCTTTCACTGCTTCTCCTGTCTGGTTGGTGACTACCTGGCTTCTGGCCCCAGGCATCTCTCTCCTTCTCTCCTTTCTTCACCTTTGTTCTTCTCTCTTAAGCCTAGATTTCTCCTCCTATTTATTTTGTCTGCCAGCCCCGCCTATCCTTTCTCTGCCTAGCTATGGGCTGTTCATCTCCATATTAAACCAATTAGATGCCTTAGGTGGGCATGAGGACAAACGAACACATCTTTACATAATTAAAAAAAATACAGCACAAATATAACATATTCTTACATAGTTAAACAAGTGAAGCATAAACAAATGTAACACACCTTTACCCAGTTAAAGTAATATTCCTCCGTGTAAACAAATGTAACACATCTTTGCCTAGTTAAAATAATATTTTGCAGCAAAGATATCTAACATCGTCTCAAAGGTAGAACCAGAGAGTGACTTCTTAGTTCAGTTTCCTAAAGATCAGCCATCCTCAATTTCCAGATAAGTTTCTTTTTATTTACTAAGTCTTTTCTTTTTCTTTTTGGCTCAGTGACACACAACGATAAAGTAGAGCCAATCTTTTTAATCAGTTAATTAATCATATTTATTTTTAGATTACAATTTAATTACATTTCTCCTTTCCCTTTCCTCCCTCCAAGCCCTCCCCCATACTCCTCCCCACCCTTCTTCAGATTCAAAGCTTCTTTTTTCAGTAATCATTATTGCATGCATATATGTATTTGCATATGGATATATGTTCCCAAATATAATCTGTTGAGTCCATACAATGTTACTTGACTGTACGTTTTCAGTGCTAACCATTTGACACTAGACAACCAATAGATGTGCTCTTCCTTAGGAAAGACCACCCCTTCTGCTCCAAGCTGTCCTCGGGTGCCTGTAGGTCTTCGTGTAGGGTTGTGGCCTCAAGAGCTTTTCTTCTGTACAGTTGGATACAATAATCATTTAACTATGTCTTAAAGGGAATAAGAGATAACTTATTCTGGAGCCAGTTTGAGTGACTATGACCCAGATTTAGATTACCCCAAATTCCCTGTTCCTACATGGAAGCAATTTCACCAAGATTTTATACTTTTACAGGAAAAAGAAAGTCATAAATCAAGGCAAAATTAAAACACATTTGCAAGTCCATGAGACGCGCGTACAGTGAGATGAGGGAAACTGGATTTTTTTTTTTTTTTGGTTTTGTTTTAGTTAGGTTTGGCTTTTGTCTCAAGATGCTATCTGATGGCATTCTTAGCTTTTTGGTGTGTGGTAACTTGCTAAGTTAGTAGATTCCAAATGGTTTACATTTATTAATCAGAAGGCATAAGTTCCTAAACAGAAGTGGGTAAGCAATGGCTGTTCTGAAGGACTGTAACTAGCCAAGGATAAGGTGATTTGCCTCTGGACCTATAGAATTCCAGTCTCTCCACAGTAAAGTTAGTCAAGCAGTCTTCGTAGGCATAACTTCTTTCTAGTTTTCTCTCACAGCGCCCCCTGTTGGCTAAGGATAACATTCATTCCTGCCTCTAAGCCTCAGGAAACACTGCGGAAGCAGGGGTGGGAAGACTCTAACAGCCAGAGGATCAGGGACTTTGCTGTGAGATTTTATCTCCTAGCAGCCTCAGGAACTATCTCCACAAAGTCTCACCAACACGACTACTCAAACATGAGTGGAAAAAGGACAGCACCAAAGACCCAATCTTTTTCTTTTTCTTTTTAAAAAACCTAATCAACTAATTAATTTTTCCCAGGCCAATTACGGTTTCCTGTCCCTCCTTCCCTCCCTCTCTCCTCCCAGTTCCTCCCCTTATCCTTACCCCTACTCCTATCCATTTCGTTTCCCGTCTCTTCAGAAAAGTGTAGACCTTCCATGTATATCAGCCAACCATGGGATATTAAGTTAAAGCAAGTCTAGGTACTTCCTCTCCTATTATGGCTGGACAAGTCAACCCAGCAGGAGGAAAGGGTCCCAACAACAGGCAACAGAATCAGAGACAGCCCCTGCTCCCGCTGTTAGGAGTCCCAGAAGAAGACCAAGCCACACAACTGCAATACACGTGCAGAAGACCCAGGTGGGTCCCATACAAGTTCTCTGGTTGGCATTTTAGTCTTCATGAGTTCCCAGGAACCCTGGTCAGCTGACTGTGTGTTTTCTCTGGTTGTCCTTGGATCCTCTGGCTCTGATAATCCTTCCTCCTCCTCTCCCACAGGGTTTCCTGAAGTCTGCCTAATTTGTGGCTGCGGGTCTCTGAATCTGCTTCCATCAGTTGCTGGGTGAAGACTCTCTGAAAAGAAAATCCTGAGCTGGGCAATGATGTATGAGAATAATAGAATATCATTAGAAATCATTTCATTGACTTTGTTTTTCTCTTTTTGTCAGTCATAGTTGGTTCTATCTTAGGTCTCTGGACTGTCCAGTTACTGTTCCTGACCCTTCAGGCATTGTAAGGGGTGGGCTCCCTCTCATAGCCTCATGTGTCTCAAGCTGAACGAGTCATTGTTTAGCCTTTTCCATAATTTCTGTGCCACCTTTGGTCCCTCATATGCAGGGCAAACTGTAGGTCAGAGCTTATGTGTCTTGTTTGGGGTCCCAGTCCCTCCATTGGAAGCCAATAGCCCAATCTTAAAAGATGTTTCTTGGAACCTCCGTGAGAGCCAAGAATTCTGGCTAGAAATTCATTTGAGGAAGTTAACAAAACACTGACTTGCTTTAGTTAACCCAAGTACTCTGGGAACCCCAAAGACTGGAACAATGATTACATATACAGAAAAAGAAATGAAGTTCCCTGTGATGAAGCTTCTCCCAAGGGCATTCAGGAAGCTCCAGGAATGGGGAGCAGTCACGGGTGTCTCCCAGATTTGGGAAATGGTGGTCTCAAGTCCACTATGCTGGAGAGAGTTAAGGATCAGATGTGGAAAAGTTCATGAAAGGAACAACAGATCTCATTGGGTGACTTGGCCTTCCCACTGAACTCGGGACCCAAAGGACAGACAAACACAGCAGGAAGTTTCCAGACCAGGACTCAGGGTGATGTGTTCCTAAAGCCACAGCCAGGAGTCACATACACATTTCAGTCTAGTCAGCTCCCACTAGGTACTGTGACATCCCTGAGTGTTAGGGTTGTATGAAGAGTTGAAGAGTTAGTATTACATCTAGGCTCACATAGGAAGATGCTTGCCTTGATTAGCAACCCTTCGTGCAACTATCTTTGTCATCTTTGGGTATACTAGGAAGGAAGCTCACCAACCACTTCTTATCTGACATAGGAAATAAGTTTAATATCTTTTTCTGTTATCTACACTAAACCCAGAACTGAATCTTTATAGAGACAAGGACAAGTTTCTGTTCTAACAGAATGCCCTCATAGCTTCACAATGCAGATAGATCAGGCAGACAATGCTTGACTCTTATTCCTCTTTCCACACACTTCAGCTTGGCCTTTCTATATGACCCAGTTCATTTTCTATCTTCTTTTATATCTCAGAGTTTTACACATGATTGTCTCTCTGCCTGGAATGCTGGCCCCTCACTTTCCTTCCTATTCTCCAGTCTACAGGCTAAGGCATATTCTTTTCTGAGACTTGTCACTGAAACATGCCTCCCGTCCAAAGCTGGTCCTTCTCGTCTTTGGATATCACCCTTTGTGCACCACAAAATACAACCACAGTGAGTTAAAAATACCTGCCTTTTCATGTCATGATTATATGCCTAAGAGTCCCTAGAGGCTTCACCACAAAGTTCTTAGAATTAATAAGTACTTTCAGAAAATGCTGGATACAAAATTAATGTACAAAGATCAGTAGCTTTCCTATACACCAAAAACAAACACCTTGAGAAAGAAATAAGGTAAATCTCATTCGTAATTGCTTCAGAAAAGAACCTTTGAATTAAACCTAATCAAGGGACTGAAAGGCCTCTAAAACTAAAAAAGTTAAAACACATAAAAAAATAAATTCAAGAAGGTACTAGAAAGTGGAAAGATCACCCATGATCATGGGTCAAAAGGCTTAATGTTTTAAGATTAAGATTCCTGAAAAGCCTAATGCTGTACTTCTTAGGAATAGAGAAAGCAATCTTAAAATTTATGTGGAATCACAAAATGTCCTGGACAGACAAAACAATGCAGACAAGAAGAACAGTTCTGGAGGTATCACCATATATGACATCAAGTTATACTACGGAGCCTTAACAAACAAAATATTTTTGCATTGGTACCGGACTAGAAACACAGAGAGATGGAATAGAATACAGGGTACAGGGTCCAGTTACAAACAGCTACCTCGTTTGTTTTTTTTTGTTTTGTTTTTTTTTTTGAAAGATGCTAAGCTATACACTTAAGGGAAGAGCAGCTTCAGTGAATGGTGCTGGGAAAACTGGGCATCCACACCTAGGAAAGTGAAACTAAACCCCCATTTCTCACTCTGTAGGAAAATAAAGTCCAAATGGGTCAAAGGCCTTAATGCAAGACCCATAACTCTAAAGCAGTTAGAAGGAAAGCTAAGAAAAACATAATCAGATATGGACATAGGCAAGAGCCTTCTGAAGTAGAAATAATGCTAACATTGGCAGATGGACCCTCATGAAATGAAGCCACTTCTGCATCTCAAAAGAAACAGTGAGAAGTCTGCAGAGTGGGAGGGAATAATTTGCCAGATATATATCTGATAGAGGGCTGATATCTTCTATACTACATAAAGACAGGAAAATTCCAAGAAATAATGAAATAAATGGGCAAATGAATAAACAGTTCTCTAAAGATAAAATGTAAATGGCCAATAAACATAAAAATTATCAACATTGTTAATCATCAGAGAAATGAAAATTGAAACTACATTGAGATTTCTTTCACTTTGCTCCAGAGTAGGTCTGTTGTAATGGAGGGCTGAGCCACCCCACCCCCATTACTTCATCCAATAAACAGCAGGAAGCAGTTTGGAGAAGAACTACGCCCATATTCCCAAATATTGTTTGTAAATGTTTCTTTACATTTAAAGGGGGAATGGTATAGAGATTTGAATGGTTTATTGATCTTGGTTTATTGGTACAAATTTAAGGTCAACTTTGTTATATGTATATTTCTGCTCTTGATTAAGGTATTGTGATTGTCCAGCTCATATAAAAATATAATGTATAAAATTAAGAAATATAGGTTAATAGAGAGTCGTCTATAATTGTCAAGCTTGTCGTCATGTTAGTTAGCTTTCCTAGATATATAGAGATATATTTCAGCTAGATCAGTATTCTTCAAGCCTTTCAAAGACTACAGAATATGGCATTTAAAATGTTTTAAGAACTTAAGACTTTTCATGACAATGAGACACATCTGCTCCTGGCAGCACCAAACTACTTCAAGAGGATGATTGGCACCAAAGAGGCTCCTCATGGAGTCTGTTAGCCATTTGGGTAAGAAACTGCTCTTGCCTGGACTTTCTAATTGGACTTGAAGAACCTGCAGAGAAATGACTGCTGAACTTGAGTACAGGTAAGATGGTCCTTCGGGGTTCCTGCTTCATGAAAGAGTCTGCCAGACATTCTGTAGGACACAGAAAAAAAATGACTGGCAAACTGCCAAAGTAGGCAGAACTGTCTTTGAAATTTCCTGCTTCGTAGAAAAGTCTGCTGGATACTATGGGGCCGTAGGCTGAAGATGGATGCGCCAACGGTACAGAGGAACTTTGGGTGACTGTCCAGGCAGCAAGAAGTCTCTGTCAAAGTTGCTTACAATTTACTTCCTGTTTACTTTGGTAATATATTAGCCTTTTGTAGTTTACCATGGAGTTGAAGAATTTATAGTTATAGTTTTCCTCAGTTGTGACAAAAAATAAATATTGTACCTGTAATTCTTGTTTGATAACTGTTCTATTTCTGTTAAATAGAAACTATGTTAAAGTTAAAACCTTCTTTTTCATTTAAACGGAAAAGGGGAGGTAATGTGGGATTCCCCTCTGTATGCTGTGAATACCATTGGTTAATAAAGAGACTGTCTTGTGCCTGCACAGGAAATAGAGGTAGGTGGGGAAAACTAAACTGAATGAAGGGAGAAAGAAAGAGAGAGTCAGAGAGAAGCCATGGAACTTCCACCAGAGAACGACACGCTGAAACTTTGCTGGTAGTCCATGACCTCGTGGTGATGCACAGATTAATGGAGGTGGGTTAAACTCAGATGTAAGAGTCAGCAAATAAGAAACTAGAGCTAATGGGCCAAGCAGTTATTTAAATAATATTGTTTCTGTGCGATTATTTTGTGTTTGAGCTGCCGAGCAGCTGAGATGAACAAGTGGTCCTTCATTACAACATAGGTCATTAAGAAAACAAATAACAAATGCTGGCAAAAATGTTAGCAAAAGGGTTGGTACCCTTGATATTTCTCTAGTGGGAATGTAAACAACCACTGTGGAAACAGTATGGGGGAACTCTCAAAGCATGAAATATAAATCTAAAATATACTCAGCTCTGAGTATTTACCTGAAAGGTTCTAGGTGATCACATCACAGATACACTTACACAATGGTGTTTACACTATTTCACAAAAACTAAGCACTGGGACCAACCATCAGCAGAGGAATGGATAAAGAAAATTTAGCATATATTCACAACGGGATTTCAGAAATAAAGAAGAATGACATCATGTACTCTGCAGGAACCTGGATACAAATAGAACCAACCTGGATGCAAATAGAACCAATCATATTAAGCATATGAAATCAGTCTCAGAAACACAAATAATATCTATTACTATAGTTGTGGATTCTAGTTTTACTCAAATATATAAAATCATATATGTACCTATGATAAATTGTAAACAAATCTGCCTAGGGAACAAAGAAGATCAATGGGAGGAATAAGAATTTGAGAGAGGAGGGGTTATGGGAATATGCTTGAAGAGTTTGTGTATAAATATATCCTTAATAACCCAGTACCATGTAGGACATATATAAACTAATTTAAATATCATCGTAAAAATCTGCTTTTTACATTGACCCTAGGTTCCTTGATTCTCATTCAATTTTGTTTCCTTAGCATTCTTTATTGATGCTGGCCCACATTAAACAATAATTCTGAGTAAGTGACCTTCAGTGGCTAGAATTATCTTTCATGATAAAGGTCAAAATTAGACAAGATCCCAAAACCCTGGATCCAGGAGGACTTAGTAGACTTTCATTTTGTTTTCCATAAAATCTAGAACATGAACTTGTGAAGACTTTTGTAATGTGGATACTAACTCACCCCACTTAGATATTTGCTATCTAAAGAACAAAGTCTCACCTAAAAAATGGATTAAGGTTCACACACACACATTGTTTGCACAGCTGCAAAGTTGTTTGCAAACAAGATGTTTGAGCTTCACTTTCTTTATGCAGGACATTTGGTGACCAGGTGATGACATGAAAGCTTTCATAGAGAATGTGGGGACCTGGGGTAAGCAGCATGCACATTAAAAAATATTGTTTACAGAAATCCTTTGAAGGGTTTGTGTATTCTTTGGGATAGGGAGTGGGGAAGAACTCTTTTTGGTTTAGAAAGCCATTTCAGCAACTGTCATGAACCAGGGGAAGTATCAGCCCATATAGCCAGAGGTCTAAACAATCAAGAATCATTCTGACCACCCGATGGACCACAAGGACAACCCCTGAGCTATTAGACAAAGTCCTATGGAGGATTCCCGAAGTCTTTTATTTCAGTTCTACTTCTGTGTTCTCCAGCTGCCTCTTGTATAGAGAACTGTGGTGGTGAAATTTAAGGGAACCTATTTTTATCCTGTTGTGTGATTTTTTAAAATTTTTATTCTGTTAGGCAAAGTAGGAATTCTACCAAAGGCCAACTTGGTAGACCAGCTGGTTGACTGCAGTGCCGACAAGACTACGGCTGGGAAATTGCTTATATGTAGATATAGGAACCACTGAAGGTAGCTGCATTGTCAAAAGCCTAGCCCAGCAAGAGCAACAAAAGCTGCCGTCCTGGAAGCCTCGTGCATGCCATGTAGGCAACTTGAGAGGTCAGACAGTCTATTCTCTCCACTAGTGTGAGAGTCTCCTCCCCAGGCTATGGTGTGCTCTATAGCCCCACTCTTTAAAACTTTCCATTGTGTGCAACATCCTTCTTTTGAAATTTTGAGACATGTGGAATGAATGTCATAGGTAGGGTTTCTATTGCTGTGAAGAGGCACCATGACCACAGGAGCTCTTATAAAAGAAAACATTTAATTGAGGTGGTGGCTTACAGTTTAGAAGGTTCAGTCCATTATCATCATGGCGGAGGGCAGGCAGACATGGTGCTGACAGAGTAGCTGAGGGTCCTACATCTTGCAGGCAACAAGATGGTCTGAAAGTCATATTGAGGAAAGCTTTAGCAAAAGAAACCTCAAAGCCTGCCCCTCTAGTGATACACTTTCTCCAACAAGGCAACACCTGCTTCAATAAGGCCACAACTCCTAATAGTGCCACTCCTTTGGGGGGGCATTGTTTTCAAACCACCACAGTGAAGAACCAAAATAGTTTAATTCAAGAGGCCGAAAGGCTGAGTACACAGAAAAATCCTGGAATCAGCTTTAGTATAGTTTGTTTCCTTATCCAGACTCTGGGGTCTTGTTGGGGAGATAGTCTTTATCTCCATGAAAACATGTTTTTGTTGAGTAACATATTGCCGTTGCTTTTGGTTGTCCACCAGAACTTGATGTTAAGACTCCAAGCTGAAGATATCACACACAATGGTCACAGGACATGGAAACATCAAGTTGGTACTGAACAAGAGATTTCTTCCATACTGGGTAGCTTTCATAGAAATTGCTACTCTAGCTCCTAGGCGAAAAATCACTAAGAGGTCTACCCAGCTGTGAACCTGTGTGTTAGAATAATGTGCCCATATGTGCAATAGTGGCATAAATGTTATGAGAATAGCCAATCACTGTCTGAATGATTTTAAGGCCTGCTTCATAGGAGGAAACACATGTATGGTACTGTAAATCTGGCCAAGAACCCATGTTTGGGAAGCTCACAGGTCCCAGGGGCGAACCTAACTTCTATTATTTTGCTAAATTGGCATAGTAATAAAAAGTGCCCTCTAAATTTCTATTTCTATAACCGTGGATTTTTCTAGCTCTCTGACGTCATCAGAGGAGTTGTTCAGTTAATGGAAGTTAACATAGAAATTCACAGATTAACAAAATACAGTGTGACTATGAAGTGCTCAATCATAAACTTGACATCTATAAGCCATATTCTCTCCACACAGCTCAGCAACTAGCTTAGAGGATGGGTGGAGAGATTGCAAGAGCCAGAGGAAGTAGTGGAGAAAAGTGTTGTCCTCTGGGCACAAAAGGAGCACTGAGCTCATTTTAACTCACTGTAGCTGTGCTTGTCTACACAAGACCCATGCAAGAATGAAGAGCTACTGCAAGGGGATGGCTTCTGGGAGAGTCAGTTTTCTTTAGTAAGAGTGTGGTACCTCCAGTAGATGGTCCCACACCTATGTATATGTGAGAAGCACAAAATGGACTCAGTGTATTATATAGGAGGAGAAAATGAAGAGGAGGAGGAGGAGGTGGAGAAGGAAGAAGGGGAAGGGTTGGAGAAATGGGAGTGGATCTGGGGTAAGTTAAGGGGGGAGACCTAGGGAATGAATATAGTCAAATCACATTGAATGTACGTGGTGGTTTGAATGAGATGACATAAGATGAAATGAGATGGAGTTTTCCTAGCTTTCTTTCAGTATTACTTTGATGCAATAAGTCCTCACTATACCCAGATTCTTCCCTTTTGGAATGGCAATATACATTATGTGCCATTTGTTGAAAGTGTGTAATTTGATGTTTTTATTGGAGATTACAAATAAGAGATTGATTTGGGTCTCTGAAAAGACTTTGGAATTTTGAATAGCATTGAGACTTTTAAAGACCACAGGGAATTTCAAAACTGAGCTAGATGTGTACGTATTGCGTATGGGAGACAGGGAGTGGAATGTGGTGGTTTGAATTACATTTCCCCCACATGCAGGATCATCTGAACACTTGGGCTTAAATTGCCTGTTTGGACAGGATTGGGGAGGTGTGGCCTTGCTGGAAGAAGTGTGACACTGGAGGCAAGTTTTAAAAGCTCAATGACTTGCACCAAATTGAGTTGGCTTTCTCTGTGTCCTTCCTGTGATTTGAGATATGAGCTCTCAGCTCTCGGTCCAGTTGCCATGTATGCCACCTGCTCCTCACACTACTATGGAACTTCCCTCTCCAGAATCATAAATCCCAAATAAAGTTTTCTTCTGAAAGTCGCCTTGGCTACAGGATTTTATCACAGCAATAGGGAAATAACTATGAAACTCTTGATTCTATAATAATTCTCAATTATAATAAGTATATAAATTCTCAACACAAATGTTATAGGCTTTTAAAGATCAGAGGATGCAAGAGTTGGACTTGGATGAGAAACACCTCTGTTGTCTAATGAAGTGAGGTTAGGAGGAGCAAGACCTAAAAACCCATGTAAGTACTGATGGTGTATGATATTAATCCAAGTGCTCTAAAACGAGTTTTCTTCAGGAAAAATGTTCTAGGAGGTCGAAATCAATGTATTGTTCAGCCCTCAATGTGGCATACTGAAATTTTCAAACGTCTCCTAGCCTCAGTTGTCGTGCATTCTGTGCAAACTCCGTAATAAATGAAAAATTCTTTGTAGTATTTTTTATGATGATCTATCAAAATCAAGGACAAGAAGTGCACGAATGTAGTAAGGAGAGAGCTGCCTGTTCCTCCCAGATGCCCGGCTAGCTTAGACCCGAAATAATCACACAGGACCGATATTATTTAAATATGTCTGACTCTGACAACGACTCCATTGCATCTCTCTCACTCCACCCTTCTCTCTCCCAAAATTCAGCCTAGCTTTCCCTGCCTATCTAAATTCTGCCTTGCTATAGGTTCAAAGCTGTTTCTTTATTCATTAATGGCAATCACAACACACAGAGGGGACTCCCACATCACCTCTTCTTTGCTACTTAAATAAAAAGGAAAGTTTTAATTTGAATATAGTAAAATCACATATAACAAAACAGGTATCAAACAAGAATTACAGTTATAACATTTATATTTACTTTACTTTTTATCATAACTAAGGAAAATTATAACTATAACTATAAATTCTTCAACTCCATCAAAGAATCCAGAAGAATACAATATTACCTAAGTAAACAGGAAGTAAATTGTAAGCAACTTTCAAAGCTCTAGAATTGACAGAGGCATCTCACTGCCTGGACAGTCACCCAAAGTTTTTCTGTACTGTTGGGGCATCCATCTTCAGCCTACTGGCCCTTAGAATCCAGCAGACTTTTCCATGAAGCAGGAAATTTCAAAGACAGTTTCACCCATATTGGCAGTTTGTCAGTCACTTTCTTTTGTGCAAAACATGTGGCAGAAACCCTGAAGGATCATCTCACCTTTAGATAAGTTCAACAGTCATTTCCCTGCAGGTCCTGTATGTCCAGTTCATCAAGCAGTCCAGGCAAGAGCACTTTCTTGCCCAGATGGCTAACAGACTCCATGAAAAGCCTCTTCGGTACCCATCTTCCTCTTGAAGTAGTTTGGTGCTGCCAGGAGCAGATGTGTCTCATTGTCATGAAAAGTCCTAAGTTATTAAAACATTTTAAATGCCATATTCTGAAGGTCTCTGAAGAATTAAAGAATGCTTATCTAACTGAAATATATCTCTATAAATCTATAAAATCTGACTAACATGACTATAAGCTTGACTATTATAGATGAGTATATATTAATTTACATTTCTTAATTATACGTTACATTTTAAATGAGCTGGACAAACACAATATCTTGATAAAAATCAGAAATACATATACATATAACAAAATTGATCTTAAATTTGTATCAATAAACCAAGATCCATACCAATACAAATTATTCATATTTATATCATATCCCCCTTTAAATGTAAAGAAATATTTATAAGCAATATTTGGGAATATGGGTGTAGTTTCTCCAAACTACTTCCTGCTGCTTTCTGGGCAAATTGTTTTCTTTTGGGGGGTGTTAACAGCAACCTTTCGGGGAGATCTTGTTCCATATAACCATATTAGTCTAGAAGCAATCCACAGGTTCTCAACCTCTGTGGAAACAAAAGAAGAACCTCTTTTCCAAAGCCTTATAACATACTTGCTGGTTTAGCTTTGCAGCCCATACAATGAAATGTCTCTCTGTACTTAGCTCATTTACAGTCAAAAAAATTCAAAGACAACACAATAATTTACATAACCCAGACTCTCTGTTAATTTTCCATTTTTACGTGGCTTATTTTTCTTTACTCCTTTTAATCTATGACTATCCATACTGTGTCTCTTTAAAGACTTCTTTTTAAAGATTTACTTCTTTCCCAACTCTCTATACTTTTTTTCTTCTCTCTCCTAAGCCTTTGTACATTTATCCAACATTGTGACCCATTTAGAGGTGTTTTATATCTGGATTTTGTCTTTATTGCATATCTGTAAGTATTTTCTGACCAAAAGCACTTCTTAAAATATTAAGCACTTAAGAATCTAAGCTGCAACATTACTAGCATACACACAGTACTTCCTGTTTGTGCTGCCCAGTTCATCAGGACAGAGCTGCTTGTGCCTCTGAGCCACGCACTGCCCTACTTCCAGGGACACAGCTGGTCCACGTTGCCACCAAGCAAGCTGCAACATGCTTCTCACAAACCCCATCCAAATATTCAGTCTCCCAAAAGAGCCAGAGTTCATGCTGGCAGCAAGGCCCGAAAGCCTGCATTTGAAAATGGTGAGACTGTGAGACTTTTTTTTCTTTTTGTCACTGAGTCAAGAAAACCCCTCTTAAAGGAGCTGCAGCAAGCTGCCAGCTGAAAGAAAAAAAAATGCAGCTAAACTTTGTTTTCTTGTTTCTAGAGTTCCTTTCCAAGCGCTCTCAGGTTTCACATGAATTTAGTCCACCACATTGACATGCCAATATTTTGGAAGAGGCTGCTTGTTCTATCTTAGCCCGAAAATAATCACACAGAAACTATATTATTTAAATCTCTACTTGGCCCATTAGCTCTAGCTTCTTATTGGCTATCTCTTACATATTAATTTAACCCATCTCCATTAACCTGTGTATCTCCATGTGGCAGTGGCTTACCAGCAAAGTTTTGGCATGTCTGACTCTGGCAGTGGCTCCATGGCGTCTCCCCAACTCTGCCTCCTTTCTCCCAGCATTCAGCCTTGCTTTCCCTGCCTACCTAATTTCTGCCTTGCTATAGGTCCAAAACAGTTCCTTTATTCATTAATGGTAATCACAGAATACAGAGGGACTCCCCCATCACATGAATGCATTGAAGCCTGATATTTAAAAACATACAGGGATGAAAAATAGCTTTAAAATTCAAACTAGTTCAGCATGCAGTGAGAGCAACTGTAGAGGCCTCATTGGGTCAGCTTAACTAATTCTCACTTCAAAACCTCCGTGAGGCAAGCACCAATGTTATATGATCAGTTATGGAAAGAGGCACTCAAAAGCATCAAGTAACTTAGTAGAAATCACACAGCTAGTCAGTGCCCAGTGGCTGCAAAATCATTCAGTTGTTTGATGGGATAGCATAGTACCAGCTTCTCCCATCTTTCTCACTTACAAATGTGAGGCTCAGGGTCATCCCCAGGTTACACGTCCCAGAGCAGAGATTAAGCTGAAGGCTCCCTAGCCCTGCAGTTCATCCTTACAAATGACTGTACCAAAGAGGTGTTTATTAACTGACTGGCACTCATGCCGTAGTCATTTGACCTTTAATTACTATTCATGGCTCATGGCTCAAAAGGGTATAACAACACTTCCTTTAAAGGATTGTCATAAGGGTTTCAGATTACATTGTAGAGCTTCAAGTGTTTGGCATATAATGTAATAAGTCCCCAACACTTGTCAATTACCATGATTATTCACCAAATGTTATGCCAAGCATTACACTAGACATTTTATGTATGTTAGCTTGTTTTATTCTCACACCATTCCCATTATTTAGACACCTATACTTATTTTATGGGTATGGAAACTGATGCTCGGAGAAGCAAAGTAATTTGATAGAAACTCCACAGCTAGTTGGCATCCAAAGCTACACAATTATCCAGTCGTCTCATGGCATGGCATGACACCAGCGTGTTTTATTTTTCCTCACTTAGAAAATTCCAGCAAAAGTACAATGACAACCAGCCGTCACATAGAGGACTGACCTCTTCTTGGTGTTTGGTGAGCTCCTGTCCTTCCAGTATTCCCTGCCTGTGCTTCATAGGTTAAAGAGTATGCATCTCTGCATCTGCAACGCTGCGTAGATAAACTTAGACCCTCAGCCTGAAGTAGAGAGGACATATGCTCATATGTGCTTGTTGAGCTCCTGCACTGTTCTCCAGAAAAACATGAAGTCGCCCCATCCGAAGTGGCTTTCCAGCTGGCCCACTGTCAGGCTCAGTCACTGCACAAACCCTTCCCTTGTCCCTCTTTTTCCTGATGCTCCTCCCATGGGTGAGTTGGCACATTCATCGAGGAGCTGACAGCAGGCTCATTAGTTTAGACCATGTAGATTATTCAGACCCGGAGGTGGGAGTGCTCGTGTCGAATCTAAAAATATCTTGACAAGCTGACCATACAGGTTAAATAATCCAGATGACTTTTGAGTTATTATAGGAGAAAGAAGAAGTGGTTCTTTCATTGGGTGAACCAACCCAGAAAGTTTGGAGGACAATAGATTGCTTTACCTGGTGTGACCCATTTCTTCTTGTCTTAGCTTGGCTGTCTTAGTTTGCTTAGCCAGTGCCAAATCTCGCTTTCTCTTGGGCTGGAGTCATACTGTTTTTGTTCCGTATGAAGGCTTAAAAAATAAGTGACCAAATTTTAATGGCAGAGGGTAACATTTGGAACAAAGTTTCATCAGCTCTGTCGCTGATGCTTGGGAGGCAAAAATCAAGTCTCTTGTTTTGGGGAACGCTGTGGCATGGGGTAATCGGCACACCCCAGGCTGCTTTTCATTTAAAGCACAGTTGATTTGCTGTGGCAGAGGCCGCTGCAAACTCCGGGCACCATAGCTGCTTACAGAATGCTTCTGCCAAGCTGCTCAGGGTGGAGAGAGTCATACTGTATTCTTTGATGGTGTACTCCTCTGGCACGGAGGAAGAGGCGGCATAGAAAAAGCCTCAATTCATCTTCCCCGGCACCTCCATGTGACCTGAGTGAAGCCAATGTATCAGGCCATCCTAAGAGAAATTGACCAGAGACACCTCTGTTCCCTTCTCCGCCCTAGCTTTTGTTTGAGCAGTTCAGCTGCAGAATCAGCTCTTACTTTTTGGTACTTGGGCATCAGGAACCAGGAAAATGCAGGCTGTCACTTCAGCCACTCCAGCCTGGAGAAACACAGATATCAGGAGGTGTCAGAGACTGTCAAAGTCATCACTAATAGTGAAACGTGTTTGCCAGTCTGATTCTGACAGAATGAGTGTAAAACCAGAGGATCTGGGCAAAGTCATGGAATGTGATGCTCTCTCTTCTGGAAAATCTCTAATCACTCATTGTACTGTACACTGTGGATGACGACTCTTCTGCCTTTTTTTTCTTTCATATCTCTATTCACAGATGTCAATACATGATGAATGCTTTCCAAAAATTTACTTCCTTGGCGACTAAGTAACTAAAAGGGAGAAGGGCTGATCATGGCTCATACCACATTGGCCTGCTGACAGCCTTAATCTCTCCAGCAACATAGCTCTGTGCCCTTCAACTCTATGGTGTCATGGAAGAAAGCAAAGGCTTTGGGTGAATAAGGACACAGACTAAAACTGAAATTAATTTGTCACACTATTCTCTCTCTGAATCCTCCTTCACCAAAATCAGCTCATATGTTTTAGAGTCAATAGTGGAAAAAACGGGTATTCCACTTCACTTGAGAGAAGTTGCTTTGGAGAATGGCTGTGTGTGTCAAAGAGAGAAGGGATTGGGAGAGGAATGAAGAAGTTCCTTTTTCAAATTAGCCATGAATTTTAACATGTAGTGGGGAGGGAAGAAGGAGCTAAGACAGTGGGGTAAGTGGCTGTAGACATCACACATCTTTGCTTTCCATCTGAGTCCCTGAGCTCTCTTCCTCCACGCATGCATGCAGTCCGAGCTCAGAACTGATTGTGACCTCAGAAATAAGCATCCTGGGTAGCTGTCACTACTCAAAGAGCTTTTTGTGTGTTTGCACCTCCATTCTTTACCAAATACTAAGACATAGTAGTCTTAGCATCAACTTACATGGACGAAAACAAAAGCAGAGAGAAGAAACGATGTTCTCTGGATAACAGTTTACCTCTCTCATGTAAAGCAAGGCTATGAACCAAGGCTGTCTGCTTCCTTTAGAGTTGTTCAGTGTATGCAGCCCTCCAGGCAGAGCTGTGCTGCTGGGCTACAACAAGAGGACAGGCTCTCATCATTTCTGTGCCCAGTGGTTTATTTTTATATTCTCACTGCCTTCTTTACAAGAATGTTTTGGAGAAGGAACAAAGGAAGTGTCCTACAGGCAAAAAGAAATAGATGAATCATGTTGAAGAAAGAGGAAGGAAGGAAAAAGATCCTTTCAAGCCTCAGAATATCCATTTGGTGCACGGGAGGAGGTCCCTGGCTGACTCATAAGGGGGAAACAGATCTGGTGAAGTAACTTGGATAACAGTCTCACCTTTGACAAAGATGCTCTGTTGGAAAAAAAAAAAAAAACGATCCAAAGAATCCTGGGATTGGACGAGTTACGTTGCAGTGTCTGACAGTGTGTGCTTTATGAAGTTGACCAGATGTCTTGTTTTCTGTTAACACTCAGGTCAAGTAGGTTGCAGTCCAGTGAATTTTTTTGAGCAACTGTAGTTCTCTGCTCCTTAGCAGACAGGCTTGGGAAGTTACAGAGCAAACAGTTCCGGCTCTTCTCTCCTCTGACGTTTCATCATCTAGGACTATCTTTCACTTCTATTTAGCTGATTGCTGACTGTGTGTTGATCACAGAATATATTGCATAATTTTCCGTTATTGAGAATATAGTAACTTGTTTCATCCTTTTGAGATAATTCACTTTCAACAGAGGGAAACTGAAGCAAATCTTTAAACTCAAGTTTTTTTTTTAAAATATTTATTTATTTATTACGTATACAATAGTCTGTCTGTGTGTATGCCTGCAGGCCAGAAGAGGGCACCAGACCTCATTACAGATGGTTGTGAGCCACCATGTGGTTGCTGGGAATTGAACTCAGGACCTCTGAAAGAGCAGCCAGTGCTCTTAACCACTGAGCCATCTCTCCAGCCCTAAAAAAGATGTGTCTAGTTGTAGACATCAGAGGGAGTGGAACCCTAGCTGTCTATCGCCAAAGTGTGTTGTATCAGCTGCTTGCAGGCACTTTCTTTGAAAATAATGCTGCTATGGATAGATTTTTTTTTTTTGAGACAGGGTTTCTCTGAAGCTTTAGAGCCTGTCCTAGAACTAGCTCTTGTAGACCAGGCTGGTCTCGAACTTATAGAGATCCACCTCCCCCCGCCTCCTGAGTGCTGGGGTTAAATGTGTGTGTGTCACTGTCACCTAGGTGATTGTTTCTTTAAGAAGAAAAAAAGGATGGGGAATTGGGGAGGGAAGGAGGTGGAAAGAATCTGGGAGGAGTTGGGGGAGGGGAAATTTAACAGAATACATTATATGAAAAATTGTTTTTCAATTACAAATATCAATGTCAACTGATTTTATTGTCTGGCCTGCAGAGTTAAGCCATTTATGTGCACTAGTCCACATAACTCCCCCTGTGAAGTGGCCCCACATTAGGGGAATAGTTTATACGGACTTATGCTGACAATTTACCTGAGGCACAGAGACTTGGCTAGGACCTAACACCACCTAACAGACACTCCAGCCTGTTCCTCAACCCTGCAGCTCCTTGGTTATGACCATGCCAGCCTTGCTCTTGATTGGTTTTGAGTTTGTCAGTTGCTGGAGAAAGGAGGAAATCCTTGTATCCTGGAATTCTAAAAACAGGGTTGCTGGGCTGTGCTTTGAATTTTGAAAGCATCTTAAACGTCAAGTTCATGGCCTCCTACTCTCATCCCCTTGCCTATTTAATGGGAACCGTTTCTGTAGAAAGATATATGTGTTTAAAGAAGCTTAAGGTCTGTCTGCGAATGTTTCTTTTTTTTATTTTTTTATTTTTTTACTTTATTTATTTATTTATTTGTTAAGGATTTCTGCCTCGTCCCCACAACCGCTTCCCATTTCCCTCCCCCTCCCCCGATCAAGTCCCCCCCCCTCATCTGCTCGAAGAGCAATCAGGGTTCCCTGACCTGTGGGAAGCCCAAGGACTGCCCACCTCTATCCAGGTCTCCTATGGTGAGCATTCAAACTGCCTAGGCTCCCACAAAGCCAGTACGTGCAGTAGGATCAAAAACCCACTGCAATTGTTCTTGAATTCTCAGTATTCCTCATTGTCCGCTATGTTCAGCTAGTCCGGATTTATCCCATGCTTTTTCAGACGTAGGCCAGCTGGCCTTGGTGAGATCCCAATAAGGTGAATCCAAAGACAAACACATAGGCATCCTCAGGAATATTAACCTTCATCAGGCGATGAAAGGAGACAGAGACAGAGACCCACAAGGGAGCACCGGACAGAAATCTCAAGGTCCAAATCAGCTGCGAATGTTTCTTGTTTCTGTTAAACGCTCTATCATCAGAGCCAAGACATGCATTTGACATGAGGGGGCTTGTGAGCCATTATTGATTCAGAATAAATAATAAGTTTAAAGAGATTCTACATACTGATGTCTTACTAGCCACATAAGTGTCTATCTCCCAAAAAGGTTATGCCAAACCCCTTGATAGAACATCTAGATGCGGACACCAGAGGCAGAATATTCTGCAATCTAGAAAGAATTTTACATTTATTTGAAAGGGTCCTTTACTCCCAGCTGAGAAAATGTAGTTCCTTGTCTTTGTGCCTTTAAGTATCTATGTCTCTTTAGCCTCATTAAAAATAACAGAGGAAGAGCGAGCAGCTGAACAGTCAAAGTCACAAAGTATAACTCGATTAAAGCTTAGAACCGTGGTCCATCTGCTTTAGTCCATGAGAAACTTGAAATGTAAACATCACCCTAAAAGGAATTCTAATGAGTTGTGGCATCTTTCAGCAACATATGTGACAAAATTATTAAAACCATATGCTTTCTGCTTCGAACTGAGAGTTTTGAGCCTCGCACCATCTCATTCAGTACCATCTCCTTCTTGCCGTCCATCCTCTTCATCCCCACGCTGTCTTCCATCCCAAAGGACTTCCCGGGCAGGCAATTGCCCCCTACTCAGGGCTCTAGAAGTAAGACTTCCTTCATGACTTCTGTTTGCCCTGTCTCCTGATTCAGCATCCTCAGTGGAAGAACGCTCACGTGGGATAAGGCAGGGGAGGGACCATCAATCCTTTCCTCCTTTTTAAAATTTTTTTTTAATTTTTTAAAATTTTCCATTCAAAAATTTACACTTCCTCCTCTCTTCCCATTCCCTTCCCCTCCCCCACTCTCCCTCCTTCCTTCCCCTCCCTCCTTAAGAAAGGTCAGGGAACCCTGCCCTGTGGGAAGTCCAAGGCCCTTCCTGCTACATCCAGGACTAGGAAGTTTTGCATCCAAATAGACTAGGGTCCCCAAAAGCCAGTACATGCCATAGAGACAAATCCCAGTGCCATTATCATTGTCTTCTCTGTCAGCCCCTATTGTCAGTCACATTCAGAGTTCGGTTTGATCCCATGCTCATTCAGTCGCGGTCCATCTGGATTTGGTGAGCTCCCATTAGAACAGGCACACTGTCTCAGTAGGTGGACCAACCCCTCGCGGTCCAGACTTCCTTGCTAATCTTCTCCCTCCTTCTGCTCTTCAGCTGGACTTTAGGAGCTCAGTCCGTTGCTCTGATGAGGGTCTCTGTCTCCATCTCCATCTGTAGCCGGACGAAGATTCTATGGTGATATTCGAGATAAACATCAGTGTGATAGTGGGGAAAGCCAGTTCAGGCACCCTCTGTTCTGCTGCCCAAGGACCTAGCTAGGGACATCCCCATGAGCACCTGGGATCCCCTCAAGAGCCAAGTCTTTTGTCAACCCTAAAATGGCTTCCTTGATGTAGATATCTTCTTCCCTGCTCCTTTATCAGCCCTTCCTCCATCTCCACCCTCCCACTCTCCGAAGCTCTCTCCAGTCTTTCCTTTCTCCCTTCTCTCTCCCCCTCTCCCCTTCCCCCACACCCAACCTTTCCCCCACCCCCATTCTCCCAACTTTTGCCTGGCCATCTTGTTTCCTTCCAATTTCCAGAATGATCTCTATATATTTTTCTTTGGGTTCACCTTGTTATTTGGCTTCTCTAGGCTTGCGAACTATAGGCTTAATGTCCTTTGTTTATGGCTAGAGTCTACTAATGAGTGAGTACGTACCATATTCATCTTTTTGGGTCTGGGTTATCTCACTCAGGATAGTGTTTTCTATTTCCATCCATTTGCATGCAGAATTCAAGATGTTATTATTTTTTACTGCTGAGTAGTACTCTAATGTGTATATATTCCTTACTTTCTTTATCCATTCTTCCATTGAGGGGCATCTAGGTTGTTTCCAGGTTCTGGCTATTACAAATAATGCTGCTATGAACATAGTTGAACAAATGCTTTTGTAGTATGATAGGGCATCTCTTGCGTATATTCCCAAGAGTGGTATTGCTGGATCCTGAGGTAGATTTATCCCCAATTTCCTGAGAAACCTCCACACTGATTTCCAAAGTGGTTGCACAAGTTTGCATTCTCCTTTATGGACAAGGAGGAGAAGGAAAGCTGTGGAGACTCATGGGCTGATGCTGTTTGTAGTTATAAGTGACAGCTGAGAGAATGTTTCCTCTAGTTCTGTGGATGCTTTAATCTACCAAAATTCTGTTACTTAAAACATATCTCATTCCAATAAGAAGTCTTAACTTTCCAGAGAGAAATGACTTCCACGTCCATAGACCATGCTCAGAGGAAGGATCCTCTGAGTCCTTAGGTTTCTTATTGTTTTGTATTTTATTTACTGATTTCAGCTGGTGGTTAGTTATTTCGTGCAAAGTAGACCTAGGATCTATTTTTCTCCTTTTCTCAGCACAGCCCACTTGGTCGGTGCCACATTAAACTGAGATGCCAGTGTGCGTGAGCCTTCCTCCTGTGCACATCAGACTTAGCCCTGTCACATTTCTGCCCAGATATTAATAAACGTGAGTGGGAAGGAGAATAAATGCATGAAGTGCTGCTGGCTGGTTCTGCTCAGCTTGTGGATTGTCCTCATCTGCTTCAAAGATGGTTAAAGTTGCCCAAAGCCCAGTATCCCGGGGGGAGGGGGAGAACCCTTCAAGAGGAGAGGGCCAACTGAAAAAAATGCATTGAATTCCAATATGGAAACTTACTGGGAGCCAATTATCAAGCCACAACTTTTCCACAATAACAAGACGTGTCAAGAGGACAGGAGACAAGTGGCTCTCTGAAAATAATGATAGCCACAAGGGCACTGATTACATCTCCCAAATTTAGGTATTCCATCTCGGAAAGCCTGCTCAGCCTTTCCCAATTACAAGGCAAGTGGCCACCAAAGGGTATCACATGTCCTCTTCTCTTCTTAAATTAAGAGCTGTATGTATTTCTGAACTACAGTATGATTTTTAAAATCTTTAACTGTATCTCAGGATGACTTTGAATTTTTGATCCTTCTGCCTCTGCCTCCAAACTACAAGTGTGTGCCACCACATTCTGCTAAAGTAGTGGTTTAATACATGCTATACTTGTGAAGTGATCAAATTAAAGTAATTTTAATACTCATCACCTTAAGTATGGATCATTTCTTTACAATCAGAACATTTTAAATGACATTTCCAGCTAGTTTTTGTTTTGTTTGAGGGTGTCACTGACCTGAAACCCACTATATAGTCTAGGTTGGCTTAAGTCCCAGCCATTTTCCAACTCTTGCTTGTTGAGTGTTGTGATGACAGATAAATATCATCATGTCCATCTCCCATCGAGCAATGTTGAAATATACAATATAGTGTTGTTGGATGTCTGCACTCTTTATTCTTTTGGTTCTTTGTTGTTTGCTCTTTGGAGCTTTGCGGGGCCCACCACCCAGCTTCCCAATAAATAAATACACATGGAGGCTGATTCTTTTTATGAATGCCCAAACTTAGCTTGGTTTATTTCTTGTCAGCTTTTCTTAAATTATCCCGTCTTATCTTTAAAATCCCTATGGACTTTCTCCTTTTCTTACTTCTATATATATTATTTTCACTCTTACTCCAACTCCATAGCTTGCTGTGTGGCTGGGTCACTGGCCCCTTACTTCCTCCTCTTTTTGTTCTTGCTCCTCCTCCCTGTGCTCTTTTTCTCCTTCTAATTATTCTCTCTGCCTGCGAGTCCCACCTACTTCTCTCTCCTGCCTTGCTATTGGCCATTCAGCTCTTTGTTAAAACAATCAGATCATTTAGACAGGCAAAGTAACACAGCTTCACAAAGTTAAACAAATGTAACATAAAAAATGCAATATGTCTTTACATCATTACACAATCATTACACAGCATAAACAAATGGAATGCATCTTTAACTAATATTCTATAACACAGTGTTGTGGATTGAAGTCTCCCTCCTGTGTTGTAGATATGAGAACATACTCTTCCAGTCTAACTAGACCTTTGTATTCCACCCTTCTCTTCCATCTACCTCCTTCCCTGTAACCATTATTCTACATTCTACTTTGATGAGAACATTTTAGATTCTACAAATAAGTGAGATTGTGTATTTGCCTTTTTGTAGTGGGCTTGTTTCACTTAATGTAATGTCCTTCCAGTTCATGCATTAACACAAATGATGGGATTGATTTTTTTGACTAAATTATAATTACTTGATCCATTCATTTCTTTTTTTTTTTTTTTTTGGTTTTTCGAGACAGGGTTTCTCTGTGGTTTTGGAGCCTGTCCTGGAACTAGCTCTTGTAGACCAGGCTGGTCTCGAACTCACAGAGATCCGCCTGCCTCTGCCTCCCGAGTGCTGGGATTAAAGGCGTGCACCACCACCGCCCGGCGATCCATTCATTTCTTGATCTATATCTGTGTTGATTGCCTATCCCTCAAGGTGTCTTCTTTGACTTGGTGATTTTACCTTTTTCTGCCTATATACCTAGTAACAGGATTAGTGAATCCTATGGCACTTCTATATTTTGAACTTCTTTTTAGGATAGTTTTCCATACTGTTCCCTATAATGGCTTTACTGGTCCCCCATACTGTTCTCTGTACTGGCTCTACTGGTCCTCCTTATTGTTTCCTATAATAGTTCTACTGGTCCTCCAGAATGTTCCCTCCGATGGCTCTACTTGTTTACACTCTCATCAATATTGTACAAATTTTCTTACTTCCTTTCATTCTTGAAAGCATTTAGTACATTTTACAAGTAAACGTATTTGCTTATTTTATGGTTTTTGACCCTTTGTATCCCAGGCTGTTTTGTACTGTGGTCTAAAACGTTTCAAACATGCAATCCTCCTGCTTCTGTCTCTTAAGAACTGGAAATACTTTGTTTTGTTAGACATCTTTTGTTTTGTAGTCAAATAGAGTGAGCTATCCCATTGATTATTTTGTTAGTTTTGTTTTGCTTGTTTGTCTGGTTTGCATCATCTAGTGGTTAATAATGTAGAACATTTTTCAAGTGGTTTGTTTTTGGCCGTTTTGTCTTCTTTTTAAAAGTGAATATCTAGGTATATTCTGCATTAAAAGACTGGATAACTTGATTTTTATTGTTATGAAGCTGTTTGACTCCTGTGTTTGATATTGACCCTTGTCTGATACAGAGTTTATGAAAATTTTCTCTCATTCTGAGGGTGTTTCTTTGTTGTTGTTTTTTTATATTTCTTTTACAAAAAGTTGGCCATTTTACTTTCATAGGTGCAAATATCTATCAGTCTTTGGGTAAGAGTAACACAAAGTTTCTCTTTGGGAGAAAGAATTCTGGGTATGCAATAATGGTACATGTTCCATTATTGCAATGGTGATCTGAACCTCTGCCTTTTGCCAAACATGTGACTATTTTTGACTGCATTTAGTTCTGTCTTGCTATCCTGAGAACTGTCTTTGAGACCAAGAAGGAGGAAGTGGTAGATATAGATCTAAAAATGACTTACTTGAAAACAATTGTTCAGAGGGGACAGTGGCACCCTGTGTGCTTGGGTCTAAGAGCACAGGCTCTGGATTCTTGGTACTGTGTGGTCACACTGTCCACAGAGGTGTCTATGGGGCCCACAAAATGCTTAAAGAAACATATTTGAAATAGATGCTAACGATTTTACCTATGCTATTTCACATAAAAAATGACTTTGGTCTATATTCTGACTCAAAATACAATAGTAAAGTAATTGCCATGGTCCTTTTCTTGCTCATTTAACTCATTTGTGTTAGTAACATTACCTATAATGCCATGAACATTTTGTTCCGGTTCCTTCTTTTGGTTTGAGGGTCATTGGTCAATGTGCCTTAAAGTCTATAAGTTTTCGTTCTTTATTACGATAGAGCTAACACTTCATCACAGCACCAAGTAAACTAATTTTGATATCACATGCAATGTGCCTCATACCTAAATATTTAATATATTTTAATTATCATGCCCATTAATAATATTGTTATTATTGAATACTTGTGTTTAGTTTTTTTTCTCACTTTTTTGTTTTAATAAATAAGGAAATGGAAGTAGTAGACACAGATATAAGGTTCCTATTGCCTCAGTCTCTGGGATCACTAATGTACAATTAGGTTCTGTGTAGTATGGAGTGAGCTGCTTGTTGATTCCTGCTGCCCAGAACCGAAAAAAAATCACACAGAAACTATATTATTTAAAACACTGCTTGGTCAATTAGCTCTAGCTTCTTATTGGCTAACTTTTACATATTAATTTACCCAATCTCTGTTAATCTGTGCATAGCTACAAGGTTATAGCCTACCAGCAAAGTTTCAGCATATCTGTCTCTGGCAGTGGCTCCATGGCTTCTCTCTAAATTCTCCTTTTTTCTCCCAGCATTTCATTTAGTTTTCCCAACCTAGCTCTGTTCCCCTATAGTTCGGCTATAGGCCCAAAGCATTTCCTTTATTAACCAATGATATTCACAGAATACAGAGGGAAATCCCACATCACCTCTCCTTTTCTGTTTAAATAAAAATGAAGGTTTCAAATTTAACATAGTAAAATTTTTACATATAAAAACATATCAAGCAAGAATTACAGTTACAATATTTATATCTACTTTATCTTCTATCATAAGTAGGGAAAATTATAACTATAAATTCTTGAACCCCATCAAAGACTACAAAAGAATATAATATTACCTAAGTAAACAAGAAGGGCATTGTAAGCAACTTCCAAAACTCTAGAACTGAAAGAGACATCTCACTGCTTGTACAGTCACTCAAAGTTCTTCTATACTGTTGGGGTTTCCATCTCCAGCCTACAGGCCCATAGTATATGACAGCCTATTCCATGAAGCAGGAAATTTCAAAGACAGTTCCACCTATATTGGCAGTTTGTCAGTCACTTTCTTCTGTATCCTGCAGAATATCTAGCCAACTCTTTCATGAAGCAGGATCCCTGAAAGAACATCTCACCTTTTGGCAAGTTCATCAGTTATTTCTCTGCAGGTCCTGCATGTTCAGTTCATGAAGCAGTCCAGGAAAGAGCAATATCTTGCTCAAATGGCTAACAGACTCCATGAGGAGCCTCTTCAATGCCCATCTTCCTCTTGAAGTAGCTTGGTGCTGTTGGTAGCAGATGTGTCTCACTGTCATGAAAATTCCTAAATTCTTAAACATTTTAAATGCCATATTCTGTAGCCTCTGAAAGGTTTGAAGAATGCCTATCGACCTGATATATATCTCTGTATATCTAAAAAAAAATCTAACTAACATGACTACAAGCTTGACTATTATAGATGATTATCTATTGACCTATCTTTCTTAATTATGCAATACATTTGTAAATGATCTGCACAAACACAATACCTTGATCAAGATCAGAAATGCATATACACAGTATAACAAAATTGACCTTAAATTTGTATCAATAAACCAATATTCTCATACCAATGCAAATCTCTATAGCATATCCCTTTTTAAATGTAATCAAACATTTATAAACAATATTTGGGAATTTGGGCATAGTTTTTTAGACTACTTCCTGCTGATTGGTGACACTGTTAATTAGGTCTTTTATGATGTATCCTGTGTGTTAGGTTTATCTCAGTCAGCAGTTGGGCAAAGTAATTTTTGAGGGGTGTTGAAGGTGACCTTTCAAGAGGTTTGGTCCATCAAAGCACATTAGTCTGGAAGGATTCCACAGGTTTGTCATCCTGTGTGGAAACAAAAGAAGAACCTCTTTTCCAAAACAACATATCCTTAAGCTCAAATTCTGAAGTCAAGGTATCTTTATGTTGGTTTAACTTAGCAGTTTATACAATGAAATGTCTCTCTGTACTCTGTTCCTTCACAGTCAAAAAATTCAAAGAAAACATAATAATATGCATAATCCAGACAATCTGTGTATTCTCCATCTTTACATAGCTTGTTTATTTATACTCTATTGTTTTTAATATTTATTTAATCTTTACTCCTTTAATCTGCTGCAAGTTTTAGACTCCTTGAAATAGAATGTTCATTAAAACATTTGTCATGTGTTCCTTGCTGAATATTGCTTATGTTGTTCGTAATTTTATACTTGATATCTGTTCCTATTGTATATAGTTTTGTATCAGGTTTCGATTGCTCATGTTTAGACAAAAGGGGGAGATTATGGGAAACCTTGTTAGCCAATCTTTAAGAGATTGCTTTTAATTAAGGAGTGACTTCGCTGGGACCCAACGTAAAACATGTGCACCTCCAGGTGCTTGCTCTATCTGCACCTTTTCCTATGGGACATTTCTATGCTTGGATTTCTTGTTTCCTGTTTTGTGAGGCTTTCCCTTATAATAAGTAAAATATAATAGTTTTATCCTTAGCTAGCCTGGTTATTTCATCAGTTCTGTACATTGCTCAAAGACATGTTTAAACTGAGCTATTGTCTATTCCAATACATTTGTACAAGAAGTCAAAGTTGAAAATTCAAGGTGGAAATTTTGAAATTTCAAATTTGAATATATTGAATGTATTAGCATTTCATTTTTATTTTAATAAATAAAGATTGCCTGAAGATCAGGGAGTAAAACTGCCCCACTGGTCAGCCTTACAGTTTCCACAGAGGATGAGAACCTGTGGTAACACATCTTTAATCCCAGTAGCCATACAAGCTGCCATAGAAACTGGGCAGTGCTGGCTTTTAATCCCAGTGATGCACACCTTTAATTCCAGAACTAGAGAAGATTATAAAGTGAAAGGTGTCAGCTCTCAGGATCACTCTCATTCTGAAATTCTTGGAGGTTGGATCACCATTTTGGACCAAGGTAGGCATAAGAGCCAATGGCTGGCTGCTTTGCTTTTTGGATCTTCAGGTTGAACTCCATCTCTCTCCCTCTTTCTATCACTTTCTGAGTTTTTATTAATCATCCTTCAATTGAAAATTCAATTTAGAAAATATCCAGGCAGAAATATAAAGTGTGAAGTAGGCAAGCTGTGGCACAGAAGTCCTGTTGGGCAAGGTAGGTAAGGACAACAACAGTCAGCCCCAAGAGGCAGGTTTTAATAGAAGGATTTCTTGGCTAAGAAATAGCTGTTCATTTGTCCTTGTTAGGTTTGGGCTGCATTGGTCATACAACCTTATCAAGCTTTGGTTTTAATTTTGTAAAATGTGAAACTTTCTTAATATGAATGACAACACACTTCCCTTTAATTTCAGTTTGGATATGAAGACTCTGATTCAATTCTCCCCCACTTCAGTTCAGCCTTGGTTGAGAGGGAGTCACTCTTGTGTTTGTGCAATGTAACTGGAAGCCTTTGCCAGTCATCAGTGCTTTGAAGTCACTTGCAATTAGTGTTTCTTGGTTGTAAAGTTTTCACTGTGTTCTCCGGGCCCTGACTCCTCTCTCCTGAGCAGCCTTGCTCTTCCAGCTCCTACATGGAACTTTTTGTTCCTTTGTTGTCGTGGAGGTTTTGCTGAGAATTTTCTCTACATGCAGAGCTATCTTTATTGCACATTTTTTTCTTCATGTGACAATCTGCAAACATTTATCAGTACCTGCCATGCATCAGTGTGTGCTTTGGCATTAAGTGGTTATAAGCACACATGTGGTGAGATTTTGTTTGTGCTTTAACAAATAAAGTTTGCCTGAAGATCAGAGTTCAGAGAAGCCAGCCACTAGTTATTTCCTCCATGAAATCCTCAGATCAAATGTGGTATCCTGTCTCTACAACACACCTCAGACTGAATGCTGCCTCTCTAAGTTCTCAGACTGAATCCTGAGCTCCTGCCTCCTTCCACCTTGTATACCTCTCTCCACCTAGCCATATCACTTTCTGTTTCCACCTCGCTAGTGCTGGGATTAAAAGTGTGAGTCACATTCACTTTGCTCTGTTTCTCTTTCAGATTGATTCAAGCTCATGTAGCCTAGGGTGGTATTGAACTCACAGAGATCTGTCTGCCTCTGTCTCCAGAATGTTGGGAGTAAATGTGTATGACACCACTGCCTGGCCTCTATGGCTAACTAGTGTGACTCACTCTACCCCCTGTTCTTCATGCAAGCTTTATTTGTTAAAGCACAAACAAATATCACCACATGCGTTTATGTTATTTTACACTATATTTAAAGGACTGAATCTCCTTGATTCCCCCTAATGTACTTGTGAGAGTGGAATCCATAATGTCCATATGTTATAAGGGAAAACTGAGGCATACTACTTAATGGTTAAATTATTATCTAGCTTAATGGATTCAGACGATTCACACCAAATCAGAAAGTAGACCTATCCCATTGCTGGAACCAAAACTTTCAACTATAGTCATCATTTCTCCAAGTGGGATTTTAACTTTGCTACTATCTATATTCTGAATATTTAGACTGATGTCTAAAATTGCAATTTGTAGGTATGCTTTGTACCTACCTCGTTTAAGTTTGTATTTCAAACTATTCTCTGGGGAAGTTCAAGGCACTGCAAAGTTTGAGGAGCACTGTAAAGAATTTATATGTAAAATCTGGAGAATGAGACTGAGGTTAGTTATTAACAGTGAAGGCAGCTTCCTCAGATGAGGAACCAGCCCATGCTGCCAGTCACTGAGAAAGTCGAGCTGTTCTGTCATTGAAATGTCATTAAAATCTTATTCCCTTTTGAGGACATAGTAACAACAGCAACACAATATGGTTGTAGGTAGGGTGGTACTGGATAATTTCTAGAAATTTCTGGGTTTTTGTTTTTAGACATCAAGCTTGTATGTCCAGAGTTTCCAGATGAGAGCATGTAAAGACAGCCATCTGGTTAGAAGAAGTCCTAGAAACTTGACTTTTTGTCTATTTGGTGAGGGGGGGAGGTGTTGATAAAGTTTAAAAGCCACTCTTCAGCTCTTTTCCATCTTCCTCTCGGAGAGACAGCTTAGCTTCTGCCTCTCTCCCCACTTCTCTGCTTCCCCCTTCTCTGTCTCTTTCTCCTCTTCTCTCTCTCTCTCTCCCCCTCTCTCTCTGTCCCCCCCCTTCACCCTTCCTCCTTCATAACCCCCTGAATAAACATTCAACCTCACCCAAAAAAAAAAAAAAAAAGAAAAGAAAAAGCCACTCTTCAGCTCCCATTGCAGCACAGCATTTGTTGGCTTACCTTGATCAGGTAGTGACTCTTCACATCATCTGATAGCATCAAGCAGGCAGGCTAGCTCGTATGGCACTGAGATTTATACTTCTGTATTGGAGTTGACAGACTCATGTTGCAGGTGCAATCCCTACAATAATAATAATATATAATGCAGGTACCTCCTTTTGCATAGGGCTTCCTCGGTCTTTGCTAAGGCCGTATTGTGTGGAAAGTGTCCCTTCTCTTCAGAAGGCATCGCCGAGCTTCTGGCCTGTCATTGGAGAGTCACAGTGTCACCGTTGTATGTGACACCTCAGTTGGTTCCTGCTTGCTGCGACAAGCCGTGAGACTGCTTGTTTACACACAAGTCCTGTAGTACTGAGAAGAAACTCCCCAGGGCTTTGGTGATGGACAATGATTCTTTTAATAAATAAGAAAAAGAAACTGATAAAGAAAAATTCAACTGTAGACAGAGAACAGTTAATACTCCGCTATTTGAAGAATTTGTTACATTGGCTTCCTTCCTCCCTCCCTCCCTCCCTCCCTTTCTTCTTTCCATCTTTCCCTTCTATGTTAGACAAAAATTAAAAAGACAAAATCAAGTCTTCTTGAACTTCAGTACTTCTCATTGCGTCCCTAAAAATGATTATTTTAACAACTTGCTAAAGCCAGCAACCTTACAACTTTTCTTCCCATTTCCAGAAAGCTTTATTCGATATCTTATGCTGAAGCCCAGAAAAGCAAGATTACTTGTCTTAAAACATGACGGAACTTTCTATTCATTTTTTAATTCGGAACAAGGGATTCTCAAGTGTACTGACCTGTAGAACTTAGACTTAATTTCCCAGATTTCTGCAGGCTGCCGGATAGGTTGACTGTCTGTGGGGCCCTCCACATCACCACATCTCCTCTCCCTTCCCCCAGTGGTACCTTTTCTCTTTCATCCCCTTCCTCAGCCATTGTTGATTTCCTAAACACTCTTCTCTTTCAGGAATAATAGTATTGATAGTTGGAGTGGATGGCTATGTATTTTGATTGTCTATCTTTTTTTCCTGGGCCTTGTTAACATGTCTCCTCTGTTTTATTTGGTATGGGGCTTAGGACAGTTCATTAATGAAATGGAAGTTGGACACACAGCCCAAGTCAATCAATCAACATATCTATATTTCAGGCGCAAGGGTGTGTTCAGAAGTGGTCAGTGATACATGTAGGATGTACAGAGCCTCCTATGGATGACTGAGGCCCTGGGAAAAGGGCTTCTCTTCCCTTGGAATCAATGTTTATTAGGGGTCATATGTTTGTTGGGAAGAAGGCAAGCTTCTTCCACTGGAAATCTGAACTGTAATGATGAGGCTCAAGCTGCTGTGGCCATGTTCATCCCTTATGCAGACAGAACCAAAGCCAAGTGGAAGACTGACATCCTTTGAATTCTTCAAAGACATGTCTGAAAACAGCCTCTCATCTTAGCAACCAATGATATATATTTGAACTTGAGCTGATATCACTTGAGTTTCTATTATCTGTGACTAAAAGAACAACCATTTTCTACTACTTTAATGAATGTAGCCATCCTGTGAGAAAATCCCCAGCTGTCAGAGGAAGGGAGATTATGGTGTGTGTGGCAGGGGGGTTCGGAGTAGTACCCATGGCCATCTCCCAGGGAGCATTAAACCAAGATTAGTGTTCCAGCTGAGAGCAGTGAGAGAAGCAGTAATAGCAAAAGAATTGCCCTACAGAATGAGCTGTTCTCTGGAAGCTTGCAGGTGAGCACCAAGGACATGTTATGGACTCAGATGGAGCCTCGCAAGGAAAGTTTCAAGTCTGGAGAGTATTCTGATGTGCCTGAACCTGGATATGTGGGCATGTCCTGGATCAGGTGTTCAGTGGGTAGAATCAGATTGTGCTGGACCATAGGAAGTAAAGCCATTGTGCCTTCAGCAGTGGAGAGACCAGTGTTTTTCCTGATAGTAATAGTACGATTGGGTCTCTGTTTTAAGAATAGAATGCTGATTCTTTCCCTATACTTGATGGTACTCCCTGGAGGATGGCATTTTTGATGCCTTGGTTAAATTCATTGGCGCTGTGATCTGCTCTCGGCATCACATGCCATTCATCAGGAGGCATGGAATCTGTGTGATGTGTTTCTGAAACAATTCTGGGGCTTGATGGAGTGACGTGAGTGAAGACACAACTGTCAAGCTCAGGTACCAGCTGTGTGACTTCAGACACACCTGGCACCTCACACCAGGCAAACACACCCAAGTGTCCTGGTAGTGATGGACATGAGGAGCTAACACCTCACAACTGCTCCATTTCCGGCTCTGACTAAATTCCATGCCTTGCCTGCAGCCAAAGATGGATTGATATAGGGAAAAAAATGCTAGACCCTATCTTCCCATAAGTTCAGCCGCTGGTGTCAGTCATGATCTAGAACTCTCGCAGGTTCCCCTTATCTCTCTCTTCAATAAATTGCCCACACAAGAAAACCCATCTCGGCTTATAATGAGTTTGACCTAATACACTTGACCTTGTCTGTGAAGTGGAACTGCTTTAAGAATTTCATGTTAAACTTACAAATAGAAAAGTATTAAATAAATAAATAAAATGGGATAGGTGTTAGTAAAAGAAAAACACTCACATAATGCCTGGCACACAGAAAATGCTCAGTTGAAACACATAATGTGACCTCTTAAACCACCTTGTGTAGAGTCTGGTCTTAACTTTTCCTTCCCGTCTTTTCTTTCTTCTTGACATAGCTAAATGTTTATTGTGTGCCAGGCATCTGTTGAAGGGGTGGAGCAGGGCAAGAGACCTGAGTGTCTCTTTCCTCACTGGTCGCACAGGTTACCGCTACTCTGCCCTGGGTGTGGGGCTGGATATGTATAAGCCCACAAGTTCTCTATAACATTTCTTTTTTTTTCACTTTTTTTTGTCCCTGTTTATCATTGCCAGGCCTGCGATTGCTATCCAAGATACCCCAAAGGCTCCAGTCTACTAGCTTTGGACTCCAAGTAGTGACAATTTAGTGCTGTACTGGAGGACCCTTAAATCAAACTTTACTACCAACGATGACCTTGTTTCCTCAATAAAAGCTTTTCATTCCCCACAGAGATCACTGAAATGCTCATACTGCATGATAAATCTTATTAATTCATGCACTGATATAAAAGTCTATGCCATGAATTTGCAGTAGAGTCACCTTGAGCAAGCTAGTGTCCCCTCCATGTCATAAACACAGCACTCCACCCCACATGTGTCCCCTCCCATGTATGAGAACGTGGCCAGTGAGGTGAGTCCTCACGCGGAATCAGAGTGGGGACATCAGAGCGATCCGGAGAATCAAGCAAGCCCAACCCAGTTATGCACACAATTCTTTCAGTTCTTTTGATCTTTGACAAAAAAAAAAGTTTTATTTTCTTACTTCTTTTTTAAATCTAGCCTCCTTTCAGTTCAAGTTCGGGACTTTTATAGCTAACTGGGTTCCTTTGAGGTTTGTCATAGTTTAAAACATCAAGGAAGCTGATTTAGAATTTCTGCAGGATTCCATCAGAAAGCAAGCAAGTTCCTCAGTGAATTTGCTGTGTGTCTGACTTAGAAGCAGATTTTAATCACAGATCTAGGATAATGGAGGAATGAATGTGAGTGCGTGCGTGCGTGTGTGTGTGTGTGTGTGTGTGTGTGTGTGTGTGCATGAGTGTCTAATGTATGTGTATACATGCATATGGAGGCTACAAGTCTACTTCAAATGTCTTCTTCAATTTCCCTCTACTTTACTTTTTGAGCCAGAGTGCCTCATGGAACCTAGACCTTTCTGATTTGACTAGAAAGACTGGCTAACAGTCCTCAGAAACCACTGTGTCTCTCCTTTGAGAGCTGGGGTTAAGGATGTGTGTTGTCTTGCTTGGCTTTTACATGGGAACCAGAATCTGTTCATGACTTCATGCTCATTTGGCAAGAAGCAATGGATAGACTGAGCCATCTTTCCAACCCTGAATTCTTTCTTAAATTTGTCTCCAGTTTATTTCACTCTTTCTTCACATTGCAAAATGGCTAAATAATTTGACTCAGATGAAAAGGGGTTTTGTTTGTTCATTTTTGTTTTTGTCAAAAACATCATGGTAAGATAAATGTAACTGCAAATGTTTTCATGTTGACTTTTCACAATGATTCGTGGACACTACTTCTATTTCATTGACTTTTTTCAATCTCCTAAATTCTGCACCCCATCACATTTAGTATGGGCGTTTAAATAGGCATTTAAACACTTAGATTTCAATCTGAATTTTTTCTTTGTTTTTTGAGATGGTCTCATATGTAGCCCTGGATGCCTAGAATTGTCTCTGTAGACCAGGCTAGTCTGAAACTCACAGGTCTGCCTGCCTCTGCTGGGCATGTGCCCGCCCCCATGCCCTACTAAACCTGAACTTCTTTCTGGCTTCTATTGGCTTTATGACTTATACAACTAGATGACTAAGCTAAGAGAAGAGTATATCTGACTTAAACAAAAAATAATACAAGAATGATGGCTAGAAGTGAATGAGGAATTGAAACTTTAGCAGAACTTGAAATTTATATTTAGTATTACTCTAAAAATTACATTCAATAAGATTTAAAGAAAAGACTATGGTATTTGTATTAATTATAACTATAAATTTTCCCAAGCCTTAAAAGAGATTCAGAAGCACTGTAGCTGAATAAACGAAAGCAAGGAAACGGGTCTATTGAATACTTAACTTGAGAGGGAATTTATTGGGTTAGTGATGGAGAAACCAGAGCATGAGTAGTCTGGGGTCAGAAGAGTTAGTTATTATTCTCTCTCGAATGGAAAAGGGAAAGCAATGGTGAATGCTTCGTTGTGTTCATTAAACTTTTCAGTGTACTAGTATGCATAGTTGTGATGGAAGAAAGAGACGGATCATGGACCTTTGAGGTGGTGTTGGGAAATGGAGATGTTTTCTTCACAGGGGTACCATATCTGGGAAGATCTGCTGGGCTCTTAGGGGAAAGAACCCAGACCACCTGAACCTAAAGGCCTTAGGTTTCCTAATAGCAAGTATGATGTGGGGAGCCCTAGAAGCTAAGAGCGTGTCTACTCTTTTTGTGTAGATAGCACTTCTTTTTGTGTCTACTCAGTAGATAGCACTTCTCTTTGCGTCTACTCAGTAGATAGCACTTCTTTTTGCACTCCTATGCATCCATTCTCTCAGGATATTTGCTGATTGTGGGGGAGAGACCCCGATGAGGGTTGAGCCAGAGGGAGCTGCTTTTTCTCTATTCAGTTTCACTGCAATATAACTGACAAAATTGTATCTGTTGAAGGTAGACAAGTATCATGGATTTAAGTGTGTGTGTGTGTGTGTGTGTGTGTGTGTGTGTGAGACAGGACAAATTAGTCATCTTTCCCCTTCTAACATAGATCTTGAGTATCAAACTCAGATTGTCTGGTTTGGTTGCTGAGACCTGATGGTCCAAGCATTCCAATGTCCTGTTGGTTTTCCAAAACTTTAAAACTATAAATGAGCACATAGTAATTGTTTATATTTGTAGGGTATCACGCATGAACTGAAATTTCCAGAAAATAAAATCTATGGTAAAAATTATTGGACTTACTAATTGAAACCCTGTGATGATAAAGAGCTGGACTGCTGCACACCCAAAGTCAAAGTTATTTTGGACTAGGCATAGTCCCATTAATGGACATTTACTGTCTGCCTCTGTACCTGGCCTAGCATCCTTTTGATTACCAGGTGCAAATTTGATTTGATTACCAGGGCAGGGTAATTATAGGTTTCCTATAAATAAGTGTAAAGGGTCTAGGAATAGGGCATTGGAAAAGTTCTAGGAAATGAAGGTAATTTAGACCCTGGGTCAAATCTTGGAAAGGACCCAAAACTTGTCTGGGGATGTAGCTAGTGTGCTTGCCTAGTGTGCTGGCTAGTTCTGTGGCAATTTGACACAAGCTAGAGTCATTTTTGAATACGGAACCTCAAATGAGAAAACACTAGAATGACCGATGACAAGCCTATGGTGCCTTTTCTTGCTTGATTATTTCTATGGAAGGGCTCAATCCATTGTGGGTAATGTTATCCCTAGGCTGGTGATCCTGGATAGTATAAGAAAGCAGACAAAGCAAGTCATGGGGAGCAAGCCAGTAAGCAGCACTTCTCCATGGCCTCTGCATCAGCTCCTGCCTAAGTTCCTACCCTGAACTTCCTTTGATGATGGCCTGTGATGTGGAAATGTAAGCTCGATAAACACTTTGGTCCCTAAGTGACATATGTTCACGAATGGTATTTTATCACTGCATAAAATCCCTAACTAAGATACCTAGTATGCACATGTCCTGGTTTGATTCCCCAGCATTGTGAAAAGAAGGAGGGTGGATCAGTGGGTAAAAGTCATTTGTCAGTTTTTAAGGAAATGCATGAGACAGTTTTTTAATGACATATGACTTTTCATAACCCAGAGGAATTATAAAAACTTTGTCTCTTTGAAAAATTATTTCCACAAATGATCACTTCAGTTGTTAATGTATAGCAGATGTGGATTTACTGACTACCAGCATCCTGGATCCACAGTGGGGCCTGGATGTTCTTCAATACCATCTTTCCTAGTCTTACTTATGTCTCAGACACTATTCTTCAAAAAGAAGTCTCCGGTGCAAATATTCATTTTCGTCCCTTTTTCTGAGCTTCTCATCAAAGGTCATGTTTACAAGTACCACAGGGAAATTAAGAACATCAAAAATGGGAATCCACTAATGGCTGGATTGGTAATTAAGTGATCACATTAATTCAGATCACCAAAGATAAGAATATACCATCCATCAGACTGACTGAGAGATATTAGTATAAAACGATTTATATAACTACAAATGGAAATATAAATATGAACAAACTGCGACTCAATAGCAAAATAATAACTGAGATATATAAGAAACTCCATGAATTTCCATTGTGCTGAATTTCTATCTTGTCCCAGAGATACCCCCAATTCCAGCTGATTTGATTCTTTTTAATGACTGCACATATTCCACAGTACAGGTGAAAGGCACGATATCCAGTGGTTCTCTTGTTCATGGACACTTCAATTCTTTGTCATTTGAAGCAGCTGCAGCATACATTTCTGTGTATGTGCATATGTGTACGTGTGTGTGTGCACATGTTATGTGTGTGTCTGTAAATTTTTTGTTTGCCCCAAAGCTGACAGAGAGTGTAGACATAAGGAGTTTCTGGAATTTTCCATGGCAGTTCTTCATCTGTAGAAGTTTCTTTGGGCAGGAAAAAATGAGACAACTGCTTAAAGAGACGAATTGTGTCAAGTCACTTTGTAAGAGGACATGGGACTCTGCTGTAATGCAAAATGAAACAAGACTTTTAAAAAGTTTCTCATTTCATCTTGTGGTACTGGGCACATCATCAAAGTAAAGTAATCAAAACAGAAAACAAAAGCATTCTTTTCAAGGAAAATATAAATAAAGACCTTGAATGAGTTGGATGGAAACTGCTTCTTGTTAGAAAAAATTATTTACTACAAAATTAAATGAATTGAAACATTTAGTGTCCTAGCCCCATTTGGGAGGGGTGCATGTCTTAAGGCATAATTTCTCTTGGTAATCATAAACTCGAGATCCATGGTTCTTCATCGTATTGGAAGATAAGTTCAAATATCCTACTGCCTCCTTCAGAAAACTGTAATTGGAGGGGAACACATAGCTAATGCATACTCTTACCTGCACATCAGCCTCTCCGGCATATAGGACTATGTGCACTGTGTTTAAAATGTTTGTGTGACAGAAGGGATTATGAAAATCACCATATACACTAAAATTTGAAGTATAATTTATACTCATGAAAAATAATTAGGGAATGGATCCTTCAAAGGATGTTAAAGGATTGATTATACCAAACTGTTTCCACCATATCTTGTTCATATTTTATATAAACATCATAATATTTACCACAATTTTGTATATTAAATATGAAACCTTGTTTATAAACTCTATCCTGTGCAACACACTGGGGCTACAAGGAACAAAATTAAGACAGTCCCTTTATACCTTCCCCTCACTGCAGTCTGCAGGAAGGGATTGGTTTGTGAAGGATAGCATAGCAAGTACAGTGGTAGGAATTCTGTGAATCTGAATCTGTGAAGTGGGATATTCTACAGTCAGGCATACCCAAACAGAGGTGTGATGGGGAATTTGGCCAAAAAGTATTTCAGACAAGGGTACATACTCAAAATTAGAAAAAAAAAACAGAATGAAAGTTTGTGAAGGCATTGAGATGGTTGAGATAAATATAACATAGATAAGGAGAAATGGAGATGGTGAGAGATCAGAGAATGACCACAGAAAGAAAAGACACAATAGAGCTTTTGTTTCTGCAAGATCAAGCTGGCTGTAGAGTGAGGAACAGCACAGAATAGCTGTCATCTATAGGCTAGCTAAGAAGATGCTGTCAACTTTTCTAGGTGAGATACTAGAGGCCCAAATCAGTAGAACAGTAGTAGAAATGGAATTGATTTTCCAAACCTTCCAGGAGTCTTATTAATCTGAAAGCAGAACAAATAATGGTCCTATGCTTGTTTAGTTGTACAGTCTTTGTTTAAAGTATAGAAAGAAATGAGAGTCGTCAATTCCTTAATGCTAAACAATGTGGAAGAAACAAATGGCAACATGCTGATTCCTCCCAGGGAAAGGTCTAGTGGTTTCGCTGAATAACCAACCCACCATGGATGCTGAGACTCATTATGTGTGTTTAGAAAATGATCCAGAAATAGAGTTCCCTTTGCTATTAAATAACTCTGGTTTTAGAAGTTTTCATGTGAGTCTGTTTCTTGCTCTCATGTTCAAAATGATACCATACAGTGCTTCTTTCGTTTTAGTTGAAAAGCGGACCTTTGTTTTAATACAAGGAAAATAAAAAGTGCCCTATTTGGTAGTGTCACTTAATAAAAGATAAATTGGTCAGATGGAGAAGCACACCGAGAATGTGTCAAGCATAATGACAAAGGGATGGAGAAAAATGTGTGATGAAAATTCTTTCAGCCACAGACTACGAGCACAACACTCTTTAAGAGATAAAGACATCCTAGAGAACATGAAAGACTTTGTTCTACTGTCAAAAGTTTACTAGGGGTGCTGGGCGGTGGTGGCGCACTCCTTTAATCCCAGCACTCGGGAGGCAGAGGTGGGGGGATCTCTGTGAGTTCGAGGCCAGCCTGGTCTAGAAGAGCTAGTTCTAGGACAGGAACCAAAAGCTACAGAGAAACCCTGTCTCGAAAATCAAAAAAAAAAAAAAAAAAAAAAAAGTTTACTAGGGACCAACCAAAGCAGTGGTTCTCGACTTTCCAATGCTGTGGCCTCATGTTGAGATGACCCCAGTCATAAAATTATTTTGTGGCTACTTCATAACTGTAATTTTGTTACTGCTATGCAGTAGTACAGAGCCACGTGGCTAACATAGACAAAAAAAAGGACTAATATAAGTTATAAGAGTTAATAAGAAGCCTGAGCTAATGGGCCAGTCAGTTTATATCTAATGTAGACCTCTGTGTGATTTCTTTGGGACTTAACAATTGTGGGAACCGGGCAGGACAGAAAACCTCAGACAACAATCATGCCCAACACAAGAAGATTAAAGCACTAGCCTGTTAACCACTATCCCCACAGAAGGGGAGAGCAAAAAGTTAATAAAGAAACCTCCTCTGTTCCAAGAAACAAGTCTAAATTCAGATATGAACCTCACGTTTTAATTACTGGAATCATGAATTATTCTACTGAGGGCTTTTACTTATTCCTCTATAACATGTAGGAAAATATCCCTTGGAATGTGCATGCCAGGGTTACACAAGGCACAGTATGTGTTGATTCTAGTAGATGGAACTAGTCAAGATAAAATTAAGTACTCCAGCATTTTATAAAAAGCACTACTGAAGTGATGACAGGAATCAATTGCTGAAGAAGACTGACCCAGTCACCCAACTTTTCAAACAGCATCTAGAAAATATTGTGCTCCTTACTGTACTCCTTTATCAAATTAGTGTATCTATACCATGATTGTAAAGTGAAAAAGTTGCACAAAATTCTACTATACAAAGTGTGTTTGTGTGCTTGTATCCATTTTTCCAAGTCCTGTTATTCTTCATAATGGGGAGAGTTTTTAGTATAAATGGTTAACACTTGTTTAAATCTTGTATGCTACAGGGACAACTATGTCTGGGAATTAAGTCAATGTATTCAGGGCTCAATTTTATGCTTCCTAACATTTAGCTATATTGTTTTTCTATTGGTTTGTTTTATTCTTAGGCAGTTCTTCATTCTTGATGGTTAGAATATTCAGGACAGTATTAAGTTTTTATCATATATAGGCAATTTTAGATGGAAATAGATATTATCATTCCTGATAGCTCACATAAAGGTTCCAAACTGAATCTAACTAACTTGGCTGGTCTAAAGAATTAATTTCTGAACCAATCACCAACCAACTCAATTGTAGCCATTTGTCAGGTCTTCATCTCAGACATTAAATCAGGGTAGGATACAAATAATGAAAAACATGGTACCCACTTGATGTAAGTGGGTCTTCTATTTTGTGTTGATTTCATTGGTTAAATAAAGAAACTACCTTGACCCTTTAATAGGACAGAAAATTAGGTAGGCTGAATAAACAGAACAGGATGCTGAGTAGAAGGCAGTGAGGCAGACACCATGATTTTTCCACCCAAGACAGATGTAGGCTAGAATCTTTCCCCGGTAAGCCACCACCTCGTGGTGCTTCACAGATTATTAGAAATGGGTTAATCAAGATGTGAGAATTAGCCAATAAGAGGCTGACGCTAATGGGCCAAGGCAGTGTTTAAATGAATACAGTTTCTGTGTAATTATTTCGGATGTAAACTAGCCAGAGAGCCGGGGGGCGGGAAGCGTCCCACAGCTCCTTCAACACCTATTTTATTTGCAAAGATATATATATATATATATATATATATATATATATATATATATATATATACATGTTTTAGGGACTACTGTAAGGGTAAATTAAAGTGTATTTCTTCTCTGCTTTAGACTACAATGGCATAAAAACAGCATGGGCCCATGTAGCACTGCAAAGAATCTAGAATAGCTAAAAACAACCTTGGAAAAGAAGAATATAATTAGAAGACCCATATTTTCTGGCTTTGTAACTTGTGTAAGAGATAATAGAATAGGTCAAAGAGTCATCCTTTTTAATAAATACAGCTTAAACAACTGAATATCTGCATTCAAAATGTTGGGTACTTTCTTTGCATCAAATATGAAAATCAGTTTAAATTGAGTCTAGGCCTAAATGCAAGAGCCAAGTCTATAAAACTCTTGGAAGTAATTCAAAGAAAAAAATCTTCATGAACTTAGATATTCCTGAGCTGCCTAAAACATACAAGCAATAAAATAAATAAATGGATAAATCAGACTTCATAAGGATTAAAAGTTTTGTGCTTCAAAGGATGTTATTTTAAATACATGGAAACGCAACCCAAAGAATCAAAAATATATCTTCAAAGCATGTATAGGAGCACAGTGTCTGGAATATTTAAAAAAAAAATTTCAAACCAATGATTAAATGACAAACCTGTTAATTAAAAGCATATAAAGAATACTCATTCCTACAGGAAGATATCCCGGTAGCTCATCACATGGAACATATTCTAACTTTCAGTTTAATACTTTTATGGGACTCCTGAGTGCAAATGAGTGGGATTCTTATTCTAGTTCCTTCTCTTTGGATATTTCCCTTCTGATTTCCAACATTGATGTAGCGGTTTCTGTTTTATCTTTGTATATTTTATTGTTTCATCATTATCTCTTAGAAACCTGGTTCTTTCCAGTGAGAGCCAGAAAAGGGTGGATTGGGATGGGAGGGGAGGTGGTAAGGAACAGGGAGATGAAGAGGGACAAGAAACTATAATTAGGATATGTTGTCGGAGAAAAGAATTCATTTTCAATAAAAGGGGAAAAAGAAAAAAATTATATGGGAGAGTGTTCCAGACAATACATCACCAGGGATGTTAAAACCTCAAGTATACATTATCAGTGCCAATCTTTTAGAATACCTTTAACTAAAAGTGCAAGCAATAACAAGTATTGATAAAGACACAGAAAAGTCAGAACCCTATTGCAAGTTCTAAAGTGATTGTGAACTGCCAACCTAACAGACTGGCAGAACCTTGAAATGTTGAACATAGCGTTTTCATGTGAATTGGTAATTCTTTCTCTGTCATATACTCAAGAAAAATTAAAGTATCTCCATATAAAATATGTGGGCAAATGTACACAGAGATACTATCTATAGACACCCCAAAACCAGAACCAACCCAAAGCCAATCAACAGATGAATACATAAATAATCAATAAAATATGGCCTATGCAGGCATCAAAATAGTATTTAGACAAAAGTTTGGAGTGTCAACACATACTGCAGTGTAGACATATTGGGAAAATTATGGGGAAAAAGAGTTCAGTCATGAAAACCATACATATGCTTCCTTTTCTATAACCTGTCCAAAGCAGACAAACATGTAGATATAAAATGGATTCTTGGCTGCCATTATTTTTTTCTCCCTTTTAAAATCTCCTGCTGATGAGTAGGACGTTTATTTTATGAGAGATGAAGATAAACAAAAGAGTAGTGGTGTTTGCACACCTCTGTGAGCATATGCGGAAGCATCAACATAAAGGTAAAAGAAAAATGAATTTTGTGCTATCTGAAATGTGCCCTCCAATAAAGCTGTTTTTTTTTTTTTTTAAAGAAAGCATATGTTTCCATAGTGGAGTAATGTTTGAGGTATATTTTCACTGTGGGGGTGTGAAACTAAAATATACATTTTCTTGGTAAATCTAAACTGGGAAACAAGAGTCAGACTCATGGCTAAAACGAGCTGAGAGTGACCACAGTGATGCCAGAACTGCCAATAAGCCCTGTCAACTAGGCTAGCTCATCATAGCCCACAGTTTCAAACCTACATCTGTGCAGTTGCTTTTCAGTCCTGTCACTCATGTTCCCATGCAGGTTTTACAATGCTCAGTAAGACTATATACATAGTTTGGCACAATGCTGTTTTTTTTTTTAATTTAAGAATTACCTTGGTATATGAATAAATAAACAACATTTAGGGAAGGAATGGGCACTTACATAAATATAATAGATGGTTTGGTTATTACAGAACTTACTTTGCCTTTGTAAAAACAAAAATATATTTGACAAAGGAAAATAGTAAGTACAGGAGCTTAAATGGGAAGATGAAACAAACAAACAACTCACCAATAAAATCCAAAAGATAGAAATAGTCAAATTTGTTTTATTGATTGAATAGGGCAGAATCTTCCATTCCTAAATAAACTCTTGAGTATACTAAAAGATGATTTCCCACCTAAATATACATAATCATGGAATATATAATATGGAATTTGAATGTTAAAATATTTATTTTTAGTTCTTTTAAAGAAAAGATAAAGACAAAACCATTTCAAAGAAGAATTCAAAGGGAAGATAAATTAATAGACTGGGGATAATTAAAATAAGTTCAAGTATTTTTTATCCACAAAACTGACCTTAGGGAGGGTAGAGGTTACTTTCCAAACTAGATAGAATATATGTGCAGAAATAAAAATATTTTAATGGCTTTAGGTTATTTTCATTGCCTGTAGATTTACAAAATGGATCAAAATGATGAAAACATAGGATCAGATAACTGCTGAATATATACAAAGATTGTTTTTACTGACTGAACATTTGTTTTAAAATATTTTAGCAATCACAAAGTATCTGCAATTTTTTACACATTTTACACTAATTGTGCTAAGAATATCATCGTATATGCCATGTTTGGTTGATATTCATGGGAGGCCTGCCCTTTTCTGAGAAACAGAGGAGGATTGGATGGGGAGGACAAAGGGGAGATGGGGGGCAGAGAGGGAAAGAAGGAGGGGAAATTGTGATTGGGAGGTAAGATAATAAGAACAAAAATAAGAATAACATCTTAAACACAGAGGAAACATAGATCTTGGCTGTGGAGTTACTAGTGCAGTGACTCACTGCAGGTGTGGAGACCCAGTAGCTTCTATCATTCTGAGTCTAAGAGGCAGAGCTGGCTGTTAATACAAGACTATATAAAGCGGGATCTAATGAGAAGTTTGAAAATATAATAAATAGGAATAAATATTAATTCATTTAATTAAACATATATTAATTAAAGTAAATAAACAATAAAATGGTACTTCACTGGTTAGCGTTTTATAGACTTTGAGCCTTGATTATATGTGGGTCATAAAATCAAGAATTCGTGACAGATTTCGGAAAATGGAATGGAACAGAAGACATGAAAGTGCATCTTGTCCAGAGAAGTAGGAAGCAAGGGGCCACACCTGCAGTTCTAGCTCTTAAGGGCCATGTGGGAGTGGGAGGGCGTTGCTATGCATCTGAGGTCACTGGGGACTGTGTAGTGTTTCCCAGGCCATCCAGAATTACACAGTGAGAAGTTACTTCAAACACTAAATCAATCAAACAATCAAACCTTTGAGAAGTTACTTCAGACTCTAAATTAATCAAGCAACCACACCATTGTTTTATAATATTTTAATATCAGTTGGTACGGGGATATATATATATGCGCAGGTGTAGACAGGCTCTGGATTGCATGGGAGCTATCTTTCCACCAGCTGTCAGTATGTTAGCTTCTCTTCTAGTCACAATGATAGGATATCCTGATGAAAAGCAACTCGGTGGAGAAAGTATTTGTTTGGCTCATAGTCTGAGGTGACATTTTATCCTGGCTGGACATTCAGCAGAGGGAGCTTGAGGCAGCTGGCCACACTGTTTCCATATTCAAGAAACAGGGAATTCTGAATTCTGGTGCTCAGCTCACTTTCTCCTGTGTATGCAGTCCAGAATTTCAGCCCAGGGAATGATGTCACCAACAGTGGGTGTGCCTTCTTACCTCTAATAACCTACTCTATTAATGTAATCAAAGTAATCCCGAGCATGTGCATCCAAACGCCTACCTCGTCAATAATCCTAGCGCTCATTCGTTTGACATGTGAGATTAATCACCAATCAGAGTAGTTGGGAAGTCACAGCTGCCGTTGGCATCTAGCCGGTTTGGGAGGACTGTCTATTGACTCTTCCCTGAACCGAACATGAGTCACCCCTGAGCAAGAGCCTCTGAGCCCAGAGGTCAGTGCCAGATACGGTTCTCAGATCTCCTGGTGTAAGTAAGAACAGGTCTGCTTGAGCTCAACTCCTGCTGAAACTCACAGCTCAGCGTGTATTTTCATTGCCATTCTTTGGCATGTGCTCTTGTTAGGGGAAGGAGTCTCTAAGGGAGACTATAGGCTAAGGCAGGCACAACTCTGAAAACTCAAATTTTGGACCTATTGAACCATATTTATGAAATGTTTTACATGTTACGTGATATCAAATCATAGCCTCATGTTTTATTTGGTGAAATGCTGGTTATTTATCTCTTTATACTGAAGTAATTTTAATTCTAATTGGGCTCTAGTAGTCTGAGCATCCGCATCCACAAATATGTCCTTCCCATGAGTGGTGCCAGCCAGTGGGCTGAATGGTAACAGCTCCTTGGAAACGGGCAGAAAGGTCATAATGTTTTCTTACATCTAAAACATATCTGTTCAATATGCTGTCAGTTGCTGTGTGTGCCAGCTCATCTTCTTACGGCACAAAGTGATTCCCCTGCACAATGCCTTGCCATTCCCGTGTAGAAATCCCAGGGCTGCCACTGTTAATCTCAGAGCCACGTGGAATGACTCCAGGAACCAGGTCTGCACTTTCTTAATTTGTGGCCCTCTTCAAAATGTCTTTCAGTTAAGAGCTGCAATTGAAATAGGCATTCCTCTCAGCTCCTCCAGGACCATGCTTTCAAAACCATTAAGTTCAGCCTTTCAAAGGCCAGGCCTGGAAAGTCAGATACATCCAAGATGGTTTCATTTTGAAGTCCCTTGAACTGAAGCCCAAACTTGAATCTTTTTCATGTCCCCAGAACAGATTTCTTCCTAGTGGGTCTTGGTGCTCCAGGCAGCGTCAGGGGTGGGCTTATTCTCAAGGCGAGGGTCTCAGGTTGTGCCAGTCATTGGTCTTACTTTTCATACCTATGATCCTGAGATGGTTAGGCCCTGAGCAATGATTAGAATGCCCTCGAGGTATCTTGTTATTCTGATGCAAAGCACTCAGCTTCATTTTCACCCCCTTTCCTGTATTTTCCTTGAACATGCCACTTTCCCGTTGTCTTTCCTTCAACTGGAAAATCAACAAGTACATTTCAATCCTCTGAGGATAGGTTTCCATTTCCTTTGATTCCTGACAATTTCTTATATGTGCATAGTAGATGATGATCACACACACACACACACACACACACACACACACACACACGCCCACATCCCTCCCTCTCCCGCTGTCAGCCTTCTTCCCAGCATGCTTCTTTCCTGCTTCCGTGTAGGCATGCTGAGGAAGCACCTGCGACTGCTGAATGTCAGCTCGTCCAGATACGGCTCTGCATCTGTTCACAGGAAACAGATTCCGAACCCTCAAACTGCGGCTGTGACAGCAGCAACAGAGATTGCTATGATGCTAGCTGTCCCCGTGATCTCCAAGTGTCAGCTCTGCTACAAGGAGGATTTTATTTAATTTTCCCCCGCTCCATGAAGTATGAACCTTATTGTCCCTGTGTTATAGCTGGATTCGTTAGTCTGTGTCACGGTACACAAGGCGTGAGCAACAGAGCTAGGACCTGAGCCTGTTTGTTTTAGAGCAGTCCAGGGATTGTCTCCACTTTCCTCCTTTTCTCTGTCCACCTCCTTTCAGGAGTCTTTTATTTATTTATTTATTTATTTATTTATTTATTTAGTAAAAATATCCACTTCCTCCCCTCCTCCCACTGACCTCCCCCTCCCCCCTCCCCCACCCTCCCTCTCCAGTCCTAAGAGCAGTCAGGGTTCCCTGCCCTGTGGGAAGTCCAAGGTCCTCCCCCCTCCATCTAGGTCTAGGAAGGTGAGCATCCAAACAGACTAGGCTCCCACAAAGCCAGTCCATGCATAGGATCAAAACCTAGTGCCATTGTCCTTGGCTTCTCAGTCAGCCCTCATTGTCAGCCACGTTCAGAGAGCCACGTTCAGAGTTTGATCATATGCTTGTTCAGTCCCAGTCCAGCTGGCCTTGGTGAGCTCCCATTAGATCAGTCACACCGTCTCAATGGGTGGATGCACCCCTTTGTGGTCCTGACTTCCTTGCTCATGTTCTTTCTCCTTCTGCTCTTCATTTGGACTTGGCAGTTCAGTCCAGTGCTCCAGTGTGGGTCTCTGTCTCTATCTCCATCCAACACCAGATGAAGTTTTATGGTGATATGCAAGATATATTCATCAGTGTGGCTATGGGATAAGGCCAGTTCAGGCGCCCTTTCCTCAGCTGCTCAAGGAACAAGCTGGGGACATCTCCTTGGACACCTAGGAACCCCTCTAGAGTCAAGTCTCTTGCCAACCCTAAAATGGCTCCCTTAATTAAGATATCTACTTCCTGCTCCCATATCCACCCTTCTTCCATCTCAACCATCCCCTTCCCCCAAGCTTTCCCCAATCCTCCCCTTCTCTCTTCTCTCTCCCCATCTCCCCTTACCCCACCCCACCCCCACCCCCGTGCTCCCAACTTTTGCCAGATGCTAGCCATAAATAAAGGACATTGAGCCTATAATTCGTGATCCTAGAGAAGCTAAATAAGAAGGTGAACCCAAAGAACAGCATACAGTTATCCTCCTGGATACTGGAAGTAGACAAGATTGCTTTGCAGGAGTCTTTTGTGACTGTTGCATTACCTGTGAGCTCATGCAGGAGACAGGAGTAGTGAGAGAGTTAAAACTCCACTGCACAAAGTCACTTCTGTGTTGTTTGTGGACCAATGAGATCCCATGAACTTGTGTTTTCATCTCTGTCTTTTATAGGGATACGGAAGTAGAATCCAGAAGCATTTCCATCACAGTGCTAAGCCTGGACTTGCAATAGGGGTGAAACGTCCTGCAACTTGTGGCTAATCTTCTCATTGGCACAGGGTATGGAGCACAAACCAAAGGAAACATTTTCTAGTCTGTGTATCCTGCATAAACAGATGTTTAAAAGTACACTTGCCTACACTTACCCAGCATAGACATGAGACCCAATTAAGCTGAAATTCCATGGAAAGCCATCCAAAGCCCCTAGTTTACTCATCCAGTATAAACACTGTAAATGAATAAAATGCAGTGTGTTTAAACATAGAGAAATGGTTCCTTAAATTCAAGTAATACAGATTTAAACACTGGAGGAGCCAGAAGTGATAGGCAATTTGTTGTAATTGGAAGAGCAATTAATTTAGAAAGGTATATGGTATGAGAATATCCAAAGGTCCTTATCCCAGGAACAAAGAATATTAACATTTTGCCATATTTGCTTTAAAACTTAAAATAGAAATAAAAGTAAAAGTCAGGTAAAATATGAGAGAAAGATGATGTGTCTCTGCTGCCTTCCCAACCCTATCCCTTCCTCCGCTCTACTTCTCCAGAGGCAGCTTCCCTTAGGAACTTGGGGGCCATCACTCCAGTCCATGTTTTCATTTCTCCCTGGATAGCCACAAGTCAAATGTAGTACTGTCTTTAATTTAAACTTTATAAAAATGGCTTACTTTCCATTGCGTATTCTGGTTTGTGTGTGTGCTTACTAAGTACAGCACTTAATTCATATCTGTCGATTCATGTTGTCCTGTAGTTCTCTGTACCACAAATTTATTGTTCATATATTTCCATCTCAATAACACATGGTGCTCCCATCTCTAGCCTGATTCTTTTTCCTTATTACAAGCATGGCTCCTTGTTGGCACAAACATGCATTTTCCTGGAGTTATACATGCCTCAGAGTGAGCTTGCTGAGTCATAGGTGTGCACATCTTTAATGCTGCTACACAATGATCAGATTTCCCTCCAAAGTGGTTGTGTTATATTGCCCTGATGCCAGAAGGCTTTAGAGTCCCCTTTATAAGTTTTACGGACACTTCATATTGTCTGGCTTTTGAATTTAGTAGCTCAGATTTCATTTCTAAAATTTTCTGGCCTTTAGGTTATATACAAGGCGCAAACCAAAGTGGGGCTTAGCATATATATTTTGTTTGTTTGTTTTTTTCTTTTTCTTTTTCTTTTTTTTTTTTTGAGACAAGGTTTCTCTGTAGCTTTGGAGCCTGTCCTGGAACTAGCTCCAGTAGATCAGGCTGGCCTTGAACACAGAGATCTGCCTGCCTCTGCCTCTGCTCCTCAAGTGCTGGGGTTAAAGGCATGTGCCAACACCACCTGGCCCTTAACACACATTTTTAATTATCATTAATAAAAAAATGGTACATCAGATCACATTTATATCAGATACATCTTGATGAGTGTTTTGGTTATGAGACATTATAATGGGACAAAACAATTCTTTTTTATTGTAGATATTTATTAAGCCAAACAAACACTAGGAAATACACACAGACTTAGAAAATATTAATTGTTGTTTTGCATCATTTCCTTGTTTTGTACAATATCAACTACATGTTTTGTTCTGTTTTTTTTTTTTTTCTAGCATTTGGCATCATGCTAGCATTGCCTGTTTCTCTTTCATTTGTTTGTAGAAAAGCTTGCTTGGTACAGAGGCTCATCAACAGTACCTAAGACATGGTAGTCATGTTACAGTGCTTACTTCACACAGTTCTGGAGAAGCGTTTTATGTGAAACTAAAATGAGAAGTCCCCCAAAAAATAAGGAAAAAAAGTGAAAGTATGATGCAGGGCAAAAAAAAAAAAAAACCTGTTAGAAAATAGACTTTCCTCTAGATGTAGCATTAGAAATCAATATTTTCTAATGCTTGTGATGATGAAATACATAACATCTCAGTTGATAATACCTGAGTGGCTAATCCATAAAACTGTACTTGTGTGGTTTGATATTGATTGTACTTTCCCTTTTCTTTAGATGTATGAATGGTATACCAGTTCATGGCGTGGATGCGGTAATTGTGTAGTGTTTACGGCTGTAGTTCATAAGACAAGTGTGACACTTAGAAGCTTGAGAGAGAATGAAGACATGCAATGGCCTGCTTCCTTCCTTCCTTTTGCCTTCGTGTGGACCCAAGAAAGATGGTTTAAAACAGAGAACCCCTTCCCTGGAGGCCTCTCCTGCCAGGAAAGCAGGCAAGCTAACTGCGCATCTCCATCTCTGCCTCCATTTCCTCAAGCCAGTTTCCCAGTCACATCCCCAGCTCTGCAGCAGAATAGCTGCTGCAGTCTCCCTTCCCCTCTTGCACCCATCTCCAGTGGACCTCACAGATGGGTCCCTCCAAACTTCCTTCCTCCCCACCATTGATTTATCCTACCCCCAACTCCAGCAGGCACTCCCCAGGAACCCACAGGTCACTCTGACTATGGAAGCAAGATAGTTAACCACAGATCTTCCCTTTCCCCTTCATTCCTCCAAGTCTAATGCCCCAGGCTCATCCCCAGTTCTGTAGAAGACCTTCTGTTGCGGCTGCTCCACACCCCCGCCCCCATTCCCAGGTGACTAAATACTTGGATCCTGGTAGGACACCCTGCTTTCCTCCCTCTTGTGAAGCCCCTCCACCCCTTCTAGCCCATCTCCATCCCTAAGTCTCAGGTCCCTATACCTAGAAACACATTTTACCTGGTACCTTCAGTACCCACACCTCTTAGGACACCAGAAGACAACACACAGCCACCACACTCTTTGATGAATCAGAGAGGGCAACACACCAAGGAACAAAATACCCACACAACAAAGACAACACCAGATATCAGTACCTGGAATTATATTTGTCCAAAAACTAAAACACAAACTACACCCAGGACGTTATGTCTCTACCAGAAACTAGCGAGCCTACCCCAGCAATCCCTGAATATTCCAACCTAGTGGAAGCGCAAGTAAAGGCATGAAAACAGCCTTTATGACTGTGGTGGGGGTGTTTAAAGAGGAAATGAATGAGTCCCTTAATGAAATGAAAATATAAACAATGGAAGAAAATAAATGAAATCATTCAAGACCTGAATGTGAAAATAGAATCAATATAGGAAATCCAAACTGAAGAAATTTGTAAAAGAAAAATCCAGGAACTTAAACAAGGTCCCACAGAGGCAAGTTTCACTAACAGAACACAAGAAATGGAAGAGAGAATCACAGGCATTGAAGACATGACAGAGGTGGACATATCAGTCAAGGAAAAGGTTAAATCTAAAAATCTTATGGCTCAACACATCCAGGAAATCTGTGATGCCACGAAAAGATTAAATCTAAGAATAATAGAAATAGAAGAGGGTAAAATGCACAGGTTAAAGGCACAGAAAATATTTTCAACAAAATCATAGAAGAAAATTTTCGTAAACTAAAGGAGATGCCTATAAAAGTACAATAAAGATACAGAGTACCAAAAAGACTAGAGAAGAAAAGAAAGTCCCGTTGGTGCATAATAATCAAAACACTAAAATAGAGAATAAAGAAAGAATATTAAAAGCTGACAAGGGAAAATCAAGTAACATATAAAGACAGACCTAGGAGAATTACATCTTACTTATCAGTGGAGACTCTAAAAGCCAGAAGGTAGTGGACAGATATGCTACATACTCCATAAAAGCCTGCCCAGACTACTATATCGAGTAAAACTTTCAATACAACAGATGCATAAAACAAGACATTCCATGATAAAACAATTTTAATCAATATCTATCTACAAATCCAACCTACAGAAGGTGCTAGAATGTAAAGAAGTTACATACATCCAAGAAAACACAGGGAATAAACAATACCAGACCAGCAAAGTCAAAATAAGGGAAACAAACACACATACAAGAACAGTAACAAAGTTGCAAAAATCAATAATCATTAGCATTGATATTTCTGAACACCTACTGTCTCAATTTCCCCAATAAAAAGACATAGACTAGCACAATGGATGTGAAAACAGAACTCATCCTTGTGCTACATCCAAGAAACACACCTTAACATCAAGTATAGACATCTCTTTGGGGCAAGGGTTAGAAAAAGATACTCACAACAAATGGGTCTAAAAACCAAGATGGTATAGCCATTTTGAGGTCTGGCAAAATAGACTTCAAACAAAAACTCATCAGAAGAGATAGGAAAGAATGTTACATACTCATCAAAAGAAAAAAATCATCCATGAAGAGGATATTTCAATTTTTAACATCTATGCTCCAAACACAAGGGCAACCAAATTTATAAAAGAAACACTATTATAGCATAAGTCACATACTGACCCTCACACTCTGATAACAGGGGACTAAATGCTCCACTCTCATCCATGGGCAGAGCATCCAAGATAACACTAAGCAGAGAATGATAAATCTGGCTACAGTTATAAACAAATGGCCCTAACAGCTGTTTGCAGAACATTTCATACCCAAACACCTTCTTCTCAGCACCTCAGCGAACTTTCTTCAAAATTGACCACATAGTTGGACACAAAAAAAGTCTCAACAAATATGGTGAAATTGAAATAACACCCTGCATTCAATCTGACCACCATGGATAAAAGCTGGATATCATCAACAGAAATCTTATAAACTCAGGGAAACTGAGGAAGTCTCTACTGAAAGAAAAATGGGTCGAGAGAAATTAAGAACAAAAATGCAAGGCAGTGGTGGCAAATGCCTTTACCCCAGCATTTGGAAGGCAGGGGAGGAAGATCTCTGAATCAGAGACCAGCCTGGTCTACAACACAACAAATTCCAGGAGATACAGGACTACATAGGGAAACCCTGCTTGGAAAAACCAATTAATACTACTACTACTACTACTAATAATAATAATAATTAATAAATTTTATTATAAAAATATAATTAAAGTCTTATTTTTTAAAGAAATGAATCAAAGACTTTCTAGAATTGAAATGAATGAGAATAAATTCGCAGCATACCTAATAAACTTACGTGATACATGAAGGTTATTCTAAGAGGCGAATTCATGGCACTAAGTGCCTACATTAAAAGAAATGGAGAGACCTCATGCTAGCAACTTAACAGCACATATGATATCTCTAGAACAAAGAGAAGAAATGACATCCAAAAGGAGTAGGTGGTAAGAAATAATCAAACTCAGTACTGAATCAATAAAATATAAACAACAACATAAAACAATAAAAGAACTGATGAAACAAAGTGTTTGTTTTTTGAGAAAATCAGTAAGATTAGCAAATCCTTAACCAAATTAGCTAAAAGGAGGAGAGTACATAGCCAATAAAATTAGAAATGAAAAGGGGGACATCACAACACAACAGACAACAATGAAATCCAGAAATCATAGGGATATACTTTAAAAATTTGTACTTTACCAAATTGAAAAATCTGAAAGAAATCGGTAATTTTCTCCCTATGTATATTACTTTCCACAGTTAAATCAAGATCAGATAGGCAGTTTAAACAAAACTTTAACCGCAAGTGAAATACAATCACTCATCAAAAGTCTCATATATATATTTATTTATATATATTTAGGACCAGATGCTTTTAGCACATAATTCTACCAGGCTTTTAAAGATCCTAATACTCCTTAAATTATTCTCCAAAATAGAAACAGAAGGAACACTGCCCAATTCATTTTATGAGACCACAATTATCCTGATACCCAAACCACATAAAGAGAAAACCAAGAAAGAGAATTATAAAACAATTTCCATTATGAATGTAAATACAAAATACTTAATAAAATAGTTTCAAATCAAATCCAAGAACACAACAAAATATCATCCACCGTAATCAAGTAGGCTTCATTCTGGAGATCCAGAGATGGTTTACCACTTGTAAACTCATAATTGTAATCCATCATAGATTTATAAATACAGAAAGACAAAAAAACACATGATCATCATCATTAGATGCAGAAAAGGCCTTTGACAAAATACAACACCCCTTCATGATGAAAGAGATTTTTTAATTAATTATCTTAATAATTAATTGTTTGTTTAAAATAATTATTTTAAATAATTTATAATTAATTAATTTTTAGTCAGTCTGGAGAGAGTAGGGATACAAGAGACATACCTCAACATAATAAAGTCAGTTTACAAGAAGCTCATAGTCAAAACCAAATTAAATTGAGAGAAACTCAAAACAGTTCCATTAAAATCATGAACATTTCCATTCTCTCCATATCTCGTCAATATAGTACTCAAAGTCATAACTACAGCAATAAAACAACTAAAGGAGATCAATGAGGGCACAAATTACAAAGGAAGAAGCCAACGCATCATTATCTTCAGATAATAGGATGGTAGACATAAGTGACTCTAAAGATTCCATGAGGGAAATCCTCCAACAAAGTAGCTGGATAAAAATTAACTCACAAAAATCAATAACCCTCCTATATACAAATGACAAATAGTCTGAGAAAGAAGTCAAGGAAACAACATTTTTACAACAGTCTCAAATAATATAAAATAACTCGATATATCTAAGGAAGTAAAAGACTTGTATGATAAATGATTCAATCATTGAAGAAAAAATTGAAGAATATATCAGAAGATGGAAAGATCTCCATTGCTCATGAATCAGTAGGATTAACATAGTGAAAATGTTCATCCTACCAAAAGCAATCTACAGACTCAATGCAATTCCCATCAAAATTCCAACACAATTCTTCACAGATCATTAAAGGAAAATTTTCTGTTTCATATGCAATCACACACACACACACACACACACACACACACACACACACATCAAACAAACTAACAAGTGCGTAAAATGATCCCAAATAATATAAGAATCACTAGAGGTATCATCATCCCCAATTTCAACTTGTACTGCAAAGCTGTAGTAATAAAAGTAGCATATTATTGGCACAAAACCAGACACGTTGATCAATGGATTTGAATTGAAGACCCAGACATAAACCTACATACATATGGACACCTGGTTTTTAATAGAGAAGCCAGAAATATTCACTGAGGAAAATAAAAGAAAGGATCTTCAACAAATGGTGCTGGCCAAACTGGATGGCTGTATGTAGGAGAATCCAAACAAATATAGCCATCATATTTATTGGGCTGTACAAAACTCAACTCTGAATAGATCAAAGACAACAACATAAAGCCAGGTACATTGAACCTGATCGAAGAGGAAATAGGGGATAGACATAAACTCCTTGGCACAGGAGACAACTTCCTGAACAGAATACTGTTAGCACAGGCACTAAAATCAACAACTAATAAAAGAAACTGAAAAGCTTCTTCATGGCAAAAAGACACTGTCATTCAAATAAAATGACAGCCTACAGAATGGGAAAAGATTTTTATCAACTACATAGCAATTAGAAGGCTAATGTTCAAAATACTATAAAGAACTCAAGAAACTAGATATCAAGGAAACAACCGAGTTTAAAAATGGGATACATATCAAAACAGAGAATTCTCAATAGAGGAAACAAATGACTGAGAAACATTTAAAGAAATGTTCAGCATTCTTAGCCATCAGGGAAATGCAAATGAAAACTACTCTGAGATTTCATCTTATACTGGTCAGAATAGCTAAGATCAACAAAACAAGTGACAGCACACGCTGGGGAGGATGGGGACCAAGGGGAACACTCACCATTGCTGGTGGGAGTGCAAATTCATACAGCTATTATAGAAATCACTGTGGTGGTTGGTGGTTCCTCAGGAAGACAGGAATTGATCATTCTCAAGATCCAGCTAAATCACTCTTGGGTATATACACAAAGAATGTTTCATCCTAACACAGAGATACTTGCTCAACCCTGTTCACTGATGCTGTATTCATTACAGTCAGACACTGAAAACAACCTACATATCTTGCGACAGAAGAATGAATCAAGAAAATATGGCACATTTACACCATGGAGAATTACTTAGCCATTAAAAAAATGACAACATGGAATTTTTAGGCAAATGGATGGAACTAGAAAAACAATCATCCCAAGTTACCCCAGACTCAGATAGACAAATATAGTATGCATTCATTTATATATGGGTATTGGCTCTTAAGTCAATGATAATCAAGCTAAAATCCATAGAACCACAAAGGTTAGGTTTAGAATGATTAGAGTGAACAGATACTCATCAGGAAAGGGAAATAGGATGGATCAATATGGATGGATATGGCAGGAAGCTGGAAAGGGAGTAACAAGTGGGGAAGAGGAGAGGAGAGGGGTTTGTGGGAGGGAATATGGAGAAAGAGAGCTAAAATTAAGAGGCATTTGATGGATAGTATTGAAAGCCAATACAGTAGAAACTGCCTAAAACATATACATATATGAAAGTGATCTAAAAGAAATTGCCATACAATGGGAGAGACAGAGCCCCAACTGGCCACCACTTGTTATTGAACAAAGCTTCTAATACTTAGATGGAATTATTTGAGTTGTTGACCAAAGGGGCCCCACAGGAATCCCTAAACAGCCTGGGCTGTTGCCCAGACTGTAAGTTGCTCTCCATGAACTGACAACAAGTCCCCATTGTTGAAAACAATACCTACATAATACACTGAACATGCAGATTTGAAGCTGGTGCCTACATAGAACCTCCACCCCAACTTTTCCAGCATCTTTGCTACAGGAAGGTTCTCTCCATGCTATCAAAAGAGAAATGTAAGCAGCAAGCCAGACATAAACCATTTATCTACAATGATACATGCAAGGTATGTTAAGAAAATGGTGGTACTAGTTTGTGGGAATAACCAGCCAATATCTGATTTGACTTAGGCCCACCTCATGAAATGGAAACTATACCCAGCAATGATTGGGTGAAAAGAACCTGAGGCTAGATGGCTCAGGGACCTAGGGCAAGACCAAATGATACTGATCTAAAAGAGAAAAAATAAACAATGAAAAAAACCTAAAAACATAGCTTAGTGATAAAATGACTCCTAACGATATACCGCTATACTGACAGATGAGAGCCTTGCTTAATCATCACCAGAGAAGCTTCCTCCTGCAGCAAATGGGAATGAATATAGAGATCAACAGCCAGAAATGTGGAGAGTGAGAGACCTTGGAACACTCAGTCTTAAATAGGAGGTCTCCACCAAATATCTCCCATAAGAGCTTAGGGCACTCCATAGAAGAGGAAGCTAAAAGAATGTAAGAGCTGCAGGAGATGGAGGACACCAAAGAAACATGATCACAGTGCAAATGAACTCACAGAGATTGACGCAGAGGCATAGGGCCTGACTTCTGCATGTCTCTGTTATAGCTTCCAGGTTAGCGTTTTATGGGATTTTTTAAGTGCATGAATAAGAAGGTCTCTGACTCTCATGCCTCCCCTTGGGCTCTTTGACTTCTATTGGTTTGTCTTCTTTAACTTCAAAGTGATAATTTTGCTTTATCTTATTTTAGTTTGTTATATTTAAGAAAATGAAGAAATGAATGAATGGATGAAAACATAGCCACCGGGGTAAAGGTTAACAACTGAACTGTCATTTATACCGGTTGGGGGGAGGGAAAATCAGTTTACTACAACAGAATCACACTGGGTTTATCAACCTCTCCAGGGCTGACTTCGTGTTCAGGAATAGTTAACCAAAATATAATGGACTCTATAGTTTTATATGTGTGCTGTTATTTGGCTTGAGTTTGATATTTTGTTTAGCCTTCTGTGTTTGGTTTTGTTTCTGTTCTTTTATTATTATTTTTGGGTGTTGCTTTATCGATTTGGGCTGTGTTTGCTATAGTATTGGGGTTTTTTTTGTTTGTTTTTTGAGAAAGAACTCAAATTTGGCTGGGTATGGAGGGGAGAGGATCTGAAAGAACTTGGGGGCAGGGAAGAATATACTCCGTGTATATTTAAATTTAAAAATGGTTTTAAATAATGTAAAATATAAAAAAATTAAAAAATAAACAAAATCCAATAGTTCATGACAACAGAACTTAGAATTTAGGGGACACGGAAAAACAGTCAGTCGAAAGCTTTTGTTTCCCGTTTGGAACAGGACTCATCAAGACAAAATGCAGGGTGTGCCGCTCCCTCCACAGATGGCTCTTGCTTCCTCTGCGAACCGAGCCATAGCTCTTCTCATAGTAATGTCTTAGCTCCACTGCTTCGCGTCACCTGCTCTTTGGGGCTTCACACTTAGACCACCACACCAACACCTCACTAAATCCTCCTCTCAGATGACATTTTGACCAAGTCAGTGTGATGCCAGGAAAAGGATTCATTTCTATCTTGATTATATGCATGAATATTGTACTTTATTTCACTATGCTGTTTTGTTTAAAGAAAAAAAAAAACACCAAATATCTGAGTAAAATTAATGTGCCAGAATGATGTGTCATGCTTATTCTGTTCTTTCATTTAACAAGTGTTTATGATTACCTTTCTATCCACCAAAAAGCTCACAGAATTCACTCTTTTTCTTGGCATTGCCAATCCAGTCACAAGGCGCTTCTTTCATTAGACATAAACTATGCAAAGAAATGGAACCAGCATAGCTAATTACAAAAAAAAAAGAAACATGTTTAACTAAAAACCAGTAGCAACGGTAAGAGTGGGAGGCGTCTTCCCATTTCATGTTCATTAAAGTATGAAAAGCCACATAATAATGTTTCTCTTTGGTCTTATCTAACAGGTAAGTTGTTTTACCTTTGGAATTTGGGTGTTTTCAACATACAGTTTTAATTCAAATCAAAATGATTTTGGTTGATTGTTCTGTGTTTTTAGTACCTTTCCTTCCCACTGGATTATTAGTTTCTCATGTGTCATCTCATTAATTTCAGTGCTTGCAAATGCTGAAGATGACTCTAGCTTTTAAGAGGACAGGGAAATTATTACCTAGAGGAAAGACTTTAAGAGATTCCCTTGAAAAAAATATGTCTCAGTTACTTAAGCAACATGCTCCAACCTGTGAGCTTGTGACATCCTGTTTTCATCCTTTGAGACCCGTTAAAGCCTTTCCCCAACCCCTCTTTTCCCCTCTCTACTGTATTGGGATGGTTCACTGGAGTTGACTAGGAATCTTCTCAGACACAAATTCCCCTTGGTTATTCTGCATTGTCCATTCCTTGTTGATGAGGCGACATTTAAAATGATGAGAATGATTGCCAAAAGCCTCAGCTTTTCACGATTGACTGGTAAAGTGCATGATATACTTGAGAGAGGTGTCTTTAGGAAGCCCACTCCTGCATATAATGAATATATAGGAATAAATAGGGAAAGTTAATGTATAGGAATACAGTGTTAAATAATAAGGCATCAGGTGGGAACAAAAACAGAGTAAAGAACGATGAATGCTACGATGGCAAGCAGCTGCTTCCGCGCTGGGTCCTCACATGGAAGCAGATGGCTCCTGGTGCATGGTAAGCAGGTAATCCACCTCATTTGGAGATCGTGGGATAGAATAAAGAGTTGGCTATTTGTTACAGAGCAGGTTTACCAATGTGACATAATTTAATACATCGCTTAAGCAAATACACGGTTAAGCTGAAGGACTGATTAAGTCATCTCAATTTAAGCTTTGAAGCCTCTTCAGGATTCATTTAGCTGCATCTGCCTATTATGGACGGAATATCTATATTTACTTAGAATTCACACATCAAATCTCTAAGCCCTCATGCAATGTCCCTGGGTGAGAGCCCTGGAAAGTAATTCTATTTAGGGAATACTGGAGGGTTCTCTATGATGAGACTGAACTCCCATAGGACAATGAGGAGACAGGGAAAGAGGATGGCTCTCCACGAAGCGGAAGGATGTCCTCACCAGCAAAGAAACTAACGCCAACTTGATGTTGAACTTTCCAGTCTCCAAAAGTGTAAAAAAATCTTTCTGTTGTATAATTCATCTCATTTATGGTATCTGGTATAGTTGGCTGAACCAGATAAAACACTACCTATTCATATTTTTTAATTTAAAGTTACACTGATTAACTAACTGTATTCAGTAAATGTTTTGTATTTGCCTGTGGAATGGCTTAAAGTTCTAAAATGTTTGTGTATAGAAATCAAGAAAATGTTGTGTTTTGCTTTTGATAGAATTACTTTATGTTTGATTCAAAGTATGAGTTTTTCATTGAAAAATGACATCTTTCTGTCATTTTAACATCTGCCACTGTTTAAACAGTGAGTAGTGTTTCTTGTAGAAAAACATTTAATTTTTACACACTGAGTCAATTCTTGTTGTATTGGTACATAGTTTTTGTCCAGGCAAAAAAGGGAGGGGGAAGAGTATTAAACCACGGTCTTCCGCAACAAATAAGTCAACACTATGACATTGTGCTCATTGTGTCTGGCATAATCAGGAGGAAGACGAGCAATTCCTTATGAGTAATTCCATGAAGAATGTTCCCCTAAACCTCTAAAGATAAGAGGAAAAGAGAGGTCTGGGGAAATCGCATGTTTCATGGAGAAAGGAAATAGTTACACAAAGTTTTTAATATAATAAAGATGAAAGTTAAAATATTTCATTGATCACAAATAAATAATCATCTTTGCTTTAAATTTGCCTTTTCAGAATGGTTTGGTGATGACAATGATGCTAGCTCAGGTTGCTAAAAGAAAGGACAAAAGTGTTTTAATGGTTACCATTTTGCATAAGGCAAAGAATTATTTGAAGTTCAGACAACATAGAGTAGTTCAGAAATAGCCTTGTAAAAGTATTTCAGGGCACATCTCCCAGATGCTCTGACTAAGAATTACCACCGTCGTGAACCAACCAGACTCTTCTACAAGGACACTGATTTCTTCATAGGTTTCATCCCCGTTCTAGATCCCAGCTGGTACCAAGGGAAATGATACCTCATTTAATGCTTTTCTGATCACAGATTTATGTAAGTGATTATATCTAGTGTTTTTCCAGTTGGGGTCACTGGGAAGTGCAGTTTTTGAGATTTACTTTTAAAATCAGCGATTCAAATATAAAAGCCATCGTAACAGAAAAAAAGATATTCAAATTTTGAGTAGATCCAACTTGCTACTATCCTCCTGAAAAAAAAAAAAAATTCTGAGAAGTGCACTGGAGAGAGTGCCCTCTTAGGAAGAGGTTCTGAAAGGGGTTTTTTTTTTGTTGTTGTTGTTGTTTGTTTGTTGGTTTGGTTTTTGTATCAATGATAATTTTAGAGGCATATTTAGCCATGACCAGCACTGTCACATCCACATATAAATCCTGCAAAAACATTAAGAAGCTGTTTGTTTGTTTGTTTTCATTTTATTTCGAAGACAGGGTTTCTCTGTGTAGCCATCTGTCCTGGAACTTGCTTTATAGACCAAGCTCTCCAGGAACTCAGAAATCCACCTGCCTCTGTCTCCATAGTGCTGGGACTGAATATATGTGTCACACCACCCAGCCCAGGGACAGTTTTAATTTTTGTGACATTTTCTTATTTTATTTCAATGCAGCTTTAAAATCATGTCCCATGGCTCAGAAAATTTTCTCAAGTTTTGGAAGAATAATACATAAATCTTATAGTCCCTGGCCTCTAAACAATAGTCTGCAGTAGAATATCACGCCTATTCAAGACAACATGACGTGTTTTATAAACACTGATGAAACATCACACATTTTCTGCTTTTGGGTTGCTCTGAGGCACAGTCAGTGAGCATTGCTACACTCCAGTTTGGTCCTACTGGTCACTGATATTGAATTGTAACAGGTTTCCCTTGCTGAGAACCCCTCATATGGCAAGGCGACAGGGATGGTGAGGAATTGTATCCCTGAGAGCGTGACCTTGATTACGCCACACATTTTGACCTTGACTCACAGTGATCAAGGCCGTAGTAAGGTGAGAACAGATGCTTGGTCTCATCCCTTTTCATCACTACCTGTTCCATCACTATGCCAATGTGGTACATTCAATCACCTTGGAACCTTGTTTACAAAAGACTCCTCGGCATGAATATTCGGAGTGCAGCTCTGAGTGGAACTCATGATTCTATGATATTAATGTTTTTCTATAATTCTGAGCAGACTGTCCCCCCACAGTGTACATGCCCTAATACCTAGAGTCTATGAATAAGCTTTATATGTAAAGAAGAACTTGATTTATGTGATTACATTCAGTCTCTTGAATACAGGTTTATAAAGATGGAATTGATACAATCACAGGGGGCTCCAAAGTGCAAAAAGAGTTGGGGAGGGACATCTGTGTGGACAAGGCCTTGAAATCAACTTGCCTGGCTATTGTTGTTTTCAGAGGGAGAGGGGACAACAAACAAATACATACATGCAAGGATCAAGAAGAATCAGACAAAAACAACAAACAAACAAAGCCAAACAATCTTCCTTGGTGCCTCCAGAGAGAAGCACCGGGCTGGCTGCACTTTGATTTTGGCTCATTGTGACCCAGTCAAGGCTTCTGACACACAGCCCTCTACTCTTGCCATCTACTTTAACCGTGACAGTTGTTACAGCAGCAGTAGGTAACTGGTACACATGAATCTCTGATGTGAGGTCTTCGTTCTTTCCTTCTCCATTCATGATCAGTTTTCTCAATACACAGCCTTAAGTTCCAGCCTTATGCCAAAGACACTCATAGTTAACTCTTTACTGAACTTCTTTCTTGAGCCCTCTGATCCACATATCCAATTTCTAACTTCACACCTCCATTTAGAAGTTGTATTAGTCATCTTTGCATTGCTAGAATTAAATATTGGAGGTAGCTAACTGTAGAAGAAGGTTATTTACCTTAGAGTTTTGGAGACTCAAAGTCAAATTGTCAGGGCACAGTTCTATGGTGAGGGCTATTCCTTGGTTGACTCATGTTGGGGAATCATAGAAAGATGGAAATGTTTTGGGAGCAAACAAATAAGTGCTCATGTCTCTAAACAGGAGCAATAAAAGGCAGGATGGGTGTAAATCTTTAAGTTTTATAATAGTCCTTCACCAAGTATTCACACCGGAAGTACCACACACCCCAGTAACCCAAGCACCTTCTACAAGTCCTTACCCCCGCCCCCCGGGACTCTATCAACTCTCAACACAACCATCCTATGAACAAAGATTTCATTCTGAGTGGGTCCTTGGGTGAATGATGAAAATGTAGCAGAGGGCTGGAAGAATGCTTACCTAGCATATGTAGAGCCCTGGATTAGATCTCCAGTAGTGGACAAAATCAAGTATGGTGGTACATGACCTTCATCCCAGCACTTGGAAGGTGGGGCAACAGGATCAGAAATTCTAAGTCATCCTCATTTACGTAGTCACATGTGATCTTGTCTCACAAAACATACAAACAGACAAATAAACATCCGTAGCACAAATCTAATAGACATTTCAAGTCCACCTGTCTCAAGTCCAAACTACCGATAAGAATGAAGTCTCTTCTACTCACAAATTTTCATGCTCTATTTGAGACTATCTCAATTCCAACACATCAGAATAACCCCATGATTAACACAATGGGGTTTCCCTTCCCCTTCTCACCAACAACACATATGAATTCAAATTCCCTTGTCAGCATCTCCAAAGTGCTCCAGGAATCCGAACATCTTACTCCTTCATCTGCTATCCTAGTTCTGTCACCATCAGTTAGATTGGAGTGACCTCTGCACTGGTATTCCTGAGGCCATATTGTTCTTCTCCATCTACCATTCATTCATAGACCATAGTTATTTTTTAAAACACCCAGAACTATGGCCTTTCATTCGAAATCCAGGAATAACTTTATTTACCTGGGAAGGTAAATGAAAATGATCTATGTGACCTGCCCTGACTCCTCCATTATTTTCGTGTCTCATCTCCTCCTCTTGTGCGTTGTTCACTCTATTTTCCTCATGCTGCTCTTGTGTAAGGATCCTTCTCTTGCTCTTAAAAGTTCTTCCTGATGTTCACATCTGCCATTATCTTTGTTAGGATGATTCCTTCTCAACAAAGTCTACGTCATGTAGCATTGTAATTGCAGCCTTCACCTGATGCCCCGGAACTCTGGATTCCCCTTTCTTGCTTTATTTGTTTTAATATTTATTTATTTCCCCTCCCTCCCCTCCTGCCAGTCCCTTCCCACTACCTCCCCTCTGTCCCTCCCCTTCATTCTTCCTTGGTTTCTCTTCAGAAAAGGGCAGGCCTCCCATGAATATGGGCAAAACATATCAAGTTGCAGTAAGACCAAGCACCTCCCCTGATATTAAAGCAAGTCAAGGCAACCGAGTACAGGAGTAAGGTCCCAAAAGGCATCAAAAGAATCAGGGCAGCCCCTGATGCCACTTTTAGGAGCCCTACAAGAAGACCAAGCTTCACAGTTGTCACGTATATACAGAAGACCTAGGTTAGTCCCATGCAAGCTCTCTGGTGGTCGCTTCAGGCTCTGTGAGTGCCTATAAGCCCAAGTTAGTTGATTTTGTGGGTTTTCTTGTCGTGGCCTTGATCCCTGTCTCCCACAGTCTTTCTTCCACTTCTTTAGCAGGATTCCCCCTGCTCAGCCTGAGGTTTAACTGTGGGTCTCTGCATATGTTTTTACCAGTTGCTGAATGATAAACATGGTGCTTATTTATTTATTGTGCCTTCACATTATTGATTTCCACTCTTTACCAGAATGATAAGGAACAGTGTTATCTTCTGCATGGTTTAATTGCTGCACCTCCTGCTTCCTTCTATGGCTTTCTCTTCGGTGATGAACACAGTTGTCAGTTTTGTTGAGGCAGGGACACAATTTACATACTAAGGAACAAAATTAAGCATCCCTTGCAAAGTTTATTTATCACATCATCATAGCAGCATTACAATAAATTTCTTATTAACTAGTATTACGGAATTCTGAATCACATTTTCAGAACATTCTATTTTTCTTTGATTTGTGACTTTGAGATCGCCAGAGTCCACTTTTTGTACAAGAAATTCTTGCCTATTTAAAGATCTTTTGATGTTTAGTGAAGCGTTTTACTGTGTGGCTTACACAGAGTTCTCTCTGGAATTGTTATCAGTACATTTGGTACCTGACCAATCTAAGTTATGCATATAGTAGAATATTTCTGTTTACATACATACACACACTGATATTCAGACATACACACACATACATTCTCAACACACATATGCAAACACACATAGTCCTATCCTCGTAGTCAAGTTACTGCTGATAACACAAACTTCCTGTTTATAGACAAGAAACCCACCCAAGTGAGAGAAGCCATGTTTTCAGATCAGTCATAATACATTCCAAATATGTAACTGAATTCATGTTTGATTCTGTCTATTAAGATACATATCTTATTTCCCAAAGTTTCAGAGTTTCCTCGGTGGGCTTTATAAATAGTCCATCTTGATTTTCTCTGAGCATACAAATTGGCAGATGAAACCCCAGTTACCTTTGCTTAATTGTAGGAACCAGGATCTCTCCAAAGATAGTTTAAAATGTGGCAATCACTAGGTAGAAATATTCTTTCTCCTCTAGGAAGAGGTTTGTAGCTTTGCCAAACTGCATCCCTGTCACTCATTTGTCAAGGCTTGGCTTTTTATCACCCAATTTCTTTCCATTTTGTCTCCCAAACCTGAGCTCAGCAGTCAAGTCCTGTCACCTTCACCCCAAATTCTCTCCGGATTTGTTATTATCCTAAATTCCGTAGTTTCCTCAGCACCCGAACTGTCATCTACATATGATCAGCTGTCTCCTGGACTGATCTCTGCTAAGCTGTACCTTTCTTTTTTGCTCCCTGGTCTAGTGTGGCCCATGACCCTTGGGTCTAACTGGATATTTAGCAGTGACTTCTTTGTTTGACAGGAGGCTTGATGGCTAGAAGGATGAAAGAAGGGTGGACAGCCTAAGGCGAGCTGGTGGAGAAAAAGTTATGGGCTCCACTAATAGCACCTGAGCCCAGACACACTCATCAGACATTATCTTGCTTCATGTTTTCTGACATGGAGGAGTCACTTTTAGTCCCCCGTGGGACTCTGCTGAGAGAGACATAGAAACACGCCAAGGTTTACCTGCATGCTTAATGGCCGACTTGTAATCCAGCCTCTGACTTCCCCAACTGTAGCTAGGAACTCTCTACAACATAGGACCAATAGAGAAATAGGCAGTGCTTATCTGGGAAACAGCATGATTTACATCATCAGAACAGGTTTCTATTGCCACAGAAAGGATGGAGTGTGTAGTTGGGAAGTCCTAGATATCAGGATATGGGAGTGAGAAGACCAACAAACGCAGCTGAGCTGTAGAAAAGCATTGCTATATGGGGAGAGGGTATCTTTTACTGTCTAAGGTCACTAGTCAGCTGTCCTTCTCATTACTCAACACAGGTTTTGTTTTTGGCCAGATAGAGTAAAGATCCACCTGGGAAAAAAATCAATGTAAATTTCTCAACCTTTACTGCATGGCTGACACATAATACTTCACAGCTAGTAGCTGACGCATCTGCTCAACAACTCAAGGAAGTAATTGCCCCCAGTTTGTAGTAAAGAAAATGGAGGCTCAGTCCATTTACTTAAGGTTTCACAGAATGAAATTTGAACCAGTCTCAAAACCACCTTTATTTAATCCTTCTCCTTGAAGTGCACAGCTAAGTAAAAACAAAAAGTGCACAGCAGTAGCCAGTTACTCAGTTGGCACAAGTAAACTGGTGTCTATGGTTTCTTGTGTAGTTCCTCTTTAGACTGGAGGCATGGGCTGTGTGGAGTGTGGAGAGAGAGAGTACCACTCTTCATTTCTACTCATCTCTCTTGAAAATGGCATCTACTCCTCCAGAGGAAGTGGTCTTTTGAGGAAAGAAATACTTTAATAGAAGTTGGTCCTTAAGAGATGAGTGATTTAGCCGGGCGGTGGTGGTGCACGCCTTTAATCCCAGCACTCGGGAGGCAGAGGCAGGCGGATCTCTGTGAGTTCGAGGCCAGCCTGGTCAACAAGATCTAGTTCCAGGACAGGAACCAAAAGCTACGGAGAAACCCTGTCTCAAAAAATCAAAAAAAAAAAAAAAGATGAGTGATTTAAGAGTTAGACAAGAAATGATGGACCACTCCACCTTGATATCTTGCGTTATCTACCACCTTTATAGAAAACTTGGTTCTCTGAGACAACCTGGCTGTTTGAAGAAGAGGATGAGTTTAGTCCCTAATGCCCATGGATACCATCCGCTGTTCCATCACTCACCCAGTATTAGTTGAGCACACACTATGTCCAGGCTTTGTACTGAGGTGCTCTGGAGAAAGGATAGGAAACCAAAACCCTGGAGTTCTGCTGACATGATGCTTCCGTTCAGGAGGAGTGTGTTAACTACTGGAAGGACCACACAGACAGACATGCTAACAGATAGCTATACAGAGCTCTGAAGGAGAGAGCTGGAGCGAGAAGATAGCAGCAGAAACAGGGCAGGCAGACTGGTGACCGAGGAAACCTTCATAGACAAGTGAAGCCTGCTCTGAGCTGTGACTGGCAAAGGTGATATGACCCCCGTCCAGATGATGACATGTATGAAGTTCACAAATCAGGAAGCAGCATGACATGCTGCACACCTAAGGACCATGGAGCAAGAAATGGAGGGTAGTGGGAAGACCTGGCAGGCCTTACAACATTCTTGGAGTCCCAGAACCCTGCCCAAGCCATGGAGGTTGAAGATAGTAATTAAGAAAGTACAATATGTAATCCCCAGATTCTGTGACCATCAAAGACTGTACGACTAAGATGCTGATCATCTCTGGGCTTCAGTGTAGTGGAAATGAGTCCCACACAAACCCTTCCCTTTGATGTACTCTTCCTGTCACTTAGATCTCTGGAAAGACCCTGGCAACATTTGTTCTTTGACCACATTTGTTAATATGCTTTGGGATTTTTGAAATAAGACAAGGCAACCTTCACAATAACAAAAATAAAAATTAACATGTATTGGAGCTTTAAGAGGTTCTGAGCAGGTACTGTTTCAACGACTCTATATGAAATATCTTATCGAATCTGTGAGTCAAATTAATAATCTGGGATGCCTAAAGTCGGTGTTAATGCAGGGTTTGGAAAACTGGAATTGTGGCTAGTGGGAGCCGACACGTGAAATTTTACATTTTAGAGATCTTTAAATTGTTTGGCCAATTACTGCCAGAGGACTGAGCAATGGTTGGCTGTCAGTGTTAATTATGGATGTGGTGAGGGCTTCCTGCAGCCATTAGGAACATCCACCCACAGACCTTTCTGTTTCTGATGTCAGGGGCAGGCTCGTAGTCAGAGTGAGTGTTCAGTCGGCACATCAGGTATAATCACAACCCTCAGCATTTGTACAGAACAGGTTGTTTCCAAGAGGCTTTGCATTCAGTGGTGAGGTCACCCCAGAGCCTTCCTCTCCTGGGCAGTGTGATTTGCCACCTCCCCGTTATTAGCCAGGCCTCTTGATTCAAAGATTTAAAAGAAAAGAAAAATCTCAAACAAGCAAAGGGAAAAGGGGACTTGTCTGGCTTACATAAGAGAAAAGCTCAGTGGTAGCTGGACTGTGGGCTCAGCCTGTTTCCCGTGTGCCTCTCTGCAATGCCCCATCCCTACTCAGCTGAATTGAATGCAGTTCTTTTAACTAAACTTACCCATGCTCTTACCTTTCAAAATCCTACAGGTACTACTTATGCTCCTCCCCGCCCCATTGCCTGATTCTCCTTGTCAACACCTACAGGGATATCTAATTTCTAAGGATGCTGTCTAATGAACCTCTCTGGTTGTCGTCCCCTACACCGAGGCCCTAGTCCTGGGACTCAGGTGGACCCATTAGTGGCAGCTGTAGCAGTGACTGCACACCAGACCCACTCCAAGCTTTACAAAGGCATGGCAGTCTGCTCTCCCTAAGTCACAGAAACATTCACTGTCCTGTAAAACTCCAGTGGCCTTGATGAAGAAACCACACAGAGAAGTCAAAGAGAGGTGGGAACCCCTGAAGTACACAGAAGGAAAAGGAATTCCTCTTCCCCTTAAGTCTCCCAGCCATTTGGATCCACCATCTTTCCTGTCCATTTGAATCCCTAGATGACTACATCATGTCATTGGCATATAGGGAAGAATAATCTTCAGTAGACTCCAGCCAGCTTAAAGGCTTATGAAAAAATACTCTTAGGCTACGGATTTGGGGGGAGGATGGATGGATTACTATACATCTAGAGTAATCCAAATGTGTAGTATCTCCCACATCCTCTATCATGTCTGCTTTTAAAATGAGAAGTTTGCCAGGCCTTAATCATCACCTTCAACAACTTCTTATTCTTCCAGATTCTTCCCACCCTGGAATATTTCCTGACCCCGCCTATCAGATGAGCTCAAATAAACTCCCCAAACACCTCGTTTGCCTTTCAGATACTCAGGTGTTACTAATTCATTTACTTAGTTTTTTATTTTCACCAGAAAAATGTAAGCCTCCTTCCTGCCAGGTAAGGCCCAGGCACAGCTAGCCCAGCATTGTATCCCTTCCCAAATGCTCCATCAGTATTTTCTGAGTCTGGCAGCTGCCCTGTAGCTCTTTTTATGTTGGAGAAGACATGGAGATATTACTTTTCTAATCCCTTATGACACTTGAGAGAAGGGAGTCGCTCACTTTCCAATAGGTTTAAAACTCTTTATTGATTTTTATTGAGCTCTACATTTTTCTTTACTTCCCTCCCTGTCTTTTCCCTTTCCCTTTCAGCCATCCCCCAAGGCCCCCATCCTCCCAATTTACTTAAAACTCTTAAGTCTCAGAACAGCAATCCAAACCTAAAACCCTGTTCTCCTCGTCATAGGAGCATTTTCTTGCTTTGCTTGGGAGGTCTATCTGCAGTAACTGCTTGCTCTGTTCTCTTCAGGATCTCTTCCATCATCTTCTCTCAGCCAATACTGACCCATGAGCACCCTCTCCGCACCTTTGGTGCCTTCACAGGCCTGCCTATTATGGGGGAGGACCACACAGGAAGAGAGACATTCCCGAAGACTTAGGGGAGTACAGAGCTGGAATGTTTGGTTTTCAGGGAAGTCCAGATCCCAGTCTGGTTCTTGGAGGTGGTTGGTCTGCCACCACACAGGACTGGAGCCCTGACTTTTAGCCTGGGAACTGGATTTCTCTCTGCCTTACATCAGCAACCCCAGTCTGCTCTGATTGGAGACTTAATGCAGCCTGCTTTAGAAACAGCCTTATCAGCCAAGAACATTCACATTCACGTGTGGCTTTGTTTACTATAGGTGCTGGGTTTAAATTGTTCTTTTTTTTTTTAACTATTTGATGGGTTATTAAGTCCATAGATCCTTTTCCTGTAGGTGCTTTTAACTGTTGAGGCAGCTAAAGAATTCATAAACTATGTGACATAATCTAATACCATAAAACAAGGAAAATAAAATTAACAACCTTTCACTTATTAGAAATATGAAAGCCATCATGTGGTATAAGGAAAGCCTAGCACAAAGGGGAAATGCAAATGCCAAGCAGGGACTTCAGTCAGCTCTGTCTTGGGCTAGCTCATGAGTCATATTGGCTGAATTACTTCTCTTTGAGTCTCAGTACCCTCATGTGTAAAGTGGAGACAACAATTCATATTTTATAAAATCTTTGCAAAGGTAAAGACAAGTTCATTTGCTCATTAATTAGCCACTCACTCACCAACAGATTTATTGGGTGTCTACTATATAATAACACTATTCTAGTCATAAGTCCCTTGAGGGACATCTGTGTATGGGAAGGGGTGCTGTGAATGGGTGTGTTGATATGCAAAACAAGGACAGAAAAAAATTAAATAGATGTCTTGGTAGGAAACAAATGGGATTTGAAAGGCGTTTCAAAGAATTAAAGTAAGTATTACATAGAATTAAAGAATATAAGGGGTTATATTGAAGTACCCAAGATCTAGCAACAGTGAAAAGCTGTTCCATTCTGAACATTAATAATATTGGGGAGAAACTATTCCCTGAAACCCAGTGAAGAAGGGCTATGGAACTGTGCTACCCAGTAGTGGCTGTGAGCACAAAACAAAAACAGTCCATGTCAAGGAGCAGCCTGGCACAACGCCATGCAGTGAGTAGGCACTACAACTTGGCACTCTTCCCATGTTCTCTTCTCTTCCTGGTAGCAGTCATTGGATGACCCCAGCTTAGTCCAGAGGGTCAACGTCTGCAATGTGCATGTGACATCATTTGTGCCAGGGAGTTTCCCAAGACACAGAGGAATGTGGGAAAGATGGAGAATGGGTCTAATAGAACTAAATAAAAATCTAGCGCTAGTTTAACCCAGTGACTTAAAATAAATAAATAAGTAGATCAATAGATAAACAAATCAAAAAATCAATAAATGGAGCGTGTGTGTGAAGTTTGGAGAGAGATGGGGTGGGGGAGGACCTGGGAGAATTGGAGTAGGAGTGAAAGATGATTTGATCAAGATACAGTGCATACATGTCTGAAATTCTCAGAGCAAGCAATAGAGAAAGGAAGAAAAAAATATCATTAATAAGATGGTGATATGTGCCTGTGTTAAAAATAAAGCAGCAAAGGAAATGGGAATTGTGGTGATATTTTGTTCATGCTGTAACAAATAAAGCTTACCTAAAGATCAGAGTGTGGAACTAGGCACACTAGTTAGCCATAGAGGCCAGGCAGTGGGAGCACACATTAATTCCAGAACTTGGGACACAGAGGCAGATGGATCTCTGTGAGTTCAAGGCCACCCTGGGCTACGTGAGATTGACTCTGTCTAAAAGAGAAACTTAGCTCACATTTTGATCCCTGAACTTGGAATCATGGGCCATAATCTCAGCATAGTGAGTTGGAAACAGGGGCGATATGGCTCAGCAGAGAGAGGAATATAAGGTGGGAGGAGACGAAAACTAAGATTCAGTCTGAGGTTTCATATAGAGAGATTCAATCTTAGGATTTATAGGGACAGGATTACCCTTTTGTTTGAGTATTCAGTAGAGCTAAAAACTAGTGGCTGGCTGGTCTGCTTCTCTGATCTTTCAGCACTAACCCCTATATCTGACTCTGGATTTTTACTATAAAGACCAATTAGACATCAAGACATAGGGATTTATTGCCTGGACAGGTCATTGCTATTGTATAGAGGATAGTCAAGGAAGACCTTGAAAAGAAGCATTTGGATGAATATTTGTGGAAAGTGAGAGACTGAGCCATATGTTTAACAGAGGAAGACTGTTTCGACTAAGAGAAGAGTTTGCTCTAAGCCCTGTGATGCAACCATGCTCAATATATTCAAATAATTATGGGGAGGCTGTGGATGCTGCACGGAGGGAGAGGAGGGCAGGAGAACAGAAGCACAAGTGAGTCCGGGAGGGATCACTTAGAAAACCATGGCAAGGATCCAGCAGGAGATGACTGCAGTTGGATCTCATGGGTAGAGGAGGCATGAGAAATGTTTTAATGGAAAAGAAGTCCGGATTGTCTCACAATTTGGCAAGGATCGTGAGAGGAAGAGGGATTTAGTGATTATGTTCAGGCTTCGGGCGTAGGCTGCTCAAGGCTGCAGCTCCCCTTTACCAAGGTCAGCTTATTGACGTCTCCATGGACCGGCACAGGAGAGGAGCAGGCATGGGGGATGAGACACAACCCACAAATGGTCATGTCACTGCAGCCCTACTTAGTGATGATACTCAGATGGAGCGTGACTCAGATAGCTTCCGCATTCCCTGCTGGAAGTCCCCTAATTTAGATCTATCTCATTTTCCAACCCAATTTCACCTGTTCATCCAACCTAATGTGCTGTTCTTATTGAGTGACCCATGTAAGCGTTCACATTTGGGTCTGCAATTTTCACTTGCGTTAGCCACCTCCTCAGCTTATAAGAATCAACTCAGCACCTCCGGCATCCATGGAAATTCCTCTGTCCTCATAACTTGCTACTCAGGCAAGAGGAATAAAAAAAAAAATGTTCCTGAATTTACACACTTATGATGTTTCTTTTCTCAGTGTGAAGTTTTTATTTGCTGGGCTAGGACCAGTTCTTTCCTTTGGGTTTCAGATGTCAAATAATTGGTATGGCAGAAACAGAAGCATGGAATCCAGAGGTGCTAATGTTCTTCATATAATAAAAAAACAGAGACGATGGAAGCCCTTGACAAAGTGAAGATAACAAGTGGGAAAGAATTGTGGGGGAGGAGAGAACTGAGTGGAAACACAGAGCCATCCTTTATCTTTGCAGAAGCAATTGGAACTGAAAGAACAAGAAAAACAAGGTCCTTGAAGATTATTATTAATGTTTAAAGACATGCTTCCTAATTTTTTAAAAAAAAAGTTTATTGATGCTTTTTCATTGTATCTTGTGCTGGTTTTCACATAGACAATTTCTCTCAATTACATCACATACTCTGACTGTGTTCAATCTCCATGTCCTCACTTTCCCCTCCTCCCTACCGGTGTAATTCCATTCTCCAATTTCCCTTTTGATTCCATTGTGTATATAGACATGGCTTTCTGTGGCTGTATAAAAATCTTAGATCTACAAATGAAATAAAAACATTACATTTGACTAGTTTGTTTTATTTATAAGATGATCTGTCTTAAAATTTGAAGACACTGAGTAAATATTAAGTAACATTTGCTTATCATTTTAAGGAGAAGAGATATATTTCTAGAAGTCTGCTGTGAGCTTGTGTCTTCCAACTGTGACAAAAACGCCACATCTATGAAACAACAACAACAACTTGGTTGCCTAAACAAGGCTTCAGTATTTCCAACATCAGTTGATTTCCCAAAGTAGATGGGTGAAATCTCGATGGGCCTCAACTCCTAGATGGAGAACTACAAGAATTAACAATTGCCAAAGAATGGAGAACTAGTCCCCCAGGGAATGAGCTCCCTGATTATTGGTCTGCTATGGAGTGAGTAACACTAGACACATTTACATACTGGTAATACATAATGGACTCAGTATGTTATATTTATATGTATTTACTTATATATCTATGTAATAATAATGGTTAAAGAAGAGCAGAATTTTGGAGGGAGGTTTTGGATAGAGGAGGGACAAGAGGGGAGAGAGGAAGGAAAAATAATAAAATTGTATTTTTTTAAATTTATTTATTTATTAAGGATTTCTGCCTCCTTCCCGCAACCGCTTCCCATTTCCCTCCCCCTCCCCCGATCAAGTCCCCCTCCCTCATCTGCTCAAAGAGCAATCAGGGTTCCCTGACCTGTGGGAAGCCCAAGGACTGCCCACCTCTATCCAGGTCTCATAAGGTGAGCATCCAAACTGCCTAGGCTCCCACAAAGCCAGTACGTGCAGTAGGATCAAAAACCTACTGCGATTGTTCTTGAATTCTCAGTATTCCTCATTGTCCGCTATGTTCAGCTAGTCCGGATTTATCCCATGCTTTTTCAGACCTAGACCAGCTGGCCTTGGTGAGTTCCCGATAGAACATCCCCATTGTCTCAGTGTGTGGGTGCACCCCTCGTGGAACATGGGATGTACTCACTCATATTTGGTTTCTAGCCATAAATAAAGGACATTGAGCTTATAATTCATGTTCCTAGAGAAGCTAAATAAGAAGGTGAATCCAAAGACAAACACATAGGCATCCTCATGAATATTAACCTTCATCAGGCGATGAAAGGAGACAGAGACCCACATTGGAGCACCGGACAGAAATCTCAAGGTCCAAATCAGGAGCAGAAGGAGACGGAGCACGAGTAAAATTGTATTTTAAATTAAAAAAAAAATGTGTGGGGTGGAGTGTTTAACAAACCAATTAAAAACTGAGATTTTGTAACTTATGACTTGAACATTAAGTGATGTAGCAGAAGTCGATAAATGAAAATTTCAGTAGACTCCATGGGCTAAGAACATAAAAATGAGACAGCTTCGCCAGCAATTCAAGCACGAATGTTCAAATGTCTGTCCCCTGGAGTCAGGTGTCGAAGCACTTATATCTGTAATCACGGTGCTAGGGAAGCCGAGACTGGAAGATTTAGAATTCATAGTCAGCATGTACTATACAGTAGGAGATCATCTCACTACATCTACAGTTTGGGTTTCAAGGCAAACTAAACTTCTACTTAATACCAAACAATTTGAACAATACCAATATAAGTGATAAGTGGGTTATATTAGAGGCATACTGAAATTTTATTCCAACCGGTAAACTTCGGGGCTGTGTTGGAGCTTTAGCAGGACAGTGCCTTTTGATGTGAAAATAGCAAGAAAGGCAGGGATCTTGGCAGTGACTCAGCATGAGCAAGAAATGGAGGCAGCACGGATGAGCAGAAGAATAATGAGGCTTGCCTGACAGGGCGCTGCAGAGAGTTTTGGCCTTCAGTCTGGGTGAGAAGACATCACGGAATTGAGTAGAGAGGAAATACGGTGTCTCATCCAGATGTTGGCTTGCGTTCTTTGAGCATCCATCTGATGAACTGAGACTAGATCATCAAAGTAGAGGAAAGCAGCTGTAGTAGAAGACTGTAGACACTCAGAAACCCAGCTGGTGACTGCTCAGGCATCAGGGATAGAGTATACAAATAAAAAGTGGATAAGCATAGATGCTGCAAAGAGGCAACAAGACTTATGGAAAAGCACTTGGGGCAGCTGAAGGAAAGGGCAAAATCAAAGGCCAATTCAAGGTCTTTGGTCTAAGGAAATGGAAGCTACCAGTAACTTAGAGCAGTGGTTCTCAACTTGTGGACTGAGGACCTTTTGGGGATCTAATAACCCTTTCACGTGTGTCAAATAGCAGATATCCTGCATTTCATAAAAGATACGTAAGAGTAGCAAAATTGCAGTTATGAAGTAGCAATGAAAATATCTGTGATTTGGTGGTCACCAGGACATGGGGAACTGTATTAAAGGTTGAGAACCACTGCCTTAGAGGAAGGGATTGTCAGTGAAGTCGATTTTTGTTTTAGGTGATAGTCCGGAAATAGGATACGCCCTGCTGATCTAGTTCTGATTAAAGTCTATCTCAGATTTGAGAAGTCTGCTAAATATCTTAATGAAAATGTCTAGTCAGCATCCTAATGAAAATGTCTGGTCTTAATGCATCTAGGGTTTAGGCGAGGGATGTCAGTGGAGATATAAGTAATTTGGGAGACATCCCCATGAACTTAGTAAGTCATGGGAGAGAGGAACCCATGAAAGATGCGACTGTACAGAACAAAGGCAGAAACAAGATGGATGGTTGAGATCGAAGGCATGCGAACAGAAGAATGAGGTCACAGAGAAATAAAAAAACTTGCTTTTTCTTTGCTTCTATTTTCTCAGAGAATTTAGCAGGCATCTGGATGTAGGCTAGGTACCAAATACTTTTCACTGCTTGATGAGAACTTGACACGGTAAAGAGTAATTTGTCAACAGATAGACAAACTAGCCTTTCTGCTCTCTGGTGCTTTACTTGTTAGCTTTCTAACCAGCTCTTAACAAAGGAACTTGCTCTTCTGGAGGAAAAGGAGGCCCACCTGGATCTCACATTGTTCTTCAGTAACACTTCCTGTTATGAAAACCACCATTGTTTAGGTTCTACTTCCTGTTGTCCCTCATTAATAAAAACCAAAGATAGATTGATAAAAGATACCTGACTATTAGCACCTATGTTGCCCATTTAAGGTAAAGAGTACCATGAAGACAGTATAGTTATGGTTTAGCAAGGATGTCTCTAGACTCACACCTGTTTTCTGTGCATTATCCCAATTAATTCTTTCCTTTGCCAAAGATATAGCTAATATTAGGACATAATGGGCTGTCAAATGTCTATGCAATATTATGATAGACACTTGTTGATATGCTAGGGATTATTTATATATATGCTTATTAATATCTAGTGGGGATGGAGGCACAACCAGAAAAGCAGAACTAATGGGAAAGATGAAATATTCATAAAATTGGTAAGGACAAGCTTCAACATTTAAAATATTTTCTCACTGTGATAAGAGGGTTGGACTTGAGGTCAGGTTTTTATCCATTTTTTATGACCTCATGAGAAGTCCATATCTCCAACAAGATGGAAGCTCACCATCTTGTTTCACATGGCATGTTATGACCATAGTTTTCTTTTTAACTTCCATTAAGATAGTTTGTATCCTTTAACTATTTTTTGGCACTTACCATAAACCATACTGCCGTCTTCAAGTGACAACCAGGAAGTTTTAGCTCTAATTCTTCTGAAAAAGAATGGATTATAATGCATATGAAGTTTGCTGGAGACCACACAGCTAATAATCAGGGAAGCCATGTTTATTTCAGGTCCACGTAACTCCAGAACCCAAGTTTGAATATTTATTTCCTGTTTCTAAACAAGCTATTTATATGCTTTTAGATCTTGAAGGATTATCCATTTCTTTCAGTCATTTATCATAATAATATAGAGCCATTTTATCCTCGAAGACAGAGTGAGTCAACTAGACACCAAAATAGAAGAATTGATCCCAAGAATAAAGTGATATTGAAAGGAAACTTCAAGAAAGGCAGGAATCCTCAAAGAACTCCGTAATCTGAGTTGATTCTATTTTTTATAGCCTAGTAACTAGCCCCACAACTCAGGGTATTCCTGATCCCTATAATGGAAGTAGCTTAAAATTTTCACTAATATGTTTTTTACTATTAGTTTCTTTCTTACATCACCTCCCTGACTTCTTCTATTTATACGTACACAAGTCTTCATCCTACATCCTAGCAAAAGTACCTGAAGCAACTTCGGATCAAGTATTAATTTTACTTCACATATCTTTCATCATAAATTTTATAGCCTTTAAACTTATCCTAATTTACAACCTTCCCTAAGCTACACTAATCCTCACTCTAATTATTGCCCAATCAAGCAGAAGGAGTAGACACAGGCTATATATTTTATTTTATAATCTCATTGGACCTCTTCCAGTACTTGCAGCATTGATTTATACTAAGAAATACTTAGTACCACTGAATTTTCTAATGAACTACATCAACATTAAGCGTAAACCATTTGTGATTATCTACTTTCTTACGACTAGTACGCACAATAGCTTTTATTGTAAGAATACCATTAGCCAGCCTTCATTACAGTTACCTAAAGGAAATATATAAACATGATTGTCAAATCAATGTTCCTAGAGGTTATTCTTCTAAAACTAGACATTTTGGAATAATATGAATTGCGCCTATTAAAAATCCTTTACAAGAACAATGGCATACATTTCTTACTATTATCTTCATGCAGCACACATATTGAGCTCTGTTTGTGCAAGCCACATAAATCTCAAATTGTTAATTACTTATTCACCTGCTAGCCATAGAGCAGTAGAGATCGTAACTATAGTTATTGAAGCAGCATGCAGAGATACCGGAGCTACAGCCTGGATAATGGCCCATCATCTACATTGTTTTGCCTCCTGATTACAATCACGAAGGGATTCACAGAAGAATTAAATGCTGAGTCTGAAGATTACAAGTTTAGTCTTAATAGCACCATGGTGAGCTTCATCTGGTCCTATACTCCCTGCACTTTCACCTACTATTAACTTAATCAGTGAATTATTGGTGATATTTCATCCATCAATTATTGTACATTTTATTCCTTCATATACTTGTTACTGCTCTCTTTGTTCTTTATGCATTAATCACAACACCACAGGGAAAATATATGTATTACATAAATAATACTAATCTGTTATTTACATTTAAAAGCACTTTGATGCTTAGTCCCATTGATTCTATTGTCCCATAATCCTAAATTCATTAATATGATTTCTATACCGTAAATATAGCTTAAATAAAATGCTAAGTTGTAACCCTAGTAATAGAAGCCATGCTTGTTTACCAAGAAAGTGTATAATGACTGCTAGTTTGAGTAGTTTCACGTTTATCTACTCATGTCACAAAATAATTATCTCCAACTAGTAGTCAATTACTATCCAAACCATAAACATTATCCTTAGTCTTTAACTGTTATTTTTCAGAAATATTATACCAGTGATGCTAATGGGTCAATCATAGAATTTTGTTTATGCCACTTTCAGAATGAACACATTTACTGTTGCATGAGGTGGGGGCTTTGTTTGACTCCAGCTGCCCAGGTAGCTTACACCCGAAATAATCACACAGAAACTTTATTCATTTAAACACTGCCTGGCCCATTAGCTCTAACTTCTTATTGGCTAATTCTTACATCTTAGTTTAATCCATTTCCATTAATCTGTGTATTGCCACATAACTGTGGCTTACTGGCAAGTTTCTAATCAGCGTCCATCCCAGGCAGGAGATCCATGGCATCTGCCACTTTGCCCTTCTTCCCAGTATTCAGTTCTGTCTACTCTGAAAAGGCCAAGACAGTTTCTTTATTCAACCAATGAAAGCAACACATAAACAGAAGGACCTCCTACACCAATTTACTTATATACTTTGCTTATGTACCTACATATGCATAGTAGCTAGGTTGCATGATCTATATTATCTCCTAATGACAGCCTATCCAATGGATTGAAGTTGAGAGAGAAGGCAATGAGAATGATCAATGATGAGGCTGCTCAACTAATTCTTATGCTTTTGTGCTCTACCAGGATAAAAGCTTGCATGGTGCATAGTAGGAAGACAGCCGTTTAGGGAAAGAAATATCTTTAGATCTGTAGATGAAAAAACACATTTTAAGAAGATTGTTTTACTTTTCTATAAAGTTGCTTCATTTTAAATCTACAAAATAAAAACTATTTTGACTATGTAATGTTTGTAGAGCTGTCTCTGAATTCCAGGCTGTTGTTGTGAAATCTTACCCTACAGGGTTCCGTGTCCCCTGGAAGCTTTAACACTTGTGGTACAATTAGTGTCAGTGTCTCTAAGCTGTTTATACTAATTGGAGATTGCTCTGACATGAATCAATATCTAAAATGTCCCATGTACTGTTTGCACCACAAATGAAAATGAGCGTGTTGCTGGAGATGTTAATTTTCTGTATGTCATATGTGGCTGACAGTACACAGGATGAAAAAGGGCTTGTAGTTTGAAAGTCTATCATGTAATGTCTAGTTAACGTGGGCTGCATTTTCTTTGGGGAGAGAGGGACGAGGGAAGATAGTACAACTCACATTTGCTTGAAAGAGACAGCAGAAAACAAACAGGGCCTGATGGTGCAGAACTCTCAGGTTTAATGCTTTCCATTATGAAGGCTAATTTCCAGCCATCATCTGCTTGCATGCAGTGCGGGATGGTGCCTTCGTAACATAGCAACATATCTGTAGAAATAGGCCTTCTGCTGTAGAAACAGATCAAATCTGCCCTCACTCACAGGATCCTGTTTTCAGCAACTGATGAATCTGACAGGAAAGACTGATTGTTTGGAAAATACAAATCTGAATGTTTAGGTCATGTTAACTAAACTCTTTCAGGCTAAAGGGTTAGTAGAGAGTATATAAGGAAAAAATAATATGTCCAACAATTACTAAAGGACTATACGCAGAAGAAAATATAAATCTGTTCTGCCTTAAAAAAAAGAAATACAACATTCTTCCCAAGCCCTAATATTTTATTTCACATTAATGCTGGCATTCATAGCTATGTGTACTTTATTGACAACTGAGATGAAACCATTGTATATGCACATATTGTTCCCAAATGTGCTCAATCTAGTGAAATAATTTAGTGAATATTCAGTTTTCATTCAAAACAGACTCAATTCCACAGAGCAGTTAAGATAAATGCACATTTCAAGGTTTCTCTTTATCCTTTCAGCACATGTGAGTGCAGTACAATAGAGCCCTTCTTTTGAATCCAAACCTCTTGAAGCATGTCTATGTAGATAATTGTAGCATTCTTCTTCTTTTCGTGAAAGACGGGAGCCTGGGAGCCATCTCTTCTTTACTCAACACTAACATGCACTTGTTCAACCGGGGACCATTCAGCTTCAGGAACAGACAAAGGTGATGCTCTACTCAACAAGTTTTTCTAGCCTTTCTTGCCAAGAAAATTCCATTTTTGTTCACGGTGCAAGTAGTCCTGTGCTTTGAAAAAGATGCCACTCATGTGGCTTTGGATGTGGTTTGGATGCCACTCATACGTCCTATGGTGGCACGGGTGGGGGAGAATTGGCCACCCTATCATCCTGTGCCCATCAATGCCTGAGGCAGGTATGAGCCCTGGCCCTTGTTGTGGAATATTATTTTAAGATATGATACATTTGTTTATGCGTAAAACTCAAACAACAACAGGCTTTGATGTCACAAGAGCCCGAGAGCTGTCTCTGACCCCTATGAGCAGCAACACTTGGAAGAGAGACTCTGCACCTCACCGCGGTAACACAACAGAGCTAACCTTGTTGGTAGAGATGTGGGTGAACCTGCCTCCAGGTTCTAAGTGTGGGAGAGCTGTGCCCACTGCTGCTCTGTTATGTGGTGGTATGGGAGGGTGAGAGATGCCACTCCTTACCCCTCACCCCTACTGCCTGCAACAGATGGCCCCTTACCAGCTGCAGCACTCAAGAAACAGGCCATGCCCCTCACCTAGGCAGCGCAGCAGAGCAGCCCAGTGCTGGGAGGATAGGCTGGCTCAGCCCTGATCTTATGAGCAAGGGAGGGCTGACCCCATTACTCGTCTGACATGCGGCAGAATGGGTAGTGGACAGATGCCCTCTGCCTAACCTTCTACCAATCAATGCCTAAAACAGTTGGAAGAGCTGACCCTGGGGTCATAAAAGTGGGAGGGCTATCCCTACCCATCGCCCCCCTCACTGGCTGCAGCACTTGGGAGAGTGGCTTTGTACTTCTGTTGGGCAACACAGTAGACCTGGTCCTGAAGTATAGGTGTGAGCGAGCTGACCTTCAAAGCATTAAAACAGGAGAACTGGCCTCACCCATCCCTCATTGCTGCAAGAGGTAAATTACCCAGGGCAATGGCGGAGAACTCACCCTGGTGGTGATGACTGGGAAAAAGTGGAACTGGCAGGTGGGCCAAGCCTGCAGCGGCCCAGGCCGAGAACCAGGATTATAACTTGGCCTGCCCCAACATCTGTGCCACCAATGATCTGCTGGAGCACCTGAAGGGACCTGATGGGCAGACCCAAAGCTGCAGCATCTCTACAGCACAGGGCAATCACAGGATATCCAAGAAGAGTCCCAGTGAAGGCCCAGCATTGACAGTGTAGTAGAAGCCAGAGGCCTTGAATCAGACCAGTGACTCTTCACAATGAACACTTGCAAGTAAAGATATATGGTATGAAAGGGTTTACTGTGTGACAGCATTCATGATGAGATTTTTAATCCCTGTTTCCCTCCTCTTTTTTTCCTCTTGTTTTCATTGGGGTGGAGTTGCAGGTGCAGATGTGAAGGGATGGGGAAATGAGTGGAATTAAGATACATGATGTAAAAGACACATATACTAAATTGTAATAGAAGAAAGAGAAAAGAAAAATATTGGATGAATCTTGATTACAGATTAAGTAACATTTTTTTTTCAAGACATGGTTTCTCTGTGTAGCTTTGGTACCTGCCCTGAAACTCACTTTGTAGCCCAGGCTGGCCTCATACTCACAGAGATCTGCCTTTCTCTGCCTCCCAAGGCATGCGCCACCACCACCTGGCTTAAGTAACACTTTTCTTCATACCCCCTCAGGAGCACCTGGTTTAGGAATGGGCATGGGATTCAACCCCATTCAATCAAATGAGGAAATGCCTGTTTGTAAGGAGCATATTCCCATTAAATTATTCTCTGCTTTAGATCTTCATTGCTGTGTGTGCAGGAGGCACTGCATATACCCTGGAATCAGGAAGGAAGCCAAGAGAAGAAGTCAACAAAAAGAAAAATTTATGTGATATAAAGATACCAATTTAATCAAGCTAAGAAAGTCTATATCACATATATTTTTTAACTGATAATTTTTTTTTAATTGCCTGATCATTTCAGTGAGATCTCCTCTGTGCAATGGAAAGCATCTCAAGAGACTCCTCATCACCTCCCCACCCAGGCTTCTCTCGATTTCTCACATACAAAATCCTTATCTCACTTTCCTTTTAGATGTTTGCAGCACCGTCCTTTTCTTTCTGTCTCCAGGTGTTAACTTTTCCTTACTCCTTCCAGCATATAGCGCATAGCAAGATGTACCCTTTTTCTTAATTTCAAGCTTGCCCAGGCCTCTGCAGTCTCAGCCCCTGGACCTAGCTCACCTCTCCTCACACTGTGTCTTATGTTTACAAAACCACCTGTGAATCTCCCAAGTATGTTGCACAACCATCATAGATACCTGTTGTCTTCTTTGATGGAATGACTTGTCAGACACATGTGGCCATTGTCCCCTCTTCTTGCCCCATGACTCTTCTTGCTTATGAAAGGTAGCCATTGCTTCCTTCATGCTTCCATTGTATATTGGGTACCCTCTCTTGCAATTGTCACAATGCACTGCAATATTTTTCATCTACATGGCTGGCTACTGACCTGTGACTTCTTCAAGAACAAATGTTAGGTTATTGTCATAGCTGATGTAGATCCTAGTCAGTTTTTCAGCATATGGCTATGGAGTCAAAGAGAAAGGGAGGGCATGAAGAAATGAAAGAAAGAAGGGGGACAAGAGGGAGAAGGAAGGATAAAGGGAATTTATTTGTATTTGAAATCAAGGGGAAAGTTTGAGCACATTAAAGCATTCTTGAGGCTGTGTCCCAGGACTAGAGAGAAATAGGGTGATAGTAGCACTGTCATCTACCAACTGTTAATATTCTTGAGTGTTTTATAAACACCAAACTAAATATTATCTATGGTGTACTTCAATTAACTTTTTAAAAAATATGTGTGTGGTATGTGCAGATGAATACAGGAGCCCATGGAGACAGAGACTAGAGACACTCAGTCTTCTTGGAGCTGGAGTTACAGTAACTTACCTGACATGGATGATGAGATGATGTGAGATTCCCCTCAGTATGGTGTGAATATGTTTTATTACCATTAGTTAATAAAGAAGCTGCTTGGCCTATGGCAGGGCAGATGATAGCCAGGCAGGAATTCCGAACAGAGAGGAGGCAGAGTGGAGAAGATGCCATGTAGCTGCTGAAGGAGAAAATCGCTACCAGAACCTTACTGTTAAGCCCAGCTTCCTGGTGATGCACAGATTAATCGAAATGGGTTAATTTAAGATGTAAGTGCCAGTTAATAAGAAGCCTGAGCTAATAGGCCAGTGTTGTAATTAATATAGTTTCTGTGTGTTTACTCCAGTCTGAGCAGCTGGGAAACAAAGGAGCAGTCTCTGATTGCAAAATGGGGTCCACTATATGGGGCATGGATTTACATAGGACCTAAAAAAAGCTTAAGGAAAAAAAAAAGAGGGCTTCTAGACCCACATAAATGGGAGCCAGGTGCAGCTTCTTGGTAACAGCATTTTCTCAGCTGGCTCTGTTTGCTAGAGGCAAGCAGAGGCACGATTCCTTTAAGAGAAGGCTTGCTGACTCACTGTCAGCAGCAAAAATTGCATGGCTCCCTTTAGAGCCAACTTCCTGGTTTGTGCTGGTCCTGTTACGGAGCACTTAAATGGGGTCTGTGAGCATGTTACAAATTGCTTAGTGGTGGCGTAGACCCACTGCATCCCTGGAGCTGGGCTAGTAAGCACAGCTTGCAGAGGTGGTGAACATGCCTCTGCCATGTTGGACTAGGAAGAACAAACAGTCAGGGTTGAGGAGTTGGTCCTAGCCATGCCCGCTTAGCATTTAAAAACAAAAAGGAACTCTTGATCAGAATGTGATTGCAGATATCAAATAAAGACAGATTCGAACAAAAAAAGACCTCTAAATGTGTGTGTAGAAAAGGGATGTTCAAAGACCTAATTGCTTCATGCTGGGCAGCAAAGCAGTGCCTCAGATAAAGAAGAAGCAGATATCAGCTCTCTCCAGTTTTACATCTCGATTTCAGGGTGATGGTTTGTCTAATTGATTATTTCAGGCACACATTTCTCTGAAGTCAAGTGTGAAGCCCAAGGAATTGACCATAGGAAGACAGTCACTCTGGGCTCTGGGCTTTCTAAACTCTACCATGAATGATTGACTGAATGGTTGATTAGGGTAGACACTACTTAATTATAAGGCTTTTAAAGAATATTATGGGCCAGGAAGCTAATGAAATTTGGTAAAGTGATTGCTGAGAATGTGTGCTTAGCATGTGCAAAGCCTCACATCCAATCCCTATCGCCTTAAAGTAAAATTTAGTGAGTTTGTAAGTCACTCTCATGATTGGTCCTGGAAGGTGGACCTATGAGTCCCATTCCCTCAGCTCCATGAATGTTAATATTCTCCTTGTACCTAGAGGTAAACATCAATAAAGAAATGTATGCTTTTGGCTTTGGTTATTATTTTGTTTCTGATAAATCAGTAATCTACTGGAAGCCAGTAGGCCTGAGGCAATGGTGCTTTCACCTGAAATGTCAAATCCAATTGTTCCCTAATTAGAGGTAATGGATCCTTGTCTTAGTGTGGCTACCATCTTTATTTCCAGTTGATCAATAGTGACACCTACTGGCTCAGGAAGAGAGACCTTTGTTTGTCTACAGTGACGGTAAATTCACACTCAATAGGGAGGGGTGAAAACGGTTGGCTCATCAATCCAGAAAGCAGAAAAATGGAGCAATTTAGCAAGCTGAATCACATGTAAAAAGTTCCCAAGATTGGTTAAAGTGAATCATTAAGATGCCAACATGGTGAGCATGCAGAAACATGGCCCTAGACTTGGGACATCACTGGAGGGAATGCAAATATATTCTACTCTGTCCTCCTCTCTTTATTCCTGGATTAGGACATCCATTTCTACTCTGTATTCCTGCCTTTAATCTACTTCAAGTTCAACCCATCCTTCAAAGAACCTAGAATAATTTGTCATATTGTTCCCAGGCTTGTAAAGCTACACATGATTAATGAGGGTGGATGTGTGCATTATGATGCATGGTCTCATTGTAACACCCACTTAAATCCTGGGGCAGGGTCCCCAAAGCCAAATATAATGAATCACCATCACATAAGCTCTTATAATGGAGAAGGAGATATGAAGAGACAGAGCTGATATGTCCCACAATATAACAAGTGCCTGTGTATGAGCGAGGGGGCAGGGAATGTGTGTGTGTGTGTGTGTGTGTGTGTGTGTGTGTGTGTGTGTGTGGTCGGGCCTGTGGAGGTGACTCACATTCAGCCTCCTAGGCTCTTTTTAGTGTCCCCCTCTCTATTGCTGCTCCTAGAGCCTCATGCTAGCCCGATTCCCACGACTTGCTGTTATCCCTGCTCATTCTGACTCTGGTTTGGTATAGGTACCCCAAAGTTCCTGTTCCTACATCTACCCTCTTTTCCCTTCCATTTAATAACTTCTCTCAATACATCATCTTTGGGAAAATATCAGACTTAAGCTGATGGATCAATATCTCATAAGTAATTTTGCATTTTTAAAGAGAACACTTTGGCAAAGCAATTACTGAACCCAGGGTAATGTATCTTTAATACTCACATGTGCTCTGTGCTAAGAAGCAAGGTGGCATTTGAGGAGAGTTGGGTAAAAACCCCTGGATGGACGAGACATACTATACACAAATAAGAATAATAATGAGCCATTGATATTTGTTGGACAGTCCCATGTTTAAGGCATAGTACTATTCATTTTAGTTATTGCAGTCACATGACTTCCCTTAGAGTTTGGCTTATGAAAGTGTGTTCATCTCTTGCTCCTCTGGATATTAGGCAAGCACAGCTACTTGGCATTTGGTGTTACCGGATCTATATAAGTCTTCATAGTACAGAAACAGAACTGGTTAAATGATACATTACCTACCCACTACCATCACCCCAGTTGTATCAGAAGCGATACTTTGAGAGAGTCACTCCTGTCCCACATTCCTTCTCTCTCCTCCCTCCACTCAATGCATTCTCTATGTTCTTAACTAACATGCCAATACTTCTGTTTTTACAAGTAAAGCAATTATAAATATTTCTTTTATTTCAAGCACACTAGTAACATATATTGTTCTAAGGGGTGATCTTTTTCACTTAAGTTCATTCCTGTCTGTCTGTCTGAATGTTACCGATGTATTCTCAAGTCTTTTAAAATGTATCTGGGTAATGTGCTGAAAATAATGAAATGTTGTAGGGAGGCTACTCGTTTGTTTCCCCACTGCCCAGACTCCTGAAATAACCACACAGAAACTATATTAATTAAATCACTGCTTGGTCCATAAGCTCTAGCTTCTTATTGGCTAACTCTTACATCTTAATTTAGCCCATTTCTAGTAATCTGTGTATTGTCATGTGGCTGTGGCTTACCAGGTAAAGTTTCAGAGTCTGTCTCCAGCAGGCTACATGGCTTCTCTCTGACTCCACTGTCTTTCTCCCAGCATACAACCTAGCTTTTCCTGCCTAGTTCTGTTCTTCCCTGCCATAGGCTCAAAACAGTTCTTTATTAATCAATGGTAATCACAGCATATAGAGGGGAATCTTATGTCAACGAAAGACCAGTATTTATTTCTGAGTGCTATGCATGAGTGACCACATAGAGATGACAAAAGACAGAGAGGTCATGTAGAACATACACACCAATAATATTTCTTGGGTTTGACAGGGGCAGGACAACTCTTCCTGTGAAGTCAAGGTTAAATATTCACAGCTACCCCCTAATCCTTAGCAGGTAAGTTTTTTGCTAATGTTAATGCAGCTTCTTTTTGCATTTTCTCAGCTCCCTTGATTTCCATTTAGATTCAAGCCAAGAAGGAAACGCTGTGTTAATTGATGCGTTTTCCTATGGAAACTAATTATAGCCCCATGCTGTCAAAACAAGATAACTTGTTAATGATACTTTATCAGACAAAAATAGAAGCAAAACTACTGCACTGTGAAGGAGGATGCTGGGATTGTGCAGCGAAAGTCATCTTAACCACAATTACACACGTGAAGAGAACTGCTGGAGAGAACACTGCCTGGTTCACCATGCCCACCTGGCTCTTTGGAGGTGGAGGTGATGACAGGGTGAGGAGGGAGGGTCTTCCTTAGGTTCCCTTATTCTATATCAGATGCTGTGAATGGCAGGCTCATGGTATAGCCCTCAGAGTACCTCTGTATTCCATAGCTGTTCATGTAGCCAGAACTATTTGAAGACATTTATTCATTTGTTTATCAATGTTCACTGTGCGTTTATTACATCCCAGACCACAATTCCAGATCACGACATGTCTCACACACAATCACACAGACACAGAGAGAGACAGACAGACAGACAGAGACAGACAGAGAGAGACAGAGACTAAGCAGAAGAATACAACAAGAACCTTTCTATGAACTTATATTCTATAAAAGCAGATGGGAATAAATGAGGAAAATATATGTCAGGTGAAAACAATGTTTATACGGGAATAGGAGAGTTAAATAGAAGATGAGGTGCTAAATATAGTGAGTAGGACGGGGCTCACTGGGAAGGTGGCATCTGGATAAGGACCCAAAGAAGGTGAAGAAACTCTCTGGTTTTGTAGGAGAGGGAGAAACTCAGCTGGACTGAAGCTGAGCATTGCCCAGAAAGCTTTGTGGAAGCAGCGGAGCTGTGAATACAGAAGTGTAGATGCCCATGTCTGATACAGTCCATTCCCCAACCTGCAGGCATCTGATGGATGGACTCTGTGTGGCAAAAGGCCCTAGGACTCAGTGGATATCCTAGTTGTTTCATGTCTTAGGAGTGCTGATGGCTAAATACTACAGGAACACATTTGCACTGAGAACCAAGAAGTGCCAATGAACTGGGCAGAGTATCCTATATCTGACATAAGAGGTAGAAAGGGAGGTGACTGGAGTAGAGAAAATGATAGAGGTTGTTGGAGAGGAAATGGATGAGAATTTGGGGACACAGCAGATTCTGAAGAACCATCTGTGATATAATCCCGAGTAATAAAAAGCACTGGAGGATCTGAAAAACAAGGGCACCTGGTTTTATTTAGATTTACTCATGCTTTGGAAAGATTCTACTTGCTGTTTGGAGAATACTCTAGAAAACTTGGGTAGAAGCAGGGACTCTAGTTTGGAGGCTGTTGTATTTATGCAAGTGCCTAATGATGGAGGCTAGAATTATTGTCTGGGCTTCCACTGTAGATTTTCACGAACAGCGACTTCCACAGAGTTTTATCCTTGCAGGGTTCTAGAGGACAGGATCCCCAATCCAGTGTTACCTCTGAAGACTCTAGAAAAAAAATCTCCCTTGTCTTTTCCCCTCTTCTAGGCATGATACATATAAGCAGAGGTGGAGTGAAGACACGGCCTTGAGATGAGAATCAAGAAAAAGCCACAGGCCTGTTTTCCCTGTTTGGTGGGTTCCTTCGTGACCTATACTTTTCTTGCTATGCCTTGTTTTTCTAGCTTCAAATAGGCAGCATACTTCTTTCTGTTTAACTCTCAAACACACAGCACAATTAGAAACAAGGATATTGTTGCTGATTTCTATTTTCAGCCTTTTGCGAAGCCTCCATCCTGATCTCCTCCATGGGGGCTGCTCCAGTTCACATTCTCAGCATAAGCGAACACAGCTCCTCTTCCCCCACATCTTTGCCAGTATTTTTTTAATCACTTATTTTCTTGGTGATAGAGACTCTAACTGGGTCCAGATAGCACACAGAGTAGTTTAAATGTGCATTTCCCTGATGGTCAAGGATGTCAAACATTTTTTGCAAATACCTATTGGCCATTTATATTTGTTCTTTTGAGAATTTGGTTTGTGTATAAGCGTATATGTATGGGGAGATGTCATGAAACTAGAAAAGAACCACGAGAATGGAAGAGATTGTAAGAGGAGAAGAGAGTGCGACAGAAGACCCATGACTTGAAGAAGAAAGGAAATTGTGAGAAGAGGCATGTCTGATCAACAAGAGGCAGACAAGGGGCAAGAGGACAGAGCGAGATAAATGAGAAGTAAGTAAGTATGAAAACGACAAGTTGAAGATCATGGTTTTTCCTAGGAAGGTGCATCATAGGTGGCTTGTGAGTAAGCATGAAGACTGTAGTTGGATCTTCAGTGCCCGGAGAAGAAGCCAGACATAGACGTGCATACCTGCAATCCCAGTGTTGCAAGGAAGAGCCAGGGCCTTGCTGGGCAGTATCGACAAACATACACAATGGTGGATACTCCTGTGTATGTGTACATGCTTATACACACATGCGTACACACATAAGGATAAATTACTGTATAACTTAAAAAACTAATTTAAAAAATCGATATTCTTACCTCCTTTCCCTAATGCCAGCAGTCACTCCTTCCTTTTCCTTCATGTTTTCATGAGAAGGAAATGCATCTACTAAATATTAAGTGAGGGAAATTATGGCATCAGAAAAATAGGCAAAGCTTTCTAGAAACAACACTTACTTCTGTGCTTTAAGTACAAGCTATTTTTGGCAGCCCACAAATATAGATGTCTTGGGTAGCACCTTAGTCTCACTTGCAAGTGGAATAACACTGCTGCTAAGAAGAGAAAAGTGTTCTAAGGTAGTGGGGAGCAAGAGGGGAAAAGATACATTTAGACAGGCACCTGACTGCCTATGTTTTCATGAAGGGGTTGAAAATGCAGTGTCCAGCTGGTAACAACATAGAAATATGTATGTTCTTTTTTATGAGGGTCAATTGTGTACGTCCTTTGGTTCCTTCTGATCTCTTATACTTAGAATGAGGTGAATGGTTAGATTTATTACACTGTTTTGAATTTGACCATGGATTTCTGTGGTGGGTTTGAACAAAAGCGGCTCCCATAGGCTCAAAGGGGATGGTAATATTAGGAGGTGTGGCCTTGTTGGTGTAAGCGTGGCCTTGCTGGAGGAAGTGTGCCACTGGAAGTGGGCTTTGAGGTTTCAGAAGCTCCAGTCAAGCCCAGTAGCTCACTCTCTCTTCCTGCTGCCTGCCGATCAAGATGTAGAATTCCTTCTCCGGTACCGTGTCTCCCTGTGTGTCATGATGTGTCCTGCTGTGATGATAAAGGGCTAAACCTCTGTATCTGTAAGGCAGCATCTATTAAACGTTTTATTTTGTAAGAGTAGCCTTGCTAGGTCATGGTGTCTCTTCACAGCAATAGAAATGCTGACTAAGATAACCTCTGCATGTTGGCGAGGTAGGCAGAAACAATGGTCTCCTCCAGAGTCATTCGTGGACAGTCTGTTAGCCACAGAAAAGGCTTAGTCATCTTGGAATCCTAACTTCTTGCCCTAAGGAGGAGTTCAATGTATATTTTTGCAACCAAACTAGGAGACATGACTTTCGGCTTTTCTCTGTACTGCTACACGCCACTCCATAAGAAGCCATTTGCTCATCGGCAGAGCTCCAGAGCAATGTTGCCAGCAAGGAAGGTCAATAGATGTACAGATGATGCAGGCATGGATACCACCCACAAGGAATTTGTTGTCTGATGGTAAAGAGATAGCACACATTGGGGGAAAGAAGATAGGTTGAGTAGGGCCATGGTGTCGTACACCTTTAATCCCAGCACTTGGGAGGAAGAGGCAGGTAGATCTCTGTGAGCTTAAGGCCAACCGGATCTACAAGTTCCAGGACAACCAAGCTATACAGAAAAACCTGGACTGGAAAAATTAAAAAGAAGAGGAGGAGGTAGTGAAATGTAATCATGAGACACCTGAATCCAGAACATAATTAGACCATCTCAGAAGGCAATTATAGAAACAAGGAAAACCTGTCTGTAGGCACACATCAGGTTCCAATGCTATTCGCTGCTTAAGTACATAGTGCTTCTAGAGGAGCCAAAATCCAATGCTAAAGAGATAGTCTTAGCTGGGGTCATCCTTGTGAATTCCTGGAAAGTTTTCTAGAGCCAGGTTTCTTGCTAACCTTATAATGGCACCCTCAATCAAGATATCTCTTTCCTTGCTCTCATCTCTGTCCTTCCTCCATCTCAACTATCCCATTCCCTCAAGTTCTCCTCAACCCTCCCCTTCTTCTGTCTTCTTCCCCTTTTTCTCTTCCTTCTACCCCACTTTCCTCATGCTCCCAATTTTGTTGGGTGATCATTTTCCAATTTCCAAATGGGTCTATAGTGTTTTCTTTGGGTTCACCTTATTACTTAGCTTCTCTAGGATCATGAACTATAAGCTCCATATACTTTTTTATAGCTAGTATCCACTTATGAGTGAGTACATACCATATTCATTTTGGGGGGTCTGGGTTACCTCACTCAGGATAGTGTTTTCTAATTCTATGCATTTACATGCAAAATTCAAGATGTCATTGTTTTTTTTTTCTTTTTTTTGCTGCTGAGTAGTACTCTAAAGTATAAATGTGGCACACTTTCTTTACCCATTCTTCAGTTAAGGGACATCTAGGATGTTTCCAGGTTTTGGCTATTACAAATAATGCTGCTATGAATGTAGGTTTTGAAGTATGATTGAACATCTTTTGGGTATATTCCCAAGAGTGGTATTGCTGGATCCTGAGGTAGGTTGATTCCCAATTTTCTGAGAAACTGCCATACTGATTTTCAAAGTGGTTGTTCAAGTTTGCATTCCCACCAGCAATGAATGAATGTTGGGATGGGGTGGGAGGGTATGTGAAGAGAATGGGAAGAGGTGAGGGAACGGGAATTTGGATTTGTATTTTTTTTAAAAAAATAATAAATTAAAAAAACAGAGAGATATAAAGTTATGGGGTGGGGATGAGACAAGATGGTGAAAACAAAAACAACCTTGATGCTCTGGAAAAAGAGACTTCTGAAAATAATTTATACCCAATTTTGAAGAAAAACATAGAATAACATTAATAGATATTGGATGGTGTGGTCTTCATAAAATGAAAACAAAATTACCAGGAGGATAAGCTGGGGTGGAAACAGAATGCAACATACATGAGCTGGGATTAAAAAGGGTGGGGTTGATGATATAAATAAGAACCACAAGGTGACTCAAACCATAAAATCTTCAAGCTCTGGCCTGGGGTAGATTAGGGTTATTGACACATAAGCTTGAATTAGGACACTCTTGTAAACATCCTCTGGAAACGGGTTAGGAAAGTATGAGGAGGTCAAAGGATGATGAACGGAGCCCTGAGAAGCATTGCAATTCCAAAACTCCCTAGAGTGAGCTAGCACCCCGAGAGCCAAAGTCCAGGATGCCTCCATCCTGCTTTCCTTGTATACTTGTAAGTATAAACTTGTGTCTGAATTGCCTTCTGTCCTGGTAGCATTTGACACTGTGTGATGAAAATTTCTTGTTTGCTTTCTTATGAACATATCCTGTGGGGTCTGTTCCCTATTGAAGGCTCCACAGTTGATGATTACATTTTGCTTTTAGGTTGTGGTCCCCCCCACGCCTTTATTTTATGAATATGGACGGCCACAGACCCAAGTTGGCACTGTACAAAGACTCCGTAAAGAAAAGCTTTGGCCCACAAAAGTCACAAGCTAGACCCAGGGCAGGAAACTCCCTAAGTCCAGTGTTCACATCCATTTTACTACCTCAGCTGAGATTTATAACAATTTTATTTTTGAGACAGGATCTCTCTCTCTCTCTCTCTCTCTCTCTCTCTCTCTCTCTCTCTCTCATGTACCTCAGACTAGCCTCAAGTTCCACAAATAGCTGAGGATAACCTTGAACTTTTGATCCTTCTGCCTCCACCTCTGGAGTGCTGGAGTTATAAATATACATCACTACCACATGCAGTTTGTGATGTGGGATTCCCTTCTGCATGCTGTGAGTATCATTGGTTAATAAAGAATCTTCTTTGGGCCTATTGCAGTGCAGAATAGGGGAAGGTGGAAATTCCAAGCAGATAGAGGAGGAGAGAGTAGGTGGAGTCAAAGAGACACCGTGTAGCTGTTGCAGGAGACAGACCAGTTAGAACCTTGCAGGTAAAACCATGAGTCTCATGGTAAAATATAAAATAATGAAAATGGATTAATTTAAGATATAAGAGCTTGCTAACAATACACTTAAGCTGTTGGCCAAACCGTATTGCAATTAATACACTTTCTGTATGATTATTTTGGGTCTGGGCAGCTGGGAAACAAAAAAGTGGCCTCCAGCAACAGTTTATATGGTGCTAAAGATGAAATGCATGCTAAGCACACACCCTGCCCTGTAAAAGTTTTTGTGGTGGGAATTATGAGTGAGCTTTTGCCACTCAATGAACTATTAGCTTCCACTATATGAGTTTTGAAATTCACAGAGATGTCTTTTTGTTTCTCCCTCCCCTCTCTTTCTCTTTCTCTCTCTCTCAATACTACTGGTCATCTGGACCACAAAAGCCCATTGAAAATAGAGAATGTTGTTTATTGTCTTAGTCTTTAAGTTATATATAGGTATTAAGAATTATACATCAATAGTCATCTGTTTATCATACTTAAGGTTAGACAAATCAGGTTCTTTAGATACATAGAGATTATATTGTGCATAGATAGATAATTTTCAACCACTTCAAAGAGCTGTAAAAAAATGGCATTTAAATAACTTAGGGTTCTGTTAAAGTGAGACACAATTGCTCCTGGCAGCACCAATCTATTCCTAAGAGAATATTGAGCACCAAAGACACTCCACTTGGAGCTTGTTTTCTTGGCAAAACTGACCTTGGGGCAAAGAACTGCTCATGCCTCAACCACTGGCAAGATACATAGTATCTGGAAATGGATAAGCAGGATTGTCAAATCTTGCCAAGACAGGGTAAGACAGTTTTGAAAAAGTTCCTGCCTTTGAAAATGGTCTGTCAGTCATTCTAGGCCTTAGCCAAAGTTGGTTGCTTCAACGTTGCAAATGAGACTTTGGCTGATTGCCCAGGTAGCCAGTTGTCTCTGTCATTTGTTGCACATTTTGGAAGTTGCTTGATTGCACTTCCTGCTTGCTCAAGTAATATTATTGCCCTTCTGTGGTGGATGGGGTTGAAGATTAGATAATTGTAGTTACTTTCCTCTCATGACTTGGCCAAGTTGTTTATCTTACAAGACTTAAACTAGTTAGGATAGGATAATTATTGAATATATTTGTTCTTATTGTATATAATTTTGTATTAGGTTTAGAACTCTCTTATTGAAACAAAAGGGGGAAGTGCTGTTGGAAGTCTTACAGCTTGTGGTTACTCACGTACTGAGGCATGGCCTCTTTTACTATATATGCTGATGCAGAGCCTGCGTCCGCCCTTCTTCACTTCTTCCCCGGTTGCTCTTTCGGATTGCTCTTTTCTTTATTCAAGCAGAGAATTCTGATTTGTGAGTTTACCCCTACATAATCATCTATTTCTCAATTCTGAGCTAGTGTGGGATTTCTTTTAAGCATCCATTCCATAGTACTTGTTCCAGCCTAAGTTTCCTCTTTACTCATCCAAATTCAAATATTCCTTGTTAAGCTCCTTTAAATCACTTTGATTTCTTTGTTCCATATCCCTTAACTACTTATGTCATACCTGGCAAAATACAACCATAATCAACATAATTCTAGATGTACATTAACTTACATGCAAATAAATTTGGGGGAAGAAAATAGGGCACCCATATTAAATGGACATATTTGAAATTTGTCATCACAAATATCACATGACATGATGACAAATCTACTCACTTCTTTCATATATTAGCATTCTTATTCCTCAGTGCAACCTGTGCACATCTCCTCTTATTCCTCATATGTCTCCTGTACTTTCTTCCCCATTTCCTATTGATTTTTCCTTAGATCTCATGGGCGGGCAACATGACCAGGGCATTCTCATTCTCCTATTCCCACTCCCAACAACATACCTGCCTCCTATACTGTGTGTGTTCTTTCCTGTGAAAATGGAAACAGTGTCGGTATGTTTGAGAACTCTGTTGGCTCTAGATCTCATTGCAGTACCTTTGTTCTAAGTACTTTTCAGTTAATGTCTTCTTAAATTATCATAAACAAAATGTCAGTTAAAGCTGGACATAATTTTTAACTAATGTAGACATACACATTCCTTTATTAATTAATTGGAGAACAAAAATTACAATTTTGGATCTTTTTGTATAGAATGTACTGTATCAACTATGAATTTGGTTTAATATCTTCTAGGTAGGAACTTAAAATAGTTAAGAATAGTTTTACTAATAATTTTACTAATTTACCAGAAAATTTTAGTAAATTTGAGTTGTTTTGTTCAGAATAATAATACAAGAACATTTTTAAGTAACTGGTTAGTAGTCAGATAGTGGTAGTGCACACCTTTAACGCCAGCACTCAAGAAGCAGAGGCAGGCAGATGTCTGTGAATTCCAAGCTATCCTGGTCTACAGAGCAAATTCTAGGATATCCAGGGATGCACAGAGAAACACCATCTCAAAAAACAAAGCAAAACAATTAAAAAATAAGAAAGAAACTGGTTAGATTCCTCCCAAATAATCATCTTAGTTCCAATAAAATAACTGTTCAGTACCATTATTTGTTTTATTATTAAATGAAATATTTATTAAATAGCCAGCTACAGTAATAAATACAGAGGCCATACAAATGTCTGCCATTACAAAGCTCAAATACTAGGTAACTTGAACACCAAAAATACATTTCTTACAATTCTAGAGACCCAAAGTAAAAGATCAAGGTGTCGGAAGACCTGGCTCTTCTCAGGGTCCTCTCTGGCTTGTGAGTAGCTGCTTTCTTGCTGAGCACTCCAATGATGGAATGACCTATATACATTTTTCCAATGTCTCTTCTTATCAGGTCACCACCCGATTGAGCTGGGCTCTCACCTATCTGTCCTCCTTAAGACTCACTCAGCTTTAAAGATTCCTCTCTTCAAATACAGTCACATTGAGGGCTAAGGCCTTACATTCAGAACAGAATATGTTCCTGTGCTGGCGGATGAGGGGAGAGGTGGAGGCTCGGATGCTTGGACAGATGGGCAGAACAAGCCTCCGTGCCTTGCTTGACTGTGCTGTCTCTCACGCTGCTTTATGGGCATTCAGTCTTGGTGAGCTGACTCCCGTGTCTTTTCACTTGCTCCCTAGATCTTCTTTCTCCTTGATTTTCAGGATTAATTATATATCTGTAGATCTCAATGTATAAATACTTGTTCAGAATTATGAAGAATCTCTTGATGGTGAGCACAAAGCTCAGAGCCTAGGGCAAGGCGTCTTCAGGGTGGGTCCTCCGTGACCATTAGGTCACATGATTATGAAGGCAGTCTTTCAAGCCTCCTTCCCTCCCAGGTGTATAGACCCAGTTTTGGTCTAACACAGCTTTCAATACAGTCCAGCTCCTCCCCATCCCAACTTTTCTCTTTCATCTCTGTTCTAAATGCAACATGATCCAGCAACATGTGAAAGGAGAAATACCTTGTTGGGGAGAAATGTGCTGTGCAGTGAGACAGGAAAAGAAATGGAATCAAGAACAGAATGCAGAAAAATCTGGCAAGGAGAAAACAAAAACGCTTGGTCAAGCTGCAGCAGGTGACAAACACCCTGTGGCTTGGGACCCTGATTTTTATGGTACCGTCACTAATCTCCCAATTAGCTTTGTTCATAAAAAGATCAAACACACAGGGAGATGTGGTGCTTTGTAATAGCTAATTAACTTGACCTTTATTGTGGTCATGGATTTTCATTCTTTTCCTATGGCCTGGGTGGTGGGGTTCATCTTTTATTTCAGATTCAGTGCATTCACTTTTCATAATGTGTACAAGAACTGAACTGGATGTGTTTCTAGTGTTTCTTTGTCCATCTCTCTCCATTGACTAGATTCATATGTGAGGACTGGAAAAGAGCTCTCTGCCGGAAAGTCTGGAATTTGACTCTTCTTAGTGCAAGGAGGACTTGAACAAAGCTTAGGCCAAACTCAAAAAAAAAAAAAGCAAAACCTTGAGATAGACAGGAGGAAACTGTATGGAAACAGAAACCTTTGCCCATGCTGTTCTGTCAATGGCTACCATATTTGACTGACCCAAGGTACCCTCCACTTACCTTCAGGCATTTCTTCAAACAGCATGTTCCTGGATGTGATGCTTTCAAATTTTTAAAGCTTTAAATCACCACATTTATATATTTATAGACTCTTTTTAGGGTGTCATGGCTGCCTTCCTTGTCTTCTCTAACTTACCAGCAATTTTTTTTTAATGTCATCTAGCTCTGGCCTATTTTGCTGACATGGGCTTCTTGGACTTCTACTTTGAAATATCCTCTTCCCAACTCAGACTAACCATTTCTAGAACTATGAGAAATTATTTATGTATTTATTTATTTGAGAGGCTGAAAGGCTAGACTGTGAGTCTGCTAAGGTGACATGGAGATTCAGAGACAACATCTTGGTGCCATCTGTTCTTAGCCAAACTTTGGTTCTGAAATGGAGGAAACCTTTCATATTGTTATCAACAATGTTCCATACCTCCTGTGGCTGAGGGGATCCTAAGGCTACCTTTATGATAGATGGTCAGGGTGTTGGTTTTTTCCTCAGCTGTCTGTGTTTGGGAGTTTGTTAGCAGGTCTGCTGTGGGGTATTTGTTTATGCTGTGTGAAAATGTGTCCTTGTGATTGGTTTAATAAAGAATGGAATGGCTAATAGCTGGTCAGGAGAGAACAGGTGGGACTTCCAGGAAGAGAAAGGACCTGGAGGTTGACTAAGCGTGCAAGAAACACCAGCAAGACACTGAAGGTGTCATATGTACAGAATGGAGAAGAAGTAAAAACCACATGGCAGGATGAAGATGAAGAAAAACAGGTTAATTTAGGTTATAAGAGCTAGCTGGTAACAAGTCTAAGCTGAAGGTCAAGTTTTTATAATTAATAACAAGTCTCCATGTCATTATTAGGGTCTTGGCAGTCTCAAAGGATGCCTGAAGAGAAAGTCCAGCTACACAAGTCCATTGGTCCCTCAGGAGCTGTGGGCTGCATTTTATGTATGTATGAAAGTAAGTATAGTGTTCCCTTGATCAGTTCTGATCCCCTCGTCCCTAATCAGAAAAACTCTAAGTTACAATTGAACAGATAAGAATGAGTCATTTAGGGCTGTAGATACAACTCAGCAGCAGGTAGAGTACTTGCCTCCCAAGAATGAGCCTTGGATTTAGTCCTCAGTATTGTATTCACAACGTGTGTGGGTGCATGCTTGTCATCCCAGCATTTGGGAGATGGAGGCAGGAGGATTCGAAGTCCAAGGTTATCTTCAGCTACATCTCAAATTCCAGGCCAGCCTGGGCTATGTGCTACCTGAGACTCTAAAAGCAAACTAAGCAAACAGACAAAAAATAGTGTAAACCATTTTTGTGCAGTAGGAGAACATGTCCAGTAATGGTGCATGTGGATGAATGTACGAAGCGGAAGTGGACCTGCAGCTAGATGCAGGCTCTTGCCTCCCATTTTGTCTCTCTCATCCTCTGTACCTCTTTCATTTACTTTCCTATTCCATAGCAGTATGTGTAATAGTAAGAGGGTGGGTTCTGCAAAAAGAATTCTGAATTTGAATTCTAACTATTGTGTGTCTTAATTTTATGTAAAGGTAGTACAAAACACCAATCTCTCCTTATAAGTTACCTCGAGGACCACCTGCATGGTTATATGTAAAGAGGTTTGTAGAACTTTTCAAACCCATTAAACATCTCCAGAACAAGCTATCTTTGATGGCTTATTGATGTCCATGACTCAGATATAGTGTCTTCTGTTCTTCTATGTTATTTTAGGCATAGAGTAATCTGTTAATTAGCTTTGATATACTTAATGGTACTTTGCTATTCTTGGGTCAGGTAGTGATTCCTGGTCTAGTCCCTGGTAGCTTAAGGGGATAGTGTTGGGGCTATATAGCAGAGACTAATATTGCCTAAAAGGACAAACATTATCATGCACTGATGACTATTAATTCATAACTATCCCTAAATAGTAGCTATATATCATTAGTAGTACTTGCAAAATGAGAGCCCACAAGATTAAAATAAAGAAGCTAGTCAACATCACTCAGAATCTGAGTGCAGGATCCACAATCAATTCCTTGTAGTCTCACTCTAGAAAGAGACCAAGACAAGCTCAGTGAAAGGGGGAAATCGACAGGACAGAGCCCTACCCTTGCTTGTACACCAGTAACCTGAGATCATCCTTTGTGTAAGATGGCAAAGTCTCCTGTCTATGAAAGATGATGTTAAATCCTGATTTGGCCCCAAACCCTAAGAAGCAGAATTATTTGACTTATAAGTCTTCACTGTCTTTGAATGAACTATAGGGAAACTCAGTACTACTTAGTCACATTTATAAAATTTGCATTTATGCTCCTCTATATAGTCATCTATAAGCATTTGCTAAAGCTCCATAAATATACATACATGCATTTGTATGAGCACCTTTTTAGGAATGGATATATTAAGATCTTCTTATGCATTCATCATTAAAAATGCTGTAGGCTGTTCAGCTCTATGGGTGTATATAGGATCTGGAATTCTTAAATTCAAGTATCATCAAAAGGTCAGGTTTAAAAATTCTAATTCATTGATTCAAATGCCAGTAGAGATGAAAAAAGTAATCTTGAGTCATAGGTTTACAGTCTCTGCCTTTCTAGTTCAGGTTTTCCCACTGGCTCTGACAGGAATAAAAAGTGATCATCAACTACTTATAGGACAACATATTTCTCTTTTTCTCCCTGGATCCCTACATGTCTTTCTTTTCCCTTTCTCTATAAAAAGAAATCTCATTCAAATTCTTGTTCCTAACACTCCTTATCCCCACTAACAAAAAAAAGTCTGCTACTTCTCAAATCTACTTTTGTTACAAATATGAATCTCAGTACCTAACAACCAAACACTGAAGGCCCTTTGCAGTGTCTTTGGTTCCAAACAGGACTCTGACCCTTGCAATACAAACAAGCTATCCCCCTGCATCACAGGGCTCTGATGACAAGAGGAAAAAAATCCATAGTCAGTAAGGTGTTTTTTTTTTTTAAAGCTTCATCTCAATCACTGATTCCTGCTTAAGAGGATTCAGATTAATTTGTTCCAAAAGTATTTGACTGCCACTCATGTTCAAATGGCATTTGGTGTGGAAGGCAGAAGCAACATACATAAATCCTGAATCTATCCTTGAGTGTATTAAAATTCAGAAGCAGAAGTAAGAGCTATCCACAAATTACAGTTTGAGAGAGAAAATACCAAGGAGAAACAAATAATAATTGGTCATGGCATATATTTGAAACTAAAATTTTTCATGGAGTGTTGAAAAGATTTGAGATAACCCTTTAGGACGTTCAGTAATTACAACAGCCGCACTGAAAGACATGCCCTGCATGCAGAAAATCACACAGGACTTGGTACATGTTCCTGACCAACATTCAGCTCTGGCTGTTTGGCCACTGCATTCTTCTGTCTTGATATACTGCTTTGAGATTCTCGTGGGCTATGTCATCCGAAGTTCCGGTAAAGAGGCAACTTTTCTTCTACACCTTGACTTTCCTGTGCTCCTTTTAATTCTCTTCTACTACCAGGCTGGTTGTTTATTTTTATTTTTCCGAGACAGGATCTTTTTGACCCAGGCTGACCCAGAACTTGTGAAAATCCCTCTCTCTCAAGCTCCCAGGTGCAAGGATCAAAGGCCTGAACCACCAACCTGTTCCTACCTTCCCAGTTTTTCTACCTAGATGTCTTCAGTTTTGCCCCGTGTGACAGGAAGCACTTAGTTCATCATTTCACCAATGCACAGCTCTGTGACAGCACTGATCCTCAACTGTGAAGGCAGTGGCCACTGTCATGCACGGGGTAGGACTCTTGTGTTGGATGACAATGGATAGAAAGAACTATTCCACTCTGCCTAAAAATAAGGGGTTCCTGGGGGTAAAGGAAGTATGATATTAAAATGGAAAAGTGATTCACAATAAGTATGAAGCCCAATCCCCAAGCGGACTTCATTTAAAGGGAAAGTCACTACGTCATGCGTTGGAGAAGCTACAAATAGCTTCAGACATGATCGGACAGAGAGGTCATGTGATCACAATGCAGACTTTTTCCACTCCAGCTTCCTTTCCTTCCCTCCCTCTCCCTGAGATTGGCTTTGATTTCAAATGCTGCATTTCTCCCTATAAGCCCCGTGCCTGCGAACTCCTAGTGTCTACAGCAGAAGATAGCACAGAGATTCTAGCTTCTATTTTTAGTGGTTGAACAGAGGCCCAGCCCAAAACCCATCCACTGGAATCAACTACCTGGCCCGGAAGATAAAGCTAAATAAATGCTGCTTGCTTAGGCCTCAGTCATATGCATCAAGTATTGGAGCCAGGAACACCCAAGCTTTAGGAAGTAAAAAGTGAGGTTCTCTACAAGAAACCCCAAAATGGAAAAGATGGATACTGGGAGGCCAGCCTATCCTCTCCAAAATCCATCTAATGAAATTGAAGTTGTCCCTGTGGAATGTACGCTGTCACCAGCTTGTGTAGCAAAGCAGCTAAGAGCCATTAACTCACTAATGGCATTTAGTGTTGATTGAGAGGTGTGGATGATGTAAATCTAGCCAGGCTGGCTGCATAGTAGGTGGTAAGGGTTCGCACAAGTGCCACCGACTTTAACAGTATGGATGCTTAAGTCTGGATGATAGACCTATTTTTCAAAGATCTTCTGTGGCTTTTTCTAGGTGCCAAAGAAACTTGTGAGTTTCAAATTCTGTTAATTGCTCATTCAAGCTTTTACACAAATGCCTTGTGGGTACCTAGGTCACAGACATGAAAAAGGCAGAAGCTACATGGCCATGAAAGGAAGTTTGGGTTGGACTGGAGGCTCAAGCATATCTACCTGGGGTGCTGTTTGAGTTGCCCCATCTGTTTCTGGATGAAAGGGGACAGTGACTGAACTTCGCCATAAAGTCTTAGTTCTTTTCATTCTGGCCTTTCATATAGGATTTGCGCTTACAGAATAACACTTAAAAGTAGGTTAGGTGAGCCTTTTAGCAAGTGTCTGCAATCCCAAGCATAGGCATAAAGATCAGGAATTTAAGGTGATGATCAGCTACACAGAGAGTTTCAAGACAGTCCAGGCTAGCTGAGCAGTAGTGGTGCATGCCTTTAATCCCAACACTTGGGGGGGGGGGCAGAGGCAAAAGGATCTCTGTGAGTTTGAGGCCAGCCTGGTCTACAAGTGCTAGTTCCAGGACAGGCTGCAATGCTACAGAGAAACCCTACCTACCTCAAAAAAAAAAAAAAAAAGAAAGAGAAAAAAAAAAAAGACAGTCCAGGCTACATGAGGATCCATCTGTTTCAAAATATCAAAATATCTAAATAAATAAACAAATGTAGAACCTCAAACAAGTACATGGCCAGCTTAAAAGGAATTCCAAAGTTGGTCAATACCTCTAGTACGCCAGACCTGGCCAAACATAAAGGAAAACTGTTCTTTCCTTCCACAAGGAGGGGTGTGGCCACAAAAGAAAATCCAAAACTTCACTTCCACCCGTTCCTCCTTAAGAACTCTAGTCATCTTCATCCCTAGAAGGGATGGAAAGGCCTATGGCCATCACCATGAGAATGGACATGTGTCATGAGAAAGATGTGCACCATGAGAAAGGATATGAGCCAGGAGAAAAGATATGTGCCATGAGGAAAACCATCACCATGAGAAAGAAAGGCCATTGCCATAAGAATGGATGTGTGCCATGAGAAAGACCATGCCCATGCATTTTCACTCTTGCCTCCTGGTCCCAGAGTTAGCTTCTCAGAGTGGACCGAGAGAAGGTAAACAACAACACCACACAGACACACACATACTACATCATACACACACACCACACCATAAGCACGCACCACATCAAAACACACCCCACAATACCACAAACACACACACATACATACCACACCATATGCACACACTTACCACACCTCTCACACACACCTTACCATACACACACATACTCCCCATATCACACAGACATACACAATACCACAGCATACACACATACACCATATCATATTCACATGTATTATATCATACCCACACCATACACATATACCATATACATATGCCACACACACACCTATATACCATACACACACCACCATAGACACACATACACAAACAACCACACCACACAGACATAGACACACACACACACCACGCCACACACATACCACCATACTATTTCATCAGGCATACACACCACACACCATATACTTACACCACACCACATCATGTACACACACACCACACCACACAGATACATACACACACATGCTACACCAAACACATGTACTACACCATACACACAAACACATACACACACGTTACACCACACAGACACACATAGACATCATACCATATACACACACCACACAGATGTACCATACCCCACACATACATAGACACACACACCACACACACACACACAAACACACATGAACAAAAATATTTCTGGCTTATTTCTTAGGGGTATTTGAAAAGCTCGATGGCAGGCAGACAACCAAGAGTGGGAAGGAGGAGGCTACTGAGCCACGTACAAGCCAAGCAAGAGCAATATCCACCAGCAAACAGGAATGTCTCAGGTAAGCAACGTATACATATATTCAGGCAATCACTGGGCATTCTGTAGCATTCTTTCCAGAAATATTTATAATTAAAAGAGGAATAAAAAAAAAATCCTCGGGAACATCCAGCAAGGTCTGATGCTGGCAGGTAGGCAGGGGGAATTAAATGATTAGTCAGCGTATGAATGCCAAGTACCTTCTAAGTGACCATGAATATTCAGGTAAATGTGTCTGGCTGGACGATTACTGAAACAGCAGGCACCCAGTGGACAAAATGTACTCAAGTAAATCTTTAATTAACAGACACCATGGTATTGACTGATGCCCTGTTAGGTTCTAAGCCTGGGTGTACAGATGGCCGACCATATCCAAGGAAGAGATTAAACATTCAGTAACCATCTGGCTTGGGTTTGCCATCACACCAGAAGTCCTCATCACTGGAAACATCTGGAATATTGAGCTAATCTTCTTTTTCTGTGGAAATAATCCTGCTGCAAGCCTAGTCATAAGGTTGGGAGGGGGTGCAACTACCTACTAGGTGGGGTCAGAACCCAGAAACTTGTGTGGATTTCCTCCTAGGCTTGATGTTTCTGTAGACAAGAAACTAGGTTTTCCATTTTATTTCATAAGAAAAAAGTCGACGTTGGAGCGTTATTCTAAATGACAGAAATCTCTTTATATCTATTATCATTCTAAAGTCCGTTTGCTTGTCTATTTTTTAACCTATTTTTTGACAAGTTCGTGCTTGTTGTGGTGTAACAGTTTCCTCCGACATTGAAACATTCCATCCTCCAGGGAAGGTCCTTGAATAGGAAGGTAAACAACTCAAAATAGCTTCAGGAAGTCCTTGGAACTAACCCGATTCAGTGTGCCCTTATCTGCTATAGTAAGTAATAAAGGCCCAGAGTCACCCTCAGACAAGCCATGCTATGACAAAGCCTCCCAGACCAATTGCCTGGAAGAGGCAGAAACCAGTCAAACTCTTGGGGAAGTCTTAAATCACCTGAACCGCTGGGGATGGACGTCCTCCAACCTGTTGAGCATCATATAGGCTGTACAGTATGCCCAGGTTTCCCAGCTTTTGTGAACTGTTGCCTGTGTTGGGGTGGGCCTTGGTGATACAACTGTTGTCTGTTCTTTTAAGTAACCCCTCACCTATATTCCTGTAGGTGGAACTTTGGTCTGTCATGGGCGCCCTCTCTGGGGTGAGTAGATGTATGGAAAGCATCTCCACAGGGATGAGTGGATATGTGTCTAGCATCTCTGCAGAGGTGAGTGGATATGTTTCTTGCATCTCCGCAGGGGTGAGTGGATATGTTTCTTGTATCTCCGCAGGGTGAGTGGATATGTGTCTAGCATCTCCATAGGGTTGAGTGGATATGTGTCTAGCATCTCCACAGGGGTGAGTGGATATGTGTAAAGCATCTCCACAGGGGTGAGTGGATATGTGTAGAGCATCTCTGCAGGGTGAGTGGGTATGTCTCTAGCATCTCTGCAGGAGTGAGCCACTGGAGAGGCAAGATGTGAGATAACACCATGGACACATGGCATTTCTATTATATATTAATAGAAATGAGTGAATTTAAGATGTAAGAGTTAGTTAATAATAGGCCAAAGAGTTTGCAATTAATATTTGGATATTTGGGATAACCAGTGGCCTGGAGAGAAACTTCCAGCTACAAGGCCATATGCATGTTAAACAAGCACTTCGCCATTACATTTTATCCAAACCCCATTAAGCACATTCAAATTCTGGTTTCTTTGAACTTGTTCAGCAAAATCACCATCTTGCAATGTAAATGATTACCAAAAGTCGCTCATTTTGGACTGAAGTATGGTGGTCAGAAACATCACTGATGGTGGCAAGGACTTCCATGGCACGTGAGAGTTGGCTGAAGATTTTGTGGGTTGGTGCCTCCTGCCTGGCCCTTCCAATTTGAAAACAAAATTGCAACTAGAATTTTAAGAATAGCTAAGGTTTGCTTGCAAATATTTTATGAGCACTGCAAGCTAAACTGGGCTTTTACAGGGCAAACTTTGATGAGTCCTTCTGAAAATGGAGTACTACTTCTACTTTATTATCTGTAAGATATTTTGATGATCACATATTGAAATGTCAAATATACGTACATAATCTACAACACTGATCTTGAGTGTATTGTGACTTTTTTGTCCTGTTTCCTGTAGAGAGTATTGACATTTCTCTACATCTCTTAAGAATACTCTCAACAAGATAATATAATATTTGTCAAAATTTTTGATAAAATAAAGTAACTTTATTAAAATAAGTTTTAAAGCTCTGACCATGCAACTGTACCAAGCCCCCCTTGCTATAGTATATTGAGTCCCTGTAAAAGATTAAAGAAAGATAAATAGAGAAGGCATTACAGACTAAAATTAAGTGTATAGAGACAATCTGCTAGTAGAAAGAGGCCAATAAAATTTAGATATATTTATCTTTATTTTTTATTCTTCCTTTGTATGTATACATATTTGTTCATCTGAATGCTAGTCTTACCATGTATGGCTTTGTTCATCTTATTTGTTTAATTTTAATTTTTATGCTTTGACAATTTCATGATTGCATACAATGTATCTTGATCATATCACCCCTCATTCCTTTCTACAGCTCCACCAAGATTTCCAAATCATCTCCCTTTCAATTTTATGCCCTCCATATATATTTAATTTATATGTATATATGACCCACAGAATCCAGTCAAGGCAACCTATATGCACACAGGCACAGAGTCATCCCCAGAGGCATGGACAGCCAGCCACCCAGCAGTCACACTCCAAAAGGAAAATGTCCCTCCCTCAGCAGCTTTCAACAGACAATTGCTCCACACCTAGGCATGAGGCCTCAGCAGCGCTACTCTCTCTATGACAGAATTTTTAATTAGCTTGATATTATGTGGGTGCTTACCCAATTTATAAGATTAAGATTTTTTTTCCTTGTGTTATTCATTGAGTGAATGAGTTTTGAAGGTTGCCTAAGACTTTGTAGTGGGGCTGGGCTCTTAGAAATTTGAGCCCTGTGTCTTACCTGTGAAAACTGGGTGACATTTCAGAGTTCAGAATTCATTAGGTGGGGGACTCTCACACTGTTACCCAAAGCAAAACAAAACAGCAACAACACAAAATGTTGAGGGTTTGTTAGGAGGCTATAGTTGGAATAAATGTAGATCAGATAACACGACACCAAATATGACTGGCTTGAGTCTTTCCCCCACCTTATCCTGACTGAAGTGATGAAATTAGTGATTATCTTCATTTGTTTTCAATTTTAGAAAAACCATCACAAAATAAAAGGAACCACTGCTGTTACTTCCTTAAGCAAATAGTAAATGTAAATTAAGTTGTTTTTATCTCCTCATACTCACGATTGAGTGCGGCTCCCAGGCCCCATTTCCTCTTTACAGCACCCAGGGACTGTCACAGAAATCCACACCTGGGCTCAATGCAGACACCAACAGATCATGGAGAGCCCATTCCAAACGGATACATTGACATCACAACTCCTGCATGCATGACTCGGTGAACAATGCAGAAGAGGGGACAGAAAGAATATAAGAGCCAGAATACCAGGAAGTCTGCTGGGAAACAGTTTCTTAGAAATGACTGCATTGGCCCAAACCAATGGGCATGTTAATACGGAAGGGGGAGGCTTGGGGTGGGAAAGGTCCCACCCCTAGACTGTTGAAACAAGGGCGGCGGGCTGCGTCCCCAGCACCCGGCCGCCCCCACTGCTAGCTTTACCCGAAATAATTACACGGAAACTGTATTCTTTTAAACACCGCTTGGCCCATTATATCTAGCCTTTTCTCGGCTAACTCTCGCACCTGGACTAGCCCATTTCTAATAATGTATGTAGCCCACGAGCTGGCTTACCAGGAATGATCTTAACCTGCATCTGTCTGGAGTGGGAGAACCATGGCGACTCCCTGACTCAGCTTCTTTCTCCCAGCCTTCCATTCTGTTTACTCCACCCACCTAAGGGTGGGCCTATCAAATGGGCCTAGCAGTTTCTTTATTGCTTAACCAATGAAATCAACAAATTGATATATGACACTCCCACATCACTTCCCCTTTTTCTGTTTAAACAAAAAAAAAAGGAAGGCTTTAACTTTAACATAATAAAATTACATATAGCAAAACAGTTGTCAAGCAAGAATTACAGTTACAATATTTATATCTATTTTATCTTTTGTTATAACTAAGGAAAACTATAACTATCTATTCATTCTTCAACTCCATCAAAGACTCCAGAAGGATATAATACTACCTAAGTAAACAAGAAATAAAAAAACTCTAGAAATGACAAAGACATCTCGCTGCCTGGACAGTCACCCAAAGTTCTCTTGTACCTTTGGGGCATCCATCTTCAGCCTTCAGGCCCATAGTATCCAGCAGACAGTTTTATCAAGCAGGAAATTCCAAAGACAGTTCAGTCACTATCTGCTGTGTCCTGCAGAATGTCTCAGACTCTTTCATGAGTCATGAACCCCAAAAGACCATCTCACCTTTAGGCAAGTTCAGCAGTTCTCTCTCTGCGGGTTCTCTGTGTCCATTTTATGCAACAGTCCAGGCAAGAGCAGTTTCTTGCCCAAATGGCTATCAAACTCCATAAGGATCCTCTTTGATGCCCATCTTCCTCTCGAAGTAGATTGGTGCCGCCAGGAGCAGATATGTCTCATTGTCATGAAAAGTCCTAAGTTATTAAAATATTTTAAATGTCATATTCTGTAGCCTTTGAGAGAGATGAAGAATGCCTATCTGAAATATATCTCTATATATCTAGAAAATCTAAGTAACATGACTACAAACTTGACTATTATTTATGATTATCCATCAACAACCTATATTTCCTAATTATACATTACATTTTAAAAATGAACTACACAATCACAATACCTTAATCAAGATCAGAAATACATATACATATAACAAAATTGACCTTAAAATCCATACCAATGCAAATTATTTATACCTATATAATTTTCCCCTTTAAATGTAAAAGAACATTTATAAACAATATTTTGGGAACATGGGTGCAGTTTTTTCTCTCCAAACTGCTTCCTGCTGAATGGGGGCGTCATTAATTAGGCCTTTCATGGTATAACCTGTGTGCTAGTTTCATCTCAGTTGGCAGTTGAGCGAAGCAATTTTCTGAAGATGTTCACAGAAACTTTTCAGGAGGTCGTGGTCTATCATACCATATCGGGATAGATGCAATCCACAGGGTCTGGTCCTCTGTGAAAACAAAAGAAGACCCTCTCCAAAGCATCATATCCTTAGACCCAAATTTTGAAATCGTAATACCCTTATATCCATTCTGGTTTAGCTTGGCAGCCCATGTAATGAAATGTCTCTCTGTACTTAGCTCTTTCATAGTCAAAAATTTTAAAGAAAACACAATGTACATAATCCAGACTCTCTGTGAATTTTCCATTTTTATGTGGCTTATTTTTACTTTATTTCTTTTAATCTCTTAACTATCTGTACTCTGTCTCTTTAAAGACTTTACCTTTTTTTTAAGGCATTAACTTTATTGTCTCTTTTTTTTTTTCTCTCAAGCCTACATACAACTATCCAACACTGTGATCCATTTAGTGGTCTGTCTGAATCTGTTTTATTGTGAATCTGTAATTTTTTTTACTATCCAGGAGCATTTCTTAAAATGTTAAGCAGTTCTTAAAAACTGAAGTTGCAAACAGCCGTGTTTGCCCTTTGACAGAGACCATCTTCCAACAACTTACGGTCCCGGAAGATTGGTTTTAATTCTTTCCAAATACAAGATCCACAGTGACTTGCCTCAAGTCTCCACCTTAAGGTTCCTACCCCAATACAAGACCGAGACCTACTACATAGGTACCATTAAGGACACAGTAACACCATGACTAAAACATGGCACTTACACCTCAACTGATGGTCACTCAAACTTCAGAGCGTGGGAGAATCCATGCGGATGAGTACTGAGAGGAGTCCCAGGCGGAAGGGCAAGCGGCACATCCGTGAGTGTGGGTAAATAAACATCAGGAAACAGAGAGGAGATCCTGGGGCGGGGCACAGGCTTTAAGGGAGGGGTGGTAAGGAAAAGAGAATCCATGAAACATGAAAATGGGGAGAGATGGGTGAGTATAAGTGGGTACAAGTGGCAAGGGACTGTAAGAAGAAGGGAAGGGGATAAAGCAAAGTAAAACAAAGCTTCCAGGAAAAGTCAAAATGAAGCCTGCTGCATTGTGCGTTATTTTAAAACCAACTTAAATAATAAAAATGTATGAATACAGAAGATCAGTTCTTAAAATGCCGGCTCCTAGTCCTTATGCTCAGATGTCCTAACTCACCCAGAAATCAGAAGGAATTCCACAGTTAACCCAGTGATAGCCAGAAGGCAAATCCCAAAGAAACAGCATTAATGAAGCACACACGTGTAGAAGGCAGTGGTAGGATTGGAACAGAGCTCAGCCAAATCCAGAGACTTCCCTTAATCAGTCCACATGACACCCTCGGGTGTCCTTCCCGTGCTTTCCTTGAATGACTTTACCGTCAATTGTCCCCTTGTCTGCTGCTCTCGCCACACCACGAGCAAGTCCAGAAAAAGCAATGATGAAAAGCAGTTTTATGTCACACTGCACCTGCCAAATAAAAGGTGCATTTACAAAATAATCCATGAATTGTAGAAATTAAGATAACTTTTCTGCCAACAGCAAGTGTGCTTTGATAGGTGAAGCATGACCAGACGAGGCTTTGGGAACCGAAGGCATGATTAAGAATTTGGATGGTGTGCAGCTGTTGGCTATTTGACCAGGTCCATGTGACCTATTTAAAATGCTTTCCCTTATTTTAGATTTTTTTTTTAAAAATGTTATCTTAATAAAAGAAATTTTTTCCATTATGTATCATTGTAAATAAAACTGTGAATCTCCCTGGGGGTGATACTATCAGCTATCCTGTCCTAAGTGTTGTTAGACAGAAAGCCAGGCACTTGACTTGAGTCTCCATGTACTGGCCCCTGTCGAGTCTAGATACACATAGATTTTCTTCTCAGTGTGGGTTTCTGCATTCAGATCCAGCGCACGATGATGTTGCAAGTCTTTGTTCTTGTCCTTATGACGAGAAACATTATAAAAATCAATGACACTTTTTAGACACCTCAGAGAACTCATCTGTTGAAGGAGAGTCACACTGAAATAAAGAGCAGCAGGTTCATCCCAAGAGCCACAGCCAGGGCCAGCGTCTCCAGCCATCTCAAGCCCTGCAGAGCTCTATGGCAATTTTGATAGATGAACAAAGGTTGACGGGGTTGGGGGAGGGGAAACTGTGATCAGAATTTATTATATAAAAATGAGCTTTTCTTCACAAAAGAAATAAGAAAGGCTGACTGTAATTACCTTGAGAATGAGAGATGTCCCAAGCCCTGCAGAGTCTGGCCTCCCATTAACTTCCCCCTGGGCTCCACCTACAGAAACCCATCAAATTCTCACAGTGAGATCCAAGAAAGATTTTTCTCCTGACTTTAGCAAGAGAAGACTAGACTTAGGATAGAGAGAGCATGAGAAAAAAAGTGGGAGAGAGGAAGAGAAGGAAAGAGGGAGGAGGGAAGAAGAAGGAAGAAGAAAAAGAGACCCTTTTCCATAGCTCAGGCCTTCTCCCCAGAAGCAGGACATTGGCAGCCGTTTTTTCATCTAGAAAAAACATCCCCACTACTCCAGATCCCTCAAGCTTTTCTGTCTCATTTATGGCATGAGGGGAGGAAGGAACCATTGTCAACAGAAGCCAGTGCAGCGAGACTGGCAATGCTACACCCAGGAAAGGGTTTAGGGCATGTGGTACCGATGGCAGAAATCTGTTCCTCAGCAGACACACTTGTGAAGATCTTAGCCTAGTAAGACTAGTCCATCAGTGAAGTAAGCAAAACTACTGAGTCCAAGCAAGCCAAGGAAACAAGCAAGCAAAAGCTACTTCGGCATATCATAGCCAAGCTTCAGTAAGTGGCGGCAAAGAGAAAGCCAGGGAAGCTGGGAGCTGGTGGGAGACTTCACAGGCAGAAGAGTCAGCTCATGGAAAACTTCTCAAAATGGAAGTAGAGGAAAATGAAGTGTTGAAAGATGGAGAGAAACTTGGAATTCTGGGTCCTGCAGAATTATCCTCTGCAGATGAAGGAATCTGGTGACTGGGAGTCTGTGCACATGTCTAGGTAGGGCATACATGGGATACCTCTGTACCTTTGGTTCGGTTCCACTGTAAACTAAAACTACTGGAAAATATAAAGTCCTCTTGACAAGGGGAGTAGAAGTGTACACAATTTGAAGATGATGATAATAGGCTCGAATTTTCTGGAGGGCGCAAAGACAGTGGAAGGTCCCGGAGGGTTCAAGCCAACAACCATCTCCCTCAGAAGCCTGTGCTCTGCAGGCAGCAGGAAGTCCTCTCAGACCGTCTCATCTGAATGCAGCATTTCATTAAATGCGTTCCAGAGAAATATCAACAATGGTTTTCTTTAAAAAAATAAAATAAAAGGATGTGAGCTAGCTTCAGTGAATAAAATGAATTCACTAAAAATGAGTGTTTAATCTTCCTAAATATTTAAGCCAGGAAAGTTTGACCAAAAATATTCTTAATCCTGAAGGAAGGGAATGTATCAATACTTGCCTGGAACCCTCACTACCTTATCACTGTCGGATAACCCTACTTTAGGCAAAGCCTGCCAGCTCCTTTGTTGAATCATCACTGCTTAAGACTATTGAAGTTAAGGAGCAAATATGGCTCACACCGTTTGATTATCGGCTTTTGATAAATTTGACAGCTCTGCAAGTCAGAAGTGGCCACTGGGAAAAGCGATGCATCAAGGCTGTCTCCTCTGTTGCTAAACTCTCACTAATTCCCAGCAGTCCCCTCACCCCAGTGAGAAGAGTTTAGCCCAGGGCTGGCTCAGGTGTCCAAACAGCATGAATCTCTTAGCTCTGGAGGCCCCATTGACTGAGTACAATTTCTTCCTCCTCCTTCGGTCGGCAGAATGCAGCCCTTTTCTCCGCGAGACCTTGAGCCCAGCCACGGGGCTGTGCGCTTTGCTCTCTTACATAATTTGGTACTGCACTCCAACCTTCAGCTGTCTGTTTTCTTCACCCAACCGGGGGTTTCTTGACAGGTGTATGCCTGGTTCACTCATCTTCCCGTTTGGTGCCAATGGAGCTTGGGGCACCGAAAGTGCCGATGCTACTGTGAGGGGCAGTGATTACAGGAATAGCGACCCTTTATCCTGCACTCTGTTCTCGGCCAAGCTTTCTACAAAGAAAATGATCTGATCAAATAGTCTCAATAGTGTTTGCAGGGAGGTATTGTGGTCACTGATATTTGTATAGACACAAAGTCTTAAAGCTTTGAGACTGCCAGCCAGTTTCAGAACCTAGTTCTAATACTGTTGGCTGCTATGTTATGAATTTCTTACTATAAGGTGCAAACGTAACTTCTGAAAGAGCACAATGGCTTTGTCTTTATTGTCATGGGGTGAGACAGTACTCCAGAAGAAAGGCCCCAGAATGTGTTCTTGAATATCTTTAACAATCCTTTAGGGGAGTTGCTTTCCTTCAACACTGTGAAGACAGACAGAATCCCTTCAAAGAGTGGGCGTGTCTGGATGACGGGCAGAGGCTTCTAGTGCCAAGGAAGGAGGTGCATGGAGTGATTGATGTGTGACTTCTAAGAGATGTTGTTAAGTGTTTATGCACAGCCCAGTCCTCCTCCAGACCCAGCCACTCAGTACTATGCACAGTCCTCCTCCAGACCAAGCCGCTCAGTACTTATGCACAGTCCTCCTCCTCCAGACCAAGCCGCTCAGTACTTATGCACAGTTCTCCTCCTCCAGACCCAGCCACTCAGTGCTGTTCATCTGCCAGAATTCCTCATGGTCACAGCTGAAGATGACCTATCCTTGTCCCTTTTCCAGCTACTTGAGCTGAGGGGACTCTAGCTGGAGCAGTTGATTGAATCAGCTCTGAAGCAATCATCATAAATTGGTTTGCTTCATAATCAGCCTTTGTGGCTACGTCGGGGTAATGTTTGTTTTATCCTTTGACTGACTGACTGATTATTGTTTAACCACAGTGGTTCATAATGTGGCACATAATTCAGACACAATCAAAGTCACCTATGAAGAGCGACTGGAGCCAATCTCATCTACTTGCAATGCCATCTTACTTAAGGCAACAGGAGATTCAAGGCTGGGAGGAAAATAGCTTAAAATATACTGAGATCCTCTCCTCAATCTGTCAGTCTGCCTCTCTCTGTTTCTATTTCTCTCTCTGTCTCTTTCCCTCTATGTGTATGTCTCTCTCCTTTTATCTCTCTCTCTGTTCTTTCTTTCCCTCTATCTCTCTCTCTCTCTGTTTCTTTCTCCCCCTCTCTCCTCTCTCTCCCACACACCACATACATACACACATGCTTGATACAGTGATATAAAAGAAGCAGAAAATCCACAAAAACCAGACCACTAGTGTTTATCCTCTTCCAGGTTCTCCTCACACCCTATCCCACTCCTGACTGACTGCTGATCTGTTTTTGATCAAGTTGGATTCAATGTCTTAATTAATAACCTGCAGTGAACGGGACTTCTTCTCCTCGGTGATTTTCATCTTGAACACCCAGCCTTAGTGCTGGACGTTCATTCATAGTTACATCACAAACAGAATGTTGTTGAAGGAATGTTTCCAAGCTGACCACAGCAAGACTTGTGAGGAAAACAACAAACATCTTCCTCCATTGAGCAAAACACCTTCCCCAGAGTTGCCTGTCTCGTAAATGTGCATCGGCAGTTTTCGTCCTGTTCACTGTCACTAAGAAAGCTTCAATGCCTCCTGTGTATATCAAAATTTGAAGACTGGAAAAATAAATTTTAAAAAACTGCCAAGGTGAGGAAAGGAATGCATTTGCATTGGAATGTATTGTTACTTTGAAGTTCTACGTTTCTTGGAACACCCATCAGGGCTCTTGAGGCGGCCCTATACATAATTCAGTCTGGAAGTGATGGAGATGATGACAGATGAACCCTTTTTGTCTTTACAGTTCTGCAGACTTAACTTTCCACAGGAATGGCTGGTAGGTTCTGAGGAAAGCAGATCAGAGTTGTTTTCCAGGTTAGAAGCAATGGTTCCAAAGAAAACATCAGTCTCAGGATTTCTCACATTATCAATTGCTCATTCTAAAGTATATTATGATAGATAATTCTGAAGTATACAAATAGGCCCAGGTCATTTCACACTCCAGAATCCACAACAACAACAACAAAGTGGCTTCTGATTCATTGGAAACTAGTTTCCTAGCAACGAAGGTCACAGGAAGCCTAGCCGCATTTGGATGGAGGAAGACTCACAATGCTTGTATCACTGTGAAGCACTGCAATCCTCTTTAGACAGCCGAGCTTTCAATTAGTTTGTTTTGCTGATTAATTGCTGCTTTCACTGCAACTGTCTGTATAAGAAATATGAAAGAAACCATAGTGCCCTGCTACCGAGCTGCAGCACTGCAGGCTGAATTTCTGTCTTCATCTAGATTGAAGAATTTTGAGAGCCATCTGCATGGATTTAAATATCTCTTTGACAATGGTAGACTTTCCTTTGAGCCAACAATTTAAAAGATTCTTTCCTCTAAAAATGATAATTTTCCAGCAGATCTAATTTTCTCATGAATGTCAAATTAGCAAATAAGGTATTTGGGTGTTCAGTCTCTAATCTGCATATAAAATGCCCTCAAAATAAAACAATCTGTTTTGTATTCTTAGTGGGAAAGCCATCTTATATAGGTTTTAAAAGAAATGTACCAAGAAGGCCAGTATTTACCTCCTAGTCTTCACAGAACTGAGAGTAACAGCTTGCCATGCCCATTCAGCCCAAAGCTTTTTCAATAAAATTTTAGAAAGGATGTGGAAATCTTCGTTTTTCATGTACAGCATAGTAACACGCAGGTTCTCAAGGACTTTGCCAATAGCTCAATTTAAGTCATGCTGCAGGAGAAAGGGGAGAATCTAGAAAAGAGTAATGGAGGGAGGAGGAAACAGGAAAAGAGAATTCGTCTGTCTAAGTCATATTGCTTGTACACTTTTGGATGTAGATGACACAGGGGATCTGTAATGCTAAGTGCTTTCTGGGTGCTGGCTATGTAGTCATCTTGAACTAAAAGCTTTATACTATCATTTGATTTAATACTTACAACACACCGAGAGCTATTATGATCCCTGTTTTCTAAGTGATAAAACAAATGCTCAAAATAAATGATGTGATTTACACCGCTCAGTACAAGAGTCTATCTTGATCCCAGCAGTAAGATGCCCAAGTCTCGGCTTGGCCAATAATTTAAAAGATGTATCTTACCGTCTGTCACTATTTGCTGATCCCACTGAATGCCTTATTTATCTCAAACCTGAAAGCAGCGAACAGTCTTGTCCTCGCTCTGCTGGCACACCTTCTTTCTCACTGACTTACCTCCCTCTCCGGATCTCCTCCTCCAAACAGTTTCAAGTTCAACTCATGATGCCCCAATAGCTCAAACGGAGATGGTCTGGGGCTTTAGAGCCATGAATTTACAGCCAGTGAAAATTCTGTGATCCTTAAAGATTCATTTGATTTGGTCCAATTTAAATATTAAGATTTCATGTCAGATTTCACTTGAAAAAAGAAAAAATGTGGAGCTGCACGCAACACTGGGATGCAACCAGATGGTTCTTTTTTATGTGTTTCTGTGTGGAGGGCGATGGCGAAAGAGTCTGCAACTGCAGCTGTCCTTTCTGGATGACTTAGCATCCCCAAACAAGAAAGCAAACAGAAAGCCTACCTTCAGAGCCTGACTGGGCAGGGGAGTCACTTGAAGTGGGGAACTAATGTGGAAGTCTCATTCCCATTTAGTCCTCACACTGCCCACATTGGCAAGCTTACCCAGAAGAGCTGGATAAATCTCTTTCTTTTCTGAGCCTCCAGAAAACCAACCATTCAGACATTTGGGGAAATAACACATGTTTTAGGACATAAATTTGTAACCAATAAATTTGTACCAGAAAAATATTCTATCTATCTATCTATCTATCTATCTATCTACCAATCTATCTATCAATCATCTATCTAATTTATTATCTATCCAATCTATCACCGATAATCTATCTATCTACATCACTCTCTTTCTATTTTTCTCTCTCTCTGCTCTTTCCTGTTTTCTATATAATTTTACAGAACTCTTAGAGTCTTGCAACTACCAAAGGGTCAGAGATTCCTTCAAACATCTGCTCCTCCAGGGTACCAATATGCCATGGGTATGGTGGTGCTGCTCTTTTAAACACTCTTGGGGCACAGGTTGCTGGTTACTACAGTGAGTAGGAGCCCTATGCCTATGGTCTAATTCTTTTTACCTCTAGAACGAATCTGTATCCTGAGGCCACCTGCAAGGAAGAAACTAACCTAGGCTTTAACCTAGACATCATTTCAGTCTGCAGGGGGAAAGGCACCTGAGGGAGGGGACAGAAGTGATGCTCAGAGGGAAGCATCAAGATTGCAGGAACAACTGTTTTGTTTGTTTGTTTGTTTGATTTTGCAGGTCGTCATCTGCTTAAAGTCCATAGGCACAATGAGGGTCACAGTTGCCTTCAGTGTTTCTCCCTGTTATTTGTTGTAAGGAGCTGCGGGCCGCTTCCCTGCCGCCCCAGCTCCAGGCCGCCAGCTAGCTCTAGCTTATGCCCCGAAATAATTACACGGAAACTGTATTCTTTTAAACACTGCCTGGCCCATTAGTTTCAGCCTCTTAACCCACTTATAATAATCTATGTAGCACCACGAGGTGCGCTTACCAGGAAAGATCTTAACCTGCATCTGTCTGGAGTGGGAGAATCATGGCGACTCCCTGATCCAGCTTCTTTCTCCCAGCATTCTGTTCTGTTTTCTCTGCCCACCTAAGGGTTGGCCTATCAAATGGGTCTAGGCAGTTTCTTTATTAATAAGAAATCACTCCCACATCAGTTATTGTTTTAGTCAAGGAAGATTAAACTCTTACTACCACAGAGGATGAAACTGAGAAGCACTTCACCCAGAGCCCAGAAAAATTTTGTCGCAGGTCACTGTCCAGAGGACTTTCTAGGTAGTGGTGACTCCTGCACGGCCCCTCTTCTCTGTGAAGAAGGAATTGGAGTCTCGACTACGTAGTCAATTCTGTGAGTTTCCTACTCTATGTGGCTCTCACAGCAGATGAGACCATAAACAAGTCCATATGCCTGTACTCCTAGCCTCCGTTTCCATTGATCTTGTCTGTTTGCTTCAGCAGAAGCAAGTAGAGAGAAATTTCAAACTTGTCTGCAAAATACAGCATCTGTCTTTGAGACCCAGGGAGGTCAGTGTCTGCTTTGGGCCCTGGCACATACTTTCTGCCGCACATAGATCCTGTTACCTGCTGCAGTGGAGAAGAGGTAGTAGAATTATAGACCACGCACACCTGACTCTGCTTTCTTTGCATGCAGAGCTCAAGAAATGTGCCTACATTTTATTCCTCTATGGGTACAGTCAGTCTCTAGGGTCATTGTCCTTCAAAGTTGTTAAGTTTGGTTTGGCAGAACAGCTTTCCTACTGGGAAAAGTTTAAAGACACAGTGCATTTGTTTGAAAAGAAAAGAAGACCCAAGGCAATGTCCCCAGTTAGTTCCTTGGGCAGCTGAGGATAGGGAACCTGAAATGACCCTATCCTATATTAATACTGACGAATATCTTGCATATCACCATAGAACCTTCATCTGGTGATGGATGGAGATAGAGACAGAGACCCACACTGGAGCACTGGACTGAGCTCCCAAGGTCCCAATGAGGAGCAGAAGGAGGGAGAACATGAGCAAAGAAGTCGGGACCATGAGGCGTGCACCCACCCACTGAGACAGTGGAGCTGATCTATTGGGAGCTCACCAAGGCCAGCTGGACTGTGACTGAAAAAGCATGGGATAAAACTGGACTCTCTGAACATGGCGAACAATGAGGGCTGATGAGATGCAAAGGACAATGGCACAGGGTTTTGATCCTGCTTAATGTGCTGGCTTGGTGGGAGCCTAGCCAGTTTGGATGTTCACCTTCCTAGATATGGATGGAGGGGGGAGGACCTAGGACTTACCACAGGGCAGAAAACCCTGACTGCTCTTTGGACTGGAGAGGGAGGGGGAGAGGAGTGGGGGGAGGGGGAGAAAGGTGGGAGGAGGGGGAGAAGGGTGGGAGGAGGGGGAGGGAAATGGGAGGCTGGGAGGAGGTGGAAACTTGTTTTTTTTTTCTCCTTTTCTCAATTAAAAAAAATTAAAAAAAAAGAAAAGAAAAGAAGAGAAAAGAAGAAAAAGATGAAGTTGGCTGTCCTGGAGATTTTACCACTGGAGGAACCCTGGAGGTTTGCAGGTCACAGTAAACCTGGAATCCTCAGTTAAGGTGTTTGACTTCAATGGTCTGTGGCATCTCCGCAGTACAAAACACCCAGGAAATAATGCTTAATCAAATGTAAATTACTGTATTGTACTGAGTTGATGATGTATCAATTACATCTTACACCACTCTACTGTTATGGGGAAATTTAATAAGTACAAACAAAATATGTCATGAAATTGGTTATAAAACATGTGTAGATTTGGGATGCCGAAAATTGTCAGAAATGTGTGTTAGAATGAACAAAACTCAATGAGCAGTCTTTTGAAGCAGTGAAGGAAAATATGATCCGCAATAAAGAACTTATGAGACATCATTCAGATTATCCTGCTGTAATTAACAATTCTCCATCACCTTTACTGTTAAAAATGAAGAGATACATATTTATAGGTACTTAGAGATGAGATTTTAGTAAGCATGGAGAAGAGTGAGACCACAGGAAGTTTGAAAAGTGTCCTTGATTTCAGTAGGTAGACAGTCCATTGAAGTGTTCTGCCTCTGAGAATTCAGGGCAAGAACAATGGAATTATTTTGCGATGCTAATTTCCTTGTAACATATCAAATCATATCTAAGTAACTGGAGAAAAAAATCAAGCGCAACTGTAGGAAAGGACAGACTCTGTTCCCTTGACATCTCATGAGTTCCCATGCCCACGTCAAGATCACATTCATGGATGTTGTTTTGCGGACAGAGCTGAGGACAACATCCTTTAAAGAACTGACTTGAAAACCAAGTCGCTGCCACGTGCTCTGCACAGCTCATTAAGTACAGCGTTAAACCCACAGGATTAGTTACAGCTCTGTCTTCCTAGTTTGCTGCTTTATATAATACTTGCTTTTTATGACCTTCAAGCGTAACAACTCTTCAGAACCCAGATTTAGGGACTGTGAAATTAGACCTGGCAGAAGAATGCGCACAAGTACCAACTGCTTCTTTCGGAATATCTACCTTGTCCGTCCTTTCCTATTGGCGAGTTCAGGGCACAATGGGCCTGATTTGGGACTGGGACGTACTTGGAAAAGTGAAAGAAATAAAAAAAAAAAATGGATGTATTGATGAACACAGAGAGTGCAGTTCTGGTCAGGATAATGCCTGGACTAAGTGGGAGTAGATAAAGAAACCTAAATTAAGACAAAGCAAATCTTTTTGTTTAGTGCTTTCTATATATAGCAAGAGTCAACCACCAACTAGTGTGCTGCGGAGGTCAAAGGCAGGTAGCGCTTTGGGAGACCATAACAGTGGACAAAAGGGAAAGATTCAACAAAGCCATAAGGCTGTTGGCATAGACAGCTTTCCGGTATGCTAGGCTGACTAGTAAGGGGTCCTACATGGTTAGGTGTAGAAGTATGTTTGGTCTCTTCTTGTTGGTCCTAAGCTGGAAATGGAGCCACAAAAGATATAAGCTCTCAGAAAACGATCAAGCTCTGTTCATTTTGGGGGTGATGACTAATGGGTTTATTGCTTGGATTCCTGATCTGTTGGCTACAGACTGTGGGTCCAATTTGTTTCTGTGTGTGTTCTGGCCATTATCTGCACATGCATTCAGTCTCCCAGCAGGTCTCCAGATGGCCTGATAGGAAAAGTTACCCTTGGAGAGAGCTTAAACTTTTCACATTGTAAGATTTAAAAAAAAAAAAAACAAACTTTAAGTTTAATTCAGATTACGTAAAACAAAACAAAACAAAACAAAAAAAGAATAGAAATTTTAAAACCTTTTTGTAAAATTGTCTTTCCCAGTGGTTACCCCTGTTGATAGAGCAGTTGGATCAAGTGAGGAATTCAAAACAAAACATGTGTTTTATGAGGCTAGCATGCAGCCGGTGGAAGAAAGTCCTTTCTATCAGTCTTAGTTTCAAGCATCAAAAGCTAACCCTAGTAATGTGTTTACTAAGCATGTCTCAGTATTATCAGAATGGCTGGGCCCTGGCTGGAGACAAACTTCCAAAAGCCCTCAAAATATCGTAAATGAAATATGTCCTCCAGAGTGTATGTGCTGAAATCGAATGGCCAATATGAGAGCATCTGGAAATGGAGCTGGTTAGAAGTGACTAAGTCATGAGAGTAGAGCTCTCCTACCCCCAGATGCATTCAAGACCCTATCTCACTGACAATGGAGAAAGGGGTTCCAAATAAAATGAGGTCCTGAAAAAATTATTCTCTTTTGCAATGTGAAAAAACATTCTCCATTTAGTTTTCCTTCTGTCCTTTTTGCCATGAAAGGGTACCAAGACAATACCCATTTGCCAAGACAGCCTAAACTAGATCTGGGACTTCTAAATCTCCAGAACTGGAGTGACACAGTACGTAAACAATGCATTGCCTCAGGCAGTTCGCAACAGAAGCACAAACAGAGATAACCATGCAAAGAATTAACCAGTTTGACCGGAAAACTGGCTCCTGTGCTCCAGTTATGCTTCTTCTTTCCCATGGGCTGTAGACAAGATACACCTGCTCCTCCCTGCAGCACTCAGGCTACCTCTGGCCCAGCTGCCACACTTTTGCAGCCTCAGATTCATCCCTTGATGAGCTACACTGGGTCTCTGGATAGTTTCCACCTCCTCATCATTGGTGCTTCTGAGTCCAACTATGTAGCTTTGGTCAGATGAGCTGTGAAGGATGCCAGAAAACCATGCCTGCTGATTTGAATAATAGGGGTTTTAAAAATGCTCAAAAAATTTAGAAGAGTCTCAAAATCAGGAAATGACCACTACTGAGAAATGCTTCCTATGCTGTCCTTCCATACACCGGCATCCTGTAGGCTGAAATCATCTGGGTCATTTAAGTTCCTGGCGTTAGAAGGCATTGTTTGAGCATCTTTAAAAGATGCTCATAGTTCTTCCTCTCTAGAAGCTTTTTCTTTCCCATACAGAGGCTCATATTGCCTGGGGAACTGACTAAGAATTTAATGCACTTATCTGTTTCCAGATTGAGATGTGCAGTCTGCTATCCATTCTTTGTGTTTAAGAACAGATGAGACAGATCACATGACAGATGTTTAGAACTCCATTCCAAGTTTTTTCCTGCCACATCATATACATTTTGATTTCCTACCTTTTATTCGTTCCTTTTAAATTTATTTTTCATATCAGATTTTATATTCTGCTGCATTTATCTAGGCTTGGATTATTTCAAGTCCCATAGGATAAGAAGCTCCTGTGGCTTAAACAGATGTATATCTGGTTGGATTGGTATAAAAATTCTCTTTGTAGACATAGCTTGAAAACTTGAAGCATGTGAACAGAGTTCAAAAGCTCCTGATAGTCATTGCATCGGTCTTTTATAGATAATCTGATCATCTTTATTATATGTAGGGGTGATGCATCTCTTCTAATTGTCAATTAGAGAATGCATACTATGCATTCCCAGGCATGGTGCCAACTGCTTTATGGAAGTGACCTTGGTTTAATCTTCACTGCCATCCCAGTGTGTGGATGAGAAAGGTGAGCCTTGGAGAGGCGAATTAACACCCATGGTAGTTTCAAAGATGATAAGGGATTCAGTAGCATTTAACTAAACTCAGACAATGACAGTCAGAGCAGGAACACTGTGTTGAGATGGCCAAGGTAAAGAGGTAGAGACAGGGTCCAGGGTCTCTGTGTCTAAGCAATACCTTTTAGCTGCAAAGCAGTATTGCATAGATTGATAGATACACTCTGCCTTGCACACATCTCTTGAGTGTTTTATGGAGCCATAAACTTTCAGGCAGTAAAGGGATATGCTTTGATGCTTCAAAGAGAATTGGAAAGTGAATCTCCATCCCAGCCAGGAAACAGCATGACTCACAGTACTCCAGACACTCAAGAAAGGCCAATGCACCAAGATTGTCATAGACGAGAAAGAGCTGAAAAACAGAAGGCTGGGGCACTAACTCCCCGACTGTGATGCCTGATAACTCAGTCTTCCACGCAGCTGTGCTTCTTAACAATTTATTTCTACATTATATTTTTAAGCCTTCCAAGTGTCTGTGCTGAAAAATGAAAACAAAACAAAATCTCAAAAATCATCAAACCCCATGTCTTTATTTTGAAAATTAATGTAAGAAGCTGTAACTGCAGATTTCTCTCAGCTGTATTAGCTTTTCTTCATGATGGGATAGTTTCTACCAGGCTAATCTTCTTGGGAAGGAGTGGCTCTAAGTACTGTCTCAAATGTCAAACAGACATCATGTTTAATGCCAAGGAGCATGAACAAGCACCCAAGACACGAGGGTGAAGATCCTGGAGAAGGGAGACATGTGCAGAATGGAGTCTTTTGTTTCAATGGTCATCCACTTTAATGTATTAAATGATAGGCCTGGAGCATGCGGTCTGAATGTGAGGGACCATGAGCTTGTAGCAGGCTTTCTAGACTGAGATTAAAGAGAAGAAATACAGGCTAGAAAGCCGAAAGAACTTGAGGAGTCAGGATCTGGGGGCAAGGATAAATGTGGAGAAGACAATGTGTGTTCTACACCCCATTGAAACAGTCACCTACCCCACCTTGCACGCACACGGGAAGGAGGAGCCTAAAACACAGCACACCTTAGTGAGCTAGAACTTCAGACAAACCAGAAAGAACATTCTAGTATAATTGTGCACACAAATAAGTGAAAAAAATGAAGAATTTTATCAGGATACTGGAACTTGTAAGAAAGAATCAGATAAAAATTCTAGAATTGAAAATAAAATGGTTGCAATTAAGAACTCAGGAGATGGTTAGGCCACTTGGGAAGCAGAAGCAGAGAAGAATTAGTGAAACGGAGGAGGATGATAAAAAGATGCTCAGACTGAATCCTGAGAAGAAGCTGTAGGACACAGTGAGAGCGATCAATATGCATGGAATTGGAGGTGGAGAAATTAAAGACAGAGAAGACGGTGGAGGGTGAGGACAGCGACACATAAAGTGATGCTGGCACACACACACACACACACACACACACACACACACACAAACACACACAGTGGAAGCGAGTACTGGATAACCTTAACATGGTCAGCACAGTCTTTGGGATGCACACTCGCTATCTCTGAGAAAGTCATTAAAAGAACAATACAAATACTTTACTCTGAAGCTAATAGCAAATAACATGGAATTCCAGCATTTTAATTTATTCAAATTAAAGTATGAAAGGAGAATAAACTAAGCCAAGAATTTCTGAGGGTGAGTAGAAAACATATAGATAGCGGATATAAACTTACAGTTCTGGTTAATTTCATTTTAATATAAGTATACTCATTATTCCATTTCAAAAAGCAAGGATTTTTCACACCAAATTTAAAAAAAAATCTAAGAATATACTGATTAAAAGAGACACATTTTTCACATAGAAATGATATGGATTAAACCTGTTTTGAGACTGGATCTCCCTCTGCAGCCTGGAACTTGCTCTGTGGACCTGGAGAACCACCTTCTCTGCTTCCCAACGGCCTGGCTGGATGAAGCATTTAACATGAGAAAAATAAAATCACACCATGAAAAGTGATCAGAAGAGACATCACAACACCTTGTGTGTTAACATAGCTTGGGGTGATGTTCATGAAATAGCACAAACTGAGTAATTTATTAAGAAGGCACAGGTGGGAGGCACTTAGGTCTGCAGGTTGGGCCCTGGTAAATGGGACTGATGTCGTCTCAGAGGCCAAGGAGACCTCCCTTGCCCTTCTTGTCATATGAAGACATTGAAATAAAGCTCCCTTGAACTAGGGGGTGGCTCTGTCAGACTGTGGGTCTACCATTGTATGCATTGTGGCTTGTCAGCACCCCAGACTGAGAGGAACACACCCCACTGCTTGTCTGCTTGTCTGTCACCCAGTCTATAGTCGCCTGTTAGAACAGAATGAACCAGAGGAGCCGTGACAGCTCCCTCTCCAGCTATGTTTAATCTGAACTTTAGCCCTATTGATCAAATTTGATTTATTATTACTTAAAAAGTATTGTTTCTTTAAAATATATCTAGGTTAAACTTACCATTTTAATGTTCATGTTTTACCTTTTGTAATACTTATGTAATAGACTACTACATTAAATTTTTTAAAAAGCAGATTCTCATGATAGAGTACAGGATGACCTTGAAGTTCAAGAACTGGGATTATAGGTGTGTGTCATCAGCTCAGCTCTATTATTTTTTTGAGAAATACCAATCTTTATTAATTCTTTTGGTCTACTTCTGGCAGTTCCTATAACTTTAGTGTTGGAGGTCTGATTCTTTGATTTTCTTTGACAGCTCTCACATACATACAGTGTTTTTTTTCTCTGTACATTTTATTGTTTTGTTTGTGTGTTTAAGTCAGCTTAAATTTCTTATCTCTGTCATAAAATTCTAGACAAGCACTGGAAATTCATTCTCTGAAAATGATTCCATTTACTTATACCCACATCTAAGGATGTTTCCTACCTAGGACAAAATCTTTAAACAAAATCTTTGGCTTGGTTTTGGGGCCAGTACAAAGGCACTTTGATTTCTCACTCCATCTTAATCTGAAGGGTAAGATCATTCCACAAAAGGGAATATTAATTGATTCTTCCACTGAGTCAAACTATTTTGCTTTTGAGATGTTGTCTTTTCTGTTCTTCAGCCAGGTTACCATTTATGAGAAGTTTCTGCAGTACAGCAGTAACCTTCCAGTCTGTACAGGCTCCAGGCTTAGCTCTCTGTCTATTAGGCAAAGATAGCTGTAACAGAAGACAGAGAACAGACGACATGAGTGAGTGTCCCAGGAGGCATCCACAGCATCTGCCTGGCTATTGTATAAAAACAGGTTTTTTAAAAGATTTGGCTTTTCCTTTCTGGCAAGTCCCCAAGATATAAAAGCTTCAAAGATGTATAATAAAAAGATGTGATGAATACACATTATTAAAAATGTATTGGTAAGTAATGTGACATATGATTTTCAAATAGTAGTGACGTATATTCACACCTCGTTAACCTTCTAGAGAAAGTCACATGAAGTCAAGAATCATGTACCTTAGTCCTTGAGAAACTGTGACCCCATCTATGGTGAATTTCAACAACATGACTTGAACATAGATTTTGTCCTCCTTAGAACCACAAGCTACAATTTTAATAAAATAGAGTAGAAAGGAGAAGTAGAAATAGAGGATGGGAGGTAGTAAGGTGCAAAAAGAGAAAGAAACAGAAATGAGAGAGAGAAAGAAAGAGAGAGAGAGACAGAGAGAGAGAAAAAGAAAGGTGATAAGAGAGACCAGTCTGGTCTACAGAGCTAGTTCCAGGACAGGCTCCAAAAACCACAGAGAAACCCTGTCTCAAAAAAAACAAAACAAAACAAAAAAAAAACAAAAAAAAAACAAAAGAGAGAGAGAGAGAGAGAGAGAGAGAGAGAGAGAGATGGGAGAGAAGAGGGCCAGGGTGTGAGGACTATTCAAAATGATCAAGGCATGGGAAAGTCATGTGTAGACCTAATATCTGATAACCCAATATTAAAAAATATAAAAGAGATAGAGAAAGCAGGCATCTTGCAATGCTAGGCAATGCTAGTTTTAGAAGTAAAAACAACTCCCTGCGCTATGTCCACAGGACTCATTACTCAGGGTGGCCTGGTCCCAAATAATACATGATCTTGATATTCTTCTTTGTTACCCACCAGAACTACTTGGTAAAACCTTATTTCTGAAGATGTCTCACACCTTGCATAAAAGAGACCAAACAAACTAGAATTGAGTTGGAAACTCCCCCTTCTCTAGCTAGTTTTGATAGGGCTGGAAGACAGTATGGATTGATTGTCTTTCTCAGTTGGGAACTATAGTGCCAACTTGCTAGGCAAAGTATGCTCATTGGGACAATAATGGCATACCTACTATGAGGGTAGCCAATAACTTACTGATTGGATTTGAGGCCTGCTCCACAAGAGGAAAACCACGCCAAATACTGAAAATTGGAAAACCAAAACCAAAAAGGAAAATAAACAGAGAAACAAATAGAATCTATGACTGAGGAGGTCTTAGGCCAGGGGGGAAGGGTGGATCTACTAATACTTCTTACCTGTAGTGACAAAGAATCATACCACCTTCTAATTATCTGTGTTTATAACTACAGGCAGAGGTTACTCTCAGTCTTAATTGGAGAAGCTTCTCTTTGCAGTGAATGGTGGTGAATTTAAAGGTCCTTGGCAGCATAGAATGCTAAGGAAAGAACAGTGGCTAGCTCGGCCCTGAATAAGACATTTACACTATCCTTCTGAAGAGTGGTCAGAAAGAATATAAGAGTCATAGAACAGGAATAGTGGTTATGAAATACTATCTTTTATGCATGACACAGCAAAGTCAATCTTAACATTACTGTATGGTGCTTACTGTAACTGGGCCCAACACAAGTTGGGATACCCAACAGGCAGTTGAGATGGGGAAGAGTCTTGCAGGCTCTATTTCTCACGATTTAACTGTTGACAACTAATAGGTTCTGGGAGACAAGGGGGCAAAGCATAGGTTTCATATGCACTGGTAAGCCCACCAGATTCTATCGATGAGTTCCAAAGTCATGGTAACACAGACATCCCTAGATAAGTTGTGTGGGGCACAAAACAAAACAAAATGGCATGGATATCAAGCAAAAGATTTATAGGGAAGAAAGGGGTTTGAGAAGAGTAGGAGGGAAATAGGAATGGAGAATGGTCAGAAGACATTACATAAATGTTGCAGAGGGGGGGCTGCTTGTTCGTTCCTGGACACACAGCTAGCTTAGACCTGAAATAATCGCACAGAAACTGTATTAATTAAATCATTGCTTGGCCTGTTAGCTCTACCTTCTTTTTGGCTAACTCTTACATCTTAATTTAACCCATTTGTATTAATCTTTGTATCACCACATGGGAGTGGCTTACCAGCAAAGTTATGACGTGTCTGACTCTAGTGGCCACTCCATAGCTTCTCCCTCTGACTCCGCCTTCCTTTCTCCCAGCATTCAGCCTAGCTTTCCCTGTCTACCTAAGTTCTGCCTTGCTATTGTCCAAAGCAGTTTCTTTATTCATTAGTGGTAATAACAGCACACAGAGGGGACTCCCACATCATATAAATGTATGAAATTATCAAAGAGCAACATTCATTAATGAATTAATTATAATTGAAACTATAAAATACTTAAGAATCAGACTTACTATATATATTCAAATATATACCTTCTTTTCATAAATGTTCATTTTATTTTCAATTAATCTCTTAACCATTATTAAAAGACTCTTACATATGAAGCAAAAACAATTAGGCTACAATTAAAATGTCTAAAGGTATGATGTTGAACTTTCGTCTTAGGTACAGGTGACTGTGACTTCAAAGGATACATGGAGCAAAGTAGAAAAACCTCCATGATTTTCTACTTCAATCAAATGACAACTGCTTTTGATTATGAAGTCGAGTGAATGACCTAATGGATTCCAGTCACATGTCAGGTTCTCATTCAGTTGCATTTCTCCCCAGCAGGGTTTCAGAAAAGCCTTCTGGAAGGCATGCTGCTTCTTGTGTCTAAGATTCAGTTCTTGCTAGGATAAAAGCAGCCTTGCGACAGTTCTATTGGCTCTTCAAGGCGTGGTGCCAATTTCCCTGTCAACACTCCAGCAATCATTGTTCAAATTCACATGTGGTCTGAGTGTGAGCCCTATTTAAGGAAAGTCTCCTCAGAAATGATGGAGATATATTTTTGAGCCAATGCATAGAAGCATAACTTTAGAAAACAAGACACCGAGACCACCATTTCCATATTTTCCCGAGTCCTCACACCCAGTGTGAGGAAATTCAACACAAAATTGAGGACTGCCAGGGTAGCTGCACTCCCTTCGGTTTTCATTGACCAGCAGTCTCTTTGAAACCACATGTGCTAATGTGGAATGGGTTGGGCCTTCATGTGTTCAGTAAGTTCCTGGCATTTGAAGCTTTAAATTATTTGTACCTGGTGACAGCAATCACCCCATGTCCATTGAGGCACACAGCGTTTTCCCAAAGCAGAGAACATCTTCATAATGCCTTATTCTTTGGGAACACAGGCTCTTCCTGTTCCTTTTTGTTCAATGCAACACAGAGTCATGACTGTCCAAATTGGATCTTTATACTCTCTAATAGTTTTATGACATGTACCTTATGAAGAAAAAAAAGACATTGGCCAAATGACCTCATGAATATAATAGTCAGGGAAAGCCATTCCGGCACAAGCACTGGAAACTTCTCTTGAACCAAAGACAAGGGCAATTTTCTCATCTTTTTCTTCTAGTAGTGAGCAGCTATGGATGGCTATGCTACAAGATACTGTGGAAAGCAGGGGCAGAACCACAACCTCTCTTGGTGAAGTTGGTTTCAGAAGGGAAGTAGGTGTTAGGTCAATTTAAGCTGGAGAAAAATAGCATATATGAGCTCTGATCAATGTAGGAATCACAGACTCTTCCAAAAAGCCCAATGGCTATTTTGGTAGTTTAATTGTGCTCACTTGTTGAATAGTAGCTTTTATTCACAAACAAATAAATCCTCTGACAATTTAGGCTATAGTTAATGTGAATAGTAAACTGCCTCCAACCTTTGCAAGTTGCACACTCTATTTGTGGAAAGTTACTGATCACCTATTTGCAGTACATAAATGCTATTTATAAGTTCCCTGAGAGGACAACAATATAGTTCTTTCCTGTCAAATATTCAAAAAATTAAATGGACCTGGGTTGTCCCATATTTGAAATTCTTACTAATCATACTTTTAGTAACCATGTTCTTATAACATAAGATATCAAAATTATAACTCACTTCTATAAAAAGCTTGTTTTTATACTTGCCTCTTCAATTCACATGTTCTGAATGAAAGATATAAATTGATATTTGTGACATAAAGCTAAATATTTACCATGTTGCAAACACACAACCCTTTGAAGTATTTCAGATGGTATCTGGGAAACTCAAGGTTATATGGTTATTGGTGGTAAGCTATTTCAAAGTAAAAAATTAAATACACCTTGTTAAAAGTTAAATAGAAAGCAAGAAAACATATATAACAAAACATAAATTTGTAATGTAAAATAAGACATTTTTCAAAATAATACAAATATTAAATATAAAGTAATAGAATTTAGTTTGACCACTGAAGATGGAAGACTTTCCCCAGACTCCTGCCTGACTTGTTATCATTCTTAAAGGCTTACTCTAGTTTCTGTAAAGATGCTTAGTGACTTTTGAGAAAGAGAGGGGACACCATAAGCTACAAGGTTTTGCTTTATCTCTGTCTTTGTTCAATAATTCCTTTGGGGTTTTGTTGTTGTTGCTGTAGGTTTTTTTTTTTTTTGTTTTGTTTTTTTTTTTTTTTTTACTTTAAGGACACAGGGCACTTTTCTAGGAACTATAATTTTCTAAGTGATGCCAAATTGCGTCTCTGGTCTGAAAAGCATCTCTGGTCCATGAGAAATTAGTTTCATAATAGATATAATAGACAAAGAGTCTCATAGATGGAAAGTCACCTGCTCTGGCTCCAGCATTCATTCATTTTCTATTTGTTTAGAAGTCTTTAGACTTTACAGAGAATTATTCTTTAAATGGAAAGGGTATTTTCATCAACTGTCAGTTTCTTCTTGAGGATTTTATGCCTTCTAAGGACACTTCCTGAACAGTTGGGATTGTTTTTGTTTTTGCTATGAAATTTTGCTTGAATGTTTAACTTTCCGGAATACCTTAAGACATAAATAAAGTAGGTTTGACTTTCCTAAAATTAAAAAGTAGTTTTTATCAGTTACACTCATACCTATATTTCAGCAAATGGCTGGGGCCATTCTGTTCCAATACTGTGTGGCGATATACCCAAGACCAAATTTACCTATGAATATGTAGAATCTATAGCAGTACAAGAAACATCATCAATTCTTTCAGCTCCCCAAAGTACTCAAGATCAGAAATAAAAATTTGGGAGAAAGGGTGGGTTTTGTTCAATCAGCCACATTTTGGATAATTATTCCAGGAAGAATCTTCACATGTCAATATTCTGTGCACTTGGAGACAATTGAGCTAAGTCCAGATAAGGTCATTTCAAATTCACCAAAGTAAGGTGTGAAAATTGGAAGTTGGTATAGCTGATGGCATCAGCCAGCTTCCTTTTAGGTCAGTATTACCCTCTTTCCCTTAGGATCCCTTGAGCCAAGTGACATCATACTCTGACCCCTAGCCAGTTGTGATGATCTGTTTCTACTAAAATTTCACCTCCTTTTTGCATTGGGTTAAAAGCAAATACATGTTAATTTTTCTTTTACAGTTTTCCTTCTCCTCCTTCAAGATTATTTTGCACATCCTGTGAAGCATGATTTCCCTGCTGATACAGAAGGTTGAAGGGATTCCAGAGTCATCCTTGCTCTAGACCAGTGGTTTTCAACCTTTCTAATGTGGCCACGCTATAATACAGTTCCTCATGTTGGAGTGATTCCCCAGCCCTAAAATTATTCCATTGCTACTTCATAATTGTAATTTTCTACTGTTATGAATCGTAATGTAAATATCTGATATGCAGGATATCTGATATGTGACCCCAAAGAAGTTGTGACCCACAGATTGAGAATGACTGCTTTAGAGACAAGTCATAAACAAAGAATGGAGACTGGATATGGAGAAATTGTTCACTTGTGTAGGTGTGTTGGATGGGATAAACACTGGAAGAAAAAGGTAAGTTGATTAGGGAAGGTAACTCAAATATTTCTGTTTGGTGTCCCTGCTGGGTCAGTTAACTTCACTTTTATGAATACAAAGGTCCACAGACCAACATAGCACTTGGACATTGTATCAGGAATTACTAAATTTAATTGAATTAAAAGAGCTGAAACCATTACATGACTAATTCATGGCCCCAGCCTGGGAACATTTACAGCCAGCCACCATTTGGCAAGGGCTCCCTCACCCCTGCAGAGGTAGAGCACTGCCCTGGCCTCGGGGAGTCGGAGTTCCACATTATTCAAGTGGAATGTGTGGGAAGGCATGGGAGGAACTGCTCCAGTGAAGGCTTAGATGCTAAAATGGAGCTTAGGGATGCACACTGTGTTTTTGTTTCTTTCCTTTCCTTTTAAATGGTCTTATTTTTAAATATAAAGACAAAGCAAATACATCATCACTAATTAAGTCAAGGCAGACACGTTTTCCCAAAAGGAAAAATCATAGATAATAGAGGAACAAGAACAGATAATAAAAGAGTGAAATGAAAAAAAATATGTTCTTCATCTTACTAATAAAATATCATTCATTGCTAACTTTTGATTTGTCACAGTTGCCATAAAGGTCAACTTATCAGAAAAAAACTTGAAGAGCTGGGGAGGGATAGATTGAAAGTGTTAGAACAGAAACTAACTCTTCTGCACCATGAAATTGCTTCCATTGTGGCTTTCTGCAAGACATTGCTGTTATCCTCATGACCTCTTGGGGAAAGGGCCTCTGCCTTACAGAACACACACATGCACACACATGCACACACGCACACACACACACACACACACACACACACACACGTGTGCACCCATTGTATCGCAGGAGGGTTCTGAATAGATGAGTAGAGGCACATCTCTGTAATCTCAGTGTTTGGGAAGCCAAGGCAGGAGATTTGAGGGCTCCCTGGATTACATAATGAGGCTCTGTCTCAAGAAAAAAAACAACCCCCACACAAACAAATACACCCAAAAAAACACCCCCCCCAAAAAAACAAAAACAAAACCCCCTCCCAAAGAACAAAAGTCTGATGATAGGAACAGAGATTTCAGTCTAATTCATTGGAAATATTTTTGTTTTGTCCTGCAGGAGGTATTAAAAACAAATCAATAGGATGCTGCTATTTGTTTCATTTAATCTTTTCCAAACGAGAAACTGGGACCGGAAGAAGCTTATCCTGACAAAGGACTCAAAAACAGGGATAGAACTTGGATTTCTCTCCAAAGCCCGGTCCTTCTTCTCCAGAGGGAACTGTTACCTTCTCTGGAGATGGATTTTGATACAAGGTAAGAATAAATTATGTGTGCAGTTTTTTAGCAGGAGTAATTCCTCACAAATCATGACTCAATGTTTTGGTCAATGTTGGCAAAACCAATCTTTCAATTGCCCTAGGAGTGTGGCTGCCCTGGCCCTGGCCTCATGCTGTGTAGTACAGGCAGTGTCATGGGCACCAAAAGCCAGCCTCAGTACAGCAGGGCTGGCTACCCCTGTGTGCAGAGAAGCCATGCACCTTAGAATAGCCCGTTAGGCCTACGAACATCCCAGTGAACGTAATAATGGACTGAACCAGAACTCCTTCACCAAGTTCTCCCTACAGTTGGCCTAGTGAGTCTGTTCTATACCCATCATCCTACCTCTCACAATAATAACCAATACTGAATTTTTTTTTGTCAACCCTGAAAAAAAAGTTGGTTCATTTACAGCTAGAAAAATAATACAGAAAAATTCGTATACTTCAATGGTCTAGACTATTTTTATAAAAGAAAAAAATGTTTTTCATTTTATATTACTTCAACTAGGAGAGTCAGAGAGGCATCTTTCCTAAAAGCAAGCAGACTATGGTTATTTTTAAAAGAAAGGAGGTGACCTCTCTTCTCTGTGATGCAGGTCATAATCAGCAGAAAACTGGTATCTGTATGACCCCTTTACCTATCTTTTCTTCAAGCCTGCAGTAAGTTGTCCTCCTATTCGAGGAATACCTGCCCTTTCCAATGTGTCCCTAAGGAACTTTGCTGAACAAGCATGGATCCTGGTGCTCACTCTGCACTGGAAAGAAGCACACATGGCCTCAGATGCCACGGTCCTCACCTCCAGAGTTTTCCTAGAGCTAACGTAGACATTTGTCATCAGCACGATTCAGCGAAAATGTCTCCCAGGGAGGCCTGCTGAGGTCCTATCATTGCCAAACTTGATTTCATAATGTATGGAGGGATAACACCAAATAACGGTATATGGACAGTAGTAATATGTTCATCTCAATTCTCTTCTAATTCTGGAAGTAATTTTTACCTGGTTCAGATTGACGAGAAGCAATGGATATCGGGCAAATCCTTGGAGAGTAGTCCTTTTGGCAGATACATTACTCTGCCACCCACTTGGACTTCTTCAGCTCCCATAATTCTTAAAAACAGAAGCTATTAGGAAAACAATCTACCACTAGCAACAATGGATGAAGCCATTGCCAGTTCCCTGTGCCCGAGGCTAGCTCTTACTTGCTTCTGCATGCAAAGGCACAGCGCTGCTTCTCTAATGCAAACAGCCTTCTCTCCTTTGACTTAAAACCCTTCAGAAGAAGAGAGTAGGGAGCTTGTGGAGTCATAGAGAGGCTATCTTGGCTGAAAATGAGATCTATAAAATGAAAGGATACTACAGCACTGGGGATGAGAACCAGAAACACTGCCCTGCTTTGGTTATAGATTATTTTTCCTTCTTTAATAGGCTAACAATGTGGGGTTTGGGGCTCTCTCTGGCAGATAAACATACCACAATAGGCACCGAGCAGTATCAATCAACAAGTTCAGTCTCTATGACAACATACAAACTGTTTAATATTTTGATCTCTTGAGTAATTTGCTATTTGTGTATATTTTTAACTTCTACTTTTTACTAAAGTTATTCAGAAAATTGAAATGCTTATTGGGAGTTGATTTATTTACAGAGCACTTAACGATGCCCTAAGCTGAGTATTATAGATTGTTCTCCCAACTGACTCCCTCAATAACTTCATGGGGTGGCCTGTATTTGTGTGCTCATTTAGTTGAAAAGAAGTGGCAGGGACATTTCCCCAGATCTTACAGACAATTAAGTGGCTGCTCCTCATTTGTCTGATTGAGCTTTGTTCATAGATTCATTTTTCATTGTCCCATAATAAATTATCACAGATTTAGAAACTTAAAAAAACTAAATTCATTCGTTAATGTATGCTTCTCTTGGTCTAGATACTTGGTGCGGTTGTCTGGATTCTACTCAAGACTGCCTATTATGAAGCCAGCGTCAAGTGCAGATTGATAGGACCACTGTCTGGAGACTCTGGGAAGCATCCCCTTCTGAGGTCATTCAGGCTATCCAGATAGATTTAGGATAGAAGCCCCTCTTTTCCTACTGTTATCAACAAGGTCTGGCCTTCGTTCCTGGAGGTGCCTTGTTTTCCTTCTTGGGCTCTCTGTCCCTAAGATGCCAGAACACTTCATGTTCATGCTTAGCTGAAACCCACCTAGGTGACTTCTCCGTGTCAACACAGCTGATGTGGAATTGTATGTGCACCTGCAAAGTCCCCTCACCGAAACCCACAGAGCAGTGTTTAAGTGATGCTAACTCAGGCGAGGATTCTAAGAATTGTGGGGATGACATTGACTAAGAATAAGGCAATAACGAGGGTGAGCCCAGGAGGTGGTGGGGATCAGAGAAAGACGCTCCATGGCATTCTAGCCAGAGAGGGAGACTACTCCACAGCTCACCTAGACTACAGCTACATGGGAAAATCAATGGTACAATGGTAGTTCTTCCAGCTTTTCAAGATCAGAGATTGGGATTGTTACATAAAATCAGTCCATTAGAAAAGTTTACACTTAACTTAAAGAATTTATCCTCGCATAAGGAAGGCTACTACTTAGGAACTATCTTTTAAAAATCTGGATACTACCACTGACTTCTCAATCATGCATTTGGAGTGTGACTCCCCCACCCCCACCCCGCTGACAGTTCTGTCTTTGTCTAGCACTCTTGGCTTGCCATCTTGAATACCAGGCATCCTAGCAGATCACCAACTCCAAGGGGCTCTCGAAAGACAGCTACTTTTCAGAGACAGATAAAATCTTCCTTGAACACCTGCTTTGGGGCTTCTCCAGATGGTCCTGATGATGTCGCTTCTCCGTTCTCTTATAGAGAATTTGCATAAACTGTGCCCACAATTGCTATTTCCAGATGATTGTTTTTTGGCTGGTTCTGTTAGATAACAAACAATGAGAAGAGGAACCAATCATGCCTTATTTGGATTAATATCCTTTCATTTGAATTAATTGCCTGGACAAGCTGGGCAATTATTTCTTGAATGAACAAAGGGCGCTACTCAGCACTGAGCATTCTCTATGCGGTTCTAAAAGTACATTGCACATACTGGTCAACCTGGGCATCCTTTCCAATGTCTCTGACACCATGGGGGAAAATAATTGGCCTGAGTATCTACTGTGGAAATTTACCAAATAATAGAGCTATTTTTAAAACCATTTTGAAAGGATAGTTGTTAAAGACATGAGTAAGCAAATGGCTCAACAGCTTAAGGAACTCACCGGGAAGCCTGACAACCTGAATTCAATCCCCAGAACACATGATGGAAGGAGAGAGTAATCACTCTAGGTTGTCCTCTGACCTCTGTGACCCACACCATACACACAGTGTACTGTTTAGAGTGTAATTATCCGCACCATAATTGGAAAACAGCCCCCTCTTGATAGGGCACAGGGAAGGTAGATTCTGTTGCCTTACAAAAAACCGGCTAGGCTTATAGTACCGTCTGGTGCATAGGACTGCCAGTGTAGATGAAGAAGGTAATTTAGTGTAGAGAGGTTGAAGGAAGATGCATGTGTTAGGTTTAAGAGAATATATTAGACTGTTGAAGAAAGTGAAGGATAAGGTGGCAACTCTTATCATTCCTGCTTCTTTTATATTTCAGCAGATAAAAAGAATTTAAACACCCTGACTTACTATTATGTACACAGACGTTCTCCATCCTATCTCTTAATCCCTGCAATAGAAGGAAGGCCTAAGGGAACGTGTGTAGAACAAAGTGGGGGCAAGACCATCTGTTTCGCATCACCTTGTGCCTTTGGAGTTAATTCCAGTATTATGGTTAATCCGAAACAGAGCAGACCCTGGATACCACAGGAAAACAAAATACTAAATTAAAGTTCCTTGTCCATGTTTTTGGGATGTTATCTTGTGCCATATGCATGGACCAGCTCTCCTGCAGCTATCACATCCATGGAAATGTTTCTTAGCATGACTGATAGCACACATCTGTCCCTTGATTGGCCCTGCCAGAGACACTCCACTGCATCTGACCTAAATACCCATTCAGGCTTTCGTGTCAATTCTAAATGCAGCTGACATTTACAGTCTGCCTAAAGAAACATGGCTAGAGCATCATGGCAGAAAGTCTGCCGACCTTGTAGTCATGCAACCTTGTCCAGTACCGTTAGCATACCCTATGAACTTGAAGAGATTACCCAGTCCTGACGCTTTCTTTGCATAGACGATAAGGTTCCCTTGACTATGAAATGAATGAATCACATTTTTATCCTGGTAAGGAATGGCCTTCCTTGGTTTGGTTTAGCAGCATAATTTTATACTGAGAAGGAATGGTATATCTTAGACTGTTGGCACAGACTGTTGAGATGAGAAATCATCTTCCTTGTAAAGGGTCAGATTAGAATATAGAATCCATGACTCTCCAACAACCAAATAAACCACAGTTGAGGCATGAAGCTTCAGAGTTACGATGCACTGCCAAGAACAGTGCAATTGGCTTGTGGGATTTGTTTCTCATGCCCACCCATCCTTAAGAAAAAGCTTCATGTCTCTCTAATGAAAAAATTAACTGTTTCTGAACTTTTTACCAGGTGGGGGGGAGGGAGGTAATTTTTCTTTTCTTTTTCTTCTTTTGTATTTCTGCTCTTTAAAGGAAGATGACAAAATTTTGCTAGAGACATGCACCAAAGAAATGCGGTACCAAATCCTGCCACTATGCTTCCCAACTTCATCCGCCTCATTCACGACTCTGATCCCCTCAATATTGGCAGGAGCTCAACTCTCTCCTTTACTGAAACTTTTACGTGATGCGTAAAACAGGAAAATTAAATCAGCATTGCGAAGACAATTTCATGGAGTGAGAAGCTCCCATATGAAACCAAGGGTTTGTAGAGAATCAATGGGCAAACCTGACATGGCAGTGAACCCCTGATAATCCCAGTCCTGGGGAGGCTAAGGAAAGAAGACTGCAAATTCTAGTCAAGCCTGGGCTACACTGCAGCCAGAGTAAGACTGTGTCTCAGCAAAGGAAGGATAGGGCAAGCTTAGTGGCTTACTGGAGGCATCCATTGCAGGGTTCAGCCGCCCCTGGGCCCTGGATCTGGACACGCGGTGTGCTCTCCGTTTCTCAGTAGGACAGTCATTTCCACCATTCCCAGCTGAAGAATGAGCAGCTTCAGAGGAAGTGAAGCATCATCCAACAGATGGACGAGTAGAATTCCATGGACTACTAGAACTTCCATTTATGTATATTTTTACGAAAAAGAGAAAGGCACTAAGCCTTTTAAATATTTGCCGTTCAGATCGACACCAGCACTTCATTTAGATAGAATGATGTTTCACATACAGTGCTCTCGTGAGGCTGGCCTGGAGGATTCCTAGATCAAAGTAAGTATTTGAACTCAGCTTACACTCAAAGATAGATGAGTAGACATCTTAAAAGATTTTCCAAAACAAACATCAATAATTCGAAATAATAAGCAACAGTGCTGAAATTTTCCTCACTGTGTCCTCTTCCCAGCATACTCTTTTAATACGCATTTTGTTTGCTAAATATACAATTGGTTAGTGTCAACATACTAAAAATATACATGGTACTATGAGATAGCATATTAAATAATTGCAATCTATCAATACGCAGAGTCATAATGATTATGACCTTTTTTTCTTAATTGGTGGGTACACATAAAGGCATTTGGAGCCTCCATCTCTTAATGATGAGAGTGGCGTGCCATGCTCTCAGCCTCTCTGGTGTTTGGGGGGATGAAAACTGTCTCATACAGTACACCAAATCCTAAAACTGTAACACTGTAAAGGTACCTTCTCTGATGAGCTGGAGCTTTATGGCTTCTGCAATACCCTTAGACATCAGTCATCCAGGCAAAAATGGTTAGTAAGGAGAGATTCGTGTAGGCATTCATTACTCTCCAAACATCTTGCTCCTGTATTAAGTCTGAGAGGTTGCAGGCAGCACTGAATAAATTTGAATCTAGGCTCGCAGACAAAATGAACTCAGAGCAGCTGTGCGTACTGGCAGCAGGCCCAAGCAAGTCAGGCCCTCTTAACAGTCAGCTACGGATGGAGAAAAGGCTCGTGGGGCCCCACCACTTACTGCTGATTAATGGGCAAACAAAAGATTCAAGGATGGGGAAGGCATAAGATCCAGCCGTGCATCTACTTGTGAGCACACTAGGCTCCAATCGATAGTTCCAAACCCACGGTCACACAGACAGTCCTAGTAGAACCCTGAGAGACACAAAACCAAACCAAAGTAGTGAGTATGGGAAAGACATTCTAATGAATAAGTGGGAACATGGAAGGGAGGAGGGAAATAAGAAATGATGGAGAGAGAAAAACCAGAAGGCATGATATCTATGTGCATGCATGGATTACAGTACTGGGCATGAAATTCCCTCATGTGGAGCAGGCCTCAAATCCAATCAGAAAACAGTTAGTTTCCCCTTTCTTTGTAAGCTTTGTTTGTGCTCTGGTTCTCTTTCACCCCAATGTTTTATCTGAAGGGGCAGTTGTGTCTCCATGCAGCAGAGAGCAGCAGGGTTCCTGCATATCCACACACTGGTCCTCCTCTGCTGTGCCCAATGCCACTTCATATCACTACAATTCCATTCTCTGTACCTTTATTGAGATGACAAGAACATGGCAAGATGTGTCTCATGGTTGAAGTCAGACAGTGTCCTGCATCATGAAAGTCGGGTCCAGAGTGTCATTCTGGGACTCTAACTCATGTGCGCTTCCTACAGCTTTTTGAGGTCTGGGATTATAATATCCACTCTTACAGGTTCTTAAACAGGTTCCCTGGTTGCTAAGAACTTACCATGAGTTTTCTCATAGCAATCTTATTGTTATTGTAACCGTAACCTTATTGACATACTGTTAGAATCACCATCTTAAAATCAGGACATTGAGGACCAAGGCGGCTAAGGGATTAGCTGAAATCACGTACACAGTTAGTAGGGCTGTGATTCAATGTGACGGCACGTGGGTCCTGCTACCTTTCGTACAGTTTGATTTGCTGCATGATTGGTGACGTAAGTGGTGCTGTTTCTTTAGGGCCAGCCATTTCTGTTACCTTCTCCACTTTTCAAAATGACAGTCTTATAAAGGATTCAGATAATGTTGACATTAACAACAAACCTTCCATAAAAAGGACAATTAGAAATTCACCAAGATTAACTTCCCCTCAGAGTGAGATGATATATGTCAAACAGAGAGACTGCCTAGAAGGCTCTGTCGTGCGTGTTTCTAAGACTGTGATCTCTGCAAAACCATGACAGTGGAGACTTTCAAAAGACTGGGGGGGGGGGGGGGCGGGGAGGAGTAGCAGAAGAAAACTAAAACTGTGAAATTAATCTATATGGTATTATAGCTGAGGATGTTTGTCATACATTTATCAAAATCCATAGATGGTAAAACACAAGAGATAACTCTGCGGGTTTGCTCTAAATACACTGTTGAAAAAATTAATCAAACATGTCAAATTCTAGGAAAAATACAACAAACAGCTTTGATAATGGAATTCTCTTCAAAATATATGAAGACTTCTCTAGTTCATCATTAGGCAAAATGCAATCAAAATGAACAAAAGTTCAAATGGTTCACAAATGAAAACATGTAAATAGTCAATCAGCATATAAAATGTGTTGGTATTTCTACAGATATATACAGAAAGTATCCACATCATAAATCTTCCTGGAAAAGTAATGAAAACCACAATGAATTGAAGTAAGACTGAAATGAGTAAAATAAGACTGAATAAAAAAGACTAAAATGATAGAAAATATTGATATCAAGCACAGATCAACTGTTATCCTCTTGTGCTTCTCATGGGAATATATAATAAACCATTTCAGAAAAAAAAACAGTTGCTTAAATATTTAAGACACATTTACTGTAGGACCTGCAATTTTGGTTTTAGGATTTACGCAAGTGAAACACAAACATATCTGTACTTACATTCATAGGTAACTCTTTATGGTAATTTATTTCATATTGGTCCCCAAATAAAATACTGAGACTGGATAGGCAAAATATGTGCATTTCCACAGTGGAATATGATGAACACACTATGATAACTACAAGAAGATGAGCCACTTTCAGAAATACTTCTCAGTTAAAGAGGAGGTTACAAATACATTGCATGGTTCTATTTATAGGAAACTTTGGAAAGTAAGAACCATCGTGCAGTGATAAACAGTCGGGTTGGTGATTAATTCTCAGGAGGTTCTGCCTGGGTGAGGATATAAGCTTCTTTCTGGGATGATAAAATGTGTCTTGGTAGAGGCATGGTCTGCACAGTGTTCATGTTTATCAGACTGATTTGATAGTTCACTCAAAAGTCAAATATATCACTGTTTTAAAGTCATACACCAGCACATAAAACTATGAGAAAGGATTCCTTTGTGTAATCTGTGACCCGATTAGATGAGAGTAGTTAAGGTGGAGGTATTGAGGGTAAAAGTCATGAAGACAGAGCTATGGATGTGTTAATCTACGTTTTAAAACATCTATTTTTATTATTTTTAATTATGTGTAGGTGTATGTGTCGCCCTGTGCGTATCTGCATATGAGTGCAGGTGTCCCCAGAGGCCAGTTGCATTGGATCCTCTGGAACTGGGGTTATAGACAGTTGTGAACTGCCTGACATGGTTACTGGCAATTGAACTCAGGTCTACTAGAAGAATTGGTAAAGTGTTCTTAACCAATTAGCTGTGTTTTTTTAGCCCTTATGTTAATTCTTTATTGTGTTCTCTTGACTTGATTTTTGAAACCATTCTGTTGAGATATAATTGATAGGCAACATTCCTTTTATACTTATTTACTTAATATGTGCAATTCAATAAGCTTGAGGCAAGTGCATATCTGTGAAACCATAGCCATCATCAAGTCTACAGAGCTGTGGTATCATCTCAAGAAGTTTCCAATTGTCCTTCTTTATTTTTTACTAATTATTATATTATTGTTACTGTGTATGGTAAAATCACAATATATAATTTGCTGTTTTATCAAATGTTGATTTTTAAATACAGTAATTTTAGGTATTGGCCTTATGCTATATTGTGCAATCTGATAATTACAAACTTAGAACAGAAAGAGCCAGTGTCTCACCCTGGGTAGGCAGGACACTAGCAGTTGACTTATTGGCTTTCAGTTTTATTCCTTGCTGCTATTTAATGTTACACTATAAATTTGCGCTTTAACTAATAGCAACATAATGGGCCAACATTACTGCCAAGGCCCAAGACTCTAGATATAAATGGCTGTAACAACAATAAATTAAAGGTAGGTTAACATCTAAATGAAATTTACACTACCAGCTCTTGGAGGAATTATTGGACATAAACAATTCAGAAGCATAAAACTTCCACCTCCACCCTCAGGGTCTTACAGAATTAAACTGACCTAAGATAGATTAACAGCCCGGAAGCATGGCAGAGCCTTCACATGGCACAGGAGTCCAAAAGATAAAATACCAAAATCCAAATCCAAAGAAGCAGCTATGGACGGTTGCTTATGTACCAGTTTAGATGAAGAGTAGTAAGATGTGAAGAAGCAACTCAGCTGTATGAGATGCTTAGAAGACAAGAGTGAGTCTAACAAGGTCTGAGAGAGTTCCTTTCCCAAACTCTGACCCTGCCTGTCTTTCAGCGCAGGATGATTGCTTTTCCCATGGAGATTCTCATTGTCTGTTTTTGAGAGGAAGTAGAATGCTCAGAGTGATATTTTGCATTTCTCGAGTTTCAACAATATTTTAGCTCAGACAGTAAGTGTGTCACCATGGTATAGTTAGCCCCTTCAGTTGTCATTCTAATACAGTGGTTCTCAACCTCCTATGCTACAACCCTTTAATACAGTTCCTCAAGTCGTGGTGACCCCCAGCCATAAAATTATTCTCGTTGCTACTTCATAACTACAGGTTTGCTGCTGTTGTGGATCTTAATGTAAAGAGTGACATTTGATATTTGACTCCTATGAAAGGGTCATCTGACACCCCCAATGGGGTCTGGACACACAGTGTGAGAATTGATGTTTTAATACATCACTAAATACCTGGGGAGCTGGGGAGTGGTGTGTCTCCCACCCCAGGTGAGAGAATGTTCTACATTAGAGCAGTATCACTGGTTTATTATCAAGACACAAGACTTGAGCCGTAAGTAGACACCGAGTCTATCAATCAGTTGGAAAGAAAAATCAGTCAAACTGAAGGCAAAATGAGAGGCCCTGTATTTAAAGCCACATAAACAATGTGGTGAAAGCTTCTTAGGTTTTTTTTTTTTTAAGCACTTTATTCTTAATTCAGAACAAAGGAAGAGGTGAGTTCTCTAAAAAAAAAAAAAATGTGTCTTTGCTCATGGTTAGTCAGCGAACACAATTTGTTTAACTAGGAGTAACAGGATGTTTATTTTAGAGATTGCTCGTTCATATACAAACTACTTCATTATTAAGTCTGGATTGCTGACTAGCTATACTTTTCTATCATATTGATCTTTTAATATCATCACAACACTTTAATATGGCCAGAACTGAAACAAAAATAACCATAAAACCTTAATTATAGAATCTAATTTTACTGCTTCCTGATCACAAAGCTTTCCTGAGTCTAGGATGCCATTTATTCATTCACTTCCAAGGAAATAAAAGAAAAACGAATTCTACTGTATATGAACTGTAAAATAAATGTCAGTTTCAGATTGTGAGGATGTGCTTTAAAATATAGAACATGCAGTAAATGAGCTGCATAAAGGTGTGACTGGATTAGTCATTGCTCACAATCATTTGAAATTGAGGCCATCTCTCCTTTTCTGTGTTATCCTCTAAGGATAACTGACTTAGTCAGGATCACAGGGTAGCTCATGCTGGGCCTGGCCTGGAACATAGGTCCTCCTGGCCCCAAGTCCCTGCATTGTAGAAGCTGAGCTCCACCTAGTTATAATTTAGTGACCCATTATCCTTTGATCCTAGGCCAGAAAAAAGAAAATATTCTATTTTTCTTGGTGTTCTTTCTTCTATTGTTTCTTAAGCTCTCTCATGGCTTATCTAATCTGTTTAATTCTGCCAGAGCTCAGCCAAGATTGACGTCTGAGAAGAAAGCACTGGCAGACCTGGGAGAGCAGAAAGGCTAGCAAGTCCTTACTCAGTACTTAAAGCCCTCAGGTGCCAGCCGAGGCAGTGCCAAGAACCACCAAGGAGAGTGATGGTGTGCTAATCTCTTCCAGCTCACCTGTGGGGCTCCAGGGCCTTCTGGGTCCATCACACTAGACCCTAGACAGACATCAGAGCCTGCTAGGTCCTTGTTATAATCAAGAGTCTCAGGGAAAGTGACTCATCCCAGGTTACATTGGGAGATCTAGAAACGATATTCAAATTTTCTCATCAGTAGTTGTAATCGTGACTGCAATCACTGTTAGCTGTCCTTGCGCACTTATTGTATGCAGAGCTTGCATTCACACTTTCACTTGTAATTTCCATGGCAACTTCCTACATTCATCACATTAACACCCCGACTTTATAGACGCGTGCCTGGGGCTACCAGAGCTCATTCAGACATCCAAGCTTTCTCCGCTCATAATTAAGGCAGCTGGATTAGATCTAGATTTCTCTGGCTTTAGGGTTCATGTCGTCTACTTTTCCCTTTTGTAACATGCTTGATTGCATCAGCTTTCTATTGTTTTTTTTTTCCATAAGTCGTGTACACCAGAACACAAAGGTAGTTATCATGCACAAGGACGTGCTGGTATCAACAGTGACTTTGTCATGTATCCTATTCCTGCTTCCTTAGCCAAATAGACTTTCCTGCAGAAAATAAATAAAATTGAGGTTTTAACATTTGTTCATAGTATGTATCTATTTCCTTCTTCCCTCTTTCCTTCCATTCTCTTCTTCCTCGTTTTCTTTCTCTCTGTCTCTCTTCTGACAGCTATTTATCACCATAATGAAAATGTGTTTTCCTTTTATATTAAATATAAATAACTTAGGGTAAGTACTGACAACTCTTAGCGGGGATGAGGATGCTACCATGTTTGTTCCTACCTAGCCATTCCCTATTCACTGTCACCTTTATTAGTCGGATAATTCCATGAGCAGTTGATTTAAGACAATTGATTTCTCCAGATAGCATTCAGAAATTTTCCTTAAAATCCTGAAATCTCGTAGATATAGATAACTAAAATATAATTGGCAATGGGCAGTTGTACTATGATATTGCGATTTATAGTGTTAAATATTCGGCTGGTCACACTTTTCTTCCTAGAACACATTTGAAACTTCTGGAATTCCTGGAGAAACAAGACTGCCGATTTGATGCTGATGAGTTGATCTGAAGGAGGGGAGCGCACATGGGGTGTGCTCACTGGAAAGATGAGCTATGCACAAAGCTTTGGCCTTTCAACCACACTTCTCTAGGGGGAGGGACTCGGGGTCAAGTTGATCAGTGTACTAGTCATTTCTCGTTGCTACAATAAATACCTGGTCAGACAACTCAGAACAGGAAAGCTTTCTTCGGGCTCCTGATATCAGAGGTTTCAGTTCATAGCAGATTAGCTTCTTTACTGTGGGCCTGAAGCAAGACAGAACACTACATGGTCATAGTCGAGTGTGTGCTTACCTTCTGGTTACTAAGAAGCTAAGAATCAGGAAGTGGCCAGGGAAAGATCAGGGCCCCAAGGACAAGCCTTCAGTTATGCAGTTCCTTCAGCTAGGTCCATATCCTAAAATTGCCAACATACACAAAATTTGTGTATAAGGGGCAAACTAGGGGCTAACTTTTCACCATGTGAGCCTGAAGGGGGCACATTCATGTTTAAACCAAAATTATCACTAATGGCTAGCCATGCGATCAATCAGGCCTATACAATAAAGTCTCCATAAAAACCACAAAAAAAAAAACAAAAAAAAACAGGACTTGTGGAAGTTTTTACGTTAACCACATACTAGGAGGATGGTGTACTTCAACTCCATAGGGAACAAAGGTCACCTGGGGGCCTTTCCAGACATTGCCCTCCATAGGCCTGCATCTGACTATTCATCAATAACCTTCATTGCACGCTTTTAAAACTACTGGTAAAGGTGAACAAAATGTTACCTGGAATGCTGTGGTCAAGTCTTAAGGACTTAATTGAATCTTAGTAAGGCTGATGGCAACATAGAGTTTTAGCCCATGCATCAGAAATACAGGCTACCTCATACTTCTGATTGGTGTCTGGTGTGGGATATTTCAGGCTGTATCAACTACAAAGGACAGCCATTGAGAAGGGATTTCTAAGGATTGCTTCCTACTGGGACTTCCAGCTGAGGAGTATATAGCTGCCAATAGACTGATTACCCTGTAACTATAAACCCCGGTGACTGAATGCTTAGGAACGTCCTGTTATAATGGACAACACATAAAAGCAGCATGCTGTTAAAGAAAATCCATTCAATGACAATTTCAAAGCAGAGTCAGAGGAGAGTCCGTTCAGGAACATCACAATAGGTACAAGAACCAAGGCAAGAACTGGCTCTGAATCAGCAAGAGCCAGTGAGAATCTGAAGCCAGGGAGCAGGACCAGGGTCAATGGATAGGGAGTTGCTAAGAAAGCACTTCCAGAGTTCTGGACTACCGGAGAGAGCAAGCTACAACTCCCGTCTTGCTGAAGATAAATCAGAGTGGTCTTCTATCACTTAGAGCAGCGGTTCTCAACCTTTGGGATCACATCAGATATTGTGCATATCAGATACTTACATTATGATTCAGGATGTTAGCAAAATTACAGTTACAAAGGCGTGATACAATAATTTTATGGTTGGGGATCACCACAACATGAGGAACTGTATTAAAAGGCTGCAGTGTCAGGAAGGTTGACTACTGACTTAGAAAGAAGGTGAAGAACATGATCAGATATCAAGATTATGAGAATAGTGGAATAGAGGGAGGAAGGGAGAAAGAGAGAGAGGGAGAAAGCAAAAGGAGGGTCTTGGATTCTTGGATTAGCAGCACTGTTTCTGGGTCGGATAAGGAAGTATACCCTTGGCAGTTAGGTGAAGGTTCTGACTAAAGAATGGGCATGCATTGTATCTATGTCTTTGTCCAACTTGCCAGAGTGTACTGTGTGCAGATACAGTTGCCTTTTTATGTTTTGTGTATAAAATACACGAGAAACAAGGCACTAGGGAAATTCCCAGGAAGCCACAAGGATGACCCCAGCTAAGCCCCTAAGCAACAGTGGAGAGGATGCCTAAACTAGCTCTCCCCTGTAATCAGACTGATGACTACCTTAATTGTCATCATAGAACCTTCATCCAGCAACTGATGGAAGCAGATGCAGAGATCTACAGTGATGCACTGGGCTAAGCTTCCGGAGACCATTCCAAGAGAGGGAGGAACGATAATATGAGCATAAGGGTCAAGACCATGATGGTGATAGTCACAGAAAAAGCTAACCTGAGTTAGTGAGAGCTCACTGACTCTGGACTGATAGCAAGGCAACCTGCATAGGACCTAACTAGTTTCACTGAATGTGGGGGACAGTTCTGAGGCTTGGGTAATCTGTGCAGCCACTGGCAATGGGACCAGGATCTATCCCTAGTGCTTTAACTGGCATCTCGGAGCACATTCCCTTTGGAGTGATACCTTGCTCAGCCTAATTATAACGAGGAGGGTCTTGGTCTTGCCTCAAAGTAGAGTGTCAGACTTTGTTGACTCCCCATGGGAAGCCTTACCCTTTCTGAGGATTGGATGGGGGGTGGGGGAGAAGGGTAGGGTGGGAGGAAGGGAGGGAGTGGGAAAGGGGATAGCTTTATAAAATGAGAAAATATTGAACTAAAAAAAATTCTTAATAAAAAAGAAAGAAAGAAAGGAAGGAAGAAAGAAAGAAAGGAAGAAGGAAAGAAAGAAAGGGAAAATGGAATGGTAATGAGATGAAAGCAGTGGGCATCATGTTGTAGACAAAGGAAACAAGATGAGTCACGACATACTGACACTACAGCTACCACTTACTTAACCCAAGATGGGTTGTTCAATTCTTCTGTAAGAAAACCCTGTGTCCTAATTGCACTGGGCTCCTCAATACAAGATGGCTACAGGACAGATTGTGGGTTGAACAACACTGTCTCACAAGACAAAAAGGATCTTAAGAGTCATGAGGGCTTGTCTAGAAGTACCAGGACAAGCTGAGTTTGTTCATGAGAAGGAGTGGCATTCCCAAAAAATACATTTAGAATAGGTTGACTAGATGGAACTCTATTCAAGAAGAAATGGAGGACAGAAGTCAGTCTGAACACATAACAAGACTTGAAAAAACAGCAACAGGGAACTCAGCCAACAATGCAGGCTGGTGCTAAGCCCAGCACAGGGAATGGACCCATTATGGTTTGAATGTGTCCTTCAAAGTTCGCATGCTTGAAACCTGCCTCCCTCTGCCATGCACCAGGCTAAGAAGCATGACATTTAAGAAGTGATTAGGCCATGATTAGACTCTTTCATCATGCACAGATGAATGTTATTATCTCAGGGAGGATGTGTTTTTAATAAAGGAAATATTATCTGCCTCACCCTGCCAGGCTCTCTTGCTCTTCTGTCCTCTGCTTTTTGATGCAGCAAAACAGTCTTGCTAAAAGCTGCCACCTTGAAGAAGGACTTCTCAGTCTCTAATATAGTACAAGATAAATGTCTTGTCTTTATAGATTGCTGTGCCATTCTGTCATGGTAAAACGGTATAGCTGAGGTTAGCAGAGGCCTGTATCCTAATCCAGAAAGTCTTTAAACTGTTTTAATACAAATGGAGGTTCAGATGGCTATTGGGACCATGGTCCTCAATTATAGTTGTTGAGATTTAATGGGTGCCCTTATGGGTAACTCATAACTCTAAAATCATGGAAGTTTTCTAAAAGCACTTATAATTTACATTGTGCTCTTATGATCAATCTTGCAAATACACAAAGTAGACCCTGACATACAGTTAGCAGGAAGAGGGACTGGTTAAACACCATCCATCTCCTCTCCAAGGGGAGCAGAGACCCTGCTATGTAATCACAAGTAAAAGAAATCAGTTTCAACTCAAGCCTGAGGAGTGACACAGACTGATTAACTTTATGGCCTTTTATCTTGGAACAACAACAGCAACAATAAATGAAGCCATGGCTCACTGTAACAGTGTCTACCTTTAATGTGCCTGCCTTCTGTTCAGAAGACACCATAACTCTTTCTGATATGGTCAATAATGGAAAGGAATTGTCAAATCTTGCATCTTTTATATACTATTGATGGCATTGACAATTTTTACTACTCATATAAATAAGTGGTTTTAAGATAATGCTGGATTATTCTTAGCTTCGGAAAAGCTGTATGTAGCTAAACAATGACTGATTTCTGTAATGAATGTTTCTGTAGACATTTATTAAAAAACACAAATAGTAGTAGATCAAGGATGGAAAAGAATGGGCAATTTAGTAGGATATGGAAATGTACACAATGACTTTGCATGGCAAATTATATGTTTCTTTTAATCCAACTGTGTCACATTCTGAAATCTGTCAACACCGAGAAGAACTGTACTGCTTCTCTCTCTTGTTATAGCCATTCCTGTTCTTCTAGATCTGGGTGTGGTGGCTCATACCTGCGCTAGCACTTGGGAGGCAGAGGCAGGAGGACCAGGAGTTTAAGACCAACTTCAGGCACATATCAAGTTCATGGTCAGCATGAGCAACATGAGACCATTTCATGAAACAAACAGATACACACACACACACACACACACACACACACACACACAAAATGAAAGTTTAAAATAAAAGCTACACTAAATGTAAAGGTATTGACATAAGATAATTTTGCAATAAGTATCTAAGGCAGAGATGGGGGTGGGTTGTTAAGTACTATATAAACATACACACACATGCACACACAATCATACATTAGTAAGACTCAATTACTCATGTATATAAGCATTTTGATAATATGGTATATTGAATTAGACATATCTACAAACATATTTATGTGTGTGTATATATACAGATACATATACACACACGACACCTCCACATGTATATACAGTATATACATTAAGTATTTTTTTATGTATTTTGATCCCAGGTTCTCAGCACAAAAATTTTAATGCCCATGTAATTGCTAAGTGAAAGGAGTGTTAGGGGAATCTTTCATTCCATCTCTGAGTGCATTCTTGTGACAGAGCTACTAAAATTGCTGTAATGTCCTGTGTAACAGGAGCAACTCCTGGATGGGCACTGTCCCCAGAATCCTAAGCCATGATTTTGGATGTGGTGTGGCTACCTCAGCCCCACTCCCCTTCCTCCAGAGAGGAGAGAAGGCCTGGGAGTGGAGACCATCATCCCATCTGATCAAACTGGGATACAAAGCCACGTATGTGGTTTTTTTCCTGGGCACATGGAGGTGCTGGGAGCATGAAGCACCTGGGAAGGACATGAAGCTACACCTCCCAGCCCACATTCTTCACCCTGTGACTTTCTTCCATCTGCTCAGTCACCCACATTCTTCACAATAGCCTTTGTAGTCAGTGTGATAGAAATTAAGTGAGGTGTTTTCTCCGAATTCAGCCAGCCAGCCCTGACAAATAGGGAAGCCTAACATAGAGCAGTCAGAAGCCCAGGTCACTCCTGCCATTTGTGATTTCCATGTGGGGCACATCTTAGGGAGCTGAGCTCGTAACCTGTGGGCTATGACTCTAACTCTGGGTGGACAGCATCCACTCAGAATGGAGGACATGAATGGAGGACAAAGGTTCTAGTCAAAGACGTTTGTGAGAAGCAGCTCTACTGCACAAAGGTCCTGTGGTCTAGAGGATGCGGAGCACGCTGCAGAAAGGGGACATGATTTATCGTGTTTCCCAGCCTGGCTGCATTTTCTGGTGTTGTGATTAATTCTGCAGAGGAGGGCAGTTCTGACATCTCACAGTGTGACCTGACTTCTCAAGTTTAAAGGAGAGTGTGCTTTCGTGCTTAAAGTGAAGATTTAAAATATTTTGATAAGAAGAATGCATACAGCTTTGGTAATTATCCATACTTTATATCAAAGGCAGTTTTTACATTGCAAATTTTAGTACAGACTACATGTATATGAAAATTTAAATGTTTATTTTATATGTAAAATACATGTTCTTCTAAAAGTATACACAACTTATATATGGTTGCTATGATGATTGTATTTTTTAATTTTAGTAAGACAATATGCTTTTTTACATTTATCCAAGTCCAATTTGTCACATATATAATATTTCTTTCCCAAAACTGGACTCCTGATTCTGTTGGATAGTAACTTCCTCCAATAACCTTCAAGGCAGAATGGGAAAGGATCAGTTTAAATTCATTATGTGATAGAATTTAAACTGTCACGGAAGGCATCAGCAAGACATTGCTAGAACCATCTATGAGATAGGTCTTTGCTACTTGAAAACTTTAAAGGGAAGAGCTGATAATTGGTCGTTTTCAGAATATCACAGCTAAAACTATGACTGAGATTGAGACTCCCAACAAAGAAGTGGGAAAAGACAAAATCACCAGGCTAGGAATGGCTCAGGAGGAAGCAACGGCAACACCAATGGCCACAGGCTACATTGACTTCAGAGTAGAAGTCCCTGAGCAATTCTGGTGACAGGGAGTAACTTCCCTTCCTTGGTACCTTGGTCACATTGTTGGAGCTGTTTTATAACTCACAGCCTACAGCAGTCTAGCTGATACATACCCTACCCGACAGTTAAACCACCATTCAACAACTTAGAAGATGAGTCTCAAAGCAATAACACCTAACCAAAGCAAATGTGACTATGCCATCATCAACTTTTCAAGGAATATTCCCTCATTTTCATTTTCTTTACCTTGAGAGAGTGCCCGTGTCCTAGGTGCCATTCCCTTTAAGTTGTTGTTCTTAACTAATCTGATTGTCCAAAGACAAAGTAGCCTGTTCTGTAAACAGATGAAGCAGTTAGCAGCCCTTGCTGGGAGAACTCACATTTGGATAAGAAATGAACTAGGACGCTGGCAATGAAGAAAGCACAGCAAATCAAGCCAGAGTCTGTCGCGAGGACACTTGTTCACGAGCTACTGAATAGCTGCAGATGTAGGAGTTTCTTACTGGAAACTAATACGGTTGTCTTCAAGTTTAAAATTCGTACAAACATTCATTCAAGAACTGCGATGTTACACATGCTGTACACGCCTATATCCAAGTCACATGAAAATTACTTATGCTTGGTGTGAATTATACAGTTGAATATAATTATTTTTCTCTCACACATGTATGCAATAAGTATTATATAGCTATAGATACATGCAGACATATTTATATAAACGCATGGAGAAAGTATGGGACAATGTAAACTCTGAATTCTTCTCTGGAGTCAAGAGGGTGGCTGAGGAAGCAGATACGAGGGCATGAAAGAAGATTAAATGTATCAGTGATTTAACTTTATAATCATAGGAGCACAAATTTATTTCTATAGGTATAGTACTACATTATATCAAATCAATTTGGATCATATGTCTGATGTACCAGTAAAAGAATCTTAAAATATTCATACTTTTTTACCCTCTTTTATTAACTTGTGAAAGTTATGTCAAATTTGGAAAAGATTTATACACAATTATTTTTACATAGAATTATTTAGAATATAGAATATATAAAATTCCTTACAGTCACAGTACACTCTTTTATTAAATATTAAGCTATTAAAAATTTTACATGTATATACAAATATTCAAACTAATTAAGAAAACATTTAGAATGCAATTTTAAATATATCCATTTATCTATTCTACCCATTTGTCTGTCTATCTCATATTATCTCAATTACACTCACGCATGCACCTGTGTGTGTGCACACATATACTTCCATACCCAGCACATATAACAATATATAATGTATATATCATATAGATTATATATAATAATTTTCAACATTTTGTATGTATTCTCTTTCTTTGTTTTTTTCTGTAACTAATATTTATGTGTGTTTTTAAGTTTCAAGAAGTCTACACTAAGTTTTTAAAATCTATGTTGACACATAGATAAAAACATCCTCTGTCAATTTCACTCACAAGCATACATTTTCCAAAAACTGTAAGTGAGGGGCTGGAGAGATGACCTGATGGTTAAGAGTGATTTTGGCTCTCTCAAAATATCCAAATTCAGTTCCCTGTACCCATGTTGGGTGGCTCACAAGCTCATGTAACTCCAGCTCCATGGGATGTGGTGGTGTTCCCAGTCTCTGCTTCCACAGGCAACTGTATACATGTTACATATATAGACAGATACAAACACATACACATAATTAAAAATAAATCTTAAAGACAGTAATTGAAATATTATCAACTCAAATTAAGAAAAGACATAAAAGAGGGCTGGGTGGCAGTGGCACACACTTTTAATATCAGCACTTGGGAGATAGAGGCAGGAGGATCTCTGAGTTCAAGGCCAGCCTACAAAGTTCATTCCAGGACAGGCTCCAAAGCTACAAAGAAACCTTGTCTCAAAAAAAAAAAAAAAAAAAAAAAAAAAAAAAAAAAAAAAATGAAGGAAAGAAAAGAAAAACATAAAAGAAAAAGTTGTATCATAGGCATGTTGCCTCTATTCTAAGATGAATCATTTTATGTTTGATTTAGTCTAAGAAATAAAACAACCCATTACTTATAGAACAAAACCGACAAGAGATTTTAAGCAAATCTGTCTTATTTAATCATCAGGTAATAGAATCACTTCTTATAAAGCAAACAAAAGGATGAATTTAATCATCCCAGTTCAGTTCTGAACTTGAGGTTATAGCCAGTGTGATGAAACAATTATCTGTAAGAACCAGTCCTGTAATGAGTCCTAGACATCCTGTACATTGACCCAGACATGATAGACTTTTATGAATTCCCTTCTCTATGTTTAACAGGGAGCTTCTCAAATGTGTCCTAGATGCACACATCTTGTTCAGAGTCACACATATTCTCTATGTCCTGTGATCCATGGAAGCTGTCTCTCCACTGAGCAAACATTGCTCTGTCCACCTGCTCTGTGCTCTCGTGACTTATCATCTCTCAAGAGCTTTGTTTATGTGACTTTCCTACCCTCCCCCTTCAATTTCTTCTTTTCTGATGGATTATTGCCCATGCTGACCAAACGCTTCAAATAGCTAAAATCTTTTGACTAAAAGAAATTCATTCCTTAATATTTTTTCTATTACCACTCTATTTGGTCTCATTGCAGTAAAACTTCCTGAGGTTTACAGTTCTAGCTGCCTCCACTTTTTATTTTTATTATTTTATTTTATTTTTTTAATTTATTTATTTATTAAAGATTTCTGTCTCTTCCCCACCACCGCCACTTTTTAAACTTCTGTTATGACTCAACTGATTCCAACCTAGCTCTAATCCTAAGATTCCACTAAAGCTGTTTTTCTTTAGACCATTAACTCCATCTCTTTCCCAATATTTCACGAATGCTTTCCTTGAAATAAGTAAGAACCTACGCTAGTCTTAAATTTGTGTGTTCAAGTGATCATCCTTCCTTAGCCTCCTGGTCATCTAGGCTACCGATATGCAATCATTTGCAATTCTCCATCATAGCGTCTCTCTATATGCCTCCCATGAAGCATCTTCCAGATGTCTCTGGGACATTACTCATTCCTGTTGTCCTTCTATCTTCTCAGGATCCTATGTCAGCACTCTACCTTCCTCATCTGATGCTGAAGTTCATACTGATAAATTGGTCACAGGATTCTGCTCCATGAGTTTTATTTCTTTTCTACATCAGCTCCTCTAGTCCTATTGTTTTAAATTTTCTCAGCATGTCCATGAGTTCCAAGCATGCATCTCCAAGAACAATTTTCCTCCTGAGCTCTGGACCCTGATGAGCAGCTCTCTGAGGTGTTTCACCTTAGCATATATTCCTTGCATACATTTCTCTGCAGGTTATCAGGCCACTGTCACCTCTCAGCAGCTGTAATGCAGCCTTTCCCATGTCTACTCATATTTATCCAGAGCTTTGATCTACTCACCCTAGAATTATTTGTTTCTTTACTCTGACTTTTCCAAAGCTCGCCGATGAGCTTCAGATCTTCTTCGTGTTCCTTATCTGGGCCTAACCAACCTTAGGTTATCTTGGTTCCTATTTACCTCTCTGAAGACTCACCCTTGCCACTGGGATCCGATTTCTTGTTCTTGAATTACCAGACTCCTTTCCAGCTATCTGTCCAGCGGAAAGCCCTTGGAATGCCTGAATCTCCTCACCCCAGTCTCAACCTCTCCTCACACAGGCCTTGCTTGGCTGAACTGCCTGTGGCATGGCTCTCTGTCACACCACATTCTTTTACTTCCTTCACAGCACTGCAATCCCAGGGCTCCTGTGTTGGTTCCTGTTTTATGAGTCATGAGCTTCCCCTGGACCCAGTTTCTGCGGAAGAGGCCTGGTGCCGTTTTCCACATCTAACACTTGGTAATAGCTCAAGAAGAGTTTAATAAGAAAATCAATATGGAAATAAGCTGACAATTTTTCCTCTTGCTTTCTCTGTATATATCTTTCTCAAAATACACACACACACACACACACACACACTCACGTATGTGATTAGGGAATGAGAAGGAAACTGTACTAGATATTCTACTATGGTATTGAGATTGCTCAGGGAAAAGGTAAATTTCTCTCCGGCCTCCCTTCTCTTTGTGAATCTTTTCTATTCCTGGCACCCCTGTCTTAGGGACCCTACTCATTTACTTGAAGTTTTCTAGCACTGAAAAAAGTAGAACAATAAAAGTATCCTCCCCGCCTCCACAGGCTTCTCTTGTAGGAAGTTGTCATATTCTTTTACTTGCTCTAGGCTGGATGGAGCAACTCAGGTGTTATTTGTGTTTGGAAACCAATGGAGCAGATTTATACAATAGCACCCTGACTGCAGCTACACTTGCATCGGAGATACAGCAGAAGGATTCTTTAAGCAGCTACACCTTGGATGATAGTAACTAGCTTTGGAAACCAACCTGGCTTCAATGCACCACTTTATGATGAAAACATAGAAAAAGAAAAATACACAGAACAAAAGCCTGCTCAGTGCCACTCAGTCTACGTCACACCCTGGCTCTGGCTTGTCCTTGTCCGAGGGTGTGATTTAAAGTACATCTTTCCTTGCCAAACATGCGTAAGGCAGGATCAGCAGGCAATGTGGGTTCCCCCCTCTGCCTCCAAAGCTTCCTGTTTGTGAGTTTTCCACAGATGTTTTCTGTTTGCGGCAGTGCGGCAGCAACTCCCTCCTAACAGCAAGGCAAACAGCTTGCCTGATGGCCAGGCAGTGCGGGTGGAAGCTCTCCAGCTCGTCAAAGAAGGAATGTGGTGACTGTAAACATTTATTCGGCAGGCCATTGGGTTTTTTCGTTCCCCCTCTACCCAACTTCAATGAACTCCTCTCCCTGGCCTCTGACCAACCTGCTAGGACTTTAGGCAGCATCCTGGTGACACAGCTGGGCTTGGGAGGACACGACCACCCTTCGGGGGCTGAAGAGCCGGTCTGCCACTGTCAGGGTGCCTGCAGAGGAGGCCCCTCCCCCACCGACTGCTGGGTGAAGGGCTCTTAAGGAGCAGGTACAGACTGCTCTTCACAATGGGCCAGACTGCCTGCTAGATTATAAAGTATGGCGCATCCAGCTACATTAATTTTATTTTTAGTATAAATTTGTCCCTTGCAACGTTGGAGATGTACTTATACTACAAAAACCTCAGACCAACCAACCAACCAGAAACAAAAACAATGCACTGTTCAATCATGACTTTTGTCTAACAGGGCCATGGATTTTCCTTCTCCCTGCCTCGGGGTCTCTGACAGCTGCAGCCTCCCTAGGTTCTGGCTGGGATGGCTGTTTTTCCTGACTTGTTGGGATATGCACTTGGAAGCTCTGAGAATGAGCTCTCCCTTCCCTAGTTCCTTTCTCCCCAGGGTTTCCAGGTGTGTGGATCCCATGGAGCCTCATTTCCCTTCCTGGCGTGACTTCTCAGCAGGGAGCCAGTTTCTCTACAGTTGCTGTCCTGAGGGGAGGGAGAGCACAGAGGGCCAGGAAGGCAAGGCAGCTCTGAGGGATTAACTCTTTCAGATGCTCAGAATCCAGGTCTAGAAGAACAGCAATGCATTCAGCTGCCTCCTGTAGACAGTATCTACGCTCTCAGCCCAGCAAACCAGTGCGGAGTTGTGCCCAAGTTACTGTTGGAGTCACCTCATTGCCAGGACAGTAATAGTGTGGCTGCTGATCATCTGACATATCACTCAGGGAACAAGGCTCAAGTATCCTGTCTCCAGGCTCAACCAACATGGAGACTGAGTTGGGACTGTACTGCATGGAAGCCAGAGGAGCCTCTGAGCAGGCCCCTCTGCCCCATGCCAGTCACACTGATTGTGTTCTAAGGGCCTAAGTGTGTCATCTAAGGTCGTGTTGGAAAGAAGAGTTCTATAACTACAAGCAAACTCAGGAGCAACTAAACTAGAGTGGACTCTGCCTTCACTGTTGGTGGCCTCTGCCTTTCCAACAGTGTTTACCCAAACCTGTCAAGCCTTCCAGTCACTGATGCCACATCCCTTAACTCCTCTTCTCCTACTCCGTGTGAGAGGTGCCACTCACAATGGGACCCTTATCTCAGACCCCTCAGCTCCCCTAAGGTCCCAAGGGGGGAACTGATGCTCACAAAAACCAGCTCATTCTGCCTGAGCTTCAACTCTCAGCAGCCTCTACCAATGAACTCCTCCCGTTCCGGGCCTGGATGGAAAGCAGCTTCCTGCAGGGAGCCTTCCCAGATTTTCCGTGTCCTCCAAAAGCACACTGTATATTATCATATTTCATTGTCATCACTTATTCCGATGCTTTCCTGCCCCCTCCGCCAAAGTGTGATCTTTGAGGACATTAACCACCCTTCATCTTGGCACCAAAGCTTAGTATCTTGGAGGGAACTGGTAACTTTACCTCTCAGGAAACTGGGGTAGAACTGGGTGATACAGGCCCATAAAATCACATAGCAAGACCTTGCCTGAAGATTCTAGTTCCTTACATTTGAATCACGCACAGAGGCATAATTAGTAGGTATGCAAATGGATGAATTGATATGTGGTGCCTCATTCTTATCCTCAATAGAATGGGGATACTTGCATCATTCTCCTCATAGGATCTGAGTAGATGTAGCGCCTTCTACGGCAACGGCCCCTCTTTACCCATCATCCTTCACAGATGTGTCACTTAGAGCAGGCCTTGTCTAACAGTAGAGGGCCTACATTGTTAAGTCTTAATTTCATCAAGCTTTCCTGGACTGTGGTTCCTTGGAGCATAAGTTTCTATTTCTTAATCTGTACTTTGTTTCCTGTCGTAGAAATGGAATCCCAGAAGTGAACACATCCACTTTGGCTAATCCCTACTCCAGGGCTCTTCTGGGGACTACTGGGAATGTGGTTGGCCAAGCTCGAGCCCTGCTTTGTTCCAGCATGGTCAGACTGTTGAGCACTAGCCTGCCCTGGGAGCGGAAACAAGGCTGAGTATGTGTGGGGGAAAGACCAATCCTGAGTGGCAGTGAGGGTGAGTAGCACGGACAAAAACAAACTACCAGGTAGGCTATATCAGTGGACAGCTCATTTGTTCCGAGGGGGCAAGGGACCCTAGGAAGAATAGGCTGGTTGGATTCACGTGGTGGTGTGTCATTGGTTGGAGCAAGCACATCCATTGAGGGCACTTCATTTGCATACTCGGGGGGCAACCTTATAAGGTCATATAGGAATGTCTCAGTGGTCAGATAAGCAGCAGCAAGTTCCCATAGCCATGGAGATACAAAATTTTGGGCTCGAGGCCTGCTTCAACTCCTTCTTAGCTTCAGGCCAGCCCCACAATGGTTGTGGCTGGAGTAGACGGGTGGAGAAAGAAAGGCAAGACAAAACAAAAGAATCCCCATCTACCTGGGGATACCTGCAGATTTCACATCTCATAGCCAGCAGTTGCTTATCCTACCTCAGGGCCCACGGCTGTCAACGGCTAGGAAGCAGGCAGAGGTGTGGATCGTGCTGTTCACAGAGCTCTGTAGTGTGTGAAGGAAACATGTGGAGCTGAACTTTGCATGAGTTTCATCAATGTGGAAAACACTTGGCATGCGCTAGGGAAATAGGATTAAGATGCTTTTATCCTGTGTGGTTACTGATTACCTCTAGACCCAAATAGCGGAGTGGGTTTGGAAAATATGAATACTGTTTTTTTTCTTATTTTGGCATTGGACCCTATGGTGCAGCACTAAGGGAGAGCCCTAGGTAGGGTCTCAGACATTGTAACTTGCTGTGAGCTTAAAGCTTACACTGCTTAGTGCTGACGCTGCTCAACGCCCTGGTCCAATGGGCCGGTACAGATTACTGGCCAAGGTATCTTCACCTTCATTTGTAACAAGCTTTCCAAGTGACCGTGATGCTGGTCATCCTCAAATCATGTTCTGATCTCCATTTTACCAAATTCTGAGATCCTTTGACAATTAAGTTCTAGGCCTCAATAATCCTCACTGAGAGCTTCTATAGGGATTTGCACTGATATGGATCTTGGTTTATTGATACAAATTTCAGACCAATTTTGTTATACTGTGTATATGTATATTTCTGCTCCTGATTAAGGTATTGTTTGTGCAGCTCATTTAAAAATGTAATGGATAATTAAGAAATATAGGTTAATAAACAGTCATCTGTTTTCTAGATGTACAGAGATGTATTTCAGATGACTAGGCATTCTTCAAACCTTTCAAAAACTCCAGAAGGATATAATATTACCTAAGTAAACTGGAAGTACTTTGTAAGCAACTTCCAAAACTCTAGAACTGACGGAGACATCTTCCTGCCTGAACAGTCACCCAAAGTTCCTCTGTACCTTTGGGGCATCCGTCTTCAGCCTATGGGACCATAGTATACAACAGACGTTTCCATGAAGCAGGAAATTTCAAAGACAGTTCTGCCTATATTGGGAGTTTGTCAATCACTTTCTTCTGTGCACTGCAGAATGTCTAGCATATTCTTTTATGAAGCAGGAACCCTGAAGGATTGTCTCACCTTTAGGCAAGTTCAATACTCATTTCTTTGCAGGTCCTGCATGTCCAGTTTATCCAGCAGTCCAGTCAAGAGCAGTTTCTTGCCTAAATGGCTAACGAACTCCATAAGGAGCCTCTTTGATGCCTAACTTCCTCTTGAAGTAGATTGGTGTTGCCAGGAGTAGATGTGTCTCATTATCATGAAAAGTCCTAAGTTATTAAAACATTTTAAATGCTATATTCTTTAATCTTTGAAAGATTTGAAGAATGCCTATCCATCTGAAATACCTCTCTGTACATCTAGAAAATCTAACAACATGACTATAAGCTTGACTATTATAGATAACTATCTATTAACCTATATTTTTAAATATACATTACATTTTTAAATGAGCTGGGAAAACACACAATACCTTAATCAAGAACAGAAATATACATATAACTAAATTGACCTTAAATTTCCATCAATAAACCGAGATCCATACCAATGCAAATCTCTATAGCATATCCCCCTTTAAATATGAAGAAACATTTATAAGCATGTCTTCTGGCTCTTTGGGGAGAATGAGCATTTGGATGGGGTTTGTGAGAAGCATGCTGTGGCTTGCTTGATGGCAATGTGTACCGGCTGGGTGCCTGGAAGTGGGGCGGTGTGTGTGGCTCTCTGGAGTGTTTCTCTCCTCCAACAGAGAGCAGAACAGTGAGATCCTTATAAGGATGAGGTAAGTACCCATTTGGTTACAAGATACCAGCACTCACTTATCCTGAAGTGGTGACTTCTTCAGGAATTATTTCTGCTTTAAAGCCATAGATCTTTGAATCTTTTCTCTCTGAGTACACTTTTGACTTCCAGTAAAAGGTCGACAGTGCTGACCAGAGAGACGATGGGAGCTGAGTATCTCAAGTTAGTGAGTAGACAGGTAAATTGAGGTGGGAGGGCATGCTAGGTAGACCTGGACTTGGGTTGGGACAGATTAAATAGCAGACACAGGAGATAGTTATAGACCTATTTCCTCCAAGTTCTCAACAATGTTACCTCAAAAGTCTCAGCAGAGTTAGTACAAACGATCCAGAACTTTTCATTTGGCTTGGGAATCACTATTATGAGGAAATGCAATAAGATATTATCACCGGACTCTCACCCCATAGTCCTAAATTCCACTACAATCTTAGGCCCTCCTTTGTGATAACCCTGGGCCTTGGGTAGAGGTGGTATAATACAGAATCTCATTTAGTGGTGAGCACTCCATGGCTTCTGATCCTTTTCATATGAAGCAGTTGTGGACCTCTGTGTTAATGTCTACCTACTGCAAAAAGAATCATCCCTGGTGAGAGTTGAGAGGTGCATTAATTTATGGTGTGAAGAGAAGAACATAAGATGTGGTCTATTTAGCAGAACAATAGTATTAGTTTCTCCACTAGGGCCTTGCACTTTTCCAGCCTTGGGTTTTGGCCCAGTTAAGAGGTCCGGGTATAAGTTTGGTCTTGTGTATTAGGCTCTAAGTCCAACCAGAAAGCATTTGGTTGCTCCCATAGTATTCATGCCACTATTCCACTAGTGGGCTTATCTTTCCAGGCCAGTCATTATTATAGCTATAACATTTAGGGCTCACAGCTGAGTTAGGCTGTTGGTTACTTTTATCCCCTTGTAGCATGAGGGATGATGCTTCTAGGCCAACACCAGCTTGATTCCTGCCAGTCCTGTTGCCCAAGTATGTGATGTCTTCAGCAGTAGGGCTTTACCACCAAGTTCCTGAGGACAGTCAAGAGCAATGGCCATGATGTGTGATGTCTGAAGGTGTGTATGGAACCCCACTAACTAACAACTAATGCCCCACTCACTAACAAGAATCCCATACCTGGCCCTCAACTTTGTATTTGATATCCTCTGTTGACTGGAAGAGATATTGTTTCCCAATTACAGGGTAACTCCTTTTAAACTCTCTGTTTTTAATATGTGTGTATTTTAGGAAGCACTTACAAAAGCAGCCTTCCCCATGGCTTTTTTTCAAAGGCCTTTAGTATTATTTCTCTCCTCCGTACTCCCTCCTGCTTCCTACCTTCTCATCACACCCCTCACTTACTCTTGCTTGTCTTGTTAGTCCCCTTTCCCACTCTTCATGCCTATGTTGTATCACCACCACTCCCAACATCCAATCCTATGTTCTTTGCCTTCTAAAAGGGTTTATCTAAAGACTCAAAGACAGCAACCACCTATGAAAGAGAACATGTAGTATTTGTCTTTTTAGAGCTGGGAAACCTCACAAAGAAGGGCAATTTCTAATGGCCTGCATTTGCCAGAAAATTTCTGAATAATAATCTGCTGTGCAAATGTGTCACATTTTCACTATCCACTCATCATTTGATGGACAGCTAGGCAGCTTCTATCACCTGTTGTGAATACAGTAATGATAAACATGAATAGCAAGTATCTCTATAGAAGAATATAGAGCTTCCCATTGTCCCCTAGGTAGTAATTTCAAAAAACGTCCTTTGTCTTTCAGTTGCCATGTAAGGACACACACACACACACACACACACACAAACACACACAGGCACACACACTGCCTGTAACTTATGAAGATAAATTTGTTCATTCCTTATATATTCAACAAACTGTATCTGGATATCAAAGAGCCACAAAGATGAAAGGACAGTACACTCAGGAGGATGAGCTATGGTAGACGATGGTAGCATACATAAGATCTGAGAGATCCAGGGAACATTTGCCAAAGGTGACAGTTTTGTTTTATTTAGAACCATCTAACAAAACTTCTCAGACTTGATCCTCATTCCCTCTGAAGAAAGAAAATGTGAAATATCTTCTGAATATTTATAATCCAACACAGCAACCTTCTGTCCCGTAAATCACCTGGAAGCTTGGTACTCAAGTAGCTCAATTTCCTTTCCTGCCTCTGGTCCTCCTGCCAGCCTCTGCCCACAGAGCTCCTTCATCAAATGCTTAATTTTCCTAGAGCTCAGACTCCCTGAGTTAAAGCAGTTTCTAACTACTGTTTATCGTATTACGAGAGAGACTCCCAACCCAAAGTATCTGAGAAATAAACAACACATCTTCCAGATGCTTAAGGACTGGGGACATTTCTTATGATAAATGTTGAGAATCGGACTTAGAGACAGCTGGCCGGATATAAGACAGCTCCCTCACCTGTCCCCTCTCCAATATAAGCCTCAGAATCCCGTGAGAAGGAAGAAATTCTATTCATCCTTATTGCTGAACTTGGCTAGTATCTATCTATTTTTTGTTGTCATATTGTATGAATATGTTACAACTTATCTATTCATGGTACTGTGGACAGACTGTTTACAAATTCATATAAATAATCAAAACAGTGCTGTAAACTTTTCCATACATTCCTTTAGTGTGTTTGTATTTGACTTCCCTTCCCTTCTCTTCCCCTTTCTTTCTTCCTTCCCTCCCCTCCCCTCCCTTTCCCTTCTCTCCTCTCTCCCTTCCCCTTCTCTCCTCCCTCCCTTTCCTTCCCCTCTCCCTTCCTCTTTCCACTGGTTAGTATTAACTGCCAACTTGACATATCCCAGGCTTACCTTAATGAGGACTTATGTAGATCCTGTAGACCCATAGGTGTTTCTATAGAGTGGTTGTATTGATTGTTAATCGCTATAGGAATAATCAGCCTTCTGTGGCAACACCATCCATGGCTGGGCCCTAAACTGTATCAGAGTAAAGATGATTATGTGTAAGTATAAGCAAGCAAACAAGATGCAAGAGTTAATTCTCTGTCTGCTCTTGACTACAATGTAATACTTAAGTTCCTGACTTGACTTCTCTGTAAGAATGAACTATTATCTGGAATTGCAAACAAAATAAACCCTTTCTCCTTTGTGCTGCTTTCTTCCAGGATATTTCAATCATAACAGAAGAAATCAAACTAGAATATCTTCCCTCTATGTCTTCCATTCCTCCTTTCCTTCTCTCTTGCTCTGTTTTGATAGTGCCAGGGAGTCTCGCACAGCAGGCAGGCAGTCTGTCTGTGAGCTTCAGCCCTAGCCCAATGTGTTTGCATTTCATCTTCCAGATAAATGAAAGACCTGTAGTTAAATGCGAATTTCAAAAAAAAAGCTAATTCATTGCTATAAATGTACCCAACATATTGTATGAAACACTCTTATGTTAAAGACTTATTTTTTTATTAGACTAACTTATTGTGAGTTAATGGACATCCTAGACCTAACAACACTACACATAACTTGGGAGTGGAAATTGCTGTATAATAGGACGTGGGTACCTTTTAACTTTAATAAACAACAGTAAGCTTCTTTGCTAAGTAGTTGAACTCAAACTGAGCCGTCTCCGGTAATGTATGAGAATGTTTCCCTACACAAGTTACTTGCCAGTGTATATGTAGGTTTCTTTTCTAGACTTTGTTCTGCTAGTGACTTAATTAATTACATGGCAATGCATCTTGAGGACTGAGAGATTGCTAAGTGAATAAACTACTTGCTATATTTGCATGAGGTCCTAAATTGACATCCCTAGCATCCATGTAACAGCCAGGAATGGTGGCATGGGTCTATAACCTCAGGGCTGCGTAGACAAACAGATCCCAGGAGTTTGCTGGCCTGCTAGCCTAGACAATGGGCAAACAAAACTCAGTGAGAGTCCTTGTCTCAAAAAAACAAGGCAGAGAACAATAGGGAAAGATTCCTGACTTTGACTAATGGCCTGTACATGTAAAAATATGCACACACACATTCACATGTGCACACACACATGCAGACACACATAAATGAATATGTACATATTCTGAATTCACACCACCACCAACAACATGATAACAACAATATCTCTCTGATAAGGCCAGTTCTCCCATCTGTATTATTTAAACGTATTTCACCTATTCTTGATCCCTTGAGTGCCAAAACAAACAATGTTTTAATTAGTTCTTGTACCAAAGCTACTGAATAACGTGGAAGGATTTCCATTATTATAGCATGTCATCTTCAAATTCATAGGCCTTGTGCGTACCTCCGCAGATGAAACGTTACTTTAAAAGAGTAATTTATCCTGTAACGGACACATCACAGCTGTTTTTCAGCCCCACTGTGGTATTTCCAGCACTGTAAACATCTCTATCCTGAGAGCATTGTCTGCTTCCCTTTGGATCCTGGGGCAGCTGGCATTGTCTTCGTGTGTCTCAACATTTTCAAAGGTAGAAGTGAATAACATCAGTCCTTAGGAAAGTCACACTACCTCTTCCAACAGCCCGCCAGTAAGAAGGACCGAGGAGTCAGTGCATAGTTAAATGGATTCCCATGTTCCTAGCCAGGAAGGCTTTGGAGTTGACACATAGCCGCCTCCTTAGGCTTCTTCAACCTTCACAGCTGAGCCACAGTGTTTTGACCCAGGGAGATCTCACTGTGTTTTGCAGCTAGACTGCATGTTTTGTGATCCCTGGGGAACTCTCCCTTACAAAGTCCTCTTTCTGCACAGCTTGAACGTGTCCATTGCCCTTCTTGTGCTAACCCTGGGTTCTGAAGAACTGCAGTAAAGGTAGTGTAGGCCACATAATCCTCTGCAGGGTTTTTCTTAGCTGCTTAGTGTACTTGGTGGCAGATTTCAAAACCTCTTAGATGTTATTTGTTGCTACAGTACAGCAATGCAATTATAGGTTGGATCTCCCTTATCAGAAACCCTTGGAAACAGGGGTCTTTCTACTCTGATTTTCCAGGTTTTCAATATTGAGATATCTTGGAAATGAGATCCAATCCTAACACAAATTCCTTTATGTTCCATATCCACCTAATACATGGAGTCTAAAGGAGTTTTACCTGGTATTTTTAGTGTACTTATACTTTGACCATGGTCTGTGACCCGAGATCAGATTTAGAATTATTCACATGTATGTTATTGGGACTGGGAAACTTTGGGATTTGGGAGCGCTTCAATCAGGGATCTTCTGTTTATGTGAGGTATGCTGAATCTGACCAAGTCCAATAAACATTGCTAAATTTAATTGATAACTCTAATAGTGTTTGAAAATGGATCTTTTGAGAAAAAAAGGAAATGCTAAAGAACCAACCTCAAAAAATTAATGTGTGCTCCATCCACTGGTGACAAAAGGTACAAATTCCTCTTCAAACCCAAAGGCTGTCACGTGTTGATTATGTGCTGTCAGAAACTCTTACTTTCCTGTACATTTGCCTCTTGTTACATGCTCATAAAACACAGATACTAATAGGATTCACCTCCTAGGTTTGTTATATGTGTTGATCAAATTATTATGTACCCAGGACTCAGAACAGTGCCTGGCACATGAGAAGTGCTTTTTAGATGCCAGCTGTCTGCTCCAGTTCCTCTCTTCACATCTTTTTAGGTTACTCAAACATTGCCCACTATGTTATAGCTTTAACAAAAGAGAGAGAGAGAGAGAGAGAGAGAGAGAGAACTAAAAACAAAACAAAAACAACCCCTCCCCCCCAAAAAAATTTCTCTCTGCCAAGAGCAAATGTACCTTTCTTTTCTGGATATTTATTGCCTTCAGAGACAGGCTTTTTTTAAGACACAGATAAGTCTGTATGGTGAATATTAGACAATACACCTTTGTTGTAAGGAGGCCACTAGTTAGTTCCTAGATGCTTAGCCCCAAAATAATCACACAGAAACTATATAAAACACTGCTTGGCCCTTTATCTCTAGCTTATTGTTTGATAACTCTTACATCTTAATTTAACCCATTTCTAGTAATTTGTGTATCGCCATGTGGCTGTGGCTTACCTGCTAAAGTTTTGTTCGACTCCAGCGGGGGCTCCATCCATGGTTTCTCTCTACTCGACCTTCCTTCTCCCAGCATTCAGTTTAGTTTTCCCTGTCTACCTTCTGTGTAGGCCCAAGACAGTTTATTAAGCAATGGTATTCACAGCATACAGAGGGGAATCTCACATCATACCTTTACCTTCAGACACTTCAATTTGCTTGTAGCAAAACCGTTGCAATGAATGTACATGGTCAGTGTCTCCTCCGTGAACAAGCGTTATGTAGTGAGTGGTTTGTGGCAGTCTTGTCTTCTCTTGCCACTTCCCTAAGCAGATCAGGTATCCAACAAGCTACACTCCCAGAAGATCCTGTACTACCTCTCCATAGAAGTTGCCCCATGGATATCATTATTTTCACTGTTGATGTGTAAGTGTTTTGAATGCTTGAAGGCACACATGGGTTTTAATCTCATGAGGAAATGCTGGGGTGGGATGGACTGACTCCCCTGCTATCAGAGGACAATTGCAGTGCCCCATCATAGAGAGCTACTGGAAGGTCAGCAGAAGTTAGGAGGAATCAAGGAAATCTCCTTTCCTTAAGTGTTTCCACTGCTTCTCTGCTTCCTGGTGTCAGGCAGAACTGGCAAGGTGCTCCAGGACACATGTTCTTTCCCCGAGTCTTGTTTCTGAAGCTGAAATTGCTGCTGGCTCTCCCAAGTCCTGGAAAAATGTGTGTGGCAAACTTCCAGGATCAGGTGGGAAGGACTCTTCGGATGAGGAGCTGACCTAGAAAAATTAATGTCAGCCAAGTCAAAATAAATAAAACAGAGATCTAAAGTCGAGAGCATGCTGTCTGCTCTTCTGAAAATAGGACAAAGGTGCTTTCCTCTTCAAATGAACTGAGAGTGTTATCATTCTCCATCCATCCCTCCCTACTGCGGTAGAAGGGTAAGAGAAAACATGAGTTGATTTTATGGTACAACAGCCAGCCAAGGGATGAATAATCTCAACCATTTGGGCCAGCTGATGTTCGGAAGTCAGAAGATTATCCCACAATTTTCAGAGGTGACACCACTTCACCTGTGCTGCCTCTCTGCTCTAGACCAGCAGCCAGGTGAGTATGTGTGGGCATTAATTCGCTTGTTTTATTTGCACAAAAACCTAGTGGGTGAATAAACCCCCCTCATTGGTGGCTAGAAATGACAAGGCAAGGGGTAATTGGGGCTGAGTTTCCTCAGGTGACATCACTTCAAAACAGGGTGCTTAGATTTGAATACAAGGCTCCCCACAAAAGGCAAGAGTAACAAAATAATTGAAGTTTGTCAAGTTCCTTACAACCATTGGCACATGTGGATGAGGGCTGTATTGATTACAACCAGGCCACCTGCTTGCTATGTGATCAAATTGCATGACTTTAAGAGTCACCATTGCTGTCTGTGTCCTGCTTGTGGCTAGCACCATGGTGGTCACAGATCTGAAAGACTGTATAGGCATTCATAAAGAAGGGTCTGTTTAAAAGTAATACCTGTTATTTAGAAGCAAGAAGGGAAGGAGGGGATGGAGGGAGGGAGAGAGAGACAGGGAAAGAGGGAAGTGTGCCGTCTACTTCTTCTGGTAAAGGACAGCTGCAGTCCAGGATGTCCTCACACTCCCCACAAATAAGGACATTCTAAGCCAGTCACATGACGCCCCTATGAACAGGCCTCTGTGATCTGTCCTTTCTAATTTTTGTAAATAGAACATCAGCCTCCTACCACTCACAAGACTTTAGACAGGAAGAGAATGCTGCTGGGAGCCTCACAGATGCTGCCTGGACAGATTCTCAGCATCCCTAAGACCTTAGGTGTATCTTCTGTTGCACATGATATGGGTCACCAAAATACTTTACTCTCCCTGCTGCCTCCTGGCTCCTCCTTTCCTTTCACGGTCACCAATCTTTCTTGATGTTAGGTGAAGTCATATAACTCAGCTCTGATCCAAAAAACATAAGTGGGAGTCATGTGCCTCCCCAGTTTGGGATGACTTCCTACCACTAGCTGCACACCCACGTTGGTGGTTATTGCAACTCTGAATATAGACTTCAAGCTGGCCTGAGACTTTGATCCTCTTGTGTGTCTGACCCCAGGTTTCCCCTCCCACCTTAAAAACATAAATCCCAATTTAGTGTGTTAGAGAGTAGAATCATGGTCACCACTATACAGGATCACCACAAACATAGACCCTCCCAAGTCCTAATATAAGAAAAGATACAGAAAATAGCCCCTTTCCCCACATATATCCTCATTCTGACTTTATCTGGAAGAGCCTTTCAATCTGTTCCAACATTTGTACTGAGTTAAGCTATTACAACCCATTAGACTCTATCTTTGCTTAATTCCAAATATTGTTGGAGAAAGATTCTTTCCGTATTAAAAAGTATTTCATATTTTTTATAAAAAAATTGTATGCGCTGTCATGAAATGCAGCTGGAGTTTATTTGCATAATATCAGGTTTCTCAAAGTTAAGCGCAATAATTAGATACTGCTGTCACGAAAGTTTGTAGCTATGCCAAACATGTTTCCAGAATGCCATTGCCATTCCCAACTTCTCAGCTTCTCTAAAGATGCATCATAGATTTCCCCTTGGTGCCAGTGTCAAATGCTATGGAAAAAATGTAATTATTCTCCAGACTTCAGGAAAAGGTCTGCATTGAGATACACTGAAACTCTTCAAAAACCCATGTGTTGAAGCAGTTGAAGTGATATCCTGGAGGAAGGGGTTGCCTGACACCTTTCCCATCTTCTCCATCCTGGATGCTGAGATGTTAAGGTCGGTGCCTATGGACCACTTTCCTTTCCCTGTTGCTACCAACTCATTTAGTGATGTCAAAAAATTCCCCAGTCTTCTGAGCTTTCAATGCATGTAATGCATGTCTGTTAGAGATGACCATAGTGATCAAGTCTCATCCATAAAGGGCAGCTAGTGAACTCTTACATCTTTGAGGGTCATACGTTTCTGTAGCTATTGTTCAATTGCTGTTTAACACAAAAGGTACACACAATATCAATATATTAATGAGTCTGAATTGTGCTTCCTTGAAAATTTACTTTCAAAAGCCAACAGCAGACTAAATTCAGCTGTTGAATGCATAGCTTCTGAACTCTCCTATATGTGGTCACATAAAGAATATCATGTGTTGATTTTTAAAAGTAATTTATTCACTCAATATTTTTGAAGGTTTTATGTCAGTCATATATTTCCTTTCTGAGACTAATACTCACAAGGAACTATTTCAGAGGAGGGAAGTTTCACCATGACCCATGGTTTCGGGGTTTCTGACCACATTTAGCTGTTTCTGATGATTTCAAGTCATGCTGAGGGAGAACTCCATGGTAGAAGGGTGTGTTGGAGGAAAGTTGCTTACCTCATGGCAGCCAGGAAAGTAAAAGGAGAGGTAGAGCAAGGTCAAGATACCCTTCAAGGACACTCCCCAGCATCCCACTTCATCCAGCTGGGCCCCAGCTCCTAAAGGTCTTACCTCCTTCCTGAACAGCACCATCACCAGGGGTCCATACCTTCAGCAGAGAACCTTGGGGAGGACATTTCCCAGTAGTACCATCATAGACAGACTCTGCCAGGAAGTAGAGATGGTTCAGCAGTCCAGACAGGGAACGACTCACTCCCTGGAACTCAATTTCTCAACAATCAGATGAGGGAAAATCAGGGTATTCTGAATATATGAAGTACAGCATACAGTATGGAATGCCTAGGAAAATGGGGTATTGTTGAGATACGAGTCTGTGAAAGCAGCATAGCAGAGGAGCTATGCATCTCTGCAGGCTGATATCTTCTCAAACATCGTCTTTATTATATTACCCTGAGTCAGTGATTCCCAACCTTCCTAATTCTGAGATCCTTTTAACACAGTTCCAAATGCCGTGGTGAGCCCCCCCCCCAGCTATAAAATTATTTTCGTTGCTACTTCATGACTGTACTTTTGCTACTGTTGTGAATCATAACATAAATACCTGTGTTTTCTGATGCTCTTAAATGACCCCTGTGAAAGGGTCATTCTACCTCTAAGGGGTCCCATCCCACAGGTGGAGAACCACTGTCCTAAGTCATATTGCTAAGGCTTCTTTTCACAGGAGGAGAAGCCACAGCTCAGAGACGAGGGCAGGAAAGACAACTAGGATTCACGGCTGCTAATGACAGATCTGTGGTGCAAATCTCAGCTGGGACTCAGAATTGCTTGTTTCCAAGGTGTAAGGATAGCCAGCTTCTCTTTTCTGAGGCCTTGCCTCTTTCTGTTGCTAACGAAATATAAGAAGTCACGATCTGAAAGACAAAGGACACCTTCACTCATTCAGGCATCATTCAGACATCAGACAAAGATTTACTGAACATCTACTGCATGCCAAACATGATGGAAGTGTGGTAGGGTGATAGACGGCAAGGTCCTTAAAGGGGAGAGTGCTGGTAAGTTTTGAAAACTGGCCCTCCCGAGTGTGGCGTGAGCTCTGTAAATACTGCCATCAGTGTCGGCTTCCTATTGTCATGAACAGCTTACAGAGTTTCAGAAAAATCTAACAATGGCCTCTTGCAATTAGCTACGGCCTTATCTTGGTACAGCACTGTACCACCAACTCCCAGTGTGTACAGTCCGATGGAGACCTGGTAAACAGATCATTTGAACACAGGCTGAGAAACAGTACTCATGGGAAAATATGAGACATACTATCGAGGGGGTAGATGGAGGGTCTAAGAGGCAGAGTGGAGTTCAGTGGTGAATCATTCACAATAGAAAAAACAGTCAACAGACAACAAGAGAAAGAAAGAGTGAAAAGCAATGACTGCGGTACGTCATAGGCATTTAGAAATGTTTGTGTTTTGATAGCTAGGAGTCTTGGTCCTTCTCTTTGTAGAGATAAGTATCATTTTGCTAATACATTGCAAATGGTGATTGCGTGCATCCATATTTCTATGTACAGGTGCATAGTAGAGTAAGGGGTATGGGAGCAGGGGTGTGTAGGCCAGATGTCAACTTCTCTTCTCATGCCTCGGGAGTTATCTACCACGTTTTTAAAGACCAGATCTCTAGCTGGTACCTGGGTCCCTGATTAGGCTAGGCGGGCTGGATGGTGAGCACCTGGGATGTGCCAGTCTCCACCTCCCCAAGGAGAGAATTACAAGAGCATGCCACAGACATCTGGTCTGGCTTTTCCTGTGAGTGCTGGGCCAGAACGTGGGTCCTCACACTGTGAAGTAAGGACTCCACGCCTAGTTCACCATGGAAGAGAGTTCCTGTTATTTAATTTACCCGAGGCCCCCGTTATTTCATTTGCTGTTTCAGTGCCACACTTTTCAAAAGGAATGCCAACGGAATGAAAGGTTTGGACATGGAGCCTCACGCTGCACACTCCCTTCTGCTGTGAACACAGACGTATGATGCAGTTCTTAATTTTGCCTTATTTCCTTGCCTCATGTTTTCACCCTACTACCATAAAGTGTTAAATAACATTCAGCTGCTGAATGTTAGTTGTTTGAAGTCTCTTTCCTGATCTCTCTGTAATGGCTCCCAGAGACTAGGCACTCATGAAGAATTGGAATTTTGACAGGTTTACCAAAGGCTACTTCATTTTCCAAACTCCACCACCTAGAGAAAGCTTGGTTTAGACTTTAAATGCAGCTGGTTCATATAAATATAAAGCTTATATTAAAACCCACAGCATTTAAAAACCACGATGGGACAGGAATGCCAATACCATGTGAATTCCTTTGGAAAGTGTCATCAGCTCTAAAATATCTAGCAGACTCTGGTGACTTCTGGGACTCATCTGACTTGAGAACTTTTCCAGAGTCTTCCATAGGCATCTGCTCAATTCCAACACCCGCTGGCTGTGTAAGCGAGACGGCACAGGGACCTGTTCACACATCCGCTACGAGCATTGTTTGGGAAATGATGCTGCCAAAACACTGATGACCAACACGTGAGTTGTCCTCCCCACACTCCCAGAGCTTTCATTGCCCGCCTGGTCTTGCCAAAAGCTGGGAGCCATTTCAGCTCTTTGTGTGTCGTGGGACTCACTAGTTCCTTCTGCAGAGGTCCTGCAGGCTGACTCTCGTCAGTCACTCAATTTATTTTGCTTCTTCTTTAGGCACCTGTGAGGGTGGGCCTCGCAGGCTGTCCCTGATTCCAAGTCTTGACTCACTTTGTTACTAAGTGACAATGGCCTCCCAGATTTTGGGGATTTGATTAATAAAAGGAACCTTTCCCTTGAGATCACAGATAGAAGAAATGGGCATGCCGGCTTTGTTTATTTATCATGCTTCTTTCAAACTTTTGCATTAGGTTCATTGAAAAGGCCTTCCTCCACTCTAGTTCAAAGCAGCGCCTAGGAGACTTCATATGAGGAGCTACGTGGAAGGCCATGTCTCTGTCTGAAGGGCACATCACACAGCTCTGGGGATTCAGAGTCTCCACTAGCACTTGGCACAGTTGACCAGAGAATGACCAAGCTCAGACTCCACTGTGTTCTTTGGAAAAACAAAACACACATCAAACCCACACAGGACGGCGGTCTATGTGAGGTGCTGCCAGCCTGTGCTCATGGCACTCTCCACTTGATTGACTGATAGGTAGCAGAAAGTGCCAGTCTCCTCAGAAAGTTCTGGAGACCAGGACAAAGAGGACTATTGTTTCTACTATTGGACAGGAGGTGATGTCTACTTTGTTGCCCCAGTCTGTCTCCCCATGGCAATAGAAGCCTACTTCAGATTTTCCAAATCTTTAAAAGAAGTTCGCCATTTGCATTTTAATGTAAATTTCTCATTTTCAAAGATTCACAAGTTTTTTATGCTTTTTATGTTTTTATTTAAAATGATGGATGAGACATGCCTGTGGGTTTAAACCTTCAATAAAGATTAGAGTTTTGTTACATCTGATATAGACAACCTGCAAGTTCAAAGGTCTTGTCCACATTAAAAATGCTCTAAAATATGCCTTTGACTATACAACACCTTCTTTTTCAAGATATATTTTACTTAATATTGTATTCAGCAAAGTATGGGTATTTAGATGTATAGTTTCATAGGCTGAATGTGTAATTAGAAGTCAATTCCAGAAATAGAAAATTATTTCTGAAGCCCTCTGCCTCTCATTACCCATGCCCACAAGAATAACCCATGAACTTTCCTGTTATCTTTTCTTTTTTTTTTCCTTATGAAGATCATATTAATGAGTTGGATGGTCCTACCCACACACAAGCTACTTTCAGTAATATGCGTTGTCCATTGTAAGAAACAAATCAATGGATGCATACAACACCACTCTGCTAGGAACCCTGGTTTCAGACAATTTATCATCTGAGTTTGATGCTAAGAGCTTTAGTCAAGTTTCCATTCGGTTTGCCCATTCAAAGCAAGGAAAGGCTTTGAATTTGTAGCCTTTGTTACAGAGTCCAAGCATTAAAGTCAAATGCTCCTGAAACTTATCTGTAGATAAGACCCAATATCTTTTTATTCCTAGGAATTGAGTGTCAGGATGTGATTGCAAGTTTTTCATAAAACAGACCATAAATATGAAGTATGGGATTTTTCTTCGATGGAAGTATTTATTTTACTGAGTTTATGAGAGTCTTTCTACAAGCCCCACTGCGCTCTGGTTTTTCCATATGTTTTCCCTTTTTTCCCTTTGCAGTCATTCTGTAGTTTAAATTTTGGGGTCTCACATCCACTATTTTGGAAATAACCTGAATCTGGCATCATTTTGCTTGCATATGTGTGTGAAATAATCTGTGAAGGACATTATGGCATATTTGGTACAGGGGCCAAAAGCAAAGATAGGTTTTTGTGGTGTTTTCTCAAAACCCAAGCCAGCATATTGATGGCAACAGTCCTGGTGACCTCCTCACACTGTCGAATGTGTTCACTTCCTGACTCAGCTGCTAGACATCTGGTTTGGAAACCCTCCGTTCGGAGATCCAGAGCAAGCTGTGGAGCAAAGAAACAACTGGTCTGGGGGAAGAAATGAACCATATATACATATGTACGAGATGTAGGCCTGTGTTTCAATGTATGTGTTTATTTGACCTGGAACACTGCACTAATTGACCATTTCGTAAAACACTCCTTACAATACACTTTGACTTTGATCCACAACCTAATAAACATTTTTGAAACACAGAGAAACTCCTTCACCTGTCAGAAATGATCTGCTTTCCTATTTGCAAGAGTAGAAGGCAACAGAAATTCTCATTCAAGGCTAGAGGTAGTCGAACCAGCTATAGAACATTCTGGAACTTACTAGTTCCTATACCTGAGCTTGAGAGGATTCCCCCACATCCCTGGTCCATCTCTGTAGGATTAAAGGAATTTTGCTGTTGGACCTAAGGCTGTAAGTACGTCTTACGTCGGAGAAATTGATGCCTGGATCTGGTGTAACAACCTGAGCTTTTAAGACCAGAAGAGTAAGGCACCACTAAGAGAAGGATCCAGCCTTAAGCAATGCCCTAGCCAACAGCCACAAGGAAACACGATCCACTCCCACGCTGTGCGGAAATGAATTCTGCCAGCAGTGCACCAGAGCCTGGAAACACTTTCCTCAGTCTCTAGATGGGAGACAACCCTACCCACACCTTCATTTGGGGAGACTCAGTGCAGGGAAAAGAACCAACCCTACCTGACTTGTAACTTCAGAGCTGCAACATCAATAATGAGCATTGTTTGTAGTTATTACTCCTGCTCTATCTTGTCATTTCGGCCATAGGAAACTAACAGAAGGTCCCTCAAAAAAAAAAAAATGGTCATACTCTTTGACCCAATTATTCCTGGTCTAGGACTTCAGAAACCAGTCAAATTATATACAAAGTGTTTGTCTTAGTAATAAAACATCAAAAATAATCTAAGCAGGCAGCATCTGAAAATTAATGAAGTAAGTTAGGGTAGAGTCATGAAATAAGATGCTGCTCACTAAAGCTCACTCGTTGGGAGCACTCCATATTCAGAAAAGGCTCACAGTGTCACAGAACACCAGACCAGATCTCAGACTCAGGTATGGAGACGATATGCTTAAAAGCAAAGAAAGAGGAAAAAGACATCAAATTATGTTAATACCTAGACAGCTGTCTGATGCCTCTGGTTCCATGAAGGCATGTTGGCTTTGTTACCATTTCCTTCCTCTGGTTTTTCTTCTGACCGTGCTTTCAACAGCAAGCTACAACACATCTTGTCATATACGCAGCATCTGGAACAAGAGAAGACCTTTCAAAGGAATCTTGGCTGAAGGAAATTCCCTGGAGTGAGGACGACATGCAGAGTAGCCATCACTCATCTGCGACAGTTCAGCATCTCACCACATCTGAGAATAGAGGCGGGAAGGCCCCCGAGTGTTGCAGGCTAACCTCAGGGTTAGATTACTTGATGCCAAAGCATCCTGATTAAGATGAAAACTCATCCAGATGCTCTAATGTGCCCAGATGTTTGACATCTTGTATGCATATTATATGGTGGTGTAAACTGGATAATATAAAAATCAGCAGACTCCTTGGTCATTAAGCATTTTAAAATTATCATCTGCTTATATGTCTGCCATACAGAACGGATTGAGTCATAAGCTAGTGTCTTTTCCCTCGAGGAATTCACTATCAGGTAACATGTAAGCTAACCAGAAAACCACAGGCCCATGTGATGCATGCATAATAAATTAAAGTGTTCTCACTGCCAGGGAGAGAGGGTTCAAGTAAACCATGGTTTACAAATGCCAGTTCTGCACCTTTGTGCCAATTCGAATAATGTGTCCCATCCTCTAAGAAAACACAGCCTCCCCCCCCCCCCGCAATCAGAAAGCCAAGTATGGTGAGTGCAGAGGATCCAGACCCTCTTTCAGAGGGCCAGTCCGCACAGCTGCACAGCGGCTCACATATTTGAATGAACAAGGCTGGGCATAGGTCTGATTGGGTTTGTTGTGTGAGAAATGTTTCCATTCTGGCATCGTTCACACATTCACTCTAGTTACCTAGAGACTCTTCCCCTCGTAGTCACAAAAGAGCTGCTGCAACCCCATGCATCACTTATTCACACAACTTTTCAAAGACGGGAGGGCATCAGCATCGATCTAGGTGGAAAACCTTTTCCAAATATCGTCCAGAGAAGTTGTGTACCCTTCCCTTCCTGCCCCTTACCTTATACTCCATCCTGCATTGCTTTGTATCTTTCTGAAACAGGGTTTTCTTGTGCATCTTAGTCTGACCTTACTCTTGCGGTGCGCCCACCTCAGCCTCCAGCTGCTGAGAATTATAGACAAGTGCCCTGAGTCCTGGCACCTTTTACCTTTCATTGGCCTTAGCCAGGTGACCTGCCTACTCTATGTGAATCTTTAACTATAAGGAACATTTGGGACCAATAGAGATTTTACCATCTGGGAAAAGGATCCTCCTGTTTATAGAGCCACAAAGTTCAGCATAAACAGGAAGAAAAGAAAAGACAACTGGTTTTTTTTCACCTCTCAGTAACTTTTATTTGGGAAGTTTCAGGTGGTAGAAGTTTGTAATCCCATCTGTTCAGGGGGCAAAGGCAGGAGGGTCTTGGATTCAAGTCCTGCCTTGGCTGCAGAGTGACTTCAAGTCTCTCTTGTACTTAAAAGCTCTCTGTAATATGGCTACACCAAGGCTCTCAACAGAACCCAGGAATGTGAGTGCGTCTCTCTCTCTCTCTCTCTCTCTCTCTCTCTCTCTGTGTGTGTGTGTGTGTGTGTGTGTGTGTGTGTGTGTGTATCTTAACCTTCAAAAAAGGAACCTAGTCCTCAACAACTCTTAAGCACCAGAAACATGGTACGATTTTTTTTTTTTTCCTTTTGTCCCTCTGAGGCTGTCATGCTGGGTAGCTCCCATTTCTCCCACACAACTGAAGGAAAGCAAAAGATTAGCAGGACTTACTATATTTCTTAGGTAAATCTGGAAAATGAGGAAGAAAAAAATAAAATTCTTTAATTACAACATGAAGAAATAATCGGTACACCATTTTCCAAATGTTATAGTATAAAAGTTCTTAGTCCACTATTATATATAACTAATCCTATAATCCTATTATCCACGCGTGTAAAAGAATGGTCTTGGGCAGCACATTTTGAACCCCATCCCTGCTGTTTCTCCCTTCTCAGTAAAGCCTTGCTTGTTTCCTTACTCCTCATTCTCCAAAAGTTCAACTTTGACCTAGGAAGGTGCTAAATCAATATTAAAATGGTTTCAAAACCTACAAAACTTTTCTACATTACAACATGCATTCAGTTTATGAAAAAAAAAATGAAATACATAATGAATGGAAGAGAACTCCCTCGGAGCAACAGAGGCATCTACAAAAGTCATAGCCAATCTCAAGCTGCCTCAGAGTGGATGTTTTTCTTTGAAGGCGGGAAGAAGACGAGGGTGTCTCTTCACACTGTGTATGTGTGGCATTGAACTGGAGAGCGCACCTGGGAAGGGCAGTCAGGTAAGTGAGATGTAAAAGGCATGCAGATTGGAAAGGAGAAAGCCACATTATCTGTTCTCCTGGATGAGATGACTGTGTATATCAAAAGTGCTGAGTAACCAATAAAGGCCACTAGAATGATCAATGAAGTTTAGAGTTAACTCAAAGCTGTCTTTATATAGGCTAGAAATGAGCAATTCCAAAATGAAACTAAGAAAGTATCCCCATAGGACATGGCAAAGGGAATAATATTTTTAATAAATTTAACACAGAAAAGCAGGGCTTGTCCACACAAAAACTACAAAATGTCATTCCAGTGAGTTAAATAAGATCTGAATAAAGCAAAAGGAATCAACAGCCAGTGCCCATTGTTTGGGACAACACATTTAAGACAGGAATTATCACTACAACAATCTAAGATTTAACATATTCCTTTTCAAACTTTTCAGATATTGGTGAGCTAGTACTGAAGTTCATATGGAAATGGCAAGGAGTCAGAATACTAAATCTAGGCTTGGGCTAATGCGGGGTTAGAGGACTCCCATGTGGTGCTATGGTAATAAGCTGGCCTAAGACTAGATAGACACAGAGATCATGAAGGTTAACGTTGTCAGCTTGACAGGATCCTGGATGCCCTGGGAGGCAAGCCTTTGAGCATGCCTGTGAGGCCTTAGCTAGATCAGTTTAAGTGAGGTGGGATGAACTGCCCTAAGGAGCAGGGCCATCCCTGGGCTTGGGTCTTGCAAGGCATACAAAGAGGGGAGTCGTCTGAACATATCCTTCTCTCCCTGCTGCCTGGCTGTGCTTGCTTCACAGCCAATCACATCATGTTCCTGTCTCCAGGACATTCCCACCCTGATAGACTGAGTTCTCAAGGTGTGAGACAAAATAAATCCCTCACCTCCAGTTGCTTTCCTGGGGTAGTCTACCACAGCAACAGTAACAGAGACAGATTTCATCGACGAACCCTAACTGAAACTCCAGACATAATCCCTCCCATTTATGTTCCTCTGGGTCTTGACAAATATGCCAGACAATACAATAAAAAAATAGAATTTTCTCAGCTTGTACAGTAAGGGCAACTGATATCTCATGGAAATGAATTTCGACCTTTAGCTCACGTGAAACCGAATTAACTCAAATAGACCATGTGCGTAACTAGAAACAAAGGTTAACAATTGGAAAGTGGAAAGATCATCAACAAAAATGACAACATTGTCTTTTAGGTTTCCAAGGGAGTTGAAACTAAACCATATGGAGATACATTTTACAACAATAAAAAGAAAATCCAGTTAAAAGTGTGGAAACGATTAAACTAGGTATTTCTCTAAACACAAACTAGTGGGCATTAAGCACACGAGAAGACAGCGTAACTAGGAGACAAATATAAAACAAAACCACAGAAGGATACCGCCTGTTTTGGTTTATTTTCTCTTACTATCACAGAATTCCTGGGACCGGGGAATTTTTATAGTGAAGAAATTTATTTTGGCTTAAAGTTCTGAGGCCCCAGCAGGAGCCTGCACCCAGTGTAGCACTACCACCTGGGAGAGAGTGGAAGGCAAGGGGTACATTCAAAAGTGGGACTCAAGTTACAACAGCCTGCTGTCAACTGTGACTGATCCAGTCACACAGAAAAGATTAACACACCGCCAGGAGGCACTCTCTTTATAACCTAGCCCCTCACCCCAATCCTTTTGTGGCACTGGAGAATGAACCAGAGGTCTCACACATACAAGGCAGGGGATCAACCGTGGGGCTGCTCCCCAATGCCTCCTCTCATCCTTTCTTAAAGACCCTGCCTCCTCTTGGCACTGTTCCATTGGGGACCAAATATATACATGAATTCCAGAGAAAATAAACCATGCACAAACTATAGGTATCTGTCCTTCTTAATTAATAGGGCAGTTCCAATAGGAGAGGATAGAAAGCTTGGAGAGAAGGGAGAAATGAGAGCATGCCTACAGTGGGAAAGTATACAGGTGAAGCCACTGTAAGAAACATTACATAGTTGCTCCAAGTGTTTAAGGGAGGTTAACATGTGACAGAGCAGCACAAGTCTCCTAGTCAAAGTATGTTAGTATGTTTGTCTACATACAACGTTACACATGAATGCCTCTAGTCACATGTTTATAGTAACCAAAGAGTAAAAACAGCTTCAACATTTATCAGTTGAGCCACAGGTAAGCCAAATGATGGATATTCACAAAATGGAATGTTATTTAGGAATAAAGCACCAACACATACATGAACATGGATGAAACATGATAAGCAAAGGAAGCCAGGAACAAAAGGTCATACAAATAATATGTTTTCATGTATGTGAAAAGTTCATAATAGCTAAATGCACAGATACACAAAGTATATTAAAGATTTCAGGAGACTAGGGTAGGGTATAGAGAGTGAAAAAGGGAGTACGATCTTTATTGGCCATGGGGGGGTCATGATGGTAATAAAATCTCTACAATTGGACCATGAAGGTGGCTGTACAAATCAGTGACTACTAACACCCACTCCACTGCACACATTCTAGAGGTAAATTTTATGGTATGTAATCCATACCTCAATAAAACGTAGAAACTTTTAGCTGTGCATGTATTTGTACCAGGAGTCATAGTCCTACCTAGGATAATCTTGTTACTCTTTCTGTGTCTCACCACCCGGGGTTTTCTAGGTCTGCATACCACCATGAATTTTAGTGCTAATATGTACTCTGTCCCATACACTATACAAGGATAGCGTACCGACAGATCAGTGGATAGATAGATATACAGTACAATTGATCTGTTCTTCCCAAAGGGAGGAGACATTTGTCTAAGTTTATCACTTTCACCATTTGCTGTAGTAGATGTAAATTGGGGTGAATATTGGAGCCATATTTAGACCATAAAACTCATTATAGAAAGAATATCATAAGCATTCACTTACTTATTTCTGAATCTACTGTTGTCATAATAATTTCATATTGCCTTGTATGTTGCACTCCCCTTTCCTGCATGCTATATTCAGTGCATCTGTTACCATAACAACAAGATGTAATTCATCATATAGAAACCCAAGCAGAGTGGTGTTCTCCCACTCGCATCTCTAGATGATGCTATAAACATACAGATGAAAGACAGTTCCAGATATCATTAGTTCCAATCTTCCGCCTCAAGGAGATTGTCTCACAATCTTCCAAATACACGGGCTTCGAGCTTATTTTTAAATGCAAACTGAAAAAAATAAAGCTTAAAGAATTGGAAAGGGAATAAATCTGGCTCAAGATTCCGAAGCTGAGGTAAAGTGGAAATCCTGCAGCCTATAAGGGATTCTCTATGCCGCAAAGCCGCAAATTAATTCCGCACCGACTTCCTCCAGTGAAGAAACACCCCAAAAAGTGACCTGAATACCCGTTCTGTTTCATAGGCTTTGTCTACTATTCTGGGCTTGATTTCTGACTTTGTTTCTTGCTCCTAAAACCGAATACCATTGAGTAGGTAGTTTCTAAAGACTATGAATCTGTCCGGCTCAATCTGATTCTGGAGTTTAGGAAGTTCACTGTCGAGGTTCACGTTGGCTCCTGACATGGAGGAAGGCACCTCAGGGCAAGAGTAGGGTATGCCTAGACTACTTCCCCACGAAGGTCTTAATACATTCATGAGACCTGTACACCTGTCATTTAATACTTCTTAAAGGTCCCCCCGTCAATCCCGTTACAGTTACCTTGGCATTTAAATGCCAGTGTGGTTTCAGCGTTTTGGAGAGGAACAGTCAATCCATATCAACTTCTCCGTGAAAACATGCAGTAGCAATGTGCCTCTTAGGGTCACAAAAGGTCACAAAATGGAGCTTTCTCTGCTGTGTTTGCTTCCCCTCTGGTATGAATGCCAATATTTTTAACCTTTGGCTCAGCCATCCCTTTGAGGCTCTGACATATTCAGAGCTATATTTCCAAAGAAAATGTCTATAATACACACAATCTTGTTCAAATATCGGGGCTTTTTATGGTTCTCCCATAGCCTACGATTATTGCTATGGAGGTTATGATTCCAGGATGATAATCTCACAGGTGTAGATGGAACAGCTTTCATCCGACAGTTCCGAGCATGTAAGCAATGCACTTTGATGGTAGGCATCCCCGAATAATAGATTTGTTCCCTTCCTCTCATGCAGTTGCTTCTCTATTCATGCACTCAGCTAACAGTTGCTGCAGCTCATGATAAGCCACACACTCTTTTAAGTGTGAAGTCAGAGTAACATCTGTGGTTCCTGAGGGACTCTGAGGGAAGGAACTGGCTGTGGCAGAGTGGATCTTGTCTCTGTGCTGCTACCACACAGCCCTGTCCCCCAAGGAGACAAAAATCCTTGCTCTTTGGAAAGATGAGTTGTGTCTGTGAAGTCACTTTCATCCCGATCCCACGGTCCTTTGTAGCTCTTTGAATGTCTTCCTCAGCACCATAGGGTTTTGAAGGAGACTTGAGATCCCAGGAGAGAGGATTTGAGTCCAAGTCTAGAAGTTTCATTGCCCAGTTGTATAGACCTGGAGGAGTTGCTTAGCCTCTCTAACACTTGGTTTCTTTCTCTGTAAGGTGAAGGTAACAGGAATTACAACTCTGTCTTTCATAGGCCCAGAAGTATGAATATATGGAGATTAAAGGCATTTTGAAAACCACAGAACAATGATCATTAGTATTTTCTCTGTTACGGTGTCACAAGCCAGACTTATCTTCTAGACTTTCTGACTTCCAACTGTCTCCTTGGTTTTGAAACAAAACGGGTAGCACAGTTTCAAACCTCAAAATCCCTCTGAAGACAATTGTCAGCCTTGAATGTTCACCCATCCTGCCCTGCATTATAATGGATTGCATGCCCGCATAGTCACCCCACGAAATGTAAATGGTTTCCAGGTGTTTCAGAAATGAACGCACATTTTAATTGTTTTGCTTGGAACATCTTGGAAAGACTCTGCCAATAGTAATAGGAGCCTCTTGGGGGGGATTCCACAGAAACCAACTCTAACGGCCTGAACTTCCACATCCTCTTATTTCCGAGGTTCTTTGGGGTCTTGTTTATCCTACGGTGTTGGTGGACCCGTCTGGCAGCAGGAAGGGTTAGGAATCAGGCATGCAGAACATCCTCACCTCTGCTTATCAGTGTGCTCTGCTCCCATCTCTTGGATTTTTCTTATCAGAACGGTTTCTCCTGGACCTGGGTCCACGTTCAATCTGGGCATGGCTGTGTGCAAATCCTAACTGGGCATGTTTGTGCCCAGGGCCCCAGTAGACTTAATTTATCCTCCTCTTCCCTGATTCCACACCCCCACAGCAAGGACTCTGATTGTCCTTGGTGAGAGAAAACTTCTGAGCTGTGCGAGATTTGGTGGTAGTGGTCAGAGCACATAGAGGAGCAATGAGGATGTTAAGCGTCTACGCTACTAGTGAGAAGAGAAGACCAGCTCACGTTCCTTCCTTTTCATTCTTCTTAACGTTTCCATTTGTTTTTAATTATGTATATATGTGTGTAATGGTGGGGGGAGGTGTGTGCATATGAGTGCAGTGCCCAGGGAAGCCCAAGGTTTAGAAGCCTCCTGGAGCTAGAGTTACAGGCAGTGTGAACCTTTCGGTATGGTTGCTGATAATTAAACTCAGGAGCATAAAAGAATATATGTTCTCTTACCCACTGAGCCCTCTGTATTATACATGGTAATTGCACAAATGAATGAGTGTTCTTATGGCGTCTCCATGCAAGCACACATTTACCCTCCTTTCCTCAAGGATCCTCTTTCTAATAACAGGAACCACCCACCCCAGTTCCTAATAGCTCTGTTTCCACTTTCAAATCACGTTCTTGTTACTGATGCTCTTCAATAAGGAAATGATATGAACTTCATTAGTTATAATCATTCAATCATGCCAGTTGCACAAGTGAATGGATTCGTTATGACATTCCCATCTAAACAGATACCATGAGATAATCATAGACACCTGCCCACAACCTTGTCCTCTTACCTCTTCTTGTGCTTCCCAGAGCTACTAGTCTGTTCTCTCAGCACTCTGTCTTCTGTCTTTGGGTCACCTTCCCAGATTTGCACATACAAAGACAACCTGATACCATCTTCTCTGTGTCTAACTTACACCCCCCAGTTCTATCCATTTTCATGGTCTTCAACGTATGCTAAACCTTAACTTAAATGGCATCATGGCTCCCTCGGCATATTCTGCAACAGAAAAAAAAAAGCAGAAACAATTGTTTCTCAAAGCTGAGCACTATTTTTTGTTGTTTTTTTAGCATGTGGAGCACTAGGGGTTGAATTTCCAATATTATGAAGAAAACCAGCTCTCCCTGAGGGCTGTACGCCTAGCCCAAGGCTTTCCTTGTTTCACCTAATCTCATCCCTCCTGCAGTTTCAATGGAAACAACTCATCCTTCCTTTCTCAAATTTGTGTTATGAAGAATGATCTGAGTGATATTTTCCAACTTCTGTCTAGTCCTGGTTAGGGGAGCTGCCATCCTTCATAACTGGCTAGCATCTGTTAAGGAGCCATAAATCCTTTTATTTGAGACATCCCTCAGGCTTGAGAGTTCAGGACCAATAAGTAGTCTGAGTCAAACCAAAGATCCATTGAGTTTGAGAGACTCAGGAAGCCCAAGCATCCTCTGTCCAAGTCGGGTTCTAAAACACTTGATTACAGAACAGGAGACGTCAAGTAGCATATATGAACTCATCAACAGTGCAGATGACTTATTGTGCAGCAGCAGAGTGCTTCCCTGATGGGCACAGCTGAGTGCTAAGTGCAGCCAGTGCTTCCTTTGGGAGAGCACACAGAATCAGCGGAAGAGATCAGCTGAGTCAAGCAAGCTGGCTGAAAACAGAATGGAGGCGCTTGGAAGGGCTGCAGGGCAAAGCTGCCTCCACCTGGATGGAACTGACAGGTAGAAGAGAAACAATGACATATGAGTAAATTTGTGTGTGCATGCGTGTGTGTGTGTGTGTGTGTGTGTGTGTGTGTGTGTTGTGTGCATCCCAGTCTACAGTGTCCTTTGCCTAGTCATCTGAGTCTGTAGTCATGGAAACAGGGCCTGCTCCTTTAGACAGGAGGACAAATAAGGGGAGAGCTCTGAACTGGACCATTCCACATTTGAGAAGACAAGAGTCCATGAGTGCACTAGTGCAGAAACCATAGGAGAGAAACTGAGAGAATTCCACTCCTCTCCAAATGAAGGTTACTTCACTGTTTAGGCTCCTAAGTATAGGAAGGAAGACTTTCCGTCTCAGCCAGCTCTTGTGGCCATAATACTCCACATCTGTAAGGAGGTTTTTCGATTTTTGTTAATTTGGTTTTTTTTTTATTTTTTGCTTGTTTGTTTGTTCATTTCAATTAGTCTATCCTACTTCAAATTGAACCAATTTGGTGCACTAACTGTGGGGATAAAGTATGCTAGACATATTTGTAGTTGTCCCCTTGGGGCAATGTTAGACCCAGGCTCCTTCTGACGAGGGTTCTGTCCTATTGGGACAGGATGACAACTAAGGTGCCTGGGGCTCGAATCACATGGTGTGCTAAGAAGCCTACAATCTGGGCTGGAGAAGAAGAGATACTGGATAGCAGCCCACTGTGACATGTAAATGTACATATTTCACGGGGCAAGAACAAACTCATTTTGGCTTCTCTGTGTGGTTCTGAGCAGTAACAAGGCCTGTGTCTTCCTTGCTGATGCCACAGGACACAAAATGAAGAGTAACCTGAAGCCTTCACTGCTTCTCCTGGCCTCGGTTTCTGGGTGTTCATAGATCTTCCCCCTGAGGGACAGAAGTTGTCATCAGGCTCACGGGTCCTGTTCAATGCAGTTTGCCCAAGTCATTATACAAAGGAAATAAAAAGTCTAGTCTTGATATCTCATCCCCTTCCTAGATCTGGAAACAAACTTCTTCCCAGCAAGGTGTAGTTTCCCCTCCTTTTTGACTCACCCTTGGTATTCTATAACCTGCTCAGGTTCTGGTGCTACAACCATTTACAACTACCTGAGACTCCAGCAAACTGTGCCCCTCCCAGCTCGGAACCTGGGGATGCTCTTCCCTGAGTCCCTTCATTTTCTCTGTACCACAGCCATCTACAACTACCTGGAGATGCCAGCAAACTGTGCTCCCCCCACCTCGGAACCTGGGGATGCTTATCCCTGGGTCTGTCTATTTTTCTTTGCCCTCCTCTTTCTTTTTTAGCCAGTTCTTAATTATCATTTCACATGCATGTCTCTTCATCAGGAAATCCTTTATTGACCCCCTAGCCAGTACCCATTTCTTCTCCCATCTTATAAAACTGTCCGTCTCCCCATTAGACAAGAAGCTCCCTGGGAGAAGGCAGTGATGCAGTTTTGCTTGCTAAAGAATCCTAAGCGTCAGGCACATATATACATGTATGTGTATCCCTTCAGTTAACATGCCCCAGTGGTTAAAGGCTTTGAACTCTCACTACCTGAGTTCAAATACTACTTGTACTTTGGTAGATGAATCTCTTCATGCTCACCTGTAGAACACACATCACAGAATCATCTATTAGAAAATTGTGAGAAGCAAATTGTCTTCTACATGCAAATTGTACACAACAGTACGTGACAAACAGTGTGCTCACGATACACTTTAGAGATCATTGCAGAGTGAACAATTCCCAAAGGGCAGGGAGACAATGCACCCTTTGCATCCAAAGACAGGAGAACCAATTTTTCCACTTTGCTTCCAGACTGTTTTCATAAATTTAAGTCTAGTGAGCTCCAGCTGCTAAATTAGGGCGCTTAGCTTCCCTGCAAAGCCCGCACAGAGTGCACAGGCAGTACATTCACACGAAAGATGACAGCGATGAAAGGAATGAACCCATCCATATTTATGCCGATGATAAATCCTGGAGTCTGACTGCAGTAGAGCGAGAGGCAACTATGATTCAGCTACCTCTAAACAGGAACTGCTTGCAACACTACCATCAGCCTCCCCCAACCGCAAGGCAACATGAAAATGATCCGTCACCGAGCGCTCATCTTCTTACCCCCTCACATCCCTCCCATTTGTTTCTTCAGGGGAAAGAGTGATTCACTGGGAAGTATAATGGGTCTGTTATAAAACTAGGCTCTCACTCATTAAATTGGTTTGTTTGCTTCGTTTTACTCCCTCTGGGGCCATACCAGGAGCTGCAAGGGTTGGCTTTTTGTTACTTAATGGAATCTCCAAACTTTGCTCAGCACATTCTGCATGTCTACCAATCCCGGGGCCAGCCTGGATGGCCTTCCTGTACTGGAAGAATTTATTCTTGACTTAGCCCTGGTCTGATATAATTTGTGCCAATTATATGACCCAGCAAGACCCACAGAATCCCAAGCAGAGGCTGCACCGGAGTTTGGCTGTTATTGGAGAGCCTCTTTCCACTCCTCTTCTTACCTCCTGTGACTTTTTTGTGTACATAGCAGGAGTATGGCCATAATGTTGTACAAGTTTTACAGCCCACTGCTTCTTGTGCTTCTAAGAAACAATGACTTTCCTATGTAAACCCAGTTCCAAAACTCCTGGCGAAAGATGCTTTGATTGGCCAAAGTCACCAGGCTCCCTTAGATCAAACAACTGGGACAGAGTAAGACATACTGAGAAGTATCTAGAGGTGTGGTACAGAAATGACTGTTAGGCAAAGCTATACACCCAACCAAGATATGCACTTCTCTGTTGCTATGAGCTTATGCCTTGGTCCCTGTCACCTCCTTCCTCTGCCCACCTCAGTTAAATCCATTGACACTTGTAATGAAAAGGCAAGGCCTTGCACATCTGCTTTGAAGCACAACAAGACATTTGTGAGAAGTATACCAATACCAACTCTGTGCTTCTATTTCATCCACATGATTAAAACTAGGTCACGGTATAAGAGTCACACATCTGGAAATCTCCAGCTGGATTCATCATTTCCCCAGCTCCATAAACCTCTGGAGAAAAAAGATATGATTAACTCTAATGAAATGAGGAAGGGCTTCCTTCCCAAGATAATAATTCCAGGTCAGTGAACTCTTGGAAAATAAGTATTTTGAATATTGTTTATATGACTCTAATGTCTAAGACTGCTTTATTGCCCTATTAAATATTAATAAGCATATTAAAACTAATAACTATTACATATATTTAACATTATTAGTCATTTCTGATTGCTTCTTAACTATCAAACTATATATTTTATATACTTCTATGTCATTCTTATTTAATCCATACACAAGCCCTTGAAAAGCTACATTTGTTTTTAAAAGTCTACTAAGCTAAATATTAGACTATGAGAAAGAAGCTTTGCATAGTAAATATAACAACAGCTACCATTACTCATGTTCCTGCTCCTTCCCTTTGCCAAAGTCAATGCACTGACTTCCCCTCTCCTTCACCAAATGGTACTCTCATAAAGGCACCAGGGAGCACAGCAGATGATCCTTTTTGTTTCGTTTTTGAGGGAGAGTCTCTACACATCCCTACCTGGCCTGGAACTCACTACGTAGGCCAGGCTTTCTTGGAGCTCAAAGAGATTCTCTTGCTTCTGCCTCCTGAGGGCTAGGATTAAAGGCATAGATGACCTTTAAGACTCTTATCTAGTTTGCAAGGTTCCAGAATCTTTTTTTTTCTCTCAAAAATGCAGATCCTGTGTGTTATAGCATAGTTTCCACCTTATAGCTTTTTCAGAATTTCCAATTCCGAAAGACTTTTATTCTGAAGACTTTCATCTATTTGGAGTTGATTTTTATGCATGGTAAGAGACATGGGTCATGTTTCATTCTTCTACATATAGACATCCAGTTTTCCAAGCAGTATTCGTTGCAGATGCTCTTTCCTTCAGTGTGTACCTTTAGTGTCTGTGCTGGATGGTTCTATGCCAGACACAAGCTGAGAGGAGGGAATCTCAATTAAGAAAATGCCTCTGTAAGATATAGACCATTTTCTCAATTTGTGATGATGGGGGAGGGCCCAGTCCATTGTGGGTGGTGCCACTTCTGGGCTGATGGTTCTGGATTCTATAATGAAAGAAGTTGAGCAAGCCATGATAAGCAAGTCAGTAAGCAGCACCCCTCCATGGCCTCTACATCAATTCCTGCCTCCAGGTTCCTGCCCTGTTTGAGTTACTGTCCTGAACTCATGAAATGAGATATGGAAGTGTAAGACAAATAAACCCTTTTCTCCACAAGTTGCTTTTTGTCATGGTGTTTTATTGAAACAATAGAAACCCTAACTAAGGTAATGTCTTTGTCAAAAATTAGGTGACTGTAATTGTTTAGGCTTAACTCTAGATCTTACATTTTATTCCATTGATCAGTTAATACCAATACCATGCCATTTATATTATTATGGCCCTGTAGTGTAATTTGATATTAAGAATGATAATCCTCTAGCCTTGATATTTTTCCTCAGAATTGTTTTGAATACCTAAAGTCATTTACGTTTACATGTGAATTTTAAGACTTTTTATTCCTGTAAATAATATCATGGAAAACTTTATTGGGATTACATTGAATCTATAAATTGGTTTTGGTAGGTTTACAATTTCCATGTTATTAATTCTATCAATCCATGACCCTGGGAGATATTTACACTTTCTAGTGTTTTCCTCAATTTCTTTCTTCATAGTTTAAAATTTTTCATTTTAGAGGTCTACCTTATTGGTTAAATTTATTCTGAGGTTATTTATTTACTAGTATGTTTGTTTATCGGAGACTATTACAATTAAAGTTGTTTTCCTGAGTTATTTTTACTGTTTTTATCATTCATATATAGAAAGGTTACTGAATTTTGTAGGTAAATTTTGTACCCCACCACTTCTATGAACATAGTTTCCAGTTCTAAGTGTCATCTAGTGGGATCTTTAGGGACTCATATGCATAGAGTCATATCATCTACAACCAGAGATACTTTAGCTTCTTTTAATATTTATATTCCTTTTTATTTCCCTGTCTTGTTCTCTTTGCTCTAACTAGGACACTGAACTCTATTCACTGGGAATGAGAATAATGAACTCCTCTTTTATTTTAGCCACTTTTATACTATTGTGACAGAACACCATGAATAAGGCAACTTATGAAAGAATGCATTTCATTGGGATTATGCTTTCAGAGGGTGAGAGCCCCAGATGACAGGGAAAACCCATGGCAGCAGAAATAACTGAGAGGTGACAGCTTGAACCCCAAGCTGGAGATGAAGGAGAACACAGTGGGAAAGACACGAGTCCTTGGAAATCTCAAAGCCTGCCTCCAGCAATGCACTGTCTCCAACAAGGCCACACATCCTCATCCTTCCCAAACAGTTTCTCCAACTGGGAACCAAGTATTCAAACATATGAGTGAGTCTATGGGGACCATTATCATAGAAACAACTACACCTATAGTCTTCCGATTTTAATAGATTACTTAGAATTATCTCTCATCTAGCATATTATTGAATATGGGCCAGTCATATGTAGTCTTCATTATTTTGAGTCATATTTTCTCTAGCTATATTTCTTTAGAAATTTTAACATTAAATGATGCTAGATTTTTGTAAAAAGGTCTTTTCTATGTGTATTGAAAAAAACCAAGTAATTTTGTCTTTAAGTTCATTTATAGTATTTATTACTATAAATGTATATAGTATATTTATCAATGTACTATATACAGCTTATGGTGCTATTGGAAGGTGGGGCTTAGAAAAACAAAGTGAGGTCATTGAGGGCATGCCCTTGAAAGGGATAATGGGATTCTAGCCTTTCCCCTGTTTTTCTTTGGTTTCTAGTTATCATGAGATATAAAGGTTTCTGCCATTTGTATATATATAGAACCATGCCTGTATATTTTGGATGAAGTATACATCATGGTGAATAATCTTTTAGTGTGTGTGTGTGTGTGTGTGTGTGTGTGTGTGTGTGTGTTGGTTGGACATTGGAATACTTAGTCCCCAGTAGGTGGTGCTGTTTGGGGAGGCTCAGAAAGTGTGACCTTGTTGGACATACTATATCATAAAAGCTACCTGCTATCCCACCTCTCTCTCTCTCTCTCTCTCCTCTTTGGGGTTTGAGATGTGAGCCCTTAGCTCTCATCTTCCAGCTCCAGTAGCCATGTCTATCACTTGCTGTGGCCATCATTGATCCTAATCCTTTAGAATTGTAAGCCCTAAGTAAATCCTTTCTCTTATAAGTTGACTAGACCAAAGTGTTATATTAACTGATAAAAACCCTAACTAACCGAGTTTGTGCTTGCCTTGCAAGTGTTTTGCTGATTATTTCTGCATGTATATTCATTAAGGATATTCATCTGTAGTTCTACTTTTTGTTTTGTCTTCATCTGGTTTGGGTATTAGAGTAATGCTGGATTCATAGAAGGATGTTGGAAGTGTTTCTACTATTTTGGGGAATTAATAGGCATAGAATAAGGCTTTCTAAATAGGTCTATGGTTGCTGAAAAAAATATATCAACAATTGACAGATGGGACCTCATTAAGCTAAAGAAGGTTTTGAACACTCATATGAATGAAGAAGCATCTTACATAGTGAAATGTTTTGCCAAATATATATATATATATATATATATATATATATATATATATATATATATATATGACTGAGGACTACTATATAAAATGTGTTAACTCAAAAGAGGGGGATTTCAAAATGCCATCTTCTTGGAAATCCATAGCCATTATAATCATGAACTTTGAAGAATTATAGATGGCTTCACTGGATCTGTACAAGATTGGGCCCATCAATATAGCCAGGAAAAGATTGAGAGGTACTTGGTAGGGGGCAGTGAAGCTACATCTTATTACTGAACTATTTCTTATAGTAGATTCTGTGAAAGGGGAAGTCATTGCCTTCAGCTGTAACAATGTAACAATCAAGAAACAAAGGATAGTCTCAACCCAACACTCACACAGATGGACCTATTAAACTAAATGGGTAATACAGTGTAACCAAAAGTTATGGGGCTAGGAATGATTGGGTAGGGAGCAGATGGAGTGGAAAGGGTTGGAAGAGAGAATAAGTATATATATGAGACTCCAAAGAAATAGAAGTTTAAAATGCAGGTCCTGGCCAGCTTGGGCACTTTTCATGTATATTCTTCTAGAATTATGATCTCTCAAAAGTGGTTTGGCAGATGGATTTGGTCAGTTCTAACCATCCTCTCCATCTCTTGGACCTTTTGTGAAGGGTGAGGTCTTGGATGCTGTGAATGTTCACAATCCCCAGCTTCTTGTAATTTGGTGCTTTGGAATGGTTCAGACTACATCCACTGATCAATCAAGAATTAGCTGTATGGTACAGGAGCTACAGACTCTATAAACTTTCATGAGTAAAACACAGGAGATCAATGAACTCAGATGGGGAAAACACATTGCTAAATTCAATAACTGCCAGCTAAACTTTTTCAATTATGTGTTATCATGAAACTACAGCAGTATTAAAAGAATCCATGAGATTTGTCTGCCTCTGCTTCCAAATGCTGGGATTAACGATGTGTGCCGCCATCACCTGGCTGTATTACTTATTGTAGCTATCTCTAAATATGATTTATTCTCATTGTTACTTTAATATTATTTATTAGTAATTTAATGCAAAAGTAAAAAAATCATATTTGTTACTGCATAATAAATCTTTTTAAAGTATCTTTATAATCTAAAATTTTGACAATATGTTTTAATATAATTTTTGTAGTCTTGTATTAATTTTACATATTTAAAAAAAATTTAAGGAAAGTCCATATGTTTTACCACACATATACATACAAAAAATCCTTTTGTATAGGATAAACCAAGTTACAATAGTGAAAGGTTTATTTTTCTTCCAGTTTGAGAAAAATCAGTTGTTGTCACTTGGCCCCACTCTCTCTGGTCATATGCCAAGGCAAATATCTCAGTGAAACTGCAAGTGACAGAAACATGTGTACCTCATGATAACTAGGAACCAAAGAGAGACAGAGGAAAGGCTAGAGTCCCATCATCTCTTTCAAGGGCATGACTTCAATGATCTCATTTCCTTTTTCTAAGTCCCACCTCCCAATAGTGCTGTAAGTGGCTCATCAGTCTTTTAATACATTAGCTTTGGGGAAACATAGATGAAGGCATGAACAATGGGAGAACATCCTGTTCTTTTCACGACATTGCTAGATCTTCATCCTTGACTACTGAAATTCATCTTCCCAGAAATATCATACAGTAAATTTCTACTCAGAGTACCACACTTACCCAGGACATAACCAGAAGCTGGTCAAAGGTGTCCTTTTTTTTTTCTTAGCTCTTCCAAGCCTTTGTTCCCTGTATAGAATTGCATTTACCTAGACATGACATGGCAAGAGAGAGGCTTAATAGCCTTTTTCTCACGTCTATGCTGCTGACTAAACTGTTTTCCTTTCTTAATTCTTTTCAAGAATTCCTAATTCAGCAAACTCTTGTCTGGAAGGTTTAGGAAGGTTTTCTTCCTTGTATTTAGGCCTTTCTCTTCCCTCCCCCTTCCTACCATTAGAAATACAAAAGCCATGGTTTTAAAAACTGCAATTGTCAAAGCAATCTTTGCAATGTTCATATGAAACTTTCACTGTGTGTCTTCTCCCTAGAGCTATCTTTCTCTTAGCCTGGATGACTCAGTGCAGTGACAAGACATCAGGTTAATCAGAAACACCAGGGAAAACTGGCCAATTGCAAACAGTTCTCCACCAAAACCACTAAAGCTCACCATTTTGCATATCAAGTTTATAACCTCCAGTTTAAAAAAAATGATGGAAACAGCAGCAGAGATTCACATCGGAGCACTGGACTGAGCTCCCAAGGTGCAGTTGAAGAGTGGAAAGAATGAGACTATGACCAAAAAGGTCAAGACCATGAAGGGTTTATCCACTGAAACACTTCGCTTGAGCTAATGGGAGCTCACCAACTCGAGCTGGACTGGGAAGGAAGAAGCTTAGGACCAAACTAGTCCCTCTGATTGTGGGTGACAGTTGCATGGCTGGGACAGACTGAGGGACCACTGGCACTGGGATTTATCTCTACTGCATGTACTGGCTTTTGGGGATCCTATTCTCTTTGGATGTATACCTTGCTCGGCCTAGATGTGGTAGGGAGGACCTTGGACCTTCCACAAAGTAAAGTGCCTTACCCTCTTTTAGGATTAGAGGGGGGTGGGGTGAGAGGGTGTGTGGAGGGAATGGGAGGAGGGGAGGGAGTGGGAATATGGATTGGTATTTTTTTTTTAAAAATCTAATAAAAGAAAGAAAGAAAGAAAAAAAAAGAAAGAAAGAAAGAAAGAAAGAAAGGTTGTTCTCACTCTGAACAGGAAATGTCCTACGGAACTGGAAAGTCATAGGGATGCGATGAGAAATAGATGCTGTCTTAGAGAGGCCCACTCATTGTGACTTAATAAGAATGACTTCCTTCTGTGTACCACACTCACAGTGTGGAGACAAAATAGGGACTCCATAAAGTAGAAATTGTTCCTGGTCACATGCAGGCTATAGTCATCATCCCTATGCTTCTACAATGACCTGAGTAAGAATCCATTTGAACTCAGAGAAATGTATACAAAGTAAGACACACTACAGATTGGGCAGTGATTAGAAACAGTATACTGTCAAGCTGAGTCTAGACTCTGGGGTCTGCTGCGAACTTTTAAAAAAGTTTTCTACGTATATATCATAACACTTTGACATATTAAAAATTACTTCCTGGTTTGTGGGAGACAAAGCTAGCCAATTCTTACAGAGTAAAGGCCCCCAGCCAAGAGTGTGCCTTTGATGTAGAAACGAATGCAGAGCCATAGTTCTCTACTGGGGCTCATACAGCTGATGAAACAATATTCTGCTGCCTTAGTCATCCCAGGACTAGTTGACAGGCTAAACCCCAGAGCCCACTAAAATTACCCAATGTATAACCCTGAACTGTTTACCTGCCTTCCCCCTTCTCCCAACCTCTTCCCATGGAATCTGCATGTAAATATTGCGATTATTCTGCCTTCCACCTTTGCCATATGCCTCTGGATGGAGCGGTGTTTCCCTGACATGTCTTTATGTGGCCTGCCATGCCTATAGTCTCCAGTACCAGTAAGTAAAATAGCATTTTTTTTTTCTGAGCCTCTCCTGAATTTTCTTTGGTGGCTGATCTTAACTGACCATCACTCAGAAGAATATAAAGTGTGGAGATTCAGGACTGGGAGTGGGTGAATCTTCCTCAATAGATCAGCGGAACCCAGTTGCTGGTTCCTCTTACCTCACGTGACTAAGCCATGGAGGGAGATAGAGGGAGACCTTGCTTTGCTCCGTTCTGAAGGGATTGCCCTGTGCAGGGATTAATGCACAAGGCTTGTTAAGCAAGACTCACCACTGATGTTTGCCGAGCACTTCCTTTGTGTGAGGTTCTGGCCTCTAGACTCACAAAGAGCCCCTGAGACCCAGTCAGCTCCGCAGCAGGAACAAGCACGTAGCCTGCAGCTATGCACCTGGTGAGTGACAGAGCCAAGATCTGAAGAGAAAGGGCTGACTCCGGAACACCTGCAGTGCTGAGGAGGCAGAGCCAAGCTGTGTACACCTTCACCCAGAGCCTGGAGATTGCTGTCTAGGGTCCAGGGCAGCTGCGGCTGGACCTGATGTGGATTTGGGGCTCTGTTTCCATGGTTGCAAGCCTACCGGGATTTCTAGGCAAGATGAAGCACAGAGATGAGAACCTGAACATGTTTGTCAAAGGCGAAATCCTGTGGCGGTTATGTTCATATTCACAGCCCCTTTGCAAAGGACTCAAAGGGCGTTTGAAGCCCAGCAGCAGAAGTGCACGGCCTAGCCCGACAGTCCAGGGCCCCGGACCCCCTATGCTCCTCTCCGGCTCCAGCTTGTATGAAATGAAGGGATTGTAACGCCCGTTGCGATTCTCCATCTCTGGCAACTGGAAACTGATACTACCTAAAAACAATTTCTAGGTGTCTACTCTGCAAGGTTTAACCTCAGAAGGGCTGCAGGAAAGCCCGTGAATCTGTGTTCTTTAGAGCTCGCTCAGTGAGTCATTGATCTCATTTGGGAACTACTGCCCTGAGTAATTTGGTCCCTTCTGGACTGAGTTATCCGTTCTGGAGATCATGCCCTAGAGAGTTTCCAGGTGGGAGCACGGTAATCAGAAATATTTAAGAAGTGTTTAAGTCTGAGTGATTTGGAGGATACCATAGTAACGTATCTAATGAGCAAGGCAAAAAGCAATTAGGTTTTATGATGGACATCTACATGCCTGCTCAGCACTTCTTTCTCTGCCTTTGAAAATGCTACCTTAATAAGCTTCTGAGAAACCACCCATTTTTGACTCTTCTGTGTTGAGTGTGTGGTTAACCCATCTTGCTCCTTGTCTTCTAAGTGAGCAGGGCTCACCTTTTCCTGATTACTGACTGCAGACAGGTGGACCCGAGGAAGGCATGTAGGACTCAATCCTATGGCTTCGGATCACTTAGTTGCAAAGCTGGGCCGCTATAATTTCAGGGCAGTTGGCAGTTGCCTGCAGCGCCTAAAGGTAAGGAAGCTGCGCATGGCGGAGAATAGTAAGACCAACTCGGTGAAGAGACACATCAGAAACAAACCTCCAACCACAAACTTGAAGACTTAAAACATGGTGGATTTTAGTACATAAAGACAGAATTTCGGATGCCCTGAATACATTTAACAAAAGTCTGACAGTGTGTGTGTTATGTGATAATTTTCTTTTTTGGCTTTTTGGGGGCCCACTACCCAGCTCCTAAATAAATCACACAAAGGCTTATTCTTTCTTATAACTGCCCAGCCTTAGATTGGCTTGTATCTCGCCAGATTTTCTTACTTAAGTTATCCTGACTACCATTTACCTCTGAGCTTTTATCTTTCTCTATCTCTGTATACCTTTCTTTACTTCTTTTCTTTTTTTTTTTTCCTTACTCTCTGCCTGTCTGTCCTGCCTATTCTTGCTCCTGCCTTGCTATTGGCTGTTCAACTCTTTACTAGACCATCAGGTGTTTTAGACAGGCAAACAAACAAACAAACAAACAAACAAAAAAACCCAGCTCCACAGAGATTAACAAATACAGCATAAACAAAAGTCACACAACTTAAAGTAATATTCCCCAGCCTGTGTGAGAAGATGTTTGTAAAGTTGAAATAGATAAAGACTAGCATCTTCTAGAATATGTAAGAAATACTTGAGAATCCAGAAGAGAAATGTTGGAAGTTTTTGCCTGATCTGAATAGAAAATATACAGAAAAAGGTTTATGGCCCGCCAAGCTCACAAACCTGTGATAAAACACTTAAGATCATAATAGTGAAAAAAAATGAGTTCAGATTAGAACAATTAAATATTATTCTTGATTCATTAAACTGATAGAGACTAGAACCTGGATATCACCAATGATCAGAGATACAAGACACTCCACATATTGATAGTGGGATTTCGATCCCTTCTGCTTGGGATGGTACTGGGGTGGGGGGTGGCTAGCTGGTAGGAATCAGGTCTTAACAATGATAAACCTAATGATACTGCTCCAGGGTTGACTTGGCAGTGAATTCCTTTCCCAGAGCTCTGAATGTACAAAAGTTTTTATAGATAAGTCTTTAGTGACAAAGAGTTGGAGGTATCCATCACTGGAGAAGGCATGAGGAAAATATGGTAGGTCTATTCAGTCCACAGGTTTATATGTAGTAATGATAAAAAATGGGTGCATATATAGCAAAGTGGAAAAAAAGGAAGATTACTTAATAGGCTCTATAACAAAGTGTCATGGAACAGACTGGGATTATAGCCACACAAAGCATGTACTTGGAAAGGACTTAGTTAAAACTGTACATACTAACTGCCTCAGAAAAGGATATCCACGGAAGGTCCTTGCTTCTAAAGATGCTAATGGATGCCAATTTTTCTTAAAATGAGCAACTTAATAAATTTAACAAATATCATAGGTAAAAAACAAAACTGAGGTCCAAGAGGAGGAAAGACCTTGCACAGATTGTTCAGGGGGTGTTTTTGAGCTGTGGTCTGAGCTGCAAACGTGGAATGATGTTGAGAGGACCCCGGCAAGACAGTGACAGACTGGAGGAAGGCTGTGGAGCGAAACTTGAACACAGCAGAGCTGAAAGTTTCCTGAACTGTAGAAGTCAGGGTGCCATGACCCCCAACAAAGCGCCTTTCAGTGCCTCAGTAGGGGGTGGTAAGGTGAGGGCTGCTCACGTCTAAAATCCAGAATAGCCAGAGAGCAGATGTGCACCATTTGGAAGCAGCCGTGGGCAGCAGACATTTACTCGGTCACACTCTATCGATTCCATACCGTTAGCCGGTACAGTTAGAAAATCCGTTCTCTTCAGCGTGCACAGCCCTGGTTAAAAGTAAACAAGACGCTTCCCAGGCAAAACTCATTTCTATGTGCAGTGTCTATGTGGGGCTCAATGTAGAATCTCTGCATGGGCTCCAGATGGGCTAGTTTTGGATGAGCTCTTCAGGAAATAGTGTGACAACCCAGGTTGTCAGGCTTGTGCAGCAAACACCTTTACCCTCTAAGCTGTCGTGCTAGCCGCTACCTCTTTTAAAGGAGTAACCATATTCACATACTTTCAACGGCTGTTGGCTTCCTATGTCTATCATCTTTGTATCTATCATTTATGTATCTATAATCTATATATTTATCATCTGATCTATCATCTAGCTACGTAGCTAGTTAGCTGCCTATTGATTTATTTATCTATCATCTATCTATTCATCTACCTACCTGTATCTATCTATCTATCTATCTATCTATCTATCTATCTATCTATTATTTATTTTTCTACATCCTGAAGATGATGTGTTTGAGTGTGCAAAGACAGACATAAACCATAGTGTAAAAATAGTGCAAGTAGTGAAGCAGTAAGCTATAAGAACAGCAGCTCTTCTTCTGTATCTAGGGAGACTGCTGTCTTGGAAGAAAGATGGTTCTGAGCAAATTGACCAGAAGACAAGGAAAAGATTTTTCATTGAAAAATTTCCTGTAATGAGGATGTTGTAAATTATTCAGACTAGCAACATCTGGTCTCCATGTTCACTTTTGGTAATGAAACAACTCCTACAGATCTGGTTATGTGCTTGGGGCTGGTACCATGACGTGCGAAAGATAGGACCTCTGTCCGTGTGGCTCTTATGACTTATCTTCTATCAAGGGGGCAAATAATAATAGTAAATATTTATACAGCATGAAATTTGTGCCAATAACTGTTATTCGTGCTGTATGTGCATAAACTCATTTAATCTTTAAGACATCTTATGAATTCTTCATTTCTTTTTCAGTGTAAACACATAATTGGCAAGATTGTAATTAAAGGCCATGTTGTGTACCTCTAGAACTCGTAAATAAAGGTAAGTACAGGTTACAGCAAGTCATGAGGAAGGCATTTTCTTTTAATTATTATTTTTGTTTGTTTGTTTTTCAAGACAGGGTTTCTCTGTAGCCTTGGAGCCTGTCCTGGAACTAGTTCTTGTAGACCAGGCTGACCTCGAACTCACAGAGATCGGCCCGCCTCTGCCTCCCAAGTGAGGGGATTAAAGGCGTGTGCCACTACCGCCCTGCAGGGGGAAGTCATTTTCATGGACAATACCTACCTAAGTACTAATACTGACCACTATTAGACACACACTGTACTTACTTCTCTTCAGAACACAGCGCAAGGAAGTGATTCAGGATTGAGGAGACCAGTATGCTACTACATTGACTAACCCTACTAGGGCAAGACAGGCAGAAGACCCAGGGCTATATAGCAGAGCCCAATGCTAGAATAAAAGAAATCAAATTGCCGTCCTCCCTCTCTTCTTTATATCTTTTGCATGTAAATGTGGGCCAGATTCCTGTGAACATCATTACAGACTGACATCCTGTGCAGTGCTACAGAAATAACTGTGCTTCCTAGTATAGCACAGCCATGTCCACAATACACAACATGCTTTTCTAAAGGAAGAAAATGTGCCATCAATTCTTACTGCAGGGAGGAGGGGGCATGAATAGCAACATCACCCATTCATAAAGGATGGTTGACAAGTAAACATTTATTCCAACAACTTTTATTTTTCAGACCTTCCTTAGCAGGGCTGATTAGCCAGTGAGAAGCACTCTATCGAAATGATGCCCACTGCAAATGGTAGCTGAGGACTGCTTGACGGCAAAAGAGGGCTTTGGGTGGATTTGATGTGTTTGGTGCTATATCTCCTTTGCTGCTGCCTCTGCTGCTTCTGAATGAGCTCCTAAGGCAGTGAGGCAACCCTGGTCCAGAGCGCTGCTGGGCCCTATCACTAGCCAGGCAACATCTCAGGAGATCCCAAAGGTGTCCCCTTTTGTGTGGCCTAGACCCACAGTCCTCATACCTCTCCTTCCCTCTTTCTTCTGCCCTTCCTCTTTTACCTACAGTTTTGTGGTGGCCTCAATTCAATCACAGCAAACTGGCTCTTTGTTTTCAATTAAAATAGACTCTCCAGTCTTTTCAGTAATTCATTTGGCAAATTATACCAAAACATAATGACTTTTTTTAAAAAAAGAGAGAGACAAGCAAACAAACAAACATTTATTATCTCAGAGTTTCTATGGACCTAGCATTTAAGAACGACTCTGCGGCATAGGGACCTCTGGGAAGTTGTATCTGAGATGCTGGGGAGGTTGTGTGGCGTTCAATCATCTGGGCTGGCTATGGCAGAAGCACTATGAGGATGTTGAAAAAATTTCAGTCTCTTACTGATTGCTGATGGGATGCTGACGGGATCACTTGGTCCTTTCTGTAGGACTGCGTGTGTATCCTCATGACCAAACCAAGACAGCGTGAGCTGAAGCCATGACTTCTTTCAGGACCTCACATCAGAAATGGCACAGCAGTTTCTACAGTTTCCTCAGTTAACCAAGCCAGCTGTGTCGGTGTAACAGAGAGCCCCCAGTGGTGCTGAAAACCATAAACACCGTCTTGGAGCGGGCTACTGCACTAAAGGGTGTGCACCTAACCCCTGTTAAGGTATATATCAACATACACTTTATATATGAAAAATATATATGGAAAATTCAAACAGCCCACCTGAAATGACAGTCATCTAGCCTATTGTTTTGATAGGAGGCAAGTCAGTTTATCCTCATTCGTGTATGGAAGAGTGATCCTGGGAGAGATGGCTGAAAATGGTCCTTTCATTTCACTGCTTCCTATCTAGCACTCCCTATCAGTTGTACTTAGAACTTTACTCAGACTTGACTCTGTTTTATGCTTTTCTCTGCCTTTCTGGGGTTCCTCAAGGGAAGAGACTACGCCCTGTTCGCAGTCACAAACATGGGTAGCTTAAGGAGGCCCTTTAATTAACGCTTGCCTGACATGACCTCTCCCACAGAAAGCAGAGACATGAGAAGACTGTTGTGTCTGTTGCCCTCTCAGAACTTGTAGCTTGTTTAATGTGCTGGGAAGTCATGAAAGAGATTTGTAGATGCTTCATTTTTAGCGGCTATTAAATATTTCTCAGCATGTCAGATGGAGAGAAAATCAAGAGACAAACCGCTAAAGAGACAGTCGGATTATTCAGGATGGAGAAAGTGCAGATTTCTATTTGCTGTAACTGGTAACCTGGTTTGAACTGATAACTTTTAATTGGGACAAAATCCTAGGGGAGAAAAAAAATCCCCCTCCCACATGCAAATGATCCCATCTGTGATGCTATTAAATGCTCGCTAGCTCAGCAGCAGCGCCTTGCCAAACTGCCATATTATCTCTTCTTGAAAATTAACATTGGATCCAGCAACTGAGGAATGGGGAAGCAAACATAGACTCCAGGACTTGCTTTAAATAAAGGGAATACTCAATAAAACTCAAGCTTGAAACTTCATTAAGACCCAGAGTCGCTTGCCAGGAATTGCTTTTTCCTCTGCTGTGATGAGTCACTAGACTGTGAACTTTCTGTTAGGACAGAAAAGTATCCTGGGAGAGTAAGGAGATTTGGGTTTTATGTCTATTTTTGTTCTTAGTTAGGGCTTTGACCAAGAAAGTCAAACAATTGAGACTTGAGTGTCTTCCTCAGGAAATGAAATTGGATTAGGCTCCCCCAGGACCCCTTTAATTAGCTCGTATATTTATTAACATTTATTGAACACTTGCTGTGTGCTAGGCACCGTTCTACGCATTTTTGTGGAATGATTTATGGGTGAGATAACTCTCTGTTCTACGGGGACATTTAATCTAGTGATGGACGCAAATGCTATAGATGACGACCAGGGACTAAACAAATGATCCTCTGCCATTACACTAAATGTGATGGGCTCATTAATTGTCTTTCTTGAGTCAAGCAGTGTCGTAAAACGTTTGACAAAGAGACCCAGAGTGGTCCCAGAGGTTAGTAAAGACTTCCCTAGCTGGACTCTTGGGGAAGCCATAGGGATAGTCTGTGGAAGAGCAGAAGAGACTGGTCGGAGTAAAGGGAAGCGACAGAGTATGACTGTCACTTGTAATGGCCTGGTTAATCATATTAGTGAAGGCTGCAGAGGCCAGCTGCATTAAGCCCAAACAGACCCTTTGGGACCACACAAACGATCCTTGCTTCACTGTTAAGTTCAGGCCATCAGTTGCGGTGACACACTTAGAGGTGAAGATTTTGAACACACCTTTGATTAAGGGCCTTCCCTTTCCCTTAGCTCCAGATTGTGGGTGGCAAGAATGTAACTTGGATCCTTCTGGATTGCAAAAGGAATTCTGCTCGGTGAGGCTCCCTTAGGGCTCTTGGCTAATGAAACCCACGTGGCTCAAGCACCTCCGACAGTTGCCAAAGCTTCTCATGTGTTGATTTTGCAGTGTCACAATAAGGTAAGGGAGAGTTTAAGGTGGCTGGAACCCTAAGCAGATGCTCACTAGACACTGTGATTGGTGGCATCGTCTGAAGGAAGTCAGAACTTTGCCTCATTTCCCCATGTCTCCTCTACTTTGTGAAGAATCACAATGGCTTTCATTTAAACATTGGGATTACAACCACAAGCTCTCCATTCCAGAAGCACCAGACTTCTACATTTTACTCCTTTTGTAGCATTAAAGGCCTTAAACTACTTTGAAACCCCCTGGAAGCAGGAATGTTGTGGGGAAGATGTTGCCAGTGAACAACAGGGTTGTTGAAGATTGGATGGAGGATCTTTAGAAGGAAACCGCACATGTCACACTGACCAAGAAGGACATGGGAGTCACTTGGAAATTGGTTTTAGCACTTTCATAATTCAAATTCCTGGGAGTTTATTTTTGCTCTCTCTAAACAAAGTTATTGTTATTATGTCATGTTTTTCCAAATTAAAAATTTTCCATATTAAAAATTCAGTCTCATCTAATGTGATAACTCAGTGGGTCATCGTGCTTGCTCCCAAGTCTGAAGATCTGTGTTTGAACTCTGGGATTCTTTGATGGGAGGAGAGAACAGACTATTTCAAGTTGTCTGCTGATCTCTGCACCCATACCAGGATGCCCCCACATGCAGATATACACAAATAAATGCATAACAAAAGCAACAAAAATGGAAAAGAAAATCATAATATTCTTCATATAGGATATAGAAGCCAACTCAATGTATTATTAATTAATTATTTTTGTATTTAAGTTTTTATTTCTTTTGAGGTAGGATGTGGCTATGTAGGCCAGCGTGAGCTCGAACTCAGTCCTTTGGATTCAGTCTCTTGAGTGCTCAGAGTACTGACCAGTTTACTGGGTTTTCACTAAAGACTTGAACATTCCTCTGTAACGGACTCGGCATTTGTTTGATAATGTCTGGTGCTTGCCGTGCACCCTTGCTTACTTTAAAGACCTTCTTGGTAACCAACTGACAGCCAACTAAACGAGAGGAGGTGAAAAACAGGCCTTTGTGCCTGAAATCTAACTTGCCAGGAAGAGCAACGAAATAAGATCTGCAGGAGGCTTGGGGAGCGAGGTGCTGCCTGTTCAGATAATGAAGTGACAGAAAGATTCTGAGAACCAAGCAGTTCTGATGAGTGAGACCTGACTACAGTCGTCCCCGAGAGTTATCAGCCTAAGGGGGAGATGACACACTTCGGTGTCTAAGAACATAGACCTCAGATTGCAGCTGGCTGCGTCTTAGCTATGTCACCCTGGCTAGCATTATCTAACCACAAGTGACTGAGCTTCCTTAATTAAGGAGCAGGCTTAGTGATGTCTGGGTCTTACTCGAACTCAGGCACTTTCCTTGGGAAAACTTTTAATGGCTGCTACAGACTTTAGCAATCAATGCAAATCATATTTTAATGTAATTTAAAAAAAAAGAATCACATTGAGTGCAAAAATATGCACGACAAATAAAAGACTAAAGGAAACTTTTTGTGACTGAATACACAGACCTTTAACTATTCCTGGGGTTTTAACCAAAGGTGATACAGAGCTATCTCACCCTTTTCTGTAACCCACTGATTGACAACCATTTCTGACTTTTAGTATCTTTGCCATTTGGAAAGTCTGAGAATTTTCAAAATTGCTCACTCTTGATGATGTCAGATCATTTTTCTTTTCTTTTTCCCACTAGAATTAATCTTTGGCCTTAAAACTTCTTAGGCTGAATTCATGTTAGATTTTCAGAAAAACTGCGAAGATAATGCAGAAAACTCCCACATACTCCTCCCCAGTCGCTAATAGTGACAGTAACATCTTCCAACTCCGTGATTCACTTACCCGGATCAAGAAATTGATAGGGTTGGCACAATACCAGTACATGAAGTACAGCTTTCCTCAGTTTCTTTGTGAATTATTACTTTGCTGTTCACCCAGTTTAGGATGCCACGTTGTGTTTGGTCATCACAGCTCCTTATGTCCTTCAGACTAGTGACAATTTTCTCTTCCCTTGTTGGTCATGACCTTAACACTTTTAAAAACTTCTGGTTAGATGCTTTTGTTATATGCCCCTCAATTTGCATTTGTCTGGTATTTTCTTTTTTTTTTTAAAGATTTATTTATTTATTATGTATAAAACATTCTGCCTCGATGTATGCCCACATGCCAGAGGAGGGCGCCAGATCTCAGTACAGGTGGTTGTGAGCCACCATGTGGTTGCTGGGAATTGAACTCAGGACGTCTGGAAGAGCAGCCAGTGCTCTTAACCTCTGAGCCATCTCTCCAGCCCCCTGTCTGGTATTTTCTAATAATTAAAGTAAGGTTATAGATTTGGGGAATGAATACTACAAATAGCAAAAGCATGTCTTCATGCTGTTTATCCACTGATGGTCTCTCAGTGTCTGCAACAGCGCTGGGCAATTGAGTAGCTGTTTACTCCATGTTGGACATGGCCACCATCATTTTCTTGAATCCCAATAGCTGTGATCAGTCGCATGAGATTTTGTGAGAGGACCTATCATCATTTCCTCATAGAGGGAGAAAGTAGGCTTGTAGGATTCACAGAGCTCATGAGCCTTCATGAAATCCTCCTCCCAAAAACCCTACATGGGAACAAAGACCCTACATGGGTTGCAGAAGGCTCCTAGGGTTTGGTACTATTCAGTGGTATAGCTGTAGCAAGGGAATTTCCTGATGTTCCAGTAGCCTTTGAGTTATCCATGCTCCTGTAACTGCCCTAATAAACTTATAGGATCACCAAGCTGAACGGAGTAGAATGTTTGTACAATCTGCTGGTATCCTCTCTATCTGGAGAGAATCTATCTTTATATATCCTCAGGAAAACCTACGTGTAATGGTATGTATGTATATATATATATATATATATGTGTGTGTGTGTGTGTGTGTGTGTGGTGTGTGTAAATTTAGATGTATCCTCTTCATGATATTGATAATTAATATACATGATGGAGGAAGGTCATTGGCCAATAAAGAAACTGCTTGGCCCTGTGGGTGGAGTAAACAGAACAAAATGCTGGGAGGAAGAGGAAGTGAGGTCAGAGACTCAACTGCTCTCCGCTCGGGAGCAGACGCCTCAGAGAGAGATGCCATGCCCTGCTCCCGGGATGAAGCTCCGACCCAGGATGGACTAGGCTAGAATCTTCCCGGTAAGACCGGTTCTCACAGATTATTAGAGATGGGTTGATCGGGATGTGAGAATTAGCCAGTAAGGGCTAGGGCTAAAGGGCCAAGCAGTGATTAAAAGAATACAGTGTCCGTGTAATTATTTTGGGCATAAGCTAGCCGGGCAGGCGGCCGGGGGTGCTGAGAACGCAGCCCCGCTGCCCTTATTACTTCATATGGCGCCCACGTGGACAACTGCTTCCACATAAAGCCTGAGACAGCTTGGGAAATAATTCTAGAACAAAATGAAAGCATTGTGCCTGGTTTCTTGGTAGCAGCAATTTCTCGGTTCTACTTTGCCTGCTAGAGGCAAGAAAGCACCTCATCTAAGAGAGGCTTCCTGACTCAGCTTTAGCTGCAAAGCCTGCAGCTCATTAAGAGGTCCTGCCAAGAAACACTTAAACGGTGTTGAGGAAAAGCTGAACACATGCTTTTCGGTTTTCAGCCATAGCAGGAAAAAGCTGCGCCGTTTAAAAATGCCGGCCTTCTGGGCTGTCCTGCCAGGGCAAACTCTGACTGTTTGAGGCAGGAGGGCCGGCTACTGAGAGAGGACTTGAGTATTGTCTGTTGTAGCTCACTTGCTGGCAGGGACCTTGAAATGCCATACAGTTGTTGCAGTAAACATGGCTACAGCCTGTATATCCGCCATGAGGCTGGAAAGCTAAGGAATGGACTGGATCTAGCTGGCAAAGCCACGCCTTTAGTCCTACTGAGATTGCTTGGTAAATTAAAGATTCATGTGGTCAGAAAAAGAGAGATATACAGTAAAGAGAGATTCAAAGACAGAAAAAAATTCTGAATGGTTTAAAGTGTGTTAAAAATATATGCAGACTAAAAGTTAAAGTTCTTAAAGTAAAAAAAAAAAAAAAAAAAAGGAAGAGAGTTGTTGTGTGTGGTAGCACACGCCTTTAATGCCAGTGCCTAGAAGGCAGAGACAAACAGATCTCTGTGAGTTCAAGGTGTAGCAGTGTACACCTTTAATCCCGAATGCCTGGGAGGCAGAGACAGGCGGATCTCTGAGAGTTCAAAGACAGCCTGGTCTACAGAGTTACTTCAGGTCAAAGATACAGAGAACCTGCCTCAAAAAGCAAAAAGTTAAAAGTAAAAATAAATGAAATAGAGGTTAAAATAAAGCATACAAAGATGGAAAATAAACAGAGAATCTTGATACTGTATGCTATTATGCTCTCTTTGAATTGTTTGAATGCTGAGGAAGGAGCAACAGCTGCTAAAAGATATTTATTTATAAATGCTGCTGAACTAATCCAACATAGATATTTTGAAAATGCCTTGAATTTGAAATTTGGATCTAAGGACATGATACTTTGGAAAGGAGTTTCTTATTTTGTTTTCACAGAGGATGAGACGCTGTTCATTTCTTCTATTCCGATTTGGTATGATGGACCACGTCCTCCTGAATGGTTCCTGTGCACGCCTTCAAAAAATTGCTTCGCTCAACTGCCAACTGAGATGAAACTAGCACACAGGTTATACCGTGAAAGACCTAATTAACGACGCCCCCATTCAGCAGGAAGCAGTTTGGAGAGAAAAAACTGCGCCCATGTTCCCAAATATGGTTTATAAACATTCTTTTACATTTAAAGGGGGATATGATATAGATATGAATAATTTACATTAGTATAGCTTTTGCTTTATTGATAGAGATTTGAGGTCAATTTTGTTATATGTGTAAGTGTTTCTGATTTTGATTAAGGTATTGTGATTGTGTAGTTCATTTAAATATGTACTGTATAATTAAGAAATATAGGTTGTTAATGGATAATCATTGATAATAGTAAAGCTTGTAGTCATGTTAGTTAGATTTTCTAGATATATAGAGATATATTTTAGATAGACATTCTTCATGTCTTTCAAAGATTACAGAATAGGACATTTAATGTTTTAATAACTGAGGACTTTTCATGACAATGAGACACTCTGCTCCTGGCAGCACCAATGTACTTCAAGAGGAAGATGGGCATCGAAGAGGCACCTTATGGAGTTTGATAGCCATTTGGGCAAGAAACTGCTCTTGCCTGGACTATTGCATAAACTGGACACAGAGAACCTGCAGAGAGAGGACTACTGAACTTGCCTAAGGTGAGATGATCTTTCGGGGTTCCTGATTCATTTTGAAAGAGTCTGCGAGACATTCTGCAGGACAAAACAGATAGTGACTGAACTGACTTTAAATTTTCCTGCTTTATGGAAATGTCTGCTGGATACCATGGGCCTGAAGGCTGAAGATGGATGCCCCAACAGTACAGAGGAACTTTGGGTGACTGTCCAGGCAGCGAGATGTCTCTGTCATTTCTAGAGTTTGAAGTTTCTTAGTTCTTGTTTACTTAGGTAATATTATATCTTTCTGGAGTCTTTGATGGAGTTAAGAATAGTTAGTTATAGTTATAGTTTTCCTTAGTTATGATAAAGATTATTGTAACTTTTACTTGATAACTGTTTTGTTATATGTAATTTTGCTATGTTAAAGTTAAAGCCTTTTTTTTGTTTAAACCGAAAAAGGGGAAATGATGGAGGAAGGTCATTGGCCAATAAAGAAACTGCTTGGCCCTGTGGGTGGAGTAAACAGAACAAAATGCTGGGAGGAAGAGGAAGTGAGGTCAGAGACTCAACTGCTCTCCGCTCGGGAGCAGACGCCTCAGAGAGAGATGCCATGCCCTGCTCCCGGGATGAAGCTCCGACCCAGGATGGACTAGGCTAGAATCTTCCCGGTAAGACCGGTTCTCACAGATTATTAGAGATGGGTTGATCGGGATGTGAGAATTAGCCAGTAAGGGCTAGGGCTAAAGGGCCAAGCAGTGATTAAAAGAATACAGTGTCCGTGTAATTATTTTGGGCATAAGCTAGCCGGGCAGGCGGCCGGGGGTGCTGAGAACGCAGCCCCGCTGCCCTTATTACTTCATATACATATCCATATTTATAACAATACTGTTTCCTTTTGAAAAATATTTTTAAAGGTTTTTAAAGAAAATTAAGTACTATTATAAAGTCACTTGTATCCCTGGACAGGGTGAGAAACTCGTTTACTACAAGCCACTGACTGTTGGAAAGTAAAGGAAGACACAAAATGTAGGAAACATAGCTGTATATGCTGGTCAAAGCATCCTAGCCTGTCTGTTGCTATAACAAAATACCCAGGACCAGATACTTTTACAGAATTTTGCCTCAGGGTTCTGGAAACTGAAAGTCCAAATAAGTCTGGTGTCAGCATCTGCTCTTGTTCACACTGAATCAGAAGAGCTTGGATTCCCCCCCATGAAAGGCAGAAAGAACCAAGGCATGTGTCAGCCCAGGTCTCCTCTTTGTTTAGTGAGAATGGCCGACACAGGGCCCATCTAGTCCTGATGCTATCTGGAGGGTCACACCTCTAAGTATGGTTACCTTGTGGATTTGGGTGTTGTTCCCAATGTATGACTTTTGGAAAAGATTTTTAAGCCAAAAATGACAAGATTTCAAATGTAAAACCAGTGAGATGTGGGATGAAGGGCTTTCCCCTAAACCCTGTGTCTACAGTTTAGCCCCACAGGAGATATATGGTGGAAGAAGAGAACCATACCTACACATGCACACACACACACACACACACACACACACACACACACACACACAGAGAGAGAGAGAGAGAGAGAGAGAGAGAGAGAGAGAGAGAGAGGACTTGTGGCAGGTACAATGCTGGGCGCTGAGCTGGGTTTCTCTTCCGTCCAGCATCTACTGCTCCCCAGTGAACACTTCATAAACATTTGGTGACAGAGTCTCCACGATTGAACACACTGTGTGTAAGAAGAGCCTCCTAATTGCTGGCAGCTACTCCTCCAATTTTCACAGGCTCATTCTGACTCAGATAAATGTGCATCCAAATTCTAGTTGAATATGGCAAGTTTCTTTGGCTCTCTGAATTCCATTTACTTTATGTATAAAAATAGAAAGCCTTTTCTCTCTTACTGTCAAGGATGAGCCAAAGTGACCTTTCCTTTCATTGAGAGAGCTTAACAGGAGTCCTGGTTCTCAGAGACTGATCAACAAGGGATACTCATCTAAATTTCGTGTCTTTTCAGGATCTTGTTGTTCTGGTGGATTGCAGAGATTGGTATACACAGGGGCTGAAAGCTGATTGAAGCAATTGATCAGCTTACCTAATTTGCCATTATAAGTTGCATGATGGTCAGCAAGATGGCTCGGTGCATAAAGACACTTGCCACTAAGACCGACAACTTGAATTTGGTCCTTGAGAGTTACAAGGTGCAAAATGAGAATGTACTCTGACAAGTTGGTCTCTGTCTGATTTCCACACTTGCCTGCACACACCCACACATGCAATCTCTCTCTCTCTCTCTTACACACACACACACACACACACACACACACACGTATATGTTAGAATCCTAAAGTTGTATGATCTTGGATCAATTCATTTCCAAAATGTTTTTTATCGCTATAATGAAGATGCCCATAGTTACTTCATAGGGATGCTATGAAGATCAGATAATAATGTAACATAATATTTAAGACTGAAAATATAACTCCTGGTGAATATCATTTGTTACAATGGATCATTGTGTTTGATGCATAAGTCAGATCAAATAGATATGGAAAGGAGAAGAAGTAACTTTTGATTTGTTATGGAGGAAATGAAAGACAACGGATGGCACAGCTTAGCAAGAGGACATATTAATAGCGCCATACTGTCTCTAAAGGAGACTCAGTCTTTCGTGCCTTCAACTTAACAGGCCAGAAGTAGGTGGGAGCAGGAAGAGATGGCAAACCTTTTCTAATAGACGAGGTAGTGACCATTTCAAGCTTATGGGTCACAGTCAGACTCTGCCCATGGTCTTTCTGTGTTCTTTTTGTTTTTTTAACTTCTTCTCTCATTCATTACATGCCAACCTCAGTTTCCCTTTCCTTCACTCCTCCAGTCCTTGCCCCCCACCTTCGCTTTCCCACAAATCAAAGAAAAAAAAAAGAGCAGGCCTTCCAGGTATACCCACTGACAAGCCTAACAAGACTGGGCACAAACCTTCATATTAGGGCTAGATGAGGCAATACAGCAGGAGAAAAAGGAACCCAAAAGCAGTCAACAGAGTCAGAAACAGCCCTACTTTCATTGTTGGGAGTCCTGTAAGAACACCAAGCTACACAACTATAAAGTAGAAATGGAGGACCTCATTCAGACCCACACAGGGTCTGTGTTTTCCACTTCAGTCCATGTAAGCCCACACGAGCCCTGCTTACTTGATTCTGTGGGTCGTGTTCTCATGGTGCCCTCAACCCCCCTGGCTTATACAATTCTTCCTCCTCCTCTTCTATGGGGTTCCCCTGTCTATCCATGTTCTTTGAAACAAATGATAACATTTCAAAAAATTACAAAAATAATTGGTTCATTGGCAAGGACTGCTAATCCCTGATAAGGTTAATAACTATATTTTATGGACATTTAAAGAAAGATATAGTGAGTTGTTGAGTTTCAAGTTTAAAGTTCCCTCTATATGCTAATAAAGGACAAGTAGAGAGAAGCAGAATGGGCAGGTAGACTCCTTGCCAAAACCACAGAGGAATGGAAGGAAGGAAGAGCCAGTGTCGGGGTCTACATGCCACTGAAACATTTATTTAGTCCCTGTGTGGATAGTTGGGGCTTCTTCTTCATAAAAACAATAGGAAATACGTTGGGCCAGAGGTGCATGCCACTGTGGGAAGGCAATCCTCCCCGGGCCTGCTATGTTTCTGAATCCAAGAGTGAGGTGCTTTCTGGTCCTTGCTCTTGGGCTGTCTTTCTAAAGGTGGTGGTGTGTGAACAGTCACATGAGACAGTGTCTCCCTCTGGACAAGGGCTGGCTGTGCTTACTGGCCAGAATAAAAGATCTGGGTTCCCCCAGATGAATCTTTCTTCTCGTGACACCTCCCTTCCAGTCATGTGTACAAATTCCATCTGTCCTTTCTCACAACTCAGGAAAATGCCAGAAGCACCTCCGTGTCCTTTCTTTTACCCAGGGGCCTCGCAATACCTGTCAACACCCATAAAGCTGTCAGGCTCACTTCCGAGCTTGAAGTGGGAAAAGGATCACACCAAGTTTTTTAAAAACGTTCTTGGCAGTTTAATACATGTATATAATGAATTTTAGCCATTTTCACCCTGTCACCTCTCATCCTCTTTCCCTCTCTCACCGAACCCCTCATCTTCCTAACAGGGCCCCCTCCTACATTCATTGAGTTTTAATGTGATTTCTTGAAGGAACATGAGTGAGAGGGTATTCACTGTGGTGTGGGCAACTTATCCATGACTACACCACTGAATAAAATGATAACCCCCTCTTCAGCAGCTATCAATACTAATAGTTTCCTAGGAAGGGGCGGGACATTTGTGGGTCCCTCCCCAATCCGTGATGGGGTGTTGATAGCCCCCTCTTGTGCAGGTGACCACAGCTGCAGAGAAATCCTGGATGGGAACAGCCGTGCCACATGCAGAAGTCATCATTGCAACCCATCTTCGCACGAGGCTAGCCATCCTTCGCTCCCCTCTTCCTGAGCCGTGGAGGAGGTGATACGGATGTTCTACTTAGGGCTGAGCATTTCACTGACACCGCCTCACTGGTTTGATCAGACGCAAGTCTCTCCGTTAATGGTTGCCTGCTGTAATAAGACGTTTCTTGGAGGAAGGCTGCTGAGAGCGGCATTAATCTGTGCGTGTAAACATGGGAATTTAAAAGGTCGCTTGACAGTGAAGCGAACGAGGAAGACGGAGCAAAAGCAGCAAGAGAACTAGAAGACGTTTTCTTAAAACTCACCTGAGAAGAGGCTGGAAGATAGCTTAATAGTTAAGAGCCCTTGTTGTTCTTGCATAGGACCCGTGTCCCGTTCCCAACACCTACATGGTGGCTAACAACCAACCTTTATTCCAGTTCTAGGGAATTTGACCCCTTCTTCTGACCTCCACCAGCACCAGGCACACATGTGGTACACATACATGCATGCAGATAAAACAGTCATATGTGTAAAGTAAACAAATCTTTGGGAGTTGCCTGAAAAAAATGTAAATAAAAAGACGTAAAAGAAACCCGCTGTATACCCTCATACCAAGCATCTTATGGGATGCCGTGGATACAAAAAACTTTCACGTATCAGTTGTAAATAAATAAGATAAATAAATAGAAACATCACAGACGTTCAAGAGCAATGTACACTGAAACAAGGAAGGGAATGGTAAGGGATGTATTAGCAACTTTTCTCCCTGCCGTGACAAGGTGCAATTTAAGGGACCTGGGGAGAGGGAACCTCAGTAGAGGAATTGCCTCTCTCAGATTGGCCTGTAGAGAAGTCTGGCAAGTATTTTCTTGATGAATGATTACTACAGGTGGACCCAGCCCACTGTAGGCGGTGCTGTCCCTAGGCAGGTGGTCCTGGGTCGTATAAGAAGGCAGACTGATCAAGGCCTGGGGATGGATCGATCGAGCATAAGTAGATCCTTTGGGATCGCTGCTTTAGTTCCAGTTTCCAGGTTCCTGCTTTTAGGTCCTTCCCTGTTTTCTCTCAGCGATGGGATGGGAGCCGGCAGGTGTAAGATGAAATGAAGCTTTCCTTTTCCTTGACTTGCTTTTGGTCATGTGCTTGTCACAGCAACAACGTGTGGTTAACATCGGGGGAGAGGATTTCGCTTTCCTCAGTTGAATGATACAGTCCGTCATGTCAGGGAAGCCATGGCAGAACTCAGGGAAGCCAGAGCACACAGCCTTTTCATTGCCTGTTCAGTGGAGCAGGAAGCAGGAAGCAGAGAGCTGGCACTCAGCTTGAGCTCCCCCGCACCCTGTTTCCATCTTTCATTCTATCCAAGCCCTCAGTCCAGAGTATGGCACCACACACATTCAGGGCGGATCCTTTTCCTTCCGTTAGTCCCCTCAAAAGAACCCTCACAGACACACCCAGGGATGCGCCTTAATTTCTTAGGTGATTCTCAATGCAGTCAAGCTGACGATAAGCATTAACAATCACAGATGGTCACCAGTGACTAATGCAGCCTCCAGGGGAGGTCTGAATTAAATCATCACACTGTCAGCGCCCTTCCTCTAGATAGTTTGATGTTTTGCACACTAAAATTGTACCCACTTTTCAAAGAAGGGCCCCTCTGACACCCCTCATCCCGAAGCAATCTCATCTTCAAAACTCAGTATATTTATAGTTCACACACTAATGTTTTAATATAAAAGGGGATGTACATGTGTATACACACACACACACACACACACACACACAGAGGGGAGGCCATGTGAAGACAGAGAAAGATACTCACCAAAGAGAAAGCCACTCCATTCTATGAGCACCAGGCTCAGACTTCCAGCCTCGAGAACAAGGAGACATAAACAGTACAAAAAGAGCTCTGCCGTTTACACCAGGATCTGTGCGGCTTTGTTATCACAGCCCCAGTAAATTAGCGAGGTGCTGCATATTTCTCCCGTAAAAAAGTGGACTTCTTGAGGAAACCCTTTCTTCTCTGGAATGGTGACTTACATAGCGGTAATGGTTTGCCTTACCCTCTGTCTCCTCACCCTGGCTTCATAATGATGTTTGGACTTATTACATCAGACAGTATCCTTTCCAGTACACGTGATAAAAAAAAAAACCCGACTCAAACATGATAGAAATCTACTGGAATTTTAAGAATAGACCTAGTTTGAGGAACGCTTTGATTCATGGATTCAGATTCCATCAAGAGGGCCAGGGTCTAAGGCCTCGGGTCTTCCTTGCTATGCCAGGTCAACCTTAGACTCTCTGTAAGCTGCTGGGTGGCTGCCAAGAGAGTCCTGCTTGAATATTCTCAGCCAAAAAGAGTGTGAAGGAAGGACACAGTCCTGAGTATTCTCAGCACAGTTCCCCAAGTTGCATCTCCCTGTCCTGACAGCCCACTGCTGATCCAATCTGCGTGAGCAGTGGCTACAGTGTTCAGGTCTGGAAAGAAGCCAGAAATGGAGTCAGAAATCAGACACCCAGAGACTGAGTGGGAGAGATGACCCACAGGAAAATCGGCACAGAAAAAGGAACTTGTACCCTTGATGCCTGTTGGTTCCTATGTAGGACTAAAGTTCTCACGGAATTTGTAGCCTAGCCTCTTTCTTCTATGTCATAGCCCTCTGAATATAATAATAACAACCACCAAATGGAATTGAATGAATGCCAGATGTGGTAGCATCAGCGAAGGGTGAGAAGGCTGTAACCAGGACAAGGCTGCTCCTGGCTTCCTCTTGGCTCTACAGTAAGAAAGCAGACTGCAGTCTTATGACCTGGGCTTGCCCGGCAGAGGGAAGTGGTCCTCTTTCCCTCTCTTACAGATGCACACACAGGCAGCTTTGGTGAGATAGTAAATATTGACTTTGTAATAAGATTCTGTCAGAACACAAGGAGTAGTGAGGCAGAGATCAAATGATTGGGAAACAACCTGAGAACACAGGGCTGCTACCTTGAAAAAGCCTGTGCTCCACTCTGCCTGCAAAGGGGAAGTCCATCAGGTGGATTACAGAGCCACCTAGTGGACAAAGTACATCCATGCTAGTAGCATGGACTCCAGAGTGGTCCTAACGCTGGGAAAAGCAGTGTGCCCTCCTCATCAGAGAGTCTATTATCCTCCCTTGCCTCTACTTCCTTTCTTTTTCATCTTAGAAATGTTACTGAGAATAGAACTCTGCATGAATGGCTAGCCCGTATTGGAATGTCTTGTCTACTTTCTTGAGTTTGGGGAAAAGGAGAGATACTGATGTCGCAGAGATGGTGAAAAGCTTGCTTCTCTGTCAACCCTTCTCTTCCTAAGACTTTGAGGAAATGGCTCTATGAGAGATTTCAATGGCTTATTTTACACTTATTTTGTTCTTATTTAAGTAAATTTGTTTATATATATATATATCCCTTAACCATGCTATATATACATGTATGCATAATATATACGCATACATATATGGGTGTGTACATATATATGCATATATCACTTCCTTAATCACAAAAGATAAGACATATTTTAAGCAGGAAGTAATGAATGTTAGTACATCGGGGAATATTCCCCAATGTCTTAAGATGAGCATGAAATCATCTGCATGATTTACCATAAGTACCGATAGATACTTACAGATGCACAGCTGGGAATACAGACCCTGACTGTGGCTTTGACAGGCATCGCACTCACCTGTTCAAATAAGAGATCAGTTTCCAGACCTCCCTATCTTGGACACTCCAATCTGCAGAGATTTCTGCTCCTGGGGACATGAGACTTCAGTCTCCTGCCTTTCAATGGGTTCTTGCAGTGTTTGGAGAAAATGAGGCCAGTGGGTGAGGGTGAGAAGGTACTCTCCTTGGCAAGTGGGTACTCAGGATTCAAAACACAGCACAGGGGCTGCAATCTGTCAGCTTTTACTTTTAATGCACTGCTTAAATAGTATAAGGATTTTAAGTGATGCTGTATATAATTCAGCAAAAACTGATCAGTGTTAATTAGGGGCTGGTAATCTGTAGCTGAAAGAGGGACATTAGCTTCTGAGATGGCAATTGGGAAAAATGTCATATCTCAGAGGCAATTACTACAGCTATTGCTATGAGTGTGGGATAAAATTGTCCCCTTGGCGGTCCTGTAGTGTGTCCACTACAGTGCCTGATGTAGTGTCAGTAATAAATGTTAGATGGATGGATATTCTGCATATAATGGCTACACATAGTGCCATAAAGGAAGGAGGCTTGGGAGAGAAAGGGAGGAAGGAAGACTTGTGTAGAGTGTGCACATAAAAGGCTGGGAAGGGAGGAGATCGAGTGACCTTACAATTTCAGTGATTGGGATGTGTGTAAGAGAGGTGGACATAGAGGAGGGGAAAGGGAGGGGAAGAGAAGTAGGGGAAAGGAGGGGAGAAGAAAAGGGAAGGGTGGGGTCGGGAGAGGAAGGGAGAAGGGGGAGAAAGAGGAGGAAGGGAGGAGAGAGAGAGAGAACACAGAGAACAGTATGGATGGAATAAAAGCTTATAGAGCAGGGAGAAGAGGATCCACTCTATTAGGCTAAAGTTGAATTGACAATGATGTATATTAAAGGACAGTCCAACAGGTGATTGATGGTAAGGATTTAGGCATAAGAGGGAGTTGGTGTGGGAGACAGATTTGGAATTTTGTCATATGGAGGCAGGAATTGAATTTGTAAAATTAAATGAACTGCCTCAGAGGGTAGGATGTAAAGACAAAAACAGAACATGTAAATGTGTTTAGGGGAAGCTGCCCAACAAGGGCTGTGTGTGTGTGTGTGTGTGTGTGTGTGTGTGTGTGTGTGACAGAGAGAGAGAGAGAGAGAGAGAGAGAGAGAGAGAGAGAGAGAGAGACTGTGATGCTAGTGATGAACCCCACATTTCCTTACTGCTTTCTGACCTACGTATCCAGCCCCCCAAAATAGATTCTATTTATTTATTTATTTATTTATTTATTTTTGTTTTTTCAAGGCAGGGTTTCTCTGTGTAGTTTTAGTGCCTGTAACTAACTCTTGTAGACCAGCCTGGTCTCGAACTCACAGAGAGCCACATGCCTCTGCTTCCCGAGTGCTGGGATTAAAGGCATGCACCACCACAGTCTGGCTAGATTCTTAATGTTAGATGAACTCACATTTGTTAAGCTTCTCTGGTTGCTAGTCAAACTCTTATTTGATAAAATCTGGATGAAATTATTTGAGATTTGCTGTTATCATTTTCATAGAGTGTAGGATATAGAAGTCAAGGCCTTGAAAATGGTAGCCACTGCTCTCCAGCTAAGCTACATCTGCAACCCTTACTTTGCATTTTGCATGTAGACTATTATAAGATTGCTTATGTATATGGCGGAAAATCCATCCACCTGAGAGATCCAAGAGGAATAAAACATTTCCACTTCTCAGTCCCTTTATAACAACAAATTCTCAGCAGCTTTAAAATGCAAATAAAATAGCTGAAGTTTGATCTCAGTGTTATTCATAGCTGTGTACCTGTGGTTCTCAACCTGTGGGTCAAAAATTTGTTATGATTGATAACAGTAACTAAATGGCACTTATGAAATAGCAATGATGTACTTTTATACCTTTAGGAAGGTTGAGAACCACTGGTGTCTACTTTTCCCTTTCTTTTCCATTTTTGCTTTTGGGTTTATTTTGTACGATGAAGTTTAAACCTGTACATCAAATTCTAGCAAAGAAAGTCAGCCACAAAGAGACAATCAAAAGGGAAGTCCAACCCATTTCTATCTACTGCTGGGAGTCAGTAGAAGAGAAAAATCAAAGCGAGCGACCCAGACCAGCGATCTAGAGCCCTGAGAACAGCAAACGATGTAGGAACATACGGGACCCAGGGAACAGCTTCGGCCACATTCCCAGCATGGGAGGATTGTAACGTTGGCAATAATCGTTCCTCATTTCACTGCCTGGTAACATCTTCTCCTTGCACATTAAGAAAACAACTCTCTCCCAATAGAAACATACATCTAGAAATAGGAGGCTGGCTGGACAGAGGGCCGCTGGGGGAAGGTGCTGTCCTGAGTAATGATTCATCCAGCGGCTACTGGAGGACTTATTGAAGTAAACACAGAGAACTTTTCCCAGTGGAAGAAGAAACCAGTTCCTCTAACAAGAGTGTGTGTATGTATATGTGTGTGTGCATGTGTGTGTGTATGCACACATCTGTGTGTGTGTCTGCAAGCGTGTGTGTCCATGTTTTCTGTGTGTATCTGCTGGTCTGCCTGTGAGTGAGTCTGTGTGTCTGTGAGTGTTTTTTTGTGGGAGGGAGTCTGTTGGTATCTGTGTGCATCTGTATTTGTCTATGGCTGCGTGTGTTTGTGTGTGAATCTATATTTGTGTATCTGTGTATATGTGTGTGTTTCTGTGTGCTTTTGTATGAGTCTGTGTTTGTGTGTGCCTCTGTGCATGCATCAGTGTGTGTGCATGTGTGTAGTACTGGCATTCGTTTGGATAGGTAATGGAAACAACTGACTATCCCGTGATGCTGGAAATCTCGGGAAAACAATGCCCAGTGGAGTGGATACTCAGGGAAGCAGGACCCAGGTGCTTCCGTTTTGAAGGAAACACCCAACAACACCAAACACTGAAACCAGCATCCACCCATGGAGACACACAACAAAGACTGGTGATTCTTAAAACAAATTAAATTCTTAAAGTCTCACGACGTTTGTCTCTTCAGCTCATGACACTCTGCAAAGGAGGAGGCGCTGGCAAGCGATCATTTCATTTATTTCATTTGTGTTGAGTTTAGCCAATGACTGTAATAAAGTCATTTGCTTTGCTCCCCTGCAGTTACCCTGTGACTGCCCAAAGTAAACAGATTAGAACTATTTGTAGCTCAGAACACTTGAGTGGAAATGAGATATTGCCCAAGTAGTACAATTAAGATAAATATAGGCTTCATATGTAATGCAGGCCTTCAAAGTATGTGTTGCAACTTTTAACCCTCATGTTGTTCTTTAGCTGTTTTAACCTTCCCAAAACAAAGAAAATCTCAACGGTGAATCGGACTGAACTTGTTGTTAACAAGTTAGCAATAAGTAACCAAGCTGCTGCGCCAGGCACTCATTCTGATTCAAGCCGAACTGTACAAATCTAAAAAAGGCACGTTAACTAATAGGTAAATGCAGAGTATACTTAAAAAAAAAGTCTCTGCTATGAGGTGTGAACAGGTGAATTTATGAGTCAATTGAAAGGAATATCATAGTCCAGACCGATATTTTTAACTTTGAGTGTGTGTGTGTGTGTGTGTGTGTGTGTGTGTTTGGGTGCACAAGTGACACTGTATGTATGTTTAGGTCAGAGGACAATATTTGGAGGGTTGTCAGTCCTTGCCTTCCCACTCTGCTTTTGAATGACAAGTTTACAGAGATTCTTCTGCTTCTGCCTCCCGGCTAGGGGCTTGCTTGAGACTATGGGCATCTGCGCTACCATGTGCAGCTTTCAGGTGGGGCTTGGCAACCCAGGTCCTAACTTGGATGACCAGGTTTGACCAGCAATCATTTTTACCCACTGATCCACCTCCCCTGGCCAGATGGAAACTTAAAAAAAATGTTTTAAGATGTATTTTTTAATATTTTATTTTAATTGTGCGTGTGTGTGTCAGGAGGAGGTGTACATACAAGAGTAGGTGTCTCCAAAGGCTAGTGGTGTAGGCCCCTCTGGATCCATTCTGGAGCTACAATGCAGAAGGAGTGTGACAACTCTGGCCATCTGCAAGAACAGAATGTTCTCCAGCCCCAAGAGGGTTACCTTTACTGTCATAGATACCCCAAGCCTGGATAATAATTTATATGTAAACGAAAGGAAATGTACCTCTGGTACAAGAGGAAAGAAATTTGTAGCAAAATAACATTTAAAAATGGTAACCCCTTTGAACTAAATAGAAGGCTCAGTGATTAAAAACACTGGCTGCTCTTACGGAGGACCCAGATTCAATTTCCAGTACCCACGTGCAAGCTCACAGTTGCCTGTAACTCTAATCTCAGGGGATCTAACTTCCTCTTCTGACCTCCATAAGCACTGTACACAAACGGTGCACAGACCTAGTGGAGACAAAACACTCTTGCATGTAAAATAAAAATAAAGAGAAGAAAGCATTATTTCTCTTTTAGCAAAAACAAATGCTCTACTGTCTAAGTACAATGCATTAAAATTCACAGGCATTAGTTATATTCTCAACTGTAAATGGGAAACTTGGTGAGGGCCTCTTGGGGTATTGCTGCCAACTGGCTAACATTCTGCAACCACCATGATACCTTTATCTACACGTACCCATGCTTTGAGTTCACAGGGTATCAGATGAACTTCTCAGCATTTCTGCATTCCATTGATTCACAAGGCCTCAGGAAGCAGGTGCCATAAAAATCTTTGCCATACAGATGGATAAACAGGGCCGAGGGAAGACAGGAAGACACAGCCTCAAGATTCCAATGGGGGAACTGGGTTGTAAGCTCTTTATTTTCTCTTGACATGGGAGAATTTCCAATGCCGAGAGCTGAGTAGCATCCCAAGTATCTCAAGTACAGCCTGCTCATTGTCTTAGTGTGAACTGAGTTAAGGAAACCCATCTCTTGCTGCCTAGAGCAGAGGCCAGCCTTCTGCTTCAGTGCGTCTGCTTGGGGCTTTGCCTTCGCCTAGGCCGCAGGTCTCCACGGCCAGTTGAGAAGTACAGAGCCGGGCCCTCATCTGAACACAGCACCTTCCTGTGTGTTGCCCTTTTCAGATCCTCAAAGACATTTCACAGAGGTGATTCTTAATCCTCGGGTCAAGGAAAAGGACAAAGAAGTCACATTCTCACCGTTTAACAGAAAGTATAAAGCATTCTTCTTTCAAAGCCATCGGATGTATCAGGGTCAGAGCCAAGGATTCCACAGCCTGCAGAAACACTGTGTACACCTGCTTCACATTCTCATAGGGGAAGCTACACTGCTGCCGGGCCCAGAGGGATTTTCCTGGATCTCATTAAAATAACATCGCTCTAGGTGATGTAGAACAACACCAGGAAGGTTTGAGGTTCATGATGTCGGGAGATCTAAAACAAAATCAGAGGGAGAATCATATGCTTAGCTTCAGAACTGGAGCAGAATCCATCAGCCTAACCCTCTCAGAGACAGCTGTTTTTCTGACTTGTGGTAAAACACGTGGGAGGTGATCCAAAATTTTATTTCATTTATTAGGCAAATATTACATACACTTTTTTCCCGAGCTTCCATTGGGCTTGAACGTTGATGATATGACAGTGTGAACCCTGTTCAAATGTTGTCATGTCTTTGGAATTTCAGGCTTATTCTCTGGATAAAAGGATGGCTGCATTCACCATGAGTTGTGCCACCATAGAGCAAACACATCATATCCCCAAGTGACCTACAGGGACAGCACTGACCTCCCTGGCTAGCTGGAATCTCTTGTAAAAACACTTATTTTTTGACAGTTTCATCCATCTATGTAACGATTTTTAGTCCTTTTAATCCCCCAATCCCTCTTCCTCTTCCAGTGGAGCTCTTTTTCTCAAGAAGTCCCCACCCTACTGTCACGCCTTTCTTTTGTGTGTGACTCACTGGGTTTGATTAGTTTAAGTAGAATTTCTTGCCTAAGCAAGATTAGAGCAAAGATAGCTTATGAGTGCCTACACCACTGAAGAGAATGAGACCCCTCCCAGAACTGTGAACTGTCAATCACGCTCTAGGAAGGTCTGGAGCCTGGGATATGCACATGACATATCTAGTACAATACCTGGCATATGACAGATGCATGTTGGTTTCTCTCACATGACATTTTCAATGCCTCCTTATTTGAAGTCATGCATACCAATGGTGACATGTATTCATCTTTCTTTTTCATCTTGTCATTAAAGCTAAGTCAAGTTGGTAAGCAGTTGAGTTTATCATTCAACTGGGAATTGATGCCACTGATGAATTTGCATCTTTAATTCTTTTTTTAATTTATTTATTTATTAAAGATTTCTGTCTCTTCCCCGCCACCGCCTCCCATTTCCCTCCCCCCTCCCCCAATCAAGTCCCCCTTTCTCGTCAGCCCAAAGAGCAATCAGGGTTCCCTGCCCTGCGGGAAGTCCAAGGAACCCCCAACTCCATCCAGGTCTAGTAAGGTGAGCATCCAAACTGCCTAGGCTCCCCCAAAGCCAGTACATGCAGTAGGATCAAAAACCCATTGCCATTGTTCTTGAGTTCTCAGTAGCGGACAATGAGGCATCTTTAATTCTTAATAAAGGATGTAGGGGTCCAGACTATGGTGACATAGCCCCTGCCCTGGATCAATGCACTCAGACTTTCTTCCTTAGGATTGCTTTGTTTATTAGACTTTCAGAAGGATGTGACCTCCTCAAGGCAGATATAAGTGTTTTCGCCTGTATCCTCTCAGACTCTACCACATGTTAGCCTCCCAGTAAACACTTGTTAGCCATTGATTTGATGCCAAGAAACTAAGAGTTATTTGTCCGTAAAAGTAATTGATATAGACTTTGAGATCTCCAATATATTTGGCTATAAAAATCACCTTTAATCACTGAGATTTTAATTCTAGGCACAGAATGTTTTAATATCTTCTGAATAGATCCTATAACATAAGATACACAAGAGGGTGGTAAATCAGAGGAGAAAAATAAGGGCAAATGAGAGAGAGATAAGTAAAGAACAAGAGAGGAAAAATAATGTGCTTCAAGGCTCTTCACTGATGTCTTTCAATACTGCATTTTTTGACTAAGAGCTTTAAGTTATAAGTTTTTTACTAATATGCTTTAAGTTAAAAGCATATAAATGCAGCCATTGATATTTATTGATATACCAAGATGCTTCCAAAAAATGGTAGTATAACTTGGGATATAATTCACCAATGGCAGGTGTTTTCCATGGCATGGAAAATGGTAGAGCACTGGAACAGAAAGAACAGACTTCTGAAATTAATTATGACCCTACAGTAATTTGTATGCTTCTATTCAAGCTGATTAACCTCCATGAGCTGCAAATTCTTTTTTTTTTTCCTCTGAGGAGGTTTATTGTAAGAAGGGAAAGAAGGGACAGAGAAAGGGGGGCAGAGAGGGAGACTAGCTGCAAATTCTTGATTTTTACAATTGGGTTTATTAATTTCCTCCTGAAAATTGTTTTGGTTCCAGCAATAATGGTGTAAGACTCAAAAGAAGTTCCCAGGGTCTGGGGCGATGGCTCAGTTGGTAACTACAGAAGCATCATGTGGTAGTTTGAATGTGAATGGCTCCCATAGGCTCCCATATTTGAATGCTTGGTCCCCAGTTGGTTGAACTGTTTGGGAAGGACTAGGATGTGATGTGTGGCTTTATTGGAGGAGGTGTGTTACTGGGGTTGGGCTTTGAGGTTTCAAAAGCTCAAGTCATTCCCTGTTCTTTTTCTGACTCATGGTTGTGACTCAAGATATAAGCTCTCAGCTACTACTCCAACACCATGTCTGCAGGACTACTGCATGCTCACGGCCATGATGATCATGAAATCACCGTCTGAAACTGGAAACCCCAACAAACACTTCCATAAATTTCTTTGGTCCTGGTGATTTGTCACAACAATTGAAAAGTAACCAAGACACATGAAGACCTGAAGTTGAATTCTAAGCACCTATATAAAAAGCTCATCACAGGTATACCCACCTGTGATCTCAGTGCTGAGAAGGCAGAATGAAGCAGATCCCAGGAGCTCACTGGCCAAATAACCTAGCTGAATTGATGAGCTCAGGTTCAGTGAGAGACCCTATCTCAGAAATAAGGTGGAGAACCAATTGGGAGATGGCATCCAACATCGATCTCTGATTACCACATGCGCACGCACACACACACACACACACACACACACACACACACACACACACACAGAAACACAGAAACATGCACACATACACAGAGAAATACAAACACAGTCTTCAAAATTAGGTTCTAGTATTTATTAGCATAACAACTGTGAGCTTCATTCTTCTTGTGAATGAATAGGTGCTCTTATTCTTTAAAAATATTTTATTAACACTTTGAGAATTTTATACACTGTATTTTGATCATACTATCCCTCCCAGTTCCTCCATACCCAACCAACTTTAGAAACACAGTACTTTAAGCATCCTGAGTTTAATTAGTATTGCCTCCATACTTACATCTACCTATATGAGTTCATATATCCAGTGCACAATGCCTGTCTGCGCATTATGCACTACCATACAGTTTGCGAGCTTTGGGCAAGGGGCTGGAAATTGAAACAAACAAAGACACACAGACAGACAGAGACACAGACCTCTAGTCACTGGTAAGAAGCCCCTTATTCAATAGCACCATGGAGGCTTATATACCCAACAGTCAGGTGGGCTAACAGATAAAAACCTTATCCTCTGATTCTCAAGGCCTAGGCAACAGTGCTTGTGAAGCAGAGCTGGTAAACAACTTTGACACAGCTTTCAGTAACTCAAATCAGAAGGAAAGTAAAGATCTCTAGCAGGGAAGAGCAGCTGGAGACCAGGACTCCAAATGGTTCCAACATATATTCAACTGCCCAATTGTGTCCAGAAAGCACTGTTTCCTTATAATCATCCACTGCTCTAAATCTTACAATCTTTTGACTTCCTCTTCTACAATGATCCCTCAGTTTTGAGGGGAGGGTTATGATATAGATGTCCCATTTAGGACTGAGCACCCCACAGTATCGTATTCTCTGTATTTCTAGACAAGACCTCTAGCAATGGAAGATATGGAACCTGAACTGGCCATCTCCTTTAACCAGGCAAGACTTCCAGCAGAAGAACTGGGACACCAACCCAGCCGCAAAACCTTTGACCTACAATTTGTCCTGCCTACAAGATGTGCAGGGTAAGGGAGGAGGAGAAATTGTGGGAGTGATCAACCACTGACTGATCCAGCTTGAGACCCATACCATGAGAGGGAGCCCATCCCTGATACTTCCTGGGGTACCAGAACCAGAGTCTGGGTAGTCCAGAGACCTAGAATAGAACTAAACATAAAAACTGGCAAAAAAAAAAGTCAATGATATGAGTCCTAATGATATTCTGTTATACTCAAAGATTGGCGATCTATGAGTATAGTATCATATCGTATAGTATGAGTATACTGTTGTATAGTATAGTATATAGTATTATAGCATACAGTAAATATATTATGTTTATAATACATTATATCAAGTATATAGTATTGTATATGGGCATTGTATATGTATAGTATGTATAGCCTAGTACAGTATGAGTCTAGTATTGTAAAGTGTAGTATAGTACAGTACAGTATAGTATAGTATAGGTGACTCATAGGTCATCAGAGCAGCTTCACTCAGAAATTATGGTAGCAGATTCAGAGACCCACAGCTGAGCATTAAACAGAGCTCAGGGAATCCTGAGGAAGTAGAAGAAGAAGGATTATAGGAGTCAAGAGGTCAAGGGCACTGCAAGAGAACCCACAGAATCAACTCACTTAGGTACATAGTGTCTCACAAGGACTGAAATATCTGGGGTGTCTGCATGGGACTGACCTAGGCCCTCTGCATATATGTGACAGTTGTGTGGCTTTGTCTTTTTTTGGGACTCCTAGAGAGAGCAAGGACTATCTTTGACTCTGTTGTCTGCTTTTGGAACCATTTCCTCCTATGGGGGTGCCTTGTCCAGACTTAATAGAAGCTATGTACCTAGTCTCATTTAAACTTGATATACCATATTAGGTTGATATCCATGGGAGGCCCGTCCTTTTCTAAAGAGAAACAGAGGAAGAAGAGGTGTGGATAGGGGGGTGGAAGAGGAGAGATAGGGAGGAGGGTCTGAAAGGAGATGAGGGAGGGGAAACTGCAGTCAGGGTGTAAAAAATAAACAAAAATACAAAAAAAATAAAACCAAAGACACATCATTAGAAGTCAATTTATTATTGTGTCCCTTCAGCAGAGTATGTTCTTCTTTGGAGTCTGTCTTATCAAGCCACAGGTCCTTGGTCCTGATAACAGTGACAAGTATGAGTTCCATATTTAGAAAGAGTCTTAAATCCCATCAGAAAGTGGTTGGTTATTCCCAAGACATTCATGCCACTTACCAGGCAGGTTAGATAGAGGTGGTTGTAAGCTGTACCAATGTGGATGCTTGAAATTGAACTTGGGCCCTCTCGAAGAACAGAAAATGCTTTTCAATTTTTTTTTATTGATTTTATTGAACTACATATTTTTTCTCTGCTCCCCTCCCTTCCTGTCCCCTTCCTTTCAACCCTCTCCCATGGTTCCCATGCTCCCAATTCACTTAGGAGATATTGTCTTTTTCTACTCCTCATGTAGATTAGATCCATGTATGTCTCTCTTAGGGTCCTCATTGTTGTCTAGGTTCTCTGGGATTGTGAATTCTAGGCTTATTTTCTTGGCTTCATGTCTGAAGATACTATAGAGGAAATAGACTCATTGGTCAAAGAAAACATTAAATCTAACAAAAGCTTAACACAAAATATCCAGCACATATGGGACACCATGAAAAGACCAAACCTAAGAATAACAGGTATAGAAGGAGAAGAAATCCAACTCAAAAGCACAGAAAATATATTTAACAAAATCATAAAATAAAACTTTCCCAGCCTAAAGAAAGATATGCCTATGAAGATGCAAGAAGCTTACAGAATACCAATAGACTGGATCAAAAAAAATTCCTTTGCCACATAATAATCAAAACACTAAACATACAGAGTAAAGAAAGAATAGTAAGAGCTGCAAAGAAAAAAGGCCAAGTAACATATAAAGACAGACCTCTCAGAATTACACCTGACTTCTCAATGGAAACAATGAGAGCCAGAAGGTCCTGGTCAAGCATTATGCAGACATTAAGAGACCACGGATGCCAGCCCATACTACTGTACCCAGCAAAACTGTCAATCACTATAGAAGGACAGAAGAGCAAACGCTATTAACCACTGAGCCATCTCTTTAGCCCCTTAGGCTGTGTTTTCATATAACAAAAGCTAATGTGATTATGTAAGTTGGTCTAAACATTAAAGCAAGTTCTCGTTTAGCACAGCTTCTCCCAACTTTTCTTGCCTCTTAAAAGGCTCTGTCTAGATTGCCTTCTTGCTTTCAGTCAGTCCTCTCTCACTCCTGACTCAGCTCCTATTCCGCTTTTAGCTGGTTTTCTGGTTAGGACACTTTGCCTTGTTTGCTCGTAACCATTCTTTTACTTCTGTATTATGAATCAAGAGAGAAAACTGGTGTGGGTCATGCAAAATAAATTCTAATGTCAGTTCAAAGTAGATGATCAAATATAACTTCATCTAAATACCTCCACATGAGTGGGGATGCAGTTCAATCTTATTCGGAGCCACAGAAATGTTGAAGCCTTTTATGGGCAAAACCAAAACTAATTTAACCTATCAGGAGTATTATGATCTACACTATAGTCAGAATAGAGTATCATTAAATAATATGGAAAAAATTGAGCCTGGCTTAGGTACACCCTTGTGATAGAGCCAGACATAAGGCTTACTTACCCGAGAGGACACAGCACATAGGTAATCTGTCACCTGTTATTTAAGCTTACATAGAAGCTGGCTGTGGGAGCGGGTGGATTTCCTCATTCAGACCCAGGCAGGCTTGTCTGGAAGTGTCTCTAAGACTCCTTGTCCAGGGACAGCCTGGCCCCCTAAGCTTATGACAGGGACAAAGAAAAATAGAAAAATAGCCCCAAAGTGAAAGCCATAGTTCTCCTGAGAGCAGCTGGGAGGAGAATGTGACTCCAACAGACAGTATTGATTATCCCGTGGAATGAAAATGGCTGCAGTGGGAATGAGAGGCTGGAAGCTTAGTGTTTGAGACTCTTGATTGGAGACTCTAATGTGACTCTTCTTTCCCAGCAGATTTCTGTGGGTGCTGTCTGGCTGTGAGTTGAGGTCACCTTTATTTGCTCTCTCAATCAGGCTACTCCAGTTGCTTCTTTTGGTTGCTGTGTCTGAGTTGACGATGTTTTGCTGTCTGCTACTTCTATTATCTGTTTCTTGCTAATAATTTTTTAGTTCTGCTTGCTACATGCTTAATAAACTCATGAGAAGTTGGCTATTCTCTGGGTCCCAGTAAGGACTGCTGTGTAATGACTTCTCAAAGAATTACACTATGGCAAAAAAAAAAAAGTTCCCCCCCCCCAAATATTTAAGCAATAAACTTAGATATCACAGAACACCAAAACAAAGTATGTACCCTCAAAACCTGATTTAAATGAAAAAAAGGCAAAAGGAGTGTACTTTAAATCATCCTATTAAGAAATTCAACTTTAAAAAAAAAAACTCAATACAATACATGGAACAAAGTAAGTTGTACAGATGTCTAAGAGCTGGAATTCTTACTGGGTAAATTTTAATTCTTGGTAATTTAGGAACAAATTGCCTAATGAAGTCAAATTTGAGTAAAGTCAGTCATATCATACACTTTTATTTCAAACCCTGAGTATTAATACAATTCAGTTTGATCCTACTAAATTGAATGGTGTGTAGACAGCTCAGAGTGAAATGTAAAAGCATGTACCAGGACTTCTGCAAATGCTGTGGGAAGCCAGTGACCTAAAAGTGGTCAGGGCATCTCTAACACATAAGCAAGCAAGATGTTCCATTTGAAGCATTCCTTTGGGATGTGGGAGGATGCAGGTGTGGAGGGGACCTTGCATGTTTGGCAGGATTCCACTGCTTAAGAGCAGAGTAACAAGGATGAGATAATTGAGAACCACATCGCTTTGTTCAGTCCCAGGTGAGGTGTGCATGTTCCAACAGATAAAAGACTCACAGTAGAGCACTGCAAAATGAAACTCTTAACATTTTTAGAATTTAAATTCTGAGCTTCCAGTAATGATCGACTTGGGCATCATGAGTAAATGTCACACTCTTGGAAACACAGGACGCCCTGCTGTCTTATTAGGAAAGGACAAAGATCTGAACTGTCTGGCAATAGGAGACTGGCCAACTTAGCCTTCAAACACACAAGCAACAGAGTCATTGAAAAGGGTTCAGTAAGCCGGGCGGTGGTGGCGCACGCCTGTAATCCCAGCACTTGGGAGGCAGAGACAGGTGGATCTCTGTGAGTTCAAGGCCAGCCTGGTCTACCAAGGGAGTTCCAGGACAGGCTCCAAAGCTACAGAGAAACCCTGTCTCGAAAAACCAAAAAAAAAAAAAAAAAAAGGTTCAGTAAATCTCAGTGTTTGGTCTGTATCACAATGCCCTGAGTGCTTTTCTTTAATGAAACTTTGAAATCATTATGTTAAGCAAAAGCAGTCAGAACAAGCATCACATGCACGCTTCTAACTGTATAAAGTATCCTGAACAGAGAAATCCAGAACTGACTAGTGATTGTCAGGGAGGGGCAGGGTTTCTTCTGAGGGTTGGCCTAGCCTGTTTTCTATTGGTGTTATAATCTCCACGATCAAAAGCAACTCGGGGAGCCCAGTGTTAATTTCATCTTACAACTCACAGCCCATGAAGGGAAGCCAGGGTAGAAATTCATGGCAGGGATCTGGAGACAGGAACTGAAGCAGAGATCATGAACAGGACTTACTGGCTCGTTCTCCATGCCTCACTTAGATTGCTTTTCTATACGATGCATGACATCCGCCCAGGCTGGCACAAGTTTGAAAAGACTGATACGTAATTTTTCACCCTGTAAACTTTCTGAAGATTCAGTGTTAACTTCAGAAATCAACTAAGTTTATTTACACAAGGCAAGCCTGATTACTCAAGCTCACAAAAACGCAACACCTGAGTTTTAGAACCTAATGTGCTTAAGAAAGTATTTGTGCTTTTAAATTAGAACAGCTCTCTGGTTAATTAGTCCTCATTTGAGTAAGTAATCATTTTAATGTATTTGCACAAACACAGGACATTGTGCTCCATCTGCAGATGATGTGCTCATTAACTGGAGTGGGACGTGAGGCTCACGGCCAGGGGAATTATCTCTACTGTGATGCAGAAGCCACTCTCTTGCCACCAAAGCTCATGCTCCAGGGATATTTTTTTGGGGGGGCGGTGGGGAGAGTAACCATTCAGAGACATTCGTTTTTATACTTTTGACTAGAAACTCTGCAAACCCTTAAATGTCAATAATCTAATAACTAAAATTTCAATTTCCCTATTGCCTAGTTCTAAGGGTTTAATGAGGAAAGCAAACAGTTTAAAACACAAGGTGGATCTCTGTGAGTTCAAGGCCAGCCTGGTCTACAAGAGCTAGTGTTCCAGGATAGGCTTCAAAGCTACAGCAGAGAAACCCTGTCTTAAAAAAACAAAACCAACCCTCCCCCCCAAAAAAAACCAACCCAAGTAATTAAAAAAAGCTCCGTTCTAGTTTTTGCACCTGGCTGAGTAGGGGCAAGTCATGGATAGTAGAGAAAAAGTAACTGCCTACACCAGAGATTGGGTTTTATTTAGGTGCCTTGAAAATAAACAGGACATATGAGGGGGGGAGGGGAATAAGCTAATGGCAGGTCATTCTCATCTACCCATAAAAAGCACCACAAGCCAACTCTTCCTTATGATACTGCCAATAACAACTTGTCATTCCCACTCCACCAGAAACACAATTCTAAGTATAAAGACAAAAAAGGTTTGTTAATTCATATAAATATGAAGGGTACTTATGAAAAAGTACTTTTGGATTTTGCTTTTGATAGTGCATGTTTTAATTCTAAAGTTTGGGTTTTAAGACAAGCATGAAATGAGATAAACTGCTTGGGAAATTAAGCCTTTATTTTTAAAAATGTCTTGGGGTTTATAAAATGGAGAGCATGTAGTAACTAGCAGCTGGGGTTTGATGAACAATGAACAGGTTGGATGTTGGCACTGCTTGGGTGAACCTGCTTCTTGTATTTGATGTTGAAAGGAGGAATCTTCAAATATGGTCTCAATCTTTGTCACCTTTTCATTGACTCAGTATCCTTGAGAATATATAACTTCCGTAACTCATCTTTTTTTCAAAGGTCCAGATTTTTTTATTCGCATAAGGGAAGATGATATAATTTCAGAACTAAAGGTGCCCTTCTGAGCAGGCACTGTAATGTCAATTTAATAATTTTAAAGATAACGGACTGGGGTGATTTAACTGATAATGGCCCCACCAGTTTCACGTTTGAATGCTTGGGCCCCAGTGGAACTGTGGAGGAAGGATTAGCAAATGTGGCCTTGTTGATGTGTTGAATGCTTGGTCCCCAGTGGAACTGTGGAGGAAGGATTAGCAAATGTGGCCTTGTTGATGTGTTGAATGCTTGGGCCCCAGTGGAACTGTGGAGGAAGGATTAGCAAATGTGGCCTTGTTGATGTGTTGAATGCTTGGGCCCCAGTGGAACTGTGGAGGAAGGATTAGCAAATGTGGCCTTGTTGATGTGTTGAATGCTTGGGCCCCAGTGGAACTGTGGAGGAAGGATTAGCAAATGTGGCCTTGTTGATGTGTTGAATGCTTGGGCCCCAGTAGAACTGTGGAGGAAGGATTAGCAAATGTGGCCTTGTTGATGTGTTGAATGCTTGGTCCCCAGTGGAACTGTGGAGGAAGGATTAGCAAATGTGGCCTTGTTGATGTGTTGAATGCTTGGGCCTCAGTGGAACTGTGGAGGAAGGATTAGCAAATGTGGCCTTGTTGATGTGTTGAATGCTTGGTCCCCAGTGGAACTGTGGAGGAAGGATTAGCAAATGTGGCCTTGTTGATGTGTTGAATGCTTGGGCCCCAGTGGAACTGTGGAGGAAGGATTAGCAAATGTGGCCTTGTTGATGTGTTGAATGCTTGGGCCCCAGTGGAACTGTGGAGGAAGGATTAGCAAATGTGGCCTTGTTGATGAGCCCTGGGGTTGGGCTTTGAGGTTTCAGAAGCCCATAGCATTCCCAGTTTTGTTCTAATCCTCTCTTCGTGTCTACTTACAAAAAAGGATGTGGGTTCTCAGGTAGTGCTCCAGGCACCATGCCTATCTGCCTGTATGGTGTTTCTTGCTGTGATGGTCAAGGACTCTCTGTAACTGCGGGCCTCCAACAAACTCTTTCTTCTCTAAGTTGCCTTGGTCTTGTACTTTGTCTCCGCAACAGGACAGCTGACCTTAATTGGCTTTGGAGCATAGTTGAGTACAACTATGACGTATGATTAAGAATACACACTTAGATAATGCTAATTATATATTATTTTCAGTCTGCCCAAACTCTTCATTAGAAACATTCTTCAAAAATATAATATATAAAATATTTGATGACAGTCTTTTAATTTATGCATTTCTAACCAGGAGTGGTGGCACAGGCCTATAATCCTTCATAAGATCCAGTTAAAAAAGGAGGGGGAAAAAAAAAACTTTAAGAGTCCTCCATATCTCCCGACATTATAGGACCCAGCCCTTCTCTACTATTCTCTTTTATCTGACAATGGTCCTGCTTCACTTTCTCCATTTATTCTACAATAAACATCTGACAGTTTTCTTTCTAAGTATTACTTAGTTCATCTAACACAATGAACTCCTGTTCTATCCAGTTCTACCCACAAATGACATATCATTGATACCAACATTCCTTATATAAATGTATAAAAATGTTATTATGAAACTCATCATTTTGTAAATTTTCTGATTTCAAAAGATGAGCAAACTTTGTGCCACACATGAAGAATGACGTTTGTCTACAAACCTAGTATGGCTCAAGGCAATACAGAATTATAGCAAAGATGTAAAATATGCATGTAGACCATAGGTATAATTAACCAACCACATGTTAAATAAGACTTTGGACTTATTACTCTACTCACTGAGTATAAGACCAACAGTGAGGTGTAAAATGTGTCAATCTGTTACACTCATAGTGGCTTTCAACTATTCAAATGGTGAACTTTAAGCTATGGTAAATGCTCAACAAAAAGACTGTCACATACTTTAAACATGTTATATCAAATTTTAACATATACATAAACATGGTTACATTATAATTAATATGTGTTGATTTTATTTAGTTTCATGAGATATCATTATATAATTAATGTGCTAAGGAAATTGTTAAACCATGTATCTGATGCAATTCCACTATGTAGCCATTGAAATAGAAAAATAATTAAAGGTTACACATCTTATTATGTTGGTAACTGCTTTGTTGAGCATTGGAATAAACTGTATGCCAGTAGCACACAAATGCATTTAAATAAAACATAGCCAACACCACCACAAAACCATAGAATGATTTAAATAAAAAAAGATTTTGATGAAGGGATCAAATAATAAAACGATTAGATCTACTTGGGGAATTGGGTAACAGTGGGTTAAATTCAACCAAGTGTGAGATAATTTCTCAAGCATTACCCTATTCACTATAAAAAGCAACATATTAACAAAAGACATTCACAAATTTGCCTCAATAATAACTATGTAAATTGAACTAAAATTATGTGTTAGGAGTTGAAGGTCAGCCTGGGCTTCAAGAGATCCTGCCTCAACATTCAACTCCACAGCAAACAAAGTAACCAGAGAAGGGGGAGGGGACTGTGCAAAGACTGGAGACAAGCTTCCAAAACAATAGGTTGAGTATGAAAATGTGCCTGAAACTCACCATCAGTATCTAAACCCAGAAGAGCAAGAACAAAGAACGACCATGTGTATGCGGCTCCTTTTCTACTCGACAACCCTCTCTAAAGTAAAGCACGCTAGGCTAGCACTTGTCTTTTGGCTGCTGGCCTCCTCTTATAAAAACAGATTAGATTTTACTTTCCATCCCATCCTTGCTCAAAACTACTACTGAATACTGTCCAGAATCTGAGCTGTTTTAAAGCCACGAGTTCACACACAAGATATATAGCATTTTCCTACAGATTCTCTTACCAGATACTATAATGATACAAACCAAGGGAGTTTAAAATCAGGAACTAACACTGTCATTTGAAGTAAAACTGGTTCTCATTTCATGTTTGTTTGGTTCAATACTAGATGATTTCTATTTTTAAATTGGCTTAAATCATGAGTCAAAATCAAACCCTAAAAAAAAAGACAAGAGCAGTAGTTTAGTGAAAATAAACACAACAGCAGAGTTAATTGAGAAAAAATTTAATAAGCATCAAATTCACTATACATTGATAACTGCAATACTGAAATTGTGAAATTTTAAATATTTTTTCTCAAAAAAAAAAACTTAAAGATTTCTTCTTCCTGGGACATGTGGACAGAACTAAGCATCATGTGGCCAGTCCAGATTAGTTGACATTAATGTCTAAACAGCTGTTCACATTTCATCTCCACGAGGTAGACTGTGAACTGCTTGTATCTCTGAATTTCAGCACAGATTTCACGAGACAATTTATAGGAATGTCAAATATTTGAAGTGCAAACTCAGAAAGCTCTGCGCTGGGATTCTGTTTTGTTCAGCTTTACTTCAGTGCACTTAACTTGAGGATACAGCAAGTATTTTCTCTCCTAATTCCTTGGAAAAATACTTCTGCAATAAGACTTGTTACTTCTTTACTGTAACTGGGTTGTTTTTTGAGAAAGATTATCAGCTTTGTGGTTGGTTTCACGGTTGGTAAAAATCTATCAAAAACATCATAATATAATTTGTAAGGAAAAGAGTTCTTTGTCAAGGGCTGCAGGATCAGGAAAGAAACTGTACTTCTTAGCTGTAAAAGAACAAACACACAGAGCTAGTTGTCTGCAGAAGACCCCACACAAGGCTCAACTGTCCTCTACAGACAAGCAAAGACTCGTCCACCCCTGCTGCCTCCAGGCTCCCGGTAATCAGCAAGGGCTGCACTGCAGGAGTTCGCTGGTCCAATTTGAAGAGTCCAATGTCCTTTTTGTGAATTCGGCCCATTGATATCCACATCCCAGACAAATCAGTTCAAAAGACGGAAATCAGGGCAAAGACTCCATACAATAAAGCACAAGGATATGCCACTAAAAGTTGTTGTCCGTCCATGGCTAATGCAGAAATAAAAATTTTGGAAGCAGAAAAACTACACCAGCCAATAATCGTTGCAGTGAGAAGAATTCCTACCATTCCTCTGCAGCGGGAAAAAACAAACAAAAAACATGGGAAAGATGAGTAAGATTAGATACTGAAAACCAATCTAAACTACAGCTATACCCTATTGTGAAGGGAGGGATTTTTAATTCATTGTTTTGCAGAAGAGGCACAAAAGCAGCCCCACACTACCACAGATTATGCATTTGTGGAAACCACAAGGCTTAGCACAACTGGACAGCAATGGATAAGCCTCAAGACATTCTAAAATCCACACACAGACATACTATTTCGTCAAACTCAGAAATGTATTTGCACAGTGACTTCAAGAATACCCAACCATTTAATGTAGACAGTGTGATTGTCTTGCTCCTTTAGCTACTTCCCTGCTTTGGCACTACTGGTACTTGGGTTGGCTTTCTTTGCTGAAGGGTGGGTGCTTGGCATGGTTAGGATGCTCAATAGCTTTCGGGATCTCTCTCCACTCACATCAGCATTCCCTTTCCCCACTACTACATATGTGTTTCCTAATCATGTGTTCTCAAGAAGCCCAACTGCTTCAAGATTAACAGAGCCAGAACATCAAGCAAGCTAAACAGAATTTTCATATGAATGAACTGAACTTTTCCATGTGTTATTTAATGATCACAACTATTCACTTCATTGTTGCTATGGTATTGGTAAACACACAAGTAGTACAACTTTTGATCAAAGGTAAAACTGAGATAGTACAGAAGACTTCAAATCTCAATTTTACCTTCACTGTTACTCACCCAAAACACACAGAGCAGAGTTCAAATCTATATGAGGCACAATAGATAGGTTTTCTGTATTGGGGTTTTATCTCAAACTGAAGATGAAATAAATCGCACTACATAGAACTGGCCAACTAAATCTGAGTTTAAGATCAGTACTTACTGTAAAGAAAATACCACTGCAAAGCTGGAAAGCAGGATCATGGGAAGAAGACAATACCCCAGGACACTTGCCACACAACCAAATGAGACACCTGTCATACTCATTAAATTTAACAAACAAAACATTCCTAAACATCCAATTGCACTGATTCCATATACGTAGCCAAATTGGATTTTGCCAGCCTAAGGAAAAAGAAAATAGATTAGAATAAAAACTGTCATTTGGGTCTCATTTCACATTAAGTGATGCATGCATAAAATACTCAATTCAAAAGTATCAAAGTCTATAGAGGTGCATTGGAAGGGGACAAAGCAGACAGGTTCCACACTCTTCTATTTTAATAAAAAATTTGTTTCAATAGAATATATTCTGAGTATACTTTTTCTCCCTCCCAATCCTCCAAGATCCTCCCCACACTACTCTAACGCTTTCCCCTATCTTTACCTCTTTAAAACAAACAAACAAATATACAATACTTACATACACACAAACCCATAAAACCACAAAATTGGAAACCAAAATATTCAAGCTAAAGACCAACAAAAAGAAAAAAAAAAAGAACAAAAAACAAAAAAACCAAATCAAGCCAAAACAATGTCCAAGCACAGTTCTATGAGACAAAGTCTACAAAAATACTATTGAGTTCCTTTTGTGTTAGCCCTCTCTACTGCTGGGCATGGGCCATTCCCTGAAGTGGGCTAATATATCCAGTGAGAGTCTACTGGAAACGACTACATTTTCCCTTTCAGTTGAGTGTCAATTGCAGACAGCTTCTTGGTCAGGAGCAAAAGTCCATGTCCATTTCTCCCTCAGTGCTGGGACCCTGTCTGGCTTGAATCTGTGCAGGTCCTAACTTCAAATGCTTCTTAACTGTGATACATCACTTCCCAACACAGATATTTCACTTGTTGGCATTTAAGTGTGATATACAACTGAACAAATAAAAGGGGAAACAATCTAGGAAAAATGGAAGGCAGGGCCCAGAGAAGAGGGTGAGATAACCAGGTGAATACGATGGAAAAGAACCTTTTCCTTTTCATTGTTTTTCCAAATTCTACGTTGGATTCTACAGTCCTTTGATTAAAAACAAAAGCATACACCCTGGAAGTTCTACTTTTATAAAAGATACTATCTAGGCATGGTGGCAAAAACCTTTAATTCCCAGACTTAGGAGGCAGAAGTAGGCAGATCTCTGAGTTTAAGGCTAAGGTGATCTACATAGTGAGTTTCAGACCAGGCAGGATACAAATTACTGAATGGTTTTCAGATAGCAGTCATGAGCTAAATTACAACCTTCCCACATGAAAAAAAACTCTCATAAAAACAAGAGTGCAGAGAAATCCCAAACAGGATCTTTGCTATGTGAAACTTTTGGTACATAAAACTAAATCTTGAGGCCTTTGCTGGACGTGGTATTTACCTGTAAATATCTGATTAGGCTATGGTAGTTTAAAGAAGCTGAGTTCACTGACAAGTGAATTACTGGAGCAATAAACAATAAATTCTACCTTGGACAGTGCTCTTAGCTTTGCAAAATATTGTTGTATACCCCGTCCTTTATTTTGAGACAGGGTCTCACTCTAATCTAGACTGGTCTCAAAGTCAGAAATCCACCTGCCTCAGCCTCTCAAATGCTAAGATTACAGGTATAAGACTCATGCTCAGCTGCCTATGTTTTTTAGTTCAAAACAAGCTGGGTGTGGCAGCACATCAAAGCAACCCTGTTAGGCGAGTAGGTGGCACAGGGTTAGTATCCACAGAGGGATGTGAAGGACTCACTGCCAGGTCAAGGGCTAAGTTGAGTGCTGTGTCTAAGACCAGGTCTTCCAGCTACAGATACAATTTTCTATCACTTACATTTTTTAGCTCTTGTAATTCTGACTGAGTGAAAACAAATAGCAACTTTTTCTTTCAATGTACTTTAATATTCCTGGAGAACTTGGAAGTAGAGACAAAAACTTACCATTCTTTAATATTTTAATTCACTAGGAGTTAAAATGTACAGGAAAGCCATATAATAAAACACTGACCTAGGGCTAGACATTTGTTATGGTTAAGTTAAAATCTGACACAGCCTATAATCCCCTGGGAAGGGTTTCTCAATGACTGCTATCCACATCAGGTTAGCCTGTGGGCAAGTCTGTGGGGTAAAGAGGTTGGCATAACTGCCTGGCTTTGTGTTCTGAGCTGTGTAGAAAAGGTGAGCTGAGGGGCATGAATGCACCTATTTCTGTCTGCTCTAGACTGTGGATGGAATAGATTATCTGAAGTTGTGGGCATCCGACATTCAGGCAGTGATGAACGGACTGGAATTGAGAACGGAGCTAAAATGATCACTTCTGCTTTAAGGTCCCCAGCCCTAAGTCCTCTGGGTGTGTTACCACATGACGTAAGCAAGGTCCCCAGCCCTAAGCCTCTGGGTATGTTACCACATGACATAAACCAAATTAGGACAAGCTAAAACAATAAAACCACTACCTCTATTTTCTTTTAAAAGTGGAACAACAGTAAAAAAATATTGTCAATTTCTTAAATATAGGAAATTCTGATGTTTACTTTTTTCTTATTTTTCCCCCAAAACTGGACTACTTCTTACAAGACATTTTTTTTTTCTTTGAAACAGTACCTTATATGTAACCCAGCCTGGCCTAGAATTCATAATATTCCTGCTTCAGTCTCTCAAGGCTATGATAACAGCTGTTTTCTGTCTCCTACATTTGGCTAAAAAAAAAATGTTGTTGCATATGTTGCACAATACTTACTATTGATAGAGAACTAGGGAATTCGTATAAATTCAAGAAACTCAATATATCCTAAAACCTACCAAAGACTGAGTCCCAACATCTGGTAGAATATTTAGAATCCTTCTTTAGTCTTACCAGTAGCAGCGTGGCTCCAAAGGCAAGGCAGAACACCACAGGTCCTGCTAGGTCGGTCTCGTTCATAATGCTGCCGTCAGCCACTCTCAGGGGGTGCAGCACCGTCAGCGTTTTTTGCCAGATGTGATCAAAATTGATACCCAATTCTAAGATAAAGAGAAAAGAAGGAAGTCAGAATTTGTGGTATGTGTTTAGCAGTTTTATAAATTTACCTAAAAATTTTACATTTGAAAGCTCATTACTCCACAGTATCAAAGACAAATAGCTACTCTTTCTGTTTCAAAATAGTATTCAACACTGGACACTCCTGTTATGAATTTTAGGACTTGTGATGCTTTCTAGAATCAGTGCTGGAACACGACACAGGAACAAAGAGGGTGCAGCAATGGTCAATGATAGTTTACTCTCCTCTGGACCATTCTACATGCTGCTGATTCCACTGACGCCAAACCCCTGCTTTAGAAAGGATACGGGCATGGTAAAACAGACACACTGTACCTCATATTCAGAGTACAACACATGGACACAGCTAACAAAAGGATTCTTTACCTGGGGCTTCAGGAATACCCATGTACCCCATGGAAGCAGATACAATTATGCCCTAGGCATCTGTGTTCAGATTTCTACAATATTATTTGAGAACCACCATGTTTTATGCAATCAACAGTTCTATTAGTTTATTTCCACACAGAACTATAAATACAATTCTAATTGCATTCATATCTTCTAAGGGCAGAATATAATTAATAATCTGAATAAAAGCTGATGCTCACACTGTTATATTAAATATTACTTCTTCAAAGAAATGGTCCCTTTTGGCCCAATATAAACTCTCCTCTTAATAAGTTCCTGACTAAAGGCTAGCTACTGTTTTTCATAGAGAGGAAAAAATCTCCACCTCAGGCTTTGTTCACAAAACAACTGCAGACCAGGGCATACGCTGGGCACCTCGAGTCTCAAAATCCAACCTCTGAAATGCTCTGAAATTCAGAGCTGTGACACAATTAATGTCAAGCTGTTTTAAGCTAAGGATGGTATCAAGCATTTGTGAGGCCGAGGAAGGGGGACTGCTGCAAGTTTGAGGTTAGCCTTGGCCTCACAGCACAGTCCTGTCTCAGGGAAAACAAAGGGAGCGGGTAGCATTTCAGACCTTCCAATTAAGGATGCCAAACCAGTGACGTTTACAGAGATCCTGGAAAATTCTAACTACTTTAAAATGGAAAACATGTCTGGCCTCATGCTTTTCAGACAGCCTGAACCATTCCATCCTACCTTCTAACAAAGGAGGCTCTTCTTCAAAGCTGTCTCCGTAGAATTGCTGAGGTGCAGTCTGAGGATAGGCCTGGGTTGGCTGATAAATTTGCCCCGTGTATGTTTGCTGTGGCTGCATCATGTCTGGAGGGACAAATCGGCCTTGTTGCGAGTAGTCATAGCCAGCATATTGCCTGGATACAAAGAAAATTTGTAAGTTTTACTCTTAGTATTTGAACCAATTGACAGTATTCCCAGATTCTTTTTTTTTTTCTTGACAGCTAAAGAATACTCAGTCACTTCCAAACCTCCTTCTAGGATACCCACAGAGAAACAGTGCCGAGACCATGACTGGCAGATGGACAAGAAGGGTGTTCTTACAGAGAATCCTCTTATGGCCGTCAGCATTATGTCAGCATATAAGCACAACAACGATCACACTTTTAAACATCAGGATATCAACAAATAAAAACAAGTCAGGATTATTTTCTTCCCTTAGTGACACTAAGAGAATGTCACAATATATTCTGAAATAAATGTATGCTACAGATGATAAATGAAGGTCTGGGATAACAGACTTGACTATATTTTCCCAATTTGGATACAGATTAAATTATTCTTTCTTACACTTCATAGTATGATAGTTTGCAAATGAGAAAGCCTGTTTCAAACTGGGGGACAGGGACCCAAGCATGTTCTTTGTCACAGCGTTCTGAATATAACACAATGTCCTCAGGTCATCTTGTGTTTGAGTCGAGCTTTAAAATGTTCAAAATGACTGTACACTTGCTGCCTCACTGGATCTACACCAAATCCCAGGTCTTCAGGAAGAACTCTGCCCTGGCATTTCAGTGACTAGGACGGAACAGGACTGCACTAGAGAACTATCTGTGAATACCTGTCTTACCACATGTCCAGCATTTCAGTGGACTAATCTAATTATAGACTGAGTGGTATGAAGTTAAAATATTATTTTAAAGATATTTCAAAAAGAAAGTCCTAGAAATATTTAGTCAACTTATTTTTGATTATGTGGAATCTGTTACTGTAATAGCAAAAGGAGAGAAACAGCTGTATATAAATATAATGCAACATGTGCATAAGGAGTTACTATGGCATCTGTTGAAGTAATTTCATGTCTACTGATAAATAACAATCAAGAAATACTAAAAATACCACATATTATATACTTCATAGAAAATAAACATACTTTTTAAAAAATGTTTATTTATTTACTTATTATGTATACAATATTCTATCTGCGTGTATGCCTGCAGGCCAGAAGAGGGCACCAGACCTGATTACAGATGGTTGTGAGCCACCATGTGGTTGCTGGGAATTGAACTCAGGACCTCTGGAAGAGCAGGCAATGCTCTAAAACGCTCAGCCATTTCTCCAGCCCCCCCATACTTTTCTTACACTATCTCCAGAGTACACATGTGAACTTCTAACCACAGCTACTGTTAAGTAAAGAAACCTGGAACTAAAAAGATGCAGAGTGCCAAATTTTCATATAGACTGCTGTACCTTTAAATATGTTGGGCAGCATTTATTATTTATTGAGATTAGCTAGTGATATAATCCTGACTTGCTGGCAAGTTGTGCCCACCATGCAATAGTGAAATAACGGTTATGGGAATAACTATTTCTGATTGGATATGTGGTCTACACCACAGGCAGGATTTCATGTCTGGTACCATAAACTTGGTCAAAAGTCCATGGCTGGGAAGATCATAGGCTATAGGGGGAACCCAGTACTGTTCTTTTGTTGAAAGCCCATGCTATTAAATTACATTCTGAACATGTATGCTTATACCCATAGACTAGTGCTGCTCAGTTTCGGTGAGAGAAAGTTTTCTTTTGCAGTGAGTAGTGGTCAATGCAGAGACTCAGGACTAGTCGGAGTGCCAAGTGCAGAGAATACTGAACGCCCAGCTGTGGTCGCACCACCTAGATCAGTCTCCCATCACTCAAGGCTTAGAGAACTTCAGAGGACAGAAAGAATGTAAGACCCAGAACACATGGGAAAGCTGTGAAATGCTGACTTCTGGATGTGACCTGAATGTTGCACACATAAGCTGACAGTAGCTGGGGTTACCTGAACAAGCCTGTACAAATTCTACCACGGTCTGGGGAGGGGCCCCTAAGACTCCACCCTTGTTGGCTACTGGCAGCTGACAGCTCAGGGAATAGTCTTTTTTTTTTTTAAGGGCACACCCACCAGACAAGTTGTTCATGACCCATGTGCATATGCAGTACTAATTAGACTCTGGATGTTATTAATAACCATAAAAAAGAGGACACGCAGCTGGGAGAGAGACGACTAGCTGTTCCAAGGAGCCAGAGAAAAGTGGTGAATGGAGATGACCAGTACACACTGTACACGTGTAACAAGACTTTCAAAGAATAAAAAGGCTAAAATCTAAAAGTCAATTGGCTAATTCTAAAGTAAGCTACTGCGATAAGGAGGTCCACCTGAACTACTTCAAACGTCCTAAACACACCTTTTCAATGTGACTATGTGCAAAGCACTACTTAGTAAGTGCTTAACTGTCTCATATTAACTACAACTCTATGAAATGAGTCTATTGTTGTCCTTACTATAAAGCTATGTAAATTGAAATTTGGGTTAAAATAATTTGCCACTGTGGTGCCACAATTCGAAACCAGGTTATTTAATTCCAGTGGCCATCAACTCTTAATAACTAACAAACACCACTTCGCAATCCTTCTTTACACAGATTACTTCAAAGTTACATTCCAAATCTGCAGTTTCCCAGCTTTTCTGGAATGACAACATGCTGATATCTTCTGAGGGGCACACCCACTCACACAAGAACCACCTTTATCAGGGTTAGCTAGTTGAGCAAGGATAACAATTCTCTTTTCCTGAATTAGTATAATATGCGGTTGGGTTGATCTGTTAATATTTATCAGAGTCCATGACATCACAAGAAAATTTCCACACATATGTTTCTACAAGCTGACTAAATAGATTGTAGTTTATTCCTGGGGGGAAAGCAAGAAGGAGGGAAGGAGGAATACAAAAAGAACCCAGAGAATAGTATAGCTAGCAGTTCTAACTCTAGCAGTCTTAGAGTTCCTTCAGGAGCTTTAACTATCAATATTCACTATCAAGGAATTTAGATGTTTAAAATATTTATTAATTCAGCCAGGTGGTGACACATGCCTTTAAGAGGCAGAGGCAAAAGGATCTCTGTGTTCGAGGCTCACAAAGTGAGTTCAAAGACAGCCAGGACCATGACAAAGAGAAACCATGATTAGAATAAAATAGCTCTGGCAAATCTAGAGCTGACTCCATAGACCAGTCTGGCTTCAAACTCATAGAGATCCACCAGTCTATGGAGTACTGGGACTACAGGTATGCACCAACATTTTATATATATATATATATATATATATATATATATATATATATATATATATATTCAATTCTAAACATTAGAAAATCACATTTGTTAAAACTGTTCCCAATTTCATCAAGAATAAAATGTTCGATTGCTAGGAAGCTATTGAAGATGAACACTAGTTTTCCACAATCCTCATTTTGTCTAAAAACTTGGGATTGGTGATTGGTTAACAAGTACTAGCAGCTATTTTCCTTGAAACGACAGGTTCATTTAGTAATCTTTGAAAAATTATCTGCGAAGTACAAAATTCTGACTAAACACAGTGTGTCCATTGTTTCAAATGAATATGGTCCCCCCAAAAATCAAGTGGTTCAGTGAGCACATTAAGCAGCCTGTGTATCTTCCTAGAGACAGTGTACTTTCAGTATGGAAAAGAAGTGTTGTGTGACACCCCGCACTAAAAAGACGTGTACTAAGGACCAGGACTGAATAACAATCATATTCTTCTTGCTTCATTGGGGATCCTTAAATGCAACTGCCTTACTCCACCTTCTCAAGCAGATGGTGAGGACAAGCGCAATACTAGTTCCTTATTCAGATTCAGGGACCAGCAGGACAAACATTATTTCTGTATTGTAAGCGCAACTGTTAGTGAAAGGCACAAAATAATGTTGCTATGAAACTACTTCTGAATTTAGAAGATCTCTAAAATGTGTCCTAAGAATCCTGTAGAGCATGGAGTTCACAGTAAGCACCACTGATTACAAACCAGAGGTGCTGCAAGCAAGCCCACTCCAGAGGTGGGGCTGTGATCCCACTTTCCAAATGCAGTGTCAATGAGACTGCACTGTGGGGCTTACTGCTCCCCCATCCTGCCAGGATCTGTTCTCACCAATTTGAGTCACAGTGGATCACAAGCCAAACTGTGTTATGGCATGCATGGTTTTTATAGCGACAGTCTCATAGCAGGCAAAGTAACATATGCTAAATCAGCATTGTCATAAGCTCTGTGTGCCGTTGTAATAAGCAACAGCAAAGATAAAACCTCTTATCACTGGCTATCTACTTATGTTCATAAAATGGTTCATAAAGATATTATTAGATAAGTTAAAGGTAAAAAATATAACAATTTTCGGCTTCTTAAAAATAAGTGATTGCTATTACTATATAAAAATTTTAGGGGCTTCTCTAGAAATCTACATGGGATCTACTCATATGACATACAAGTAAGAGGAACTCATAAAATATCAAAGCTGATCTCATGGGCAACTGCAGAACTGTAGCAAGGCTAACAAGTCAAACCTTAAGGCATTCCAGACAGTAGGCTCGCTGAACCTAGACTTTTCCTAACTAAAGTTATCACTGATTTCTGTTAGCAGTTAGCAAAGCAAAAAGAACACGAGTTAGTACGCTGAGATAATATTCAAAATATAATTAGGCGTCAGATCTACTTGCAGGCACGTATAGAAGCAAATGAGTTTAGTTTTTCAAGAAAGCATTGGAAGTTCACATGTATTATTGCTTCAGCATTCCTTTTGCTTTTCCAAGCATTCATAAACCTGTGTGTTCCAGCTGATAGCTACAGCTAGGTAAAGTATCTCCACTAGTAAGAGGCGATGCTTACTGGCATATGAGTTGGTTACAATAAAAGGAGAGTACTCAGCAACACATAACTGCCATGTGGGAAAGCGACCTCAGATGACTGTGGAGTGTAACGAGAGGACGAGTCAGAGTTAAGTTACAGAAACATGGGCAGGACACAAAACCGGAAGGAGATTAACCTAGAAAACTGCACTTCAATTGCAAAACTTCTAATAAGTCTAAAGATAAAGGATTATTTGGCCAAAAAAAGGTCGACAATGTCAGACTCTTCAAAGTTCTGTTGTTTAGGGATTTTTCAGGTGGACTCAGATCAAAGTTACATCCATTTGCTCTCAAATACACAAAGATCTCACTAAAATATATTATTTTCTAATTCTGCCCAGTTAACCAATTTGGAAGAAACAACCCGCATATAGTTGAGAACTTAATAGAAAGAAAAATCCTAATTCATAGAGGGAATTTTTACAAACTCTTTTCATTCAACAGGTTAAGTTGGAAGGTATAACACACACACACACACACACACACACACACACACAACTTATCTATCTATGCCTCAAATTAAGTAGATTCAAATAACCTTTGGGTTATAAAAAAATAGCCAGAATTTTCTCTGTACTTAAAAATGTTTAGGCACATTTATTTACACATACTAACATAAATACATTCTAGTCGAGTCTGTATCTCATGAACTGACTGGACTCATAGCTTTCCTTAGCTCTTGTCCGGCAAGAGTCTTCATGAAACTGAATTCAAGATCTACGAATGTACACCAATGACACATACGTTGCATGAAGTTATATGCATGTTTATATGGGTATGTGTGACTATATCCATGCAATTCTGGAAAACAGGCCCATCACTGCTGTAAGATTCTCAGAATATAAGACTACCTGAAAAGCACAAGACATTCCCTTGTTCAAGAGGGAAACCAGTAAGATTCATCTCATCATTCCAAGGGACTAAGGACAGGTCTAGAAAAGACTGGCTGAAAGCCTTCAAAATACCCCAAACACCAGAGATTAGAGAGGATCTTATTGTTAACAGTTCAGAACCTAAAGTCTTTGAATTCTCTTCTTCAACCATAAACTGATCACTTCTCTGGTCCCAACCATCACACCTCAGTATGAAGAGTAATAAAAATGACTATCAATTGCCACATCAACGTCACCAGGTGACTCATAGTGGGGAGCATACACTGTTAACCTGTGTCACAGAGCTCCTTCAGTAGCTGTTCATAAAGTCTGAAATCACAGACTCACCTACCAAATAAGCTATCAAAAAACTTTATTTTTTAGTGAATAAATTAGCCTTGTATTCTAGGTACCCAAAGCACCTACCCAAACCACTTGTAAATATTATTTCGACGGGCTATTTATCTTTCTTTGGCACACTAGAAGACTTTCAGAAAATAATAAATTATAAACAGGCTAACCCCTTCATATGCTAACCAAACATCATATCTTTTTCTAGGCAAAAAGAAGAAAAAAAATCACATTCCTGAATAGGACTAAGTTCACATATCCATTTTTTTAAAAGGTAGAATCAGGCATTCTGAATACATTCTTCCGCTAATTACAAACTAAGTAAGTTGCCAAAGCTGAAAAGTTACTTGCTGTAGGGTCCTCCACTTCCTCCATAGTCATAGGACTGCTGAGATTGCTCGTCGATGCTGTAACTTGTTTGGTAGAAACCGCTGTTTAAGTTGTCAAAGCCTGACATTGCAAACGATCTGCAACGGGAGGGCAAACACTGTTTACACGCTAGCTCCTGCTTGATTTGCCTGTGGTCTTCTGCTTAAGCGAAGGCCCCCAGAAGACAGAAGGCGTCTCTGGAACCGGGATCAACATCTGGAGGAGGTCTGGGGGTGGGGTGGGGATCCCAGGAGACCCTTGGACCCCGGGGAGCGTATGGGCCCGAGGCAGTGGCGAGGTCCGGCGGAGGCGCCGCTCCACAGAGAAGGAAAACAGGGGCGCCGCGGGCGCGGCCCTGGGTCTTGAGAGGGACTGGGGGGTCTGGGGAAAGACCACAGCCTGCGCTAACAGACCAGGCCGCCGGCTCGCACAACTGATGCCGGAGGCCGAAAGGGGTACAAGGGCCGGGGACACTCACCGAACGCTCCAGCGGCGGCGGCGGCAGCTCTAGCGGCCCCTCGTAACCCCCCAAACACAGTTCCAGACCCTGCGGTAGCCTTGTTGCTACGTGTCAGCGGCCAAAGAACTGCTTCCGGGGCACGCCCGCCCGCGCAGGCGTGTTAGTAGGCTTTGCGCCGCCGGGTTCGGTTGACCGTCCAGGTTGTATGTGTGCACGTGCCGGGTGGGGGCGGGACTTACCGATGCGCAGTCCTGATTGATTCGTCCTGTGACGGGCCAATAGGGAGCAGGGAAACTGCTTCCGGCAACTCGGTTGCGGCGGAGACTGGGGCGCGCCGGCGGATCCGCGGCTGGTTGCTTACGCGGAGGGAGGCCTGTCTCTTGCTGGTGGGCAGGAGGACGGACAGAAACGCTGGGTGACTCGGGCAGCGCCCCGGATTCTCTGGACTCTCCGATTCAGGCGCTGCACTGAGGATTTTATATTTATTCTTGAGTCGTTATAGCCCAGTGGCTTTGCTTTTGTGAGTCTTAAGTTCATTCTGTGTTAGCAGCTGGAAACATTAGGGTCCAGCACCAGTAATTACAGTGACACTCATTAGCAGCTGTTACTGCGACTATATTAGTAGGACAGGTATAAAAGAATGACCATGTGCCCATCTCTTGTACTGTGTGAACTGTCTAAGGCTTGCTACTCACACTGTCTCATGTAATGTCTTTATCATTCACTTGCGTACAGAGTGCATTACACAAATTGCTAACATTTAGTGTAAAAAACGTGCAGCCTTATTTATTCGTCCTAAGAAGTAATATTTATTATTTGACCAATGAGTGCGTTAGTTTACAATATTTAATTAGGTAAGTTCATATTTAATTAGCTAAAGTGTTATAGCATGTATATGTGTGCATGCCTATTAATGCTTCTAATATTGTGTTAAAGTCCACCTCAGATTTCCTATCTCCGTTACTCAAACTATTTCCCAAGTCCTCAGAAAGAAATGTTTAAAAACAACAAAAGGCATATGAAGAGCTGTTTTAAAGTATGCTGATGCATGGACCACAGCAGCTGTGATATCGGCATGCCCATTCTTTTCTTGTAGTTTGTATAGAAAAAAATTGGTAAGCAGAAGCACTTCGTGGGCTTTTCCATGTCTTGGGATTTGATGAAAGGAAATAAGAATAAACTGATGGTTTGAAGCGAATGTTTCCAGTCTCTATTATTTCCGAGTCTGTTCTAACAAACTAGCACAAATTGAGCAGCCTAGCCAAAAACTGTTTTCTCATCTCTAAAATCTTCACGTTCAAAATCAAAGTTTACAGGATTGCTTCCCTTTGAGGGCTGTAGGGGAGTATCTGCACTCACCTGTCTCTCAGGTTTTGGTGGATACCGCAGACCTCAGTGGTTCTTGGTTTATAAATACATCAATCCAGCCTCCGCCTTTATTGTCATATAGAATCCTACCTGTTTGTTCCCACAGATCTACCTCATTGCGGGTCTCGCTGCGTCCCAGTTTGCCTTCCATAAGGCCATTCTTATGAGGTGAAGGCATTAATGGTAACATTTTCACTTGATTGCATCTATAGAGGCTCTCCCTGAAGTTACGTTCTCATCGTGGGAATATGGACGTTAACATGTCACTTTGGGAGGACTGAATTCACAACACAGCTCGGTATTCTCATTGTATTTATTGGCCCACACACAGACTAAGCCTTTTCCTGTACACATTCTCACATGAACAGTAACCTGATATTGTTTCTTGTCCATTTGTTGTCAGGATTGCCAACGGTATTATTATCCTGTTGAGGACATTTCAAAGAAGTGGAGTCCCCAAGCTGCACTCTGGTGGTCTTGAGTGCTACTTGGTACTGAGTAAATTCCTCAATTGAGCTTAAAGGCAGTACAGTGCTTACTGAAGGCAAATGCTGAAATAAGATTTTGTCAGTTTCTGAAACGAAACGAGAGGACATTGAACTATAACTGAGCCAAAGCTTACTGAAAGAAAGTGCTAATGGCTAAGAATATGTTTTGTTTTGTTGTTTTTTTCAAGACGGTTTCTATGTGTAACCCTGGCTGTCCTGGAACTAGCTTTGTAGACCAGGCTGGCCTTGAACTCCTAGAGAACCACCTGTCTCTGCCCTCCTAGTGCTGGGATTAAAGGCGCGCTCTTCCACCTCCTGGCAAGAATGTAAGTTCTTTTTTTTTTTTTTTTCTTTTTTGGATTTTTCAAGACAGGGTTTCTCCATAGCTTTTTGGTTCCTGTCCTGGACCTAGCTCTTGTAGACCAGGCTGGCCTCGAATTCACAGAGATCCGCCTGCCTCTGCCTCCCGAGTGCTGGGATTAAAGGCATGTTCTTCCACCTACTGGCAAGAAAGTAAGTTCTTAAGCATAGATAGTTTGTACTTTTTTCCATATATGCTGATTTTTAAGAATTAAAGTTAGAAGTTCTAAAACAGGCATGTTTTCACTTTTAGTTTTCTCCTGTAGTGGGAGAAGTTAGGCTAGCCTATCCATAATGCTTTTCATGTGCATGTGATTGTTATATTATTAAGACCACTTATAAAACCAGTTTAACTTTTCCTTAAATGAAAATGATTTTACTTTAAAAAAAATCCAGAGGCATATTACGGCTTTCATTAACGTGTACATTCAGAAATAAAAGGCAAACAGTTTTGCATTTTGGTTTAACATTAAGCAGTCAAGGTGCTTTTTATTCTTCTGTATTCCTAATTTTTTACACTAATGAAGATCACAAATCCCCTACTGTCTACGATAGTGAATTTTTTCATTAGAATGGAGTGTAAATAGTTCTTGAGCCTTGCTGAGATTTGATTTTAGAAAGATTAACTTAATTTAAAAGGGTATTTTAAGGTTTATAAGCACATTTCTTAAGTCAGTAGGTTAAGGCACTTCCTGTCAAGTCAGATGACCTGACCTACACACACACACACACACACACACACACACACACACACACACATGCACACGCACCTTGGCATGTGCCATCCCTCCCCAGTACATAAAAACACCCTTCATTTCCCTGCCTCTCCCTAAGTATTCTGCCTGTTTATTCCCAGTCAACTTCTGTACTAAATGCAACAAATCCTCTCTCCCTGCCTAAAATTAAATGTCTCATTATCATGCTCAGAATTTTGAGAGGGTTGCCAGAAATTAGCTTGAAATTGCTGAGATAGCTCTAACATTAACAAACAAACCAAGACCTCTCTTCACAGAAAATCAGGACAGCACGTGTCTCTGAAAATGACCAAATGCTCCTAATTTGTCTGACTTCACGTATGAGAATTAAAGTGCCCAGAAAAGCATCCATGCCCACTCTGATTTTACAAGTTACTGTTTCAAAAGAAGTGAAGGCCCAGGAGTTAAAGTGTGGCCTTGTTGTCTTGACATTTTCGAGCCCCTCATAGCCCCAAGATTCTAGCTATCAGTTCCCCTGTTCTTGCCAGGCATGCCCACCCTCCAAAGGGAAAGCCCCTTACCGGACAGCTTCTTCTGCCTGTGTGACAAGTGACTGTGCCCAGCCCAGTCTTCAAACCTTTTATAAGCTAGTGAAGTGAGAATAGGCAGTTTCATCCAGCTGCAGGTACTGGAGATCACCTCATCCTCTAGATTCTAAAACCTCCAGCCCATATTAGTGCACTCTCTTCCCAAGAGTCACCCTAGTGTGGTCCACTTGACATACAGTGTCCCCAAAAAGCTATGTGTGGATACAATTCATAAGCTTCTGCCAATATTATATCCGGTTTCAGGTATAGTATGTGTTCTATCACCTGGTCTTATTAGGAGGTGGATTCTTTTTTGTTGTTGTTGTTGTTGTTGTTGTTTTTGTTTTTTTCGAGACAAGGTTTCTCTGTAGCTTTGGTGCCTGTCCTGGAACTAGCTCTTGTAGACCAGGCTGGCCTCGAACTCCCAGAGATCCGCCTGCCTCTGCCTCCCGAGTGCTGGGATTCTTATTTCACTAGCAAGATGAGTTGAAGATGACTAAAAGATTTGGCCAATCATGGCCAAAAAGGCTGGTGTCAAATTTACCCAGTATCATTTTTGTCCCTTTCAGCTGGTAGGTGACAAAAATTAGATGCTAAGTGATGGCAACAATTATATTAATTTTGTTAGTATAATCTAATTATACTAGACACTTCATTGGGATGCTTAGTTTATATCCAACTCCAGTAATAATGCTGTGTTGTGGTATTTATTTATTTAATAATTTTTAATGATATCTGAGATATGTAAATTGCCACATACAACAGACTTCTTGATATTCTAAGCTTAAAAAAGCTCTAGTCTTGAATCCCCTTGCAGGCTGGCTACAATCCTGTCACCTTCTGTCCTTTGCCTAGAAAAAACTCTTGGAGGCACGTGTGTTGGTCTGAATGAAAATAGCCCCCAGAGGCTCACAGGGAGTGGTGCTGTTAGGAGGAGAGGTCTTGTTAGAGTAGGTGTGGCCTTGTTAGAGGAAGTGTGTCACTGGGGACAGGCTTTGAGGTTTCAGATGCTCAAGCCAGGCCCAACATCACTCTCTTTCCTGCTGCGTGTTGATCTGAATGTAGAACTCTCAGCTCCTTCTCCAGCACCATATCTGCCTCTAGGCTGCCATGCTTTCTGCTATAATGATAATGGACTGAACCTCTGAACCTATAAGCCAGTCAAAATTAAATGTTTTTTTTTTTACGAGCGTTTCTGTGGTCATGGTGTCTCTTCACAGCAATAAAAATCCTAAAATGGCATGTAGCTTGATGAGATTGCTATGCAGTTTTCATAAAGCCAGACACAACCATTTTGTATTTGTGAACGAGAATGTCTAGGGCAGAAAAGGCTCCCATTTGCAGACTTCATATGATAACATTTATAAATATCTGCCAGTGGATATCCTTCTGGTCAGTGGTAACAGCATCATAGATAAGAAGCCTTCGTCCGTTGTCATAACATGGTGCTCATGGCACATAGGGCTAGGAACTGGGGGATAACTTGAAAATCTGTTATCTGTATTAGAACAAGATTAGTGGATCCATGCCCAGAGGAATCTGCAGAAGTATTCATTTAGTTGCCAGGTCATTTATTTCTATGTTCTTCTGCCATATTCCCAAATACCATCATCCTATGTTTGAGTTATCCCTTATTTATAAAAAATGAAAGTAAAAGCAAAAGCACCAAAGCTTTATGACTTAAAACACCATTTATCAGATTTGAGTCTCTCACAAGCCTGTGGGCTGGCACAGGCTTGCCAGGAACAGCTGACCTTTGTTCTAGACAGCTTGGATTGGCTTTGAAGGCGTGGTATTAGTATCTGAAAGTACACTTACGTCTAGACCTGAGACAGGAGGGGATTATCTAGAGCTCTCAATCAGAACATCCACAGGCAGCTTCTTCATGTCACTTGAACCATCTCCAAATGCAGTGGCAAGGTTCCTAGAGCATCTGTAAGTCAGCCAAAAGCTGCACTTCCCTTCTCCATCAGCCCTGAAAGTCACACTTCATATGTACACAGTGACAGGAACATGTCTCCAAGACTCGCTCTGCTTTGAGAAAAGTGGAACTAGACTCTGCCTTATGAGAGGAACATTGTCAACAATTTTTCTTTTTTACGTGTTGGAAATTGCCACCTTCCAATGAGGTGAAAGTGGGAAAGAACAGCCAATATTTTGTAATTTTGTAAGTGGCTGATATTCACTAGTAGAATGTCTACCCAGAAGTCCTTCTTCTGAAAATATTTCCAAAGGATGTGAAATCAGCCGTTTGCACAGACAATTATTCTGTTTGCTGAAGTAGTATTCTTAGTAGCCTAGAAATAGGAGCAATCTACAGCTAGAGCACTGACAAGGAAACTGCACACACATACATACACACACACACACACACACACACACACACACACACGGCATATTCACAACAGTCAGAGTTATTCGGGTTATTTAAGCTGCTAGTTGTAATAATGTGAATGAAACTGAAGACCAGACACAAAGATAAAAATCCTTCATGCTCTCCTTTACATGTAAAAGCCAAACAACTTGAGTATGTAGAAAAATAGATAGATACCAGAGGCAGGAGAAGAGAGATATTGGAATATATAAATCATCAGATATGCAGAGTGAATAGAATTATGGCTGTATGGTGCTCTTGGGGATACAGGTAGATTGTTTTTTTGAGAATTTCATATGTGACTGCAATATTTGCATCATTTCTCTTTTCCTCTCTCCAACTCTTCCCACGTCCCTCCTGTACAGCCTCTCAAATTCATGGCCTGTTCCTAATATTGTGTATTTAGCCACTGAGCTTAAAGAGCCTATCAGGGGTTCATCCCTGAAGAACACTGATTCCTCCTCTCTGATCAGCCATTGATTTCTCATAGCTCTTTGTGTAGGGGTGGATCCCCATAATATTTCCCTCATGCACATTGGGACATCAACTGGTGGTGTCATTTTCACTATGGGTAGATTTTTAAGGTACCGTGATTACAAAAGAACATTGATTGACATGATGTGCATTTTTTTCATTGAAAATGATTGTAATTATATCACTACATATATAATGTAAAGCTTCATATGATTATACCATATTTAAAATTTAAATTTAAATTGAATTAATACTTAAATTTATACAAAAAGCAGAAGAAAACCTAAAAACAAATAAGGGGCACAGGGCGCGACCTGAGTTGATCTTCATTGATTATGTCAATATCTGAGGTTCACTTTTTAGGGCACTTTTTAGGGAAGACATTCAGAACTTTCATTTGACTAAGCCAGCAAAAATTGGGCTTATTTCAGTATATACAGGCTCTATATTATAAAGGGAATACCATAGCTACGAGGTCAGTTTTTACCGATGCTGTGTTAGACTTTTACAAGAGTGGCAAGGGATGATAGATTACAGTCCTCATTCAGAGTCTAATGGAACATGACTGAAATTATTTGTGCTCAGTCAGAACTACTCATCATCCTGAACATCAGTTCTTTTCTGTGTTAAGCTCTTGAGTGATATTGTCATTTTAAGAAATAGTTGTAAAGTCTCTTCTGTATTTCTTTCACTTCAGAAAGTAGGAGCTGGGAACCGAGTTTGCTTAAGGCAAACACTATAGTCTCCTTGCTTTGCTTTAGCATAATCTAAATTAGCAGGCAAAGGCAATTTGCCCAATGAGTTTTAAAGGTGTCATATCTTGCAAAAACATGTTCTAAATAAAAATATTTTCTGCATTTTCTATGTAAAGATGCCATGTTTATTGTGATGGGTGCTACACTAACAGATGGTTCTCAATAGAGAATGAGGAGGAAATAAGAAAAGTAGTTTGTTTGTTCTTTTTGTTTTGTTTTGGTTTTTTGAGACAGGGTTTCTCATAGCTTTGGGGCCTATCCTGGAACTAGCTCTTGTAGACAAGCCATTTAGAATTTGTGATCTTCTAAATAATTCCAGCTATCTTTCTAAAAGTCATAAGGAATAAATATTCTACCTTCTATTTATGGAATATGACTGTTTTGAAATTTGGATGAATTCATAATCTCTAGGAAAAAATGCAAAAGCTACAAAGGAGTTTGAGTACGGTTTCAGGGAATCCATGTTTTGTAATGCTCCCACGTGGGCCAGGGTTAAGAACAGAAAGTTTAAAACAAACCATGCTAGGTAATGACACTCTTCCCTTCCAAGTGGAGGTATGGTCAGCTGTGTTACTGTGCACATGGCTTGGAGGTTGTCATCTGCTGGTTTGGGGGGACTGCTCTGCCAGCATCTCTTTGTATTATAGCTTGGTACATTCAACTCATTTTAACTGACAGAGTCACCACCTTCCTTACCCATCTTGATGTTTTTCTTGCCTTTCCTAAGTGGCTCTAACGACTTCATGTAGCTCCTGTGTCAGGATTACTGGGTGCAGGATGAGGCTGACAAACTACAGCGGGAGAAATCTACCGGAAAGCAGCCCCAGGAGCCACAGGTTAGATGTGGGTAACCAGGCCCAGAGAGAACAATGAATCATATGAACACAAATGAAACATGCTTGCTCCTGATGACTCCTCGCCCTTAGTCACTGCTCCCTTCCTGTCTCCTTTCTTATTACCGGAATTACAGTTCTGATGGCCACACTGAAATTATTTGTTTACAAGTTTGTCTCTTTTACTAGAATACTAAGAATTACAAAGCAGAGTCCCTACCTTATTTATCTCTGTTCCCAGATTCTGCGTCTGGGTTAAGAGTGCTGGTTTTGGAGTCTGACTTTACACGCAAACTGAAGCCTATGCACTTACTGACTTGAGCAAGAAACTATCTGAATCTCCATCCCTCTCCCATTCCCTGTCCTCCTTTTTCCTCTCGTCATCTCTCTTTTTGACGTGTCATCCATGCCTTTCTGTTTTCTTTTGTGGTGGTATGTGTATGGGGGCAGTGTGTGTGTGTGTGTGTGTGTGTGTGTGTGTGTGGTGTATGGTGTGTGTGCACACGCGCACTCATGCATGCATACACAGTGGCCAGAGGTAAACATCTGCTACCCTCTATTGCTCTCCACCTGACCTCTTGGAACAAGATCTGTTCTAGGTTGCTTTCTGCTCTATGATAAAAGCCATAACCCAAAGCACCTTTCGGGGAGGAAAAGACTCGTGAGAGTTACACTTCTAGGCTCAGTCTATCCCTGAGAAAAGCCAGGGCAGATTCTCATCAAACAAGGCAGGAACCTAAAGCAGAGACCATGGTAGAGTACTGCTTACTGGCTTGCTCTAGGCTCACATTCAGCTACTTTTCCTGTGTAGCCCAGAGCTACCTGCCCAAGGATGGCACTATTCTCAGTAGAACTGATTCTCCCATCAATCATTAATCAAGGAAATGCCCCATAGATGTGCTCACAGGGCAGGTGGATGGAGGCAGTTCCTCAGTTCCCTCTTCCCAAGTGCGTCAAGTTGACAAGATTAGCCCTAGCCAGGGACTCTCAGCAAACCTGGGGCTAGGTTTCAGCCAGGCTGACTGATTGGTAAGTTCTAATGATGGACCCATCTGCACCCTCCCAGTGCTGGGGTGACAAGAGGGGTCTGCCATGCCCAGCTTTCACATGAATGCTAGGAACTCGAGCTCAGATCCACATGCTTGAGCAGCAAGTCTTCGACCCACTGAGCCATCTCCCCAAGCCCTCTACTTTGGTGCCTCTGTTTTCTTACATTAAAAAGTGTTACTTAATAAGACATATTGCTTATTGTGAACGTTAGTTCTTGCTGCTGCCGCCAGCCTGCCTTGACTGCAGAGGTATTTATGTCATCGCCTGCTGCCAAGTGCCTCCCCGCGGCAGCTGTGCAACACAAGTACACCCCTTAAAGGTGCCTGTCTATCACAGTCCTCTCTCCTGCCTCTCTTGTTCCTCTTCTGCCTGTTCTGTCTGTCTGGCTGGCTGCCTCTCTCCTTTCCCCACTCTGAGATGGCCTTTTACTCTTTTCCTCTCCAGGCCCGCTGAAGGTACCCATTTTCTGTGTTTTTATCCTTTCAGGGAAGAGTAAGTGAAATAATGGGTGGCACAGTGGTGGTCACTGAGTAGTGATTCAGTAGTTGACATCTGTTATTGTATGTGTTAATACTGACAGCACTAATGTGGCCTTGTTAACCTGCCTGTACAAAGCCTGTGTGGGGCAAAAAGAGCAGCTTTGCCCATCTCGTCTCGTTCCTTGTTCTCTCTGGTCCCCTGTTGTTGATGTCCCTCCCTTCCCTTCAGCATGGTTATCGATAGCTCCCTCGCCTGACTGTTTTTCGACAAATACTTGTTATTATCTGGCATTTAACATATTTCTTCATTTCCTATCTAGGATGCCAACTCTGCAAAGACAACTTCGGCTGTGTGTGTGTGTGTGTGTGCTTGAGTATATGTGTTTATTTCTGTGTTTTCACATCACAGCAATGCCCAACACATGGGACACTCTCAACAGACGTTTATTGAATGAATGAATGAAAATGCACTTCATGGTGCATATAAAAATGATCCTTGTAGATTGTCACTTTACACTGAATGCATGTAATCCTCACTAATGTTACACATTCAATACATGTGATTCACTAGGGTCATGCATCAAATACTTGTGACCATTACTAATATTATACATTAAATATATGTGACCCTCATTAGTGAAACATTAAACGCATGTAGTCCTTACTAATATTATGCATTAAATTCATGTGATCCTCACTGCTCTTCTGAATTAAAAATATAACCCTCACTAGTTTTATGCATTAAATTCTTATCATCCCCACTTGTATTACTCATTAAGAGCATGAAACCCCCACTAGGGCTATGCATTAAACACATGTAGCCTTCACCAGTGTTATTCATTCAGCAAATGTAGCCCTCACTAGTGTTGTTCATTAGGCACATGGAGCCCTCAGTAGTGTTACACACTAAATGCTTGTACCCCTCACTGGTATTATACACATTTGTGAAAAAGCTGCATAAGCTGGAATGACTGGACCTTCAGCTCCAAAGCCACTCTCCTTAGTGGGCTACCGATTAAAGTCTTTGATGGAGGTCTCTGCACTGAGCAGGGACCGTAGACTGAGGGAGATGAGCACTATATTACATCAAGGAAGTGTTTTTTTCCGTTTATTTATTTATTAAAGATTTCTGTCTATTCCCCGCCACCGCCTCCCATTTCCCTCCCCCTCTCCCAATCAAGTTCCCCTCCCTTGTCAGCCCATAGAGCTATCAGGGTTCCCTGCCCTGTGGGAAGTCCAAGGACCACCCACCTCCATCCAGGTCTAGTAAGGTGAGCATCCAAACTGCCTAGGCTCCCCCAAAGCCAGTACGTGCAGTAGGATCAAAAACCCATTGCCATTGTTCTTGAGTTCTCAGTAGTCCTCATTGTCCGCTATGTTCAGCAAGTCCGGTTTTATCCCAGGTTTTTTCAGACCCAGGCCAGCTGGCCTTGGTGAGTTCCCGATAGTACATCCCATTGTCTCAGTGTGGGGGTGCACCCCTCACGGTCCTGAGTTCCATGCTCATACTCTCTCTCCTTCTGATCCTGATTTGGACCTTGAGATTTCTGTCTGGTGCTCCAAAGTGGGTCTTTGTCTCTGTCTCCTTTCATCGCCTGATGAAGGTTAATATTCAGGAGGATGCCTATATGTTTTTCTTTGGGTTCTCCTTCTTATTTAGCTTCTCTAGGATCGCGAATTATAAGCTCAATGTCCTTTATTTATGGCTAGAAACCAAATATGAGTGAGTACATCCCATGTTCCTCTTTTTGGGTCTGGCTTACCTCACTTAGGATAGTGTTTTCTATTTCCATCCATTTGTATGCAAAATTCAAGAAGTCCTTGTTTTTTACTGCTGAGTAGTACTCTAATATGTATACACTCCATACTTTCTTCAACCATTCTTCCATTGAAGGGCATTTAGGTTGTTTCCAGGTTCTGGCTATTACAAACAATGCTGCTATGAACATAGTAGAGCATATACTTTTGTTGTATGATAAGGTCTCTCTTGGGTATATTCCCAAGAGTGGTATTGCTGGGTACAGGGGTAGGTTGATTCCGAATTTCCTGAGAAACCGCCACACTGCTTTCCAAAGTGGTTGCACAAGTTTGCATTCCCACCAGCAATGGATGAGTGTACCCTTTTCTCCACAACCTCTCCAGCAAAGGCTATCATTGGTGTTTTTTATTTTAGCCATTCTGACAGGTGTAAGATGGTATCTTAAAGTTGTCTTGATTTGCATTTCCTTGATCGCTAAGGAAGTTGAGCATGACCTTAAGTTTCTTTCGGCCATTTGAACTTCTTCTGTTGAGAATTCTCTGTTCAGCTCAGTGCCCCATTTTATAATTGGGTTGATTAGATTTTTACGGTCTAGTTTCTTGAGTTCTTTATATATTTTGGAGATCAGACCTTTGTCAGTTGCGGGGTTGGTGAAGATCTTCTCCCAGTCAGTGTCACTAAGACACAAAGGCAACCCACTGGCTGGGACAAGGAAGTGGTTTTATTGAGAAACTTACTTAGCTGTCATTCTTTCTCAGAAACACCATGTCTCCTTTTTCTTTACAGAATTAAGCTCAAATCCCTTGGCATCTGGCCAACTGGTTCCCCCACAGATACTTTTGCTCTACCAAGATTGGATCATTCACTGTTCATTTCCCAACCATTCCCCAGACGCTCCCTGACACAACACACATGTACATATTTGCTCTTTTCCTCTGTACATCGACCCTTTTTCCTGTGTCCTTCAGAGACCACCTGTCTTTCAAGGTATAATTATAGCCTTGCTGTGGCCTTTCTCTGAGCCTTCACTACACTCACTCCGTAAACCTCGAGGACAGCCGGTTTTGTTCCTGCTGGGATTCCTTAGGGAAGGTTTGCTTCCCTTGTTGGGGTGGGCGTTACTAGTCTTCCTCCACAGATGGACCTGTCTCTACACTTGTGTGCTTAGTGTTTCTGAGGACCTGGACTCATTTTTGTTTCTGCCATTCTGCAGGATCAGGCTGTCAGTTACTGTTTCTTACTGTTTCTGAGTAAATGCCTGGATTTAGACCTATGTGTATTCTTATGATTTTTATTAGCAGAGAGAGAATTTAAGGCCTGCCTATGGTAAGCGTGCTAAAAGGTATTGAGGATTGTTTAAATTATGCTCAGTACAGGAGAATTTCCTTTTTCCTCTTTTTGTAAAAGGCCGAGCAATGAAATTAGCACATGTGTGGAGTTGAACTTGTATTAATATTTCTTGAGGCCACGCTGAGAAGGAGTCCGCTTCTGAAAAGGTGGGGAAGGCTATTTCAAGATGGTGTGCCAACAAGTTTTCATTGCTCACCTTGTTTGTGGGTGTTCGAGACTTAGGAAGTATGACGATCCAAATAATATAAACCAAGCTCTTCTTCAGGGTCCCAAGTGGATGAGCAGTGTCACTCAGGACAGCTTCCTCATGCCTTGTGCATGAAACTGTTTTCACACTGCCCCCTTCTGTCACTTTCTATTCTTAATACCAGTGACTTCCCAGGTCTGGCTTGGTGGATTTTCAGTTTCAAGAAGTGGTTGTTGGAGGCAGAGGCAATGAACACATATTCAATGCGATACATATTTTCCCTTCCCCTTCCTCCTACATACAATTAACTGGATTGATGGAGGAAGGTCATTGGCTAATAAAGAAACTGCCTTGGCCCATTTTATTGGTTAGAACATAGGTGGGTGGAGTAAACAGAACAGAATGCTGGGAGGAAGAGGAAGTGAGCTCAGACTCGACAGCTCTGCTCTCTGGAGCAGAGGCCATGCTCCCCTCTCTGGGGCAGACGCATGAAGCTCCCACCCAGGATGGACGTAGGCTAGAATCTTCCCGGTAAGTGCACCTTGGGATGCTATACACATTATTAGAAATGGGCTAGTCCAGGTGCGAGAGTTAGCCAAGAAGAGGCTAGATATGATGGGCCAAGCAGTGTTTAAAAGAATACAGTGTCCATGTAATTATTTCAGGGCATAAGCTAGCAGCCGGCCGGGGTGCTGGGGACGCAGCCCCGCCACTCCTATTACTACAATAGATCATCAAGTTTCATAGTGAAGTGTTCCTTCAATTGCATTCTATCTGGAGATCATACACAAGGTAAGAGAAGGGTCATAGTAAGGCTAATTGCACACTTATTTGTGTTCTGTGGGAGTCTTCTTGATTTCTTTTTATTTCCCAAGCTTTAGATTTCTTGCCTCACATAAACACTGTGTGGTGCTCTGTGGCTCTTTCACTGGTGACAGAAACTTCTGGTTTTAAGAACAGTGTAAAGTCATGAATGCTGGTCCTTTTATGTCCAAGGCGTCACCACTCCTGGGGCTGTCCCTGTATGGGAAAGTTTCCTCAGGACTCTCCCTGAGTTCTCCACTTCTTTCCCTTTGCTTGTGAACTTGTTTGAATATATCTCTGAACGAACTGGGGTCATGCAGCAGAGGGCTTTGAGCCTGTACGGAGGACTTTGGGCTATGTTCTCTAAGCAATGGGATATGAACAATTAGTATATGCTAAGATCTGTTTTTTTAAACTGATTTTTATTGAGCTCTACAGCTTTCTCTGCTCCCTTTTTTTTTCTCTACCCTCCCCTTCAACCCTTCCCCAAGGTTCCCATGCTCCCAATTTACTCAGGAGATCTTGTCTTTTTCTATTTCTCATGTAGATTAGATTTATGTATGTCTCTCTTAGTGTCCTCATTGTTGTCTAAGTTCTCTGAGATTGTGATTTGTAGGCTGGTTTTCTTTGCTTTATATTTAAAAACCACTTATGAGTGAGCACATGTGATAATTGTCTTTCTGTGTCTGGGTTACCTCACACAAAATGATGTTTTCTAGCTCCATCCATTTTCCTGCAAGATGCTCAATTGTGCCACAAGTACATGTGCTCAACTTTGTTCATGGCAGCATTGTTTGTCTTAGCCAGAACCTGGAAACAACCTAAATGCTCCTCAACTGAAGAATGGATAAGGAAAATGTGTTACATTTACACAATGGAGTACTACACAGCAGAAAAAAAAATAAGATCTGTTTTAAAGACATCTAGGTAACTGATGACATAATTCTAGGGCTAGCGCTGTCAGCTTGTGTTTAATGACCTGGGATGACACAGTTTACAAGCAGGGAGAGCGACAGTGACTTCATGCACACTATTGCTTCCTGGAGCTCCCTGGTACTCCTGAGATCTCATCCAGCTTTCCTTCACCTGGTCTCCTTCCCCCGACACTGAGATATTTGTGCTGCATCACTGGATCCCTACAAATTCAGTTATTTCCTTACAGCTGGTGCTGCTATTCTGACGACCTATTGCCAGCACATTAGCCCAAGTCATCTTTTAAAAAGCTAGTGAGACCCCATGTAGCTCTGCCCCTGTCTCCTTCTCAGACCACCCCCTTTCTCCCTTCTCTTTCTCTGGCTGCTAATCCTCCAACTGTCTCAGTTCCTTCAATAAACCAAATTTAGCCTCACCTCCGACCTCTGAGAATCACTCCTTACTTTCATCTCTGCCTAGGATATAGTTTCCAGAAAACCACATGGCTGACTCTTTGTTTCAGACTCCCAGCCTACAGCATTTATCCACTACTCCCCGATCTCACCCAACACACATTTCATGAGCCCCTTTTCTATGTTACAGATTGTATAACTTTTGGGGATTATCTTGGTTATTTATTTGTTGGAATGATTAGGATCTATATTTGAGTTCTATAATGGAAGTTTCATAAAACAAAGACTTGTGTACCGTATTTGTCTCTGGGTTTCCAAATTGAGCAGGTAGCGTGGCTCTTGGTAAGTTATCAAAAATTATTTGAAAATTAAAAAATTTGTTTTAAAAAAGCAAATGATAAAAGGCAAAGAAGAGATATCTGAAAGTACTTTAGTGAGAAGAAAGTGACTTGATTTGATTGTTGGGGCTTGAGAACCAGTGGAAAGATGCACCGTGTGGATGTCAAATACCCTCTGAAGGTCGATGTGTTGTTAAGTGTTCATTCCCCTAGTACTGGAGGCAGTGATATTTTGCAAAGAGGAGTAATAGATTTCTAGGCTATTGGTGATTGCCTCTTAAGGAGCTTATGAGACTCGGGCCTCTTTCGCTCATTGTTCTCTGACTTAGGGCATAACGTGTTTTGCTTTGACAAACACTCTCACAACTTTGTGCTGTTCTTCTGTAGTCCTAAAGCAATGGGGCCAATTGAATGTGGAGTAGAACCTTCAAACTGTAAACTAACACAACCCTTTTTACTATGGAACTTAACTATCTTAGATATGTTCTTAGAGCAATAGAAAGTTGAATGGGGAAATCAGATAATGGAGTTTCACTTAGCCAGTGGAGAGAAGCCAGTGATCAGCCTTTAAGAGAAGGAAGAACTTAGTGGAATAAAGTGGATGTAAGGTAAGGGGATTGATCATTGGTTCTGTAGTCCACGTGAAACTGGGAAAAGTTTGCGGCTGATTGTATGAATTTTTGAAGTCATTTTCATAATGATGATGGTCCATTGAGATTAAATCAGGTCAATAGAGATTTTGAGTTTGATTTAAGTCAAAAGAGGGGAGTATAAAGAAAAGATAGAAGAAGGGAGTATTTATTTCTTTTTGTACAGAGTACCACAATGGGACCAGTGGCATCCATCACCGAAAGAGTAAAGTCTGGAAACCATGGGGCCAAAGATAGTTAAGAATATCAATTTGGCAAATAATGATTATGTTATCCAGATGCAAATAATTGTGGCAGTCCTCCACAAGGGATCTTTTGGTCTACCCAAACAATGTTTTGGTCTGAAACTGTCAACCCCTAAAGGAGATTAATGAAACTTTGTTTTCTTCTCTTTGAATCTGTACAGGGTGCAGATGAAGGTGTGGCCAATATTAGTGAGTCATTTGTACCTGTGATTTCTTAGAACCAAAAATGTAGGTTGGGTTTGGGGAAGAATACATTTACTGAGACACTAAGCATCAGGTAAGTGACAGAGATACCTACAGCTGTCGAGCTGGTATTATGGACTAAAGGGTGAATGAGTCACTCAACATAGATTATCTACTTGTTCTTATATCTCTGTAGAGGAAGTACAGCTGTTGTTGCACAGGTAGAAGATTCAGCCCCCAAATGCCTGATCTCTAAGCCCACTCCTTTAGTCATAATATCCTCCTGCCTTTCTCAGTAGAAAGTGATATTTTTATGTGTTCATTTTCATTTAATTAGCATTCACAGTAGTCTACTTGTTATGGCATTACAGATAAAATTTGCTTTGTTAGTCCACCCTTCTCCTCTTCTGCCCTACTCTTGCCTGGCCTGCCCCTTTACATATTCTAGATATCAACTCCCTGTCTGAGATCTAGCATAGGAGATAGTCTCAAGAATCAATGGATGCAATTAGTTGGGCAGTGGTGGTGCATGCTTTTAATCCCAGCACTCAGGAGGCAGAAGCAGGCAGATCTCCAAGTTCAAGGCCAGCCTGGTCTACACAGTTCCGCGACATCCATGGCTATACCAAACACCCCTATCTCAAAAACAAAAGCTAAAACAGAGAAGAAGAAATGAAAGAAAAAAGAAATTATATAAAATTAGAAAAGTTTATGAAAAAGAAACTCTCAGAAAAGTAAGCAAACAATTTACAGATTCAGAGAAACTATGCCACTGTACTTCAGAAAGTAATTTTTAGTGCTCAGATTGCTTCAGTATTTCTTGGTAGATTTATTTCCCAAAACTTGACAGTAAGCCAGGCATTTGAAATGAAAGTTGACTAAAACTCCATTGAAGTTGTTTTGTGCTGATCAAATTGACTCTTATTCTCTCATTAGATATTCTATATTACTCAACTGCATTAAAAAAAACTGCTAAGGCTTTTTCAAAGTCAACCTCCCCACATCATCAGGCTAGTCCTCATTATTGGATCTTCTGAGCAGCCCAAATAGGAAGAGTGTCTCAGATTCTCTTACCTCTAACTCTCAGCCTCCAAGCATCAAATACTGCTAAAATGTTCATACAACCCATATGGTGCTGTGTTTTACAGTACCTTAGGGGCATGCTATTGTCAGTCTTTGGAAATTATCCTTATTTTTCTGAAAAATCTCCTGATGAAATATGCCATAGATTTCTTCTATTTATCTTTCTGATCTTTCCATGTGACAGAGGGCTTATGCCACTCTACATGAGTCATAGGATTTCTCCCAGACAAAAATCATTTGCTGATCTGGGTTTCTTAGAGAAATTTGGAGCCATTACAGTGAGGTCTGCCTGTTAGTATCCAGCAGCTTCCTTGGCATTTTGTAAAATCACCAGCATTTTGGCTCATGTATCTTTAGCTAGCCATCTTGAACCAGATTGCCCTGGCACATAAATAATGGCAAGAGGGACCTGATGGGATACGTAAACATACTGGGAAGCACCACTTCAATGGCTCTTAGTCTGAAATGGCTGGAAACCAGAAACGCATTAGCCCCATTATCTGCTGGAGCAATGGACTAACATATGTACACAAATATAAAATATTCCTGAAGTCCTTAGTCCTCTCGGGAATCAGATCAGCCTGGAGCAGTTCTAAATAAATTCTAGATGAGTGCCCCTCTGACTTCAAACCCAGGAAATGTATGGTGGTGCATGATGTCCCTGACTTCAGTTCATCAATATTTGTTAATGGGCACTTCAAGCTAAGTAAGATGCCCCTTAGAGTCTCAGTAAATGACTTTGTCCTTAGGTAGCTTTCTGTTTTCCATAGAATTTATGCTTCTTTTTACATAAACCATTCTTTTTGTTTCTGTTTATCAGTCACTTCCCAAATGTTTTCCCGTGTTAATCCCTTCTGCCTGATGAGTTTACCATGGAGATAGCTTGTGTCTGGTTCATTGTTACTACCTCTGGAGTTCTTAATATTATTTCCTTTGCAAAATATGCATAAATATGGGAGGTAGCAGGAGATAGTAAGAGAGATGGAGGGGAAAGATGGATTTGAGAAATTCCCAAAGCTTCCTTTGTTGGACTCCAGCAATTTGTGTGTGGGTCTCTGAGGGAGGACAATGTTGCTTCTGGTTAGCCAGAGGCTGTCCTGCTACATCTGCATACCAGGTATGTGTAGTGTTGGGATATAACCCCCAGACTTCACCAGTGACTGAAGGTGATATTTTGGGACGTGGGACTTTGTTATTATTATACCACATTAGTTTTTTTTTAACATGGACTCTAGTGATATTTCCTTATGACATTAGCAGGTATGAATACCCTTAGATAAAATAGTTATAAAAGGACACATTTACTTATTCTTTTTAGTGCAAGTAAGACTATCTTTTCTCTACTATTTGGCAATTGATATAATTTTCCTTCCTTGTTCCTCTCAATTTCTTTGAAATTGTAATTAAAATATAATTACATCATTTTCCCCACTCCCTTTCCTCCCTCCAACCTTTTCTTGTTCAGTCCCTCCAAGTCCTCCTGTGCCACCTCATTCCCTCTCAATTTCATGGTTTCTTTTTCTTGGATTGTTATTGTTACATATATACTCATAAGCATATAAATACAAACTACTGAGTCCATGTAGTGTTGCTTGTATACATATGATTTCAGGAATGAATATATGATATTGGATATGATTTTGGTCTATCCTACCTAGGACAAACTGTAGCTTTTATGTCTGTGATGGAATGTCAACAACACAGTTATATGTAATTATTCTCAAGAGTTTGATCACGAGCCATCAAGCTGCGTCCACTTTCTTTCAAGATACTTAAATCCTTTTGTGTTTCCAGTTGTTCATAGCTGTTCGTTTTCCTGATGAATGCGAACCAGATTTCTCAGGCTGTGGTAAGACAGTGGCTGCAGTTCAAATGACTGTCTGATGCGCTTTGGTAGCCATTGGAACTGCACAGCACACAGCAGCAAGTGCTTTCAAGAGGCCCCAGGGTAGCTGGATTGGAGGAAGCTATGAAAATCTGCATGGTAGGGGAAAGAGGTGCTAATCTTCAGCTCCTGTTTAAATGCTGTGCTCTGGCCACTCAGTCTTGTGCTCATCTGAGCATTAACTGATCTCAAGCCTATGACGCCATACACAGTTCTGGAAATACTGCAGAGTGACCAGGGCATGAAACAGCCACATTAGAATGGTCTAGAACCTTACCCAAATATCCTGAACTACTTTTTCAGTAGTTAAAAGAATTCCCAAATTAGGATTTTGTTTAAGGGGCATATCCCCCTCCATGAGCAATTTCTTGTTTCTATAAGCTTCTTGTTTCTAGAGTAGAAACATGTACATCTGACTATCAACTCTGTAGATTCATGAATGGACAATTATCTTATACTATTGTTACTACTCTTTTTCATTCTGGTAACACTTGAATTGTTCTATAATTTTGTTCTAATGATGTAAGAATGTAGAATCTTAAGGAATCAGTGTAAGAGTAAGAATGTATTCTGTATCTAGCTGCAGTTTCTGTACCACTGCTCTGGTTCGTCATTCATTCACTCACCAATCTATCCGTCTGCCCATCCACTTATCCCATCTACCCATCTATCCATCTGTGCATCCATCCATCCATCCATCCTTGCACCCATCCATCCATCCATCCTTGCATCCATCCATCCATCCTTGCATCCATCCATCCTTGCATCCATCCATCCTTGCATCCATCCATCCATCCATCCATCCATCCTTGCATCCATCCATCCATCCTTGCATCCATCCATCCTTGCACCCATCCATCCTTGGATCTGTCTTTTGGATTCTTCACTCTTAACAATCTTTGTGCTTGTGTTTGGGGTGGGGGGGTGGTTCTCTGTGTATCAGCCCTAGCTTTCCTGGAACTTGCTTTGTAAACCAGACTGGCTTCAAATTCACTGAAATCTCCTGGCCTCTGCCTCCCAATTGCTGGGATTAAAGGCGTGAGCCACCACCACCTGGCCTTAACACTCTGACAGTTTTAGAGTACTTTCTTTGTGCTTTGAATGGAGATGAAGTTGTGGTCTATGCTTCTAATGGACTGGTACCTTAAATAGTGCCAAACTCAAGCATTGCATACATATTGATGACATTTAACAAACAGAAAATATATTCAGATAAGACTGTGCCACCAAAGGGTGCTTTGGAATAAGACAGGCCTGGTATGCCCTGCTGTTGGTGATTTTGCCTCCAGGAAAATCTTTCATTCTTAGGATGCCAACATTTCAGAAGAATTACAAGAAGTAAAACAGAATGTACACAGAATAGTCTGGTAGCTACAGTAAGTTTTCCCAATTATTTTTTATTAATTTCTTTGACCAGAGGCATAGTTTTTTTTATTTTTATTTTTATTTTTTGAGACAGGGTTTCTCTGTAGTTTTTGGTTCCTGTCCTGGAACTAGCTCTTGTAGACCAGGCTGGCCTCGAACTCACAGAGATCTGCCTGCCTCTGCCTCCCGAGTCCTGGGATTAAAGGCGTGCGCCACCACCGCCCGGCCAGAGGCATAGTTTTAAAGAACTCATCAGTAAGGTTTTGTTACTGTCAGGTACCCTGTTCTCCTTGGTTCTAAAATAATATGTTTCTCTTTTCAACTAGGGGTTTTAAACCCTGTTTCCTACAAGTTGTTCCAAGATGTTTAGTATATATAATTTACACATTTATAAAATGATTAGGGAAAATAAAATATACACCAAAGGTAACTGAGAGATACTATTATAAAGTATTTTCCTGACTTAAGAAAAGGTAAATGCTTTAAGTATCATATCTAGGCTTGCTTAGCTATCTATAATATTTTGGAATGGCAATAATGATGTCATTTAAAATGGGTTTCTTAGGAAGAAGATGGAAGAGTGGTAATTAGTGGAATACAAATTATACTGTTTTTCAATAAAGAGGTACACTAAAGAATAAATAAAAATCATGATAAGAAGTATGTCAACATATATATCATGCAATGTGTAATAAGTCTCCTCTAGTGAATGAACACAGCATGTTTAAGGGAATTGCAGGAAAAGGACTATAGGAGACGTAGATCTCTGTCTCCTGATTCTAGTTAAGGTCACTATTGCTATGCTGAAACACTTTGACCAAGAACAACTGGGGAGAAAAGGGTTTATCTCAGTCACAGTTCATCATCAAAAACAATGATGTCAGGTACTCTTGGAGGGCAGGAACCTGGAGAAAGAAGCTGATACAGAGGCCATGGAGGGGTGCTGCTTACTGGCTTTCTCAATCTGCTTTCTTATAGAACCCAAGACCACCAACCCATGGATGGTACCACCCCAAATTGGGGGAAGGCTGAGTCCTCCCCCAATAATCACTAAATTAAAAAAAAAACCTTGCAGCTAGATCTATGGAGCCATTTTCTCAGTTGAGTCTCCATCCTCTCTGGGGACTCTAGACTGTGTCATGTTGACATAAAACTAGCCAGTGCAAACTCCCTTTCCCTCATTAAAATGTTTTAACTACTAGAAATAGTTGTTTGACATCCAGGAACCTGTTTTTTTTATTTTCCTCGTTATCCAATCCATTTGAAATATATGGTTGAGCTGGGTATTGTGGAATATTCGTATAAGGTCAGTCACTCATAGTCTTAAGCAAGAGAATTCTAAGTTCAAATCCAGCCAGGAATGCATAGTGAGACCCCAAAAAAAGAAAAACAAGAGAAAAAAAAACTGGGTACTGGCTCAGTGACAGTGTACTTGCCTAGCATGTCTAGGTCCTATGTCTGATTCCCAACACTGTGGAGGAGGCAGAGGAGGGGAAGAATGAGGAGGAAGAGGTGGAGGAGCTGGAGGAGGAGGTAGAGGAGCTGAAGGAGGAGGAGGGGGCGGAGGAGGAGCCAGTATCACTGTTGATGAGGTCTTGCTAAGATTAGTTTTAAAATATATTCATGGCAGCTTCATTGTCAAAATGTGTACAAACTTTCATCATTTGTTCCAGAAAAGCTTCTTTATTTTGAACAGAAATTTAAAATATGGTTCCATTTTCTGTTACAGAAATGTGTATTTCTCTGCCAATGCTCCCTCTCTAGTCAGCAACATGGCTTCCTACCTTAACATCTGTGCTTTATTCCCAACTACATCTCAGTGATGGCCGACTTGGAAGAGCTTTATTCTGGGACGTTCTAGTCAAAAGCACCATGGTGATACAAACTGTTTCTATTTTGGTTTGCGTTCTGAGAGTAGACTTCAAGGATGTTTTCAGGAAGAATTGCCTCGTATGAACTCTCCATGTCACTTGCAACTGTCACTCTTCCTTCACACCGTCATCTGGATCTGAGGCCGGAGCTAATGACCTCAACGGGCTTCTCCCTCCAACTTGACTGTTCAAGGCTCGTCTGAACTCTTTAACGTGAGAGTTTGCCCTAGCAGCAAGTGCCTCTGTTTGTTACTGTCATGCTTTGCTCCCGACATAGCAAATCACTTGCTGGGTTGTAGTTGAAGACTTGGCAGCTGTACTTGATATTCATTTCGCCACCACTCCTCAGATCCCCTTGGGGGGCGGGGGGCGGTACTGAAGGAAGCAGACGCCATCCAATGTCAAATGCTTTGTTCCCATTCTGCATGAACTGTAGGACCAACAGCTGCATACAGCATTAGACATGTTCAGGGAAATAAAAGGTAGGCGTCAGGATTCTGAGATGGCTAATCATTTATCTACAGGTACAATATTTCTTTGGGCTTGCGAAATTCAGACACAATCAGCTTTGTATTTCAGCTACCTAGTGCTGCAGTGGATGCAGCCTTAGCACTTAAAAGGTGTACATGGAATGTGACCTGTCCTGGTGAGAGATAGTGCCGTTTTCTGTTTGAGCCCCTGGAATATGGATTATTTTCAGTTTCTTATTCTGTTTCTCTGTCTCTGTCACAAAACCTAAATTTCCCCATAAACGGAAAAATTGCTCGTATGAATATTAGTAGTTACCTGGCATGTCACGTTAGTGAGAACAAAGATTTTGAAAGTAGAATTGCATTTTAGTCTTAAGCCACTTTTGTAATTTCTTTCTGCCTCTGTTAGAGTCTGACGGTGAGCTCCGTTACTTAAGCTACCATTGTGAATACTGATGGCAGTTACTAAGCATTCACCGAGAGCTGCAGAATGTGCCCGAAGACCCATGTGCACTGCAATATTTAATCTGCACAACACACCTATGAGGCAGGTCTCCTTATTGCCATTTTACTTTAGTGGGGGGACTGAGTCCCCTGCCCTAAGCCATGATTCCAGTTTAGCAGGACAGGAGGCAGACCTATGAGCATGGTGAAACTCTATCAAGAGCAGCCATGACGATGGCAGTGATAATGCCAGAGTGCTTGGGGTGCATAACGCGTGTGAGTACACAGCGCCTGAGCAGAAGTGCCTTGATGAGGGCCATTTTCTCCCTGAGAGCAAAGACAGCATAAAAGCTATCTCTGTCTCCTTTCATCGCCTGATGAAGGTTAATATCCAGGAGGATGCCTATATGTTTTTCTTTGGGTTCTCCTTATTTAGCTTCTCTAAGATCACGAATTATAGGCTCAATGTCCTTTATTTATGGCTGGAAACCAAATATGAGTGAGTACATCCCATGTTCCTCTTTTTGGGTCTGGCTTACCTCACTCAGGATAGTGTTTTCTATTTCCATCCTTGGACTTCCCACAGGGCAGGGAACCCTGATTGCTCTTTGGGCTGACGGGGGAGGGGGACTTGATTGGGGGAGGGGGAGGGAAATGGGAGGCGGTGGCGGGGAAGAGACAGAAATCTTTAATAAATAAATAAATTTTAAAAAATAAGCTATCTCTGCTGGATGAGAGAGGAAGCTCGAGCGTAGTATGTGTGGAGAGTGATTACATTAACCCCAAATTAAAATTGTGCTTTTTTGAATATACCTTCAACAGTTCATCTATGGGGGGAGGCTTAGAAATGTAGGAAATAGGATACAGACTAAGATATATTTCTTTAATTTACATAATTAGTGTTTTGATGTGCTGGTGTTTGAATCTCACAAAGAACAGGATGAATGAAGTAGTCTTCCATGCTCTTCCCTTAAGAGAATCTGTTAATATCTGTTGTTTGGCCTTTGGGCTGCGTGTCCCATCCCACAGTGTTTCCGTGGAGAGCTGCCAAAAGGGGATAATAACACTAGCAGTGTGATCTGCTGACATGAAGTACAGGAATACACTTCCAGCCTAGACTTGGCTTCCTGCCTTTTGTTGAGGCACCAAGCAGCCAGCCTTCCTGCCAGCCTCCAGGAGATGCTCATTTACTTGAGCACTGCTTAAGTCTGTCCATATTCCGTGCTTCCTTCAAGTCTTTCATCTCTTACATCTCTCCTCTCTTTGTTGTTCCTGAGACAGAGGGAGAAGGAAGTACTACATATCTGGAGTCAACATAAATATGCTCCAGGCCTGTTTCAAACCGAACTCCTGGCCATTTCCAATGCAACAGAGGCCCAGATGATTTTGATTTCTTGAGGTTCAAGGTAGATTAGAATGTAAATATTACCAAAGAGAGCTAGCAAAGCAGCTACCAATGACCAGTCACACTGGAGTTTTATGTAGCCATAAAAATGAATAACTTGTTATTTCCTAGAAAATGTATGGAACTAGATGCCATCATGTTAAGTGAAGTAAGGCAAACTTAGAAATCACTAAGTCTATCACATTTTCTGTCATATGTGGAACCCAGAATAAAATTTAAAAACATTTTTTAAATTTTTAATTTTTTTTTTATTGAGCTCTTCATTTTCTCTGCCTCCCTCCCTGCCTCTCCCCTCTCCTTCAACCCTCCCCCAAGGTCCCGTTTCTAAAGATCATCTGAAGGTAGAAAGATTGTAATGAAGCAATAGAGACCCCAACAGACGTGGAGAAGGGAGGAAGAAGAAAGGCTACGAGGACGATTGAGAAGGCAGAGAAGAGCAAAGTGCAATGTGCACAATAGAAACAGCTTTAAACCCATCAGTAGGTACAATTAATTAATAATAGTTATCTTCAAATGAATCACTGGTCTGAAAATAACCTAACCAATGAATCAATGACAGATCCTACCCCTACCCCAACTTTTTTTTTTTTTTGAGACAGTAACTCGCTGTGTAGTTCTGGCTGTCCTGCAACTCATTATGTAGACCAGGCTGGCCTTTAATTCACAAGAGATATATCTAACTCTGCCTCCCAGGTCCTGAGATTAAAGGCATGCTTAATTAAACCACACCAGGCCAATACTCTCTTATTTGAGTGGAGAACATTTTTCTTTGTAATTGTAGACTCTTTTAGCTTTGCGATTTAAGTTAATATTAGAAACTCTTTAAAAACGACTTGTCATTATAATGTATAATAATCTTGAAATTCTTGTTTTCTTATCAGCTCTCCTCCATACCCCTCGTCTAGAATACATAATGACGAGAATATTTTAGGACCTGAGCTCTGAAGCAATGGTCATAATGTGCTGTTACACTTTTAAACATTAAAACACAGGCTCAGAATGAAGATGGATCTCAGGGGCAGAGCTTTTGCTGTCCACATGACAGGCCATTCCCACCGCCATAAGTGTGCATGCAAACACACACACACACACACACACACACACACACACACACACACACTGGTTAGGTGTGGTGGTGCCTTTAACCTCAGCTCCTGGTAGAGGAAAAGTATCAGGGGTCAAAACAAACCTGTCTCAACATCAGCAGCAGCAACAGAAGCCAAGCATTCCCTTTCTTATTCACCCAAAGCAATACTTAATTAGGCGAAGTCTCAGATCCAGTTTTTCCCGTGAAATGGTGGAAACTAAATGTTTATTTCCTCATTAGGGTGAATAATGAATACAAAGTAAATTTAGTTTCCTATGAAAACTTAAAAATAGATAACATTTTTAACTCAGCTAAATTTCCTGATATCGACTTGCACTGATAATTCTGGACACTAGATGGCGATAGAAGCGCATCACATAATAAACCTTTCCTTAAAAGATCCAGCTTTAAAAGCTAGGCAGTGGAGGCCAGAGAGAGCAGGTTAATGCATTAGTTAAAGCAGCAAAAATCATATATAATAAGGGGTTGGGAGTGAGCTAATATTCTGAGTGTGTTCAGGAACCAAGTGGTTATTGAAAGAAAGGTTTGTTAAGCACGCGTGCACGTGCACACACATACACACACAATCACAATTTAGTCTGCTGTTGAAAGATGATTTTCAAGCTAATTAATGGTGCAGAAGTTGTCGGTGAACGCAGGAGTCTCCTCAACTGTGTTCAACTCATATGTTCACTTCCATTTTTTGATTTTCAGCTTTTAAACTAGAGGTTGTTCGGAATGGATTGTGCCTCACCTGTATTATTCATTGATGAAAAAGTGCTTTCTTACCAGGGATGTGAGTCCAGGACTTTGGCATTTTAAGGGGAAATGACGGACTTACTGTAAGCGGTTGGCTGGGCCATTATTGACTGGCAGGCTCAACTGGAAGCACTTCGTTAGTGTATTAGGTTGCCCTGGAAATGCCTTCTTGAAACTCTAATGATGCACTTAACGGAGTCCTCTGGGACAGGGGTAAAACGTCTCTTAGCAGGCGTGTCTTCCACAGGAGTACTCTTGGGAAGGGTTGGGACGGGCAGGCACATCCAAAGAGAGTCTCAGTAAGAAGGAAGCCTCAGAACAGGTTGCAAGCAGCAGTTTCTTACAGGTAAGTCAAGATCGGTGACTTACTGCTAAACTCCTAGCTTTTTATGGACATTTGAATAATCATTTTGAGAGAGCATCCTCAATTGTGTGTGTGTGTGTGTGTGTGTGTGTGTTGGCCGAAGAAATGAAGGGGAAAGAATATCTGAATGAATATGACTGTCATCAAAGGCTTAAAAAGAATCTAAAACACTTGTAACTTGAACATTACTCTGATTAAAAGGAAAATGATTTAGAGGGAGACGTGCGCCCTTCTGCAGAGTCATGCATTTGAAGAGCACGTCCGGAGGTTTTTCAGATGAAAATCACTGCCAGTGTGGAGGGTAATTAATGGGGGAGGGGGCCGAGGGTGGAGTTGGAAACAAGGAAGAAAGAGCCCAGAGGTGGCCGGTGCAAACTCCAGATCCCAGGCTGGACGGGGGCCGGTGCAGTGCTGCATCCCCGCCCTGCGCTAGCAGCCAGCATCTCCCGTCTAGTGCCCACCGCGGGCGCCACGTTCCCGTCAGCGCTGGCAACCTGTCACCGCCGAGGACGTGACTCCGAGCTGCCTCCGCTCTCTCCAAGCCCTATTCCTTTAAGATGATGTAATAGTCATTTCCCTGGATGGTTTCTTGCCTGCACTGCTCACACAACAGCATCCGAACTGCTCCTGGCACCGTGGGACCTTCCTGCTCCGGAGCCCGAGCCCCGCAGGCATCTCCCAGCCGACCCGGCTCCTTCTTGCTCCTACCTGACAGGGATATGGGTGTCCCTTTGCCCTTGCCGGCAGGTGGGGTGGCTGCTGAGACCCTGGCCAGGCGCCTCTGTCTGTCTTTCTGCCTCCGGGCTCTTTGAACGCCTTTAAGTCCAGGTACTTCTTGTAACTCTCCCAGGTATAAAGGATCTGTTTCTAAAGGTTTGGATCTTGGTTTTCCTTTCTTTTTTTTTCCCCTGCCGAAGCTTTGGTTGAATATTTTTTTCTTTGCTTCACTTCTTCGACTCAGCCTTCTCACGGCTCAACTTTTTTTCCCCCGTCCCTTTTAACTAGAGATTTGGGAGTGAATACGTACACACATACATATACACAAACGCACATCTACGAGCGCGTAAGTGCGGAATCGTTTATTTCCCGAGAGCACATCTCTCTGGCACTTTTCTTTGATACCTCTGTCCTCTACCTGTTTGGGATTTGACGAGAGATCCAGACCCAGTGTGGCCGTGGTTTCCGATTGCTCTGGAAAGGGCTATTTCTTCGCAAGAACTGAGTCTCCAGCACTCGCTAAGGTAAGCGCCGAGACTCACTGCTTTCTCGGTCCTGCTAAAAAAAAAAAAAAAAAAAAAAAAAAAAACGGGTCTCTTTGGAAGTTGAAAATTGCATATGCCTTTGACATCAGATTTACAAACAGGCTCGGTGTGAGCAGCAGCTGCTGAAGACAGTGGCTTAAGGCTAAACTTAAAGGGGGCGCAGGCTGAGGGAAGCGCTAACTCCGTTAAGGAGTGATTAATGTCAATAGTTTCCGGCTGCTTATGTAAAAATATTCTCCTCCCTGCCGGTTTCCCTCCCTCTCTCCCCCTCTGCTCTCCCCAGAGGTCTCTCCTTTTCTGACTCATTCTGGGTCTGAGGAAATAATTTCTCTCTTTTCCTTCAGACAGACCTCTGAGTACCTGGGCACTTGGCCTTCCTGCCTTCCCATCCTAATGGAAGAGCGAATGTAGCCAAGCTGACCATTACCTTCTGTGAAGCTCACTACCAGACACCTTTAAACTTTCTGTCCAGCATTGCTTCACCTGTGGACTGTTCTAAAATTTGCCTTGTTGGGGGGGAATAACGAACAAAACCGGGGCTAGAGGAGGTCATTTTGAGCAAGTTAGCTCCTTTTCCCTCTCTTACAACTGGATGCAAAGCCTAAGGCTGTAACTGGCTTGGATTGCACCTTTAAGTCCGGGAAGCTGCAGAAGAAAGAGACAATGGCTCTGAGTGGGAACTGTAATCGTTACTATCCTCGGGATCAAGGGGCTGCGGTTCCCAACTCCTTCCCCGAAGTCATAGAGCTGAACGTTGGGGGCCAGGTTTACTTCACCCGCCATTCCACATTAATAAGCATCCCCCATTCCCTCTTGTGGAAAATGTTTTCCCCAAAGAGAGACAACGCTAACGATCTAGCCAAGGATTCCAAGGGAAGGTTTTTCATCGACAGAGATGGCTTCCTGTTCCGTTATATTCTGGACTATCTCAGGGACAGGCAGGTCGTCCTGCCTGACCACTTTCCAGAAAGGGGAAGGTTGAAAAGAGAGGCTGAATATTTCCAGCTACCCGACCTGGTCAAGCTCCTGGCCCCCGAGGAAGTCAAGCAAAGCCCAGATGAGTTCTGCCACAGCGATTTTGAGGATGGCTCCCAAGGAAGCGACACAAGAATCTGCCCCCCCTCTTCGCTGCTCCCTCATGACCGCAAGTGGGGTTTTATTACTGTGGGTTACAGGGGATCCTGTACCTTGGGCAGAGAGGGGCAAGCAGATGCCAAGTTTCGAAGAGTTCCCCGGATTTTAGTTTGCGGAAGGATTTCATTGGCAAAGGAAGTCTTTGGAGAAACTCTGAATGAAAGCAGAGACCCAGACCGAGCCCCGGAAAGATACACCTCCAGATTTTATCTCAAGTTCAAACATCTGGAAAGAGCTTTTGATATGTTGTCAGAGTGTGGATTCCACATGGTGGCCTGTAACTCCTCGGTGACAGCGTCTTTTGTCAATCAGTATACCGAGGACAAGATCTGGTCGAGCTATACCGAATACGTCTTCTATCGTAAGTAGGAAGGTTTTTGTTTATTTTTGTGTGTTCGACTTCTCATCACAGATGTATGTGGTCTCATGCTTTGCTAGAATCTAAGGATACTGATTTGGGATTGTAGCTATGCTAAAACTACAGAGTCCTGAAGCCTATAATTCAGTTCTTATGCCTTATCAGATCCTGGAGGAATCTTTCTTGTTTATTTCCAATGAGGTCACGGGATAGTCAGAGTTCAAAAATTAGAAGGGACCAATGATGCTGGAAGAGTTTGTAAACAAGCGTGTATGACTTTTTTCTAGATAGTGATCTGTGACTGTAAGATTGCTGACTACAGCTTGGCCGTTGGTTCACAGGGTTTGGAGATTTTGCAGAGTCAGTGCAGATGAAGGGCTACTGCCAGTCCTTTCAGCTAAACTCTTGGGGTCTGTTAAGCTGATTGCTGCAGGCTTCCTTTCATCAGTGCCTTTCAGAAGGTAAATGGACAGTGTACAGACTCATGTGGTCTTGGCTAGATGGCAGTGCAGACTGCTGAAAAGCCCCCATTTCCCCCAGGTCTGAAATTCACTGTTTGGTTCTTTAACATTTTTCTACTGAGACTGGAGTTGGATTGCAGGCTTAATTAAGCCGAACTTTGTTTAAGATCCACCTAAAATGAACAAGGTCCCTGAGAATTGCCAGTCACATGCAAACACCTCAGCTACTGGGTAGATCGAATTCCTGACATGACACAAAAATCAGTATTATATGTGAGGTGATGTGATTGCCGGCGTCTTTCAAGTAGGGCTGTTTCGTTTTGCTTAAATGTGGACTTCTGGTGTGGACTGCTTTGCTTTATAGAAAGGCATTGTGAAATACAAGCCATTGGTCTTTGCAGGAAGAACAGTCAATTTGCCTATATGGTGTGATGCTTGATCTAACTGCTGAGTTTCAACAGGATTTGGGCTTTGGTGTTGAGTTCATTCCATAAAGACTGTGTTTTCGGTGTTAACATTCTATTTCCTTCTGCTGATTTTGAAGTGACTTCAGAAGTCAGGATTAAGTTGTCTATATTTGTTTAAATATAAAGGGAAGACTGAGGTTCTTGGGCCAGGCTTTGCCTAGACTTGTGTTTCTCCATTTGGAGTTTGTGTAGGTAGAGAAGCCATTGGGATGTGAGGTTTCTCCAAACTGGGTCATCACATATCTATTCAGAAGTGAGGGTGTGTGGATTGCACGGACAAGATGGCCCAGGAAGAAAAGTTAAATCACTCCCCAAGAGCTTACTGATGTGTATGGAGTAGCAAGCATTACTTGGTCCAGGGACCCTAATTATGGTCTTTGGATCTTCATTTAGGCCAGAGCTTAATCAACAAATAATGCTTTGTTCTGTCTGGCAAAGTTCCAATGGATACAGAGATAAGATTCTAGATTTTTAAACCTTCTGTAAGGAGCTGACACTTTCTGTGATTCTGTAGAATATATGCCTTCTCCAAACTTTTGGGGGGAAATTTGCTTTGAAGATAGTTAAAATGCAGGGTTGTACCCCCGACTTTCAGTCATTTACCCACCTAATTGATGCACTTGCCATCTAGGTCGGGGGTGCTTCTCTGTTCATCAAGGGCTGACCTGTCTGACACTATGCCTTCTTTAGAATGCTCTGGAAATACCCCAATCTCCTGACCATATAATTGCTGCTTCCTTTGCTGAGCTGTTGAGCGTCAGTTTGCTCTCCATGTCTCTATGGATAGGCTAGCACCCATGCACAGGGCCTTCATACTAACAGCATTTATTTTGCAAATCCTAGACTTCCCTTTTGTACCCAGCATCCAGAGCGAGGTATTAACTCTTCCTCTGTCTTAGGACCTATAAAACTGACAGCTGGCTTTCTAGGGTGCATAACTGCTTCCGTGCAGCTGCTTAGCCATAATTATTTAATTAGAAGCTGCCAACTGTGCCTATATAAGCATTAATTCATCAAGCTGTTGTGCTCCGCTTAATGGGCCGAAACCATGGGAAGTGCTCTAGAGCAAGGAGCTGACTGCGTGCAAAGATGCTTTACTCAGGGGAACTAATTTTTTTCCTGAACTTAGTGGTAGTAAATACACACACACACACACACACACACACACACACACACACACACATACACACTCGCTCACATGTGCATGCACACACATGTGTACACCCCCCCTTACATGCAAGGAATTATCTCTAAGAAATCAAAATTTTAATAACTCAGGAATTATGTCAAAGCACATCGCCTGGATCCAGATCACATTAGCAAATGAACATATGGAACAAATGCATTGCTCTATGGTTAACAGCCATGGGGAGTGAAGCCTGCCCCCCCCATTTCCCTGTTTGCCTGTTTTTCATCCAAGTCTCACAAGGGTAAAATCCCATCCATCAACAGATTACATGGATGACATTCCTGCCTCCTTTAACCTTTCATGTGGGCCTAGACCTCATGGTCAGCATCAGTTTATCCTGAGAGTTCTGTTCACATAGAAAATCACCTGGGATCTGCAAGTGTTCAACAGAGACAGAGGAAATGTAAGTTGTCTCACTAAGTCACTAAAGGAAGAGTACCACAGAGACATAAAGAAGAATCTGTGTTAGAGTCAACTCACAAATGACATTTTCTGCCTTAATTTAAAACAATGAAAAGCTGTCTTCTTACCCCATCAACTAAGTCCCCCTCCCTCTTCCTCAAGCAGTTCATAAAAGGCAGCACCATCAACAGTGGCTGTGCTCCCTGGATCACCTTTAAATAAAGTGTCAGCTCAGTAATTTGGAAGCCAGAGGCCCTAATCTAATAAAATCACAAGTGCACGGAACGGAAGGGACACTGACTTTTAAAGACTTTCTCTAAGACAGGGTGGGGAGACTGTCACATGTTTTCTGAGCCTCAAGAGTAACTGCAGGTGAATGTCTGGAAGTATGATGTTTTGAAAACATTTGCTTCTGGTCAAGCAACATGACCACAAATAGAGAGTTTAGTTCCTAAGCTAGTGTGTGAAATACCTGCATTCTCTGAGCTCTGTTAATTGTACGAATACTTATCAGTTCACCATCTTTTGCACAAATGATTGCACATGGGTGTGTTCTAACTTTTACTCTTTTCACTTCGTTTCCTTACATTTAAAGGGTCATACCAAAGTCTCAAATATCTCGAATACATCATTCATACATACATATGCTGCTGACTAAGAAAAGACTTTGTCAAAAAGTAGATCATGAAGCTATTTTCCGTTTGAAATTCAGTTTGGACCGTGAACTAAGAAGTGACTGTATCCACTGGTAATAATTTCTGCAGCATTGCTTGCAAAGCTTCAGATAAAGGGCGTGCTTGTACATAGAAAAGAGGCCATGGAAGTGCATCCATCCCCAAAGGACTGCAGCCGCTTTACCTTGATCATATGGCAGAGACTGGGGCTAACTTCCGGTTTTACTCCTCAGGGAGACACAGCATTGGCACATTCAAATGAACCAGAATGCTGCCCAAATCATGAGGTAAACAGGGCTTGCGCTCTCTGTCTCTTCTTCGTATGACTTTCTTTCCTGCCCTTGCAACTTAGGTGTTTTCTTGTCTCCTGGTTGAAGCTCCTTCAGGTGTCAAGTTTTGTCTCTCCATGCTAGAACTAGGGTTTGTTGTCAAGAAACCTTCTGTACTGACATTATATAGAGAATGAGCTGAAGGTTCAGCATTACTCTTCTCAGAAATACTTAAACATGAGAAAACTTTCCATAGTTGTGTATCAGGCAACATTTTACCCTAAGACTCCAAGTTACCTAATTTTTAATTAAAAACAAACCACAATTTAGTTAAATCTAAGGCAATACCAGGTTAGCATAGATCCAATACCAGGCAGATATTGGAAGGCAAAATACAGAAAAGATGACATCATTCTCTCCTTATTCCTAAAAAGCATTGTGTGTTGAGAAATGGACTGCATATAGTAGTTAAATAAGCATGTTAGTAATGAAATTTTATACTGTTTTCACTTCTATTCCAAATAATATCTGTTACCTGACTTCCAGTCATTCCGGGGACATTGCTAAATGAATTCAGCAGCAAGAAAAAAAAATGTCATTTTGTGAGAAGAAAGGGAAGAGTACACGACTCTAACATTGTTTCCGAATGTCCTGAAAAGTTAAAAATACATTTATATTTGGAGAGAGAGGAGCAAGTAGCACCCACCGCCTAATGAGATTTAGATCATAGCAGATAAATTAGAAATGAAGAGAGCTGTGAGCATACCAAAATACCCCCAACATGGAACACCTCCAAACATGTCCAAACACAAAACATGGAGAGGAATGCTGACTGCTCAGGTGCTTTGAGCCCACATCCCCGAAAGCCATTTCCTGAAAACCAATAGACAAGCTCTGCTTCTCTAATCACAGATGCTTGCTTTCCTTCTTTGGTTCTCGCTCTAGCTTTTCTTAAATCTCATCATTCTTGGACGGTTTGTTACATTTTTAGTGTAGAACCATTTGAAATGTAAACAAATGCAGATGCAGACCATGTGTGAGATGCTTCAGTCTAACAAACACCATCTCTTGATGGATGCAGCTGCTCGCAGGAGGCGGTCCTCCATCGTCTACGCTTCCATTTACCTTACCTTCAGTCTATTCTGCATCACTTTGGGGTAACTCCAAGACATTGGTCTTGTGATTCATCTACAGGTACTATATTCAGTATTTGTATAAATCAATGAAATTTTAAAAAATATGCACTACGGTTATTGCACACAAAATCAACATCTTCACTATCAATTGTCTAGCCAGTGTTCAAATTTTCCTGCTTTTTCCTCACATTTTCTTAGCTGGTTTGTGTGAATCAGTGTCCGCACGAGGCACATCTGTTATGTTTAGTTGGTGGAGTTTTCTCATTCTCCTTCATAATTTAATAACACTGCATATAACTTCTGGGTAACAAACTGGCTAGGCACTGTTAACTTGTTAGATGTAGGTGTTTAAATTGGTCAGTTCAGTTTCAATATTTCTGTCCAGTCTTCTTCACTGTTTATGGCAAGTGCATTTTAATTTGTGGACTAGAAAGCTACATGTTAGGGAGGCAAAGTAAGGGCACCCTTTTATTGTTGGCTTTTACATTCATTATAAGAATAGATAGCAATGGGTGCTATTCTCTCTATTTCCAAGTCCGTTGTTCTGACAGAGTACACATTACCAGGGAGACATGCTTCTCCTTCTAGTCATTCAGGAGACATCTAGTATTCCATGGTTGTTGTCATCATTGGACCAGGGTGCCCTGAGGACTGCAGTGAGCTTTCCAGGATGTGAGCCGGGTCCTGCTCACTGTGAGTAGGAGTCCTCTGGGGTGGGAGAAGTCGCCTTCCACTCACTCTAATTTTGTCTTTGAGAATGCACGGATCCTTTAAGCTGTGGTGATGCTCCACTGAATTCACCATCTGTCTCCAAGTCTTTTCTTCTGTGTTTCTCAGTCTTGGTAAATGGTATCTTCAGTCTCTCAGTCCTTCAGGAATAATAACCCCAGATTGCATCCCAAGCCTTCGTTCTCCCCAGCGAACCTCTCTAATTTACTGTACACCCTCTTCCTCTCTTCTCCTTCTCATGGAAACCCTTCCCCATTTTTCTGTAGTCATAGATGCTACTCCTTCCTGACCAGGTCATCAGCATTGCCTTTCTGGACAACTGCAAGGCACTTGACTTGTCCTCCCCACATGATACCCACTTTGAATCTAGTGTCTGTGCTGTAGACATGGGGAGGTCTTGAAAACGTTAGCCTGGCCATGCCGCTTTTCCACTTCAATTTTCATCAGCATGATGTGCTCTTGCAGTAAGTGAGTCTTTACTATGCATTAGGACCCTGTGCTTTTGAAATGACCCCCACTTACCTCTACTGTTCATGTCACCTGTGTGTTTCGAGATCACTGGGGTACATCTCATTAAGTTCCTGGATATTTTAAAAATATCTGCTTCTTCCTTTCATACCACTTGATGTTCCCTCTGCTTGGAACTTTGCCTCCACCTGTCCTACCCAGCAGTTCCACTTTTAGAGGCCTTTCCTGGTCCACTGTTGGATAAGTCATGCCTTATACTTGCCTCCCAGATGCTTGTTTCTTCTACCATAACATCAATATGTTATTCTTGCTTATCTGCCTGTCTCTCTGTATCTCAACTTTGTGCAAATAGAAATTATGTCTCTCGCGTTCACCATAATTCCTGGTACTAACACTCAAGTAGGTACTCTGTAAATCTATTTTTTTTTAAAAAAATGGAAAAGTGCCGACTGCAATGATCTACCATGGTCGTAAGTGCCACTGACTGGGAATCCTGTTAGAAAAGTTCTTAAAGAAAATGCTGGCGGTTGGCAACGGTGTGAGTAACACCGTAATGACTAGCAAGGACTCTTCCTAATGTCCATTGAGTGCTCCTTTACACACAGAGTGGAATGCCACAGAAAGATGCTCCACTCTTAGCACCTGCTCATGATTCCAGCCCCAGGGAAATGAGAACACTTACCAGCAGCAAAGTCTCCTGTGCTCCCATTAGCTGGCAGGAGAAAAATCAAAGCTGGGTGGGGATGGCGTTTAAGGAAAAGCCCAGAGGGGCATCAGGATTCAGAAAAGTATGGAGAATTGATGAAATGCTCATAATAGGAATAGAAATGAACTGAATACAAAGTGTGCTGTGAGACCTGCTTTCTTTATTTTCTTTCTGCCCAAGTGTTCCATTTACTTCCGTGGATCCCATCATTATGTTCCTTAATGCAGGGGCAGCCTAACACTGTGGGTCAGAGCATGGCAGTTGGAGCACAGGTGAACAGTGTGCTGTCTGTCCTCAAAATAGTGCTCAAGTTCAAGTCCCTGTTCTCTGTTAGTGGTGCTAACATTAGGAAATTACCTTCCTTGAGAGCCTTAGTTTTCTTACCTGGAAAGTGGGGCTAGGAATGACAGTAGTGAATAGGGTTATGAGGCTCAGATGATTGGTGTATGAAGCCCAGGAGAGAATGCTGGGTACCAGTGTTCAGAATGTGAACATCCAGTCCCCTGCTAATTCTGTCAGGGAATAGTCACAGGATTTCAGCTAAGCAACTTGTCTGCTTCTTTTCGGTAGTTCTTTGTCTAGTTTATTGACCTAAGCATGTACAAAGAAAATTATGTGGAAGGGTACTTGCTAGAAAGAAAGTCTGACTATTGATTTTGATTGCATAACTATAAAGTCAACCTCCCCAAAGACTTCAAATTAAATGCCACTGTGTATCCTATGAATATGAAAGTTTCTATGTATTAAGAGAATATATAAATAAGATTATGAAAATATATCAAAAAGAGATAGAGGAAAAGCTCTGAAAATCTAGCAAAGTTATGTCTTCACATTCCACGCTGGAGACTGTTCACAGAGGCCTTTCCCCCAACTTCATTTCAACCTTTTGCGTTCAGAGTCTAGGATAACAATGTGATGGGCTTTAAAATTAAGAATATCTACAGAACTAAAATTCCCCTTTTATGAGTCTCAGCCTGGCGAGTATCTTTGTGGTGACAGAAGAAATGGTTACTGAGTAGACCGCTGACAATGGGATCACCTAAACTATTCCAGAAGCAAAAGGAAGTCACTTTACTCCATAGTACACGTAGCTCTGTGTTCTGACCTGACGGGGAAATGAACAATTGATCCGCGTATGCGGCCATGTGACCTATTCAGAAACCGCTCCGTGTGAGACAATTCACTCTTTTCTATTTTTATTCAACCCTATTCGGAGGCAGAAACTTATAATCATTTCCCTGCCCAATGCACAGCAACCTCTCATTCCAAGTGAATGGGATACAGCGTGGTTATGAACCAGCTGCACTCAGGAAACTAGAAGGCGAGTCTAAGACTTTTGTACTTCTGCATATCGTGTCTTGGGAAACGGCGTACTACCCAGTCAACACTGATTGTCAGCTAAACAAAACAAGGGGAGCCAAGTTCAAAGAACAGTAACGACTATTTTAAAGGGACCTTGGAGGAACAGAGGAATTCCAGGGATCAGTATAATAGAATTTGTGCTCATGTATGCTAGGGTGCTGCCGAGGCAGAGGGAAATATTTGAGGAGCTCTGAAAATACTCCAAAGAAGAGAAATACCCACCTGCCATATAAAGCACATTGAGTACTGGGCGAACAGCATGGGCGACTCTCTTAAAAACTTAACGTGTTGAAGCCATTTTCCTATAGGCATGTTCCTGCACATTTATACAGCAATGTGACTGAAAACAGGACTCAGTTTTCACTTAACTAGTTGAAATATTTTCTTTTTTAAACATAAGGCATTTGTGTAGAGTTCAGCTTTGTCAGGCTGTAATAGACTTGGGGGAACATTAATTTCATTTTTTCTAAGAAAAACATACATTACAAGTAGGGATTTTGCTTTTCTGGATGGACATTCGTGTGAAATAGGGTGGTGGGGACTGACATTCTGTAGTGCTTTCAACAGCTGTAGACCTGCACTTGGAGTTTAAAGCAATACATATTTACTGTGTTTGTTTGCAAAGACCTTATTGATTGCCATTTTGCAAGGATCCGCTTCATATAAAGTATCGTTTCATAGTCTGTTTGAGATGGGTAGAAAATGTCAAATCTGTATGCAAAGTGTCTAGATTTGGATTCACAAACTCTTCATGCCCATGACTTTCCAGCCCTTCTCCACAATCTGCTGGGGAAGTGATTGACAATCCGCATGAACTCCGTTGATTGGAACCCACAGCACTTCAAACTTTCCTTCGTCTGTACCATCTGCATGCACACCCCCACCCCCCACCAAATGCAGCGAAGTGTTTTCTACAACATCTCGGCACCCTTTCATCAGACTGCTCCTCGTCATTAGGCCGACTTAGCACTCACCTCAGTTGTTTGCAGAGTGTCCTGCTCATTTCCTTCTGGCTACACGAGTGCCCGATGACCACTGGGACCTGGCTCGGATACTTCTGATATTCTGCTTGAATACTGGGAGGTTTCATGAAAAGAATCTCATATTCACATAGAATATTCTCTGGGGATTGTAGTTTATGGAGAAGTTAGATTAGGAAAGAAAGAGTTACAATTTTGTGTAATGGGGAAAGTCTAAACATACAGGAGGATAGGGAGGGCACTTCTTACATGAACTTAGGGTACCAGGATATTGGACTAGCTCTAAAATTGATGCTTAGAGAAGAGAAAGTACTTAAATCGTCAGTGCAGTTGTTGATGTTACATTACTAGCTGGCTGATGAAGTCATAAAGTCACATCCTAGTATGGCTTAGGAGAATTGTGACATTGTTAACAATCTAGTCATTTTTAACTGGATTTTACCAATGTTAGCTATATAACGACTACACCTATGCCTGGAACCAATGTCATCCTTTTCAGCTCTTTAGTTCTATCTTCTGTTGAAACCATTGCTTGTAAAAGTGTATGTGCAAAATCAGAATTCAAATGCTATCCCATGTGACTAGCCATTGGACTAGCTAGTAGCCCCACATTTCCATTATAAATTTTGTTGGTTGATATAATAGACTCACAAAAAGAATGGAGGGTGAAGCCATTAGAGAGGACTAGTCCATGATTGAGCAAAAGCCAAGCTGCTAACCCCTGAACCTTGCTGTGGACTAATAGCTACACTCTTCATGCCTCAAAGAAAGAACAAAATCAACCAATGTATCCCATTACTCCAGCTCCCCGTGCCCTTCCCCTCTACCAGCCTTTCTCCATTCGCATTGCTCCCCACCCTAGGCTTTCCTCAGTTCTTAGATCTGGCCAGTTTCCCTCATGCTCCAAGGTATTGCAGCTGTCTCTCCTCTTCCTCAAACACTCTCTTCTACCTCTCACTGCTCGGAATCTTACTCCTCTTTTGGTTTTAGGCTTTAGTGGGGTTTTCTTAGAAAGGCCTTCTTTTCTACCACAGCTGAAGCAGTTAGGGTCTTCCCAGCAGCTAGCTGTATAACATCTGCATAACATTCCTGTGACCGTGATAGTGCTGCTTATAGGTGTGATCATTTGTTTGATTAGCTCTCTCTCTCTCTCTCTCTCTCTCTCTCTCTCTCTCTCTCCCTCTCTCTCTCTTTCTCTCCTGAAAACTTTGTCAAGACAGCTGTTTTATTTGTTCCACTCTTCTGTATCCCCAGCACCTAGTGCTATGCTTTGTGTACAACAGATACGTAGTTATTTCTTCTCTAGCCTTTACAAACCATCAGGTAAAATTATAATAGAACCCCTTTTTATATAAAGGACACTGATCCTCTCTCTCTCTCTCTCTCTCTCTCTCTCTCTCTCTCTCACACACACACACACACACACACACACACACCACAGATAAAGATCTCACTAGTATAACACAAACAAATGAGGAAAAAGAAAGGGAAGGGAAGAGAAGGGAAGGGAAAGGAAGGGAAGGGGAGGGGAGGGGAGGGGAGGGAAGGGGAAGGGGAAAGGGAAAGGGAAAGGGAATCTAAACCCCTAGAGAAAGGACTTGAGATGTGACCAGAAGTGGGAATAGTTACTTTGAAAGGTTACTTAACCTCTCCAAACTTCATATACCCTAAATGTTTGGCATGAACAGTGAGCCCATTTGGTTGTCACACTAAAGAGCTAGTGGTACATGACATGTATTAAGTGACTTTGTTGCTTGATCAGTTGTTTGTCATTAAGGCAGATTTTATTATAGCTCGAGGTAAACATCCAGAAAATGTCTCAAGGACAGGCAACTACAACCAAGGAGAGATTAAATCTGTTATTTTTGAAAGTGAAGGAAGTGTATTTACTCGTCAGTGTTCAGAAATAGGCAAACAGGCTTTGATAGGAGCATAACACAGTCTAATTACAGCATGTGTAATTATATAAGCCCGAGTAGCATACAGGCAAAATGTACTGAGCATCCTTTGTTTCTTCCGTTTGTGTAATGATCGTACATATATAGAGTAGATGCTGGCCAAATGGATAAAAATGGGCCCCTTATCAAAGCCTCTAGGTCATAATGGTGGGAACCTGTCTGTCACATTTGGGGGTGTGCTGGGTGATTTCTGTCAACTTGACAGGAGATAGAGTCACCTGGAAGTAGAAGCCTCTGCTGTAAAATTTCTTCTGTCACATTGGCCTTAGGCAAGACTCTGGGGAGTTTTCTTCATTGATGATTGATGTAGAAGGGCTCAGACTACAGGAGGTGGTGCCGCCCCTTGGTAAGTGGGCTAACCACATGCTCCTTCATGGCCTCTGCTCTAGTTCCTACCTCTAGGTTTTAGCCTTGAGGAACCTTAGCTTCCTTTCCCGGTGAACTGCAGCCTGTAAGCCACCTCCACTCCTTTTCCTCAAGCTGGGTTTCATCAGGACTTTATCACAACAATAAAAAAACAAAGTAGGACAGCAGGGAACCAACTGGATTCACAAAATCAGAGCATCCTGCCTGGGTGGCAGGGATATCATAATTTTATGACTCAGTTTCCTCTGAGTCATCAGACTTTAAATGAAGTCCTGGGTAAAAGCCAGAATCCCCAGTCTTTTTAGTGGTGCTATTTTGATTGAATGGAGAAGTGAGCATAAGTTGTCACTCCAACTCCTGCTTACTTCCTTTTTCTCCCTTGGGAAAGTTCCAGGAAACCTAGAAACCACAGTAGTTGGTTTGAAGAAACATGACCTGATACTCCAAACAAACGATGGATTTTCCTCCTTTGGAACATTTTTATTTTGCATTTTTATTAGATTCATCTTCATTTAATTTTCATTTGACCTAAGGTTTGGTTGCTAGGCAGAAGCTGTAGGAAATTAAGGATAAAAGTTGAAGAATTAAAAACAAAGTTAAGTTGCTTTTATCATTGACATTTTTTGAAAAAAGCTTACTTAACCACTTGAAATGTATATATATATATATATATATATATATATATATATATATAAACAATGGCAATTATTTCTATTCAATAGACGCATGAAGATGGTTTTTAGGGTTGGCTTCATATGCTGCTAATCTTGAATTCTTTTCTGTATTGTGAATAAAGCCTAAATTTGTATATTATTCTGTGAGACTAATATGCTATGTATTTTCTGCAAAGAACTTAAGAAATAAGGGTAAAATCTCTGGCTACAATGATTCTTTTTTCTGTATCTGTGTATAGAACTCATTACAAACAAATAAAAATCTGTTAGAGGGCATTTGAAAATAATTTCTCTTAACCAGTCATCATATGCATACATATAAAAACAAGAATATTTTCTTGCTGCCATAGATATATTTTCATATTTAAAATATACAATTTGCCTTGGTAATACATTTATTTGTTATGGGGAAGAAAGTTTTCTTAAAAATAGCCATATGCAGTCTAGTCAAATATTTTCTATTTTAGCTTGCTATTGAAGCCTTCTTGAGTTCAGATAGAAATAAAGGGTACACACTAGCATACATTTAAACTCTCAGATGTTAATGACATTCATGAGTACTTTTTATTGAACTTCATGTCATATATTATGTAAAATATTTCTCACTTATTACTAAAACAACCTTTACAATGAAACATTGAGATGCAGAGAGTTTAAGCTTATCAAGAACCACACTTTCCATAGGTATTTGTTGCATTGGAGGGTTTCTGTGTAGATGGATCAAGTTGCATCTATCTAGCTTTATGTTTGAGCAAAGTCATTTGTTTCTATCACCAATGAGTTAAGGATAGACTGGGAGATGTGGGGCAGCGATGAAGCCGCACTACAAACATGGATCGGTATTATGGCATCTGATAACTGGTGTAAGCATTGTTTAAATCTAAATTGCCATGACCATTGCTGTTCTGGTATTCTTAAGTCATGCCAAAAATACCACAGAAATATCATATAGCAGGGCTGCATTTCCAGAGCTGTCAAGTAGCTCTTCAAGGGAATCCCACACAAAGCCTGAAGTGGGGTGCATGATGACGGGTAGAAGGTGTTCAACACAGTTGACTTCCCTTCCTCTTCCCTTTCAAATTGCAAGTCTTGTGAACATGATTTTCCCATGCTATAGCTTCAGAAAAGTTAAACCAGATTGAGCCCAAGTCTGCAAATCTGTCCTCAGTTACCCACACAGAGTTTCTGGGATACAGTCTCTTCTTCCAGACTCCCACATAGCATTATTTTTACAGATTTGATTTTCTAGGTGCCACAGATATGAAAAGGCACAAGATTTCATAGTACAAAAAAGATGTCAGAACGTTTGAAATGGAACATGGAGAATTTATTTTATTTTCCTTCAATCCATCAAATATCTAAGTAGAAATAGCACACACACACACACACACACACACACACACACACACCCCAAAAGAGAATACTTGCAGACTTTAGTCCTAGAGCTAGTAACAAGACAGAGACCAGAACTCAGAGAACATGACAAGCACTGATGGTTCCCGAAGAAAAAGAACATTAAACTTGACTGTCTTGAAACTGTGTAAATCAGAGATTCAAAATGAACTTCTTATTTAGTAGCTTGCCTTGTTTTTGCTTAGGAAGCTAACAGAGACTTCTCTGTATTTTATATTCATAATTGTTCTCTACTACTGTAGAGGCCAATGCGGCAACCAAATACTAAAGAGAAAATTTTATTCTTGAGTTTAAAACCAGTTGGGTTTCGGGATCAACCTACCCCCTGGACCCAGCAATACCACTCTTGGGAATATACCCAAGAGATGCCCTATCATACAAGAAAAGTATATGCTCAACTATGTTCATAGCAGCATTGTTTGTAATAGCCAGAACCTGGAAACAACCTAAATGCCCTTCAATGGAAGAATGGATGAAGAAAGTATGGAATGAATATATATGTATTTATATATATATATATATATATATATATATATATATATATATATTAGAGTACTACTCAGCAGTAAAAAACAATGACTTCTTGAATTTTGCATGCAAATGGACGGAAATAGAAAACACTATTCTGAGTGAGGTAAGCCAGACCTAAAAAGAGGAACATGGGATGTACTCACTCATATTTGGTTTCTAGCCATAAATAAAGGACATTGAGCCTGTAATTTGTGATCCTAGAGAAGCTAAATAAGAAGGTGAACCCAAAGAAAAACATATAGGCATCCTCCTGAATATTAACCTTCATCAGGCGATGAAAGGAGACAGAGACAGAGACCCACTTTGGAGCACTGGACTGAAATCTCAAGGTCCAAATCAGGAGCAGAAGGAGAGAGAGCACGAGCAAGGAACTCAGGACGGCGAGGGGTGCACCCACACACTGAGACAATGGGGATGAACTATCGGGAATTCACCAAGGCCAGCTGGCCTGGGTCTGAAAAGGCCTGGGATAAAACCGGACTTGCTGAACATAGCGGACAATGAGGACTACTGAGAACTCAAGAACAATGGCAATGGGTTTTTGATCCTACTGCACGTACTGGCTTTGTGGGAGCCTAGGCAGTTTGGATGCTCACCTTACTAGACCTGTGTGGAGGTGAGTGGTCCTTGGACTTCCCACAGGGCAGGGAACCCTGATTGCTCTTTGGGCTGATGAGGGAGGGGGACTTGATGGGGGGAGGGGGAGGGAAATGGGAGGCGGGTGGCGGGGAGGAGGCAGAAATCTTCAATAAATAAATAAATAAATAAATAAATAAATAAATAAATAAATAAATAAATAACAAAAAAAGAAAGTTCAAAATATATAAAAAAAAAACAGTTGGGTTTCTTAAAGCAGTTCTCTCTCAAACCTTGGTGAACATCCTACAAACAGAGAAAGAGCAGTGTAATCTTGTCTTCATTCCCTATGGGTTTTGCTTTTCCATATTCAATTGTTGACCTTTTCCTAAAATGAGTTATTGATGCCACTGAATGCATGCCAATCACAACTGCTTGTGGGCACGATGTCCTCTCTTTAGAACTCCAGTGTTCATCAGAGCAACATTTTGGATGACAGGATGGCCTTTCCCATTTTACAGACAAGAAAACTGAGACCTAGTAAAATTTGTACTCAAGTTCACAGCTATCAGATAACAAAATCAGGATTCAGACCCCCTATCAAGTCTGTCTGACTCCAAAAGCTATAACTGCTTTCTAGCTGCTAACTTACTGTGCAGATCTGTCCTACCCATGGGTCAGCATTCTTAGATCACTTAAAATAATCAGCAGTAAGATATCATGATAAAATGGGCCTTGTTTATTTGTCCACTGTGAGATCGGGTCTAGAATGATTATGAAGTTGACTCCGAGGAAGCAAAATCTGTGTTTGTAAGCCTTCATAATAATAACTAACACTTATAGGGGTAGTTTATCTCTGCAAAGCTTTGTACTAAGGTTTAATTTTGTTTTTATTTTTTTTAAGATAGGGTTTTCTATGTATCTCTGGCCTAGAATTCTGTAGACCAGGCTGGCCTGGAACTCACAGAGATCTGCCTGCATCTACCTCTCTGAGTGCTAGAATTAAAGGTGTGTACCACCACAACATGGCTAATACTGAGTTTTTCTTTTTTTGTTGCAAAAGTTATTTATGCAACATATTATTTAAATGGTCCAAACAGAATTCAGTGTTGAATCAAATAAATGTCATTTCCTGACTTCAAGAAACTTATATTTTGGGGTGCGTGTGTGTGTGTGTGTGTGTGTGTGTGTGTGTATGAATGTGTGTCTGTTTCTGTCTGTCTCTCATGTGAGATAGATAACAAGGAGCATAGATACAAAAATGTAATCTATAAATATAAAAATGAGAATGAAGCTGGTGCAGTTGTGCTTGCCACAGTTAGATTTAACTTTCCACTTGATATAAACATATAGTCACCATGGGAGAGGGAACCTCAGTTGAGGAATTGCCTTCCTTAGAATGCCTTTGGACATGTCTGGGGGCACATTTTCTTTGTTGCTACTTGCTGGGAAAGGTCCTAGGTCAACGTGTATTGGGGGGATACACTTTGCTAGGTAGCTAATCCTAGGTTGTATAAGAAGGGTAGCTGAACATGAACCTGGACGTAAGCCAGTAGCAGTGTTATTCCATGATCTCTACCTCAGTCCCTGCCTCTAGGTTCCTGTGTGGGATTCCCTCAAAGATGGATGGATAATGATCTGGAAAAATAAACCACATTGGTTTTGGTCAGTGTTTTATCCCAGCAACAGAAAAGCAAACTGGAACAATAGTGTGCATTGATTTCAGAGAGAAATCTGGCAGGTCATCACTGTGTGGTGGTGACAGTTCAAAATGATGTGCAGGAGATACGTCTCCAAGTTGCAGATCTTTTAAGAGTCCAAAGAAAATGTCTACACAGAGGTCCAGAGGAGAGAGCGCACTGGGTCTAATAGAAAAGGAGTTTGTGTGGTGGGGTATCCGGAGCTGGTAAAGGAGACAGATCCGAGAAGGAATCAAGCGCAAAGAGGTGCCCAGGGGCCAGTCTGTGGACCTGTAAGGACTTTGGCTCTACCTGTCGGGTGATATAGGTTGCCACTGGGGAGCTGTGAGCAGATAGGGACCCGTGTGGACTGCTTTTCAAAGCTGCCTGCTCTGCGATGCAGGAAATCAGGCTGACCTTTCCTTCACGTGTGCAGCTTTCAGAGTGGCGGAGCTACAAGGAAGAAGGACTCTCAAAACAATGCTTACATGAATGGAGAATGATCTGGTTGTGGGGTTAGTAGTGACTTCATGTGGTTAAGGGGGTTGTAGATGATGCAGATGTCTGGACTCAGAATTTATGGCAAGGCTGTATGTATGGCAGAAAGGGTGATTCCAGGCATTTTTGCTTAAGCCTCTTGGCTAAATATGGAGGGGAGGGAGATGGAAAGAAGAGCAAGGATTGAAGGTCATAATGGGAACTCAGACTCTAGACTTAGTTGGGCATTTATGTTGACAGAGCAATGGGGGGTCCTGCTGTCAGTTTTCACAGAGTTACCTTCTGTCCTAGCATCAACCTGGTTGCTTTAGGGATCTCCATCAGACCCTTAGCCAACAACTCAGCCAAGTACAATCCATTTCACCCCTGGAAGCCTTGTCTTGCTACAAAAGATGGCTGCTTCAGATTCCATATCTTCCATTATTAGGAGTCCTCACTACTGTTGCCCCCATAAATTCCAGGAAATTCTCACTGTACTAGGTTTCCACTCCCAATCCTCCCCAATTTCAGTTCTCTCCTGCTCTCTCTCTCTCTACCCCTCATCTGATCCTCCTGTTCCTTTCCCCACTGCTTGCAATCCTTCTGCAAAATTTTCTTCATTTTCCTACCCAGAGAGTTCCATGCATATTCCCTAGAGCCCCCCTCTTTACCTAACCTCTCTGGGTCTGTGGATTGAAGCTTGATTATCATTTAATTAACAGCTAATAACCTCATATTAGTGAATAGATTCCATATTTGTCTTTCTGGGTGAAGCCACATTTTAAAGTGACCTCATTCAGTACGGTTGTTCATTTTCTTTAAGATGACCTCCTATGAAGGTACAGTCAATATACAGATTCAGATAAGCCACTTGTTAGGATCACCATAAACCTAAGAAGAGTTGATAGTATGCATGAGGTTTTTTTTTTTTTTTAACATAGTTGACCATTGAGTTTAAGCTGTGTGAGAAATACAGGATGTGAAAGAAATAAGAGGCAATGAAAAGGTGTAGGTTCAATGGACTAGAAGTTTTCATGGGATCGAAGTCCTATAGAACTGAGTGGTGGGGGAAATGAGCTGGAAACAGGGTAGGAGGGGCAACTGTTTTCACTTGTGTTTATGCTCAGCCAGGGCATTATTAGCTGGGTTCAGGTGTAGCTACAAAAGTGAGGGACCAAAGGTCAGAATTTAGAACAGAGGAGTTGGGTCATCTATATGGGCTTTGTGAACAAGAATTAAATTATTTCTTCTTCTTCTTCTTCTTCTTCTTCTTCTTCTTCTTCTTCTTCTTCTTCTTCTTCTCCTCCTCCTCCTCCTCCTCCTCCTCCTCCTCCTCCTCCTCCTCCTTATCCTCCTTCTCCTTCTTCTTCTTCACAACAAAGTGTAATCCTTATTTTAGGGAGTAAAATAGGAGCCCAGTGTGTGTTTACTGCAAACTCTCCACACCAGGAGGCTTTAGTGCTGGTATTTGAATCTTCCATTTAGGACGCATCCTTTGCCTCCTGTTCATTATCGCTCTGGCATAATGGTAAGCTTTGTTGTCTCTATGCCATGGACAGTTAAAGGAGTTGGGGATTTTAAAATATCCCGCTTCATTTGTATACCCAACTTTTCATTTACCAACAGAGTTTTATTTATGTGTTATGAATTTATTTATTTGTTTAGATCCTCACAAATTCTTTTTTTTTTTTTTTTGATTTTTCGAGACAGGGTTTCTCCGTAGCTTTTGGTTCCTGTCCTGGAACTAGCTCTTGTAGACCAGGCTGGCCTCGAACTCACAGAGATCCGCCTGCCTCTGCCTCCCAAGTGCTGGGATTAAAGGCGTGCGCCACCACCGCCCGGCTCCTCACAAATTCTAATCGCACCCTCTATTCCTAAGCTGCACCACTAGAGCCCCAAAGTTGATTTACTTAAGGACCTCCTAGAGGGCATTTCCCTGTACTGGTTTGTGCTTCAGGGACAGAAAGATAAGCGTCCTGTGTGGAATTCAGTTTTCGCTACCATTACCTGTGCCAATACAAAAATGTTTGAGTAATTATTTCAATGTTTTATAGCATCTCTCCTTATTATGTTATAAAAAAGCAACAAGTAGAGAGGTAAAATGCAAGTTCAGGTATTGGTGATAAAAACCTAATATCTCATGAATTTAATAATTGAGACAAAGAAGGAAATATTCTTGTAAGCTGAAAAAGGAAAATCCTTAGCCTTAAGTGGATATCATTGGATTTTTGCCAGCTGAGTGAGTTTTCAATTAGGAAGAAAAAGAAATCATACTTTAAAAATGTACAAATTGTGGGAAGCGTATTTCAAAGATACAATCTAGAAAAGGAGCTGTAATTAGACATGGTATTATTTATTTCTCATTAGGTAATGCCCATTACAAAAGGTATAAATCTATGGACTAGATTTATTCAGCTACATCTTTTGCACGATTTCAGGAATGTATGAACGACTATATACAACACATAAAACTTTTCAATGGTGCAGATATTATGAAAACAGGTGAATGTATTCAATGTCTATGTGGAATGATCAGGGAGGTCTTTTCCAAGGTAACAAGTGTTTAGCAAAGTCACATGGAATAGAATGAACCTGTCAAATACAGCATTCGTGAACAGTGTTAGGACAGAGGACAAGCAAGGACCATGGCATGGAATCAGGGAAAGCCCAGCTTGTTCTCTGAACCTTATAGGTAGTATATAAGGCAGGGGGCAGATAGAGAACACTGGAGAGAACAGACAGTGAAGACCCATCATAGCATGTTAGGCTGCTAGCCTTCATCCTAGATGGTAGAGGCACATTTGGGAGCCTAGCAGCCACAAAACATTTCTATCTGGGTGTTCTGCTAACTGAGTGTCAGCTAGACTGACATTAGGATTCTTTGGTGCCTTTATAACACTTTAAGATGTTTAACTTTTGGTTCCGAGCATAGGTCTCAGACCTGTCCTGACTGATTTCTTCCTTTTAGTTACAAGCCTTACTGAGTCCTTATCTTTGTTCATTTATTTGATAAATATTTATTGGGCACCCATTCTCTATCTCAGCATGAGCAAAGTTTCTCTGTCTCATGTAGCTTACATTGGTGACACCAACAGGCAAGCTAATACAGAAATATTCTACTGTTTTAAATGGATTTTATACTGTTTTCATTTTTTTACTTATTCTTCAAGAATTTTATACATTATATTTTCATCGTATCCTTTTTTTTTTCTTCTGAACTCCTCGCAGATGCCCCTCCACCTCTTTAATGACTTCAACTTCACACTATTGCTGTTAGTCCCCTGCAATGACTCACCTTTCTTACAGGACTTTGATCTAGTGAGAGAGTGCATCATATATATAAGTTTAATGAGCCACGAATGTTAGTTCAAACCATTGCCCATGGATGTAACCCAAGCATCTTCATTTTGTGTAACCACCAAGGTGATTGTTAGTCCCCATTCTCTGCTGTAGCTTTAGTCCTGTCTTTGATTTCCAGAAATGAAAGCATCGTATACGGAAAGGAGGAAGATTCCCAATCCATTTGAAAGAGGGAATTACTCTCAAGCTGATAGCTTACTTAAAGATAGGTTATTCTTCACATGTGAATTTATAAATAGGAGTCAAGGAATCACATTTTTCCTTAAACATGTAAGCAGGTTTTTGGAATTTTACCTACACTCTCAACAATGTTCAAATAGCCTATTCTAAAGACAATAGGAAGGGTAACAGCCCATGTTTTTGAGTTCTTACTTGCTGGCTATCTTAGATTCACCACTGGAACGTGAAAAGTCTTGGGCTCAGAGAAACAAAGCATGTTGTTCAAGGTCCCACAGCTAGTGAAAGGCAGAGCTAGGATTTAGAACATGGGTTTCTAGAGGCTGACCTCCAAGCTTCTCTGTGCTGCCAGAAGGCCAGGCTACCAATTCTGGAGAACATCTATAGTAGACTCTCTCCTAATAGTAGTGTCTACAGTCTTTGGAGCAGACATTGGAAAGCTGCAGCAAGATATGCATGTAATTTTATATTTTTATAGTAACCATAAGAAAAGAAGTATATTGAAAACTAAAATTAATTATAATAAAATGTTTCAACCTAGTAAAGAACATTTTACAACATATTTTTAATATTCAATTGTTTCAATTATTAAGTTAAAGTCATCGACACTAAAGCACAAATGCTATGTTCTTGAAACAATTCGCCTTATTTCCTGGGCTTCAGAACCATGTGTGACGAATGGCTCTGGTCTTGAAAAGGATGGGTTTGTATGTTCTCATCGAAAAGAGTCTCAAGTTGCCCACGTCCATGTAACATACAGATCTATCAGAAGACCTGAGATTTTAGCTCTGTCTAATGAGAGAAGATATAAAATGAGAGTATTTTTGTTTCCGTCAGGGCAATGGTCTCTTCCTCATTGTCCCTCAATCATATGACTGTTTTCTACAGTTTGGTTGACACCTAGCATAGTTCGAAAGCGCTCTTGTAAATGGGCTTACATTAAGGACACCTATCAGATGAATAGCGACATCAATCTTTAGCTACTCATTTTGTTGTCCTTGTAGGCACAGGCTCAGTCAAAGGTTGTGATCCTTGACTTTTCCTTCTGTAATATAAGGGTATTATGATTCTATTATTTTCAATTCATTGCTCTAATGTGTCCAAATCAACATCCTGGGCCCCTGGTACCATCAGGGTCAGCTCTTTGCTTCTGAGCTTTGTACTCAGCAGGAGGTCTTACCTATCAGAATTCTTACCAAGCTTGAGCAAAAGGAAAAGAAGAAAGGAAAACCATGTTGGAGGCTTGCCTGTCAGCTCTTCTCACACCTCCCCCCTTTTCTGTTCCTCTCTTTATTTTATTGTAAAAGACAAAGAATTTTGTGATGCTGACTTCAGCTTCTATCCATCAGAGTCTGTTTCCCAAAGGGCTGTACTATTACATTATTTGTACCTGAAATGGAATCCATTGTACACTGGGCTTTTTCCTGTTTTAGGCCCTTTCGAGCATCTGTAAACAGGAGAGATAAGGAACATAAAAGGGGCCAGTTTACCTAGAAGATAAGGAAGAATTGTCCAGGGGTTTAAATTGTGCGGACTGGTTTTATCTGGTTAAGATAAATCCCTTCTCGCCTTAGCAGTCAATCCCCGGGCAGTGGAGACATAAAAGGCACAAATTAGCGCTCACCATTTATTTCGCACAATATCCGCCTTGTACCTTGGGAACCGGTAGTATTTACCAGACAAAAGTCTCCCTGGATTAAGCACAATGGCAGTATTTTCTGCTTGGGGGAAAAATAACAGCAGGAGTGGAAGATCCTTGTGAGGAAAAAAAAATCTTCAATTATTGCAGTTTGCTTTGGACAGAAGTGTTTGCGTCCCGGTCATCCAGGACCAAACAGGAGCTGTGTCAGCAGCAAGTCTTGGTCATGGAGAGAAAACTCTGTTGCTTTACCATACATGTAGCCTTTGGAGGCTCCGGCTTCAAAGACAGATGTATTGTTCAAACCTCTTTACATAGAAGAGGCTCAGGTCATCAGTCACAGCTCCCTGAAATTATCCCATAAGGGACAGTCCATATTCTAGGTTTTTTTGTTTGTTTGTTTTCGGCAAGTTATGTGGTATAGAAAAGCTTCATGTTTTAAAAATGCATGTTGTTTCTGTCAAATTATATCATGTTCATCATCTATAACAGCCCTATCCCAGTATTACAAGTGATTTAGGTAAAGCCACATGCGTTGTGCTAATCACGGTCGTTTATAACTAATATCAGTTCTGAAGACAACAGTAGAATGACTTAGCAAGAAGTATCAGAAGCTTAAAATGTTCAGTCTGTTTGTGCCTCCTATCAGCATTGTGAGCATGAAGAAAGTCCTGGGCAGCTATGTGATCTTGAGAAAACGAGAGAGAGAGAGAGAGAGAGAGAGAGAGAGAGAGAGAGAGAGAGTCAGTCTCAGGTAGGGCTTCTGTTGCTGCAGTGAAACACCATGGCCAAAAGGCAGACTGGGGAGGAAAGGGTTTATTTGACTTACACTTCCACATTGGTGTTCATTGAAGTAGGGACAGGAACTCAAACAGGGCAGGATCCTGGAGGCCGGAGCTGATGCGGAGGCCGTGGAGGAGTCATGCTTACTGACTTGTTTCCCCTGGCTTGCTCAGCCTGCTTTCTAATAGAACCCAGGAACACCAGCCCAGGGATGGTGCCACTCACCATGGCCTGGGCCCACCCCCATTGATCACTAATGGAGAAAATGCCTTATAGCTGGATTTCATGGAGGAATTTTCCCAACTGAGGCTTCCTCTTGGATGACTCTAGTTTGTGTCACGTTGACACACAAACCAGCTATGGGGGAGAGAGAGAGGAAGAGAGAGAGAGAGAGAGAGAGAGAGAGAGAGAGAGAGAGAGAGAGAGAGAGTCTAGACAACCACCTTGCTGAGAAAATATTCTAAAGCACTCTGTGGAGAAGTTGTATAGGTGAGTGTAACTATACACATTACAATCTTTTTTGCATATAAAACTTATTATGGTTTGAAAATGAATTGCTTGAGATAGGACAGAAACCAATGTATACCCAAAGGGACCTTGGCTTTTTCCTTTCTCTCTCTGTTAGTTGAAAAAAAATCCATCACTAGCTGTTTGGTAGATGTAAGCTAAAAGCCTACCAATAAGCAATAAATAAACAATTGCCAGGAAATGTGCGCACTAGTGCTCACTAAGACTGAACCCAATTTCTAGTCCGTGAAAATATACAGGCACACCCAGCTGATGGAATAAAATGCTCTCTGCTTCTGCTTTCAGGGATAATCATTTTACATGGATGCTAACCTTGTTCTTATCTATGAAGCAGGGTGTACTGATTCTGTGGTTTTCATCTTTTAGCAATGCATTCCTCATGACTGGGGCTCATTAAGGCCTCTAATTTCCTTCTTTGGAGGTTCTATGTGCCTTCTCCCAAAGGTATGGCTTCCCCATCCGTAGTGAAGAAGAAGTGGGTGCATTCTGTCTTCCACTGAACCGAGCTTCCCTGAGACTGTTTGTAGTTTTTTTGCTATCATAGTTTAATTTGTGTAGTGACTGGGGTCAGCTTAAATGGGTTCAAGTCCTCAGTCTACTGCATACTTCATGCCTGTCCTTGTGTGTGCAAATTGCTTAAACTCTTGATGATTCAGTTTCTTCATCTCTAGACAGTCATGTCGGTACCCACTTGAGGGAGTTGGTGAGAACGTTAAGGGAAGTGATACTTGTGAGACAGCAAAGTGCTCTGCTCCTGGTAAGCTCTCAATAAACGTTAACTTCTATCTAAGTATACTTAAACGTCATGGACACATTGGCTCCCACAGTGTAGACATATGGAATGTGTACATATCCATCACTACAATATAAATGAGATTTTTAAAAATCTCTGGAGCTAGCAAGTCATATTAAAATGTTCTTTATAGCTTATCAACCTTCCAACGTGTCTTTTGAGATTCCTTATTGAAAATCTATTCCTATGGGAATAAGACTCCTTTCCTCTGAAGGCATCTTAAATATCCAATTCCTTTTTTAAAAGGAAAAACGTCTGCCATAGGAATTTAAATAACTTGAGACTATGAATGTGCTTCTTCTTTCTTTTCTCTTTGTTTCATCGCCGTGTGCTTTAGGGCTATTGATCCAATATTCACTATGATGATTTTTTTTTTTTTTTTTTGGTATTTCGAGACAGGGTTTCTCTGTAGCTTTGGAACCTGTCCTGGAACTAGCTCTGTAGACCAGGCTGGTCTCGAACTCACAGAGATCCGCCTGCCTCTGCCTCCTGAGTGCTGGGATTAAAGGCATGTGCCACCATCGCCCGGCTTCACTATGATGATTTTTAAACTGGGGTTATTATCAGCGAATGGAGTTTAGAATTAGAAAAAAAAATGGTGTAGACCTGACAATGCCTTTGTTATATGTTTGATATTATTAGCCAACAGAGCTTTTACCAAGACTTTCTGTATGCCAGGCACTGTTAGATGCTGTTTGTGTATCTATGGAGGCATGTTTGTATGCGAGAGCAAGGATGTATGTGTGTATAAGTATATTGGGGTGTTTGTATATACGTATTTGGGCATGGATGTGTGTGTGTGTGTGTGTGTGTGTGTGTGTGTGTGTGTGCATGTGCGCACGCGTGTGTTTATGTGGAAGTCTGGTATCAGTTTCAGGTATTGTTTACTTTATCTTTTGAGGTAGGGTCTCCCAGTGGCCTGGAGTTCACCAATGAGGGTAAGCCAGCCAGTCAAAGAACCCAAGGGATTCACTTACATGCACCTCCCCACTGCTGAGGTTACAAATACATGCCATCACACCCAGCTTTTGTATGTGGAGGTTGAGGATCAAACTCAGGTTCTCATTCACTCATAGACAAGTTCTTAACTGACTCTCCATTGCCCTATCCTCCCGAGCATATGTTTCAATAGACTGTCTGATTGCCAACAAAACATTCCCAAGACATGGCAGTTAGGTACCAGTGATTAGGCCTAGACTGAGAAACATGAAATCTGTTTTGATGCTCTACTTTCATTGCTTGTCCCACATAGCCTAGCTTCTTTGGCTTTCTATTCTTTGCCCCTTCCCTTAGTCCAAAAGTCTGGTTGCTTATCAATCTACCAATAATATGCTTCTATTTGGTTTTAGCGGGGGTGAACATCAACTTCTGTAATAATTTCTGATCAAGATGGTTTGACTCTGGTTGGTTTCTCATCCCAATAAAGAAAGGTCATTGTTTAGATCCTGAGTCATGAGTCCACTGTCCCTACTACTTTAACAGTGGTTAAACATACTAATACAGTATTAAATTCCACTTGAGCAGATGGTGCCAGGATTTCAACTTACGCTTATCAGATGCAGATGGTCCAAGCAGCCAGCTTACTGGTTATTTTAATTTAAGCAGGTTAAACATTAATGACTATGTATCATTGTTTCTTTTCAACTTCTCCCTCCAATGATTATGAGTGATCTCCCCTAATCCTCCTTTGTAGGCGGTCTTATTTTAGTCAATATATATTTTCCCTCTTTCTGACCCAGATTGTCACTTGTAAGCAGGATGCATTGGATTTCCAGGTTTTTGCCTTTTTAATAATTAAGAAAACTCGGTACATGTGGCTAATTATTTTGAAAGCACAAGGTTTGCTTGTGGTCGAGTTCCTTTCTCCCCATTCTCACCTCAGTGAAAACTGCCAAATTCACAGCACAATTTAGAACCCGGAAGGATTATGCTCACTTAAGAGAAAAGACAGCATCAGAGAAACCAAGTGATTTGTTCATGGTTGCTCTGAAGAGTGTGGAAGAGTCGGGACAGTACTGTGTGTTCAGGTGGCTGTTTGGTGCTCTTTTCAGACTACACAGCCTCCTGGAATGACTCTGGCTGCTCAGCATGAGGCACGATGACGAGTGCCTGGCAATGGAGAAATTGATGGTCTCACCATGGAGGACAAATCCTCTGTCAGCATTTCATGGTTCTGATTTTGAAGATGATGTTCATGCCCCAGATGACCATAGACCATAGAAGGAGATGCTGTTGTAATGAAAGATTCAGGGACGGACATCAGGATGCTGGTTTTCAAGTCAGGATAATAAGATCATTGTATGCATAGCTAAAAGGAAGGGAGATTTTTCTTTCTTTCTTTTTGGAAACAGGAATGCTCCCTTTATTGTGTCCAGGGGCAGCTTATATAGGGATCCTTAACTGATAGCCATGACCCAGCCAAACCCACCAGAAACCACTCCCTGCCATCAGGAACTCCTGAGGGTCTCGTGCTTAAAGCAGCTGCAAGCTGTCTCAGAGCAGAGGAAAACAATTTGTTTACAAGAAATTCAGGATCTGGGGGTTCACAGCTCCCAACAATCCACAAAGCTATCACATGAATAAGATCATATTGGGTTTTTACTGTCTTCTTAAAGATCCCCAGAGGCTTAGTGACCAACAGGTTTGTATTCAGTATGCCATCGCCCTGAGAATCAGCAAGTCTCATTTGATTTCATTTCCAAGCCTTTGTTGTGTTTTGTTTGGCTACTTTCAGTCAGTATTCATCATTCTGTACTTCTTTGGAGGAAGTGGAAATTACTATGATAGTGCTGAACCTGAAAGTGGTCCATATAAACTGCTTTCTCTACAGAAGCTGTACCTTGGTCTCATTCTCCTCCCTGATCATCCAAGCTCAGAAAGTCATCTTGGAGATAGGCCTGGCCCCTTCCCTGCAGTCACCTTGTGTCAGGCTCAACCATAGCTGTGTTCTCTTTTAGGAGGAAATGAGTTATAAAATGTTAATAGATATCTATAATTTTCATTTATCCAAGAAAATTAATTTAGATTCTTTGGGGACATCCTTCACTATCAGTTTTCTTCACTTTCCCTATTTGTCTGTTCCACAAATGGTCCCGAGTGCATTTTTGGTGGTAGGCACATAGGACCACAAGCAGGGTAAAAGAGAATTCTTCCTATAAGCATCTTGCCACCCAGAGAGGAGCCAGAGAGGTGGATTATTATAGTTCTCTACGATGACCTCAGAACTATGATTGTAACAAGCACACGAGGCTGAAAGGGCACACCGAGGAAGCCCTTGTGAGATACCTCAGTGGTCTTATCTGAAAACGGGGAAATAAGGGTTTACAGATAGGTTCTCTGAGTTTTTATGAGAATCAATTGAAGCAATACACTTAACAGCACTTAAGAAGCCACAGTGCTGTGTAAGGGAATCGTTAAGTGATGTACTCTTCCTGGTGTTGGGTGTACCTATGGTATGATTATTAAAATTTAGAATTTATTGTAAGTTTTGAGTATGTTTCCTGGGAGAATGGATTTCAGCCAAAGGAGTATGTCTATAGAAGTCCTGAAAACCCTGTGTTAAGTTATCTTTCTTACAAGACAAATACACATGACATAGGCCCCAAAGACAGTGGTGAAGAATCAAATTTAGTTTGCATTTAGAGTGGAGAAGATTCTGAAAGACTTTCATTTTTCCTTTAAAGGGCTTTTAATTATATATTTATCTCTTTAAGTCTTGTTTTGACAAGTCTTCAAATTCCCACTGACTAAATCTGTGTGTTGCCAGATTCCCCTAGAGACACTGAAAATGTGCCATAATCATAAATAATCAAGCCTCCTTGAATGCCTATGACACACACTGCACTGAAGAAAATAGAAGAAAAAATGAGGCTGTCCCCAAATCAAAGATTTTATAATATAATTGATGGAAATGACTACTATTCACAACAATATTTAATGTGGACCGTATTAAAAACTGAGGGTCAGAGAACCTTTTATTTGTTCGTGAGAACAGCGCGAGTCCATTAGCACTTGAAGAAGGATCGTGTTTCTATAAGGTTGAATGTAATGGAAAACTGTTAATCCATTTTAATGAGAGGGAGGCATCAACATTTGAAATGAGCAGAATGAATGCCAGTTTCTGAAACAGTATTAATTGCTTCCATGTATTGATGTTGTCATATGATAAATGCGTGCCAAGATTGCATGGATTGCCTCATTTAGTCCTAACAACCTTAAGAAGTTAGTGCATTGACATTCTTATTTTCCATGCTGGAAAATGGAGGTTCAGAGAGATCAAGAAAAGAGTCATTAGACACACAGGGAGTTCACTGACTCTGGATTGATAGCTGGGGAACCTTCATAGGACCCATCTGGGCCCTCTGAATGTGGGTGACAGTTATGTGGCTTGGGGGCAGATTGTGGGACCCCTGGCAGTGGGACCAGGATTATCCCCAGTTCACGGACTGGCCTTTGGGAACCCATTCCCTAAGGAGGGATACCTTGCTCAGCAGGGGTGAGGGAGAAGGAGCTTGGTCCTGCATTAACTTGTTTTGCTAGACTTTGTTGATTCTCCATGGGAGGGAAAAAACCTTTTATATAAAAAATTTAAAAAAAAGATACACAGCTAGTAAACCCTAAGATCAGGTTTCGAATGGCTATTGGAGTCTAAAGTCCATGTTGGAAATCACATTATGTCTCTTTCTGACCCTGTCTGCATCACAAGCAGTCCAGTGAGTACCCCAGATTTGCTGAAAAATTAGCATTTAAAAAACTTCTTGCTTAGCCGGGCGGTGGTGGTGCATGCCTTTAATCCCAGCACTTGGGAGGCAGAGGCAGACGGATCTCTGAGTTTGAGACCAGCCTGGTCTACAAGAGCTAGTTCCAGGACAGGATCCAAAACCACAGAGAGACCCTGCCTTGAAAAACCAAAAAAAAAAACAAACAAAAAACCTTCTTGCTTATGACCTGAAATAGCTTCCTTCCTCTTACTTTCTTTTATCATACTATGTAGAGATTTTTGCTTTATATTAGTGAATCCTAATGTTTAGACTAAATGTTATTCTAATAGAAGAGTCAAACAAATTGTCGATGTGCACTTTTCTGCTAGCTTCTCCTTAGTCACATTTGAGATAACTATAGTAGAGATGCCAAACTCAGACGTTAACCTTAATATGATATAGTTACCTAAATTGCAGAACATACATGAATTTTACCATTTTTATTCACTCATGTCCTTTTGCTGTTAGAAGATATAGTTCATTTCCCCACATCCTCTTTTTATGGGAAATACTTTCAGTACTTATTCTAATAGTTGATTTTGTCACTGTTGTTGCTTAAAGAGAAGGGAAGGCTTTGGGGATGTTGCCTATGCCGGCTCTGAGCTCCTTGGCTCAAAAAGATTCTCCTGCTTCAGTCTCCCAAGTATCTGGAACTTATAGGTATATACCACCAGGTCTTACTTCATCATTTTTTTTAACTAGATATCAGTTTGTATGTTCAAATAGAATGGCATAACTTCAAAATTTATTTTTACTTAATAAATTTACTTATTTTACATCCCAACCACAACCTCCCCTCCCTCTTCTCCTCCCACTCCCTCCATCTACCTCCCCTCTGAACCCCCTCAATCTATTACCCCTCCTTTGTATCTGCTCAGAAAGAGGCAGTTCCCATGGGCATCAGTAAAGCATGGCATATCAAGCTGCCAGAAGACCCAGCACTTCCCCTTGTATTCAGGCTGGTCAAGGCAATCCAGCATGAGCAAAAGGTTCCCAAGAGCCAGCCAAAGCACTAGGGCCAGCCCCTGCTCCCATCGCCAGGAGTCACACAAATAGACCAAGATACACAACTGTCACATATATGCAGAGGGCCTAAATGAAAGTTTCTGCACCCCATAAGCCCCTTCACTGACGCAATAATTCAAATCAGACCAAATCAAAGCAATTTTTTTTTTTTAAAAAAAAGCCTAGGTTTAATGGTTACAAATGCTCCCGGATGGCTTTCCAGTGCCCCAGAGAGGAGACAGGGAAAGAAGGCCACAAGATCACATGTTTGTTCTCTGGGTGTCAGTTTAAATACCCTGTGGGAGTGATCTTGAGCATCTCTGAGGAGGGGTCATCGTTTGGTGGGCTTTCTGGGGGTGGAGTCTGGACTGAGGCAGCTCCAAGGAAGGGAGGGGTCTTGGGTTGGAGCCCCACATGAACGCCTAGGTCTGTCCCTTGCAGGCTCCCTGGTTGTTGGTTCAGACTGTTTGTTCCCATGAGCCAGACTACTAATTTCTGTGGGGTTTCCTTTGATGTCCCTGATATCTCTCCCCTCCCCCCACTTTGCTGGCTCCTACAATCCCTTCTTCCTCCGCTCAGCAGTCCTCCATGACCTTGACCCAGTGTTTGGCTATGGGTCTCTGAACCTGCGTCCATCAGTCAGTGGATTAAGGTTCTCTCTGGACAGCTGGGTAATCACCAGTCCTATCACAGGGGATGGCCAGTTCTGACTATGCCTCCACTATTACCAGGAGCCTTAGCCAGGGCCATCCTTGTAGACTCTTGGAAGTTTCTCTTGCATCAGGCTTCTACCCGATTCCATAAAGTACCCCCTTCAGGTCATCCTTCTCAGCACTCCCCCCCTCTGGCCACCTTCCATCCTCATCCCCAAAGTTCCCATGCCCACCCATCCTCAGTCCAATCAGGAGAGCTTCTCATTTCCCCTTCCCTAGAGATCCATAGGTCCCCATTTGGGTCCCTTCTTGTTACCTAGCATCCCCAGGTCTGGGAATGATAGCCTGATTATCCTTTACTTCATAGCTAATGTCCATTTATGAGTGAGTCCATCCCGTGTTTGTCTTTCTGGGTCTGGATTACTTCACTCAGGGTGATTTATTCTCTGTTTTATCCATTTGGCAACACATTTCCTGGTGTCCTTGTTTTTACTAGCTGAATAATGCTCCATTGTGTAAATGTACCATATTTTCTTCCTTCATTCTTAAGTTGAGGTACATCTAGGCTGTTTCCAAGTTCTGGCTATTATGAATAATGCTGCTATGAGCATAGTTGAGCAAGTGTTTGTGTGGCTGTATAAGGTTGCACTCTAACCAGTAATGGAGGAGTGTTCCCCTTGCTCTACATTCTCTCTAGAGTAAGCCATCATTTGTGTTTTTGATCTTGGTCATTCTGACAGTTGTAAGATAGAATCTCAGAGTCATTTTGATTTGCTTTTCCCTGATGGCTAAATATGATGAACGTTTCTTTAAGTGTTTTTCTGCCATTTGAGATACTTCTGTTAAGAATTTTCTGTTTAGGTCTCTATCCCATTTTAAAATTGGATTATTTGATTTTTTTTAATGTTTATTTTCTTGAGTTCTTTATATACCTTGGAGATCAGCCCTCTGCCGGTGTTCCCACATCCTCTTAGCTGTCGTTTGCCCATATTGTTCCATTCATAGCTGTTCCCTGGCCTTTCTGGTCTTATGCAATCCTGACACTTGTCAAATAAATGGTCAGTTGCTGACTTTCTTTTCCTAAGGAGGCTTGTATGGTCCTTTATTATGATTAGGTTGGGGCTACGCATCATTATCACTGAGAAGGTGTTAGGGAGGCGATATGCCCCCTGCTTGTGTCAGGTGGTACTTGTTGGCAATGCATAGTAGAAGAGGCACCTAAACACTCTTAGGGATGTTAAGCATCTTGAAAAGATAAAAGAGGATCGATATCTTCACCAAGAGTGAGAGTGGGATTGGGCTAGCAGGGCTGGAGTGGGGAGTAGCATGCTCTGTCCCCTGTATCTTATCCCCACACTTCAAACCCCTACAGTACAGAGCAAGACAAGAATCTCTCTGTCCAGTCCTTCTTTATGTTTGACGTCCTCTTAACCCCGGAATTCACTCCCCAGGGTCCTGAGCTTTTGTTTGAATCTGATTTTTCTGCTTTGATAGCCTGGGGATTGTAATGCGGGAAGGAGAGCACTAAATGAGTAAAAAGCATTCCAAATAATAGCCGTTCCTCTCTGCCCTGTCTCGTGCTCTCAGAGTGGTTCTCAGCAGCATTGAAAGACAAGGCTGGAAACCTGGCGCACAGCTTTCATTATGTCTGAGGTGGAAAGTTTATATCAGAGGCTCTCATCATGTGGGGAAATAACAGGATGTCGCAGTAGAGACATTCTCCATAGAAGGCTTTAGCTGGTTGTATAGGCAGGAAATTGCAATCGGCTCAATTAAAGGGACAGTAGTTTCACGTGAATCCTCTAGTCCCCAACGTTAGTGAAAATCTTAGTTTAATTAAAGGAGTCAAATAAGCCGTGTGTGGCTAAAAACGAAGAGAGCGTAGTTTTATTGCTATTACTTCTCTTTTGAATACAGCCATTTTACGGTTTCGTGATTTGAAGTGAATCACATCAGTGACAGCAGAGAGCACAGTAGAATAATCCAGGGTCCCATGTTTTTTGCCTACGAAGCATAAATAACATTTTCCTTGTCGTTTCTGAATGAGTGGATTAGGCTGGTCTGAAGAATTAACTCATGTTTTTTCCGGTATGATCTCACTATTACAATTCAACCCTCACCGCCCCTCCCCCCAGGAAAAACGCCATAAATCCCCACGGTCTGTGAAATCTGCAAAGAATCCAATTTCAATGTCTTGCTTCATGTAACTGGTGCCACATCTGTGATCCGATATGGCAGCCAGGCTGTGGCTGAGAAATAAACAACACAGTTCTCTTCTCTAGAGGAGCAGTGCACAGAGGACTTTGCTCCACCCTTTGCCTGGGACACTCCGTTGCAACTCAAAAGCTGTAAATTCAGGAGGAAGCTGACTACCTAAAACTTAACTTTTCTTTCCCTTTCTTTCTTTCTTTCTTTCTTTCTTTCTCTCTCTCTCTCTCTCTCTCTCTCTCTTCCTTCCTTCCTTCCTTCCTTCCTTTCTCCTCTCTCTCTCTCTCTCTCTCTCTCTCTCTTTCTTTTCTTTCTTTCCAAGTAACCTATCTTGGCAGTGCGCTTAATCTTTAGTAAACTTGTTATTTCAAATCTGAAGCTATATTAAGGCAAGACACCCTGCTTGCCCTTCTCTAAGCTTAGGCAGTCCTTAGTTATCTAGGGACAATATATCAACACCTTGGTTTACAGAGAGGGGTCGTGTTAGTCTAATTCACAAAACTATATTAATTCTTAGTTGATGGCTGTTTTTGCAGAGAAGTATAAAGTATTTCACCATATAAAATGTTATTAGTATTGTTGATAATACAATTGATTATTATTGTTGATAATACAGATAATACAACTGTAAACTATTATGTAACTGTTTACCTAGTAACACTTGACAGCTTCCCAACTAATATCATGTTGTTACATATTTTAATTGCAGACATATTATTGACCATTATAAATATTTTGTACCACTGATATTCATCAATGAAGCACTATTGATAAAACCCAAGGTTAACTAAAACCCAAGGTTTACCCAGAGTTCCTCACAGTTTGCTCACTATCTGTATTTCTGTTTAAGTTCCTATCCAAAGCATTGTGCTACATTGGCCTTGTCTCCTTAGTCTCCTCTTGGCATTTTTCAGTGATTAACTGGAGGATGGGCTTTGGGAAAATATCTACAGAAGCAGAATGCAATTTCTTTGCATTGTGTCAAGGGAATACACTATCAACGTAACTTAATTTTGTCAAACTAGATATACATCTCAGTCATTTGCTAAGGCACTTGTTGTCAGGTTTCTTCATTATAAAGTTATTATTTCTTCTTTGCCCATATTGTCATCTCTGTTTTAGTCAGATGTCTAAGCCATACTTCAGTAGTGAGAAGTAGCTTGCTCCTCAAAGGCAGAGTGTCCACATATATTATTTGGAATTTTTTTTTCTTGAATGGAATAATTAAGTATCTTCTCCACCACTGGTTTGTTTACTCAGTAATTTATTTATTTTTGGGATTTGTCCTACCCTTTGAGAAACAATGAAGTGCTATTTTATTTGTAACTCAGCTTGCTCCAACTTCGGCCATTGATAGCTCTTTCTGTTGGCGGCTGTGTTCCTTTCACATATAACTATCCTTGTCTTCTTTGATCTTTCAGAAGACAACAGTGTTGATCTACAGAGCCTTGAAGGTTTATTTTTTATTATGCCTTATACCAGATGTACACTTAGTTATTGCTCAGAGTTCCCCTGGTTTCTGTCACTGGATAACTGTAATACAAATCAAGACCTAGGTGCTAAGTATGGTCATTAATTTGATGGTGATGTTGCTTCTAAATTTTCTTAGGTGCTAAACGCTTGTGTAAACTAACTCATGCATATAAATATTTACAAATAATATACAGTTCATGAAGTAATGGTGCACAGACAATGCAGTAATTTGTGTTAATATTAAGAAAAATGTAAGTGGGTACTGATATCTCCAGCTCATTATTCCTTAGCATGTGAATCAGTCTAGAAACTTGCCTTTGGCTTTCTGTAGATCCATTCTCTAAATGTAAGAAAGGTGGGTCTACTTTGTGACAGACCCATGCTTCCATTTTCATCTCTAGCATCCACAAACAACAATTTCAGTGGGACACAATCTCATTGGCTAGAGTGTGCTTCTGCACAGTGTATTGAGCTTTCAGTCTCGGAGCCCTGTTCTTCCCCAGTGCTGCCTAGTTCAGCCTATCTTTGCTCCACCCTCGTTAATAAGGTTGTTTTATACATCTGAAGTTCATTTAGGGGTTTTTGTCCTAGTCCACCATAATGGAATGACTAAATTGTTTTATTCTCTATTTTTAAAGTCTTTTGTTCCTTCACGTATTATGTTAGGTGTTTTCTTCCGCACCACTAACTCTTTCTTCAACCAGGTTTATTACATTTTTAAAATCACATTTTCATTCTTAATTTACATTGGCCTGGGGTTCTTGGATGGTGGGAATTTCTGCCTTAATTTTTTGTCATCTTTAGTTTAGCTTCTTTATTAGGAAAGACGGCGCTAACAACAAACTCCCTTTTAGGGTGTTTTTGAGGATCAAATGAATTAAAGTAGTGAATCTGAAGCTTCTTGAATGCTAAAAATTACATGTTTTGTTAAGTTGTCAATATTAATTTTTCCTATCATCTGATTAGGAATCTTGAATATAATTAAGATGAGAAAGCTTTAGATATGAACAGACAATGATAAATATTTTATAATAAACTTATTGAGATACTCATAAACCTAAACTATGGTCTAAAAACTCATTGTTACAATTTATGCATCCATTTATTATTTAATAAGCAGCTGAATATGGGTTTGTCATTGTGATGGGTGACGAGATTTTAGAGAAATATGCAGTCTTTGTCCTCAAGAAGCTTATCATACAGCAGAGAGAGTAAAGATTCTCGGAACTTACTTTAAATACATTCAATGAAGGGATAGAGAAATCAACAATTACTATGGGATTAAAATACAGGAATTAATGATACACAAAGAGGATGTCAGAATATTCTACCATCAGTAAGGTATCGTGATAGAGGACATATGACATGTTCCATACCAGAGGTGGCACACACCTACAATTAGGGCATTTGTGAGGTCGAGGCAGGAGGCTCATGAGTTGAAAGCAGATCCGCGTTACATAGTGAGACCTAGGTAGGATTCCTAGCTTGAAGGAAGGAGCACAGAGGAAGTGGTGTAGGAGATGTGATTGAGAGTCACATGGAGCTGGGACCCTCCAGGGCTCTGTGGACCAGGGTTAGGATTCTGGTCTTCAACTCAAGGACAGTGATTCCTTGCCTTGTGAGTCCTTCCATACAGACTAGGATTCATGAGTCTGGGATTATTGAAGGGCACTGAATATAGCCCTGGGGATTATTTTAAACAGCAAAACTGTTGGGATATTTTGTTTGTGTTCTGACAAATAAAGCTTGCCTGAAGATCAGAGGGTAGAGCTAGCCACTAGTTAACCATAGAGGTCTGGAGGTCTATTACAGACAAGAGGCAAAAAATGATATGGTTAGACAAAAAAAAAAATAAATAAAAAAAATAAAAAAGATAGACATGATCTCGTCCCTTTTTGTTCTAAGAGTCAAAGAGGTATTCAACTTTTATCCCGATATTTGACTCCAAGTTTTTATTGTTAAGACTAATTAAAATCACACATTATAAAACTATGCCATTTGCTGAATCAATAAATGGTGGCTATTTAGGATTTAAAAAGCAGCAAATCTGTCTTGAATTAATATATACTAAATGTTCTTTTATGGAATAAAATAGGGAATGTCCAAATATTTGGATTCTACTTAAAGTAGAATGTACAATAAATAAATAAACTATTTAATTTTATTATTGTTTTAAATATTTGTTTTGTGTTGACATAAGAGGAATGACACATATGATATTGGCTATAATCTCTACATCCCCTCAGATGACCCAATTCCTAGTGGTTCCCTGTTGTGAGTTCCAAGTTGAGGGCCATTTGTCATGTCCCGCATCTGGGTGATAACTACCGGGTCCCACCTGACTTATTCTTCCATGCATGAAGGGAAGCATATGAGGAGTGAGAGAGAAATAGACAGGAGGCAGCTGATAGAGTTGGGAGGGTATCTAGTAAATACTGAGGCTTGCCTTGAGTTTATTTCTCATAACCTTTATATACCCCAATCCAGAAAGAAGGGGGAAGGCAAACGGCTTTTTACCAAGATACTAAGAAAAAAGTAGTTACCTTCTTAATATCCAAAACATCAAGTAACTACACCCTATGTCAAAATATCCTATTAGTAGTCACACTGTAGGTCAAGCCTGCTGTCACCTAACATTTAAGGAACAAGAATATGTCTAAACTCTCTGACCTTTAGTGCAGGGGGAACAGATCTACTTTTTTGGGCTCCCGCAGTACTCCACACTGACAGGAATTATTATGATGCCTACTTCCTTCATTGACTTTCTGGTTTCTGGAATATTCCTCCACTTACACATTTTCCATATTTATTAGGCTTGCTTATTATCTCATCCTTGAGCCCTGGGATGATTTATTCCGAGGAGCATGCCCTCCGGAGTCAGTTCCTATATTAGTTTGGGTCTAAGCAACAGTAAATGTCAACATTGTGAACTTGAGTAAATCATTTAATCCCCCTGCGATACATTTTCTTCTTATCCCAAATGTGAGATCATGCCTCCATATAGTGATATTGTGGGAACCGAATTATGTTATTAATAATTATCCTACTTTCTCTGATGTTATACTCTTTAAAAATGTCCACAAAACATTGTTCTCTCAGTCTCAATGTTCTTTGGCAGTGAGACCAGCAACTTTGATATTAAAACTTAGGGCTTCTCTCTCCTCTGTGACTTGTGACTGCTTTGGCCATAGAACATGGTAAAAGGGCATGCAACTTCCAACACCAGGTCTAAAAGGGACTGCTAATTCTACCTTGTTTCCTGGATGTCCTTATTTGGAACCCTGGACTTCCACGTACAAGCCTAATCATTCTGAGAAAGCACTGTCACAGAACCCACATAGAGACTGGTCAGGTCTCAGGTCCTTGGGTGTCAGTAAATATAGTAATTTTTTTAAAGCTGGTGGGGAGGTGGTTCGAGGCAAACTGGAATAATTTTCAATAAAGCCTAGCCATTTGTTCTAGTTTGCTTTCTGTTTGATAAACACCACAATTAAAAGAAACTTGAGGAGGAAAAAGGGTTGTTTCATCTTACAGATTACAGTCCATCATGAAAGAAGTCGGGCCAGGAACTCAAGGCAGGAATCTCAGGCAGGAACTGAAGCAGAGACCATTGTGGAGTGCTGCTTACTGACCTACTCTCTTTGGCTGGCTCAGCCTGCTTCTTTCACAGCACAAGACCATCTGCCTATGGGGAGTCACAGCACACAGGGCTGGGTCCTCTCCCTTCACTCATTAAACTAGAAAATTCCCTGTAAGCTTGCTTATACACACTCTGATAGATGCATTTTTTCAATTGAGGGTCTTGCTTTCCAGATGACTCTAGTTTGTATCAGTGTGACAAAAAAGTAATTAGCACAACTGACCCCTTTTCAACTTGACAGATACTTCATTATTAAACGGTCATCTTCAATTTTTGATTATCCCCAAGATATCATGTTAGAATTACCATCATAATATGAAACAATATAGCTTTTAGAGTCTTACAGTCTTCCAAAACTTCAAACACGTTCAGTCTTTTCAAAGTATTCAATGTCTCTTTTAAAAATCGGTAGTCTCTCAGCTGTGGGCTCCTGTGAAATTAAAAACGTTCTACCACCCTTATAAGAATTATTATGACCTCCCCTCTAAGGCAGTGTTGTTCTCATCCTGTAAATTGTGACCCCTTTGGCAAATCTGTCTCCGAAATATTTACATTATGATTCATAACAGTAGCAAAATTATACTTACAAAGTAGCGACAGAAAAAAATTTTATGGTTGGGGGTTACCACACCATCAGGAACTAAATTAAAGGGTTGCAGCCTTAGGAAGGTTGAGAACCACTGCTTTAAAGTAATTTTTAAATAGTTCAGTATTGGAGACATAAAAACTGAGTAAAATCAAGCCAATCTGACATGTATAAATCATTTTCTTACCAAGTTAATATTGGTATCAGTAGGGACCCTAGACTACCATTTCCCTTAGAACTTCCTTCTAATGTGCATTTTAATTTTAATTTTCTTGCCATCTTTCCTTCACTATTCCTCCCCTCAAGCCATGCCCCATCAACAAAGCCGGATTTGTATGTGTGTGTGTGTGTGTGTGCTCAGTAGCATGGCACTTAGTAAGTGTGTATGAAGTTCAGGTTCTTTGTTTATGCCATAAGTAATTATATTGTCCTGGGAATACAGCAATGAATGGAACAGACAACCTTGTCCTTCTGGAGTGCACGTTCTAGTTTGGTGAATAAATAACCTGGAAGATAGAAATAAATGGTGTGGAGAAGCCTCAAGTAGAAGCTTCAGAAAGAAACTGTTGGGAGCTACTGCCATGGTAGAAAGGATGACCAAGGAGGGCCAAAATGAGACGATGAAACACCAGAAAATTTTGAAAGATATGAGAGAGAGAGAGAGAGAGAGAGAGAGAGAGAGAGAGAGAGTCATATTTCATGGACAAAATGTGCTTTGTCTAGAAGAATCAGGAGAAGCGAAGGCCTGCTATTAGTGACTGAGCCCAGCAGGAGCATCAGTGAGGCTGAATGTGGACTGAGTGGGAATGGGCTAACAATGTTAGGCCTTGCTGGACACCGTGAGGCATTTGATTCTATCTTTGAGATGGGAGAACAACGGAGTATTTGGGACTAAGGAGTAGTATCATGTGACCTTCATTTACAGGTGCTGTATTGAAAGAGACTGAAGAGGGCAAGGCTGGAAGCAGAGGGAACAGTTAGGGGACATTTCAGATTCATCGAGGAAGGAGAGAAGAGAATTTAGGCCATTGTGATAGCGACAGACAGAGATGGTGACAAAGTCCCTCCAGATTTGCTGGAGAAATGGACAAGGCAAGGATGCCTTCAGAGTGTGAATTCTGAAAGCAAGGAGTGTATACTACATCCATGCAGGAGGAAAATGTTGGGTATAGTAGAGCAGAAAACAATCTGAGTGTGCTACTACTAGTGTCCACCACAGGGAAAGCTCTCTTTCTGTTTTCAAAGGTTTTTTTTTTTTTTTTAATTTTTAAATGTATGTGAATGTGTCTCTGTGAGAATATGCCACATGTGTGCAGCTATCTACAGAGGTCAGAAGAGGACGCTGAATCTGCTGGAACTGAAGTGACAACAGGTCATTGTGACATGGATGTTTGAAACCAAATTTGGGTCCTCTGGATGATCCATACTCTTAAACATCTCTGCAGAGCTCAGGAAGAACTTTTTAAAAGTCGAATAGTACTTGCCCCTCAGAAGAGAAAAACCAACCAAACAAACAAATAAGTAGAAACCAGTGTCCCAGCACGAAAGCTCTGCTCTTCTCCTTGGTTAGTCAAGGTCCTTTCCTGGAGAACTATGTGCTGCATCACTGTTTAGCAATCACCGAACAGTTCCTCCTTTGTTGGTTAGAAGAAATCTAGACTCCTTACCATAGCCCCAAGACTCTTCCCCCAAGTACCTTGTCCACCCTACTGTAAACAGTTTCCACCTCCATTGTGGTACTGTCTATGGGTGTATTGTATCTTGCTTTTGGATGCACCAAAATCAGTTGGGATTTGCAGCTACTTTTTGTTTTTTATTTTCTGGACTATTTCCTTATTCATCATTATTTCTTCTGGACTAAAGACTGCTTATGATTATAATAATCCTAACCCATGTATTCTTTCAGAGAGCTCTTTCAAAATTGAGTTCCTTCAGTGTACCAAACAATTGGTTTCATAATGACATTTCCAAGTGTGTGTGAGTGTGCATGTGTGTGTGAGAGTGTGTTTGTGTATCACTGTTCTTTGCGCAGGAATCTTTACTGTTCTTATTGCTTTAATAGCACTTCTCATCCTCTGTCACAACGCATTTGCTTACTTTCATATTCTTTGACCATGCCCACATCATCCCCTCCTCTCAGATGCTTTATTTGGCTCGTTTGCTATTATATTCATGGCTGTCTTGCATAGAGTTAGATACTCATTAAATATTTGTCAAATAAATGAATGGAACTAAGATAAAAGGCAAATAGAAGAAAATTTTTCTTTTTTTATAATAATAGTTTTTAAAATCAAATATTGTCTTCACCTTGGCTATAATTTTGCTCTAACATCAGTTAATGCATTTTATGGTTCAGATTTTACAAACACTGATGATATTTCAAGTGTGCTTGTATCAGTAATGTAAGATCAGTAGGCCTGTCTGTCCCTGTTGTATGTCTGAAAACAAGCCCCACAGGCCTCAGTTAACCTCCTCGAGCTCATTCTGGACTTGAACCTAGGTCTTTGACCTTGAACCCCTATTAGTTGCATTCTTTCTGGATACCAGGCTGGGTCTTTTTGATACCACAGGCATGGACACTGTCAGAAGCAGCAACACACAAACAAATGGGTCAAATAAAATTAGAAGTGGTCTCAAATTTTGCTGACTCCAGTCTTTGCCCATTTTTAGAACCAAAATCAGATTTACTAATGTTTCTGGCTCCCCTTGCTTGAATAACTCTCTTTAGTTTAGGTACACATTTCTCAGACTGGCAACTGGCATTGTAACAGGGAATCTAAGTGTCTCCCAGGAGTACTGTCCTTTTCAAACATTTCAGACTGTCCTATTTCACAATTTCCAGGCACTTTAATATCTTCGAGGAGACTGAACAAATGTCTGGTTTCAGTATGTTCCACAAACCACAGCATTTTCCAGTCCTCACAAGGCGAAGGGACCGAGGCATTTCCACTTGGGTTATTTTTGGAAAAGCTATACAGAAGAGGACTCCTCACATCCCAGTTCTCTTGCAATGGCTGCTCCTGTGTTAACCTACCCGTTGGCAAGAATAGTGTGCACTTAGGTTGAGTGGTGCCTGGGGGGTGGGGAGTGTAGGGAGAAAGCAGGGATGCTCCTAGGGAATCTATAGCCATAAGTCCTAAGATGGACACTAATTTTGGAACCCTTCGCGATTATTAGCTCATTTCCACAAATAGTTGCAACCTGGAATCTGTACTTCAAAGTTTGCTCCTCGGAGTCATGAGTCAGACTTGGATTTAAGGCTCTTTGTTTGGCTTAGGTTTTGTTTCCTCAGGTTTCATGAGGTCAATGATTCTTATATGCATTAGTACATACAGTTGTACTCAGGATATATTCATCAATCTAGAGATATAGAGTTTTTACCACATACTCTTTGGTTAATAAATATCAACATTTACAATTAATATATGTTTATGTGCACATTTTAAAATGGGGTGCAACCCCTCCATAAGTGACTGCGTTTTTGCACTGAGGAAGTGTCATTTGTAGGGTTGTAAAAAGATGAGAATGCTGGGCTGAGGAGACGACTCACTGGATAAAGTACTCTTCACGCAAGCCTGAGTATCTGGGTTTGAAGCACTAGAATTCGTGCCGAGTGTGCTTGTAATTCTAGTGCTTCTGCAGGGAAAAGGAAGGCTGATACAGGAGAATCCCTAGAAACTCTCAGGTCGCCGACCTGCTTCATCCAGTATAAAAACCAACCAACCATCACCTCACCACTGCTACCAACACTACGACATTGCCACCACCGCCACTGCCATTGCCACAGCCCTCACCATGAGCACCACCAGCACCAGCACCACAACCAGCAGCAGCACCACCACATCACTACCATCACTACCGGCACCACCACGACTGCCATTGTCACCACCACTGCTACTGCCACCATTGCCATCACACTGTCATCACGGCCACCACTGGCACCAGCACCACCACATCGTCACCATACCACTGGTACCACCACTGCTGCCATTGCCACCACCACCATCACTGCCACCATCACCACCGCCACGGCCACCATCACCACCACAATGTCACCACTGCCACCACCACAACTACTACCACCATAAGCACCAAACAACAAAAGACCCCGTCTCATTTTACATGCCTACCATGGCATCAATTTTTCTACACACACACACACACACACACACACACACGCACACGCACACACTGGAATATGTGTTGCTCTTTCAGGATCCCATCCCTGAAGAAAACTTACTCTCACTCTGCCAGCCCTCAGTTGCCAATAGCTCCTCTGTTAGCTGTGTCCCTCATGGGTCCTTTCCCCTTTCACTCTGGACTTTTGGCAGATAGGCTCGTATAGGTTTGAGCATGCAGTCACAACACCTCTGAATGCATGTGTGCAGTCATGTCCAACAAATACTGTTTCGCTGTAGGCATCTCCAGTTTTGAAAGTCATTTTTTTTTTTCACAGTGAGATTTAACTAGATTACAACCAACCTTTCCTCTGAATTTTGGGAATTGCAGGGACATTATACAAAGATTGTCAGAAACCCATGGTGGGACATTTTACTTGGAGTACCCTCAACTAGACCACATACAGCAAGCAAGTCTTCTGGAAAGCAAGACTAGTGATGTTTCACCCTCTCTTACTGCCTGCAGCTCAGTGACTAGAGCTTGGCTTACAGTATTAGAGCCCAGAGCAGATTCTTTTTCTACTGTCCCCTTATATTCCCTCCCTGTAACCTCTTTCTTTTCCTCATTATCAGCTGGTGTCTCTAAAATCAGGAACCCTTTTGAACATCTATGAACTAATATTTAAAAGTCAGACCTACTCCTAATTATCTTAATAAAGTAAATGGAATTAAAAGTACTTCAATTGAGGTGTGTCTATTTGAGAAAGCAATACTAGGTACATCTAGGATATTTTATGCCCTAAATTGACCCCCTTTTATTCACAAGCCAGCATGTTCTCTTCTCCCACACCACTACTTATGAGTAGATTCTGAACTACCTGTATTGCATTTATATAATACATAATTATATATTGTAGGCTGATAACAGTATCCACTTTCCTTTTAGTCGTGAAACTTTGGAATCTGTATCACTAATTGTTTTGTCTTATGAACAATTGTAAACATATTAACAATAGTGTTGTTGCCTACATACTTTGTATATTTATTGGGTACTACACAATCTGTGTGCTCCTAAGTCTTCATGAGCTCCAGGGGATGTGGTGAGGAAAAAACAGGTGTACACTTGCTGGCCTGCTTATCAAATATATTCCATTTCCCCAAACAGGAATCAGTCTCCTATGATTTCAGTAACTGCATTCATCTCTCCTTTTTTGGTTCATGAATAAGCTTGTTGTAAATATATGACTTCTGAAGATAATACAATTATTTTTGGAAAAGAGGAAATGGGATAGGAAAAATGATGCAATTATAGTTTAGTTTCAAGAAAAATTTAAAAGGATGCATGAGTATTTCTAAAGATGTGATTGTTCAGTGACAAGGAAGTTGGAAAGACTTTTCTGCACTGATGAAATGTGCCTTTTTTTGTGGTTTTGAGGTTCTTGTACATGCCTTGTAAGTACTCAACTGCTGAGCTTTGCCTTCGACTGAACTGTACCATTTATTACAGGCTGAGACTGCTGTTGTAATGTAGGTTCTCATCCATCTCGGCTGGGGTTATAGATCAGTGGTAGAGAATTTGCCTACCATGTACCAGATCATAGGTACAACCCCCAGTACTACAATAAATGAATCAAAGAATAAATGGAACAGATATATAGTATAAATGCATATTAAATGCTAGTAACATCTGGAAGCATTTTGCATGAGAACTTTGGAAGGTAGGCTCCTTTTCATTAAAAAGCCATGGAGATTGTTTATTAGGCTTACAGAAAGGGAAGGCTGTTGTCTGCTGTGCTTTAGGAAATCACCATCCCACTGCCTCTCTGAGGACTTGAGGAAGGAGTCAGCAGCTGTTGATCAGCCTCTCTAGGGTAACAACTGTTGTCTCCTGACCTGTGTATCCAGGGCCTGGTAAACCTCCAGAGAATGTCATTGTCGTTAGGAAATGCATGTGCTAACACCCACTGACTTAACCAGGGAACACCCTCCTTGCATTTGAGAATTAAGTGACCACCCAGCCAGAAGGTCTTCTAAACCTTCCAAACTGTGTGTCATTGTGCTGACTTTCACTAGTGCTTTCTGGTCATTGGTCAGTAATTCCTCATTTGCCCTTCCCCAGGCCCTGGCAACTACCATTCCATTCTCTATTCTGTGACTTTGAGTATTTTATATATCTCATATGAGTAGACAAATGTAATATTTGTTCTCTGATTTGCTTATTTCACTTAGTGTGGTGCCTCTAATGTATTAAATGTCATTGCATGTGGAGAGTTTCCTTCATTTGAAAAATAAACAATACTATGTTCATGTATATGCTGTGCTTTTTTATTTGTTCATATGTAATTGAACATTTATGTTAGTTCCACACCTTATTTTTGCTTCTTCATGAACCTTCTTGTCATTTTCCATAGTAGTGGCACTGTATTGCTTTCCTGCCAACAGTGCGGCAAGTTTTGTTGTCATTGTTGTTGCTAACTTTGCCTCTTTTTTAAAATGTGTGTGTGTGTGCACGCATGCCCACATGTTCTTGTGTTTGAATGTGGGCCACAGTGTTGCACCTGTAAAGATTAGAGGACCATTTCAGATGTCAGTCCTTGCCTTTCACCTTATTTGAGGCAGAGTCTCTCACCATCCAAACTAACAGCTAATTGGACTGCAAGCTTCTGGGAATTTTTCTGTCTCACACCACCACCCATCTCCTGGTAGTATTGGGATTCCAGATATGTTCTACTGAAGCTGGCTTTAATGTGGGTTCTAGGGATTCTAACTTAGCATTTGCAAACAGTTTTCCCACTGAGCTGTCTCCTTATCACAGCTTTGTCTTTTCAGTAATATTTGTATGAGCAAGTGTGAAATGGAATATTATTGTGATTTTAATTTACATTTTCCAAGAATAACAGTGACTGTTTTGGCATGTATCTATCAGCCATTTGTGTGTTTTCTTTGATGAACTCTCGAATGAAGACCTTAACCCATTTGCCTTCATGATTCCTGATACTGAGCAAAGAGCCCAGCATGCCTTTGACTAAAAAGGGAAAAGTTAGAATTGAGCTTGCTTCTAAAATCATTTTACTTCAGACAATATAGGAGCATATAAAACTATCAACATTTGACAAAAAAGGAAATAAAAAACAATCATATCCTGTAATAAATAACAAAACCCTTTGTGAGTGCCTGTTTTTTTTTTTTTGTGACAAGTGATTGGGGTTGTGGGGAGAATAAGTGAGCTGAGTGATGACATCTATCCATTTACTGGTAGAAGAAGATGACAGACTAGCTAGTTCCTACCTACTAAATCACACGCAGAAACAGTTAATGCTGTAACTAGTTGGCCAATACTGTGTCTGTTTTTGGTTTCCCTCTTTATACCAGGGTGGTTTTTTTTTTGTATTTTTATCCTCTATTGATAAATATAAAATTGAATATGACTCACTCCTCTTTCCTGGTTGCTGAATCCTGTCCCAAACACTTAAAACTGCTGTGCTATAGGGATGATGTGCATTCGTTGTAGCAAGCCTGTTCCTGAGGATCAGACTAATGACCCTTGCCAAGAATTTGATCTTGGGATGTCTCAAATCCTTTTGCTTTCCCTGTTGTCTCTTCTCTTCAATAATACTTCCAAAGCAGCTGAGGTCCATTTTCTAGAATCACTGAGATTAATTAAAGCCAGTCGTGGGGGGTTGCCTTAGTACTTGAAGCCCACGTTTTTACCATTTCCCTGACAAATGGTGAATGTAGCCCATAAGAAACTATCGCTCATTTTATTTCTTTTAGGTTGCTCATATGTATTGGTTCCCATGCATATTCTTTAACTACCTTAAGGTGCCAGACAGTCTTTCTGAGGAAATTATTGGATATGCTGTTGAAACTCTGTGTAAGTCTTCCAGGGGTCTGGCATGTTCTGATGAGGCTAAATCCTGTCCTTGTACCTTCTGTCCCTGCTCATCAATTTCAATACATTCCTCAATCTTTTCAATTTTTTTTAACTACATTTTAAAGTTTAAATCTCCTGTCCAGTGTTCTGTTCTAATGTCCTTACTGAGGATTCCAACTTGTTCAGTAAATATAATGTCTCATCCTTAGAGTAGATCCGAGAAATTGTCACTATCAAGAAAACATGCTTTACTCTTTCCCAAGCTTTTTCAGGCTTTCTGTGGATTCAGTTGTCCATGTGGGCGCCATTTGTAGTAATTAGGGGCGGCGGGGCTGCGTTCCCAGTACCCCGGCCGCCTGCCCGGCTTATGCCCCGAAATAACAACATACAAACTGTATTCATTTAATTACTGCTTGGCCCATTTCTATCTAGCCTCTTCTAGGCTAATTCTCACATATTAATTTAGCCCATTTCTAATCATCTGTGTTGTGCCCCTAGGTGCGCTTATCGGGAAGATTCTAACCTAGTCCATCCTGGGTCAGAGCTTCATGGCATGTGTCTGCCCAGGAGCGGGGCATGGCGTTTCTCTGAGGTGTCTGCTTCCGAGAGGAGAGCTGTGGAGTCTGAGCTCACTTCCTCTTCCTCCCAGCGTTCTGTTCTGTTTACTCCACCCACAGGGCCAAGCAGTTTCTTTATTGCTTAACCAATGAAATCAACAGATTGATATATGACACTCCCACATCACATATCATAACTTTTCAACAGATTCTGACAGTTACATTCAACAGCACAAATTCTTTCAGATAATTTTGTCAAATTGATGCTACCCATTTCCATAGTATTGAACCATTTTTAATGAGAAAATATTGAAAACTAAGCTAATTCTTAGAATGAAATAAAGGGAAGGAAAATAGTGTAAGTCTTGCACAATACCTTACATAGTAGAAGCAAAACAATTATTGAACTCCTGGATGTTATCAGTCATTGTAGTTTTTCAGATCTTACCTGTCGTAAGGCAATTACAATGAATTGGAGTAGGTGTAATAATTGGTATTGGCCAGCAGGTGTCGCAGTTGCAGCCACAGGGAAGAGAGATGTTAGCAGCAGTGATGGACTAAACCCACTTAAAACACTGCTTGGCCCTTTAGCTCTAGCCCTTACTGGCTAATTCTGATATTTAAATGAATACAGTTTGTGTGTTGTTATTTCGGGCATAAGCTAGCCAGGCAGCCGGTGTGCTGGGGACGCAGCCCCGCCGCCCCTTATTACTACAAATGGCGCCCAACACATGTTGCTTACTTAGGTACTGAGTAATATGCTTTGTTCAACAAATTAAGAACAGTTATTAAGGTGATCAAAAGATTCTGAGAGTTAGGGCCCAGGATAAAGAGAAAACCCAAAGTTTTCCCATCAGTGCATCAGTGTGAGTTGTGGACTGTGTGCACCGCAGGTATTGCAGGCATCAGCGTGTAGGTTGGCATATGGGTAGCAAGCTGGGCTGTTCTGAGCAGCAGCCTCCTGCATCTGAGGGCCCGCTAAAGTGTGGGCCTGAGAGTCAGTGCCTAACGTGCCGCATGGCTGGTGGACCAATCCCAAAAAGTGTGGACTTTTTTTTTTGGGGTGCCAGATGATGGCAGAAGATACAAAATCATCCCACACTAGTTCAGAATTATGTATAATAAAGCCAGGCTGTGGTGGCACGTGCCTTTAATCCCAGCACTCGGAGGCAGAGGCAGGCGGATCTCTGTGAGTTCAAGGCCAGCCTGGTCTAGAAGAGCTAGTTCTAGGACATGAACCAAAAAAAAAAAAAAAGCTACAGAGAAACCCTGTCTCGAAAATAAAAAACAAAACAGAATTATGTATAATAAAGGGTTATTTATTTAGGGGAGACTTACAGATCATGGTCCTAGATCACAGTCCTCTGCACGAATGGGGAACAGGAACAGAGTCTAGCAGCCATAAGTAAGAGCCAGAAGCAAGAGAGTGAGCACAGGCTTTATAGCTGCTTATATAGTATAAGAGACAATGCCCAAGTGGGCTGGTATCTTAAAGGCTATTGGCTGAAGGAATGGAAGGAGCTCCCACAGCAGAGAATCATTTATATGGGACTAAAACAAAACAAACAAGAAGTACAGTGATGATTCATTGTAAGAACTTGATTATCACATTCTACATTATGTTCTTATTATTTGGAGTCCAAACTAAAGAATATTTCCAGTTATTTTAAACATTATGACTTCAGCCAAAACCACAGACTTCAGTTTGCCTTTTTTCTTCCTAATTAAATAAAATTGCTATGACTAGTTGTAAGAGAAATATTGTCAGAACACCTGCTTGGTGAGAATCTGTTTGGGGTTCATCGAAGAGAGTCACCCATAGTTTGGCATTTCCCACACGAGATTCATTATTTCTGAACTGAAATAGGAAGGACTGAATGAGGGAGACCTGAGATTTTCAAAATATCCCTAAGGAGTCTTTTAATAGCGACAGTCTGTTTGACTTTCCCTGGGGCACTTCTGAAAGGAGCACCCTCCTAACAACATTGTCAAAGCTACAAAGCATTGTTTATCCGACAGGCAAGATGAGCAATATGGGGATTTGTTTTTCTAAATGTAGTATCGAGAGGATCTTTAGTGCATATGTCATATGTTGCTGTGGGAGGGTGTACGTGCATATAGATAACTGTATGCAGGAGGCCTGAAGCTGCTTGGTCATCATCCTCAAACTCTTACTTATTGAGGCAGGAGTTCTCAGTTGAACCTAAAGATTGTTGATAGACTAATCTAGATACCTAAGTGGTTGAAGAGGTCCCCTGGTCTCGACCTTTAGAGGTCCGGAATTACAGGTGGGCTTCTATGTCCAACATACATGCTTGTGGGTGCTGGGGACCTGAATTTCATCATTTCTGTTGTTAGAGGCTTTACCTTCTTAGCCACTTCCTTAGCCCCAAAGCCCCTAACTACCAATTATCAGTATCTAGCTTATCATCCCACTGCATAGCCAAATTACTTACTTATATATCCTGAGTTTTTAAGTATTAATTATCTACATATCTTTCCAAGCACAAATCTTTGAACATATTGAATGAATTATTTTGACTCTAAAATGTCTCTGTCACCACTACAACAACGGAGCCTCAACTTCATAGAACTGTAAGAAAACTCTATTGTAAATATATAGGTATTTTCCTATAATGTAATGTATAGAATTGTATCCCCATCATCTAAGTGTCCCATTGGTTATTAAAATAACAAACTATGTATAATAATTCTTTTCAAGTAAGGGAGTCTGTTAAGGGGGGGGTGGGTTGTTCCTGGTTTTGACTTTCATCTTTTCACAAAATCCCTTGAGATTTTGTTGCTTGTTATTCATCCTAGCTTGGATGTCAGTAATGATTCAGGGATACATTTGAACTCATGATGCTCATGTGTCTGCCACGTGAGTACAAGTTCAAGTGGAGATGATGAACTCCCAATGTGTGCTGTTTTCTCCACACAATTTAACAATGCTAATGTTAAAATGACTGATTAAAGAGATTATAAGAAACATTAAATACCTCATGTGTGTAACAAAGAACTATTTTTATTTTTCTGATATGGATGTAATAAAGTAGGATAATCAGCAACCATACCATAGCTTTATGATCTACAGGGATCAAGGTTAGGTTTCTAGCCTTGCACATAACAGTCCTTTCCCACTGAGCCATCTCACGGGTGATCAAATTTGATTTGAAGAAATATTACATTAATAATTTACTGTCTTCTTTTCAGATTGTGAATGTAAATTCATTCAAGGATAGAACACAGGACAATTTGAATAATAAATTCTCTTTGCATATGAAATAAAAACAGACTGAGAAATCCATGGGGAGAAAACCAGTAGACAGCATTCCTGAATGGCTTTTGCTATGGTTCCTGGTTATGTTCTTCCTTGAGTTCTTCTCCTGATGGACTATGGACTGGTTATGTTCTTCCTTGAGTTCTTCTCCTGATGGACCCTGACTTCTTCTCCTGATGGACTATGATCTTCAAGGTGAATTAAAGTCCTTATTCCTCACATTGCTTTCGTCACCGAGTTTATCACAGCAGTAGAAAACAAAATAGGACAGTGTCCCTTCTTTCTTTCTTTCTTTCTTTCTGTCTTTCTTTCTTTCTTTCTTTCTTTCTTTCTTTCTTTCTTTCTTTCTTTATTATGTATACAATATTCTCTCTGTGTGTATGTCTGCAGGCCAGAAGAGGGCACCAGACCTCATTCCAGATAGTTGTGAGCCACCATGTGGTTGCCGGGAATTGAACTCAGGACCTTTGGAAGAGCAGGCAATGCTCTTAGCCACTGAGCCATCTCTCCAGCCCTGTCCCTCTTTTTCTATGTCATAGTTTTATCTGAGAACTATCCATGTGCCACAGAGAAAATTACTAATTATATTCTTTGGGGAACAGTCAATATGTTAGGGGGACAGACATAAACACTGACCACAGACACTGCCTCATTGAAATGTTCTTCTAAACAGGAGATGTGTCCAAACGTTTCATAGGCCTTGCAGAATTTTGGTGCCATTTCTATGTGCAGTTAATTCCAAGATTATTAAAAAAACAGTGGCTGCCTTCAAAACTATGTTGTTTGTAGATTTTGAAGATAGCCCTCCCCGCAGTGTCCACCAAACCTGTCAGTCTATATTATGCCCAGATAAGTGGGTTGAAATTGGTATTCATTTGCATTTATTCATTGAAGAGTACCTTGGCAGAGAAAGACTTATCTTCTCAAGGGGTAAAGTGCTTTGTCCTCAGTGATTGTCCAATAAATATTTGATGTTGGTTGAGTAGATAATGTTGACGGTGTCCTAAGTTCACTTCCTTGGAATCATGGCTGTTAAACTCTCTGCCAATCAAACAGATAAAAATAGGTGACCCATCAAAAGTGGATGGAAACCCTATAGTCATCAAGAAGCCACTTGTTTTGAACTAGCAGGCATTTTCCTACTAAGACCTTACTCTGTGCTTTGGATGGTTTGTCTGCAGGAATTTAATGGCTCAGCTATCTTCTATTTTGTCATAAAGTTTAATACTATGTTGTCAAGGTAATGGGCCAGAAAATAGGACAAAAGTTTACAAAGCAGCCCTAAAAATTTTACATTTCATTTTTTTTTTTTTTGCCAGCGTGAAATGATAAGCCCATTTAGGGATGTTTGCTTCAAAATTGAAGGTACTATGCATAAACAGTGCAAATAGGAGCTATGATATCCAGAGACCTTTGGGAAGATTATGCCGGCTCTATTCATGTGTGAGTAGATTAGAGAAAATCCTGAAGGCTGTGTCTGTTTACACAGTCCATGTTCTGTGGTTTCATGTGCAGCCTTACCATGGCTTGGTTTAGAGAGTCAGTAATGCATCGTGATGCTGATGGGCAGGAAGCTGGACTTGAGCGAGGAAGAATTCATCTGGGAGGAGTCTCTGAGCAGAGAGAGAGAAAGAAGAAAGGATTTGGGGGTGACACTGTTGAAATCCACAAAGCTTTGGTGAACAGAGAAAGAGCATCAAACTTCTTCTGAAGGAGTGGGGCAAGAGACAGTAAGGCAAGGAACCTACTATCTGTGAGAGTGAGTAATAAAATTGTTTATTGTTCCTGCCCAAAGAGAACAGAATTAAAAGGTTAAGGAAAGCATAAAGGAAATTAGCAAGTCTACAATTACTGCAGCTTATTGCAAAGACGTGGTTGTCTGTTTCTTTTCTTTCTGTCTTTTTTTTGGGGGGGGGTTGGGGGAGCTTGGTTTTTACCATGAGAATTTTGTATTGCTTGTCTTCTCCTTGAGTTTGCATTTATCTTGCTGAAAGAGATCATTATCCTATGAAAAAAGGTATTCCATTGCTATTATCTTTTAGGTAATTATTAATATCATTTTTTATAAATGGATATAATTAACTCATAGACTGGCAGCTTTCTTTAGAATTTTCTCTTTTCTGCCTCCTGAGCATATCCTGATATCTGACTTCAATGTGTAAATATCTGTCTAATAATTGATTAAGTGACCCCCATTCGGGTCCCAGTTAACTTAGTAATGGAGGCTGTCAGGCTGAACACTAACATACTGATACAGGGTCAACATTAACAAACAAAGGAAAGATATGTAGAGAATAAACCATGCAGGCAAATCCCCTGCAGGTCCCGTTTACACAAAGCTGGGATGTTAGGGGAGCAATGTTAAAGGAAAATCATTACAAGATTAATAACTTCTACATGTGATTAAAAATTCTATGTACTGAGAGTAGGGGGTTTTCTTAGAAGATTAATTTGAAAAAATAATGTGCCAGAGGCGTCCCTCAAGTGTCCTCGTATCTGTCTGTTCGCTCTCTATTTCTATAAAGGGTAGAATTTGACCCAACACATTACCTTGCCCTCACTGCACAGCAATTCTTTCATCTACAGATTTCAAAGTGTTTTTAAATATGTAAATTAGCAAGCCTCCTCACTTCTCTCTATAGAAATGATTCATTTAAGTAGCACAGAAACTTACCTAAATGGCTTTTTCAAGGTCACTGGAGAAGTCTTCTGTGTAATCTGGATATGGATATTCAAAGTGTAAAAATACCTTGCAGACTCAGTGCAGATCTAGGTTCTTTGAAACCCTTGGCAAGTCACACTGAGGGAACAATTAGTTTTCTTCTTTAATCTTTACCAAGAGCCTTCTAACAGCTGGACTTCTCCCAAGCCCAGAAAGCAGCCCCTGAGTCGGAAACTTCTGTCTGGTTTGCCTCCAAAACTGTCTCGGCTTTCTCTCTCTGTCTCTCCCTCTGTGTCTCTCTCTCATCTATCTATCTATCTATCTATCTATCTATCTATCTATCTTCTATCTATCTCTCATCTATCTATCTATCTATCTATCTATCTATCTATCTATCTATCATCTTCTATCTATCATCTTCTATCTATCATCTTCTATCTATCATCTATCTATCATCTATCTATCTATCATCTATCTATCTATCATCTATCTATCTTCTATCTATCATCTATCTATCTTTCTGTATCTCTCTGTGTATGTGTGTGTGAGAGAGAGGAGAGAGAGAGAGAGAGACAGAGAGAGAGAGAGAGAGAGAGAGAGAGTTATTCAAGACAAGACCTCACTATGTAGACCTAAACTGACCTACACTGACCTACAACTAATGATTCTTCTGCATCCATCCCCTGATTTCGTCCCTAAGTTTTGGAGGTAGAGGGAAGACCTTGACTGAGAGGTCAGAAAGTGTCTCCAAAGAAATGACCTCTCTCGGTTCTCAACACAGCAAATGAGAAATGACAGCAATCTAATTGAATAGAACTGCCACCCTGCATAGTGACACTTAGGTGGGGTGGAACAAAGGCCACTCCGGATTGCTGTCACTTGCTTGGTAGAAACTGTATGATAAGAAATGGCATGCATAGTGGCTCATTCTAACCTAATGGAAACTGCTTCAAAATAAAGACTGCCACACCCCATGAGTGTACACAGGGTTACTGCCTTGCTTGTATTCATTGCAGGGTGATAAATGAGTTTGTGTTTTTACCTGTTCTGAAGGGAGTTTTCTTTCAGTAACTTAACAAGCCCTCCACCCCACTAGGTTTATACATATGTGTCCGCAGACCTAAATAATAACAATTGCTTATTTAAGACTTACTTTGTTTGTTTTCTCCTACTTCCCCAAGTGAGATTGACAAACTTTTGCTGTATACGTATTTTTGTTAGCGTTCATTGTAATAGACTTAGGATATGCTGCAAGCCCCATTCTCTCACCGTCCCTTTCACAAGAAGACAGACAATACACAGAGACACATCTTGTGGTCACTAAGGAGGTGACACATCTTGCAGAGTGGGTACAGAATGGATGCATCATGGGATGCCTGTCTTCCAAGCAGATGATATTTTTACTAAGCCCTACTATATGCTAATAAATCAGACTTAAAAAACACAGAGGGGAGAATGCCCTTGTAGATGGAACCATGAAAGTAAAGACCAAAGATCAAGTAGAAGAGGAGCTTGGCACATTAGAACCCAGTCACAGCTTGGTGAGCTAGTGTGAGATTAGGAGGAAACATCCACAGAGAAAAAGCAGACTGTATGTGCATGTGGAAAGACTGTGGCTTTATTGCTAAAACAATGACCAACCTATTGTGGGCTTGAAGTACTATAGTAATATGCTCTGATTACACATTTTTAGCAATTACTCTCTTTTAAGCAGCACATAAAAACATAAAAATTATACACACTAAAGTCGTCAGACTTACTTTAAAACTTAGAAATTATAAGAAGATCTCCTTGCTTGCAGGAGATCTATGTATTTACTATTTCAGCATGTGGAGCAGGTTTGCTTGCATCTTGTAGTCACTGAAGACCCTGGAGTAGAAAATAGTTTTTGTTCTCATTTTAATCTTTTAAATGAATTTTTTCTTGTGTGTATATATGTGCGTGTGTGCGTGTATGTGTGCATGTGTGTGTTTATGGCTGTGTGTAGAGTTATTTTCAGAGGCCAGAAGAGGGCATTAGATCCTCTGGAGCTGCAGTTATAGGCAGCTTCAGGTTCTGCACTGCACGGGTCCTTTGTAACTTTGGAAGTTAGTTTCTTAACCACTGACCCTCTATTCTGTCCCTCATTTTAGTCTTTACCACACTATGTTCTTTAACATTTATAATCTCAGAGTGAAATGCTGTTTTAATGGAAAAGACCCACCTGGCACCTTCAGTCTCTCCATCAGTGGTGGGTGGAACTCTTGCCTTCCAGGATCAGGAACCCCACATGTTCCTGTGACCCAGTCTTCCTTCTCTGTGATCCCAATCATGTGCTATGCAGATGCCTCATGCTATGAATCTTACCACTTTTTTATTATTAATTTTATCGAGCTCTACATTTTTCTCTGCTCCCCTCCCAGTCTCTCCCCTCCCTTTCAACCCTCTCCCATGGTCCCCATGCTCCCAATTTACTCAGGAGATCTTGTCTTTTACTACTTCCCATGTAGATTAGATCTCTGTCTGTCTTTCTTAGGGTCCTCATTGTTGTCTAAGTTCTCTGGGATTGTGATTTGTAGGCTGGTTTTCTTTGTTTTATGTTTAAAAGCCACTTATGAGTGAGTATATATGATAATTGTCTTTCTGGATCAGGGTTACCTCACTCAATATAATGTTTTCTAGCTCCACCCATTTGCCTGCAAATTTCAAGATACCATTATTTTTCTCTGCAGTGTAGTACTCCACTGTGTAAATGTACCACTTTTTTTTTTAAAGTCAGTAAGATGTTCTCTTCCCTAAAATGTTCTACTGCTGAGGTCGAAGGGCTGGAACTATCCTCCTCCCTTCCTATTTCTAATAAGTGTGAAGGAGCTTGTCCTTTGGGTACTGAGAACTGGGTGGCTGGAGACCAGGACTATGTCAGGACACATCTGAGTGTGGGGAAAGGGCACCATTAATAGCTAGGAAATGTATAAAGTTGTTCTAATGATACAGAACTAGGATATATGGCTGCCTTAGTAATCACTGTAAATAAATTACCAGCACAGTAGTGAGGGTTGTGGTCCTGGAGCTCTTTATAGGCAAAGGATAATACGGTGACTCAGTTCGTTTAGGACAATGGGTCCCAAAGCATGGCGACATCATCCATAGGTTGATACGTGCAAGTGACCGGCCATCAGGATCAAACAAGACAAGTGACACTTCAATAATTCCCCCCTTTGGTCCTTCATTAATCTCGCTAATTATTATAAAGAGAAATCCTCAGTCGGATGCCTGATTAGCATCACCTCCTCTAACCTCTGCTAATAACCTTCCTTCACTAATGAACCAACTTCAGAATTGAAATCTTTAAGGAAGGAATGGTGCCTGGCTGGAGTTTGATATTACCGTGTTAATTAGATTCATCTGGACTCTTTTCTTCTTCTCAAAATTTATGCTACTTCCCAGGTAGGATTAGGATATAAAGTTTAATTTTAATGCATGTTTTGAAATAGAAGGTGTAAAATTTTAATTACTCCTGTTAAGCGTTACGGGACTTAAGGAAAAGAGAAATCCCACATGTAGTTGACATATGCGAAGGTTAATCTTAGTTTTCAACTTGACTGGATTTGTAGATTTGGATTCGACTAATACCTGGGTTAGGGGGAGTGCCTGTGATGTCTTTTCCAGGAAGAATGATCTGAGAGTGAATTCTCCTAGAGTGGGTAGTACTGTTTCGTGCTGGCCCAGGTATAAGGAAGTCTGAGTAAAAACTGTGCCTCTTGCTTATGGTTAGTAAATACATCTATCCCAAATCCATTAGTGCTGCATCCTTCACTGGCATCAGAAGCCAGCATTTTTAGTTTTCCATTGTGAACTGAAGACCCATAGTTCTCTGGGAAAACTGGTCATTGGCCCTAGATGTGTGCTACAAGGCATCTAGCCTTGTGACCTGAGTAGCTGTTCTCAGTCTCTTGAAGTGCAGGTGGCTGTCGTTGGATTACCAGCCCCATAGCATGTAAGATAATCTAATAAATCCTCTTCTATAATATGTATCTATTCTATCAATTCTGTTCTTTTAAAGGACCCTGATGAACAGAGTTTGCAAATGACTATTGTTTGGGGAGTCATTCAGTGTAATGATTCCCTTCCTTCTTTGTTTGTATGGACCACTATACTAAAATTCCATTCTCTAGATGGCTTAAACAGCAGGAATTGGGGGACGTCCAAGACAAGTGTCACAGCATGGTTGTGTTTCCTATAAGGACTGTAAGGAGCCTCTCAGTGTCAGTACAGAACACACCTAGACATCAAACTTTCAGCACAAAGATTTATTACCGGGGGGAGGGGGGGCGGCGGAATTCAGGTGTGAGGGAGTAGATTGGATAGAGACAGGGAACAGGTGTTTCTGCAGGGGCTTTTAAGGATAAAAAGGCAGGGTCTATGCTAGGGTGAGTTGGTAAGTTCAGATTGGACATGTTAACCTGTGTAGCCAAATAACGAATTTGACTGCTGGACTTTGGGGTTTTGGTAGTGGGACCTTGGAGTTTTAGTCAGGTGTAACAAGGTGGTCCAAAAAGGGACTGGACCTTGGGAGCTAGCTTTAGGAAATGTAATCTAACAGTTTAGCCAAGGAGAGGGAAGGGGTGGGCCAGACCTGTCAACACCGTGGTTGCAATGCTCGGGTCTGTTAGAGAGCCCTCCTTGCATGTACACAACCAACTTCCTGCTGTATCTCTCACGTCTCCTTCTGTTCTTGTAAAGACATCGATCTCATCTTGATGTCTTTACTATCACAACCTTTCGCGACTTATTTGCCTCCTAAAAGCTCTGCCTCCCAGTACCCGCACATCACGGATGTTTGTATTTACACACTCTATCCCATAATGTTAGTAGGTGTTCAGTCTGATTCCAGATCTTAGCCATTGTAAGTAATGCTGCAGTAAACAAGGTTGTGCACCTATGTTCATAGTAAGCTGACTTAGTTTCCTAAAGCTATACAGCCAAGAATGATGTAACTGGGCTGTGTGGCATTTCAGTGTTAGTGTATCTGAGCAGCCTATGTCCTGATTTCCATAGTGGATGTTCTAGTTTGTATCCCTACCAGCAACATATAAAGGTTCCACTCCCTCCACAGCTTTGTGAACATTTATATCATCTCTTTCCTAGATAACAGTATCTGACTGTGGTGAGATGGGACCTCAATGTTCTCTAGTGCGCAGTTCTAAAGATTAAACCGTTGTTGTTGTTGTTGTTGCTGTTTTAACAACTTTACCAGAGCCATATATTTTTCTTCTCGTAGCAGCCTTACCTTGCTACTGCAGAAAAAAAATGAAAGCATAACACATTGAATTGTGTACTAATTTTAATCCAGAAGAAACCTGTTTGGTGCACATTGAGCGAAACAGGTGTGGGCAGATAAGTGCATTCTTCTAAGACTGGTACAGGTGTCCCGAATGTCTATTTACATTTTGAAAACATAAGGACATTAGCATGGTGTAATATTGTTACCTTAATCATCAGCTGCTAGGAGGCTCACAAATAACAATAGCAAACAGCAACAATAACAACGAGTACATACCAAAATAATAACCTGCTCTTCTCTCAGTGTCTTCTCTGTCTGCAAGGGGTTCCCTGTTCAAAGTCTGCCCACACTGTTATTTGATGTTAATATTCTGTAGTGATTCAGGCGGAGATAGTATGACCTTATAGCACTTTGTTAAGAAACACAGTTAAGCTAAGTGAACAACCTGTGACCAGGAAATGGACTCCTGGCCGTGCACTCTATTCCCACTCAGTCTAAATGCTAATAACTTTAAAGACTAGTACCCAGAAGAGCTATGGAACTGTGATCTTGGCTGCACCCTCTGTACCCAGGACAATGCTGGGTTCTTAGAATACTCAATAGGCACAGCTTACTTATTAAATAGCAAGACACATTTGTACCACGTTCTGTACACGGATATTAATACTCACTGTCATGTACCAAGTTCACACAGGGACAGGCGTAGAATTCAAAACTAGATACGTCTGACACTTAGGCTTTAGTATCTTTCCTCTACAGAACAAAAAAGAATTGTACGGCTTCAAAAAGTGTTTTATATATGAAAAGACAAAACTCTAATAGTTCAGAGTTAGAATAAGGTTCTTTTGTATAGTCAGAGGATAGAAACATCAGAGAAAGAGAGAGAAAAGAAAAAAGAATTTCATTGTGCGTCTGGAATTGTCTCAAAGATTTTTCTTTCAATGGTCTGCCTCTAAGAGTTCGAGAAGAGACTTCAAAGAGTGATAAATATAGACTTTGTTGAAAAAATAAGTATGGATATACACATACATACATGTGTGCATATACATGTATATATACTTCTCTTTATATAGAGAGATCAGTCCCCTGCCCCCTTCATCTTCTTTAGTTGAATAGATTCTCTTTACTGGTGTGGGGCACTGAAGAACTCAGAGAGACCCCAATGACTGGATTTCTCCTTCATGCCTATCTCTCTCTGGCAGGAGGGCTGCTGTCTGGTGTGAATAGACAGTCATAACTAGAAAGAATCATAACCAGAATGTCTCCAGAAGGTAGCAAGAAGTAGCACCAAACAGCCTTTCAAAGACATCCATTCCCTAGAGTTGCAGATTCCTGTAGCTTTAGAAATAATTCACTTTGGTAATGCTTCACCAAGTGTAGCAGAATCACCTCAAATGCTGGAGAAGCCACATGTTCAAAATCTAAATAAAAGCTTATCAGGAATTTGGTGGCCCTCTATTCCCAAACTTAATATTGTTGTTTCATTTCATGGAGAAACATGTGTAAGTTCACTATATTTTTCCATGTCAGGTGTGAGGTCCAGCTTCTGTGTCCTTCCATCAGGCCCCCTGGATAGAGTACATAAATCCAATAACACAAATGGTGTTTTTCTTTAACAACTGTGAGTTGGATACTGGATGTGTCTCTGAGAAGAACCCAGTAAGATGGACCTTTATTTATCATCCTTGCTGACTCATATTCCCAGCTCTGTGACACAATACTTTGCTCATCTGGACCTTAACTATGAATTTCACCCAACATGTTTAAATTGGTTGACTTGTGTTTCTTGGTAGATGTGACTTGGATACATGATTCTTAAAATATGTTTCTCTAATCACAAGGTGAACCAACAGGAAAAGGTGAGTGATTCAGAAAGCTCTATCCCAACTCCTACTGAACATTCTAGTACTTTCCACAGGGGTGGATCCTGACAAAAGACCAGCTGAGCTGATTCAATGTAACCAACAGATGTAAGCTCTACCATCTGAGCTGAGTAACATCAACTACTTTCTTTCACCTCCTTATGTCACTTTATTGTCTAATAACTATGGGCAATAATCATTCTTCCCCAAAGACTTCTTTTGAGGATTCTTCATAAATGAAAGGCATTTGGGAAAAAGTGGAACACAGTGCAGGGAACTATGTAATCTAAATGCTATCAGTTATACTCTGCCTTGCCTTGGTACTCTTGGTATGCAAAGCTTTTCTTCCAGGTATAGCAGATATTAATTTAATAAATGGGTGAGCAATTACATGAGTTTTCATCCCAATGTTTTCCCTGTTTTTTATTCTGCTTTTTATTTTCATAGAATATATTTAATGTAATATCAATTCTCCCCATATGTTCTACCCTTTGAGACAAGGCTTCAGAATATAATCCTAGCTGGTCTAGAACTTGTAATACCAATCCTCCTGATTCATCTTCTTGAATGGTGTCAAATCATGTTGGTATTTCCCATTTCTCATCAATTCTCCATACAAGGTTTCTGCAGATGATGTACATGATGTAATAAGAAGAAACTTATTAAACAGGTAGTTGTCCAACTAGATGACAAGGACACTCTTCCTCCAGTAGTCAATACACAGTGAATGGTTTGAGCTGATGGGACTTTGAGACTTTGCTTTTCTGATGCTCAGATTATCTTTGTACAAATGCACCATGTACAACATAAACTCATCCCAGTGTTTCTAGATACGAGATACTCAAGAGGGCAGGGGCAGAGGGGGCCTAGGAGTGGTGTGGAATACTAGCTCCTAGGTGTTTATTGTTCATCCTAAACAACTGCACTGGGATCATTTGTAGTAATGGAACTCTGAAATCTATTCGGTGTTGTAACTCACAAAGGAAATCTTAGGTACTACATTCTGATCTATTTCATCTTCAAGCACAGTAATCACTCCCCATTCCTTCACCTTGCTCTGTGGTAGGCAGCTGTGTATGTGATATTGGAATACTTTGTATATAACTTACAGGACATAGGATGGCCAGAAAGCTTCCTGTCCTCCAACCATCAAGGACCGGGACTTTGCTGGCTGATTGCTGCTTATGACCATGAATACGAAAACAGAGCAGGTGGCAACAGTCACACATCCCATCTAAATTCTTACCTGTTAGTCTCATTTCACCTGGAGTGATTCCCACAGAGTTTAAAGACCTTATTCTTTCCTCTATTTAATCTTTGCTCTTTTGGGCACCAGACATCAAATACCAGGACAGACAAAAGCAACTTTACAGAGGGATACCTATCTCCACATGCTCAGGGAAGATGGAGGTCCAGAAACATACCACGAAGATCTTAGTTTTATAACTCAAGTTTATTTTTGGCACAGAGACATGTTATGGAATTAAAAACAAAATAAACAACCAATGAACAAAACAAACAAACAAAAACTCCTTAATAACCCCTGCCTGGGAAGAAGAATGGTTTTTCCAGAGTTTACTCCGTTGTTGAGTCTAATGTTTACTACTTGAGAATCAGAAAATTGTGATCCATTAAAAAGAAATTCTGCAACAATAATTGATAAAAAGAGCATAGGATAAGATTTATTAGACAAAGACTTTAAAGCTCTTGTCTTAGTGATACTAAAATCAAGATAACAATGTGCAAAAAAAAATGCGAACACCAAGAAAGAAATAGAATACCCAAAGAGAAATAAAGAAGACATTTTTGACCTGGAAAGTGACAATAGTAGCACTAGAAACTAGTTGTTAGAGGACCTCCAAAACAGACCTGGCCAACAGATTAGCGAATTGGAGATAGAAGAAATGGAAATTCAGAATGCTGAAGAAAAGATTTAATAAAGTGTAGGAGGAGAGCTGCTTGTTGGTTCCCTGCTGCCTGGTTAGCTTAGACCTGGAATAATCACAGAGAAACCATATTAATTAAATCACTGCTTGGCCCATTAGCTCTAGCTTCTTATTGACTAACTCTTACATATTAATTTAATCCATTTCTATTCATCTGTGTATCACCACATCATGTGACTTACTGGCTAAAGTTTTGGCATGTCTGTCTCTGGTGGTTCCATGGCTTCTCTCTCCGCCTTCCTTCTCCCAGCATTCAGCCTAGTTTCCCCCACCTACCTAAGTTCTGTCCTGCTATAAGTCCAAAGCAGTTTCTTTATTCATTAATGGTAATCACAGCACCCAGAGGAAAATCCCACATCAATAAAGCAAGCAACCATGTACTATGGCACACACTTGTTGGAGTATTGCATGTTTAAGGCCAGCTGAAGCAGTTTAGTGAAAGTCTGTATAGAGACAGAGGTAGGGAAAAGGGAGAAAATGAAGAAGGCAGATAGAAGAGAGAGAGAGAGAGAGAGAGAGAGAGAGAGAGAGAGAGCTAAAAGAAAAGGGCTAGCTCCCATTACCCATCTGTTTTGTGGGGAAAGCTGTGGGGAAGAAGTGCTCCCTCACCCTACCCATCAACTCTTGGGGCAGGTGGGAGAGATAGCCCTGTGTTCATAAGAGAGAGCCATCCCTGGCCTCCACCAGCTGCAACACTCGGGAGAGCAGGCCCTGCACCTGGCCAGGGCAGCACAATAGAGCCAACACTGTTAGTGCAGGTATAGGTAAGCCTGCCCCAAATGACAGTGGGAGAGCTGTCCATGTTTCCCATCTGGCAGATCAACCCTACAGCTGCCTAGGCCCAGACCCAGGCTTGTGAGTTGACCTTCCCCAACATCTACCCCATCTATGATCTGTAAACACCTGGGGCCTCAAGCAAGACCAAAGCCAGACCAAAGACTCTTTGCAATGAACACTTGCAAGTACAGATGTGTGGACAGAAGGGTACATGGCATGGCTCATTGGGTTGTTGCACTGCAGCTTCCATGATGAGATTTTTAATTTTCCCCCATTTTTATTTTTCTCATTTTATTTTCTTCCTTTTTTTTCTCTTGAATTTTGTCTTATTCAGTGGGGGTATTTGCAGGGGTGGAGGTACATACAAAGGGATGACAAATGAATGGGATCAAGACACGTTATGTGAAAAACACATCCAATAAATAAAATATAAAAATATACTGAGAAAAAAAGAAAAGGGGCTGGCAATGTAGTTTAGTGGTAGAATACTTGTTTAGCTTGTATGAGGTCTTGCTTCAATCCCTATTCCAAAGAAATTCAAGAAAGACAGAAAAGAAGAAAGAAGAAAGGGAGGAAGTGAACAGAACCTGTAGCATGTAGGACATGACCAAGTAGATCAATATGAAAAGTTAGAATCTTTGTACAAGAAAATAAAGTGGGAGAGGTAGCATTTGAAGATATAATACCTTAAGTACCCAAGTTTGACAGAAGGCATAAACTTTAACATGTAATTTATTCATCAATCTTGAAGTAAGATAAGCCAAAAGGACAATAAGATGTATTATAACCAAACTTCAAAGCATGGCTGAGGGAATTTGTCACCGGTGGATCTTCTCTGTGGGAAAGGCTCAAGGTTAGTGGGCAAAGTGGAATGAAACTGCCCAGGGCCATGACTCAGATCTGTGGGGGAAGACCCGAAAAGGCAGATACGCAGATAACGAAAGCTCACGATGTTCTGCAGCACTTTGTAATTCTGTTCTTTGTTTTGTACCTAATTTAGGAAACTGATATAGGAAAACATATTAGCCCCCGCTAGTATTATTTTAAGTTTTGTTTGTCAGTCCTACATTTTGGTTTCTACACAACCCAAGGGATTATCACATTTAAAAGAATTACTAGTTTATGTTTTTGAAATTCGGTATATAATCAAGCAAGTTTTTATACCAACACACAAAAGAGATGGGTTTAATGAGGTAAAGAAACAGAATTTTGTGTTACTGATTTTAGACAGGAATAAAGTTATGCTTAGGGCAACCAGGTTTGATTCCTATGGTAACCACAAAGAAAATACCGATAGATTGTATATAGATGGGATTGGTAAAGAAATTTACTACAGATATCAATGAATTACAAATTATATTAATAATCCTAGAGATACTGGACACAATCTATGTAGGGATAAGTCCCGCCCCTTAGGGGGCGTGTTCGCCTCGGGCTAAATGTTGGCCTATAAATTTGGCAAGCGTGCTCCCAGCCATCCCTTTCTGCTTTCCTGGTCTCCGCGGGAAAGGTGGTTCTGTAAGTCTATTTCGCCATTAAAGCTATATATATATTTACAATCTGTCTGCATTCGTTTACGCCGTTACAAATCTACAAGGAAAATAGGCCACAAATAACAAAATGACAGGAGATAAGCCTTACCTTACACATCATGACTTTAAGTAAGAATGGATTAAATTATCTACCCAAAAGAAAGATAATAAGAATGGCCAAAAATGTATTGCCTAGCTATAAACTTTCTACAAAATCTCATTTTAGACCCAAAGATGTAAATGGACTGAATGTAAGCAACTGTAAAGATACATGTAAGTTGCAGCAAAAAGAGATCAAGATAGTTAAGCTGGTATTCAATAAAGACTGGTAGATTTTTTTTAAAAAAAAAAGGAGAGAAGAGACAAAGAGTGTTATATATTAATGAATAATTTAGTGCAGTAAGATTATTTGCTAATGGTAAATGTTGTGTGCCTAATAACAGAGCATACAAAATTTAAACACAAAATGACAGAATTGAAGGAAGCAATAATCTCGGTATGTCACTTTTAACAATGGATAGGACAATATAGATGTACAGAAATAGAGGTGTTAGAAAACACAAAGAACCAGTTAGAGCCATGAACACATTCAGAATTACCTACCCAGAAACAATGGCACAGGCAATATTCTCAAGGGCACACGCTGCATTTTTCAGGATTACCATGTATTAGGCCCCTAATGAAGTCTCAGTAGATTTTTAAAAAATGATTATTATATGAAGTATCTTTTCTGGCTAATACAGGATGGAATTAAAAACCAATAGCAGATGTGAGGCTGGAAGTTCACAACTTTATGGACTTTAAATAAGTCATTCTTAAATGACAGAGCAAAGAAGAAATCATAAGGAGGGAAAAACACATAGAGACAAGTGTAATTGAAAGGTAAGACATAAAGGGGGTGGGTGGGGAGGAAAGACTCTGCTATCAGAAATAAAAATGTAGTTATGAGATTATTATTTCTTATTCAGCAGAAATAGAAATATTATAAACAAATGCTAATTGAATCAAGAAAAATAAAATGGTTGAATTCCTAAAAATATAAAACCTACCAAGTCTAAGTAATGAAGAACTAAAAAGTTGAACAGATCTACATCTGACAATGATATTTCATCAATAATCAAAAATATCTCAAGACATATGAACACTGGAACTATTTATTAACTTCACCAGTAGATTACATTAAACATCTAAAGACAAAAAATAGCATCAATCATTATTAAATTTTTCCAGGAACTTGAAAAGATGGAAACTTAATTTATCCTGTGACATTGCTAGTAATATCTTGGTACCAGAATCAGATAAAAACACAAGGATACAGACCACTATCCTTCTGAAAATGATGCAAACATCCTTAATAAAATACCAGAAAGCAAAGTTTATAAGCATAATAAAAAGATTATATACAAAAGCCTCGGGGGGCTTTTTTCTAGAACATAAGGTTGTTCTAGCATATCAAGAAGGACCACCACATTAACATAATGAAGGGGGGGACACAAAGTCATTGCAATTAGCTCAATTTTTTTTTTGTCAGAAGTCAATGTTTACTCATACTAAGACAGGGAGGGTGGATATTGCTAGGGATACAAGGAGGTAGGAAGTTACTTAATGGGTATTAAGTTTTAGTTGACCCAAATGAAGGAGTTATGGACTGTGGCATGTAATGTTATGAATGACACCATAGAAGTATTTGCTAAAAGTGTCTAAGATGCTACATTTTATGCAATGTATATTACAGCACAATGCAAATTCTGGAAAACCCACAAGGGTATTTTAGAAAAAAAGATCAAAATATTTGAAAGAATTTTTGGAAATTCCTTCTTCCTCCCCCTCCAGTTTCTCCCTGCCCATTTCCTCTTCACCCAGGTTCCCTTTTGTTCTTCTCCCTTAACAAAGCTCTAAGTGTATGTCTTTCCTTGCAGGACACTTTCAGAGAGGGAGTGTCTTCTGTGCAGTAGGATCACGAATGCTGGGAAAGCAGATAGGGTGTAGATTTGAGAGAGCTTGCAATGCCTTATTTAGCCATGGTAACAGTAGCCTGGAGTCCCTGATGCTGAGGAGGAACGGGGAAGAAATATATACTATCTCTTAGTAATTTGAATGTGACTCTACAATCTAATCAATCTTTCCTCAGAATCCACAGAAACAGAAATAGTCATTAAAGGTTATGATGACCCTTGGGAGATATTTAAATGCGGTGCACAGTAATGCCACTACATGCTGTAGGACTCTACCTGGCTCAGCGTTTAACTTTCCTATTTTAGCACAAAAACAGAGTATGGTGATAGCCAGAAATAGCAAAATATCTCGCCTTCCTGTGTCCTGTAGAAGCCTTCCCTTAATATAACTCACTGTCCCAAGCCTGTGTATTGACCATGTGAATTCTACTTTTAAGGTCTCCTGAATCACAAATTTCCCCTTTTTCCTTCGAATTTTCTGTTTTACAACGAACCTCAAACAAAATCCAACAGAGTCACTGTGCTTCTGAAAGCTGTTTAAAATTGCACCCAGGTAACTGTAATTTCTGTAATGGAGGCCATTCCTCTGGTAATGTGAAGTCACACTAAAAAAAGGTATTTTGAAATTCTTTAACAGCATATTAAAATGCAAATCGGTCTTCCTATTAAAGATTTCTGGAAGTTCTCTGACAACACATTTAAATGCAAATTGCTGAAGTGTAGATGCTAAAATTAAAATGGGGGAAACATAATACACCTTCATGGAGGCCGCCGATGACTCTAACAGGCAGAGAGGAAGGTTGAGCGCTAGGCCCCCTGAGCTCTAATCACTCTGGACCAGTGAGCAGGTCTGGAGCAGCCTGCCAAGCAGAGCAGGCAAACAGTTCCTCCTCCTCTGCAGCTCGGCCCCAGCGCCGGCCTCAGCCGATTAGACACAGTGCAGCCTATACTTTCCCCGTCTCCCTTATCGTGATGCCTGGACAGCGACAGGCAAAGCTCTACCCCTCTGGCACTATTTACTTTGTGGGGCTGGCTGCCTTGTCATAATTGCTGCCTGTTGGGAGATTTCTCCCGTCTCCTGCTGTCTCCAAACTGGATTATCTGAGGAGGCAGATCCCCATGGCAACAGTACAAGCACATGCCTTTCCACTTGTGGTTTTGTGACACCACGGGGTCTTTCTAATTATTCCAAAGAATGTAGCAGGATTCTCGAAACCAAATTCTTTTTAATTCACTCTAAGTTTAAAAATAACTGCGCTCTTCTGGTTTGGGGCCGCTCAGTGGTGGCGAAGGGAGTGGGTAAGGAGTTACATGAAGGGCGACAGCAGGCATGAAATGAAGTGAGGAAGTGCACGCCAGGCGCGAAAGTCCAGCGTTAGAGATTGGTTTCCAGCTCGGTGATTTCTTAAGGATAGGCGGAATGGAGCTCCGGTCCCTAAAGCGTGATTCCGAGATCCACAGCCTCTGTTCCTCTGAAAAGAACCGTTTTTTGGCAAAGCTAGGCACTCCATCCTGTGACACTGGCTGCCCAGGTGGCCCGTTTTGGTGTGTTTCTGTGTGGCTCCTGGAAAGTGTCCTGATACATTAAGTATCTTTGGCAGTTTTGCTTGAAAATTATTTTTTCAAGGAATACTAATAACATATAGCTAGACTTTCTTTTTAAAAAGACTTTTGGCTTAAATGCGACACTCGTTTTCTTTCGCAGAAACAAACCTAATTATGGATTTGCTGTGAACCTTTCATGACAGTTTCAGAAGAATATACATAACAGACAATATACATAACAGTTGTATATGTTCTCTTAAGGTATTGCAGTTCTACAGTACTTGGTTTTTCATCTCAATAGTACTTTTAGGGGGTGATTTGATAACTTACCTCATTTTCTCTGGTATCGTGCAATACTATCTATCACAGTTTGTTTAATCGGTCCCTTAAAGGCAGACATAGACTATTGCTATTGCACAGTAACAAACAGTCCTGCAGGGAATGATTTCACATGGAGCCCACAGCTGGGTAACATAGAGTGGAAACATGCTATGGCTCCTCCTTCATCACAAGGCTCCTGGCCAGCATGACTGAAACAAAATGCAGGTAACATGCTGAAAATGCAGGTAACGAGCTGAAAATACACATTCATTTCATAAAATTTTGCATAGTATGGTGGTATGCAGATTGAGAAACCCCACAGAGCTAATCTGTATCTCATGAACTGCCGGGTAACTTTCTGATGAGGAGTTCAGAAGCCAATGGAAAAGAGAGACATCATCTGCTTCACTTTCAATCACTTGACTTGCACCATAGTATAATGTCTGAGAGAACAGACTATCAAGGAAGGATGCATCTTGTTCAAAAGCTCCTAGCAAGGATAGAATCAGGTCCAGGATTATCAAGCAGAATGAAAAACTGAGTTTGAAGAATTTATATAGGGTTAACTTTTTTGATATACAGTCCATGGATTTTTAGAAAATTCCGCAGTTCATTAAGAAGACATGCAAAAAGTCACTCATGACTCCTTTGCATTAAATCCATACCCCATTCCTAACTCCTCACAATTGCTGATCTCTGACACAGTACAATTTCCAGGATGTCATACAAATAAATACATATGGCATTTAACATTTAAATCTGGCTGATTTCACTTATGTAACATGTTTAAGGTTAACACCTCTCAGTGATTACATTAGATATTTGTTCTCATTTTGGAAGCATAGTCCATTGCTGACTTCCTGCATGGCTTGTTCATCCACTTATTGAAGGACATTTAGATTATTTTTATCTTCTGGCAGTTATGAATCATACTGCTATAAATAGTAAGTATAAATATATGTGTTTTGTGTGAAGATTACATTCTTAAATGATATAAAGCAATGCAGGATTGCTGGGTTATCCAGCAAATATATATCTGGCATAATAAGAAATTGCCAGGTTCTTAAACAGCATGATTGTGTCATTTTGCAATCAGGCAGAATAAGAGTCACCTACAATTTTGTCAGCACTTGGTGTTTGTAATGGTTAGATTGTAATCCATTTATTCAGTTTGTAGTTCTACATTTTGTGCTTGTAATTTGAACATCTTTTGAGGGAAAATATCTGTTAAAATGTTTTATGTAGCTTATATCAGGTTGTTAGCTTTCTGCTGCATTTTGAGGTTTGAACACTTATCTTCAGATGTAAGTCCTTTATTAGCGATGTAAGTTTTTGGTTATGTGTTCCAAGAAGGTGATGACTTCCACATTTACTATTTCAGAGAGAAAGCACTGAATTTTGCTTTTATCAACATTTTAGTTTTTGGTGTTTAAAGACAAAATTTTGATAGAGAAGGAGGTCTTTTGGCTGCTTCTGCCTTTGTCTCCTTATGGTGATAATCTTGTCATGTAACCTGGGGTGTTGCTTTAAACTCGCCATCCTTCTGCATCAGATTTCTGGGTGTATTATAATCTTCTGCCCATACCCCTGACTCTAAATTTGATGATTTCACTTGGCTTTTATTTCAGTTCTAGAGTCAAGTGGCTCTCAGAATCAGGGCAGGGAGAGAGCCGTGAGAATGCATGTGGTTTGAAAGCATTTAAGGTCAGAAAATGGAAATGAGATACAGCAGACAAAGCGGGGATCACTGACCGCCTGTATTCCTTCACCTTGCTCAGACATGGTCCGAACTGTAACATCCTGTTACCAAGTCAAGCGTGGTTACCCTGATTACCTGAGACCCAGCTCTGTGTTGCTGTGAATTTGGATTCTCAATTAATGTTGCAGTTCATTACATATGAATGTATGCAGACTCCCTCAAGAAAACTTTAGCTTGACTTGAAAGTTGTGTGTTTTTCTGATGTGTCTAAGAACTCTGCCTAACCAAAGATTTCTAAGATCTTCTGTGATGTTGTCATCTACAAATGCCATCGTTCTGTTTTCCATTCAAGTAGAGTATCCATTTTGAGTTCAGTATAAACGGAGTTGAGTAATTTTTGTTTCATGTTTCTATTACATAATAGGCAGCACTATTTGTTAAAATAATTATTCTGTCCCCAGTGACCTGTTTGTGCACTGTTGTCAAAAATCAGTTCCAATTCCTGTGTTTATTTCTGCAATGTATATTTATTTCATTGCTGCACATAAACACATACTCTTCCATAGCACTAAGTTTATTGTAGCTTTATCTTCTTTCATTGATTCATTAATTGGTTCAAGGAATTGAATTCAGAGACTTGCTCACAATAGACAAGAATACCATCATTGAGTTACATCCCTATTCCATAGTGTACTCTCACTATGAATTTATTAAAATAGCAGTGAGCATTCTAGTTTTTGTTTCTTTATTTTGAGACAGGGTTTTTCTGTGTAGCCCTGGCTGGCCTTGAACTTTCTCTGTAGACCAAACTGGCCTTGAACGTGGAGATCCACTTGACTCTGCCTCCCAAGGGCTGGTATTAAAGGCATGTGCTACCACTGCCTGGAGAGAATTCTATATTCAATAGTAGTTTTTAAATGTTCTCGGTTATTTTATTTCCTTTGTTTTTTAGCTATAAATTAGATTTTTCACTCAGGAACTAGCCTGGAAATTTGATTGGGTTAGTCTTACATTTATGGGCTATTTAGAAAAGGGTTGAAGAAGATAAAATTTGTTAAATGTTGAAGACTCCAAACCATGTCCATGTAATGGTTAGTCAAGCTATTTTTCACGTTCCTTCTTTGATGTTCTATGTATTTTAACAGTGGAGTCCCAACTCATTTTATTAGATTTATCCTCAAATCTGTCTGCCTTTATTTCTTCCTTCTTTCCTTCATTTCTTCCTTCCTTCCTTCCTTCCTTCCTTCCTTCCTTCCTTCCTTCTGGTCTGTTGATAAAACTTTGATACTTAAATATCATTGCTTACAGTAAGGAAATGTGACTGATTTTGTTTATTGATCTCAGTCCTCTGACTACACTTAATTGTTAATTCCTCCAGTCAAAACTCCCTTTGCTCTAGGTGGTTTTGGGTTTTTCATTGCAAATAACTATTTGGCCTGTGAGTAGTTTTGCTGATTCTTCTCCCATGTGAATATATTTTCTTTCTTTTCTTGTGCTTTTGCAGTAACTAGGGTTTTTATTATGTCCAATGGAAGTGGTGGAATGGATGTGTTCTTGTCCCATTGATTCATTTATCGTTAATTATGATGTTGGTTGTGCATTTTTATAGTGATGCTCAACCAGCTGCATATTTTTATAGTGATTCTCAATCAAATTAAAGGATATTCCTGCTATTTCTAGTATGCATAGAGTTGGTATTTTTTTGTTTGTTTAAATCTTAAATGAATGTTGAATTTTTAAATGTTTCTTCAGGAATCATTGATGTTCTCCTTCATTCTGTTAATAATAACTACTGATTTTCTAGTAATGAAATAGCCTTGCCTTCCTCGGATGAAGCTCACTTTGTCCCGGCTTTTGCTTCATTTTCTTTCTTGCCTGAACAGACTTGCTGGTATTTCACGGAGGAATATTGTGTCTAATATAATCATGAGAGAGACTAGCTCTACAGTTTTCATTTATTGTGTTCCCTTTGTCTAATATTGGCATCGGGGTAATGTTGGCATCCTGAAATTAGTTGAGTAGTGCTCCCTGCATGTCTGCCTCCTGGAAGATATCATAAAGACTGGGCATTTCAAATTAACTCAAAGATTTCAGACCCAAAACTGTCTAGGCTTACAGATGGTTTCTGAAGATTATTAATTATGATTTAAATTTTTTCACTAGGTATTGAAATACTCACATTATTGATTATTCCTCTATCATAAATGAGTTTTGGTGATAGGTCTTTCACTTGGTTCATTTTATCTAGTTGCTAGGTTGATTTTTTTTTTTTTTTTTTTTAGTATTTTCCTGGAATTCTTATTGTGTCTACAGAATGCTGATAGTTTACATTTCCTGTTTTTATTTTCATTTCTCCATCTGGCTCAGCATTCATCTTTTTGTTTTGTCAAAGAAACTGCTTTTAATTTTATTGACTGTTTTTCTTATGTTTTTTGTCTCCATCTTACTATTATATTATTATTACTGTTCTTATCTACTTCCCCTTACTAACTTAAACTAGCCGTTCATTTCTATTTTTTAAGTTTTTTTCCATTTCTTAGGTTCGAAACTTAAGTCACAGAGTTTCTTCATATTGAGTATATGCATTCAGTGTTAAAACATTTTCATCATTTAAATATACTGCCAAATTTTGATATAATGTATGCTCAATTTTGTTCAATTCTAGATATTTTTCTACCATTTTTCCAACTTTCCTTTGACCCATAGTTATTTAGGAATGTGTTGTTTAACTTTCATCTATTTGGGGGATTTTTTTCCCCAGATGTTGATTCCTGGTTTCATTTTGTTTTAAACAGAGAATAATACCTTGAATTATCTCAACTGAGATATATGTAAGTTTTTTTTTTTCCTGATGTAGCGCCTGTGTTCTCATGCACTGGATCACATATGCACTCGAGGGGGGGAAAGTAGGTGTTATGTTATCATTGAGTGGAATGCTTTGTAGATGTTAATTAGGTCAAGTTCACTCATGGTGCTGTTCGTGACTAATAGATCCTGCTGACTGTCTCTCTACTAGATCTCTTGATTACTGAGAGATAAGTCTGCATGTGTAATTATGCATTTGCCAATTTTTCTATTTGTTGCATCCATTTGTTTCCTGCATGTATCTTGAATAGCTAGCATTAGGTCCAGAAACATTTAGCAGTTCCATGATTTCTTCACAAGCGGATCCTTTTTTCTGCAATTTGTGATGTTCCTCTCCAATTCTGGTGTGATACTGTGAGTTCTATGTTTGGTTTTCTTCCAGCTTCCCAGCACACAGCTCCTAAGATTTCAGAATCTATGGAATGATGAGGGTCTTTTATGTACTGCTAACGTGTGCTTTATGGAAGCCGTACAATGCTTTACATAAGAATATCCATACCAGGATGATAGGATTTGAATGGTAGCCTCATCCTCCAATGGGTGACGGGTGGCAAAGGCAGGCTGAAGACTGAATAGATTATGAATGACAAATGATTTAACTTGTTACACCCACACAGCAATGCATTCATAAAACTACAAAAGAATGAGTTCAAAGAACTTTTTCATAACTGAACTTGTGGAAGCACCCAGGGTGTATCTTGCCAAAGAGGCCTTGGAGACTCAAGGCTCCTCCCACATGTCATGCCTTAGCCATCCTTTATCGGTGGGTTGTGTCCTTTAGGCTATCCCTTATTAATAAATCAGTATCTTTAAGTAACATTTTCATGCATTATGGGAGCTTCTATAGTGAACTGATCAAATTAAGGAAGGGTCCCCGATTCATGATCATTTTGTCAGAAGTGTAGGTGACAGTCTGAAGTAGTAAGGGCAGCGGAGGGGCTGCGTCCCCAACACCCCATCCGCCTGCCCAGCTAGCTTATGCCCCGAAATAATTACACGGACACTGTATTCTTGGAAACACTGCTTGGCCCATTCTCTTCTAGGCTAATTCTCACATATTAATTTAGCCCATTTCTAATCATCTGTGTGTAGCACCCAAGGTGCGCTTACCGGGGAGATTCTAGCCTATGTCCATCCTGGGTTGGAGCTTCATGCTGGGAGCGGGGCATGGCGTCTCTCTCAAGCTCTGCTCCTGAGAGGAGAGCTGTCGCGTCTCTGAGCTCACTTCCTCTTCCTCCCAGCATTTTGTTCTGTTTACTCCTCCCACCTATCCTCTAACCAATAAAATGGGCCAGGGCAGTGCCTTTATTAGCCAATGACCTTCCTCCATCAACAGTCTACTGCTTGGGACTTGGTATCTGAAATGATAAAAGGTTTTATGAGACTCAAGTCAGATTTACTGTGTTGGGTGCTTTTGCTAAAAAATGCATCAACTCCACTTGACCCTGCCAGCCAGTGAAAAGCAGGATTAAAGCAGCCTGGCATCTCTGGTTTTATTTGCATTTGTGTCCTTTAGTGTGGGTCAGATGCCTTTTTCAGTCTGTCTGTAGGCATGTTTACCACTTAAAAGGGGTCAGTCTAAAAACTGATAAGACATGATTGATTGACCCTAAAATATACCAAACTCATCTTGTTCCATCTCAAAGCATAAAGACAAGATTAGATGAGATGTTTTATTTCCAGCTTCCAGAATCTTCTCTCCCATATCTTCAAAGAGGTGGCAGAAAATTGACTGTCTTTATTTTAAATCTGCAGTTAAGTTAGAATCAAATTGAGAAGCAGTGGGACCTCCCAAGCAGATTTTCCCCTAATTAGAAGCAATTACCACACAGTGAACATGGAGGCTGATCCCCAAGTAGAAGCAGTCAAGCCCTGGGAACCAGATGGCCTCCTCCAGTGGTAAGGGCTTCTCCAGAGCCTGCTTTTAGAACCTAGAACAAACCACAATCAAGTGGACCACAGTTAGCCAGAACTAACTCTCTAACATGCTAGTCACTCCAAGCTTCCATTTTTCCATTATTTAAACTTATTTGTGCTGAGATGTTTCATCTGCCTACCTTGTTATTGTCTTATTAGTTGACATCTTTTCCTGGTTTCTGGGCACACTTCTGTTTGATTTCTTGGGATGGATAGCTAGCCTGGCCTTTTAGAAATCTCAGAGCTGAACTCTGGGCCAGGACTCTGGTTAACAAAAGGGAAAAAAACTCTTGTTTTCTCATCTTTTATCTAATAATTTCTCATACCACTTTTCTGCTCATTTATTTGATGGGGTATGGCTTGATGGGAAAGGAGCAAGGGAGGCAAAATCAGACTCTTGAGAACACCGAGACCCCCTCTGGCCAACCTTTCTGATATTATAGAAATATTTTATCTGAGGTCATATATAAGTCTCCATGGGGGTCCAGCCACATGGCTGAGGCATGCATGAGTTCAACTCTGAAGAATAAAAAGGAAAGTTAGTTAGTTGTGAGAAACATGCTGGCAATCCTAGAGGCAGGAGGATTGTGAGCTGCAGGCTAGCTTGTGTCAGATAGCAAGATTTTGTCTCCAAAAACAAAGAGAAAAAAAGAAAAACAGAAACATTAAAAACACAACATTATCCCCACCCCACCTATGCTTGCCTTGCAGATGTCCCTTTTCTTGTTCTCTGATTAATGAGGGGAGGAGGAAGACGCCTCTTGTGGTGTTTTCTGTTTACCCCGCTTCACACAGCTGGGGCCCAGGCTCTTGTGCTCTGAGGAAGAGGGGTTTTGGGGGGGTAGGAATGTTTCTATCATATTGGCCATACTTCCGGTTTTATTATTTACGCATTTTTAATTTGTGTGCGAGTATACGTGCCTGCCCTATTTTACAAGTACTACATGCATGAAAGTGCCTTCAGGAAGTAGAGTCAACTGCAGGCAGTTGTAAGCCACCTGACACAGGTGCTGGGAATTGAATTCAAGTTCTCCCTATGAGCAGAAAGGACTGAGCTCTCTTCCTAACCTATCTACTATTTATTTTTGAATGCAACCAGATAGTAATCTCCTAAGAACCATTCAGAGACGATCTCTGTAACAAATAGGAGAAAATGCGTGCAGTAAGCCTACTTCGTATTCATTTCTATCACTCATCTCTGTAACAAATGGGAGAAAATGCATGGAGTAAGCGTACTTCGTATTTATTTATAACACTAGCTTTTAAGCCAGGTTTTCTCATTATTTTATCCCACATAGTGGACGACAAACAAACAAACAAACACTTTCCCTTATTGATTGTTCTTTTGGCTGAAGATATCTTTTTGTTTGATTATTATACACTTCAATTTTCATTTCAATAAATATAAAGCAATAAAATTACTTCAGTCAATTACATGTTAATTATAGATGATGTATGTGTTAGTTTGAATCCGAATGGCTCCATAGGCTCATGTATTTGAATGCTTAGTCATCAGGGACTTGAGAAGGATTAGGAGATGTGGCCTTGTTGGAGGAAATATGTCACTGTGTCTGGGCCTTTAGGTTTCAAAAGCCCAAGCTAGGCACAGTGACCCTCTCTTCCTGCTGCCCGAGGATCTGGATCTAGAGCTCTCAGCTGCTTCTCCAGCATCATGCCTGCCTGCACGCTGCCATGCTCCCTGCCATGATGATAATGGTCTAAGCCCCTGAAACTGTAAGCAAGCCCCAATGAAGTGTTTTCTTTTATAAGAGTTGCCTTGGTTCTGGTGTCTCTTGATAAGCAATGCAACATTGACCAAGACAATGTTTCTTGGATAACTAGCCCAGAACAAACACAGAAATTCTTTGATGTAAATGAGAGCTGATTCTTAGAGACTTAGTTTCAGAAGATCACAGCATAGGCATAAAAATCACGAAAAGAGGGGCGCAAATAAGAACTTTGCCAACCAACTGTGCAAACCTACAGCGAGCAGCTTGCATCAGTATGTGCCCCTTAGTTTGTGATCATAAACAGCTAACAGCATTGGTGTAAGACGTTTGGAACTAGAAGGACCACACTGCTTCAGAAGCAGTTGGATCCAGTCATTCAAACCTTAGAGCTTGAAGCCCAGCTTTTGGTATATGTCTCATATAGTTTTCTTTTGATTTAATGCTTAGACTAATTATTTTCATGACTGCTGTGGAAACTCCTCAGCCAATAGCCTCTAAGATAACAGACCACTTTGGGCATATATACACAGACATAAAGCACGCACAGGCTTCTTGACTGCTGGATTTGGTTTCAGCTCCCAGTGCATGCAGAGGACTGAGGATTGCTACTCTTTCTGTGAGTTTATCCCAAGATAAATAAACCTTTGTTATACTCCATTCCAGGCTGTTGTGGAACTATTTTGTATGCCCACGAATTGGCGCCCACTGTCTGGGGCACGGATCCACTTACACTTAAGACCTAAAAAAAGAAAAGAAAAAAAGAGAACTTTTAGACCCATAAAAACGGGAGCAAAGTGTAGCTTCTTGGTAGCTGCATTTTTTTTCCAGATAGGCTGTTTGCTGGCTGCAAGCAGATGAGCAGCTCCTTTAAGAGCTAACTTCCTGGTTCGTGCTGGTCCTGTTATGGAGCACTTTAGTGGGGTCTTTGAGCAGTGTGTTACAAGTTGCTTAATGGCAACATAGACCTGCTGCATCCTTGGAGTTGGGTTGGAGATCATGACTCGCAGAGGTGGTGAACATACTTCCGCCATGTTGGACTGGGCAGAGCAAGCAGGCAGGGCTGTCGAGTTGGTCCTAGTCATGCCCACTTTATATTTGAAAAAACACAAAGATGCTCCTGGTCAGAAAATGATTACAGATAAGTAATAAGACAGATTCAGATGATAAAGACCTCCGTCTGAATGAATCACAATGTTGGATAAATGTATTTAGACTTGGGAGAGAGAAGAAAAAGAATATGGACATAAAAAGGAATAGTTTTAAAAGTGAAACAAAGTCTTTAAAAGAGACAATACAAGTATTGACAGTCATAGATTAAAGGAGTAAAGAAAAATAAGCCACGTAAAGATGGAATATACACAGAGAATCTGGATTGTGTATACTATTGTGTTTTCTTTGAATTTTTTGACAGCAGAGAAGTATTTGATTCTGGGGACTGCTAAACTAAATCAGACAAAAAGCATACATGGGCCTCTTGGCTACTAGATTCAGTTCCAGTTCCCAGCACATGCAGAGGACTGTGGATTGCTACTCTTTCTGTGATTTTATCCTAAGATAAATAAACCTTTGTTATACTCCATTCTGGGTATTGTGGAACTGTTTTCTATGCCAACACATGACATGACCAAGTCATAGCAACTCTAGCTTTGCAGTCTTCCTTCTGAGCAACTTCAGCAAATAACTTTCCTGATCTTATAACGGAAAGTAGGAAGTTCACATGGACTTCTGTGGGTCAGGTTGTTCTCACTGGCCAGACCTAAGGATGAAAGCAGAGGTGTGCTCTGTCCTGTCTTTCCAAACAGATTTGATGCCCGGTAAGAACAAGCGCTTCGAGTGACATGGGGTCCTGAGAACAGTAGAAGGGCACGGATGTGAAAGGCAAAAGAGGCCCCCTCCGCTGTGCAGTCGACGAGAAAGGGTGGAAGGTTCTGAAGAAAGGCTCTCCCTACTTCACAGCGTGACTTAGGAACCTATTCTCTGTGAGAAGGAAAGCTCACAGGCTGGGCTTCTCAAACCCTAACAGAAACAATTCTCTTGCATCCAGGGGAGGAAGTAAATATGCTGAGCCTTTGTAGTCTCTGATTTTCAAATTGACATGTATAGTAAATGCCGTTCTCTGATAATGTTGAATGGCATGTACGGAAGACAAGCTATGCCCTTTTTGAAATAATTGCTACCTGCTACATTTTGTTACTTATAAAAAAATTTTAAGGAACAGATTGCAAGTTTAAAAAGATTGCCTTTCAAGTTAAAAAGTCAGATATGCCTTTTATGTCAAAATTTTTAGAGCTGTGGCAAACTCACTAAGAATCAAAAGCAAAATTGTTGGAAGAACAGGGCAGACATTTCTAAACTTGTGACTGTTCCTTTTCTGTCTTAGTTTTCATGGTGAAAAGGTTCTGCCTTTCAGTGTGACATAGAGCCAGGTTCCCTAATTAGCTACCCCAAATATACCTCTACTGAAGCACCATAGGACAGTCCCTAGTAGCATGGTGGAAGTGAGAAGCTTGAAGACAAAGTGGCTCCACAGAATATCGAGCAGGCCTCTGAGAAAAGGTTATGTGCAGGTAGATATGATGTAAGGAATACATGACTGCTGTCGAGGCTGCTACATCACAAAGAATTTCCTAGGAACCATTCAAGAGACAGGAGATTGAAGATTTCCTGTTTCAAAGCCAGAGTGACCATTAGCACTCAAGGGAAAGCAAATTTATCTTTAACATATTTCACACAAGGAGAAAAATATAATAAAGACATGACTTCACATTTGTTTTGGTTGTTTGTTTTTCAAGTCATGTGTTATGATTTAACTGTTAAGTATCCCCAGGCTCATGTGATTCATGGCTGCCTACCTGGTGGCTGTAGAATTGTCAGGACGCAGGCCCTCATTGGCAAGTGCAGCTTGAGAGAGCTTGTGGGACTATAAGGAGTCGACCTCTCTCTCAAGCTGCTGTAGCTCCTCAGGATGAAGCTGAGCATCTGTCAACCTCTCCTCTGTTCTCTGGTCCTCAGTCCTGTCAGGGGCCTTGTGGTCCTCATAGTGATGAGAATGTAACTATGATTGTGCTCTTTTTTTGTTCTGTCTCCAAGCCCACTCATCACACGTTGTTCCTCACCTCTCTACTTTATGTAGAATCAACCTTTGGCATTGTCTATCTGTTTGGAATCCGGTAATGTTGAGGCTTTGTTTTGTTTTGTTTTTTTCTCAGAACATTGCAAGCTTACCGTTGCTGTTTTCCTGGGTTCTATTGAAAAAATTCGAATGATGTTCATGTCCCATTTGCCTCCCAAGCATAAACCTGACCAACATTGGAAGCTTGCGCTCTGTGTTTCTATCTGCACCTTTTGGGCTCTGGTCAGGACTGATGATGGTTGGTGGTTGACTAGGATGACATTCTTGTGTCTGACATGAGAGCACACATGCAGGAAAACCATTTGCAGTTCATGCTCCACTTCTTCAACAGAATACTGGAAGGAGCAGTTTTTAGAGTTGGAGAATTTTTTGTTTCAACCACAGGTTCAAGCCTTTGGAAACAGACGATGGTAGTATGCTGGTCGCTGCCACTATAACATTATCTGTTTAGGAGTATTTTGGTGTTGTTCATTTTTTGTTTGTTCTTTAAGTTTTCATCCTGGCCTGAAGTCAGGGAGGACTAATTTTTCTTGAAGTCTGGAGAGTTGGGCTTGATATTTTTGATTGCATGTCTTAATTCTGTTCTTATATGTCTTCCCTCTGGACAATGTATTTGGGACAGTTATATCCCAAGTATATGAGAGAACACATATTCTTTCTTTCTAAAATTGCCTTTCTTGTACATGTTTTTTACATTCCTGAGTGTGAGGTATAAATGGTCCAACAGAATCTTCCAGAAATCACTGTGATCCCTGCTGTTATTTTGAGCTCTAACCTGATTGTGCTAAATTCATAAATGTTTGTACATTTTAAAAGGGCTCCCAGATCTGTGGAAAATAACTCATTTTAATAAGCAATATACCTTGTACATCTTGTATGGCAAGCCTTAGATAATTTAATGATTTAATTTAAAGAGTAGTTATGAATACCCGCATGATTAGCTACCGTCAGAGAGGCTGGTGCTGGGCTGGTGAATAAGACGTTCTTCCGGCATGAGGGTTGGGAGGCAGGAAGCAGATGCCCTCGCTTATTGACATTCTGCATTGTGCTTCAGGGTTGTCATTTAATCTTGTACTCAGATACAGCTTTATAAGGAATAATTCTGCCCCTGCCTTTAATGCTAATTTTAAGAGTATCTGCAACCTTTCTTTATATATATCAAGCTACCTTTAACAGCTTTAACAATGTCATGGTGCATTCCTTAGTGCGGCTGGGGAGAAACGGTTTATTTTCTATGATAATTGTGGTGAGGCAGGAGGGAGAGCAATGCAACTGTCTCAAACACTAATTAAGCATTTACTATGTATTGGGTATGGACTATAAATATATTTTATGACTTATCTCTCCTAATCTTTATGTGTTTCCAGAAATAGATACAAAGACAGGATTGAATTGGCAAGCATTTTGTTATGGAAAATGTCTTCAGTGGCAAAACGAGGGGAAACTGCAGGAGACTGGAGGTCTCTTAGGTCATTGCGCTGGCTATTCTTGGTGGTCAACATGACTACACCTGGAATTAGCCAAAACATAAGATGCTGGGTACCCCGATGAGGGGTATTTTTTTGTTGTAATATGAGTGGCGGGCTACTTTCTACCACCCTGCTAGCTTTACCCGAAACAATTACATGGAAACCGTATTCTTTTAAACATTGCTTAGCCCATTAGTTCCAGCCTCTTATTTGGCTAGCTCTTACACATTGATCTAACCCATTTCTAATATTCTGTGTAGCACCACAAGCTGGCTTACCAGGAAAGATCCTGCATCTGTCTGAAGTGGGAGAATCATGGCGACTGCCTGACTTGGCTTCTTTCTCCCAGCATTCTGTTCTGTTTATTTCACCTACCTAATTTTCTGTCCTATCAGGCCAAGCAGTTTTCTTTATTAGTTAACCAATGAAAGCAACAGATAAGATACAAGACCCACCTCCATCATTTTTTAATTAAATAATTTGAAGTGTGAAGACCCACTATTTTTCTTCTGTTTTCTCACATGCATTGCATCCCAACTGCAATTTCTGTCCCTCCGCTTCTCCCAGTCCCCCTTCCACTCTCCACCAGACCCACAATTCCTTCTACCTGTTATCTTCCAAAAGAATAAAAAAAAAACTGAGTAGGGGGAAGAAAGGCTGACATTTTAATACAGATCTTTTGAGATGGGAAGACCCATCTTTAGTCTGGGCCACACCTTCCACTAGAAGCCTATGTAAAGGTCATGGAAAAAGGAAGATTCCCCTTGTTGCCTGCTTTCTTTGCCTCTTGCTGGCAAGTTCTTTCACTGACATGAGAGCCTACTTCTATGGGATTCTATCATGAAGACCAGTTGAGACATCTAGCCTCGTGGACTGAACAACAACTGGATTCTTCATGCTCCTTTTGGTAGACAGCTATTGTTGGGCCAGTTGAACCATGGCTTGTATGCCAGTCTAATAAATCCCCATATATATTATTTTGTAAGTTTTGTTCCTCTAGAGAACTCTAGTCATGGTCCCTGTTTCTCCTGAGATGAGAGTAGGAAGGGAGGTCAGGCATCATCTTAGACTGTTATCCATCAGATGGACATTATACAAGGTGTTTGTAGTAGTTTGAATAAGAATGGCCCCCATCAGCTTATCTGTTTCAATGCTTGGTCTTGTTTGTTGGAAATGTTTGGGAAGGATTAGGTGATAGGGCCTTGTTGGGCTGAGGTCACTGGTGTTGGGCTTTGAGGTTTCAAAAGCCCTTGTCAAGCCCAGTCTCTCTCTCTTTCTCTCTTTCCTTTCTGTCTCTCTGTCTCTGTCTCTCTCTGCTTCCTCCTTGTGGGTCAGGATGTAATCTCTCAGCTACTACTCCAGCCTGCCTCTTTTTGTCACACTTTTTGCCATGATGATCAGGGTCTAACACTCTAAAACTATAATCAAGCTCAAAATTAATTGTTTCTTTTTATAAGTTGCCTTGGTCATGGTGTCTCTTCATAGCGATAGAACTGTAATTAGCACTAAGACTGTCCATGGAGTCCTTCAGTGGAAGTTGGCTGTCAATGTAGCTTCAGACCTTCCAGAAATGGGCCTGTCTGAATATGCTTCCTACAGTCTATCACAAATGGAAAATACCTATGCATGGGTCAGGGGCACAACACTGGTGTGGATGCTGGTGTAGCCACCACCTTGGTAAACTGATTGCTGATACTGACTGTATCTAAAAGTTCATAGATGCACTTACAACTATTTCATTTTGCAGGTGAGAATACTAAGGCTATACATAGAGTCATTCATAAATCTGGGGAAGATTAGCAAGTGACAACTGATAACCAGGATCTTAACCATTGTAGTCTGATGTCTAATTCTATGTTTTTGGCTAGATCATCATTTCTTAAGATTATATTTTGATAGTTTTATGTCCCTTTAAAGAAATTCTAGATTGGTAGGTCTGGGATGGAACTTCAGAATTTATGTGTTAAGGGCCATTCTTGATAATTGTTTGTTTATTAATGGTTCTTGAATCAGACTTTTATATAAGCTACTTTGGAAAACAAAACTTCATTTGGATGCCGATAAGGGTAGCTGATGTTGTTTTTAGCAATTTCTAGTTGCAAGTCCTTGGACGATTTGCCTAAGTTCATGACACCCTGTTTACAACTTTGCAAACAGGGGTGCTAATAACATTGCCAATTAATAACACAGGATTCATACCAGGTTAGTGTGAGTTCCCACTGGGCTAGATGTGAACATTGTGCCTGGTCCTGCATGCACAGTGCAGCTGCAGGGTGTGATAAGCCTGTTCAAGTTATGCCCCTCCCCCAGAGAAAAGATACTTCTCTGAGTGTATCTGTCACCAATGATGGGAGGAAGATGATTATTTGTCAAATGTCATGTACTTTGAATTTGGGCTTGTAGGCTATGTGTCTTTCAATCCTATGAGGAAAAGAGGAGTGCCTTTAGTGAGGCAATAAATCAAAGAATGAATTCACCTCTATTTCTACAGTAAGACACATAAGGTCCTCTGTGAGCATCCCGGTCATGTGACAGGTGTGGGAATGGAATCCTTACAATGGCCTTTCACTGGAGCACTTGGGTTCTGTATTCTCCACAGTGCTGCCGACACTGTTAACAAACTGACATTGAAAGCACATCAAGTTGCCATGGAACATGATGGAAAATTTCATTTATTGGTTGTTCTTTTCTCCAGCTTCCTATGGGGACCAAAATGTACCCAGTGCCTGCAGCCTGCTACATTTTACCATTGGGTGCAAAATGTACCAATTGCTCATAGGAAGCAGTCACAGGGATCAGCTCAAATGCTTGTCTTTAAGTGAGGAGAGGTTTCAAATAGTGATGTACCAGTTGTTAATGCTTTGTCTGCCTATAGCTATCTGCCTGCTCTCTCATGGGCCCCACATTGCTTAGCTTCCTTTGTCTTCCTGGGACACAGTGTGTTTGAAGTCGGCTGCTGAGAATTCACTGTTGCCTGATGACTCCTTTGTGTTGTTGAAACAAGATTCTGAGCAAAGAGGAACGTTACTTAGCCTCCCTTAGTTTCAGCTTATACAACATTAAGTAATAATCTTGATTTTAATAAGTATGATCATTAGCTAGAGGCATTCCTTTCCTAACACCTAGCTGGACACTAGACTGTGGTAAGTTGTCTTCAATATTGATTCCTGCTTCTAGTTAACAAAATAGTACAAAATAAACTTAAGTTTCTGGAAATATTTGATAGCATAAAATTAAGAAGTTAAAAGATATTTATCAAAATAAAATGAAACGAACACCCATCTGGTAACTTTTTAAAAGCAGAGTGCCATTCTATAGCCTCTGGTGGTGGTTTGAATGTGACTGGACACCATAAGCACATACAATTGGATATTTGGCCCACAGTTTGTGGAACTGCTTAGAAAGGATTAGGAGGTGTGACCTTTAAGAAGAGGTATTTTACTGGGGTTGGTCTTGGAGATTTCAGAAAGTTCATGACATCCCTAGTTAGTTCTCTCTGCCTTGTGTGGATCAAGATTTAAGCTGTTAGTTACTGCTCCAAAGCTATGCCTGCCTACCTGCTGCTAGGCTCCCTGTCATGGTGGTCATGGACTCACCCTCTGAAACCCTAAGCCCCCAGCAAAATTTTTCTGCTACAAGCTGCAATAGAAAAGTGACTAAGGCATCTAGGCTTGCCTAGGACTCATGTTGTACTTATATGGTCCAGACTTGGATGCTTAATCTTGTAACTCTCGCTTTAGTCTCTCATTGTGGGTTTACACGGTGTTAACCACATACCAGGCTTCAAGGTCCATTTTCATAAATGTTTGTTAAGTCTATAAAAATAAGTAATAGCACTCTCTCTTATGTAGGTCTTTCAGAAAAATAATTATGTATGGACAAAGATGTACCAAATAATTTTTTGGGGGGGACAGGGATCTTTCTTTTCTATGGTTTATTCATTTTAAAGATGTCAATGACTCCCCAGCTATTGAAATACTGAATATACAGGGAGAGGACGTTTTCATTATGACTGACTTTTCAAAGATTCCATGTTCTCTGTCAATACACTTAAACTTGTTCATACTGAGTATCTGTCAGCCATGTGCTTTATAGACAGATGTCATCATTCCTCATTTGGCAGCATGGCATTCCCAAGGCATTTCTTCTAAAAAAAGCACCATTTTATTTTCTCTGAATGCCTGTCAAGAAGTATAGTTTTTATGTTTAGAAATATCCAGATAATGTCTTTGGAAATCATCTTTTAAGTGTTTGAATCATTCCTTCAGTTTTATACGAACTGTATCCTCATGGCAGGCGATTATATTCTTATTCAGACAGAGTCGTACAGATTTTTAAAGATAATTAAATTAAAACTATCTTGTTTCAAAAGGATTGTGAGTTACAAAGATTTAACAGTGAAGGACAGTAAAACAAGGAAGAGAGAGAGAGAGAGAGAGAGAGAGAGAGAGAGAGAGAGAGAGAACATCTAAGGAGCAGGGTAGCAGATAAAGACCCGAGGTTTTGGTCTAAATGGAGAAAGTACTGTTCTGTGCTTGAGCACTGGATATTGGGGTTCTAAGGAGCTGTAACAGAACAAACTAAGACATGGAATTCAGCACAGAGTGCCTGTAGTAATGAGGTCGCTTGTTGGTTCCAAGCTGCCCCGCTAGCTTTGACGTGAAATAATTATACAGAAACTGTATTAATTAAATCACTGCCTGGCCCATTAGCTCTAGCTTCTTATTGGCTAACCCTTACATATTAATTTATCCTGTTTCTATTAATCTGTGTATTGCCACGTGGCAGTGGCTTACCAACAAAGTTTCAGCATAACTGACTCTGGCAAGTGACTCCATGGCATCTCCCTGACTCTGCCCTTCTTTCTCCCAGCATACAGCCTCGCTTTCCCGACTAGTTCTATTCTTCCCTGTCATAGGCTCAAAGCAGTTCTTTATTCATTAACCGATAAAAGCAACACATAGACAGAAGGACCTCCCAAACCAAGTGCCTGATACTCTTTTATGACTTGGTGACTGGCATTCTGAAGTCATATATGTTAGAAATCAGATGTTCTCCCATCCCAGCCTGTCCTCAGTGACTCAGTTCCTCAGCAGCTAAGTAATACATAGCAGCCAACCCTTTAAAAGGTCCTGCCATCCCAGAGGGTTGTCTTTTACTTTCTGTCTGTTTTCTGGTCTCTCCCATCTGTCTGTCTGTCTGTCAGCTCCCCACTCTGAGATGGTCTTTCTGTCCTTGATCCCTGTCTCTTCTCCCCCATTAAGCCTCCTAAGTGATGTTGGTTACAAGGTGTGATCTCATTGAAATGCACATCTTGGCCCCCACCCACCAAGGTACCTCTGACACTTAATCCTTACAATACACACCTGGTGAAGCCAAGATCCCCTCTCCTCTCACACTTTCTGGTACTAATTCCTGCCTGCCCAGATCACTAACTTCCAACACTCTGGTGTGATACACATCCTGACCTTTTGTTTTGATCTGATCATATGTTTCCTGTGATATTTTCTTTATCCTTCCAGGCAAACTTTATGATGAATTTCTCTTTATTAGAACATGGCATATACCATAAATTCAACAAGGCATATTGGCTTACTTAGTCATCTTTTACCCTCAGTTAAACTGTGTACTTTAAAGACAGGCATTGTTAAGTAGATGCTCATAATTATTCCATTTGAATTATACTGAGTACATCCTGCTTGAAATTTTAGAGAGGAATATTCTATCCACAAATCTTTAGTGATATATAATCAAAAAATTATAAAACCAGGAGTTATTAACTGGAGATTATAGCAGACCCCAAAACATGCTAAGAAAAAAAGAATGTCATCTTCATTTCTGTTCATCATCATCTTGAATTTCACATTTTTCAAAGCTATAAATAGTAGCTACCAGTTCAATATGTGACCTCAGCATGCATTTGATGGACAACACACCTATTTATTTATTTACTTACTTAAAATCAGTTTATGTTTATTTCTTTGCCTGATACTGTGATAAAATACCCAGATCCCCCCACATCCCCAAAAAATGCTACTCAGAAGAAAACAGTTTCAGTGCACAATCATGTCGGGCAACAGGAACTCAAGACTATCACAGTCAGGAAGCAAAGAAGCAAAGAGGTCCAAAGCTTGTGTGCAGCTATCTTTCTTCATTTTATAGGTCATAAGCCCAAGGGATTTTGCCACTTATTTTTTCAAGAGGTTCTTCTCACCCCAATAAAAGTAATCAACATAATCCCTCACAGCCACACCCAGAGACTAAACAATCTCTCACAGATGTGTCTGGTCCCCCAGGTGTTGCCAGAATGTGTCCAGTTGGAATTTATACTAAGCATCACACACCCACATAGTTATTTCAGGTTCAAAGAAAATTGCTGAAGGAAACAGTTCTCAGAATTAAAGTATTGGTGTACTGTGCGGATGGATGTTACCGTTTGTCTAAATATATGTAGAAGCTATAATTCTATGTGGATTTTATATTATTTTAACTATTTTTCAATACACTGGGCGGTTGTGACCCTTTGTATCTTATTTATTTGTTTTTTCACTTAAAATCTAACAGGAGGAAGGGGCAGATTACTGTAATCTCTAAAAATGTGACATGCTCCCTGACCTCTACAAGCGTTGTTAGCCCACTCCCCTTTCAAGGAATGCTGCTTTGACTTACCACTCTTGTCCTTGTTCCTCCTTCATTGCTCTCTCCTCCACAGTGGTTCTCTATTGCATGGATTAAGGGTCCTTTCCAGGTTTATAGTAATATCCTATATTTTTCAAGCTTTTAAAGAGATATCATCTGAAATCATGAGACTTCAGCAATGACCCATATCATAAGTAAACCAGAGAAAAACACAAGTACCATTTTTCATTTCCCCCCATTATTTAGTAATCTATGTTCCTTGTTAGTATGATTTTTTTTTAAATTGTGGCTGTTTCAAAAACTAAATGCTTGATAAAGGTTTTCTTTCCTACACATGTTCTGGAAATCAATGGTATTTGTGTATGCCTACAGTCCGGACTGTTTGAAACAATGAGGCAGAGGGGTTGATTGAGCTCCAGAGTTTGAAGCTGGGGCAGCATAGCAAGACTCCATATCAAACAACACATCAGTGCACTGATTATCTTTTAGTTATATGCATTTATTTAGGTAGTGGGTGGGGGATGCATGCTGTGGCATGGATTTGGAATTCAGAGGATAATTTGTGGGCTATGAGTTTATCCCTTTATCTTATAGGTTCTAGAAATCAAATGTAGGCCATAACCAGGTTTGGTGGTGTGCACATTTACCCAATGAGTCTTCTTGGTGGCCCTGGAGTTTTATTTTTATACATCACTACTGTCTCTGACCTTACTCACTGCTGAGATTTTATTTTGAAGTATCTTTTAATTTTAACTGAAACTTTATCCATCCTTAGAGACCTCCCATCGTATTCATATTAAGCAGGAAGGATGGTAACCCATTTAGAAGCCTGCATCTGGAATTCCAAAACCCCTTAGGTCCATGCCAATTTCAGCGATGAATTAACTACAAAAGCATAGTTTAATAAACCAGAGTATCCATTTCACTTCATTAGTTGGTCTTTTTATGTAATTAAACAAGCATCCAAGTGCCTTTTACATATAATTTTGGATGTTTTTAGGAGATTATTAAGTGGTTTAACTAGATTATGAGTCCCACATCTTGGTAAATTAAAACTGCAGTGTATTTTTGAATGAATACAGATGAGTCATAATGTACTTTGCTTTTGCTGACTCTAAAATGAAAATAATGACAGAATAATCAAAATGGATTATAATGAATTTTTAAACAGCTATTGACTTTCTTTCACTCAATTCCCATCAAAAATATGCTGATAACTGTAATTCAGTGTCGCTTACTTTTTAACTAGATGCCTGTGGTATGTGTTTTCTAAGACTCACAGAGCTACTTAACAGTGTCCTTGATACCAAACTCTCTGGTACTTATGGGCATGTTTACAAATGGAATTTATTTTATAAGAGCTCTCTTTTCTGTTTGTGAGCTCATTATTATTTCACTCATACTTTGTGCTTATATAATAGTTAAATTTTGTGTGGTTGTGATTTTCTTTGACCAGAGTCATTGGGACAGTGAGCTGTGTCACGGGGGTAGGGTGGGAAGGGCCTTTCTGAGCACTTCTGTTTTATAGTAGAGATTTTGGAATGGGGGGAAAAAAGACCTTTCTCTTTCCTTCAAAGTGGAGTCTCTATCCCAATGCATTTTCTGAGTTGAACAAACTGACTTAGGTTGTGAAATGGCACAGAGCATGTGTTTGGAGTTGGCAGTGTGAGGTTCTAACTACTGCTTCAATATTTATAACATGCATATACCAATGTATATATGCATAAGATGCATATATATTTAACCTTTTGAAACACCAGTAGCTCTGGCTGTAAGAGTAACTTCCTCATCCACCTACCACATACTAAAAATTTATTATTAAAGGCAATGTGTTAGTGATCAAGGTTAACTCTTGGAGAACTTACTGTTTTGTGTGTGGCATGTGTGTGCCTATGTGTATGTATCTATGCGTACGTGTGTGTGTTGTACAGCATATATGTGATTGAGCACATGTGTATGAGGGTGTACCCATTTGAATGTGCATATGTGGAGGCCAGAAGTTGACTTCATATACTTTATTCTATGCTCTCTACTTAATTTTTTGAGACAGAATCTCTCCTTGAACCTGAAGCTCTTCATTTCAGCTAGACTCCCTGGCCAGGAAGCACTTAGGATCTGCCTGTCTCTGTACTCCCAGAGAAGGGCATATAGTCATGTGCCATCCTATCTAGAATTTTCATGCTTGGGACAGGAATCAAGTTCTCATGCCTGTGTTAACATTTCACCCACTGAGTCATATAGCATACCCATGGCTAACTCCCTCACTAATGGAGGGTAATAATTTATGTAAATTAACCATTATTTGTTAAGTATAGTGATTAAGCAAAAGGCTAGGTCTCTAGGAAGGACTCCGTAGAGCATAGACACTTTATTATCAGTACTAATAACATATACATCTACAGTTGTCTAATGTTGGTTTGATCCAGTGCATTGGGTACTCTCTGTCATACATAAGATTCTTCTTGGGTAGGATTCTTTATCAGCAAAATCCCAGGAAAGAGTTTGTGTCCATCATTACAGAAGTTCTCCCAATAAGTGTAGTAAGAACCATAGAGAGCAGTAGAAGATACCAGAAAAGATCAAGAAAGGTAGGACCTATGCATGCCAATGGAGGCAGCCTGATCCTTCAGGACACTTTGAAGGGAAAAACGTCCCTCAGGTCAGTCTTAAGGAGACAAGGGTTTCCATACTTTGGTACATGTTAGTCAGTGACTTAGGGTTACTATGGGAACTATGATAGGCTGAAGATGGCCTTTCAAAATATCCATGCCTTAGTCTCAGAACCTGTAAATGGATTATCTTACATGGCAGCAGCAGCTGTGGGAAATAACATCTTTAGGCCAGGCAAGTATCTTGGATGATGTAGGAAGGAATTAGATGTGGAAGAATTTCCCTGAACCTAGAGAAGTGTGGCACCACTCTGAATGGAATAAAGAAGCCAAAATGCCATGAATGTGCAACCCCTGGAGAATCTAAAAACAGGCAAGAGAATGGGATCTCCCATCACTTCCAAAAGGGAAAATTGTTTGGCAACACCCAGTGAGATTCATGAGTGTCTTCTGATTTACACAAATTTAGTTAATAAAGTTTCATTCTTTCTATTTATTAAATCAAGCCATTGTGATAATGTTATGATGACTACAGAAAGCTAACACATTACTTATAAGCTTCTAGGCTTCCGTAGTCTATCAGTTCTCTGCTCCTTAATTTTGGTAGCCCATGAAAATTTATCCAAAGAACAGCAGTGGGATGGGTCCTGGAGTTGGAGGAAAAAACATGCTAAGGCAGAAAGAGCTAAGAATTTTGGTAGATCTGATGGAATCCATTGCAGATGGCAGAACTTTTCAGCTGAGCAATGAGTGAACGCAGAGTTGTGAACCATGAGTGCAGAGAGGCTATATCGGGAAACAGCGTGCCGGCACTTCATTCTCAGAGTGTGCAACAATCAATCCTTTTCTTCGCATCCAGTTGTCTTTCCTTATCTTTAGGTTCTTGAAAGGCCAGTGGATTAGAAAAAGGAGTCTTCTTTAGATCTAATAAAAAAAAGAAAACTTTAAAACTCATCTGCGCTGTAGAAATCTTTCAGAAATGCAGCGATTCTTTGGAGAATTTTATTCTGCTCTATGTACCTGACTTGTAGACGGCTGTAACTAACCAGCTGGAGAATTCTCTGTCCTCTGGAGCATTTGGCTTGCTTGGCAGCAAAACAAAACACAAGTACCTAGGAATGGAAATGGAGCATTCTTTAGAAGCAAATGTTTTGAGAAGTAAGTTAAGGTCAAGAGAGACTAAGCTGAAGAAATACTTCTCACCATTTGATGTTTGCCTTCCTCCAGGCTTTCTCTTTTCTCACCGTTTGCTTCTGCACTCCCAAATGAATTTCTCTCTTACAGTAAATGTAGAATGGAGCCTCTGTATGTGGATGATACTCTCTACAACCTTCCATTCAAGAGTCAATGGAAGATAAGACGGATGAGATAGCAACATAAATAACACAGATTTGTTCAAGTTCTTTAAGGCATGATTTCATATTGCCCATCCACAAAAGACGCTTTAAATCTAAGGAAATGGGAATGAACTCATGGGCAGCAGCCTGGAAGGTGCTGTTGTCATCAAATAGATGGTGCTATTGACTCCAGTTCCCTCTTCTAGTGGCTTATTTCCACAAAAAATGTTAGTAGTATTTTTCTTGCTGCTCGAAGAACAATGGCATATCCTTTCATGAGAACACCTTCACTGCAAATAGGAGAAATTTTGATCCAAGTATGTTTAAATAATAGATATTCGTTAGTGCTAAGAAGTCCGGAGACAGAGGCAGCCCAGGATTGGTTTGGCGAGGCAACTGAGGATCCTATACTTTCTGTCTTATAAGATTCCTGGCTTAAAGTAGTTTGTAGAAGTTTGGAACCATGTCTAGATATACAGATCATGCATAGAATGAAAAAAGTTGCTTCATTGAGACTTGTTTTAGTATGAATGGAAGCACTGCTAAAGGCCTATCTTTGGTTTACTTCTCTTGGTATCATGCACCAGGTCCAGAAGTCAGGCAGACATTGGAATTGAGCATCTATAGCAGGTATTCCTGTGTTTATGTTGAGAGATTGCCTCTACCAACAAGGAGCAAGAAGATTGCTATGAGACAGTCCTGAGAATAGTTCCCTATTGTCATGATAACACAATGCAGTAATGTTGGCAAGTGCTTAGCATAACAGTGCATATAACCACACCCCGTTTTACCATACCTTCTGGGGCATAGTTCATTGGGCAGTGCTTTTTGCTGTGTTAGCATATTTAGGGACTGCCAGCCTTATCAATCTAATATTCGAATGAACTTTGATCTGTCTCTCAAAGATACAATGATGTGGGAGTGTCATATATCAATCTGTTGATTTCATTGGTTAAGAAATAAAGAAACTGCTTGGCTGGCCCTCATAGGTTAAAACATAGGTGGGAGGAGTAAACAGAACAGAATGCTGGGAGGAAGAGGAAGTGAGCTCAGACTGGACAGCTCTCCTCTCGGGAGCAGACGCCTCAGAAGAGACGCCTCTCTGCTCCTGGGCAGACACACGCGATGAAGCTCTGACCCAGGATGGATGTAGGCTAGAATCTTCCCGGTAAGACCGGTGCTCACAGATTATTAGAGATGGGTTGATCGGGATATCAGAATTAGCCAGTAAGGGCTAGAGCTAAAGGGCCAAGCAGTGTTTAAAAGAATACAGTGTCCATGTAATTATTTCGGGGTATAAGCTAGCCAAGCGGCTGGGGTGCTGGGGACGCAGCCCCGCTGCTCGAATTACTACAATACAAGTCTATAATTTTGTCTTCAAAAATACCCAGAGCATCTTCACCAATTCACATGTCAGCCTCCAGCTCTTTGTTAGTTAGATCCGTTTAGTCTTCTGTAGGCTCTTGAAATGTCTTTTCATTCCCTATCCCAAGAAGCAGAATGAAGTCTCAGGAATGGAGCAGGGTGACACCGAATTCTCAGGAGGCCAACCACAAAGTAGGATCTTATCGGTAAGAAAAGCAGAGTAATTTCCATTAATCCGTTACCGAGTGATTTGATGTGGCCCAGAATTTTGAACAATGGATTACTAACACAGACTCTTCAGAACTGGGCCCAAACTCTTCCCCAGTGAGGCTGAGAAGGGAAACAAGGCTAATTCGTTACTCATGAGGAACTGCTCTGCTCCATTTCTCTGACAGCCTTGTCACCGGAACAACACCTAACAACCTAGGCGGAAGTGATTGCCAAATGTTCAAGACTAGAAAAGATCCCGCTGATCTTCAACACACTTTTCTCCTTTCTCTCAGGAATTTTATTTCTTGTGTCCTGGGTGGTGGTCCCCACACAGCTCCAAGTCTGCCTTTGTATGAAAATGTTTATGCTCGATGTTAATGCTATGGATATGAGTGGTTGCTCCACTTGGGTTCCAGTTTTCTTTCTCCTCCATCCCAAGTGTGCAAGATGTCCTCCAGTTTGGAAAGGAGAATTAGCTCCATCCACCAATAATTTTTTCACCTTAAGTGTTTGTGTATTGTCTGAAGGAAGGTACTCAGACAGTTGTTTAATTGCAGAAGCAAGTCAGTCAGTGCCCTCTACTTTGGGAACAAGATTTCCTAGTATGCCTTTGTGGGCTGTTCTCCCCAGCTTGTAACACTGGCATGACTATCATTACTATCGTTCAGGCTACTGCTAAGGTAAGACTTTCAAAAGGTTATGTAAGTTGATTGAAGTCATCCAGCGGATGGTAACCAATATATTATTGGGTCTTCCTATCATGTTAGACTATATCAACAAGCTTATGGCTAGTGGCCTTGGGAGAGGTGGTATCAAACAGAAAAGTCTTTATTTCAGTATAAACGCGGTATAGGGTCAAACACTCACATATAAGTGGGTTGTTTAACAGATTTCTCTATTAAAAGATAAAATGTGTCCTAGTTTGCCTCAGCTTCATAAATATTGAAGAACTAAGGCTATTATTTTTGTTTCTTAGAGTCTTACTCAATGACTTACAATTTTAGATACACACAACTGCAGAAGATTAGAATATTGTCAAGTATTGAAAGAATGTAGGAACAGAAAACTAAGTGGGAAGATAACATATTTATAATAAAGCATAATATAAAATTAAAATTGTGTTATCTATAGTATTTATCAATATGTGTTACAAGAAAAAATTAAAAGTGTAAATATTATTACAGGTACAGAATTAAGTGTTGTTTGTTTTACACTAAGGAATGAAGGTACTCTAGCACAGAAAAACTCATCAGGAATCATTTATGGTTGGCTAACTTAGAAATCAATGCAGATTGTTTCATGATCAATGCACCTGCATTGCTTTTAAACGAGTCGAATGTGCTGACTAAGGGCGTCTGTAATGGAGCCATTCGGCTGCTCTCAGATATGACCCGAGTACAAGTTATGATAGTTCTCCACATCCCAAAGCGAAGGGCATTACATCATAAAATCTATAGACATGTAGGAAGAGGGCAATCTCTTGGGTTTCCGATCTAGCTAGGTATACATTTGCAAAAACAGACCTAGATGCTTTGTACTTGGTATCATAAAATATGTGTTTGCTTGTCTTCCTTCAAGTCCTTACTCCATATATCTTCTCTTCCATCTTTACAACTTGCCCTGCATGTTGCTGCTAATTGGGGCACCCAGGTTTTAGAGTATGTAACTTGTTATGTTGAATGAGTATGAATTCCTTTCTCCTATTTCACTGAGATAATGTGACAGGAAGCATTTTGTAATACGCAGAACACTTTGCCATATAATATGCAAGCTATAATTGACTTTGTACATTCAAGTCTGCAATAAATACTTACTGATCATCTAACCCATCACCGACATGGTGGTAATTTCAGAGGATGTGAGGTGAAGGAGAGAGATCCTGTTAACGAAAACCTGACACTGAGGGATGATGAAGTCATAAACAACGTGACTGAGTGAAGCCGAAGAACGAACCCTAGGAATTTTATACAAGGAAGCGTGCATCCTAGACACAAAGCAGAAGTTGGCTAGAATAGTGAAAGCAGGACATATTCCCACATGGGATGCATAGAGTAAGGACACGTTATGTTCATGGAGTGGAAAATAGTTCGGATTGCATCGTGAGGATGATCCAGGAAGACAGGACCAAGAAGAAGATCCAGGAAGATAGGACCCACAAGATTACAGAGGGCCTTGAATTAAATGATATAGGAATAAAATGTTTATTTTCCCTGAAGTCATAAAGAAGGATTAAATATAGAGAAATAAGTGGATAGAAACCCCATGAAGCTGGACTCCAAAAGCACTGAACAAAATAAAGGTAAAGAAATCTTCAGATGTCGTTTAGAATAGCCATAGAGGTCAGGATTAGTTAAGGGGACACAGCAGCAGAGTTTTCAACAGAAAGGATACAGAACGCAGTGGCACAAATGGTTAAGGGGGAATAATAGAGCAGGAAGACTTAAACTGGGATGGGAGGTAGAGAAAGGAATACAGAGATAACAATAAGGACCTTTTGAAAAAAGTCCTATGAAAACTTGCTAGTTTGAAGCTTTCCTCTCTCTCTCTCTCCTTCTGTCTGTCTATCATATCTAGCTATCTATCATCTTTCTATCTAATTTGTCGATCTACATGTACATATGAAAAGAGTTAAAATGAAGTCTATAATGAGGAAACAATAACTCTATCAGATGCTATAGACTAGTAAATATGAATCTCAGTGCAATAATGGGTTACTCTGAAACGTAGGTCTTAATAATGCTATTGGTTACCTATCAGAACTTGAAGCAAATGCAGCATACTTGATTCAGAGGACATTGAGAAATCAAGCTGGTGCTGACCTGGAAGCTTCATCCCTATTGACAAGCTTTCATATGCTAGAAGGTGCTATGCATTCTATAAGTAACCATCAGCCTTAACCAATTGTGTACTTTCCCAGCAACAGAAACAGCTGGCCTGGAAGGACATGCCTACTGGAGCAATAGTAGCAGGAACATCACGGGAGTACCCAGCCACTTTATGATTGATTTTAAGTCCAACTGCACAAAAAGAAATCCATACCTGGCACCATTGTCAGGCCAAGAATCTATGACTAGACAGTCATATACACTAGGAGAGAAAATACTACTATTATTCTAACAAATAAAAATAAAATTGACTACTAAGACTTATTGTTATATCCAAAAATTAATGCATCTCTCTCAGTTCTTATCAGAGAATTGTAGTAGATGGTGATGTCTGTTTGTAAGGAGATGGTGATGTCTGTTTGTAAGGAGATGGTGATGTCTGTCTGTAAGGAGATGGTGATGTCTGTTTATAAGGAGATGGTGATGTCTGTTTATAAGGAGATGGTGATGTCTGTTTGTAAGGAGATGGTAATGTCTCTTTGTAAGGAGATGGCGATGTCTGTTTGTAAGGAGATGGCGATGTCTGTTTGTAGGAGATGATGATGTCTGTAAGGAGATGGTGATGAGCAAAGAATTCCACAATGGCTTAAGATGCAGAGAATACGACACTGCAGAGACAGGCAGAGGTGGTACATGCCTTTAATCCCAGCATCCAGGAGACAGAAACAGGAGGATCCCTGTGAGTTCAAGGACAGCCTGATCTACAGAGCTAGTTTCAGGACAGGCTCCAAAGCTACCAAGAAACCCTGTCTTGAAAAACAATCAAACAAACAAATAAACAAACAAGACACTGAAGAATACTCAGCCCTAAAGAGTGCATCACACCCCCTTCTCCCTAAATGCAGGGATCATTGCTGAAGAGATGGCAGAAAGACTGTAAACCTCAGAGGCAGCGGATGATGGAAAGGAATCTGTGCTTTCTGTATACAGAATGATGGCTACATGTGAACTCATAGAAGCTGTGACAGTATGCACAAGGCCTATGGAAGCTCAAACAAGACAAAATCCCAACATAGAGGAAAGATGGGCATGGAATCCCCCCCACCCCCCAATCTGAGAAGCTACAGGTAATTGGTAGTTGCTATCCAGAGTAGAGTTAGTTTTTAAGAGTGTAGCTCCTGGTAAGTAAACCACACTCCAGGGGAAGATCACATGCCCAAGAGTTAGAGCAACACAAATTGGACTAGATGGATTTTAAAAAGAAGAACATAAAGTTGGTTGGTGAGGAGAGGAAGGGGTAAATATGATCAGGACACATTGTGTTAAGGGAATGGAAAGATGGCTCAACAGTCAAAAGCACTTGCTGTTCTTGCAGAGGACCTGGTAAGGTGCCTAATACCTGCATGGTGGCTCAAAGCTCCATTCCCAGGGATTCTGGTCCCTTCTCATCTCCATGGGCAGAAGGCATGCACATAGTGAGCATATGCAATGTAGGAAAAAGTCTCATACATATAAAATTAATTCTATAAATTAATTCTAAACCCCCACATACTACAAAATTCTCAAAAAAGAAAAACCCAATCAAAGCATTTTATAAGGAAATCCTTTGATACAGGACTGGCTTGAACTAGGGATTCCCTTCCTCCCAGCCTCCCCAGGGCCAGGAGTAAAGCATGTGTAAACCCAGGGAGATGTGAATCCTAGAGAACATGTAGTCTGGATCCTCAGAAAACCCCTACACTCTTTAGAATGTTAGATATGATTTAGGTTTTGTTTGTATCTTTCTCATTGTTTCTTGCCAGAGTATCTATGAACAATAGGTGCTTAGAAGTGTTTGCCCAATGTGATCTTGACCCTGTGAATAAGGAATCATTGATAAAGTTCTGTAATTTTTCACAGCATGGAAATTACCCCTTAGAGTATCATTCTATGAAGAAAATCTAACTTGATGCTTTCTTTAGCTATCGGATGCTTAGCAGTTAGCACCCCAGAAAGGTTATCTTTTGGGATCTTCAAAAACCTAATTTGAGTTTTAGATACTTTTAGGATTCATGTAGATGGGAATGAGAAACCTCAAAGGCTCCACTTAATTTCATTTTCTGCTTTTATTTAATGTGTTATTGTTCCTGTTGGTGATATTTTATCCATTGAATTATTCTGTGGCAGTGTGTTTTCAATTAACTTTCCCACCAACACTGGGAGGCAGGTTTCAGTACTTTCCAAACGTGAGGATATTGCAGCACAGACAGTAACCGTTTGTCCAAGGGCAAAGGGCATGAGTCAGGAGAACTCCTGCTCCCAAGGCTCATTGGGAAGTGGCCAGTATAAAAAGTGCAGAGACTTATTATTTTTATTTCTTTTTTTAAATTTATTTATTTATTATGTGTACAACATTCTGCTTCACACACACCACAAGAGGGCACCAGATCTCATTATAGATGGTTGTGAGCCACCATGTGGTTGCTGGGAATTGAACTTATGACCTCTGGAAGAGCAATCAGTGATCTTCACCTCTGAGCCATCTCTCCAGCCCATGAGTTCAAGACCAGCCTGGTCTACAGAGCTAGTTCCAGGACAGGCTCCAAAAACCACAGAGAAACCCTGTCTCGAAAAACCAAAAAAAAAAAAAAAAAATGTGCAGAGACACGGAAGAATGAGAGAGCACAGTGGATTCTGAAGGACCCTGTGTAGGATTCCGAGAGAATAAGCTGAAGAAAGAAAAGAAATTAAAACAAACAAGCAAACAAAACAAAAACCAGAGAAGCTAGTTTTTAAAAACAATGTGAAGAGTTGCAATAAGTACAGTAAATGTTTCTGAATGAAATGAAGCGTGAATGGCAGACCCACAGGAATTTTAGGGTAGGGAGTGAAAGGTACCTTCACCCATGTGTTACATTGTATCCTTGGTGTAGAAGAACTAATTGAGCACCCCCAGCATGGCTGCTTTTGTGGCCTGCAGCTTCCCTTCCCCAGCCTATTTCTGGACCTGTTAACAAATTCACAAGCTTCATCCACTGACATATATTTTTTTCTGGATAGAATCAGCTTAACTGACTCCTGCTTTCTGAATATTTATTATTGAATTTTAAATACAGTATCAAGGAAAGGATAACTTAACTATTCAAGAGCCCATGTTTTTGATTCTAGGTCTGAAATTCACATGTTCAGTAAAAGCATTTGCTCTCATCTCTAAGATGTGTTTTAAAGTGATATAAAAAGCTGACTCCGGGATTGCATATGGAGGATAGAACACATTGTACAATTTGATACAGAGAGAATGATTAAAAGGCCAACCATTGATTATGTCTTCAGTTCTTTGTTTTTAATCAAATTGGTTCTCTTTGGGTTAGCTGTTCCAGGGAACAGACATGCAGCCTATAGAACGGCTCTCAGAGTGCTATGGAATATGGAAATTGTTTCCATGATGAGACCCAGGTCGGATATTGGCTCTTTGACTTTGAAGAAACCATACCTCTCCAGCTCCAACCCTCCATTTCACATGAGCTGGTTAAATGTGGGAGCCTAAACTTAATTGTCATTTGAAGCCTAGAAAGAGAACACAAGAGAGCAGGCAGGAATTAAGTCTGTGGTAGGTGGAGAGTGTGTCACAACTTGGACCAGGGTGCTATGGCTGTAAGCTTACCTGAAAATACCTTACCCCAGTAAATACACCAGTGCCACCATTTGGTGTCAACAGTACGCCATTATGGTACTGCTTCCCCGGTGGTGCCATTGAAATTCTTACCATTTGGATATAAATGACCTGGCTCAAAATGGGGAAAGGACTGGAATTATTGGCACAGTCCTCACCAAGACCAAGTTGTCAGCACAAAGCAAATTTATTTGCCCCAGAGGAACAAAGACAGGGGATAAGAGATAGGGAGATAGGGAATAGGGGAAAGGGGGAAGCAGGAAGGGGGCGGGGTGGGTGGGAGGTATATTTGCCCCAGAGGGATAAAGGATTGCCTCTGGATAAAGTGGCAGGCAGCAGACGTGGCCCATAGGCAAATGGCAGTTTATAAAGGGGAAAGGGGAAAACCCTATACTAGGAGGAGTACATTTGCTTTGATTGGGCATGCTAATTAGCTGAGTCAAAAGGGGCTTTTGATTGCTGGACTTCAATACTTAGATAGCTAGACCTTGGTGATCAGCTTTATGTGGTGGAAGTGGTCAAATAAGGGAATAGACCTTGGTGGCTAGCTTTAGGGAAGTAATCTATGGTTTTCGAAAGGGACAGGGAAGGGGGAAGGGCAAGGCCTGCCAGGGCCATGTTTGCCATGATCCAGCCCACTAGCACCTTTTAAAATGGTATTTCAGTAGGAATAGAGAATGGAAGACCTACATTTAAATACTTTAGACTAAAGAAAAACAAAACAAAGTAATAATTTAAAAGGGATAAAGATGAACTTAGCTGAGGTAGGACAACAACCCCAAAAAACAGGGAACCATGGTTATAAACATGTTCAACATGAATGATGCCTATGGGTAGTATTGCTGTGCAGAATGGATAAGGCAGATAGATCAGGACCAGTGTGCTGTGCAGTCTTAGCCAAAATTCCACCTACCCAACCATGACTCATTATGAGGCAGTCCAGATGTGGGCAGTGACCTTTAGAATGAGTATGAAGACTCTCAGAGGCACCAGGGCTCGCAAGCACTGGAAAACTGTTTTTTTTTTTTTTTTTTTTTTTTTTTTTTTTTTTTTTTTTTTTTTGGTGATACAAAAAGGAATGTGAATTGATTGGGCTGGAGAAGAGAAGGGAGAATGTGGTTCAGTCACTGCTGTTGTATGGCTTTCTCCCCCCAGGAGGAGATGGGAATGGCTGTCTATTCACCTTAAATACCAAAGTGGCAACAGAGCAAAGAAATGACTCCACCCGAGTCTAACTTAGGGAACTACTGAGTTTACTGCTGTTACTTGTAGCATATAAGAAATCCCAGGAAGATGGACTATTGAAAAGCCCATCCAACTGTATCATGGGTACTCCTTTATAACTTGTAAGCATCTTGTGTGATTAGAGTCTCCTTTCCCTGGCAATTGTTGACTGCTTTTACTGGTGAGGTTACCCATGAATGTTCTGGGCTTCTGGACTTTTCTGGAGCCTTGAAAGTTTCATTTATTTCTCTGATCTCAGGAATCTACCTTCTTCTATCAGGGGATGTTTCAATTCAGAGGACATAGCTACACAACACATCCACAAGGTTAGGGTGTGCTTTCGTGCTGAAGGTAATGCTACACACCTCCTTTGTTCTAAGTGGGAGAAGCTGAAGCAGGCGAGCTTCAGAGAAAGTGACGGAGATTTGACTGTGCACTGGAACCACTACCTGGGTGCTCAAACTTGAGCATCATCTACTGAGGGATGGCGAGATGCTTTGATCCGAACTGATAACTAAGTAGAGCAAAGGCAAATACTGTCTCTGGCTCCTCTCAAGATGAGCTGAGAAGCAGGGCTGTGACTATCTAGACACTCACATCCTCATCCTCATCCCTACTTCCTCTGGGGTACTTTCTTCCACCAGGAGAGGGGAATATCACAGAACGGAAGGCCCAAAAGTTCTTTGGGGGTGCTAGAAGCAAACACTTCAAAACCACTGAAGGTGTCAAGTCTTTTTTTCTTCCTCTGAGCGTTGCTTTCTCAGACTTGCCACCCTGATTTTTGTCTATTGCCTTGATGAGTTTGCATTATCTGACATGTAGGAAATTCCAGTTTAGACTTCCTTAGAGCAAGAGGTTAAAATGATGGACCACACAATTGACTCTAGTTCCAAATTCACAGACAAGACTCCATGATGTCTAAATTGGGTCAACCCTTCCATGGACTAGAGTGGGAAGTACTTGGGCTGAGGATGGTCAGAATATCTACAAACCAAGGTGGTCATGTGATCTGGGTGATATTTCTAAAGTTTGTAGGTTGGAGTCCTAACCTTCACTGACTCAAAATATGACTCTATTTGGAGATGGCATTTGAAGAAATAAGTTAAAATGTGGTGTCAGGATGGACTCTAATTCAACTGGACTAGTATCAGTCTTTCTTTCCTTTCATCCATCCTTCCTTCCTGCTCTCTTTCTTTTTTTCTTTCTTTATTCCTCTCTCTTTTTCTTTCTCTCAACCCCCCTCTCTCCTCTCTCTCTCTCTCTCTCTCTCTCTCTCTCTCTCTCCTTTCTATTTTATAATTCTATATAATTCTAAGCCTAGAATCTAGGATCCCTGTGACTAGGTGAAGCTTTCTCACTGACTGCACCTCTAGGCCATGAGTGGACTAAGTCTTTCTAAGAAAAAGGCAAAAAGCAAAAAAAAGCAGGAATTCATGTATGCTGAAAAAGTCCCTGTATAGATAAGGCAAGAAAGGGCTTTTCTGTAGGCCAGGTAGAAATCTCGGAGGAATCCAAACTTTCCAAATTGCTTATTGTGGAAAAATACTCTTGTTTAAGGCTTATGGCCTACAGCTGTTCAGTCCCAAAGAAATACACAGGAGTCTACATTAATTATAAACTTGTTGGCCTATTAGCTCAGGCTTCTAATTAACTCTTAGAATTTACATTACATTCATGTCTATGTTAGCTGTGTGGCTTGGTACCTTTTATCAGCGAGGCATTATTTTGCTCCTCTTTGTCTGGGTGACGACTGTAGACTGAGTCTTTCCTCTTCCCAGAATGCTCTTGTTCTTGTTGCCCCACCTCTACTTCCTCCCTGGCTACTGACCAATCAGTGTTTTATTTAAACAATACAAGTGACAGGGTTCAAGACCATTGTCCCAGAGCACAGCAGTGTTCCTAAATCACTGCTATACTTGTGGTTAGAGTAGAAACTCCAGGCAAGAGGAAGCAACAGTGATTTTGCAGTTCCATTCTGGCTGTTGCAATAGAAGAATCTACCAGAACCACGGCCATTTCTTCCCTTTCCACACCCCACCAGTAGTCAGAACTGTGAATCTTTTTCTTGTTCTTTTGTCACCCCCTGTAACTACTGCTGGTGGAGCTGTGTTCTAGGTTCACAACCTCTCTGCTGTGAATGTCAGTGAAGATGGTATTCCTGCTGGCTTTGCGGTGCTTGGAGGGATATAAACCTACTGGGACCCTTTGCCCTGACGTGAGCACATTGCTTTCTCAATTTTCTGCTTGATTTGGACCAGGACAGGCTAAGCTGGGATTGATGGGCAGTGAAAGCCCAGCTATTGGCATTAATGCATCTCACCTTCTAACTCCATGGCTACACAGAGTCTTCTCCATTGCTAAAAACCTTTCTAAAGGCTTAGAGACAAGGCTAGATATTTCAACTGTTGTTTACAGAGGCTGGGAATATCTTTGATGTATTGTGAGCAAACCATTCAATTTAACACTATTTTCTAACATCCAAGAACCAAAGTAAGATTTCTTTTCTCTGATTTTATTTGGAAAAATAATTCTAATATCCTAAAATTGCTGATGACTTTTTACTTGGATGATCACCACCTATCTGAAATACCTGAGATCAGAAATATATTTAGAATTTGGATTTGCTGTAGGAGTGAAAGTTATAATATTTTAATGTACATAGTGAGCTATTTCAGGAATGGCACACAAGCCTAAATGCAAAATTCAGTCATGTTTCCTATACATGTGCTACCATAGCCTGGAGACAATTTCATGCTATATTTGAAATCATTTGTATATGAAATAAATTTTCATATTAAGGAATTTTCTGCTTGTGATATTATGTAAGCATCCTAAAATTTTGTGAATTTTAATATTTTGGATTTCAGATTGTTAGGTGAGGGATCTTCAATCTGTGTTTTCAAATATAATCCTGGATTTTTTTTCTCCTCCTCCTGCTCTCTCTCTCTCTCTCTGTTTCTCTCTCTCTCTCTGTTTCTCTCCCTGTCTCTGTCTCTGTCTCTCTCTCTCTCTCGTGTGTGTGTGTGTGTGTGTGTGTGTGTGTGTGTGTGTGTGTGTGTCTGTGAGTGTGTACTGGATACTGAATCTAGAGCCTTATCCATCCTAGGCTAGTGAACATTGAGCTACTCCTCCAGATGTCATTATTTCACTTAATAGTCATACAGTTTTTAAATAAAGCAACTAAGGCTTTGAGTTTAAATTACGCCCAAATTTTAAAGTTTGTACAAGCTGACCCCATGTCTAACAAGCCCACCAGTTTAGATTGGCATCTCCAGGCCTTCAATACACCAGTGCTGAATTGACTGGATTAAATAGCCTTTCTATTACAGAGACCTAACACACGCTGAGTCTATTCATGCAATAGACCCTGTCATGAATACTGCTGCTACTGCAGCTGCAACCAACTTCTATCCCAAATTCCTAGCCAAGAAGGTTACTGAACAGAGCTTCGGGGAGATTCAAAGCCCACAAGTGTCATTAAGGATTAAGGTATATAGCTAATCTTGGCTCAGCCGTGCTATAGCTTAAAAAGGTGATGTGTTGGATGCATTTGCCATGCTAAGGAGAGAACAGCCGAATGTTAACCAGAACATAAATCATGCTGACAGATGGTCTGCCTGGTTTGGTCTCTTAAACAGCCTCTTCCTCTCTTACCAGCACATTATTGTGTACCTATTAGTACAAAGAGGATAACATAAGATACGGTGGGCTTAGGTGGGAACCTGGGCAGCCTTTTAATATCTGGAAGGAAAGGTTAGGCTCCACAATTATAATTGCCTTTGGTCTGCTAGCCCATAAAAGCATCCCATTTCTTTGTATCACAGCAGCCCACCCCATCAGTACACTTAAAATATATGCTCACATTCTGCCTGGCAACCAGGATAGCTCGCAATCACAGCCTCACACACAGCACTGGAAATGGCTACCGCCAACCAGTCAGATAAGCATTCACTCTGAGGGTAGCTGCTGTCCCTTGACTTTATTTTTGTTGGCTCAGTGGGCTGATTCTAATTTGGACTAGGCAAAATTTAGCTTGTCTGAGGCTGGTGGGCAGGTGTTGATTTTTGTAACTGGGCTTTTTGAATTCTTGGGCTATCTAGATTTTCCAGGCTGCCATCACCTTACCAGGAAACTGTTTTGTTTTGTAGCAATGTGGTGTCTTGGCAAATCCTTTCCTGTAATGGTTTGATTGACAGTGCCTTGACTATGGTGTGTGTGTGTGTCCGTGTGTGTGTGTGTGTCCGTGTGTGTGTGTGTGTGTGTGTGTGTGTGTGCATGTGTTTGTGTACATGTGTGTGTGAGTTAATCTCACGCACAGGTAGAAAAAGATGACCTCACTCACAAATCATGGTGGTGAGGAAGAATAGAACAAAGAAATCCATGATAAAGAAGTTAAACAGGGTGAGCAAACAGGGAGAAAATGTGACAGTTCCTTTCTTCCTCCTTCACGAGCACCCACTCAATGCTGAGCTGTCATCATGCATCTCACTGAATTCTTAGACCAAAAATTTGAGGTTAGCTTCATAGCTGCTTCATGGGCAAGGAGACAGAGCCAAAGTCACGCTGATTATAAATGGGGCTGGGAACCAATATAGGCTAATCACACCCCAATGCTCACACCTCTGTCTTCTATGATGAACTGTCACATTTTTTTGCAACACATTCTGCTTTTCCTTTTCAGAAAAACAAACTGATCAGTAGTGAGGGGAGGTGAAATGCTAGAAGCGATCAACAATGTCTCCTTTCCTGTTGTGTTCAATGGACAGTTATATGCCAAGGCACTCAATGCTCTTCATGGATTCTTAGAATACCCAAACGCAATACTCTTGATATATTCTATAACTCCAAGAAGGAAGTTACCCACTCAGGAGAGCATCCTCTGTCTGGAGACCCAAGGCACTCCTATTTCTTTCATGGGATAGAGGGGTTCAAGGTAAAGCCAATTGCTTATAAAAACCCAAGATGTGTAATGTGGTGACACATTCCTGGCTTGTTTTAAATGAAGTCTTCATTGTTTGTAATATTTTAGTCTTCCAAGTCTTGCAAGATTGGGAAATGAGCCAAGATAATTTGTAATCTTGATGACAAGAGTCCTGGGACTGAACAAAATTCTGATACTGTTTTGGCCTAAAATATTAGTATCCAATCCCCTGAAGATCTGAGTACAGATGGCAGAATAGACCTCAGGGGCATAGCCTAGAGACTATTTACTGATTTAACCAATCTGCAGTGCAATAGCTTCTTTAAAAATTCATATGCCCTTGTGTTCAAGAGCCTCCCCCAAAAGTGTCCTGAAAGAGATTAGGCAGTTGGGGGGATGGATATCAAGAGGCGAGGAGATACTCACTTGGAAGAATTTATATCTCTGTGGCTGAGCAAAAGACTAGGGGAGCAGCAGAAGGGTGGGAGGAAGAGTGAAGGAGGAAAATTTGTATACAGGACAGGTTATTTTGGGTTTTCCATTATGTCATTATATATGTTTAAAGCCTAATTTATGAAATGGTTTTATATTTTATGATTTCTTTTACATTTTCTAGTATAACTACAATTTGTTCAAAGTAGAATAAACACTTTTTAAAAATCACCCATCCTAACAGTTAAAATTAGATATTAAAGTTTGGCTGATGGCTGCTTTTTGGCACACAGAAGAATTCCTCTTTGTTATAGCCAAACTCACTGAGGTCACTGCATTTTCTCTACTTGCCCAGGTAGCTGCATAGTTAAATTTTTATAACTAACCCAGTTAGCTGCTCAGAATTAAAACTACCCAACTGAAGAAGGCTGACAGCACTTGGCTTGTGTTCCTTTCTTCCCGGTATTCTTCCTGTTTCTCCAGAGTCCTCACTGCCACTGGGCAACACCACCAAGTTACAAAAACCTCCTCCCCATTGCAAATGCATGGTGCTCCTCATATCATTGTTAGACATTGGTCTTTTCAGAGAGTACTATGGGATCTATTTCCCAGTGTCATTGCAGGTGGTCTTCTATTACTGAAGACAGTGGTGGTAATTTCGTGGCAGTCCCCAAGTAGGAATGGCAAGGCTAGACCATTCTTTGGGATTTGCAAAAAACTCTTGAAAAGCTATTATCGCTGAGACAGTTGCCACTTTTTAAGGTGGAAACAGTAATGATAATTAACAAGCTTATTGTCAAGATGATGTGAGTTGTTGCTTGGCAAATGCCTGGCATCTACGAGATTCTTGGCAACAGGTCTGATGTCCTTGGAAATATTACAGCTTTGATTCAACTCTATTTTCAAGAGGTATGCTGAAAGCCTAATTCCAGATGCATGCAGATATGTGCAGAAAGAGATGTAAGCTCACCACAGTATCACCTCTAATTGAAACCATTAATTACTGAAGAATATGGGAATGGTTAACAATGAAGTCACTACCACACTCCAAAGTCACTAAAAATTACTTGGTATGATTTTATTTGGTGAAAAGAAAAAGAAAAGCTTGATATAGGTTATGCCATATAGAATAGGTTGCTAATCAAAGATAGTGTTAGTTACAGCTCCAGATATTAATGCAGGTGTATGAAGCCAGGTAGGCTATCCAGCCAAAGTCATTGAAAGGCACTTCATAAAAATACAGACCCTCGACAAACTGCACAAGTTATAAACTTCTGGTTTTGTTTTCTAAACCAGAAGGTATAGATATTAGAAAATTATCTCTAATTTTGTTGATAGAAATTTTAATAAAAATCTTGGAGAAAAACATTTTGTTTTCTTGAGACAGGCTCTCTAACTCAGGCTGGTCTGGAAGTGAGGTAGCCTAGGCTGCTGTTGAGTTCAGAGACCTTGATTTAGCTTCTTAAGTGCTGGGAATGTCTTTACAGACTCACCCAGAAGAATATTTGACTACTCTCAAAGACCTGTTTCAGTGTAATGAAGCAGACATTCAATATTAAGTGCCATACTCTCAGGCTAAAGCAACCCTAGCATTTTGTTTGTTTTGTGATGCTGGAGATTGAATACAGGATTTTGTGCAGCTAGGTGAGCATCCTACCATTGAGCTGTATTCCTGTGAAACTTACAAATCTTGAAATGGTGACTTCTGTTTCTTTTTTAAAATAAGCACTTCAAAATGAATGTGAACATTCATTGCTTTGTATGATTTAAAGCCCCTACACGTGTACATCATTAAAGGCATTCGCTCCAGACCATTCAGCACCTGTTTATTAAGGATTTTCCTGGTGCTAGCACCTTGCTTGTTCCATCACAGGAACCATCTCTCCGAATTTAGAGGGTAATGTATCACTCCTAATCAAAGAAAAGGAAAATGCATTTGTTTGTCTCTCTGGACAGGATGAGAATTGAGTCTTCTGTCTCTAACATTGCACTTCTGCCCTGTGGACAGCAACTGTGTCAAAGCTTTAGGACAGATCTTAGTCCCATCATCCATGTTCATCAGCTTTCCTCCTCAATACAAATCACTCCAACTAAACACTTGTATCCGAAGTAAAATTCAATTTGACTTCTAATACAGCTTTAAGAAAAGTCTCCCTACTTCTGTCTGTAATCAGGTTACTGTTGCTAAACCTTACCCATAGGAAAATTTTGGAGCTACCCAAAATATAGAAGGAAGTCAGATTGTGTTTGTTAATTTAACTGTCAACTTGGCACAGCCAAGCATCATCTGGGAATAAAGTCTTTATGAATGATTGTCTACGTTAGGTTGGTATGTGGGTGACTGTCTTGATTACTAATTGAGGTGAGAACTAGCCCATCGTGGGTGGAACCACTTCCTAGGTCTTAAACAGTGTGAGAGGGGAAGGCGCAGAAAGCAGCAAAAATTCCAGTTTGAATGTGAATCTGATGTTTAGCTCTCGCCTTGTCTTCTCCAACATAGTAGGCTGGAACCTGGGTACTTTAACACAGTAACAGAAATAAAGCTAAGACAAAAGTTAACCTAATGTAATTCAGTAATTTAAGTAGTTTTGTGTTTAAGTTTACTTTGTTGCACTGATGTGGTCTAAGAACAGAATGCTGTCTGTGGTCTCATACAAAGAGGAGACTCTTGTTCACATTAGTAAGATATTTGTTGCATTATATTAGTAAGATTTGTTGTTATATGTAGTAAGAAATTTGTGTGACAATATTCTTGAGCAAAATAAGTTCAGGGAGGAAAGATGGATCTTTGGTCAATTTTTGATATTTCTTTGCATCGTTATTGGCAAAGCAGAGTGGCAAGCAACATGGTATTCAAGAAGCAGAACTAGAGAAGAAACATGCTGATGGGTTTCCTTTTGCTTTCTCTTTTTCATCTGGGGCTCCCATACTCTCTTAACTACTTTGGAAATGCCTTTATAGACTTACCCAGATGAGCATTTAACTGATCTCATAGGGAGGCTTGCTTCAATGTAATCAAGTTGACAGTCCAGATTAACCATTAGACTCTTTCGAAAGAAGAAGGTGTCTACTGCAAAGTATAATATAGAATAATGTGTGGTTGGTAAAGTCCTTTAAGGATGTCCAACAGGCTGAAAGAGGCATCCTTTATCCCTTTTTCTATTCTGCTTCACAGCATTTAGGGTGTTTCTGAAGTGCATCAGGATACACAATGCCAACCATCTGCAAGAGAAGTTGACAGGATGAGAGGAATTTGTTTCTTAAGAACTGTCAGGTGTATTTTTCTTAAGAGGTTTTTAGAGGAAGTTTTAAATAACTGTGTTTGTATGCATCAGAAAAGGAAGCGCTGGTCGGAAGGCATGAGTAGTTCTGATGATACTAATGGTGGGGAAGCAAGAGAGTGGGTAAGGAAAAACACGGCCCACTGCAGGGCAGATAAAGACTCTCTGGCAATTTTTTGATGCAGAAAGAAGTTGAGAACACACGGCTTCAAACTGCTATTGGAGGTGAGTGGGAGTATTTTTCTTGGGAAGGCTTCTTTTTTGTGGCTGTAAATATATCAGAAACCAATATAAGTTTTAAAAAAAGCAGAAATACCAAATATGCTAACAAAAAAGGCACACTGGCATTAAAAGGTAGCATCAAATGTGCTAGACATAACTAACCATTCCTACAAAATTTCAACCTTTATGAGCATAAATCTGCCAAATGCAACCTGCTTGTGGCAGCTAAGTTGTAGCAGAGCAGTTTTATGGTGATGGTCCTGGGGCTTCAATTGTCCCCTATAACCAGACAGACATCAAGTCTACCTGAGTTTTCACTATTGTAGAGTATAATAAACGTTTTAAAGGGAAGGGAGAGTTGAAAATTTATTAAAGTCATAATGCGTTCTTCTTTATGAATACTTTCACTGTAACTTAATGGCTTCCACAATATAGTTACATTTTATAAAATGGATCATATATCTCTCTTTAGTGATGTTCACCTTCTGTATAATTATGGCTTCCTCATCGTGATGAGTTGGAAGCTTCTGTGTTGAAATTGACCTATATGGGTAGGCAAAGTAGAATGTTCATTTGCCCAAATTAGTTTTGTTCTCAGTAGCCACCACAGTATAAGTTCAAAATCATTAATACAAATAACAATAGTATCTATATGTATTGAGCCCATGTCACACCTTATACTGTCTTAATGGAAAGTCTAAGGATTAGTACTACACGTATGTTATTTTATTATCAACCATTGAGGTAGTGTCATTATTATTTCTGCCTTTCCTAGACAAGAAACTGATATTTGAACAGGTTGTTTTAATTTAGGACCACACAACCATTAAAAGTGGATTTGACTTCGAACATCTCATATTAGACTCTAAGCTCTTCATTCTAAGAACTACGTGAAAGAATAAAATTATTTGAATAATTCCTTTCATTGTTATTTTATTTGGAACAAAGGAGATTTGTTAATTATTAGATTTAATAGCCAACATTGGTAGGCAGACCCACGGTATTTGTGTGGTATGAAAGTACTCTGTTTTTTATTCAGTTTATATTTTGTGAGCCAGAGGCATAGAATCTTTGCAGTACCAGGGGATGTTCAACTGCAGCGAATTGAGATAAAGCATCACTGTCTTGGGAGTAATGGATGCTCCAGCAAGGGCAATTTCTCATCCAGTGAGGTTTTATGTTGTTTCACCCGCTATCCTTGTTGTAGTGTACATGCTTGGTAAAGAACTTTATGATATGTGCTGTATTCTCTCTCGGGGAAGACTGGTCAGGCAGTCCAATTATGGAACTCTGCAAAAGCCTGGAACCCAAATTTAGAGCATGGCCTGAGCCTGTGTCTCTATTGTTGCCAAGCTGACAGTACATTAACTTTTGTCTGAAAAAGCGTATGTGTGGGGTCCATGAAGGACTATATAAGCAAGGAATCTGTCCGTTTTCTCTCTTGATTAGTCAATCACTCATCTGTATTCATTGATACTACATTTGCAATTTCAACCATTACTGGCTTAAAAACAGCTGTAAAAATGTGTATTTATTGAACACATGCAGACGTCTTTCTCACCATCATTCCCTACCAGAAACAAGATAGCAACTGTTCATAAAGGACAGTTCAATTTACAATGCATTAGCTAGTACAAGTAGCCTAGAGATGGTGCAGAATGCACAGAAGGCTGTGTCCAGGCTATGTGCAAATGCTGCTATATCTTATAAAGTATTTGAGCATCCATGGATTTTAGTGTCTGTAATAGAGAATGTTGAAGTGAGAACCAATAAATGGTAGATACTGTGACATGTGCTTTCCTTAAAAATAGAAACCTTATCATTTTCTTTGGAAATGGGCATTTTATGATGTTAGTTAATGAACGGTTATTTTCTGATATTTTATTATTAGTGCGTGTAAGTACATGCAAGTGCAGGTACATATATTCATGATGCATTATGGGGCATGCCTGCCACAGCCTGTGGGTGGTGGTCAGAGGACAACTTTGTGTAGTTGGTTCTCTCCTTCCACCTTTATGTGGGTTCTGGGGATCAAACCCAGGTTACCAGGTTTGTGTGACAAACACCTTACCCTCTTGAGCCATATTGCTGTCCTCGGGAACTCTTTTTAAGATGCCCGTAAAAGCACACGCACACAGTGAGAGCAGGAAGTGCAGTTAAATCAGAAGCATTTCATGCCAAAGCCCTGATGGGGTAACCACATCACAGCATTGTCTATGTCCATGCCTTAGTCTCACCTTCTTACCCCCGACAGCTGCTTTTCTATTCAGTTGAGACGTATAAAAGCATGAAATTTCCTCAATGATAGATTTGCTGTAGATAAAATGACAGCCTGGAGGGTCATTTAAAGCTCAACTCTTGGTGTTTATCAATCTTTTTTTCTGTGTTTTGGATTGTCCATCTAGGTTTCTGGTGGACCATAATATTAATTAACTTATTTATCTATTTATTATTTATTTATTGTCGACCATGCTATTTCTAAGGCACACGCATATCCACAGTATGAAAGACTATGACGGGAAGGTTCACTTTCCCAAGAGCACGGCAGTCACTAGCACCAGGTGATGGACAGTGAAGATTTAAGTATTACTAAAACATCTCTGCCTCAACCTTTCCTTGGGGAAACCCCACAGTTGATAACCATAGCTGAGTAGACCTGAATGGGTAGAAACAACAAACCTATTCTATTTCCCTACTTCTCTCTTTGAAGCTATTTCCTACTCATTCTGAATATTTTTATCTGTGCTAAGATGTCCTTTATTTTCCCCATTAGTTTCCAAAATATGAATATCATTGTTTCTGCAAAGCATAAATGATGTACCACTGATTATAGGACTTTAAGCAGTAGAGAGATGCAGAAGGTAGAAATGGCCATTTTTTGAAAACTCATTCACCATAAATATAATAATAGTAATGAGAATCAAAATAACATTTATTGAGTGTGTCCTAGCTAGCTTTAATTTTTGACTTGACACAGCCAGTGTCATCTGAGAAGAAAGCCTACAGCAAGTAATTTCCCAGATCAGATTGGCCTGAGGGGGATTAACTTGATTATTAATTGTTAAAGAAGGGTACAGCCAATTGTGTGATAGCATTCCTAGGCATATATAAGAAGGCCAGCTAAGCCTAAGTATAAGATTGAGGGAAAGCTGGAAATCAGTGTTCCTCCAGGGTTTCTGGTTCAAGCTCTTGTTTGAGTTTCTACTCTGACTTAGCACAATGATGAATCATAACCTTTAAGTCAAAATAAACCTTTCCCTCCCTTGCTTTGGTCAGAAAGTTTTCTCATAGCAAAAGAGCTGAAACTAGAATATACTGGTAAGTGGAAGCTAAACTTTTCATGCATATTGGCACACACACAAAGATACATATGTTCAAACATACACATAGGCATATATATACACACACACAAACTACACATAGATACACACATAGCACATAGACACATGCATAACACATAGACACATACACATAGCCACACACATGCACACACATACACATACACAGGCATGCATGCACACACACCATGCACATACCTGTTTCGCGGTAACTCCATGACATAAGTGCAATGTAAGGTTAGTACATGAGAGACCCATGGCTGGAAAGGCAAGATGGCTGTACAATGTAGGATAAGGAAGAGAGATCCATTTACTTATTAAAATTGCAAAGTCTGTGTTGTATGGTATTTCGTCAAATCAGGACTCATCAGCACTGAAAGGGTTAAAGAAGAAAGGAAAAAAGAAAGGTGAGCTGTGCACTTCCAAGGGTTTTATTTTAACTTAAAAATATACACTTATCCCAATGTGGTGGCATATATTTATAGTCCCAGCACTTGGGATGCTGAGACAGGAGAACTGTCATGAGTTTCCTTACCTGGAAAGACCCTATCTCAAGAACACCAAAGAAGAAAGTGTGCATTCATGCTGGAATTCCTTAGTTATTATGTAACAGTAGGCCGGAACAGTAGGCTGGTGCAGAATATAGATTCAATTATGGCAAGACAATTATAAAGCAAAGCACAATTAATAAAACTCAGAGACAAGTATTGGGGTTCAACCTGAAGACCAGAAAAATAAAGCAGCCAGCCACTGGCTCTTACCTTGACCTCAGTCCAAAAATGTTATCTTGTTTCCAGAAAACTTCAGAATGAAATAGATTGAGAGCTGTCTCCTCCTGTTTTATAATCCTGTTTAGTTCTTGGATTAAGGGTGTGCACCACTACAGCCTGGTTTCTATGGCAAGCTAGTGTGGGATTAAAGGTGTGTGTCATTGCTGCCTGGTCTGTAAGGCTGCCTAGTGTGGCTCTTTTACTCTCTGATCCTCAGGCAAGCTTTATTTATTAAAATACAAATGAAATGCCACTACAGTAAAGGCAGCATTTTTCTTTGTAGTTTATGTTTTTTCTTGTTGATATAATTTTAAAAGAAAATTATGAGAGATACCAAACTGGTAGTTACCAGTATGGGACAAAGCTTTTTAATCCTGGGAATGGTAAAGGCAGAATTGCCTGGGACTTACTAACTACTGGCCTGTGCATTATTATACAGAATGGATTTAAGGGTGATTAGTGAGGTTAGTGTCAGTGAGGAACTCTACAGTGTGGTTATCAAAGGTGCTCAGTCACCTTACAGAAGTTGCTTAGCACAGGGACCCAAGACCTGCTCCATCATATCTAAGAATACATGCTGATCAAATCTGTCTGCCTGATTATTTGCAAAAGCTTCATATTTTGAATTATTTGTATCTAAATTTGTCTATGGTTCCAGTTTCTGACTTTAAAACATGAATAGAAGGTTAGGAGTCCTCAGCAATGAGAGAGCATGTACTTACTATGATGTTAGCATTTGCTGTCCTCCCTCACAAACAAAATAGATGATAGATAGATAGATAGATAGATAGATAGATAGATAGATAATAGATAGACACACGAATGAAACAAAGTAAGTCTTCAAAGCTGAATTTAAAGTCATACAGTGAATTTTCCCAAAGAAGAATTTCTGAAGCTGCCTCCTTGAGTCTGGGCTCATACATCAGCTGCCGAGCTGCTGGGCTGCCAGATCACTGGGCTGCTGGACCACTGGGCCGCCAGGCTGCTAAGCTACTTGACCACTGGGCTGCCGGGCTGCCAGGCTACTGGACAAGGGGAAACAGCTGACTCAAACCTGCTTTTAATAGAAAGTACTAGTTAGTTTCCACGGTGTTGGTGTTTCTCAGCACGTGACATATGGACCATGTGTTATAAGATACTAGCTTAGTGACTCACTGTGCAGGCTTGGGAGTTCAATAGCTTTAAGAATGGGTTCTAGGACTCATGAAGCTGGTATGAACAAAGCAAAATCCGAGAAATCATGCCATATCTGTAAGACCTTGCATAATCTGATCTTACCCACTGTTTACGCAAATAAACAGAAAATGCCTTGGACCTGCAGTATTAATTCTGACTTCATCCTTAGTTCTTATTCTTGGAAGGTGTGCCCTCACGGTTTCCCGTACTAGGCTGCTGGGAAATCCCTCCAACCTCTTCTCATACCTGTTTCTCTCTGACTTCCTTGGTTCCCACGTCCCCTATATACTGAACTTTTGAGCATACACCATCCAAAATCGTAATTACATTTTCACCCATGTGTATCTCAGGACAAATCAGGATGTTTTATTCACCTGTATTTTCCCAGCCTCACTCCCCATGCTTGGCAAATACCACTCAATAAATATTTGCTGGACGAGCGAGCAAATACCCCGGCAAACACAATTTCCATTCCGTATCCCACCATGCTCAGGCTGGAAGCATGACTGAGTTAGCTGCCTTGCATTTCCCCGGGTGTGCAATGCTTTCTTTCAGTCCCAGGTAAACGAGATGGAGAAGAGGTTTTCTTCACGAACCACCCTTGCAAACCTTCTACCAGTTTTGAAAGAGGGATCAAAGGCAGAGCCCTGAGTAGCCAGCTCTTGCCTTTGTTACTACTTTCCTTTTACAGATAAGGGCGGAGGAGGATTTTCTGTATGTCTCACCGCAGGCTTTGATCTCACTCGGTTGATGTGAATGATACCTTGTCCACTGCACATTACTTGGGACTTATATAAAGCAATAAAGAGACATCTGTGAGGCAGCCAGGTGACGCTGAGGAAATGTATGGGCTTATGTCATTAGGTGTAATGTATTCTCAGCAGATACTGGGCTGCGTGCATAATGTGATTCTTGGAGTACCAGTGCAGATACTTGGTTACAGTAGGTGATTGCATTATTTTGCCACTTTCAGACTTTTTAAAGGGAAGCCTGCGCTCTCTTATTGGATTTGTGATTCCAACTCAGATTCAGCACATTTCCCCAGGGTCACCTTCCATCGGGCCATGCATCTCATTGGCCCTGCCTGACAGCCTGACCCAAAATGCTTCCCAGCAAGTGCCTGAGCATGCCCTTTGTGGTTACAGAGACTGCTTGGAGAAGCAAGAAGAAAGTCCTTGGAGAACACAGAATCTGATTTTGTAGTTCCCGCTGGCAGGTTTCCCAAAGGAAGCAGGGAGATACTGGTGATGGTGTTAGGTGAGTCAAAGATGCAAATTTACATTTTGGCTTGAATACTTATTAGGATAAAATACGAATGCCCTGAGAGAGAAGATTTGACATTTGTAGAGAAGTTAAGGCACCTACTCCGGTTTAGAAGTGAAATAACTCACCCTCCGCCTTTGGGGGTCAACCGAGTGCAACAGCAATAACCTATATTAGCAGTTCTCAACCTACGGGACGCAGCTTACATGAATTACAGGTATTTTTAGTAAGATAGTTAATACTCTGAATCCTTAGGACTTTTTCAGGCATCTTTACTGTTATTTTACCTTTCTCCTCCTTCTGTATTTCTCGGCCTGCTTCCTCCCTACTTAAATCCCCACCTCCTTTTTTTCTCATTTATTTGCTCAGCTTACAGTAGCCCACTGTTCTCGCTGTTGCATCCCCATTCCTCCTTCCCTGACAGGTTATGTCCTCATTTCTGAAGACTTGGAGCTTGATGGAGGAAGGTCATTGGCTAATAAAGGAACTGCCCTGGCCCATTTTATTGGTTAGAGGATAGGTGGGAGGAGTAAACAGAACAGAACGCTGGGAGGAAGAGGAAGTGAGGTCAGAGACTCACAGCTCTCCTCTCGGGAACAGACGCCTGAGAGAGACGCCATGCCCTGCTCCCGGGATGAAGCTCCGACCCAGGATGGACATAGGCTAGAATCTTCCTGGTAAGCGCACCTTGGGGTGCCATACACAGATGATTAGAGATGGGCTAAATTAATATGTGAGAATTAGCCTAGAAGAGAATGGGCCAAGCAGTGTTTAAATGAATACAGTTTGTGTGTTGTTATTTCGGGCATAAGCTAGCAGAGCGGGCGGCTGGGGTGCTGGGGTGCTGGGGAAGAGGCCCCGCCGCCCCTAATACTACAGGAGCTAGGAACCTCATGAGAGAGAATAGTCAACATTTATCTTTCTGGGTCTGAGTTACCTCTTTCAATGTGACTTTTTTGTGTATGTGTGCTATCCCACTTACCTACAAATTTTACTTTTCTTTACAGACGAATAGTATTATATAGTGTTTATGTACAATATTTTCATTATTCATTCATCAGTTGAAGGACACATTTAGGTTGTTTCCATTTTCTGGCTGTTGTGAATAGCCAACAAAGGGGAAGTTCAGGAAGCCCCAACTCTACACAAAGAACTGCAGACAATGAAGGAAGGCATGATAAGGCTGTGAGTTTAACTCAGACAGCTATTTTCTGATGAATATCCTGCAAATACTGTTCACTGGATAAGTTATGTTGGGGGGTTGCAAGGTTCAACAACAGGCATTTGGGGAAGTTTCCTGAATCTCTGAAAAGACCGTGGCCTCTTCTGTCATCTCGTAGGGAACTCTTCTTCAGCCTCTTTGGTGTCGCAGTAAAAATGAGTGACCGCTTTGGGTAAGATTTCTAGGTCTGTTCATAGATCCCCTCCCCCGCCCCCCCCCCCCGCCACACACAACAGGCCATCTCTTACAAGACTAAGAACAACGAGGAAACTTCATTGGAAAACTGTTGCTTGATTCAAAATGGCTCTGTTGATGTCTCATGACATGAATGTGTGAGGTGCTTGCGAGAACTCTACCAGGGAGATGACATTTTTTTTTAAAGTTACCCTACTATCTATTCTGGTGAGTTTACTTATAAACGTGTGAATACACGAATTCATATTGCTTATATTTCTCAATGTTATATAAACTTACACTGATGTGAAACTTCTTTTCTCCCTCCCTCCCTTCCTCCTTTTCTTCCTTCCTTTCTTGCTTCCTTCCTTGCTTCCTCCCTTCCTTCCTGTCTCCTTTCTAGACATAGTGCCTCTTTTCAGTGGCAGGGGTAATGACCTATTTCCTAGGACAATAGGAATGAGCTAAATATTGATTAAGTTTCACGACCTGATAAATAAAACCTGGTAATGTCTCAGAAGCCTTTCCTCAGATCTTTGGGGAAATCTCAGAATACCAGTAGCTTCCAATCTCAGAGCTGTAATCTTTCTAAATTTAACACGACCTGCATGCTCTATGAAGAGTCTTGTTCTCTAAAACCCCAAGGCTGAAGAGAAAAGGCATTTGGAAGAATGCATTGTAGAGTTTTCCCAGCCTCAATGAAGGTATATGATGTTTCTTACATGCGTTCTTTGCCGCAACTCATTTGCTACTAAGGATAGGAGTGATTTCAGAACTGAAAAATGTTCCTTAAACACTGAAAATGGCAGTTTTTCTCTTCATTTGCTTTTTTTTCCACACTAGCCTCAGGAAAGGGATAGGTTAGACCATAAGTAAGTGATGGGAATCACGCACCTCTTGAGCTTGTTTACTTATTTGCCTGTGCGTGTATTAATATGTGTGAACATCTGCGTGGGTACACACGGAGGCAAGAAGTGGGCGTCAGATCACTGGGATTTGGAGTTACAGCTATTTGTGGGTGCCCAGGTTTCTATGTTGGGTGCTGTGATCTGTACTTTGGTTGTCATGGTTGTCTAGCAAACATTCCTAACCATTAAGCCATCTCTCTTTTCCCAATTAAGCACATTTCATATATGACACACATTTCAATCCTGAGAAAAATTGCTGTATTATATCAATGAATTTGAGAAATTTCTCCAAATTCAGTCACAAAGCTGTTTCAAAACCTTTGATTTTTTTTTGTTTGTTTTCTAAAGATTCCTGGTATTCATAGTGCACTGTGGAATCTCCACGAAACTGAAAAATACAGACTTAGAAGGCAGTCAGGGAATTGTTCTGAGCACTAGAATGGGCAATAATGTTAATCTCCAATGGGCCCACAGAAACTGGGGCAAGAGAAGAGACTTCTGATGGAAGCTAGGCAGTAAATAACAGTCTAGCACGCTTCGGTCTTCAGTGCCACCTTGATGAGCCGGAGTTCTTTTTCATTCCGTTGACGTGCGTCTTTCCGCCTCAGCAATGTAGTAATGTACCCTAATTACTGCTTAGTTTGATTCGACGGCCTTATTCTATTAGATAAGATGTGTTAATTACTCTGACGGCGTTTTGTGGCAATAATGGCTTGGTGTTACATTAATAATTTCGAGATCATGAATAATATGCAGCACCTCTGTGTCTGAGCTGTTCTTAATTTGTTTCAGCAGTGCTGAAGTGTTTAAAATGCAGTTTCAAGCATGTCTTCTCAAAGGAGGAGGGTGATGTGTGGATCGAGCTTTTATTCTCCTCTTAACTCTATCCCCGCCATCCTAGCTAGTGGGATTGTGTACCCAATTAGTGAGGTAAAAATCCAATTTTAGTTTATTTTTAAGAATGCAAGTAAATCAAAACAAAGTCTTTGCTGACAAATGAAGGTGAAGAGTAGAGCGATATAAATTTTGTGAAGTTGTTTTCTTATAATGAAGCCCAGGGGATATAATTTTACATCGGGATTTTGTTTTAATGCCCTGAGTTTCCTCAGAAAGTCATGTTTCTCCTTCTGAAACTGTTCTGTTCCTCATCTGCATGATAATTGAGCAGTAGACACAGGCTCCGTCTACCTGTTCAGTATCCATTGCTATAGGTGACAGTGCCTTTGTTGACCACTCATTTCTGAGGGACAGATGGGCACATTCTACTATCCTGGGAACAGGGGCTGTCTGAAGGTGGACTATGATGTAAACTAGTCCATCTATTTTCATCTAAGGGTTCTTAGAGTGCCTGGGGAGGGTGTGGACTAAGAACAAGCAACATAAACTTTTAAGTTACTGACAATAATTGTGTCACAGTGAAGGGAAAGTTTATTATCACAGCCGAGAAGCAGGACAGGCAGGAGGAGTATGAGAGCAATCGGTGTGGGCAAAATTTAAGTCCCTGCATACAGTCAGGCTTCTAGTCAATTGCTGTTTGCTTTTTAACCTTTGTACACTCAAATATTTCAACTACTTTTGTTTTAATCATGTCTGCAGAATTTCTATAACTCACAATAACAGACTAAAGCTACAAATATCTTATAAACTCAGGAGTGAGTTTGTAGAATCTCTGTATTTTCCCCAGCATCTCCATTTTGATAGGTGAGATGTATTAGTAACTAAGCTGTACTACAGAAAAGGTGACAATATAATTCATTTAAGGTAAAACCAAGAGTAAATGAGAGCAGTGTTAGTGTCTCCTAGAAACCAGCCTGCCCCAGTATCTAGACTTCCCTGTCCTTGGCATTGGACAGCACGGGCGATAGAGGCCTCTTTGCACAGGCACACAGCACATTTCAGAGCGCTGCGACCGAATCCGCTGTTCTGTTCTTCTTCCTGTCCACGAAGACTGTTTCACAGCCATCGCGTGTACTAAGCTTGGTTCAAAGTGGTGTCGGTTTAGTGTTGCATAGGAATTAAAAGCATAGCCTTGAAAATTGGAGACGTGTTATTAAGGGGGCAGCTCAGCTACTGTGTAATTCACTCCGTTTCAAAGTAGTCCACAGGTGACATGAGGTATCGGTAGCATCAGCCTCATGGTGGCTGTGGAAGTCTAATGAGATTAACCAAAAATACTAAACAGTAGCATCTATGGTCTTCCTTACATGCTTAATAATTGTCCATAGTGGTTGGAATGATGGTGACCCTCCCTCCAATCATAATGGAGATGCTGGGGAAGGTCCACAGAGACACTAATTACTCACCCCTGCTTTGGGACATGCATGGGTTTATAAGATATTTCTAGTTTTAGTTAATTGTAAGTTATAAGAAATCTGTAGACATGGTTTAAAACAATGGCAATAAACATGTACAGATCCTTTTGAATAGAAAAATTTATAGATCTTTGGCCTTACTCCCATGTTTTGAAACTGTATTGAAATAATATGTTGGGAATGGTTGATTTTGCACTGATTTTGAGCCCTGACCCAAACTTTTAGGTTTCTCTCAGTTACTTTTGGAATCTCAGGGGCAACCTCTCTTTCTTGTTCCCAACCTTGGTCTGTGGCTCATTCTCCTTCTCCTCTATTTTTTCTGCTTGTTTTTTTTCCTCTCCTTTTGCCTTCAGTTTAAGAACAACTTTATCAATCAATACTTACGTCCTTTCTATGCAGTCAATATTCATTATCATTGCTATTGTTATTATTTCCCAGTCTCCACATTAAAGTCAACTATTTGAAAACCAGAGACATCGTTTCTATTCATTGAAGTATTTATCTCTGTACTTCAAGGCATACAATTTCATATTAATCACTTAATAATAAGGAAGATTAACAGATAGTACTTTGCTATATTTGAAATACACGATCGAACTCAGCTTAATAGCACCAACATAGTCCTCTGTTAGGCAGTGGCTATGACAGCAGACCGCAGCTTGTCCTTCATGGACCGTCAGTGCTCCGCACTGTGACTCACGTAGGTGAGTATCTTGATGTGTTGGCAGAACAATGCTTCAAAGTTGCCACGAACAAAAACACAGGACAAACACTGCATCTTTTTATTCACTTGGAGACCACAAATTGCTTTCACAGAGATGGAGAGCAGGGATGGCAGGAGAGACGTTGCAGAAGCCCAGCTGACAAAACACAGCCACATGGGAAGATTGCTTTCTGGTGCTCTGTACCGCTGCCTGTAATTGACAGTAATTTGTTCTGTATCTTATGAGGATCTAGACATCTTGATGCTCTGTGTCACAATGGACTGCACCTATCCGAGGAGACATGCTAACTTTTCCATGACATACTGGACATGTGGATTGAATCGTTACACTTTCTCCATTGGTGTGCGCAATGATTATGCCTGTGTTTAAAAACACCTGGAAAGGGTGGCAGTGCTAGCCTTTTGTAGCCATGTGCGCACAACAAAAACACTATAATTTTAAAATGTAATTTATAGTCTGCATCCTTTAAAATCTAATGCTGGGTTAGTTTTCATTATTATTATTTTAATTTTCTTATTAAACTTTAATTATTTACCATAGCAGATTATTAATCAGTAAACTTTAGTCATACAAAGTGTAATTTGCTCATGGGCGGTATGATTAATTGGCAGTGTTCACTGGAGCACTGTGAGGGCTTCTCTGGGGTCCAGTTTTGAGAAGCATTGGTCTAGCGAGGTGACAATCAATATAATAAGTCTAGGGGGTATGCTGATCACTGTACACGGTGATAGATAAGGGTCTATTTTCATTCTTCTACAAGATGACATCCAGTTGTGCCAGCACCATTTGTTGAAGATGCTTTCTTTCTTCCATTTTATACTTTTAGCTCCTTTATCGAAAATCAGGTGTTCATAGGTTTGTGGGATAAAATCCGGGTCTTCTATACGATTCCATTGGTCGACTTCTCTGTTTTTATGCCAGTACCACACTGTTTTCATTACTGTAGCTCTGTAATAGAGTTTGAAGTCAGGGATGGTAATGCCTCCAGAAGATCCTTTATTGTATAGGATTGTTTTGGCTATCCTGGGTTTTTTGTTTTTCCATATAAAGTTGATTATTGTCCTCTCCAGATCTGTGAAGAATTTTGATGGGATCTTGATGGGGATTGCATTGAATCTATAAATAGCCTTTGGTAGAATTGCCATTTTTACTATGTTGATCCTACCAATCCAAGAGCAAGGGAGGTCCATCCATTTTTTGGTATCCTCTTCAATTTCTTTCTTCAATGCCTTAAAGTTCTTGTCAAATAGATCTTTCACTTCCTTGGTTAGATGTACCCCAAGATATTTTATGCTGTTTTTGGCTATTGTGAATGGTGAAGCTTCTCTGATTTCCCTCTCTGCTTCCATATCCTTTGTGTATAAGAGGGCGACTGATTTTTTGGAGTTGATCTTGTATCCTGCCACATTACTAAAGCTGTTTATCAGCTGTAGGAGTTCTTTGGTGGAGTTTTTGGGGTCGCTTATGTACACTATCATATCATCTGCAAATAACGAAAGTTTAACTTCTTCCTTTCCAATTCGAATCCCCTTGATTCCATTATGTTGTCTTATTGCTATTGCTAGAACTTCAAGCACTATATTGAAGAGGTATGGGGAGAGTGGACAGCCTTGTCGTGTTCCTGAGTTAAGTGGGATGGCTTTGAGTTTCTCTCCGTTTAATTTGATGTTAGCTGTCGGCTTGCTGTATATAGCTTTTATTATATTTAGGTATGACCCTTGTATCCCTAATCTCTCCAAGACTTTTAACATAAATGGATGTTGAATTTTGTCAAATGCTTTTTCAGCATCTAATGAAATGATCATATGGTTTTTTTCTTTCAGTTTATTTATATGCTGGATTACATTGATAGATTTTCGTATGTTGAACCAGCCCTGCATCTCAGGAATGAAGCCTACTTGATCATAATGGATAATTTTTCGGATGTGTTCTTGGATTCGATTTGCCAGTATTTTGTTGAGGATTTTTGCGTCGATATTCATGAGTGAGATTGGCCTGTAGTTCTCTTTCCTGGTTGAGTCTTTGAGTGGTTTTGGTATCAGAGTAATTGTGGCTTCATAAAAGGAGTTTGGTAATGACCCTTCTGTTTCTATCTTGTGGAATACATTAAGGAGTATAGGTATTAGATCTTCTTGGAAGATCTGGTAGAATTCCGCATTGAAACCATCTGGTCCTGGGCTTTTTTTGGTAGGGAGGTTTTTGATAACCTCTTCTAATTCTTCGCGACTAACAGGTCTATTTAGATTGTTCACCAGGTCCTGATTTAACTTTGGTATATGATATTTATCTAAAAAAGTATCCATTTCCTTTACATTTTCCAATTTTGTGGCATATAGGCTTTTGTAGTAAGATCTAATGATTCTCTGAATTTCCTCTGTGTCTGTGGTTATGTCCCCCTTTTCATTTCTGATCATATTAATTTGGAAATTCTCTCTCTGCCGTTTGATTAGCTTGGATAGTGGTTTGTCAATCTTGTTGATTTTCTCCAGGAACCAGCTTTTTGTTTCATTGATTTTTTGTATTATTTTCTGTGTTTCTATTTTGTTGATTTCAGCCCTCATTTTGATTATTTCCAGTCTTCTACTCCTCCTAGGTGAGTCTGCTTCTTTTTTTTCTAGAGCTTTCAGGTGGGCTGTTAAGTCTCCAATGTGAGCTTTCTCTGTTTTCTTTAAGTGGGCACTTAGTGCTATGAACTTTCCTCTTAGGACTGCTTTCATAGTGTCCCATAAGTTTGAGTATGTTGTTTCTTTATTTTCATTGAATTCCAGGAAGACTTTAATTTCTTTCTTTATTTCTTCCTTAATCCAGCTATGGTTCAATAGTTGACTGTTCAGTTTCCATGACTTTGTATGCTTTCTGGGGGTAGCATTATTGTTGAATTCTAACTTTAATCCATGGTGATCTGATAAGACACAGGTGGTTACTAATATTTTTTTGTAACTGTGGATGTTTGCTTTGTTACCGACTATGTGGTCGATTTTCGAGAAGGTTCCATGAGCTGCAGAGAAGAAGGTATATTCTTTCCTATTTGGATGGAATGTTCTATAGATGTCTGTTAAGTCCATTTGATTCATTACCTCCACTAATTCTCTTATTTCTCTGTTAGGTTCCTTTCTGATTGACCTGTCCATTGGTGAGAGAGGAGTGTTGAAGTCTCCTACTATTAGTGTGTGCGGTTTGATGGCTGCCTTGAATTTTAGCAATGTTTCTTTTATGTACGTGGGTGCTTTTATATTAGGGGCATAGATGTTCAGGATTGAGACTTCATCCTGATGAACTGTTCCTGTTATGAGTATAAAATGCCCCTCTCCATCTCTTCTGATTGATTTAAGTTTAAAGTCAACTTTGTTAGAGATTAGTATGGCCACACCTGCCTGTTTCTTAGGTCCATTTGCTTGATAGGCCTTTTCCCAGCCCTTTACTCTGAGTAGGTGCCTGTCTTTGTGGTTGAGGTGTGTTTCTTGTAAACAGCAGAATTTTGGATCCTGTTTTCTTATCCAATCTCTTAGCCTGTGCCTTTTTATAGGTGAGTTGAGTCCATTGACATTAAGTGATATTAATGACCAGTGGTTGTTAACTCCGGTCATTTTTTTTTAGTCGTAGAGTTTGTGTGTTTCCCTTCTTTGTTTTGTGTTGGTGAAGGGTCTCTAGATGTCTGAGTTATTGTGGTCATTGTTGGACTCCTTGGTTAGTGATTTTCCTTCAATTACTTTCTGTAAGGCTGGATTTGTGGCTGCGTATTGTTTAAATTTGTTTTTATCCTGGAAAATTTTATTTTCTCCATTTATAGTGAATGAAAGCTTGGCTGGGTATAGTAATCTGGGCTTGCACCCATGGTCTCTCAGTTTCTGCATTACATCTATCCAGGACCTTCTGGCTTTCATGGTTTCCATGGAGAAGTCAGGTGTAAGTCTGATAGGTTTACCTTTATAAGTAATTTGGCCTTTTTCCTTTGCAGCTCTTAATATTCTTTCCTTATTCTGTATGCTTTGTGTTTTGATAATTATATGGCGAGGGGATGTTTTTTTTTGATCCAGCCTATTCGGTGTTCTGTATGCTTCTTGCACCTTCATAGGAAAATCTTTCCTTAGGTTGGGAAAGTTTTCTTCTATAATTTTATTAAATAGATTTTCTGGACCATTGAGCTGCCCTTCTTCTCCTTCTTCTACTCCTATTATTCTTAGGTTTGGTCTCTTTATTGTGTCCCATATTTCCTGAATGTTTTGTGATGAGAGTTTGTTGGACTTGCTGTTTTCTTTGATCAGTGTGTTTATTTTCTCTATGGTATCTTCAGAATCCGAGAGTCTTTCTTCTATCTCTTGTATTCTGCTGGTTATGCTTGTTTCTGTAGTCTCTATTCGTTTACCTAGATTTTCCATGTCCAGACGGCCCTCTGTTTGTGTTTTCTTCTTTGCCTCCATTTCAGTTTTCAGGTCTTGAACTGTTTCCATTATCTGTTTGATTGTTTTTCCTTGGTTTTCTAGGGTATCATTCACTGATTTATTCAATTCTTCAAACTTTCTGTTATATTTCTCATCCATTTCTATAAGGGCGTTTTTTACATGCTGTTTAAGGGTGTCAATCACTTTCATGAAGTCAATCTTTTCTCCTTCCTTTTGATTAAGGGGTTCTTGTCCTCCCGTTGTGGGGTCGCTTGTTTCTGGTAGCTTCATGTTGCTTTTCAGCTTGTTGGGCGAATTCTTGCCTTGACGTCGGCCCATCTCTTCTTCCAAATGCTCCCTATGGATCTTCTTTTACCGGATTAGGTCTCCTTGCCTACCAAACGCTGTCTCTCCCCAATGTTGGCTCTCCCAATGCTGCGTCTCCTGGCGCCGAAAGATCAGGCCTCCTTGCTGGTTGGGCAGCTCGCAGACAAAGCGCCTACCCCGCTTGGTGCAGGCAGGCCACAGAAACAAAGGAACTGCTGCCCCCCCGGGAGCCCCGGGTACTCGGACTCAGCGCCCAGATAGGCTGGGCTGGGCGATGCCACGCGCCAAAAGAGGGCAGTGGGGGCGAAGTGGGGAGGGCTCTGGACGGAAGCTGGGTGGGCCAGGAAGAAAGAGGCAGCACCCGGGGAGTAGAGGCCCTGCAGAGAGCCCAAGCAGGACAGGGGGCCAAGAAACCCCCGAGCTCCCCGTCCCAGGCTGGCGCCGTGGGCCAGAAACTCACCCCAATGCTGGGTCTCCTGGCGCCGAAAGATCAGGCCTCCTTGCTGGTTGGGCAGCTCGCAGACAAAGCGCCTACCCCGCTTGGTGCAGGCAGGCCACAGAAACAAAGGAACTGCTGCCCGCCCGGGAGCCCCGGGTACTGGGACCCAGCGCCCAGATAGGCTGCGCTGGGCGATGCCACGCGCCAAAAGAGGGTAGTGGGGGTGAAGTGGGGAGGGCTCTGGACGGAAGCTGGGTGGGCCAGGAAGAAAGAGGCAGCACCCGGGGAGTAGAGGCCCTGCAGAGAGCCCAAGCAGGACAGGGGGCCAAGAAACCCCCGAGCTCCCCGTCCCAGGCTGGCGCCGTGGGCCAGAAACTCACCCCAATGCTGGGTCTCCTGGCGCCGAAAGATCAGGCCTCCGTGCTGGTTGGGCAGCCCGCAGACAAAGCGCCTACCCCGCTTGGTGCAGGCAGGCCACAGAAACAAAGGAACTGCTGCCCGCCCGGGAGCCCCGGGTACTCGGACCCAGCGCCCAGATAGGCTGCGCTGGGCGATGCTACGCGCCAAAAGAGGGCAGTGGGGGCGAAGTGGGGAGGGGTCTGGACAGAAGCTGGGTGGGCCAGGAAGAAAGAGGCAGCAGAGAGCCCAAGCAGGACAGGGGGCCAAGAGACCCCCGAGCTCCCCGTCCCAGGCTGGCGCCGTGGGCCAGAAACTCACCCCAATGCTGGGTCTCCTGGCGCCGAAAGATCAGGCCTCCGTGCTGGTTGGGCAGCCCGCAGACAAAGCGCCTACCCCGCTTGGTGCAGGCAGGCCACAGAAACAAAGGAACTGCTGCCCGCCCGGGAGCCCCGGGTACTCGGACCCAGCGCCCAGATAGGCTGCGCTGGGCGATGCTACGCGCCAAAAGAGGGCAGTGGGGGGCGAAGTGGGGAGGGGTCTGGACGGAAGCTGGGTGGGCCAGGAAGAAAGAGGCAGCAGAGAGCCCAAGCAGGACAGGGGGCCAAGAAACCCCCGAGCTCCCCGTCCCAGGCTGGCGCCGTGGGCCAGAAACTCACCCCAATGCTGGGTCTCCTGGCGCCGAAAGATCGCTGATCACTGTAGTAAATCAAGTCTGACCCACAAGTCTGATTTTCATTTCATGTAATCAGTGCTAGACCAAAACTCTTCCTTCTCTAGTTTCTCAGGTTCTGTTCTTGGGAAATTAGTTATTCGCTGATTTCTCATGCCATGATTACAGTTTTGGTTTCTTAGCCCACATCATTTTTGTTACTTCCTTTCTGAATGACTGATAGTTTGCCTCATATTCTCTGTCTCGGTCTCTGTCTCTGTTTCTGTCTGTCTCTCTGTCTCTCTCTCTCTCTCTCTCTCTCTCTGTCTCTCTCTCTTTCTCTCTCTCTCTCTCTCTCTCTCTCTCTCTCTCTCTCTCTCTCTCTCTCTCTCCTCTGTGTGTGTGTGTGTGTGTGTGTGTCTCCATCTTTTTCTTTCCAAGGTCTTATGTGTAGCCAAGGATAATCTTGAACTTATGGACTTGCTGCCTCCACATTCTGAGTGCTGGGCTCACAACTGTTCTTCATGCCTGACTGCCTGATTATTTTTAAAGAATAAATAAAAATTTGTATCTAACTTTCCATGTTTCCTAATGAGTACAGCAGGCAGAGCCTCAACATGTCTTTATCTTGCCTATTGCTTTTTTAAAAGTTGATTTTAGAATTTCATATATAAGTACTGCATTTATATCCCCCTTCTCTCTCCAGTTCCTCCCATGTACTCCCCACTCTTTCTCATATTCATGGCTTCTTATTCCTTAATTATAACTGTTACATGTATATGTGTCTAAGTTTATAAATACATTCTGCTGAGATCATATATTGTTTCTCTTACATACTGAGGGCTGGTATGTTGAGTTGAGATAATCTACCATCCTAGAGAAGACTGATTCTTGCTCTCTCAGAAGTCATCAGTTGCCTGTGGTTCTTCTAACGGCGAAGTTCTTGGGAATTCCTCTATTTACCCTGCTCTATCAACTGGTATCATTTTTATTTTAGTCCTGTTTAGGCACCCAAATGACTAAGCTTTTTAGTGTGCAACTTTCCTGTTAAAATAGAAGACAGCATCATGCCACAGGCGTCCCCACCTGGTCCTCTGGATGCTAACACCTTTTCTTCCCTCTCTCCTGTGATAGTCACTGAGTCTCAGGTATAGAGATTGCAGTGTTGATATACCAGTTGGGTCTGAGAACCCCAGAGTCACTTACTCTCTGCACTTTGACTAGTTGTGGCTATTTCTTTACTCTCTCATATTAACTGCATATCATTTCTCCTCATCTAAGCATGAATCAACTATGGAACAATGAGAATTTATAATGTATTTAGTCCTCAGACTCTATAGAAAACCTTAACTGACAAGTATTATTTCCTTACACCACAGAGCTCCAGGCCTTCCTTTAAGTGACCAATAGAAGCACAACCCATAGTAGTTGTGGCTGGAGATGCTAGCTCAGTGTTTTACAAGGGTTTCCTCACACAGGGTGCTTTGTACTGAACAGTACTGAGATAAAAACATTTTCATTTCTAGGTGAGGATGATGGATAAATGTTCTAGTTCATTGACTTCTCAGCATTAGTGACAGGCAGATTTAATGTGACTTGCTTTTTTTTAGCTGCTTCAAAAGTGAAGGGTTTTATGTTGGCTAAGATTTGTGAATGGTTTTCATAAAGCTCGCCTTAAGAAATATTACCTCTTCTACGAAGTTCTTTCTTCCATCCCTTACATTTATTATAGGTGCTAATACCACACCTGGGTCTACCCAAAGTTCTTTAATGTCTTATTTTCATCTCCTACAGTTTCTTTTGCACTTTGCTGCCCTTCCCTTCTCCTTCCTGGATTCTATCCTCACCTATATTGAGTTGTATGCTCTGTGCTCTCCATTCCCTGAACTTTCCAACAAGCTCTTCCCTTCTCAGGAACTCTCTTTCCTTTTTATTGGAGCTATTTATTGCTTAATCTCTAATTATCAATTGGGCCTGTCAGACTTCACTTTGGAGAAGCACTCTACCCAACGGCTTCCAAAACTCCAAGTACTGCTTCCTGTCAAAGCCTCATCACAGTGCCTCATATGGGCTCATTGAATGGCTCAGTACCATCTCCCCTCAACTCTGTAAGCCATGAATTAAGGAGCTTGGCCCTATTCATTGTCTGATACTCAATGTCTAGAAATGAGTGGTATATAGTAAGCATTCAATGAATATTTGATCAACTAACAAAATATTTCAAGTAGAAAGTCTACCATGTGTGAATGTTTTCATGTGTATTTGATTTCTTTGTAAGAAAGAAGCTAATTAGGAAGAAACTAATGATTAATAACAAGAACCCCAATCAAAGCTGCTTTTTATGCAAGTATTTTATGTAATGAAAAGGTCTTGCCCTTGCTTTTTCATTGAACTGAGGTTACCCATGGAGGTGGAGTGTATTATGAAGTGTTTTGCAAATTGTTAAAAGACATTTCTTTAAGTGGTACAGATCCGGGACTATTTTCCCTATCGGTTACCTGTACATCTTTCTCTTTTCAGAAACATACAACCTCTCTAAGATGCGCATTTAAGGCAGCAACAATAAACCCATAAAGTAAATTGACTTTAAAAGAGTAATAGTAAATATAGAATACCAATTTTATCAGAGATGATAAATGCCATAGAGTAGCAGGAGAAAAAGAAAATAATTATCTTGCTAGAGGAACAAACACATTTATCTATAGTGTAAGCTTAAAAAATGTTTATTGCCTTTTCCATCAAGTATACCAGTTTATAGTGGATTGAAATATTTTCCCATCCATTCTATATGTGTAACTAAAGCCCCCAAACTGAAATGAAAATACTTGTCACAGGTGTGTGTCACAGGTAAAATTGGACCTTACAAATAGTCCTGTTTTTAATTTTAATGCGTCCCACTGCTTTTTGACTAAAGATACTGTGAATAGGCTTGGGTGGTGTCTTCTGATATCAATATTCCCTGTATTCTTAGAAAAAAGTTGATGTTTATTGAAAGAAAGAAGAAAAAATAAATCGTGTGTGTGTGTGTGTGTGTGGTGTCTGTGTGCTATATGCACACGTGTGAGTGGATGTGAGTTCCTGTGCATGCAGACAGAAGCCAGGGGACATAGTTTTCCCTACTCTACTAGTTTCTGTCTATTCTTTGAGACCAGGGCTCTCAGTGGCCCTGGAGCTAGGCTGGAGTGCTCCTGTCATCTCCATCCTCCCTGCTCATAGTGGGATTGCAGGGTCATGCTCCCACCCCCGGCTTTCTGCATGGGTTCTGGGGATGAGAATTAAGGTCTTCATGTTTGCTCAGTGTGCTTATTAATGGAGCTTTTTCCCAAGCCTCTGTTTTGTTAAATGTTAATTGTTATATGTTCATGTTCAAAGTGATGTGTTTCGTTATGCCCTGTATGTTACATAGTTCACTCTAGTAACCCACATTCCTCCATGTTTCCTGCCTTCTTAGTTTCTTTTCTTAAAATACTCATACTTCTATGTGTGTGTCTTGTGTGTGCATGTGTGTGTGCTTGGGATGGGGACTGGGAGTGTGGGTGTGGGAGTGTGCTCTAAATTATGTAGATGAGAGAACCTGTGATCTTTGCTTTTCTGATTGTGGCTTATTTTGTTTAGCATGTTATAAAGTTTCATCAGTTTTCCAAAATATCATGTATCTTTTTTTTTGACTGAGTAAAATTCTCCCGTATAAGGTGCTTCTGTGTTCTAATTCTTTCTCTTTTGTAGAGATGAAATAGCCCAAGAATGTTTTACAGAAATCAAGCCTTAATAAAATTTTTTTGAAATGCCCTTAGCGTCATAAAACACTCTATAAAATTGGCACATTGTGGCCACAGTTTAAAGCCTTTCTGTCCCTGCAGTGCAATGGTGTGATCAGTTTCCCACGGAAAAACTGGAGAGTTTAGGATATGATTAAATTTAGTATTATGGAGTAGTTCTAGCAATATGGAGGAACATAGAGCCTTGTGAAATCCTGGGCATTCAACAGTGAGAGGGAGCAAGACACAGAACTTGGTGGTAGTGGTGGTGGTGGTGGTGGTGGGGAGTAATAGAACAGGCAGTGGTGGTGGCGCCTGGGCCTCTAGATCCAAACACAGCAACATTTTTTCTGGAAAGAAATTCACAATTCTCTCTCCGGAGGCCTGCTGCTAATCATATAGTTCCTGGTAATATCGAATTTGGAAGTTACTTGTTTCAAAATGAGTCTACTGTCTTTTAAGAGTGACATGTACCTACTCAATTTGAAAGTTTAATAGTTCCTCATGGAACAAATAGTCTGCATATTGCCAGTGCATCCGTGATTAAATATAAACACATATTTAGAGATCAATTTAAAATATTTAATTTTAATAGTTTTTAAAATCCAGATTTGTATTTACTGTATGAGCTGTCCGGTCTTATGTCAATTTGACACATTAACTAGAGTTACCGGAAAGGAGGGACCCTCAGTTGATAAAAATACCTCCATAAGAGCTGGCTGTAGGACATTTTATCAAGTAGTGCTTATGAGGGAGGGGCCCAGTCCCTTGTGGGTGGTGCCATCTTTGGACTGGTGGTCCTAGGTTCAATAAGAATGCAGGCTGAGCAAGCCATGGGGCCAATCCATTAAGTACACCCCTTCGTGGTCTCTGTATCAATTCCTCCAGGATCCTGTCTTGCTTGAGTTCCTGTCCTGACTTCTTTTGATGGTGAGCAGTGATGTGGAAGTGTAAACCAAATAAATCCTTTCCTCCCCATCTTGCTTTCAGTCATGTTGTTTCATCACAGCAACAGAAACCCTGAGATACTGTATGCTGAGTCTATTTCTGCTAGCAGGTACAGGTCTGCCTCGTTTCACAAAGCAGTCGTTTTATAAGTCTGCATCGTGGGCACGTCATCTCTTACTATATGGGCTCCTAATCACGGGTGCTTGGGTGTTTGTAAATTTCTGGTTTTGTTCGCAATGCAGTGAACGGTCGTTGGTGAACTTTTGCAGGTGAAATTCAGGTTGCATCTGAAACTACGGCATTTCAGGGTTGAGGGCACATGCTCATTTAATTTTTGTAGGTAAATGCTAGAAAAAAATTGGCATCAATTAGTTTGCGAGAAGCAGCATATCACTAAATAAAAAAAAATGGTTTACTTTTCTCTTTCCTAGTAGGTGAGAAAATTGAGTGCAGAGCGGAGCTTTTTTATCTTGCAGTCCCTACTGCAGCCAACAGAGCACTCAGTAGGTATTAGCAGAAGGAAGGGGTGAAGAATGAACAGACGTGCTCATATTTCAGTCTATGTTGCACTATCAGAGTTATGTCAGAAGCAATATTAAGATCACATGTTAATTTGACCACTATACACACTTTGATAGTTCTTGGGAAGGCGCATATGAGAATGTGTATGAACCAGGCAATTACACAGAGCCCCCTCATGCATCTTAGTTAGAGGCTCAGGGAAAAGAAGAGGCCTTCCAGACTTAATCTATATTTCTTTTCTTTCAGACTGACTATGCTCTGAGGCGACCAGAGGTTCTGCTGTGATTTCAGAATGTGGAAAGGGATGGAAAGAGGCACACTGTCCTCTTTTCCCAAAGCAAGAGTGCGCACCCTTGCCAGATTAATTGGGGCAGTGTTGGCTGCACCATGCCACTGCTCATCTATGTGATCACTGATTAAGGTTCCTAAGCTCTCAATAGATAGCCTGTCCCCTCTTTACTGACCATCAAGTACTTCATTGTCCAGTCTAAGTGTGTTTCTTGTGATTCTCAGCTACTCCAAATACTTCTGACAACTAGAGACATACCATGACTTTTGAAGAACAGTTTCCTGGACTCATTCTACCACATTCCATTGTGAAAAGTTCTTATCTCCCCAAGTCTTAAGTCTTACATCATATGCTAAAGCTTTAAACTAGAAAAGCTATCCAATATATTAGTTACTTTGCTGCTGTGATAAAATACCGTGACCAAAAGCAAATTTACTGAGGCCAGAGCTTCTTTCAGCTTGCTGCTCTAGAGGTTTAGAATCCATAATGACAAGGGCTGCACGGCCATTTGCGGCACAATCAGGAAGCTGACTGGTCACACGTCTATACATGCACAGGAAGTAGAGGGGAGAGGGAGAAAGAGCAGGAAGAGAGGCAAGACTAGGAGCTCTGAGTGACACACCCCTTTCAGCAAGGCCATATTTCCTCAAGATTGCATAACCTCCCATGCAGCTTCATCATCTGAGGACCAGATGTACAGTATGCTTCTGGTTTCTTATCAGCCATTCATAGTTCATGTTGGCTACCATAGTGATTTTTCATGTGTACCTGCAGTTTGGGTGAGTAAGCTATAAATATGCCATCTACCTATAGTCAAGCCCAGAGACACAGAGTAAGATTTTGTTGTTGATGATGACGTTAAGAGCTCTAGAACTTTCTAAGGCAAGTTGATTTGAAATACCATCTGCACCCACAACACCAATGCCCCTGGGAGAGACAAGGTGCATCCTAGAAGTATTTACTTCCTCCTACATCCTCACCAGCCAGATGTCTGGCTGGCTGACGAGCCCGGGCTGTTTCACTGCAGGTGTAATGAATGTCCTAGATTACCTGGTGACTTTGAACTTTAATTTTTATTAGCTAGGTTCCCTGGAAGAGCACCCCTGAGCCCCTGTAATCTTTAGGAAGTCCCTTCCCTGCAGGCTGATAGAATTTATGACCTCAGGTTGGAAAAGCATAAAGATGAGATGATCCTCCTGAGAGCTCTGTCTCTTCAGGTTAGTGTTAATGGAGAAGCCTTATTTACCAACTGGATCCCAGGGCTGTAAAAAAGGAAATCCGCAGCTGAGTTCTAAAAGACGCTCTGGTTCAGAGCCGTTGCAGCATCTATAATTGATACTGCAATCAATGAAAACATTTTATTGGCCATCTCTGCTTTTACTACAGGAAACTACAAAGCTCTGTTTTGTACCATAACAGCAACAGATTTTGTTGGTGGCCATGAATCAGTCTGTTAAGTATATTTGAAGGAATGTGGATGTTATTGAAGTTGGATAGGAATTTTCAGGTAGTGCCAAGAAATGAGTTTCTACAAATAAGCAACCAGTCAAACAAACAAACACAGAAATGGGAGCACTTGCTTAGGCCTTACAAGATTGCAAAATACGTTAGCACATATCATATGTTCTGTCTTCCAACTCCAGGATAACATGGGAAAGGTCTGAGTTTTAGCTATCCCATTTTAGATACGAGTGTGCATTTGAGGTTCAGAGGCCTTGAGTGATATAAGAATGAGATTTTCTTGAGTAGTGGTCTCAGTGTCTCGTGTGTGTGTGTGTGTGTGTGTGTGTGTGTGTGTATGTGTGTGTGATACTTTGTAGCTTCAAAACCGAACAAGGAAAAATGTAAATGCTTCATTTCTACGCACATCAAGTCCTCAGAGTAAAAAGTTTGTGCACAAAGTAAGATAGTAATTTGTAAGCTTTACCATCTATTGAAATGATATAGGGTCACACAGGCAGTTCACTTATTCAACACATTTAGGGTTCCTTTCCCATTGAAGAATCTTCTGACTCTTACTGTGTTACTCACTTGTTACCTCTTTTATTGGAGAGTTAGTGGATGTTTTCTGTGTATCAGGCAGTGTACTGCAGAAGATAAGTAACACACGATCCATGCTTTTAAGAGTAACAGTAGCAGTATAGATAATATTATGGTAGTTTATGATGGACCAAGTAATATGCCTAACACTTAAGGCAAATTATAAGATTTTAATCCTGTATCTCTTATTATTTCTCTTTTTTTGCTTGTAAAAATTGAAATCCACATCTATTAGTAAGTCAATAAATGGCAGATCTAAACTCTGTTAAAAGGAGGAGCAAGATGTTGGAGGGGTATATTTTGAAGTAGTTAAGGGAGGAGGTGGATGTGAATATGATTAAAATGTGCTGTCTGCATGTATGGAATCCTTGAAGAGGTAGTAAATATTGTTTCAAAAAACCTTCATTCAATATCTGGTTTGATTACAATGCTTATACATTGTCTGCTTTCTTATTCTTCTTCCCCTTGCTTTGCTAAGGCATGAGGGAGACAGACAGAGAATAAGATAAAGTAGCATGGACCAGAGGAAGTTTAGTGACAGAGGGACAAATGAATTATAGGAACACAAAGCAAACAAAATAATGGTAGTTTGCTTTAATAAATAGAATGGATTGCACTTTAAAGTAGTCATGGAATCCTCCTTGGCAAAGAAGAAAAGTTAACCTAGGAAGAAAGGACATATGGATTAAATTGTAAGGTCACATCTATGAACGTCTGCCTCAGTGTCATGGAAGACATTCATTGGTCACTGACGATTATTGAGTCTTAGAGTTCATAGAATGAATCAGTTGCCTATGGTGCTCTGTGTGGAGTAGGCATGATGCTTTCCTTAAATTTCTTTTAAGCTAGAAAGCACACCTCACAGTTTTACGATAAGCAGACCTCAGAGCACAGCATCACCACTGATCTGGTAGATTCAGTTTCTAAATAAGCCCGAGGCTATCTCACAAGTTAATAAATTCCATTGCACTGGTCTTCAGTTTTATCAGGTCTCCATAATAAGGTGATTGCTGCTTATATATTCCGAAAGACTTCCCTTTCACACAGGAGGCAGTAGCATTGGTTGAAAAGCAGGGATCTGTAATTACCCAGAGCAGGAAGAATGAGAGCTGTCAGCTGTCAACCAGCGGATGCTTCTCGCGGTGGAGCAGAGTCACAGTGGGAGATGGGGCGTCTGTCCATTCTCTACAGATTTAAAGGCTTTGAGGTTTTTAAATTAAAACTAGGATGCCGGTGTCACTCATCAATACTGGTATCATATCATCAGGAACCTGAGAAAATCCTTGGAGTGTTGAGTGCTCTGTCCTTAAGAAACAGTGACAAAGTCCCCAAGCTGCCTGGAGAAATAAGGGGAATTTACTGAATGTAATTATTCAGAGAATTCTTTGGAGTAGTTGAGTCATACTCTCATTTTCAAGTTGGAATTTTCCTGACTCCCAGTTCTATGCAGGAGCTTCCTCTATGCCCTTAAAGTAAATCCTATAATTAGAGCTTGTGACCTTCTGGTTACCAGGAAGATGCCAAGAACTTCCATACATATTAAAAACAAAAGGGAGGAGCTTTCCATAAAAGACAATAGGTTAAGTACTTTCTTAAGGCTTACTTTCTTTCATTCTCCTGTCCCTATTAAACACTCCTTAAAATAATACATGGGGGATAAAAGCAAAATCTCTAAGGTCAAAGAGAATAGTCCAGGAGGTGATATCTGTTTAGTAATGTCAACATTTTGGAAGTGAGAAAGCAGATGCACAAATGGTAGCTGTCCTAGCAGGAAAGAGAAAACAGAGTCTAAGCAGAGATGAAGGATGAAAATAAACCTAGGGGTGACCAGCCTAGAAAGTTTGGAAAATCCTGGTTACCCACATATTGGAAGGAAAAGAAGGATGCTGATTAGATTTTGTCAACTTAACCCAAGCTAGAGTCACTTCAAAGGAGGGAACCTCTGTAGCAAGCTTTCTTTTGCATCACCAGCCAGCTCCCAAATCATGACATGAAGACTTCTTATTAGCTAGGAATGCTTGGCCTTACCCTATATTTGTCCCACTAGCCTTATCACTTAAATTAACCTGTTTCTCCTCATCTACATTTTATCTTAGGCTTTTTACTGTTCTTTGATTCTTTATCTCCTACTTACTCTGTTTTCTCCATTTCTGACTGGCTGGTTGGCTGGTCCCGGGAGCATCTCCCTCTCCTTCTCTCTCATTATTTCTTGTTTTTCTTTCACCCTGGAGCCTAGATTCCTCCTCTTACTTATTCTCTCTGCCCACCAGTCCTGCCTGTTCCTCTAGTGCCTAGCTATTGGTTATTCAGCTTTTTACTAGACCAATCAGGTGCCTTAGGCAGGCAAAGCAATAAATTTTTACAACATTAAACAAATTCAGGATAAACAAATGTAACACAGGGTTACAAAATTAAAGTAATATTTCCCAACATAAACAAATGTAACACATCTTTACATAGTGAAAGTGATATTCCACAACATAAACAAATGTAACACATCTTTACAAAGTTAAAGTAATATCCCACAACAAACATCAACGAAGAGGTGTCTTTATCAGATTGACCTGTGGGGCTTTCTATAAGGTCCCAACACACTGTGGATGGTGCCACCTTCCAGGAGATGGTACCAAGCTATATAAGACAGCAAGCTTAACAAGCTATGAAACTCAGAGCAGTTAGTAGCATTCTGATGTAGGTGTGCTTTAGGTCCTGCCTCCAGGCTCCTTCCTTGAGTTCCTGCCCCAGCTTCCCTTATGGTGAAAGGAGCCTGTAAAGGGAAACAAAGCCTTTCCTCCCCATGTAACTTTTGGTCATGATGCTCATCATAGCAACAGAGCATGGACTAGGACATCTGAAATGCTGTCCAAAGAAAGGCTTTGCAAGGAAGGATTCACCTATCGTGTGCAGCCCTGGCAAGAGAGGGCAGTTTCCTTCAGATAACTGAGAGGGGAGACCTAGTACTTATGGATGGCATGCCCAGTAAGTGGCAACTTTGCAATACTGTACTGAAAATGAAGGGTTTGTATTAACCTCTACATTGACTCCGAGACCCCTCAACTCCATCCGTGGAATATCTCACAGAATGGTAAGGAGATCAACATGAAACTGGGAGATCCCTCTCTGTCAAAGTTATCTGACCAGAGATAGGGTGAGGAGGACGCTGGAGATGCTAACATTCGGCATCGCCCCAAAGAATCAGTTCTGCCCGCATGCCATCTTCCTCCTCTAAAACCCGTCAGCCATTTGTCATAATGCTGTTCTTCCTTTTCCCACGACAACACATAGCTTTAAAAGCAATTTCATTGTGTACTTTAGGACCTCCGGGATGAGAGAATTAATAATATAAGAACATTCCTGCAATCTGTTCTGTAGTGCTGAAATCGCTGAGCAGTTGTACAGGAGCACAATGGAGTTCTTCAGTCAAAGCTTTGGGAAAATAATATTTATTTGCTGCAGAATACAGCTTTTTTTGTTCTCGCAACTTGGCCACAGCAATGCAAAAAAAAAAAAAATCCTACCTCAAATCTTACTTAGAACCGTATACCATTATTTAGGCAAAGTGTCCAGGCTAGCTGGGTGGACGCTTTGGTGCTGGCTGACATCACTTAGCTCAAGTGGCTTTGGGTGGCGGCAGGGGACTTGGCAAAGGTGCTGATTCATTCTCTGCTCTCCCTGACAGTCTCTGTGTGTCTGGGGGCAGTCAGATGTAGGCTTCTTTAAATTGTCCAAGCTAGGGAAACTGGAGACAATCCCATGCTGCTTCTTGTATCTCTCCAGCATCTACCCTGGGCATGTTCATAGCAGATGGTACCCTACTTACATTATAGTAACAAATGTCCCAGTAAGAAAGCATGCCATGGGGCTGAGGATAGAACCATGATTTGGTGAGTGATAAGCTCCCTCGGTGCCACTGGTCTTCCATACCTAGGTCTACCATACCTAGGTCTACCATACCTAGGTCTACCATACCTAGGTCTGCCAACCCTGCATCTGGCCCTTGCCATGCAGCGTAGACAATGTGGATATTTCGGGGTCAGCTTTACCCAACAATTTCCTCTCAGATGAAAGGATTCCACACTGTATACTTTCAAACCTCTGTACTTAAACACACAATGCAACCTGAAATCAGAATACATTTGCCTTGACAATCAAATGACACAGAAGATAAATCCTCCAGGGGTTTGAGAGGACCAGTTTATTCAGAAGATGAGCTGCTCAGAAAGGTGTGATTGCCAAAGGGTTTACCAATATGTGGTTGCATTCCAGATCCTCTTCCCGAGTTGAAGTGATGTAATGCTTTAGTGTGTCTTCTGATTCATCTTCTAAGTCTATATCCATGGACCACATACAGGGTGGGATCTTAGTGGAGTGAGCATCTTTCTTGTTTTAGGGTCCAAAGTGAGGTGATCTTTAGAAATCATTTGATTTCTGCTTCTTTACTGAGAAAGAATAATGATTTATTTGTTTAAAACAAGTTATCTCATGGACTCCATGACACAATGAGACAAATGGATGTTGTCATTAATCTAAATGTAAAATATTCTAGACAAATTAATAATCTTATAGTATCATTATTGTGGCATAAGGTTGTACTTATGTATGAATACCACCTCCAATAAGAGGTTTTATTGGCTAAACGTGTTGTGCCCCAGGCAATATGTTAGGCACTTCCATAATTTTATTTACTCATCATAATGTGGGTATGGAAATGTCACTATGATCATTGTTTTATAGAGTCTTGGGTTTCAGAAAGGGAAAATAACTCAGTTTTGCAAAGCAATGAAAGGGTGTATAAAAGGAACCTGCTAGTTACCAGAACATGTCAGGTGACTTTTTGTTCCCTTGCTACACACTGGAGCAATCCTTTGCAGTTCTGAGCCTCTTGTACTCTTCAGGGCAGTCACCTCAGAATGAGATCCCATGATGGTAATTTGTTGCATTAAGTAAAAGAACATATTCCTAATTAATAAGCACCTATTGTGTGTAGCAGGCTACTAAAAGTGAGGCAGGAAGATTAAAACATATGAAAGGCTTACAGGTAACGTGGCCCACACCAAAGCAAGCAAATAGCTTATAGACATGATTGGTAGAGGGCAAAGGCCAGGTGAAGTTGAGATCAGAGTGAAGGGATATGTGTGTGTGTGTGTGTGTGTGTGTGTGTGTACGTGTGTGTAAACTGTTTTTATTTTTTTGTCAAACAGTAATATTATAAGGAAGATGCTGGGTACAGAGAGTTGAGAAAGACAGTTCTTGCCCCCGGAAGATACCAAGTTCTAGTGGAAGGCACAGATGGAGGAGCCTTTTCCCCAGCAACCATGGTGCAGCACAGTTAATAATAGAAATAACTTTGAAGTGCAGAGTTGGGGACAGTAATTAAGTGAGGGAAACATCGTAGGAAGAGGTAATGGTTGAACCGAGCTGAAAGATTAAAGAGAGGAATGAAAAGGAACCCTCAGGATAAAATGTTCAAAAATAAAGTGGAAAATCCAAGCAGCTATCCAGTAAATACAAAGCATCAGAAGCTAGATGCAGCCAGAGAATGAAAGCGTGGTCAGAAAAGAATGCCAAGAGACAAGCATGGATCAGGCATGAAGGACCATGCTGAGAAAATGGGAGCTGTCGATTTTTAAAGCCTGGAAATCCATCAGTAAGGAAACATAAAATGGCTGTTTCAGTGTGCAGGCCTTGCCTTTGTTTTTAAGGACCAGTAAAGGCAGAATGCTGATGCCACATGTCCCTGCCATGACTCTCAGAGACAGTGCCCTCTGAGTCAGACAGCATCCTCACACTGACAGAATCCAGGCAGACAGGCTCTCCTGTGCACTGGCCCATACACAATCAGAGCTGCCACATAATGTCTCTGAGAAGCTGTAGGTCTTCTTGGTGCTGGAAGAGCTGGGCCCCTATTGGAACAAATTCCTGCTGTGTCTGATGACCTGGCTCCGGTGTCTGTAACTGCAGTATGGGTACTGAGTGAGCAAGCATGAAGATGATGTTCAAGCTTAGTCCCAGGCCACAGTGGTGCAGAAGTCTGCTACTCCAAGGCAGGAACAGGTTGTGCAAGAACGAGGCGAATGGGAAGCCAGGGGGAGCATCTGTATTTGCAGACTGTGAATTAGTAAGCAAGCTGCCGTGACAGAGCCCCTGTAATGTCTTTTGCTCTGATCAGCCTTAAAATCTTTTAGAAACCACGTGGCTCCCTGTCCCCTGCCTTGCTGATGGTCTGAGCCCATTGCTGCTGTGCTCTGGTTACATCTAGGACACATTTTAAGACCCTGCATGTTTCTCACCTTTTAAAATTAAGCAAGTTGCCAGGTTTCAGTAGGAGACACTTGGCGAGCTTGTTACCATGATTTCTCTTGGATGAAAATGACAAACTGTTCCAGGAAAGCAGTTCTGGGAAAGAAAGGACCTTTTCTCATGCTTCAAAGCCAGTCAGCTTCACCCAGATGATTCCTCTCCCTTCAGAAGCCGCCTCACTCATTCTCATACCCGCAGGGTACCCACACTCACACCCCTGTGTGTATATACTCAATTATCCGTGTCCCATACAGTCACAAAACTTCACAGAAGCACACGGAGATCTGCGGGATTTCATATTACCTTGAATTCACAGGAAAAGAGATGTCTGCATGAGTGGGTGTCAGTAACGATAATCGCTAGTGCATGCAATTTTCTATTTCACTTTATCCATACAGTGTTAATTTTGACAAGGCTCGGTAGCTGATAGAGAGCGTTACGCTGGCTTGACGCACCATGCCCGCTCTATTTGTGTTCGAACTTGGGCCACGTTGATTTCTAATGTTTGTGGTCATAGCCAAAACTAAAATAAAAATCTTTGCATATGTATCTTTTTATGTATGGAATAATTTCTGGAGGAAAAGCATCCTAGAGCACTTTGAAAGCGCCATGAAACTTCATAGCTCTCAATAATTACTTTCATGTTGATTTTCCAAACAAGCGAAAGCCTTCTGTGTCTGTGGTGTGTACTTGCACCAATCCCTGTGTTTTCTGAATAGTGGGCTATGATATTACAGTGCCCTTTTTCTGCCAGCCTGATAGGTATGTTGGAAAGAACAAGTCTGATCTGATTTGAAATTTTATGGTAGTAGAAAGAATGAGTTTTCTCAAGCACTTACATATTTTCTCCTATGAATATTATGTATTTGTTTCTTTCATATATTTGATGTCTATGTGTTTCTTCTCATAAAACTTAATAGGCTTTTTAAAAATTAGTGTAAATATTAAACACTTGGATAAAATATTAGATATTTGTAGACAGTAATAGCTTTCCTAACTGTGCATGAGATTTGTTCCTTTTTCACAGCAGCCAGCACACTGAGAGAGCAGCCCTGACTTATTTATAGAGTTGGGGTGGGGGCACCAGAGGCAGACTAGTTGGATCTTAGTTCTGCTATCTACTGCGGAGCAATAGAGGAAGTGGAGACATTTTAAAAATGCCTACTCCGTAAGTTGTGCATATTGAATGGTTAGTATAAGTATCAGACAAGGCAAGGATACTAAATAATAACAAGGCGCAGTGGGCAGAACAAGAACTTTTCAGACTAGTAGGCTGAGATGCAAATCTGGCCTCCATCTCGTGTCTGCACAAATTTAAGCAAGTTGTTTAACTACTCTGACCTTTGTTACTGGCTTAACGGGTTGTTTAAACAATGAACTAAATTGAAAAGTCTCTGTAATGATGCACAGGATATAATATATACTTAACAACTACAATAACTAACTGATATCGAAAAGTATATATGAGTAATTTCTTTGACAGGGCATTTTGCTAGTTCTGGCAAAAAATGTCCTGAGTCCAGAGAACAGACAATTTTGAACTGATCTTCAGATACAGATTTAAATGTCAGAGATAATTTTAACTGGGGTATCATGACAGAAGCCATAGGGTTCTGTAGAATAAATGCATCATTTGCTTTGGACCTACCAAGAAGAATAGTAAGTGAACACAGCATTGGACTAGCAAAGACCTGGCTGGCAGTAAGGGCTTGAGGAATAGTAGTAGCTGATGGTGATCAAACATGACGCTAAGCTAGGGGATGAGGTGAGTAGTGAGTTACAGGTATAAAGGAAAATGAGCCAAAGTCAGTCATGAATTCTGAGGGTGAAAAGTGCGTAGACTTCTCTTTGAAATGCTCTGAGATGATTGTGAAACAGCGAGGGGCATAGTCCAGGACAGTTTGATGGTCCTTAGCAAGAGAGATGCTATCCCCTGCTCTAGGATGCACTGAAGAGACATGACCCCTATTTACTCATCTCCTCGGGCTTGAGTCGAACATTTTTTTTCCAGATAAGTGCTTTGACACATCCATGGAACAACTGTCTGAGCCATCTAGATTAACATCAGATTTAAGCAGCAGTCAGGTCTACTATGTGTCAAGCTTTTACTCTGCACAGAGACTGCCTACCTTGTGGTGGGCATCAGGCCCTTTAACCCTATTAGTAACTGCCTAAAAGCAAGCGAAACACTGACTCTCATCTAAAGGATGAGGAAGTTGAAGCTTGGAGAAATCACATGGCTGGAAGCCATGAAGACTAGATTCTCACCTGGGCTTGTCTCCTCTCCTCTCGGCGGCATCTGCTCACTCCACCCTGTCTGCACCTGCTATCCACCTGCACTCTTCCCTTCTCTCTCTTCACTTTCCTCAAGTCCATTATCATCCTTTCTCTCTGCCTCTTTCCCCCCTTTGCCCATGCCCACTGTCTGCTCGGTCTCTGGGGTTTTGTGGTGTCTGTGACTTATGGCTGGCACGCTGCTGCGTGATTCTGTTTCAGTTTTTACTTCTGCATGATGCTACAGCACTAGAAAAGGCTCTTGGTGTACACACAAGCTTGGACCAGGCTATCCAGAAAGTGAATGCTTTAAGGCTGTTTTAGCCAAAGGTGCCAGAGGTAGGAGGAGCATGCTTGATTGCTTTCTACTTCCGTTCCTGTCTTCTATGCTCTTTTCTCTTCAGTTTTCCAGACAGTTGCCACGTGAATGTCCCATATCAAACACCATGTCAAGTGCTGGGGGTAAAATGGACTTGCAGGGAAAGACACATAAATGCAGTGAAACATGACTTTTGATGCGATGAAGGAAATACATCTGAAGGTTGCTGCTCAACGCTGTCCTCATTTTGCAGTAATAGCCTGCTATTGCTTCTGTCTTTTATATAAACCCTGAACAGACCTAAGCTTAGACCCAGAAGAAGCCACCGGTGGTTAAAGAGAAAGGGGCACCAGAGTCATTCGTTTCCTTTCTCTCTTTTTGGGAACTACAGATTTTGAAGCATATGTCAAATAGGATTCTAGGGTTATAGTCGCAACTCAAAACTACAGGGGCAGAGTTGGAGCGGTTGAGCTGTTAAGAACCTGAGGGTTGGACAGCACAGCTGGGGCCATGAAGCGCAGTTTCTGGGTGTGTCTAAGAGTGATGGACTGCACATCTGTGCTGCTCAACATTGAGTTTTGTAAATATTCTATGTGTGCATGTGTGTGTATGTGTGTGCGTGTGTGTGTGTGTGTATGTGTGTGCGTGTGTGTGTGCATGTGTGTGTGTGTGTAGGGGTAAATGTGTGTATGTGATTCCGTGTGTGTAGTATTTATACATGAATGCTAATGCCAGAGGTGTCTTCCTTCTTTTTTTTTAACAATATAATATTTATAACTATGAATATGGTTAACAACAAAGAGATGAGAATAAGACCCAGGAACAGCTGGGCGGTGGTGGTGCATGCCTTTAATCCCAGCATGCCAAAGGATTTCTGTGAGTTCAAGGCCAGCCTGGTCTATAGAGGGAGTTCCAGGACAACGAAGACTGTTACACTGAGAAACCCTGTCTCAAAAAACCAAAAACCAAACCAAACCCAAACAACAACAACAAAACTCCCAAGGAACAGCAAAGCAACTTGAAATGCCAAGACACCTATTGATTTTATTTTATAGTTTTATATGTGGGAGTGTTTGCCTACATGTATATATGTATACTACTTGCCTTACTTGTTCCTGTGTATGCCAGGAGAGGGGGCTTAGATCTCTTGTATTTTTTTTTTTTTTGATTTTTCGAGACAGGGTTTCTCCGTTGCTTTTGGTTCCTGTCCTGGAACTAGCTCTTGTAGACCAGGCTGGCCTCGAACTCACAGAGATCCGCCTGCCTCTGCCTCCCGAGTGCTGGGATTAAAGGCGTGCGCCACCACCGCCTGGCTGATCTCTTGTATTAGAATTACAGGCAGTGCTGAGCTGCTATATGGGTACTGAGGACTGAAGCCAGGTCCTCTGGAAGAGCAGCCAGTGCTCTTAACTGGTGAACTATCTCTAGCCCCTACTCTTATTGATTTTAAAAACTATGGTTCTTCTCATAATTCCCTTCTTCTTTTTTTGTATTGAGCCGGGATCTCTTTCTGAGTCTGAACTTTATAAATGTTAGCTTGCCAGTGGCCACCAGGGTGTTCCTGTCTTCAATTCCTTTGTGTTAGGAATACAGATATGCTCCACCAAACCTGGATTTTTACTTGGTTCTTGGGGACCCAAACTCAAGACTTCATGCTGGAATGGCAAGCGCTTTACTGACTGAGCCATCTTCCCAGTCCTCTTGCTGTTCCACTAATTAATGGTTTGAAGTCTTAGCCCCTGCTGCAATCACATTAGGGGCCTAAGCATTTGGGTGACAGTTAGGTATAGACAAATACATGAGCGAGGGTCCCTGAAGCATATGTAATGCCTTAAAGGGGGAAGAGAGACTTCAGATCTCCTCTGCCCATTGCGTTAGGGTAAAGGAAGAATGTGACAGCCTCTGAGGCCACACTAAGAAGCAAGGCAGTAAGCAGTTTGATCACGGTTTTCTCAGAACTGAGAACTGGGACAACTAAATGTATGTCCTTTAAGTCACGTGCTTTAGTTGGTCTATTTAATTACATCACCTCAGCTAACCAAAAAGGACACCACGTTTTTCTAGCACCAGGATGTGCATGTCCTGTGAATGACTGGAGGGATCAGAGAGCGTTCTTCCTCTCCTCCGGGTGGGATGAGAGAAGAAGCAGCAGGACACCGTTCTTCCTATTCACCCACAGAGAAAGTGTTTCCCAAGCCACATATTGGGCAAGAGGCAGTTATCACAGAGAGTATGGAAGTACACTCTGACAAGCTGGGCCATGTAGGGCCTGACCTCAGCCAAGCGTGCAGACATCTAGCCATTGTGAACCAGATGGGAGAGTAAAGTGTCCTTTCTGTTCTCAGCAGAGATCTGAGCATCTGCCATAAATGGGACTCTGAGCTAGACAGGAAGAGGGGGTTGATTTCATCTCCAGCCAGATCACCTTTTAAGAATGTTCTCACAATGGCAATCTCTGGTTACAAAGAGCCAAGCAACTGAAGATGTTCACATACTATTTACTTATATTATACATAATAAAAGGGGACATCAGCCACCATGAGCTCCTATTTCTTAGCCCTAGGAGGACATAAAGGTTAGACTTCGGGGACAAGCATGTCCTTATTTTCTAGTGGTAGATATTCATATATTTATTAAGTGAACTAGCTGAGTACACCTAGCCCCACAGGAAATATAAATGTTAATTTTTCATTCATTTCACACATTACCGGCAAGCATTTATGTAACAGTGGAATCCTGTGAGTTAGTTTCATGAATTTCTTTTTGTGAGCCACCTCATGGGAAGTTTAATATATTATTACCTTTGACTTTGTCTCAGAAATCTCCTGGGAATGTCTGGCAAATGGGACTAACCACAAAGTTACATGATGTTAGGAAGTTTAATTACCAGAAAGCTCATAGAACACACATGACACTAACTAATTTTATAGGCTGGGTAGCAAATAGATTCTAAGATTTGCTGGGTGTTTTTAACCTGTAAGTTCAATTTTCCTAAATCCCATTTTTTTAACTTATGGAGGTTGTAAAATATTGGTTTATTTTTCTGGTAGTTCCTTCATTTATCTGAAAGGTATTTACTGAGCATGTCCCAATGCCAAGGACTTTGTTAAGATAATGGTATACAAGAATGCATGATACAGATAAGGGACTTGCTCCATATCTGCCAGGGCTGTTGAGCTGATGTAAGCGTTACAGTGTGATTAAATTTGGTAAGAAATTGACTTCGCATCCATTCAGCAACAACCTCGAGTGGCTGCTGAGTGTTTACTGTATGGATAACACAAATAAAGACTGGAATGCTCAGAGCTGTTTGATTCTTAGTATGTTTATACTCAGCTGGCCACCAAAGACTGGTGGCTCGCAATCTCAATGGCACAATTCTGGTGGCAGAGACTGACTCCGAACAAATGGATGGGAAACCAAGAGACATTCACATCCTTTGTGTACTGTGGAGGATAGATGTGTGTGGTGCTGTGCAGGTCTTGGAGGAGGCTGGCTTCAGATGGGGGTTAGGATGGGCTCTGTATGAGAATGGGGTGGGAAGAGGATTGCAGGCAGTGTGAGCAACAGTGTTGAAGTCAAATCCGAGATTCCCCAGTTTAGTGAATGTAGGGACACACTGACTTGTGGGCCCATGTGTCCCTTTTCAGGTGTATGTTCTTGATGGGCGGTTCTGCTTTTGGATGGTTAACCCTTTGCTCTGGGAGAACTATTTCTTTGAAGAAGCATGTGAGATGTTAGGGGTCAGCAGGAAGACCCCTCAGATCGACCCCAGTTGTTTTCTGGAGCTGCCATCTCTGCCCTACGTGGTACTTGATGCAGGAAGCTGACTCCATGTCCTGGTGGTTCCAGACATGTTCTGAGTTCCCCGACACTAGGTCTCCATTGTTAGCACAAAAGTATTGTCTGCATCTGATTTCATTTCTGACTTCTCAGGAGAGGGAATGCAATTTCTTTCCTGTGCTCACTTTCTTGTCTGCATTCAAATGCTTCTAACTTTTCTCACTGCCCCCATCTTAGGTCCATTTATTTGTCTTGCTTACCAGACTAGTTCGCTGTTTTTTTCTACCTATGTCATTTCCAATAAGCCATTTATCTAGTTCTCTTTATAATGATATCTTTCCATGGTTATGAAAAACTTTTGCATCTACTGGAAAATTTTATATTTAAGGATATTAATATATAATTATAATAAGACAATTATATTATTATAGTTATAATCATACTATAACTACATTATATGCTTATAACTATAATGAGCATTACTGTTGCTATTATTAAGGTTCTTTTTGAACAAGTTGAGAGAAAGAAGGCAAGATCTGTGGGAATTCAATGTCTCTGTCCACTTGGGAGTAGAGAAAGATAATAAGCCCAGAGGGGGCCACATATAATTAAGACACATTGTATATATCTGGAAAGTTTCAAAAAAATAAGATAATATCATAATAAATCTTTAAGATAAGAAAAAACCCACCAAGTATAAGAAACACATACATGGCTGATAAATGAAAAGCCTGTCCCTGAAGTCTAGCTATAGATAAAAGAGCTTAAGATTGGATAGCTCATTTGTTTGGCTTCTGAAGAGGATCCTCCGGCTCCCTCACTGTGTGCTGGGTGACATCACGGGAGAAGTATCAGGGACTTAGGAACGTCTTGTTCTTAAAAGACAAAACATTGTAATCTTCACTCTATGGTTAAACTGTCATGTAATGTTAAAGCCCTTCCATGTCTTTTGAAAATAGCCCCTCAGACACCCAACCCCACCCAGGTTCAGGATGACCCCAAGGCTCTATAACAGAAAGAGAGACACATGGCAAGAAGTTAAAAGCATTAAAAGCACTGTGTCCTTGAGAACAGCTAGAGGACAAATCGTTTCCACAGCTGGTTATTATTGTTTATCCCATGGTGTAAAATGAGTGTCAGGAAGCGAAAGGCTCATCCGTGGAGAGGAAACTCATTTGGGAATCCCAGCATCCCGTCTTGACTTCCCCTGTCCATTTCTTCTGAGTAGTTGTAAGCTCTCTCTTTGATGAATATTAGTTTGCTCTTTCTCTTCTTAGATTTTTCAAATTTATTTTTTATACCTACCACATTTTTCCCTACCCCTTCCTTCCACTCCCCCCCCCATACATTTCACAGAGAGGGTAAGGCCTCCCATGGGGAGTCAACAAAGCTTGGCATATCAAGTTGAGGCATGACCAAGCCCCTCCTCCCTGTATCAAGACTGAACAAGGTATCTTATCATAGAGAATGAACTCCAAAAATACAGTTCATGGCTAGGATTGCATCCTGGTCCCACTGCCAGGGGACCTACAAATAGCCCAAGACACACAACTGTCAGACGCCTGTTTGGTCCCATAACAAGCTCCCCAGTTCTCAGTACAGAGTCTATGAGTTCCCACTAACTTGAGTCAGCTATCTCTTTGGATTTTCCCATCATGATCTTTCCCCCTTTGCTCATATAATCTCTACTCCCTCCCTTCCACTAGACTCCAGGAACTTGGCCCAGTGCTTGGCTGTGGATCTCTGCACCTTTCAATCAGTCTATGCCTATCATTTCTACTGGGTGCTATAAACTCTTTTGATGATGTTCTGCTTTCTATCTGCTGCATCTGTCTATCTATCTATCTATCTATCTATCTATCTATCTATCTATCTATCATCTATCTATATATCTATCTACCTATCTGCTAATAGATATTAGTTCTTTTATTTTGTCTCCTTTTACTTAATAAACTCATTTATTAAAAGGTAAGACAATCTTAGTTCATTCTCAGAACTGTGCAGAACACTCACAGGGACTCCTGGAAGGGAGAAATCCATCCATCCTTTCCAAGGCCAGCACCCCAGGGAACCAAACACTTTGTCCTGAGCTTCCCCTCCTCACAGGGACACCATCTCCACTATCACTGCACTGGGTACCACATTTCTAACATGTGAGTCTTCTGACAAACTCAAAATCTATCTAAACTAAAGCAATGCCAATTTCTATTTTTGTATCTCAAATTACAAAAATTAAAAACCTTCCAAGGCAATGAGTACAGAATGCCAAAAATGGAGAACTAGTTGTTCTTTTTATAACAGAGAAAAAGATGAAAATTATTGTGTTTGAAGCATGTCAGCCCTGTCACAGTAAAGATACAAAATAAAGATATATTTTATGACATTATTTCAATATTAAATTATAAAACACCTGGACATATTGAGTTCTTATTTTTTTAAAAAATATTAAATTTATCTAGGCAGTGGTAGTCATGTGCCTTTAATGCCAGCACTCAAGAGGCAGAGGGAGACAGATCTCTGAGTTCAAGGCCAGCCTTAAATTGGTCTAGAGAATGAATTCCAGAAGAGCCAGGGTTACACAGAGAAGCCTGTCTCGAATAAACAATAATAATAATAAAACATTTATTGAAAAAATTCTGTGAGTATGAGTATTTTGCCTGCATGTATGCATGTGTACCATGTGCATGCCCAAAGAGTTCAGAGGCCAGAAGAGGGCATATGATCCCCTAGAACTGGAGTTACAGACAGTTGTGAGCTATCATGTAGATACTGGGAACTAAAACCAGTTCTTTTGAAAGATCAACAAGTGCCCATAACTGCTTAGTTGTCTATCCAGCCCCCATATTAATTTTTAAAAAGGAGTCTCAGTTACATGAATAGCGACTTACATGAATTCTTAGGTGAGTAGGATGGTCTTTCCTGATCCCATGCTGCCCTTCCTGCTGCACTGAGTGCCTAGGGAGAAGTTCCCCTTAATCATAGACATGCCAATACTGGACAGTTAGAAGCTTGGTGCTTTGGAAGTTTGGGTGTGCGGGTCCAGGCACAAAATGTATGGTATTTCTCTTCTAAGATAAACTTTTCTTTCATAATGTTTTTGCTCTTTTTCTTTCCTGGTATTTCCACTTTGCTACATTTGTGCTGAGATTCTTATTCTACTTTTCATTAAAATTCTTAGTTTTATATATTTTGTAAAATTTTCACATTGGATTCCCAACCCCTAATTTCAGAGATATAAAAACATAATTCGCAAGAAGAGAATTGCATTTTTGTGTGTATACATCTATATATGTATGTATTTAGTGTCAGGGCTCAAAGCCAGGGCCTTGTATATGCTAGGCAAACATTCTGCCACTGAGTTAAATCTCTGACTGTATTTTAGCTTAAAATTTATGGCTGAATACCACCCAAAGTAAAATATTACTTTAAAGTGGGTTACAAGGTCAGACAGAAGATGGGCACTGAGTGAATGGGTAAGCAGTCCCAGGACACTGATTCCTTCTGTTCAAACTTTTTTATGGAGATTTCTTGTTCTTTTTTCCTCAGTCTGAGTCCTCTGCTATTTTTTTTTTTGTTTTTTTGAGACAGGGTTTCTCTGTGGCTTTGAAGCCTGTCCTGGAACTAGCTCTGTAGACCAGGCTGGCCTCGAACTCACAGAGATCCGCCTGCCTCTGCCTCCCGAGTGCTAGGATTAAAGGCGTGCACCACCATCGCCAGGCTCCTCTGCTATTTCTTTTCATCCTGTCTGCACTCTGTCGTGTTACTTTGTTTATGTTTTAACAAACAAAGTTGCCTGAATATCAGTGTGCAGAGCTAAGTCACTAGAGGACAGGCAGTGGTGGCAAAGACCTTTAATCTGACCACTTGGGAAACAGAGCCCCCCCCTACCCCCACCCCAGGCTATAGGAGATTGAATCTATCTAAAAGAGAAACAGAGTTCACACAAAGTTGATTCCAGCACTTGGGATTATACACCTTTAATTCCAGCACTAGGGAGGTGGAGACAGGAGTGATATGGCTGGGCAGAAAGTGGAATATAAGGTGGGGGGAGACAGCAGCTGAGTGCAGTCGGGGAAACGCAGTCAGAAGACACAGTCTGAGGACAGGATCGCCCCTTCGGTCTGAGCATCAGTAGAGGTAAACGTTTTCTCTAGTGGTTGGCTGCTCTGTTTCTCTGACCTCTCACCTTTCACCCCCTAATATCTGACTCCCGATTTTATTAAGAACAATTGGAATTTGTGCTACAGTATCCTGTTCACCTTATGGTAAAAAGAGGCCTGTTGTAGACAGGCCCAAAGCAGGGGAACATGTAACAAACACAATAGCTGATTATGATTCGTGCCATTTGGACAAATGTGGCCTTTGGGACATTTAATGTTTAAAAAAGGAACAATCAAAATGCATTTAATTAATATACATTATAATGGCTCAGTCAGAGTTAACTTAGAAAAAGAAAAAAAATGAAAATAACACTATAGGCCAAGAGACAGTCCTATACAGACAGCAAGGGAAGAACAGACCATCTGAGGAAAAAAAATAAAAAGACTGGACATGAGAGAGTCTAGACAGTTCAGGTCAGGTCTCTTGATGTTTGAATGACTTTGATTAGGTTTCTTCTGGATACTTCTTAAAAGCTGCCCCCCCCCGCCCCCCAGAGCTCTGCAAAACATGTGTTCAAAGAGCTATCAATGTCGGCTTCTCCTAGCAGGCCCTGGATAGACAGAACGTTGGACCTGGCATCATAGAGAGAAGACTACTTCTCCCTGGCAACATCCACTCAGATGTTACTGCTACAGTGGTAGTAGATCTGAGGAACTTCACTGCGGGTATATTAAAAGGGCGGCCACTGGGGAGCTCTAGAGAGTTTGATCCCTTGGGTTTTCGTACGCTATGACAGCTACTCCATGCATGACCCCTGTCTACTTGGAAATGTTGACTGACTCAGGAAGGCAAAAATTGTCTTGTCTCCAGATATCGTGATAGCCATCTGCTCCTGTTACAGCCCCTTACCCAGGATGCCTTGGGTGGCTCCCCAGTAGGCTTAGCTGCTCAGTGGATAGTGGTGATGTTTGGGTCTGTTGGGGAAGGTCATCTTGATGGCTTTGGTGGGTAGACTGAAACGTGGGAAAGACCTCTGTGACTCTGTTTAATTCTTCTTCTGACAGCTTTTCAAGTACTTGGCATTAAACCTGGGCTAGAACAATGGACCTTCACTATACCAGGACTAACAAATAAAGGAGACTTCCAGGCAGAAAGAAAACTGTGGACCATTATAGGAAGATGTGGAGGTGCAGACTCCAGAAAGGAAGGACAGAACGTTGGGAAGGCTTTTTAAAGCTGTTCTCATGATTTGAACTTGATTCTGCAAGTAATAAGGAGCCAAACAACTTTGGGAAGCAGGATCAGACAACATCATTCATTATCAAAGAAATGCACATTGAAAGCACAGTGCCCTAGCAAGTCATACTTGTTAGGATGGCAATGACATACAAAAAAGAAAGGAAACAACCTACTGATGAGGATGTGGTGGAAGGGGCACTTACCTGCTGAAGATGGGAATATCAACAAGGGCAGCCATTGTGGACAACAAGATAGAAATTTCTCATGATATTAAAGACAACTGTCATATGGCCCAGCAATGCTATTATCAGTTATACATCCAAATGTGTGAAATTAATTAATGAAGAGACAAATATAGCCTTGTATTCATTGAACTATTGTTCAGTATATCTGTGATTATGGAACTAGCCTGAAAGTCAATCAGCAGATAGGAGCCTGAAGAAAATAGAGTATTCATTCACAATTCAGCATTAAACAATACTCTTATTAAAGCTAAACAGCCTTAATAAGAAAGCAAATCCTGTCATTTATGACTTGGATAAATTTGGAAAACATATATTAATTGTTATAATCCACACATAGGAAAGAAAAATACTGAAAGACCTTAGTGTCAGAGAAGTTGGCTTTATAGATATGACTAAATGGTAGGTATCAGAGGCTCGGGAATGAGGGATCCTGGCAAAAGGGTATTTTGGTAAGAGATGAGTAGCTTTATATCTGTTGTACAATAGGTTTGCTGTAGCTACTGTGCACAAGAAAATCACTAAGAGATTTGAATGCCTTTTTTCCATGAAAATAAGTATGTAAATTAGTGTGTGCGTTATATTGTTTGACGTAGTCAGTAGTCATTGCAGACATGTAAAACATTCAGTATGTATCAATAAAACAGAGCAATTGCCTGGCAATTAGAAACAAGGACAAGAAAGCTCATGAGGACAAAGTATGATCATGTCCAAGTCTTAGAGTTCCATAACTGTGAAGCAAATGCTGGGGTGTCTTGTTCTCTTTGAGACTGGAGATTGGTGCCGCAGGTGAGAGAGGTGAACAAGGTGAGCATGTGAACAGTCTGCAGGTGACATGAACAAACATGGAGTTAGTGGTGTCAGCTGGTCACCTTCCCTCTCCTGCCACCCGGGGCACCCACTCTCCCCTGCTTACTCTGCTGAACTTTGGGCTGTGTGGCAAATTCTTCTGAGTGTCTTTCGGGACTTGTAACTCACTTGCTTTTTGATTTCTGTGGTAGCCAAATTAAGTAAATTGAGTACAGCCCGCAGAGAGCTGCTGAGCTGCAGAAGCTAAAATGTACAAGAAAGCAATTTGATTGTGCCCTGTCTCTGAAGTTTTTTCATCTGCTTCAGTGACGGTTCTTGCTATGATTTCAGATCAAAGGGTACGTATAAATTTATTTTTTCATTATTTTCGTATGTAAAAACTATGGCTGGTGATTTATGGAGACATGTCATCCAACTTGATAATAATAGGGTTTTGATCCTCTTCTTCCAGCCGTTTATTTATAAATTCCACGTACCCACTGCTCACTGATACTGATACTTCTGAAGCCAGTAATTTGCCTACGTAGGAATACTGAATCAGCCAGTAACTTGCTTTTAATTAGATTTTCCTCATTATATTCAGCTTCTGAAGGTAGCATGTTTTCTAAGCTGCACAAACTTAGGTAACTACATGGACACCGGCCAGCCAGAATCTTAATTTAGATGTAAACTAGAGCTAATATCTGTATCTGTCTCCCTCACCCATAGGGAGTTGAGGACCTAGTATGGTGCACAAAGAGTCCCGTAAGATCTTTAGAAGAAACATCTGCTGAGCAAACTGTTTTAGAAGACACTCTTTGCACTGACTGATCAGCTGGCCCCGATTTGCTAGTTACAATAGCCATTTACCTCCTGGTTCGAGATCACAAGACCAGCAAGGTGGGGGCATTGAACGTCATTTCCAAGTGATTTTCTGCTAGCTTTCCAGGTGAAAGCAGTGGAGTTAGAACGAGTAGAGAGGGGGGTGGTGCAATGGTTAAAACACAGCTAGAAGGACTGGAGAGATAGCTCAGCAGTTAAGGGTCCTTAGTGCTCTTGGAGAGGACCCAGGTTCAATTCCCAGCACATGGATCAGGGCTAGCTGTTTCAGGCCATCCAAATCCCTCTGGCTTCCCTGGGTACCTGCTCAGATATCATGCACATAAATACATAATAAAAGTAATAAATAAAATATTTTCGCACAGGTATATACATAGGTACATAAATAAACTGGTGTGTGTGTGTGTGTGTGTGTGTGTTTAAACGGAATGAAGCTAGAGGCACAAATAAAGAATAGTTAGGTTCCTGCCATTGTTTTCTCAGTAGCCTTGGGACTTAGAATAATCTTCACTCTCTAAATCTAATAGTTTCTTCATTTATAAATTGGTATAATCCACTGAATTAATTTGATTTCATTAGTGTGAAAATTTAGGTAATATGTATAAATTGACCATATCAGTGGTTCATTTTAATAACTATAATAATGTGTGTTATCATCTTTTCTGTCCACTTGAGAGGTATTCTAAAGGGCTCTCTAATTCCTGTATTTCTTGGTTGTGCGATTTTACTAAGGGATGGGGGGATTAATGTATCTAACTTTTAATAACAGTGAGTGCTATGGAAATATATGCAAATAGCAGAACATTGCAGGTAGTTGCTCATTCTTGTGACCCACTTTATTTGAATATAACATAACAGAAATAAGGGGCTCAGCATTTACCTATGCTGGTGGTTGTTTTACAGAATCCATTAAAAAGTATCTTGAAAATAATTTAAGTAACTGTTACACACACACACACACACACACACACACACACACACACACAATGTTTTTTTTTTTGGCTTGACTTCATTTTCAATTATAAAACATATCGGTAGGATCCTTTTAGGAAAGGAGCAAAGAAACACATCATTGAATATATAGCTTCAATTTCAAGTGATCTGTGAATGTGAAAATGTGGCGAGTAAGCCATCTAATTTGGAACAATATGGCAGCTGGGCCTCCATGGTACAAGTTTACAGTCAACACCAGGGTAGATCTCGGGAAGCTGATTTGGGAGGATCCCATTTTCAAGGCTTGTGTGGGATACAGAATGAAGCAAGGCCAGCGTGGGTAACTTAGTGAGAATCTTTCTCAAAATAATAAATGATGGGCCATGATAATAACACACAGGTAGGATGCTTGCTTACCATGGAAAAGCAAGTCTGTGTGTGATCTCTTCTAACAGAGGGAGAGAAAAAGACAGAGACAGAGAGATAGAGAGAGATGGACAGACAGACACGGACAGACAGAGACAGACATTTTCTGCTGTTCTTACAGGAGATAATACAAAACTAATAGACAATGTCATCTCCTATAAGTAATTGCTATAAGGCAACAAAATATATTTTCTGGGCTCTTCAAAAATAAGTTTATTATTCACTTTCTGATATGTATACTTAAGTTTACACATGTTTATGTTTTATAATGGACTATATATGCAATAGCATCTATATCTGATATATATTATAAACACCATTATGCAGTTTTAAAACAATTCAGTTCCATAACTTGTTTTTATTATTGGATAAGTAGACTTAGCTTCAGTCTGAATTTATTCAGATCTATCCAGTCTTAAGAACTGATACTGATAAATCTACTATATACATGTAGTATGTTAGCTTGATCATTTTCCTACTCTTATGTCCCACAGATGCTGTAGGATCCTTAAAGAATACGATTAGGGCCATAGACACCTTCAAAGGAACATTTTGAGTCTTCAGTATTTACATATACTTTCAAAGAAATCCTGGAACCCCTGATATTGATTTTAGACTCCCAATCTCACCTGTGGTCAGTGGAAATTCATAGTTCCTAAACTTTGCGGTTCTTGTTTTATATGCAATCACATCTAACATCTATGGTAAATTTTGAAACACAGAGTTTTGATGTCAGTTTGAAATTTAATGATCAGTTTTAAATATCCTGCTTTCAAAATTTTTAGCAAACACAATTTGATAAAATAAGGTTTCTGTCGCTTGTAGGGGTTTCTTTGCTCTGTCTATGGTTGACATAAAATAAGATTTTCATGCTCATCAAAAAAAGTGAATTAATGAGTGTGTTTCAAATAAATTGTACAAATCATCACGGGCCCTGTTATGCTAGGATGCTACTTTGAAATTTATTTTAGAGTGCAATGTAATTGAAGATGTTATAATGAACAATGGCTTAAATTTCTTTGAAAGTCTAATAACGAATCATAGTTAATATTTATGGAGCACTGAATGTGATAGGCAGCTGTATCAAATTCTTTTCGTGCATTTCCTTATCTGGTCCCGAAATCATTACCAAAAGGCAGGTGATTTTGTCTACCTCCTTGAACAGTTATTGAAAGTGAATTTTATAGAGATTAAATGATTGCCCAAAGTCACAGATGGAGAACTCTTGGGAGTCATGAAATATGTCTATCACTTCTCTATCTGTGCCCTACCCTGTGCCATTCTGTAGGTAAGCATCTTCAGATGGAAATGATTTCTCCTCCCCCCTCTCCCCTTTCTCCCTCCTTTCCTCTTCCCCTTCCTTCCTTCCTTCCTTCCTTCCTTCCTTCCTTCCTTCCTTCCTTCTTTTCTCCTTCCTTTTCTCCTTCCTTCCTTCCTTCCTTCCTTCTTTCCTTCCTTCTCTCCTCCTTCCTTCTTTCCTCCTTCCTTCCTTCCTTCCTTCCTTCTTTCTTTCCTTCCTTCCTTCCTTCTTTCCTCCTTCCTTTTCTCCTTCCTTCCTTCCTTCCTTCCTTCCTTTCCTTCTCTTTTCAGTCATTCTTCCTTTCTTTTGATCTGTCCTTTGGGTAGCGGCTTTTATATAACATTGACTTTGCAGAGTAAAATAAACACATAACATTGTAAGTAAGGAAAAAAAATGCTCTAACCCTCAGTTCTCCTCTTACCCAAAAGCGTATAGAAGGATGCAGAAGATAACCACCTTTTTTGAAAGGCATCAGTTTCCAAACTCCCCTGGCAGAGGCTGCTGCTGGGAAATGAAGTAAGGAGTGGTTCTCAGTGCAAAGAGAGAAGTAGGAGACACGGAGAATGGGCATGTCTCATTTTTGTGGGCCTTAGAATCTGCAAATGCAAATGACGATGCCATTTTAAATCCAACTACAGTTCCCAGGTTCTCACATCTACTAGCTATTCTTTCATTTCTTTTTTTCCCCCCTATGTGTCTGTTTTTCTACAGCTTCTGATAATTGCTTCTAATTTCCATATTTCTTCAGGCCACTCTCAAGTATGTCTTGGGAATACCAAGCTAGTTTCTGGCTTCTTGCTTCCTTTTCTTTCATATCCCCCATCTCCTTTTATTTCCCTTGCCCCAGTGTGGCCTTTTTGTTCTTATTTCTCTATAAAAATCCTGTATATTCTTCTAAATCAGCTTATGGCTGGTGAGGTCAGCCCATTTGGAAGAAATATCTCTACAGACTCTGAGACATTAAGAGTGAAAGCTTTATTTCTGTCAGCATCTTTCTTAGGAGCTCATAGAATACATTTAAATTCTAACTCTGTTCAGTTCATTGCTCTCTCATTTCATATGTGATAGGCTTTTCCCTAAAAAGATCATAACGTCTTAAATTTTAGTTCCCATATAGAACCTATACATACAAACTTACTTGAATAGTATGTTTGGCTATTTTCCTTTGCCCGCCCTGAATGTATGTAAGTGTGTATAGGGCAAGCAAAGAGCCATACAAACAAGTATACAATTGGCTTGGCATGTTTGGATATGAACAACTCATTTCTGGTTCTTTCTTGAGTTATATCAAATCTTCTTTGTCTGTAAGGAGAGAGAGGAGAAAAGGAGGTTCTAGGAAAGCAGTATTTCAGGCTCCTCATCTAGAAGAGCTTTTAAGTCCCCTTTCCCCCCAAAGGATTTACTTACACAACATATCCATCTCTTTAGAAAACAAACTTAGATTCCCCCTTGAAGAAAGCAAGATGGGAAACCTTAGGAATAATGTGTGATTCTCTTCACAAAGAAAGCCAATTTGACTCACTTCAGAAGTCATTCATTCAAGCAATTTATTTAACAGAATTTACTAATCTTTTACTGTGAGTAGCATCCTTCTGACCAACTACAGTTTTAAGTGAAGAAAAAAGAGAAACGTCTCTGATGAATTTACACTGCAGTCCCACAGTGCCCATAGCAGCATGGAGGGGGGATGGCTGATTAGGGCTACTAGTCAGCTGAGACATACATGCAGAAAAGTTGGGTATGAGATAGTATCAAATGTGTAGTATTTTTTTATTTTAAATCTTTTATTCATTTTACATAACAACCACAGATCTTCCTCCTTCCCCTTCTTCCTCCCCTCCTCCCACTCCTCCCTCCCACTTCAACCTGGCCCCCATCCACACCTCAGTAAAGGTAAGACCTCCCATGGGGAGTTAACAAAGCCTAGCACACATCAAGTTGAGGCAGGACCAAACCCTCTCCCCCTTCACCAAAGCTGAGCAAGGAATCCCACCATAGGGAATCCCAAAAGCTATGAGCAAGGGAAAACTAAAGGGTCCTATGAAGGATAAATAAGCTTTTGGGTTCTTCCTAGTGGAACAGAATGTCTCTGGCATACACGGGGCAGACTGTGTAGCCTGACTGATGGCTGTAGAGCCCTCTGTCTCCAGGTATCATATAATGTGGTGCTAATGGAAGAGGAAATTTCCAAGAAACTCTTTGTGGCTAAGGCTACAGAACAAACAAATGATGTGGGAGTTCCCTCTGTGTGCTGTGATTACCATTAATGAATAAAGAAACTGCTTTGGACCTATAGGAGGGCAGAACTTAGCTAGGCAGGGAAAACTAAGCTTAATGCTGGGAGAAAGAAGGGCAGAGTCACAGAGAAGCCATGGAGCTGCCAGAGACAGATGCTGGGAACTTTAGCTGGCAAGCCACTGTCATTTGACGATACACAAATTAATAGAAATGGGTTAAATTAATATGTAAAAGATTAGTCAATAAGAAGCTAGAGCTAATGGGCCAAGCGGTGATTTAATTAATACAGTTTCTGTGTGATTATTCTGGGTCTAAACTAGCCAGGTGGCTGGGAACCTACAAGCAGTCTCCCTTCTCCAACAGAAATTCAGATTTACTGCTTCAGTGGCAGAACCTGGCCTTATTTTCCTATCAGAAGAAGGCTTTTATTTCCTAATGTCATAATTTGTCTAAATCTTTGAAACCTTTTTGTTGATTTAGGCGGATTTCTCTACAAATGCTCATTCATTTAGCTTAAGTTACTGGAGGTTAAGTTAGAATGTAGATTTCTTCTTTTATTCCTTTTTACTTGTAGGGAAAAAACTCCAGGAAACAAAACACATTTCCCCTATAACCCTTAAGGTATTGAAAGTAGTCACGAGGAAAATAAGCTCCTTCACTGCCCCTCTTTCCTGTCAATCATTACATTTTTCTCATTTCTAGTCTCTTACTTTGTTCTCCTCCCATATCTTTCACCTGTTAGGTCTTTCTTTTATGAATAAACCATACATTCATGTACCTTGCAAATTAAGGAGCACAGATCAAAGGGTATGAATCAAAGCAGTTGATTCAAGCTTGCCATGGCTTTTCTCTTTCAAAGAACTGGTAACTTATATGTAGAACTTGCTGCACTTTTGCGAGTGCTGGGCTCCTTGTAACAAAGGCAAATGACACTTAGGCTAGGGGATGGGTAGCTCTTACAGGTGCCCATTGACTTGCCCCACTAGCCTTTCACTGAAATGAGGAGATTTGCTTTGTGAGGTCAAACTCTCAACGTTGCAGATGAAATTATTTTAGTTTCGTTTCCAGTTCTGTGACAAAAATATTAGGAAAGGGGGTTTATTTTAGCTCACAGTTCCTGGTTACAGTTCATCATTGTGGCAACATCACAGCAATGGGAGCTCAAGATGGTTGTCACATTACATCCAAGAAGCTACGTGGAAGGAATGCATACTCATGCTCAGCTTTTTTCCGAGTCTCAGACAGTATGGGATTCCTTGTCTAGGGAATGATGTCACCCAAAGTGGGTAGATCTTCCCACCACAATGAATGCAATCAGGATAATTGTCCACAGATATGACCAGGAATCAACCTGATCTAGACAATCCCTCATTGAGGTGCTATCCCTCTTCTCAGGTGACTCTATAATGTGTCAAGTTGAGAATTAGAGCTAACCATCAAAGAAGTCAAAGAAAATATCTGTTCAGTCACACCATAGTGGAAGTACACACAGTCCAATTTCATTCTTATGATTGAAATGTAATACTACATTTTTTATGTGGTATTCTACTGTGGAGGTAAAATAATCTACTCTTAGTACTTCAAGCTCAAAGGTATTTTGCTGTTGTTAACCAGTCACATCTTGAAGATTTCTACTTACTCAAAATATGAATGAATGTTTTGAGCTGAGGAGTGAAAATGACATTTTGGTATGGCATATCAATTAAGTAGATCAGGTAAGTTTGTGTCCAGATGCTAACTCACCCATTTATAACTTTGAACAAACCATTTAAACGTTTAGATTTAATGTTCTCCATTATAAAATAGATGAGAACATAGGAACTTTAAAAATCACCTCAACTTCCAAAAGAACTGGGAGGATTACATGGATGAGGCATACAGATTGCTAGGTGTAGCTTCTGACATATATTAAACACAGCAATTTCTACTTTTTAGAAGTAGTGGTGTAATTGGCATTATAAAATATCATCTGTAACTGTCTCAGCAATACCAATAAAACTATGCTATAGCTAGTTTTGTGAAATGTATCAATTTTATGAATTGTGAGATAATGAAATTTGTATCATTTGCATCACTGTATTGTCAAGCTTAAAATGCTGATGCCAGCACATCCGTACAAGAGGAAGAAAGGCATGCCAAGTGTCCAGCCAGTTATGGATAGAGCTGGAGAGGTAGAGACTTAAAATGAAGGAAACAGGCTGCTGTCCTACCTGCAGTTCTGGCCAGTGCTAAAGATATGGGGACATTGGCAGCTAAGGCAGAGGTGGGGTAGTTTCTACCTCCACAGAGGACCAAAGTTTCCTTCTCCCTGGTGTTCCTACACAATGCTATCTTAGGGGATGTGGAAACAGAATTTCTGACTCTTTGTTGAAGGCTCTAATCTTGTAGGGCAGATTTAACAGGGAGAAGTACAATACAAATCACTATGGACATCAGAGTTATTGAATCTGTCTGGTGCCAGAGACTGTTGTCAGAGTCTGGGCAGACAGAGATAAATAAGATGTAACTGAGCTATGCTTTATCTTTCCAAATCCTTGCAGCACAGTGAATATTATAATAAGTGGCGGAGAAGGGACTGGTTAAAGAGGGCCTGATTTTGGAGATGGACCTTGAATAAATAAGAGTTTACCTGGTAGAGAAGGAGGTAAAAAATGTTTGGTTATTAACTCTTCAAGTCACTCACAATTCAATGTATTCTCTTTGTCTTGGAATCTGGGAAAGATACTCTTTCCCCATCACTTTAGTTAAGCTCAGAATCACCTAGACTGTCATTAAAAAACACAGTTTTAAATCTCTACCTGAATCCCATTAAGCAGGAAACACCCTGCAAACCCATTACTGGCTGGCCACTTGAGATGCCTTTCTTCCTCTTGTACGAATGTGCTGGCATCAGCATTTTAAGCTTCACAATTCAGTGGTCCACTCCAACCTACTGATATAGCATCCATAGATGTTGTCACAGGTGTTGAACTTTATAGTAAGCGGAGATCTAGAGGTTGTGAGAGGGTTAGCAATTCTTCCATTTTGAATCTTCTGGGTATGGCGTGGGAAATTCTCCTAACACGGGCACATTAATATGAAAGGAATAGCTCCCAAGGATTACCCAAAACTATGACTTAGTATGCTTGCACTTGGTAACTTCACTCTCCCAACACATAAACAACATAGAAACATATCCAATTTTAATTGGTACTTGGAAATTGTTGACATTTGGAGACTTTTGGGAATCTATGCCTTCCACGCAGATGGCCTATATGTCCCTACTTTCAAGTTGTCCTAACAAAATATCATAACCTACAAGGCCCATAAACCACCAAACATGGTTCCTCCTAGTTCTAGAGGTTCAGCCTCTAAGACCACAGTGTCCAGCAGATTTGGCAAGTGTGTGAGGACCTGCATTGTGATTGGTAGATGATATTCTGGTGGAAACCTTAGAGGGTAAAAATAGCTAATGAGTTCCCTTGGGTCTCATTTTTTTTTTAATGATTTTAATTCTATTCCTGTGAACTCCTCTCCCAAAGGTCTCACATCTCAATTCTATCACTTGAAAATTCAGATTTCAAGATGAAAATTTGGGCACAGAATAAGTGTTCAGACAAAGACAGCCTATCCTCTGCAGTTTCCCGAGGGTTCATCTGTAGACCCACACTTTGGATTGCTGTCTGGTTGCCCAGTCCAGTTCCCTAGCAGGAAACCAGGGCTCAGGTTCAAAGTGTGGCCACTTCAGCATTTCAGAAACGAGCAGAGGCTGAGGCAGTCCTGCATTGTAAAAACTCGCTGGATTGAAAAACCACAGCCCAGGTGTCTAAGATGCCCTAGCTCTGCAGGACTGCTTTTAAATGGAACACCTTCCCGGAGTGTTTCTCACAGTTTGGGTTACACGCTCTTTTCATTTACAGACACCTCAGTGTTTTCCTCAGAATCATTTCCTCTCAGCACCTGGCAGAGGGTGGCTCGAAGAGGCAGACGCTTTTCAATCGAACCAGATTGTCTTAAGCAGGTCCTCATTAGCCTACTTTTGTGAGGAGAGTAGTCATGTCTTTCAGGAATTAAGAGCATAGACAGGGTGAAAGGGGGAACTTTGAAGGTTTTTTATTTTACTGTGCTTGCTGTTCATCAACTTCCAGCTTGCTTCTTTCTATGATAATTGTTATATCTATTGTTTTTCCCCTTGTGCGAGATTTTCATGCTTCTTAGTATAGAATGGTGAACTCAAATGGGGGGCAGTATTGCCAGGGTGTGTGTGTGTGTCCAGGGATGTGTTCTATTAACATCTAATGAGCAAGGCTGATGATGCTGCTGGACTTGCCACAGTGCAGATGACATCTCTTTATGACAAAATATCATTTGGCCCAAAATGTTAATAGTGCCAAGGTTGATAAACCCTGCTTTACAACAAATTTTTATTTTATATGTATTGATGTTTTGCATGCCTGTATGTGCATGAGAGGGTGTCAGACCCCTTGGAGCTGTAGGAACAGACAGTTGTGATCTGCCGTGTGGATACTTGGGAATTGAACCCAGGTCCTCTGGAAGAGCAGTCAATGCTCATAACCACCAAGCAATCTCTCTATTCCCCAAAAAACAGGTTTGAAACAGGTACTTTTATAATGGAGTCAAGGAATCTATGAATGGATTATCAGGACTTTGTGAACTTCTCTGAAATTTTGTGTAAAAATTTGTCTGTATGCGCCTTGTCTAGTAGGAAAGTGTTAGGATTTTCCTCCTATTGACAAATTCTTAAATAGAAAACCACACAATTTCTCTCTGACACATGCTATGCTAAGGAAATTCTTCACACTATTTTGTGCTATAAACTGTCTTTGGCCTTCATCAGGATGTGTTTAACGCTTTTCTATAAATGTACATAGAGGAGTAGGAGAATTCTCTATCCTCTAATAGTTGGGACAGGCAAGCCTTAATTAGTAATAACATAACTATCAATATCAAATGGTCCTCATTGTCATGATCAACTGCCAAGATTACCACTTTGATAAGTTGAGTCCTTTTCAATCTTTCCATACTTTTAGACAGTCCTCACTGCTAAGGCAGAAATTGTGCATTTTCTTTTAAAGAAATGCTTGAAAATCTCACAAATGTATATATAGAATCCCTTTGTGGCTGACTACCACCTCAGGCTATGTAATCTATTGGGATAGAAGAAATAAGGATGGTCCTGATGGTACAACAAGTGCCACAAGTATATTAAATATTTTCTCAAGATATCCCTATGTGCTAAAAACAGATAACATTTAGGAATCTTATTATGGATACAAAACACTTGCTAAATTAGGGCATGTACTCAAATCTGTGGCCTACATAGGTTAAAAACCCTGTAAAAATCAAACTTCATAAATTTTGGTCTCAAGACAGGCACATTTTATAATTTGCTCTATTGTTATGAGGCTGGTATTATTTTTTGGCCTTTGCATCAGATTAAGTCATTAAGATCCATTAAAAGAATCCTGTAAAATTAAGGCATTAAAATTAGTTTTCTCTAAAGCCTATTCCAAAGTAGAAATCTATGTAGGTTCATTCATTCATTTACATGTTTCGTTTTAACTTATTTTTTTTCCTTTTTATTGTTTTTTACTTTTTTAATTAAGATTTTTTAATGCAATCTTTTTTCATTTTACATAGCTATCCCCGTTCCCACTCTTTCCCTTCCTCTTGCCCCACCCATCTCCCCCCAACCCCTATCCACTCCTCAGAAAGAGTAAGGCTTCCCATGGGGAGTTAACAAAGTCTGATACTTCACTTAGAAGCAAGATCAAGGCCCTTCCCCCTTATCTAGGTTGAGCAAGGTATCCCTCCAAGGAGTGTATGCTCCAAGATGCCAAGTCAAGCGCTAGGGATAAATCCTAATTCCACTGCCAGTGGTCCCACAGACCTCACACACTTTAGAAATCAGTGTGGCAATTTCTTAGAAAAGTGGACATCAATCTACCACAAGACTCAGCACTATCACTCTTGGGCATATACACAAAGGATATACACTCATACCACAAGGACATTTGCTTAACTGTGTTCACAGAAGCATTATTCACAGTAGCCAGGGGCTGGAAACAACCTAGGTGTCCCTCAACCAAAGAATGGATAAGAAAAATGTCGTGCATGTACAGAATGGAGTATTACTCAGCAGGAAAAAATCAATGCCATCATGAAATTTGCATGCAACTGGATAGAACTAGAAAAAAAAAACATCCTGAGTGAGATAACCCAGACCCAGATAGACAAAAATGGTATGTACTCACTCATAAGTGGATAATAGATGTAAAACAAAGAATAGCCAGCCTATAGTCCAGATCCCAGAGAAGTTAGATAACAAGGAGAACCTTAAGGGATACATACATGGATCCTCGTTGAAAGGGGAAACAGACAAGATCTCCTGAAAAAAAATGGGAATATGGGGGTGGAGGAGGAGGGGGAGGGAAGAATGGGAGGGAGGAGAACATGTGGGAATGGGATGCTCAAGAAGGGGTAGGACAGAGAGGGAGAGCAAGGAAAGAGATATCTTGATTGAGAAAGGCATCAAAGGGCTAGTGAGAGACATGACACTAGATGATGAAGACAAGGAAAGAAAATTATGCTGGTTTGCTATGTAAATTATAATTCAGTAGTGAATGTCTGTGGAAAGATGCGATTCCAACAGGACGGGCCTGGTTCATCTGTTAATGGCAAACTTCCTTTAAACAAGAAATCACATTTTCCTCTTCAGTATCTTAAACGATGGTAAAAAAAAAAAAAAAAGGTCACCAGGGGCAAGGGCTTTGTTGCTGGTTCTGGTTGGAATACCAGCTCTAAGTTTTACTCCACCATCTTGGACAAGAGAGGTAACTCTCTTAAGACTCAGTTTCCTTGTATTTGAGTTGGGAATTATAATATAGATGTCGCTAACTATTTTAAAGGATTACACAACAGGATTGACTAAACCGATGCATGGCAGTACTTGGATGTCAGTACTGAGGAAAAGTTAGCTCTGGAGTTGTTGGATGTGAGCATGCCAAGAGAAAGTGCATAGCTGTGAGAGATCAAATCCAAGCTCAAATACAATCCCTGACAACTAAGGGAAAGTGAATCCACCAATCCCAACCTCGCCTTCTTATCTGTTAAGTAATACTAATTAGACACACGACACAGTTGTCATAGTTCAAGAACGTGAGATGTGTCAAGTGATTGGGACAAGAATAGATGTTTGAGAAGTATTTTCTTCTTTCTTAAATCTTTTCCGTTGTCTAAGTTTTCATTGATTCTTTACTGAAGCATCTCTAGAACTACAATTCACCACTTAAGTTGTCCATTTTTAAACATTTAATGCATGCTAACCTGAACCTGAAACTCAAGGTCAGTCTTCACAGTGGCTAATTGGAGATATCAGTGATAATGGGACTGACATACCCCATCAATATATCTTTGCACAAGAACACTAGCAGCGGTGCTCACATCTTCCTTCGCCTTGCTTCTTCCTGCTCATTTGTGACAGGCTGTCTGCTATACACTGATGCTTAGTAAGTTGCAGTGAACTCTGCTCCAGGAATATCAGAGTCAAACAGGAAAGGACAAGCTTTCAGAGGCCGGTTGCCTCTGGAAAGGGTGTGTGTACCAGGGCAGGAGGGCATGTTGCTGAGCTGCCTAGTTTCATTGAAATCTCATCTCATCTGTGCTTGTCAGGATCTATGTGCCCAGTAGGACACTTCTCAGAAATCAGCAATAAGTGCTGGAGAGCTGCTTTCCTGGTCTTCATCTCCCGACTTCTACCTCTTTGAAGCCCTTTCTTGCCAAACATTCTTTGTGACTATGTGCACTGTAAAGACAATGCCATTTAATGCTTTCAGATTTTGCAGAGTAGCCAAGGTATTTATAATGCAGTTTGATAGACTTTAGTCAGAAGGGTGATGAAACAATCAATTCCACGTGATTCAGATTTTTGTGAAATTTATTTCCGCACTTAAAGATATATTTGAAGAGCTAGGAAAGGTAAGTTGCATCCTTAAATCTTTAGCTCTCAGGTATTTGACTTCTTATGGTCATTTTTGGAACCGAAATTATGTTCTAAATTTCAAGCAATGAAGTCATGGTCCAAAGCCAGGTTCATGCCCTTCCCTGATTCTGAATCCAGTCTTCTTGTATCGAATGATTGTGTGAAGGTAAGTCTGCCATTACTGCCAAACTTCAGCACCTGCAATTCTTGACTCTAAGCCAGGGCTGGTGGTTTTTTCTTTTTTTCAAAACGACACACTAGAAAGGAGGATTAGCAAAGCAATTTTTGCTTTTCACTTTTGATTTTCTCTCTGCCCTAGTGGGTGTGCCCGGATGAAATTGAGAACTGGTGGGCAATGCTGAACACGTGTTGGTTGTAGTCTGTTGCCTTCCAGAAAGTCAAATGGAACAATAAGCATGACTCTACAGGCGACCACATGGAAGAAATTCAATGGCAGTATTACCGCAGTCTGCTCTGAAAAGTAGAGTGTGGCTTATTAATATGTAACTATACAGCCATTGCATATTTAGGATCTATAGAATACATAATTAGAACCACAGTGACTATAATTTATTGTCATCAGGCACAGTGAAGACTCTTCAGATAACCATGTACTGTAATTATGTAGTAATTGCTATTCTTTGAGTAAAAGTAGTTACCAATAAAGTGAAAGCTGGCAAGTAATTGCTTTATAATTATTTTGGGAAAGGAATTGTTGCAAGTTAAAGACTGGAGATAAACAGACGAATATTTCATCCGATAGACAGGGCTCCTTGGCTACAGAGAGCTCCACAGACACAGCTGGACAAGTCCATGCCTCTTGCCTTTCTTTTGTTATTTGAAGCAGTTTGGGCAGTAGTTCAAAGCATACAAATTGAATCCTGCTTAGGACCCTTGGAGGAGGAATCAACAGTGATGCTTTCAAGGTGGGCCCCAGCTAAATCAGAACAGAGCAAAGCCTCATTCCATGTTTTAAAAAATCTCCTCCAGTTATTCCTTTGATGATAAAGCTGTTATTTCCACAAACCTAGCAGCGAGCTGATCAATCCTACAAGCGTTTCTATTTGTGATTTTTAATAATTATCCTGACAGCTCTTCTTATGCTTCATGCTCCTTGTGAGATATTCCTTCTAATAAGTATTGTAGAGGTTTCCCTGGGAGATTCTTTGATTTGCTATAGCTCCTAATTTATTTGGTATCAGATGGAGAGGATTAGAGATAGAGAATTCATGGGGAAAAAAAAAAACAGGTCTAAATTGTCTTAAGTTCTATAGATGTACAACTGATTTACTTATTATTATTTATTTTACCACTAATGCTAATTAGATCAACAGGGAGATTGTTTTGTTACTATTTTTCTTAAGTTGGTTAAAAAAAAAAACCCACAGATGTAAATTAATTTAGCTCATGTAGGATGAGCATTTCCTCCTTTTCATTTCCTAGTCTCATTTGAAAACCTAGTAACATAATTGCATGGATCCTGAGGAACAAAACCAACAGGAATCAATACACTTATTAGCTTGAGGTTACTTTACCCTGTTATTTTTTTAAAAAATTTTGTGTTGCTGGGAGGTGTGAAGAGCAATTAAACAGGATGCCAGAGTTTCTGAGGATACAAATAAATGTGTTTATGTGTATAAGTTAACAATTAGTGGACAGCCCACTAACAGATTGGAGTAAGTGGAGGACTATTGTTTATTTATTTATTAATGTGAACATATCTAGAGATACTCCATTGAAACCATTTTCAGGCTTCTGGTCAAGGGAGAAAAAGAAAAAGAAAGGTGTGAATATTATTCTGCTATTGAAAACATTGATCTATAAATCTTTCAAGAGTTTTCTTTGTTTTGTCTTTATATGTATTTGACGTACTTGGAGTGTACACAAAAACCCATGTACTTATCTGCATAGGTGGGAAGGGTAATTAATGATAGTGATGGGTGCTTTGTAACAATTTATCATCATTGTTACTGTTTTAGTTATTTAAAACTGGTGTATGACAGACACTGTTAATCCCTCCACTCTCCAGTAGCCTGTCAAAGATTTGCACGCCAGAAATCACTTATGTGTGGAAGACTCAACCCCAGAATCTCAAAGAGCTGCCAATCCAAGGAGGGCTATTGTTTGTGCCAGGAAAACCTTAAGCAAATCTCTAGACTTATACAGAACTTGCGCTTCGGAGATATTTCCATACGTTTTGGTGAAATTTCTAGGGTGACAAGTTGGAAATTCCAATACCTGGCATAAAATCAAGCTCAGACTCTTGGTGGCTCCAGTTTTGGAGGGGTCTATGCTTCTGCATGTTCCTGGGCCTGTGATACCGTCTAAAGAGACTTGGGAGGGGTCTCCTGACTATAGTTGTGAGGTTTGCTCTTGGAACAAGAAGGGTGAGTCATATCCCAGGTGACTAAGGACTGGACTCGTAATCTGGCTGCAAAGGTGAGAGCCACATCTAAGAACAATCAGAGCAAAAGTCTTGCCTAGTGTATCACTCTGGTGAGTGATAGTGTTTAGAACCAGTCGACTCCTCACTAGAAAGACCTGGAGTTTCTCATGTACTTTGAGAGGGTGGGTTCTGAAAGCTCTGGCTGTTTTGAGAGGGATGCTGAGAAAACCGCTTTGGCAATGCCCACACAGCTGCTGGTCTTCGCAAGAATTACTTTTTACCCCATACATTGTATGTACTCCTAAGCCCATTGTTGTGTTCATCATGTGGTCTTGTCCCTCTGATCAAAACTTATCAGATAAGAGAAGGGTGGGTCATGCCAATTCTCTTCCTTGGGATTTAGAGCACTGATCACATTAACCATCTGAATTTTAGGCAGAAAAAGCCTGGATTTGGGTGAAGGGTAAGTGTTTTGGCTTGGGGAAAAAGGCTGGTATACCAAGAGGGAAGCAGATACCTTGATGGGTGGCTACATGTTATATAAATAAAAACTTCTGTTTTTATATAAAAACAAATAACTTTAGCTACAAAGTTCTATAAATGAGAATATGTTATTATTTACTTCATTGTTTCTTTAGCATTAAGTCTCAAAATATATTCTTCTTTTTTGTTGTTTGTCTGGGGGTGTGTTAAGTGTATTCCTCCCTGCTTTAGAAGATATTTTATTTATTTTATTATATATGTCTATTATATATTTCTTTACTGGTCACTTTTATTTGACAGTATCATTCATGTAAATAATGAATTTTGGCTACTGTCTGCTCTCCCCTCTTTCATTTCTCTTCCATTCCTGTCAACCCCAGAACACCTTTGGGAAGTATGAAAGCCAGCCCAGCAGGGAGGAAGCTTCCACCTTCCCTTCAGCCTGGTTTGTCTACATCATGCATACATGATATGTGGTGTCTCCAGCGAGAGGGTTCCACCATCTAGTTTCAATGGCCAACTGAATGTCAAAATGGTATTTTTTGGTGGTGGTGGTGGGGTATTCTGGGACCTCCATGACCCAATTTAAAAGGTTTTATCCCACTTCTGGTTTAAGTGTTTTGTTTAATAACTCATGGTTTCTGACCAAAGATTTTCCTAGACTTAAAGAATATCTTTTAAAGTTTTAACAAACCTTTTTTAAAAATTTGGTTATAAAACAGTACACTTCCACATGGCTTTTTAATATCCCGTCTTTTATTTATCCCTTCCCTACTGTCCCCTCATCTCCCTAATCCTCTGACCCTTGCCTGCTAATAGCTGTCTAATCCAGTATCCTGCCTTTCTTCTTTGATGTAGCTTACATTCTACTGTTTCCTTCCCACAGGACATACCCCCCCCCCCAAAAAAAGCCTCTATTTAGATTTCTAGTTTCTACAGGAAAGCTAAATTGAGGCCACAAAATTAGAAATTCAAAGCGAGGATCTGCATGGGAGAACATGTGGCTTTTGTTTGTCTGTGCCCGGCTCACTTCACTCACTATAGTTTTATTCTAGTTTCATCTGTTTCCCTGCGAATCTCAGTTGTTTATGGCTGAATAAAATTCCATTGTGTATGTGTGCCACATTTTTATTATCCATTCGTGAGCTAAGTTTTGGTCTAGGCCGATTCCACTTTCTGCATTGTGAAAGGGCCCGCAATGAAGGTGGATGAAGAAATGTCTTTGTGGTAGAATATAGAGTGAGGCCTTTGGGTTTATTTCTAGGAGAGGAATAGCTAGGTCATATTGTAAGTAGTTATATTCTTATTACGTTTTGAGGCATTTCTACACTGATTTCCATAGTGTCTGGACCAGTTCGTACTCCTAGCAATAGTGAACAAATATTTCTCTTCCTACATGGCCTTGTCAACAGTGGCTGTCATTTGATTTATTGATGATAGCCATTCTGACTGGAGTCAAACTGGAATCTTAATGTAGTTTTAATTTGTATTTTCTTGATGGCTTTTTGAACACTTTCTCCTATATTTATTCGTCATTAATACTTTCTTGAGAATTCTCTGTTAAAATCTATAGCTCATTTTGTCTGTGTTATTTTACATTTTATTCTGTTGTTTTTTATCTGTTTATTTTTTAAAAAAAATAATCTTTTCTCATTTTACATACCAATTCCAGTTCCCACTCTCTCCTCTCCTGCTGCTCTCTCCACCTTCCCTGCATGCCTCAGACACTCTTCAGTGAAAGTAAGGCTTCCCATGGAGTCAACAAAATCTAGCACATTGCTTTTGATGCAGGACCAAGCCCTCTCCAGTATATAAAGACAATGGGTTCCAAAAAGCCAATACAAGCTGTAGGGATAAATCCCGATCTCACTGCCAGTGGCCCCACAGTCTGCTGCAGTCCTACAACTGTCACCCACATTCAGGGGACCTAGTGTGGTCCTATGCTGGTTCCCCTGCTGTCAGGCTGGAGTCAGTGAGCTCCCTTTAGCTCAGGGAAGCTGTTTCAGTGGGTGTCCCCATCATGGTCTTCACCCCTTTGCACATACTATCGCTCTTCCCTTTCTTCCACTGAACTCTGGGACCTCATCCCAGTGCTCCACTGTGGCTCTCTGCATCAGCTCTCATCCACTGTTAGATGAAGGTTCTAGGATGACATTTAAGATAGTCATCAATCTGACTATAGGGCAAGGTCTGTTGTTGTTTTGAAGTTTCTTTATGTATTCTAAATATTAATCCTCTCTTAGATTTACAGCTGACAAATATCCCCCACCCCTATTTCTTACCTCTTCACTACTGGGCATTTCCTTTGCTGTATAAAAACTTTTTATAAGGTCCCATTTGTCAGTTGTTGTGGTCCACACTGGGAGGACATACTGAAAAGAAGGAGACAAGAGAATCATGAGTGCCTTTTGCTTTTTGCTCATAGGGAATTTACACTAGAACAAAGAGCCATATGCAAAAAACACAGCTTTCTGCAATGAACACTGCTCATGTCTCACTCTCAGAAGGACTGAGCCCCAAAGTAACCTTGTATGACATCAGTGGGTCACAGTTCATAGCCTTCCTTGTCAAAAATCCCATCAATAAAGTAATGTTTACCTTTTGACACACCCTGACATATTTTTCAAATGCTGACATACTAAATATTATCTATGAGTTTTACCATCTGCAGAGGCAGGTAAAAATGTACCTTACCCTATTCAGGAGCTTACTTCCAACTCAGATTTAAAGATACAAGTAAGACATTATAAAAAGTCTTAGCATCACTATGTATACTGGTGAGTTACAGCAAATAATATACATTCCTATAGCACGGGTCTGTGGATAATAATGAACAGGTTAGGTTTGTTTGTATGTGATAGGCAAAATATTGTTTTTATATAACCTTTGTACCTAGTGATAATACTTATAAATAAGTCATCTTATATTAAATTTATCAATCTTATATTAAATTTATCAATCAGTTGACTTTAAAATAGGAAAAAAATTATCTAGGTAGACTGTATGCATTAACACAAGCAATTAAAAACAAAAGGAATACCGGGCAGTGATAGCATATACCTTTAAACTCCTAGGAGAGTTTAGCTAGATCTCTGTGAGTTTGATGTCAACATGGTCAACAGAGCTAGTTCCAGGACAGCCAGGTTTATTACACGGAGATTCTCTCCCCCACCCCCCCCAAAAAAAATAGAAAAAAAATTAACCAAAAAGGCAGAAAGGAAGGGAACTATACTAGAGATTGGAAAGGTGAGGGTTCAACTTGGCGTTGTTGGTTTAGATGAGGATTAGTAGAAAATAAATTTGTGTCCCCGAAGAAACAGAGAGAGGATACCTCTAGCAGGCAGCTACAAGGATAAATCCACCATCTGTTTCAATGAACTTGAAAACATTCTATCCCAGAATCTTGAGAGAATAGCTCAGTCCAGCCAACACTTTAATTTGACTTTGTGAGATCAAGTAAAGAACCCAGCTGTGCGTGGACTTAGGACCCGTGCATAGGAAATGCTTGTCTGAATTGCTAAGCCCCGTAATTAGCTATAGGACAGATATCGACCTAACACACATGTGTCCTGGGCATGGTACCCAGTCTTACATTCATTCTAATCATGATCATCCTGCCATCTCAAGAAGCAGGACTGCTTGCCTTTCTGGTACAAAGGAGGAGCATGAGGCCCATAGAGGTTAAAACTCTGTAATGAAAATAAAGTTTAGTGACTGGCAAATCCACGACTTCAACCTGTCATGGAAGTGGGGGTCCCAAGTCAGTGTGGTTTGCCAAATAAGATTTCAAACTCTGGCTAATTGGAAATGGGACCCTGCTTCATTCTGGTAATGAAAGGGAATTACTTGAAACATTCTCTGAGATAACTCATCTTATCCCGTGTCTGCTTGCTTTATCCTAGACTGTAAGGAGTCAGACAGCAGCTCTATACCTACACAGAGGGGCTGTGCTGCCCCACAGGCCAGTTTAGCCTTCGTCAGCCTGTGGTGGAAGGCGGGGCTCATGTGGAGTCGGGCTCACTCCTGCTTGGCAACCTGAACTCAGCGTCATTGTCCAGGCTCTGAAGCATGAAATGGGGTTTTGCGCTGAAGCCTGGGAGACATGGTGCTTGGAGTTTGGTTTGGCTATTTTCCCCCCTGCTGTTTGTTTTTAAAGATGAAATAAGGGCAGGCATGAGAAAGGTCTCCCAGGTCCTCTGCTTGAGATGGTAGTCACTGTTGCAGTTAGGAATATAAATGAACAGAGGCAGGGCCAGCTCTCTGAACTTCAGCGTAAAGCCCATGTTTAATATGCAGTAGTCATTCTGATTATTACCTCAGCTTTTATTATGTGATTATTTCAGAGGCATGCATAAAGCTTCCAAAAAGACTCCTCTACTCGTAATTCAGGGACCTTTCTGTTATGTTACTTTCAGATTAATGTCCTATACAATGTATTTTTTTTTCTTTTTTAACCTTTCCCAACACTCTCTGACATCTCTGAAATACACATTGTTATAAGAAAATAGGAAGTACCATAAAGAATGTTAAGTATTGTTATTCAATCTAAATCATGTAGGTTTTAGCAGAGCATTTCCTGGGTGTCAAATTATGTATCCCATAGGCAGATGCATTTGACAGGATTCTAGGTCATTCACAGATGACGTATTTGCTGTGAGCTTTTACGATGAGTTGTAAGGAAGCATGAGCAATGTGTTAAGGACATGTTTTCTCAATGAGGCTAACATGGGTAGGTTGTAAAATAGTGCATTGAAGGGAAAGTATTAAGTGGATAATATATAGGGAGCCTAAAGGTAGAAAGACAGTTTGGGGGATCCTCCTGTCTGCTTCAGTGTGTGTCTCAGTTTATTGGATTACTTGCAAAGTGTACACCAGAACAAGAGTAAACTCAAAGGACCATAGTCCTCTGAAGAAGCTGTGAGGAGCACTAGAGGTTAATGTTAAGGCAGCTGAGAGATCAGGTAGCTATAAGCCCTGACCAAGATGTCTGAGGTCCCTTATATCAAATGGGAGTAGCTGACATCTTTTTTCCTAGTTCTACTCACATAGACAGATAAGCAAATGCCTAAGATAGGGATGTTTGCTTACAAAATTGTCCCACCTGTGAGCAGTTGGCCCATGGAGTGTTGTTTTTATTTATTTTGTGGTGGCAGAATTTACCTAGGGTTACCCTTTGGAGAGCAACTGTCACAGAAGCAGGTACTAGTAGGGACCTGATCTGATTCATCTTGCAGACAAGAAGTTTGGAACACAGAGAAGTGAAATTGTTTCTCCAGGGTCTCATAGAAAGCCACTGGGAAGCTTGGGTCACCATCCTCATCTTGTGACTCTCATTGGAGGATGTAGAAATTTCATCTCGTGAAAGGATGGGTTGAGCCCAGGTCCTGTATTGACAAGGGACAGGGACAAGACACAGAGAAAGGTATAGCACCAGATTTACTTATGTTCACTTCATGTTCTTTCCTTTCTATCTGGGGTTGAGTGATGGCAAGCGTGTGTATGGGCACCCATGTACATGGGTGTGCTTGTGTCCATAGGTTCGTGTACCTGTGGTGTCCTCCTCATTTTGTCTCCACCGTATTGTTTTGAGACAGTCTCTTACTTCCTGTAACTCACTTATTTAGGTAGACTGACTTGCCAGCAAACACCTGGGATCTTCCCATTTCTGACTTTTGGGATTAGTGTGCAAACCGTCATGTCTAGGCTTTTACTTGGGTGTGGGGCCTCCAAACCTAGGTTTTCATGCTTGCATGGCAGGTGCTTGCACAGTCAGCAAGGAGTAATATCTCCATCCTTCTGCTTCTGCTTTTATATTGTTTCTTTTTAGACTACGTGTCAGCCTAGCCGTTTGTTTCATCGCTAGCACTAGCAATGGAGATTGAGCCAAGTCTTCCCATGATAACTCTATGCTGTCCCAATGAGACAGAACCCCAGTTCCTTAATCAACCTGCTCTTAGAAAGCATCATAACACAATTAATATTTAAAATTAAATATATATTTATTAATTTTTGAGGATGCCATAGAAGGCTATTTTTCATTGATCATACTCCCATGACTCTCTCAAACCTCTTCTAGATGAACACCCCAACCTCCCCATTCAATTCCAACTTGATGTCTTTTAAATAAACACATAAATAAATAAATAAATAAATAAATAACTTCCCAAGCACAACTTGTGCTGCCTGGAGCCAAGAATTACTTGTCAGTAATGTGCTCAGGCCATTCAGAGACTGCCCTATGACAATGTTGCCTAAAGTTTTTTGAGACAGATTTTGTTTTTTTTTTCTTTTTTAAAATTGTTTTTATTGAGCTAGATGTTTTTTTCTGCTCCTCTCCCTCTCTGCCCCCTCCCCTTCTACCTTCTCCCATGATCTCCACACTCCCAGTTTACTCATGAGATCTTGTGAGACAAGTTTTGTATATATAGCTACATAAGTCAGAGAGCTTTGACGTAGTGGTAACCAAGAGTCCTATTGAAATAATTCTCCTCTGACTGAAGCCATAGTTACCTTTTCCATAAATATGAGACTTGAACTCTTCTAACATGTGGGGATAGTTGGAAAGGAGAGAGTGACTCCTTAGGCATCTATTCAGAGAAGAAGTAGTACACAGTGGTTATTTATGGGAACATATGCAGCAATAAAGATCGAGGTGAGCTTGCTAATCGCTTATAACAGCTCCTTCGTGTATAGGCATCACTGCCATTATACACCAGAAACAAATATCTGTAAAAGATACAATTGCCATGTAACAGATAAAAAGAATTCCTTTAGACTGTGAAATCTCCATTCAGCTCTAATAATAATATTAAAAAAAACTAGATTATTCCATTTCCTCTTGAGGCAATCACTTGCGGAAGAAAGCTATGGCTCTATTGGAGTTGAGTGTCTGGTTCTGGTCACCATGGTCCCGCCTCCACTTTGCTTGCTCTGTGAACAAATGTCTAGGTTTTATGACTGTGGTCTGCATTGGCATTTGCCACATAAAAGCAAAAAGTCCTGTCTAATATTATCTTAGCCATGGCGTGCATGCTCCTCTTACACCTGGCTGTTCCTCGAACACATTCTCTTCACCTTGCACAGCGGTCTTAAGTTGGTGAGGTATTTCGGGATAAAATTTTATGTTACTAGTGCATGGTTTGTGAGGGTTCCCTTCCCCCAACATCCACAAACCTCATCCTGCAATACATGATTTTGTGGTCTGGAATAAAGGAGGTTATCCTTGTTCATGTGTTTTTTACTATGACTTAGAGGCATGTGGTTTAAGACTATTTTGAGGTTAAGAGTAAAACATTAAATTATCAGGAGACTTCCCCTTAGTGATGCTGTCCCAGGCTTTCTGTCTCTCTGGTAGAATGAGCAACTACTTCCCTGGACCTCCACCTGTAATGTTCCTCTACATCCCCTGGTCCCTTGACACCAACATAGCAACCGAAAATTGCTGATTCTGTGTCACCAAGCAGAGGATGGTTCTTAATTTAGAACTAAGAAATATTTATTGAAAACATTTCCTTTCTGCTGGTGCACCGCATATGGAGCAACAGCCAGGCGAGAGCAACAACTAGCTAGTAATGAATAATCGGCACTCTTCGTTAACAACTTGGAGATGTCCCCTGTCTCTCCTCCCAGGAGTTGTCACCTGGAGCTCTGTTTGGTGGCACCTCTTCTCACTTTCTTACTCCATTATCAGAGCAAGGAAGAATAGAGAACAAGGAATTGGTTGTATCTATCTCATTGACAATTTAAGGATTATCACATGGCTTTATAGTTGAGCACCAATAGGAATGGTCAGTAAATTTCTCATTCATTCATTCATTTAGTTGAAAAGCTACATTAACATGCAATTTCTAACTGGGTAGATTAGAGAAATGTGTTTTTACACCTCTCTGCTTTAGTTTTCTTATCTATGAAATGTGATTAATAGCATTGCCCATCTAATTAAGTATTTGGAGAAGGATTACATTGTAGAATACACTTTATCTATAATGTACAATAAGCCTCTGATATAAGTTAAAACATCATTGTTTTATTGACTTGCTTAACCGTGGTTTATTAAATGTCTCTTTGTGCCCGTCACTATATGCTGGAGACATAAAAATCACAAGACACAGATATATCAGTGATATTCTCTTACTGTTGGGACAAATGCCTGACAAAGGTGACTCAAGGAAGGAAGTCTGGCTATTTAGGCTCATGATTTGAAGGTGGGGAAGGTGTGGCAGTGGGAACCTCTTAGGTGATCCCAAATCCAGCCTAAATGACAGTCCGTATTAACTGTCACAGCAGTTTTACTGAGAAGGACATTGCTTGGCCCAGGCTGGGGTTTCAAACTCTACACACAACTATAGTCTGGTGGTAAATGTTCCACTTTCAAGCTACATGTGTATGTTAGAAGGACTTTTGAGCAGAAGTCTACCTCAGCCCAGTCCTACAACAAGGGCAACACCTAAATCATGTCAAGTTCTTCAGGTACTAGATATACAAAGTAGGCAAGTAAGGTAGGGAAATGATGTGGTGAAGGTTTGGCAATGGGGCGAACTCTGTATAATGTCAATTGAATTCAAGACGTACAGCCAGAATGCTGTATTTTTGTACAAGAAAGCCGGAACCTTCAGGGAACCAGATCATGAAATCTGGCACCAAGCAGTTTACAGACTCGTGACCCAGTATGAAGAGCCTGAGCAGAGAGCTGGGAGGAGGTGAGAGTTCAGTTTTGCCTGTGAAGAGTTGAACTGGGCAAATTCTCCACAGAGCCAATTCAGAAAAGGATGAAAATAGAGTGGAGAAGAAATGATCAGACTTTGTCTAAATCCACCAGGAAGGGCAATTGAAGACACTGCGTAGAGTCGAGAGAAATTGAGGACACAGAATGAAAAGACTTTGGCAAATGATGTAATGTGGGGTGCGAGGAAGTTAAAAACAACCCCAACATTCTGGCTTAGGCAGCTGGATAGTGTCATTAACCAAAATAGGAAAAAAAGAAAACACAGGAAGCAGAACTGGGCTGAGGAGAACAGAGGCTCACACGCTAGAGTCTATGGTTTGTCCTGCTGCTTCCTGACTTAGGCTAGTGAGGAGCTTGGCAGTGGTAGGAGTGGAGGATGGATGGACAAAACCCAGGAAGCGTATTCAGCACACCATGGAAGTACCAGGCTCAGTTCAATCTCCATAGGTAAATGAAATCTTTATTTTGCCAGAGATAGAAAAAGAGGCATTGATTTTCAGATCGTTAAATGATGAATACCCATTATAAAAAGAGAAAAAGATTTCCTGCAGCGTTAAAGAGAATATAGGTCATTTAGTGATCTCACCATCCAGAAATAACCACCTGGCGAGTTTGGGAGTGCTCTGGTTTTCTTTCTTTTGCTGTGATAAACACCATGACCAGAAGCAACCCATGGAAGAAAGAATTTATTTCATCTTATTGCTTATAGTCCTCCATGAAGTGAAGTTGGACAGGGATTCAAGGCAGGATGCTGGAGGCAGGAACTAAAATGGAGACCATGGAAGAATGCTGTCTACTGGCTTCTTCTCCACGGTTTGTCCTGCCTGTTTTTGTTTACGGCTTACAACCACCTACCCAGGGTAGCACTATCCACAGTGAGCTAGGTCCTCCCATATCAGTCATGAATCAAGAAAATGCTATATAGACTTGCCTAGAGGTCAATCTGTTAAATGCAGATTTTCAGTTAGAGTCCCTCTTCCCAAATATGGCTGGGTGTGTGTCAGACTGACAAAAATTGACTAACTTAACTTAGGTTGCCTTTTGTTGTCCTGTTTGAGATTCAGTGTCAATTCCTGCATCCCTCTGCTGCTTATTAATAAGAGCATATAGACCACAGCACAGAAACTAGTTTAATCTTGTTAATGATGACAGTTTGCATCTCCTTAGGATGGGTGACAGAAATCATTAAGTGTCTAAATATCCTTAGAAAAAGTTCATAGATGTGAAGTAAGCTTAGGCATTAAAAAATTGACAAAGCAAGTCTTACTGTCTGGTTGATAATTGGATGTTTGTCAGTCCAGGTTCTCTCATGGACAATGGAGAAGATATATGTCTTTCCCATTGTTACTTAAATACAATAATTACAAACTTAGAGGTTTAGAACAATACAAGTTTTATTTCTAGCAACAAGTCTGAAATGAATGTTAAGCTTAGAGCTAAAATCAAAGCTGGTTCCTCGGAGAGGCTCCAAAGGAGAACCATTTCCTTGCTCTTCTCCAGTTTCTAGATTCATCTAGAAGCATTTAGCTCCTGGATGCATCAATTTAATTTCTGTTTTGGTACATGTGGTGGTTTGACTAAACATGGCCTGAATGGCTTCATAGACTTGGATGTTAAGTCATTAGTGAGTGGAACTCTTTGAAAGGGTTAGGGGGTGTGTCCTTGTTGGAGAAAACGTGCCACTGAGGGTGGACTTTAAGGTTTCAAAAGATCACACCAGACCCACACCTCCTCCTCACCCTCTTGACCCTTGGATCAGAGTGTACCTCTCCCTGCTTCTCTAGCACTGAACCTGCCTGACTCTGTGACCTCTGCCATGATGATAATGGACTAGTCTCTGACATTTTAAGCAAGCATCCAATTAAATGCTTTCTTTTATGAGTTGCCATGGCCATGGTGTCTCTTCTCAGCAATAGAACAGTGACTAAGAGTCCACACAACTCAGCACAGTCTCCCTTGTTGATTCTGTTGCTTACACGTACAAATCCTTATGGTTTCAGTGGGGCTCATGTAGGTAAATCCAAATCCCTTGGTTACCTATTTCTGCAAAGTCTTCTTGTGTTGTGGATGACAGTGTATTCACCTGTGCCATGCATTAGACTGTGCGTATTTTCTAGGGCTTATTTATTCTCCATATGATAAATATTACAGAAACAAAATAGTAAACTTCCAGGAAGCAATGACTGAAACTGGAGATAATTTTGTATCACTCATTGCTTGGCATGCATACCTGATGCATCCGTCGGCATTCCTGACACATAGGGCTGATGAGGTGATCTCCATCTCAGAGGAGCAATTTCTTGCCTTGACAGGGGAAACGTAAGAGGGACAGTGAGGTTAGTATTTGAGATGGTGGGAAGATTCCCAATCATAAAACATTCTCTCCTGCAGAGAGTACTGTAGATTAAATGGGAAGAGGAAGGTAGCACAACTCAGACTTCTCTGGAATCTTCTATATGTTTTCCTAGAATGAGATTTCACACTAGTACTTCTGTTTTTCATTTCTTCCTAGTGCAGGTGAAGTTTGTGGTAGAAGGGAAAGTAGAGCATACAGAACAATAGCTCCCAAAGCGGTATTACACTGTGCTCAGCAAATGTGATCGCTATCCCTGTAGCCTTTCTTATCTGATTTCCATGGTCCTTGTTTTGCTGTGCTTCTCATTGGGGTTCACAGAGACAGATTTCCTGGGTTCTGCATTCTTAATTTCTATCCAACAACTATAGGGAACAAATCAACCAATAAAACATGAAGCCACTTTCTCAGGACGACTTATTTAGGGACTGTTGCTGTTTCTCAGTCCAAACTGCTTTGCATATCATTCCATACAAAAACCGTATTTGTTATGACATATTTTAGGTCAATTATGTAGCACATCCTACTGCTTGCTTGTCTCTGGAGAAGGGTTTGACTTTATGAAAACAGCCCAGCCATTGTCCTGCGAAAGTCTTTATTCAGAGTTTCTTCATCAAGTAGATAATGACTCATTCAGTCATGATTCATGGTTCCTCATGGCTCTTACCTGTTTGAGAAGATATAGAGAAATGTGATCATAAATCCTTAGCTAGTAGAAATGCTAGAAAACTCATAACTCCTGTGACCCCTTAACCTTCTGAGTCTCTAGACAGATTGCCAGTCACATATTTCCACCCTTATCAACTGTAATAGATATTGAACTGACTCCCTGAATCTGTTATATAGTGGGGAAGTCACAAAGCTTTCTACAGGTAAGCATGGGAAGGTAACCTAGGTCTTTTGTACAAAGTATAAGCATATGAGTTTTGTTTCTTAAAGTCATTTACTTAAATGGAGAGGGCTTGTCTTGGATTTCCCTTCTTTTTTTTTCTTTCTGGTGAGCTGTGTCATGTATGCCAAGAATGTATTGATCCTGTCAAAGAAGACAATATCTAAGGTGATGGTGAGAATGTCAGATGGGTGGGGTGCTAGTACCTGAAAGGTTTTAACAGTAGAACTTGATGTTGAGTAAGAAAAAAAGTGTCCTTATTCTAACCATTATACTTATGTATCTTCTTTTGTATAACATGAACACTTGTCTCAGTGTTCATTTCTAAAAATGGAGAAGTGAAACTCTAGGAACACTTGCTAGGAATGCCACGTCAAAGCCTTTTTCTTATCTAACCCTTACTCATTTTGACTATTTATGTTTTTTTTTCATTATATATTCATTATACCTCTTTCAGTGCTTAGCATCCTGCTGGTTCACAGCTAACTCATTTCAGATACGTATTTCCAAGGGCATTTGGTTTCATATTGCATGTACAGAAGGCACAATCTTTATCAAAGAGACATACACAAAATACATATGGAATTAAGTGGGTAAACTATTGAAATCTTAGTAGTTGGTCTGGTAATATTTTCTAGTGAGAGATGAACTTTGCTGTGAAAATAATTTGATAAGACCTCCTCCTGTCTTTATCTGTTTAGTGCTACTACAATATAACACCACAGCGAATAATTTATGAAGGAAGTAAACTAATTTCTCACAGTTCTGGAGGCTGAAGGGAGTTTATCATTGAAATGCCAGTATCTGCTTATGGTCTTCTTTGTATCATCATTTTGTGGCACAAAATCAGATGGGCTTGATGTATTGAGATGACAGTAATAGTTTATCCAATCCTTGGCTCAAGAACCTGTTCTTGCAATATGAAGCCCACCTTTATAGTGACAATATTCGTGCTTTTTATTCAAAGAAATAAAAGATTGTTATTTTTTCTTCACATGTATATGTGAGTGTCTACCATACTGTATATACATGCCTGTGGATGCCAGAAGAGGGTGTTTAGTCCCCAGGAGCTGGAGTTACAGGTTGTAAGCTGCCTGAAGTGGGTTCTAGAAATTTAATTCAGTTCCCCTGTACGAGCATTCTTAATGGCTGAGTTATTGACTGAGGTTTCTTTCCCACCAGGTTCCACAGCCATTTAATCCCAAATAAACACACAGAGGTCCACATTAATTATAAATTGATTGGCTTAGTATCTCAGGCTTCTTATTAACTCTTATAACTCATATTAGCCCATAAGTCTTGTCTGTGTTAGCCACGTGGCTTGGTACTTTTTTCAGCAAGGCAGTCACATCTTGCTTGCTCTGTCTGGCTTCCTCTCTGTCTGGTTGATGACTGCAGACTGACTCTTTCCTCTTCTGTTCTGGCCCTGCCTATACTTCCTGCCTGGCTGCTGGCCAATCAGTGTTTTATTAAAAAACAATAGACAGGTACAGACCATTGTCCCACAGCACTGAGTCATCTCTCCAGCTTCATTGATAGCATTTGTGAAGGCAGAGCCCTTATGACTTAACTAGATTTTGAAGCTTCAACCTGTCAACACTGTTGTGTTGAGGATCAATTTCTGCACATGAACATCACAACCATGATTTCTTTACTGCAATGTGACTTTCTGGATTCCAGGCAAGATCCTAGCAAATGAGTTTCATGATGAAGGGGCTAGTCTGTGTAATGGAAGATTTCAATTAGCCTTTCAAACTTGGCCATTCTTTATGGAGCTATTCTCTGCTCAAGACAGACAACACATTTTGAATATTTTTTTTAAAGACATCCTTGAAATTCTTTGACTTTATAACACAAAATTCTCCAAATTAAGTATTAATAGAAGTCCTGGGTGTGATATACAGGAGTAAATGTTTGTGTCTATACATAAAAGTAGCAAAGACTAGGAAACTGGCCCAGTAAAGCAGGCAGCTGATGTTCAGCTATTTCTTATTCATTCCAAGCATGGAAACTTGCTAGTGTTACCAGATCTGATCTTCAAAAGAACACAGAAATCATGAACAGTATTGATATTTCCTAACAGTATTTACATTCTACAGATAAGAAAATACAGCACCAAGTGTCATAGTGTACACCTGTACCAGAATAAGTATGGTTGGGGCAGGAGGACCACAGGTGAAGTTCCACCTAAGCTGCATAGGTAGTTCAAGGTTACATAAAACCCTGAAAACAAAATAAGAAAATGATCAAGTATATCAATAAATTGCTTACCTCTCTGGTATCAGGATTACTTTTCTAAGACAATAAGATTATTCTTCACTTAATCCTTTCTTCTCCAGATTCATTCAACCTGCTCTACACAGTTAAGATTCTGAAGACTGGAAAAAGAGGAGGAAAAGTCCTCTTTCAACTTGGTTCTCTTAGCAGGTTACTAATATCAATCAATGCATTCACATTGCCAAGAAACACCCGCTGCAGATGGGTTTTCTGCAGGCTGTTGTGTGGCGCATCTCATCGCAGGTTCACTGTGTTCCCAGACTCGGGAATGGATAGGCATCTAGGAAAGGGAACAATGACAGTAAAACACCTATGTCCTGTGCTCTTCTTTCGTGGTGCTAGTTTGTTGCTCAATTATCAGAGCAGTCATTGCTGTTATGTTTCATCTTACACAGACTTTCTTTTCCTTTGACTTCTTCTGGATCAACTTGAGGAGAATTATGTGTATGTACATCTTCTTATATGCAGTATATATGGCGTCACCCTTCTGGAGGGAGGCATTAGTATGAAAAAAGAAAGAACTCAGGCTTGTGGTACATATTAGTGGTTAGAACACACCCTTAGCACGTGTACAACATTGACTTCAATCTCCAGGAGCAAAATCCCAAACAAAATGAATCAAAGCAAGCCAAACCAAAGGCCTTCATTGTCCACCATTGATTCAAGTTCCCAAGGGGGGCTTGAGATGTTACAGATGTTGCCCTTCAAATCTAAGGGTATTGACTTCCCTCTTTGTTTTCTCTTTTTCCAGGTGAAGGAATGAAGGAACACTGCTAGCCATGTGGATGGGATGGGAGGTTTGTGTAGAGGTGCAGGGAAAATCTGTAGTGCAAAGTAATGGAAAAAAACAGATAAGGAATTCCCACCATGAAAGTGAAACGAGACTGGTGGGTATATGAATAGATCTTCTATTGTTGAGTAAAAAATAAACCCAGTTCTTGGCTTTGTCAGATCACTGATAAGTGATTTAAAGAATGCAAATCTATTTTTATTTTAATTTTTTTCTAGAGATACTACACTCATACCATAATATGTTCTTCACTGAAATCTTGCCACAGTCAAAACAGTTGCTTGGTCTCATGTGTGTATAGTAAAGACAGTCTGTAGGGTTTTTAAATGCAAATTTTGATTATTATTTTATACTATCATTATTTTATGTTATCATTTTCTTGTGTAATTTGAGTTGGTTGGTTTAAGCTCATTTAAATCATTACTCATGTTTCACCAACAGGTGATTAGCTTTGTTAGGTTTACCTGCATCAAGGCAGAAGAATAGACTTGGATTTTAAAATTACACAAGTGAACAGCTAACTTACCAGTCACAGAGTGAGCTGGAACAATGTCGTGTTTGGTCTGTTTTCTCTGCTTCACTGCGCACAGACAGATGATTGCTTTGTCTTAAATGACTTTGTACACCTCATTGATCTACTTATGCCTGTCTTAGGAGAAAAGGCAAGCTTCCATGAAAGGGATTTTACTGTATTAATTGTGAGCTTTCTGTTAGATGCTTTGGCTTTAGAGCAAATACTCATTCATCACTATGGAAAGAAGGACAGACACTGGAACATTGATGTCTGTGATTTACAAAGAACTTCTTGTCTCTGATACAGTTATGTTCAGAAGAAGATGCTGCTTATCATGAGATATTTGAGGCAGATAATTGCATTTTACTGATCCCCACCTTTTCCTTATCTTCTGCTTACTCAGGTTTCCCATTACTATAGTTGTCTTGTCTCCAAAATATTCAGTTGTTTCTAATGATGTCAAAAGATGATTTATAGATATCAGAAAGATACATATACAGTGTATGCAGTAGGTTGAACTTTTAAGTTGGGAGGATTAGTAAATAGAGATACTTCATGATCTGAAAGAAGCTAGATTTCATTGGGATGAAATTGTGACAAGATGCTCAATATGCATGTATTAAGTGAATAAATATTGAATCGATTTTTAGCCCTTTTTGCTTTAGTCAGAGTTACAGGAAAGTTGGCAGTTTGCTCTGATTATAGCAACACACCCAGCAGCTCACATCATATCCTCAGGATAACAGATACTCTAAGAGCCCAGTGGCCTGCAATTCAGTATGGAGGATGTTCTAAAGCCCCTAAATTGCCAGTTAGAGTAGACCTGAAAGAATCTGTTGGTGTGCCACAATGATTCTTACACGTCAATGTTTATCCCAGTATATTCAACATAACCCAGATAGTTTTGAATATATACATGCATATATTTATGAATGGATAAAGAAAATGTGGTATGTACACAATAGCACAATAGAATTTTATTTGACCATCAAGAAAAACAAAATTCTGTCATTGGCGTGAAAATGGGTGTAGATGGAAATCGTTATTAAGAGAAATAAGCTAGACTCAGGCACACAGTGCAAGTTTTCTCTATGTAGACTCCTCATGCTATTTGTATATGACTTGGAAATAGGAGGAGGGTTATGTGAGGACAGGGTGGAGACTGAATGACTGAGTGAGTGTCTGGACACAGCCATGAGAGTCGAACAGTGAGGTGAGCAGTCCAAAGCACAGGATTTAATTCACATATGTGAGGAGGTCACCATGAAGTCCACTCTAATTGGAAAATAAATGACGGTATTGAAGGGAAAAAATGCGTGGCAGGCAGAGTGTCCTTTCTTTAGTCATTCCTCAGACACTGTAGACTGAAATTAGAGAGCATTGTTTGAATGTGTGCCTAGGAAGAATTTATAATAAAAAAATTAAAATATCAAGTGACAAATGAATGGAAGGATGCTTGCTCTTGAGGGAAACTGTATATACAAAACAACCTAGGGTCTGTTTTGAGCTCATTGATGGTTCTTCTTGGGCCTTAAAATCTGTTTAACTTCTTTCTGGATATTCATGCGTTATTCAGCATGCATTCTCCTCGCATCAGGAGCACGGGTCTGTGCTAGCAAGCCTCTACTCAGTTCTCATCCTCCTCTGTGCTGCTTGTGCACATCGCTCACGCTGTCTTCCGCCGGATTCCTTCTCCGCTTGGAAGGCACAGCGACCTCCAGTAGAGCGTTCAGGCTGCTTTTCTTATCCTCTGAGAGGATGACTTTAGCACTGCACACTCCTCACCTCTCCTTACTCTTCCCATCTTGAATAAGCAGCAGCGTTCATATTCCCTTGCTACAGATGGACAGCATGTCAGCTTCTCTGGTGTCTGAAAAACAAAACAGAACCAAACAAACACCAAACAAGAACAACCCAGACAGATAGAACCATGGTTGAAGAGGATCTGAGGACTTTCTTCAGTGATGGATGGGGATTTAAAAACGGCCACGGTGACTACAAACCAGATTTCGGGTCAAGTTGAGGAAGGTAGCTGCTATTCTTTCATCCTAGAGAGATGAGAGTTTCTGCAGGCGGAGCTCACATCCACACCCTCCTTTTCCCATCTTGCTGAGTTATTCACACCCGAGTTCAGCTTCTTTGATTTGAGGCACTCAGATCTATTTTTTTTTCTGTGGGGGATGGGACTCCGGATTTTCTCCCCAGCAGCTTTTCATGCCACTGAACTGCATCATGTGTTAATAAGCTTTTTACTGTGTTAAATTACTTTGTTTCTGTAGCTGATTTGAAGGCAAAAAAGGCCCTAGAGGGTGAAGGGGGGAGGAAGCATTCCAAAGTAATTAGAATGATTACAGCAGCCGAAAACATTGCTTTCCTAAAACTGTAATATTTTCTTGGTAGATTTCCTACTTACTGTCGTCTCAGGGGACTCTTGGATTGGTGTCCACAAAGCAAATGGGCAGTTTCTATTACAGAGCAGAGGGCTAGGCAGGCGCGGGGATTTTGAAATGCATGGTCCTGATAGCTCATCTTGCCTATGTTGTGTTGGTTCTAGTTGTGCCATCTGTCCCCACGGCCTCCTAAGTTTGAGGACTAGCACAAACTTTGAAATACTTGGTCATAACCTGATATTATTCCTATGTGAGAAAGCTATTCATTAAGTCACCAATTCCTATTCGTGAGTGATTGGGTTGCCAAAGCACCTTCTAAATATTCATGGTTATACCCGTAAGTGTGCATTGCTCAACCTTGGTCGGAGAATCTTTATAGAGAGTTAAATTCAGAGATACATAACTAGACAAAGTGCTGAAAATATGTGATCTGCGTGTTCAGCTATTGTCGGGTCATACATATAAACTGTCAGGGGCAGAAGGAACGTGAGAGCCTGACGTTGGGGGGACAGCTATGAAATGTGGACTCATGAACACAGGAGGGCTACTGAACACATGAACTTTCATGAACTTGTGGTCATCTGCACAGAGGGCCTGATACCTGCAGCTCCCCCAGGCTGAGGAACTAGTGGTAACTGCTACTGTGGAACAGAGAGGCACTTTCTGTCCAGGCTATGGCTGCTGGCTCCATACTCATGAGCAAGTTAGCACTGATTGGATCAGATAGTTATTCAAAAACTAAGAGAACATGAAGATGAGGTGGAAATATGCTGGGGGAGGTTTGTGAGATGGCAAAGAGGAGCTGGCAGAGGCAGGGGTAATGGGGGTATATATTATTAAAATTCATTTTACACATATATGAAATTTTCAAAGACTAACAAATCATAACAAAGTATAGTTAGGTAAACCAAATTAGTAAATGTAGTAGCTGTGAATGGAGAGTAGCAAAATTTTCACTTCCATCGGTAAAATCAGGCTTCTGTGCAGTCAAGCCTGCGTCACTTCTTTTTGTGGGGAAAGCTGGGCTTGATTTTCTCGAGGAGTAGAATCTACTGAAGCAGGTGAGGGTGTGCGATGGAGTTAGAAGGTTTCATTTCCTTCTCTCCTGCCATCCCATGCAGATCGGTAGTACACCAAACTCATTTTGGAATGCTTTCAGGTTTTCACAAAATCGTTTGCCCATCGTTTCCTGTAATAGAGCAAAAGACTCCAGCATGAGAGATGGTCAGCAGGACAAATGGGAGGCAAAGAGGAGGACTGGCAAGGAGGCTGCTCTGTCCCCCCTCGATCCCCTGGACTGTCTCCACATCCATCTGCAGAACTCAGCAGAGCTTTCTAGGTCTCCGAAGAAACCCCCAAATACCTCCCATGGGTGTGTTCAAATCACATGCATCTCCAGCTAAAGTTCCCTGCAAACTGAATTACCTGGTCTGCTGCCATTTTAGCACAAAATTATATCAAACAGAGTTTTCCTTTTCTTCTGACTTGGGGTGCATTTTTTTAGATGTATTTTCAATGATTTTTGTGTGCGTTGTTAATGTTCACGTGCTGTTTTTCTAATGTGGAAATGAAGGGCTACCAATCCATGGGACTCTTGTCACATGACTGGGGTCTGTATTTAGGATCTTACGTCTGGTTCAACAATGATGTTTTTAATTATGGTCACTTGGTTACTCCTTAGAGTTTTGGGATAGACAATTAGATAACCGAGTTTACTAGTAGAGAGAGTCAGTAGTATTAGGGGACGGCCCTTTCCTGATGCGAAATGCACATATTCCATGTGACTGGCTGCACACAAGAAGGCCAGTCTGCTTCCTACCCTTGTTAGGAAGTCTGATGTTCCGAGGCGTCTTGCCTACAGTTTCGTATTTTGGATAGTGTCTGAAACCAGGAACAATAATCAGCAATCTCATACACTGTTACTTCCTCCATGGTTCACTGTCAGATACTAATGGACAAGCTTAAAACCATGCGCCTTGATTATAGCTGGTACCGAAGGGAACTTTTGATTGAGACTCTAGCCTTTCAAATTCAGAAAAATGCTTAAATCTGTTTGTAGGTACCGATGACTTTAGTGATGGAAATATTGTCTAATAGCTGCAAATCACTGGTAACAAACACACAATCAGGATCTGTAATATATATAATTTGTTATTTATTATTCATGCTCAGTTTTAAATATCCTCCAGTAACATATATGGGGCCAAACCATGGGGTTTTGGATTCTGTTTCCCTTGCATTTGCTTTCCCTTCTGAGTTGAACTTTCTGTTCTATTTTGAAGGTTACTCCTCCTTTACTATCAATGGTTAGAAAGGAGTAATTAGCATTTTTCCATATTAAATTTCTATGTTTTCATTTTCTCTAGACATCTGTTTTGTGCCATTCTGTCACTACAGAATACTTTTTTCTTCAAAATATAAAATGTAGCCACCATAAGTTCCCAAGTTCATGTGTTACTTTCCCAGCTTCTTAAGAGAATGACTAAAACCTGTTGCTCTTGCTCAAATCATTAGTAGGTGTGTGTGGTGGGTAGAGATGAACAGGATACCTGCCGAGCAGCTCCTCAGAAGCCAGTATTGCAACTTTCTGTGTGGACTCAGGGAACTCTTATGTTAACCTCTCTCTTGAAGGGAAGCATGGTTCTTTTGTAAAAGTTTTGCATACTGTCTCTTTTTCCTTAAAATTATTGGTGTGGGGGTGTTAAAAATATCATAAAGAGAGATAAATGTAATCAAAATATATTGGATTTATTGTAGGAATGCTATAGTGAAACACCCTACTCTGTATAATTAGTGCATATTAATAAAAATAAGCAGAATTACTGGTGGTGGAGAGTGGGGCCGAGCTATCTGGTAATCACTGTTAGGGATTTTAAATGTTGTTCTATTAAGTCCCCCGTGCCACCGTGCTGCCGCTGAGCGATTGCGTGCCTGGAAATGTATATATACAGAACATGATGAAATGTATCCATCTCCTGGATAGACAGCAAAAGTTGGCCAAGAGCAAAACAAATACTTTCAAAGCAAATACTTTCTAATCTCCTGTCTGCTATGCACTGAAAAGCTATTGACTTTTTCTCTCAGCTGATGGGGAAGGGATCTCTATGGTGAATTGTGTGTCTAAGGTGGGTTCCTCTCACGATTTCAGCTCTGTCACTGAAGCATCCCAGCTGTACAATACACAATCCCAGCGAATCCCAGATACCTTAGTGAAGTCAGTGGCAGAAAGAATCTATTTTGGGAGATTTTTGTTTTGTCATTGACAAAAAAATGCATTGACTGTTCAGTTGAGGAGACTGCTGTGTTACTTAGTGTTCTAAGGAAGCTATTGACCACTCTGTGGTCAGAGGTATACATAGTGTCATGGTCCCATTTATCAAGTGTCTCCCTGACTTTCTCTGTCATTTATGCTTTTCCCTACTGTTGATTCTGTTTCTACCCATGACTGCATAGACCATTATAATGCTTAACACACTGGCACTAAATGACTGAATATGTGTGTCTGCTGGGATGGAAAACTTACCCGCATCTCTGTATAGGTCTAGGATATCTTAGCATGATGCCACATATCTATGAGGTTAACACATGTAGATCATTAGAAAAATAAAAGTTGATATATGCCTACATGCTTTTGAAACTGTGTTTTTGAAAAATAAAAAAAAATCAACCATTCCTAATCAGGAGAACTCATGCTATAAGAGTTTGGAAGAGTCAGTGCTCATGAGATGCATTGGAAAATGATTGTGGGACCCAAGAGTGAAATAGACCTTATTCTTGCGACAAAAATAGAATTCCAGAGATGTCAGACTGACAATAGCTTATATCTGAAGGGCTCTTGACCAGTAGCAAAGCACTTAACGTGTCTGCAACTTTGTGAGGGTGATCTTTTAGATGTCTTCACGTCATAGACAGAGAAATAGGTTCATTGGAAGAGGGCCAACCGTCACATATTTGTTAATGTACTCCAGGTTCAAGGTCTGGTTTCCTATGTCTGAATTCCATCCTGCACAAAGGAAAACCTACTCAGAGTGAAAACATCCTGTTTTATGTAATATAGGTGATTTTTCTCTAGACATACAAACTGTAAAGAGTTAGGCCTTCCATTGTTTATTTGGATAGGAATTCAGCTATGGCTTTTGGAGAAGCTCTAGTATAGGAAGGAGATTCTCCAGCGAGAGCTGTGGATGAGGAAGTCCATGAGTATGACATCTGTCAATCCCATGAACAACATTGTAGGTGCTCTTTTCAGAGTGGATCTCTTTATGACTTAAAACATGGGGCAGCCAGAGCTTTGTTACCTGTAGACACAGCACTATAGTCCAGCTTGCAAAGCAACAGCCTCATAAGGTGGGGAGTTATTGGACTTCAACACCAATCTTTTGAACTGGTCAGAAGTTCTGTGGGAACTCTTTGGTAATCTACCTGAGGATGTCCACTTGGGAGGCAGCAGAGGCAGAGCTGGTGATCTCTTCATTAATTTTTTTCATTTGTAAGGTCAAATGCCGTGGGAATCACATTGTTTATTATTAACCAGAAGAAATGAACTACCTTTTAATTTTAGAGCAACCTTTAACAGAAGTAGACCACTGTCCTGAGTGTTGCAGCTGGTGGCCGGAAGGGGCCCATCTCCTGCCCTGCTGACCTCAGGGACAGCTCTGCCACCTGCCTCAGGTGTGGATGGTGGGGGAAGGGGACATCTCTCCCCCACCCATGCTGCCACATGTCAGAAAATAGCCACCCCATCTATGATCTGCTGGACCACAGGAAGGTAACAAAGCTGCAGGATATCCAAGAGAAGCGACAGTGAGGGTCCGTCTTTGATAGAGTAGCAGATACCAGGGTCCCAGAAACTCGCAAGTAGTGATACATGGACAAAAGGAGTTTACTGTGTGACTCACTGGGCCACACTGCAAATTCCATCATAAGATTCCCCCCCCCCTTTTTTTTCCTTTCTTTTTCTCTTAAATTTTATTTCGTGGGAGGGAGGTTATATAAGAGCAGAGGGATGGGTAATGAATTGAATAAAGATATATAGTGTGAAAGATACAAAGACTAAACAGAAGAGAGTTGGAAAAATTAGAAAGTGCACCCCTTTCGTGTTGGTGTTCTCCCTTCACTGCAGACCTAGGTCCTACATCTACTAGAGTGCATTGGGTATGGTCCTAAATTTCACACACATCTAAGATTTTATTCTTGGCTTAGGATTATTTGAATATTAGACTGCACAGGGTATCTATACAGTCAGTGCAGGATAAAATGTTAACCCAAACCCTAAACAAGTAAATTACAAGGTCTTATCTCTGTGTACAAATGGTAGGAACCGTTTTCAACTTCTGTGATTTGGGATAGAATTGAGATATTTTATGTAATGTGCTGTGGCCTGAGTTAACATTTGTGGTTTCTCTCAGGCATATTGAAAGTCAGCAATATGGGTGCATATTAATTCATTAGGTAATAATTATTGACCATCAAAAACACTTGAGATACAGTATTCAAGACAGAGACTATATATTGACAAATGACATCCTCCTCATACATTGGGACAGAATGAAGTAGACTTGAATGTGTGAGAGAGAAACAGCCTGTGTGAGGCAGGAGATGTCAGAGAGAAAAGGAAAGAGGCCAGAGCAAGGAGAGACGGATGATGAGGGGTTCTGCGGAGGTGGTCATGGAAAGCCTTTTTGAGGGAACCAGGAAGGCAGTGTAAGAGATCAGCACCAACCACCTCCTCCCATCAGTTGGGACCCTCTGAGTTTGTGTGTTATAATAGCAGGTGAAATAGATCTAAGGGTAGAGGGGCATCTGCCCTGAGCACATCGTTAGAAAGAAATGATTGTCAAATATAAAAGGTAGCATGCAATGAAGAGTTAGAAGAACCGTAAGGAATATGGATGGGGTCAATGAGATGGCAAGGTGGGTAAAAGTACTTGCTGATGAGCCTGATGACCTGAATCCATCTCTCAGACGCTCACAGAGGAAGGAGAAAACCAAGTACCACAAATCGTCTCACATGTGTGTTGTGGCATCCACGAGCATACACACAATTACTGGGCTTTCAGTGAATAGAGAATCTCTGAATAGTCACTGTGCCCGTTGCTCCCCCTTGGAGATATTCATTGCCTAATCTCTTATTTTAAAAATTCTGTTTACAAGACTAACGTGTCCTATCATTTATCTCCGATGCTACACACTCAATATTGTATGCAGTTCTCTTAGACGAATGTGAAGGGAATTCAAGCCGGTCTCACTCTGTGGCATTATCTTTCTCTGCGTGGGAGGTGGCTGCCTGCCAGGCCAAGGGCATTTTCCTGTTTCTAGTACTGTTCCACCTTTCACTGACTTTAGACACTTCTACGAGAACTAGGAGAGATGTACAGTGGCGCCCCCTTGTGGCAGGAGCTAGAAATAGAGATATTTTCAAAGGAAAAGGGAGTTGTAATCCAGGGGGAGAGGAAGGATGTTGAGTTCATATATACTCAGGTATTGGGAGTGTGAGAGCGTTGGCATTCAGGGTACAGCTTCTTCATACTAAAATTCATGTGACTAAAACAGAATTCATAAGCGGGACTATTCAGAGCTCAGTTGTAAGAAGCGTGGTGTGGTTCGTTTTGTTTCATTGAGATGGAGTTGTGTAGCTGCCTAGGACACAATTGTGTTGTTTACCCAGCTTCCCTGTCCTCGCCATCTCTTCACCGTTTGCCTTCTTTCTTGGTCTTCCTTTGGATTCACGGTGTTTGGTATCTTTCTGAGCAGCCGCTACTTCCCTAGTTCTTGATCATTTCCTTCTCCACCTTTCTCCTGAGACTTAACCCAGGCTTCTCTGACTCAGACATAAGGCTCCTGCATTTACTCTGAGCTACCCCAGCATCTTATGCAACACTCTGTCCTCCAGAAGCACTCAAAACATGTTTCTCGAGGAGTTGTGATGGACTTTAATTTGTTAAGTAACTCCCACTGAGCACCACAAGCATTTCGGTAGGGCTTCTGAGAGACACGCTTTTCCATATAGTGATGACGGAGAGTTCAAGGTGCTAGAGATGCTGGGAAGGACATATTTATGAAGCTAAGCACTTGATGAAGTTTTTTCTGTTACCGCATCAATTCCTTTGGGCTGAGTTTCCGAAATGAATTCCAAGACTGAAGGTCACACTTGGCATATCTATGCAGAATCTGGCCCAGGTGTTGTATTATTAATTCTCCTTTCATTAGCACTGCCCCCACCTGAATACTTCTAAGGCCGACCTTCTTAAATTGAGAGACAGGAGGCACGAGCAGAGAGGAACACATGGACAGACAGAAGTTTCCAGTTCACCTTCTGGCTTAGCTTCCAGACTGCAGCATGCTATTGGGTGAGCCTCCTCAGTCCTCTCCACTTCCGTTTTCCTCCTTGTAGGATGGTAGCCTAACCTGCCAGCTGCAGGTTTGGAGGGCCATTTGCTGATAATGGGTATAAATTCTTTTTCTAAAGCATGAAGTAGAGAAAATGACGCAAAGGTATGTTTAATTCTAACGTTTGGATTTGCACTGTAAATCCCAGATTAGTGGCTTTCGGCCATGCACATTTCCGCTGATTTGTTGATCCCTACCAGATACTAACAGCAAAATTGTTTTAAATTTGCTCATCCACGTGGATGTGTGGGACTAGCCTAAGGAAGGTTGCTTACTACTGTGTACAGATGGTAGGGAAAAATCAACATTGTTCCTTCCCTTGGTGAGGTTAGAAAGGGAGAAAGATATTAAACAAACTCATGAATAATTATAAAATTATAAAGCTTAATTAAAAGGATGCCAATTCCAGGAAATGTTGTGCAAGAGAGCTTTGGGGGAGGGACTGTGGAGGCAGAGAAGGAAGAGAGGGAGGTCTTGACAGAGGCATTCAAGGAGGAAAGAAATGCAAGTAGCAATGCTTGCCTGGGGGAAAGGAGGGGAGGAGTGCTCTGAGTGTCCAGTAGTGGGCAGAGGGATGCAGAAGGATGCTGTCACTGGGGTGGGTAGGACTGGTCACCTGACATGAAAACTGTGATCCCACTGAAACATGTGAAAGCATGACACCTATAGGGTGACTAGGGTAAGATGTAAGATGTGTCTGTGGGTGCATGTGTGTGTATGTGTGTGTGTGCATGCGTGTGTGTGTGCATGCATGTGTGTATGCGCATGTGTGTATGTGTGTATATGTGTGTGTGCATGAGTGTGTATGCATGTGTGTGAATGTGTGCATGTGTGTGCATGTGTGTGTATGTATATGTGTATGTGTGTATGTGTGTGTGCATGCATGTGTGTATACGTGTGTGTATATGTGTGTATATGCATGTGTATGTATGTGTATGCATGTGTGTTTGTGTGTATGTGTGTGCATGTGTGTGTGTGTGTGTACGTTCTCACTCCATGAGCTTTGTGTGAATGAACAGATTAGCAGACACTAGTAGAGAATGTAACGCAGTGATCCAGGCAATGCACATGGGTGATGGTGGCCATCACGGGCAATCTTCATTCATGCTTCCCCTTTCTCCCTCTTAACTCCTGGTACACTTAAGCTTTCATTATTCAGTTCATGTTAAGGCTGTCCAGGAGTTTTTCAAGATTTTCTCTGGTCAGTGACACTGAGAAGTGATGTGTGTCTTTCCTGGAGAGGAAGTTTAAAAGCAAACATTGTATTTGCTGTGATCTTTGCCTTCTCCTTTTCTGTGTTTAGAAACATGTTGGAGTGAAGCCTCCTTTGCTGTGAGCTACTGAGTCATCCTGATTGTCAGAGGACCCTGGTGCCGACACTGTATACACTGTGCCACTGACGTTTTGGGGTTCTTTGTTCTTTGTTACTGCAGAGAAAGTTGTCTGGACTGTTTTTGTATTCACATATGAGCATATCAATTAATTCCCAAAAGCTTTTTTTTTCAGTTTCAAGCAATTTGGTATTATTAATATAATGGCGCTTTATCTTTTCACCGTCTACAGCAATTTTACATCAGCTGACCCCTCCCATTGCTTTTGGCAGAATTGGAGTTTATTCTATGGCATTCCTTTTATACCTTGATCAGGACCAGTTTCAGATTTTCTTCCTGAGTTTGCTACATGTCTGTCATTCAGAGTATAGGCAGAATTGGAAAAACAAAACAAAAGCTAAGTATATGGAAAGTTTGTATTGCTGTGCTCTATTTTGTTAATTGATGGCGAATTTGTATTTTTCTCTATAAAAATATTACCAAGACATGAGAGATACTTTTTATTTCCATGCCACTCTTAATTTATGCAAAACCTCAATTATATACATTGTCAGTGTTCATATGCATGTATTTATGTATGTGTGAACTGTATATTGCATATAAAATATACATGCATCTATGTGCATATGTTTATATACACATATATAAAAATATCTATTTTAAGAGAGCCAAATTAGTTCTTCCCTGCCAGCTGCTTGCCTATTTCTCACCCACTTGCCCAAGTTATGGGAGAACAGTCTGTGTATTTAAAGTGCTGGCCCATACCCTGGCAACCCAGGTTCCAGGGTTGAAATGGCACGTGAACTGTGGCGAGAATGGCAAGAGTTAATTGCCTGCTTTATTTTGTTGGGAGAGGCAGCTTTCATTTCACATCCATTTCCTGCATTCTCTGTGCCAGTTTGTGACAGCTTGTTTCTCAGCTCCACATTTGTTTAAAGCTCTCTAGCAGACTGATTCTATTTTTTCCAGGCTGTTTTTTTCTTCTGCTTTTTTTTCTCTTTCTTTCTTTTTTTTAAACTTAGGCTAACATGGCATTGCACGTGGCTGGGAATCCAGATAAGCCTTCTTCTCTAGAGACCGTGATTGGCAGCTCCCCCTGTCATGCAGATGTGAGATGAGGAACGCTAATTTTCCCATAGACTTTCTAGTTTCTATTACTATCTGTCATTTTACATCGGTGCTCATTACAGCACTGTCCTTGCCAGATGGAAGTCTGCCTACTCACTGGGTGTCTATTTTCTGTCACTCATGGATCATGACAATGTCAGGCAATATGTCAGTAAACTCCCTTCAGTATCCCTTTTTGCACTGGATAGATGGTGACACTACGTGAAATATCTGGTATTGGCAGGTAACTGTCTTCATGTAGTATATGAGCAACGGCAAGGCTGGGAAGTCTAGTGTATTCAGGGGAAAAATGCCCACTGTGTGAGAAGGGATACATAGGGTCAGCACCTTAGAGCATCAATTGTCCTCTGAAACGAAACTGACCAATAACTCCCGTGGACCACCCAATTTACTCTAGGCAGTCCTAGTTTTGTTGGGATGACAAGCCACACCTGGGAACCAGGCTTAGCTGAAAGCAGTGGCTCCTACGGTATGATTCTTTTTTTTTTTTTTTTTAAATAATTTTTTTTATTAAGAAAAGAAGAAAAAAAACATAAACAAAAAACAAGTTTCCACCTCCTCCCAGCCTCCCATTTCCCTCCCCCTCCTCCCACCCTTCTCCCCCTCCTCCCACCCTTCTACCCCTCCCCCCACTCCTCTCCCCCTCCCTCTCCAGTCCACAGAGCAGTCCAGGTTCCCTGCCCTGTGGTAAGTCCTAGGTCCTCCCCCCTCCGTCCATATCTAGGAAGGTGAACATCCAAACTGGCTAGGCTTCCACAAAGCCAGCACATTAAGTAGGATCAAAACCCCGTGCCATTGTCCTTGGCGTCTCATCAGCCCTCATTGTTCGCCATGTTCAGAGAGTCCGGTTTTATCCCATGCTTTTTCGGTCACAGTCCAGCTGGCCTTGGTGAGCTCCCAGTAGATCTGCTCCACTGTCTCAGTGGGTGGGTGCACGCCTCGTGGTCCCGACTTCTTTGCTCATGTTCTCCCTCCTTCTGCTCCTCATTGGGACCTTGGGAGCTCAGTCCAGTGCTCCAGTGTGGGTCTGTCTCTGTCTCCATCCATCTCCAGATGAAGGTTCTATGATGATATGCAAGATATTCGTCAGTATTGCTCTCGGATAGGGTCATTTCAGGTTCCCAATGATTCTAAATGAGAACTTCCCGCACCACCTGAGACTCTATGAGAAACACACACTTGGGCTCCACTCCGTTCTTACTGAATCCGAACTCTGGGGGTTAGTCCAGCAATCTGCGCTTTAAGAAATCCCATAAATGAGCCTGGCTGTTGAATTAGAGAACCACAAGAGAAATAAAGTAGAAATTACAGAATGAGTGCCATCCTAGCAATGCTGTCCGGTAACCAGACACTTATTAATAGATTATTAGAATTTATTTCTTTTCATGTATATAATGAAGAGGTAACATTTCTGTGACTGATATATTAAACAAACAGTTTGTGTAATACAATCAAAACACAAAGTCTCCTAAGATATTTTTTAGTGTATTCATTGAAGGATGTCTTCAGCTGTTTGAAGCGTTCTCCGAAGCTCTCCCATCCTTCTCAGAGGCTCTCCCTGGGTCTTCCCATGTCATTGATGTCCTGTGGACACTAAGGGCAAAGAAATCCCATGGTTGTTAAGACTTCAGCACCAGCTGAGGACAGAGCCAAAGGTGACCTTTCTTATGCATTCTTCCCCACACTCTCTCTATCCAACACTCACATTCCCTACCCACAACCTTTTGTTTGTGAATCCCCTCCATGATAATCTCTCTGCTTGAGTTTCACCCTCCTCCCAGAGAGTCCTCTTGGGCACAATTCAAACAATTCCAGTTGACTCTTTCTTCCCAACACGGCACTAATCTAGACCATGGGAAATCATCAAATATCTTTGCCTAAGAACTCTAGTAAACATCAATGAAGCAGTCACTGTTAGGGCTCTGCTCTCAAAGGCATCCGACTGTCATTCCTTCCCTTAGCATCTCCAGTATTGTCAACCACTGGTCCAGAGATCAGCTCTGTTCTGCTGCCCGTTTTTATGAGCCAACTTTCACTGAAGTGCAGGCTTATACATGAGCTGATATATGATGTGTGGTGGATTTTAAATGGTGATGGGCAGAAAACTATATGGGCTGAAATACCTACAATATTCACTATCTGACTTCTTGCAGAAAAGGTATGCTGACTGAATTCTAGATTTCAGGGATATGAACAATGAATAGTAGAAGGATGGGAGTGCACAAAAGGAGAGAAAAAGAAGAAAAATGAGGAGTCAGACTTCAGTCTCCTTTGCCTCCCAAACTCCAGGAATATATGTATCTCTATTATGTAGTGCTTTATTCTGTTTTTAAGTACCATAGGCACTCCTGCATTAAGGTAAGGAAGTAGCCACTTAGCCACTTTATCATGGCTTTGTCCAAGAATAATTCCTGTAAGACTCTTTCCTTACTTTTTTGACTTTCACACCTTATTCCTGCTGACCTGTGGAAAGTCTCCAGGAGCCAGCCACATGATACTGGTCTACTGCCTCATTTTGATGCCTAATATTTATTACTTAACGTCACAAGATAAAACTTGTAACATCCATCTGGGGACATTTGTGTTTCGATAGTTGGACAAACCTCAGACACACCTGGCTCTTGGTTTGGGGATTGAGACAATTATTGACTGGTCTACAGTAAAACTTCACTGATCTTTCTTTAATAATAACTGAAAGTCAGAAGCTTGGTCTCCTGCGATGAACAAGATTGTCTAAAGTTACTTGAAATGGAAACACCCTTGTGAAAGCATCAATGATATTTAACTCAGCTTTGGATTTCTCAATAGTGACTGGACTCTTTGCTAATTTATTGTTTAAGAATATGCACAAATGACTTCCTTACCAGTCTTCATATCTACTGATGGAATACTAGTGACATCCGGGTAGTAATGAGAAGAGCTGGCTGAGGTAGTAATTACTATATACACTTTACTATTATTTTAATCTAATCTTTTATTTCTCCAGTTTCTTATCTTTACAGCCAGTCAAGTGTATTTTAGGCCAACATGATTATGAGTACATGCTAATTTACATAGTTATAGCACAAGAAAGATTGTTAAGAGAAAGTGAGAGTTTTCCTTAGTTGCTAATTCCCCATTAAGTCTTCCAGCACGAACTTGAGAAATATTAGTTATCTTATAGCCTCGAGTTGTTTTTAAATAATTATTCACAAGCTTTGAAGCTTGGCTAGATGTGAAAGTGCTGCCTTCTATAAAAAGGCTAAGAATAGTTATACAAATAAGTTCCTGTTATACATACTTTTTAAAATATTTCTCTCTCTAACACACACACACACACACTCACAATAACAAAGACCCATATTTATTTAAATCCATTTCTGAGGGAAACTAGTATAGATTTTCCCATATTAACTATACATTCATAAGTTTTTTTTTCAGAATATTTTTGTTTCCTCAAGCTTTAGGATATTTCTGCACATGTAAATAACTATATTGCATTGTTTTCTTTCAGTAATCCCTTGTGTTTGCATATCATACCTTTTAATACCTTTATTTCAATAGAGAAAAAAATTAGATTTTCCGTTGACTCTTATGTTCACCATCTCCAAAGCTGATCTATAAGGGCCCGAGGAAAGCGGAAGCATCCTTACTAATTAGAGGAGTAGTGCTGATGGGGCTGTCTGGAAACAATTAGTGATGGGAGAACTGGACATGAAGCATGATTCTCGATGCTCGGAGAAATCTATAGATGAAGCCATGTGAGAACTGCACACTGAGCCTTTGGGACACTCATGACCTAGATGTATTGTTTTATCCGGGTTACCTAACATGAAAGAAATTCACAGGAAGTGACGGTTTACTCCCAAGTTATCTAGGTCATGCCTATCTCCTTCTTTCTCCAAATAAAAACACCCCACCCTTAATGATGGCTCTCTTTTGTTCCAGATTTTTCATCAGCCTCTTAGTGCAGAACCACATTTATCTCTTTTTTTTTGTGTAAAAAGAAAGAAAGAAAGAAAGACAGAAAGAAAGAAAAAGACTCTAATGAGCCTTTTCTCACTTTAGAAGTTGTTCTTCCCCTTCATTTCCTAATAGTATTACTTTTCCATGAACAACATAATTATGACTTATTTATTTCCAGCCACTATGTCAATTATGAAATCTTTTTGAAGTGCAACCATTTAAATAGATAATGAAAACATACAAACATCTTCTTTTCAACAGTCTGATTGCAATGTTCTATATCTCATCTATACAAAACTAGTACAGTCTACCAAACACATTCATTGTAGACTTCACTAGTATGTTTGGTAAATCCGAAGAACAAACAGAGTTTCATATGTAACATGAGCTTCTTGTGGAATTTACCGAAATGATGCTCTTTTTCTTTTCTCACCTTTTACCCTTCTTCTGGGGGAAAGACAGAACTTCAGTGTTTACTAAGTTTCAACATGAGAGAGAATTTAATATCCATCTACTCAGGTTGAGAAAAGACATAAGGAATGTATGATGCTACAACCTCTTATTTTGAGAATCCATTAGTTAGTATTAAAATCTTCAATTGTTTCAGACTTTTATGACTCATTTTCCCCCATTCTCCCCATTGTCGTGGTCTCAGGTAAAACACAGGCACAGCACTGTTCTTGGTGTTTTCATCTAGTAATTTTATTTTCAAAATACGTTGTTTTCTGGGCACAACACACATCAATCCATTACTTGTAACCACATGAGTACTCTTTTGGGAAAGGCTGGAGTGGTTTGGGCTGACTTCATCAGGACAGAGTTCTTGTGGGCAAGATGCCTGCCAGATAGAGGTAAGGCTTTGCCATGAAGGAGAGAGCATTTGGAAGATTTCCTTCAGAGACACTCACACACATATGTGAACTGAACAGGCGTGACATCCCCTACTGGCTTGTGACAAGAAAGGGATCCAGAGCCTGGGAGGGCAGGAAGCTAGACAGTGTGAGCAGAACTTCTGTCAGAGCCCCTTGCTGAGGGGATAGTCAGAAGTCCTTTCACTATATGAACCCCCAGGAAATGTATCAGAATTGGTGACATTGTGTTACTCACCACAGTATTCAAGGAATAGCAGTATAGAATGTGCAACACATTCAATTATCAGGGGATATTGAATGTTCCGTGTGTAAGGAGGCATAGGAGCCATTCTACATCACGGATGCACTAGGCTCCTGGCAGATAAGGTCACTACTTGTGTGGGTAGGTATAATCTTAGAAAAGTAGGCAAACCAACAAATAAAAAATAACACACAACAAGAAAATAGTCATAGGAAAACAACTAAGACTGTAATTACACTGTACTCGCCTGCCATGTGCAACACCCTGAGTTTGATCCCAGCATTGAATAATGAAGAAGGTCACAGCAGTAATTAAATTACAAGCAATCAGAATAAACTTTGCTGAAGCGGAGACATGACAGCAGAGATGAGACTGGGAGCAGCCCCTGGTGTAAAACAAAAGTTGCAGGAAGACAATTTTAGGCAGAAGAGTAAATCTAGTAACCTAGAGCTATGAAAAGCTCCATGCATGTAGCAGTGGAGAAGCCTTCTGGATAACTCCATCCACCTACCTATATATTTATTGATCCATTCATTCACCTACCTCCTACGTCAGCCTGCCAGCCAGCCACCTATCCACAGACAACGAAAGAAGTCTTGAAGGAAAGTGTGTTCTTGGAATAGTTGTGGCCATCCTAACATCACAGGGCCTCAGTTCCATGCGAATGACAGAGCCTTCCAAGGGAGAGGCGGAAATGGCAAAGCCTTCCACTTGTCCCAGTATAAATGCTGGCAGTGTTCAGAAAATCTCCGCTTTAGCTTTCTCCCTTGGATGTTTCCAGCTGGAGACTGCATCCCAACAGAGATCAGTTAGACATGCCTCCTTGTTCAGCTGTGTATAGTAACCAGGCTCCTTGATTAGATATCTCTATGTAATAATTCGCCTCCTTGTTCAGCCACATGCAATAACTCCGAATCCTTGTTCAACTATGTATCATAAACACTTTGGGCTTCCATGTTGCTATGGCTTCTCTGTTAAAGAGCCCAGTCCACCTGATACCAGCTTTTCTGTGTGTTTGTGTCTGTTCTTTCTTCATTCCCTCTCTACCACAGTTAGGTCGGTCCTCAGAACTGTGCAAGGATGTGACACCATCTGTCTTTCTAATCAGTTCATTCATTGGCTGATTTGAGGATATTTACCGAATAATAGTTTCTGGTACTTCTTGTGTCCTGACTTTCCTTTAGCATTCTCGTAAGTTTTCTCTCATACAGACAAGTTCCCTCTGATTTGCTGTCTGAGTCTGAGTCCCACTGCCTTCCTTTTTGAAATAGGATGGCTGAGGATCATTTTCATTGTTAATACACATGGGATTTTTGCTTTGGTATTACGGGATTTGGAATGCTTTAACCCACTCCCTTCTGTGTTCCCACCACAGCAAATGGAAAAATAAGTGTGGTGAGGTAATGAACATATTTATTAGCCTGATTTGGCTATGCTGCATGTATGCATGTATTGAACCAACAAGACTATATCACATAAATATGGAAAGTTGTTAGTTTTTCTTTAAAATAAAGAATTTTAAAATAAGGCAGTTTTTGTACAGATTATCTTTCTAGGAATTGAAAGTCTTCCTTGCTCCTTAAGACAAAACAATTGTCATTTGGATTTGGCTGTGACCATCAAAGATGCTAGAAAAATTTGGGGGAAGTGAAGCAAATTATTCAAACTAATAAGGCCAATATGTAACATAAGAAGTGTGTAGTATCACAAAGCTTAATATCTCTCAAGGACAGAAAAAGCCCAAAGAAAGGAAGCAAGAGATAGATTCCATCATCTTCAATTTTTGGAAGAGCAGGTCAAATTGGCACATTCGCCAGAATCCTTTGGCTTGTGTGACATTTAATGTTGTTATTTCCTTTATGCCAAGTGAATACTGGCATTGCTAACTGATCATCAACTTCAGGATAGGTGGTTATGAGCCCATTGATTATCTCACAAAAGCATGTGCCCCAGAAAGATGGTTCCGTGGTCTCTCTTTCAGCACTTCCCCCTAGGGGCCAGGTGAATAATGGCTGTTTCTCTTGTATGTAGACATGAAGAATGCAAGTGTGAATTTCATGCCACAGGCAGACCTGACTTTCTGCTCTGTGTCCAAAGAGGCCATCTAACTTACAACAAATAGATAACAGGAGACAATGGTTTAAGGATAAGACAGATTTTAAACCCTGGAATCAGACCAATTCAGGGTAAATTCTTAAGGAGGTAAAGCTATTACCATCAGGAATGCTAATTCTTTCTGAAAGTTCCAGGATGCAATAACTTCCTTAACTTTTCTAGCTTTTAAGACTCTTAGATTTTATTGACTCATTAATTTATGCTTCAAATTTCTGACCTCCTGCTCATATGGCTATCCCCTCCATTTCTGTTCCTGGGCTTATGAAGGTCTTTGTGTACAGTATGCACACCAGAATAATCTAGGTTGGAACCTACTAAAGATCTTAAATTAAAAGCCCTTTATTTATTTGAAAAGTCCTTTATGCTGTATGTTGCAGATTAAATTGTATCTGTCACAGTAGGCTGGTGTCCCACCCTGTGATAAATATGACCTTATGAGGAAGACCTTGTAGACGTAGTTAAATTAAAATGAAGCCTCATTCCAGTGATATGTGTCCTAATAAGGAAGATTTGGCCACAGATTTTCAAAGAAGAGAAAACCTTGTGAACACCCATAGGCACCTATGATACCAAGGGGGAAAATAGAAGAAGATCATGAAGTGCCACATTCATGAGTCAAGGAAGGACAAGGATTACCAGAAACCACACGGAGTAAGAGACGCTTCAAAGAGATAAATACTCTGAAATCCTCAAAATGAACAATTTTACAGAGACACCAAATGTGAATGTTTGGCTGTGGAAAAATGATGCATCATGTAAATATAGAATAATCACAGATTCTAAAAGTTAGTTCCTGAACATCTTGGGGGACCATTATTCCATATACCTGGGCATACATATTTGTTTCTCCAGCTTGCTTCCCCTTGCCTCCCCTGGGCAGGGCTTTCTGGTTAGCACAGACTATCTTGAGATAAAAAGGGTAGTTGACACAAACTGGAATCATCCTCATTATATGTTGATCCAACAAAATTAGGGTTTACTTACTACTCTACTATGTATAAATATGAAGATTGGAATATACACTCCGATGTCTCCTTAACCATTCCTCAACAAAGGATATGTCTCTGGAAAGGTAGAAAATAGAATTCTATCTTTAATGTATAATGCTCTCACATACTATTTTAAAAAATACATAATGATAACGTTAAACGTAAGTAAATAAATATCCAATCCGTTTGTTTTCTATGAAAACAAGTAAAAGAATTGTCTGGAATACAGTTTGAAAGGCTTCTCCAAGGCATCACTCACATGTTTGGATATGAAAGTTCTGTGTGGTCTGATATGGAAGCCTGGCAAATATAACAGAGTCTACTCCCCTGTGAATGTTAAATATTCACTTAAGTTCCAGCTAATACTGGTAACATTACTAACCTCGGCCACATCTTGCCTTCCTCTGTGCTTTGGGTTCCCTGCACCCATTACATGTAAAATCTGGGTATGATCTCCCTGGCGAGTATGCTGGTGATGGGGAATATCTCTGAAGCATAGTCTATGCACGACATTGTTTTAAAATATGTGTCAGGTGATACTAAGACCATGATACATCTGAGTTGGCAAATGCCAGCATGCTTTGGAAAGTCAAAGGCAGCAATGTTTAATTACAGAAGAAAACTGAGTAGGCAAAACCAATTGGTTTTATATTTGTTGGGAGCCAGAACAGGAATTTGGCACCGTGGCATGGTGGGAGCACTCTATTATGAATTTCATTGTGGTACACAGTTGCCAGGTTATTTGGTAGTCATTATGTTGTGGGGAATTGATGCTGGAGACAAATTTAAGGGTTCCTTCATGGTCTCTGATGCCCATTTACACAGCTGGTCACTGCTGATGACTCTCAAATTCAGGAGACTCCGAGTTGGCCTGTTTATAGAGCACTTCCAAAGAATCCACATTTTGCTTCCATTATATCACCAAGGACTTAAGCCAGATATTTCCTATGCCCTATACACACTTAAAAAAATAAACAGTGGTGGTAGCAATAATACCAAGTCAATATTTATAGGCCCACGGAGAGTAATGCTTTTTAATACTTTGCACATTATTATTTTCTTAGCAGGGGACTGTCGTCAAGTTATTTGCCCACGGTCATAGACAATAAATACCCAAGCTATAATTTGAGACTTAGGTTTAAAACTAATATCCTATGTGAAGAAAAACCCATTTGGATTGGGTATTTCCTGCGTAAAGTGAAGGATGGAAATTGATGGTAAAATCAGGGCAATAAAACATAGTTTTCTACAGACCCAGTTTTGCCAGAGAATGGAATGAATTCAGGCCAATGAGAATGGGAGCTGAAAAGACTCGTGGGACTCTGTGATGTTTAGAAAATTGCTTTTCTGGATGTCTTGATCCTTGCAGTCACAGCATGCATCCTGCTCTTGTTCTGTCCTCAGTAGGGATGGAGACATGCCAGAAACTATTTCTGCGAAATGAACCTTTGTTGTTCTTCAAGACTCTTCTCTCATGCCCTGCCTTGGCTTCATTACTCTGTAACACATAAGAGATCTCACCCTGCCAAGATGTGGACTTAAATTCTATATTTGTCACAGCTCACCAGGTAATTCTGAACTTGAAGCTCCAGGGCCAAGTATTCTAGCAAGCATCGTATCTGTAGGAAGTTGCTTTCCTGAAGATGCTGGCTTGGCTGGGCTGTTGTTGGCAAACAGTTCTGTTTTGTCACAGAATTGACTGGGATGTCAGAAAGAACCAGCAGAGATCTCTAATAGGATAATGGAAAAGAACAAGGACAATAGGGCTTTCCAGCCAAGCTTTGAGTTTTAGCCCACTGAATGCAGCACTGGGAAACCATTGATGGCCATAAGCCCCAGTAGAAATCCCAGTTAATTCTGAGTTTTTAATGCAGTGAATAAAAAAAAAATGAAGCTGAAGTTTTACTATGTTTATTAGGAAGAGTTGATGACAGAAAGATGAATTGTTTATGTGCTATTATTGAATTCTGATGAACCCCCAAATTTGTTGTTTGTAGCGATGCTGTATGTAAACACGGCAAACTTAGCATTATAAAATGATGTTCCGCCTGCATTGGGAGTTAATTAGACAAATAGGAAGAACCCTAAGAATTCTCCAAGCTTTTTCAGCATAATAAGAGTAAACCCAGGAGTATACCGACAACGTAAATTGTAGTTGACATTTTTGTTTTGTTTTAAGAAATAAGTTTGGGGATAGGGGAGCAAAAGTAGATCTGGGAGAGTTAACAGGAACTGGGGAGACAAATAATCAAAGAACATTGTAGGAGATTATTAAAGGATTATTAAAAATATTTTTTAAAAGGAGGAAACTCATACCTGAAATTGGGGTTCAACTTGAAGACCCAAAAAGCAAAGCAGCCAGCCACTATCTCTTACCTCGACCTAAGTCCAAAGTGGCAATCCTGCCTCCAGGGATCACAGAATGAGGCTGTGTGTGAGAGCCATTTCCTCTCATTTTATAATCCTCTCTAGTTCCAGGACTAAAGGCATGAGCCACTAGGATAACAGGCATGCACCGCCCAGTTTCCATGGCATCTAGTGTGACCACTGCCTGGTCTGTAAGGCTAACCAGTGTGGCTGTTTTACTATCCCAGCCCCCAGATTGGGATGTTTATTTGCTTTATTTATTAAAATGCAATTGAAATGCCACTATAGTAGACTGTTTAATTTAGACAAGGTTACTCCAGTCCTAGGCAGTGGCTAAGAGTAATGATAGATGTTTTCTCACCACAGACAGAGTAAGTTAGTTCCTCACTTTTGTCTCAAATTTGTTGTCACCAAAAGACCTTACTTTGTTACAAAATGCCAAGCTCTGAAAAACAAACAGCCCTTAAAGGCCAAATAGTTATTAGTGATTTGAGTTGAAGGAGAACTCAAAAATCAACTTTGTAGTGGTGTCACTTCTGAAGGCTTTATTAACAATCTATCCTTGAAATCTCTGTTTCTAAGTGACCATTTTCACTCCGAAGCATCCAAAGAGAAGATTTATCCTCCCTCTCTATCCCGTGGTCCAAATGAATGAATTATGATTCAAATTGGTTCAGAATAGAATGAAGCGTGGCCAATTCACCATCCAGTGGTAGCCAATGTTGGGGCAACTGTGGCCTTGCTATTTGAAGTAGAAAAATGAAAGAAAGGGACTTCAGATGGGGGTGATTCCAAGCAAATACTAATCTCTAAACTGATAGATTTTTCTACATTATTTTCCCTACTTTCCAGACACCCCTTGCAAAAAAAAGGTATTATTATTTCCATACTTGATGTTTCAAAGACAAAACTATTTATTCCTGATCCATATATCAATATATAGCAGAAAGATTGGATTTTAGCTTATATTCTAAGACAGAAATTTATCTTTATTTATTTATTTTTATTTTATTTTATTTTATTATTCTTTTTGTTTTTCACAACAGGGTTTCTCTGTGTAGCTTTGGAGTCTGTCCTAGAACTTGCTCTGTAGACCAGGCTGACCTATTTTAATGGCACCAAAGTTAGGTAAAAAAGCAGAGGACGGATTTTGGCAAAGGTGGTAAGGGTCCTTGACATGGCACTGTAAGATTCATGACTTTGACAGGTGGCCAAGGTAAGGTAGAGTTAAAAACCCAAATATGTGGGTGTTGGCAATGTCTCAGAATTTTCCACTCTGTCTCCCCAATCCTTGTTTAGCTTTTTTATATTCACAACAAGATTTGAAATTATAAATACAAGAATAGGTAAGAGAGATAAAAACTGATAGATGGTTTCTTTAGACATCTGTCAGCTACGATCATTGACTTGAAGTCAATGTGTTTTTTTTTCTTTTTTTATTGAGAAAAGGAGAGAAAAAAAACACAAGTTTCCACCTCCTCCCAGCCTCCCATTTCCCTCCCCCTCCTCCCACCCTATGCCCCCTCCTCCCACCCTTCTCCCCCTCCCCCCACTCCTTTCCCCCTCCCTCTCCAGTCCAAAGAGCAGTCAGGGTTTTCTGCCCTGTGGTAAGACCTAGGACCTCCCACCTCCGTCCATATCAAGGAAGGTGAACATCCAAACTGGCTGGGCTCTCACAAAGCCATCACATTACGTAGGATCAAACCCCCGTGCCATTGTCCTTTGCATCCCATCAGCCCTCATTGTTCGCCATGTTCAGAGAGTCCAGTTTTATCCCATGCTTTTTTCAGTCACAGTCCAGCTGGTCTTGGTGAGCTCTCAATAGATCAGCTCCACTGTCTCAGTGGGTGGGTGCATCCCTCGTGGTCCCGACTTCTTTGCTCATGTTCTCCCTCCTTCTGCTCCTCATTGGGACTTTGGGAGCTTAGTCCAGTGCTCCAGTGTGGGTCTCTGTCTCTATCTCCATCCATCACCAGATGAAGGTTCTATGATGATATGCAAGATATTTGTCAGTATTGCTCAAGGATAGGGTCATTTCAGGTTCCCTATTCTCAACTGCCCAAGGAACTAACTGGGGACCTCAGCCTGGGCACCTGGGAGCCCCTCAAGTGAAAATCTGGAGCTTTGGGAACAGCACTAAATTTTCTCAGCACCACACTTTTGCACGTCATCTAGCTGGGACAAAGCTCAAAGCCAGGAACAGATGTTGTGTTATGTGAAGAATGTTTGTAAACAAGCATGGGCTCTATAAACTCCTGAAGAAAGATCTTCACTTGTTGTAAGGAGAGGGTCCCTTGTTTGTCCTGACCACTCAGCTAGCTTACACCCGAAATAACCACTCAGAAACTGTATTAATTAAAACACTGTTTGGCCATTAGCTCTAACTTGTTATTGACAAACTCACACATATTAGTTTAACCCATCTCCATTAATCTGTGTATCACCACATCAGCATTCACCTGAGGCAGAGAATCCATGGCTTCTCTGACTTTGTCCTTCTTCCTCCCAGCATTCTGTTCTGTTTCTAAGTTCAGCCCTATCAACTAGGCCAAGGAAGTTTCTTTATTCATTATACAATTAGAGCAACATACAAACAGAAGGAACTCCTACACCATTCACTAAAGCACCACTTTGGAAACTATAACTTGATGGCTTTATTAGGTCCCAGCAAGCCAGATTCTTCACAAAATGAATTTTCATGGAAGTATATTTATGCATAACCATAGTGCCCCCTCCTCATTTGTTTTGAAAAAGCTGAAATGGATCATTGACTCCTTTCTCCATTAGTTCTTCAGTTGTCTACCCTGGTTTACATATCAGTTTCACAATGGCGACGTTAGTGGAACAAACTCCTTTGCCGAGAGTGGACTCAGAAGCAGACATGACAATTGGATCTCTCAGGACACCTTGGACCTGTCCACGCCTTATTTTGTCCATCTATGTCCTGCAAACTGGGGCCCTGCCCATGGCTCTGATTTTATCATAGCAATTATCCTCTCTGCTCCCTACATCCCAGCCGTTCACACCGCCATGTTCTTTTTTCACAGCTTTGACTGTAATCCCATTTTATGCTTTTCATTGCTTCCTCAGAGCTTCATAAAATTCAAATTTTCTCAAACTTTAGCTCAGATTATGCCCCTCAGACACATTGCCTTGTCACTGTGTATAAGTCACCGTACAAATTTTTATAAACTATTTTATCCTGTCTTCTGTCATGAAAATACATATACCGTGAGTACTGAGATCCCTTTTTCTTATTTGTCCTTATATTCCTGGTGGCTGGCATATTTGTTAGCATTTAACGAATATTACCAAATTATTGAATAAAAGTCAAAAATTCTATATCCTTGTCCACTATTCCTCTAATTATCATTCTGTGTTAATTTCTAGCACTTGCTAGGCCTTAGATTTTCTTTTTGTAAAAGGTGAAAAATAACGATTAGTGATTACTAAGGTTAGTTTCCTGTCGGCGTGAATATGTGCATGGATTATACACCAATGAATCTTGTTGTTCCTTGTGCTCACAAAAATCTTGCACAAATATATTACCAGTTGGGATTTCTAGGCACGATATTAACAAACAGCTTCTACGAACGGAGCCTTTGACATCATTTCTGGAACAACAAAATTTAATTGAGATGCAGGCATAGTGTTAGGTTTTGGCAGTGCAAACACACACAAAATTGTCTTTGTCCTCAAAACTCCCACAGTAGCATGGATAAGACAGCAGTTAAAACAGGTTAACCAAGAGCAGAACAAGGACAGCAACAGAAGACATGCTGACGTGGAGGAAACCTCAGGAGAACTACAGGAAATAAGGGATACTAAGAAACGGAGAAAGTCTTCCCTGAAGAAGAGCTCCCAAGTTGGTGTTCCAGTACAAAATGGTCATCCCTGAAAATGTACGTATAAGTAACATTATACAGACTAAGATTATATTTATATACTAAGGGATATATATGTATATAATAGCAGTGAATGAAAAAAGAGGCCATGAATTTGAAAAGGAACAAGAAGCAGGGTATATGGAGGGTTTTGAGGGAAAAAAAGGAGGAAAAGAAATATTTATATCTCAAGAACAAGTAATTTTGGAAGATATCAATAGAGTTAAAAGTTGGAAGTTGAAGCAGTGTTGTATTATCTCACAAACAACGCATCTGATGCCAGTGTAAGACATCAACAAGATTTTTTTTTTTTGAGACAGGGTTTGTCTATATCATAGCCTTGGCTGTCCTGAAACGCACTTTGTGGATTAGGTTGGCCTCAAACTCACAGAGATCCACCTGCCTCAGTCTTCCAGGTGCTGGGATTAAAGGCGTGTGCTGCCAACACCTGGCGACATCAGGAAGCTTTCTCCAGTGCTGAGACAGTTCAGGCAAGTAGAAGCCCTGTAGGTCATGTGATCAGGTGATGGGGAAAAGGACCAGCCTAGGTCAGGGAAAGGCATCACTGTGTGCTGAGCCTTCTTGGGGAAAGTGATTCTCAGCCTTCCTAACACTGCCACCCCTCAATACAGTTGCTATGGTGACCACCACCATAAAATTATTTCACTGTCACTTCATAACTGTAGTTTTGCTACTGTTAGGAATTATAATTTAAATATTTGACATGCATGAGATATCTAATATGCTAACCCCAAAGGGGTCATGATCCCTCAGCTTTGGAACATCATAGTGTCTCAGTAAAGCGCAGTTGGAAGATGCCGCAAGGGAGATGCCTGAAAATAGGGGATCACTTTCCTTGTAAATGCCTCTGTAAAAGCAAAAGGAGTCTGGCCCAAAGGAGGCTCTATTAGTCCCTTCCAAGACTTAAGGTCCAGAACAGGGGAGTTATTTTGGTTTATGTAGCTGTTAAATCACTTACATTTCAATACTTATTAAATTTATTTATAAAGAGAGTTGAGGATTAATTCTGATTTGGTATTTCACTTGGCCTTTCCAATATCCTACACATATCTATGCATTTAAGCGAGATACTTCTGGAAGATTGTGTTCAGAAAAATTTTGTTTTAGTCCCTTTATAGAATAGACAATGGCACTGAAATACACTGTGTTTCCAAGTGCTATCAGTTCCCAATAATAACCGTATGTGTGCTCAAAAGCTGGGCTCATTCTGCTGTTCACTCTGGGCTTGTTCATCAGTTCTGTGGCATTTGGTCTTTATCCTGCTTGATCTGATATGTCAAGTTCCTAAATTCTCATCCCATATTGCCATGCGAAGAGGGATTGGGGATTAGGCAATAAATACTGTTGGGAAAATAGCATATTGAAGATTTTATTTTTCCTAAGGCCTTAATCATAGCTATTAGCATAAAAAAGTTGTATTTTGCTAACCTGTAATATTCTGATAGCTTGAAAGTATGTTCTTAAGGTGTCTAAATGCAGCTCTGTTATGGCTGTGTTTGGGGGCTGCATTCTCTCCACATTCGTGTTCTGAAGTCCTAATGCTGTATGCCTTGGCATGCTGCTGTGTTTGGAGCCACTGTCTTCACAACAATGACTAAATTATAATGAGGTCCTTTGTATGACTAGTGTCCTTATAACCAGAGAAGAGGAGGATACACACACACGCAAAGGAAATACTATGTGAAGACAGGGGAAGCCATAAGGAAGAGACAGATCATTAGAAGAAACAACCGCATGGATATATAGATCTGTTATGTTTGTTCCTAAAACCATCTGGAAATAAGTTTCTATTGTTTAAACCACCTGTTAGACTGGGAAAAGAAATGTAAACTAATATAAATTCCTGTAATGCATAAAGTAAAGATTATACATAATCCAGTCATTTATAAACTAACTTCATATATTCTTCATATAGAAGAGGATGCTTATATTTTTATATTTATATTTCACAAATGTAGTATTAGAGTTCCCTTTTTTATGACAAATCGATAAGCTCTCCCTTGAAATGACAAGAGGTTGAAAACATAAAAATGATTAGTTAATTAACAAGAATTTTATATAGTAATATTAGTGGCAATTCCAGGGCATGGTCAAGATGAAAATACCTTAGAACTTTTATGTATTTTGGGATGGAAATGTAGTTTATTGTTTGCAAATTTAATGAGTATTTTTCCTGGAGTGTTAGCACATTGGTGGTGTAGCTGGCTGGGCACTGTAGGCAGAACCTTGTTCTACATGTGAACATCTGTGGTCAAGCCACTATGCCCATGCAAACCTTCATTTTCTCCTTGGTACTTCTTGTATCTGTAAGCAGTAGTGCGTGGACTGGACTCCATGACATTTCAGTTGCATTCTATTTTCAACATTCAAGGTAAGAGTTCTTAGTAGATAAACATACTTGAAAATCATTTCGTATTTGTGGGTCTTAAAGCAATCTATCTAAAGTTCTACAAGTCAATATTTAGAAAAAAAATTACCTTTGATACTTACTTCCAAAGTGTCAGTGAAAGCATTATGAAATGTAATTTCTCCAATGTCGCTCTTATTATTTCTTCCATATATTCTACTCCATGGGAGTTGGCATTCTATATTATTGTAAAATAAATCTAGCTTCTGATTGATAATATGAGAAATGCCACATACCCTCAGAACCAAACAGGTTGTCATGGCAACCGTGAAATTTTAAAACTGCAGAGTACACTAAGAGTGCATGGTTGCATATCCCTACAAATAATTCATGTCACTTTTACAGTGGTAAGCATGGACCCTGCAATGATTGGAAGGTAGAAAGTCATTCAGCCCAAATCTTCACTTCACAGGCTTGCCTCTGGCAGAGCCAATGCCTTCTTAACCGTGGAATTTCTACGTCCTGCAATAAAATATTCATATAATATCTTTCCATAAATATATGAATAAGTAACAAGATGTCTTGCTACAACCTGATCTCTAGCACAATATACGGATTCAGTTTGCTTTGATAAAGTTTTATTTGACACAGTGTGGTGAACATTTGTCACATTTGATGATTAGATCTACTTATACTTTGATTTCCTACTGAGACACTACCTTCTCTCAAACTTGCTGTAAAGGAATTCTGATTGAGGTCACATTTTCTCTAGCCACATGAATAAATGTCTGACTTAAGCCTGGCCAAGGACAGTTTTATATTAAATAGTAATTCCTTCATAGACAGAAATGAGCCAGTTCTAGTAGGATACTCTGCTGAAAGAGGGCAAACTTCTTTCTGTAAAGCAAAGGACACAGTCCATAAGACAAAAAGACACCCTACTGAATGGGAAAAGATCTTCACCAACCTCACATCAGACAGAGGACTGATCTCCAAAATACATAAAGAACTCAAGAAACTAGACATTAAAATTCCAAGTAACCCAATTAAAAAATGGGGTACAGAACTAAATAGAGAATTCTCAACAGAAGAATCTCAAATGGTTGGAAGAAACTTAAGGAAATGTTCAACATCCTTAGCCATCAGGAAAATGCAAGTCAAAACAACTCTGAGATACCATCTTACACCTGTCAGAATAACTAAGATCAAAAACACCAATGATAGCTTATACTGGGGAGAATGCAGAGAAAGGGGAACACTCCTCCATTGCTGGTGGGAATGCAAATTTGCACAACCACTTTGGAAATCAATATGGCAGTTTCTCAGAAAATAGGCAATCAACATACCTCAGGACCCAGAAACACCACTCTTGGACATATAACAAAAAGAGGCTCAATCATACTACAAGGACGTTTGTTCAGCTATGTTCATCGCAGTATTATTTGTAATAGCCAGAACCTGGAAACAACCTGGATGCCCCTCAATCAAAGAATGGATAAAGAAATTGCAGCACATTTACACATTAGAGTACTACTTAGTGGTTAAAAATGATGACTTCTTGAAATTTGCATGTAAATAGATAGAACTAGAAAAACCATCCTGAATGAGGTAACCCAGACCCAGAACAATGAATATAGTATGTATTCACTCATAAGTAGATACTAGTTGTAAAGCAAAGGATATTGAACCTATAGTTCATGATTCTAGAAAAGCTAAGTAACAAGGTGAACCCTAAAAAAACATGGATAGATCCACCTGGAAAGGGAATGTAGACAAGATTGCCTGACAAAATTGGGAGAATGGGGGTGGGGGAAGTAGGGAGGGTTGAAGGGGAAGATGAGCATAGAAGAGCAAGGAGGAAAGCTTGAGGGAACGGGATACTCAAGATGGAGGGAAGACAGAGATGAGAGCAAGGAAAGAGATATTTTGATTGAGGGAGCTATAATGGGGCTAGCAAGAAACCTGACACTAGAGAAATTCCCAGGAACCCACAAGGATGACCCCAGTTAAGACCCTAAGCAATAGAGAAGAGGGTGCCTGAACTGGCCTTGCCCTTTAGTGAGACTGATGAATATCTTGAATATCACCATATAATCTTCATCCATTAACTGATGAAAACAGAGACAGAGACCTGCATTGGAGCAGTAAACTGAGTACTCAAATACCAGTTGAAGAGTGGGAGGAGTGAGAATATGAACAAAGAGGTCAAGACCATGATGGGTTCACCCACTGAAACAGTGGGAGCTAATGGGAGCTTATCAACTCCAGCCAGACAGGGAAGAAAACAACATGGGTCCAAAGTAGTCCCTCTGAATGTGGGTGACAGTTGTATGTCTGGGGCAGACTGTCAGGCCAGTGACTCCAGGATTTATCCCTACTGCTTGTATTGACTTTTGGGGAGCCCATTCTCTTTGGATGGATACCTTGCTAGGCCTAGATATAATAGGGAGAGCCTTGGACCTTCCCCAAAGCAATGCGCTTGACCCTTTCTGAGGAGTGGATGGGGTGAGGGGTAGGTGAAGTGGATGGGAAGAGGGGAGATAGTGGGAACTGCAATTGGTATGTAAAATGAAAAGAGATAGTTTGTTTTCTTTTTAACCTAGACTTCCACCTGGTCTAAGACTGCTGGCAACATTATTCCGTCAAAGGAACCTGAGGATGAGGTCATTGTGGAGCAGAGGTGACCCAGGGGACTGGTGTGAGCTAGTCCTAAAGCGAGACCCTCCTTCCCATCTGTCGGTTTTATAGGCTAATCACTCCTCTACTGTTTCAGACAGTGGTGAATGTATTTGTGCCACTTATTAGACAAAATATGCCCAGAGAGCACAGACGTACAGCCAGCTTCAGTGCTGTGAGAAGAATCCTGATCACTAATAAGCTAGCTCTTGACGGTTTTGCTTTGGGAAAGCACCTCTTTGAAAAATGGGGTCAATTACCTTGAACCTTTCCACTTTCTGTGGTTATGAAGAGAATCAGAGTTGGAAATGTAGTTTTGAAGGGCCTTGTAATACAGGAAACTTCTGCGGCTAGCTATGAAAATATGACAGTGGGTTATGACAGCCATTCTGATGAGCAGTGTTTTCCAGATAGCGGCTAATTCTGTTTTGTATGGGAATACATGTGTGGACTAGTTCTAGCAGCTGTGGTTTATCCTGGGAAGGGGGCGACATTCTTGGAGACCCTGTGAGTGTGGGAGAAGTGCAGCAGTAATAGGTGCCAAGCACTCAGAGATAACCCTCCACGGATGTTCATAGCACCAGCTCAGACGGCCCTCTGAATGCGAATTTCACACATGCTATAAGTCATCTCAAAACCCATGAAAGAAAGTGTGGACGGAGGAAAACAGATTAGTGTAATCTGCTCTGGCTTCTTTCTATTCTGCTGTCTGGAGCATCCCTCTGCTCCTTCTCTCGCCACTGCAGGGGTTGTAAGCTTCCCTTTGTTATTCTGGCTTCTCAGGACCTTTTCCCCAGCTGTGAGTGTTGGGCCACAGGGCAGGCATAGGCATGCCTTAACTGCTTGTTTTTAATTGGAAAATCTTGTTCAGAATACACAGGGAGTTATTTTACCCTCAGCGTTGGTTTTAATGTGACTGCTTCCTTGGGTTCTCAATAGCCTACTCCCTCTATCTTCAAAAAGAAAAGAAACTGCGACTTTAATCAAATGAGTTTCCAAGTTCATTTCTTCCTGCAAAGGGGTGATTTATGATCTCATGAAGAGGCTGTTCCACAGGCCCCAATCTGTACTGACAGTTGTGCTGTGTATGCATCTGCCGGTCCGGGAAGGCCGTTCTGCATCTATTTGCATGAACTGACTTATAACCACATTGCTGTGTGGTTGCATCCAGGGGTAGGGAGGGTCTTTTTATATGCGCTTGGAGACTGAAACAAGACAGAATGGGGTACTGTCAGTATTTCACCTGGCTCCATGGAGAAGGTATGAATGCCAGGGGAATCAGAAGCGGAGCCTGCCCTGAACTTAGTTTTCTTTTTAGAGGTGGAGGTGAAAGAGTTCAGCAGAGAGCAGGGAGTGAGGGGGCCCCAGAGCCCCAGGACTGCAGCTCTGGGCAAGTGCACAGCTATATACTTATCTTGGGCTTGGGCATAGGCACTGAGGAATGATGGTTACTTTTAAAATAAGCAAACATGACTTCAATAGACATGGGATCACCTCACCTACTTTTTTGCACTTAAAAGCAGGTGGGTCCTGGGATGTTAGGTTAGCTATTAAAACCTCAGTCATGAAGACATATTTGTCTGCACACGTGGTAGAACTTTAATCAAAAATCTGGAGAAGTCCTCAGTAGAATTTCAATCAATGCCCCTCATCTTCTCAGCATGTCTCTGACTCTTAAATGTCATCTAAAATCTTCTTCTGAGTGATAAAGCAGAGAGGGAGAAACTAGAAACAAATTGTCTGGCTAAACTCTGGGCTGCTAAGTATGTGAACCCTGTTTGTGTCTTTAACTCTGCAGAGTTGATAATCATTAAAGCTGTGGCATACTATCTGTGCAAGAGAAGCCAGGAGCAGAGTATCTGAGATGTTCACTTCCACCTAATGGTTTCATCTGATGGTGTGTTGCGTTGGGAGTTGGAGAGGTATGCTGTGTACTCATCTTGCCGCTTACTTAGGCAGCTTGAAAGTTAGAACAGCCAAATTTTTACAATTTCAAACAGAACTACAAGTGGAGTATTTGTGTTCCTCTGTTTCTGTGGAGGAAAAAAATAATTAAAACATGCTGTACTGAACATTTACAGCAAGTGCTGACTATTCTTATTGCTTGGTCCAGATCCATCTCAAGCCTCTCTCCACGTGAACACAGCCCCATGAGCTTGATCGGCGTGACTGACTGATGAACAGTGTGATACTGTTGAACAGCATCTGAACTCAATTTGTCCTAGCTCCTTTTTTTCTGCTAAATAAAAGAAAACGAATGTATACGATAGGTGATAAGAAATAATCCAATAGTCAACAATAGAGGATTTGTTACATGGGCTACAGAATTCTATAAAAGAAATTGTTACTGCATAAAATGAAAAGATGAAAGAGGTACAGGAACATCTAATGGGGGTATAGGAATGATAAACCACTATTAAGTGAAACCAGCAAATGGTAACAATTAGTTTAAATGCACATGGGAGGTACGTGGAGAAAAAAATAACCTCATCTAATGGTCTTTCAAGTGTTTCGTGAACACTTGCAGCATAAAGACCAAGTTGGCTGTCTCTTTCTCTAGTCATTTGGGTATCAGAGAGATTGAAAAATAAGCAAACATCAAATTGGTTACCTAGCCCTGTGACATTTATTCATCTGATATGACAAATGAAAGAGATTTTGCAAAAGAGAATACTGAGCTTTCAAAGCCCTGAGCTTAGAATGGAGAAAGTGTGCTGGAGGAACAGAAGGAAGACTAACATTGCTAGAATGTGCTGGTCCAGAATAGCTGTGGAAGGCAGTAATGTAAAACAGGAATGAATAAATTTGTTCACATTCAACCATGGTGGCTCAAGTTAAGATTCTATTGTGATAAAGGGGAAAGCCAATTTATAAGCAAAGGAGTATCATAATTTCTGCCAACTTTGTGTAGGGTGATCTGTGGTGTGTGAGCGTGGGAGCAACCAGGTATGACAGAAGATATGACAATAATGGAAGGAGGAGATTATGCCTCCTCTGTCTACATCAGTGGTCTTGATTGGAGCATTCTCTCTTCTTCCACTGTCTTCTCCAGAGAAAAAAACTGAAAATATCCAAATATATTTTAGTTACTATAACAGCTAAGGGGTGCTATGAGAACTGAATAGATACCACGGACACTGTGAGCCATCACACAATGTCCAGGCAGCCTCTCCTGCAAGGAATTGTCTCACCTAACATGTCTGTGGCGCTCAGAGTGAGAAACACTAGACTATGTCTTCCCAGGGGGAACATATTCTGGAAACAATGGCGGTTGCTAAGGAATGATGAGGGGCTTAGGGCAAACAAGGAATGAGGTATGGACAGCTGTGTTCCAGAACCAGGAGCCATGACTCTACCTTGCAAAGCTTCTGAACAAGTGGAGAAAGGATGTTAGATCTGATCTCAAAGTCAGCATTTTCAACACTCACTGCTGCTTTCAACCCTGCTATAGTACTGTTGCTCTTGCTAGCATCATTGTGGTCTATAAAACATAGTTAGGGTGTCCAGAAGGGTATGTGATCTGCTGGTGTCACACTGCAGCCACTGATGGAGGTATTTTTGTGCCAGGATGGGCAAGTGAGTGAGTTGGTATGTGTGCTTCAGCACCTTATTAAATCAGTGAAGCGAGACTTTCCAGTTCACTTAGAACAAATCTAAAGTCCCCTGACTTAGTTTGGACTGGCTACTGCTTGCTTTTCTACCCTAAGCTGCACCACTCTTGGGGGGGGGGGGCAGCCTCTGAATACCTTGGCCATCCTTCTGGCCTGTATGTGTGTCAAACTCCTTTCCTTTCCATGTCTTTTGTATTCTTTGTCCCCTCTTCCTGGAATGCTTTTATGTAATGTATAATGAGGTTAGAGTTCTTGAGATGGGAGCATGTAGCTGGATATGCTTGGTGACAGGCTAGCTTTAGGTTCTAAGAAATGGAATCACAAGTAATCTCAACTGGCCAGTTTGAGAATATATAAGGTTGCAGAAAAGAATCTAAAAGTGAGCTCCTAACTACTTTGGGGAAAAATTGGGGGTTTGAATAAAGGCAGCCAAGTACCTTGAATTCCTTTATTAGAGCCACTTGTTGCTTGTTACCAACACAACTAGATACAGTAGAATTAGCTACTGTAGAATTCACTTGGCCTCTGGGTTTGCATGACTACTTTGTATCTTTCTGTACCCTTTCTTGTTGGAGATCCAGGGGATATATGCTGTTCCAATGTGCTCTGAAACTCCTACCGTTCTGTATTCTTTGAGGAACAGCCCAAGCCCAGAAATGACACTTTCTTTCATTTTCTGACTTGGATGCAATGATATGCCCTGTTGAACATAGTCTCACCAATTATCAGCAAAAATCAAAGAACAGATACTTCTTAGACTATGGGCCATGTGTCCAAATCGCCTATGTGTGTAGAGTTTTAAGAACAGTGATCCCTAGTATCAAGTCCAAAGGCCAAATGTAATTTGATAAGGAGTTATGACCTGGGTACTCCCCAGGTGATTCTGATGAAGAACTCTCTTTGAGAATCGCTATCTTAGATTGCAGTCATGGAGGTAAGATACAGTTCAAAAAAATGATATAAGTCTAGGAATTTCACAAATCTAACATCTCAGAGAAGAGTAATTCCCCAAATTGTGCTTTAACAATAACAACAACAAAAGCTTGTCTGTAGATCAGAGTGCAGAGTTAAGCTAAAGAGTTTTGGCATACACCTTTAATCTGAGGACTCAGAAAATAGAGGCAGATAGAAGGCCACCCTGGTCTACACGATATTGTAAGTCTAAAAGAGAAACTGAGGTGATCCCAGCATTTAGGATCCCACACCTTTAATCCCAGCTCTAGGGAGGTGGAGACAGGAGTGATATGGCTGGGCAGAGAGAGAAATATAAGGCTGGAGGATACAAGAGCTCAGTGAAGTCAGAGGCAGCAGTCTGAAAGCAGTCAGTCTGAAGACGCAGTCTGAGGACGCAGTTTAAGGTCAGGATTACCCTTTCGGTCTCGGTATTGGTAGAGGTCTCTCTAGTGGCTGGCTGCTCTACTTTCTGATGCTTCAGCTTGAACTCATTATCTGTCTCTGTGTTTTTCTTATTCGTGCCACAGAACATCTTCTCAAGGTAGACTTTGCATTGTTGCATTTCTGACTCAGCATCATTTGCAAGGGTAAATCAGTCCGTGGTCATGCATCCTTCACTGTTGCTAGTGTATAACTTAGCATCGTTGAGATAATTCTGGACATGAGATCCTGATGTCTTCCTGATGCCAGTACTTGCATATAAGCCGATTGTTAGACATTTATAACTGTTTTTAATACCATAACTTGGTAATTTGATTTAGACGGAGGCATTTTCTGTTGATAAATTTATGCAGATTTTCAAGTCAGAACACATTGATTAAAACACCAATTAGATCTTGCTCCCTCATCCATCACACAACCTTAAATTTTTGTGTAGCTTTGGCAGGGTGTTCTAGGAACCATGTTTGCTTAAGTGAGTGCTTTAAATCAAACTGCCACAAGGCAAGCCATCCTTTATGTCCTCGCTATATATAGAATATTATTTTCAAATACTACAACTCCATTATTGGAATACAATAAAAGTGTGGTGATGGTGGTGGTGGTGATGATGATGATGATGATGATGATGATGAGTGACTGAAGCCCAAAGAGATCAGCTGACCAGGGTGCTTATAGAATTGTAAAACAAAACAAAATTGAAAAGAAATACACCAGTGGCATATTATGGTGGAAAGTTGCATCAGCACCCGCCAATATCAGAAGGAAAATATGTGACCAGTGAGAACAGCAAATACTTTTTCCTAACTGATTATTTAGGTGTATTTTAAAGTTGAGTGAGAAACATTTTCCTCTTCCCCATAACTTTGATTTTTAGCCAAGATAGATTGACAAGAATAAGATTTCATTTTTATTTTCCTAAAATGTCTTAGAATCGTACATCCTAATTGCTTACTACTCGCCATGGATGGGCTGAATAAGCACATCTCCTGCATATTACAATAAGCATGTTACTTTCAGAGGAGAAAACAGAAAGGAAGTGTCACAGAGTAGGCAAGAAGGAAAGTTAAAATAATCTATGCGCACATCGATGAGGAAAAGACAATAGAGTGACTTGGAAGAAAAAGACTTCAGTAAATCTTCAATGCTGACATAGGGCAAAGCCTTGTGAGAGTATTTGTCAAGATGGTTGGTATCAAAAATCCATCTTGAGTAAGTTTAAGTAAAATGACAGATTTTAGTGAAAGAATGCTGGTGTAGCTTATAGACCAGACACAATATCTCAGTTCCATGTGCAAGTGGTTTTCACGCTCTAGCTGTAGGCGGTGTTAACCTGAAGACAGGGAATGTGGCATCAGGAAGTGAACTCATATTACTTCATGAAAGTGACCCAAGGTACAGTGTTTTCTTTGATAGATCAACTTCAACAATCCTGGGAAGAATCTGGCCCAGTTTGAGTCCCCTATTTCCCTCTGTCCCATCATGGGAGTGATGAGAACTTACCATACACCCACCCTTACCTGGAGGAGGTTACCAAGGGGACAGCAGATCTTGAGTCGGAAAGAAGCTGGTCCCTTAAATTTGAGAGATGGAGATGGTGGAAATGCAGAGCAGGTAAGTTTTCCTTGAGCAACAAACGAAGAAAACTAAAACAGGGAGTCCAAAGATGAACACGGGAGGGAGGGACGGACAAACCCTTGTAGAGAAACACATATCATATCAGAGAACTGAGACACGGTTGCAAACAATGCTTTAAAAAATGTGGTTTATTTTAGAGCTAATTGACAACAGCATGGGAACACAGACTTAGGTCTCCTCAAATTTCTTCTTCCAATGAGGGAACAAAGTTGTGAATTTTAGGATAACAGAACAAAGGAAACCACAGGAGACTGTTTTCAAATACCTTGGGTTGGCGAATCACAGCAAAGTGGGGGGACTCCGCTCTCAGCTTTGGGTGTTATCCGGCAACATTCTCATTTGATTTGTTAAATCGAAGGGTCGGTTCAAACACCCCAAAGAACTTTTATGTGTCAGTCATGGGATGTTAAGGTGATGAAGGCAGACTAAGATAAATAATAATTAGGCTCTGTGTTAGTAAAATGTCACCATCTCCAAATGGCTATACCTTTCATTACAGAGCTCTAATTGCACCTTTGTACATGCAGCTTCTTTCCAGAAATTTCCATTTACAGGCTCATGTAGATATGAGCGGCCCCAAACTCACTGTGTAGCTGAGGATGACCACGAGCATCTGATCTAGATTTCTCCACCTCCCAACTTCTATAATTACTGGTGTGCTTCACTGTGCCTGGCTACGTGTTGTCGTCATTTCTGATGCTGAAGACGGAACCCGGGGCTTCATGAGTACTCAACCACTGAACTGGATCCCAGTTACCCTGCTCCCTCACCTCAACAGTGTTTGAGACAGGATCTTGCGATGTTGCTCAGACAAGCCTTGGACTTTCCATTCCTCTAAGCCTCTCCAGTAGTTGGAAGTGCAGGACTGTACCAGCTGGCCAAACTCGCTTAATCAGATGATAACAAGAAGGCAGCATGTTCTTCCTTCTGCCATTATGTCATAGCATTTTCTCATCAGACTTTGTAGTACAGGTATAGATTTTTGGTGATAGACAAAACCACCAAGGAAGGGCATTTAAAGGCTACTTCAAAAATACAGCAACATCCAGTATCTGAAGTTCCTGGTGTTTGGGACCATCACCATCCCCATTGCTCCACCCAGTATGTGTCAAGACTGTTGACTCATATCCTCTCATGCCTTCACTGCAGGCTAACAGTCAGGGCTGTGTGAGGTTCCATTGAGCCATTCCCCATTGCTCACTGGCGGCCAATCCTCTGCCACTTATGCTGTCTCCAGAGCAGCACCCAGAGAAGAACAAACACCCTGCTGCTTCCGAGCCCATCATCTTCCCTGCCTCAGGACCCAGGGTGACAATGAAGAAAAGGGAGTAAGGAAGAGGATCACACAAAAAGAGATGGAAGATGAACTCTCTCAAGGAGTGGTCACTAGCCAGCATGCCACCTAATGGTCATTTTGCTAACACTCCCTGTGCAGAGCTCTGCTTGAATCATCTTTCCCTTTTACCCAGCTACAGCCAGTACACCCTGGAGAGTGCCCTCTCCTCCCATGACTAACGCCAGACCCATTCTTTCCCCCTGCACAAGTATGTGCTCCAACCTCAGTTTATACATACCAGTAAGAAATCCCACCCATGCCCAGACTGTGGGTGGCATTTCTTCCCGAGGAATTTGTGGGCCTTAACCATGCTGACCTATAAGAGTCACTTCACTTGCCCCATCTGCTGTTCAGCCTCAGGTTAAAATGGATAGATGAGAAGCCCTACCAGGGTCCTCCATACAACAGCCTGTGTTCTGCTCAGACCTCCTTGTGGGCCCTCACATGAGCATGCCCTCTGGCTAGTAGTTGCTCATGGCCTGGTCTGTGACTTCCCCTTTACCTGCTCATCCCCACTCCATGGTCATCGGTTAGTTACTCTCCTAGCCTGTCCTTCCACTACTCTAAGTGAGGCAAAGTCTTTGAGTGTGAGCATGACCTGTAAACACATCTGTGAGACCATCACTCCCTCCTCTGCAGCCCAAGGTGACTGCAGCATGGAGCCGAGCTTTCAGAGCCGAGCTCTGTATTTGAAAGTCAGGATCCCTTGGTTCACTTTGGATTCAGAAAATGAGTGTGGGTGATAGGCCACACAAGTTGATGAATCTTCTAGGGTTAGGGCAGGGTTGTTCTACAAGGCTTCTCTGCTCAGTGGAGAGACCAGGAACCCAGTTACTCCTCAGTCCATGATGTTGGTTGCCTCATCAGCTCCAACCTGGCACTGAGGACCTGGAACATTCCTGGAGAATTGTTGGTCTCCGCTCCATGTCAGGGGAATAAAGAAACTGGGTTCTGAAGGTAGCAAAGGATGTGGCGGCAGCAGGGTGGATGGATGGATCATCAGAAAGGAGGAGATGGAGACAAGGCCTCAGAAACACAGCTCAGATGTCAAAGCAAAAAGTGAAAACAACTGTTTGGGAAGGGAGTGAAGAGGCAAGGAAAAGAAAAGGACTGAGACGAGAGCAGACAGACACTTGGAGGATAACTAATTCCTACATATCTAAGACGAATGCAGTGGTGGCCACGGGAGAAGAGCAGCAGATACAACGTAAAATACGTAAGGTCAGCTGAGTCTGCCCAGCGTCTCTGGAGCTAAGGTCCTTGGGGTTACTACTCCTCTTACAAGTTTCTTCACAAAGGAAATCAGCAACATCGGAGGCCTCTCTGTCTGTTGTAACTTTGTCAGTGTGATTATTTTCCACTTACTAGTTTGTTTTATTCCACACACAGAACTGGCACTGTCTTTTAAAATAAAAAATGTGAAATTTGGAGTGAGAATTATTGTCGAGCTAAGACAGCAGGCAATACCCAAGGGCAGAATGATGAGGGGAGAGTAATTTGAGGCCAAGCCTCAAATGTGAGGAAGGATGTGCTGATCTAGTCAGGCAAATTATCTCACTTCTTGGGAATCTTACTGTTCCTTTCATTAGCACCTGAGAGACTGGCCTAAGTCAGGACTGGAGAGTCAGTTTTTCCCATGAACCAGTTTTCATCCATGAGCAGTTAGAAGGGTGTGTTTTGGGGGAAAGACGTAGCACCAAGGAAAACAATATCTTAAGCCATCATCTGTCATGCTTTGGTGGGAAATGGTTTGCCAAAAGTTTTCCTTGTGGCAGATGAGAAGTATTTTCTCTGGGAGTTCTAAGGAAACTTGTTCAGCTCTCCTTCTCCCTCAATAAACCAAGTTTCTCCATTTGAACTAGTGATATCCTTGTAATAATGCTATTTGTTGTTTATTCTATCTTGTTCTCTTAGATTTTTATTTCATAGTGGTTTGTAACAATTTTGTGGCACTGATTTCCTTGAGAATGTACTAAGAGCTACTCATCTCTACTCGGAAGAACATGAAGATCTCATGCTCTGGATAACATTGGAGGACTTTCATAGTTCCCAAGAAGACCAAAATTTCTTCCAAGGAAAGAATACCAGAGGGGATCTCCAACTGAGTACCCTTGATATTTAGCTTAATATTATTTTTATTTGATTTGATTGTACACTTCTAATTATGAATTGAGCACTTAGAAGATATTATTATGTATTTATGTAAAAAGCCTGTCAAAGTCGTGTAGCATGCTTACATAAACAAACAACAATCAACAAAGAAAATATTGGATTTTTTAATTTCTCAAATGACTAACTTATTATTTTACTTAAGATGATAGTGGTGGAGTGAAATAGTCCTTAACTTTGTAGAGATGAAGATCCCCGTTTTCATTTATCCTCAAGCACAGCAAGGTGTTTGGATGAGTGGCATCCTAAGGTCAGCGCCACTTTGAATGCATTAATATTTTAGTACAGAGTTTAAGATCGATGGAATTGTATTTATCTAATTAGCTCAAAGGAGTGGGTTCAGATTTTGGGGGTTCACATAAATTGATTCCCTGGTCCAAGCGTCCCTGAGTCTGTCAGGGAAGAAAGAAGTTTGCATTTATGAATGTGTGACGATTTGGGTACAGGTGACCCCGTGGTCACACTTTGGAAAGCATTGTACTAGAAGGTCTGCTGGTAACACAAAGATCACACACGACTATTTTTATTCTAATACAGTCATGTGCAAAACGGCTACTTAATATGTGTGCTCGAAAACCTGAAGTGATCTTCCTCAAATGAATTCAAGAAAAATTGGCTGTGCCTAGAAACAATTTGAAGAGCCCTGCACACCATTATACATGGAGTTATAGGAAATATTAACACCACACCATATGTCTTAGGAATTGCAGCTACATTTTTTTTTGTATAATGCCTTTTTCAATATGCTGATCATTTTAAGTTGCCCATTTTCTAATATAGTAAAAAGAGTCATGTGTGTTCTGTAATTCAGTAAAAGTGAAATATGTGGTTTGCTTTTGCATTCTTTTTTATTATTCAAATGTGACTTTCAAATACATGCTATTTTATAATATGTACATTTATGTCACTTAATGCCATTTTATCAGTGTTTGGAGTTACTCGGGGTTCCTTTTAAAAGCTATAGAACTAGTTTGGTTTTTTTTTCTTTTCTTGCTTTTTTTGGTCCTTTTTCTTTTCAGTCTGAGTCAAATGTTTCTCAAATCAGTCCCTAGAAATGCAAATGGAATCACCAAGTGTTTGGCTCCTTTTGTGTGCTGGGAACATTGACAAGTGTTTTATAGACTCATGCTGAGTAAGGCTCCCTGTAGTAATTCTGAAAACTATTTATTTTTATTTTCTATGTATGGCTGTTCTGGCCTGCATGTGTATTTGTTTACCACATGTGCACAATACCCGTGGAGGCCAGAAAAGGGTGATGGATCCCCTCTATATGGATTAAAGACTGTTCTGAGGCACCATGTAGGTGCTGGGAATGCAACCTGGCAATCTAGAAGAGCAGTCAGAGTTCTTAACCACTGAGCTATTTCTCCACCCCCGCCCCCCATGCTATTTCACAGGCGAAGAGACAGATTTAGAGGAGTATATCACTCAGAGTTCTAATTAGTAGCTAATAGAACTGGAAAGCGACTTACCTAATCTTTTTAACAACCCTTGCATAGGAAACATAGGTTATCACGATTTAATAAAATGATATGATAAAAACTTTCAGATAGCCAGAAATACTAGAGCAGACTCATGCCTTCTTGGCAAAGAAAAAACTGAGACCCATATTATATAAGATGTGTTAATCGGTTTTATGTCAATTTGACAAAACACCTGAGAAGATAACTTACATTTTGGCTGATGATTCTAGACATGCACATCTGTGGCCTGTTGGCTCCATTGCTTAGCGGCCCAAGGAAAAGGAAAAGTCGTTGTGGAGGAAAGGAGTAGATAGGAAAAAGAGGAGACAGAGACAACTAGGTACTTAAGGACACACACATTGTCCTAATTCCTATAGAGAGTTCTGTCTCCTAAAGTTAGTTTCCAATACCTCCAAGATACCATCACTACGTAGGAACAAGCCTTCAACTTATGTGGAGTATTCCATAGTCAAGCCATAATATAAATGCACATGTAAATTATAAGTGCAGGCATGTACACTTGGACACACACACACACACACACACACACACACACACAGTGAGTATTTTGGAAGAGAAATCAGAGCACTGATACAACCAAGCAACTCTCTCTCCTCTGACTGTATCATTCCTTGAAGTCTAAAGACTCTTGAATTTTTACAGCCTGTATACATACCTTTTTGTGTGTCCTCATTATGCACCAGCTAACTGGTACATATGCATGTGAATTTCTAGTAGTCATGGTCAACAAAAGAGACTGAAGTCATTGGGTCAGCTATTCCCATTTTACTCACCGTAAAGTGGATTTGCAGAGTAGGCTAAACACAAAAGGGATCATAGCAGACTGCAGTGAAGAGGGCCTTCCAAGGCACAGCCACCATCATCCTTAAGACAAATCGATTTTCTGATGCTTTTCAAGAAAAGATAGGACTCTGCCAGTTTTAGAGTAATGTCAAAGTTTCTTTGCAGTGTTTTTGTGTTTCATTGCTCTTACTCTATAACTTAGGTGGATTCCAAACTTAAAATATTGTTTCATCTTAGTCTCCCAGGAGCCTCAAGTAGTATTTAATTATTTACTCTTCTTGTTTTTTTGGGACTTACAAATTTCTTTCAATGCATTTTGATGATACGTTTACCCCAAGCTCTTCTTTCATATCTACCCAACATTTGTATTTTACTTTAAGCCCTCAAGACCAATTTGTGCTGCCCAAATATTCTTGACTGTGTAGTCTTCTATTGGAGAGTGATCAACTTAGCAGGGGCTACACTCTTAGAGAACACTGACATTTCCTTTCCCAACAGCAATCCGTTGCCAGTCAATCCACAGCTGAGGGTGGGACTGTGTGCCCAATTCCTTTATCCACACTAAGATTTCTTCTTGCTTAGGCTTGCATAAGTTTTGAGCATACTCTCACAACCTCTGGGAATTTTTACATGCAGCTGCACTGCTGTGTCCAGATGTTTTCTGTGTCTGACAGAGGACCATCCTGATGAGCCACAACTAGACAATAAAACAGAGAGAGAGCCTTTGGCACTCTCATCCCCACGTGTGAAACTCAAGGTTCATGGATTTACACAAATCAGGAGGCAGCAAGACAACCAGGGCCAGAGGGTGAGTGGTTGCTGACCCAGTGCTGCAGAGGCGTGTATGAACTCACAAAGACTGTGGCAGTATGCCTCTGATCAAGCCAGGAAAAACTCCAGCACTGAGGAGAAGTGGGCACAAAAACCCCAACTCTAACCAAGAAGCTATTTGCAATTCATACCAGCTGGGAGAGGGAAAATCAGTTTTCTCCAATGGAAACTGATTTATACACCGGTATATCGGTCACACTCCAGGGCAGGTCCCATGTTCAGGGTAGCTGGCCAATACAAAATAGGTTCCATGCTTGTGTGTGCGCTCTTATTTGTTTGTTCTGATTTTTTTTCCTGAGAAAGAACATGAAGTTGGATAGATTGGAAGGTGGGGAGGAAATTGGAGGAATTATGGGAATAGGAAAGAATATGATAAACATATGTAAAAAGGAAAGAACAAGAAAAATAAGTTTCTTGTCATCGTCTACTACCTCTGGCATTTACACGTTCTATGTGCCCTCTCCCTCCATTATCCTGAGCCTTGGCAGGGGCGGGGTTGGGCTCTATATATGTTTCCTTTAGGACTGAGCATACTTCACCTTGGCCAATTGTAAGTCTCTGTGTTAATCACCATCTACTGTAAATAGAAGCTTCTTAGGTGTTGGTTGAAAGATGCCTTGATCTGTAAATATAATGGTAAGTCAGCAGGAGTAGGTTTAATACTGTGTCCATTTAGTAATATAAGAAGTTCTCCCTTATGGCGGAAGACCTATCTCATCACATGGTCTTGGCTTAATAATGGTGGCAGATGTAGGTTTTATCTTGTAGAAAGGGACTTCTCGCTTTTCCATCAGAAAGTGGTTGTTTATTCTCGTGATATTGGTGTCATTACTAAGTGGCACTATTAAGTGGCACTGGTAAGTGAACATGTCTGGGTAGGCTAGTCACTCTTGTAGCTTGGAGATTGCACCTCTTTAGCCATCAGAGAAATTCAAATTAAAACTCCTTTGACACTTCATTTTACCTGAGTCAGAAGGCTAAGATAAAAAACAAAGTGATGGCAAATACTGGCATGGATGTGGGGAAGATGGAACCCAGTGTTGGCAAGTGGGCAAATTAGTATGGCAATTAGTGCAGAGGTTTTTAAAAAATCTAAAAATAGATTATCACATGATCTGTCTACACTAGTAACATTCCTGTGCATGCATTTAAAGGACTACATGTCTTATTGTACACATGCAAAATCACAAAAAAGATTAGTTGAAGAGAATGGATGAATCCGGGATTCAGGGACATTCAGTAATTTTATCTAATGGTTTGGAATGTCAGGTAATTCCCCTTGACTGCTGGCTCTTTCCCAGGTCAGGCCACCTGTTCTGCAGTATGCTTTGTTAGGTTCTACTTGCCTTTTTTTGTGATTTTGATATGCATATTATTATTATTGTCCTTGCCTATGGAATTTTCTAACTATGTCCGTAAAAAACTAGAACCCCCTTATTCTTCTCCTTTTCATCTTCTCACTACTTCTTCTATTTCTTCCCCTTATTCTTACTCTTCCTTCTTCTCCTTCTTCTCCCCCTTATTTTTCTTCTGCTTCTCCATGGCCTTTGATTTCACTTTTTCCCCTCGCACAAAAAGTAAAGAACATGCAGACGTAATATACTTGAGTTAATTCCTTACCCTTATATCTACGCCTGCCATAGACATCCAATTCTGAGCCCTGAGGGGTTCTGAGGCTAGTATTCAAGGCCCCTGATAATTGATTGGGTTCACTTGTGCACATAGCTATTAGAGGATAATTTGTGAGAGATTTTTTATTTCTTTTCTTCCACCATGTGAGGTTTGGCAGTCAAACTCAGGTTATCAAGTTTGGCAACCTCACCTTTACTAGCTGAGTCATCTCACCATCCCCCAAATTAGTTTAAACAAGACTTAGCAAGGCTTTACTTTAAAATTGTGTCAGCTAAATAAAACATTCCAGGTTAAGTCCTTAGATGGCTGATCATCTGCTCTCATCCACATCTTTTACTGATGCTTAGAAACAGGTGTACTGTCTCGTGTCTTGATCCCAGCTACTCAGGAGGCTGAGGCAGGAGGATCTAGGTTCCAGGCTAACCTGCTTCAAAACAAAATTTTATAAGGGTTGGGAATATAGGTCAGTGGTCCTGGATATACCTCACAGCCCTGAAAATGAAACTATGCATGTATTTTCAACTATGTAAATATAGAAGTTGCCCCCACTATCCTAACTTCCCAATCAGGCTGCCATATGCTCTTCTTGTGTCTGCTTATCATGTCTTGTGTTTCTTCTTACATGACTCATGACTAATATGTCTGCAGGGATGGTGGCGCTTGTTGTCTTCAAAGCTTCGTTTCTCCCTCTGTACATGAGAGATCATACCTTTTTGTTGAGGAAAACCACAATGCCATTAAGCACTCCCACCAGGCTTTCCAGATAATGAGCCTGAGTCAGCAGGAGCAGCTGCCCTCTGTGTTGCATTATCATTAGCTGTTGGCCAGAGGGAGCTAAGAAAGTGATTCTTGCCACAGAGCAACGTTACCAGAGATAAAACTCTCAGCTCTACTAACCTACATGTCGTTTCCCTCTTTCCAGTGTACAGAAGTGTTGTGAAGAGGATTGGTGGGCTCTTTTCATCCCGCCCAGCTCCCGACCACCCGGCTAGTTTTACCCAAAATAATTACATGGAAGCTGTATTCATTTAAACACTGCCTGGCCCATTAGTTCCAACCTCTTATTAACTAACTCTTACATATTCGTTTAACCCATCTCCATTAATGTGTATCGCCACTTGACTGTGGCTTACCAGCACGAGTCTAACCAGCATCTGCCTTAGAGAGGAGAGCCATGGTGTCTGCCTGACTCTGCTTTCTTCCAGCATTGTGTTTGGTCTACTCCACCTATCTAAATTCTGCCCTATCAAAAAGCCAAAGCAGTTTCTTTATTTGACCAATGAAAGCAACACATAGAAAGAAGACCCTTGTACACCACTGAAGGCTAATTGTGTTCACCAATGAAACAGAACTATCTACTAATCCAGTCTGTTGAGCTAGAGATTGCTTGCCTGTGCCAGTCAGTTTAGCTCAGGGATTATGCAGTATGTCTTGTTTGCACATAACTAAACTTAACAAGTCAGCTTATAGCAGAATATATGCCTTTCTGGATGACCTTTCCTGGCTGATCTTGACTTTTATTTGAAAATCTGAAGTGTATTCCCTAGTTAAGAAGGGATATTCCCTTCTTCGACATCAGAGGACTAAAAGCATGTGCTTAGATTTCATGCAAGAATTAATAGCTGAATTAATAGTGTTCCATAGAGGGATATCATAATATTCATAAGCATCAGAATATTTAGTCAGATTTTAAATAAGGAGGGGTGTGAACCTGGAATTCCATAGCTGCTGCAGATTTTGGTAATCTTCTTAAAATGTCAGAAGGGAGATTGAACCTCATTGGCCCTTGACTTCATTTCACACTCCATCCATGTTTTTAATAAGTTTTACATATTCTATATTACAGTCTATGATTAGACCACTATTGTATGATATGAGGGAGGGATTGGCTGCAGCTCGACAAACCCAGTGGTGTTTTAAAAACAATTATCCAAAGCCTACTCCTTCATTCTAGTTGAAATGATTAGAATATCAGTCTAATATGAAATGTGCCCTAACACAGTTGTATTGTAGCAGGGGCTAGTATGTGATTGGCCACATAAACACTTCGTTCCATGTGTCTAAAATAATGCAAACGTGATTGTGCTGCCGTGGGATGCGCAAATGAACAAGGGGAACTTTAGTATGAATATTAGTACATATTTTGTAGTGGTGAAGGCCATTAGGTGGCAGAACACCTCTCAGGGGAAATTAAAGCAACAAAGTACTTTTTTGAAAGTGGGAGTGGGAAGTGTGCATAGAAGAAAGCTGAGAAGTATCCTGTTATTAGTTGGAGAAGGGGCCAGAGGTAACTAAAGAATTGGTTAGTTATTAGTTTCACACACTTAGAAAAAAATTCATAGTATTTTGTTTCGTAAAACCTGATGTTTCACTGAAGAAAAATTAAGGAACTATAAAAATGAGAAATGTTCCGTCATGTTCTCTGTTCTATGCAGCATATATGAGCTTGATTGAAGTATTTCATCTCATTTCTTTATTTATCAATAAATCAAATGTAACAATAATTAATACCTCCTTCATAGATTTGTACAATATTTAAGTGAATTAATATGAAAAAATGCTTAGACTAATGTCATTCAAGGTCAATTTTCTATTTGACTGTTTATATATCTATCTATTTACCTATCACTCTATCTATTATGTTATTCTAGTACTTGCTTTTTAGCATGCCAAGTTATCATGAATGCTTCTTGTTGTCTATATGAAACTTTCATTGATTACTTTTCAAGTGTATTTTGTGTTCTAGTATGAGACAATACTGTCATTCAAATAAACACTTGTTTTATTTTTGAGATAGGGTCATACTGTGTAGCCATCACTGTTGTGGAACTTGCTTTGTAGAACAGGCTGGCTTTGAACTCACAAAGATCCACCCTGAGCTAAAGGAGGTTTTAACTACTGAGAGCTGCTACAAGAGGTCTTTAAGGGGGTGACTCCCAGACTTTAACCATAATCTAGGGGATAGCTCTGTATCCAAGAGCATTTAGGAAGCACAAATTTGTGTGTGTGTGTGTGTGTGTGTGTGTGTGTGTGTGTGTGTGAGAGAGAGAGAGAGAGAGAGAGAGAGAGAGAGAGAGAGAGAGAACATAAACTTTGTAGAGAGTTGGAAGTGGATCGTGAAAAAGTTGGGGGGAGGGGAATACTGGCAAGATACCGTGTATGAAATCCTTAAAGAATATAAATATTGTTAAAGGAACTAACAACCTCTTTGTTTTCTTTGCAAATGACAACTACCTTACCTTTTATATTAAGAAATTACTGACATTTTTGAATAGTTATCTCTCTATCACTTTGTCTTAAAATTTACTTGGTAAAACTGAAGGCTGGGAATCGAGGAGATGAATCAGGAGGAACATTTTTATTGTGCAAGCATAACCAGTTTGTGTCTGTAGAACCAACATAACCACTGCCCATGACAGCACACACTTCTAATCCCAGTGCTGAGAAGGTAGAGGCCAACAGATCCTTGGTGCAACTAGCTAACCAGCCTAGCCAATGAGTAAATTCCAGGTTCAGTGAGAGACCCTGTTTCACAAAGTTAGGTAAAGAATTGGAGACTGTAGAGTTGGCTTATTGATTAAGAGCACACACATCCTCCTGCAGTGGACCTGAGTTTGGTTCTAAGCACCCAGGTCAAATAGCTCACAACCTCCAGCTCTCAGGGATCTCCACATCCTCTGCTGGCTTCCAAGGCACCTTCACTTGTGTATAAATATTGCTCTCCCCACACATATACAAATAATTAAATCATAAAGTAAGATCTAAAGAAATTAGTGAGGAAAGCACTATATATCAACCTCTGGCTTTCTCGTACATGTGCACGCATGTGCCTTCACTACCACAGCTGGGAGAGCAGTTCTAGAACTGCTCCAGGGCAGCATAAAGAATGCCTTCAGAGTAGCAGACTTAGAAAACTTCTCTATCTGAGGGTCTTTGGGAAGGAAGCACAGTTTCTGAAGGTAACTTTACCACTGCCCCCTTGAAAAGCTCTCCTTCCCGACAATGTCTCTGTACACTTACATCTCTTTATGTCCAGCTACACTCCTTTCTCCACAGCTCTCCTCTGTACACACTTTGCCCTGCTGTTACATTTCTTCACACACTGATACATCTCTCTTCTATAGCATTCACTCACACACTCACTCACACACTCACTCACTCATTCCCTCACACACTCATTTCCTCACACACTCATTCCCTCACACACTCATTCCCTCACACACTCATTCACTCACTCACTCACTCACTCACTCACTCACTCACACACACCTCCACACACTCATACACTTCCTTATAGAACAAACTCTGGACAATATAGAAATTACTGTCTGAAAAGTTATAGACAGAAGTAACCAGTTTTCAGAACCTTTGGCCCATAAGCCTTGCTTGAGGAGGCTCCCTCCATCTGAGAGTTATTCATCTGGTGGTTCAACACCTGAATGATCCCTTGCCATCTGCTGTATATTCTAGTGGCCGCTGGTGAAGCCATAGCTCCCAGAGCTCTTGGCAATGCACATATGCCCACCTGTGCACACAGGTGCATACTCACACTTACATGTACACGAGCACACAGCAAACACACATGAAGATGCCAGTTGAGATGAGCATGCCCAACAGTAAGTAGCTGCTGGGTTCAAGTCTTACTCCAAAGAGGAAATAAAAAGGAAAACAGAAATGTGCGTTATCTAAACCATGTTCCTCACAGTTGGCATGAGACTGATTGCGAATGCACAGGGCAATTAAGAAGGCTTTGGTATCCTTGATATTTTCTTTACAGTGACCGCCAGGCTCAAAGACTGAATCTGACTCAGAGTAGATTCTCAGACGGCTTTGTCAGATGAATATCTGGCTGTTACTTTTTACTGATTAGCAGCCATTAATGTTTGATACCCACATTGACTAGTTCACGGTAAATTGTAAAATGATTGCCTCATTTCTATGCCATTTTGCTTTATTACATTATTTTCTTTTGATTGAGATATATTTTACACATTATATAAGTCACTATTTTGAAGTGTGCAGACATTTGAAGTTGTATTTGCATGATTCTGTAGTCTTTGCTGTTGATTTTAGAATACTTTATACCCCAGATAAAAACCCTTTATCAATCTTAGTTACTTCTTCCCTCTACACCCTCTAAGCTGTAGGATATCACTGATTTCACTGACACAGATCTGTGCCTTTTGGACACTTCACATAAATGAAATTATATCATTTATGGCCTTCAGTAATTTCTTTCACTTATACAATGTTTAGGATCTATTCATGTTGGACAATGTATCAACATATTCTTCATTTTCTAACAATAGATAACATTCCATTGTGTGGTCATATTTTGTTCATTTGTTTTTATTTGATGAATATTTTAGTTTCTACACTTTGGATCTGTGGGATAACATTGCCATGGACATTTGTGTGACACCTACGTGGACATGTTTTGAGCTTACTTTGCTATCTAACCAGGGACTGGCATGTCCTGGAGACTCTTGTTTTGAGAAACCGCTGGTTTTCTAAGAAGACTATGCCACTTTGCATTTTCACCTCCAATGCTTCAGGGTATCAATGTATCCACATTACTATCGATGCCATTATATGAAATTTTTGTTTGCATTTTTGAGGCAATGTTCACTATGTATCTGGACTAAAACTTAGGATCCTCTGCCTGGATTCCCCAAGTACTGGGACTAAGTGTGTGCTTCTACATTTTGCATCTCTACCTTTTTTTGGTAATCTAGTCATCCTAGTTATTATAAACTAATAGCTCATTATGGTATTGATTTATTTTCCCTAGAGAATAATAATAGTGTACACTTGGGTATGTTTATTTACTTTCCTTTGATGTTTATATGATTTTTATTCTTTGTTTCTATGTTTCAGAAATGTGTATTCTATACAATACATTTAGCTATCACTGGCTTTATATTCAATTTCAAATCTCTGCTATTTTGATTAGATCATTTACTCCATTCATACATGTTGATAGAAATTTGGCTATGCCTTCGATTTTGATATTCTTTTAGAACTTGTCCTAATTTTTGTTTTTATTATTATTTTAGTGTTTGAAGCAGTGTTAGGATCCAATGACGCCAAATGTTAATATCTAATAATACCACAAGTAATTCCTACTTCAAGCATGCTGCTGTTAGCACCCAAACATCACTCCCCTCATTTATTTGTATATACCATTATTCTCCATTGACTCCTTTCTCCCCAAATGACTATTCACCTGAAAATTATCATGTAGCTTGTAAGGAGCAGATATGAAGATCGTTATAAGTATTTGCTTCTAAATAATATAAGTAGATAAGCATCTGCTTCCAAATAATGGCTAACTGATTGCAAATTTAAATTATCTTTTTTTGATATTGAACTCAGTGTTGAGCCCTAACTAGACACGCGCATGAGCACTCCTCTCACGTTTCCGCTTGGAGGGGAGAGTAAGCTTCCTGCAGCTTTCTCCATGGGTCTCTGAGCTGAGTATTGAGCAGAATGAATCACTGACCAGGATTCCACAAGGTGTTTACCTCTCTAGCTGAAGATTTATATTCATAACATTGAGGCCAGCGTTGGAAATTAGACCTGCCACTTTAAAATATGCTTAGACTAGCTCAGGTATAGTGGGGAGATGATTCTTATCAGGAGTTGTGTTAAATCAGCACCAGAGACAAGAGCTAGCATATTTTTAAAATGACAGCTCTAAGAAGTCTGCTTGTTATAGATTAAATCATGATTCAAAAGGCTAAGCCCTGGATTAAAGATTTTGATTTGCCTCCATATTCTCTTAATCAAATCTTCTTTTCTTAATGCTTCTACTCTTAGGAAAAATGAGAAACCACTTCTGTCTAATGGCTTTTATTACATCACATTAGGTCCCAATAGACACTAAGCAACTCAGCCTGATTTGAAATAAGATGAACTTTGGTACAACCAGCGAACTTCCATGAAGGAGATGAAACAATAATTAGACTTATCTTTGCAGTTATAGAAAGATAATATAACATCGGGAATCATTCATAAAAAATGAGCAAAAATAGTTACTTTCAACTGTGGTTGGCTGTAAGTCTTTTTGCTGTTTTCATCTTAGTTTTCTGATTTTTTTTAATGATGACCTTCCACACATACATGTACATTTTAACAAATCTAGTTAGAGGATAGCCCTCTAAATCAGACTTACTTTTGTTCAAGATGTAAGAAAAACTTACCAAGACAACGAAAGTCTTGTACACCAAAAACTATAAAACATTAAAAAAAACATAAAAAGTGTTCATTGGTTGAATATCTTATTTTAAATTTTATTTTTTGAAAATTACATACTTGAGTACTGTATTTACATCATTCTTACCACTTCCAACACTCCCAATGCTTTCCCCATTGGCATGTCAACCAGCATGGTCGTCACTCAGGTCTTGCCTAGGCAACTTTATTGTTGATATTTCATGACTGTGGCTTCTCTGTTGCTTATTAAAGACACTCTCTTGCAGTAGGCATCCTGGGCTTCGGGAATCTAACAATTCTTCTACTCATTCTTCCATTATTTTCTCTTGAGTCTTAGGTGTAAAGGACTATCTGTAGATTAGCCAATTCAGGTTGGACCCCCTGTGGCCAAGTATTCTCTTCATTTTGAGTGTTTATGGATTTCTGCAATGTTTTCCATCTGTCACACAATAAAAGGGTATTTGACGAGTGGTGATAACTATAATTATCTGTGGGTATCATGATAAGTATTTAGAATATGGTTTCAAATTTTATCAGTTTTTTTTTTTTTTAAATTTATTTATTTATTAAGGATTTTCTGCCTCGTCCCCACAACCGCTTCCCATTTCCCTCCCCCTCCCCCGATCAATTCCCCCTCCCTCATCTGCTCAAAGAGCAATCAGGGTTCCCTGACCTGTGGGAAGCCCAAGGACTGCCCACCTCTATCCAGGTCTCGTAAGGTGAGCATCCAAACTGCCTAGGCTCCCACAAAGCCAGTACGTGCAGTAGGATCAAAAACCCACTGCAATTGTTCTTGAATTCTCAGTATTCCTCATTGTCCGCTATGTTCAGCTAGTCCGGATTTATCCCATGTTTTTTCAGACCTAGGCCAGCTGGCCTTGGTGAGATCCCAATAGAACATCCCCATTGTCTTAGTGTGTGGGTGCACCCCTCGTGGTCCTGAGTTCCTTGCTCGTGCTCCGTCTCCTTCTGCTCCTGATTTGGACCTTGAGATTTCTGTCCGGTGCTCCCGTGTGGGTCTCTGTCTCTGTCTCCTTTCATCGCCTGATGAAGGTTAATATTCCTGAGGATGCCTATGTGTTTGTCTTTGGATTCACCTTCTTATTTAGCTTCTCTAGGAACATGAATTATAAGCTCAATGTCCTTTATTTATGGCTAGAAACCAAATATGAGTGAGTACATCCCATGTTCCTCTTTTTGGGTCTGGCTTACCTCACTCAGGATAGTGTTTTCTATTTCCATCCATTTGTATGCAAAATTCAAGAAGTCCTTGTTTTTTACTGCTGAGTAATACTCTAATATGTATATATTCCATACTTTCTTCATCCATTCTTCCGTTGAAGGGCATCTAGGTTGTTTCCAGGTTCTGGCTATTACAAACAATGCTGCCATGAACATAGTTGAGCATATACTTTTGTTGTATGATAGGGCCTCTCTTGGGTATATTCCCAAGAGTGGTATTGCTGGATCCAGGGGTAGGTTGATCAGTTTAAGAAAATGGCAGTAGTAGCTTTTCTTCTAAGATCTGTGCTTCCCTAGCCCTGGGTAGTTGACTAAGTTTCAAGTACTAGACATAGTTTCCCACCTATCAAGTGGGAAATTGCTGCTGGTGACCCCCAAAATAGCTACGATTGGATTGCACCCTTGAGTATGTCTTGCTAGACTGGTTGTTGTTCTGACTCACAAGCTTTGCAGCTGGGGAGGACTGTTGGTCGTTTTCTCAATTGGCAGGCTGCACTTTCCTATACTATGGAATTGAGTTCTCAGGGGGCAGGCTTCTAGGTCCATTCCAGCTTGATTCCTCAAGTCCTGAATTTAAATATTAGAGAATGTCATTTTCAAATAGCTCAATTGATCTGAGCCTCTTCAAGGTTTCTGCTTCTTCCAGGAAGATTAGTTGGTCTATGTTTCTTCTAGGCAGCTCAGCATGCTGAGAGTGTTTCTCACAGTCCTTATATATTATATATATGCTTATATCATCTCAGACCATGAAAAGACCTAGTGAAGATGGTAAGTTTCAGGGACTTCCTGAAGTCATCGAGTTGTTTATTCCCTGTGCTTAAGGAGCTTCCTTGCAGAATGGAATGGTTTACTTACCCTTAGAATGTTCTGTTGTTTTACCTCCCTATAAACATCTTGGTATTAATAAATTTCCCCTCATGATGGAAGATATCAATCTTGGAGAAAACTGCTATACAATAACTGTTGGTATAAATGTAAAATGATGTAGTCTTTATATTAAACTGTAGAGTTTTTTAAGTTTAAAATAGAACTGCCACACATGCACCATGTACACACACACATGCATACATACACACACACACAACATATGAAACATAGTCCATGAAACTGGAGGACATTTTGCTATGTGCAATAAGTCAATGAGAGAACAACTAATGCTGCTTCAGGAATGTATATAAAAGGCTGACACTCCCGGACAGAGGAAATAGAATGACTGTTTCCTGGGAGTGGAAAGAAGAAGAAATGAAGAACTGATACTCAGTGAGTCTAGGATTCTATATTGAAAGATCAAGCAGTTCTAGAAATCTGCAGAACCACACAGTGTGCCTGGCTGGGGTTAGTAATAACTTCCTCACTCTTTCAAGCTTGTTCTTATCACAGAATTTTCCAGAGACAACTCAATGACACAATGAAACTTTGGAGATGGTGGAGAAGTTCATTTCTTTGCTTGCAGTCACACTACCATGCAAACACGTGCATATACCCAAATTCATCAACGTGTGTATATTAATTATATACAGCATCTTTTAAGGTTTGAGTTATAATTTCATTAAATGAGTAAAATATTCCTGAAAACCTTAGAATCTTTTATCCTTTGCATTTTCTTATCTGAACTTCAGAACTTACATATCATTTCAGAATAGCTTAACTTTCTTTACTCCTCAAGTTTAAAGAAAAATCTGGTCGTTATTCCTGATTAAAAGAAACTTAAAAACATTCAGGTAGCATATCTAAATTGCTTTAATTCTCAGATATACACCAGGGACAAATGCAAAGAGAAACATAGGAGAGACCAAATGCATTTGGACTGTTTCTGCATGTCTGACACGGACCAGGTTTCCCTATAAGGCTCAGCTTTGACACTTGTAAGTCTGCCAAGAGATAATGATTGCTAGGAGGCATTAGCCACATAAGATAAAGGACAATCCGGTAACGAGGGTTGAAATACAAGTCTCATAGTTTTCAGAAGATCTATTAAAATCAAACTTTCATCAAGAATTGTGAAATAGAACACAGGCAGTTAGGTGCTACTAAAATATTAACATATCAATTGAAACAGAGAGCCAGGCACTTTATTATCCTCACGACCAGCTCTGGGGCTTCATAATTAAGTCTTTCAGGGTGATTTATTGAAACTCTAAGCAAAGTTTCCAAGAGAGTTTGGGAGATTTGTACTTAGAGCGTGAATGTGCTGCAGATCCTGAGGCAGTGTCGAGCTGCCTTTCATTACTCTGACACAGCGACTCTGCAGCAGGCGTTCTGAGAAACTTCTCAGCAGCCTTCCTCCTTGCCTGTCAGAAGGACCTCAAACATCCATCTCAGCCATGTAAATGTTCAAGGTGAGGATATTGTCCTTAGGAGCAAAAGTGTGTTAGTCACAATTTAAATTTCAAAGTGTTTTGCTGTCAAAGATTTTATTTAATTTTCAGCTGAAATATAATCACACCGCTTCTACCTTCACTTTCCTCTTTTCAACCCCTCCCACGTTCCCCTCTCTAATCCCTTGCCCATTCCTTCCACTTCTCAAACCGATGGCTTCTTTTACTGTTATTGTTATCACACATATGCATAACTACGTAAATATACCTGAATGAGTCAGTTTGGTGTTGCTTGAGTGTATTTGGATAACCAATTAGTGGACTCACACCTGGGGGATACTAATTCTCACTCTCTTAACAGCCATAATTGTCTTCTGTATATCGTATAGGGGATGGGAATCTATGAGATTTCCCACTTCCACATTAACGCAGCTCGGTATTATTGTTCACTTCTTGTTTAGGTTGTTGAGGTATCATGAGTGTAGCCTCCCTATCATTTCTAGAAGGCACACCACAGCAGACTTCTTGGTTCTCTGCGCTGACAGTCTTTTGTCTTGATGTTCCCTGAACAGGAATCGTATTGGGTTGTCTTGAAGGATGAACTACACGGAACACTTGCTTTCTGCATTATGACCAGTTTTGTTTTGCTTCAATGGTCTATTTGTTGCAAATGGAAACTTCTTTGATAAAATCTAAGAGCTACGAATAAGTTCTAGAATATAGTTTCATATTTTGTTGGTCTCATAGAGTGGTAGTTCTCTGCAAAATCCATGACCTCATGAGCCCAGGATACTGGCTAGGTTTCTTGTACCAGGCTTGATATCCTCTTGTTGAATGGGTCTTAAGTCCAATAGACAGGTGTTGGTAACCACTCAATATATATCAATTTTATTATTGCCCCCTTAGGGGTATCGTGTCAGGCTATACTGTTATAGTTCATAGATATCATGACTGGATATAGTTTTAATTGTTTATTGCAAAGTAGTAAAGATCCTGGGAGGTAGGGAGTGAAAAAAGTTCCCAATGAAGGATCAGTTTTGCCTTTAATGGAAGATGAAGATTAAGCTTCAATTTAGGCAGCTGAGGACATAAATTAAGCTATACTTGATAACATACGAACCTGTGACTGAAAAACAATTATCATTTGTATGATGTCTATTTAGTATTCGATGATTCTGTCACCAGAAGGTGAACCAATTAAAATATGTATTATTTATTTGCTCACACAAAACGCTTTTGTGAAGTGGTCCTTACAAGTCAAATATGTGGCTCTGTTTGAAGATGAAAGGAATTATGCAAAACACCTGCTGAAAAAGGCTTCCAGTTTAATGCAGTGACCATTTACAACACAATGCTGATTGTCCAAGAGAGATGTTCCACAAGTTAATGGCAGGTGGAGGAGAAAGGACAGTAACTTAAACTCTGGAGTTTTGAAGTTGAGCATTGTGGGAATCAAGTGATACCTCGCTGGGTATGAGGATGGTACCACATGCCTGAATCAGATACCTAAAGAGCAGAAGCCAGAAAAATCAAGATCTTAATACCAGTCTGGATTTGTGTAGCAAGACTGTCTTAGAATGCCGAGGGCTGGGGACATGGCTCAGGGCTAGATTGCTTGACTGGCATGAAAGGTGGAGACAACGTGGAGGAAGTAACTAAGCTGACTCTTTAGGGCCAAGTTATGCAAGTGGAAAAAGAGAAGTCAATGTAGACAGAAAGCAATCTGAATGCAGTGATGAACATTAATACATAATGCAGAGAGTGGAAAGCAACATGATTAATAAGAAAATGACTTAGTAATCACAACCTTCTCTATTGTGCTTGAAAGACTACATCAGCATCAATGAGACCAAAGCAAAGGCTGACAATGATGACACCACCAATCCCATCTCCAATATCTATGCTATCACACTATTATCTTTGCAGAGTGTTTTCAATGTTATTATAAGTCAACATAAAGTAGGCAAAACTATAGAGACCTTAGGAATTTAGATAAAATTGCATAGCTTGATGGTACCAGATTGTGGCTGGTATAGCAGAACTGTACTCTGTGTAACATAAGCATCATAGTTGAAGCCTTCACTATACCCAGAAATCTAAGCCAGTGATCCTCCTCCATGTGGAGTAGACAGAAGAATTATCACCTTACAGATGAAATATACTAAGATGATCCCAGATCCACTGAAGTGGTGTTTTATTGGTTGCTTATATCTTGTGTGTCAGGAAGCCTAGAGATGAATTCTGGAGTTCTGTCTACTTTCTCTTTTTCCTGTAGCAATGGAATGTTGTCACCCACATTCAGGATATTCAGAATAGACCTTTCCTCAGTCAAAGCTTTCTACAAAAACCTTTACAGACATGACCAGATAAATGTCTCAAGGAATTTTAAATAGTCAGGTTGACAGTGAAGATTAGCTACAAAATGTCTATCCCTTTTCAACCTGACACAAAAATACATCATTTTAAAACATAGTTTGTCCTTATAGACTTATGGACATTTCAAAATACAAAATGTACTTAGTTCATTTCCAAAGGTTCCTAAAATCATAACAGTTTTAACATTATTTAAAAGCTCCAAATCTAAAATCTCTTCTGAGACTCAAGGGAATATGTTAACTCCCAACTTCTGGGGGAAAGTTGCATATTGTCAATGTACAATGGCGCAGTTCAAGGATTTCCATTCTAAATGAGTGGGAGGCTGCTTGTTGGATTCCTGCTGACCGGCTAGCTTAGACCAGAAAAAAATCACACAAAAACCATATTATTTAAATCACTGCTTGGCCCGTTATCTCTAGCTTCTTCTTGGCTAACTCTTACATATTAATTTAACCCATTTCTATTAATCTATATATCACCACAAGGTCATGATTTACCAGCAAAGTTTCAGCATGTCTATCTCCAGCGGCATCTCCATGGCATCTCTCTGACTCTGCCTTTCTTTTTTCTAGCATTCAGCCTAGCTTTCCCTGCCTACCTAAGATTTGCCTTGCTACAGGTCCAAAGCAGTTTTTTTATTCATTAATGGTAATCACAGCACACAGAGGGGACTCCCACTTCAGCAAAGCAAAGAATGATTAGGCCAAAAATAGTATTGAAACCGTGCAGGACAAATGTCTAATTTTGGTGTGCCAAATCTTCCTCTGGGGCTCTTAGTTGCATCATCTGGTTCCTATAGGTTTGGGGAACCCATAGCAGCCCCCTTTCTCAGTTTCATGACAACATACCAACAAAAACAATTTAAAGGAAGGAAGATTTTGTTTTCTCACACTGTGAGGGTATACAACGTCCACCATGGTAAAGAAAGTGTAGTAGCAGAAGCACAAGATGGCTCCAATGAGGTCATAGATGAAGATGAATACTGGCGTCATGTTAGTTTTCTCTTCTTCTTCCTTTCTTCTATAGTCTAGGACCCTATTCCGGTAAGATGACACTCCCCAACATTCAAGGTGGCTGTTCTTTCTCCATTCAAATATCTCTAAAAATCTTGCAGATATACCTATGGATGCATCTAATAGGTGATTACAAGTCCAATCAAGTTGATAGTGAAAATTAATCATCAGGCGGGGAGACTGATTCTATGTGAAATTCCCATTCTCTTCTGTGGGAAGATGGAATGTGTAATAGCAATACCTCAGTGGAGTGACTATTGTAAGAAGTACCAATAAGTACAAATATTCTTATTTGCCTACAAAGGTGAGCAAACTGAAGTCCCGGGGCACATCCCCCAAGTGCTCAGGAGCAGAAGTAGAATACTTTCTGGCTTTTGCTTGAACTTGTAGCTAATAGCCTTTCTTAGGTTCTGCTGCTTGAGTTGTTACACCTGTTGCACACCATATGAGAATTGATGGTGTTGAATCTTTTGCTATGCCAAGAAATCTGGTATAGGGGCTGCTTTTCCATGATTAAGGAGACTCCATCCCAGATCCTTTTAATTTAGTTACTCTCGTGTGTGTGTGTGTGTGTGTGTGTGTGTGTGTGTGTAATGGAGGAGGAGGAGGAGGAGGAAGGGAAAGAGCATCACAGGAGAGCAAAAATTTGGAGAAGGGAAGGAGAGGAGAGGAGAGTGAAAACAAATCCCTTAGACCCCAGTGGAACTTTCTTTATTATTGGCCTGCTAATTCTGCTTTAAAGGCAAGGCTGTAATGGACATCTGTTAGGGATGCTGTGCCTTGAATAAAAACTTTATGGACACAACGAGGAAGGGAAATAAAGCTGAACATGCTGAAACGCTCTGTGTTTGCCTCCTGTTCTTAAGATCTCATCAGGGCACAGGACTGCATATCTTCCTGCATTTCAATGTGTTTGCAGCTATTTTCTCTTTCCCCGTGGTAGGGAACACACAGTCAGGTATGGAGATGTGACAGGGATGATGGAAATGAGAAAGTGAAGGCAGCACATGGGAAGGCAGTAATTAGCCAGAATGCATATTTATCATAGTCTGTCATTGTTTACAAACAACGTAATGATGCCTGATTGTAGAACTAAACTCCAGGCTCTGGTTTGCGAAGTCAATCAAACAACCCCAGCAGGTGCAGATCAGCAGCAGGACAAAAGAAGTCAGTGCTCTGTATGAAGGAATGGGAGACAGTGCGATGCCTTCTGTTAAAAACAGATCTTGGAGGTTGGAGTTGATGCTCAAGGGTGCAATGTTTGCCTAGCATGTGAAGGATCTAGGTCCCAATCCCAGAATGATGAAATAAATATATAATCATAATGACCAATCTATAAACCTCTCTTTCCTCATACGTATAATCCATAGTTATAGTTAAGACCCAGGAGAAGTTTGCAATAAACAAAACTGAATCATACAACTCCCCTGGCAAGGCCATCCTTCTGTTGACCTGGTTTCAAACATGCCCACTGATTGCAGCTGCTGACTGCAGCTGCTGAGGCCCGATAGTGATTTCCCTCCTGTGTCCCCACGTTGACCTCATCTTCCAGCATTTTCCTCTTTTGATCACTTCAAGTCACACAGGCCATCCTTCCCTTCCTTGTACAGGTTTAGCTCTTTTATATCTGCCATTCCTTTGGTTTCTACATAATCTTCATACGTTGCTTCCTTTGGACATTTGATTTTGCCTCTAGTGCTCCTTTCTCTGGAGATGAGAATCTAACTATGGTAACCATTCACCACCTTGCCTCATTCCAACTCATTGTGGCACTGCATTATCTATTTTTCCCACAGCCCTCAATATGACCTGAAACTTTATAATTCATTATTTTTACTAAAACACGAATGCCCCATGGTCAACTATGCCTCTACTGCCAACAGAGCATCTTTAAGAAATCAGTTGCTCATGAGTTGAGTGAGTGAGTGTGAGAATTAAAGCACGGAGTTCTATAATCTATCGAATGGCACGTAAGTGAGTTTCCATCTGGTTAGTAGGGACCCTCTCAAATATTTGCTGATGTCAAATGAGTGTGGTTTGCAGACATTCTTTCTTACATTTAAACTTAACACTGATCATCTAATGAAAGACAAGATAGCCTCAGGGCAGGGTTAAATAAGTTTGCATAAATTCCCCAAGGAATCCTTTATTCAATTTTCCGAAGTTTTCTGTTTTGTACCATGCAGTGTTATTCACACATATGAACACATGCACATAACAAGAAAGGATGCCTAGAAATTCCAAGAGACTCATAGGAGTCATGTTTATAGCATCCTGGGACAATATTTATATCTTGGATATTCTATTAGTCCCCCAATTTGCAAACTGAACTGATTATCTTCATCTCCTACCACTCCCCCAGCCTCTTCTTCCATGGTGCCTGCTTCAGAGAACAAGAGTAGCAGCTACTAGCTGCGAGATGGAGGCACTCCTGGGAACCTCCTTTATTCATCCCTCCTCTCGTCCACATCTGTAACTTGTGCCTTCTCGGTTGCTCTGAAATTAGGCAGTGGCTCTATTTTTAGGAACAATAGCCGGTGCTATCACTTCCTCTCATCTGGGCCATTTTGGCAGCCTCCTAACTTGTCTGCAGCTCTTATATCCTTTCTTTCAGCCGTCTATACATCTCCCATTTGAAACACGTTTGTAATCTGATCACTTTAATAGCCTCTTAGACCTCCCTAAGATCTGTTTTATCTCCCTAATATGATCTGTTTTCTATCTCTACCTGCCGATCACTTTTGCCACGCCATCTTAATTTGCCAGACACCTGTGAAGTCCTCCCGGACCAGCAAAGTCTTTTTTCCCATACCCACTATTGAGGACTATTTTCATTATCTCGCACAGTATTCAATGGTCTGTCTCCTTACCGTTTCTTTACTCTTTAACCCTAGCTAACACCAAATGTTCTTCCTTCCAGAAGATTGCTGGAACTCCCCCTACTCCTTAAAGATATGTCAAGCACCCGTACTCTCGTGCTATAGTCTTCAGAATTTCCTTTTCCTTTATCAGAAATTCTACTTCGGATTCTATCATATGTTTCAAATTCTTCTTGGAAAGCCACTGCTTGCATGATTGTGAACAGTTCCTCATAGGGTGGAGAATTTGAACCCCCCCATCTCCCATGGTGGCACTCTTCTGGAAGGTTATAGAGCTTTTAGACTTGGGGTCTGCTTTGGGAAAAATAGGGTACTGGGTTGTAGTGACATGGTTAGAGGATTATAACCAGAGAACAGAGGTCTCTGCCTCCCGGTACACTGTTGAGATGTGAGCAAGCTGCCTCACCCTCCTGCTGCCATAGAAACTGGTTTTGTTGTGATGGACACTGCTAGGCTTTCTGCCATGAAACTGAGTTAAAACATTCTCCCCTAAGTTGTTCATGGCAGGTATTTTGCCCCAGCGGTGAGAAAAGTAGCCAATACACTGACCTACCATTTCTTATCTTTTGTGGCTTTCTCTGCTTTCCCCTCTTGCTGCTATCTCCTTGTTTGTTTCTTTTGCTGTCTCACATTTGATTCCTCGGTCTTCCTTCTGGTAAAAGTATTTACATATGCAAGGGCAGCATCGAGCTCCTGTCTCTTGTAGACCCAGAGCTGCACAAATGTAGGTCAGTTTTATCATCACACAATGCTCTCTCGTTGGCCCTCTTGACTTTTATAGGGATCCTCTTGTGTCAGCCTCCTGAATTTTGGGCTGGCAGATATGTACCACCACGCTTAACAATATGTTCTGTTGTCCCTGGATTTTCATTATTGCCTCTCTTCTTTGTTCTTTTTCTCTTTATATATAAGTTTTTGATCCCCGTCACTTTGGGCCATGGTATCTAGTTGTCTAAATTGCCTGTTTCATTAACTTTATTTATTTATTTATTTATTTATTTATTTATTTATTTTCATTAACTTTAGATTTAGAAATCTGATCAAAATATTTCCTGATTCTGGAGACTTTAAAAAAATTATTTTTCTTTATGTGTATGTGTGTCTTCCCCCATGTGTACCTAGGTGCCAGGACAGGACTGGATGAAGAGCTGGAGTTAGAAGCAGTTGTGACAATCTGTTGTGGGCGCTGGGGCCCACATTCTTTAGAGAAGCAGAAAGAACTCTCACTTGCTGTGATGTCTCTCCAGGCCCAACTTTGAAGTTTTAAATTAAACCCAAACTCCTTCTTTCAATAAGTGTTATTATTTTAGAGTCATCATGAGGTGATGAGAGAGAAAAATGAATTCTCTGACTGGAAAATGATAGGATAATAAGTCCAGTCACCAAGACAGCCCTCCATTCCTTTGGAATTCCTGTTTTGTTCCTTTTTTTCCTTTTTTTGTCTCTTTCCCATTAATTTCTTATATATTAATAACCAAGAGTCTGTTACTAAGTGTTTAATAGTTAATGCAGAGAAAAAAAGTATTTAATAAATAGACATCAAAATGTAGAAAGACCTCAAATGTTTATCAATATAATCACTGCAGAGGAATACTAATTGATATCAAATAATATAGACAGAACTCAAATATCTCTCAATCTTATTGTGTCAGTTTATTTCTTTTCTATCCCCTCCAGTCTGAAGATTATCAGTGCTGATTAATTTAGCTGTATTCTTCAGCTGCATTTGCCCATAGGACACATCTGTCAAGCTACTTGAAAGACCTTTTTAAGTAAATTAATCATGGAAGTCATGGTTGCTCACTTTTCTTGAATCATGGGTAAATGGGCAATCTCAAGACTTTATGTGTGCATTTTGTGCAGTTATGGAATTTCTCAGTAGCCGACATCTCACTTTTAAATATTTAACAATGAGCTGACAGAACTATGTACAACTTATGAATTCCTTCAAGTGTTCTCCTTGTTCTTGACATCCCAGTCCAAAATGGCAGTCATTGTTCTGGAGAGCCAAGAAAGAGCATTTCTGCAGAAACTAGTCTGTGTGCATATTTCTGTTTCTCTACATATTGTCAGTGTATGCAAAGTGTAACAGTGTTTTTTAAGACAGCCAATGATAAGGGCACTAAATGGAGACTATGATTAGGTAATAAGAAAATGGATTTTGGGTGGCCTGAATATTAGAAGAATGCTTGAAGAAACAGGGGATTAAATGAATGGTTATCTTCAGTGAAATTTCTATTTAAATACTTATATTGAAGTTGATATTCGCCTTTCTATAGTTGACATATGAAGTAATCAATTGCTTTATAGATTTTTTGATAGTCATTGAGAATACCCTAGGTGCTTTTATTGTACAGTGGATGAATCTTATCATTAAGTTTTTCTACTCCTTCAGCTAAACAGTTCTGTCTCTCACATTCCCAAGTAAAGATATTACCAGTCATCAATGTGAGCTGAGGTCTAGTCTTGTTTTTCTGGTTGAAAGCCCAGTGGCTGGGAACTGGGAAGACAGCTTATTAGGTAAAGTGCTGATCGTTCAGCATGAAGACTTGAGCTCAGTTCTGCTTTAGTAAGGGTTTTTAACACTGATTGTTGTTGGAATTTCTTCTCAGGTCTTCCAGACTCCAAATAATGCCATTGAGACTTACTAACTACAAAAGCTTGGCCTTAGCTTAGACTTGTCCCATTAGCTCTTATAACGTAAATTAACATAGCTTTTTACCTCTTTCCAATTCTGTAGTCTGACTCCCCCATCTCTCTATTTCTCTGGTGCTTCTACTCTCTTCCTCCTTGAATTCTTATCTTTGCCCAGAAGTCCCCCCTATTTTCTCCTGACTAGCTATTGACCATTCAGATCTTTATTAAACCAATCAGGTGCCTTAGGCAGGCAAGGTAAAGCAGTGATACATCTTCATACAGTGTGATAAAATATCCTACAACTTGTGATAAAGGCCACGACCAAAAGTGACTTGAGGAGGAAAGGGTTTACTTCAGCTTATCCCTCTCTGATCATATTCTGTCACTGAGGGTAGTCCAGGTAGGAACTAAAGGTAGAAACCTAGAGGGAGTCACTGATGGAGAGTCCAGGAAGGAATGCTGCTTACTAGGTTGCTCCTTGTGGCTTGCTTGGCCTTTCTTATGGCACCTAGAACCATCAGTCCAAGGGTAGCACAATCTCTATTAAGCTTGCCTTTCCACCATCAATTATCAGTCAAGAAAACATCCCTTAATCCAAGGGGAGGTGCTTTGTCTTACCACAACTTGATATGCCTTGCTTGGTTCATACCCATGGGAGGCCTACCCCTTTCGGAATAGAAATAGAGGAGAGGATGGAGGATAGCCGGGAAGTAGTAGGATTGAGAATGGGAGGAGAGAAGGGAGGGGAAAATGCAATCAGAATATAAATTAAATTAATAAATTAAATTAAAGACATAAAATAGATAAAAATTAAAAAGGAAAAAAGAAATAAAGAAAATGTCTGATATACTTGGCCACAGGCCTACTTAATGGGGACATTTTTTTCTTAACTGAAGTTCCATCTTCTCAACTAGCTGTAACTCATGTCAAACTGATATAAAACTAGCCAGTGCAAATCTCCAGCACAAGGAGAAATGCCAGCTGTGGTGGCAGAATTGTAACTGCAGCACTGGGGAGGCCGAGGCAGTCAGATTGCTATAGCCGGCTGGCTAGTCAGCCTAGCGAAATTAGCACTGAGACCTAAGTCCCAGTGAGACATCTTGTCTAATAAAAAGGATTTACAGACTTTGTGTGTATCCACAAAAATGCCTAAAATAAACAAAGCCCAAGAAACAGGACAGTTGGCATGACTCTAAGAAGATCCTGGGACAAAAGGGCCTGATTCTGCATGCTAGTTCCATTATGCAACCGCTTTGGGTTTCTGCTTACCCTTCCTGTGCCTCAGTTTGCCTTTCTGCAAAAAGTGAAAGATAGCTAAGGATTTTTCCTAGGGATGCTGCAGATCTCAAATGAACTTCTGTGAGAAAACTGCATGAGACAGCACATGGCATGTCGTAAACATTCCGATTAATGTTCTCTATTATTAAGACAGGATATTAATATAGGCTGTGGCTGTAGAGAGAAACTTTTGCTTAGCTCTGACTTTATTCCATTTTGAATTCCTAATTAAAAGAATAGCAATTAATTACCATCCAATTAGGAAGGATACAGGTTAAGGCAGAGCTTGTTAAATTCTACAAGGCTTTCTCTTCTTTTATCATCTGTAGACAGACTGGTGAAATGAGGTGTTCTTCCCATTTGGTGAAAAGTAAAAGGGCAGCTCAATTTCCTTTGCCTCTGCTCACTGGGTTTCTTTTAAGTTTATCATTATGAAGGAAAGAGTGTACCCAATAAGCTCTTGTCCAAACGGCAGCATTTCTCTGGAGCAAGGCAAGCCAGTCTCAGTCTTGTCTCTTACTGGCTTTGTGAGCTGTGGACCACTTAGTCCAGCTTTATCAAATCTGGTTACCTCATCAATAAGTATGGACATTTATTTCAGAACAGCGAGAAGATTTTACCCCTGGGGGACATTAAGTGGCACCCCGAGAGTCAATTGCTTTGACCGAGCAGAGATTTTCCAGGTGAAGTTTATGGTAGTACCCTCTTGCCTCTCAGCCTGTAGTGCAGAGGGCAGACTCGTCAAGAAGCTAGGCAGAACACATGCTAAGGTGAAAACTCCCTGCTGTGTGTCAGTGTAGCATCACAATGGACACGTGATAGGTGCCTGTAGTTCAGCAATTCAGTGTGGAATTTTTAAAATTCCCATTACCCATTACTGTCTGTTTCTAGGCTCTCCTCTCTGCAGCCTGGGAATTGTGATTAAACTATTCACCCCAGATTTCTGAGAATTATTCTTCTGTCAAGAATACATACCATTCAGAAAAGGCCTTTTAATGTTCCTAATGGGAGAATCCAGACAGAATGGCAGACTGTTGTTACCTGGAAAAGGCAGGTCCTAACCAGCTACCTACATAATCCTGAGCCGGAAAAGCACTGTAGTCCCCTCTTTTCTGCACAGGCTGGAGCATTCAGTGAGATGCTGCCTGATGCAGGGCACCATGGGGCTCAGTATCTCCACAGTCTATAAGCTGTAACAATGTAGGCCAAAGTCATCATCCCATAGTCCTCTCCTCTCCTTCTCCTCCCTCCCATCCCTTCCTCATGCCTCCTCTCTCCTCTCCTCTCTTTCCCTCCCCTCCTCCCCCACTTCTCTCCATCACATTTGTGGTCCATGCAATAATCCTCTTTTTCCAAATTACTTTGTCATGCACATTTACCTTCGCTGTCAGGAAGAACAATTTCTTCTGGAGAGTATTTTTACTCTCATTCATTCATTCGTTCTTTTTTCTATTTATTTAGAAAATCCCCTCCATTTGGATTTGACCTTTTGTCCCCAGGGTATATCATCTCAGAGGTATCGCTGATACTGTCCCAAGCATGGTCCTACACAGAACTCTGCCCTCATACCCTCTCCAGGCCCTGAACTGGCTCCTTCAGTGCTCTTTACGTCCCATCTTCCTGGGATTCTGACTCTATGCTGTTGCTGTGGTCACTTGGACTCTGAATCTCCTCCTTGCTGGACATCTCATGAGAGTGTCTTCTGCTCTCAGGGTTTTCTGCTGAACGCTGACTTCCTTCAGCGTGGTGCATGGCTCACACATGCTTGGAGACAGATCTTTTTCCTCTGTGTTGCTCAGATCCACAGATTCTCTGGCTCTTGAATACTTGTTCTAGCATAGGCTGACTCTTTTTGAGCCATGAGAAAGAAACCTAAGTTTGGGTGTTCATTTGCCCACACACATTCTCCCTCTTAAGAAGATACCAAATCCTGCTTGGTTATTTAATATTTATTAAACAGTATTGGTAAATATTATATCTTTATTATGTCACAAAGAACTTTTTCATTAACTGATGAAGTGTGTACTTCAAACACCACTGATCATTCCCACAGCAGCTGAGAGAATACATGGAGAGGAATGTGTCCACCCCACACTTCAACAAGAGGACCGACATGCCTTATCCTTAAGTTACTTCTGTGCCAATATTTTGGAGTGAGAGAGCTTAAATCTCTTACACAAATATTAGAACAAAATTCCTTAGAAAATGGAGATTCAAGTTGTTCTATGTTTATTATGCTTTAGAGGTGTTCTTGAAGACAGAATATTTAGGATGATTATACTAGCCAGTAAATGTTTTAACCATTGCAGGCTGGTGTGTGTGTGTGTGTGTGTGTATGACATTGGAGCATATTTTCACCAAAACCCCACAGAGGCTATGAAATTTCTAAAAAAAGATCTTGGTTGAACTCTTGCTACTTCTCAAGCTTGTAATTTTAGATTGGGCTAATTTATCTTTAAGCTGCATTAATTCGTCTTCATGAAAAGCAAAGAAAAATAGCATCACTTACTGGATTGGTATGAGAACTGACACATATGGGGGTCCTCCATCAATTGTATTATTTTATATTTTTATTATTATGCAAATTTTTGACTGGGGGGGTAGCTGTGACCTTGTTCACAACTGTAGTTCCTTTGCAAAAGAGATGGTGACATAGATTTAGTTTGTTGCTCTAAATGCTATTTACATTTGTTAGGGATAATGTGATAAACAAGATATTACCCAGAGAAGAAACAAGTCATTCTCAAGACAGCTATGCAAGAATAATAGTTCTCACCTTCTGCATCATTAGCACTGGGAATGTGTGTGTGTGTATGTGTGTGTTCAGATGATGAAATGGAGAGTTAATAGATGTTAAGTGTGCTTACATGTGTTTGATATTGTATTCAAGAATTCTGTTATAAGCCTCAGAAAATTAACTCTTACTAGGTTTAGCACAAAGAGAATTTCCAGGCCTTAAGATTATAAATCTGGCCCTGAGGCCAAATTGACACTCTGCTGAATGATGGGATGTTTCTCTCTATTTCTCAGCTTTTCCTGTCTCCCTTGGCTCACTGTTCCATGAATGTCTTCCCCAGCTGGTGTGAAAGATGGCTATTGGACTCACATGTCCCAGTTTGGCAACCTCCCACAAAATACAGCATTTATGACCCATATGTTCTAGCAGAAAAGTCCCAGTGAGGGCTCAGATCCACCTAGCTTGAGTCGCACTTAAGGCTTTGTCATCCACGGTGGTCATAAGGTTAGGGAACTCTACTCACACCCAGGCCATATATCCTCCCTTTGTGGTCTAGATATTGATTAAGACATGGGATGGGTCATGGGAAACTTGTTCCAGTTTACAAAAAGGTTGAAGAAAAGGACAAAGGTGAATCTTTAGGATGAATGGAAGAAGGCAGGAAAGGGGTTAGTGGGGGGTCACAGAACTTGGACTAGCTGAGTAATAAGGACTTTGGGGGACAGAATCATTAAGTATGACCTTAGCTAAAAGAAAGGGGGCAATGAGCTAAGGTTAACATGAAATAAAATGAAGGAGAAAACAATTAAAGAGCTGAAAGTCTTGGAAAAGTGGAATAATCGTGTTATCACCAGGTGCTTAAACGAACAAGACACTGAACCAGGGAGTCAGGATTCGGGATTACCAGCTTTATTCAAATCACTGCATTGCTCTCAAACCTAATAGATTCAAAACTTGAAATGGGAAAGTTAGGTAAATATGAAGCATAGATAGAATAGCTAGGAAAGCTGATTTCTATGTTAGTTCTATAATAATGCAAGGTCCTTTACATTAACAAACCATTATGACTAATTTATATACACATTCCTACACAAAATAAGGGACTTTGAACTTTTTGGATAGGCCATAAAATTTGATGGCCATCAAGTCAGCCTATTTTTATCAAGGTTACATCAGATGTATCCTGATAGTATCTCTTCTAAAGACCTTTATTAGTCAGAGGTCTTTTAGTTATTTGTGAAAGATTTTCTGTCTTTCTCTCTCTAAGTGTCTTTCTCTATTTATTGTTTTTCTCTACTCACCCCCTTCCTCCCTTCTCTTCTTCTACCCTTTCCAGTGACTTCCATTCTCCCAATTTACTTAGGAGATCTTGTGTGTCTCTCTTAGGGTCCCCTTTGTTGTCTAGGTTCTCTGGGGTTGTGGACTGTAGGCTAGCGTTTCTTTGCTTTATGTCTAAAAGCCACTTATGAGTGAGTACATATTATATTTGTCTTTCTGGGACTGGGTTACCTCACTCTATATGTTTTTTTTTATTTTTTTAGATCCATCTATTTGCCTGCAAATTTCAAGATATCATTATTTTCACCACTGTGTAGTACTCCATTATGTAAATGTATCACATTTTATCAATTCTTTGATCGAGGGGAATCTAGATTGTTTGTAGGTTCTAGCTAATATGAATACTGCTGCTATGAACATAGTTGAGTACATACACCGAGCATGCACCCTCATAGCCTGACCTGTGTATATTAGTGTGGTGTAGAATTCAGAAGGACATCGTGTGAAAAAGAACCATTAAATCAATAATTTTGTAAGAATACACATATACACTGTACACATACAACACACACACACACACAGAGAGAGAGAGAGAGAGAGAGAGAGAGAGAGAGAGAGGGAGAGACTTCTGCATACACAATGTTAAAGTATAAAAGCCAGGGGCAGAGTTTAGGATGAGTTTAAATTGTGCTGGAGAAGAGAAAGGTAAACCCATTCTGTGAAATTATATTTCAGCATTTGTGTTTGTGCTGATATGAGCAAGTTAAGCAGGTGTAGAATAGAAGAGTGTGTGTTGCCGGCAAGGCGAGAACAAATTGAAAACTCTGAAGTGTAAAACGGGGCAGAGGGCAGGAGCTGAAGTGAGATGATGGCTTTCTTTTACTGCCATGTGAAATCCATTCCAGCTGCCCGAGAGGGCTGTCTCTTATCCATTGTCTTCCCTCAGAGCATCCGTGTGCTCTTATGAAGGCACCGTCTCTTTTCCAAAGCCGCCCTCTCTGCGATGCTCTGTGATGTCAGGACGAGGACTCAGGATCACCATACCGACTCACCAGTCACACGAGGACACTCTTCACATACACAGTTGTCTATTTCTTGGATTTTGTCAGGAGGGGATGCTGCAGGAAGGTGTGAGCCATGTAGTTGAGAAGGACTGGCTTGCTTCAGGCTGCATCTGCTTGACTTTGCCCCAGAGCCATTGGCTCTAGTTCTCCCTCCATCATGACCCACAGAGGTAGACTCCTTCAGGTACCGTCACCAGAAGAGTGGCAGGCTTTCCTCAGGCATCTGTACCCTCCTCCACCGGACTTCTTCTAAGCTGTTTAGGCTTTAGCGTTTGTGTATTCTTCTGTACATCTTTGCAGACAGCAGCTATAGCTCCACTAACCGTCTCTTCAGTGTTACTTTTCTCTTTCTAATGTCTGCTTATTCACCATTTATCGAATTCTCCCTGTTGGACAATCTTGGAGTATCTGCCTTCCTGACTAATGTGTGGATGCCTTAATTATCCTTTCTTGTTCATATACACCACCTCTTAAATTGAGGTTCCAGCCAGGCCTACCAAACACTACATGCCCTCGAGTGAAGGCAAGGTCTGCCAGAAGCAAGAAATGATGATTGTCAAGCTTAAGGACTCTTTTTGTCCAGGAGTTTTCACAGCCTGCCTATCCCTAATCTCCACCATTCAATGTATCTTCAAAGGTTATCAGAATTAGGAAAACATCAATTTGCTCATTATCGACTTTTCAGCTGTGAGACCAAGAGTGTCTTTTAGCAGCCTTGATAAATTAAATCTGACCACCTCTCTCCCAGACTGCGAGGCTCCGACACCATTGATGGAGAAGCCGTGGGAGGACCAGCTCTCGCAGCCGCTTCTGTAATGAAGTGCATTGTACTCACGGCCATTAGCAGGTGGAGAATTTGAAGTACGGGTAGATTACAGAGACGCCTCCTTTAAAAATGCATAAGCACTTTGTGAGTTTGCTAAGTCATGCCTCACTCAGCTGGCCTTGAATTTTTCATGGAGGAGGCATCTCTCATAGGCTTTCCTCTCCTACTTATTACCATTAAGGCTCTGTGAAGCTGGGGCACCTCAGTCATACCATCTGCCTGATTGGTTCTTGATGTGGCAGAGGTGTAAACTATTGAAAGATTTGGATGTATATTTGGAAAGCTGATTTTCTCATTTTCCTTGCATTTAATTTAAAACACAAAGTTCTCCCTGTCCTGCAGTTTCAAGTGAATTTGTATTCTGGATGACTCACCTACATGTTAACTTTTAAGCACTACACTGGAAGACTCCATCCTTCCAGAACTATATCTGGTCACATAGTACCTGCCTTATACTCTTTGTGCTTGTCATTAGTATCCCTTTCAATGCCAAGTCAGGCATTACCAGATACTCAGTTAGCATTTTTCTACTGTGTCCAGCTGTGGCTACAGTGTCCTTTCTAATGAGACACTTAGGCCATCAATAAATATTGATTGTACAGTACATTTGTAGCAGAATCATCATTATATCAGTAAAATTTCTATTTGGGATGTTCATGGAGATTGAGGTCTGACTTGCAGTATTAACCAATATATTTGAATGAATGGAGTATATCCGAAATTGTCACAGAAGCCCTCAAACTCAGAAATGAGTTCTAGAACAAAGCAAAGTGGCATTGTAGAACTTTAGGTCCAGCAATTAATTAATAATCCTTCACAGGGCAATGGGTTTTCTTCTCTTTCACATACCCTTAAGTAAGGCTTTTCTCTGGAAGAGATGATTTTCTCCCCATATCCGACTCATCAGTTCTAACCTGCTTCCTTGCTAAATTCAAAGATTCCAACCAGTGCTGAAACCTCACAGATTAGAAGTGAGCACTGGTGTATTTGTGATTCTGCTCCTCTCCATTATCGGGAAGATCCTAGAATACTTTCTGCTGCAGAGTTGACTTTGCATGGGTCTTTCATGGTTTCTTAACATTTGTGAGCATGCCTCAGAGGGACCGCAAGGGCAAGGGGCCTTGTGCTTGCAGCCCCTTCTGCTGAGTCTCAGTCCTCTTCTCCAGTTACATTCTTGGGAGGAGAGTGGTTGGACACAGTGCTTCCAAGAAAAAGGTAGTGGACTTCTCTGTTCTACATGACTATTTTCAAATTTCATACTGGCTCTGTTTGGATTGTATTAATCCCATCTGCTTCCTTGATTTCAAAACAGTATAAAGACTTCAGGAGCCATTTTATAAATTGGCTTGCCAAAGTGGTAAAATATTCAAATGTTCTTGCGAGATATAAATGTGTTCGTAGTGACAAGCTACATTAAAATTAAGTTGTTCAATTTCCTTGTAAGAGTGATAGTACCCGGACTGAATGGAAGGTAATAATTCTATGTGCCTGGAAGCTGGAGAACCCAGATGGCACTGAAATGCAGGATTGTCCTTGCAGCTTTGGGAAACAAGCTTCAGCAGTGCCAGGTCCCTCGCGTGCCATGCACTGCAAGGGTGCACATGAATGCACAGGGATTGACCACATATGGGTTTGGGTGCTGCTTAAGAAGATTCAGATTTCCTTTGGAACTTGGTGACTGGGGGGACTTCCCTGGGGAAGACAATTTCTGGGCAGGAACATATGGTTTCTATTGACTCAGTGGGGTTGCTTGTTCAAGTGTTTTGTTACCTTGTTTTATGGTAATAGACAAGTATGTTCCAAATAATGTGTGTGTGTATGTGTGTGTGCTCCCTGCCTCTTTCCTGTATTTCCCTTCCTTATCCTCCTATTCCTTTCTTTCCTCTTCTTTTTCTCAATGCTAAATTTAATTTCTAAACATTCTCCAGTGAACCAGGTTAGATAAACTCTGCTCTGAAGTGATTACTTTTATTTAGTCCAATTCAATGGAATTACCCCACTGTGAGTTGTATTAGTGAAGAATAACTCCAGTGTCCAGCAGCTGAGGCAGCTTCTGCCCACGAGACCTGAGAACTGTTGTCCTCAGTTCCCTGGCAGACGGAAAGCCCTCGATATTGCAAGTATTTCTAAGCACAAGCAGTTTTGCTGTCACGCAGAAGGTATTTATTTGTAATAACTGAGAATGGCTATGGCATTGCTGCTATTATGATTCCTTTTGGCTAATTGGATTGCTGCATTTAATTTAATAGCTATATAAGCACAATGATTACTCAGTCATATGTTAGAAAGTGAATGGACTGCATGAGTGTGTAAAAGTTAGGGATTCTGGGGCTGTGATTTAGAGAAAAATATTTTTATTTCCTCTCAAAAAAAAAGTCTACTTGTCATGTGCGAAAATCATTTATACATGTGAAATATAGACATTACGTAGGAAGTCAAGGGATGACTCTTTTTTCATAGGTTCATTTCTTGGACCATATTAGAAATGGCAATGAATGAGATTTTTGAGAATGATAACTATTGTTTATTAGAATAAGTCATAGAAAAATCAAAACTGGATTTAAAAAATCGTAGAAAATATTTCATTACCTTTCTACTATATTAATAATCTATAATGTATTATACATAAGAATAAGGAAATTGGTCTTCCTTCATATTTTTATGGCATCAGTGAAGTTGGTGAATTGAAATGCCCAGCTATACCAGGCTTTCTCTTTTGGACCACCAGCCAGCTCCCAAATCACGACATAGAGACTTCTTATTTGTTATGAAAGCTTGGTTTAGGATAGGCTCATTTCTGGGTAGTTCTTTTAACTTAAATTAACCTGTTTCTCTTTATCTATTTTGCCTTGGGGTGTATTTTCTTTCCTTTGTATATCTTATCTTCACTATTTCTCTGGCTGGCTAGTTGGTGGCTGCCTGACTTCTCGCCCTGGGCATGTCCCTCTCTTTCCCCCTCGTTCTTTTCCCTTCTCTCCTTCTCCTGAGGCTAGAGCCTTGATTCTTCCTCCTATTTAGTCTCTCTCCCTGCCAGTGCCTTCTATCCCTCTCTCTGCCTAACTAGTGGCAGTTCAGCTCTTTATTAGATCAATCAGGTGCCTTAGGCAGGCAAGGTGAAACAGATCCAACACATCTTTACATAATTAAACACACATCCTTTCATCTGTAAACAAATGCAGCATGAATAATTATAACACACCTTTACACAGTTTAAGTAATATTCTGCAGTATAACCAAATGTAACACATCTTTGTCTAGTTAAAGTAATATTCCAAAGCACCCAGCCTGTAATAAATAATCAGTGAATAGAATGACTCCAGGAGCCTTGGGGCTACTCGGAGACTGGAAGGCTAGCCACTATAACTTAGGCTTGAGAAAGTTCTTTTGTGCCATGATTGGGGATTTTTCAAAGTTTATGGAGCCACCAACTGTGTATCTGAAAAATTGCTCTGCCTCCAAGCTGTTGAACTTACTTTTAAGAGTCAACACTCAGGGGATAGAGACAGACGCTCTCATATTGGCTTAAACTAAGAATAAAATTTATGGATCTTACAACATGTCTACTGACAAGACTAACTTCAGGCACGGCTTGATCCAGCTACTTTGAAGTTCTTTGATAAGATGCTTTGTATTATTGAGTTTCTTTGCTATACCCTGCGTGATTGCTTAGACCTACAACAATGAACTTTTCACCATGTCTATGTTGGGAAGATAGTGATTTAGAAGCTGCTGGGACAGCTTCAGTTACTTACAGCTACAGTTGTACCTGTGACGAGGCAAACATTTTTAAGAGAGATGTACAGGGATGTCAGAGAAATTCACACTTGAACAGTAGTCTGAGAAGCAAGAATTTTACAGACAGAAGATTTGTTTAAGGAAGCAGTTAATTGGCTTGGTTGTAACACTTGGGACATCTGTATTCAAATCCCAGCTCTTCCACGAGCTATTCAAATCATGACACATCTGTTAAGCTGTCTGGGTCTTAGTGTTTCCACGCATGTAACTGCTAAGTGGAGCTCTTCTGTTCCTAGGATGATGGAAAACCAATGAGATGCTGGGGCTGGCCAGAGCCCTCGTCACTAGCCGATGCATTTCCCCTCATATGGATAGCCTCTTACTGCATCCTGGCTGCTACAGGTGGAGCTTTAGCTGAGGGTTCAATGCTACCCACGGTAAAATTGGCACACATTTTCTGAGATTACTGTATGCCACCTACTCCATTCTGCTTGTCTCATCTAAGCCACCCCCAAGACTGCAGCTACTAAGAAAGTTATTATCCTGGTTTTACGGCTGGTAGAACTGAAGCCTTAAAAATTTGAATCTGTCAGGTACCCAGGACTGATAAATTCCTGGGTATGTCTACCTAGGGCTCTTGAGTGCACTGTTGGTGCACTTCAGCATGTATTATAGTAGATTCACAGTCTTCTATTAGTAATTGATGTCCCTTTGATGACTTAGTTTCTGGATGATGCTATTGTATTATATTGTATTGTATACCTGTATTCTCTGAACACTAACGTGTTCGTCTTCTGCATCACCCTGAGTTTCTGGCACTCATTTGTGGGTCTGTGTTTCCCTTCCAGGTGAGCCTTCCAGGTGGTCCTCCTCTCATTGTGATTGCTGCTGCAAGAATGGTAAGGGAGACAAAGGGGAGAGCGGCACCTCCTGCAATGACCTCTCCACTTCCAGCTGCGACAGCCAGTCAGAGGCCAGCTCTCCCCAGGAGACGGTGATCTGCGGTCCTGTAACGCGCCAGAGCAACATCCAGACCCTGGACAGGCCCATTAAGAAGGGCCCCGTGCAGCTGATCCAGCAGTCAGAGATGAGGCGAAAAAGTGACCTGCTCAGGACTCTGACGTCAGGCTCCAGGGAGTCGAACATAAGCAGCAAAAAGAAAGCTGCGAAGGAAAAGCTCTCCATCGAAGAAGAGCTGGAGAAGTGCATCCAGGATTTCCTGAAGATAAAGATTCCAGATCGCTTCCCTGAGAGAAAACATCCTTGGCAGTCTGAACTTTTACGGAAGTATCATCTATAGGGGAGGACTGGGGGTAGTCGCCACTCTGAAATCAATCTCCCCAAAGGAGCACATATGTTAAAGGAAAAGTATCAACTAACGATCCACATTTGTTAGAACACAATAGTCCGTTGATGTACTACTGCCTACTTTAACTAGCTCACCTTAATGTGTAAATCCACAGGGTAGATTCCTTTTCAGACGTGGAACCAGAAGCGAGCTCCTGTGTTGTCCTTTGTCTTTTATTAACTTGATCCCATGTGCTGGGAATCTTCCCTACAGTGAAAGCTGTAGCTGAGTAGCTCACAGGCTTTAGGGCTCATGTACCCCAAACCGGATTTTTTATGTTTGTTTTCCTCTCATATTCTGCCTCCTTCCTTTGGCTAAGGATGGGGAAAGAGTCAAGATTTTTATTATTTTTTCTTCGCTTTTGTTGATGGGGTGAAGGGAGAATGGTGGATTTGTGTGATTTTTCACTTAGATCTCCACGTGCCAGTTTCTATTGACTCCGTATGCATGAGCACTTGTGCACCACAAGCACAATCTATGTCTGTATATATGCACAATGGATGCACATGACCCAGGGCCTGGACAGCCAAGGACTGACATCCTGCTTCCAGATGCCCCCACAAGAGCATTCAGACAAAGGAACCTCTGCCTCTTCATTAAGACCCTCCTGGGTAGATTTCCCAGCCTCCCTTCACAATGCTTTCTAACGCTGATTAGCCCCCCCCCCCATCATCAATAAATTCTCTTTCTTATTTTGAAATACATACCCCCAGGCTCCTGTGCACTGCTGTGCTCTTTCCCCACGTTAGGAGACAGTGGGATGAGCTAGTGGAACACTGTGTGTGTTTAACCAACAAGCAGATATTCACATCCACAAACATAGCTTTGAGATGCACTCAGCCTTCTCCATTCTTAATTGACAATCCCCATTCTCCACCTGACGCGGAGTTCTAACTTGCCCACATATTATTGATGAGGCCTTTTGTTCAGGCAAGTTCTTTGCATCCCTATGAGTTGTGAAGCTAGGAACAACACCCAATAATTAAAGATGCATCCAGCCTTCGGTTTGCTTGCTTTAGAGGATCTGTACCCCCACATGCTTCTTAATTTCTCATATGAACTTTAAACTACCCCTGTACATTATTGCTTGCTTGTAGACAGGCTTGGTTGCCTTTGGGATCCTAGGGTTTGGCTGTGGCCACACTATGGTTTAGTCATACCATTTCTGTCATGTCTGTAAGGACCCACGTGGGTGGCTGGAACACAAAAGTAATGAATTTGACTTTTTAAGCTTTTTTAAAAAATATATTCCTGACCTGTATAGATACAGTCCAAAAGAAATTGTTAACAATGTCTACCCACATGCCTCTTGTCTTCTATTAATCTTCCAATAGTTCTTTTGTTCACTTGTGCTAAATGAATGTCCAAAGACAACTTTTAATTTTCAGCATTTATCACACATCTTAGTGGTAACTGAAAAATGATTTGTCACTATAATGTGCCAAGCATTCCTAATTTTTTGGTGTGTGTGTGTGTGTGTGTGTGTGTGTGTGTGTACGTATGCGTGTGTGCGTGCTCACATGTGTGTAGTTAGCACAAGTAATAAAGACAACCAGATAGTGTCTATGGAAGAAAAAATATCTAATGACCAGTTTCTTTGTTTTAAGAAAACTTTTTAAAAGGTACAACTATTATTTAAATATTTCCTCATTGATTTATTGATGTCTGTTAGTATATGGTTGTCTTTCTGAATTTTTTGTAATTCTTGACTACACAGGTGGGTAATAGGATAAGGCAATGTTTTCTTGTCCTGATGCTTCAGATAAAGTTTAAAATTTTATTTAAGTGAAAAAGAAAGTTTCCTTGGGGTGCTGAATTGCCAGGAAAATTATCATTTCTGAAAGTATTGTTTTGTGTATTAATATTTTAGCAGATAGTTCATAGATAGCTTTGTGTGTGAACCCTACTAATGCATCTTCATTGTCTCTGTCTTTTGATGGTAAATCAAAGATACCATCACAGTAACTATGGAAGATACTGGGAAGCATTATGGATTTTAATGGGTCAGAAGAATCTGGATGTGAATTGTGGACCGGATGATCATTGACTCACTGAAAGGGCTGTCAGAGAATCTGAGGTTTGAATAAACTGGCCAAAGTCCTTTCTCTTAAATTTGAGCACTTAATCATAATGGTGTCAAGAAAGAGAGGCACTCAAGAACTGGGCTGGCCATCAACCCACAGATACTGCTACAATCTTCACAGAAGAAATGAAACGTCTTACCCACAGTCTTAGAGCAACTGCAGGCTATACTATTAAGGCATTTTTTTTTTTCTTCACGGGTACTGTTTGTGCCCACAGTGAACAAGCTTAGTGGTAGAGATCTGTTGAAAAACAGCATATCACTTTCATTTGGGGCTCCCTGTAATGTGACACCTGCCCCATGGTAAAATGTTTAAACAGAAAAGACAAAAAAGCCTGACATCCACTTGTGAGGGTATGGATATGTTCAGAAATCTAGCCCAAGTCAGTAGAAGACTTTGAGGAGGCGCCAAGAACATAAAGTCTTAGGTTCCCATGGCAAGGAGATATTCCGTGTACTCCTTACAGTCTTCAACACACTGGAAAGGATCTCTGGCTAAGTGAGCCCTGAGATTAAGCACTATGCTATCCCTGGCTTCAGAGTACTAAGTACAATTATGGACAGAGCAATATATGTACAGTTCAGTTCTTGAATGTGGATTTTGACAGGAGCTGTCCATTGTTGCTATGAAGAAATGAATATCACTGGATGGTCAAATGAACTTGCCATGTATAGAGACTTAGTTTGGGATGCTGTCTCTGAAATCCTATAAGGTTAAATCCAATAAATTTGGGCAGATCATTCCCTAAATGGATATGAGTCTCCTGAAGTCAGGGATATATTTATAAAGTCCTCCTACCTACTATTAAGAAGGGAACAAAAATACAAATAACAGAAGGAAAGGAAAACACAAATGTTAACATACTATAATGACCTCTTCTGTGGTTTTGTTTGCTTGTTTTGAGACAGTGTTTCTCTGTAGCTTTGGAGCCTGTCCCGGAACTAGCTCTTGTAGACCAGGCAGGCCTCAAACTCACAGAACTCCACCTGCCTCTGCCCCCTGAGTGCTGGAATTAAAGGCATAGTTCACTACTGCCCGCTCAGAAAAAAATGCAGTGATGTATAGTTATGAGTGATCCTGTGAAGTGGCTTCCAAACTACGCTGTGTTGTATCCCTTTGCACATAAGCACAGCTACCCTGCTGGAAAAGCATGCATGCTAAGCTTCTAGAAGGGAGGAGGAGTGCAATGACAAACATGCCCCATAGTGGAATGCCTATTCCAGCTGACTCATTTTGGAGCAATGCTTGATTAAAAGAGGGACCACATGGAACTTCCCATGTATCCATTGTCCTTGTTTGATTCAGAAGCATCCTTTCCCACAGATGGCAGGTGTCTGTTTATTATTCAATTGCTTAGCCACCCCTACTTATGATTTGGGGCTGTGTTTGCTTCTCCAGACCCTCCAATCCTTTGAATATCTTTTTTTCTCCTAAGCATAACATTTTCCTAGGAGGAAAAGAAATGGCAGATACAGCATTTTGAAAAATTGCTCCAGTACAGTTCCTACAAAGGAAGTCAAATTTTGACTCTTAACTTTTTTTTCTTTTTTGGCTGTCAATCTTCCAATTTGGTGTAGAGTAGAATAGACTAACCCAGAAGAGCCAAGTCTTGGTGTTTCTACCACTGGATACACTGTCACACAATTTGAGTAATGTTGGCCTTATGTTTGGTCTTTGCTAGAATTAATAAGACATTTTCTGTGAACTTATAGGATGAATTCTTTGTCATCTCTACTTGACATAACAATTTTCTAAGGAAAAATGAAGGGAATTATTTTCCCCCTGGTGACTCTGTGGCAGATAAATGTTTTTGCCAATTTGCATGCTGAGTTATAGGTTTTAGCATGGGCCATTTCTCTCTTTAATGTCTTGGTACTGTTGGCATCTTACGGTCTTGATGGCCCACTGTTCCAATTTATTTATTTTCTTTTAGAGTGTCAAAAGAACACACTAGAGAAAGAATCAGCGTGAACAGTGTGTATTTGGGATTACAATGGAGTTAGGTATCAGTGGTAAGGGACTATATAATGATGGACATCTGCGAAGAAATTAGAAGAAATGGAATATGATGGATTGAGTTTTATTTATATTGCCTTCATCATTCCAGCTCAAGAAAAAATGATTATTGTACCCTATCCTTGTGGAAAGAAGAGTCTTCAACTTCAATAGCCACAGATTTGTGATGTATTTGCTTTGAAATTTCTGTTCTTCTCATTTTGCGAAGGACATTGGAAAGGGGATTTTCCCCGAGTGACCACTGTTGCAATTTTTTTCTTTTTCTTTCTTTTTTGTGGCTCAGTAATCATCACACATTAAAACCCATTATGGCACTTTCTGAAGAGCAGATCCCCTTATGTGGACTTCGGAGTCAGCCTCATAAAACTTGAAGCAGGGCCAGGGAAGCTGAATTTTGAGCTAGTATGTTTAATAATTTTGATGGTCCAAGGGCCCCACTTTAAGAAATTGCTATTGAGGAACTAAGGCAGTCAACATGTGATTTAAAGCACATGCCATTCACTGTCACAGAAAATAAAAAGCATGTTTTAGGACTAGGCCACTAGTATTTTTTCCAAATCCATTTATATCATTTCATCTGCCTTTCAACCAAAGTCTTCTTCCCATGGTTCTATGTTTGTGCCTTTCCTTGAGTTGGAAGCCTCTGTCATCACAGCTTTGTCTCTTGGTAGATGGGCCTCCACTCCTCAGTCAGAAAGTCTGTATCATTATAGCTTTAACCCAGGTGAATGGGGAACATCTCTAAGAAAAGTGTATTTTATTAATACCCAACAGCAAATGAAATTAATGACTTTTTTGGGTCAGTTCATTTTATTACTCAGTTTGTATCAAAGGAGCCAGAAAATAATTCATAATTTAATGATTATGCTGCCCCAAAGATGGTTCCGTTGGTGAAATATATAGATAATACCAAAGCAATGTGGAATAATCAGTGAATTCAGTTGTTTTATCAGTACAATCCTAAACCACTGAATCGCTTGCTTTGTCCAGTTTGACTCAAGCAAGATATGATGCCCATGGATAATGGAGATGTTGAACCATAACATTAACCAAAAATGTAAAACAAAACTTTGTATATAAGAGTAAGCATATGAGAAAGGACAGAAGGAATTAAAAATGGTGACAACCCAACTGTAAGGACACAAAAGAAATGAAGTGCTAAAATTTTTTTTTAGTCTTTCTACCAGAAAAGATTGTTAAACCAGAGTCTCTCTCTCCCCTGTCTCTGTCTGTTTCTGTCTCTGTCTCCCTCTCTCTCATACACACATACACACATACACCACAAAGGTCAGAAGGTTACAGTGACTCACCAAGCTGACCCTAGCACATAACAGAAGAATAATTGGATAGATAACAAGTACCCTTATAGCACAAGAAACAGAATAATTAACTTGTCGTGAGCATTGATGAACATTGAAATAAATACAAAAGGAAGTGGGGAGCAGCTAATGAAGCAGATGAACTTGAACAGGTAGCTAGGATTATTTGTCAATATAAACATATGCACACAAACAACATAACTCCATCTGCTTCAGTCTGTTGCTTTCCCTCTTCTGCACACCAAGTGGGAAGATGCCTTTACTGCCCCAACTTCCTAACCTCTTAAAACAACAAATTCCTCTTCTTAGTGAACAAATTTTAAGTCCTAGAATGGCAGTCATGCTTTATTTAGGGAAACTATTTTTTTGTAAAGATAAAGAAGAACTTGTTCCCTAACCCAGCAATTATCACGTGGTTTGCTCTGGAGGAGGGTAGGGGCAATTTTCCCATTAATCAGCCTTGTAGAAGCACTTAGAGGCCAACTAGGGATTTAGTGAGTCCGGACTCTGTGATCTGCTCTGTCTTGCTTAGGTTATTCTTAGAATGAATTCCTAGCTATTACCTGGATTTGCACAATAAAAAAACAACAAAACTTTAGGTTCTCTCTCTATTTTTTTTATATTGGTTCTATCCATCACTAGTAGAAGCAGAACCAGAAAACTGATGTATTACAAAGTAACAAAGAGATATTGTTACAATTGCATCTGTGTGTATATGGTGTGGGTGTGCACACATATGACTTGCTTTTACATTCATGTTAGGGCAATGGCTATTGATCATTTGAGTACATAGGATAAGTCTTTGGTTAAGAAATTTAACTTATATTTAAAATTCTGAACAATAGATTACCATTTAGAATACTGACTAATTGATATTGGTCCCCTGATATTATTTTTTATTCTTGTTGTTTTTGAGACACGGTTTCTCTGTAGCATTGGTGCCTGTCCTGGAACTAAGTCTTGGAGACCAGGCTAGCCTCAAACTCACAGAGATCCGCCTGCCTCTGCCTCCCAAATGCTGGGATTAAAGGCATGTGCCACCATGTATCAGCTAGTTCCCTGATATTATTTAAACATTACACATGTCTGGAGGCGGGGGAGGTCAAACTCCCTGTCACCATGTGTAAAGTCAATGCAATCTTACATAAAAATAAACAAACAAATAGGAAAGGAACAGAATGTAGTGTCAGGAATTGAACCCAGGAACTAGGGTAGAGAAGCAAGGGCTCCAGCACTTAGCTACAATTGAAGCACAGAAGAATGCATTTGGCAGAAGCTAAATTAGAATTCGTGTTGGTCATTAACAGTTTTTCTCCATTGTGACCAGGGGTCAGTAGTTTATCTTTTCTGTGTAGACAACCATTTTTAGGAATTCTTTTGGTTTGCACAGACTGTGTTCATTTAAGGCAATTCCTGTCAACTAGGGATGATTTTGCGGCCCAGCAGTCTTTGGCAATAAATACCTGCAGATGTCTTTGGCTATCGTGATGGAGGGGTGCTGCAGAAATCCAGTGAGTAGAGATGAGGGTCATCACCAAAACTCCTCCAGTGCCCAAGAAAGACCCTCACAGCAAAGAATGTTCATTCAAAAATCTAAATCCTGCCTAAAAGAAGAAACTTAACTAAGGAATGCTTTGCATTTATTTTTCTTTCCTTTTTGTTTTTTCTCCAATATAATATCTCTATTGATTCTTTGGGATTTCTACGATCACATTCACTTCCCATTCCTCCCCAATCCACCCTCCCATCCTTGCACCCCACTCCCCCCCAAAAAAAGAAAAAAATAAAGAAATAAAGGACTACACTAAGTCCTATTTATGCTTTCCACTCATTGGAGCATGGTCAAACTCCCAGTGGCCAGTACCTTAAAGATAACTGAGTCCTTTCCCTGCTAGAAACCATGGCTTCCTTTCTGCACCATTTCTAGAAAAAAACCTCCTTGTCAAGGCACAAGCTAAGAAAGCACAACAATCACCAACTTAAATGTATATGTATTTTATATGATGCCTGATGCAGCCATCCCTTTTTGTAGATGTGAGGGCAGAAGTTTAGAAGAAGGAATATGCCATCTTTTGGGAGGGCATGAAAGGGAATTAGCAGTCTGGGTCTTAGACAGTCGCGTAATTTCTAGATGAGTCTTTTTGTCTTCCTCACCCAATTACACTTCATAAATGTTACCAATCATGTCAACAGCTAAGTGTATTAGTTCTAAAGCATGTTGGAGCCTTTTGGGTTTTGTATGACCCTGTTGGAATGCTTTCTAAGTGATCAACAGTAGACTACAAGATCTCAGACACGAAATCAGGAAGGGGGAGGTAGTTCTCACAGTGGACCAAAGATTCCATCATTTTAAATGTTCATTGTACACTTTATGTTCTTGGGTTGAATGTCCACTCATTGAAGAGGGCACTTAGATCTTGCAAAATATGTTTCATTGTTTTACAGATTTGTACAGGGCTGGCTCTCACTCCCTGTCTTCATAGACATGACAAGCCTCAGAATCCCTGGGTGCTGAGCCTTATCTAACAGATTCACGTCAACTCTCTGAGGAAACTTTTGTGGCCTTAGATAATTTGATATCTATTTTAAATTTATCAGACCAGCATTAAAGTGATAGAGGGAAGATCCGATCACTATAACCCCATCTTACAAAAAGGAAACTAAAGACTGGAGAGTTTAAATCAATCAACCAATCAAATATTTGTTTGTGTGTGCACTCATCAAATATTGGTAGGGTGCATGTCATGTAAACATCACTGCAACGAACAACATAAGCTACTAGGAAATCCAACTTTGAATGAAGAACTTGAATTGAATCCATTTCACACAAACATGTTATTTCTGTACGTTTTCTGTATTTATCCTATATGTAAATATTAGATCATCATACTAGAATTATAAGTTCAAAAACAAGTTTTTAAATCATGCATATTAAGGACTTGTCATTTCATGTCAGAAACTCTACTTGGTATTGAATATACCTTATTTCACTAAATTCTTTAATAATCTAACAATGTATCCCCTCTCACTGCCGCTTGCCTTACAGATAAGCTCAATAAAGCTCAGAAAGAAAAAACAGCCCACAGTCCCATACAACAGTGGTAGAAACGAATTTTCTCTTGGGCTTATTGTATTCCAAAGGCTGTGGACTTAACCGTCTCATAAATAACTGCTTCTCCTTTTTATTCCGAGCTTTTATCTGTTTCTCCTTTTCTTTTAATGAGTAATGAGTAGTCAGCATGATTTCTGCCCAGCACCCATTCTAAAAGAAATGAGAGATTTTAAACCACAACTGCTATTGGACATGAATTTTCAGAGGAGACAAGGAAAAAAGGTAAATTTGGAAGGTAGTTCTCTGTTCTCTCTGCCACAGATTTTACCTTGCACTGCGAACTCTATGAGAGGCAGTCATAGGGCTCAACGGACGGCACTCTGTCTGGTCCTAAGAGATGCTCGCCCTTGGCTGGGTTCTGTACAAGGAATCCCCGAGACTGCTTGCCATGCTGTGTACAGGGCACCAGGGAAAATTTCAAAAGACGTACAACAGGTGGGTGATTGGGCCACATGTGTTACACAGATGTGTGTCCGTGTACCCTTCTGCTTTCTCATTTTGACTTTTAAGCAAATATTAGGTTCTTTTTTATTCAAGTCAGATCAAAATACAAATACATTGGCTTCCCGCATCCCACAATGTCTCGTGATTGCTCTTCTAAGCTGGGGTGGGGAATCAGGCAAAAAAACAAAACAAAACAAAACAAAACAAAAAGGCAACGAAATGCAAGACTGTGTGTAAAGAGCATGGGTATCTGGGTGTTTTGTGTGTTGGTGTATAAAATGCATGTATATATGTATATATGTGTGTACATCTATCTAGATGTGTATATATATATATATAAATAGTTATATATCTATACATATGTATACACATAAACATGTAGCTTGAAACTTTGAAATTTTGAGTTTAGGAAACTAATTATTACAGTTTACATTGGTTTCCTAGATAGTCTATTGTAGTTCTGGTTTCCAGAATTCTTCTACTATGAATGTATATATTTATTAATGATGCAGAGAATATGATACAAATACCTAGATTTATCTTCTATAGATAAAACAAACAAAAAAATGTATTTAAGAAATGCCAAACCATTGGTTTGAATTTCAAACTATGTGTTTCAAATTTGCTCATGACAAGAACAAAACAAAAGGAGAGAAACAAAATGCCCACCAAATGTAAGTGGTGATTTCTAAGAAGAAAAGAAAGAAATGATAGCACAAAACCACTGGCTATTCCCAGTGCGATTTCATTGGCCTTTCAATTAAATTCCTCTCTCATAATCCATGGGCTCAATGCGGCCTGCACGATTGTGACTTAAACTGCTTATCAGCCTAATTATTTTGAAGTTACAGCAATCAGTTAGAAATATTCATATGGTAAATAGGTGCCAAGTCTCCAGGGCACATTGAGCACACCAAACACTCTCCAGTCTCCTGCCAATCACTCTTTCAGACTGTTTACACAAGGACCAAAAAGTTGCTCAGAAAAGGAGGATCAGAGTCAAGCGAAAGGAAGCATGTCTTACTTGTCTGGATATCCGATAGACAGAAGAGATAAATGTCTAAATTTACGGCAGAAAGATAGACTACATGCTCAGTCAGAGTCAAGCGCCTTGGGGATTGTGGGAGAATGGGAGAGGTGTTTGAAGTTAACCTGTGCAAGCTTCCCGGGGGCTTCATGGGATCAGGTTGTAAGCACATAAGCCTGACCCTTCAAAGAGTCTGTCTCTCAAGCCAGGGCTCAGCTGATAGAGCAAGATCCCTCCTCCCGGGGATCTGTGCGGAGTGTCCACAGAACCAGACACCCAGGTGCACCAGTGGGCGAATTTTCTCCATGAGCCCTCTACAGGTGTAGTCTTGAAGGCTTGAGGAAGAAATGTTTTCTTTTTGCTTTTTAATTAGTAGTTCTAATGAAGTTTGCAGTAATTTTTTGTTCCTAGCAATTTGGATCAGATGGGAAGTTTTATGCCATCCTGTCTTTGAGTTTCCTTTCAATTATCTTCTCCTTGTTCTCTTTCTTTTTATTTTTTTTAAGGAAACTGAATCAGAACAGTTTTTTTTTAAAAAAAAAAAAACATGTTCTGGCTATTTTAGAGAATGGTATGGCAATTAGTTTTGAAAGCATGCAGGGTGGGGAAGTGAAGGTATCAACATTGCTCATTACTGTCCTTCGGTATGGTATAAAAAACTGGATTAAAGATTTATTGAAATGGTATCCTATCCAAAATGTTCAGAGACACTAATTTAGGAGAGTTTCGTTCAAGCTTCCATGAAACTGGTTAATGGGATCAGCTTCCAGCAACACTCTTTAAACTGGCAATAGTGTTCAGCTAAGTCCATAAAGAACTACTCTTTGTGATACTGGGAGGAAGTTAAAAAAAAAAATTAAGTTCTCATTCCCCACATCTTTCATAACAAGCAGAGCACTACATGGAATCCAATTAACAGAAGGATTTCTTTAAATTAAATGTAATTGCTTAAATAATATCCACATCACCCCTGACCCTTCTCGACTATGGGGCTGTACCGAATAAGCTACCAGGAGATCTCCAGACCCATCCAGCAGGGATTCTCACATTTCTTTTCTCTTGTCTTGGACGCTTTGAATGTGAAGTCACCCCACACATGGAAGCATCTGGATTTTGCTAGAAGTAACACTGAGTGGTGATTGACAGGGGCCTTGCTAATGTTCCTTTTTCGCTGACCACATTCTGACACTTGATGATGAATCAGTTTGTTGCACATTGATATATCCCAAGTGACACCTATTGAAATTACCTCTTCGCTTTTCCAGTGCGGTTTGCTTGTACATACGTGTACTGTCAACTTGTTTACAGATTCTTTTGTGTGTAATTGTGATAGCGGATTTAGCTCAAGCCCTAAAGGAATCGGTTTACTGAATGGTGTTAAAAATGAATGTGCTTATTACAGTATAAACATCATTAATTATGGACTCACATGAATGCATGTCTATATGTCATCAATTTCCATCAGCTCAGAGATTCAACAAAAGTCTGCAGTCTGTGAATAGCAAAAATACATAAACTGCTGTGACTGGTAACTTAGTAACTGTTTTTACTTGCTTTGTAGCACTGTAGATCTTAGCCTGCTGTATTTCTTTCTTATATATTTGATTTTTGAGAGAAACATGGCTAAAGAAAAGAAAGAAAGAATAACAATGTCCCAGTAGAATTGCATAGCATTTTGGCAATCACAGGTCAACTCAGAAGGCAAACACCTACAGATGGGACAATAGCCCGAGCAGCACATGGGTTTATTCATACATATGTCTATGTATGTAAGAGCTGAAATGCTAATGGCTACCATCCATCCTCACTGCCAATGGAAACAAACTTTCTTCTTTGGAATCACTGATGGAAATGGAAAGGAATAATTTTCTATTAACTGCTTTCATATTTTGTTTCATTCTTATAGTAGGGTAGATGATACAGGTGCAGTATCAGTATTGTAAAACTGTGTAGCAAAAACTACAAAAGTAATTCTGTGGATATATTTTAAAAGGCAGAACAGAAACTATATTTCAGATTCTTGTGTGAATATAATTACAAAACTAGTTAACTATTTTTATGTGTTTCCATAATGAGTCCATTTCATATACATTGTAATTTAGCACCCATCATAATAAATCATTTGGTTACAATTAGTTGTTATATATATATATATATATATATATTTTAAGTACATATAAGAGATCAATGATTCAACATTATTTCATGCTAACTCAGCATTTTACATAAAAGAAAAAAAATGTTAGAATTGGTTTATTTCTAGTTTGATATGGCAGGTTGCCAAATGGGGTACAAGAAGAAGGAGAGTGATAAATTATTTATTTAACATAGAGATTTAATATATTTAATATTAAACTGTTATCAGGACAGTGAATGGAAGCCCTGCCTCTGTCTCTTGTTGATTGGATGGTTTTGCAATAATTATTTATGAAATATCATCAGGCCCTGGTTTCTTCATTTGTACATGTAAAACAACAGATAATAAGATTCGGGTGAAACTTAAATCAGATAATCCAAAGAGATAATTTATCAGTGTCTGACACATCAAATAGATAAAATAATGACTCATAAAGCCTCATTCCTACCACTCTGAAAATGCCAATTTTAAAATGGAGCTTGGCTTCAGCACTCTAAATGTCTGAATATATTTATGTCCTGTTAGTAACTAATGAAATTGCCTATTATCCCTTATGATTTTCAATCAAAAGGGGAAATTATAGAAGAAAAGTATTTCCTCAGATAGAAATTTTAAAAATAACTTGGTCTTTTGCAATGGTGTAGTGCATCAAGCAGAACCATTCTCCCAAGAAGCACACACTCAAAAATGGAAAGAATTGAATGGTGTATAGTTTGATAAATAGAATATCTTTCATGCATCCCACTTTGTAATTTCAAAGTCTTCTTCATAATATTCAATGTGATCTCTATGAACTTTTCAGTAAAGAATCTTTTCAAACTTGTTAACCCAGAGTCTCCGACACTTTGCTCATGAAAGCTGTTGTTACTGACCCATTCCTGGACAAGTATAAGAGGAAAAAACCCAAGACTCCAAGAGGGGGAGGTTCTGTTTCAGGTGCGGAGGACCTGGGTTTGGAACCCCAACTGTGGCCTCAGGCTAAGTCTTCTTTACACAGCTCTCATGTAAATGACTGTGGACAGTTAATGGGCTTATTCTGACTCTATAGCATCCCCCTCCACCCCCCCCCCCCGCATGAACCTGGTACCAAGCAGGAGAAAGGAAGGACTCCGAGACACAGGCATCCGTAGATGCAGTCACCTTGTGGGGTAGGGTGCAGGCTCTGGTTTGTTTCCACGCTCTGACTTCTCAGTTGTCGCTATTAAAAAAAGAAATCCTTCTGCTGACCCCAGAAGACCCAGGGGACTAAGAATTTACACAGACAAAAGGAATAAGGATGTTTGAGAGGGACTTTCCACATGCATTACTAGGTGGAAAGCTATAGGGCTTCTTGGGAAAAACTCACCCTGTGCTGAGAAAGTGGGAAGTCCAAGAAATCTGAAACCCCAGAGACTGGTTAAAGTAACTATATTTCTTTAGACTCAGTCACAAAAAAATGCTCTCACCCCTGCCTACGACTCCAGGAGGATGAAGAAAAATTAATATCAAGAGGAAAAGTTAGTTGCATACTTTCTGACTAGAACATCAAAGGACAAACAGTCACCAGGGTTTCACTGCCTTGTTCTCTCTGACACAGAATCTAGCTTCCTCACAAAGGCTTCGGGGACTCTGAGCTGGAGTGGTAAGAACTTTTCATTTTGTTCGGGAAGTGGTGGGTTGGAGGGCATTCTCCCTAGTGAAGTTTGGGGAGTTTTGGGTGGAGTGTTTCTTCCTTCACGTCAGCCCTGTAGTGATAAGCCAGTGTCTGCACCTAGCCCCTGTCCAGAAACTCATCCCTCTGCCAAATTGAGTTCAACAGGACTTGATCAGAAGGATCAAAACTATGGAACGGGGGCTGAGAAATAGTCCAAATCACCACCTTCACAGAGAACACTTCTCCTCCCCTCTAATTTCAGTTCAAAGGCAGTGTTTCTTTCCATGTCTATATAACACTCAGAGCTCCCATCAATCCTGGCTCCAATGGCAGCTGCCACAGAAAGAGGTCATGGTGGGTGTTTTTCCCAACAGGAGGCTAGCAAAAGTTCCTCTCCAGACAAGACAACTTCAGACTTAAATAAGCCATCCTCATCTTGTGAGTTCATAAAATTATTGTATGTCAGCAAAGGTCAAGTAGGGAGTGCTGTCGAAATGCTTAGAATGCCAGCGAGCTCCCCTGGATCCTTTGTGGGTCCTTAGCAACCACGTGAGCAGAGAACCCAAGCCAATGTCTGGCATGAAATTCAGCCTTCCCCTTGATTTCCTCTTTCATCCGCCATTTTTATGTGCCTTTTTTTTTTTTTAAAAAAACTGATTATGAAATGCTGCTAGTCCTTAACCAGGTCTGAGCTCACACAGACAAATGAGCTCTACATGTCTGTGAAGGATAATAAGAAGCTATGAAATTTGGTGTCTCTGAGACCTAAAGTCACACAGCTGCATGACACAGTTTTTATTTCTTTCTCTTTCATATGCTCCCCCTTCATGCATTCTTCCTTACATTCTTTCTTTTTATTTTTATTCTAAACTGGTTTTTAGAAAGATCACGCTGTGAAGCAAAGGATGGTCCTGAACTCAAGGTCCTTTTGTCTCAGTTCCCCAAGTTCTGGGATTACAGGTTTACAGGTATGCGCCACCATGTCAAGCCAAATTAGGCTTTTCTTCTCTTCATACTCCTGGAGTCTCCACTTCCCTCTGTGCAGTTCTGATTCCTTCCTTTCAGTCTATTTGATTTCTCTGCATATAGGGATAGATAGATAGATAGATAGATAGATAGATAGATAGACAGATAGATAGATAGATAGATGGATAGATAGATGACAAAGACAGAGAGAAAGAGGAGAGAGAGATACACACAGAGACAGAAACATGGAGAGAACACTATATTATAGTGTGTTATCAGCCACTGCTGCACACAGTCTCTCTTGGTTTCCATATCTGCTCTGCCACAAGCACTTGGAGCTCTAAGCCTGTGTATGATTTGGGGCTTTTGCCACCCCTCTTCTCCACAGATCTTCATTTAAAATGTTCCTGGTCTCCTGTTTGGAGGTAAAGCAAAAGCTTTGTGATCCTTACAGACTCACCATCTCAAACTGCTTTTTTTCTGAGGTCCCCCTGATGTGAAAGGAAGGACAGACAGGAAGTGGATCAGGTGATGGTGGAATTTCTCCATTTCTCTTGAGTGTGTTTCTCCAAAGCCATTGTAAATGGAGGAGCTGTCCTGATTCTTCATGCCCTTCAGTCTGCACTCTCTAGTAGCCACACTTGTGTAGCTTGGTCAACTATTTTCCACACTACCCTGATATTTTCCTGGGTAAGCTCCTCCATCTTCTGTTCTTCAAACCCACAGGGAGTTTCCAGCTTGCCTTTAGTGTGAACAGAAGGTAACATATTGGCAAGGCTGGGGAGATAGAAATCTTACCTGGAAGTTAGAAGGAGCAAAGCTGGAAGAAAGTTTGTGCTCTATCTGTTTGCATGTAGGAAGAGTGCGTGGCCCTTGATAGCAAAAAATAATAAACTTCAGGGAGTTTATAAAGAAGGTAAATGTCATGTTCTCTCTACACCTAGCATGAACAAATATGACTGAGTTTGAGGAGGAAAAAAGACACATTAATAATAAACAGATCTGCATTTATCCATAGAGCTCACGAATGCTGTGGCAATTTCTTGCACCTCTCCTTTAAAGAGCTGGGTACCAGTGGGTTCTTTTGCACTGTCCAGGTGTATGCTAATAGTAGGATGACTTCCACAATGTTTTCTTGAACTTTAACATTTTCAGTGAGAAGTTTTATTCATCCAATGTTTCTAAAAGCTGAAGCAAAAGTTTGAGGCTTGAAAATAATCCCATCCTATGTCCTATCACATGACTTATTTTAGACCTGTCTAGCTAGCATGTGTCTGCAAACTGGCAGGAAAAATTGGCATCTACAATGCTTTCTGGAAATGGTGGAATTTTAGCAGATTACGAGTTAGCAAAAATAAATATAAAGTGTATTTTGGTGTACTTTTTCATTAATAAATATATGTTAACCAAGTCATTCCATTTAAGAAGTGTTTTATTTGAAAAGAGAAAATGATTATTCCTTCATGACATATGGATAATAGACATGGTCATTTTAACCCCAAGATATGAAAATGAACAAATAAAAAAAAAACTACAAATCTACACGATCTTGATTGACAGAAACCTGAAATTGTTTGGTCAGCCTAAGGGCAGAGCAGGGAGGAGTTTCAACAGGTGCAATATGCTGAAAATGTAGAAATAGTAAAACAGAGAAAATGGCAAAATAACGAAAAGGCAAATAACTCTACTCCATTGGAACATGACTTCAGGAATTTACTTAAATCACCTTCATTGACATAACTTCATAAACTTTTCTTCTTTTGGGTCTTTTCCTCCCTCTGAACCTATTGTGATTGCCGCTGCACTCATTATCACTGTGAATTTCTGAGAAGCCCCAGAGGGATAGAAAATGGGCGAGAGGGCGAAGGGAGAGCAGCTTCTGGCTTTTTATCTCAAGACAAACCTTGAGGGGTTAATTACATCAAGTTATAAACTCTCAGGACCAACCCTTCCTGCCCCGACAGGAACATTATTCTGTAACTGTGTTGAAATGAACAGTGAAAACCTCAAAGGCAAAGACTGGTCAGGGAGGAAGGGGTGCACAGGAAGCTGCAATAACAATCACAACAAAAACCATTGCAAACAAAAGATCCTTGGCTGGAGAGATGGCAAGGTTGGGAGTGTTTTCTGTTCTTGTAGAGGAAAGGAACTAAGTTCCCAGCACCCACACCAAGCAGCTCACAGCCACTTATAAATCCAGGGCCAGGAAATCTGGTGCCCTCTTTTGGTGTCCACTCATACGCACACTCACTTGCACATACCCCTCTACAGACATGAATATATACAAAAGTCAAAATAAAATAACTAACAAAAATAAAAGATATTAGAAAAAATCATACCTTGCGATTAGATACATCGCTTTTCTCAATATAAAAATTTAGTAGTAAAATTTAAGAAAAATAAGGCAATAATTATAAAAATCAGATATCTCCGTAGTTGGTATTTCATCTTATATCTTCCATTTTCTCTATATTTTTATTCACGCAGGTAAAATGTTTATTTGCATTACAAAAATTAGCTACAATAAATATGAATCAATATCAAATATTATGATCTATTAATATATTCACAGATATGCATGTGTAATAATACATTGATTATATATTAAAGGTAATATAAATAATTTTTTAATTTTAATTTTCTGATTAGAACACAACTTTACCTTTTTACAGGTAAATTAAAGACTACTTTTATCAGCAATACTAGTTTTTGAAAAGGCTAGCAGCGAAGAGACTGAGTGTACTTAACTTCTGCAATGAGAGTGGGAACTCTCATACACACACTGCTACTGGAGGACCAAGAACTCCAGCTACTGTGAACACCTGTTTAGCATTATCTAGAAAACTCACTTAAAGCTTCATTGTGAAAACACAAATACCACACTTGATTCCTCCCTATGTGCGATGTCCCAAAGATCAAATCAAAGCTACCATGTTAGATATGGAGACAGCAGCTTTGATCGCGGAACAGGAGGATCGGGAGTAAGGGCACAAGAAGAGGCTTTCAGAAAGGACAGCCATATTTTACTTCCTACCTTGGACAGTCAAGAAATAGAATTCAGTATAATGGTTTAACATAACACCGTCACACAACATTCCACAGTACAATCTTCACTTATCATGGCTGAGGATTCTTCCCTCTCGATGATGCTGGAGAACTGTGCTGGTAATTAGGATTTTCACTGTGATCTGTGTCAGGTGTGGTTGTGACAGTCCATGCCATGGCATCATGAAGGCAAGCAGAGAGTCCTGAACTGCTTGACTGTGGCACTCAGGAGCAGAGGTATAATAATTGATTCTCAGCTCTGGATATGTTCAGCCAACAGTGATTTCATCAGGTTATAAGCCGGTTACAGGTTGAGGGATGTCAGCAGTGCTTTACATTATAAAATTATTGGAAATCTGAAAGTATCATTTTCACGTGCACTCTCCTAAACTTTTTGTTTCGATTTTCCTTCTACCCAATATAGCACCTACCTATTAAAATAAAACATACCGGAAAATACAAACCGGTAGTAAAGAACATTGCAATTCCTTTCTAGAGATAAATGCTGCTAAACTTTACTGTTTATTCAGTGACAATAAAGTTTAGCGTTTCTCTTGTTTTAAACACAGACCTTTCACATAAGAGAGGTATTGTTAAGTTCGTTCTTTAAAAAACAATTGTACCCCTCTTCCTTCTTTCTTGGTTCCATAGTTTCCCTTCTGATTTCTTCCCTAATGTTAAATTCATCCAAACAATGAAAGTGAAATGAAACCATTTACTTCATTGTCCTCAAAATACTGCCTCCCTCAAAATGCTCTTAGACATGGGGAACATGTTTGAGAATTAGAAAAGAGAAGAGGGAAGCTGCTGACTTTGAGAGGCACTCGGTGAGTTTGGGGCTCTACACTCTATAGCAGGCTGCTGACTGCCCACAAAAGCCAAGTGTCCTCCTGTGGCTATTTAAAGCCATGAGCCTCATCCACCTTCCACTCTGAGCTATTTTGAGGGAAGAAGCAGACTGAACAACTAGCTTTTAGGGGCCCTTTGAGATTATGTCCAGCAGTGTCTCTAAACAGGTAGAGGCTGTGCTTTCTAAGGGGCATTCACAATATCTGCAATTGAAGTTGTCTAGGTGGCTTGGGCAGTGAGGAGGATGTAAGCTTTGATTATCTACTGGGTAGAGGGACTCACTCAGAGGTCTACAGGACTGGGGAATCCTCCCACAACAAAGGATCTTCCATTCCTCTATGTTAATGGTGCTGACACTGACATTACAAACATAAGCCGGTCCTGACACATGAGACTCACAGGGTCCTTGTGCAAATAATATAGGGCTCTATAATTCCTTGTCATTGGTAAAATAAAGGGGAAGTAAAGGAAATAAGCATTTCTGCTTGTGTTAGTACTTGTGCAATATTCCATAGCTTCAGTTAGTCTTCATCATAACTCAGTGAAACAGATGTTGGTGTCTCTTTGTTGCACACAAGCTGAGTGAAATAAATCTGCTTGGCTACTAGCACACAGCAAACAATGCAGCCTGAAGAGGAGCCTAACTCTCCTGATATTGTTCACTTTTTATTTTTTCTTTTTTGGTCAGAGTTTCTCTGTCCTGGAACTCACTCTGCAGAACAGGCTGGCTACTTTTCAGTTTTCTATAGATTCTGTTTTCCTAACACACACACACACACACACACACACACACACACACACACACACAGCCTATATGAAGCAGTAAACATTTCATAAATACTATCATTTTATCCTTGCTTTCATTCTGTGTTTATGATATTTATGAAAACAATGAATATCTCCTTGGTTTGTTTGTGAGAAATGGTTGCATAGAAATTAAGTCGTAATTAAGTACAATTTTTTTAAGCAAATGTTCAAGGTTCTTTTAGAGTAAGAACCCCCTTTTTCTTTTGTGGCTGGATCAAGAGAGGCTTAAGACCTGACATCCTAAAGGCAGAAATTGGAATTGGCTTGGGGTGATTGACACACCATGCAGAAATTCTTCCCATCCTCTGGCAGGCAGGTGTGGGGGTGGGGTGGGTAACTGAAGCTGCTAATTCTAACTCTGAGCTGAGCACCTCCACCAACAGCCGAGTCCCTTCTCTTTTGGTTCTGAAGCTTTTGGAAGGGTCACCATGCATTTTCAAACATCAGGGCAAGCAATCCCCAGTCCTGGGGGTGAATAAGTGATTAATACATTTCGAGAAAACATAGGTGGGGAGACACACACAGGTTCTGCTTTCAGGCAGTCCCTTGGGTGTGACTTTAGACTTCCTTGGGACCCTTTCACATGTTTGCCCTACAGGAAGATCACCTGCAAACCTCATGCTTAGCACACACCTCCTGTGGAGCATGTGTGGTTCTTCCTAAAATGCAAATTCTATTTGGGAACAAACAACTCTTAAAACATAAGCCCACATGACCTCTGAACTCAGAACAATAGCTACCTTCTATCCCCCTTAAGAGAACCAAACATCACTCATCCTGCTTAACCCAGACCTTCAACTCTTTCACCAAAGCCCAGATACCTTGTATTACTGATAACAGGCTTCTAGCCTGTTGTCAGGGGATTTAAGCATAGAACTCTCTACCTTGCAGTCAGCCCTTGCCTCCTTAAGAGTTGAATTGGCTAACCTGAGGCCAGTTCTTAATCTCAGGGAGTCTGGAGTCGGATTGTAAACATCAAAGCTCTGATATCACGGGAAGATGAAAAAACCTGGGGAACTCTTATCTAAGGAGACACCAAACCCTTGCTGAGTGGTCCTTCCTATTCAGGACAGCAGATATGAAGGCAAAGCAGCTTCCATTCCTCCCAGGTATCTGCTACTCGGATAATCCTACTGTTAGAAAAAGCAAGTTACTTTTAGATTTATATTGGCGAAGTTTGAGACTCATGCCAGGTATTACTAATTGTATTCAGGACCTGCCTTAATATTTGTAAAACTTTGTCAAGTGTACATGGAAGTCAGAATGGCATGTTCTAAGTGGTTAAAAGTGTATATCAAGCTTTAAAATGTTTGGATAAAATGTATTCTTCTACCCAAATTCATCACCACAAAACCAGTATAAAGCGCTGGTTTTAGATAAATGACAGTCTGGAAAATATCAAGAAGCCTGCACTTAATTACCATTGTTTCCTTCTGCATGCTTTCCAGATACAAGAGCAAAGGCAACAAAGAGAACCCTGAGAGAGACATACATAGATCCCCCTGGGAAGGGGAAGTAGACAAGATCTCCTCATTAAATTGGGAGGAAGGGGGCAGAGGGGAAGAGAACATGAGGGAACAGAATGGTCCAGATGGGGGAAGGACAGAGAGGGAGAGCAAAGAAAGAGATATCTTGATTAAGGGAGTCATTATGAAGCTAGTGAGAAGCCTGGCTCTAAGAAAATTGCCAGGAATCCCCACAAGGATGACCCCAGCTAAGATCCTAAGCAATAATGGAGAGAGTGTCTGAACTGGCCTTCCCCTCTAATCAGATATATGACTACCTTAATTGTCATCATAGAACCTTCATCCAGCAACTGATGGGAGCAGATGCAGAGATCCACAGCTAGCACTGGGCCAAGCTCCCAGAGTCCTGTCAAAAAGAGGGAGGAGCGATAATATGAGCAAAGTGGTCAAGATTATGATGGGAATACCCACAAAAGCAGCTGACCTGAGTTTATGGGAGCTCACTGATTCCGGACTAATCGCGGGAGAATCTGCATAGGACCAAACTAGGCCCACTGAATGTGGGTGACAGTTGTGTGGCTGGGGCAGTCTGTGGGGTCACCGACAGTGGGACCAGGATTTATCCCTGGTGCCTGAACTGACCTTTTGGAGCCTATTCTTTTTGGAGGGATACCTTGCTTAGCCTTGATACTGGGGAGAGGGCCTTGGTCCTGCCTCAAAGTGATGTGCCAGACTTCGTTGACTCCCCATGGTAAACCTTACCCTCTCTGAGGAGTGTATGGGGGTGGGGAAGGTTGGGGGGGGTGGGAGAAGTGGAGGGAGTTGGAACTGGGATTGATATGTAAGATGAGAAAATACTGTTTTAAAAATAAATAAATAAAAACAAAAACCCAAATACAATAGCAAAAATGAAAACAAGTAATAAAATGAAGTAATGTATAACCAACTAATCATTTAATACCCATTCTTCCAATTTTTCCCGGCTTAATTCAACCAAAGTGATAACCATTCTGTTATAATTAATACTTCAACAAATAATTTGGTTTTAACCATAGTAACAATCTGGACTGAAAACATACTTTTATACAAAGCGTCCACATTTTGATTTTATTTTTGTATAATATAGAAAGCATATTATAATCTATATAATAAGTCAAAGATACTTCTTATATTCTTTCAAAAGGTTCTATCTTTCCTGTTTCAAAAATTGTAGGAACAATTCAGATTAATAACAATGAACTTCAGCATTCAAAATAATTACTTAGATAAACATTTTAACTTAAATCACAATTAGAAAATTCATATACCCCTTACAAACCCTCTAGCTTTTAGTTATTTAATTAAGATAGTGGAGTCAGGAGGTGGAATGTTTGGGGTTTTAGGAGGGATAAGTGTTGCTTCATTTGCGGATTGATCTTCAGGGACCACGTTACAAACTGCTTTGATTTCAAACTACTGAGGACCAAGGAATTGGAAGGCAAATAGAAGCAAACAGTGACATACTCTAGGGGAAGGATTCTTTGTTAAGCTGAAAATCTATTGCCTTTGTGATATCTGAGAAAGGGTCTGATCAGTTTACGGCTTTGTCTTCTTCACCTGAGCAGTTCCATGCTGGCTTAACTCTAGCCTTCTCTCTAATACCCCGAAGCAGACACCCACAGCACAGGCTTGCATATTAAGAAAAGGTCTTTTTTGGTTTGTTTGTTTTGAGACAGCCCTGGATATGCTGGAACTCACTTTATAGACCAGGCTGGTCTCGAACTCAAAGAGATCCACCTTCCTCTGCCTCCCAATTCCCAAGTTCTGAAATTAAAGGTATTTGTCACCACATCCTTCTAGGAAGGGTCTTTTTAAAGGATTCAAGCTAAGGATGCCTAAGGCCTGTTTCTTCAGTTTAAACACCACTGTCAGGCATAGACAGAGCAAGCATTGGGTTTGTGATCCCATTTGTTAGTCTTTTTGCTTTATTTCCTTGTCTGCATTCCTGTATATGGGTTTCTGCAAGGTAGGGATCTTGAATGAGCACCAGTAGTGCTGGGTACATGATTTGAACTAATTCTTTGTCTAAGCAGTCATCCTCTTTTTTGATGATGAAAAAAATATCTTTTTTTTTTTTTTTTTCACTTTGAGATGGTGTCTCGCTGTCCTGGAACTTTGTATGGCATCTTGAATTCAAAGAGATCTGCCTGCCTCTGCCCCTGATGCTGGGATTGAAGGGGTGAACTGTCATGTCTGGCTGGAAAAAAAAATCTCTCTTGATTAACCTCCAGAATTCTTAAGATAGCAAGATAATGCAGTATTATTTTTATTATACTTTTGTATATTTTTATATATAAGTTTATTATACCTTTCTAGAATATGTTGATAAATTTGATAGAAGCTTGGTATTGAAAGACCAGTCACTGCAAAACTTGGTTTTATTGTCTGCAAAAATTTCTTTTGTGTGTTTCTGTATTACCAATGATTCAAACAGTAACGAAGTGACTAGCTCATTATTACCACCTGTTAACTGTCACCCAGGTAGGAATTGCTACTAATATCAGCTATCACAGACAAAATCTGAAAATGTTTTTCTCCCTTTCTTATTTCTTTCCTAAAATGAACAAAAAATTTAATTTTCTTTTGGTAGATGAGTGCATATTAAATATCGAAAGTCTAAAATCCAACGTGAAGCACCGCAGCTTCCATTCCAAATGTGTCTACCCTAGTTACATAGTTGTCTATTGAGTTGGACAGTCTTTAGGTCTTGCTAATTCTGATATATGATAGTTTTTTTATTTGGAACGTCTTTTTAATAATAAAGTTTATTTTTTTCTAGTATATATGCAATGTGAAACGGAGATGGTTTGTTCATTGTTGGGTCAAATCATGTACATGTCCTACTACTTTTCTGCATATTGAAACATTGTGGTCAGCAGCCAATTCTGTCCTATAAGTGGATGGACTAGTCATGGAAGTCTTATCATATTATCTCTTTATGGTGCTCTATTTTTTCCCAGTAATACTAAGCAAATTTATAAGATCTATTTAGTACCAAGATTTGAGCTAAATTTTTACATATTTTTCTCATTGAGTGCTCAGACCACCCAAGTTTTATTAATGTGATCTCTGTGTTAAAATAAGGAAACAGAGCACAAACATCTTCCCAAGATCATATAGATGGTGTGTGAAGAAACCAGGAGACAAAAAGCATTGGTCTAAATTTTAGACCCACATAAATTATCACTCTGTGCTTCTGTCACACAGACAGTTAAAGATGACCATGAAGGTCTATGGACAGACTCACTGTGGGCACAGTCTCCTCAGTTTGGAGTAGGGATGCCAATAATTTGGGATCAGGAGCACTATACAGAGGATTGAATTCAGAAGACAAAAAGAAGTGTGGAGAGAGAGAGAGAGAGAGAGAGAGAGAGAGAGAGAGAGAGAGAAAGTCAGTCTCTGACCATGGGAGTACCTTGGCTGGGATTACTTTGGCTTACTTAGCTCAGCCCTAGTTGCTGGAGTATACAGAGTGTTGATTCCAGGGGACCTCGTTCAGGATATTGTGTAACTCTGATTCAAACAGATCAGTGTGTTGTTGGGGCCCATCTGTGTAATCAAAGCTGTGCAGCCTAGATGGATTTCTGCTAATTGGTTCAACGGAAACATGCAGCTGGAATGGGATGCAGCGGAGCCGTCTGCTGTTGTGAGAATAGAATGGTCATGGCCATGTTCCTGACTGCCTGTTAAACAAACGCCCTACCTCGTGAAGAGACACTGAGTCATGGCCTGCGAATAGCTAAGCGGCTTAGCATTTGCAGACATTCACAGTAATGTATCAGCTGTCACCACACCACACACACATTAGTGGGGACGGTGACAGCCTTGCTGACACACTATTGATTCATGGCACGGACTGTTTATCTGTGACAAGCAAACATCAGCTGATATTGACAAATCATCTGAAGATACTCACCTTCCTGTGCTCTATCAAGTTGAGTGAAATATACAGTAAGCTACTGTCAGGAGTCAAGATAGATCCATGGGGAAAGGATGTCCATAAGATATTAGTCATTCTCCATAAACACGCTGTATCTGTACTGATAAAGAAGCAATGTTTCACTCTAAGGACAAATATTGAAAACCAGCTGTGCTAATATCAGGAGAAAAGACAATGAGGGAATTTAGAGTGGAATTTGATTACATTCTTTTATCTTGCTTGATGCTAGGCACGCAGCACTAGTTTGGAGATTTTTAGCTTATTAAGGAAATGGACATATGCTTTTAGTATTAAAAAGCCACGATAATGTAGAAGGTTTCCATTTAACCAGCGTTTTACAGGCATAGTGTAGGACTCCCTCTCTGGTTGTTTTGTTTTTGGACAGGGTCTCCTGTAGCTTAGGCTGGTGTCAAACTTGTTATATGTGGCTGAGGGTGATTTTGAACTTCAGGCTCTTCCTACCTCTGCCTCTTGATTGCTGGGGTTGTATACTTATGACACAATGTCTGGATTTATAAGTTGCTGGGGAGTGAAACCAGAGCTTTGTACATGCTGTGAAGGAACACAATCAATTGAGCTACATGTCCATTTCCTCACCAATCACTATAATTAACTCTTGGGATAACACTATAAAATGTATTTTATAGATGGGAAAATGGGAACATTCACTAGTCAAACTAATTTGGCTTTACTTCCCTCGCAAAGGTTAGAATTGGGATTCAAATACAGGAATCTTTTGTCTAGAAATACCTCCCATCATATGTGCATATCATGCATGACCCAAATGAATTTTCTCTCAGCTTCATAAGGTTCTAGTTGAGTTGTTAGCAGCTGTAGAAACCATAGATGATCTGGTTACCGTGAAAACCCTTGCCCTGTATGCCACAGGGCTATTATGCTCTCTGATTGGCAGATTCCCAGAGGCTAAATGATCACCATTTCTTACAAAGGAGTGCTTAGGGCTCAGGAGAATTAGGATTAACTGGATTCATAGCCTTAAATTAGAAAAAAATGCAAAAGGAAGCTTTGTCACTAAAGAGAAGAATTGAAAGTGGTAAGTTCTATTAAAAAGCTTTCTCATGAGTTAGTAATGTAAGTCAAGAAACGGATATCTCCTTATGTGATTTAGTCCCCTGTTAAGGATTGATTGAATTCACACATTTGCCAATTTACTGAAAATAGCTCGAAGTGTCATTCCATGCCTGTCCACAGAGTCCAATTTCAATCTGCCCCTTCTCTTTGTTTATAGCCACTATCTTCTTGGATACTGTAGGGAATGCTTGTTCTCTTCAATAGGTCTAACAGAAGTAGAAAGATAATTTTGCTGAATTATAGGAATTCTTTTCTCTAACTTGTCTCAATGTCTCAGTGTCTCAGTGGGCTCAGTTGCCTGCTGTTATTTTCAGTAGAATATTTTCTTGTCTTTCTTGCCGATCGATTCTTTTCCATCCCCAGTGTTAGGCCCATGAACATTTTAGATGCTGTCTGTCACTGCAGTGGGATCATTTTATGAACAAGAAAGTATCACCTTACAATAAGGTCTTCCTGTAATTTCAGCAATAGAATTACAGCAAATAAGGTGCAAGATGAAGGGCCTGCCAATTCCAGGTTACAGGGGAATCTGCTTTAATAAGACATTGAATTGAGGATGAGCGTGCTAGAAAATGAAGCCCTGAAGTGACCTAAGAGTTAGTCCTCAATCTGATGCAGAAAGAAACTTATTTCCCATGGCTTTGACTTTAACCTGATTATTGCTATGGTGGTCAACAAGTGATGTGTTGTCATTTTGCAATCAAATGTTGACTTCCAGAAATAATGAAGTAGCTATGCATAGATGACATTAAGTCCATGTTTTCCCATGGTATCTCAGTCCATACACTGATCATGTATTTGATATTATGCTTGGTAGTGCTTGGAATGTGACTTTTTCTTAGCACAGATCATGTGTATAAGTGAACTCAACAAGGGACTGTTGATATTCACAGATAGATGGATGGATGGTGAATGGACAGATGGGTGGATGCATAGAAGATCTACAAGAAATATTAATGTATCCTTGAATGAGATGCTAAATCAGTGCACATTACTATGTCAGAATGATGCTGCATGTATAGATAAAACCCATCTAGCTTCTATATTTCAGGAATTCAACCTCACTGGGAACTAAGAAAAATGCAAATTATATCAATGAATAATGTATTAGTCTCCTAAGCAAACTCTTTCTTCTGTAAGTTGGTTTTAGTCCTAGTAGCTATCACAGCAGCAGCAGAGTAGCTAATGCAAATGCCATTCACTTTTTAATGGCCAAACATTGATCATGAATTTGAGGATACAGGCATAGGACAGGTGCTTGCTCTCCAGAATCTCATATCCTCTGACCTGAGTGTAGCAAATTTCACGTCAAAGACTTTTGCATCGATAGCTCTATATACATATATAATGTTTCTACAATGTCTATTCTGCTTTCATTTCATCACCGATATATCCCTTCTTCCACAGTTTTGTAGATGCAGACTCTTCTAAGTTATTTTAACAAATACCCAGGTCAGATATTTCAATGTGAAAAAGCACTGCTACAACATTGCAGTGGAATAGTTTTCATTTTCTCTACATTTTATTTTATAATAGTTTCCTCCTAAATCTTCATGAGAATTTTATTATCTGACTGAGAGAATATTTACATAATTATTAGCATGTATTCTAGGATAATAGTCTGCATGATTTTTATTGGTGCAGCTGATGTAAACAGAATGGTTAGCCAAAGTGGAATGTATTGGAGGATTAAGAAAGAGAGAGAGGTTTGAAAAGCAGAGAGTGCATGATGTTGTTTGCACAGACAATCTTCCAATGTGTTTATTATCGCGGAGCTCATTGTTTGACTATCCTCATTTAGGAGGCTCTCAAGCTAAAGATTTTCTCTACAGCACTGTATGTGGAGGTTCTAAATAGAGCATATGATATGAACCAAGCAGATGATAGCTTGAAAATTTCACTCTCCAAATAAGTAACTAGACCAATGGTCTAGTCTTTGATGATCAAAGTCAGGAAGACTATTTCTAGATACTTCCAGAAGAATAGAAAGAATCTTTAGCCTGAAGCCTAAGACAGTAGACCTGAGTCAAATCTTTTTCCTTGAACTTTTGTTCTCTCACAGCTATTCAACTTCTCTGAGTTTTCTTTTTTAAGTCTTTCTACCTGTAATGCAAAGAAAATTATCACAGTAATACCTGCCTTTCAAGAGATTACATCCTAGTTAGGAGGGTGATATGGAAATGTTATAGCTAGGTTTTGAGTCAAACTTGGTTTTACCTTTTTTAGATTAGTGTTTTAATAGAACTACACAGAAATTTGCATTCAAGCATTTCACTTAGTGCCTAGCAAATGATCAAAACCTGCATTAGCTGTAAATGCTATCATGATTTTGAACACAAATGTTCTAATTATGAACACACCAACACTAGTCTCTCTTAAAACCCAGAACACCAAAATTTGCATTAATTTCTAGTGCAGGTCTCTTAGAATTTATGTTGTGGATCCAAGAATCTATCTCTATTAATTTTCCATTTGGATTATTTTGACTCTGCCTACCTGTTCAAAGTAAGGGTCCAGTAATTCTTAAATCTTTCCTGATATAAATACTTACTGAAATCTACATAATCCCTTATCTCCAATGTTTTCATTTACATTGTGTTTTACTCCAGGATACCTATGGGTATTTGAAGAAGCAATGCAATTTGCTATGATCTTTTTCAAAATAATGTTTATTAATTTGAATTTTTTAGAGATAAAGAAGATTACCAAAAATTTGTGTGAGAAGAGCAATTATATATCAGTTCATGTGTCCAAAGTTCAGAGAACTACCAAAAAGAAAGGAGAAATGTAAGAAGTCTACTTACATTTCTTTCTACCAAAAAGAAAGGAGAAATGTAAGAAGTCTACTTTCTGAATAAAATCAGCTTGGAAAATCACAAGCTTATGAATGGGTGGGAATGTAGCCCTTCTGTGAAAAATTCCCTATCAGCATCCATCAAACTCCTCAGCACTCTTAAGACACCTATAATGCTTAAGGGATTGCCCTGTGCACTAGCATGAATTAGACACTATCTATATAAACATATGATCTTTATGAATCCACCCGAGTCAAATGAGCTTGAATTATAAACATAGAAACATATATACTAATGTTTCTGTGGGCATAGCATTTTCAGCTACATCATTTAGGAGCACTGGACATTTGACTTACCAATGACAGGCACATCATCTGTATGCATATGTGTTTTAGGCCATTATTTACCAATATTTTGTTCTTATCTGTGGGTCTGTTGAAAATACCAGCAAACAAATTACCTGTGGGAGAATATGTTACAAAAACCTTATACTTTTTCCTATCTATCTATCTACCTATCTATCTATCTATCTATCATCTATCCATTTATCTATCTATTCTAGAATATATATTCCAGAAAACACATATGCATATGTATATGCATACACACGTATATACATATATTCCAGAACACATGCATATATATGCATATATACATATATGTGCGTGTGTGTGTTCACATCTATATACTAACTCTAGCTAATGACATAACTCTATATCCTGCTTGAGCTAATTAGGATACAGAATCATGCTACATATTAGAGTAGATATATTTATTCAATAGAGAACAGAGAATAATACGTTCAAAGAATTATGGGAGAAAGCTTACCATTATAGATGCGTCATAAGGTTGACATATAAGGTTGTGGGGTATGGGCCTGAGTTGGAGTCTGTGAAAATCTAGGGATACACAGCTCTTATAGTGGAATTGGCATCACTCATGTAGAAGTCTTTGAAACACTGTTCTATTTTCCTTTTGCTGGTATAAGTTTAATAGAATTTCAGTGGCACATCTCCCTGCAGGTTGCTATTGTAGTCAAGTCAGCAGTAATACTTGGAGGATTCAGATTCAAGGAAGGAAAGGGGATAATTCTTTGCATCTCTCTCACCCTCACGGTGCTGGTAGTAAAATAACTGATGTACTTTGTCCCCCAGGTTTATACTGGGTACCTTTTGCAAGTCCCTCTAACTGGAACCACACAGGCAAACGAACCTTCAGAAATCTAGTTCCAAGGTGGCTGAGTTGAAACAGTGTTAAACAGAAACGTTTGTGACCTTAGGGAAATTTCTTACACGTAAACTTTCCTAGCACCCTGTTTTATCTTCCAAAGGAGGGAAGTAACAGTACTTATACTATGGTGTAACTTAAGTATTAAATGGTGTCTTTGATGCATTTTGCATATTTTTTATGCATGCCAAACTTCAACACTCTTTTTTTTTCTTACACTTGTGTTCATTTGTTTGTGGCTTCATATGCCTCCTATGATGGCTTTATCAATCTTATTCTATCTTGCCCTTGAGATATTTTTTGAGGTTGTGTCAGCCTTAATTAAGGAAACATTCGGAGACAGTTTATTCTACTTTCTCAGGCTGTTTAAGAGAAGGCTGACCTACATGTGAAGAGGGGGATTGTTCCCATTGAAAGGATAATTGTGTGTTCTGCAATCTAGCAGTTTCTAGAGGATGAAACATGTTGATTAACCTGCAGTTATACACACCTGGAAATAATCATACTCTAGTCTGTGTATTCATGTACCTTACAAAAACCGTTGACTGTTTGAATGGTGAATCTGTTCAGTGCAACCCAACGTCACCATCTCTCCACTCAAGATGACTGTTTTCTCTCCCTGGGGTATTTTCATGCTGCTAATAGTGCTGTCCTTGCTGTGTTAAATAAGAAAGATTTGACTCAAAGTATCTGTATCTTCTCTTGATTTTTCTCCTGCGGCTAGGCTGGAGGACAAAGGTCTTCAGAAGTTGATTTAGCTTAAATTTACTACAGATGCTCCTGCTTTGACTGTAAGATTTTACTTTGTAAGTAGTGTCTCCATAAATCCAAAATTATGACGATACCTAGTTTTTGCACAAGACAGAACTCTGGGGCAGAGGCTGACTGTCTGTTGGTTACATCAGCTAATGCAATGCTTTCTATAACTGTCTGATTCGGGATGAACTGTCTAAGGAAGTGATGGCAGGAGTCATCTGCGTGGCCAGCACCGCTTGGAATTCATTTGTCATTGCAGAAACTTAGACACTGAACTTTGAGCAGAGCAGCCAGCATTTGCCATGATGTGAATGGAAGGTGAAACCGGGTTCGGCGTGGGCTTTTTGCTCTTTGATTTGTCAGGGATTGTGCCATGTGTATATGAATCAAGAGTCAGGGCATCCTCAAACTGTTGCTTTGTATATTCATTCCACTCTTAATTTTTAAATTCTATGTCAGAGACAGAACATAGACATGCAGGGGAAATGTTCCCTTCTGGCTTCATCTCTTTGAAATCTTTCTATCATACCGTCCAGATTCCAGACATGTACCCACCTCTCCAATACAAATTTGTGTCACTCAAACATGGTATTTGTCACACACACACACACACACACACACACACACACACACACACACAAATGATTATAGCTTTTTATAATTTCTAAATCTTCTACCTTTATATTAGTTTTTATAGCAGTGACCATAATATCTGAGAAAACAACGTAAAGAAAGTCAGTTTTATTTGGATTCAGTTTCTGAGTTTTTAAGGCGTAGTCACTGGGCCACATGGGACTAAGCATCAGAACAGTGGGATCAGATAGCAGTGGGCTTTTTCAAGTCATGGCAGATAGGAAGCTGGGGAAGATGAGGGGACATGGGAACAGATAGATCCTTGAGAGACATGTCCTCAGTAACACTCTTCCTCCAGACAGGCTCTCCTTGTAAAGTTTCTCAAAGCAGTACAACTTGATAAAGCCTAATCATTCAATAAACCTGTGATGAGCCGTGAGCGCTGTTTCATAGTTAAGTCATAACTTTACTATATTTATTGCAAAAACTATTGTCAAAAATATATTGCCATGGTGTCAGCTATGTCCTAACTTAATTGTAGCAGTTATAGTTACATATGTCAGTGCTATGACAATAGGATTCCCTGTTAGGGCTGCATCTCTATAGATCAACTGGATTGTACTGTACAATAACGAAAAGGCTATAGCCTTATAGTTCAATGACATTATATCTTATACTACTATATTGGTTACAGCTCCACGACATCACAATTGTAGCTATTTACAAAGCATATATTTTGGATGCATGTTAAGAATAATTAACTACCATGATCAAGTTAACTTGATTAAAGAAATGTGGGGATGGTTCAAAGAAATGTTGTGTCAAGTTCAAGACACACTTGTTGAGAAATAAAATATACTATGTAAATGGACTTAGCACAGAAAGCATATAATCACTTCAATAAATGAAAAATGGGTTTTTTTTTTGCAAATCCAACTTCCCTTCATGATAAAAGCAGTGAAGAAACTAGATAGAAGGAACATATTTCAAATGATGAAGGCTAAAAATCTATAGCCAACATTACTCAATATTGAAAGTTGAAAGTATTTCTACTAAAATCATGAACAAGTTAAGGCATTCCACTTTCTTTATTCTCATGCATGGTCGAACAGGTTGGCCTCAAACTCACAGAGATCCACCCGCCTCCCTCCCAAGTGCTGGGATTAGAGTTGTGTGCCACTATGCCTAGCTCTTCATTTTTATTTAATATCATGCTTGAAATGTTACTTAGAAGCATAAGACATGGAACGGAGATGAAAGGGATTATATTCACAAGAGACCCTAAAGACTGTCAGAGATCTATTAGAGCTGATAAACACTTTCAGTAATGTGAGAGCGTAAAGCTAACACAGCATCGTAGCTTTCCTGTATATCATTAACAAATGTGCAAAGAAAGAAATCAGAAGAGCAATCTCAGTCACAGCTGCCTGTAAATGTTTTCATGACGAAATTAAAGAAAGTCACAATCCTCTACAATGAAAACCGTAAGACAGAAAAGAAAGAACCTGAAGACTACATTTGGAAGATAGAAAAAACCTTTCCATGTTCCTAGACTGGAGGAAGAATTAAGGTGAGAATGGCCATCCTAGCAAAAGAAATACATAATTTCAGTTCAATCCTCATCTAAATCCCAACATCATACTTCACAGAAATAGGAAAAGCAATATTAAAATTCGTATGGAAGCAAAAAAATAAAAAAAACCCAAAATAATCCTGTGAGGGGCAACTTATCAGAGGTATTGCCATCTTGATTTCAAGTCAGACAAAAGACTTAAGGTAATGAAAGCAGTGTTGTGCTGGTGCTAGATTAGTGGTGCAGAATAGAGAACTAGATATAAACCCCCATAGTTATTACTGCTTGACTTTTGTCGAAGGTGCCAAAAATCCAGATTGGAGAGAGGACAAGACTTTCAACAAATGGTTCTGAGAAAGCTGGATATTCGTGTGTCGAAGAAAACTAGATCATTATCTCTTCCCTGTATGAAAAATAAAATCCATACAGTCAAAAAACCTTAATTCAAGATAACTCTAAAATTAACAGAGAAAAAAGTGGGAAAGACTTCAAAATATTGGCATAAGCAATCACTTTCTGAATAAGATTCCAGTTGCTTTGGACATAGAACCAGCAACTGTCAACTGTGGTTTTCTTAAATTAAAATGTTTCTGTGTAGCAAAGGGAACAATCACGTGTGGACACAGCCTATACGCGTGAGAAAAATCTTTGCTAGCTAGACATCTGACAAAGCGTTAGTATCTGGAATACACACAGAACCAACACACCTAAGCACCAGAAAACCCAAATAGATGCTTCTCAAAAGATTAAATATCAGTGACCAATAAAATTATGAAAAATTCAATATCACTAGTTATCAGAAAATGCAAATAAGCACTATATTTATTCTCGACCTCACCCTTGTTCGAGACCAGCCTGGTCTACAAGAGCTAGTTTCAAGACAGGCTCCAAAACCACAGAGAAACCCTGTCTCGAAAAACCAAAAAAAAAAAAAAAAAATGAAATTGTGCCTTCTGCAGAAAAATGGTACAGAGATCATCAAATTAATTATGTCCATTTTGAAAAGACACATGCAGACTAGCGTTAGCGTGTCAGTTGGAGACCTTATAGATACATAAAATTATATAGTATAGAAGATATAAAAGTAGAAATGAAACTGTCTGGGGGGTACAAAGGAATGCTGGAGGGGGGAAATGGATCAAGGATCTAAGGCAATACACTCAATGCACTTGAAAAAAAAACTGAATTAAATAGCCAAGTATAATATAAATATTTGAAAGGGGATAGAAACAAACGATTTCCTTTCTAATGATCATCGAGTACTGATTTCTTCTCAATAAAGGATTACTGACACAAACTGGAGAGCATGACTAGCTTATCCATGGTGCTCTGCCGTTGTGACTGAATTTAAGATCCACTTAGCTACAGCCCCAAGGCATTGCTGAAACTGTTACTATTATGTGCACATTGAGACAATGAACAGATTGGAGTTTCAAAATCTGAATGGAGACATAAATGAAGCAACACCATAATTCAAGTTTGATAAAAAATTCAATGCGAATGATAATTGAACTTCATATTTGATTCTGCTAGGAAAATACACTTTTTAATTCCAGATACGGTTGTGTTAACATAGTATCTGCATTTTACTTACAACCAGCCCCTCATTGTGTACTGTTAAATGCTGGTGCACATTCATTTGATTATATGCTCCAAAGGAGTAAAGATGTTGAAGTGAAGGTAGGTGTGTTAATAAGATTCTCAACATGTGGATAAAAAATAGAAAAATTCCGATCAATCAATTAGATGTTTCTGGAACCAGATGCACACATAACGACAAGGAACTGAACATTTGGAAACATCTGGCTAATTGACAGACACTACTTTCAAGCATTGGGATGTTAATATTGCACTGATTCAATGAACACAGAAGTACTTTTACAGTCCAGGCTGGGGAAATCAGATTAAAGTTTCTTAAAATATTTATGTATAATAAAATATTACATCAAATTAACTAACTGTAGGAACTCCACCACCCATCCATGCTTCTCTTTATTTAAAAATTTAAGTTTTACTGAGAGAATTTCATTCACCCAAAGAGAGCGAATGACTGTATAACTATTATATTACTACAAATACATAAAATAGAAAATATTCACGCTTTTGCTTTCTACTCTAGCTCTGAAGAGGCAGAGCTGTTCCTTTGCTCAGTGAGGCTCTAAGAATCGTCTTTAATGTCTTAGTTCTTTCTGGCTTTTGTCAGTCAGTGGGCAAGTACTTTCTCTCAAGTCAACTTTAGAGATATTTCTCTCTTGATTAAATTCCATTTCTCATCCTACAACTTCTTCAAAGAAAGTGTTTAAATTCTTCTTGATTATAAGAATAAAATATACTTTCTTGAAATAAATTTAAATCAAATAACTGTTCAATGTAAAAATTGGACATTCCATTGCCATGACTATCACTTAAGTTATTTCCTCATTTTGTTTATGTTTATGCAATATGTTTTACTTATTTTTAATCCATTAACCTTTTATACCCATTATCTGCATCAATGGAACAATATTTGCTAGTATTTATAGAACAGCTATTATGAACCAGCAGGGATGTAAGTGTTTTATAGGAATTTTCTCATGCAGTCTCTGTCCATATAAGCTATTATTGCATTCATTGTGCTATGTATGTAATAAGTGTTTGAATCAGAAGTTTGATATACCTGTTTTAACATTGTATCTTCAATCTTGTTTTTGAAATAAAACTAAGATAATATAGAATTTCTGCACATTGATTTTTAAGCTTACAATATTAGAGATACTTATGTTGCAGTGAAGTCGCCTTAGCCTGACACCTTCTTCTCATATTTTCAAGTATGTTTTTTTCCCGTTTTGAAAATCTAGCTCAATTATTCCTGCTTTCACAAATTCTTTTCAGCCAGCAGGCCTATCTCCAGAGTTCCAATTTCTCAAAACACTTGCCCCATATCTCTGTTTGCACAGCTATCAGGTTGCATTGTGCATTTGAGGTGATCTGTAATAATGCTTGATTATCCTTTGAAAACTTCTGAAAATAAAAATAAAGAAAAGGCTTGTGGGCAAGCTCCACGTCTAGTACATCGTGTATCCCCCCTGGCTTCACTTATTGGCTTGCTAATTAAGTAGTAGTGTCATAAATGAATTTGCACTTAAAGATGAGGATCGCTTTGCTGTTTTCTTCCGTTGTTTTGGATTATACTTGGGAGACTAATAATGTAATCCTACCCAACGTGCCTTGAGGTCATCCTTTGTGAAATGAGCCTCCATCCACCTGCTTTAAAGGTGAGTCTATGGGTGCTTTGGTGATGGACTACTCGGTGCTGTAAGCGTGTGAAATAGTTTGGCTGGTTCATAAGTGCCTTCCATGTAGGATTCTACAGTGAAGAGGACTACTACCCTGCCCTCGGTGCTACAGCTGTGACTACTGTCTCCTCCAGGAGATTAGGCTGGAATACCCCCCCCCCCCACACACACACGGTATGGACAAGAAATCTAAATGCTGATCAGCAAACGATGATCCGTTTTCTGAAATTTAAAAGGAAGTAAGCCAATGGAATTCTTTTCTAGAATTTGGCATTAGGAAATTATGAGGCAGAGAAATAATATAGATGACAAAGTAATGCTAAGCAAGTACTAAGGACCAAAGTTTTAAGAGCACATAGGACAGATGCAATAGATTTATGCTTTTTGAGATCAGTTCCCCTAAAGGTTTAGGGAATAGCATATGGCATTTCAATAAACCGGATTGATTTTTTTCTAAATTTTGGAGAGTATTGCAACTTTTTATTTGTTCGTTTGTTTGTTTTGGTAAACTAACAGATGCAGTAGCTATCTAAAATGCACTGAGGGACTATGATTCACTGGAAATACATGTCTTTAAATACCAGGGTTACTCTCAGGGCTTTGAGATTAGCCCAGTACAGCAACAATTGGAACCTCAGAGTGGTTGTGAAAATACCCATTGCACGCTGACTTCCAGGTGTACGGAGAAGCAACTACAGATACATTTGCAGGAGATAAATTCTCACATAATTTGGCATCAAGTGTGGAAACCAGAGGAGGGAGAAAGAGGCAATTTCATGACAAAAGAAGCAGAACTCACCTGAGAGAGAAGCCGTGGAACCCTAAAAAGATCCAATGAAACAGGAGTTACCCAGATAGCTTGCTCAGATAGAGATCACAGGCTCCACCACTACAATCCACACCTGCCATTGGAGAGAACTGTTCTTCCTTGAGTAAAAAGAATGACTGTCTTATTTAGTGCCTTCTGAGCATAGCCAGATTGTCAGTTTGTCAGTGACATAGGAAAGGCACTTTGTGTGTTTCTCTCTCTCTCTCTCTCTCTCTCTCTCTCTCTCTCTCTCTCTCTCTCTCTGTGTGTGTGTGTGTGTGTGTGTGTGCGCGCGCACTCGCGTGTGTGTGTGTTTTCTCCCCAAAGATTTCTTTGTATTCATGAAAATGCTTCTGGAAGGTAAGCAACACACCTGCAGAGGACACTTTCCACTGTCTGTTTTTGAGGGAAATTATTCATTGCTATTTTGGACCTGCTTACTGTAAGCAGGAACTGAGAAGGAGGCTCAGAACAGAGAATGTGTGTCTGGACAAAGTACTGTAGTCCCTCAACTTGTGTGTCTGTGAACTTGGCATACATAGTGTGTTTTGCGGGCACCCATCATTACCTGCAAAGGTACTCCAGAATAATTTCAATGTCTTCTGACATAGAAAAAAAACATGTTTTAATTGTGTCCTCCTTTCTGTCACAGCAAACCAATTTTGACTATGAAGTTAAATTATTTTTGTATAAAAAAGTTTATAATTTCCAATTGTGAGATAATGGTTAATTTTAGAGGTAAAATTCTGCTTGCTCCTCCTTGTGCCAAATCTGTACAGGGACCATTCTGAAACGAAGCCAGCAAACATTAAGAATTAGCTCATAAAAAATCACTTCATCTAATACAGAGTTTCAGAATTTTACTGTATAGTGCAGGACCAGACCTCAGGAAGAACACAGGAAAACTACAAGGAAATGATGGTAGATCTGAGCTATGTTTTGCAACATCTGTTGGAGGCAAACAAACTGCCCAGTTATGTGCAGCACTGAGTATACAGACTAGCTTCCATTCCAGCTCCCACCAAGGGGAAATTGTTTTCTACACCCGTTGGGCTTATGCCAAGGAGAACATGAAAAATAAACGAAGGTTTACTTAGCAACAAAAACATAAATTATTGAGAAAAATCTCAGTTTTTCTTTCTGCTTGCAATACATTGCAGTGTCTCATGGTCTGTGCTAAAACTGTTTTTCTTTGTTTGTCATAAACCTGGATTGAAATACACGCATTTGTGCATACATGCATATACACAAGCACACACATTTCTTCCAAGAACACTAGCTGACTCATGCTGTTTCATCATATTAGTACTAAATAAAGAAGGCTACACTCTGAGGTTCGTTAGCAGTGGACACATGTCATCAACCGTAATGACCTCTCTTGTTGCAACGTCTTTTTCCTCCACACCAGTGATTTCTGTTTCTCATGAATACATCTGTCTCTTCTTGCCTAAAATAAGAGTCAACTATCTCTGCTCTTTACTGAGTATTTAGTAGACTCACAACTCCCCCTTACCATTTCCATTCAGACAAGTCCCCTAGGAGATTCTGGGAAAGATATTTTCATTTGTAAAATTGGAATTAAAAATGTTTTTAAAATACTAACAGACTTGACTGATGAATGAGGAAGGCATACTTTATCAGAGACAAGTTAAACATTGTATGTGAAATAGATATAAGAAAATGAGAAGTTATAGAAACTGTTGGAAGGCAGCAATAGTAAGACTTTCAGTGTGTCAGTTCTGTGGGGTTTTATTTAGGTTTAAGTGTTAATCTGTTTCCAATGTTGTGACAAAATATGTAACACAAATGGCTTAAAAGGAAGAAAGGCTAATCTTGGCTTGTGTTTTCATAGAGTTTGGGCACCATCACTTGAACCATCACTATGTGTCCGTGATAGGCAGAATATCAAGGCATTGGTACAGTATAGCAGAACTGTTTGTCTTAGGCAGGAATCAAAAAGGTAAGAGGACTGAGGGCACAAGTTAAGACTCCAGGGTCTTACTTCTCACCACAGGGCTCTACCCCCTTAGTCCACCCAACTATATATTTATCAGTGGATTAATCCATTGATAAAAATATACTTCAACCAACTTTCTCTCAAAGCGTATCTTCTGGAAACCTAGTTGTATTAATTATAGCTTTCTAGAGTAATTGCACCAAAAAAATGAGTACTGATGATGAAAGTTGATTAATTGGATTTGAATATATGATACGGGTCAGATAATCCAGCAACAGCCAAACATTTAATGGGGAGGCTGAGAGCTTGGTAGCTTCACAGTCCTTGCAGCTGGAAGCCTCAGTGGTCCAGTCTGCTGTGGAAGTCTCAGAGAACTAGCAGTATTCCATCCCATTACAGGGCTAAGAAGCTGTGCTCTGGTGTTAGTGCACAATGACACCCTCTGGAGACACACTCACCATCAAGAACTGAAGGCAGGGGTGCTATCAGTCATCAGTAATGCCTTTCCATGGGAAACATTTCAGATTTTAGACTATTTCGTATTAGGAATATTCACCCAGTGGTGTCTATGCAAATCTTCCAAAACTTCCAAATTATCCCAAATAACAGCTTTCTGCTCCAGGCACGTTCTTGCATAAGGGACACTCAGTATGATTTACTAATGCTTGATTTAAATTTAGCACTAGAAAAAGCTTATGATTTAGACTGAAGAACTGGGCATGAATTTGGGAATTCAGACTATCTAGTTAGGTAACAAGGTACACATTGTTACAAGTTGTCCATGAATTTCTAAACTTCAAAAGCCACACCGTGTTAGCAATCTCTGCTGGCTGGGATGATTTATATATCCTGCCCATGGTCATTTGATCAACACAATCTGTCCTTTTCTACACTTACTAATTAATAAATGCATAGGTGTTAGACAAGGGAAATTTTTATGTCATTTCCATCCAGAAGGCTGATAAAGACTTAGGTTGAATTCACCTTCACTATAATTTGCTGAAATACTTGTTCAAGGACACGAAGAGTCCCCAGGCAAAACATGTAACCTTGTTGTGTCCAAGTCTCCTCGGCTATGAAATGGAAATCCTCAGATCTGTCCAGACACTCCGATGAGACTGAAAGAAATAATGTATTTGGACCCGCAAGTTATGACAGATATTTCTGATGTTCACAGAGGGCTGATGCTGCTCTCGCGCTCCAGTCATTTCCTTCTCTTACCCCATCTTTGTGTCTTGTCTTCTTGTATCTTACATCCTTTTCCACATGGAAAGCATCAATTCTAGGCGATGTCCACTTGATCTCTTTATCTTCCCATCTTCTGCACAAACATGTGCCAGGCTGCGTAAATAGAAACAAGTTTTCCCCTCCCTCCCTCCCTCCCTCCCTCCCTCCCTCCCTTCCTCCTTCCTCCCTCTCTCACTCTTCCCCTCCTCTTCCTCCTTTCCCTTTTTCTCATTTTTCCTGTTTTTTTTTTTTACATTTATTACATCTTTTCACATTTATTACAAAGTCAGACACAGGTCTATGAAGACTGTAACTAAAAGGAACAGAGCCTAGGATTGTATAGACTAAATTTTTAAATTAAAAATAGTTGAAAATAGTTATAGGGGCCAGGGGAGATGAATTAATAGCTAAAGCACTTGGTACAGAAGCATGTGGACTAGAGTTAAGATCCCCAGAATCCAAGTAAATTCCATCTGGCCAAGGCAGCTAGCTATAATTCTAGCCTCAGAAGTTGGAGACCATACCGGAGTCGATTAGTCAGGTCTGTGAGCTCTGGGTTTGACTGAGAGATTCTGTTTCACTGAATAAGGTGGAAGGGCAATTGAGGGTGAACCCTGCCATTAGCCTCAGACCTCCATGGGCACACGGACATTTGCATGGGTACTACCCCCCCAAGTGTCTTCATTCAAACACCCATCAGCGTATACATGCAAAACACATAACATGAAAATAAAAGAACTGTTTTATACTTGTAGACAAGTTGCAAAGATAGTGCTGAGTTCTCATATGCACCTCTTTTAATTTCCCCTAGGGTTAGCATCCTACATTAACTATGAAAACATCAGTCGTAAGTAGCCAGCAGTGATACAATGGCGCTATTCATCGGATCCCACTTTGTCCGCATTTCCATGTTTTCCCACTACTTTCCACTTTTGTCTCCTAGGCTCATTTCCAAAAGACTCTGCATATTTGATTGTCATATCACTTCTTCTCTTCGGGTCTGTGACAGTTTCTCTGACACTATTATTAAGTTTTCAGTATGACTGGCAAGATGCACTGTAGAATTTTCCTCAATCTTCTTTTCCTGATGTTTCTCAATGAACTAGATGATGAGACTTCATGACAGTCACAAAGGCAAAGAGCTTTTCAACATCAATGCAGAGTCCATATTTTGTTTGTGTGACTAGGACTTCTTGACTTGTCTATTTTTTACTGCAGTGTGTGTGTGTGTGTGTGTGTGTGTGTGTGTGTGTGTGTGAGAGAGAGAGAGAGAGAGAGAGAGAGAGAGAGAACCATGTGCCATGGTGTGCCTGTGGAGGTCAAAGGAAAACTTATGGCAATCAATTCTCTCCTACAATGGGTACCAGGGATTGACTGAATTTGGGTCATCAGGTTTTATGCCAAATCCCTTTATAGATAAGCCATTTCTCCCATCTCTTATTGACTCCTTGGTGATACCAACTTTGATCAAGTGACTCAAATAATATGCACACTGCTTTCTTACTCTCCTTGGAGCCCTTATTATATTGTGTTCTCTGAAAGTTTATCATTAAGTCCAACCTACATTGAACAAGAGCAAAAAGCCGGCAAAGATTTACCCCCTAATGTCTACAAATACGTTATTTGAAGTTTTCCACATGTTTATTTGAAGCAGAATGAACTCTATGCTGTGTTTCTATACTCAGTGTTATACTCCTGTCTGCAGCCACTGTTTATCTTTTTATTCAAGTATTCCTTCTTTGATCATTAGGAACATTTTACGAGTGGTCTCTTACGTTTCTTTGACAGCTACATCCTTTTGTTTATTGAGTGGTCTCTTACCTTTATACATTCAAATTGCTTCAGGCTTAACTTTTATTTTTTCTGTTCCTAGTCTGATATATTTTTGTATAAGCAGCTCAAGGTCTCTTTCCCTGTAGAAGAATGTTAGAAACAAAAATAAAATTTCTCAGCATACATTTTACTACTGGGTATCACAGTGCAGCACTCTCAGAGACTTCAAACTAATGATAGCTGCTGTTTCTGAAGTTAATTCTTCTCTGAAACATGCCTGAGGAGTCCACACATATTCCTACTCTGACTTTACCAAGATGGTTATTAACTAGACACGATAGTGGTATGGGACAATTTTCTGTATTCCTTCAATTATATTTTAAATAAACGCTGATTGGCCAGTAGCCAGGCAGGAAGTATAGGCAGGACAACCAGACAGGAAGTAGAGGTGGGTCAGTGAGAATAGGAAAATTCTGGGAAGAAGGAAGCCCATTCCTCCGCAGTTCTAGCCCAGTCACAGAGCAAGCAAGGTGTGACTGCCTCGCTGGAAAAGGTACTGAGCCATAAGGCTAACATAGACAAGAATAATGGGCTAATATAAGTTATAAGAATTAATAAGAAGCCTGAGCTAATGGGCCAATCAGATTATGGTTATTGTAGACTTCTGTATGATTTCTTTGGGACTTAATAACTGTGGGAACTGGGCAGGACATAAAACCTCGACAACACGAGGGGGTATTAATAGTTTTAAGATATGATATGAGCACAAAAGCCAAAGTTTAGGCCTTTTTCTTGCATAGCCATTCAGGCAATGAAATGGAGTAACACTGAGGCTAGAGATGGTAACAATGCTTAGGAAAATATGAGCAGAGTCATTCAGAAAATCACTTAGAAGTCAATGGCTATCAGAAACATCCATTAGAAGTCTTGAAGATGTAGGTGTTTATGCTACAGTCAGTGACTTTGGGCATCCAGCTCTACTGTTACTATAGTGTATAAATCTGGAGAACTGATTTCTGTTTGATACTTGGGTTATGGGAGATTCACAGAGTGGTTGCTTTAGGCTACAGCTCCCTAGGCTTAAGTCCCAGGAGTGCATCCTATTTCCCCTCATGAGTAGACTATGACATTTTGCTATCTTCACACTACTTGTAGATGGATCCTGGCAGAACTTTGAACTGGGCACCAAGTGATAATTCCAAACTACTCTCACACTACTCATTTTTAATTTTTAACATTTTCTAAGAAGCAATATTTGAAAAAAAATGAAAGACCTGCACACATTTTGAGGGAAAGTGTTATTTAAAAGATGTGGTTGAGATAGTTCAAAGCAGTGCACATGTAAATCCTGATGCACATGGCGGGCTTTTCTGCCTTGTGGAGTTCATTCTTGATCTTCAAGGACTCTCTTTGATACCACAAGGCAGTCTACAAAGCATCAGGAGGCTAAATACTCTGCAGCTGGTTAACACAAACAGAGCATAAGGTACAGTCTATGGAATAGGAAACTGCATTTTAAAAGAGGCCCCAAGCACCAGCAAACACATTAAAGTCTGAGATATGGTGATCTAGACTGGTTTGCTAATGGAGTGTCTCCACATAGCAATCACATCCAGATCTCTAAAAAAAAAAAGGCTATTGTTTTGGTCCATCATCAGAAGTTATAATTTAATTCATACTAATGTGACCAAAGCAATGTGATGTGTGTGTGTGTGTGTGTGTGTGTGTGTGTGCATTCACACATGTGCCTGCTTGTGCCTGAGTTCACATGTGTGTCTGTAGGTATACATGTGTGCTCATGTATATGGTCTAAAGTAAGCTGTGAATGTCTTCCCTGATTGCTCTCTACTTTATTTACTGAGTGGATCTCTCTCAACAAACATGGAGCTTACAGATGCCAGTCTAGCCAGATGGCTTGCTCCAGGGTTCCCTTCTCTTTGCCTCCCAAGTGCTGGAGTTTCAGGTAGTCACCACACCTGCCACACTGCCCAACCATTAAATGATGTCTGGGGATCTGAAGTGCAGTCTTCCCTTATAGGACAAGCACTGAGAAATCTTCACGGTCCACATTTGCATTGACTAAGCTTTTCAATATGCAGCAAATATGGGAATTACTGGTTCAAACACTCTTAACCCCTACTGAACAATGAAATTGACTGAGCTGTTTACATCCATCATCTCTCAATGCCACCACTGTCAACAAAACACTTTAGAAGACAAGAAACTAGAATGAGGAAGAGTTAAATGTGATGAAAATATTTTATAGGCATGCATTTAAATATTGCATTAAGACTCATTGCTTTGTAGTTAACTTACACTAATAAAATGTTTACAAGTTTTGTTATTTGGGGAGAGACATTTAGAAATCTTTTTTTCTTTGTAGTTTCTTGTGTAATAGCAATTTCCTACTGACATTTGATAACCTTTCCCTACAGGCCCCAGGAGGCCACACCTGGAAGTCATATCTGGAAAGTGGAATAGAAGTCTTGAAGACATTAAGGGACCTGCCAGGCGGATGTGACTGGAGAGGAGGACGTGTAGATTGCTGCTCTAACTAAAAGCTGCTGTTCACTTCCCATTTTCAAGATGAATCACACAATAATGTGTAGTGCTGAGTATTATCATTCCTCATAGAAGGCTTTTATTACTTGTTTGACTTCACTGTGCATCCTGAATGGTGTGACGTTTGTGAATTCCAAAAACACCAAATTATCAATGTTTCAGGTTGCGTCGGAAGTTAGGTATTAATCATTGCATTGCATAACTTCACCTTCTCCACACAAACACATTTTGAAAACCTGTAGGAGTGCTAGCACTACCAATGCATCTCTGGGAGTTTGGCTTCTCTGTTGCCTGAAGTCACTTGGAGACTAAAAAGTCTTTTCTCGGGCCTCTGCAATCAGCCTGTATTCGCTGTATAAACACCGGCTTCAGCTTTTATTTTTAGAGTCTTCTAATCCACTCTGATAAATGTTCTCCTCCTCAGGGCTTGTCAGGAGCAAGGGTGATTGATAAACTGTACCAATGGAAAGAGAAAAATGTTCTTTCTAGTATCTGCCATTGTAACAGGCTACATAAATAATGTTCTAAGGCTAATAAGTACAAGAGGATTTTGTATTTTAAATGCTCTTTACAGTCAACCAGGTATGAATCTCCTTTCTTTATCAAAATCACTACGAAAGCCTCCTTGATATGTAAAGTTTGGCAAATAAACAGGGAGGCCAAACAACTGTGGATCTGTGTACATCCTTTCTCAGGGATTTGTACTTTCAGCAAGCACATAAATCATCTCTTCATGTAAAAAGACCTGCCACAGAACAAAAAAAGGTTCATCCTCGGTCATCAGCACAGCCACGTGTGTGTGTGTGTGTGGGGGGGGTTGCATTTTCAATGCCAGACAGCAGAGGCTTCATCTCTTCACTGCTTACCCCTCTAGAATTCAGGACAGAATTCTCTGCAACAGTGTTTTCTGAAGTATGTCACCAGGGTGATTTCCTATGCTACAAGTGAATACTTCGAGCTCCATTGGTAATATTTGTGTAGCTTTGTATTGCTTGGTGATGTAACTCACCCCTTGATTTGCTTCTGTTGAGAGGTTCAAAGGGAGAGAGGGAGCCAAGGGAGAGAAAGATGGGGAGGGTCCCCCACTTTTGACATGGATTCTCAGCTCATCTGCTCTTTTCCTGTGTACTCTCTCTTCCTAACTGAGAAAAACAAACTTGGAGTGATGAATGGAGAAACACACAACAGCAGAAAAAGGCTTGGGGATGAGAAACTTAGCGGTAAGGCTGGACCACATGATTCTGAGAAGAACTGGAAATCCATGGCTTTTGACTTTGTATGCTACAGCCAAGTGATACAATAGCCATGGTTTTATTTGAAAAAGTCCTGCTTTGGGGACTAGTGGATGCAGATGAAGTTCCCAGGTGTGTCTATTTTGCTCTCTAACCTGGGACAAGTTAATTCCCTCTTGAGTCTTACTCTCCTTGGCTGTAAAACATGACGGTGGGGTTTTAAGTGTGTGGCTGTAGGATATTTTGTCAAGGAAAAAGCATGGTCATCGGTTTACGTTTCACATATTTTTAAGGCTATCTGTAAAGATGACAGTTGAAATTGACTTTCTGCTTATAATAATGATATAGATTGCTGCTTTTTGAATAATTTTTAAGTTAAAATGACTCTATAGAAGAAAGAGAGTCAACAATTTTTATAGCATGAGTTGATGCTTTGGATATTTTCAAGGCACTTCCTCCATGCCAGGCCCAGTTCTCTATATGTTACAGGCAATAATTCATTTTATCCTTCAAATTTGCAAGAGAAAATACTGTTTTTATATTTGCTAAACACTGATGCTGAAACCTTAAGGGTCAAGAATCCTCTAAAGAATCAAAACAGAAGGCAAAAATAGAAGGATGCCTTTAATTTTACTTCATATCATGGCATTTGTTTCTTACCTAACTCTTTGTCTATTATGAAGGCCGCCAAAATTGATATTGTAAGTAGCAATAAGGATGGATTTGAGACCTGTATCACAACAGCAGTAGCTTCCTGCAGTTCAGCTTACTCCATGTTGCTCTCCTGGCTAGGTTGCTTTTGAGTCAAGGATGACCAGATTCAGCCAATACAATTCAAGAGTATTCACATAAATTTAGATTTCAGATCAATAACAGTTTTGATTTTTATGTCTAAATATGTCCCAGGGAATATTTAAAATCTATTTATACTAAAACACATTCACTGATCATTTGAAATTCAAATTTAGCAGGGCCTGCTGTATTTTCTGGCAACTCTCTCTCATGGCTTCAGAATAATGTCCAAGCTCTTTGGTCACTTTGGAGTTTGTCATGTGCTTCTTTCTCCTCTCTCTTCTCAGACCATTGCCCACTTAGACTTTGTGTTCTAACCTGGCCAGGATGTTTCAGTGTCCCCGGGTAGACAGGATCTCTGACTTGCTGATCTTTTCATGTTTTCTTTTCTGGTCTTACCATCGCTTAACTGTCCTGACAAACCAGCTTAGCTGTCACGCCAGCAAAGTGTGGATTAAAGACCACTCTGTCCTGCCCTTATTAGCTTTCTCATTACACAGGGTAGAAACTATTTGTTCTTTTCCTTCTGGTGCAAGGCTGTGTGCTAAAATTTAAACCGGCCTTTGTTAAATTAATTGATCTCAGCAGTGCAATTATGAAGAAGGTTGGGCTCTTTCTCCATGTAGTGTTGATTTAGGTAATTATGAACTAATAAAATCTAGGTGATAAAATGGCAGTTGATTTAAGACAGGATTTTGCATACTTTCATCATGTCAGATCCATTTTGAAAATGAACAAACTTGACACTTTTGAAGAAAAAGCTTTATTTTTGGCCACATAAGGATGCACATAATTGCATTTTTTCAGAAGAAGTTTCTATGTAGTTTAACCAAAGATAAACAAAACCTTTTTTAGTCTTTCTAAACCGTTGTAGCCTCATAGCTTATTTATAAGTTTTTATGTAATTCCTACATCAAGATATATTTTATTCAGCTCATTCTCTGTCTAATTCTTCTTGTCAACCTCTCCAGGGTTTGAATATTTGGGACAATAAAAATCATCAGTAAAGAGCCAGGTTACACAGTGGCCATTGCTGAGCTGCTCTAGGAGCCTCTTTCTGGGACTTGGATTGGTCACCAGGCAGTCGTAAACATGGCCATTATTCTCCAAAGACATTTCAGTAGTAACTTGAAATTGCTCATGTGTCTCTGGCATCTTCAGCTCATGGCCCAGTGAGTACAAACTTGCAAATTGTTCTGCTTTATCAAGGTCAAGTTTCATTCAAATCAGCAAGCAGTCTCTGCAGTGAATCCCTCAATGGCACCTTGGTGGTATAGGCTACCTGGGCCTTTCTGGAGGGCGATGTTACTCTCAACAGAATATGAAATTTCAGTTAAAGAAGGGTATGAAGATTTTGTGGTTTTGTTTGAAAGTCTCACGTTATTATAAACCAGGTGATTCTCTCTGTTTCTGGAGGAATGCTGCCTTAGTTTCTAAATTGTTTTTTAAATCCAACCTCAGCTAACTTCATTAGGAAATGTTACTTTTCTGTGTGCGTGTGTGTGTGTGTGTGTGTGTTTGTGTGTGTGTGTATGTGCGCTCGTGTGCGTGCATGCATGCTTATTCTCTCTCTTACACACATGTTCTTAAAACAGAGACATGAACAGCATTGGAAAGTTGGAATAAGGCCTTTGGTATCGATAAATACCACATAAAGGCTCAAAGCAACCAGAAGATAGCTGGGCATTAGGGAACCCAATCTCCATTGGCTTTGCTTGACAATACTTGTGATATAATGTATAAATACTAATTAGTTCAGTTAAATATGTCTCTTCAGCTCTAATTGTTAGCTCAGGTAAGTAAAAATGAATTAGATGAGAAGCTTAAAGAGTCAATGAGGAGAATGTACCCAGTTTTCCTATATCTCCATATATTTCAATTTTTAGTGCGTGAGTGGAGTGGCAGTCTTCATACATTTTTTCTTGTGGCCTTAAGAACTCACTGTAAATATTTCTAGGACTTTAGTATCACATCCTACTGCTGGGTATAGGTGCCTACTAGTTTTATAATAATTTGTTGCCATTAATGAAAAATTCAAAATAGATATCTAAAAGTAGTAGAAGCAAAATATGACTTTTCAGAAGTACCTGTGTCCCCCTGGTCACTTAGAAGCTTGAGCAGACAAATATCTTCAGGCATGCTCCCAACCTGCTAGTAGCACACTGAATGAAAAGTTCTGAACTATAATTTTTTTGTACAATGGGATACTTTAGCTGGCAAAATGATAATATAATTTCTAAATATATTCATATTAGCAATTATCTATAGAAAATTTTATATTGAGAAGGATTTATACAACTTGAACATATGTACAAAACCAAAAAAGCTACATGAAGAGTTAGGATTCTATTTTATTAAGTGATGGGATTTAACATGTACTCAGTTGTATTTATTTGTGTTCTTAAAATATTGCCTATTATAGTTGTTATTTTTTCTGTACATATAAGGGTCTCATCTGCCAGTGTTAGCCTAGATATTGACTCACCTTTTCCTTGGCTCCGCATTGGACATTGGACTCAGCGTTTTGAAGAACTTCTTCACTTTAATGGGGGTAGAAGACATCACAATGCAGGAATGAACTAGTGACATTAACTTCTATGGCTCAGCTGTAGACAATGTGAGGAATAGGCATAGCACAATACAGATACAGGTGTAGGCTCCGCTGGGCAGCTGGGAGACTGGAGCTGGCTCTACAATGGATAATAAAGCTTAAGAGTAATAGGAAAGATTGACTGTAAACTGCCTGTGGGGAAAAATGTAAGCTGCTGATGAATAACCGGCGGATTTATTTGCACAGTCTTGTTTTGCATTAGAAATATCTGATATTATAGTGTTGATAAAATATTTACAGACCTTCAAATTTTCTTTTGGAAGGATGAGATGGAATCTGAATGAACAATGTAGACCTTCATTAGGCCTTTGTCCTATTCCAGGTTTCTGTGAATATGTTTGGGTTTGCTTTATGTCTGCTTTATATTTATTCTTCATGATAAGTGGAATCAACTCATTAATTAATAGTTCTCCATTCAGTGGAAGGGAGATACCAAAGGAGTTTTGAGAGATAGCATGGCTGGGCTTGAATTTCACAGCTGGTATAAACAGTGCATTTGTCTCTTCCGTAGTTATTTTTCTATTCATCCTGAACCTCATTCGAACACATAATAAACCACTTCATGAGCAGATGTGCCATGCATTCATCTGGCACTATAATGATAATGAGGTGAATGTAATCTGGAGTGTATATGGAAGATGAGCTAAGCCAGACTGGTGTGAATAATACAGCCTGGAAATACTGTGACCCACGCTAAAAGCTCATCATAAAGAACTTAACAATGCTGTTTTTGATAGAGTCTGGTGGTGGACTGTATTGGATGCTGGACTCCACATGCAGGTAGTGTTTCTACAGATGTAAACACCCTAGGTTGTTTAGGGCATAAAGGATAAATTTTCTGCAGCTGAAAGCAGCACTTGACATTGCAGAATGCCTCAGAGATGTTGGGGGGTTTCTTTATTAAGAGAATTTAAGATGAACTAAACGAATAATGAGTGATTTAACATTTTTAATTTTAAAAAATGGAGACCAATTTTCCCCAAACCTGAAAATCATCTGGTGGGTAGTTATTGACTTGGAGCCTTCTACACATATGATCTTCATTTATGCATAAGGTATAGATATTCGTGACATAACGATATGCATATTCCGGTATATCAAAGGCAAATAATGTTCCATCAACTCAACCAGAACTATGTCATGTGGATTTGGTTACATTATCATTTTATACTGTATTTTTATATAGTAATAAAAACAGAACTGTAACTCTGAAAATGGGCGTTTTCATCCCACATATTATACATCCAGTGATTTATCACAATGACTTTTCTTTCTGTTTTTCTGTCTTTTTTGGAAATATGAACAAATACATCAGTTTGCCTTATGGATCTACTGGCTGGAAACACTGTGCTTTATAGGTTGCAAATTGACCGGTGTCTCTTTGCTACAGGAGGCAACATCTAAGTGATTCTATCCAGAAGTGGAAAGCCAGCATGTTGTGCAGAGCATATCCAGCTTTTGACTTTTGTATATGGCACTACTCAATAATTCAATTAACAAACCCTGTGAAGAACAGGTAATAATTATTTCTTAAAAATGAAACTGATTGTAAATCATCTTGTTTATTTAAGCAGAAGAGGAAATGTCACAGTAATGGGCCCATGTTATACTCAGTTTTAAATGGATTCACTGTGTTTAAGGTGTTTCCACTAATAGCCCTGAGGAGTGTTTGAGGTGGTTACTCTATAATACAAGTATGAGTTTAATTCTTGAACTGCAGAAAGTGGTTAATGTTCAGGTGTTACTGCAAAACGATATTGAGCTCCTCCTATGTATTATGCCATCAACTTACCCCAGCTTGTGGATTCTCATTTCTTGGAATGAACATGTCGCACACACACAGGCATTTAACCTGGAGTAACAAGTCTAGTCATCCCAGAACCTCTGAATCTCTCTCAATGCCTGTTTTTGTGAAGGCTGTGGTTGCCTTCCCCCCTTCTCCTGCCTTCCTTTGATTTCTTTAACCCTCAATATGCAAAGCTCCTCTCAGAATTCCTCTGCCAGTTGTCACTTTTCAGCCTTTTCTCCTGTGAAAACTATCTGTATCCTGATGTCACCTGGTATTATAAAGACAGTGGCCACTTTGAATTACAGTTCAGCCTCTCCTTGTTTGACTCTGATGGCTTATGCTGGAGCATTTGAAAGATGGATCCCGATCTTTATTGATCTTTGTATTTCAAAACTCCAAAAGTATTCTTGCTGACTGGGGCGGGGTGGGGTGGACCTTGGGGTATGCTCCTTGTAGGAAACATGAGTCAGCATAGGTGGAAGTGATGGGCATTTTAATCATCACCAAGAATGAAGGAATCCTTGTGGGTGAGCTAAAGCCTGTTAGAACCCCTTCCAGCCCATGCTCTCTCACTCTGATGCATTTGACAATTATGTTCCCACCTGATAAGATGAATGTCCAGATATATTTAAAAACCTTCCCTTTGCTCATTTTACTAGTCTGGATCATTGTTTTAGGATAGCCTAAAATTAATTGAATTTCCTTTATCTTTGTGGCCTGAAGTTCTCATGACCCTGAGGCAGATGTGGTTTTTGTCACATTCTCTGGAAATTAGATAATTTGTGGTCTTCAAAGGCGTGAAAATCACTGTCTTTTCACCAGAACTAATCATGACAGAAAATGACTAGAACTGGTTTCTATGAATATATATATATATATATATATATATATATATATATATATGGACACAATTCTCTGGAAAGATTAAATCCAAAGTTGCTGTTCTTTTTGATTTTAATAAATTAATTACTAATTAATTTTAAAGAAATACTTTTCTTGATATGAATGAGTAGGAGTCTCTTGGTGGGTGTCAAGGATAAAATGCGTCATTTTGTGAGGAGCATGAATGGACACAGCTAAGACAGGACATTTCCAACTGTGAAGAAGTTCTATTTGTGCCTTCCCCTTTGTGCCTTCAGGTCTTGTGATCCACAGGGATTTTAGTGAATCCAGTCATAAGTCCTTCAATTTGTTTTTAACACTAATTTCTCTACTTCTTTTCCCCAAAGGAAAAAAAAATATCATGACTTTAAGACACAGGGTTCTAGGAAAGATGAGACAGGGAAATGAGAAAGATCTTAAATGCTTCCTAACTTACACAACAGGGAGGACCAGAAACCTATCAGCTTGGGTGGATGTCTACTGAAGGCAGAGTTGACATCCTTTCCTTTATCTTGAGAAATGATGTTTAAGATGAGGTTGACCCCTCATTTCTCCTGAGAGAATGGTTCAAGTACACTTGAGAAGAAAGTGTGTTCTGCTGCTCTTTGATGGAATATGTAGTGGCATTTAATTTGTATCTTAATAAAGAGAGCTTGTCTGAGGATCAGGAAAGCAAAACAGCCACACTGGCCAGCCTTTCCAACTAGGCAGCAATGACACACACCTTTAATCCCAACAGCCACACTACCTTGCCATAGAAACCAGATGGTAGCAGTGCACGCCCTTAATCCCAGAACTAGAGAGGATTATAAAGCAGGAGAGACAGCTCTCAGTCTCATTCTGAGATTCCTGGAAGCTGGATCATCATTTCGGGCTGAGGTAGAGGTAAGAGCTTGCGGTTGGCTGTTTCCCTTTTCTGACCTTCGGGTTGAACGCTAATTTCTGTCTCTGAGTTTGTATTAATTGTGCTTCAGGATTGATCTGCATGTGTTGGGTAGATCCAATTGGCATATAGTGCAGTAGATGCCCAATGTTTCTTTATTGATATTCCTGATGTTGGTTTGCTTACATTTATTTTGCATCTTTACTATCTTTACTGTCTGAGGTGTCTGATGTCTTCAAAGACCAGCTTGAATATTGCTTGCAGTAAATAAGCTTTGAGGCACTGTCTCAAATTCTTTTGTTTATAAACCTATGTTTTATCTCCTTGACAATACACAATTTTATTCAAAAAATGGTTGTTGACTATTGAGTCATTGTATTTTGTATATTGACACGTGTTCATTGTAAAACTGAAGCCTCTTTTTTTCCTTCATCATCATTCAATTAGTGCACTGTCCTTTGTAGTTGGTTTTTTTTACTCAGATATTATTCCAAACAAATACACGAAGTCTTATTCTTACTTATAAATGTCTGTACTCAGCTTGGCTTTTTTCTAGCCTGTTTTTCTAACTTAAATTAATCTGTTTCTTTTCTCTTACATCTTGCCTCTGGGCATTTTATCTTTATTCTATATGTCTTTCTTTCCTTTATTCTGTGGTTGGTTGTATGGTTAGGTGGTTGACTCCTGGCTTCTTCATCTCCTTTGCCCTTTATTGCTTCTCTTCTCTTTTTTATTCTCTCAGACTTCCAGACCTGTTTATTTCTCTCCCCAGCCTAACTATTGGCTGTTTAGCTATAACATGAGGGGGGCTGCTCGTTGGGGTTTCCATCTTGCCTGGTACCCCACAGTCGGCAAGCCCCAAAGAAAATCACACAGAGATCTCTATAAATTATAAAACTGATTGGCCCATTAGCTTAGGCTATTTATTAGCTCTTGTAGCTTATATTAACCCATTATTCTGATCTATGTTAGCCATGTGACTCAGTACCTTTCATAGCCGAAGCAGATCACATGTTGCTTCTTCGGAGTCTGAGCAGGAGTGGAGGAATGGCTTCCTCCTTCCTAGAATTCTCTTGTTCTCATTGCCCCACCACGACTTCCTGTCTGGTTGACCTGCCTATACTTACTGCCTGGCCAATCAGCGCTTACTTAAAACATGATTGACAGAATACAGACGATTCTCCGACACCATTTAGCTCTTTATAAGGTCAACCAGGTGTTTTAGACAGGCAAAGCATCACAGCTTTACAGAGTTAAACAAATGCAACATAAAAGAATGCAACATGTTTGCATCATTAAACAAATACTTCACCGCATAAATGAATGTAACACATCTTAAACTAATATTCCTCAATAGTCCTTTATCTTTATCTTGGTATAGGTTCTGATTGACGAGTATCAGGGGTTATTAAAAGTAATGGCATGGGCACTCAGATACTTACATATGGCTATACAACCAACATTGCTATCAAGATAAAGTAGAATTCACACTTTCCTTTGTTTACTCGGCCATTCTGTGTGCAAAGTAACAGCTTTAAAACAATGTGATGACTATTTTGATGTTACAAAGCTCTTGTAAAATCAATATTTTAAAAAATTACTAGTTTTATTTCTTTGGCTTCACTGGAGTATAGTAGAAGAAAGTTGTATATATTTAAGGTGAGCAATTAATATAATAATATACATAGTCACTGTAAAATCATTATCATAATAAATTGGAAGTATGTCTCCATCACCTCAGACAGTCATTCTTTCTCCCTCCCTCTAGCTCTCCTCTGTTTTTCCATTTTCTGCCCACCCTTCTGTGTGAAGCTCTCACTGTTAAGATCTATCCTCTTTATAAATTTCAAGTATTATAGTGGATAATACATCATTATCAACTATGGTCACCATAGTATACTTTGAGGCTCCAGAACTAATTTATCTTATTCCTGGAAGCTTATACCTTTGACCATCTTCTCATTTTCCCTAGACATTGGCCTTGGGACTACTCTTTTGCTATCTGCTTCTGATTAGATTTTTTTATATTAAACATCTAAAAGAGATTTGTGTGTATAATTTGCCTTTCTGTATCAGATTGGTTTTTTCCCCTTAAATTTAGCATAATTGTCCTCCCTGTTCATCCATGTAGTTGTAAATGACAGGACTTTATTCTCTAGGGAGCAGAGTAACATCCCACCATGTGTATGAATACATATGTGTATTGCATTTTCATTATCAATGGGATGATGAGCATAGTGTGTAAGGGGTCCTTTTTCTCCACAATCTTGCCAGACCTCATTGATGTTTGCCTTTTTAGTGGCAGCAGTCTGAATCAATGTCATCTGAAATATTGTGTTTTTTATTTGTTATTCCCTGATGCTTGGTGATGTTGAGAACCTTTTCATGTACTTGGTAGATACTTATATGCTTCTTTCTGAGGAAAGTCTATTTATATTTTAAAGTACTTTTTGATTGACTAATTTCTCCCTGTTCTTATGAAAGTATTATTTTTGGTTTCACACATATTTTAGGTTTTAACTCTTTACCAAATTCAGGGTTTGTAAACATTTTCTGCCATCTCACAGGTTGCCTTTCCATTCTACTGATGCTGCCTCTGCTGTGTAGAAGCTCTTTAGTCAGATGCAGTCACAGTGACTTGTTTATGTGCTTTAGTTGTTTGTGACTTTTACGTCACACCCAGACACTGGAGCCCAGGATACAGCCAGAAAGTTCTCACTACACTTTTCTTCAGTAGCTTTATGGCTTCCGTTCATCATTTAGGCTCTCTATGTTTGTTTGTGTTTTCATTTATTTATTATCTGTGTTGTGTATTGATATGTGCATGCCACAGAGTTCATGTGGAAGTTACAGAATAACATTCAGGAATCGGTTCCCTTTTCTTATCCATGTGCACCCAGGGATGCCAATCAGGTCATCTGATTTGGCACAAGCATATTTGGTCATCAAACTAGCTTCCAGCTTGGGTTAGCTTTTTAATTCACTTGTGTTGGTTTTGTTTGTAAAGTGGATTTGTACCCTGTTCCATTTCTCTGGAGGTGGATTCCCAGTTTTCTTAGCAACATTAATTGCTGAGAGACTGTTCTTTACTGTGACGTGTTCTGGGTCTTTTAAGACTCAAGAACAATGGCACTGGGTTTCTGATCCTACTGCACGTACTGGCTTTGTGGGAGCCTAGGCAGTTTGGATGCTCAACTTACTAGACCTGGATGGAGGTGGGGGGTTCCTTGGACTTCCCACAGGACAGGGAACCCTGATTGCTTTTCGAGCTGAGGGGGGGGGGGACTTAATTAGGGGAGGGGGAGGGAAATGGGAGGCGGTGGCTGGGAAGAGACAGAAATCTTTAATAAATAAATAAAAAAAAGAAGCATGGATTTGTTTCTAGGACTTCTATTCTTGGCTATAATGAATAAAGTTTCTGAAGAACCTAGAGCTTTAGAGCTGACTGCCCATGGTCTTAGAAATCAAAAGTGAAGGTACAACAAAAGAGTAAAATCTACTGAATTATGCTTCCGTAAACAGCAAGTAGTTAGCCTCTGAGGTGAAAGTCTCAGAAGTTATTTTATGATTAACTCAGCTAAGAATTAAGAATATGGTGGCTGGCATGGGGCTTTGGAACTGGGCAGATGTCATTATGAAGGATGATGTTCTGATTTCAAAGAATCTTTATACTTCCTGTGAACTGCTTAGCCCTGTAATGATTAACCTATGGCAAGAAAAAAGAATTTTTTCCTTATGCAAAATGCACAATAAAAGACTGAGGTTTGAAGCTCAGCGTAGATGAAGAAGGAGGAGGAAGAAGGGGAGGAGGAGAAAGAAGAAGAAAAGGAGGAGGAGGAGGAGGAGGAGGAGGAGGAGGAGGAAGAAGAGGAGGAGGAAGAGAATAGCCTGTCAACTTGCATCAGAATTCTGGATTCGTGCACATATTTTGCCCTCCAGACATCCCAGATTTGAGACCCATTTCTCTGCTGAGGCTGGTCCCCAGCATTACTGGAACAACAATTCATTTAAAATTGCACAGACTTGGTTCATTCCAATTTTATTGGAAAGGCTTTTCAGTGTGATAATTAATATTCCTTGTGTTTTAATTACATTTTTAGCAATAAAATTTTAGGAGGTAATATTGACATTATTTATATATTTTATCAATTTTTGATCACATTTTAAAATATATTTTATTTCTTTTGCTTATAAATATATAATCATTTTAAAGAAATACACCTTCTCTGGTGATTTCAGATGCCTCCATTATTGAGTTATGGTGAATATACCATGTATGCATACACTAAAATGACCAACGACACATGTATAATTGAGTTTTGGTAATCTAGTGCAGTAATGCAATTATCACAGCACAACATGAAATAATTGCATCACCTCCTATAATTCCCCTGTGTACCTTGGAAGTCAATCTATTACCTCTCCTACACCCCAGGACATCCCACAACAACCGATATTTTTGTCACTAGAGTGGCCTTTTCTGTCTCTTATAAGCAGAATCACACAGGTTATGACTGTGGGTTTATTTAACTCAGCCCAATGCACTTCATATCCCAGCATCTAGTATCTTCTTGTTTCATGATAGTGTTCTGTATCATCCCACAGTGATCTGTTTATTCTTACCCCATTCCATGCCCATTGGGAGAGTTCATGATCATTTGCCCTTTACAGTAAAGTGTCCCTGAAAAGCTGCATCTGGCTTTGATCAGTCATATATTGTCATTTATTCTGGCAAATGTCTTATAATAGGATTGTTGGATCATAGTAATCATAATACATGTGAATATATGAATATATATGTATTATACAGATTGGGTTTTTTGGGACAGGTTTTCTCTGTGTAGCCCTGGCTATCCTGCAACTAGTTCTGTAGACCAGGCTGACCTCAACTCAGAGATCTGCCTGCCTCTGCCTGCTGAGTGCTGGGATTAAAGGTGCATGCCACCATCACCCAGCCATATTTTGTTTTTATGCAGTACTGCCAAGATATTTTCCAAAGACGCTATATATATACATATAGTGATATATATATATATATATATATATATATATATATATATATATATCACTACAAAATTTCAAGTCCCTACTCCACATACCTTTACCTTTACCCTCGGGGTATCATTAGCCTGATTGTGTATGGGAGTCCCTGCTACCATATCAACAATTGAATTTCTGTCTCCTCTCTTTTCCTGTCTGGGTCAGCTTTCTTGCTCTTATTTAATGAGACCAATGCCTTATCAATTTCATTAATCTTTGCTGCCTCAAGGTTTTCAATCAATGATTTTCCTGAGTTAAAATGAATAATTTTTTTTTATTTTTATCCAATCATTCCTTGGGCTAAATAAAGGATAGCCTTTTATTTTCTCTTCAGCTTCTCAAAGTGAAAACCAAGATCCTTGACTTGATTGGTGTTTTTTAGAAAAAATAAAGCATTTGGTGCTGTTCATTGCCCGGTTAACACTGTCAGCAACATTGAGCAAGTTTTAGGATGTTGTCTTCTCATTTTCATCGAGGTCAACACATGCTATTATTGATTATAATTACTTCATTGGTTTGTGAGTAATTTAGAAGTATATCTTAATGATTCCTAATATCTTTGTGGTCTCCTTAAACAAAATGGGTAATGTTTGATTGGATAGGTTCGAGAAACCTTTCCCAGTACAGTTTATGGTATCAAGCTTAATTTAATGAAATGTTAAGCCATAGAACTAATCACATTTATTGGTATAAGGTTTAAGAGCCTGCCTGCTAAAACTATTACACAGACATGTCTTAAGTTCAAGCTACAAGTGCCAGAGTGTCCTGTCCTGCTTGAAGACTCTAATTACTTGTTCCTATGAATTTTGGGGTCTGTTAAATATATTCATTCTGTTAGATTTGAAAGTCTTTTTACATGACTTGATCTAAACCTGCCGAGATTAGTACTAGGAAAGCTATAAAGACTAGGTTTGTGTCATGAGCCAGCACAGCTCCATGACGTTTGGGTAAATATTGAGTCTCCAGGCAATGATGAACTCTCTACCCAAAATTGACTGTCCTTGGAACCAGGCTCTTCCTTATTCTGTACCTCCACTTCTACCTCCTCTTCAACAAAAGACACTAATGAGGTATTTGTTACAGTTTTACAAAATGTAAGTACCATAGAAAACATTATTTCACGAAAATATGCTTACCCTGTAGAAACCCTAAATACTGACTGTAAATTACATCAACATAAGCAAAACCTTATGAATAGGGAACTATTTTTTTAATTATGATTTGATCAGGTTTTCTTTTTGGTTTTCACGTGTAAATATAACTTTGCTTCAAATTTTTAAGAAGAAATGCTATCACCTTGGTTAAAATGTAAGCTGCAATAGGGCGAAACTTTTAGGCTACATGAAATCATGTTAAAGCAATTCTATAAATCCTAACTCTGAAGTGTTGACTGCTTTATCTCTCTGTGGTCAGTAACATGATCAGTATCCCCTCTGTCATTTCTGATTTTTATAGCTTGTATCTTCTGTTTCTGTCCTTTCTTCTTCATAAGTCTAGCTAATTGTCAGCTTTATCAGTCTTTTTAAAATCAACCCTTTATTGATTTTTCCTAATTTTATCCCCTAATTTTCTAATTAATCTTCCCTTGAACTTACTACCTTTTTATGCTTGCTGTGTGTTTCATCTTCCTTTTTTTCTACATTCTTAAACTTATTATTTAGGATCTTCTTTCTCACTGCATGCTCCTGCTGCAGCGTACTTTCTCTGTCTTGCATTGTCTGATTGCATCCTCTAAGCTCTGGTATGTTGTGTTTCCATTGACATTCCTCGCAAATTATTTTCTAATTTCCCTTGTGATTTCTCTGTTGATCCGCTGCTTATTTAGAAGTGAGTGGTTTCATTACTTTATAGTTGTGACGGCTCCAAATTTTCTTCTGTTGCTGATGTTTAATTGCATTCTACTGTGGTCAGGGACACACACTATCTAATTTCAAATTTATTGAGACCTCTCTACTTATTCTATGGCCTTCACTATTATCTGTTCTGGCACATGCTCCACCTGTACCTATACCAAAGAAGACTCATTTTGCTCTTGCTTAATGGAGTGCTCCACAGTGGACTGGCTAATAATATTCAGCTCCTCATTGATTCTGAATTAGTAGTTCTCTTCACTGAAAGTTGAGTATCTGTATATAGCTGTTACTTTTGAGTTGCCTGCTTCTTATAAAACCTTCTCTTAAAGGGCACCTTTACCTATGACAAGTTCAGCAACTAATGATTGCGACACCGTGCCACTTACAAGGCATTTATCCGTGGTTTGTCATTGAAGTTCCTTAGACAGCAAACTTAAATGATGAACGTCCTATATATGGTCAACAATAGTCAAAGAAAATGATATTTAAAGAAATAAAAACAACCTGATTTGAAGGTGGTAAAGTCAGTGATTGAATTCAAGTATGCTGGTTAAAATCCTTTTGTGTTTTCCATGACAGCAGGATGTGTCCCCTGTCCCACTGTATTCCCTAGGTATCAAATTAGAGCTGCTTGTCACCAGCAGAGTTCTGTTCTTCCTCTTTCCCTTTGACCACCAAGCCCTGTTCATTCTCAGCCTACCGATTTTGGCAGAGCATCTGCCTGGCTTCCACCCAACTGTCTATGTCAATAGCTCACCTCCTGGGCTCACATATTCTGGTATTAAATTCTTCCCAGTCTTCAGGACGAGAGCCAGCAGGCTCTGATGATGACAGCGGACTTCCCCACCTGTCTATTCAGACACTGCCAGCTGGGCAGAGTCTCTCTCTGCAGCCGGCCTAAAATCATCTTTCCAAAACGACTGTCCCACCCTCCCTGGCTCCAGCCCTTCTCCTGGCACATATAAGAGAGACATTGCAAGGCAGAATTATAAAACAAGTTATTTTTCAAAATCCTTATAGAGTAAATAATTGATGAAATCTGAGTATACCTACAGGAGAGGAAGCAACTGCATGAAAAGTGAGGAGACAGTGATTTATTTTTGATTTACATTCAGCCAACAAAAGAAAGAAAAGTAATTCAGCTGTGGCTTTGTTTGTTGTGTGAATTGGGAAGATGTGTCTTTCAAACAGGTGTACAGGTACAATGGTTCCATGGATCTGTGTGGCTGATTTAGGAGAGAGAGAGAGAGAGAGAAAAAAAAACAGAGAGAGAGAGAGAGAGAGAGAGAGAGAGAGAGAGAGATTGTGTGTAGATGACGTATAATTACAGTTGTTTTAGGTTAAGTCTGAAGTTTGACTTGGAAATCTTGGGATTGTTGTCTATGGGTGTGGGAAGAGAAGGATATCCTTTAGATGAGGGTATGTAATGGAGCTTTGGAGTACCAAGATAAGTTAAGAGAATACTGAAAATTTTATAAACATTTCACCAGTGCAATACCGTTTACTTGTTATAGAAATCTTCACGAATAACCTGTTTGACAGGTAAATTAGATTTTGGCATTGTATAGTACAATATATATAACTGAATAAAATGAAATATAAACCCAACGCATTGATTAATGAGAAAGAAAATATAGTCATTGTCCTAGACGCAAGCTATGGTTTTGGTAAAGTCACTGTGAAAGACAGATGTATGTGTTGGTGGGTGTTGGTGTCTGTCTCTGTTGGAAAGACATTTTGGAAGAGATTTTTGTAATGCACAAAAGACATTGAGGATACAAATATTTAGTGCTTTGATCTTTTCAGAAATGGCTCATTACTCTTCTAACTTTGCCACTGATACAAGGGAAAAGTGATTATTTCTTATGCTTCTTATTGTTTAGACCATGGCAAGGGGCTTCTAATTGAAAGTATGAGGGAAATACTTTTCTTATTTGTTTCTGGGGAAAAATAAACCCATGTTGCCTTTGGGCTATGGATTTTTATGGTGTCATTTTGGCATCTGGTCTTGGATAATCAAAGAGTCTTTGTCCTTTTACCCAGAAAAGGCAAATGCAAGAAATATTAGTGGTAAACTAATGCAATAGTGATACACTGGAGGCCATTGAAATTATCTTTATCAAGGGAATACATAAAAACAGTAGACACGTATGATGAGATCACAGGTTGCTCAGAGGAATAGGTGGATATAAGGAAGAGAATATGCTAGAGAATGTTATTTTAAAGGGTGTACTTTAGTTTATCTTGCATTTGTTAAGTCTGTGAAGTTGTGTTACTGTGGGGAAGGAATCAGCTCATCACTCTAGGAAGGGAAGAATTAAGTCTCTGTAGGAGCTCTCTCCAGGCAAGAAGTCTGGGACTCTAAACATCTGGGAGAAAGAAGCTGTAGTTGCTGGCTATTGTGCACACTGGTCAATCTTTATGAACACTCATTTTGGAATCAGAAGAAGGTTTTGCCTTTCTGAACCTGAAGGAGAATAGGCCCTGCCAATTTCCCATGGATCTGAGGTCTTGACATGACTGTGCTGTGTCCACAGTACACAGTCACTCAGGACTTGATCTGCTCTTTACAAATTTGCTCAGGACTTCCTCTGCTCCCACAGGAAAGAATGAGTTTTGTGTGCAGGAACTTATATCTCTGTGGGGCAAGGCTTGTCTTTTTTTTTTTTTTTAACAGAGTCTTCTTAATGAAAGTATTTGATTTCGATCGAACATGTCTGATGATCATCAACTCTATGTTTGCAGAACTGGGGACATTTCTTCAACAATGTGTACATATAATGTACATCTTTCACATTAATTCCCGGATGAGGATATACCAAAGTCTATGATGGAATCATAGGGTACCTCCCAAAGGCCCCAGAAGTCCAAGACTAACAGAAGAGACAAATAGTAAAGCAATATCGTTAAAGAATGGGATACATTCTATAATAAGATTTGTATAGGTTTATAGATGTACTTTGTTTTTTGTCAATGACTAAGTGGTAGTAGACTTCACTTTCACCGTGAACAAGTTGAAAATTAAATAGCAGTGTTCACTTGCTCCTTGTACCACTATCAGTAAAGGCCTGTGATTTTTAAAATACTGAAATAGGTGTAGGAGATGGCACAAATAACTGCTTTCTCCAGGGAGTCAACATTTCAGAACGCCATTCTGAGGCAACACAAGCTCAGAATAATGGCCCCACAAAGCTAAAAGGAGAAGATGTATTTTATAGAGTAGAGAGGCTGAGCAGCTGGCATTTGCAGAGACAATTAGAGAGGAGAGAACTTCAGGGCATAAAGAGCCCCAGACTCTATGTTGTGTGCCCCTTGAGCTGTTTGCAACTAAGAAGCTATACACACTTAGGATTTCAGGTGAAACTCAAGGAGGCCAAGTGAGCTCCAAACTTCCCAGAGTAATTCCCAGGTGTCAGAGGCATTTATAACTCAATGAGACTGGACAGGGACTTGGTCACCACACTTGCCACACAGCAAAAGAAGAGGACCCATTAAGGCTAATTGAACCCTAGTAAAAGTATATCTGAAACTTTGAGAAACAAAGAAATACCGCACCTGCAACAAAAAAGGGAAGGCTGTGTGGTAAGTTAAAGACTGTAAAATCAGGGAGATGAAACAGTGGACTTTCAAAGAAGCTGGAATAAAGCAAAGTACAATATTAGTGCATCAAAACTCTAAGATCCTAGAAAAGGAACAAAAAAGTATAGTAAACCAAAGGAAAGGGATAATAAAAGGCAAAAATCAGTGAACAGAAAATAGAAATACAGGAAATCAATGAAATTAAAGGTTAGGCTTTCCTTTTGAGGGCAGGGGTTGGACAGGGTTTCTCTATAGCTTTGGAGCCTGTCTTGGAACTAGTTCTTGTAGACCAGGCTGCCCTCGAACTCATAGAGATCTGCCTGCCTCTGCCTCCTGAGTGCTGGGATTAAAGATTTACACTACCACCGCCTAGTTAAGGATAGTTTTTTTTTTGGTAAAGATTAATGAAATCAATAATCTGAAAATGATTTCAGTTTAAGTCTATAAGAGAAAGAACACACATTGTGATGTTGGGTTAACAGAGGGGGCAGTGCTCTGCCTCCCATAACACTGCGGCTGATAGAAAGGCAGGGGAAGCAATGGGGATGTGAGATAGAAAGTAGCCCTAATCCTGGTGTCTGGTGTAAAATTCTCACCATCTAAGCAACAGAGGCCAACAAGACAACCAACACAGAATGTTGCCAACACAGAAATAGTATTCCTTTCATACACAGTTATTTTATGGTCAAATAATAATGATGATCCCAGGTTTAAGTCCTTAGTGTGTATGACATAAAAAAGGAATAGTCTTTTCTACAAACGTTTTTTTATTCCAGGGAATCTCAAACAACACCTTGAACGCTCTTTAAAGAAAAGACACCTCACATTCCTTCATCTCTGGGAACCATAACTTTACTGTATTAACTCTAATTCAGGCAGGTATCCCTCTAGAATTACTCTGTGATCTCATATACGTTCCTCAGCTGTAGTTTAAATCTGTTAGCTTCACTTCTTCTCTGCTGTCTAGTTTTCATAGTGCTGGAAAATGCTGTGCAGCTTTAGGAGAAAGATCGTGAACAGCCTTACCTAGATGTGATCGCTGTGAGCTATAATAATGCCCAGCATGGTAGGACAGACTCACTGATGAAATCATAGCACCAATGTTATGGAGGTAAATAGCCCATTCTAGAGGAGAAAACTTGCCTAGTACTGTAAATTTGTTCAAGAGCCCATGGCTGCATTGGGGGAGCTGTCTCAGGCTCCAGTGGTTAATCTACTATAATTATTTTACTAAACGGACACGATATCAAACCCTCCTTTAAATTTGTATCTCTGTGCTCACAAATGAGTGCAGTTTTCAGATCTCATCTGGGAATTTCTTTGTGCAGTGGACAAGAATTAACACAGAAACTCACAATTGGTAAAATTCACTGAGACTAATTTTTTGTGCAGTGCTCAGCCATAAATGGGACATCTACATCAAACACACACACCCTAAAACTCAGGGACCAGTGTGAAAGAGGGGACAAGAAAGATTATTTGAGCCAGAGGTTGCAGAGGACCACAGAAGACTACAGCAAAGCAGTAGACTATTTCCAGTGGAAAGCCAAACCCTGTGAGTAGGAGGGCAGCATGCATTGGATTTGGTAGATTATAAAAAGGGAATAGACTTGAAGTTGGGAATGGGTAGGAATTACGTGGGAGAAGGTGGATCTTTGGGAATTTAGGGAAAGGGCTGGGGAGTGAATGTGATCAAAATACATTGCATATATGTATAGATTCTCAAAGAGTTAATTACAGTGCTATATTTAATTAAAAATTGCAAATAATTGTTTTAAACCTACCCAAATCCTATATAATGTGTCTATATATACGTGTCAAGAAACAGTGAATTACAGCTTCTCTTTCAGAAGGCATACCCATGCTCTGAGGTGTTTCTTTCTTTCTAAAAACCTTTCTGTCTTTTAATCCGTGTCCTTAAGCCTATATTAAAGCACTCGTATTAAACCTCAAGTCGGTTTCATGCTGGCTAGCCCTGACATTTGCTTCTGCATCATCTGTGGTTTGCCCAAGGTGAGGGCACTGAAACATTAAGGGGGCTTTGAGGCTTCTAGGATGACAGCGATGGAACTGTGCCTCTGCCCTCTTCTTGCTGACAACACGATAGGAACAAAAAGAGAACATTATGAGCAACTTAATGCTATGTGTGTGTTGCAGAATATTAGTAAAATTACAAATTCCTTAAAATATGTAATTTACAGAGCATAGATGGAAAAATCTACCTTATCTATTAGGGATGTTAAATTCATAAGTAAAATTACTGCACATTAAACTATCAAATTCAAATACATGAAATTATATTTTCATATGCTAACAGCAAATCATCAGGACATATATATTTAATTAGCACCAAAAATTAGATATTTATCAAATATGGACAAATTCTTTGTACTGAAAGTTTTAAAATATGGCTATGATAAATTAAAGAAGGACCAGATGATTTGAGAGGGATACAATATTCATGATTTTGAAATTCAATACTAAGTAGTCATTTCTAGCTGGGCATGTTGGCACACACCTTCAATTCTAGAACTCAGGATGCAGAAGCAGGTGAATATCTGTAAGTTTGAGGCTGACCTTGTCTATCCAGAAAGTTCCTGATCAGTCAAGGCTGCATAGTGAGACTCTGTCTCAGGAAACATCATTTATTTCCAAATTGGAATTGAACAAATGTCTAAATTCAAAAAGGATTTTTTTGTGTGTGGAATAAATGAGGTGATTCTAAAGAATCAAAAAGATTTTGAAAGTGAAGATGCAGATTAAACAATGTCTATTATCTGCCTTCAGAGCTGACTATAAAGCTGTAGTAATCTATCAACCAGGTGTGTGAATAATATAGATATTTTACAGGTGTGTGCACGTACCTGGCCAATTGATTTTCAACAAATGTGGTCAGGAATTTCAACATACAAAAATATAGTTTTCCTAACAAATAGTTGTTACCAGTTACAGAAAGAAGCCCTGAGTATTATATTAATCAAATAGAAAAAATTCTAAATAACCTAATTTTAAAACTAGACAAGATATTTGACAGATACTCCATGAAATGATATACATGGGAGGCTAAAAAGTGCTTGAGAATATATATGATTGACAGTGTTGAACATGGTCCCTAGAAAAGCAAGTCTCCCAGAGTCAAATCTTTGAAACTCCCCTGAAGGTTGTTTTGGCTTTAGCTAAGTCAAAGAAGCAATAGAAGCTGGCCAGAGAGAGGCCAGAGGGTTCAGATACAATGGGGTCTGAGAAGCTAGCTCTGCATTATCTACTGAGGGAACCTGCTTACTTCATGGGAGCTCTCAGGAGCTTTGAGTCATAGCAGGACAGAGGTAGCTAGCCAATGGCACCAACGCTTATCACAAGCCATCCACAGAATATCTTCCTGTGCATCCAGCATTGCAGTTGAGGATTCCTGTGAGAAGACAAGCGACCTCGGGCTATTCACTCCGGTGCAACGCCAGGGAGAGCACACAAGTCTCTGCCTCTATACCGCACATGTCTCTGCTACTGCACCAGATGGGTTGGTTTCCTGTTTACTAATCCACCTGGAACTTTCTCAGGGCAGTAGAGAAGACCTACGGTTTTCTGACTTGCGGATGAGAAGCTCTGTGCTAGGTAGGGAACAACTAATCCAGCTATATATCCCAAACCTTTGGTCTCCCAGACAGTAGTGGCTGGCTCTTGTGGGACTCCCTCTGTCAGTAGCTAATCAATCCTGCTAACATTCTTTATGATAGTCAATTTCAATAATCTTTGTAGATCTCTGCCAGGTTCTGTTTTCTTCTCTTAGTGCAACTAGGCTGGGATGTTATCATTAATCATTAGTGAACACAAATTCAAACCAGATTGGGGGTTGTCTGTGTACCCAATAGACCTGCAAAACAACAGCAACACCAAGGGCTGTCGAGGATGACGAGCGTGAGAGTTGATATATGGTTCCTGGGGATGCTGAGTTGTACAGCCAGCTTGAAAGGCTGTTTTACAGAGTCTTAATAATATAAATCAAGTTATGATAAGATTTAGCAATTCCATTCATACACATATTTACCCAAAACAAATTGAGACTTATTTTTACACCAATATTTAGACATGATGTTCAAAGCTGCTCAATTTCTTACCAAAACTGAAAACTCATGTTCATCAAGGGAATAGCAAACACATTTTTATATATTTGGTCAGTGAAATACAGTCAGCAATAAAAGGAAGAAGGTATTGATCAGCTGCACAGATGGAGCACGAAGCGTACTGTGTCAAAGAAGGAAAATAAAATGCACTTGCTATATGATTTTGCTTGCATTAAATTTATCAAAGATGATATACTGTCACAAAAAAGAAATAACAGCACTGGACTCCAATGGTGCAGGACTCCTTAGAAAGTCCATTTTGGAGACAATGGGAACTGGTTTATACACTGCCTAAGATACTAGTTCCAGTAAAACAAAACCCATTAATCTGTAACCTAAAAAGAATATATATTGTTTGTTGAGACAGGGTTTCTCTGTGAAAGAGTCCTCCTGTCTGTTCTGGAACTCATTTTGTAGACCAGGCTTTAACTCACAAATTGCTCCAGCCTGTGCCTCCTGTGTGGTAGGATTAATGACATGTACCACCACTACCAAGCAAAGGAAAATAGTTTTAAGATGTAAATTACACTTCATATTTCTAATTAATAGAAGTAAAGCCAAAATTTGTATCCATAATTAGAAAATGTAAAATTAATTGCTTAAACTTAATTAAGTAATGTTGAAACGGGTCATAGACAAGCATTAACACTTTGAAGGTTTCCCAAAGAAAACAGAAATACACATTTCTAATGTTGAATAAGCAGAGTTTTCTTTTTCACCTACAGGGATAAAAATACATTCAATAAACATGTTGGGGGCAAATAACAAGGTGCCCACTATGTTTGAAAATTAGGGAAGGATTTTTGGAAAATAGGCCTTTGACAGAATTGCATATTTTCAGATGCAACATTTTATGTGTTCACTGTGGGGAACTATCAGTATCAGGGCAAGCATTCAAAGACAAAAGAATAAGGAAGGATGTCTGTAGGTGTCTACAGAGCATCCTAACAAGTTTCACGACTTCCAGTGCCTGTAGTAGCCAGGGAGAAGATGTTTAAGGTGTGGAGTAGCTTAGGTGACAGAGGAAAAGAAAATCTGGCAAGCAGCTGATCTCTGCCTTATCTCTAGGGGGTGCCTATACTCATTTCAACCCAATGTATAGGCTTATGGGTGTGTAATGTCATTATAGTCAAATTAGATTTTTAAGGAAAACCCGAACCCCAAAGTTTTATGCAGTGTCTCCTGAATTTTAAACCTTGTAATGGTGTGTGGGCTAACCCTGTGAGGTCAAAGCAAAAATCCCACATACACACATCTCTGGACAGGCTGCATGCCCTTCAGTTTACAGTTTACATGGTGGATGTCAGTCCGGGCTTTAGTATCTTTGAGGGGGGATGATGACTGACGATTCAGAGTTTTCTGACTCGGACAATTGATTCCAGTGACTAGATTCAGAAATCAAACGCTAAGAGCATGTGCAGGGGCATGTGTTTATTTGGCTTGGGATTTACAAGGAGGTATTGGACTTCTTCAAACTATCATTAAGGGACAGGATGAAAGCTGGAAAATTGGATGTTATAACTGATTTGGGGACTTTGGTTAGTACCGTCTCTTGAACAAACTGTCCAACTCAGTTTCCCGATGCTACTATTTAAGTTGGCTATCTCAACAGCCACTCAGTAGTTTACTTAAGGTAAGATCCTTGGCTTGCTATTCTCTTCATAACCTACTTCGTATTTCTTTTGTGTAAAGCTATTTATTTTTTCTTATATATGACAATCCCAAAGTGACAAAGGCATTGATTATGTCCTAAGGTCTTATTGACAAACTCCTGAAAACATCAATATGTCCATGGCAAGAATGAATACTTTAAAGCACTCCTCCTTCCGAGGTCCAGGCTTCAGCCAATGGAATAAGAAACCATGGAACCAATAATGAAACTCAACAATTTTATACTTCTCAGCTGATAAAAGGAAGTTGTTGGCATTTGGAGCTGGAGAGATTGGGTATGTGTTTAGAAGAGATAAATTTGGTAAGAATTTTTAAAACTAACTAGAAAATGAAAGCCGGACTGTCATGAATTCTATTTTGACACTTGCACTATATCCAAGGTGAGAGGAAATATGCAGGTTTGTAGCTGTTAATTGTTCGTTGTAATGGTGATAGCAAAAAAAAAAAAAGTAGTGAAAATTCACCATGAGACTCACTGATTTTTCAGAATCAGTCTTTGAGTTTGCTTCCCTTTGCCTGTGAGTATGCTTTTGTTGGCCATGAATATTTCTTACAAACTGCATTTGATTTGAAATCAATTTAAAAGCATTCGTTAACTCTCCTGTGCAGTGCTGCCTTGTGTCTGTCCAGATAAGAAATAATCCAGCTCAACGGGCCCTGCTCACAAAGAGGTGAAAACTAAATCCCCGAGGTACAGAGGAAAGATACAAGAGGGATCTCGAAGCTCCTTGCTCATTTCTGGTTCCGGCAAGGTGCGAGGATGACAGGTGGTCTGGAAGCCCGGGAAGGAAGGCAGCCAGCCTGCTGCCATTGTCACCTAGAAATCGCCCGTTTGCAGTGCTCTTAGAAGATTAATGAGATAGAGGTGCATAGAACATCTCTAAGTGACTATATTTTTACATTTGGAAACTGCTGGCGACACCAGCCCACACCATCTGTTGGCTTGGCAGCTGTGACAACTGACAGCATCGCTCAATGGAGGAGGCAGCATTCACTCTTGGGAGGATAAGCGCATGAGTAAGTGTGGCCGGGAGAGTTGGCGGACAGTAGTTTCTGTGACTTTGTTGCTCTTCAGGCTGTGCAAAGTTCAGAACTTTGAAAGTTCTCTCTCAGCACAATCATCTCAGTGCCTCAGTTGTCATAGAACTTAAGAGATGCATTCCTCTTAGAAAGGAGTGTTGCTTTGTGGGTTTTTTGTTTGTTTGTTTCATTTTTTTTAATAGCTGTTGTTGTTTTGAAATCCTGGCTGCTGGGATTACCTCAAGGAAACCCACGCATGAAAGAGCCCACTCACAATCAACTATGGGAAGGGGACGGTCACCAGGTTGATGCAGCCTTTTCTTCACTGCCACAAAGATATATAAAGGATCAGCAATCATCTGGGGAGGGAATTCTTCAACACTGTAGAGGCCTGTACCCATGCCCCTGTAGGTAGCCAGCTTAAACATGCTGGTTCACCAGCCTGGCTGCAGTAGTAATTCTTTGGTCCGTCTTGGTAAGCAGACATCTGTTTGTGTCTTCCCTGGAAAATTTACACAAACAACTCTGAATGATCCCTGTCTTGGTACTCATTTCTTCCTCAAGACCTAAAGCTTTTCTTGTTTGCTGGGTTCTCACACTTGCTCGTTAGGTCCTTTTAGTCTTTTGCATAGGGCATTTGGCAACCACCAATTCTGGCTAAATTCTACCCTCCACGTTTTTGAAACATTCAGGTACGTTGGTTGCAAGATTTATTTCTGTGAAGGTGATGAGTTGATCCATTCTGACTTTCAACCTTTAACCAAGATTATCTATCTGAATTCCTCTTCTGCAAATCTGATACTAAAATCTCTTCTGGAACATTCCTTTCTTTATAATGTACTTACTAGCAAAATCTAGTGTGGATTTTAACCTGAATTGACCTCAGACTATTTATTACTTAATTATTCTTGTTAGGAGGACTATTACAATTTCACTAAACAAGTATAGAATTGACCATTTGAGAAATTATATGTCTATATCAATATATATGACATTAGTTTTACATTATTCTACCACTAGAATAAAAATATGAATTCCGAAGCATGCTTAAACCCAGTTGCTTGGAATAGTATTTTTGTGAAACTAACAAGCTTGTGCAGTGGTTTTTATTTTTATTAATTAATTTTTTTTTTTTTGCAGTAGTCTTGGCATGTGACAGGCACACTGTTGCCTTCATTTTCAGATGACAAGAGGGAGAGCTGAGGTCTGAAGCTAGATGTTCTTCCGAACTCCTCTGGTGCTTCTGCACATGTCTTTCTTTAGCAGCTATTGTTCATTTTATTATTAAACCAAAGGTTTTAGTAACAAAGTGGAACTTGGAGAACTAGAATCAGTGAATGAAAGGCTCTCAGCCTGCAGACGTCTTTGTTATGAACGCCCGCATGGCTTTTGTTCTGTGCAGTCATTACAGATCTCAGACAAAATAGACATGACCCATATGTGCTGTTTTGCATAATGCTTTCCGTCATTTAAGTTTCTTTATACGCTACTCTATTGTGCTAACTTATCTTCCGCATTATGATTTCGCTATTTTTAAAGCTTCTGGTACAGGGGACTCAGGGTGTATTCTCAGAAACAGTTTGGACCTTGCTTATTCATGATTTCCTTTCTACCCCTCCCCACCACCCTTAATAGACACCCACCTTAGAAAGTTCTTATATACAACTCTGGAAAGATGAATATATTACGAAATGAATGTTATAAAGTAAGGGAATATATATTTTCTAAGAAAATTTTATTATAATATGCTAAGAATCACTCTTGCTTTACTGTTTTTATACTTGTTTTCTTTTGAAGATCGAACCACATAGCTATCATTGTTTATCAATCTAAGTATCTATCACCTATTTATTTATAGTCTATCATATATCTACCTACCCATCATCTATGTCTATCAACTATTCATGATCTACCCATCACTTATTTATTTAACCTACATATTTATCCATCTATAATTTGTCTTTCTTCTATCAATCCTTCCACAAACTATTTGTCTATTACATATAATATAACTCATATGTAATATAATTTTTAAAAGTCATCTATATATGCTGTTTCTACATATCTACCATCTTATTTATTCTAACTATTTTTAACTGCTTAGTGGTGTCCATGAAGGTGAGCCATTTAAGGTTGGTGGACACTGCATAGTACTGGCTGGACATGCAGTACAGACAGTATTGTGTGGAGCAGCGCTAAGTATGCTCTTCATGGATCTGAGTAAGAATTTCTAGAGTACCATGGCTCATTCATAAGAAATATGAAAGTCAAATTTCTATAAATAATGTTAGATTGTTGTGGTGGTTTGATTAAGCAGGGCCTCATAAACTCAAAGATTTGAATGCTTGGTCAACAGGGTGTGGCACATTAGTAGGCGTGAACTTTCTGTAGGAAGTGTGTCATTGGGAATGGACTCTTGGGTTGCAGAACCTCAAACTAGTCCCAGTGTCTCTTTTTACCTGCTGCCTACAGAACCAGATGTGGAGCTTTTAGCTACCTCTCCAGTACCATGTCTGCCTGCTGTTTTCCAGTAAAATAACTATGGACTAAACTTCTGAACTGTATGCTAGACCCAATTAAATGTTTTCCTTTATAAGAGCGTGATCATGGTGTCTGTTCACAACAACAGAAACCCAAACTAAAACAACTGGTTTTGAATACCTTTGATAGTTAAATCATTAATAATCCATGTGTGTTTTCATTTCCCACCTGCACTAAATCTAGGTTTGCATCAAGTGTAAAATTTTGCAATCTGATGGTTGTGACATGAGGATGTGACATATGCTTTTCAATGCTTGTGTAACTGAGAACAATCTTTATGCTTTGGTTGTTCATTAATGGTTTTCTAACTATGAATTCTTTTGTCCTGGTGCATTTACCCTTGGATTTTTGTCTTTATTTTCTATTCAATAGCTCTTAATGGAAAAATGTTCCATTTTATGAAAATGTTAAAATTTCTTTCAGTTTTGACTTTGTTATTATATTTGAAATTAAAATATAGTTGCAACAGATTCATCTTTTCTTTTCCTTCCTTAACCATTCTAATTTGCCTACCCCCCTTGCTCGCTCTCAAATCATAGCTCCTGGTCTCTTTATATTTAATTTGGAAATATGTAAGTATATATTACATATAAGTCTATAGGGAAATATATATATTCCTAAATATGCAAATATAAACTTCCCTGAGAAAGGCTATTTTCTCCCATTCTCATCATTCTTTAGTAGCCTGTAGTTCTTGCTGTTGGATTTTTTACTAGATCTATTTGTTCATATTTACATAATTATACAACAATTATTCTAATATATTTGTATTTGCTTCCTAGTGGATGGTCTCACATCCATCCATATGTATGCAAAACTAATTGGAATTTAGTTATGAAAATAAATGATTACATAAATAAAAATCAGACCTGAAATTAGGAGAGACATTTTAGGGGAAGATATAGAAAGAACTGGAGAAGGAAGGGGGGGGTGTATATGATCAAACTTGGGTATATACATATACCAAATTCTAAAGACTATATAAAATTATGAAATTACTATAAATGTAAATAAAATTTTATAAGAAATGAGAAAACTAAAAGAAATTATTCAGAAGTTTTTCTTAGTTTCCTATGTTCCGGAAAACTTTAGTTAATGTTACAGTGATTTTCTTCAAGATACATAATAGAACTTCTGAAACCATGGGCCTGGTGCTGATCCCCTCCCTTCCTCCATTCACTTTTGCTCCGCTGTTTCTCCCTTCATTCATTCCTTCTTTCCATACATCCCTACTACTTTCTTATCACTCCTTCACACACCCCATATGCAATGTAATTTAGAAGAAGAGTGGTTTCTCTCATCCATGACTCCCATTTGATTCTTGCTGGCTCCTGTGGTCCTGCATGCACCATAACTTCGGAGTGTTTGTGGGTCCTTGCCCTTCATAACACACTTAAGAAGCATATGATCTAGGACACATGTGTGTAGTAATAAGGGTGGCGGCGCTGCGTTCCCAGCACCACGGCCGCCTGCTCGGCTAGCTTATGCCCCAAAATAATTACACAGACACTGTATTCTTTTAAGCACTGCTTGGCCCTTTAGCTCTAGCACTTACAGGCTAATTCTCACATCCTGATCAACCCGTCTCTAATAATCTGTGAGAACCAGTCTTACCGGGAAGATTCTAGCCTAGTCCATCCTGGGTCGGAGCTTCATGCTGGGAGCGGGGCATGGCATCTCTCTCAGGCGTCTGCTGCTGAGAGGAGAGCTTTCGAGTCTCTACTCACTTCCTCTTCCTCCCAGCATTTTGTTCTGTATACTCCACCCACAGGGCCAAGCAGTTTCTTTATTGGACAATGACCTTCCTCCATCATTTCCCCTTTTTCGGTTTAAACAAAAAAAAGGCTTTAACTTTAACATAGCAAAATTACATATAACAAAACAGTTATCAAGTAAAAGTTACAATAATCTTTATCATAACTAAGGAAAACTATAACTAACTATTCTTAACTCCATCAAAGACTCCAGAAAGATACAATACTACCTAAGCAAACAAGAAAAAAGCAACTTTTAAAACTCTAGAAATGACAGAGACATCTCGCTGCCTGGACAGTCACCCAAAGTTCCTCTGTACCGTTGGGGCATCCATCTTCAGCCTTCAGGCCCATGGTATCCAGCAGACATTTTCATAAAGCAGGAAAATTCAAAGTCAGTTCAGTCACTATCTGTTGTGTCCTGCAGAATGTCTCGCAGACTCTTTCATGAATCAGGAACCCCGAAAGATCATCTCACCTTAGGCAAGTTCAATAGTCCTCTCTCTGCGGGTTCTCTGTGTCCAGTTTATGCAATAGTCCAGGCAAGAGCAGTTTCTTGCCCAAATGGCTATCAAACTCCATAACGAGCCTCTTCAATGCCCATCTTCCTCTTGAAGTAGATTGGTGCTGCCGGGAGCAGAGTGTCTCATTGTCATGAAAAGTCCTCAGTTATTAAAACATTAAATGTCCTATTCTGTAATCTTTGAAAGACATGAAGAATGTCTATCTAAAATATATCTCTATATATCTAGAAAATCTAACTAACATGACTACAAGCTTTACTATTATCGATGATTAACATTTAACAAAATTGACCTTAAATGTCTATCAATGAAGCAAAATCTATACTAATGCAAATTATTCATATCTATATCATATCCCCCTTTAAATGTAAAAGAACATTTATAAACATATTTTGGGAATATGGGCGCAGTTATTTCTCTCCAAACTGCTTCGTGCTGAATGGGGGCGTCGTTAATTAGGTCTTTCATGGTATAACCTGTGTGTTAGCTTCATCTCAGTTGGCAGTTGAGCGAAGCAATTTTTTGAAGGCGTTCACACCAACCCTTCAGGAGGGCGTGGTCCATCATACCAAATCGGAATAGAAGAAATGAACAGCGTCTCATCCTCTGTGAAAACAAAATAAGAAACTCCTTTCCAAAGCATCATGTCCTTAGGTCCAAATTTCAAATTCAAGGCATCAAAATATCTATGTTGGATTAGCTCAGCAGCATTTATAAATAAATATCTTTTAGTAGCTTTTGCTCTTTCCTCAGCATTCAAACAATTCAAAGAGAGCATAATAGCATACAGTATCAAAATTCTCTGTGTATTTTCCATCTTTGTGCAGCTTTGTTTTAACCTCTATTTAGTTTATTTTTACTTTTAACTTTTTGCTTTTTGAGATAGGTTCTCTGTATCTTTGACCTGAAGTAACTCTGTAGACCAGGCTGTCTTTGAACTCTCAGAGATCCACCTGTCTCTGCCTCCCAGGCATTCGGGATTAAAGGTGTATGCTACTACACCTTGAACTCACAGAGATCTGTTTGCCTCTGCCTTCTAGGCACTGGGATTAAAGGTGTGTGCTACCACACACAACAACTCTCTTCCTTTTTTTTGTTACTTTTAAGAACTTTAAATTTTAGTCTGCATATATTTTTAACACACTTTAAACCATTCAGAAATTTTCTCTGTCTTTGAATCTCTCTTTACTGTATATCTCTCTTTTTCTGACCTCACGAGCCTTTAAATTACTGAGCAATATGGGTAAGATTAAAGGCGTGGCTTTGCCAGCTAGATCCAGTCCATTCCTTAGCTTTCCAGCCTCATGGCTGAGGTACTGGCTGTAGCCATGTTTACTGCAACAACTGTATGGCATTTCAAGGTCCCTGCCAGCAAGTGAGCTTCAGCAGCCTATGCTTGCAAACCGCACGAACCGCCTGCGTAAAAGAGTCAGAGTTTGTCCTGGCAGGACAGCCCAGAAAGCCGGCATTTTTTAAACGGCGCAGCTTTTTTCCTGCTATGGCTGAAAACCGAAAAGCATGTGTTCAGCTTTTCGTCAACACCGTTTAAGTGTTTCGTGGCAGGACCTCTTAATGAGCTGCAGGCTTTGCAGCTAAAGCTGAGTCAGGAAGCCTCTCTTAGATGAGGTGCTTGCTTGCCTCTAGCAAGCAGAGTAGAACTGAGAAATTGCTGCTACCAAGAAACCAGGCACAATGCTTTCATTTTGTTCTAGAATTACTTCCCAAGCTGTCTCAGGCTTTATGTGGAAGCAGTTGTCCACGTGGGTGCCATATGTAGTAATAAGGGTGGCGGCGCTGCGTTCCCAACACCCCGGCCACCTGCTCGTCTAGCTTATGCCCCAAAATAATTACACAGACACTGTATTCTTTTAAGCACTGCTTGGCCCTTTAGCTCTAGCACTTACAGGCTAATTCTCACATCCCGATCAATCCATCTCTAATAATCTGTGAGAACCGGTCTTACCGGGAAGATTCTAGCCTAGTCCATCCTGGGTCGGAGCTTCATGCTGGGAGCGGGGCATCTCTCTCAGGCATCTGCTGCTGAGAGGAGAGCTTTCGAGTCTCTCCTCACTTCCTCTTCCTCCCAGCATTTTGTTCTGTTTACTCCACCCACAGGGCCAAGCAGTTTCTTTATTGGCCAAGGACCTTCCTCCATCACATGTGTCCTCTTTGAGAGCTGCTGTGAATGGCTTCTGCTCCATCGACCATGCTATTAATCAGCATTGCTTAGATTCTAAATGAACTTCTATGCCTGAGGGAAGGGTGATGTTTCTCTTTTGTGGTTTGTGTTTTTATGTGATCAAACCGGACTCTCTGATTGTGGCTGACAGTGGGGGCTGACTGAGAAGCCATTGATAAAGGCTCTAAGACTTGTTTCTATAGCATGTTCTGGCTTTTCGGGACCCTAGTCTATATGGATGCACAGCTTCCTAGGCCTAGATGTACTGGGGAGGGCCTTGGACTTCCCACAGGGCAGGGTTCCCTGCCCTCTCTCAAATTGGGAGGGGGAGGGAGAAGGGGGAGTGGGAGGGGATTGGGAGGAGGGGAGGAAGAGTACATTTTTGAATGGAAAAATAAACATACAAATAAAAAAGATGTGAGGACAAATATAAGTTATCTCTCTCATGCTGCCTTTCATAACTTTAATCTATTAATGTAACTCTGGCAGAGTACTACTCTAAAGATACTTTTCATTGTGCAAAAACATCTGTCACAGTCTTTTTGACATAAATATGCTGCTATTTTTACAATATATATGTCGAAAACTTACATTTTGCAAGTCAAAAAAATTCTTCTGATTTCCAGGGAGCCAAATTGAAGGATTCACGTTAAACAGGTCAGATATACCCCCTCTCAATTCCTGGTCCTGAAAATTTTTTTTCCCTAAACTTAACTTTGTCCCCTGATCTACCAACACCTTGCCAGGTCCAAGAGACACTGGACAGTTCCACACCACAAATCCTGGACAGAAGTAAAGTGACCTTCAGGCTGTGACCAGCACTCAGCTTTCTCAGGCTCCCTAAGAAAGGCTTTACCACCTACTTAAAGGCAGGAATCAGTGTTGAGAATACGCTATCCCAATTCTCTCAACCTGCTATGCCTATCTCCCTGCCTTATTATTACAAGAAAAAGATGGGAATGTTGTAATCTGCTGGCCTGGTCTGTCACCTGGGTATCCTGTTCCTTTAAGAAACAAGCTTCAGGCTGGGCGGTGGTGGTGTGGGCCTTTAATCCCAGCATTTAGGAGGTAGAAGCAGAAGCAGGTGGATCTTTGTAAATTCAAGGCCGCCAGCCTGGTCTACAGGAGCTAGTTCCAGGGCAGCAGGACAGGCTCAAAAGATACAGAGAAACCCTGTCTTAAAAAACAAAAAAAAAAAGAAAGAAAGACAGAAAGAAAGAAGAAAGAAAGAAAGAAAGAAAGAGCAAGCTCCAACTGAGGCAAGGGGATTTAAGGCAAGGGATCTCCTGCATCTCTCCAGCACATTCTCTTTGTCTAGCCTTCTGGAGAGCTTCTGCCTCTCTCTCTCTCTCTCTCTCTCTCTCTCTCTCTCTCTCTCATCTCTCTCTCTATCTTCTCCCACCTTTTCTGCTTCCACCTTCCTTTCCTTTTCCCCTCCATGACCCACTAAATAAACTCCTGACCCCAGCTCTCTCTGCATGGCATATCTGTCTTTCACCTGCTGTGGTCCTCCACCTGCAAGGGGATTTACCCGGAACCCGGGTGGCCCGCTGCTGCCTCTCCTGGAACAGAGGAACGACCGCCCCTTATGGAACCAGCCTCGGGTCTCACTGTCTTTATAAATGATAACACTGTGGTTTGCTTTAAATTTTATGTCTTTCATGTACAGGCATAACATATAAAATAGTTGGGGCTTCCGAAGAAACTGCCTGATTTCTGAACTTGAAGTTTGTTCATCTGAGTTTTTATGTATATTCTGTTTCCTTTTCTGCATAGATCAGAGCTGCTTCAGGGGACACCTGATGCCAGCACACAGATTCTTTGGATTAACATTGGTTAATAATTTGGGTTTTGAAGGAACATGGCCATCTCTTACCTTGGAGACTCATACTTCAGATGACTGGGATCAGAGAGCACTTTCATGGCTCCTGACTTACTGCATGGATTTGTCCATCCCCTCACAGGTCTGAAGACTTGTGAGCTACAGCGTACTCTCTATTTAGACAAAAATGGAATGTGGTTTCCTTCGTTGCTGTTGCTTTTAGATGATTTCTTTGAAATGTTCACCTAATGACTTCATTTTCAAATGGAACGCTGATTAAGAAGTATAATCTATTTTTTATTCCATGATTAAAATTTCAATTTGCTAAATACGACTTGTACATTTTTCATTTTCTGGAACTCAGTGTTTTATGAAGAGTACATATTAAAAAGTATTAATATTATTCAGAATATACTAGGATGATCACAGTTTTTCAGAATCCTTTTGATCCATTGATGCAATAAAATGTGTTAGTATACACTTAAGATAAATCTTCCTTGCAGTTTTGAAATAAACTGTTTTGAGAGGCTCATAATAAAATTAAAAAAGTTACATTTATTGAGTGTTTAATACTCAATTTTATTGTTATATATTGAATGAATATTACTAGATACTTAATGCATGCAATCTTTTGAAATTTTTGCTACAATTTCACAGGTCTGAAGTGTATGAGATGAAGACACACGACACATAGTGTGGAGGCCCAAAGATGTGAGCCTATTCCGCCTTGTCTGGAGGTCATGGAGTTTTAGGTTATTCAAAGTTGTTGACAACAACTGTGGCTAAACACTCTGACCTATGGTGTGGTTACTTGGTGTTTTGAACGTTAAGATAGCCCATGGAGGTCTATTCTCTCCACCCTGAAAAAAGGTAAGAAAATTCAAGCATACTTCCATTCTTTCTTTGGAATTAGGAGGTCTAAACTTGGGGGTGGCTACCTTCAGGATACTTGGTCTAGGGTGGGTTCACTGTCTCAACAACAGAATGCTAATGACTTGATGTCTCAAAGTCTTGATGCAAGTAACTATTCTGGTTGTTCTTTTTATCATGTTAAAGCAGCCTTTTGCCTTCTCCCACCCCTTCTCCTGTTGTCTCAGGGTCTAAAAGTGTATAAGAAATTAAACACGGGTGACTTCAGTTTTCACTGGAACTCCTCCCAGTATGATCCCTTGTCTCTGTGATTCTTTCTTATCTCTATTTCTCCTTCCTGTCCTAACTTTTCTAATCCTGTGCCCCTACCCTGGTAAGTGTTATACTTGCCAAAGCTGGTATTCAACACATTCCACCCATTCACAAACTTCACAAAGCATTGGATATGGGAACTGAAATGTCAACCAGACTAATTGTCCTTTAACTCGCCTTTTGCTATTTGAATGTACTAGTATATTTAAAACTGTATTTAATTTTAGTAGTCTTCAGCATTCCCCATGTTACTGCAATGTTGTCATTGATTTGAATTTGGTTTTCTCTTCTTCAGTTGGCACTTATTAATTATATTTTTCTAGAAGTTGTCCCCTTTCATTTAAACATATTGTGTTTTATAGTATTTTCTTTGTATGTTACACAGCTGCCTTCATTTCAATCCAATAACAAGATAGTGATGCTAACTCCAAATACCAAATATGCACTGAAATATTCACCTGAATCCTTCTTATGACCTTTTGATTTTATCAGGTCAGAGTCCACTGTGCCTCTGAAAAAATAGATTCAAATATTAATGTTTTGTTTTTGTTCAAATATATTTTTCATTTTAGAACTCTTCAAATATATTATAATGTGCTTTTGTTATCTAGAGGTTAAAAGCCTAATGTATTTCAACTTTTGTTTCTTTTCAAATATTTCTTTAATTCAAAGGTGTATTTATTTCTTTTGGCCTTAGCAGTTTTCTATACTATAGTAATTTCAATGCCATTATTTTCTAAATAGCGTGTAACTACACTTTTGATTTTTCTTTTAAAAAATTTTCTTGTGGCAGTTCTTGAAATATACTTTTATTGTTTAATGCTGGCTTTATTGGATTGTTATCAAAGGAAATGGAATGTAATTTCTACCTTGGAGAACTAACACGGGTTTTATAGTCATAGAATATAACCAATTTAGGTAAATGTTCCGTAATCTTTAAAAATGAGACAGATTTTTAATATGCGAAAATCCGTTCTATGCATAATTGTGCATTGTGTGTGATTCCTCTATGTATTGTTTATACGTGCTACTCCCCCTGAAATTCTATCAAAAGCCCAAAGTGTCCTATTAAATTTTCATATTTCCTTGTGCATCATTTAATCTCTCTTGCTAATTCTGGTGATATGTTTCTTACTATATTTTAATAATCTTTTATTCTCCACTGGAATGGCTGTGACTTTCCATTTAAATGGCCTTATTTTACATTTAATTTTAGTAGTATAAATGTCATCATTTTATTTTTATCTGATTTGATTCAGACTATGTCTGATACATTTTCACAGCTCTTTTCTTTGATATGCTATATGATGCTCTCTTACACACATACACACACACATGCACACACATGCACACACACTTTATTGCATTTATTTTTGTGACTGGTAGCTATGCATTTGCAATATGACCTCATCAAATATGCTAGAAGAATTTTACTCCTTAAAAAAGCAGAACAAAAAGACTTATCTTGGATGAAGGTCACACTTAGAAGCATGCCAGGGTAGATTTGTTGAAGCTGGGCACCCTCAGAACAATCAGGTAGCTTGTAGATAGCAGAAGTCTTTCATGGAAGGTTAGAGGCACTCTTGTCCACAGGACCTGGGTGCCCTCAGAGCCTCTGTGTCTTGAGAGTTTGCAGGAGCTCACTCCAGGAAGAGGGGATCACTTTTCCACTAGAAGATGATTGGTGACCAGAGTTCATCCCATGACAGCACTCCCCAGAGGAGCAGGTAGTTCCTGATAGTGCCACACAAGAAACCCAGACTGCTGAGCTGTCCTATGCAATCAAACCAGGGATTTTATGCCCAGTTCTGTCTGAATCAGGCTGCCTCAGGAACAAAGACAGCTAGAGCAGTTCTCTGAATGAGTGAGTAATCCTCCCAGGAGGGAGGCAAACATGTCCTCAGCAGCAGTGTCTCTTGGAAAGGAACCTAGAGCCGCAGCCATGGCGTTCTCACTCTGGGGAGTTCTTTATGCACATCCTTCACACCAGCCCTCTTGGGAAGGGGTAAGTCCTTATAGTTTCTGGTCCCCAGAGAGGAAGGAAGCTACCAAGCCTCCTGTCAATGTGAAGTTTGTTAGCAAGACTAGTTAATTGGAAAAATCAGAGATGTGATGACTACACCCAAACATGAGGGTGGACTCACAAAGTAAGACATCACAATATCATCTTTATGCTCTAATGGTGATTGTTTTGAGGGTTAAAAATGCTTGGGTTTAATGTACCTGGCTAGGATACAACATGTCTTATTCAACTAATTATTTATTATTTTTCTTTTCTTTCTTTCTTTATTCCATGTGTATATACGTGTATGTATGTGCATGTGTACATGTGTGTGTATGTGTTGTGTGTGTTTGTGGCAGTCAGAGAATAATTTGTGAGATTCAGTTCTCACCTTTCCTTAAAAGGCTTCTGGGTATTGAACTCAGGTCATTGGGCTTGGTGGCAAACTCTTTTACTCACTGAGACATTTTGCCATCCCCTACCCCCAGTTTTCTATTATTTCTTCTTTATTGTCTTTGCTTTATTTTTATATTATCACTTCAAGGATTTGAATTATACATCCATCTTTTTCTTATTATCTGCTATCATGTTAATATTCTTTCATATAATTTATTCTTCATATTATTTTTTTACTTTCTCTCTCAATTTATGAGATGTAAAATGGCCTAAACTATGGCAACATTCTTTTTAAAAATCTCTATATAATCTTCATTTGTTTTAGAATATTTTCTTCAAAATAAATTCTTCATTCAATTTTCACTTATAAAATAGTCCCTTGAGTTTTCAAAACACATTGCAAATTCTGTACAATGTTCTTCCAATTTGTGCAAACAGTGCATATTAAATGATGGCCACTACTTTCTTTATTTCAAGGTGGACCAGTGCTTTCGAGTCAGGAGTGGTTCTCAATTTGCCTATGTGAGACTTTTCTCCTATAGCAACCACCCACTTCCTCATCTAGGGGATGTTCTGGGGCTTCATGAAGCCCTCCCTTCGCTAGGAAGCTGTGTGTCTCATAAAAGATCCCATCAGTAGTATTCTGTTACTTCCTGAAGATGAATTCACACAGAGCTTGTCCTTGTTTCAAGCAGTGATGAGAATTTTTCCCTTCCAGAAATACACATTAAATGTTTGCAGGAAAGGGTAAGCGAGACACCATGACTTATCTATAGCATGTCAGATATTCTGTAGAGATTATGCAGCACGTGTATCTCTCTTACCAAGTACTCCATGCCTGCTGCACATGTTCCACATCACAGAAACTGTGACTGTATTACCGGCTAGCTGCATTCCCATCATAAAACACACAAGAGCTCTTTCATAGCCATCAGGACCTGAAATAACTTTGGCTGATAAGATCGGGTCAGCTCATTCATAGTATGATAGTTTCTAGGATTATTTGCTTCTCTTTTCCACTTTCAATTCTCAGGCTCCTATATATCTAGTTCTTTATGTATGATTCCTTTTCCTTACCTACATCTTATTTCCACTCATATCTTTCCTTTAGGAGGGAAACTTGCCTAAATATTTTTTTTAATTCTTTTTTTAAATAATTTTATGTTTTGAGAGCATAATATAGTTACACAGTTTCCTGTTGCTCCCTCCAAACTATTGCTCGTATCTACCCACATGACTTTCTTTCAGATTTATATCCCTTAGTATCCTCAGATAAAGGCCTGGACACTGTGGGGCCAAGTCATTCCCACTGACTCTTTTTTTGTGTTTGATTCACAGTCAGGCAGTATAATGAATTGTGACTGATTTATGATGGAGGAAGGTCATTGGCTAATAAAGAAACTGCTTGGCCCTGATAGGTTAGAACATAGGTGGATGGAGTAAACAGAACAGAATGCTGGAAGGAAGAGGAAGTGAGCTCAGACGCCATGCTCCCCTCTCCAGGGCAGACACGATAAAGCAAGCTGCCATGTCAGACATGCTGAATCTTTCCCAGTAAGACTGGTGCTACACAGATTATTAAAAATGGGTTAGGAAAAATATGAGAATTAGCCCATAAGAGGCTAGAGCTAGTGGGCCAAGCAATGTTTAAATGAATACAGTTTGTGTGTTGTTATTTTGGGGCATAAGCTAGCCAGGTGGCTGGGAGCAGGGCGGCAGGAATGCAGTCCGCAGCTCCCACAACAGATTTAAGTCCATTAAATAGTTAGACTAGAGCTTGTCTTGCCTGTTCCCAGAACTAGAAAGCATGAGACAAGAGAATTGATTGGAAGTTTGTGATCCACTTGAATGGCACAGTGAGTATTGTCACAAAGAGAGCAAAACAAACAAACAAGCAAAACCAACCCCAACCAGACATAGAACAATATTATGTAATCATAATTCTATAAGCCTGTCCATATCTCATGGCCTTCACTCTCTGAATATATGGACTAATACCCTCAGCCATGTTTGGGATTTGACCAGTGAATCATGCCATATGTTGCACAGGGCTGAGTGCGCTATGCCTTATCCGGTGCAGTGTTTTATTCTGGCCAGACAGTTCCTTCTCTCTAGGAAGGTCTGGGTGGTAGGATCCATTTCTATTGTGCAAAGTTCAGTAGGAGATGCGCTTTTCCTGGCTTCCTGCCTAGCAAACATTGGCCATTGTGTCACTCATTCTGTGGATTATTTTGCAACACAATGGTGGCAAATACAGCTCTGTTAAGTGTTGGTTCATTCTCCTTGGACCTGGGTGTACTGACCACATTTCTTGACTATATAATGATTTTCTTTCTACCCCAAGTTCTGTCAAAGATTGGCGAAACACAAAGAAAAAAAACCCAGAAATTATTAATATTCATTCAGTCTGCCTCTGAGCCTGGCCACATTTTTCTTAGGGATGTTCTTCATACACCACACCATGCACGAAGGGCATTGGATTCTCCTCAGGTTCTATGAATCACTAAGACATTAGCGGATTTGTAAATGCTGGGCACATAAACACTGACAAAGGACCCATTACCAACGCATATGAGTAATTGCAATTGTGATGTGTTCTCTCAGCCAGAACTGCTATTTGAACTATTTATTCATTGAAAGAAATATTAAATGAAGTCCATATGCAAAGAACTCTTTCAGCAAGATGTTGACAATAGCAAATTAAACAAAGCAGATCAGACCCCACTTCTTACAGAATCTACAAACTAATGGGCAAAAGCTTCAAATCATTTATCTGTAAAATGGAATTGGAATTTACTGCTCCCAACTATGACTGATGGAACAAATCCAAACATATGCATGCACACACACACACACACACACACACACACACACACACACACACACAGAGAGAGAGAGAGAGAGAGAGAGAGAGAGAGAGAGAGAGGTATGGTGTATACCGTAAAACCCAAGTAAGCTGCTTTTTTTTCTTTTAAAGAAGGATTGCTAAGACAACCAATTACAAAACAAGGAGTGATGTATATCAGAGACTGTGTGTGAGCTGAATTGCGAAGAATAATTACTAGATGGCCCCTTGCAGAAAATGCCTGCCAATTCCATATGATTAAGGGTGACACCATTGTGCTTGTGCTGATTTCTGTCCTGACTTGCTCACGGCATACTTACTTGTTCTCTAGTTCTAGTAGCCCTAGAAGTTACTACTAATCTGGAGACTACGTACATCCTTGTAATGAAAGGAGTTTTAAGGGTATCTATCTCTGTTAGTGTTCTATTTTTTGCGACTTTTTATTATGTTTCATCTAACTTCCCTTGCCGATATCCACATTTCTTTTGCATGAGGTTTTTCCAAATAATAAAAGGTGGCACTATGTCTATTCATAGAAGCTGAGAAATGCCAAGGACTTAAAAACAAAACACAACAGGGGAAACAGCCTCCAGAGACAGTGTGTGAACACCTCAGCACCCTTGCTCACTGGGTAAGATAACTACAAGTCATCTTTTTTCAAATCTTCCTGTTTGTCTTCGAGCCTGAGCTCTGTCTGCTCTTTGTGGCAGCTGGCTTAATGATGTGCTATTTTTTGGGCAGTCTTTTTTTTTTTTTTTTCCCTTCAACGCTGTTCTCTTCCGTTGTGTAGCAGTTTCCTCCAAAGTTAAAAACCTCCATCTTGAGAGGAAAACTTTTAGGTTGTGTAATGTAACCGGAAAGAATGTGAAACATCGGGATATTTTAGGACCCGATATTTACAGGGAAGGGAAACCGCAGGAAGTTCTAGGGACAGGTCTAACATTCTAACATTCCATTCCGCAGGGGAACTTATCAAGAGAGGAAGAAAACGACTCAAAATGGCTTCAGGAAATGCTTCAAACAGGCCAGACTTGCTAGCTTCTGTTCATTCCCAAGATTATATAAGCAGTCAAGACAGCTGAGAGCCACTCTGTTGTTGTTGTCATTGTTTATTTTGGGTTTTTTGTTTGTTTGTTTGTTTGTTTTCTGAGCCAGGGTTTCTCTGTAACTTTGGAGCCTATCCTGGAACTCGCTCTGTAGATCATGCTGGCCTTGAACTCACAGAGGTCTGCCTTCCTTTGCCTCCCAAGGGCTGGGATTAAAGGCATGTGCTACCACTGTCAGGCCTGAGAGGCACTCTTAAGTGAGCCAAACTGCAAGGAAGATTCTCAAACAAGCAGAAGAATCAGAGACCAGGCCAGCAAACAGAAGAAGCAAAGACAAGGCAAACGTCCTTGACGAAAGAAGGCTGGCCTAGCTGCTTGAAAGAGACTTAGACCAATGAGTCACTTGGAAAGGACAGTCTCCAACTGTTGAGAAATCCCATAAGCTGTGCAGTGTGCTTCAGGTTTGGAAATATCTGTGAGCTGTCATTCATGCTGGGCTGGACCTTTGTGGTGCAGCTTTCTTTGAGTCCTTTCTGCTATTGTATGTAACCTCTCAACCATATAAGTAACCCAAATAAAACTCATCAGGTAAACTCATCAGGACCTTGGTGACATCTGTACTTTGGTATGTTGTTTCTTCCTCAAATGAGTTGAGGAAGCATTTTTTTTCCAGGTCTCCCCAGAAAACATCTATCACCCATCTTCAGTGTCTCCTAAAGAAACCACTTGGACCCTTGCCCTAGACTGATGAAGAACTCAAACCTCTTCTGATTTCAAAGGTGTTCCTCCAGGAAGCTCCACTCCTCCAAACCCCTCCAACTTCACATGCTGGTCCTGGAAATTGCTCCCCGCAGTTATTCATTTTGAGCACAGCCCAATTTCGTGTGGTCTAATGTGTCTATTCTTGACTCCGACATTGCAGATGGGTTAAGCAATTAATTCTGTGATGGGATACCAGTGCTTCTCAGCCTCCTTCTCCAGACTCCTATTAGTGAGGAGGCTTCCTAGGTTCGCTCACAATGGAAAATTCACTACCAATAAACACTTGAATCTTAAGATTTACATTGGCCAGGCAGGTTGCAATACCAAGGACTAATAATAACTCCATTTTTCCTCACACCCTGGCAGAAAATTCAGGCAGCTGTGTCCAATTATGCTGAGCACAGCAAACTCAGACTTATTAAAGGTAGGAAACAGGCTGCTTCCGGATGTGAAAAACTCAAAATAACGTGAGGATAATTTCTCAAGTGTACAGTTAACTCATTGTTTTTATTTTTATTTTATTTCACAGGCCAACATTAGGTTTCAGTTTTCAAATGTAGGCCAGGAAACCAAGTTCTCTTTAATATACATAAGCTGAGTCCAAGTTTTCAGTTCTGCTCTGAGCCCAACCCAAACCTCCACTGAGTGGCCAGACCAGATCAAGCTTCCATTTACAGTTCAGAATACTGCACTGTGTATCGCTTCCTAGTCACTGGGTGGTTTGATTAAAGCTTAAACTGAGCTTTGATATGCAAAAGCAAGGTATAGGCAAAGAAAGAGGGCCGGGCATTTCAATGGATTGGCACTTTGATGCATCCTGCCTATGGGGGTGTCTCATGATGTGCCTTGCATAAGTCACAGGGAGGTTCATGTTCTGTCATGATTTAAATTTCTCCTCTTCGCGCCACATTTCTTCATTACGTCACCTCTGACTTCAAAGGAGATGATTTCATGAGCCACTTGTTCCATCTCCAAATTCTCAACAGTGCTCTCCGTGCATCTGAGTTTCCGTGCAACAACTAACTGGCGGTAACATTTTCCTCTCTTCTAAGAGAAATAGTTGGCTCCTCTGCTCCCTTCCTCTAGAGAGGGTCAACAAGGGACCGGTCCATTTTGTCACTTTTTTTAACTGAATATCCTTTTCTGAACACTGAAATGTTTTATAACTGTACCCAAGCAATACATACTGAGATTTTTCATGATCTCAGAAGCTACAACCTTATTGTGTATGTTTGTGTGATTTTTCATGATTCATGAGTTACAACCTTGTTGTATGCGCGCTCAATTTTCCACTCCCCCATTTAAATTAAGTCCCTTGTCATATTTTTAAACATACTTTTATTAGGCTATCGAGACCGATCAGCTGTTGAAAGCTAATATCCATACATCTAAATATGCTTTTACATATGCATTATTACATAATTTTATTGTTCCACAATGCTTTGAACTAGGAATATTCTGAGCTTTAGTGTTCTATGAATATGTGCATATAGTAGATACTAGCTATATATATACATATGCATATATATGTATTTATACATTATTTATAGATAATACATGTGTATATATGTAGTTTTTTGGTGAGATAAAAAGTAAAAAGCTCTTTTTCTCTCAAGTTGTTCATTTCTGTAAGCTACCTTCAGAGGGAATAAGAAGTGTTGTTCAAGTGTGCTGTCCAAGTTCTATTTATTTTTAACTTTTTTTTAACAGATTAAGTTTGTATTTTCATTGTTCAGACTGAGACTGTACAATACACTGGCTACATTTATATTAGTGTTTCCATGGTTTCCAATCCTTCAGAAGTTGTCCAAGAAAGGAGTGGAATTTTTCTCACCATGCAAAGATGTTTTTCCCTAACTTGTTTGTGCCCACGTAATGTACCAGTTTGAATCCTCTGCTTTTCTCCTCCCCATCTGTGCTGTTTGCAAGGGGTGAAGGGAAAAAGAAAAGAATTAAAAAGACAGGTGGAGGAGAGAAATGCTTTTTATTCTGGCAGCCATCAGCTCACAATTATGCTCTTTTGCTTGGTGTCCGCCAAGGGCTTTACTCATGCTGCATAGGCAACATCTGTAGTTTTCTTCTTTTCCCTCAAACCACTCCCGCTTGAAGAGCCGCTTTCATGGAGAAGGCTGGCCAGAGACCAGGTCTCCAGAGGCAGAGCTGTCCAAAGACTGTGTGCAAACAGCTTTATTATTCTTTGCTGGCTTGCTGTTGCTGCTTTTAGTTCTTTTTCCCTTCTGACCAGTTGGAAAGATCTGATGGGTTTTTGGTTTTCAGGCATGACTGCCTCCGGTTCTGGTCCAGCGACTACCTGTATTATTATCTCAGTTCTCCTAAAAAAAATGAAAGCACACCTTCCCCAAGGGATGGTGTCACTTACCCTTCATTTCACATCTCCTTTCGTGTCAGTAATCCTTAAGGCATTCTTCCTCTCTCTGTAAGGGTTAACTCTTGCAATGTGACAAATTCTAACCTCAGAATACACTTCTGAATAGGCACTGTGGTCACATCCATTTTACAAAGAGAGTAACTGCAGAAGAACACAGTGTGTGATCCTAAGACTTTAAAACATCTCTGTGTGGAATTAAACATTCATTCTTCCATTCATTCAATAAATTCACTGTCAACAGACTGTGACTTGCGGGTTTTATCAGTGCTGGAAACACATTACTGAGCAACATCAATGTGGCTTCTGTCTTCATGGAACACTTGTTCAATTTGTCTTCCTATAAGGCCATACTGTCTCTAGAGGCAAATTTTACCAAAAAATAAAAAAAAACTGGGGCATTTTATTCTTTGTAAGCTGTTCTCTCATATCAGCAATCTGTTTGATCTATTGTCGGAGAAGAGAGCTCCAGTGGAAAAGCTTGCTGAGTTTGCTTGACCTTTTCTCTTCTCCTCTACTTCCCCACCCACAGGACCAAGTTGTGCTTCTACTGTATCTCATGATCATCTTAATACCCAAGGTCACCACTGTTACCTATGCAGGTCCAGCATATATTGTGTAAGTCTAGTATTAAAAAAAAATAGAAAAGATTGCTTGCTAATTGGAAAGACACGATTCAGTGATTGCATGTATGTGTGCATATGTTTGTATGAGTATGTGCATGTGTACATGTACAGGTACATGCGTATGTGTATATACATGTGTGTATGTGCATGTGTGTATGCATATGCATGTATACATGTGTATATGCTTATGTGTATGTGTGTGTGAGCGCATGCGAATGTCTCTGTGTATTTGTGAATAAGCGTGCGTGTATGGAGGTCAGAAGATAATTTCTTGGGTGTTGCTCTTCACCTTCCACCCTGTCTGAAACATGATCTGTTTGTTGTTCCCTGCTGCCCTGTGAGCATCAAGAACTCTCTTTTTTCTGTCTTTTATTTTGTGGTGGGAAGAGTATTAAAATTAAAGCTACACATGTCTGTTTGTGTTGGACTGTAGCTGGGGATTTGAACTCAGGCCCTCACACATGTGTGGCAAGTTCTTTATCCACTGAGCAATCTCCATACCCTATAACTGATTTTAGACTGGCTTTTGAAGAGCAGAAGCATGTTTGATGGTCAGGAGAAAGTAAGAGGATAAGAGAGAATTGTCTTGGGGTCATTTAAGTAAATGTATAGAAAGAAGCACTAATAAATTTGTGTTATTGTAGGCAGAATGACGCCAAGGGTCTCTCTGTTTAACTCTGACCTTTTATCTTAGTTTCAGCTGTTAGGAAATATGTCCTTGGCCCTGAGAGTGGTCCTAGGAAGCAGATGCAGGAACTGGATTTGAAAATTAGATTCTACTGAGTTTAGTGATAAAAATAAAGTAGCAATGGTCCTCCTGCTTCTTTAGCCCTTCTTTTGCAATAAGCTGAGATTTTTTTTCACCTGTGTTTACCCAGAGCAGGAGATGGTTGGGAGGACTGTCCCTCCAAGCAATTCCACAGGACTTCAAAGATGCCTGAGAGAACTAATTATGATGATAATGTGCTGATCGTTACTGACACTTTAAGAGATAAGCGGACATGCTTAGAGAATTGATAACCAATTTAATGTAATGCATGAGAGTCAAAGATCCTCCTGGTGACATTTAAACTGAACCATTTAACCTAAAGCTGGAGGGCAGAGCAACTAAGGACAAGAAGAGGGTGTGTTTTAGAGGGAACCTCATTGCAACCTGGCAATTCACTAAGGCAAAGAAGGGTCCAGTGGAGATAATACCACCCTGGTTGGGATTGAAGTATGGGTAGATGAATTTAAATAAGTTTGCTCTTCAGACCCCACTATCTTTCTGAGCCACATGAGCATCCCACTTTCCCAGAGAATCAGCAGGTTGCCTCCCCCTTGACTTGAAACTATAGAGAAAATGATAGAGGAAAGCCTTCACCAAGATCTATTTCTGTCTCCCCTCCTGGGTACCAAATCAATAGAGCAATGCGTTCTGTGTTTGCTAAGGTATTTTAGGGCCTCCTATGCTAAGTAAGCCACAGATGCTGGATACCATAAACGGATGTCATTGGTGTGGTAGGACTTAGATGAATTCTGAAGGTACAGCATCAGGGTAGACAGAATAACAGTTGATGGAAATCTTGCTGATTTGAGTGTCTCCCCCCACTTATAAGACTTATAAGACAAGATCTCCTAAGTAAATGGGAGCATGGGGACCATGGGAAATGGTAGTAGGAGAGGGGAGAGAAAGATATAGCTCAATAAAAACAATTTTTTTATAAAAGACATAATATTGAGTCTAGGAGATGGTCCTAATTTATTTATTTCTAGGGCAAGCTTTCAAAACTTGGATTTAGTAATAGTACTTTTTCAATGGCATTGATATTCTAGAATTATCTTGGAGGTCACATGAAAGTCATGAAGAGAGGGTTCTGAAACATGACATCCTTGCTACTTACTTGAGTCTACCGTCTAAGCCTAGAAAGCCCGCCAGAGGACTATATCCTTAAAATGAGGGTTGGAGTGGGCTGAGTGTACACTCATTATGGAGCATTGAGCAGGACAGTATGGGCCTAGATTGATACCATGAGAAATCCAGTGGAGGTTGTGTTCTTGAGTTGAGCTGACAGTAGAAGTTGTTGGTATACAATGGTAAGCTCTCTATTGGAAGCGAAGCTTGGCTGTGAGATTCTCAGAGACCACAGGGAACTCTCAGTCATCAGAAGTAGGGTGAGTAGAGTCTTGCTAATTGGCAGCAAGAGTGGAGTAAAAACTGAGGGGACTGAAAGTGAGACAGGAGAATCTAGGTTTATATCTGTAGGAGTCTTCTTTAAATTGGTCATATACTCCAAAAACCATTCATCAGGCTCAGAGCCAAAGACTATAATGTAATGTAAGATGCCTCCCCTTCCAGACCCTAGCCTTAGAGCTCCCTGTGGAAGCCTTAGCTATTTCAAGAAGATAGGTAAGAGGGGCGGGATATGGAACCTCTCCCTCTAAAGTTTAACTCTAGTTTACCTCTGTCCCCAGGGTGTTGCCAGGCAAAGTGGCAGGAGTTGGTATGTCCCGCTGTGACAGAACCAGCAGAAAGGCACTAAAATTGTCACCTGTAAAACTGGTAAAAAAAAAAAAAAAAAAAAAAAAGCAATGAATGCTGTCCTTGGTGGCTAGATGGCATGTGCTCGCATGGACTTAGAACACATGGTGCTGAGACCTGGGAGTCAGACAGCCAGTGGGGTTCTAATTTGGTCTAAAACTGAGCCCCCCAATAATAATCATGCACTGTCATATCACCTTGAACTTTTAAATTAATCATTTGATCCCTTTGCCTCATTGGGCTTTTGCCTTCTCCTCAAAGAGCAGGAGCAACAAAGCAAATTGTTTTTGAATTCTGTATCTATGTGGCTTAGTCTGTAGGAAGAAAATGTTCAGTCTCTCTTGAATCCAAAGCCACATACTTCATGAAGTACAATTGGTTAGTAAATCTTGTTAGTGTTTCTTGTAGATGAATCAAATTAGCCACAGGGCACAGATACATTGAAACAGGGCTACCCTAAGCTTAAGAATAAATGCTGATTCTTCTGTGTTCTCTTTCCACAGGTTTCCGTGAAAGAAATCAGCAATCCTGAGTGGAGGGTACAGCAAGCTCACAGAGCAACTTGTTGTCAAAGAAAACAAACATAGGGACTGGAGATACAACTTAGAAGTTAAGAGCACTGGCTGCTCTTCCAAATGTTCAATTCCCAGCGCCCACATAGTGGCTTACAGAGGTTCTAACTCCAGTTCTACAGGATCTATCATCTCCTTCTGGCATCTTTGGGTACTTCATGCAAACAGAGAACAGACAAACATGCAGACAAAACACCCACACATGTAATATGATAAAATAATAATAATACATGAAGGTAGAATATAGAAACCCAGAATCCCAGACTCTCCTCTAATTTGGTAGAAGGAGTTCTAAACCTGAAATTAAGAGGTAGTTATCCCAGTCTCTGGGTGGACAGAACTAGGTGACTAACTGTATCACTGCTTTTCAGTACTATACGGATAGAGAGGCTGTCTTATTTATCAATTATTATAGAAATCAAAGGATTATGTGCAAAGACAAGATAGCATAGCGATGTATCTCATGTAGACAAGAATGTCTATATTCAAACCTCCTACATTTCCTGTGCCTCTTCCTATCTCTGTTAAGTTGCCTTAAGTATCCAAGTTTATTTATTCCTCAGTGAAATGAGAATGACCATACTGACATCATTATAAAAATTAATGAGTCGTTATGAGAATTAAACAAGATATCATTTCTAAGGATATGTAACACCATTGTTACTACTCAGTAAGTATTAGCAAGCATTATTATAACACTATACAAAACCACAATCTCCTGCTAACCTATAAATTCAATGAATGTTGGGATTTTAATTTATACAAGTTTATCCAATGAATGTAGGAATTAGTATTTTATGCACATATGATATCATAAAGTTATCCCAGTAAAGACCTTGTCATGTTGTCCGAACTTCATACATATGTTCTGAACCATACTATCATTGTAGCTCACCACTCATTCTTAATCCCACATCCATTCATTCATGGAAAAGTACTGAATTTGAGTACATACACATACATACAGAATTAGTTACTATGCTATATATGGTGTGATCACATTAGCAACTGTTCCTTTATCTGAGGTATTGCTCAGTACTTGGGTCATTGTGTTTATGGAGAATGCAGGTGAATTAAATGCACTATCCAAATGCATTAAGTTCAGGCGTGTGTGATGGAGAACACAATTATCTAGTACTGTGCTAACCTGAAAACTGACCCCAGGCCCTTGCACTTGGAGATCAGTTATTAGGCATATGTTTCTCTTTTTTATAAATTAAGTTTATAAACGTTATTATAAAAAAACTTACAAACAAATTAAAGCAACACACAACAAAATTAACTAAAATTCTAAAGTCTACAATTTAGTGAACATTTATACAGTTAGAAGAGGCATTTGGGATGGGTGCTGTGCACTTCACATTACATTTTGCACATTCAGTATCAAATATATTTATATACTTGTCCATCACCCAAACCAACAAAAAAATGCCATGCAGAATTACAAGCAACAAAAAGCCAATTCAGTCCCTCCTCAGCCCCTCATCACTAACCTTTTCTTCTTTTGTCCTCATGTTATACTGCGCATATACATCAGTTTTCAGGTTTACATATGTTGTAATTTCCGCCCTCCCCCCCCCCACATAACTGGATTAATTTCAGCATATTGGAGAGAACACATGTTCTCAGGTTTCAATTACATGTTTATTTCAGGGTATACAGTAATGCTTTCTAAGGATTTCTGTCTAAACTACCTTTGTTCTTGGGAGTTTCCTTTTTTTTTTTTTTCTCTCCTTTTTCTTTTCCAAGAGAAAGGAGAAAGGAAACACGTGTTAATTTTGTTTGCCTGGGGAAGGTGCTGGAGCCTGTCTCTGGAGGCACACCTGTTCGTTTCTAACTCTGGCTCTGAGCCACGCCTTCCCCAGACAGCTTTACTTCTCTGGAAACAGCCGTGGGTATATTTTTGACCTTGTTGTTTTGGGTTTATTGTTTGTTGGTTTGTTGGTTTCAATAGCACCTGGACAGATCATTTAGTTTCTGATGTTGGCTTCAGGAGACGCATCCCCTCCCCCGACCTTGGCAAGGCCTTTAATAAGGGCAAGCTCAACAGACTCCCAGGACAGTGAGTTCTCAGAAGGCCTGGAAGCAGAGTAGTATGAATCCTTCTGTAACAAAAGAACAACAAGCCATTCATTTTTCTCTATTTGCAACTGTGTCCCTCCATGCTAACAAAAGCTGTGGCAATATTTGCTTTGAATGGATTAGAGCAGAGAAGTGCTTTTTCCTGGAACAGGTTTGAAGGACACAAACCACAGCTGTGCACACATTTCACCCCATCTTCCCTTTCCCTCCTACTTCGGTTACAGACTAATCCTTTTGTACACTGTAAAGATGTGCCACGCAGATTGGTTTAATACTATGCTAAATGGCCAATAGCTAGGCAGGATTTTTGAAGCTGAGATTACACTGGGAAGAAGGGCAGAGTCAAGAGGCGGGGCCTGCTAGACCTAGAGGAAGCAGAAAAGCCGCCTGAACAGAACAGAGTAAAGGTAAGAAATACACGAGGCAGAAAGTAAATGAATAGACATGGGTTAATTTAAGAACTAGTTAGAAACAAGCCTAAGCTTGTTAGCTGAGCTTTCATAATGAATATGAAGTCTCCCTGCTGTTATTTGGAAGCTGGTGGGAGGGACAGAAAAAATCCACCTACAAACTTATCATCTCTTCTGGGGACTGTAAGCAGCACTATTCCACATTACTGGAGGACTGTAACATTTCAAATTGCCTTAACTTCAGTTTCCCAGAAACGAAATGTGGGCAAGGGTGTTTGAGGTGCCTTTTATACATGGATGCGATTCTAAGGAGGCCCAATAAAATACAAGGGAGTAGGAATGTGAACTGAGGAATCAAGATGAGCACACACACGAGCCACTTTTCTCAGTGCTGTGGCAAAATACTTGACAGAAGCAACTCTTAGTTTCTGAAGGCCCAGTGCACACGGCAAAGGAGGCATGGGTGCAACTTGTACTGATATCTTCATGTGCTGTGAACTCAGAAGCAAAGACTAGACAGACTTGAGGTAACTACTATCTTCATGGGCCCAGCCTTGGTCTACATCTGCCGATGAAGCCCCACTTCCCAATGATTTCCTGCTTCCCAGTATGGTACCATCAGCTGTAGCCAACAAGTAGAGGACATTCTAGCTTTAAACCATGACAACTGTAAGCTATAAAGGTAACAATATTTTTTTTTCTATCAAATAGTTCTTATAGCTCCATCATATAAGATTGTTGTTAGAGAAGTTTATAGAGTGATGCCCTGGGGGAGTCTGCCCAAAAGCAAAAAAAAAAAAAAAAAAAAAACAAAAAAAAATGGTGTTTAGCTGGCTGTGACTCCAATCCATCCTTAGGTTACTACTGGTTATGGTATCATCACAGGAAGGCATTAATCTCCTCTGTTTTCATCAGTTCTTTTCTCTAGAAAATACCAAAGAGAGACCCCATAATTCATGTGAGTAGTGTTCAGAACACATACCAGTTGGAAGTCTGAGGGTCCTGGACTTGTTGAACTTAGGTCCGGTTGGTCTGTTAACTAGAGCTAAAATAGGTAGCAAAGAGTGAAGGAGCAAGAAGAATCTGATCTGGACCATAAGTGATGTGTGGTGGACATGCTCGTTTCTCAGGGGGCGTTTTTTAAGAAGAGATATTGTCCTATTGTTTTTTGTTCGTTTTAAGTGTTTTCTTTTATTCTTCTTTCATATGTTACATCCATGTGATTGAAGTTTTTCCTCCCTCCACTCTACTTCTCCCAGTCCCTCCCCTACACCTCCACCCTCTCCCACATTCACTCCTCCTCTGCTTTCCCTTAGAAAGCAGGCAGGCTTTCCAGGGATAGAGAAAAGTCAGATGGAACATGAAGTTGAGTGGGTAGGACCTGCGAAGAATTCAGATAGGGAAAAGTGTGATCAAAATACAGTGTACAATTTTTTTTTACACACAGATAATTAGATACTGTAATTAGCACATGGCTGCCACTTCTATGCACCTGGGGCCACAGTGTTCTCATCTGTAAAATAATGCCAAAAAATACATTATGAAAGAGATTTGGAAAATTAAATATAAAGTAATTCATGGTAGACATTTAACACAGTGTCCCCCCCCCCCAAAAAAAAACCCACAGCAATTGAGGTAATATCACTACTTTCTTTGTTTTTGGTATTGGACTCATTTCTGTCTGAAACAAATTTTGTTTACAGTGTTTTTGAATAAACTTCCTTCCAAGGCTTCACAAGTGTTGCGCCCTTCACAGGTTCTCTCTGTGTGCTGGATAAGTGAGACTGAGAAGGAAGAACAAAGAAAGAGAAGGAAAGAGATAAAGGCACATGCCAACAAGGCTTCAGCCATGGGGCACTGAGCAAGGGCTAGGTATTTCTCAAGCTTTAAATTTACTCATGTGGACCGTCCGCACACTGTAACTGCTTCTAACCACAAACCTTCATGTGCCTGTTAGTCATAGCAAGAATTGTGAGCTTGGGCAGTGTTATTCCTTTACAATCTCCATAAGACAAAATTATAGACACTTATCTGCCACACTTACACATTTTTGGTTATAGCCTTTGTGGGATTTTCTTTTTGTCTTTCTTTCTTTTCTTTTCTTTTCTTCTTTTTTTTTCTGGACATAGTTTCTCTGTGTATCTTTGGAGCCTGTCCTGGAACTTGCTAGGTAGACCAGGCTGAACTCATACTCGGAGATCTGCCTGTCTCTGCCTCCTGAGTACTGAAATTAAAGGAGTGTGCCACCATCTTTGTGTTTTATGTGGGTATCAACAGGGAGCATGGGAGAAACTTCAGAAATGCCAGAGGTGAAGTGCTTAAGGTGGGAATTTATAGAAATGGTGTGAGAGGTCCTTCTTTACATGTGTTGCTTTTATTGGCTAATAAAGAAGCTGCTTTTGGCCAATGGCTTAACAGAGTATAGCCAGGCTGGAAGAGATATATACAGAGAGAGTAGGCAGAGTCAAAGAGATGCCATGTAGTCGCCAGTGGAGAAAGATGCAAGCTGCCAGCTGGAACCTTGCTGGTAGTCCATGAGCTTTGTGGTAAAATATAAAATAATGAAAATGGGCTAATTCTAGATGTAAGAGCTAGATAACAATACGCTTAAGCTACTGGCCAAACAGTATTGCAGATAATATAGTTTCTGTGTGATTATTTCAGGAGTCTGGGCAGCTGGGCAATGAGTCTGGGCCATCCGGGAAATGGATGAGCATCCTGTCCCAACATAGAATGAAGTAGGAAATTTCCCCCAACTTTGAGGTACATTCTTAGGAACTGCAGTTTTCAGTGCCCTTTGTGGACTCAGCTCTCTGTTATCCTTTGGAGAACTTGTGTGCCTGCTTTGTGAATTGTGAGTGCAGGTTTGTTTGCCCAGTCAGCCTACATACCATATCCCCTCCGGAGAAAAACGTATGTTTACTGAGACCACAGTCACTGGGTTTTAACACTGGCCTTAGCAAAATCTATTAATGAAGCAAATATGGTGCTGTGCAAAATTAAACTCTTCCTTGAACCCCTTCCAAAAGCAAGCCGAAATGGTGTATGGTTGATTCAGGGCAGTGGATTATTCGCACTGCTACTCTCCTATTAACACGGCCCTGTTACTAGTTCACCACCCAACCACTTCCCATATGTGAGTGAGCACTGTTGCAGTCAGTTATGGCTCAGAGCATGCTGTCCTGCAGGTCTTGAGGAACTGTGGCTAGACCCCACAGCATCGTTACTCTCTGGAAACTTGCTGGAAATGCAGAGAGAAAATGCAGCCACAAGGCATTTTTTTGATACTTCAGTATGCAGGGTGAGGAGTTTGCAACCCTTGCAGTGAGCTTGCCTTGGTGTCCTAGTTAGTGACTTCTCTATTGCCACTACAAAACACCGTGACCTAAAACAACTTGGTGGTGTTATTTGGCTTACATACCCTGAATCACAATCCGTTACAGGAAACTGAGGCAGGAACTCAAATCAAGCACGAACCTAGAGGCATGAACTGCTGCAGAGGCCATGGGAGAGGGCTGCTTATTGGTTTGTCTCTTGTGCCTTGTTCAGCCTGCTTTCTCACAGCCACCAGTCCAGGTGTGGCGCCGCTCACCTCATGCTGGGCTTTCCCTCGGCAATAACTAATTAACAAAATGCCCTGCAAGCTTGCCACCTTCCTGGCCTTTTTCTCCAACATAATATTTGTATTAATTATTTGGGAATGCCATACAATGCACCCCAATCACACCTATTTCCCATTCTTCTCAGGTTCACCTACCCACCTTTGTGCCCTCTCTCACCCAAAATCCCACCAGGTTTCATTTGTGTTGGGACTTGCTCACTGGAGTATGATCAAACTTTCAGTTGCCAGTCCCACTAAAAAAATCCAAGTCCTTCCTCACCCACTCCACTGCCAGATAGAGACATTTTCTTTTTTAAAAAATTTTATTGAAAATTGTTTCTTCTCTTACATGATGTATCCTGACTATGGTTTTCCCACCCTCCCCTCCTCCCAGCACCCACCACCTCCCATCTCCTCCAGATTCACTCCCTTCCATTTCCTCTTCAGAAAAGAGCAGGAGTCCAAAAGATGACAGCCAAACAGAACAAAACACAATACAGTAAGACAAGGCGAAAGTCCTCATACTGAGTCTGGACAAGGCCACCCAATAGGAAGGAAAAAGTCTTAAGAGCAGGCACAAGAGTCAGAGAAAGACCTGCCCCCACTGTTAGGAGTCCCACAAAAACACCAAGCTAACAGCCATAACTTATATGCAGAGAACCTGGTGCAGACCCACACAGGCATCAGTATCTGTGCACACGTGAGCCCTGCTTAGTTGATTCAGCAGAGCATCTTCTCTGGTGTCCTCCTTCCTCTCTTACTCCTACGATCTTCCCTCTTCCTCCTCCGTGGGGTTCCCCATTCTCCAAGGGGAGGGGCCCCTCGGAATCCTCTAATTTAGACTTTCTCTCTTTGCACTCACTAGCATCTGCTGCAGAAGGAAGCCTCTATTTTTTTAATTGAGGTTCCTTTCTCTCAGATGACTCTAGCTTGTATCAAGTTGAGATAAAACTCTCCAGCACACTAGGGAAGTGTTATGCCTTCTCTAACAATATGAGAGGTGAGATCACACGTAAGATTTTTTGAGAGGTCCTTGCTGCAGAAGAGACACTGGACAAGGCCACCAGCATTCTGTCCTTCCATTAGCAGAAGAGTGGTTCAAAGGTCTCATCCCTTTTCTTTTTTAGGGGGCTTGTAGATGCCCATGCAGACAGTTACTTGCAGGCCATTGAGGACCTCTGCCTGAGTTTTGCTGTAGTATGCAAACAAGCTAATTATTTGAGAAATGTGTCTCCCAAATGGCCTTATCTGCAGCCAAATTTCCGAGGTCCCTACAGACTAAAAGCATAATGAAAACCAAACGAGCTTGTGTTTGGGTTGAGATAAAAACATTTTGCCATCACGATCAAGCTGATCCATAAGTATGTTGTTATTTCCATCACAGGAAGGTAGTCATTGTTGACACTTCATCAAATGTTTACAGGCTCTGACAACCATGGAGGAAAAACACCTTCATGCAGTGCTTTTTGGTAGTAGTAGATGCCTTCATAGTCAAAGCATTTGTTCTCCCAGAGACGAAGGAAAATCTTGAAGTAGTAAAGTTGACACTACAAGAAAATTACTAATAAACTTGTTTACAAAATATTAAGCTACACAAAGCAAAATTTAGCTAAAGGAGTATCGCGTCCTTTATCTGAGTATGACTCAAATATAAAGAGTGTCTAGTAGCATAGGATCAGTGGGGCTCAGGTTCGGGCTTATTAAGTCCACAGTCTTCCCTCTGTATTAATAGCTCTTTCATATTGTTTTTTGCTAAGGAATTCCACTTATTAAGCATCTGAAGGATCTTTCATTCATAAGAGTTAAGGTAATAGATATTGTTGCTTGTTTTTTACTCTTTATTCTTTGGAAGGGCCGTCACCAGAATCCTAAATAGATCCACACAGAGGCCTAGATTTTTACTTAGAAATAACTGACCTTAGCCCAGATTATTTCTAGTCAAATTTCCTTTTCTTAAATTATCCAATCTACCTTTTGCCCCTGGGCTTTTATCTTTCTATATTTCTGTATATCTTTTCTTTCCTTCTTATTCTTTGTCTGACTGTGTGGTTGGGTGACTGGCCCTTCTTTTCTTGTTCCTTTTTTTTGTCAGTTTCTCCTTCTGTTTATTCTCTCTGCCTACCAGCCCTGCCTATCCTTTTTCCTGCCTTGCTATTGGCCCTTAAGATCATCATTAGACCAATCAGGTGTTTTAGGCAGGCATAGTATCACAGCTTCACAGAATTAAATAAATGCAACTTAAAAACATATGATGCATCTTTGCATTATTAACAAATGTTAAACAGCATAAACAAATGTAGCACATCTTAAAAAATATTCTATAATATATATTATAATATATATATTATGAATATATATATGTATATATTACTATTCATACTGCTGCATTAAAACCAGTGTGTTTGGGGGGGTACAAACCAGAGAGAGTGAGGAGATGTCTCCATCAATTCAGTGCCTACTGTGTAAGCATGGAAGGCAGAGTTCAATTTCTGAGCATTGATGTAAAAGATGAGCATGGTGGTGTTCATCTCAATCCCCTAGTCCTGAAGTAAAGAGATGGATTAATCCCCAGAGCTCACTGGCCAGTCATTCTGGTCAATTGGCGAGAGCTCTATATCAAGAAATAAGGTTAACAGGGCTTGAGAGATGAGTCAGTGGATTAAGCAGTTATTGTGCAAACTTGGAAATCTGAGTTCAAATGTCCAGAACATATATAAAAGTCAGATGTATGGTGTAAACATTTACACCTCCTTCCAAGGTATGGGAGAAAAGAAAGAAATCTTATTCTGTCTCATAGGCCAGCTAGCCTCATGTACACAGCAATGGACAGGAGATAACCTATCTTAGGGTGATCCAGGACTGAAGGCTGGAATTTCCTTACTTTTTAAAAATAAAGTCTGTTGCATTAAATTGGTTCCACTAAAATATATGAAGAAAGCTTTACTTCCCAGAAATGAATAGCAGGTAAAAATTTGCACATCGAAATAGCCATTTCAGATAATTGTTGATATATTTTTAATATCATACCCAAGCACAACAAGTGTTTGTTTCTGGAAGATAAGTTGTAATAGTGAATCAGCCAATTTTGAACTATCTTACTTTTAAGTGGTTACTTTATCAATGACATATTATGACATCATACTCTGGACACACAGAAAAACATTGCTTTAGTTACAAAGATCTCCTAATGCATTTATATTTTCATATAGATCCAAACATCCCATTACTTAATTGTACCAGTAATATTCTCAAAGTCTTCATTTACAGAGATGATGTCCAGCTTACTAGTTGTGGTCACAGTTTGTAAGACAGGAAAATCATGAGTGTTAGACAATCCTCACCATAACACATGATCCTGTCTCAAAAAAACTAAAACAACAGCAAAAATATTGATGTCCTAACTCAAGTTGAAGGAACAGAACAAACTCCATTTTGAGAAAGAACTCCATTTTAGACAGGACCTAACTAGGGGACGGGGTGATGCAGTCCAACAAAAGTCATAAACATTTCTAAGAATCTGTGCCAGCCCTGGACAAGTGACCCCACCAAGGTGGCTAAACAAGTGTTTACATCTACTTCCTTCAAATGTCCTTGCAGTATCTGTTTAATTACTGTTTTGAAATTCTTTTTTTTTTTTATTGAGAAAAAAAATTTCCGCCTCCTCCCAGCCTCCCACTCCTCCCCCCCCACTCCTCTCCCCCTCCCCCCACTCCTCTCCCCCTAAATTCCCCTATATTCCAACCATTGAGTTCAAAGATTGTATACCCATACCCAACCCCGAAATGCCAAGGCTAATGCCATGCTGCTTGCTGTTTTTCCCTTTAAAAAAAACCCTTAATCCTGAGGGCTCCGGGCCATTGGGTTGGTGTGTTGAATTATGGTCTGAATTTGCTTGTATTTAATAAACTCCAGTGTGTTTGTTTTGGATACTGGCTCTGTGGTGGTTTCTTTTGGGGGTTCTGTGTGAAGCAGGCACTACAGAGTATTGTAAATAGTAGTTTATTTAGAAATAGAATTTTTACAGATGTAATAAATGTAACATGCCCCTGCCCAAAATTAAAAACAGCAACAGCAAAGTCAAAATTGACGATCATGAAGAATGAGAGTAACTTTAGTGACCACATCCTTCAAAGGATACAAACGTTTGGAACAGAGAGGCACAAGAGAAATGTTGAGAGAGGAGGTCCATGGGAAATAGAGATAGAGTGATCTTACCCTGCTTCAAGCCAAGGCCTACGACTGCTTGGGGGAAACAAAAGGAGATGCATACCACAGATTCCCCTTAGAGCACAGCAAGGACCACTGTCATGTACACCCATTGCTCTTCAGATAAGAATCCATGTCTGTTGTTTTAGACTGCTTCACTGTTTAGAGCGTTTGTTACAGAAGCCTTAGGTAGTTCATGTATGCCCCTTAGCATCTTATGATGATATCTTTGTAGGACTCAGCAAGGAATTCCAGAAAGCCCCAGGAGAAAATGAACTTTCACTGGCCACACCATGGTGTGTCAGACCCTGCGAGTCTTTTGTGAATCAACTGGAAATGTAGGCCTACATTTTAGGAAGTGTGTGCCCCCGAGAGAAGAGGGGTCTGGAGAAGCAGCTTGAGGGAAGCTAGGTGTTGTCTATCCTTGGGCCAAGTGCAATTTAAAGGAGGAACAATTCATAGTAACACAGAAGGGCTTCACTGCTTCCACGCAGCAGGAGCTGAGAGTGTAGTTCTACCAGTGAGCCCGTGACTCTCTGATGGCTTCACTTGAGCCGTTCTTTCCACATCATGATTTCCTTTGAAAAGGTGACTTTCTGGGGGTGGTAAGGATATGAATGTTTGCCAGAGGCCAGCACAAAGGACATCTGGATGCAGCCAGGCTGTCTGAAGTGCTTTGGGTGTCACATGTTCTGTCTACTGCCCTCTACATTAGGGACAGAGCAATGCTGACCCATTGGATTTCCCTTCCAGGTCCTTGAGAGATTGGTTCAGGCAAGGTTTTACCATGGGGGTGAAGCGTTTATTGTCGCTAGCCATGCTCTTCTGAGATAGAGGTTGGTTCATTTGGCCCTGCTATTGCAGGGGAGCTGGCAGGGGATTCTCCGGTGGATGGAGCTTCCCTCGCTTCGGGTTATTTATGGGTGCTTCAGGGCCTAGACGCTGCATGGGAATGGATTCTAATGGAGCAGGCTGAACTCCTACCTATGCTTGTGTTTGAGCCTGCCTCTAGGTATGTGAATTATTTAGAAGCCCCTAGAGCAGCCCTTGGTGACAAGCATGAGATGGAGAGCCGGGTGGAGAGATAGTCCACTTGCCGATAATTGTGCAATAAAAGTGAGAATCTCCAAACTTTTCCAGTATTTTTGTTGCAGCAAAATGCATAAAAATTGAGATTACAGTTCAGTAGTGTTAAATACATTCATAGTGAGTAGTAGTTACAACCATCCATGTTTAAAAATATGCATCTTGCAAAACTGAATCTCTGCCAGCGAAGCAAGTAGATTGTTCCTCCTTCTGCCCAGCCTATGGTAAATACTGTGTATGAGAAATCACACAGTGTTTACTTATTTTTTTAACTAGTTTATTTCTACCAAATAAAAACATAAGCCATTATTTATAGAGACTCTTTGTATGCCAGATGCTGCATAAGGCATAATAAGCTTTAATGCATTAAGTTCGAGCAGCAACAAGATTAAGCAATCATCACTACCCTCATTATATTGAGATTATGAAGCATTTGCATAAACTGAGCAAATTTTCTGAGTCACATGCGAACACAAGTGGAAGTTGACTTACATGCACAGGTCTAATCGATGTCAGCCCTAGGTCCCGAGAAAGTAGCCCCTGGGCAGAGCTTGAAACAGTCACGTGACGTAGTTATGATTCTTGGATTAGAATAAAACCTCTGTGTGACAGAATGTTAATACTAGCATTTGATGTGGAAGTATCACCAGTAAGGAAGGAAGGTCCGTATGTTCAATGTGAGTTCTCATTTTCTCATTAAAATATACCTAGAGATGGATATGGTGCCTGGCACACATGTATATCAGTAAATAATATCTTTGTAATTAGTACATGGACAACACAAATTAGTAGATGAAAATATTGTTCATGGCGGTGTTTTATATCACTGTGTGATATCACAAGGAATATTTGTCAGTAAACACAAACTATTCTTTCAGATTTTCAGATCCAAAACCAAACGTTCCGTAGTTTGTTGTCGCCACTCTTGTCTTCAGGCAGCCTTCCCGTATATTCATGGTGCTTTCGCAGATGGGTGGAGATGCTGGACCAGTTGCTGCGAATAGCCAAGAACAGCTCAAAAATGGATGAAAATCTCTCCGCTGTCTACTTTTCACACAAATAAACTGGGAAAATACTGAGATTCCTTAATTCTGAGAAGGGCAGCTTCTTCTCTTTAAATGTCCCTCTTGGAGATGAGAGTCACTACCAGCACACTCTATGCCTAGAAATGAAGATCCTGGAGCCAACACTGCAATAAGGATAAGCAACTCAGCTTATCCTTAGTGATGCAGACACTCTTTTCCAAATTGTCACAGTCACATGGCCCACACACATCCAGAAGGGAACAGCTGTTTGACATTTGGAGAAAGGAATGAAGGATACAGGTGTAAACATGCCTGTAGCTACATACACAGACTGACTTAAAAATCCAAAGCTCTGCAACACCTCCAAACTCTAGTCTCAGTTGTGAATTATCCTCCATGGGTTTTGTTGTTTGCTTGCTTATTTTTCTCCCTGTATTTGCCACATTGCTGATAGGCAGCTTGACAATTCTTCAACCCAGTCTACTGTCATGTGTAAAGGGGAGAAATTGAATGTGGAGATAACTAAATCTCAAAGATGGCTGGCATATTATCTGCCAAACACTGTGACAATATCAGAAATGGTAAAGACTTTTGGGAACCCACTGAGACCACTTGAGTCCTGTCACCATCACCACCACCTATCCTTCAGTGTTTAGTGGTCCATAGAGAATCATTCATTTTCTGCAATTAATGTCATATCTTTGAAAATGTCGTACCTCAATACATGGTGAATTTGGGGCCCCACTGTTTGGGATGAACATCCAAAGAGTCCAGCTAGTGTCTTCTGTTATGTATCTAATCATACTCTTCACAGCTACTATTGCAAGGTACCATGAATTTCCTCTTCCTGTTAGTGACTTCTATGGGGCTCAATGTTTTCATTCTGAGCTCTTAAGTCTTATACTGAAAGCCGATTACTGCCCATCTACAATATCTATTCAGTCACCCACTATGATACACTCAGCTTCAGGGTTTTTCTGGTTCTTTTCCTTCTGTTTCTACCACAATTTCCTCTTATAAAGACATTCTTATAAAATATGCATCTCCTTAGGAATAGCTTTCAGGATTGAAAGCATCTTTTTAGACTAATCCGTGATGCCACTACCATTCAGAACCTTTTAGAAAGTGCACTTGCCAAATAAAGTTAGAGCCTCCTAAAACTTTATAGCAAGTGGACTCCACAGTCTCCTGGAGTTGGCTGTGCCCTTCTTTATTTATGCTTTTGTCAAAATATAAGAAAATGAATAAGTCCTTAGCTCAGTTCCAGTCCTAGAGGACAGGTAGTACATTGCATGAATAGATATGTACTTAATGGTCTAATAGACTAAGTTAAGTATCCTAGAGTCTGACTAGTTAAATTTTAGTCCTAGTTGAAAAAGACTGTACATGCATAACCCAAGACAACTTCAGTGATTTGGACCTTTGTTCTTTAATTTAAAAAGAATAATAGCTGTCTTTATGCACTTATCTCTTTATACAGTTTTAACCCCCATTGCCTAGAACCCATTAATGTTTAATCATTCAATCAATTTCCTGATATTCTTACTGGAGGTAATCTTTCCAGGTATCCCTGGCTCAAAGGCTTTACAGTGATGAACAAAACAGAGGAATCTCTTTCATGGTATATAACTTCTAGCATGAAAAGACAGAGTTTGATATTCACCTGGCATTAAGTCGCAAGGGCAAACTGTTTTCTTTCAGACAATTCTATTTTGTTTGTCAAAAGGGCTCAGTCCATACAAATGATTAGAGGTCTAGGATGAAATTATGGATCTATATAATTATGGAGTAATGTGGAAAAATATGTTTTTCATGAAGCACTCTGGTAATAAATGTCCTATTCCAAACTAAAAAGTGAAGCTGTATGTGAGAAGTTCAACGATGGCGTGTAAATAACATTTCTACGTCTCTTCAAGTCATCACTGCAATGAACACAGCTACAGGCTAGCACCTGAAGAGGAAGGGAAGATACATAGAGAGTACTTAAGCATCAGCCTCTGTCAAGAAGATGAGAGAGGTGAAGATGCTTCCTTCTTCAGCTCATTAAGATGTCTCCAATTTTATCCTTTCTCTTTAGCCTAAGAACATGGTGAACTTGAGTTTCACATCTCCTTGCAAAGCTAAAATCTGAAGGAAGAGAGGTTAGAAGTTTTGATAATGGATTCCTGGAACAAAGTAGCCCACTTCCCTTGAGTTTATATAGTATTTGAAAATTCATTATGGGCCAAGTGTGCATGAAAGTACAATGAGAGAGAGGGAGAGTGGGCTCCTATCTAAGAGCACTGCGGGGAAGAGCTCAGCTGAAATAGCTGTCATATTCTTTATTCTTCTGTCTAAGGAAAGAGTAAGTGATCACTGAAGTAGAGATAGAGTCACCTTCCTTGGTGATCAAGGTGGACTGGGGATGCTAGACACATAACATGTGCATTTATACTTGGGAAAGTAAATAAGGAAGTTTGAGAGTGTGATAAGAGTTACGGGTAGAATTAACTAAAACAACTAAGTAAAAGATTGAGTAGGGTAAGAACACCTCACAGGAAGTAGTTTGGGAATGGATGGTCAGGGATCACCTCTCAGAGCACACAATTGTAGTTTGACAAGAAACTGCAGTCAATCCCCTGTGTCTGAGAGTTTTGCAGATAAAGGAGGTAGCAAGTTTGAAGATGATTGAGTGACAATGAGCTTGGCTTATTTTAGATATACAACAAAAAACAGTGTTCAGAAACTGACTACGTAGCAATGAATTAATAATGGATCTTGTCAGAGAGGACTATAGCCTCTGACCAAGCATGGTCTTGCAGGGTTTGTCAAGGGTTCTGGTTTTGAGTAGAAGATGGGTCTGTGAGAGAATTTGTAACAGAAGGTGCCTGAAAAAAATGTACCTTTTGTAAAGTATACTTTTATGATTGAATGGAATCATAGAAGAGTACTAAGTACAGAGTTGAGGCAGAATCTCAAACCTCCTAGATGATCATGCTCAGTAAGGCAGGACTTTGGGAGTGGATTTGGAGAAGCTGACAAGAATAAAGCATCCCCCTAACCTGTGTTCAAGACCATATACAGGCTCATAACTTACAAACACACCAGTCGCAACTTCTCCAGGCAATTAGGTGATCTGTAAGATGGATTAAGACTGGTCCACCCACCTGCTAAGTCAAGTCTCATGGGTAAACACTGCAACTTGACAATCATCTTAGGATCTGAGTGTGATATCTGTACAAAGGGATAAAGTGTGTAAATAGAATCTAGGAGTGATGATGCTGGACAGAAGTCAGGAAGGAAGAACCCCGAGGATAGTGGGAGACAGAATCTAAGCACTGGAAGAAATTCATAACAGGTTCAATGCTGTCTTTGGCTGTGGACAGAAAAGAAGCCGTTGATAGCAATGAAAAAATTCAAAGCTTGTCTTCCTGCTTGCGGATGAGTCATATCCCCAGTCTTCCCTTTGACAATCTCTTCTAAATTCTAAATGGCCTATATCCAGTGACTTCCTGCATCTATCTGAATTCTACTCTTCTATTTTTTAGGGTATTTGAATAGGGCCTGATTCCACAACCAGATGCTTATGATATTGTGGCTTATACAAAGAAAGATCCTTTGATTAATTTTCATTAGTGTATCCAGAATTTGATTGGCACCTAGTATGTTTCATTATGAAAGGCATTCTTGAATACCAAAGAATTCTTTTTGTGGATGGCATTAAATAATTTCTCAGAGAAGCCATTCTGAGGTTCACTTTGTAAAATGCTTGCAGTGATTTCCTAGCACACATGAACAAAGCTGTATGTGATGATGCATGCTTATAATTCCAGTCCTGGAGAAGCAGAGACAGGAGGATCCCTGGTGTTTTCTGGCAATCCAGACAACACGTCCTGGTGAGTGCCAGATTCTGTGAGAAATCCTGCTTCAAATGAATCCTGCTCCAAATAAAGTGGAGAACTACAGAGAGACGTATGACATGGACCTCTGCTTGCTGCATGCAGACAGGCATATGTGCACCCTCCAACATGTACATACATGTGCACACAAAAATACATAGGTATTTAGCTATAATTAATATTTACCTGTTAAAAAGAAAATATATAGTATTATGAATAATATAGAAACCTATTTTCTACAACCTTGGAGAAAAATATTTTATTACATCTTTGAAGGAAGAAAGCAACCACTATTTTGGTTTGTATTTGTAATCTTTGGCACATAGAAAGGGCCCAGTCATAATGGTTAAATGCCTGCCAGAGTGAAGAACAGAGGCTGGCTTCTTGACTCTGTGCCCTAGCAACATGTTCTTTCCTCATAGTGGCTCTGAAACCATGAAATCATTGTCCTCATTGTTTCACTGGTATGGTGGTCAGGGAATTACTGTAGAGTCTCTCCATGGGACAGAATACAAGACATTCCCTTTCCATCTGTCTATACACATGGAGATGTTAGTTCTTTGCCTGTTTCAGAAATTCGATTGATTGGTCTAGAGGTACTGTAATTAAACATGTATGAAGAATAATCTAATGGTCGTTAAAAGGTTAGAGTCTTGTGAGTGAGTTTAAGTTGGGCAAGATGGACATCCATATAAAAAACATTAAAGGAATTGAGGTGAAAATGGAAAAAAAATTAAGCAGATAATGGTAAGGAATTTAAAAACCAGAAAGAGAGTTACCAAACATGGTAAATCCAAAAGAAGGTGATTATTTTCTGCTAGGCTGATAGTGAGGTTGAAACACAGATATATTTCCTATGAATCCAAGTTACTTCAAGACCTTTGTACAGGATTATCCCCAGAAGGCATTGCTCTTGCCCTTCTGTTTAGTTATGCTATTTATGTTTTAGACTCCATCTGCTATTCTTTCGCTACTAACCTTGTAGATAGCTGAGCCTCCCCACTTCACTTTCCACGACCCTGCTACGTTTTTCTTACAATCACATTTTTAATTTATCTCATTGATTTTTAATTTCCTTTCTCTGTCATTAAAATCATAGTCAAAGAAAAAGCAGCTATTGACTTGAGAGGGGGGCATGTAGGGGTACAAGGGAGGACACCGGGAGGAGCTAGAGAGAAGAAAAGGAGAAGAAAGTGATGGAAATCCATTTTAATCAAATATGCATTTAAAAGTGAATAATAAAAGTGAGTGAAAATGTTTCACTAGGACAGGCTTATTTCACTTGGGCATCTCAGAAGCATTCTATAAAATATTCAATTGACGGCAATGGGTATTATAAGGATGGCCATGTGTATGTATTACAAAGATCACTTGTACTTTTCAGACTTTGCAATGATTAGTTTTCTATTATTTTCTATAACTGCTCCTAATAGATGTTTCCCCTAGTCCAGATCTTTGAATGGTTAACCTGAAGGTTCTTGCTTATCATTTATTTCTATTGATGAGAATGCCTTCATGTTGAGTTGTTTACAACTCTTCTCTTAGCTTGCAAAGTGAGAGGACTAAACTTCAATGTAATATAAACTGTCTTCTAGCCTGACGTGCCATGAATTACAAAAAGAACTAATCAAATGGGTAAGGAATCTGTCCCTCAAATTTCCAATCCCCCCACCTTGCATACCAATTGTTTCTTGAAGTCTCGACTTCTTTACAAACAACATATTTAACAATAAATACTTAAAAACTGCAAGGAGCTATGACTGAGCTAAAACATGGAGGAAGCAATTTCTAAATGCCCCTCAAACGATTTCCTTATTTATTTTCACTCCCTTCTGTTTGGTCCCAATTCTCTCAGCTCAGGCTAAATTCTAAAGAGTTGCTGGCTATGGTGGTCAATTTTATGTCAACTTCACTCAGAGTAGAGTCATCTCAAAGGAGGGAACTACAATTGCAAATCTTTCCACAATTTTGAACTGTAGCAAGTAATACATGGCATTTTCTTAATTAGTGATTGATATGCGAGGACCCAGCCCATTGTGGGGTGGCGCCATCCCTGGCCTAAGGGTCCTGGTGTCTGAAAAAAGAAAACAGACTGAACAAGCAATGAGGAGTAAACTGATAAGCAGCACACTTCCATGGCCTCTGTATCAGTTTCTGTCTCCAGGTCCCTGCCCTGTTTGAGTTCCTGTCCTGACTTCAGTGATGGATCATGAATGTGGAAACATAAGCCAAATAAATCCTACCCTTCCTAACTTGCTTTGGTCATAGTGATTCATCATAGCAATAGTAACCCTAACTGAAATACTGGCGAATATTTAAAACCCTACAGTCAGTATTCCCCAGGAACCTGTGAAACTGGTTTTTGCCTGCCAGAAAGGTCACTTCCCTTGGCTTATACCTGTGGTGACATATCAAGCCCCATATTAATCTGCAGGGTCCTCTAGTCCCTAGTAAATGTCCCTGTTATGAATATCAAAGCCCCCATGATAGCCTCCTGGTCCTTTTCAATACCCGTTGCCTCCACTATGCTAGTTTCCAGGTTGCTACAGCTAAGCCACTCTCCTCTCTTTGCAACACAGACAAAGAGAGTCTTTCTCTCACCGGCAGACTTCTACCTCGATTTTTGTTGTTTTTTCTGCTCAGAGATAGCCCTGACTGTCATCTGTCTGCTTGTTCCCTTTCTCTCTCTATCTACAATAAAATCCTTCTCTCCACACATGGAGTGTTCATTTTGGTGTCCTCACTGTTCTCTAGATTATACTTGTGCAATTATTCACTGTATCAACAAGTCCTGGATAAAGTATGTATTTAATATTTTGTTCAAGTATACCACAGAATAAATATAAATATGGAGCCTTCAATACAGTGGTTATTTTATGGGCATCAGAGGTACATGGATTTAGTTTCACAATTTGGCATCTTTGTTTTTTACTAATGTGAACCTGAAAAAAATATTTTATTATTGTTTTAGGGAGCTAAATTTTATGTGCAAAATGTAAGATCTTCCTTGTGTTTATTATACAAATACAAGAAAACATTATTCTTACAAAATGTAGTGTCTACCATATTATAATCACTCAATTATTCATTAATAACTATACTATTATTGAGTATTTTAAAAAATATAATTTTTCCACTCTTATTTATGATGAATGTTGACATTTCTACTTAACACTCATTAATCAAATTATTCTGAGATAATAGGAATGTCAGCAGCAAAAAAAAAATCCCAACATCATAAAATATCAGCAATTTAACATAACTACTAAATATTGCTTTATGTTGACTTAAAGACTTCTGTGTATCTCAGTAATTAGTTCAGATAGCCTCTTATTTGTCAGTTAGAAATCTGAATTTTAATATATTTTTTCTTCCCCCCCCCAAATTGAAAACAAGAAGGAATGTCTGTGGGCCTATAAGAGGAATGCAAATATTGGGGACTCTGGCAGTGCCTTTAACATGCATAACCCAAGAGACCCTCGGATGCACACAGTGAGGACAAAGAAAAAGTTGCTCATCAAGACAGAAATAAATAGCCTAGAATAAAGCAACAATTACATGGATGTTTTCCTTCCTCTTGATAAAAATGCCATCATCTTAAACCAGCTCCTCCCAGAGAATAGAAGCCAGGGATGCACGGTACAGTCTTGCCAATCCTGGCTGGACTTAACATGAGGGATTCTCAGGCAGTCATTCCCAACTACGGTAGTATGAACGTGTGTCAGAGATGTTGAAAATTTCAAAGAACAGTATAATCAAATTTTCATTCTCTCTTAAATCTTTAGTATTTTGCCAGAGTATTTCATTTTTTATGTATTGCCTTTTTTATAACATGGAATTTTCTGATGCTAGTACTATATTATTTTCTATGAAGATTTTTCGAATATATTATTAGCTGCTGATGTTTTAATAATATATGCACCATGCCATTGTTGCATCTACAAATAAATTGGCTAAAATCATTTAAACTCAGTTGATGTTCAAGTTTCTTTAATGACTTCAAATAGATCCTTTGATATTGACTTTTATAATTCTTACCAGTTATGACATTTGGTTGCTACTTTCTCTTAACATATTTTATTATGTAAGTCATTTTTTTAAAAATACCCTTGCTTGGTTCAAGAAATTAGATTGCTTGCTCTATGTGTGGTGTCTGCATACTCTGAATTTACTTGTCTCTTCATGGTTTGGTTAATCTATTTTTTATGGATTTTTTTCTGTAAGCTTTTTAGTAGGTAGAAAAGGTCGAATAAGTTGAGAACCCACTTATTTGCAGTGTGTGAGATATTTACTTTTGCTTATGTTTTATATTTCAGGCATTAGTTTAAAACTTTTCCTTAGAGAATACTTACTTTGAATAATAGTGCCACAGAAATTTACATTAATGCTATTAGCAATTATAAATGTCAAAAATATATATAAATAATTATATGGAGGCATAGTAGCATGCATGACACAAAGCTGGCAGAAAATCAAAGAATAAAAGTATTTTTTAAAGGAAAATACAATGTTGAATCCACATTTGATTTCCTAGTTATTGGAATGGCTAAGCTTTTGGAATCTAATTAAGGGAAAAACCCGCAAAAGATTTAAACTCTGAGATCTTCATATGTTCTATGCAAATCTTAGACATATTCTTAAACTGTCCATGCATGAGATGAGGCTTTAGGAAGTTTAAAAGTTAGAATTTTGGATGTCAAGAAAAGAGTCTGGAGTACAATCTTCATTGGGTCATGAAAAACTAGTATCAAAGACCTTAGGTTTCTGAGATTAAAATAAGGGGGTCATGACTTAGACTTAAGGACTGTGTGGCCTTATATCAAAAAATTTAAAACTATTAGAAGAAAACTACAGTATACTTCTATGGGTAATGAATTTTTATATTTTCTCCAAAAGCTGAAGCAACAAAACAAAAATAGGCAAGTGTGAAAACATAAAAGTAAAAGCCTCTGAACAAAGAAGGAAACAGGGAGGGATATTGCAAATATAGTGCTCAAACATGAAACTCTCAAAAATAAAATAAAGTAAGAATGTAAGCAATTAACAAATGGAAGACCCAATATACAGGTAGTGAGAAAAGACTGGCAAACCATGTACTGTGGTTTGAATGTGAGCTGTTCCCAGAAGGTCTTTAGTTATAGGCACTGTGTTAGAAAGGTTGTTTTAACTTTTAGACAATGTAGCCCTGCTAGAGAAAGTATATCACTGTGGGTGAGCATTGAGGTGTTATAGCCCTGCAGGACATCCCTGTTTCCTGTTCTCTCTGCACTTCCTGACTGTGGATACAATGTGACCAGCGTCCCCCTGCTGATCTTACCATGTCTTCTATGCCATGATGGACACTATCCTCCTCAAACTATTGCCAAAATTATCCCTCCTGTTTATTGTTAGGTATTTATCAAACCACCAGGGAAGTAACTAGTACACTATACAACTGTTAAGGAATTCCCAATCAAAATGTATAAGAAATCAAAAAAGAATCTATAGGAAAATGACAAGAACAATTCCAGTCATCATCATCATCAGCAGCAGCAGCAGCAGCAAGCAGCACTAGTGCACATCAATATCTGCAAATACATTGCCTTACCCGGATATTACATGATATACTCCTCCATTTCAAAGCCCATGCTGCGATGTCTATCGAGTTAATTTCCCCTCCCTCCCTTCTTCTTTTTCTCCTACTACTTCTCCTTTCTCTACCTCCTCCTCCCCCTTTGCTTTCTCCTTGTCATTGCAGCTGCAGCAAAATGAAAAACCATACAATGCAAAATGTATAAATAAACTTTGATTTCTATAAGTTATTATGTCATAACAAAAATGTGGGACAAAATTTTTATTTCATTTATTACTATTTTTAACAATGCTAATATTAGAAATGGGACCAGAATATCACAAAATCAACCTTATGCCAATAGAGTTCTAACCCAAGAAATAATCTGAATGCAGGCATCTATTCATCTATAAGATCACCCAACACATTTATTAAATACTAATGTATATATGTGAAAGTTAGGAAGGTAGCTCAGTGGACAAGATTCGCCTAACATGCTCAAGGGTGTGGGCTGGCTCTTTGGTGGTGGCGAACAACTCCTAAATGTATTGTATAGAAACTTTTATCCCCTTAATGACTGAAGGAAAGTGTTGTAGGCTAGTTCATAACTAGTTTTCTTGAATACTTATAAGACACTAAGCTAGGCCCTAAAACTACATTAATAGGTGTCTCGGGTCTATCTTCTATGTCTGTGGAGCTGTATAGTTTCCAAAGTAATTTTCTATTGAAGAAACTTATTTTTGAAACAAACACTTGAAACAAAGAAATTTGTCCTAAACTAATAGTGGTAGACAGCACCCTATGAAAATTGATGATAAGATCACATGTTTTGCTGCGAGTTAATCTAATAACAATTTAAAAATGTTTTATAGCATGATAAAATTGGTGCTTAGCATTTTGCAGAGAGACTGAAGTGGTAAATAATCAGGAGTGGAACAGAATCCTGGAGCAATATCTTCTTAAAAACAGCTGAAAGAGAGTACTGCTCACAACAGTCATCTCCTGGATTGGCAGATGGGCACTGAGTTTCCTGGGACATGCAGAGAACCATATTAAAAATTTCAGAAAAAGTATGGAATACAGTCCCTCATCAATCACCACTCATTATTCCACAGCAAATGGGATCCATTCATGGTTATCTCTCTTTTTAAATAGCAATGACTCTGTCCCAGCTTCCTATGTTTCTTTTCTTCCTAACTTTGAAAAGTTGTACTGACTTCTGTATTTATCACCTTAGAGTGTTCTCAATAGGAGAAAACAGACTAGGGAAGATTTGTTTCCATTGACATGGAATCCTAATCTGACTTCCCACTTTTTTTCCAGTACACAAGTGTATGTTTATTTCACTCTGAAGCAAAAATGATACACAATGTTTAGAAAATCTAAGATTCTAAACATTGCAGAGATGAATAAGTAGCAAATGGTTATTCCAAGTACATCAAGGTGTGCAACTTCTATTGAGAAGGAAACTCATAGTACGATGTATGAGCTGATGTATTGAGTTAGACGAGAGGCAAAACATGACTGCACATCTCAGTGGGGGAACATATGGGCTGCTTTTTCTCTAAGGATGAGGTGCACTGCAGCGTTGTTTGTGACAACTGTTCTTGGTGAGTCGATTGAAATTGGGAACCTTTGTCAGTCCTGGCTCTAGAAAGGCAGCTGGGGATTTGTTGAATGAATGCAGAAAAACAAATAGTCAAATGTTATTTCCTCCAGAAAAGGCTTGCAATGGCAAATACTTAGATTTTTAAAAATGTTTTTCTTACAGAAAGTTATGCGTAATTGGAGGTGGAGCTTTCTTTTATCCTAGCGTCCCAGTCTTAAATAAACACACAGAAACTTTTAATAATTTCAAAATGCTTGGCCTATAACTCAGGCTTATTACTAACTAGCTCTTATAACTTAAATTAATCCATATTTTGTCATATGAATTGTGGTTTTACCTGTCCTCTGGCATCTTGCTTTCCCAGGGGCTGGTTCATCTCTCTCTCTGACCCTGATCCTATTTCTCTCTGTATTTTCTGTTGGGCTTCCCTGCCCAGCCTTATTCTGCCTTGTTATAGGCCAAATCAGGTTGATTACAAACCAATGAGAGCAACACATAGTCACAGCATACAGAAGGATTATCCCACAGATTATCCCACAATTGGATTGGCTAGATGATGGATTCTGATCATTATTATGATAGCTAATGGTCTAAGTTCCTTTCAGAAGAAAAGGGATCAGCTAACTCAGTAGAAGACATATGAACAATCAATCAGGGTTGAATGATTCATCAGTTGAGAATATGCAAAGGACCCGATTTCCTTTCCCAGCACCCATGTGGGTTAAATAGTTCACAGCCACCTCTAAGTCTAGCTCCAGAGATTCCAATATCCTTTTCTGGTCTCCTATGGTGGCACTTTACTCATCCGCATAAGCCTACAAGGAGACACAAACGTATACAGTTCTATTAAAAATAGTTAAAAAAAAATCTTGTCTCCTATTTAATGTTACCTACTAATTTTTCGTTTTCTTCTAGCATGTCCACACTCAGGCTGTCCACATACATGAGCTGTTTCCTTGATAAGAATCTTCTTTATATGTATCAACTCATCACAAACCTTTTCTTATCAGCGGAAACTCAGCTCAATGTCCATTCATTGGCAGTACTTGGGCCTCCTCTCTTTCTCCATCTTTTTTCTCTTAGTCATTCTCAGCTACACCACCCCTATGTTATCTCCATGTTACATATCATATTTGAAATTCTATTATTTGCATGCTATATACTTGCACATTTTTTCCTTGTCCACATGATATGAGCATCATGCAATAAAAATCTTGTTTGCTGTTAATGAATGGCTCATTCCCAAGTCCCTGAAATAATGCCAGACACTTAGTAGGTGCTAAATTTTTATTGAAGTCTGATAGTTGTTGCCTCAGGGCCCTCTTTGTATCGTTATATTTAAAATGTTAGCCAAATTGAACTTTTATAGTTCCCATTGTGTTCTCTTTCTACCCTGGCTTTTTTAATAGTTACCAAATATTATCCCAGGCCCATCCTTGACCTCCATTTTTTTGGCCGCAGGGTGAGTTTACTAGTGACTGAGCATTAACAAACTGTCCTGGAAGGTGTTCTCGTGGTGTTTGTTACCACATCATTTCTTCTGTTAATAAACAAATTTAATCCTTACCTGGCTGGTGTGTGACTACAAGCTGAAGTTTCTTTCTGTGGAACACATGGGTCCAACTATTGAGAGAGCAATATGTGCATTATTTCATTTGCTGCAACAGATGCTGACTGACAGATGGACACCGTGTCTCTTTAGTCACCTAAAGTGTAGAACAAAACGAATTTGAGGTCCCACAAATACTCTCAATGGGATAGCTAAATTAACCCAGGCTAAAATTGTTTCACAAATTTCTTTTACTTTACTGCATAAGCACACACACACACACACACACACACACACACACACACACACACACGAGAGAGAGAGAGAGAGAGAGAGAGAGAGACAGAGAGAGACAGAGAGAGAGCGAGAGAGAGACAGACAGACAGTGAGAGGGACACACAGAGAGAGAGAGAGACAGAACCAGAGAGAGAGAGAGCGTGCACGCTTAAAGAAAAAGCCCAAAATTAGGGCTAGAAAAATAGCCATCCTTTAAGTTTGCAATGATTAGAAAGATGAAGTGTCCCATGTGAGCACTTTTAACTCCTATAGTCAGAGGCTAAACTCCAGAAGCAACTTAAATTGATTTGTTAAGTTACTGAATTAACTGTCTTCGGTACTCCGAGCTCCAATATTCTGCTCCCTGTCTCTTTCACTGAGGCCAACACAGAGGTTCAAGAACTTATCTAGGAAATGAGATTAATGGTGACACAGTTCAGAACAAAATCCTACCTCATTATCATCAGCAGCTGTTGCCCTTAAAGCCTAGAGTTTGTGAATAATTGTTTCAATTCCTTTTGCTTGTTCTTTGAAGGCACTCAAGAAGCAATTTGATGAGAACAATCTTCCCCAGCGGACATGTGTATATTAGCCAAGAGAGCATCAGTGGGATGTCATCCCCTCTCACATCACGGGTATCTGATAATCTCAATGACATTCATAAAAGTCGCCTGGAGTTGGAGGCTACGGAAGATAAAGGGATCTTGTGTGCAGAAAGTCACAGAGATTAGAGCCACTGTAGAAAGACAGAACTGTAGTCTAGCAAATGTTGGGGAAGAAAAATCAAGAAACTCACAGTAGTGGCAGCAGCTGTGGAGTTGTCTGACTTAGCTTTCCATGAAGAGAGAAGAAATGTGAAGTGACCTCTGAGGTTGAGACCAAATATTGCCAGCAAACCCAGTTTCATTTTCCATTTTATAAAGGATATATTTATATTTATATATTTAACCTGATTTAAACATGCTGAACACACACACACACACACACACACACACACACACACACACACCTATATTCCTAAACACATAGCACAGAACTACAACTTGCACATATTTTGTGGACTGACTGTTGGTATTGGATAACCAATTGGTGAGCTGAACAAAGTTGACAACAATAGACATGAAGGTGGATGGGGAAAGACTCTAACCCTACACAAAGAGCTATCGGTAACTAAGGAATGATGAGAACAGATGAAATAGTCCTCCACAGGGACGAGCACACCAATTAAAAAATGATGTCATTATAATCTAAAAAAAATTAAAAAGAAAAGAATGATATTACAGGCATATTTTGCTTTTTCAATCAGAGGAAACAGAAACATTGTTGGGGGGTTAATAAAAAATGTGAGAGGAAGATAAATATAGAAGAAGAAGTGGGGGAAAATAACAGTAAGGATGTCTAAAAATTCATAAGAAATTGTGCCACTAGCTACCTTAAAATCCTATACCACACATAAGTCAATTTATACATTTACATACACAGCTTAAATTAAATTTCCCATCTGGGCTGACAATATTCCCTCCAACAGCCAAAAATGATCCATGAAAGCCTACAGCACCAGTCATGAGAAGCCCTTTTTAGGTCTTTGTTGGGGTTCTCCAAGAGCCTCTCTCTTTACTAATTTAAATACATAATGTGCGTACAAGTGCTCGGTTCTATTGTGGTTCCAACGTATGTAGACTATCTATTCTGTGCCTTCACATTATGTGTGTGATTTAAAGTGAAAGGAGTTGCAACGGGCCTTGTTTTTCATCACTCTGGTTTTTGATGGGAGACTGGGTATGTGATCCCTTAGGTGTTCTGGATATTAAGTCCTTAAGGTCTGACTCAGGGGCGCTCCCCGAGACTGTGGGAGTTAGACCAATTTTTGGAATCCACGGGGACATGGAAGACCTGAGGCCACCTTTAGTAAGAAGGTCTGAAGTGGGAATCTGATGGAATGTGGAACCGCAATGTCTTGGCTGGCCCTGGGGCCAGAGGCTGGCCTGAGAGTTCATAATATGGGGCCTGTTCTCTGGCTATTGGCATGGGCTAGAGACCACAAGTGGCATAGTGATTCTGGGTTATGCTTCTTGTCTGTGACAGTATGGGCTGATCTGACTCTGGGGAAGACTGGTGGATTGGCTCCAGCTGGTAGTCTGCTAATCTGTCACACAGGTGCAATAATTTTATTCTGGAGTGGACCTGGAGCCTCAGGGCATGGATAGTGATCTACAGTCACTTGGTAGTTCAACTAAGGACTGAAAATCGTGGCGAATACATTATCCGTCTGCAAATGGACTCCCTTTTGTTTGAGCTGAGGAAAGTGTGTGACAATAGAGAGGGAGACTGCGAGGAGAGCAGTGAGCAATGTCCTTTGCTTCCTTACACCATAGAAAGTGATTGCTGCTGCCCTCAGCAAATCCTGATTGATTGAGACCAATTAGTGTTCAGCTCAATGAGCAGTTATTTCGCTTGATTTGTGTTCTTCTGTTTATAAAGTATTGGATGCTCAAAGGGACTTAACTTCAGTCTCTTGCTGGCTTTCTTTTGTTTCAGTCTAAGAAGCACTTTTGCCAAATTCATGGGTTAGCATGTCTTATAGACTTGATTTTAGAGTCCATCTTTATTTGTTCTTTTTACTTTTGCTCTGGATGTTGAGGCTGTGTGACTGAAGTTTTTGATTTTTATTTTGTTGTTATTGTTTTGTTTTGCTTTTTGTTTATTTTTTGCTTGCTCACTTTCCTTTCAACTCTGATTCATAGTATGTATGTATGTATGTATGTATGTATGTATGTATAAATATTAGGAGAATGTTGCCAGAGGCTGTTTGTTTATTTCCAAGCTGTTCTAACTTGAAATAATCATACATACAGAAACTATATTATTTGCAATATTGTTTGGCCAATAGCTTAAGCGTATTTCTGGCTAACTCTTATATCTTAAATTAGCCAATTTCTTTTAATCTGTGTATTGTCATGTGGCTGTGGCTTACTGGCAAGATTCCGGTCGGCTCTGGCGGAGGCGTCTGTCTCCTCAGTGTACAGAACTCTGATGCTTCAGCAGCACCATGGAGGTTTGAGAGAACATCCACCCTGTCTGACCTAGGCTCCTGGAAGGAACAGTTTTAACTCTAAAGCCATCTCTTAAAATAATGAATGACAGAAACTCTGCAAGTTGGCATGAAAGTGCCATGAATTCTTTTCCTCACCATAGGTCATGTGTTTTATGAATGATTAACCAGAATAGCAGGTTAGTGTGGGTAAGGCATCAGAGAAGGCTGATATTGCTAACCTGCGCCTTCCCTCAATGCTCAGAGTGCAGGTTAGCAAAGCCAGGAATCTTAGAGGCATCCTGCCACATGTGTTATATTATACCCCCAACAGTGCCTAATGCCAAGGGAAACAGGAGCAGTGCTATGGGATTCCCCTCTGTATGCTGGGAATACCATTGATTAATAAAGAAGCTGCTTTCAGCCAATGGCTTAACAGAATATAGCAAAACTGGAAACGATATATATAGAGAGAGCATAGGCAGAGCCAGGGAGAAGCCATGTAACCCCACAGGAGACAGACACCTGACACCAGACAGAACTTTACCCAGTAAGCCACAGACTCTTGACAGTACACAGATTAATGGAGATAGGTTAGTTTAGGATATAAGAGCTAGCTAAAAATATGCTTATGCTATTGACCAAACAGTATTGCAAATAATAAAGTTTATGTGTGATTATTTTGAATCAGGTTGGTCAGGAAATGAGCTAGCCACCCCCTGCCAACAGGAGAAGAAATTGGTTTGGGAATTCTATTTATATTGGTCTGTAATAGTGATGACAAAATACAAACTCATTTGCAACCATAACTGTGAACAAGCCTAGATGTAAAGAATATTGGGAAAGCGTGGATATATTAGGACTATTACAAACAGTTTTTCTGTTGATCATGTTTATAGATAAAAGACCACTTCACTGGGTTAAAAAAAATAGGGAAAAACAAACAAGCACATATTAAAGTCTTAAATATGGATTTTTGCTTATTTTATTTTTCTTCCCTTTGACACAGGTCTCATGTAGCCCAGGTAGTCCTTGAACTCACTCTATACTTGAAGATGACCTAGAACGTCTGATCCTCCTGCCTCCACCAATTGAGTGCTGGGACTGTAGGAGTCCACCACCATGCCTGGTTAGGCCTGGTTTATACAGTGCTGGGAATTGAAGCTAGGACTTTGTACATGTTAAGGCAACAATCTATCAACTGACTTATTAAGGACAACATATGATCTTTCTTTAAATTCAAGGTGTCAAGGTAAATTGAAACAAGGGGAAGATTTGGAATTTCATTTTGCATATTCTTAGACACAACTCTGCCCTAGGGATGGACTGTTTTATGGTAATGGTACCCCAGTGTGGGAGAGTGACCACTAGGCCCAGTGGATGGATTTTGTCCCAAAAAAGCCTCCAGTAGCACAGACATGAGCTCAACCAGATATCCTTGGCAGTTGTTCACACCTTTTCTCTTCAGATGGATAAAGAAATTTTCTCAACCCGCACATGGCAGGTTTGATTAATCTCTTAACATCATCTCACAAAACACCAGCTTCATATTGATACCTATTTTGTACGATAAATCTATTATAACCATTTGTGCATCTTTCTGTTCCTAGTTGGATGACTATGGATAAGCAGTGTTGTCATAAATTTTCTACATCACTCGGCGTGGACCTTAACTCACCTTATGATGTTGAAACCACATCACTGACTACAGTGACTCTTCAAACAACCCCACTTTACTATGAATGCTGAGTTCTCATGGCAGTCATCACCCATGCTGTACATTCTGAGCTCTTCTTGAGTTTAGTCCAACATGGCTGTTGCTAAGGAATTCAACCAAGAGGCATTATGGGTAGTGATACCTTCTGATGTTTTGCCCTGCTCATTGTGTTTACTTGCTGGTCAGCTCCACACAGGTAGAGTCGTCTTGAAGAGAAACTACAATTGAGAAAATAAATAAAAAACAAGCCTCCACTAGGTTAGCCTGTAGGGCATTTTCATGATTTATGATTGGTATGGAAAGGCCCAGCACATTGTGGGTGGTGCCTCGCTTGGTGAAGTGGTCTTGACTGTGGGAAGAAAAGAGGCAGAGCAAATCATGGAGATCAAGCTAGTACTCAGTGTTCCTCCATCATCTCTGCCTGCAACTTCCTGCCTTGATTTCCCTCACTGATAGAGTGTGACCTGAGTGCAAGCTTGAAATAAACCCTTTCCTCCCGGAGTTGCTTTTGGTCACGGTGTTTACGGTATCAGTAGAATCCCTAAGGCACTTATCATGATATTTTTGTTGTTGTTGTTGTTCTTATAAGTCATTGTGAACCTGCTGGTAAGGCCTGTCCTGGGTTTTCGGAGGCTGGGGTTATAAGCTTAGTTACCTTTTTCATATCTTCTTTGAAAGGTGTGTTGTCATAATTCTTGGCAATGGAACCTCATCTTTGGGAAACGATCCATCAGTCTTTGTAGGTGATACCATAATAAGTTTCTATTTTTTCCACTTGAATATCTCCTTATTTCATTATCAGTTCATTGAATAGTGGATCCATCTTAGTCTAATGAATAAGAATAGTTCTCTTTGAATGAGCACCTACCACGTGCTTTTTTCTTTTTCTTTTTTTTGCCCCCCCCCCCCCGCATACTTTTTTTTATAACACAGCACAGAAAAAGTTCTCAAATGCTGACATGTGAATTTTTTCCTCCTTTCTGCTGGTCTAGTATAGAACCAGTATTATCACATATATTTTGATTTTTATAGTAATGTGTGACTACTTGCCAGTTAAGGCAGAAACCAAGTCAATTAATACATTACTATAAAATAACCAGCAAGAAAAACAAACTCCTTCAGCCTAGCAAATGACAGGAGATTTTAATTCAAGGAGAGGAATACAGAGGGAATAGAAAATCCACGCAGAGGGTGTGGAAATTTGGATGAAAATGTAAGAGAAGCCACCAGTCTGGAGTAAAGACTGGTTCTGCCAGGGAAGCTAACGGGGAGGTGTGTTTCCACCAGGTTTTCATGGCCACCTACCAAGATCCAAATGGAGCCACTGCTTGCCTGAAGTTCTGCTAAGGCTTATTTTTGTCCTAAACAGTTTTCAACTCCCTACTAGATAAATCCATGTTGGAATTCTCTTTTCTGCTAACCAGAAAACTCAAAACTTTTCTCTGCTCCATAACTTGTCTCAGACTTGGGAACTAACTGGGACTAGTAGGTGGAATCACCCCTGATGGCAGTAAAAATGGACCAAATTTTTTCTCATGCTGAAAACAAACAAACAAAAATAAATTATTACTTGTCTCAGTTTTCAGATGAAGAAAAAATAAAATAATGTATATTTATCTGATTTCTAAATTCTAACTGCATCTCCCATTCCAGAATTTCACTGCTTATCCTGATTTCACCTTTGCTCCTTCTGCTCCATCTCACTCGGTTCTTTAATCCTTCCTGCCCATTTATCCATGACCCTTTTATTTCTTTAAAAAAAATTTATAATAATATTTTCTCATTTTACATACCAATTCCAGTTCCCTCTCCCTCCCCTCCTCCCACTCCCCTCATCTTCTCCCACCCCACCCCTCATCCAGTTTTAAGAGAGAGTAAGGCTTCCCATTGGGAGTCAACAAAGTCTGGCATATTATTTTGAGGCAGAAACAAGGCCCTTCCCCCTATATCTAGGTTGGACAAGGTATCCCTTCATAGGAAATGGGTTCCAAAACAAGCCAATTTAAGAGCTATGGATAAATCCTGGTCCTGATGTCAGTGGCCACACAGAATGACCCAGCCACACAACTGTTACTCACATTCAGAGGGACTAGTTTGGCCTATGCAGGTACCCACTGTCAGTCAAGGGTCAGTGACTGCTCAGGTCAGCAGTTTCTGTGGGTATCCCCTTCATGGTCTTACATCAATATGACAGGTAAAATGATGGCCAACACATCATACCACGTACTTCCCTACAAAGAACTGAGGATACCAAGACAAATTTGTCAGAGGAACTATGTGAATAGTGCTTTTGGTTAAATAGTTTTAGGTGTCATATTGACATAATTTAGAATTATCCATTGTTGACTGAGGTTTCTGTCCCACCAGGTCCCACATCCATTTAGTCCCAAGTAAACACACAGAGACCTACTTAAATCATAAACTAGTCAACTTAGTAGCTCAGTCTTCTTATTAACTCTTATAACTTATATTAGCCCATAACTCTTATAATTTATATTCTTGTTTGTGTTAGCCACGTGGCTTGGTACTTTTTATGGCAAGACAGTTACATTTTGTTATCTTGCTCTGTGTCTGGGTGACAACTGCAGACTGACTCTTTCTTTTCCCAGAATCCTTCTGTTCTCATTGTACTGCCTCTACTTTCCTGCCTGGCTACTGTCCAATCAACATTTTTTTACAATACAAGTGACAGGGTATAGACCATTGTCCCATAGCAATACATGAAGATAATCTTAGTTGAGGAATTATGTAGATCAACTTGGCCTGTGGTTATGGCTAAAAGGGATTGTCTTGATTGTTTACTGGCCCAGCCCACTGTGGGGAACACCATTTCCCAGGCTGGGCCCTGAGCTGTTTTAGAGTGAAGGAATCAACAAAAGCAAGCAAGGAAGCGGGGATCTACACCTTTTTCCTCTCTCTGCTCTTGACTGTGGATGTAACTAGTTGGTTTAAGTTTCTGCCTTGAGTTTCTCAAGATAATGGACTTGAACCTGAAGTTATAAAGTTAAACAAACCTACCCTTCCTTAAGTTGATTCTTGACAGGATATTTTATCACAGCAACAGAAATAAACTTGGTAAGGTATTAAAAATATTATTATCCTGACTTTGCTTTAGGGAAAACCGAGTTTCCTTTATTGTATTTGGAGATTGTGAAATTGATCCATTCTTCTTCATTGCCTTTGAGTAGAATGTAGAACAGAGAAGGGACATGTTTTAACAGACATAGAGGAACTGTGAAAGCAGCATTACTACACCAGAATGCCATACTGCCTATTTTTAAGTAAGTAAATATATTTTGTCAAGCTCCCTTTATATTTAGCTCATCTCCGCTCTGGTTGAGTAAAGCATCCTTTATTGCCTGAGACCAGTTGAAAAGCAGAAAGTATTGTTTAGTCTTCCATGCTATCCTAAAGGGGGCTGTCCAGAGAAGATGTGCCTAGTAGGAAGTTGAAACCATTGGCTGATGAATTTACTGGGTGGTCATCCCAGAGCTTTGTGCAGGCTGTGCAAGTGCTGTGCTACTCTTCTGAGCTGTACTCTCAGCCTGAAGGGGAGATAGAGTACAGTGATATAAAGGGAAGAGAATAGTAGTGTTAAATGAGAAGGATTGTGGAGGTTAGGGTAAAGGAGGAAATACAGGAGAGCCAACTACCACTAAAGGCCTTTAGAGAGGCCACATGGAAATCTACTGCTGCAGAAGCTTCCTCTGGTATATTCATATATGAAAGCATGTTTAAAAACACTGACCACAGGTGGGACAAAGGAACAACTGGTTCCTTTCAAGCCCATTATCTATTGAAATGCTCTCTCTCTCTCTCTCTCTCTCTCTCTCTCTCTCTCTCTCTCTCCCTCCTTCTAACATCAAGGACTATTATCAGAGGAATCTCTTTTAAATTAAATTGTTTCAATAACAGGTTTTACCCATGGTTTAGAAAAAATAAATAAACAGCGAATTAACTGCTGGGTCCAATCATGACCTTTTAACAAGGGACCTTTTCATCTCACCCAGGTCAGCTCTCTGGCTGTCACTGGGAAAGCCCCAAGTCTTTATAGTTCCTAACATTTCCTCAAAGGCTGTGGCTACTTTGGACAAGCAGTTAAATAAACACAGTGCCCCATACCTCCAGGCCAGTGAAAGCACACCCTCTCTTTTAGTTTTAAGAGATATACTCTAGTTATTTTTCTTAGATTTCTCAAATCTGCACATAAATGAACTCCATTACAAATAGAAGCCAGAGTCATCTTTTAGCCCAGGTGCTATTGATAGGTTATAGAAGCTGGGAAGTAATCTAATTCTTTAAAATAAAATGTTAATCCCCTTTGCGAACAACTAAATAAAATGTTGTCTTTAGATATTAGAGGAGGTTTTTTCCACATGCACAATTAACTAATGAAGCTGCTAAATGTATAATTATCCCATTATGAGAAAGGAGGAAATAGCGATTAGATAAGCTTTTCCTTGATAGAATAATTAAACTATGACATCACAAGAACAAATATTTTGCTACATAAAGAGGAAAAGTGAAGGAAAAGAAATGAATCACCAGGTTGTGGATCTGGGGAGGAAAAGAATAGAGGAGTAGAAAGAGAATGGGAGAGGGGCTGCAATTGGAAGCATCAATAACATATATTTATTTCATTAAGGTTCCGTCCTCTTCTGGATAGATAATAATAGACAATCAAAGTTCCTCTGGATAAAATCCTAGGGAGAATGCAGGAAGACCGGTTGTTTTAGAACAAATTATGAACAACAATGATTGGCCTTTGCTGTCTGCTGTTTGCTTCCCTCTGGACTAAAAAGCAAAATAAGGAAATGTCTGAAGGACCTGTGCTTTTCCATGGAAAAGCTAAGGATGACTTCAAAGGTCATTTTTTTTTTTGGAGACAGTAGACATATTTGGAAGACTGTATTCCAAAATCTGCACACACTGAACATCCACCATTTGTGAAACCCTTGACTGTGTAAAATTGATAGCATAATAATAAAAGTTTCTTTATATGCAAATGACCTTTTCTCTTCCTTTTATGATTTCTCATTGTAAGTAAGACAAAGGTTTAAAAAGAAACTGTTTTGGTATATAAAGTTCAGTTATTGTTCTATCTGCATAAAACACTTCTTTAAATGCTTTAGTTTTTATTAATTGTAAGTCAACACACATTAATGGGATTTGGTTTGTTTTGTCCATACATATCCAGCCATATTTCTTCCACTTTTGCCCCAGATCCTTGGCTCGCCTCATATTTCCCAACACCTAATAGTCACTACTGCACTTTCAGGTGACTTTTAGAACAGGCACCTCAGATTTTAAGATCTTTTGCTTTTTTCAGCAGCTGGGAGAAATTGTCCTATACAATTTGGGTTTATAATCTTGAAAAGGTAGCTAACACTGGGACTCTGAGCATTTTGCTTATGTGTTCTGTATTTCCTTCGTAGGCAAGAAGCCATTTCATTTTATTCCCATTACACTTGAGAATTATGACAGATTGTATAACAGGGCACATGCTTTTAGAGACATTCCAAATGACTTTCAGACCTAATACACAGAGAACATCCTGGAAAACCATAGTTTCTCAGAAGCAGGCCAACTGCTCTGAGTTCCATTGAGATGTATAGGGAGATGGATACAACAGTAACCCAAGCAACGTCTTTTAGGAAAACACAAGGCAGTAAAGAAAGAAAGCACCTTCACCAGTTCCAAACAGGCTGACAAGCTATCTTGTCCATCAAGAAATCAAGAAACAAGTATCTAATTGCATTAGAGTAGCAAAGGAATTTTCCAGATTGGACTCACAGGAGGAGACATTGGTGGATTCTAGATTATTAATGAGTCATCGACTACAAGTTGAGCTATGCCACCATATGTAAATATTGCTGGTTCTCAAGTATAAGAGTTCCTTGTAATCTATCTGAGATGATGTCTCCTCTCTCCAGATTTTCTGCTTTGATACTAATAACTAAATCATATTGTAAGGAAATCCTGGTCTATTTAGGGACAGTTCTTTGTGGGTAATCCCTGTACCTAACATCAGAAAGAGACCAACCATGTCTTTATAAATGTTAGTCATAGGCCAGACCAGATCCGTTGAGGATATCTCAGAACTCCTTTTTCAAGTCATCTTTTAGAACTTTGTACTCGCATTAGTGCTGTGACTCCTTTCCTATATCAGTCCAGATTATGGATTGCCTAGACGATCACCTAGGAAAGCTCAAGATATTTTGTGTAATTATTGTTGCTGCTGTGATGTTTTATGGTACAAGGCTTAACTGTGCTTACGAATTTTTAATATTAAACATGCTGTTTGAAAGTCAGGCGGCTCACCTGTCTTTCTAAATCACAGTTATTCAGGGACAAGTAGCCTTCATCAAGGGGCAAGTACCTTTCCTTGTGAAGGGAAGGCCAAGTGAGACTGGCAAAACTGAAATGTTAGAGCTCTGTAAAGCCAATTATTTAGATTATCTAGACTGATAAAATTGACATTGACAAAAGGTAATGATAAAATGAAAAAGTTAAACTCAAGGCTTTGTGAGAAAGAGGTCCAATATGTCAATGACTATGAAAGAATTCCTTATAAAAATAAGAAATTACTATTATATTAACAACTATATATTTATTAAGGGTTCCTTCTTGCTGGATGCTTCACTAATCCTGTGTTGCTGTGAAATAGCTTCATAAGATGTTCTACTGACTTTTAAAATGATAAACAATAACTAAGCATCTCTATCAGCTGTACCCAATGGTACCAGACACATTCTGAGGACTTAGTTATAGTGATATTTTATTCATATTAAACTTACCTAAAGATCAGAATTGCAAAACTAAGCCACTAGAGATCAGGCAGTGATAGCACACACCTTTAATCCCAGGATTTGGGAGCCAGAGGCAGATGGAGCTCTGTGAGTTCAAGACCATCCTGGGCTACACAAGACCAATGCAGAAACAAATTCAGGTGGTGGGGGCTCACATCTTTAATCCCAGTACTAGGGGTCATATGCCTTTAATTCCAGCACTAGAGAGTATATAAAATGGGAGGAGAGAGAGGCTCTGTCTGCTTAGTGTGCTTAGTCTGTGGTCCTCCAGCCTTGGAAGAGGTAAGGCTTCTCTAGTGGCTTGGCTGTTTTGCTTTTCTTGTTTTCAGGTTGAACACCAATTTCTGTCTCTGCATTTTTATTATTTGTGCCACACTTAGTCCTTACTAATGATTTGTCTCCACAATAACACAATGTGGCAGTATAATTGTCAAGGTACCAGAAAAAATATCACCCCAAAAGGTACAAATGAAGAGTTTGTAAAAGACACATTTTGCAACGGTGTAAATGATAAGAAAACCCAAATAGGGATGATGAAGAAAAACATAAGTAATATTGCCATCACTGTATCTTTGGGGTCCAAAGATGAAGCAGTCCTCTAAACAGAGTAGAAGGCCACTCAACCAGAAGTGTGTCCTTCAGATGACAGTGGCTTCCACTGATCTTTCTATGAGGCAGAAGGAAGAAAATCTATTTATGTCCAAACCTAGCTACTGTCATCCCCAGTTCTGTAACTGGCCATGGTGTCTAGATTTGCAATTGTAATATTCTGTCTTGCCACCCATTACCAGTGTATCTTACTCCTGCCCCTTAGCTGAACAAATCTGTTCACCTTGTGGGGTGATATGAAGTCATTATTCCCAAGATGATAGACTTAGTATTTCAGGATCCCATTTTTAGCATGGAAGATAGGAAAATAACCTACTTTATAATGTCTGCAGTCATGACTAGTCCAGGAGGACAGGCAGGGCATGTCAAAGGATGCTAAGGCATCTCTTAGGTACCTTTTATGGTTTTGGCAAAAGAAAAGTCTTCTATTTCCTCCTGTAATTGTGCCAGTTCAAGTATAACCTGGCAGATTTAAATGTGGGCCCATTCCAGGGATGTTCTCATATTTCTACAAAGCCAACCAACTGGCTTTAGGTCATTACTGAATCTGAGTTTAACTAGCCAAACAAACAGACTATTGATTTTCTTCCCAGTAAAGTAAATATACATAAATCAATTTATTTGGCCCTATACAGTTTTATATTTTATTTTTATAACCCAACACTATTAGTGTCTGCTTTCATGCATGCTCTTCTAACTCCTTTCTCCAATAGAAATCAGTAATGTTCTAAAGTCAATGGACAATTTTCTTAGAAACCAAACCTTGTAACTCACTGCCTGAGCTGCACTAGGATTTAACTGCTATTGGTTTTATATTCAGAATGACTGCCTCTCTTAGGGAACATTAGGGATGCAGAATTTTTAGCCTCATCTGTGCTCTGCTCTAATATAATCTTAACTTTCTCCTGGGTTATAGTTTTGCTTTCCCTTGGTATCAGGATAAAAATGGACTGGTGCATCTGAGTTATTTTTCTTAATTCTCTGAGACTTTCACACATGTATACAATACATATTAATCACATTCTACCCTATTCCTTTTTCTAGTTCTTTCCAGACTCACCTCCAAAATTTGTGTCTTCATTTTTGTAAATAATCTACCTAGTCCAATTTATGCTGACTGTTATTTATGGATGTGAGGCTATCCATTCATATGGTAGAGCTGTAGGGGCACACACTGAACAGAATCTGACTCTCTCTAGAAGGCTCTCTAGAAGCCATTAAATGTCCATATGTGAGCACTTATGAATCTCTCCCACCTCCATGCTGTAATGTTGACTGGCTTGGTCTTGTATATGTCTATCGTAGGGAACCACAGCTGCTGTGAGTTGCATATGTCATTTCTGCAACATCTACAAGTTACTCTCTCTCTTTGATCCTCTCCAAACTCTATCTTCTACAGTTCTTCTACCCTTATTTAGGGATGATCCCTGATACAGGAGGTCAGACTACAAAAATGATGTCCTATATGTAGAAGTTGTTTTTTAACCAGGCTATGATTTTTATCACAGACACATCAGCCCTGTGACTATGAAGAGAAAAGGGGACACCAAAAAGTTATCATTACTGATGACCTGGGAAGTCAAAAGACTTAAATCTACCTTTTTTCTAAGAAAATCCATCTCTAAGTGGCATGGGAAGTCCTTCTGTCTATGTGTTGCTTTCGTTATTTAATGAATAAAGAAACCGTCTTGACCTGTTGATAGGGAAGAACTTAGGTAGACAGGGAAGAAGGAACTGAATTCTGGGAGGAAGAAAATAGAGTCAGAGAGAAGCCACGAATCCTCTGCCTGAGACAGACACCGATTAGAATCTTGCTGGTAAGCCACAGCCACATGGCCTTATACAGATTAAAAGGAATGGGTTAATTTAAGATGTAAGAGTTAGCCAATAAGAAGTTAGAGCTAAAGGGCCAGGCAGTGTTTTAATTAATACAGTATCTGTGTGAGTATTTCAGTTCTGGGCAGCCAAGACAAACAATCAGGCCCTCCTTTTACATCTAAGAACATCTCCAAAGATAGCAGAAGTATTAATTACCTCCTCCAGACATTTTACTTAGTTTTGTTACCATGGATCTTAACCACTTCATCACTTAAGTTCTTGATTTCTGTTTGTTCTTCATTCTAGCTTACCTGCAGTGATAACCCTGATAAAAATAATTATCCTCTATCTCCTGGAATACCAGTGACCCGTTTACTTCCTAGAAAAACAATATCTGTGCTCTTTGAAAATATATAAGGGACCTAGCCTCAGAATTCCATCTGAGACTCTTTCCTCAAGCCCTTCCTGTTGTACCTTATTTGTGAGAAGGAAGAAAATTCAACATTCATATAGGGCTATTTAAGAGTTTTGGACAAAGGTGTAAATTAGTTAACGGAAATGGTGAAACACTCTAGCTTGTGAGAACAAATTCAAATCAATTGCTACCATCTTTATATCCATCAGGAATGAAAAGGATTGCTACCAAATCTAGAATGAACAGCCAGAGCTGTAAAGGAAGTCCATTTCATTGGCACTTTGGCTGGAAGGAGAATTACAAGCAAAGCATAGGGATTTGGTGGTCACTGGGCAAGAGGAAGGAACACGTTTCTCTCAACGGTTATCACTGTCTTTTATTGGTACCCCACTTAGCCATATCCTTCTTAAAGTCAGAAATAATGCAGCCTGCTAATCTTTCAGGGCTCAATTTCAGAGTAAAGGCACCATGAGGGACAAAGAGAAGAGACTGCCTTGTTACCTAACAATGATGCTCTTTAACTATTCCCACTGTAAGTTAGAGACAAACAAACCTAAGCCCAGAGAAAAAGTCACTTGTGAAAACCCATCCAGCTCACTAGCTGCGATCCCATCCAAGGTGGACTGATTCACTGTTAGCCATGCAGAACCTACTTCCTGGAACAGTCATTTGACATTTCCTCCCACAGACCTTTGGTGATAATGGCCTTTATTTAATGTATTACTAAACATGTTTTCAAAAAGGAAATAGTTAGGTTTCTACTTAGACAACAAAACTGGCTAGTGTGCTTTCTCGGTGAGTGTCAGAGCTGGCTGGAGCACACTTCTCAGGCTATGATGTCTGCACACAGGTTGCCTCCTTCCGTTACTTTTCTCTCTTTGTTGACATTCCTGCTCTTCTTTTTAAGGCTGGAGTATTTAGGTCTAATAGCAGACATGTTTATGTTCATCTAGTGATTTCCTAAGGCTTAATTTAGTCCCCCTAACCTCATGCGCTCATGGCCACCCAGCCTTTTGTCTCACCTAGAGATATTTGCTGTGTCTGGGCACTATGAATGTACTTCCTCTGCCCACAGAACTGGGAAACGAAAACAGAAATCTCTGTGGTGCTTGGAAGAATCAGTTTAGCATCAGCTTCAGGGTATTAGATTTATTGGGCTATAAATAATGCTGAGTTATAAAAATAAGACAACATTATTCTTCAACAGCTTAAGGCTTAGTATTTTATCAGTAGGAAGAGAAAATAATTAGTAAAAAAATGGAACAAATGTTGCTGGAGTATTCTCCTAACCTATTAAATGAACTATTAAAATGATGCTATTCTCTGACACCATTACTATTTTATATTTGGTGATGTTTTCTCCTGGGAACTACGGTATTAGAGTGATTTTTCCCTGTGAGTATATTTTGGAAATCGTATGTAAAGGTGGTAAAGGATATTTGACTTTTCTTGAGTTGTTCTGAGTTGTATCATACTAATCTGTAGACTTCTTATCTGCAGTGTGTTTCTTTTTGAGTCTTGATCAGTGCTGTCACTTTTACTACTATCATGTTATGCCAAGCATGTGTTCTAATTAAGTGTCAAGAAGCCAATCTCTACTTCAGGAACATTGCAAACAATACACCTCTCTTTGTGACTTTTTGTATTAATTTCTGTGCCCTGTTTGAACAAGTCACAGAGATGTAAAATACATCTCTCAGAATAGAAGTGCAATATATTGTATGAACAAGTTAAATAAATATGTATAAGTAAAATTATGAGAAATGTGTTTTAATTTAAAGATTATGACTACCCTCACATGTTATGCTCAACATATTGAAATATTGAACATTGCTTTTCTTGATTATCCAGTATGCACTAGAACTGTCAAATGCTAGAGTGGGAACAAGACAAGAAAAACAGCATCTCAGAAAATAGAACGTAAGAAATAGCACTAGGTCATAGAGGGCTCTGATAGGCTATGTCTTAAGGCAATGCTATCTTTTTCCTTAGTCTTCAGCTCTCTGGCAAATTCTTATGAAAAGAGATACTAGAACATGCTTTGTCCAGCTTCATATAGCCAAGCACAGCATCAGTAGCAGGTTTGAATGTTATAGCACGCTCTTTTACTACCACTTAGATCTTGAAGGCCCTTTCCCTTGATTTCAGGCCATTCAAGGTAGGGAAGGTGAGTTTCCATATTTTACCTTCAAACTTCAATCAGTGGGTGCTCATGGGCATGGTGAGGTGACAGTCCTCGGGGCATGAGGCATCTGTGTCCTCATTTGTAGTCCCTTGTCCTGAGAATGACTAAAGTACTCCATGAGGCCATTGATTCAAAACGCTCATCTCAAAGCACTGCACATATTAAATGTTTAATAAATATTTTCTGTTAGAATGATTATATAATGACATTAAGAGTTTTTGAGCATATCTCAGGGTTATTTGACATAGAGTCACATGAGGCTATTTTCTGAGAAAAGATAATCACCTCATGTGATGGAGGTAATTTGAAAAATATTTTTGGTCTTATTCCAAGGCATTCTTCAATGTTCCATTTTATTTGATCACCAAACATCAAATTATGCTCCATTAGCTAATGAAGTGAGTAACGCTACTGATGGGCTTGACATTTTCTGACCAGTTGAAAGAAATTAACCATGCCGTCTATAAACAGCAAGGAAATTGGTGACCTTTCGTCCATTAGCGTCGCGATGACACATAGAAAAAGGTAAAGAGAGATGATTTATGTCTTGAAAATGAGTAGAGGATTCATTCGTGGCCATGAGCAGAATGCTGGATTTCTAGGAAAGCACGTCTCTCAGCTGCTGTGTAAGGGAGGAAAACATAAAAAGATTAAAAACATGCTATCTCAGAAGTGCAGGTTTTAATGTGTTTATCGCTATGCTGCAGCTTGATGCTGTGGAACTTTGCTGAGGCTGATAGGCTGCTGTCGTTGGCCCCATTTTGCAGGTGATGGGCCTAGATTTATACAAAACCCACTCAAGTGTACGCTTCTTATATCCTGTCTCTGAAGATAACAGTGCGACATTGTGAGTGTGGACTCCAATCCAGACCGATCTCTGTCTGTTATAACACTGTAGAAAACCGCTCTGCATTGTTTAAGTAGAGCTGATGAGACCCCACTTCCCAACAGTTTAGTGGAAGATTGACAGATGAGGAAAAGAAGGTATCATGGACCAAAACTGTCTGCAAGAAGAAAGCAAAGCCTCCTCACCTGCTTCTCTGACCTTCCAGGTCTCCATAATCCCATCACTGGCCACTCCAGCTTCACGGGCTTTCTACTTGATTCTAAGCAGTTTGTGTGCGTTTACTTCCTCCACTCCAAGCAGACTGCAACTACTACTCTCTAATTGCACGTTTCCCTCCAGACTTCAACTTGTTTCTTTCTCGCACACAGATCTTAGCTCAAGAAATACTCCTGCAAAGTCTTTACTAACTTTCCCCTCCCGCTGTCACAAGATCTCTTCACGTCCTATAATTCTACACTTTCTGGATAGAACTTTTCATGTTTGTGTTTATAAATTATCTATATAATAATTATATAGATAATTATATATACTTGAATGTGTTGATTATTTTGGTGGGTACAAAATAGTGGAAGAGGAGGTGCTTCTCTTGTTTCTGGGCAAATTGTAGTTTCTCATGTATTACTTGTATTTATACCTGGGAATCAGGATTTGGGCATGCACAGTCTTAAAAGAGCAGGACAAAAGGCACAATTTATCAATTATCTTTGTCTAGTTGGTATTATAGAAGAAAATACATTCCTGTAATGACAGGAAAGCAGATAAAACAATTTTAACTCAAAATCAAAGCAGCCTAGTCTGTGGTAACAAGCCACCATGTGAGAACAGCACTGTATGGTGGGGAACTTGGGAAAGCATCTCATTCAGTCTGAAAGCATAAATCATTCATCGCCTTCTTTTAAGTGACAGCTCCAGCGTGTCATAAGAATAGAATAAATGGGTTATTATAATACCCTCAAGGAAATTAGAAAAAAATATTGGTGAGAAGGAACAAAATATGAAAGGTTTCTGTTGTGTTTGCTTAAGCCAAAAGGGGTAGTCACACCATTTCAACCAACCATTTCTTTGACATGTACACACACATCCCCCCCACAACCCCCCAAATTATTCTTCTGCATTGGCATCTTAATTTACTTAATTTAGTGTGTCTCATTTGGAAGCAAGTGAGATTTTATTCTGTGCATGAGAGTTTTCTGCATTAAGTCAGAGGTCAGATGCCCTGATGTCCCCTGAATGGAAAAAAGTATAGGAGAGATGACTTTAAATGAAGAAGAAGAAGAAGAAGAAGAAGAAGAAGAAGAAGAAGAAGAAGAAGAAGAAGAGATAAATAATACTAAGGATGTTTAAAAACTCAGTAAATAATGTGATTCATTAATCTTATTTAAGTACATATATAACATATGGATACATATATTTATGGTTTGAATATATTTATCCCTCATAGCTTGATGATGTTCTCTACCAAAGCCAGCAAATATATAACAAAAAACTCAGTGCATAGGAAATGTCCTTTATACTTGTTGTCCAGGGGAGTCTAAGAGACTACCAAAACAATAAAGGCTATTGGCTTTGCCTTTAGTTGATTCTCAGAGTTTGAATTTAAAACACTGTTGTTGAAAACACCACATGTTTCAGATTTAGGACTTAGAGGAATCAAGCTGGAACTGACCTGGAAACCACCCTCCCAGAGGGATAACCCTCACAGTATCCAAAGGTGCGATGTAAGTCGCCAAGTGAGAAAAGCAATCAATAGTCCTACCCAGATGAAAAGCCTACAAACACAATAATGACCAACATAGCAAGTCATCCCCAAGGGTTATCTGATTGGATGTGAGACACACTCAGTTGGAGAAAACTTGTGTCCGGTGGTGTAAACATAGACAACTACCCATGCTTGGAAAGTTCATATCCTAGAAAAGAAAACTTACTACTCCTAATTTTGAAAGCAATGTAATTTTCAATTACTTTAAATGCTTATCCTTAGCTACAGATGGTGCAGCTCTACCCCTTCAAAAAAGATTCATCTTGAAATGGAGATGATTACAGAGATCCACAAATGGTCAAAATGTAGAGAATTGGTGATTATGGGAGTGCTCAGGTACAATTGAGACATCAACCATGTGTACCCTACACCTAAGGCACAGGGGAAGTCATGAAAGGGGAGGTTGGAAGACCCGAAGTACCAGAAGACCAGTATATCTTCTCCTAGATGTGTATTCTAGACATAACAGGAAGCTGCACCCATGAAATCTCAACTATATGGCTGCCTAAAAGAACCTATATAATAACTGCTTCAGTAGATGTCCCATTTCACAAGACTCTCACTCCTATCTAAAGAACTATGAGCACTCTGTAGGTGCTGAGAGGGGGCATCAGTTTCTCTAGAAGTGAGCTTGATAGGTTATCTAGTCCTTATGTCCTATAAATGAGACATAAGAGAAACTTCAACTCCTCTTCATATATATATATATATATATATATATATATATATATATATAGAGAGAGAGAGAGAGAGAGAGAGAGAGAGAGAGGAGTGTGTATAGGGAAGGATGAATATTATGGATATATAATACTCACATATAGACTTCTCAAAATGTAAATTAAAAGAAAAGCAAAAACATGTAACATAATGACACTGAAGAGTAAAATGGCTGTAAGTTTAATTACAGTTAATGTTCATGTGCAGTAGGATATTATTCTAGTTCAGTTTCATATTGTCTTGTTCAAGTCTCAAAATATCTTCAAAAGTAGATGCTATCAAAATACATTTTTTTTAAGATGAAAAAAAAAACTTTAGGGAATTTAACACCATATTCTCAGGGTCATTGAAGTAACAAGTAGCTGAGCCTGGATGCTTGCCAAGGTATGTTTCACTCCAAAGAGGATTGTACTGAAAAGTGTGTCTATTGTCCTGGCTCCCAGGGCTATCACATCCTGGTACGACAATAATAAAACTTACACATGATGCATCCATTCACAACACATTCCCGACACCTGTGGCTCAGACATCATTGTGGAAGAGGAATGCTCGAAACAGCCAGAAAACAGTATGTTTGCTATGAGATTGTCTCGTAGAAACTTCAAAGAGTACACACATGAAGTCTCACCAACATGGCTGCCCTAAACAAGACCTAAATGATTCCAATGGATGTGCTTCACATTTTTTTTGTCTTTACTTCAAGGTGTTGAAATTAGCCCAGTTATTGTAGAGAACCCAGTGGAAGGTCTTATGACATTAGTTCAATCTCTTCTTGGTCATTTCACTCCCTTATCCTCCACTGATTTTTTTTAAAATGCATTTGCAATGTCAGAATGCAACCAAAAGCATCAAAAGAATCTTGCCTTCTCGCCTTGGTCACTCATTGACCTCAGCTTTTCTTCCTTCACAGCAGACTTGCATCTGTTGCAGATGTCCTGCTCTAGAACATTCAATAGAAAGTGAGGATACTCATGCTGTTTTAGTAAGTATATAAGGATATAGCAAAGCACCTAAATATCACTGAATACATGTTAAAAAAAAGCATGCATTACCATGGGAAACCTTAGCAATAAATGAACAAAATATATAGTAAATATAGTATCTATTAGCAGTGATAAGATTGGAGACAGATTCATTTTTGAAGTTTGCCTTTTAAATATATATTCTTCAATAGACCTGTTATCATTTTACATAAAAGAATATTATGCCCCAGGCTGACAGTTTGCTTTGCTTCATATATTGCAGAAAAGAAAAGCCTCTGGACTTTATTTTTAAATTTAATTTACAGAGAAAATGAGGAATATCTCACTGGAGCAAAGACACAAATAATATGCTTTATGCCTCTATAGTCTTTTTTCTAACAGGGCAGGAGTTGAGAAGCCTGGAATCTCTGCCCAGGTGTGGCTCACGAGGACACCCTAGGTGAGATAAGACAAAGACTGAATGCTCCTTTATTTCTGATGCCGCTAAACATCAGAGCGTAATACCACGTGGCACATCATAGGCATCCCTACTGTGGACTGCAACCACAGATATGTGCCACTGAGTTCAGCTGTGCCCACCTTCTGTGGGAGGTATGTTCCCAGGTCTTATCATAAGATCCAACTTTCTGGGGATTTTCAGGCAGCTTACTGTATAAAGTACTTCAATTAGCTCACATGTGTGATAATTTTTTTTTCATCTTACATTTCTTTATATTTTAATGGATATTTGATGAAGTGGAATGATTGTATCTGTGTTCTATTAACCACTGCATGCCAGAAATTTTCATGATTGCCTTGTATTCCTTTGCAGGATTCCTTTTACTTAGTCGACCCCTAGTTGCTAAATTTTCATATTGCTCTTTACATTTTACTTATAGTTTATATATCCTTACAGCTATATGTGTAATAAATTCATAGGCTATATCCTCAACAAATATGTTTCTAAGATACTGCTGCTGTAATGTAATGGCTAAGTGACTGGAGAAAGATGTACACAAATTCATCAGCAATGTAAAAATTATATTTCCCACTGATCAGTTTTGGGTGTCAATATTAGCAAAATATGTCAGCTTGATGTTTAAAAGTCTCATACCATGTGAATTTCCATGACATGACAGGAAGATTTCCCTCAAAGTTCTATATGCTTTGAATGAAGCTTTTGATGTTGCTAGAACATGAGAATACATACGTCAGAGGGAGCATTGTTCAGGTTTAAACTGAGTCACCCTAAGTATGTCACTAAACCTGTGTTTTATAAAATAGTGATAGCTTTTGGCACTCCTTTAGGAGAGTGCGTGAAGATTGTATGGACTAAAATACATGACTTTCTTGGAATGGACTAAGAGCATAGATATCCTGAATAAAGGTTAATGTTTATTGCTTCTGTGGGTGTTCTCCTGTGAGTACTGTTCTGTAAGACTGTCAGTGAATCACAGAGAGTACAGAGTGATGCCCACAATGACTAACAAACAAGAAAACAAGTTCTGTCAAGGTGATATAAAAGCTAGCAGGAGTGTTTCCACCAGGAAGATAAGATATGCAACAGCAGAGGCCTGTGAGAGACATGGTTTAGATAGGCAAAGGTGTGTGAAGAAAAGGGATTGCATCGTCTGCTGATGACACTGTGAGCCCCTCTAGGAAAAATGCATTTGGCAGTGGATCAGAGTTCGGAAGACTTTTTCCAGTGATGAGAATGTTGTAGAGATTTTTATTTCATTGAATATGATACTAAGTTCTCCCAACTCAAGGGAAGCATCACTATGATTTATATATAAAGACTTCTTTTCTCTTAAATTCCAGTAGTCTTGAAGACAAAATGTATTTTCTCCTTACCTGTCTCCAAAATGGAAATTTAGGAATAGGGACTGACTAATTCATGATTTACTCAGCCTCAACACTGTTAGTGGAGGATTTAATAATCTGAGACAGTCTTTTTCATTTTCTTATAATCTTCCCCAATTAAAGTGCAAGTTTCTTAGTTGTCACCATGGGAAATTCTACGCAGGATAAATATTCTGAGAATCTTCCGTTTGCTACTGTAGAGAAACACTCCACCCCTCTCTGCCACACTCTGCATTTTCGAAGGACTGACCTCTTCAGGTCACACCAGTGGGTTCTCCATTTCTCTGACATATGAAGAGAACAAGCAGGATATTACAAACCTGAGGAAGACTATGCTGCTGATATTTGGCCCATCCCTAAAGCACCACCATGACCTGCCTAGTTCTCTCATCCGATGTGTAGATACATTCGGCTGACTCTTCCAACGAAGTTCTGTTTCTAGGCCCAGTGGCTGTTTGCTTTGCTCATCTGTGTCTGGCATTGGTGAGGGTTTAATGCGTCACACATCCTAATTCCTTGCTTCACTGCATTACTCTCTTTAAGCTCCCTAATTTGTGACTCTCTTCTGTTTTTTTCCAGGATCTTGAATGATGCAGAACTGGTTTCCCACACTCTGGCTTTTCATCTAAGCTTGCCGTGTTCAAAGGCTCGGCTGTAGAATACTGGCCCAAAAAGTCTGGCCATAGATCAAGTGATATCTCAGAACTGAGATCTCCAGAGAAATCCTTTCAAATTCAGCTTGAAGTCATTGGAACTCAAGGAAGTGCATCACAGTAAAAATAATAAACCAAATCAGTAAGTAATCATGCCAAAAGTGTATTGTTGGGATCTTACAGGATATTTATGCTTTTCATACCTCATTTTCATTGTCTTTGTAGAGGTAGTGTTTGAAGGGTCCTAGAAGTTTTAAATCTGGCTTTGTAATCTTTAATCAAGAGCAACATTCTATTCTTGTAAAATTGAACACTTTACATTTGATGGAGCAAGTGTGGGTATCGATTCAAAGCATGGCCTTGGGTGTAATAGAAATCTAGGTTTGACTCTACTACTTATAACTAACAACTGCCTGAACTGAAAAAAAGTCAAAGAAATCTTCTAGATTGTACTTCTTTATTTAAGAATTGAAGGTTATGATGGTGTTTATTATGCATTGTATATAGGATACTTAGGAAAGACTAAGTGCTCAGTCAGCTATCATACCTAGTATAACAGTGATTATGGTATTTTCCTTACAAGCAGACACCATTCCATCATCCATTTTAACTAAGACCTCTTAATTAAAAAGTGTGTGACGAAGAGTAGATACAAGAAGGCTGTTCTCCATGTAAACTTTCCTCCATACTGTTGCATCTATTTGAAAGAGGGACCAAGAAAGTGAAGGAAAGAGAGGCCCTACACTAAGAAGAAAAATACAGATGAGGCAGAATTAGACTTTTATGAAATAAGTGATGATTTTTCTTAAGATTATCAAGAATTTTGGGTTTTTATGTGAAACTTCTACATTTTAAAATGTCAGCTCTACATTTTCGGTTTTCTTTTTTCAAGATCATGCCTGGAAAAAATAAAACCTATCTGATGACTTAGTCATCAACCTAGGACATCAGTGTGAGTTCTAACTAAGAGATAAACAAAGCTCCTGGTTTTAGTATTACTAATCGAGAGAAGACAGGGCTGTCAATCCAATTTTCAGATAATTCTCTCCTCTGGTGGAATTCATGATAGGATAGAAGCAGAGAAATTTTTGGACCATTTTCTAATACCATCTCCCAGTCTGAGTGATGATGGGGGAAAGAGGAGAGACACCCAGGGATGGCTCGCGGCTCAAGGGCAGCACTTGGGTCATCTCACTAAGGAAGTGAAGAATGGAGAACAGAGGGCTGAAGCTTCAGCTTTAGTTTTCCCTTGGCTGCTACAGTCAGAACACACTGTGCTAAAAGGGGAAGAGAGATCTTGGCCTGACCTCCTTTCTGTCTTGCTTTTCTGCTTGCCTGTGGGCTTCATTAAATGTGCAGGAACCAAGCTAAGCTGGAAAACCTGCAGCTGGGAAGCAGGCAGCAGTCTCTAAAGTAGGTGCCTGCACATGAAGAAGAGCTGGGGCAAAGGAGGCTAAGGCGATCGGTGTCGGTGAAGCCTGTTGGCATTGCAATGAGGGTGGAAACGAGTTCAGGAGAGGGTTACAGTGCACAGAGCAGGGGAAGGAGATGCTACCCATTCTCAGTTCTGGAGGGTGTTAATTTTCCTTCATGCCCTTCACAGACTTCAGGGATCCTACAATTCACCATTATCCATCACACTCTCCTTAACTCTCCAATTTTCATTTTCACTAAATTTATTTATTCAATGGCTCATCACTTTAGTTATTATTAAGGAGATACCTTCTCTCTAAAACAGATGTGTCCAGCCTTTGACACTTGTGATAAAGCACAGACATCTACAAAGCTGACATTGAGGAACTACATGGTTGAGTTAAGAAATATTTTATAATGTGTACTCTACCATGTTCATGGCTACCTCATGGTCCGGATGAGCTGCTGGACACTGTATACTGAAAAATGAAGAGATTGTACAGGGAATAATAAGAATTTAAACAACTACCCAGTATTAATCACCTTGACAATTCTAATGGGAACAAATGTGCAGCCTTGATTCTTCTTCCACCCTTATTTGATAGCAAAAAGAGTACACAAAGTTTTAGGGAAGAGGGGATGCATCTTGGAGGAGTTGGTGAGAGGAGTGGGGAGGAAATTCTATAAGAATTAGTGAAATATATTTTTAAAACTGTATTTTATATATATGTGTGTGTGTGTGTGTGTATAAGTATATGAATAAACCCTTGAGATTGAAAAGGGAAATGCTAGGCCACTTCTTTTTATGATCAAGCCCACCAGAAGAGCACAGAAGAGCTCTGCAGAGGGTGAAGTGCCTGCGGTGATGATTTAAACACTAATGGTGCAGTTTGCATGCAGAACTGTGCTCAGGAGAACAAGTGGTTTACCTGTTGTTGTGCTGTGCAATTAGTATGGGGAAATGAGGTCTACCAGACAGACTACTCATTTATAAGGCTTTTCCCTCCTTACAAAGACCTCAAATGTATGTAACACTCCCCTTCCTCTGATACCGCCCCACAGCCTGAATATTCTTCCTCCAGTTTGAAAAAGAGAAAATAATATACTCCAAATTATTCAGAACTTTATTTTCTGAAGAACTGACATTTGTAAGAATTCATGCCAGTTAGATTTATAATATTCAAACATTACATTGAGGGCATGGCTACCTGATGTACACTGTTATGATGAAAATTAAATTGTTTGATGATGAGATTCTTCAAACATTATAACACTGTAAGAAGCATTTGACTGATGAGGAGGCTGTCTTAAAACCAGTTATAAACTTACTTTACAACCAGATTTTTGCTATCATCTTCTAACTCTGGGAATGATGCATGTAAATTTCAATTAAAAAATCAAGAAACTTTTGTCTCCAATGAAATCCTTCATTCAGAAAGAACCCATTAATAGTAACTAAGTAACTACTGTAAGCGGGATCCTACAATCAGTAAAGTCAGACGCAGCTCTGTACACTCAGCCGCTACCCTCATGCCATCATCTATGAGAGCCCATTGGAAGGCTGGAGCCATCATAGAAAATGTCTCCATAGAAGAAGGTTGACGTGGGTCTTTCTCAAGACAATTTTAGATTTTAACGATTTTCTGACCATACTGAGAATTATATAGAGAAGAGGCTCAGTGGTAGAATGTGTGGAAATTGACTAAAAATTTAAACATGACCTCTCTACTCCCAATTCCTTCAATAATGAATCTTACACATCAATGTGAAAACCACCACGGAACTCTAGGGAAAACCTAGAAACAGCCTACTTTAACTTTTATTTTTTATTTTATATTTTGGGATCTAGAGTTTGCTTGGCTTAATGGTTGGAAACAGATACAGCCAAGGATTTATTTATTTTTTTCAGTTTTGAATTCAGCAAGGAGATATATTCTCTTTTGGTGTTATGTACAACAGAACATTCAGGAGGTGAATTACATCTGAAAATATTCATGAAAATGTGGGAAAAATTCCCAGGCGCAGCTATACACATGTAAAACAAACTGCCTCACCTGTTAAAAGTAGAGCAAAAAGTGCTCCTAACACACGCACGCGCATACACACACACACACACACACACACACACACACACACGTGTGCACACATGCACAAACTTTGGAACTCTTTATTCTGATGGAATATTTACTGTGGATTAAACATCAGCTCTGAAGTTACTTCCGAATTCGAGAAAAGGTTTCTATTTTCCCTGTGTGTATGTGTCCAATTTGAAATATTTATTAGTTTGTGATTTAACTTATACTTGAAATTGTGAGTTTCCATATTATGTTTCAGTTTGGATATGCTGTAAATTATTCAAATTAAGATAGACAAAGACATATCTATCTCTTAAATATTTATTATTTTAGGGGGAAGACATCCAAAATAAGTCATTCTTCCTAGCTTCTTTTGAAATATATATGTTACTGATGTCTACAATGACTTATAAGTTAAGATATCAGAAATTATTTCTAGTAGTTGTAAGTCACTACTTCATGGCTACATAGGCACTGTTTCTCCAGCCTCTGATTGACCAGGATTTTACTCAGAAATTTTATGAGATCTAATATTTCAAATTCTGCATATAAGTGAGATATAATACTATTTACCTTTTTATATCTTCCATATTTCTCTTGACATATGACCTTTGGGTATTCTTCCGTTGTCACAGGTAACAGGGTTTCATCCTTCATGTCTAAATAATATTCCCAGTGTATGTAAATCATGTTCTCTTTTGTTCATTTGTCAGCTGATAAAAACAGTTGTTTCCATGTCTTGGTTCTTGTGAACTGTGCTGTGATAAGCAGGGGAGTACAGATGCCTCATTAGCATACTGACTTAATTTTCTTTGTATATATACTAGTAGGAGGATGACTGAATCATTCAAAGTTAAACTATCAGGGACTTCTACAGTATTTTTCATTAACTTAACTGATTTATATTCCAGCAAAGTTCTTTCCTTCCATATCTTCATTAATACCTCAACCTGCCCTGTGTCTGCTTCCCCTTCTTTCAAGATGAATTCTTCCTCTATCACACAGACTGCTCTTGAACCTGTCCGTCTTCTCCTTCACCCTTCCAAAAGCTAGAATGGTAGACTATACCACACTTCATCTTCTGATAAAAAGGGTTTCTTCCTAGGGTAAAAAGATAGCTCACTGAGGTTGTAATTTTCATTTCCCTGAAAATTAGAGACATTAGGCATGTCTGTTTGATAATTCCACGAGTTATATAATGTGTTTTGATCAAATCCACCCCCATTCCCTCAGCAGCAATTCCTCCCTTATTCCCCCTACACACAACTATTCCCTCCCAACCTCATGTACTGTTCTTTTACACCCACTGAGTCCACTTAGTGCTATGTGTGGGTAGGTGGGTATAAGATTGTGAGTGTATGGGGGGCCAACTACCATTTAGATTTAGAAACAAGATTTCTCTTTGTCTATAAGAAGCTAAGATGCCATTTTTCTTGTTTCAAGATAGATTAGCCTCTTAAGAGTTTGTGAGTATAATCAACATTGTTTTCGAGATATTCCTGAGATAGTGCAGGCAGCACTTCAGAAATGTGCCCACTTATGGGCCACCTGGAATGAAGGCAGGAGCAGTAACAGGCACTGGGGGCACACATCCACACTGTTTCCTGTAGCAGCCTGAATTCTTTAAGCAAACTCTACTTAGCTGAATATGGGATTCTTGATAGTCACGGGAGTCAGAATGAAGTATACATGGAGTTTCTTAAGCAGAGGTTATAGCATAGATGTAGGCACGAGCATTGGAAGAGAGACATTCTGGGGAAAGTAGTGCACACCCAGGTGTGGACATGGGTTTCTCAAGAGGTTGCCTACAGACTGCCTGCTTCGTTAAGTGATTTTTCTAGGCGTGGTTGGACTTATCCTCATTTTGGTGTGTCTCTTAGATTTCTGCTTCACAGCATGATTATAACAAGCTATTATGTAAATGCTAACACTTGGTCTTTCAGGTGTTAGCTTTTCTTAGTCTGATGCTGAAGTCCACAGAAAAGGTTTAAGCTTCCTTCACTATCTTACCTGTGAAGTGAAGACCAGAGTAGATGAATTCTTTTTCTATTCAGTCCTGCCCAGTCCTGGAGAATGGGGTGATGGCAGCAGTACTTCAGCTACCAATTCACCTCAGACCCAGAAACATGTTCTAAGGTCAAGGACCTAGAAGGCTTTCCTCAAACTGGGCTTCAGAGGTCTGGTATGATTTCCATGTCTAAGACTGAGATTTTAATGATCTCCCTAAGAGGGAGACATGGCTCTCCACGCTACACTTCTCAGAGCTTGCAGAGGGTTGATGTAGTCAACCCTTTCTATCTTGCATTCTACATGATCTATTTTCTTTTTATTTCTCTAAAACAGATTCTGTGACCTTTGCTCTTCTGAAGTTAGTTTCATGCATGAATAACTGTGCAAATTGATGCTTCTCTAAGGTGATGATTATTGGAGAGTGTTACTCCACAGCACCTCTCTGTGCTTTCTCTTGAAGTAATCATCCATATCAGACATGTTCCTATCCTAGGAGAGGAAAGTTGACATTCACAGGATGTCTTTTGTAAACTTCTTTAGGTAGAAGATAATGTTTGATCCCAGTCAGTACCAGTTAGAATACTGTCTCACTGCTGATTTTCAGATAGAGGGTGATAAATATAATAAGTACATAAAAAAGACATACAAATCAAGAAGTGAATTTTTTTTCTGAAGTGGCACAGATTTTTAAAAAGGACATGTTAATTACCAGTTTTCTGAGAAATCGCCTCACTGATTTCCAGAATGGTTGTACAAGTTTGCATTCTCACCAGCAATAGAGAAATGTTCCCCTTACTCCACATCCTCTCTAGCATAAGCTATCATTGGTGTTTTTGATCTTAGCAGTTCTGACTGGTGCAAGATAGTATCTCAGAGTTGTTTTGATTTGCATTTCCCTAATGGCTAAGGATGTTGTTAAGTGTCTTTCAACCATCTGAGAGTCTTTTGTTGAGAATTCTCTGTTTAGTTCTGTGCCCTATTTTTTAATTGGATTATTTGGAATTTTGATGTCTAATTTCAAGACCACAATGGGGACACCCACTGAAACAGTTTACCTGAGATAATGGGAGCTCACCAACTATTGCTGGACAGAGAAGGAACCAGCATAGGACCAAACTAGACCCTCTGAATGTGGGTGACAGTTGTATTGCTAGGGCAGACTGCAGGGCCACTGGCAGCATCACCAGGATTTATCCCTACTGCTTGTACAAGCTTTTTTGGAGCTCATTATCTTTGGATGGACACCTTGCTCAACCTAGATATAGTGGGGAGGGCCTTGGACCTTCCCCCAAAGCAATGTTCCTTATCCTCTCTGAGGAGTGAATGGAGGGTGGGTAGAGGCATAGGTGAAGGAGTTGAGAGGAGGGGAGGGAGTGGGAACTGGGATTGTTATGTAAAATGAAAAAAAGATAGGGTTTTCTTTTAAAAAATAAATAAATTATAAAAAGAGAGCAAAGAGAAAAAATCAAATAGGGACAGAATAAAATAATTTTGAGAAAGTTAATTAATATGAGTTCTTATTTGGCATTATAAAACAATTTTATAGATGTCAGAAACTCATAACCCCAGAGCCCTCTGGCCAATGAACATCCAAAGGATCAAATATTCTGCAAGTCACAGTCAAAGCAAACCACATAATGGGTTGCACAAAATGAAACTCCCAGCATGCTGCTCTTCAACAAAGTAAACTCAGCAGCTTTAAAAACAGCTTCTACAATTCAGTAATTTTAAAACACTGAATTCTGGATTCAATTTAAATTAACAAAGGTGTGAAAGTCCCTTCAATGCTTTAATGGGGCCTCTATTATCTAAGTATAAAATGTGGATCTCCGTGAAGGGCACCCTAGACAGGGAACGAACTGGAAGAAGTTCCAATGCGATGTTGATAGAGTTGTGTCTGTTTACGTTTGTCACATTACTTTTCCCATTAGCTAAATTATAGAAGCAGCCCAGGTGTCTATCAACAGCTAGATGAAGTGAATCAAGAAAGCATGGTTTATGTACGCAACAGACATTTTTCACGCACAAAGCAGAAGGAAGTTATGTCATCTGAGGCCAGATGGATGCAGTTGGACATAGCCATATGAGGTGACTTAAGTCAGTCTTGAAAAAGTAGTATGTTTTCTCCTTTTGGAGTCTCAGACACAGAAAACCATTGTGTTCAGATGATGTGAAAGCAGATGAAATTGTTTTGGGCACAGAGGGAACCAAGGTGAGGACCGAGGTGTGAGAAAGGGTGTGGGGGCAAGGGATGGGGAGAGTGTGCCCAAAGCACATGCTATACTTGTACAAAAATGGCTTTCCGAAAAGCCAAAAGAACCAAATCAAATAAATCAAATAAAAATAAAAGGACATGTCTAGAGGGAAGGGGATATCTCTAGCCAGTTTTGTTTTGTTTTTGTTTGCTTTTTTTTTTTTTTGTTTTTTTGAGGCAGGATTTTTCTGTGTAGCCCTGGCTGTCCTGGAACTTCTGCTCTAGACCAGGCTGGCCTAGAACTCAGAGATCCATCTGCCTTTCAAGTGCTGTGACCAAAGGCATGTGCCTCCATGCCCAGCTAGTGACCAGTTTTATAAACAATATGACACACTTAGGAATAGCCAAAATGGAGTGTTGCTATAACGTCTGCCAATATCTTTAGTAGAAAGGCAACTTTCTTTGTTTTAGTCAGCATTTCTTTTTATCATGAAGGAGGTAGAACATTTTTGCCTATATGAAGTATGAATTTCTTGCCAATCTTTCTATTGGATCACTAGCCTTTGTGTCTTGGTTTTAGCAAGCAGCCTTTTGTGTATTAGAGAGCTTGGTCCTCTGTGCAGAACAAACTTGTACTTTTCCTCGGGTTCAGTTTGTCATATTTTTTCTGCATTATTTATGGTGTTTTATTTTCTGTGCTGAAGTTTAAGCATACATAGTTTCATTTATGATTTTTCTTTTATGGCTTATAGATTTTTGATTCATAGTTAAAAGGTTTTCCTACTGCAAGATTTGAGAAGAATTAATCACCTGCCCGGTACTCTATTCGTGTTGTAACTAGCTAATCTTTCAATGTTAACAGTCCTGCTAATCAGTTACTCTTAGCTCTATAAACACATTTAAGCTTAGTTCTTGAAAGTAACGTCTTGCCAATGGTGGTAATGGATAACCTTTCTGCAGACTGTAGAAAAAAGAAAGGTGAGCAAATAATAAAGAGACGGCAACTCCCAACCTTCCTTTCTCGAGCTAACCTGTGTATTCGCTGATTGAGCCTGAGTATTTGAGTTTCAGTAGCCAAAACAATGTCACCGATGATGGCTAAATTTTCTAGCTTCTCACCACACCTGTCTTCGGTCTGTCAGCACCAATCACACTGCACTTAGACTTCTGAGTTTTCTATTCTAATTTCTGGACCTGACGAGGTGGGAGAAGAAATATCCTCTTTGGTGCCATTTAAGAACTGCAGGACGTAGAGCGCTGCACCCAAAGGAGCTGCAACCATGTGGCGATGAAGAAATGCAGCCACTTCACAGCACAAGGCCCAGGCAGAGACAGTGTAAAGGGAAACACGCCCCAAAGATTGCCTCTAATAGTTAGTCATCTATATCATTGTCTAAACCAAAGTGGAGTCCAGAGGACACAATGCTTCAGGTGATGTGGTCCTCAGTGTTCAGCCTCCAGGGCACAGGGAAGTAGAGGATGTCAATAATCAAGGAATGCTGTGGATAATTGGCAGGCAGGTGGATGCTGTAGAGAATTCAACATGACAAGTAGGAGACACGGAGATCCATGCCACTAATAGTGTGAAAATAATCCAGGCAATGTAAATGCACAGACATTTTTCAAAAGGACAAAGTGTCAATAAATACAGGAAAATAATAGTCATCATGGAAGTGCATGTCAGCATTTGAGATTCTATTGCATTCTGGTCAGAATGACTATCATTAAAACAAGCAAATTCGGGTGAGGATGTGGGAAAAGCAGAGCTCTTGTTTACTGCTGTGGGAATGTAAATAGTGCAGCTAACACAGGGATTCCAAATGGAGGGTCCTCAGAACCTGATACTAGACCCTTCATATAATCCAAGTATACCACTTCCAGATATATATGCAAATCAATCAGCTACTTAATTCATGCAAACCTGCAATTATCATGACACTATTCAGATATTATAGAATTGGTCTACATGCCTATTAACATATAAATAGATAAAGAAAATACAGGATATTCTCATGGTGGTACTTATTTATTCAGTACCTGAAGTCAGAAAATAAATTCTGCAAAAATTAGTTTTGGTAAAACCAGTAAGAAGCTTGTTATCTCAAAAGAAGACTCTGATTGTCCTACATCTTCATCATATAAAACCATCTAAGCACTCAGTGAAAAGTGTTCCTTTAAGGACTGAGATAATTACTCTGCAGTTCTGACTACAAAATAAATACTCAGAAGCGATAATAGCAAAATGCATCAGTGTTCAAAATGTGAGTGTAGAAGTAACAAGGTTGTTGAAAGAAAGCAAGAACACATTCTCATAACCTTGTGCTTCACAGTGTATTATTGGATCTGTTCCCTGAAGTAGGAGGAAAGTTTTGTTTTACAGGAAAATTCAATCAAATATAATAATACGAAAATTAGTAAACCTTTGTTCATTAATAGAAAATAGCAATAAGTGAATAAACAGCCTAAAGAATGAGACCATCATTTGATAATCATATATCTGGTATAATTCAAAGCGTCTATAACACGCAGTTTAATAATGAAAAAACAAATAGTTCAATTGAAAATTCACAAAAGGATAGTAGCTTACTGGACTAGAGCCACAAAGCTTTGGAAAAGAGGTTAAACTATCCTTAAAGAAATTTATGTGCCCCAAAGCTCGCTAACACTGAGGAAGGCAGGTAGGGTCACATACACATGGCTCTAAGTCAGAGGAACATTACCTTCAGTACCTAGAAACTAATATAGACATCTGCTTGGAATGTCCTAACCATCACTTGGCTTTTCTTGGCCCATCTGTTGGATTGTGCAACTCTCCTCCAACAAACAAGAAAAAAATTGACTATACCAAGAAGGGAAACATTATTCCAAGGTGACATTAAGGATGTCAAAAATAATTTAAGGATTGATATATATGAAATGCATCTCATGCATTTGATTTTAACACAGAGGATCGTGGGATGACACAGGCACAGTAAATATAATATTATATAATCTAGAGATGTCAATCACCTATGTCAGTCAAAAAAAAGGTCAGCCCTTCAGGGACTCCTTTCTTTCTTTAGGCAGTTAAAATCCTCTAAGCCAGGAAGCAAGAGACCTTAGGGATATCCACTTGCTGGATCCCTCCCTAATCTGAGGATTGTTCTTTTTATGCTTTGATGTTCACCTTCAACATTATACTTTCTATATTGCTGTTCTGTTTCTTGCTCAATTCTTTGTTCTATAAAAGGAGTTTATGCATTGCATTTTTTGAAGATCTTCTAGGCCCCTTCCCTGCCTGGTACCAACACAAATTTACTAAGAAATAAGTGTTTTGTTCCTATGAATTAGAGTGTGCTCTATTCTGTCCCTTCAAGCTTGTAGAGATGTGGTTCTCCTCCTACATTATTTTGGTAATGACAATCAATCTGAAGATTATGTAGAACATTTCTGTTTTCTGATGATGAGTGCTGGAGATTTCATCAGATCCCCATGTGTTGACTCTAATATTTGAAATTTTCCAGAAATATTTGAATAAGAGTCAACATAGGAGAACTTCAGTTGGATGGCATATTTGACGTAGTTTAAGCAAAAAGATTATCTGGCAGACAGCACTGGTTCATCTTCTAACATAGCCTCATTCTGGGACATAAGAAATGCCATATGCACCAGCTCTTCTTCTGTTCATCTCTTAGTGCTGTCTTCATCTGATGGGGTGGACACCTTTGAAAGTGTCACCTAGGTGCATTTGAAAGCAGTCACATTGCAGAAAGAGTGGCTGATGGGCTAGAACATACTTGGTAATTAGGATTTGTCTTCTGAATATACTCAAGTAATTCACACAGCATTCCGTATAATATACTAATATAAGTTAAATGAACTTATGTCTATTATAGTTTTTTATGAGAATAGCTGGTGCCTCCATTTTATTTGGTCTTGTCAATATGGGCTCAACCACTTTAGGGTTTTGAGCACAATTTGTCATGCACAATCTCAAGTTCTCTTGCCAAAGGGAATCATCACAGAGACCAGAGAGTGCAGTGGGTAAATTCTCCCAGGGTTCTAATTTTTCTGTAGTTTCATTGGGCTATAGCTTTGCCGTATCAGGGCCCACAGCTTGGGGAGGGGGCTAATTTTCTGGCATAGTACACCGTGGAGATACTTCATTCTTATACTAAGGCCTGTTCTGGGCTAGCCTGTGACCTGGTGGCCTGCCCGTAACTGGCTGCTGAAGCCTAGCTTTTATCAGAGCTGGCAGGTGGCAAACTCAGGGCATTATATTACTTCAAATCACATAAAATGACTTTTGAGTAACACAAACTGCTTTCTGAGTTACACAAAATGGGTTTTAAGTTACACTCCTAACACATAACCACCCCCCTTCTTGAAAGAGAGGAAGGGATAAGACCCATCTGTACCTCTAGACTACAAGTTGACAAGATGGTACTTCAAAGGAAACCCTCCCAAGAAAACAATGGAAAATATGTTGTGGGCAGTCAAATAAGACAAACTTTGTTTGAAATGTGAAATGAGCCTTTGTATGGATAGCAAAGCCACGTTATATTCTCATGGCAACAGGTCTGATCTCTCTTGGCCCTTTGATATTAGTTCTTGGTCTGGTTAAGAAGGTTTGGTATTACAGCCAGCAGGATTTCTTAGTAGGGAGTGGAGAGTGAAGAGTGTGAGCGGGGGAACTTTCTGCTAGCTTTAACACTGGGGAGCAAGAAGAAGGATCCGAACTCCTTAACTAATGCACAAAGGACCACAAGGAATGGATCAGATGGGGAAAACCCAGCAATGATTCACCAGTGGTGAGAGGAGAAAGGAAGGGAGATTGAGACCTAGGCTGTGGAACCGATGGGGAAGGAGCCACAGGAAGAAGAGTTTGGTGTATGTGATTATCATATTAAAAGGGATATTAGGAAATATAAGTAGTGGATTTTCTCCATGTCCCTGGTGGGTCTCATCTTCACAGTAACTGTACGGAAGAAGGGTTGTTACCCCCATCAGCTTTGTGAGGAAGCGGGCTATGTTCTCATTTTTACCCAGTGCCTATGTTTGACTATGGAGACCATTCCTCTTGCCACTCTGCTGGAACAAAAAGCCACTGAGCTGACAGTTGGTTGCTTATAACTTCCAGGCTTGCCTTTGTAAATCGTGAGTGATTTCAGTACATGCTACATACAAACACTTTCTATGTGATAAATATAGGTCTTAATAGCTTCATGAACATCACTTAATTTTATTCTTGCTTGTACATTTTCCTCCTTTGATCACGGAGGAAACTGAAGCCTCAGAGTCACAGAGAGATTCTCATACAAGAACATCTGACCATTACTGTTGACCTTTGTATCACCAGAGAGAAAGTACCTCGATAACTGCCCATTCCCTGCTATTTTCATAGTAAAACATTAAATATATCATGACTTGGAGGAAAGGTGAGAGCCATTCTGAGACTTATTTTGCCCTGAGCATTTTATGAGTCTCTTTATTAGATTTCTTTGCTGATGCTAAAATTTTGATGGTTCCCCCCTGTTTATTTTTCTTCCCGGAGATGTCTTTGGTACCAATATGTGATTTGATACCATTAGCTAGAGTCTCTAAGGTTCCTTGATTGGTGTTTAGTCTGAAGCCCTGGGAATATGCATCCAAGTAAGACCCTTGATTTTCACGTGCCAAGAAGGAAAAAAAAATCAATCTCCATCCCCCAGGGACAGACCGCTGGTTTCAAAAAGTGGTGGCGCACGCCTTTAATCCCAGCACTCGGGAGGCAGAGGCAGGCGGATCTCTGGGAGTTCGAGGCCAGCCTGGTCTACAAGAGCTAGTTCCAGGACAGGCACCAAAAGCTACGGAGAAACCCTGTCTCGAAAAATCAAAAAAACAAAACAAAACAAAAAGTCATTCCATATTGCAACACTTATTTTTTTGTCATTGATTTTCTTTAGAAAAATCATTAGTAGAGGACACCATTGTATATGGCGAATGTGTGATAATATTACCTACAATAATAATAATGCACAGTTATAATTGTATATATTAATTGACCAAATATTTACTGAGAGTGTCTAATGATCTAGGTTCTTGGAATGTATCAATAAACCACGTCTTCAAAGAGCTTTGAATCTAGCAGGAAGAGGCAAAAATAAATGAACCAATTGTAAATATAATATGGAAATACCTTAAACAGTGTAATGTTCAGTGCTGAGGCTATTTGAAAATAAAGCCTGCTAGAGATGTGGGATGGAAAAATAAATAACTGAGTCTAGAATGAAAACCAGGATTTAGATCACAGAGCATTTGTGGGCATCTGGGGGGAACTTGGTCTTTATTTTGAGTGAAATAAGGGTTGGAGAGAGGAGAGTCTTCTTCCATCCATTATCTGAAAAAAAAATCTACTTTAGATTGATGAGAGATGTAGAAGGAGAAAAAAAGAGAATCTGTTGGAAGATTGTCAGAGAAGTCTCATCATTAGGTCGTAGCCAGGGACGTGTTGAAAAGATGTCAAGTCCTGAGTAGATGCTCAGGCTTCCCCTACAGATCTGATGGGAAGCCATGGAACAAGGGGTTATCTACAGAGAAAGCTCTGGGTAGAGCAGTTTTAGGAAGAATACCTGGAATTTTCTGCATTCATTCATTCATACCTTCATTTATTCTTTAGCCATTAGAAAACTGGCATGTAATTTGAGTCATGTATATCCCCCCTAACTTTCTAAGAGATAAAAAAGAAAGACAAAGGGACAGATAGACAGATGGCAGGTGAAGAGATAGAGGGTCCAAGAGTTCAAGCCATTTGCAAATTTGTCCTGCTAGATATGACCTCTGTAACTATAGCCTGCCATATGTGGCTTGAATTGCCCCCAAAAAAAATCAGAAATATTGGAAAAATATGCTGCTTGTTTATATGCTCTTAAATCTCAAGTAAATTTTAAAACATATTTCTGCCCAATATACACTTTCTCTGAGATGCTACGGATACTTCTCTCCATTTCATACACATACATATACATGCTTATATAACGTATGTATCTGACAAGTTCACAAATGTGTGCAAAATATTTTCATCATATTCACCCCTGCTTTAATTTCCTTTATGTTGCTGTAATTAATGCAATACCCTAAAGCAACTTTAGGAGGTAAGAACTTATTTCATGCTCCAAGGCATCCTCCGTCATTAAAGGAAGTCAGCACCTGTGTGCTTATGCTTAAGCTGGAGGCTGGAACTTAATCAGAGACCCTGGAAGAAGACAGCTTACTGGTTTTCTTCTAGGTTTGTGTTCAGCTACCATGCTTCTACACGCTGGAACTTCCTGCCCAGGGATAGAAACTCCCTTTGTGAGATGGACCTTTCTATATCAATTAGCAATCTAGAAAATTCCAGACAGACTTGCCCTCAGGCCAATCTGATGGAGGTAATTTATCAGTTTAAGCTCCCTCTTCTGTTCTGTGCCATCATAGCCTTCACTTTTCTCTCTCAACCCCTCCCCCATTCCCTCTGCACCTCACCTTCCCAACTAGTCCCTTTCCTTTCATGATGTCACAGGAGTCTTGGATTAAAGACCTCAATATCAGCCTGAACACACTGAACCTGATAGAAGAGAAAGTGGGAAGTACTCTACAACACATGGGCACAGGAGACCACTTCCTACGTATAACCCCAGCAGCACAGACATTAAGGGCATCATTGAATAAATGGGACCTCCTGAACTGAGAAGCTTCTGTAAATCAAAGTACACTGTCACTAAGACAAAAAGGTAACCCACTGACTGGGAGAAGATCTTCACCAACCCCGCAACTGACAAAGGTCTGATCTCCAAAATATATAAAGAACTCAAGAAACTAGACTGTAAAAGGCTAATCAACCCAATTATAAAATGGGGCCCTGAGCTGAACAGAGAATTCTCAACAGTAGTTTGGACATTTTATAGGCTCCTGAGTGCCTTGCCTTCAGACTTCCTTGCCTTCCTAATTGGGCCTGCTTGGGTATTCATTCTTGGATAAGTTCTTTTTGCCCTGTTGGCCACTACCTCCTGGAGTGTGTGTATGTAGAGGCAGAGAAGACAACCCCAAGAATAAGGATCAACCTGTTCATGGTTTTCTAGATCATGCCAAGTTTCTCTGACCCTCCTTTTTTCTCTCTCTGAGGCTGATAGAATTGAAGATGGAGGTGACGGCCACTCTGGCTAATTCCAGCTAAAAGGTGGGTGGTTTTATAGAACGTTGATCAAAGAGAGGATGTTTTCAGACATGGATCCTAGGGTTCATGCCCAGGGCTGAAAGAGTAATCAGTTGTCTGTGTAGACCTGGGTTTCTGGAGATCTATTAAATAACAATGTGTTATGTGGGTCAGGTAAAATCTATAGCCTACAAGGAGTGAAACCATTAGAATAATTATAACCCCTGGGGAGAACCTCATCAAAACACAGTTGGAGCCACCTTGCCTTTATTAAAGGAGAGCAGACAAGGAATCCATGCAACAGTACTTTGCAGGGTTTGATGTGTCAGCTACACTGGAGATTTCCCTACTGCCTTTTTTTGGCCATTGCAAAGTCTTCTCCATGGAGAAGGTCACTGGGTTGACTCAAGAGTTCACAAAGTCTCCCATCTGCAGACACCACTTCATAAGTCAGCCACAGAATTTCTCTCTACTATCAACACCACCTCTTGAGAAACATTAGGAAAGAAGGGTAGCATGGAAGGGAACGCTGACAGCAGACTTTGTTTTGGCATTCGGAAAGATGGATCATAAGCCCATGGACTCAAGTGCCATATAAGTGGTGGTGGGGTCATATTTCTGGATATCTGTATCCCTTATTCAATTCTCTAGCCCTGAATTTGCCTTCGTTAGAATGTTGCAGCCTTTTCCCTCCTCCTGAAATAATAGCAGACTTCATGTTCTATCCCAGACGGGGGTGTGGGGTGTGTGTCGGGGGGTTCTAATAAATGTTTCTGCTCAGAAGTGTCCTGTTCTGGTTTCCCTGTGATCTCTAAGCTTACACTGATGCTGTCTAGTAGGTCCTTTTTACACAGCGAGGCTACAGCTGCCTTGCTCTTTTGTTTCTCTGAACCAAGTCTAGAATATTTACAAGACAAAATGGGTCTGCTGGAAGATTATGACTTTTTAGTATAGTTAGGACACAAGTAGTGGACTTAGAACCTGCAAGTATCTCACTGACATCTGCACTCAGGTAAAGAGAGGTCTGTGTGTGCCTTAGATGTTCCAAGAGTCAGCCTTCCCTCAAAGGAGAGTGAATTTTATGATCCATATGGACACAGAGGGCCTTACTCAATATGGTCAGTGGGATGGTCACAGTTTGGGAAGAGCGGACCCATCAGGTCACACTTAGAAGTTGGGTTCAGGCAAGATTGGCTACATTCAGGGCAATGTGGCCTCACCTCTTGCTCATTGCTGCAAGGGCTGACCTATCTAGGGTAATGCTGGAGAGCTCACCCTAGTGGTGAGGATGGGGGACAGCTGATGGGCTGTCCAACCCTGCAAGTACCCAGGCCCAGAACCAGGGTTCTGTGTTGGCTTACCCTCAAATCTACCCCAAATTTTATCTGCTGGAGGATGTGAAGGGGCTGGGCCTGCAAACCCAAAGCTGCAGGATCTCCATGACAAAGAGTAACAACAGGACATCCAAGTAGTTTTCTAGTGAGGGCCCAGCATTGATAGTGTAGCAGAAACCAGAGAGCTTGACGCAGACCAATGATTCTGTGTACTGTGCTACACCACATCTTCCATGATAAGATTTCGCCTTTTCTTTTCCCTTTCTCCCTCTTTGTTTGTTCTCTTAAATTTTATTTTATTATGGAGTGGTTTCAGGGGCTGAAGGCAGATGGGAAGGGACAGGGAAATGAATGAGATCGAGATGCATTCTGTGGGAGACACAAAGAACAAATAATAAGAAAGGTTTTTTGTTGTTGTTGTTTGAAGAAGTTGGGTTCATCACTGTGGTAACTATTCCACAGGCCTATCACAAAAGTAGGGCTGACAGTCTTTGGGACAGTGTTCTGTCTTACAATTACTCATTATGGTCAGGTTCATGCATCCTGTACTTGGATATTACTAACTGGTCATGGACTACACAATGTGTTAACCATTCTTGGTCAAGGGTATTTGTCACACTGATGGAGATACAGACAGGGATCTGAAATTTTGATTCCTAACACTGGTATCTGTCAAGGAATTATTGAAATGAATGCTCTTATCTAGGCTCAGGCTAAGAAAAAGAGCACTCCTGAAAAGGATCCTCTTTATGTTCAAGGTGGTCTTGTGCCATTTAGCCAGGAATTTACAACAGCTGTCTTGACAGACATAAAGAACAGGAAATCCAATTGTCACTCCGAAAGGGGGTCTTCTTAAGGACTTTTACCAGTACTAGCTCTCCAGAGCAGAATGGGGACTGCCCCATCTCTCTCTTCCATTAAGGGCTCCTTTCCTGACCTCTGAGAGAATTTGTTAAAGCCTGGCTAAATGAGTCAATGCGGGACACAGCTGGATAGTTTCCAGTCATGCAGCAGGGCTCGACATAGGTAAGGCCTGCAGGCAAAGCCTCAAAAGGAGTCAGAGCCGGTTCCCCCAGGATACCCCTTAGCTACAGCAAACTTAGGGGCAACAGCTATGCTCAGAGAGTTCGGACCTCTCATATCAACTTAGTGAGATGGATTTTGTAGAAGCTGTTTATCCTCTCTACCTTTCCAAAACATGAGGAATGCTAACCTCAGTGGAGCTTCAACTCTATTGCTGGAACTTGAGTGACTCCTGGAGTGACTGTTGCTTTGAAGACTAGTCCATTCCATACATGCTTCCAGCATCTTGAGTCTAAGAAAGTTTCATTTGGGAGGGACTTTATAATCTGCCGCTTTTGTTTGGCAGTGGAAGGCTTCAGCCTGTTCACCCATGCTACTAGCAGATGGATTTTTGTACGCTCACCCCTGGAATGTGTGATAAAATCAATTTACTAATCTTTCCCTTGATATTTCTTTTGCCTCTGCATACGGAAAAAGGAGTGTGGGGAGCCACAGAAGCCCTGAGTGCATGTGCATCGTTTCTGTTGTTTGCCTCGGGTCAAGAACTGATTATTCAGACCCATGAGAAGGGACTGAACCTTCCTCTGGTCCAAGTGAGAGAGTTGAGGATGTGTGCAAGGATGAGTGTTCAGAAATGATTGGCCCTTGTGTACAAAAGTTAGTAATTGCAGCTTCTTCCTCCTGGACGTTTATAGCCTGAGACTGCTTCTGGTCTATAGGAACCTCCTACAGAGGCTGGCTAACTCCTTACCCTGTGCTGAACAGTTATTGTGCAGAGGGTTGGCCACTCAGGCAGTGGAAGTGGCAGCTGGTAGCTAGGACCCCTGACAGAGAGGAACAATTACAGATCCCGAGTCTGTACATAAAAACAGCCCTCACCTGCCAGAAAGTGAAGCTGGAGTTCTCCAGTGTTTGGGACACAAAGTGACACTGGGGATGTCGAGGGTAGGAGACACAAAGAAACACTTACCTTTTCTTGTTCTTTTCTTAATGAACCACTGAGTTTACCCAAGGTTGCTCCCGGAGCTTTTCTATTGAAGAAAAACGATTGACTTGCCCCGGTAGCTATTCATTGCCAATATCTCCTCATCTAGGTATAAAATCTCATGAATCACATTCTTACTAAAGGAAGAAGGCTGACAGGCTCAATCTTGGGGATCTTGTATAGGTTTATGTGGGTAGCCGCAGCATCTGTGTTCCTCCACAAGCTCTTTCTGTACTCCTTAAAGTATCCCACTTAACCTGCTAGGCCAGTGGTTCTCAACTTGTGGGTCGCGACCCCTATGGGAGTTGAACAGCCCTTCCACATGGGTCATCTAAGACCACCAAAAAACACAGATATTTGCATTATGATTCATGACAGTAGCAAAATTCCAGTTATGACGTAGTCACGAATATAATTTTATGGTTGGGGGTTACCGTAACATGAAGAACTGTATTAAAGGGTCACAGCATTAGGAAGGTTGAGAACCATTCTTCGAGGCAATAACTGCCCACTCTACTGTTTGGAAGATGTAGCAAACCAGTACTCTTAGTTTGGAACTAAGTAATTCCTCAGTTAATCCTAATTGCATCTGGTGGAGATAAAAACAAAAATCTTTTAGCTTCACTGGAGTAAAGAAAAAAAATAACTATCTCCCAGCTTTTTATAGTGACCTCTTTTAACCTTACATTTTAGGTACCAATGTAATAACTTGTTTGTTTTGGTCATGGCCTGCAATTATGATTTTTGAGTTGGTTCTGAAATTAATATATTTCCATAAATATGTTCTGTTATGGGAACACGTAATCTGTGGACCTTATATTCTATTTGAATTAAGCAAAGATCTCTTTCATCCATTCAAGATGCGTGTTTTGTCCTGTAGATGCAGTTTTTTGGTTAGTGAGAAAGGACATGGCTCACAAGTCTGTGAGACACAGATGTGCTCTTAGGGCACCCTTGCTTCTACCCTTAACTTGAATGCCATGTGGAGGGAAAGTGGAAGGTATAAATAGCAGACAAGGGAGAAGTAGTCAGTAATAGGCAAACAGAACTCATGAACACACTGGACCTAGAGAAAATAGCAACAGCATTCTCCGTGCATTGGCACAGTCTAGCGTTATAAGTGATACCTAGAGTTCCTCAAAAGACAAGAGTTGGCCAAATTGTAATGTATGTTCTTACTCTGGGAGCTGGTTAAAGGAGCTGAAACTGGGTACTCGGTGTGAATCCTGGTCACGATGGAGCACTGAGGTCTATCCTTATGTCTCTCATGACCCCATGTTGCATTTGCCTTTTATTGCAGACTAATTGATTTTGTTACTGAGAAACTTCACTGCTCACTTGGGCATTATGGCTGAGTGGTGCAAATACTTCTAAAATTTAAATTTTTATAATCTTATGAAAGAATCAACTGTCCAGATATCAAACCTGCCTAAGTATGTGAGGGATGTTAAATTTTTAAATATTTTGTTTTCATGGCAAAAAAAAAATCATCACATTTTAATACTCTACCTCTCCATTTTGAGCATCATAATGGATCCATCAGTGTGTCTTCTATAATGAATTACCACAGGCTGTGTGTATTAAAACAATATGGATTTATCTTACAGTTCTTTACATTGTGAGTATCGTCTGATTAAAATTCAAGGAGCTGACAAAGCTAGATCACTGCTTGGTACTTGTAGAATGGAGCCTCTGATTCTTTTTTTTTTTTTTTCTGGTAGCTGGAAGCTACTGCATTCCTTGGCTCACCATAGCCTTTCTTGTCTTTAAAGCCAGGAGTGATCAGTTAGGCCTATTTCACTGGTTCCCCTATCTGACCCATTCACAGTGGTGACACTGAAATCACAGATATTTGCAGAACAGCCTCCCGACTTGAGAGTCAGTAAATCAGCAGCTTTACTGCTTCCCCTTTTGCATGCTTCTTCTTGCTGTGCATATTGGGAATTTGTGACAAGATATATTCTGGCGATTAGGACTTGGACATTCTGGAAACTATTATTTATTCTGTCTATTGCAACAGGTCCTTGTGCTGAAATGCCTTTTACATAGAGATAAATTAACACAAATCTTAGAAATGAAATGTGCTTGAATTGTGGTGTCCAGTGTTCTATTTACAACAAACTGCTAATTGCTTACAGGGCTCTCACTAATGACAAAAACAGTCTCTGAATCTTCATGAATTTCCAAACACACTTCCAGCGAATGAAGAGATGATCACACAAGGTTACCGTTTCCTTGTCTCACTTCCTCTTCTAAGATCTAATTTCATAAAATATTTCTAAAGCAAACCTCTTGAACTAATTTAGTTTGACAGTTTTGACTAGACCTGGTCAAAGCAGCTTCACTTATTTCAGAGCCAGAAAGGTACATTTATTCATATTGTTCAAAATCAGATGCCAACACTGGGCGAGAACGTATTTAAACATTGAAGGCACCCAAAACTGTCCAGGATTCAGAGAATAAAGGAACTATGATTTAGTGCAGTCAGTATACAAACAATACACCTCATATGGGAGATTTTTTACAAGTTCGTTATAGTCCTTCCCAAGGAAGAGCAAACAAATTGGCCATTCAGTATGAAATGGTCAGCCTTGAAGACATATATGATACAACTAACAATACACAAATTGGGCAGGCTTTATTTAGGACTCCTTATGATTGTACATATACTTATATTCACGTAACAACAGTTTATGATAAAAAATTTGAAAGAGAGAAAAGAAGGGTATATTGGAGGGAAATAATATAATTATAGTGTAATCTCAAAAGGAAAGGAAAATAAGTAAACATTTACCATAAGATCCAGTTATCTCCCTCCCCTATGATCATTTAATTAAGCTGCAAATACTTCTCACAAATTATATAATTTAGGTGATGTTTTCATTCAGTGTGGTACTGGGATAGCAAATATCAAATTCTGTTAATTTGTCAAAATCTGCAGAAGTTTACATGACAGAGAATAAACTCATAGACATGCTAATTAACTTGGGAAATCAAACAAGAGCTTGGGGAAATCCTACTATGAAATACAGAACATAACAGGGGAAAATGTATTTCTACCAGACAGTATGACACACCCTCCCCAAAGAGGCAAGAAAGAGGATTTCACTTAAGTATCTTGGGATGAAACAAATTTTTATTTAGAGACTATAAAGTTAAAAAGAAAAAAAACATGAACTGAATACAAGCTCTGCAGTCTCATTAACAAAACTACTTGTTGTTGAAATAAAGATTATCAATATTGAAAATGATTTGTGTTTGAACTGAAGTCCAAGACATCATTAAGTGGACCTGAATGATGGTGGGACATAGGTTCATTGTCTCAGAACTTTCTAGATGAGCAAAGTGGAGTAAATTATGTAGTCCTGGATTAGAGCTAGAGACATTTGCATTAGCATATGTTTAGTTTAACATAAATACAGATGGAGAAGCCCAGAAATAATTATGGATGTATGTATATACATGTGATAGTACACATATATAAATTACAGAGTCGCGCCCACCATAAAAAATGCGCAGCGATGGCATCCTAGAGGCAGTAAGTAGAGCTGGTGCCCAAATCTTAGTTTCTACATATTATACTCCAAAAAATAACTATCTGAACTGTCGGAGAAATTGCTGATCCTACTGTTAAGGAATAGAAAATAACATGAGTCTGAAACTTCTTGAAGGGTTGGAAGTTTTTTTTTAAAAATTCTCATCAAAAGAATATAGGAGTCAAATTGCAGGAATTCCTGTTGCCTCAAGTTGGGACAATTAAAGCCAAACAGTAATTATCACAGCGCAGTAATTGACTTTAATACAAAACAAAAGCTTAATAGTTAACTAAATAAATACATGTGTATGGGAGAATTGCACAGTTTCAAATAATTTAAATTGCTACTCCCTCTTGCTGATAGCAAAGGTTATCTTCCCACACACTTGACTGTGGGCTGTCTCAGCGACTTGGCTTCTAGAGAACGAAGTCATGGATCAGAGAAGCCAGGCAAATCCACCTTGACCAAGTGATTGCATTTAATACAAACCACATGACGAGTGAGCGCTTCAGATACAGTGTGACAAGAGAGGTGGTTTCTTTCATAGTTTCTGCTGAGACCCCCGTGTCCTTAAATAACAGACAAAAGTAAATTGCAGGTTATCACACAGAATCACTGATCAGTCCTCAGAAATATCAGAGTCATCATAAGCAAAGATATGCTACATAAATAAACTACAAAAATCAGAGGAGGTTAGGGACACATAATGACCAAATAGAATTTGACATCATACATTTAATCCTAAAATAATGCAAAATATGAATAAAAGTTGTGCAAAAACTATTGAAATACAAATTAAATTTCTTCCACGGGTGTTTTATGTTTGGTACCTTATTATACCTAGTATATTGTTGGTCAAATTTTGAAATTTCTTGCTAAAATTTAGGAGCATGTGTATTTTGTATAGTAACCACCTAGCGTACATCTTTCTTGAAGTCATGTGTTCATTTAAGTCTTCCTGTACGTATGGTTCTTGTTTTTCACCTGTACAGTCCTGTCATTCTCAAAAAGTCAAGAGAATATTTGTACTTCATTCTTAATACGTAGACTTCAGAAAACACCCGGACCAATCAAAGAACACTGTCTAGGTTGTACATGCTTGCTTTATTTCTGACCCAGGAATAAGTATTGAACATTTACTATTAAGTCTGCTGAAGAATTTTAAAGTTGTTAAGACACTTTTTTTTAACAATAACTAAATTGCTTTTGATTCTCCTTTGAGGATAGTGTCTATTAGGAGTTAAGTGATGTTAAATGCCTTTTCTACACATACTGGGATCATTGCATAATTTTATTTTCTCATTATTTGCTGCTATAAATTTTACTGATTGATTTTAAAGATATAGAAGCAGACTCAGTGCCATGTGACACATTTAGTTGAGAAAGCTTTTGGCTGTTTTGAATACAACTGTTTTCATGTCTCTTTGTTTCACCATTTAGAACTGTAAACATACATGCTCAATTAGTTCACTTGATTTTATCCTACAGATATCTGACTTTTAGTCTGTTTCCCAGTAAATTTTGTGTATTGCCACTTGGATATTTTCTATTGACCAATTTCAAGATTTTTTTCCTGCTTTATCTTATCTGTTATTAGGCTAGCTATGAGATATTTTCATTTCTATTGTAAATGTTTATATATCTTATGCCTTTTGATATTTTAAAACATGTCTATCAATCTTTGCCCTCTTACAAAACTCCTTCTAGAACTTGATTTATTTAGATTTATTTATATCCTGAGCTCTCTGGCAAGCATTTAAAACTATGATTTCATAGCTTATTGGGTTTATTTATATTATTACAGTAAGAATGAAAACCTCTTATGATTTTCAAATTTCTAACTGTAATGAAAAGCTGTATATATTCTAAATATAGGGCTTATCATAATATTATTCTTTTCTCCCGTGAGGCATAGCAAAATATGGAATTTTACCAAAAACATATAAATAGTGCTTTAAAAGTAGGGGGGCTTTTACAAAATAGCATCTCAGATGAGTAACATAACTCATATTTTCAATTAGTACATATATTTTAATTGAATGGTATATCATTTAAAAGATCATATTAAATGGAGATCATAAAACTTGAGCAGATGTGATGACTTAGTGGGGAAAAGTACTTGCCTTGCAAGCTTGACAGTCTATGCAGTTTACAGAATCCAGTGTGGAAGAAAGAACCAACTCCTAATGATGCTCTCTGACCTACATATATGCACCAAGGCATGATTTCATGATTTGGTACACACACAAAAATGATTAATGCAATAATAATAAATTAGTTAAATTTTAATAATATTACTGGCCTTAAAAAGTGCCTAGAACAAGTTTAATGCAAAGAGAATTTCTTATGTAACACGAAAATGTGCATGTCTAAACATACATGTATATGTGCATGTGTGTCAAGGTTGCAAAAGATACATGGACAAGTTTCTCATTGTAACAACGCATCATTTATTATTCGATCAATCAAACAAGAAAGAGTGGTGAAATAATAAACCCTGAAATTAATAAGACACTTGTTCTCCATCAAGGTTAGGCGTGGGCATGTGTAGAGAAAAGAAAGGGGGTTGGAGTTGTGTTTGGGGGAACAGATATTTGGGTTTATATCTGAAAACAAGGAGTGATTGTGCAAGCCACCAGTAAGTGCTTCTATCTTTCGAATTCTCACTTAAAGTTCACCCACTCATTGTAAATTTATTTGAGTTTTTTTCACTATTCCTTTCCGGCCCTTAGAAAGAACTGTTGCCTTCCTTTTTTGTGACTCCCAGGTTCTTTGTTCACACTCATTAGAATAAGCATCCTGTGTCTGATGTGTGTCTAGACCCGTGCTCAGCAGTTTTCTCCCAGGCATACAGAATCTTGCTCCTAAACTGCCATCTCCTAGTCTAATTGAAACGAATTGACTGCTACTCTGTCCATTTTTATTTTAGCAATGACTATAGATGTCCAATCTGTTTACTTGTCTAATTGTAGGTTCCATTACATCTAGTTTATATAAATGGTTTGGCTTGCTAATACCATAATACCACAGTAGTTTTATATATATATATATATATATATATATATATTCGTTGACTTTCTTCAATACTTATTAAAACCTCAGATAGTATTCCTATATATTGAAACACAGGATTTCTCCATCTTTTTTTTTTTGTACATCTACACCATATTGAGCTAATTCAGATTCTCAACGTACTGAAACAAGACATACTCCAAGAAGATAACTTTCAATCAATATATATTATAAAAAATACTATACCAGGAAATATGCATATTAGTGAAATACTTGTTAGTGGTATAAACACAGTTGTTGTTCTAATTAAGGTCAGAATCCAGTCAAAAGTGAGTATTAATGAATTTGTCCTGTATGAAGTTATGTGATAGCAGCAGGAAGGAAAGGAACATGTTACGGACTGACCTCGCACAAGTTTGAGAGGGTTACTCTGCTTAGTGGATGAGTGTTGAAGATGAAAATATGCATAAAATGTCTAGAAATGTTGAAAAATTTAACTACTGACATCAGTTAAAACAAATGTCTTTAACCTCTGTTTTCTTCCACACCATTTTTGTTTTCTACTATTTTGTCCCAATAAGTTTTTTTCTTTTTTTTTAATTGCTTATATTGAGCTCTACATTTTTCTCTGCTCCCCTCCCGTCTTCCCCACCTGCAACCCTCTACCATAGTCCCCATGCTCCCAATTTACTCAAAAAATCGTGTCTTTTTCTACTTCCCACGTAGGTTAGATTTATGTATCTCTCTCTTAGGGTCCTCATTGTTGTCTAGGTTCTCTGGGATTGTGAATTGTAGGCCGGTTTTCTTTTCTTCATGTCTAAAAGCCACTTATGAGTGAGCAATATTTGTCTTTCATACACAAAGGATGCTCAATTGTACCACAAAAACATGTATTCAGCTATGTTCATAGCAGCATTGTTTGTCATAGCCAGAACATGAAAACAACCTAAATGCCCCTCGACTGAAGAATGGATAAGGAAAATGTGGTACATTTGCACGATGGAGTACTACATAGCAGAAAAAATAATAACATCTTGAAATTTGCAGGCAAATGGATGGATCTAGAAAACATCATATTGAGTGAAGTGTCCCAATAAATTTTTAACTAATTTTGAAGGTGGAGATGAAGGCAATACTAGAAACCATAAACTTGATAAGAGTGATTTCTTAAGAAATATTCCATCTGATTGATTTAATAAGATTCCTGTGATCAGTGTCTTACTCACTTAAAAGGAAGCTTATTAGAAGAACTCATGAGACTTGGCATTACCATATGTGCACACACATATGCATACATGTACAACCACAAAGTTGCTGATAGACCACAGAATTGTTTTCATCTTGTACTGGAATTCCTGGCAGAACCTTTAACAAGCTGTGCTGCCTAGACTTATCCTCTCACCTGGTTCAGTTTCCTCAAGGAATAATAAAGGTATACTTATTTCATAATATCACTGAGAAGTAAGTCTGAGATCTGTCACCTGGTCCAAAAAAACAGTCTGCCCACTGTCTGCTGTGTCTCCTATTGGCTGTGACTGCACGCCAGGGAGGATCTGAATGAAGCCACTGATAAAAATGGAAGAGAAGTAAAGCAGAAAATGGGTCGGGAAGCAAAGGCTGTCAGTACCCTGTTTCTTCCAGTCTCCATGCTCCTGTGGCCTGCACACTTATCAGTGCAAAGCAGCAGCACTATTGCCCCCCTGTGGCTAAGGACCTCCCCTCTACCCCTTGGCTTGCTTCATCCTTCCCTTTTGATGTTGGCTTTCTGCACTTTAAATATGGAAACTCCCACCTGGCTTTTGCGGTATATTGTGGGTAATGATTGCTTCTGTTTGTGCTCTCTTTCTGAACTGTGGCTATTTGTTACTTTGTTTCGGCTCCTTCTGGCTTTCTAATTATGAATATGTTCTTCCCTTTGCAATTGACTTATATATTTTGGGTTTACCTGTTCTTTTTTTTTTTTAAAAGCATCATCATTTTATTTTATATTTTTTTTTGCATTTCATACTTGAAGGTTTCTGTTGACCTATCTTCAGGTTCACTGGTTTCCCTCTCAGATGTGTCAAAATGACTGACACACCCTTTGATGAAAACATTTCCTCATTTCTGTTGCTGCAGTTTTGGTATTCTCAACATTTTCTTTGTATTCTTACACTCTCCACGTCTTGGCTGATACTATCCAGTTGGTGTTGATGTTCACATTTAAGACTTTAACATGGAAACTGTAACTATTTTAAATGCCCTGCCTAGATTGTGTTGTCTGCATCAAGTCTAGGCTGACTCTGAGGTGACTCTCTTCAGATTAGGCTGAGAATTCATTGTTCTATTTTGTTTTCGGTTTGCCTAGTCATGCTTTTGTGAAAGCTGAACCTGGTTTATGTTTTAAGATACATTGAGAGAAAGAAGTTTTCACAGAGAGGGTTTTATCACCTTGGGCAAAGCTTTGTTCTGTTTAATTGTTGTTTTTATTGAAATCATCATCATAACCTTCAGTCTTCTATTGTCTTGTCTTCTTTGGACTGATCCTCTGAGGACCCTTCTGTCTGTTGCTCTTTTTGCCTAACTGACTGCCATTGTACTAATCAGTGTAGTTGGAGTATAAGGAGAACATGGATAACTTCGTGTCACTGTCAGGTGGTCTGCGTCATGGTGAAGTTTGATGTTGTTGCCATTCCTCTGCCAGCAGTAGGAAGTTGTTTTCTCTGCCTTTCTTCTTCATCTACTTCACCTTTAGAACACTTAACACTTCAATCCCTGCTGGTTGTGACTGCTTTTGTGTTCTTGGGAGAGTACAAGTCTGTAGTGTGCTATAGAGAGTGGAAATGTAAATATATGTAACTGCATTTTTTATATTGCAGCATTCCTTTGTTATGGGGGAGCCTAGGAGAGTTTCTGGATGACCTTCACTTCTCTTCCAAGGTCACCAAAGGCCAAACTGGTGCAGCTCATAAAAAGTGAAAACTTTTCCTATTGCATGATTCCCAGGAATTTCATACCAGCATTGAGCTATAACAACTGCATCCAAGTTATTAATATAATATAATATAATATAATATAATATAATATAATATAATAATGGTATAAGTTATAAAATAGCAGGGAACCATGTAGAGGGAGCAAAATGACTACCATGTAGGTGGGAGGCAAGAGAGATAAGTCTGTGTGTGAATAAAAGTAAAACAACATGATCTGCACATTTGAAGATGTTGCTAAGATGATAAATATCTTGAATGCTCATTAAAAAGAAAGTACTACAAAGCTGTAATAATCAGAATTATGTGTCACTGACACAAACATAGATTAGAGCCTAATGGAATTTATTTGAAAGCCCAGAAATAAAATCACTACATCTATTACCAATTGACCAGGAAGCCTAAACAATTTCAACTGGGAAAAGATGATCTCTTCAGCAAATAATATTAATAAATAGATACTTATATGCAGTAGAATAAAGTTGGATGCTTACCTCAAATCACACAGAGAAAAACAATTCAAAATGGTTGTTTCCTGAAATAACAGCTTTAAATCATAAAAATTATAGAAATACAAGATTTACACCAATATAACAGACAGCAAAAGATAAAAATATATACACTTGATAAGATAATTTTCTATCATAAAGAATTATCAAGCAATGCCAAGGTAATATATAGTTAAAGTTTTGCTGAGTACCTTGTTTGATAACTATAACACATTGTAAAAAGTCTTTCTCTGTCCCACCAGCTATCAAATAATGACGTGGAGACTTCTTATTAATTATGACAGCTCAGTCTATAGCTTAGGCTTGTTTCTAATAGTTATTATAACTTACATTAACACATTTATATTGATCTAAGTTCTTTTACTTGGCTCTTGGCTGCTACCTCTCATCCTGCACATCCTGCTTACTCGGCATCTCCTTGTGTTTCTACCTTTCTTCTTTTCAGAGTCCTCTCTGTCCCCAGAAGTCCCATCTATACCTCCTGATTAGCTATTGGCCATTCAGCTCTTTATTGCACCGATCACAACAGCGCATTTTCACACAGTGTACAAATATTCTGTAGCAATACATTATAAAATATCTTCATGACTCAATAATAAAAATGGAAAAGTCCTGTATGACTTGATAACAAAAATCCAATTCCCCTTTAAGTTTCCAGTAGATTTTAATAGATATTTTTTCAGAGAAGATACACAAAAGACATATGAGCACATGAACAGATTCCCAGCCTGTTAGTCACCAGGGAAGTATGGAAAAACACAATGAACCGTCACTTCAGATCATCAGAGCATCCAAAGAGAAATAACAAGTGTTGGCGGAGATCAGTGGTGGTGACGGCAGGGCAGAGACAATGTGTAAAACAGTTTGACATTTCCCTCCAAACACTTGAATGTAATTACTATATGACTCATTGATTTCACTCCTAGATACATACTCCAAATAAGTTTTAAAAACAGCTATTAGAATAAGTAGTTATGTATGCCTATTTTTAGTGCTACATTTGTTTCAATTAGAGACGCAGAGTAGTCCAAATGTCTTACAAAGGATAATGAAACAAATGATGACATAGAAAAGCAACATAAGAACTCATTCTTATGAGTATAAAGAAATGAAATATTGCAATGTGAATGAATCACAAACATGTTCTGCTAATTGAAAGAAACCAGAGACAAAAAGTTGATATCTTGATATAACCTATTTATATAAAATATCAAAATATTTATATATACATAGCCCAAATGCAAATCAAAGTTGTACAGAGATAATGGGGAGTGGGCAACTAGGAGCATCTGCTTAACAAGAAAGGCGTTTTCCTCTGGAGAGGTGAAGACATTTTGATACAAGAGCTACTTGGTGTTTGCCTGAGAGTTTGGATATAGCAAATATCAAAGAATAGAACATTTAAAGATGGTCTGTAACTGGAGATTTTTCTCCTGCCTGCCAGTTCTGAGACTTAATAGTAATTACAATCTGTTTTTCTATTAATTCAGGATTCTTATTAACTAGCTCTCACATCTTAACCCATTTCTATTATTCTATATTTTACCAGGAAGTTCATGGTTTGTTACCTCACATCTTGTTCCTTTGGTGGTTGCTCATGTCTTCTGCCTTTTTTCCCCTTTATCTATGCTTGAATTTCGCAACTAGCTCTATTCTGTCTGTCTATTGGCCAAATCAACTTCTTTATTTAACAATGGTAATAAAAGATATTCATAGCATACAGAGAGATATTCCATATCAATGGCATATTTTGGTTTGGTCCTTAACAATTTCTTTGTTCTGTTTCTCAAAAAGCATCATAATCGTAAATGTAAAACCTAAAATTTTAAAACATTAACAAAAAAATCTTCATAATTTGGGAAGTCATGGGAGGAATTTTTAGCAATAGTACAAAAACCACGATCCACAAAATATAAAGAAAACCATAGACTGGATTCAATGAACTATAAATGGCTTTATCTGTAAAAGATATTATTTAAAAATGGAGAAGTCTGATGCAGATTGAAAGGAAATATATGTCAATTATATTTTAATCATAGACCTGAATTCAAGCTTTATACTCTAAAACTCAAAAAAATACAACAAAAAGAAGAAAAATCAATCTATTGAAAAAAACTTGATATTTCACAATAAAAATAACCAAACAAAGAAACAAACAAACAAAAACAAGCATTGCATAATGATCACGTGCCAAATTCCAGTGTTATTATTTACTGCGAAAACGTAAACCAATGCCAGGAGTGACTCCTATGTAACTATTGAACTGACTGAAGTACACACTGACATGTTTTAACCAAGACCTGGAACGACTGAAAACCATACCCACTGCTGCTGAAAATGTAAAATAGCAACAATCATCTAGAAAACAACAGTTCATTGATTTCTTTATAGCAGATTATAGACAGATTATCATATGCTGCACCAATTAATATATATATATATATATGCATGCTGTACAGAAATACTCATGACATCATTCATAATCTCAAAAAACAAAAATTTGCTCAAATTTCTTCTGGTATATCACCTAAAGATTAAAAATAATTTAGCTGGACTGGAGAGACAGCTCAGCGGTTTAAACCTAAAGTATTATTTTTATTTTTATTTATTTATTTGAGATTATTATATAATCCCACCCTTTCCCATTTTCCTTTCGTCCCTCCAAATTCTCCCATGGACTTCTTTTTGCTCTCTTTCAAATTTGTGGCTTCTTTTTCTTTAGTTGTTTTTATATCCTCTTACTTCCTTTTCTATTGCTTACACCTCCAAGGATACCTATAAAAATAATATTTAATTTGACTACAGCTTTAGAGGCTCCATGATGGTGGAGAAACGGAACAGAAGAGTGTCCACATTTGACCCACAAACATGAGATGAAGAGCACAGGGTATCACCTGAGATATTTGAAGACACCCACCCAGTGACATATCTCCTCCAAGAAGTCAGCACCTCCTAGTTTTTATCAAGCAATTCCGCCATCCAGAGGCCAAGTATTCAAACATACACACCTATAGTATCATTCTCATTCAAGTACCACATTATAAATATTATTTGTGTTTCTGCATACTTACACATAAACACACACACACACACACACACACACACACGATATGTATCCAAATGATTATCTGATATGTATTCCTCTTGGAAAGGAGTAGAGTTTGGTCTCCAGTTTGGAAGTTTAGAATCACTTATAATTGTACCTTAAGGGAACCCAAAACCTTTTTCTGATCTTAGAGGGCTCTGCACCCAAATGTACACAAACACACACAGAAACACACAAGCACACACACATACACACACACACACACACACACAGAGAGAGGGGGGATATCTATGTATCTATCATCTATACTTTAAAAACAAAAATAAATAAAACATAATAAAATATTATTGATTTTGGTGCTTCATGCCTATAATCTTAGCACTTTTGACATTGGGTCAGGAAGATTGCAAGATGAGGGCAAGCCTGGGCTACATGTGATATTTTATCTCAAAAGGTAGTAAATGAGCTACTAGTCCCACTCTGCCCTGAAACTAGCCTATCCTCCTGCAACCTCAGTCGAACTCTTAAACACAGCTTACTCCAATACTGAAAGGATTTAAGTGATGAGCGAACAACCATGTGGCAGGACACTCCACTCTCTAGGACCTCCACAGTGAAAAAAAACCCTAGGCCCCTCCTCCAACTCCCTAGGCTTTTCTAGTCAGCCAGCAGGTAACCTTCCTGCATGTAGGTTCCCAAAAACCCAAACTAATTCACCTGACCCTCCAAGCTACTAGCCCCACCCTGCCTTCAAACTCACCTATTCTCTTGCAACCTCGGTGGAAATCTGAAACACAGCTTGCTCCAATACTGAGGGGATCAAGAGTTTGCTAAAACACTGATGGGACCAAGAGAAAGGACCAAAAGAACAAACCAGGAGAGAAGACTAAGAGAGCAGGCTTAGTGAGACCACAGAGGCTTCCTGAGACACAGACATTGACAGTACAGAGTAGACCAAGATAAATTTCCAAACACACAGTCACTGCAAGATTGAACCAAGGTGCAAAGACACTGCTGGCCTCATTTGAAGAGATGGATAGGCACCAATGCAAGAATTCATTCAACACCCTAAAAAGCTACATGGTACCACCAGAACCCAGAAATCACACAGCAGGGAGTCTTGATCATCCTAACGCACAAGAAGCAGAAGAAAGCAACTTTTAATATAATTTTGTGAAAATGATGGATATCTTTAAAGAAATGAAAAATTCCCTTAATGAAATGGAGGAAAAGACAAACATAATAGAAGAAATTAATAAATCCCTCAAAGAAATCCAAGAAAATCAACATAAAACAATCAAATAGGTGAAGCAAACAGTTCAAGATTTGAAGACTGAAATATAGGTAATAAAGAAAACACAAACGAAGGGAATTCTGGATATGTAAAATATGGGTAAATGAACAGAAACTACAGAGACAAATATAACCAAGAGAATACAAGAGATAGAAGAAAGAATCTCATGTGTTGAAGATACTATAGAGGAAATAGACTCATTGGTCAAAGAAAACATTAAATCCAACAAATTCTTAACATAAAACATCCAGGAAATCTGGAACATCATGAAAGACCAACCTAAAACTAAAAAGGGTAGAAGAAAGAGAATAACTCCAGCTCAAAGGCACAGAAAATATATTCAATAAAATCATAAAAGAAAACTCTCCCAACCTAAAGAAGTAAATAACTTAAACCATTTCTGTTCATTTACCCATGTGTATTCTCTGTATGTATTCCATTTCTACATGGCTTATTTTTCTTCATTCACGGTCAGAAAATTCAAAGAAAACACAATAATGAAAATAGTCTAGACTTTGTGTATTTTCTATATTTACATGGCTTACTTTTTTACTCTATTGATTTTAATATTTATTTTATTATTTTTACTCCTTTAATCTATGACTCTCTGTACTCTATTCTATACTAGTTTTCCTCTCTTTCCCAAGTCTACGTACATTTTTTTGAGCACACCGTGACCCATTCAAAGTTTTATTTTTGTCGGTGTCTGTCTTTATTGCATATCTGTAATCATTTTCTAACCTGGAGTGCCTTTTTCCCCCTAAATGTTAATTAAGTGTGGCTAGCACCAACTCCATGGCCTTGCCTGTTTGCTCCGCCCAGTCCAGCATTGTAGAGGCATGTTCACCACAAGCCATGCTCACTGCCCTTGCTCTATGGATGCAGCTGGTCTGTGTTGCCATTATGCAGCTCGTAGCACTCTGCTCACAAACCGCATTCAGTTGTAGCACCTCTTGAAAGAGCCAGAGCTGCTGTTTCTTTTTTTTTTTTTTTTTTATTTTTTATTTTAATTTATTTATTTATTAAGAATTTCTGCCTCGTCCCCACAACCGCTTCCCATTTCCCTCCCCCTCCCCCGATCAAGTCCCCCCCCCCCTCATCTGCTCGAAGAGCAATCAGGGTTCCCTGACCTGTGGGAAGCCCAAGGACTGCCCACCTCTATCCAGGTCTCCTAAGGTGAGCATTCAAACTGCCTAGGCTCCCACAAAGCCAGTACGTGCAGTAGGATCAAAAACCCACTGCAATTGTTCTTGAGTTCTCAGTATTCCTCATTGTCCGCTATGTTCAGCTAGTCTGGATTTATCCCATGCTTTTTCAGACCTAGGCCAGCTGGCCTTGGTGAGATCCCAATAGAACCTCCCCATTGTCTTAGTGTGTGGGTGCACCCCTCGTGGTCCTGAGTTCCTTGCTCGTGCTCCGTCTCCTTCTGCTCCTGATTTGGACTCATATTTGGTTTCTAGCCATAAATAAAGGACATTGAGCCTATAATTCATGTTCCTAGAGAAGCTAAATAAGGTGAATCCAAAGACAAACACATAGGCATCCTCAGGAATATTAACCTTCATCAGGCGATGAAAGGAGACAGAGACAGAGACCCACACGGGAGCACCGGACAGAAAGCTGCTGTTTCTTAAAGAAGCCATTTAGATTTGCTGCTGATGCTGAGACAGGAAGGCTTCTTTTAAAGGAGCTGTGCCTCTGCTCACTGCCACCAAACAGAACCTTTCTGAAAAAGAAAATGCAGCTACCAAGGAGCGTGCTTGGATCCTGTTTTTGTGGGTCTAGAAACTTTCCCTCTTTTGTTTTTAAAGCTTTTTTAGGTCTTATATGGATTCATGCTCCAGAAGGCAGGCACTGTACAAAAGTGTTCCACAATAGTCTGGAATGGAGTATAACAAAGGTTTATTTATTCAGGGTAGTGATCTGCAGGCCTCTGTATGTGCTGGGAACTGGAACTGAATTCAGCAACCAAGAGGCCTGTGCACTCTTGTCATCTGCATTTATAGTACATGAGACCATGCCCAAAGAGGGCCGGTATCTTAAAAGCTATTGGCTGAAGACATTCCCACAGCAATACATTGATTAAACTGGGCTTCTTCCATGATGGTAGAATTTTCCTGGCAAAAAAAGAGTTACTCGATGCAAGAAGTCAATTAATGGGGATTTAATTTGAAATTATTATAAAACATTAAGATATGATATTAACATTAGAATATGATAAAATATTAAGACAAAAGCAATTTAAAAATGAAGGACTGAGTTTGCTCATTTTTCTGGATGCAGTCTATCATGGTGGGGGAGTCACAGCAGGAGCCTGAGACAGGTGATCATATTACTTCCCCAATCAGGAAGCCATTGGGGATGAATCTCACACCCAGTTTACTGTCTACTCCTCATTAATTTCAGGACCCCACTACATGAATGGTGCTAACCGCAGATAAGATGGATTTTTTCCCACCTCAAGAAACCTAATCTAAATAATCTCTCACAGGCATGCCCAGAAGATAACTAGATAATCTTTGACAGGCATTGTGAAAGGCTCTTCTCCAAAATGGTTCTAGATCCCATCATGCTTGGGGATATTATGCATTACAGCTTCTGATACTGCATGTCACACATTCTTCCTGAAGCTTTTCTTGTAAGTTTTCATACAGCCTTTCACAAATTAGGAAATGATCTTGCAGTTTATGGGTCAAAAAAGAGCTAAATGTTAAAATATTTGTTTAGTTCTTTATTCCCATGTGTTGGCTCTGGATGACGATTAATTGTAGCCTTAGGCTAATTCGTTGCCTAATATTCCCCAATATAACTATAAATGTCTTGACAGATTTAACTAGAAGAAAGCAGGATCTCTCTTTCCCTCTGTAAACTGAGAGTTGTGTGAACTATGCAAATAAGCAGCCACATAAGAATGTCATGTTTGTCTTCCTGGCTACAGCTTTCCCTGCAGGGGAACTCCAGCTAATTTAGTAATTAGTGGTAGGAAGCTCAAAATCTGCAAGCTAATTTACACATAAGAAAACTATGTTTAAAATGACATTAACTCAATAGGTTTCTGTGTGAGACTTGGTACACAGCTGTTCCATCCCCTTGGCTATGTCCCCTGCGGTGCTTTGAAATGGGAAAGGGCATTAGGGGCTGGCTGGAAACAAGAGGCACACCAAGGCTGAGGCAGTAGAGATAGAAATTGTTCTCTTTGGTGCAGCTGCAATCCTAATTTGCTATCCCACTGATTTGAGACAATATTAACAAATACTAAATAGTAATGGCAGTAATTCCTCTCAATTATCGAGTGCTCACCAAGTCTAGGTCATGGACATAGATACTTATGAATATTATTACATCTCCCTTCCCTCTTTTTCTAACTCCTCACTTCTACTTCTCATCCTTCTTCTGTTCTCTCTCCTCCTTTTTTCCTTATTTCCATCTTTCTCATTTACCTTAAAAAATTGTCATCCCTATTTTATTGACAAGAAAACAGTAGTTCTAAGAGTCTAACTAACTAACCAACTAACTCATCTAAAATCACACAGTTACAAATATGAGGGTATTTAGCTTAACCTTTTAATTATAATATACTTTGTTTATTATAATACCATACTTCTGAAGGGAAGTTTTATTACTCTTATTGAAATAAAAATGAAATGTATGCCCTGGCAATGCCGAAGCATGCATGGGCAGCCCATATATGGCAGATCTGTTGAACTTGTCCATATTGGGTTTTATGGTCTAAGTTGATGAGGACAACTGACTAGGTCTCTTCCTCAAGAGGTTACCAGATCTCATTACAGATGGTTGTGAGCCATCATGTGGTTGCTGGGAATTGAAATTAAGACCTTGGGAAGAACAGACAGTGCTCTTTACCTCTGATACATCTCTCCAGCCCCTTGTTAACTCTTACTACATACAGCCAACCAACTGTTACAAAGTGAGTTATTGTTGTCGGAAATTTTGTAGGCATGCAAGTATTAATATAAGGATTTTTTTCAAAGGGTTGAACCACTTTCATCCTTTGGATCAAACACCAGAAATCTTTGCAAGAATAGACAGTATCTGATGACTTTTTCTCTTTTACCTTTTATCTTTAATCTAACCCAAGAGGACATTCATTCTTAAAATAAAAGGAATCTGACTGAAGTGACTTCTGCTTTGGTGCTCTTCCTTGGCCTGTCAGCCTCATTTGACATTATAGATTCCTTCCTATTTCTGGACCTTCTTTCCTTGATCGTTGAGACACCACATATTTCTGTTCTTTCAGTTCCCTCAGTGTCCCTATTTGACCAATTCCCTTTGTAGTAAGCAGTATTTTTCAGGTTTTAAGAGTTGAAAATCTGGGTATTGAGAGACAGATCAACAAGTAAAGTTCTTGCCACATAAGCACAGGACATGGGTTCTATACCCAATTCTCACATAGAAAAAGGGTACAAAAATAATGGTCACAGCTGTAATCCTAGCGCTGGGGAGGTAGAAGTGGGAGAATTCCTGGTGCTTGGTGAGCACTTAATTTTGTCAGATGTATTGGTTTCAGGTTCAGAGAGAGACTTTGTCTCAAAAACAAATTTAGAGAGTGAAAACAGAAGAATTCTGACATCCACTCCTGTTCTTAACACTCATACGTTCATAAACACAAAAATGCAAGTTGCATATACCACACACACACACACACACACACACTTCAAATTGTCATGTTCTCTTGGGTTCAGTGTTGAACATTATGTTTCCTTTCACTTTCTTGTTATACTTTTTAAGACTCGATTCAATTCTCAACATTTCACAAATACACTTCTTACCATCTTCCTGTTACTTTCATTTTCCCCATCCTCTCTACTATTCAGGGGTTTTCAACTTGTGGGTCCTCTGAAACCATTGGATAATACAGCAATTTTCATTATAATTTATGGCAATATCAAAGTTACATTTATGGAGTAGAAGTGAAAATAATTTTATGGTCAGGGTCATTACAACATGGGGAAATGCTTTAAAGGGCCGTAGCATAAGGAGGTAGAGAACCATGGCACTGATTTGCCTTTTGCTGTAACCTCTTTACTGGCTTCCTTCTCCTTCTCTGTTCCTCTAGGGCCTTGCTTTTATTTAGTTTTATGTGTCTAAGGGTTTTGTCTATATGTATGTATGTGTACCTTACATGCTCCTGGTTACTTTGTTGGCCAGAAAAGAGTATTTGATAGTCTGGGACTATAACTAGAAATGGTTGTAAGCCACCATGTGGTTACCAAAAACCCAGGTCCTCTAGAAGAGCAGTAACTGTTTTTACCACTGAGTTATCTCTCCATCCCTAGATCTACTATTTCCTGTAGCAGACAAAATGGGCTTCTTAAACCACAAGTCAAACAGCAGTTTTCTGACTAAGCCCCTACAAGGTTTTCACACTGTGCTTAGCATCCAAGTAAGGAAGCACGCAACAGTGATCTCACATTCGTCCCTCTCCCTCACTCTAACCCCATTGTCACTGTTTCCTTTCTCTTTCTTTTCATATTGGAATTTCAAGCTTTCTTCTAAACCATGGCCTAGTGCACAACTGGCTCCTACTTTCAAACTCTCTTTACTTAGGTTTTCATACAGAGCATGCTTTTATACTATAAACCTATGAAATATGACACCTCCTCCACAGTTGTCCTTAGAACCCAGCCTAAAATGGATTCCAGCCTTTCTTTTTATTCGTTCACCTTTTACTCTGCTAAGCTTACTTCATTAGAATAACTATATCCGAAATTGTATATATTGTCAATGTATTGAATTATTGATTGTATCTTTTCTCCAATAACATATAACATGGAAAGATGCTAACTGATCTTCATGTTTCTATTTTCTCAAAACACAGAAGAAAGCAAATATTAAAAAATACATTTGAATTGATGACTAAATACAGTTTTACAAAAATCATTGTATGTGTCCTGTTACAGGCTTTCTGAGTCTACAAGTATCCCTCCATATTTCACATTCTGACAGTTTTTCAATTTACTTCCATACCCTAACATTTAAAAACAAATTTTCTTAAGACTCTTCTTTTATTTCTTTTCACACATCTGAGCATCTATCACATAGCAAGTAGAAAGGAACAATGAATTGGGCAAGCATTTCATGACAGAAATATTCATTAAGCCCCTTTCGTATCTTACAATAAAAGAAGAATGGGAGATGAAGGCAAAACAAAGGCAGTTATACCATGAATTAAAGTGAATCATTTTATGAAAGTCTAGATGTAATTTAGGGAATTTCCGAGCCATCAAATGTGCTTTATTAAGAAATACGCACCATTATGTGATCATCAATGGAAAAATAATGTGATTGTCATCCAGGGGGATTACTATGACAAAAAAAAAAGAAAGAAACTACAGACAAACATCTATGGTAGGCACTATTGCAATAGGGAAGGAGGCGTTTAGCCTCAATTAGATCACTGGCAAAATGTGGTCAACCCAGTGGTCTTGAAGGTTAGTTATACTAGCTAGTGAATATCTGTGAGCTGGTTATGTGCTCTTAGCAGTAAACAGTTTTAAAGAACTTTTGTTTCAAAGCTAGTAATTTGAATACTATTAATATAGACAAAAGTATAGAATAAATTAAGGAAGAGACATTTCTGCTATAGAAATATTGACTGATATAGTCCATATGCAGAGGGATATCTATCCTATGGACACTAACCATACTAGATAGAATAATAGTCCCTCAAGATATATGTACTCAACCCAGAACCTGTGACTTTATTTGTGGCAAAAGGGACTTTGTAGATATGAATTGGATGAGGACTTGGATTGAGGCGATGATCATGGATTGCCAAAGTATCGGCTTGTTGTAACCACAATCCTTTAAATGTAGGAACATTTTAAGGGAGGCAGATGTGGCATTGTCGGTTTTGAAGATGGAGTGAAACATAATCATTCAAAGAGTGTGGGAAGTCTCTAGAAGCTGAAAAAAGCAAGCATTTTGTCTGAGAGGCCACAAACAGGAGTGCAATTCTAAGAACACACTGATCTGAACCTAGTGAGACATTACAGAATCTGACCCAGGAACCTTTAGCAAAGCACAGACGGGTCTCCAGAATGACCTCAGTATAGATCAAAAACCACGTGGCTGGATGCACCTCTCTGCTTGTCTGTTTCACTCACTCTCTCTAAAGACTGCCTTCTCTACTGGTCTTATTTTCATGTCTGAACAATGGATGCTTACATTTGTTGATTCTTCCAGCTAATGCATATTTGCATAAAGGGAGATGGCATTCCATTCTTGACTTTATTTCCAAAACTTCTGTTCAAAAACTCTAATTATTGCTGCTTACAATAGTCATTTAAGCCCCAGAAAATAGATGTTTAGAGTTAACTGAACTGGATGGCATCGAATGCCCTTATGAGTGAAGTAAAAGTGGAGAATAGCATCTCCAAAAGAACAGTAAAGTAAGAGAAGCCAAACAAAGCAGAATAACAGAGCTCATTACCAGTCTTTGTTTCTTTTTCTTGTTTCTAGACCAGGTCTAGAAGTCCACAACCATTCTTGTGAATACTATATGCAAAGCTCTGAGACAGTGACTAAGCCCCACCCGTGAGGGTTAGCATCAAGACCCATGTTTGCTCTACTCATATTTCTAACAGAAAAAGTTATGATCTCAACAAAATCTACAGTTATAAGTGTGCAAATGGCCATGAAGAAGCTCAAGTTTACAAAGATACACCAGCTAGGTATAGATCAATGAATAAGAGACATGAAATCTTTGTAAGGTCATCTATCTTTGAAGTCAAGTTTCAAAGGAAAGATTGAAGAAACAAGAATGTAGATTCCAGTCAGAGGAAATCACATGTGCAATAGTACACAGGCAAAAGGAATTTTCATTTTATAAAAACCAAATGATAGTGAAGCCAGCTTTGAAGCGATGATGGAATGGTATTGTGAGAAGAAACTAGGAAGATAAAGACCAAAAGATGCCATTATTTTGGTGCAATGTGCCATGTCAAAGCTCACAATGTTATAGTTAGGCAATGTTTCAAGTAGATATTGTCCCAATCTTTCCACTTAATTACAGAGCCTTATATGGACCGTGGCAGATTTGTTTGGAGGTTCTAGCAGAGAAGTACAACTCCTCATATCTGTGACCCAAGAATGATCATCCCCTATTATGGAAAGTTTTCCTCTTCATCTGAGCACGCAGCTTCAGGAAGAGTAAACATGGAACAGTGAGGCAGGAAGGAACAATGTTCATAGCCATCTAGATCAGCCACATTAGTCCGTGTGATCTATGGAGTAACAGATGTTACTGGTAGAACTTCTGCACATCAACAGAGCCTCACATGTAGCCTTATGAATCAGCTTGACAGACACTGAGAAGTCAGGACATTTGTACCATCTCTTCATGATTCTTGAATACCTTAAATAATAATGACTATTTTTAAAGACAAACTGAAATGGAAAACTCTGCGATAATACTGTTTGCAGAGAACTCAGGGTATGCTGCTTGTCTATTTTGAAACCCAACACAGGAAGAATAATAAATTATGTTGTTTTTTCAAAAAAGTCTGAAAGTTAATAAACTTATTAAGCTGTCACATATCACTGATGTTTGCATCAGCATAGTCTGTGTTTCAATTAACCTTTTGGCCACCGTTTTTATATCACAATAAAGAATGCTTGTAAGGGAACAGATTGAATAGAGGGTGTTCCCAGCTTCAGCCCCTGGGGAACACTTGGTGCTTTGTTTAAACTTATTTTGAAATATAAGAAAGACATTTCTCCTGGGAAGAATGTTGGAAGTGTGGGTTCACCTGCCAAATGGCTACTTATTGTCCGTTTGTCTTCCTGTAATGTTGTCACATTTAGTTAAATGAGAGTTTACCAACACTGACTTTCTAGTCACCAAATTCTATAACATTGGCACTCAACTGGAAACAAAGGCATATGTAAGAGTGATTTACTGTACAGCATTGATGTCTTTAGATAGTAAAATAAATAATCATTACTTTTGAAAAGCGTAAAGTAATTATCATCTGTGAAGAGAAGAAATAGTCCTTGGGAACACACTGGAAAACAGTGCTCTCTGTACTGTGAGGGACAGTCACAGGTGTCTTTGCCAGCCCTCTATCACACCTTGGCAGGGAAATGCTTGCTCAACACTGTTTAGTCTGGGTGCACACATAGGAAAAGAGTCATAGTGCAGAGAACTCCTTAGCAATCTGCAAAGCAAGGAGATAGTCTGGAAGATTTAAACATTTCTAGTTAGTCATCAGGCACTAATACCTCATGTTCCTTTAAAGGGAATTCTTGATTCTTCTCTAAAATATTTTGTAAAATATGCCCCTGAACTAAATCTTTTAAAGGTACAACAAAAATAGACCAAGGTTGATTACAAATTAGCACATGTTTTCATTTTGAAACATCATTATTTGCTTAACTTCTATTTTTCTACACATCAAATTAAAAGATACTTCTTCAACATTCAATCAAAAACACTAGACAACTGAGAAACAAGAAAAATGTAAAATCCTCTGGAGAAAGTCAATTAACAGAAGCAGACACAGAAATGAATCAGATAATAGAAACTACAGAAAAATATAGACTAGAAAACAGTTTTAACAAGTATTGAAAGTAAGAAGAACCTCAAGGTTTTAGACAATGACAATAACAACACCCTTATTGTAAAAACATAACTTATGACATTAATCTTTACCCCTACTGACAAGCATTCATAGCTCTGGATAGTACTGTAGACTGGAGGAGAAAAGTAATTCTCTTCATTCCCCAGTTACAAAATCTGTGACCTACAACAGAGTCCTACCTACAAGATATACTGGTACAATAGTGGCATAAATATTGTGGGAGTAACCAACCACTTTCTGATTGAATTTAAGATCCACTCTATAAGATAGAACCCATATATGATGCTGCCAAAATTGTCAAGAATCTGAGACTATATGTGTCATGGGCCTAGGGGAAAAGCTACTACTAATATTCTGCTAAAGGACCATAGCAATAAAATGACTCCTATTGACATTGCTTGCTAAACTCACAGATCAGAGCATCACTCAGCCCTCCCCAGAGAAGCTTATTCTTACAGTAGATGGGAATTAACACAGAGACCCACAGCTAGATGATGTTCAGAAAGTGAGAGACTCTGGGAACTCTGTCCTAAATGAGATGTCCTCATCAAATCCGCCACTCAAGGCTCAGGTATCTATGTGGAAGAGGAGTTGGGAAAATTAAGAGGCAGAGGTCTTGGGTGACACCAAGGAAGTAGTGTTTTTCAGACACCACAGAACTGATTCATGTATGAACTTACAATAACTGTGTCCTCATGCACAAAACATGCACAGGTTCAAACAAGACAAAATTCCAGCACTGAGAAGAGGAAGTAAAAATCTACCCCTAACTAAGAATATTTTCTTTATGAGGTCTATGATAATTTGCATTTATTGTTTCTATGTTTACTTTTTCTTCTAAAAGGTAATGCTTTTAGTACAAGATTCTGCCTTCTTGATTCCCACCATATTACTATGTCTTGGTAGAGATGAGATGTAAAATATTCATTAATTGGAAAATGAGGTTCAAGAAGCCAGTGAGACTAAGAAAGCTAGGTCCTACATCTGTGAATTGGGGCACTCTAGACATTTGGGTACAATTCCACAAAGCTCTGTCGGATGGAGCAGCCCTCTGCACAAATGCATTTCTGTTGCATTTTATAAAGCTGTTACCTGGGAGTGCCTACTGGATCAGCAGCCCTTCTCGGGGAATATCTGCCTTCACACTAGATGCTCAAGCACGAAAAGCTTCTGCGTCTGCACATAAGCCAGACAGTTTCTGATGAAAACAGCAGTCAGGACTTCCAGGAAATCCAAAATTTTGCAAATGTCTTATTGGTAAAGAGTTCTCAAGAGATGGGTAGTGTCCTTGCAGTGGTCTCAGCTGAGGGATTACAACTCAATCTTTTATCCTTAGTTGTAGTTGAAGGCTGTGTTAAGTGTGTCAGAACTTCCAGAGAGTCAGTGCTGAGATTACAGATAGACATACAGACAGACAAGCAATTTGCTTTTGGTTTCTAAGTTGAGAGGCTAACGTAATGATGATCTCTTACCAATACAGAAGTGTCTTTTGACTCTGTTCAATTTTAAATATGTTGTACAAAAATGTCACAATTTTTATTAGGCTAGTATTTTAGGGAAAGGGGCAGAAATAGAAGCAGAGTGAGAGGGGGAAGGAAGAGACTGATATACACACACAGTCTTATCTACAACATTCTATACTTTTCTCCTCAGAAAACCTTTGCATGATAGTAAATAATGCATCAGTAAAAGCCCACTGAATACTTTTGTCACAAACCATCTGCACAGAAACATTTCCTTTTTGTCTTTAGTATGGATCAATATAGATGAACTCATCCTTATGAGGTGTTGAAGGGTAAATATGCTTGACCATTAGACATTTGTGCTGCAGCTCGCTAGGGCAGTACGTGTAGACAAAGTGACAAATTACTTATTGGGAACATTTCCCTCATTTCTTAAGCACCAGTTATTTCAGGGCTATGCAAGGGCGAGCTGATGCTTCTTTGCCAAATCACCTTGTTTAAATCTCCATAAAACATTGCTGCCATCAGCAGCTAGGAACTTTGGGAACTAATTTAGGACTGATATAATTTGCAAGTGATTTATCAATGCAAGTGGGTGGTTTTTATTAAATAGCTGCAGAGAACTTGTTTTAAAAGGACAGGAACAGAGAGGCTACATTACCTTTATCTATCTTCTCTCCGGTCCCTATCCACTCTCTTTATTCCTTGCCTGATGTAGTTATTTAAACTCTATGTTGAAGAACATGAGCCAACACTACTCTGCGAGTCGGTTGATGAACTTCATTAATTTACACATCAGCAGAAAGAAGCAGAAAACTCGAGGAGGTTTGAGCAGAGTATGAGGAAATTTTTCAATGTACAGGAAAGGAAAAGGCCAACTTTGGAGAACTGCAGCCAACTTGTATAAGGAGTGCTTCCTCTAGAATTTCATAATTTAACACTGAGCATGTGAAATGGGTATATCTGTAATTCTGAATAAATGTATATGTTTATGTCCAAGTCACCTCAAATTGCCAAGACATAACCAGACTGCTAGTATGTCCTCACTACTAGGGAGGTAGGAGGAATGTAAGCCTGAACCAATCTGTGTGTTTCAGGGAGGTCACAATCAGTCAGGGTAGAGGTTATTCTGAGAAACACAGCAAGACTCAAAAGGTTGAGGACATAGTTCAGGGGAAGAGTTCTTTTACAGCATACATTATTCCCTATATTCAAATACCAAGACTGGAAATAAACCCAAAGGCTAATACTTGTTCATTTTTCCAACCATCATAGATATAAGCATCAATAATTTAAGCAGCATGTTAAAGATTCGTAATACACAGAAGACTACATCAAAGCTTTGCAGAGGTGAACTGCATGGTATTTAACATATTACTGGAAACTGGTGACACCATGGTTGTAATGGAGTTTCTGTGTGGACGTTTTATGTGGGTCGAAAGTCTGAGGAGTCTTGACAAATAGGTATCATTTTAGGCTAAAGTCAGGGTACTGCATCCTCATCCACGACTTCACCTTTCAAATAACAACACTCCAGGTGAAATTGCTTAAGAAGGTAGGGAGGATGGAATCAACTTGATGGAGCCAAAGAAGCTTCCAGGCTCAATGAAGGCTTTAAAAGTCACCAAATTAGTGCATGTGGAATGATGATCATCTTCTGGGAACATGTTCTTTACTGTTCACATCAACTCAAGGAGATTTTTCTAGGGTTGAATACATGAGCTTCATAGAAGCACATTTTCATCATAAATGATTACTTTGGTTAATCAGGGTAAATTTTTAAAAAAAATCACAATTTTTTGAATGAGTCATTTAGCTCTTCACTTTTACAACCCAGGCTTATGTAGGACTGTTATCTTTTAATGCCCTCAGATGACTGGGCATTATGGTAGTAATCTTAATATTCAAAAGGCACGGATATCATGTTTCCAAGGTTTTGGCTACAGAGCAATTTCAAGCCCAACCTATATTATATGAGACCCTGTCTAAAAAGAAACAAGGAACCAATAAAGGAAACAACAACAATGAAAAACCAAGCAAGTAAAATTCTCAGATAGACACTGTAATGAATAAGATAGAGTCCAAAGTCAAGTCAATTGGGAATTATTGATCCTGCTATCATGTTAGTCATGAACTCTGTGATGTATGAACTGGATCATGAGAAGAAAGCAAAGAAAGGAATATAGAAAGTATTTAAAAATGTTTTCACTTTATCAGAGATTGTGTTAACAGCTGGCAGGGAGTATATTAAACCCATATTAACTTGTTCTTTAAATTTGGAGTTATAATAGCAATCTGGTAGGAAACACCATCAAGAGAAGAGTTGTGACTATAATTTCTGATCTTTAATTGCTTTGAGATTCGAGTCAGAACTTAGGTATCTGGCCATTTTTAATTTCTTTCTGTGGTCAGTGAAAGTAAGATTTCAGTTCAATAGAAAATGGATTTAGCATTGATTCTCTGTACATTTAAGTCTATGATAAAGCACATAAACAGAGAAGCTGCTTTCCATAGCAGAAATTAATATGAATTATAAAGCAACTGAGTAGGAACTAAATAAGTACATTTCTCATTTGGAAAGAAAAATGTTAGATGTTTGTTCCACAGAGTTTACTGATTAGAAATTGGCTCTATCAGATAGCTAAAAACTCTAATGGGAACCACTCTAGCTTATCAGAAACAACTTCTCTGACCTTAAATTTTCACATCTTAAAGTAGATATTATTCTAGAGTTTATCTTTTTATTGTAATGAGAATCGGAGGGATGCTACCCCCACACAGAGCCTAGTGTCTGCCATTGTATTCTAATCCCTTTAGTGATTTTTTTTATAACTGTGAATACCATTGAGCCAGTGTATAAAAGATAACAACATATTTGAACAATTCAAACTGAGACACTTTTCCACTGTGCTTTAAACTCATTTATATACCATGAAAAGTTATATAAATGGAAAGGCTTTTTTAAATAACAAGTCTTCCATGTTCACTTTATATTAACCTTAATAATAGTACAATTACTGACTCTCTTATTCAACAGCTTTTTTCCAGGAATATGTCATCAAGATGTACTTAATAAATGGAGTGGATTTTTCTTTGTATTTTTGCTCTCATGGAAAAATAGGTAAGATTCAAAACGGACAGCACAAGACAGCACAGCTGGGACTTGTGGTCCTTAGATATCTGCAAATTACTGTCATAAAACTATTTAATGCATTGACAATGATTATATTTCATCAAATGTTGGCACTCCCATAAAGTTTTAATGTGTCAGAATGGATGCTCTGGCATTGTTTTATGACTCAATGTTCATACTAGAATCAAGGAATGCAGCATTAATATGCTGTTCAAAATGTCAGGGCAGAAGTAGACCAGATGTCCCAAAGTTTTGTTACCCCTGGAACAGAAGGCAGCTATTCCTTATTTGACAAGCACCTATTGAGTCTTTCCTGTATATCAGAGACTGTTCCAGATATATGATTATAGAGATAGAAACATATACTATATTTTCACTCTTTGGACTTATATTCTGCTAAGCACAATTGGAAAAAAAATAAGCAAATAGTCTACAGAGTAAATCATGTCATAAAGAAAATAAAATGGAAAATGCTACTAGATAGAGACCATGATCAATCATGTCTTATCATGAGAACTTGTCTGTTTGTGTAATAGCTAATTGCTCTTGAAATTGCCTCAATTCACATAAAGAGCAGAGGAGCAGAGGAGTCCTAAGAAGTAAAATAAAAGACTTGTGTTTGGGGTGTAGAACACCTTCAAGCAACTGGATTTACTGTATGATTTCAGTAGACATCATAGCCTTGAAATTCCTGTACTTGCTTGCTGGATGCATCCAATTCTTTGATTGTTTTTGTTCCCTAAAACTTAGATGATACATCATCTAACCTGGAGACATCCCTGATCTCCCAAATATAATTTCGTAATCCCTTTGTGTGCTACCCTAGCATGTCTGCATATCTCTCCTTTGTAATGCCATAGTAAAGAGGATTATTTATTACCCATACATAAAATTGTAAGCTTTTTTTCCTTTTCAATGAAAGGCCTCGTTTTAGAACTCATGTGATCACAACATGGCACAAGGACCACTTGTCTTATGCTTTCCTAAGGATTGCTTACCCCATATGAAAGGGAGAAAAAGAAAATATATGATATTTAAATTTCATTGCTGCTAGGGCACTTACTAAACATCTCCCCTTCTTATTTATATATTTTCTTATTTCCACTGATTTTTTTTAAAAACTAGCTCATTGAATTTCAGAAACAACATTGTGTTGTTGAACCACCCCTTCCTTCTTTCCTTCGTTCCTTCCTTCCTTCCTTCCTTCCTATCTCCCTCCCTTCCTTCCATCCTTCCTTTTTTGGTTCCATTATTTCTTTCTTTCAATCTTTGGAATTTCAAACTAATCATGAACGTCTAGCAGAATTATTTAACCATTAAGTGTTCACCTGAGAAATATAGTTGATCAATATTTATTAAAAGTGACTCATAGTTACTAAACAGAAAACCTACCCTTTAGCATATTCTGACCATCCTTTGTATCAAACCAGTTAACAGTTCTTTTTGTTACTGATCCTAGCATTGATTCTTCACTCAAAATAATTATTCCTTTCTTCCTTAGCTCATATTTGAGTCTTCTTGTAAAATGTGTCTTGCTTTGCATATTTACAATCGCAGAAAACTATCTCTGGGGCAGGGTGTACTTCAATAGGTAGAGCTGGTGCAAGAGAGTTGGTTGGCAAAACCAAATTAAAAAAACAAAAAACAAAAAAAAAACCTATCAGGGAGGATTTAATTTACCAACAAGAAACTGACTTATTGCCAGTATTTCTAGTATGCTCTCAAATGGAAATGTTAAGTGAAATCTTTAAATATGTTCAGCTCAGTGGGCTTCAAAAATCTTTTACATCAAAGGTATTCATGACAATTTTGAATTTTGAACATTTTTGTTCAAAGCTCCAGTGCTATAAAATTCATGTGCAGATTCAAGGAAAAAGTATCTCTTTGAGGAAATTTGAGGGGAGTTCTGAAGTTTTATAGAGATATTCTCATGGTGCTATATAAATTATTAACTATGTATGCTTTTACAATTGAGGTGTGCTGTTTGCTGCTTTCTGATTTTCTATGAGAATACAGCAGCAGGGTTAAGTCTGCACATATATGAGGCCCCAATAGTTACCAGTTAGTTACCAGTTGACCAAGTGTAAGCTACAACCAGGTGTTGTGAAGGATATAAATTTAACTGGTCTATAATCTGACTGAGGCTAACTCCCAGGTTGTGTAGCGAATCCCTTAAGAATTAAAATAGAGCTTCCTGGAGGGAAGTGGGTGGCTCATGACAGCCAGGAAGTAAACAAAACTCACAAACCTGAGAAAACTCAAACTTAATAATTTCACAATGCCCCTCCCCAAAGTTTGGAAGTATATCTCAGAGAACTCTGGAGTTGTAGACTCCAAAAATTGTCACCTGTGCTGGGGTGTGTTTTTGTGTGATGTAGCTTCCCTCGAGGCTTCTTGCTCCTTTATTTAGGCTCTCCCTCATGCATACTCCTGTAAATAATACCAACAAACTAGTTGGTTTGTCAAGATGGACTTCGGTAGAATCAAATCATTGCTTTGTTGTGTCAATGGTTTCTTATCTGGGGTTATTAGATGTCTGCTTCAGATCACCAGAAAATGTAGCCCCCGACATCACAATGCTAGTTCCCCTGCATGTTAGCTTTTTAACCAAGACAAAAGTCTGCGATGCAACTGCACAGGACTCCTGCATCTGTGTCATCAGGAACATCATAGTAGAGGGGGTGGAAATATTGAGCGAGCCAGCATATCAGACAGTCTGCTGTGACTGTATCCTAGAAATGACTGAATAAACAAAATAATAATCAAATAAAAGAAGATATCAAATTGAGGGTGGGAGACTTGGGAGGAATTAGAGGGAGGCTAGCTGGGAGGGCCTGGAAGTATGGAAAGAGGAAGAAAAGTGATGTAATTCTATTCTAATGAAAAATATATTTAAGGAATTAAAATGTAAGGGAAATTCTGAAATGAATATTCTAAGCATACACACTCACACCCATAGACACAGTTAATTAGTTTACAGTACGGCAATTCCTTTTCCTAAAGATTTTAAACTTTCCATAATCAAGCTTGCCCTATGCTATAGGTAAAACATTGATCGATCATCATGAATCTACTGAGGACATAGCGTATGACTCTAATTCCCTAGTTCAATCAACTGTTAATTCCGCTGATTCTGCTCACATGTCTTCTGTCTGCTTTTCCACTTAGCTTCAGTGAGTTTTCAGTCCTCCACAGTAGAAAACATGTAGCCAATACTTTATATTTTTTCATTTTTTAAGAAGCTTATGTATTTTTTATTTTTAATTTATTTAATATTAGAATTATATATTTAATAATATTTAAAATATATGTTTGATGTGGGATTCCTCTCTGTATGCTATGATTATGTTTTATTACCATTAGTTATTAGAGAAGCTGTTTTGGCCAATGGCTTAGTAAATAAAGCCAGGCAGGAAATACAAACAGAGATATAGAAAGTAGGCAGAATCAGGGAGACTCTATGTAGCGGTCAACAGAGATGCCAGATTCTTACCAGTAAGCAATAGCCACAGCCATGTGCTAATATACAGATTAATAGAAATGGGTTAATTTAAGATGTAATAGTTAGTCCCTAAGAAGCCTAAACTAACTAGTTAAGCAGTGCTGTAACTAATATAGTTTCTGTGCAATTATTTTATGTCTGGGTGGCTGGGACACAAGCAGTTTCCACCTACAAAATGCTGCTCATCGTATGGGGGCATAGATCCACATAAGACCTAAAACAAAGGTTAGAGAAAAAAGTGGGCTTCTAGACCCATCAAAATGGGAACCAAGCACAGCTTCTTGGAACCCTCTTTTTTTTTTTTTTTTTCAGATAGGCTCTGTTTGCTGACAGTGAACAGAGGCTCAGTTCCTCTAAGAGATTGCTGCCACTTGAACTGCAGGGCAATTTAGGGAAGACCAGGGTTGTCAGTCAGCCTGTGTGGCATCTAGAAGTTTCATGCCTCATTACTGCCCATGAAAGGGTAAGTCCATACCATCTTAGGCTTTTGTTTTGAACCCATTTTCACTGGGAGGGTAAGAGTGGATTTTATTATCTCCACATTTTTTTGCAATGGCGGTTTTTGTCATATGCCCAAGGCCATTACACACATACTACACTACCATTTCACACTCACGGCGCCATCATCATATTCAAAAGAACAAAAATAACAACTCAATAAAAGAATTCTTAGAGAAAACGCTGGCCTACATCAGGATAAAAAAAGGGGGGTGTGAGCAGGGAGGAGATTAGTAGCCAATAGCCAATATTATCTTATTTTATATGAAATAGAAGATGGAGAGATATCTCAGCAGGAAAAAGCATGTGTTGCCCTTCCAAATCACTTGGGCTAAATTCCCAACACTCTAATGAAAAAACTGACAACTACCTTTAATTTCATATTCAAAAACCCAAAATCTTCTTCTGGCCTGTATGGAAACCTATACACACACACACACACACACACACACACACACACACACACACACAGAGGAGAGAGAGAGAAAGAAAGAGAAAAGATGGGAGGCACGGACACATACGTATGTGTGCACGCATGCACACACACACACAATAAAACAAAATAGAATCCACATGAAAGGAAGATACATGACAGATGACAGTATCTGAGACATTTCTGATCATCCAAATAAATAATGACAACAATTTTAATATTTTAATTAAGTTGAGAATTTTAGGTCTTTTTTCTTGAAACATGAGAGAGAAACAGAGTAAAGAGAGAGAGAGAAAAATCAATGGGGTTTAAGGGGTAAGGGAAAACAGGGAAGTTAGAGCTCTTATAACAAAATCATAGCATATATGGAAATGAAAACATAAATGGTAATGAAAAAGTTTAGTGTAAATAGCACAAGATTTAGCTATTTCAAAATTTCTTGCATTGTTTTTATTACAAAGAGGGAAAGAGTAACTTTGCAGTGAGCAACCCAGTACATAACACTTTCATTAAAATAATAACAGCAGGAAATCCCCATGCCAAGGCAGCATGGTCTTTGTCAGATGATAAGTTATGGATGTTCTCAGATAAATCCATTGCTCTGACCTAATTAGGAGGGATAGTTATACACATTACCCCAAACTGAAAGGTGGTTGGCTAAATAACTGCCATAGAGATTAAAATATTATTTATTTTTTATATTATAATATAGTTACATTATTTGCCCCTTCTTTGCCTCCCTTCAAACTTTCCCATATATCCCCTTTTTTTCTTTTCAAATTTATGGCTTGTTTTTCATTAATTATTGTTATACATATATATTTATGAAAGTTGGGAAAGAGACAAAGAAAAGCTGAGGAACTATTTACCTTTTGCAGAGCCTGAGTAATCATTAAAACCAAATGTGATATATTCTAGAGTATTTCTGTACTGGGGGAAATATCAACAATGAATGCCAACAGGAAGAGTTGGTAAAACATGAGCTGTGGATGGTGGTTTATCCACGGACTGGATACAGTAGGGCAGGAGCTAAACGCACTCCAGAGTCTGGTTTTTTAAGATGTCTTTTAAATGACTTGTAAAACAATAAACAAAAGTATATAAAATGTAACAGAGACCTGTTAAGCTCATCAAAGCCTAAAAATACTTATTATCTGGTTCATTTTTACTGAATTCTGGACTAAGCCACTAGTCCAGATGTCTTTTGTTTGTACTCTTAGGTCCACCAAAATAGATGAATTTTCGTCTTTTCTTGCCCATGAGGTAGCTACCCCCTTTGTTCTTTAACCCTGTATATTGGGGTTCCTACACCTGCACACTGAGGGTTGGCCTTTCACCAAGGGGACCACAACAGCTTGCTTCTGCATTCCTCCGCTTGTTTTCAGCAAAAGATTGGGAGGCCAGCTTGAAAATTCCCCCTTTATCGTTTTCTTCCTTTGCAGAACTAATAAAGAAGGGAACTGTCAAACAGCCAGCGCTTTTATGTTCTCTAGATGAGTCTGACTGTTAATTACCACAGTGCTCTGAGTCTACCTGCTAGCACAGACACTGCTTAAGCTTGCGAGGTCCTTTCTAGAACTTACCAGTAACTCAGATCCTGCCTGTTATGGCTGCATGTGTAGCCGTTTTCCATTTGATCTTGTGCATATGTTTCTGCAAATGCCATTATATGTTCCTCTCTTCTCAGAAGAAATATCGATGGAAGGTGTCCAGTGTAATTAAAAATGGATTCAAAATGAAAATGCCAATTCAATGAACATAACTAATAACACTGAGAGTTCATATAATTACTTTTTAAATGGCCTAAAGATCAGATAAGAAAAAAGTCTCCACCATCATATTGCATTATTTCATAAATTTACATTTATAGAAAATTCATAAAGCAATCCTAGTGGGAGGACAGAGCTGAGGGAGATAAAAAGAAATCACCAAAATGGTCTAGAGATATGAGCTTCTGCCTTTTAGATTTTTGTCTCAGTGTGTGTTAGCTTTCTGTTGTAATATGTAAATACATATATGAGATAATTAACTTGAAGGGAAAAGGTTCATTTTGGTTCACAGGCTTATAACTTTTAGTTCATGATCCGCTGAAACCAGAGCATGAGCATTGAGCATTGAGCCTAGGCTGCATGCTTCTCTTTGTCAGGAGGTTGCATTCATCTTATGCCTGCATTAGGAAAAAGAGGAAGGGCTAAGACCTTAGCATTCCCTTCAAGGGCTGGTTACCAGAGACAAAAGGCCTTGCACAAGGCCATACATTGTATGTCCTACCATCTTCCAGTTGTGCCATTATGAAGGACAAGCCTTTGATGCATGCTTTAGGGTGCCCTTCCAGGTTCACACACACTGTAAATTGTCAGTCCTCCCTTCCACACATTTCAGCAAGGATATGCAGTGTGTATTGTACACTGCACTGTGGCAGTGCCACAGAGAAACGTCGTAATACAGCACAGCCTCTGTCATTGAGGTAATCACAAGTAGTAGGAGCAATCTCATACGACTCAGTGGCCTCGAAGTGAAAGCAAGAAATGCTGCTGGGGTGGTGGTCCCTACTTCCTGCTGATGGGATTGGATGGAAATCACTGTGGCTACTGTGGATGTGAATATAAAGGCTTTAAAAATTAAAAATAGAATTCAGACACATGACTTCTGGATATTTACCTGGAAGAGCCAGTCAGCTTGTCAGAGAGGTACCTGCAAGCTCAGGCTCATTGCAGCGTTGGTCACAGTGGTCAGTTTCTAGAAGTAGCCTATGTGCTGAGTAAGGAATATATAAAATGTGGACACATGTACTCAGTTCAGTTTTTAGTAGTTTCTTTTGCTGTTGATTTCTAGTTTTAATCCACTAGACCCTGATAAGTAAGATACAAGAACTATCGTAATACAGTGTGTTTGTTGCTCTTTGACCTAAAATGCCATCACCTCTATTTATAGAGAAGGATCTAAGTTCTGTTGAAAAGAATGTGTAGTTTCATTTCTGTTACACAAAATATTTTGTATACATCTGTAAAGTTCATCTGATTTATGCCTGAAGTTTCTTAATTGATTTTTCATTCAAATGGATATCTAAACATAGGAGTCGAATATAGACATCACACTCTATTATAGTATCAGGAATGATCAGGTACTTTATTTCCATTAGTGTTGCTTTATGGGAGCCCCCATGGTCAGCACATAAATATTTGTAATTCCTGTGCCTTCTTGATGAATTTTTCTGTGTCTTAGTATAAAGTGGTCTTCCTTATTTTTTTCTGACTGATTTTGATATGAATTAGGGTTTATTTTTTAAATCAGAGATCATATTAGCTGCCCCTGTTTGTTTCAGCTTCCATTCATTTAGTGATTCCCATGCTTTGACTCTTAGTCTGTCAGTGTTTTCATCAGCGCTGCATGTTTCTTGGAAAGGGCACCTGTGTTTGTCTGTGTGCATGTTTGTGTATCTGATGCGTGTGGTACGTGCATATGTGTGACCATGTCTCTCCCTCTCTCTCTCCCTTGTGCTTTCTCTCTCTCTCTCTCTCTCTCTCTCTCTCTCTCTCTCTCCGTGGTGTGTATGGTACATGACTGCATGGCAGGTGCATGTGCGTGTGTGTATGCATGGTATGTGTGGTCCATAGATGTATATTTGTGTTTTGTTGTGGGTGGTACGTGCATTTGTGTAACCATATGTGTGTGAGTATTTATGTGGGTGGGTGTGGGTGAGTGGATGCTGTGGTGGATGTATGTGTATAAGCACATACATGCATTCAGAGACAACATGTTGTACAAAGCCTTCTTCCATTGCTCTCCACCTTATTCCTCTGAGCAGGGTCTCTCAGTGAACTGAAGCTCACCACTTAAGCTAGGCTGGATGACCAGAGATCTCTTGTAATCTACCTATTTCCATTTCCCAATGCTGAGCTAGAGGCACATGGAATCATATTCAAATTTTCACATAGACTCTGGACACGGACACTCGGGTATGTGTGGATACATACTAACCATCTCCTCTACCCCTGAATCTATTTTTGAAATTTACCCCACCGGTCTGTCTGTCTGTCTGTCTTGTCTCTCTCTTTACTTTTGTTGTTGTTTGTTTGTTTTTGTTTTTCGAGACAGGGTTTTTCTGTAGCTTTAGAGCTTGTCCTGGAACTCACTCTGTAGACCAAGCTGACCTCAAATTCATAGATATCTGCCTGCCTTTGCCTCCCGAGTGCTGGGATTAAAGGCATGCACCACCGCCGCCCGGCTCAGTCTGTCTCTTTTTTTATAAATTGAGATCACTTATATTTAAGATTCTTATTGGCTAGTTTTCTAGTTCCATGGACTATTGTTTGTTCTTTATCTTCCTCAGTGCCATTAGACTTTTGTTGGATTGCTGTGTCAGAGATGGTAGATTCCTCATTCGCTCACATAATCTTTTGAAGTTTATTCTTTCCCAGCTCATAATTCGAACCACGTTTCTTCCTCCACTGTGTGCAGAATTCCTTTAGAATCTTCTGCAGTGTGGACTTGGTGTTGTGATCTGCCTTAGTTTACAATCATCTTGATATGTTTTAGTTTACTGTAACGTTAAGAAGACAGCTTTGCTATAGATCACCATCTTGACAGTTACATTGAATTCTTGAAACACGATGTTTTATTTTCTTATAGCTCTTAGGGCTGTTTAGTGGCAGGTCTTATGTCATATTGGTATATTTGCCTTTGCAGATATCATGACACTTTCCCTTGCAGCATTAATAGTGTTATTTTACCCTGTGGTTTAAAATTTTTATTTATTTTTCCAAAGACTTATTTTTCATTTTTAAAGCAATATGTATATATGTACAAGTTCAATGTCCTAAAAGTCTGGGAGAGAGTGTTAGAGACTCAGAGTCCCAGGAATTAGAAGTTATCAGTCATTCTCAGCCCTCTGATGTGGATACCAGGCACTGAACTTGGGTCTTTCAAGAGAACAGTGTATCATTTGTACTGCTGAGCCATCTTTGTCCTTTGTTACCTACAATATGTCATGGCATGATACATACATACATACATACATATATATATATATATATGGACTTCTGCTATAATTTAATTCAATAAATGCTATAATTTAATTCATTAAATTTTGTATGCCTTTAGTTTTCTTGCAGCTCCTATCCCATGGATGATTAGGTGGGTCCTTTTGATAGTGCTCCAGAATTCTTGGATGCTGTAGCTGCACACAGTTTGTTTTCCTTATGTTTGGTTGGAGCACTTACTAGACCTCATGCGCCATCTCTGATATTATTTGTAATATTTGTAATGCTTTATTGAATCTTTTGGTAATGCTTTCTGCAATGTTTTTACATTTTGTTATTTTAATTTTTAATTTACAAAATTTTTAATTCTGTGATCTCTTGGGGAAGTTGGGTTTTCCTGTTATTCGATAGTTTGTCCGATCCTCTGATGCAATGTGCACATCTGTGGGTTTAGATATCTATCCCACTTTTATTTTCAGATCTTATTCAGTAACCTATTCCTGAGGACTCAATCTCCAATACCATTGACTGTGCACAAAAGCAAGCTCTTCTAATAGCAACAGTACCAATCTATGTAAGATACAGAAATTCACTTGAAATCAGTTAAAGTCTATTCATACATCACCAGTGACCATAGGCCAGAAAATGAGAAAACTATTACAGACTGTTCTGTGGAGTTAAAAATTACTTAGGGATATGAAATGGCAAATGAATGAGCAGAAGGACAGAGACTGATAAAGGAGAAGGAAGGTCAGATAATTGGAAAGAAGATTTCAGCAGCATCCATCTCCAAGCTTTCAAGGCCGTTTTACTGGGTACAGAATGCCAAGTTAGCCATTTAGGTTATTTATGTTCTTCATTTATTTACTTGCTATCCAATTAATTTATTGGCTAAAAGTGTCACTCAGTTAATTGATTGTTTACATTTTTGTTCCCTAACAAGCTGCCGACTTCATGACTTCCTTTCAAATAAATTCTATTGTGTATATTTGAAACTTATAGCATGATATTAAGGGATATATACAGATAGTAAAATGGTTGATATATGCATACATATATATGTAGCTATATATTTTATCTATTCATATATATGTATGTATGATAAAAGTTGGCAAATCAACACATTTCATCTCATGTAATTGTGTTTTTATGTGGTGACAAAGGCAATCAAAATCTACTTATTTGACAGAAGTCTCCAGCTTGAAACAATTTTATTAATTGTGATTCTTATTTCATGAACATTTTAAACTTGTTTATTATACATGTATGCTATATTATTCAGAATTCTTTAAAGAAAGAAGACTCATTTATTAGAAATTAGAGTGACTTACAGGCTGTGGTCCAGCTAATCCAGAAATATTTGTCTGGATGGAAAGTTCAAGGAATCAATAGTTGTTCAGTCCACAAGGCTGAATGTCTCTGAGGGTCTTCAGCACTGCTTGTCATTCCTCAGTATCATTTGTATTTTGAGGATTTCTGTGTGGCTGATTAGGCTAGTCTGGTTGGCCAATAAATACCAGGGAACCAACTGTGTCCACATCCATGGTGGTACATCTTTATAATCCCTGAACTATGGATGAACATAGGACCTGGGATATCAAACGTGGATAAGTATGCTTATGAGACAAACACTTTATAGTCTATGTTATCATCCCTGCCCTTTTCACAATCCTTTCCTGTCCTATCTGACCCAAATTCCACCCAGAACTGTGGAATATGAAAGTAAGGATTAGGATAAGAACACATCATGTAATGGATTCTCTTAAGAACAAGATCTTCCCGGAATCTATCTCTGGGAAAAATTTCCATTGGTTCTAAAAAGGCAACAATTCCTCTTCAGCAGTAGAGGTGACAGGAGATACATGGAGATTAAAGCTATCAGAAATGAATGTAATAATGTCCAGTGAATCTAGAGAGCTATGTATTCTAGGAATGGTGTGGGAGGTCCTTCTGTCTATGTGTTGCTTTTAGTTAATGACTAAAGAAACTGACTTGGCCTGTTGATAGGGAAGAACTTAGGTAAGTGGGGAAAACTGGACTGAATGCTGGGAGAAGGAAGTCAGAGAGAGACAGATGCAATGGATCCGCTGCTAGAGACATGCTGAAACTTTGCTGGTAGGCCATGACCTCATGGTAATATACCTTTAATATAAAGGGATTAAATTTATATGTAAGAGTTAGCCAATAAGACGTTAGAGCTAATGAGCTAAGCAGTGATTTAATTAATACAGTTTCTGCGTGACTATTTCAGGTCTAAGCTAGCCAGGCAGCCAGGAATGAAAAAGTGGCTCTCCCACTACATTTGGCATGGTAGACTAAATCTATGTACAATCTAAAAAGCTTGAAAAGGATCTGTAGACACAGAAAAACAAAGTTTAACCTCATTTTTTTTTCACCTGGTGGCATGTTGTAGCTGCCTTACTGGAGGCATTCCTGATTCACTGGTAGTAGAAAAAAAAAAAAAAACTCACCTTTTAAAAAACAAGCTTCTTGGGCCATGCTGCCAGCACAAACTGTGGCTGCGGAGCATTTGAATGGCATTTATGGGCCAGGTGTTTGTGTTCCCTCTAAGGCTGAGGAAAGTAGCTGATACCAGCTTAGTGCCCCTCACCTGGGCAGGTAGTGGATCAGGACTGCAAGGTTTGCACAAGTAAGAGAGCATGGCAGATTCCTGATGCCATAAACAGAGATATTTCCAGACCACTCAATGTGCTGCAGGGCATATTTAGCTAGTACTCAGATAAAAAGGGTTTATTGCTACACACTCATTCTCAGAGTTAAAGTGCTGAGCGTGGCTCCTGCCTGGCGGCCCCAGAGCTAACAATAATAATATGTCCACCATTTTCAAAGTGGAGAGAGTATCCAGAGCAGCTTGCAGCCAAGCTGCTTACCATTTTAAAAGCTTTTCAAGACAGTAGAGAATTACAGATAGCAAATAAGGACAGATTCAGACATGAAAGAACTCTAAACAAGTCACAGTGTTGGATAAATGTACGTAGGCTTGGGAGAGAGAAGAAAAAGAATATAGAGAGTTGGAAAAGAAGTAAATGGTTTTTAGAAAAAGGAGGTAAGGTCTTTAAAGAGACAGAGTACAAACAGTCATAGATTAAAGGAGTAAAGATAATAAAATAAATATTGAAAAGTAATAGAGTAAAAACAAACCATGTAAAATGGAAAATTCATAGAGAGTCTGGATTATGTATATTATTATGTTATCTCTGAATATTTTGACTGTGAAGACATAGAGACATTTCATTGTATGGACTGCTAAATTAAACCAACAGAAATGTATCTTGATTCCAAAATTTGAGTCTAAGGATATGTTGCTTTGGAAAAGAGGTTCTTCTTTTGTTCCACAGAAGATGAGAACCATTGGATTGCTTCCAGATCAATATGGTTTGATAGAACAGAATCCCTTGAAAGATTGCTGTAAACACCCCCACAAAGAAAATACTTCACCCAATAAACAACAGGAGGAAGTTTGGACAGAACTGTGCCTATTCCCAAATATTGTTTATTTATATTTAAAGAGGGCTATACCATAGAGATTTGCATTGATATAGAACTTGGTTTATTGATACAAATTTAAGGTCAATCTTGTTATATGTATATTTCTGCTCTTGTTTACGGCATTGTAATTTTGTAGTTCATTTAAAAATGTAATTTATAATAGTCAAGCTTGTAGTCATGTTAGTTAGATTTTCTAGATATATAGAGATATATTTCAGTTTGATAGGTATTCTTAAAATCTTTCACAGGCCTTCACAATATGGCATTTAAAATGTTTAAGAACTTAAGACTTTTCATGACAATGATACACATCTGCTCTGAGCAGCATCAAGCTACTTCAAGAAGAAGATGGGCATCAAAGAGGCTCCTTAAGGAGTTGGTTAACCATTTGGGCAAGAAACTGCTCTTGCCTAGCCTGCATTACTGGACATGCAGGAACTACAGAGAAATGACTACTGAACTTGCCCAAAGGTGAGATGATCCGTCAGGGTTCCTGCTTCATAAAAGAGTCTGTGAGACATTCTGCGGGATACACAAGAAAGTGACTGAACTGTCTTTGAAATTTCCTTCTTCTTGGAAAAGCCTCCCTGAGGCTATGGGCTTGTAGGCTGAAAAATAGATGCCCCAGAAGTATAGAAGAACTTTGGGTACCATCTAGGCAATGAGATGTCTCTGTCAATTCTAGAGTTTTGGAAGTTTCTTACAATGCACTTTCTGTTAACTTAGGTAATATTATGTCTTTCTGGAGTCTTTGATGGAGTTAAAGAATAGATAGTTGTTATTATAGTTTTCCTTAGTTATGATAAAAGATAAAGTAGGTATAAATATTATAACTGTAATTGCTGCTTGATAACAGTTTTGTTATATGTAATTTTACCATGTTAAAGCCTGCCTCTTTGTTTAAACAGAAAAGGGGAAATGGTGTGGGAGAGCTTTCTTTCGAAGCATTGCTTTTATTGGTTAATGACTAAAAAAACTGCCTCAGCCTTTTGATAGGGCAGAACTTAGTTAGAAAGGCAGGGAAAGCTAGACTGAATGCTGGGAGAAGGAAGGTCGAGAGAAAGATACACCATAGATCTGCTATTGGAGATAGATGTGCTGAAACTTTGCTGGTAGGCCATGACCTTGTAGTCATATACAGATTAATAGAAATGGGTTAAATTAATATGTAATAGTTAGCCAATAAGAAGTTAGAGCTAATGGGCTAAGCAGTGATTTAACTAATACCATTTCTGTGTGATTATTTCTGGTCTAAGCTAGCCAGGCAGCTGGGAACCAACAAGCGGCTCTCCCACTATTTAGGAATTCTTAAAGGAGGTCAAATTATAATGTATTCTTTTTTTCATTTTGAATCTGTTGCAGAAAAAATTGATTTTTCAGAAAATTTTCTTAAATGTATACTAGATGATGAGTCATAATTGTAATTTGGAAAAAATAAATCTTGACATATTATGGAGGAAATAATATTTTTAACTGTTTTCCTCTGAAGTTAGCTAGACTCAGTAACTTTCTGTAGTTTACTCAAAAATTTTATAAAAATCTTATTTTTTTATTTTTGTTTATATATCTGAGCAGTGCTTTCATTTTATGAAATAAATAGACAAAGGTGTCCTAAAACAAGAAGTTTGATCATTTCTAATTTAAAAAATGCTTGTATGACTTCCAAGCTACAGCATCTTAATTCTTTTATCACTCTCAACATTAGTGTTGAGAATTCATTGTCTGACTTAGATAGCTTTGGGTCTCTTGGCTATGGTGACACATGCTGCAGCCTTCTCAAGCAGTAGGACTTGATATGTAACTGAGGTCTCAGAAAAGTTCAAAACTGGACTCAACTAGGAATTCACTATGTGTTGAAGCTTGAACCTACTTGGGTTTTGGTACTTAATGGACCATTCTGTTCTCAAACTGGTTCTTATTGTGGACGTTCTGGGCTACTGATTCTGGAGGGAGTTTCCCTTCCTCAGGTAACTGACCAGACAATGCCTTTCCATAGTCCTGTTTTGCACTTGAGTGAAGGATTAGTTTAAATCCATAATGCAACCATTCCCAAAGACTTAATATAGACAGGTGCTAGCTAAACCATTTATAAAGTCAAGACGATTTCTCCATTACAGTTAGAGCCTGATGGCCATTGTGAAACTTGTAGGACCTGAGTTTGACTTCCTGTTCAGATTAGGGCTGGAAATATTCTAACAGACCCAGGGTAGAGGAATCTTCAGGCACTCAAGTATATTCTGTTAGAAGGCATTTTCACCAAAATCCAGACTCAGACCTTTAACAGAAGATGCTACAAAGGAAAAGATGTAGCTTCATGCGCATGTCCTTTTGGGCACACACATGCTCAATCACTTTCTTGAACATGGACTAAAATAAATACTGGGTTTATTTTCTTATTAGAGTTTATAAGTGTTTTGCCAGAATTTATGCATGTGTGTCCGGTGTCTGTTGAGGTCAGAAGAGGGTATAAGGTCCCTGGAACTAGAGTTATGGGTAGCTGTGAGCCACCATGTAAGTCCTGAGAATCAAACCCAAGGTCCTCTGGAAAGAGAAGCATCTGCTCTAAGGCACCAAGCCATCTGTACAACTCCTTCATTTTATTTTTTAAAATTTTTATTTAATTAAAATACAATTACATCATTTCCCCCCTCCTTCCTCCAATCTCATATCCCTGCCCCACCTCACTCCATCTCAATTTTATGGCCTCTTACTTTTAGTATCTCTTTCTGTCTCTCTCTCTGTCTCTCTCTCTGTCTCTCTCTCTCTGTCTCTCTCTCTGTCTCTCTCTCTCTCTCTCTCACACACACACACTCTGTTTGTGTGTCTCTGTGTGTGCATGTGTGTGTGTGTGTGTGTGTGTGTGTGTGTGTGCGCGCGTGCATGCGTGCATGTATGTGTGTCCATAATATGTATATGAATGCAACCTGCCAAGTTTGGTTGTATGTTTGCTTGCATGTCTGTTTTTAAGGCTGACCTCTTGAGATTGGATAATGATTTGGGGGCTCATCTCTGGGAAAGACTAACTTTCCTTCTTTCAGTAGTCTTTACATATCTGTAGCTGATAATTAGGGGTGGGACCTAATGTGTCTTCACCTATCTACCTTGATATGTAAATCTGTGCTTATTCTTAAAAACAAATAGTGGTTGTACTATTTTCTTTTTCTTTTTTTTCATTTTGATGTAGCATTAACTTTATAGGCCACTATAGACTCAGTGTCTTTGTTCTGTTTTGTTTTTCTTTGCTTTCTGCATGATTTCAATAAGTATTCCTTTGACCGCTACCTTTTAACATCCATGAGGAAAATTGTATGTTTTCTTTTTCGGAGTTGACATAGGAAGACTTCTGTGGCAATAGAAGTGCACGGAACTGACGGTTGCTTTAACAGGGAAATTACTGAGGTATAGACTTAGCTTTTTGTGTTCCCTTATCTTGGGCAGCTTGGCACTTCACACAGGAACATCTTTGGCAGTGTCAAAATTTGATTTTATCTCCATAATACTTTACCAATGTTTCTACATTAGCCTCTTGCTCTTGTCTGCTCAACCACTCTTCTTTTGCCAAAATTGGAATATTTCTACATAAGAAAGCTGGTATTCTGTCCATATCAGTAAGTGTCAGTGTTGTAAATTGTCCTCATGAATCATAGCTGTGATTTTGTTTTTAAACTGTCTTCAGTCCACCCGCCATGTGTGTCTGTGCATCTGTGTGTGTGTGCATGCACGTGCACACACACTCCCATGCTTGCTTAGTGGCTGGAGAAATTAGTTGCCATGGAGGACCAGCACTCTGTTATACCTTAGAACAAAACAATTTTTACCCATACATTATTTTCAGCATTGGCATGAATGTCTAAATTCATATTATACATCAGGTTCAGAGTTTTAAGCTTTTTCCTTTCAGTTAAGAATGTTTTCTCTAATGCACACGCACCCTTCCCCACTCCATTGCTCCAGCTTGGGTCATTCCTGTCTCCTACTTACCCTCTGGAATCATTTATCTTTAAATGGTTACAGCATATTAAAGAACAGTATGTTCTCTGTCTCCATGTAACAGTGGAAGAAAGCACTCTCAATTGAAATAAAAGAAATTTTATTTGACCCAAATCAATTTCTATAATAGAAATTTTCCAGTATAGGCAAGACACATCTATAAAGTATTATAAATACATTAAGTGACTGCTATACAACATAGTTGTAGCGGGGGATTTTAACTGGCTAAAAATTAGACTAGCTACATACTCTTGGGCACAATAATTGAACTAACTGCTGCTATAATGGTTTAAATCATAAAAGTATATATAATCTCATCTTTATAATTTTTCAGTTATTCTCTCACTCACTCAATACTGTAAAGCTACTCCTTTCTAGACATGCAAAATCAGTGGTAAATTTTTATTTAGTAGAGTGCTAAATGAAGAGAGAAACACTTAAGTGGTAGATAATCTTAAGAACTTATTGTAGGTATGACAATGCCCCCAGAGATCTACATGTCCCAGTAACTTTAGTCTGTGACTTTGTTACTTTATATAATAAATAGAAGACTATAGCTGCCAGTAAAGTTAAAAAGTTTGAAAGTAAAAGAAATCCACGCAAAGATCTTGAGTCCAAATCTGGCTATTTAAAACCTCAGAAATTTAATGAGTACCATGAGGTAGATAAAGATTAACTTATACTGCTGACTTTTAAGATGTAGGAAAGGGGTCAAGATCTAATGACTACAGATGATTATGAGAAATTAATATTACTGGAGTCTCCTCTAAAGCCTTGAAAGGAAACACACCATGCTTAGCCATTGATTTTATTGCTCCTAGCTGAATAAGGTACTTGAACTTTGGTCCACAGAATTGTAAGACAGTCCATTGTGCAGCCATAAACTGAGAGGTTTGTAGTAATTTTTAGAATAGCAATATCAAGTTAATAACATAATGAATAGAATAATGCAGATTAGTGAGATGCCAAGTGGTGCTGGTAGTAGGGTGACTCCAGGAGTTGGAACATCTAAGGAACTGTCCAGAGCAGAAACATGGTGACTAAGTCAATACAATGCTGGGAACATTTGTCATATGAGCATCCCATAAAATGTTAACTGAAGGCTAATTAAGAAGCAAGATATGTGGCTGGGGGACAAGAGTAGAAGACCAGGGATGGATAAGTCACAATACTTGCAAAGGAACTAGGTGCTGGAAAATATGAGACATCCTGGGTCCTAAGTGGGAGCCCGGGATGTGGATTCATTCCACCTTGACCAAAGGTCAGAGAGTTCAGGCCTATTCTTGCTCTTTTAAGGTTACGACAGGAGGTTTGACCCAAGGTGTGACTACAAGGTGTGTTTTGACCTAGAGTATTGTTACTTGATGATTTGGGTATTGAGAGGTAATTATTTTGTTTGTTCTTTGAATCTTGGTAAAGAAGTCTTTTGTCTTCCCCCTCCTCTTTGAATTGGGTCAAATAAAACCTATGAGAAATAAGCATGGGCAGTATTTACTGGGTAGCCCTCTGGACTCTATCTTCTCTCTGTCTCTCTGTGTCTCTATCTATCTGTCTTTCTCTCTGTCTGTCTCTCTGTCTCTCTCTTTCTCTTTTGTATCTATGTCTTTTCTCTCTGCCGTTTCTTAATCTTCACATTTCCCTCCAAGCATAGACAAATAAGCCAGAGGACCCAGGTGATGCTGTTTTCCAGACACATAATATGGCAGTCCTGGAAGGTTTAGATTTTATTCATTATCTTCAGAGGGAAATTCAAAGAAGAATATTGTGATTTTATGTGTGAATTCTTGAGTGCATGCCTAGAGAAATCGGTTTATTAGGCTTATGAAGGACTGTGAGGATCTATATTTAAATAACTATCCCAAGCAGCTCATTTTTGTGATGGAAACTGCTCAGTGTCTGTACCACTTTTGATAATTTTACTCCTGATTATTTAATTATGTTCATATGTGTCCAAATCCCACCCTTTTCTTTCTTGAAGACACTCTTCAAATATATCAACTCCAAAAGCATAGTGTATGTATATATGTATATATATAATATATGATATGGATATAGATATATATTTCCCATGTTGTTGAACCTAATTAAGAACACAAGAAAGTCATATCAGTGCAAATTTATTTAATTGAATAGAGCAGTAATGGTGTAACATAAATTCTAAGTCACCACTTTTTCATGCTAAATATGCATGTGTATGCATTGAATGTGTACCTTTAATGACTCTGTGAAAATTAAACCTTTTCATATCTTCTCACTGTGTCTTTTAGTATGATATTTTCTCAATTCTTTAACATAAAGAAAATCTCTTTCTTTAAGGAACAAATGAATTCCTTGTTTTAATTTGGTGTAAAATTTGAGGACCATAAGAATGGAGAGTTAGGGCAAGGGAAAATACATAACCCATATAACCCAAAAGTATAAGTAGGGTTTAGAAAAAATGTACCATATTTTGGACACCATGAAATCTGAAGATGTTTTTACAAGCAAGCAAAAGTTTAGATATTTTCTTCTGAAGAAGGAACCTGATTGGTCTTCTTCCTTTTCAAAGACAACTTCTCAGAACTCTCATTTTTATTTGATGCAAACATCCTTATTACAAGTACTAGAACCAGGAAGAAAGCATAGAGAGGAAGTCTTTCATTTTTAACCTCAGTTAAAAATTGTTACTTTATTTTATTTTTTGAGATCTAATATAATTACATTATTGTCCCATTTCCTTCCTCCAAAGAGTCTCATCCATTCCTCTTTGCTCTCATTCAAATTCATTGTCTCTTTTTTCACTAATTGTTGTCTCACACAGACACACATACACATATAAATACATATATATTCCTCAATATCTAAGTACATTCCACAGAACCTATATAATGTTTCTTCTACATATGATTTTAAGGTTATGCACTTCGTATTGGATTACCAATTGGTGTGCTCCATCCTGGGGAAGACTCTATCTCTCATTTTTATCTCTAAATTCATGTTTTTGGTATGATTGAAATCCAGCAATCTTTCTTTCAAGTTGGGAATCTTCCTTATGTCATAACTGCATGTGTTTGTGACAACTGATCACCTCCTGGAAAGCTTCCCATTTTACTAGACTCCCTTCCAGGTTGTAAATTGCCTTTGATGTCAGGATAACTCAGCAGGTATATGGGATTATTTCCTGACTTCTCAATTAATCCTGTCTTTCATCTCTAGCATGACTTTTGGATTGTGTTTGTAATTTTTAAATTACTTTTGAGTGACATCATTAAAAAATAGATGAATGTTCTTAGGTAATTTTCCTGAGGATGTGACTATTCAGGGGATGACTGAGGTAATTGTTCAGATAAATTCCAGGTTTCTGAACATTTTCTCTCTTGAATTAAATTAACCTTAATCTGTTATGATGCCCCCCTTTTATGGGTTGTAGCTACTTGATTAGAGGATATATTTATAATCAAAACCTCCATTTCTGGCCTATCTGCAAACTTACTAGTCAACATGTATTGCTTGCCACTCAGTTCACACATCCCCACACCTTCTTTCACCGTGTTTTAGTGTCCATCCCAGCATGAGACAGACTGTGCTTTCCCAGCTAACTCTGGTACTGTAAAGTGTATCTGTGGATTAGCTGTAGGGTACATTCACATTCGTGGTTAGAGTCTACATGTTTGCATGGTGACAGAGAAGGGGACATGAGCAAAGAAAGACAATCACTCTGAAAAGTATCTAGGTGCATTGTGAGGGGGTTTCTCATCCTTTATAATTCTAGTGGTATCCCAGAGGAGGTCTTTCTTTCTTTCTTTCTTTCTTTCTTTCTTTCTTTCTCTCTCTCTCTTTCTTTCTCTCTCTCTCTCTCTTTCTCTCTCTCTCTTTCTTTCTGTCTCTCCCCCTTCTCTCTCTCTCTCTCTCTCTCTCTCTCTCTCTCTCTCTCTCTCTTTCTTTTGGTTTGTTTGAGCAGGGTTTCTCTATAGCTTTGTAGCCTGTCCTGGAACTAGCTCTTGTAGACCAGGCTGGCCTCAAATTCCCAGAGATCTGCCTTCCTCTGCCTCCTGAGTGCTGGGATTAAAGGTGTGCACCACCACAGCCCAATTGCATTCTCTTTTTTTATTGCTCTTTGAGTACTGGCTATGTCTATTTTACATAATATGAAATCCCTTTGAGATACTAATTTATAATTGTTTCCTCACCAATTTGTGCAGTTTTAGTGTTTTTTGAAATCTGTGGATAACAAATTCTGATTCAAATCTAATGAATAATTTGTCTTATCAAAATTTGTGTAATATACTAATAATCTGAACTTAACCCCTACTATTAGGCTGAGGGGTTCAGGGCTCATACTTTGATATGTGATTGTTTTGTCTGTGTTGGCAGATTAACATCAGATTCTTGTTATCATTCTCCTGTCCTAGTAACTCAATAAAACAGACTCTCCCCTTGGGAATGAAAACCTAATTAAACACATACCTGCTGCTAAGATTATCATCTTGACTTCTAGACAGAGCCCTATCACGGGCAGTGCGAAGGTCACTGGACCTCAAATTGGCCATCTTTCATCTTTGAAATGAAAAAAAAAAATCCTAAATTGCCTTCTAACTGAAATTCTGAAACTCTATAATTGTTTAAAAATGAATCACCTTATCTTTCGGGGAGCAATTAATATTGAGAAAGTGTCTGGACAAAACAGTTTACTTTAACAAGATAAATTCTTATTTTGATTTGTTTCTTTTTACAATTAACATACAAAGCTATAGATTTTTTATGGTATGTTCAAGCTGTTTCAGGGAGATTGTTTCCCCTTTCTGTTCTCCTGTCCCATTGCCCAGCTCCCTGCCACTGTTCTGCTTGCATCTTTCTGACCCAAGTAGACCCCATTTTTATCATGCCAAATACATTATTTTTAAGGTTTTCTTTAAATTATGATCACCTTCCCTTAATTATGATCACCTTCCCTTTCCTTTATCCAACCTTTCCATGCACACCACTCTCTTGTTCTCTCTCAAATTTATTTATTTCTTTTCCTTAATTATATGATATATACATATATAATTATCTCTATAATTAATTATAATGATATATCATATATTATTTAATTATGTGTGTGTGTGTGTGTGTGTGTGTGTGATATTTAATGCAACTCTTAGTCTTGTTGACTTTTCTATTGCTTTCCTGATCTCCTTTTGGTTGCTTTCTATTTTGGTTTTTATTTTACTTCTCCATGTAGTATCTTCAGGTCTAATTTTGTCTTTGTTTTCTAGTTTCTAGTCTATCTGCTTTAGCTGTAGCTGCTAAGTAGCAATACCTTATGCAATCACTTTCATTTGTCTTCAGGTATTTTTGTATCACTTGTTTGATTTCTTCCTTCACAGAGATAATTAGAAGTAAGGGGTATTTGAGGGCTAGGATGGAAACTGACAACAAGGTTCTATTGTTGAAGACAACACCTACACAAGTCATTAAGCCTGGAGAAATTGAGCTTGTACTTCTATAGACCATTCAGCCCCATCTTCTATTGTCTTTGGTAATGGAAGGTACTCTACACGCTACCAATAGAGAAACTTAAACACCAAGCCAGACATAAAATCTTTGATGTATAATGCTGTCCTGACTGCCAAACATGTTAGGACAATGGCAGCACAAAGCTTATGGAAGCAATTAACCGACGTCTGATTTGACTTAAGGTCCAACCATGAGACACAAACCATATATTACACTTCTTGAGTGACCAAGAACCAGAGACTAGACAGAGCAGAGACCTAAGGCAAAATGAACTACTACTGAGCAAAAAAAGTAATGATAAAATGACCCTCAATGCTATTCTGCTGTATTTTAGATCAGTGCCTTATTGAGCCAAAATCAGAAAAACTTCATCCTAAAACAAATGGGAACAAATATAGATACCCACAGCCAGATATTATGTAGACAGAGAGACCTTGGAACACACAACCCTGAACAGGCTGTCTCCACCAAATCTTTCCTCTCAGAGCTCAGGGAACTGCACAGAAAAGGAGGCAGAAAAAGTATAAGAGCCAGAGGTACAGAGAACACCAGGAAAACAAGGCCCTCTCAAACAACTCAGCAAGACTCACATGAACTCAGAAAGATTGAAGTAACCAGCACAGGATGACCTGGATCTGCACTGCATCCCTTCGTATTCATTATAACTTTTAGTTTAGTAATTTTATGGGACTCCTGAGTATGTGAATGAGTGGGTGTCTGACTCTTGTGTCTGCTCTTGGGCCTCTTTTGCTTCTGTTGGTTTGCTTTGCCCAGTTTTGATGTGATGGTTTTTGTTTTCTCTTTTCACGTTTTATTTTGTTATGTTTTGTTGTTATCTCTTAGAACTCTGTTCTTTTCTAATGAGAGACAGAAAGAGAGTAGTGGATCTGGATAGGAGGTGAGGTGAGGAGGAACTAGAAATAACAGCTGAAGAGGAAACTGTAATCAGAACATACTGTATGAGAAAAAAATCTATTTCCAATAAAAGGGAAAATGAATATAAAAACATGTCTCAGTCTTCCTTTCTGAAGGAAAACTCAGTGATGTTCTGAGCCAGGGAGATTGATTGCGGCAGGCACATGAGCTAACAATTCTCCTGGATCAGATGTGGCTTTTCACATTCATCTGGATACAGAAGTCTCTTAAGACTTAAATATTTCTAGATTTCTCACAAAGGAAATTAGTCCTTATACTGTTGCTATTATATTTTACACCTTGTCAGTGAAATCAAACTGTGGATAATTTATGCTGACCCTGATGCATCTCCGAAATCCCCAGTTGTGTGGTTTCTTAAAGGCTGGGACTGCATATAATTTCCTTTTGTGTCTTGTAGTTTCCACATAGTCAATTCATATTGTATTGGATGGATGGATGAGTAGAAGGATCAAACTAGGGAGAAATGGACAGTAATAAATATTTCTAGAACCCATTGCTTACTTAGGCAACGAGAGACTTGGCTTGAATAACGTCAGAAAGACACTTCCATTGATCTGCTACTTTGTCAAAGTTCAATTCATGAAAGAAACAAAACAGAAGGAATGTTGAAGTCTCCAGGCTTATAGAGCAGGATCGACTGAAGGGCGGTTGAATTTTTCCATACCCATGTCTCTGACTTCTTTTTCAGTGAGGAAGCAACAGTATTGTTTTGTCAGGGATGCATAGCTATCCAGCTCCTCCGTCCTTTTATTTTATGCTCAAAACATGCTCCACCCTGGGAATTTAAGAGTCGTTCAGAAATCTTGCTGCTAATTAGAAGAGTAACAGATCTGAGAAATAGCATGACCTTGAGTGCAACTCCTTCTACTGTAACAACCTATGTCTCCAGTCCAGAATAATTAGGAGGTGTGAGAAATGCCTCAGAATGTTTGAGTACAAAATGTACTTCAAAGGTAAATTTCGTATTCAGAGATCATTATTTCTGATCTCCAGTCGTGAGAGAACAAGGCCGCCTCCAACTCCAGTGTTAACAGATGTCTGCTAAATACTTACTACCAATAATTGAAATAGTAACCACAGTATTGAAATTACTCTGTAAGAACGACCACATGCATTTTTTTCTATCCTCATTTGTTTCATGCATCTTAATGGGTCTGTGTAACACCTAGCATGGATGTTCTCAATGAAAACATTGAGAATCAAAAAGCTTAAAATAGAGCACCTGCTGGGAGATTAGTTTTTGCCACTTAAAAATCACTATCTGTACTGTGCATCTAAGTCAAGGACTTGGGGAAAATATACTTTTGAGAGCAAACAAATAGAGCAAAGGTAACTTCTTTAGTTTTTTACTTGCATTGAAAAAAATGACATAAGATCATAAGAGAGTGTCTCCATGAGGAGCTCTCCTGACTTCTTCTTCACTGTTAAGCATGACTGGAGATAGACTGACTCATGTCTGAGCTTGATTAAGGTTAGATATCTAGAAAAAATATTTTCTACTTAAATATTACTAAACTAAATGAATGATTTGATTCCATGGAAGCTATAAAATATGAATAAAAATAACATGAATTTTTCATTAAATACCAGGAATTTAAATTTTTTGTTATGGTATTTATTGTACTTGGTACTAGGTTATCTAAGGCTATTTTTGAAAAGGTATGCATTTGAGACTCTAAAACTACCTAATATGTCTGAGGAAGTGATTCAGTGGCTAAGAACACATACTGCTCTTAGGAGGGCACAGAACCCATATCAGGTGACTGCCAACCACCTGTAATCTAGCTGTAAGGCACGCAACACTTCTGGCCTCCACAAGGCACCTGAACTTACACATGCGTACACAAAATTTAAAGTAACTTGTCTTCAAAGATGAACAAAAAGGGGTTGTTGGGATGACTCAGTGGGTAAATATGGCTGCTGCCAGGCATGAAGGTCTGAGTTTGATCATGGAAATCTATGTGACAGAAACGAACAACAGACTTCTGCAAACTGTCCTGTTTCATTACATCTGTGTGTGCACACATGCACACACAATAAATAAATCAAGTGTTAAAAGGATTAAAACAGCAACATCATAAAAATCTGATAATTTTTTAAAATGTATCTACTTTAGTGAGAGTAAGTGGGGTTAGAAACCAGGAAACAAGAAAGAGCACAAAAGAAAGGAAAAGGACATTTTAACGGGGCAATGGGAATGAAACAGTGGATATGAAAAAGGAAAGGGATCACTGGGGACAGAAAAACACAGAAGGGAAAGAGGGAGCATGAAGACAATGATGAGGTGGTGATACCATCCACCCAGATTGCATGCAGACAGTTCTCTTATCATTTCCTCAGCATCACATTTACAGAACATACACATTTTAATAGATATCACAGATAATAAAACACTAAGAGAACTGACCTACAAATAAATTATATAACTTGCACAAGGTCAGAAAAATCTATATTTTGAAGAGTAAGACTGACATCTAAGAATCTGGCTAGGGAAATGTTCTCTTGCTTTCTATAATATGCAGCCTCCATCCCATGAACTACATAGAAAAACTTGAGAACTTAGGAAAATAAAACAGTTGCCCTTTCACCCACTAAAATCATAGTAATGCAAAAATTACTGTAATGTTCCATGAGGTTTTGAAAAACAGCAAAGACCTTTTATGAGAAGAGGAATCCCTGAGATCTGAGGTTAAGGCCATCTGGTAAAGAGAAGTTCCTTTGTCCCTGTTGTTTCAACTTTGTTCTTCTACATGGAGAAGTAGAAACACTATAAACCTATACATTCCTCAAAAGGTCACTTACAGAGACAGACCAACACACAACACTAGAATACATCTAATTAAACAGAAACCTTTGTTTGTAGGAGCAGTGTTATACCCAGATCTCTGGAAGGATGAAGTGAACTCAGTTTAAATCTGTAGTCAGGAATTTCCAGGTTCCTTGAAAAAGAGAGCTAATGCATAAAAATTATTTTGATATTAATGTGTTTCTAGTACTTGCTTTATATATTACAATGATTTCAACATATTATGAAATCAATGTCAGTATAAATATTTGAATAATACTAATTGCTCCTGTTCAACTTTAATTATAAATAACCTAGATTCAATAAATTCCCATCTTCCCATTTAGTTTTGGAGAGGGAAATAATTCTAAAACTTTTTCTAACCCTGAAAATAACCTATAGATCTGTTGTTCAAATAAGAGCTCAAAGAGAAACTCTGAACTTTTTTGTCTGTAAATTAACCTGTGAGTATATTATTTATCATGACATTAAGGGACTTTTGAAGACCTTGAAAGAAAATCTGTAAATTCTGACATTAATACACAGAAAAATCAATTTGATGAATGCAGGCTTTGGATTCACTTTATTTTAGGGTGAAAAATACGTGTGAGATATGACTGTGAGAGTTTTATTAATCCTTTGATCCTTGGGTTGCAAAGGCTGACACTCTTCCATTAGGCATTTTTGGAATTACAGTGATGGACAATCTGTCAGTAAGCCTCTGGCCATGGACCTTTCCAGCAGCCTAGTGGCCCAGTAATCGATAATATGACCTAGTGGAAGGCTCCTGCTGGGGCTGTCCTCACGCCGAAACTGGAAAAGAATACAAATCTAGCTTGTCAGTTTTGCTGTGATTTTTAACCTGATTTGTTCTAAGATTTTATGTTCTTGGAGCACCCCGTCATTCTTTAGCTATGTCAGGACCTTATTTTGTCATTTTATTTATTTATTCTGTATAATACTAAATTATAGTGATTAAACAATTCAAATATCTCTATGATCACAAAGATTAGGAAAGAAATGAGTCATGTTTAGCTTGTTGGAGTCTAAGCAAACAGAAAACCATACTACTTCCACAATTCCTATGTGTTTAACGCTTATTCCTCTCAAAAAATAAGAAAGCTTGTGCATCTTTGTGAAGCGGACCTTTTCTCAGTATTTGGAATATTGCTTTTTTGTAGTGTGAGATTAATTTAATGATGCTCATAGATGCAGCAATGACTTGTTAATGAGATATTGATTCTTAGAATTAGAGTGTGTCTAGTGCCACATTTTCAATCCATATTAATGCTTCATTAGCCTAATTTATATCATAACAGTGACAACAATTTTTATAGAAAGTAATTAATCATGATCAACACTGTTACCATAGTGCCCCATAGGTATCATGTGATCTTTTATAAACCAGAAGAGCTGTCCACAGCAAAAGTAGGCTGTTTCTTGTTTGGTGTGGTGTCATCTCTACAGCATGGTTAGAATTGGTGAAATATTCAGATGGGACTGCATCTCATTTGTGTAGAAGATCTCTCATCCCCTCTTTTGTTCCCTTCCTTCATTACTTTCTCCTGACTCCTCTTTTCTATCTCCTTACTTTTCTTTTCATCCCCTGATTTTCCTTGCCTACACAGTCTTTAACAAATTGCTACCTCTGGCATAACAGTTCACTTCATTGACAAACAGAAGAGTTCTAAGAAATCCTCTAATATTCTTTATATTTATAAAAGCTCTCATTTTGAAAGAATGTCAGAAAGACAGTGATTTCATATATGACCTTTGTTCTGTTCAACAATCACATACCTGGAACTTTAGTTTTATCTCGATTTCATTCCTCTTATTCAGCCTTTTTGTAAAGTTATCACTTGGGCTTTTATTGGGGCCCAAGGAGAAAGTTGGCTCCCACTGAACTCTTCATCCTCCCGATCAAATATATTCCTTCTGAGCATCTCAGATGAGTCAATTATGCCCCAATCCATTCACTCAATCAAGTGGGTGATTATAGCTCACTCAGAGCTTTAAAGTCACAGTTCCCAGCTATCTCCACAATATGGGACCTTCCTACTCATTGCCTGGGATCAAGTGCTTCTACCTGGGCTAAATCCATCTCACTTCCCTCTCTGCCCTCTGTGATCATGCATTTACATTTCTTCTGTTCATTGTCTTCCAAGTAGGCCTTCTGAAAGGCACATGCTCTTATACGAGTGCTCAGATTAAGTTCCTTCTCAATTTTACCAATCTGTAGGAGCCCCAAACATTCTTTCTTTCCTTCCAAGTCACCATGACTTCCTCTGGATGCTGATTGAGCTCAATTATAGAGTTTACCATTTTCATAGTCTTCTGCTACTTTGATCCACAACTCTCTGTCTGGGCCTAACAAGGTAGATTTCTTAGTTCAATTATATAGCCGTTAAATGAACGTGTATTGGGTGCTCATTTAGGGCAAGTGTTAGCAAATGTAGGGTTTGCTATTAGGGAAGGATTTATACAAAGTATTCAGAACAAGAGTGGATAATGTGGCTCGGGTACCAGCATTTCTCCTTTCATTGTCTCAGTTGTATCAGAGGCAATTTACAGCCCATCGCAAGCTCATAGAAGTTCCTCTCAACACCCTCCACAAGCCAGCTTGTGAGATGACTCATTTCCAGGTCTTTGACTGTCTTTCACAAGGAAATCTGGGTCAGCAATCTTATTTTCATCTGTCTTTCATATTTTAATTCCACTGTATTTTACATTCATCTCCATGGGCCACTTGCCACAGTGATATTGGACAATGAGATGCTGTTGTTCACTGCAGATTAGAGCTGTGGCTGTAAATACAGAGGTCAGTCCCTTCATGATGAGGATACTTATATTCAGTGATTTGCGCTATAGATTTGGGATGATAAAGAATGACCCTGCAATTAAGATATGATTATTTTAGCACGGTTCAATGTCCATGTGGCCTGTATACTTAATCAATACACCTGATCTTGCAATATTGTGGTTTCTCTCTGATGAGTCTAAACGCATAAGGCTGCTGCCTCTGAACAGCATGTTTACCGTATTGTCGCCTTGTGTGTGGACTTTTCCTCTCATCCATAAATTGCTTCTTTCATCCTCATCCTATTGAGGAAAAGGGGCAAACAACTGAACTCCTAAGTATACTTCCTAAGTGGCATGTTAAATTGCAAGTGGACCTCTTCTCTGTACATGATTGTTTAGGACAGATAATGCAGTTTTATATTATTGATTCAGGAGCTTGAGCTTTTAAAGGACAATAAGAAAAACAAAGTGTATGAAAGCCAATTGCTTTGGAAAAAGAAAAAAAATGCATCATCATTAAAAAACATCTTGATGGTACTAAAAATTAAAAGGGTTTTCCAGGCTGAGCTATAATGTTTTTGGGAAAAGGATTTACCTCAAAAAATCAAATTTATTGCATAAAGTTCACGCCTGTGGAGTGAAGAAAGCCTCCGTAGAAGCTCTTCACTTCCTCCCCCAAGTCAGACAGTGAAGTTCCACTCAGGAAAGCAGATGCCCATGGCCTATATTCCCCAAGGCACACGTGGCCTCTTTAAGGGGAACAAATTCAGGAATCATTTTTGTGAGAACTGTAGGCAGGGTGTGATGTGGGATTCCTATTTGCTATGTATTTGTTTTATTACCATTGGTTAATAAAGAAGCTGCTTTAGCCTATGGCAGGGCAGACTATAGCTAGGAAGGAAGACTAAACTGAATGCAGGGAAAAGAAGGTGGAGTCAGGCAGATGCCATGTAGCTGCCCAAGAAACAAGTGGTAACAAACCCCAGGCCTTGTGATAAAATATATAATAATAGAAATGGGTTAATTTAAATTGTAAGAGTTAGTTATTAAAAATCCTGAGCTAATAGGTCAAAGAGTATGTAATTCATTCTAAGCCTCAGAGTGTTTATTTCATAAGTAGCTGCAGGAGCTAGTGAGTGGGACCCACGGGGTGGAGAGAAACCAGTCTAGGGGGACCAGTGGAATGGAGAATATTTGTAGATACAGGGCAGGGGGAGCTGCACTGAAGTGTGTTTGGGAAAAGCCTGAATGCTACCAGCTGAATAGACTTGTAAGGCAAGATCAGCAAGACCTAATTGAATCCTTCTATGACTCGAGGTGCTCTAGGTATGTGAACTAGAAACACATTCAGCTAAGAATCACACACGCACACACACACACACACACACACACACACACACAACTACACTTTCATGTTGAAAGAAAGGGAATGAGGAACGGAGGGTTCCATACATAGAACACAAAACAAAGGGGTTGGGGAGGGCTAGAGCAGAACACACTGTGCTGGGAGTTTGGAGCCTTCAAACCTAGCTTGGAGTCTCTCATCAGATTCAGATTTGTTGTTGTTTGCCTGCGTTGTTTGTTTTTTTCCCCTCTTAGGCCAGTATTTTCACCCTGAGTCTCAGTTTTCCCTTTAGAACTGAGACTATGAATTTCACTATCCTTTACATATGTCATCAGACATATGTTTATGTATTCAGGCCCTTGGGAAGAACAGTATTCCTGGCAAAAGGGCACCCTAGCGTTGAAAAAAAGATAATTGTTATAGCAACCTTTCCCTTGTAGTCCTGTTATCACTCACACTACACATTTGGAATACAGCTTCGCCAGGCTCTCTTATCTGATCAACGTCATTTTATTATCAGGGAGCATAAGAGGAATTTAAATGGCACATGTCTTCTGTAAGTTGGTGTTTTCAACCACAGCATAATTTTATCCCCTCTAGGATTTTCACACTACTGATGTTTTTTCTTTTTTCTTTCTTTCTTCCTTTCTTTCCTTTTCTTTTTTTTTTTACATAGCTGAAACTACTGAGTGTTCAGTATAAACTAAGGAATGTAATTTGATGTAGATTGATATAGAATATAATTAGATGTAGGTTTATATAACTATGATCTAGAAGATATATGGATTTAGGACTCTATTTGAGTGTCTTAATTAATGAAAAGAACAAGGAAGCAATGTCCATGGTATTCTGTTGCCGTAAGAGTTAATGAAGGGAGTTGTTTCTAATAATCAGAAATGATTGATTATCAATCATTAAGATGTATAACAAACAATTGAGTATGAAGACACACTTGCCTGTGCCTCTAAACAAGTATATTAAAAGAAAATGTCTCTCTAAGGTTAATGATGCTTTACATAGACAGAGACAGCTATTTTATTAATTTATTTTGGCAATTACATTGGCAATTGAAGACAATTGCAGAAAAAATATCTGAGGAAGAGTTGTGTGCTGTAAAGGAAAATACCCACAGCATTGTTTAGGAACTTTCTCCAAAACTTACAGTTCATATCCCAGCCCTGTCCCATCATCACCATCATCTTTGTATTCACAGGTGGATTTTCTAACATTCCACTTAGTGTATCAGCTCTAATTTATAACTCATATTAATTTATTTTTGTCAGTGTTATTAAGTATCAGTTAAAGTTCGCTTAATATGAAACAATAAAAGACAAAGAAGAGAGGTCCTATGCTTACTTAGAATGACAAGAGTCCAACTCTTACTGGCTTCAGCAAATCCAAAAAAAAAGAAAATTAGAGAAAGAGAGGGATAAGGAAAGATAGAGGAAGGTATGGAGGGAAAGAGAGAGAGACAGAGAGGTTTTATTCAGAGGCTTCAGAAGTATAGCTATCTTTAATCTCTTAACTGTGGGAACCTGAAGGGTGTGGTCTCATTACTTCCTTCTTCTCTGAATCAGCACTGTGTGGTTTGTGCTTTATTTAGTTTTATTTTCTGACAATATCTTTCGATGACATGGGAAAGAACCATCAGAAGTCCATAGTATATCATAGCTCATGATCCAAGAATGAAAATTAGGTTACTGATTCCCTGCCAGGGGCACATGCTTTATTATTATTATTATTATTATTATTATTATTATTATTATTATTATTATTATTTATTATCCTAGTGGCTGATAATACAGGTGCAGAACTACAAAGTATGGCAGTAGAGTTTGGTGCAAAAATGGAAGTGAGTTGACAAAAAAAATGGGATATATCCATTCTATCTATCTATCTATCATCTATCTATCTATCTATCTATCTATCTATTTATCTATTTATTTATCTATCTACCTACCTACCTATCTATTTATCTACAGATAGATAAATATTATTTGTGAACAGTTTTGTGTTTTCACAAAGTGTTTGATGCCTGTGACAGGTAACTGACAGTAAATAAATTCGGGTAAAGAAAGTAATAAAGGCCATAGCTCAACTGTGAGGAGAACAGAACTTCTTTTTAGAAAGCTAAAGTAATAAGAGTTGAAGCTGAGGAGTTGGAGCCAGGTGATTTCCTTTCACCTGTAAGCCAACTGCTGAGACTTTTAATCTATACTGGGGGGCGGGACAGATGACCAACCTCAGCCAAATCATCCAAACAGCAAAGGACAGCACACTGTCTCCATGAAGTAAACTCACCCTCCCTCTCACCGTCTTTGTCATTTTCATCAAACTTATGTCAATCTAGCTGGCCTTCTGCCAGCATTCAGAATGCTGCTTACAGAAACTAATTTCAAGACATGTATACCCTCAAGGAAACATGAAGTGCAAATGGTCCTGGATTAGGACCAAGGTTGTGGTCCTAATGACAATATATTTATTGTCATGGTTTGGTTTTAAGTGCAGCCAACCAAGATCTGCCCTGTCTCCTTGCCGAAGATGATGCTGAAGATAACTATGTCTTGAGGTGATGAAGATCTGGATGCTGATGAAATGTGAAAAGCCGACTGAGTAAAAGGACTGCAGTCTTTCTCATTAAAAAAGCAGCATTAAAGGGCCCATTACTTAAGCAAGTTGCCACTGTTAGTGCTATTATGTCCTTCTCAGAGATGTTGTTGCTCCTAATTTGAAACAAGTGCTTTCTTTAGGGCTAATTAGAGAGATGAATGACACCTCCCAGGACCACATGGTTACCATGTTCAGTGTACAACAAAGCCAGAACTGCAGGATTAGAGAGCAGATTTGTACCCAAATAAATAATAGTCATCTGAAATTTGTCATTATTTTATTCATCATGCTTGTCTGTTGACTAAGATTTTCAGGTTAAAATTTCTACTTTGTGAACGTAGGAAGTGGAAGTCCTAATGGTTCTTTCTCACCTCCCAGGGAAGGGCAGTAAATATCATTTGTTTCTAGCAGGGCAAGGGGGAAATGAGATGCCTAACGAAAGCCATGCATTGGAATTCTTGGGCCCAGTGAGCTGTGCTAAGAGAGTTAGTTTTATAAAAAATTGTTTGACTGATTTCTACACTGAAATCTAAAGACACCAAATTTGAGCAGATAACCAGAGCAGGCTGTGTTTCTTGCAAAGTGGGAATGACTTCAGCAATTATTTTCCCTCACAGGTAAGTAGTGTATCTTCATTCCAGAACAGTAGGAATCTAAAGGATTGTGATATTGGCTTTCTCCAAAAGCAGAGTGGTGCTGGATTGTGATTCATATAGCTAGAAATTCTCAAGTACCATTACTGGGGCCGATGTGCTCATAACAGGGCAAAGTTGGTAACAGCATCAACCAAAGTTGAAATACTTCTAGATCATAGGCTTTTAAAGAGACCCCTCATGATACTATATTCAAAATTGCATGCATCTTGATTTCTATATCAAGTTCTTTGACAATCCATCTGGTGCTCACTAGATTCCATCAAGATAGAACAATAGCAAACCACAAAATAGCAACTATTATAAGATCAAAGTGATATTGCATAAAATTAGCATATCTAAAATCCATACCAAAGAGCATAATGCTTAGAAAAACAATTTGTGAGACTTTCCATGTGCTCTTATTACTCATTCCTTTTAATATGTGCCTATCTATGTCTACAAAGCGATTGGGTATGCCACTTGAATCTGTTTGTGTATCTGTGTGGTTTTACATAGTATTTGTGTCTCACTTATACTCTTCGTGCTACAGATGTTCCTGCAATAATAGATTAGGCAAATTGTGCCTAATCACACAGTGAAGTTTATAATGCTTTATTGTTGAACTGTGGTCATAACTAAGGATGCCTAAAATCTTGACTGTGAACTAAATATGTTATAAGTTTAAAGAGTTTGCCCTCAGACAACCTTCTTTTCACTCTACAGACTGACAAAGGCCCTACTAAGACATTTGGGAAAATATGTTCTTTCATCTAAAAGAGGCTTCCCACCCAAGGGACTCATTTCTTATTTCTGAATGGTGGAATTGGACTAAGAGACCTTTAATGTCTCATTTAGGCCCATGCCAGTGTGTTTTAGAGGAAATGAATTTCCTCCCTGAAGACTAATAAGGAAGGAATGATGACTTTTGCTGCTAGAGTCACCCACACTCATCACAACAGGCAAAATATGCCAGGCCTTAGTAGCTAGAGCCAACCGTTACCTCCAGACACCAAGGGAGAGCTCTAAGTATGTTACTTATGTAAAGGAGTCAGGGAATAATACCTGTTCCCACTCTCTTGGTGCTTGTTCAGTACCCCTTACCTTAACAGGCAGTTTACATGTACCATGGGTAAAGGATTCCCATGCATTTGGCATCATCTAACCTATTTTGTGATGCTAAGCATCGCACAAAGAACAAATAGCATGGCCACTGCTATAGAGCAGTTTCTGTCTATCTGTTGTTATCTAGAACCATGTTGTTCTGTGGAGTCTTTTTATTGATGGATTTACCCAGTTCCTTGGTCCTAACCTTCTTCTTGCCCTTGATTTATCAAAGAGAGTATAGGAATTTGGCATGAGATTTCTGACCCAGGCTAAGAATGTTATCTTTGGCTCTTTAGCACTGTCTATGTTGTTTCTGCATTGTGCTCCTCCTGGAATTGGACACCACAATGTTTTCCTTTATTGATACTCTTGAAGCTAGTGCTTGAACAAAAAGAACCATAGAGTTCTAGTTAGGTGTACTTTAACACAGATTCTGAGTTGGTAATTAACTCATTGGAAGAAAGAGTTGGCAGCCACTAGAAGACACAGTGAGTGTCTCTACATGAAGCAATTTGAAATGTTTCTCTTTGTGAAACCCATAAATAGTGTGTGGGTTGGGGTGAGTTATATAAAATTAGGATCCCAAGTTCCATCCTCTATAGTTCACCGACACTGCTTTTATTTCACTGTTTTACAAAGCACGAGATGCCCCTTGTGTTCACCTCAACCTCTGCCTTTGAACTGACACAGATTGTTTATACTTTGAGTCATCGCATTCTAATATCTGTGATCACAATTTCTATTTATTCAACAAAAAGTTAGTAGATACAACTGTATTCCAGGCATTGGCAGTGCCATAGCAAGTAAGACAGATTTCTCCCAGCACGAAGATCACATTCAAGAGAAAAGACAGATGGCAAATGAACAGAGAGCCACAGATTTACAACATAGTTTCATTCAGTGACAAAAAGTCGAAAGAGAAATAGAGTCAGGCTGGAGGTTAGATATTCTGTTTAGAAAGAACACTCACTGAAGAAGCCCTTTTTAGAAATATAGAAATTATGAGTCTGATCTGGGGGTAAATATATTTTAGAGTTGCAACAGAGAATCAAGATTTAGTAGGTTAGGTGAGCTTCACCTATGTGAGGAATGAGGGGCTCATGCAATAGGATGAACAACAAAGAAAATAAATGAAGCCTGTGTTGAGGATGAGATCACAGAGGACTCTGAGGCTACAGTGTGAAGTTAGAGGAAATTGTTGATTACTGAACATAAACTACATAATGATGGAGGAAGGTCATTGGTTAAATAAAAAGAAACTGCTTGGCCCTCATGGTTAGAAGATAGGTGGGAGGAGTAAACAGAACAGAACGCTGGGAGGAAGAGGAAGTGAGCTCAGACTCCACAGCTCTCCTCTCGGGAGCAGACACCTCAGAGATACGCCATGCTCCCCTCTCCTGGGCGGACACGAGAGCTCTGCTCTCTGAGGCACACGCGATGAAGCAAGCCGCCAGGTTAGATATGCTGAATCTTTCCTGGTAAGACCGGTACTCACAGATTATTAGAGAAGAGTTGATCGGGATGTGAGAATTAGCCTGTAAGGGCTAGAGCTAAAGGGCCAAGCAGTGTTTAAATGAATACAGTTTGTGTGTTGTTATTTCGGAGCACAAGCTAGCCAGGTGGCTGGGGTGCTGGGGACACAGCCCCACAGTGCTCTTATTACTACAAATGGCGCCCAGACGTGTGGCTAACTGAGTCCACAGAAAGCCTGAGAAAGCTTGGAAAAGAATAGAGTAAAGCATGTTTCTTATGGCAATTTCTTGGGTTTGCTCTGCTTGCTAGAGGCAAGCAAGCGCTCTCATCTAAGAGAGGCATCCTGACTCAGCTTTAGCTGCAAAACCCTGCAACTCATTAAGAGGTCCTGCCACTGCCACGGAACACTTAAACGGTGTTGATGAAAAGCTGAACACATGCTTTTCGGTTTTCAGCTGTAGCAGGAAAAAAGCTGCGCCGTTTAAAAATGCCAGTTTTCTGGGCTGTCCTTCTAGGGCAAGCTCTGACTCTTTTACACAGGCGGTTCATGCGGTTTGCAAGCACAGGCTGCTGAAGCTCTGTAGACTTGTGACACTGAACGTGGCTCTGGCCGGTACCTTAGCCACAAGGTTGGAATGGCAGAAAGCTAAGGAATGGGCTACATCTAGCTGGCAAAGCCACGGCTTTAGTCCTACTTAGATTGCTTGGTAAATTAAAGACTCATGTGGTCAGAAAAACAGAGAGAGATTCAGTAAAGAGAGCATCAAAGACAAATAAAATTTCTAAATGGTTTACAGTGTGTTAAAAATATATGCAAGCTAAAAGTTGAAGTTCTTAAAGTAAAAAAAAAAGAAGAGAATTGTTGTGTGTGGTAGTACACACCTTCAATCCCAACACTTGGAAGGCAGAGGGAGATTGACTTATTTGACTTCAAGGTGTGGTAGCACATGCCTTTAATCCCAGTGCCTAGAAGGCAGAGACAAACAGATCTCTGTGAGTTCAAGGTGTGGTAGCATACACCTTTAATCCCGAATGCCTGGGAGGCAGAGACAGGCAGATCTCTGAGAGTTCAAAGACAGCCTGGTCTACAGAGTTATTCCAGGTCAAAGATACAGAGAACCTGTCTCAAAAAGCAAAAAGTTAAAAGTAAAAATAAACAAAATAGAGGTTAAAATAAAGCACACAAAAATGGAAAATACACAGAGAATTTTGATGCTGTATGCTATCATGCTCTCTTTGAATTGTTTGAATGCTGAGGAAGGAGCAACAGATGCAAAAGGTATTTGTTTATAAATGCTGCTGAACTAATCCAACATGGATATTTTGATGCTTTGACTTTGAAATTTGGATCTAAGGACATGATGCTTTGGAAAGGAGTTTCTTATTTTGTTTTCACAGAGGATGAGACCCTGTTCATTTCTTCTATTCCGATTTGGTATGATGGACCACGCCCTCCTGAAGGGTTGGTGTGAACACCTTCAGAAAATTGCTTCGCTCAACTGCCAACTGAGATGAAACTAGCACACAGGTTATACCATGAAAGACCCAATTAACGACGCCCCCATTCAGCAAGAAGCAGTTTGGAGAGAAATAACTGTGCCCATCTTCCCAAAAAATGTTTATAAATGTTCTTTTACATTTAAAGGGGAATATGATATAGGAATGAATAATTTGCATTAGTATAGATTTTGCTTTATTGATAGAGATTTACAGTCAATTTTGTTATGTTTATATGTATTTCTGATATTGATTAAGGTATTGTGATTGTGTAGTTCATTATTAAAATGTAATGTATAATTAGTAAATATAGGTTGTTGATGGATAATCATAAATAATAGTCAAGTTTGTAGTCATGTTAGTTAATATTTTCTAAATGTGCGTAGATATATTTTAGATAGGCATTCTTCATATTTTTCAAAGATTATAGAATATGGCATTTTAAATGTTTTAATAACTTAGGACTTTTCTTGACAATGAGACACTCTGCTCCTGGCAGCACCAATCTACTTCAAGAGGAAGATGGGCATTGAAGAGGCTCGTTATGGAGTTTGATAGCCATTTGGGCAAGAAACTGCTCTTGCCTGGACTCTTGCATAAAGTGGACACAGAGAACCCACAGAGAGAGGACTACTGAACTTGCCTAATGTGAGATGATCTTTCGGGGTTCCTAATTCATGAAAGAGTCTGCGAGACATTCTGCCGGACACAACAGATAGTGACTGAACTGACTTTGAATTTTCCTGCTTTATGGAAATGTCTGCTGGATACCATGGGCCTGAAGGCTGAAGATGGATGCCCCAATGGTACAGAGGAACTTTGGGTGACTGTCCAGGCAGCTAGATGTCTCTGTCATTTCTAGAGTTTTAAAAGTTGCTTTTTTTTTTGTTTGCTTAGGTAGTATTGTATCTTTCTGGAGTCTTTGATGGAGTTAAGAATCGTTAGTTATAGTTATAATTTTCCTTAGATATGATAAAGATTATTGTAACTTTTACTTGATAACTGTTTTGTTATATGTAATTTTGCTATGTTAAAGTTAAAGCCTTTTTTTTTTTATTTAAACCGAAAAAGGGGAAATGATGGAGGAAGGTCATTGGTTAAATAAAAAGAAACTGCTTGGCCCTCATTGGTTAGAAGATAGGTGGGAGGAGTAAACAGAACAGAACGCTGGGAGGAAGAGGAAGTGAGCTCAGACTCCACAGCTCTCCTCTCGGGAGCAGACACCTCAGAGAGACGCCATGCTCCCAGCTCCTAGGCAGACACAAGCAATGAAGCTCCGACCCAGGATGGACATAGGCTAGAATCTTCCTGGTAAGCGCACCTAGGGGCGCTACACAGATGATTAGAAATGTGCTAAATTATTATGTGAGAATTAGCCTAGAAGAGGCTAGATAGAAATGGGCCAAGCAGTGATTAAATGAATACAGTTTGTGTGTTGTTATTTCGGGCATAAGCTAGCCAGGCAGCTGCCGGGTTGCTGGGGACGCAGCCCCGCCGCCCTTATTACTACAACACAAGAGACCACGAAGGGTATAAACTAACTGTATAGTTGTAAACAAACAGCACCGCCTAACCTTTGGAGGATTTGGGGCAGACACAATCACCTATACATGTGCGGCTATATAATATTAACTAGTGGTAAGCTGTAAGGAGAAAAGAACAAAAGCAGGAATATGTGTATTGGTAAAGGGCAAAGTAGATTTTAAATGAAAAATAGGATGAAACTAAAGTCAAGAAATAAAATATGTAACTCTTCCCCAATGAAAGAGGATGTTTAATAGAAGAACTGCAGAAAGAAACTGAGAGATGAATGGAAAAGCCTGTTTTGCTGGATATTGGGAACTAGGGGGAGAGTAGTATGAACTAAGCTTGAATCCAGTAGAGTTACACAGGTACAGTTCATTATTTGGCTATTATTATAAGCTAGATGGAAGGGTCCACAGACTAGACAGTGAAGAGATCACTGGCTAGAAAACAGACTAAAAAATGCTGAGGTGATGGAGAATCCATGACAGTAGTGGTCCAAAGAAAACACAAAACATAAGTGAGCCAGCCTCATATGTAGCTTTATGTTTTTATGGTAGTCACATAAAAGTCAAAACAGCTAGGTGAACTTAGCACTAATAATAGATTCTACTTAGCCCAGGAATACACTTTATGATGTTTTCCTATGAAGTATTTCCCACTGTGTATTTTACTTGTGGCATATCTAATTCTATCTTCCAAGAGCTCTGGAACTACAGACAGCTAGAACTGTCACAACACCACCAACATCTGGAAGTGGAAAGTAGATGGATGATGAGAAGGGCTCTGTAATACAGAAGCTGCTAGTTAGTTTTCAGCTGCTTAGCCCCGAAATAATCACACAGAAACTGTATTATTTAAATCAATGCTTGGCCTCATAGCTACTTATTTGGCGAACTCTTACATCTTAATTTAATCCATTTCTATTAATCTGTGTATCGTCATGTGGCAGTGGCATACCGGGTAAAGTTCTGGTGTCTGTCTCCAGTGGGGCTACATGGCTTTTTTTCTGACTACTCCCCTCATTCTCCCCGCATTCTGTTTAGTTTTCCCCACCTAAGTTCTATTTCTTTATAGCTCTGTTATATACCCAAAGCAGTTCCTTTATTAACCAATGGTATTCACAACATACAGAGGGGAATCCCACATCAGGGCTCAGATTCTGGATATATTTCAAAGAGAGGGCAAAGAGGCATGTTTAAGGGTATATAGGAACAAGACAGAATGATTATCACGAGTAAAATCTTTACAAGGGAATTCAATAGTTTCAATAGAGAGTGGCTTGGTGTTAGGAATGGCAGAAGATTGCCTAACTTAGAGATTATTGCCAATAATGTCTCTCTAAAAGGAAAAATCCTCATAATTATTTTATAATAATTTTATTTTAATTAGGTACAAAGAAGAAATAATGAATCAGGACTCAAATCAGGCCATGAAATTTTTCATTCTTTTACTTGTTCATATGTTCAAGAAACTTTTATTGGTTTCTAAATTATGTCCAGGTGGCAATGATGGCTAATAAGCATCCATTCATCCTTTCATTTGTTCCATCTTTCAGACAATGAATTTTGTTGAGCACAAGCACTATAAGAGTTTACAGCAACTAGTGAAGGAAATAAATATTGCGAATGATGACAGACCAAGGTAAGGGTTTGATAGATTCAGGTATGTTCTTATTAGAAATTCAAACTGATGCTTAGTATCAAGGTGTCAGTTCTGGTCTAGAACTTGTGAAAGAAAAATTCGGAAGATCTTGGAATTTAGTACTCATCAGCATCGAAAGTAAAGTGAAGGATTTGGTAAGGAGGGCTTCCCAGAGCGATAAGTGTGAAGGAGTAAAGGATCATTGATTGAGCATGTGAGCCTGTGGAAGGGCCAAGTAGCATTAAAAACAAATCAAGAAAGTGTGTTCTTCTGGAATTTACTGGATAAAAATATGGCAAGTTGGTAGAGTAATAAAATGTATAAAATGTTGCCATGAAATAAAGTCAAATGAAGACTAAAAACACACTCTAAAGCCAAGTAACATGGAAGTCATATATCGGCTTGCTGTAAGAAGTTTCAGCAAAACCTGGTTGGAGTAGTTTGAAGAGAACATGAGAAGAGAGTAATTAGAGAAAAAGGTCATGCACACACTTCTATCAGAGATTCTGGAAGACAAAAGAGGGATGGGCTGAAGGCTTACAAAAGAAAGTAAATTCAAATAATGCTGTCATATTTGCATAACAGTGAGAACAACGCAGCAGTGAGTTTAAAAAAATTATAGTGTGTTAAGGGTCAATTTCTGCAGAGCTGTTTGCAAGTAGATGGGAAATGAAATTTAGCTTAAAACGGCAAAACAGTTTGCAAAGGAGCTTGAGGAATTTTGTTGATAGATAGCTACCAGATTACTAAAGGCAGACTTTGGATGTTTGTATCGATGGCAAACTATAAAAAGGACATCCGTGGGAGATTTTTCATCCCTTTAATTTTCTCACTGAGGTTGTATGGCATCGTGAAGGGTCCAGTTTAGTTAAGTAATTCAGTGACATTGGAGGTCAGTATCCTTCTTTGTGAAATGTGAGTGAAATCTTTGTCTCCAGGTACCTAATAATGCTTAAATATTTATTGTAGACAAGAATATTAGCTTGGTGGCTGCACCATCAGTCAACACTGGCCCAGGTAGCAGTACAATTATAGATGGATTACAAGTGAGTATCATATGTCACCTGGACTTTAGAAAGACTTGCTTCAGTGTAGGGAGGTGGCTCTGAGCTAATATCAACTCAATACAAAGAGGAATTAGCTTAATCATGAAGAAGAGCCTTTATAAAGAAAAAATGTTACCCTGTTTGTCATTTGGCCTTTAACCAGAAAGAACTTAGGAAAATGATTTATCTTTAATTTTCTCCCTCCACCTGTTGAACCAATCTTCCCCTCTCGCTTAACACAGCAGTGACTCCTTTGAACAAGGGGAATAAACAAATGTCAGTGTTCAGTCTCCTGTCACAGCCTAAGCGATCCAGGCATGTGAGATATCACCCTGATTAAAGTGTCAAGCGGCCCTTAATCACATTAAAATGAAATGTGACCAGAACGAAACAAGAAATGGGACATCCCTGTCACCTTTTCTCTCTTCCCCATAATGGCAATATCTATCCTCTGTATTCAAGATAATGTGAGTGTCTATTTGCATTGTGGGGACATTGAGATGGCTTGCATTTGACAGATCTTATTATGCTAGAAATCAGAAGTTCCAAAATTAACATAGGCTCTTAGTAAAATGATTATGCAACATTACCCCAGTGCTTTGGATGTTTAAAAGGCAAATCCTGTCCAGTTCCTTCTTCATATTTTCATTATGCATATATTTTTCAATTGGATAATGATAAGGGAATATAGTATGGGTATATAAATGGCAGACAAGTTAAGCTTTTAGCTTCCTATGAATGCTTGCTATTAGATATTGCATCCTCATATCAACAGCAGCGTCCACAATAAAACTATGGCATAGACTCTGAGGTTCTTTAAAAAAATAACAGAAAACAAAACAAAATTGAACCTATTTCATTTTCTTATCTTTGGGTCTAGAAAGTAAACTTGTTGGGAATAAAAGTTTAGATCAAGGGCTGGAGACATTTCACCATGATTTAGAGTACTGAGTCTATATCATGTAGAGTACAGGAAATGTTTTGAGTTCTAAATGGAGCATACGGACACAAGCTTTGTCTAGAAGTATACAACTAAAAAAATCTAAGCAAGCATTACACAAACAGACACATATATGAATTAAACCCAGAATTAATCATTACTAATACTATTTTATAAGACCAAGAGGAAACCAGAAATGAACCATGTAAGACTATTTTAGAAATGAAATTATTTGCTTAGAGAGAAAGAAAAAGAATGTCACATATTCATTCTCCAGACCATGTGTTTTAACTCCCAGGTCTTCTCCTTATTAGTGGAGATAAGTTTTGTAAAAGCCCCAAATCCAGAAAGTGTCATTCTTTTGCCCTGAGAGCACCCCATGCCTACTCACAGACTGCCATGTTAGACAGTATGTGCTTGTAAAGACATGAATAATGAGGGAAAATGCTCTTAGTGGTAAGACACAGCTACGTGTCTGGGGTTTGGTGGTAAATGAGAAAGGGGAAGTCAGAAATAGAAACATACAGAGAAAAAAATTTATATAAGCTCTCTAAGATTCAGCTGCTTCTGGGAGGTATGAAAAAAAAATAAAACCCTTAGTGGTAGTACATGGGAAGATATGTGAATACTTTGTTGTATTCTGGAACTATGCAGATTTTTTAAAAAAAAATGAGATACTTTTTACTTTCCTACACATAGACAAGCATGTATGTACATTAGGGTGGAAATGTTTACACACACATACATACATACACAAACATATATACACACCACACACATACACACACACAGCAGCAGTCCTCTTCTAGAAATTTGGTCACCTAAATATATTGTAGGTTACAGGTTTTAAAATACTCCCAGGAGGGCTTTCAATGTAGGTGTTTAAGAGATTTTTATTTAGAAGGCACTTTGAAGGCACGTGGTTCTCCAAATTGCCTGAGCATCACCTTCCTCCATATTTCAGAAGTAAAAATTAAAGGAAAGCATGAAAAGGGGAGGAATAACCCCAATGGCAATGATGGTGTATTTAGGGATAAAGAAGGCGAAATAAGCTTTAAAGTGACTGAAATTATATAGTTACTCATGGAATTTAGGAGAAAATAGTGTGTAAACATTTGGAGGAGTAAGACAGGAATTCATCTGTTTATTAAAGGAACACATGGACACATATTATTTTATGTTTACCTATAATATGCATAAGTACACACATACACACATCTGTACATATATATACATAAAATCATTTACACATAATATATATATATTATATACACACACACAAATTAATTTAAATAGAATTAAACCACATGGGCATCATTACTCTCCCTAAGAGCTACAGATGATCTAACAAAACTCATAGTGACAGGCATGGGAAACCTTGCTTCAAGTTGTTAGTGAGGGGATTCGGAAAGACCCACAAAATAATACAGACTACTGCCTTTGCTCTCGGTTGCCTCCCAGAGCTTGAAGTTAAGATCTGTCTTCTGAGGACCAAACATACTTCAGACACAGGACTCTCCCGAGAGTAGAACTGGAACTGACCTTTCAGCATGCTCCCTGAGTACTAACTCCAATACCATCTGAAGGTGCTATGGAAACTGCCATGGGGGGAAAAAGCAATCAAAAGTCCTATGTACTGTCAAACCTACGAGTTGCAATAAAGACCAGCCTGACAAAATATCCCCAGCAGAATAGCAGTGGCACCTTTATCTTACAAGTAACCAACAACTGTTTAATCAGATTTAAGACCTGTTCAATAGCAGATAATTCACATCATATACTGTAATTCTAGTCAACTACCTATGCCTGGTGAAGTCATGGACCCCAGAGGAGTACCTACTAGTGTCAATTTCTTAAACCAATGTAATTTCTATGCATATTCTGAATCCTTCTCCCTATATCAATAGATAAGTGTAGCTCCCATCTCTTATCAAAGAAGTTTCCTTTTGTGGCAGATGGAAATCATAACACAAATATGCAAATTGTCAAGATATATATTTTTAAAAAGGGACTATAGGGATTTCTGTTCTCAACTGACAGATCTACAATGTAATTCCGACACCTAAGGCTCAGGGAACTTTTTAGAAGACAGATGAAAAGGTTTTAAGAGCCAGAGAATCAGGACTTCTCCTGGAAGAGAGTATCTTCTATATGAGACAAGGAAGATGTACTCATTAAGCCTCAACAGCACAGTCACCAAAATAAGGCCTGCATTCTGAAAATGCCAGTTGGCATGCCAATGCACATGAGAGAAACCTCACAAAGCCCCAGCACAGGTGGAGAGGTCCAGATCGCCAGTGACTTCTGAGAGGTCGAATCGATGTCCTCTAGGGACACACTTCCTTAACAAGTTCCAGCCCTAAACATGTAAACACATGGGCAATGCTAAATGGTCTCAGCAAATTATTCATATATATACACAAATATGCAAATGTATATAACAGTGATAATTAAATAAGAGGCCATGATTGTGAAAGGGGAACATGAGAAGAATTAGAGCAGAGAGAGAATATTAAGGAAAGGTTTTAAATACATTACCCATGTATGGGATTTTCAAAAACTTTAAGGAAAAGAAATTTGTACCATAAATAAGAGAAGTTACCTAAAAGCCCGTTTTAAAGATCCTGGTTGACATAAGGAACTAAGTAAAACTACCATTCAGGAACAAAAAGCAACAAAAAAGAAATATGTATTTATACCTTACTTAGATGATGACTAAAGGAATTAAACTTTATATGTTTGAAGCTTCCATTCTCCATGAAAAGGACAAAGAGATTTTGATTTGTGTGCTAATCCTCATTGGCACTGGCTGCTGGGAACACCACATTGACAGATTGCCCAAGAGACCACTTGGCCTCAGAAGTAAAGCATGTAGTAATGAGTCAGTGCTGCCTGTCATGGAAACAAAAAGGAATGTGTTTGAACTCCTGAAACAGACTTTCTCCTCTGAAGACAGTCATCGACAAAAATAATGTCTTCATTCTACCTTCTCTGTGCATGCATTTTATTTGTGCTGGCATCCAGAACAGTTAAACATATTAGAAATGCTAAATAACTTGTGTATACTTAAGTTGATTCCTTCCTGCTAATTTTTTATGGCAACCTTAAAATTTCTCCAAGCCCAATCCTGTATTGAAGTATTCTGGAGACAGAAATAGAGGATGAGAATGCACCTTAAATAGTAAAGTTTTATAAGTTGAACAACGTAGATTTTTTAACGCTTAGTTGATCATCATTAACATCATGGTAACTTTTAAAAGGATGGTTGAAATAGAAGAAAAGGAAAAAGAGAACTAGAGAGATGGAGAGAGACAGATAGACAGAGAGAAAGAGACAGAAACAGAAAGAGGCTGAAGTTAGTTTTATGATTGAAGGCAAATCAAAGATTGGATCCAAAACCACAAAAACAAAGGAAAAGTTTCAGGCAACCCATTGCCCTTACTACATAGATATGACATGTATTTATAATATATAAATTTATATTACTATGGTATTCATTTTAATTTAATATAAATTTATTATACATCTTTTATCACCATATTATCCATCAGATCTGTTGCCCAACAAAAGCTTCTAATCATAGACTGCTTGACATTTTCTCTCACATCTCTTGTTGGGAAAGCCGATTTTATTTAACCCTTTAGGTGACTCAGAACTTAGTATGTCTGTCGTTCAAAAATCTCAGTCTTGTTGCTTGTAGAAATTCAGGAAAATGTTATACCTGGGAGAAGGGTTATTTTACCTCTGACTATGTTTAATGTATTTTGAACTTTAGGAAAGTACTTATGCCACTCTTCTCTAGGTGCTGTCTCACATACCTGCTGACTTGTGTTTCATGATGCTGTAACAATTAGGAGTGTATATTTATACACAAGATTAAGTTGTGTCTTACTGAGTTACAACATTGGATTGGATTTAATTACACTCTCCAGACTCAAAGAGAGGTTTAGTTAGTTAAAAAGATTGCTTTTTTAAACCTTGTCTCTTTTTCTCATGATTACATTGTTATTTCAAATTAGTAATAATATTGAATCACTGACAAACTCCTTGATCATATTTTTCAAAGGACAAAAGTCGAAAAGACATTTTAAAAAAGGTACTCATTCAAGCAGAAAATGTCAATGCCAACTAAATCCTCTATGATAATCTCCACTAATCCAGACTCACTGGGAGCCTAGTTTTAAGTACTTTTCAGGGAGATGCAGTTGGGTACCTAGTGTGTTCTTTCTAGCTAGTAAGAAATTCACCTCTCTGTGTGGCACTAGACTACTGTGTGAAGAAAGCCAGGAGAAGCATGTTTCTAACAGGACATTGGCATGTAGCTCATCACTGTCTGTTTCCAACAGGATATGTATCTGCTCTGAAAGTCATGCTTAAACATGAGCAATAGCAACAGAGGACTAGAGAAAGCCCTACACATCATTAGAAGGATCTATAGTATCTCTTACTCACCAGGGACTAGAATACAAAACATTCTGTCTAGGGAACTTGGAAATGAAGGAATTGGAAACAATTATATAGAAATGTCAAAATTCTATTATAATCATTAATAGATGTTAAACAGTTCAAATAGTAAATTCAGATTGCCAAAAGATTTGAGACTTTCATGCAAACTATCAGTGGAAAAAGGCAAACCTCAATATCCAGGGACAAAATCTGAGCCTGGATTAGTGATCTGGAAAATTGCTTCTTCCTAGAAGTTCTGAAGACAACAGCACCTGGTAACATTTCTGTGCTGGACCAGAGAACCACCCACAATCACAGTTGACTGCCGAGACAGAGGCTGAGCATCTTTCCAACCAAGAATTCACACAGGAGTTTAAAGAGTGGTAGAGATTATAAAAGCTAGTTTGAATTGTGTGACACCGGGAGGTGGGTAGCTTCTGTTGATGCCATTGGCTAATAATTAAAAGGCAAAATGCTTTTCTTTATCTTTTTCAGGGTGACTAATTGGAAAACAGTAAGTATATGATAACATGCCCCTGAAATGTCCTTTATCAACTCCTTTATTAATACAATTAGGTTTATCTTGAATTCAGCATTCAACTTCATCTTAGATCTTACCAAGTTGTTCCTTCTTTAGCTCGGACATCTTCTCAAAACTCCAGGGATATGCAGTGACTATCTTCCCTGAGTGACGATTTCTGTCTTCTCTTCCCAAACACTTGTAGATAGTCTTTGCTTTCCTAAACACTTGTAGAGAGTCTGCTTCTTTCCTCTTCTGTAGATCTGCCAAATGCTACAAAAATGCTAGGATTGGAACAGCCTGCTAGTACTAAATTATAATTATTAAAAAAGACCTAGCTTCAGAACATAACATCTAAGTCCCCTGCACCTATTTCATGTGGCCACAGTATAGATTATTCTGTCAATACCTTATGATAGCGCTTTCCTTGGGAGTCTTGCTGATACCTACTAGCTGTGAACATCCTGGATGCCATTCCTTAAAGTGGACTCTGTTTTAGACTTTTGTTCATTATTCTCATTTGTCTTCATACTTTACTCCACTGTCAAGTAATTCAAATAGAGACCTTAAGGTATGCAAGTGAATGTGTAAATTTAAATGTAGGGTGCATCTGGGAAAAGTTGGGGGAAGGGAAGCCATGATCAGATTATATTGCATAAAACATCTATTTTCAATAAAAGAAAAAAGGATACAGGAAATGTGGTACATTTGTACAATTACTCAGTTGTTAAAAACAATAGCATCGACCGGCGGCCCTGTTTAGTTGCTGAGGAATCCCATCAGGACACACTCCCATGAGTGTGTGCTATCCAGGGGCGGCTGTCCCAGAAGAGAGTACAAACCCCCTCCCCCAGCTCCTTCTGCAGGGCTGTCTTTCTTTCGCACGACCCAGCACCCCCAGCACCCCTCCCCAACCCTGCCCTGCTGTATTCTAGGACCAGTGCTCAACTTTAGTTTTAAGCTCCTAAACTAAGGCGACCCACCCAGAGCAGTGAGTGCCTGCCTGCCGGGCAGGCCTCAGGGTCCCCTGTAAGGGAGCTGGGCACCTTCAGCTCAGGCGCCAGGCTTCCTGCGCGCTCCTGGATACCCCCCCCCCACTTGCTCCATTCATCCTGTTGGCCCTGGATCATTGGGCTAACAGCGGCCCTGTTTAGTTGCTGAGGAATCCCATCAGGACGGTTGCTGAGGAATCCCATCTGGACGGGAACGGTTCCTGCTTCTACACTGAAGAGATATACCCTGAGAGTCAATCACAGCAAAGACTGGACAAAGAGACCAGGCCTCTCCTGGCTCCATTTGAAGGAAGAGATGGGAAGGCGCCAATACAAGAATTCCTCCAACAATCTGAAAGGCAACATGACACCACCAGAAACCAGGGATCCCGAAATAAGAAGAATTGTACACCCTACTCCTGAAGAAATAGAAGAAATCGACTCAAAAGTGAACTATATGAAAATAATAGAGGACCTTAAACAGGAGGTGAAAAACTGCCATAAACAATTAAAGATTGCAAACAAAAAGGTAGAAGAAATGAATAAATCGCTCAAAGACACGCAAGAAAACCAAGAGAAACAAGAAAAAGCAATCAAACAGGTTAGGGAAGCGGTTCAAGACATGAAGAATGAAAGGGAAGCAATGAAGAAAGCACAAACCGAGGGAAGAATGGAGATGGAAAATCTGGGTAAACGAACAGGAATGACAGAAACAAGTACTAACAACAGATTACAAGAGATAGAAGAGAGACTATCAGACACTGAAGATACCATAGAGAAAATAAACACACTGATCAAAGAAAACAGCAAAACCAACAAATTCTCATCACAAAACATTCAGGAAATTTGGGACACAATAAAAAGACCAAACCTAAGAATAATTGGAGTAGAAGAAGGAGAAGAAGTACAGCTCAACGGTACAGAAAATATACTTAATAAAATTATAGAAGAAAACTTTCCCAACCTGAAGAAAGAGGTACCTATTAAGGTTCAAGAAGCATACAGAACACCAAATAGGCTGGATCAAAAAAAAAAAAAACATCCCCTCGCCATATAATAATCAAAACACAAAATATACAGAATAAAGAAAGAATATTAAGAGCTGCAAAGGAAAAGGGCCAAGTTACTTATAAAGGTAAACCTATCAGACTAACACCTGACTTCTCTATGGAAACCATGAAAGCCAGAAGGTCCTGGATAGATGTACTGCAAAAACTAAGAGATCATGGATGCAAGCCCAGACTACTATATCCAGCCAAGCTTTCGTTCACTATAAATGGAGAAAACAAAATTTTCCAGGATAAAAACAAATTCAAACAATACGTAGCCACAAATCCAGCCTTACAGAAAATTATAGAAGGAAAATCACTAACCAAGGAGTCCAACAATGCCCACAATAACTCAGTCATCTAGAGACCTTTCACCAGCGCAACTCAAAGAAGGGAAACACACAAACCCTACTACTAAAAAAGTGACCGGAGTTAACAACCACTGGTCATTAATATCACTTAATGTCAATGGGCTCAACTCACCTATAAAAAGGCACAGGCTAAGGGATTGGATACGAAAACAGGATCCAACGTTCTGCTGTTTACAAGAAACACACCTCAACCACAAAGACAGGCACCTACTCAGAGTAAAGGGCTGGGAAAAGGCTTATCAAGCAAATGGACCTAAGAAACAAGCAGGTGTGGCCATACTAATTTCTAACAAAGTTGACTTCAAACTTAAATCAATCAGAAGAGATGGAGAGGGACATTTTATACTCATAACAGGAACAATTCATCAGGATGCAGTCTCAATCCTGAATATCTATGCCCCGAATATAAAAGCGCCCACGTATGTAAAAGAAACATTACTAAAACTCAAGGCAGCCATCAAACCACACACACTAATAGTAGGAGACTTCAACACTCCTCTCTCACCAATGGACAGGTCAATCAAAGAGAAACCTAACAGAGAAATTAGAGAATTAATGGAGGTAATGAAGCAAATGGACTTAACAGTCATCTATAGATTATTCCACCCGAAGAGGAAAGAATATACCTTCTTCTCTGCAGCTCATGGAACCTTCTCGAAAATTGACCACATACTCGGTAACAAAGCTAACTTACACAGTTACAAAAAAATATTAGTAACCACCTGTGCCTTATCAGATCACCATGGATTAAAGTTAGAATTCAACAACAATGCTACCCCCAGAAAGCCTACAAACTCATGGAAACTGAACAGTCAACTTCTGAACCATACCTGGATTAAGGAAGAAATAAAGAAAGAAATTAAAGTCTTCCTTGAATTCAATGAAAATAAAGAAACAACATACTCGAACTTATGGGACACTATGAAAGCAGTGCTAAGAGGAAAGTTCATTGCACTAGGTGCCCACTTAAAGAAAACAGAGAAAGCACATATTGAAGACTTAACAGCCCACCTGAAAGCTCTAGAAAAAAAGAAGCAGACTCACCTAGGAAGAGTAGAAGATTGGAAATAATCAAACTGAGGGCTGAAATCAACAAAATAGAAACACAGAAAACAATCCAAGGAATCAATGAAACAAAAAGCTGGTTCCTAGAGAAAATCAACAAGATTGATAAACCCCTATCCAAACTAATCAAACGGCAGAGAGAGAATACGCAAATTAATAGGATCAGAAATGAAAAGGGGGACATAACCACAGACACAGAGGAAATTCAGAGAATCATCAGATCATATTACAAAAGCCTGTATAACACAAAACTGGAAAATGTAAAAGAAATGGACCCTTTTTTAGATAAATACCATATACCAAAGTTACACCAGGACCAGATGAACAATCTAAACAGACCTGTTGGTCGCGACGAATTAGAAGCTGTTATCAAAAACCTCCCTACCAAAAAAAGCGCAGGACCAGATGGTTTCAATGCGGAATTCTACCAGAACTTCCAAGAAGAGCTAATACCCATACTCCTTAATGTATTCCACAATATAGAAACAGAAGGGTCATTACCTAATTCCTTTTATGAAGCTACAGTTACTCTGATACCAAAACCACACAAAGACTCAACCAGGAAAGAGAATTACAGGCCAATCTCACTCATGAACATCGATGCAAAAATCCTCAACAAAATACTGGCAAACCGAATCCAAGAACACATTAGGAAAATTATCCATTATGATCAAGTAGGCTTCATTCCTGAGATGCAGGGCTGGTTCAACATATGAAAATCTATCAATGTAATCCAGCATATAAATAAACTGAAGGAAAATAACCATATGATCATCTCATTAGATGCTGAAAAAGCATTCGACAAAATTCAACATCCATTTATGTTAAAAGTCTTGGAGAGATTAGGGATACAAGGGTCATACCTAGATATAATTAATGCTATATACAGCAAGCCGACAGCTAACATCAAATTAAACCGAGAGAAACTCAAAGCCATCCCGCTTAACTCAGGAACACGACAAGGATGTCCACTCTCTCCATACCTCTTCAATATAGTACTTGAAGTTCTAGCAATAGCAATAAGACAACATAATGGGATCAAGGGGATTCGAATTGGAAAGGAAGAAGTTAAACTTTCGTTATTCGCAGATGATATGATAGTGTACTTAAGCGACCCCCAAAACTCCACCAAAGAACTTTTACAGCTGATAAACAGATTTAGTAATGTGGCAGGATACAAGATCAACTCCAAAAAATCAGTCGCCCTCTTATACACAAAGGATAGGGAAGCAGAGAGGGAAATCAGAGAAGCTTCACCATTCACGATAGTCACAAACAGCATTAAATATCTTGGGGTAAATCTAACCAAGGAAGTGAAAGATCTATTTGACAAGAACTTTAAGGCATTGAAGAAAGAAATTGAAGAGGATACCAAAAAATGGATGGATCTACCTTGCTCTTGGATTGGGAGGATCAACATAGTAAAAATGGGAATTCTACCTAAGGCAATTTATAGATTCAATGCAATCCCCATCAAGATCCCATCAAAATTCTTCACAGATCTGGAGAGGACAATAATCAACTTTATATGGAAAAACAAAAAACCCAGGATAGCCAAAACAATCCTATACAATAAAGGATCTTCTGGAGGCATTACCATCCCTGACTTCAAACTCTATTACAGAGCTACAGTAATGAAAACAGTGTGGTACTGGCATAAAAACAGAGAAGTCGACCAATGGAATCGTATAGAAGACCCGGATTTTAACCCACAAACCTATGAACACCTCATTTTTGATAAAGGAGCTAAAAGTATACAATGGAAGAAAGAAAGCATCTTCAACAAATGGTGCTGGCACAACTGGATGTCAACCTGTAGAAGAATGAAAATAGACGCACATCTTTCACCGTGCACAAAACTCAAGTCCAAATGGATTAAATACCTCAATATCAGCCCGAACACACTGAACCTGATAGAAGAGAAAGTGGGAAATACCCTACAACAGATGGGCACAGGAGATCGCTTCCTATGTATAACCCCAGAAGCACAGACATTAAGAGCAACATTGAATAAATGGGACCTACTAAAACTGAGAAGCTTCTGCAAAGCAAAGGACACTGTCACTAAGACACAAAGGCAACCTACTGACTGGGAGAAGATCTTCACCAACCCCGCAACAGACAAAGGTCTGATCTCCAAAATATATAGAGAACTCAAGAAACTAGACTTTAAAATGCTAATTAACCCAATTAAAAAATGGGGCACTGAACTGAACAGAGAATTCTCAACAGAAGAAGTTCAAATGGCCTAAAGACACTTAAGGTCATGCTCAACTTCCTTAGCAATCAGGGAAATGCAAATCAAAACAACTTTGAGATATCATCTTACACCTGTGAGAATGGCTAAAGTCAAAAACACCAATGATAACATTTGCTGGAGAGGCTGTGGAGGAAGGGGTACCCTCATCCATTGCTGGTGGGAATGCAATCTTGTGCAACCACTATGGAAGTCAGTGTTTCGGTTTCTTAGGAAATTCGGGATCAACCTACCCCTGGACCCAGCAATACCACTCTTGGGAATATACCCAAGAGATGCCCTATCATATGACATAAGCATTTGTTCAACTATGTTCATAGCAGTATTATTTGTAATAGCCAGAACCTGGAAACAACCTAGATGCCCTTCAATGGAAGAATGGATGAAGAAAGTATGGAATATATACACGCTAGAGTACTACGCTGCGGTAAAAAACAATGACTTCTCGAATTTTGCATGCAAATGGATGGAAATAGAAAACACTATCCTGAGTGAGGTATCCCAGACCCAAAAAGATGAACATGGGATGTATTCACTCATAATTGGTTTCTAACCATAAATAAGGGTCACGGAGTCTACAATAGGTGAATCTAAAGAAGCTAAGTAAGAAGGGGAACCCAAGGAAAAACATATAGTTATCCTCTTGGCCAAGGGAAGTAGACAAAATTGCCGGGGAGAAAATTGGGATCTTGGGGTGGGGTGGGTTGGGGGTAAGGGGAGATGGGGAGAGAAAAGTTAGAAGGGAAGGATGTCGGGCCTTGGGAAAGCAGGAGGATTGGGATAAAGGAAGGTTGGACAGGGGAGCACGGAACCACAATTCTTAGTTAAGGGAACCACTTTAGGGTTGGCAAGAGACCTAACCCTAGAGGGGCTCCCAGGTGCCCAAGCTGAGGTCCCCAGTTAGTTCCTTGGGCAGTTGAGAATAGGGAACCTGAAATGACCCTATCCTTGAGCAATACTGACGAATATCTTGCATATCATCATAGAACCTTCATCTGGTGATGGATGGAGATAGAGACAGAGACCCACACTGGAGCACTGGACTGAGCTCCCAAAGTCCCAATGAGGAGCAGAAGGAGGGAGAACATGAGCAAAGAAGTCGGGACCACGAGGGATGCACCCACCCACTGAGACAGTGGAGCTGATCTATTGAGAGCTCACCAAGACCTGCTGGACTGTGACTGAAAAAGCATGGGATAAAACTGGACTCTCTGAACATGGCGAACAATGTGGGCTGATGAGACGCAAAGGACAATGGCACGGGGGTTTGATCCTACGTAATGTGATGGCTTTGTGGGAGCCTAGCCAGTTTGGATGTTCACCTTCCTAGATATGGACGGAGGTGGGAGGTCCTAGGTCTTACCACAGGGCAGAAAACCCTGACTGCTCTTTGGACTGGAGAGGGAGGAGGAAAGGAGTGGGGGGAGGGGGAGAAGGGTGGGAGGAGGGGGCGTAGGGGGGGAGGAGGGGGAGGGAAATGGGAGGCTGGGAGGAGGTGGAAACTTGTTTTTTTTTTTCTCCTTTTCTCAATAAAAAAAGAAAAAAAACAATAGCATCATGAAATTTGGAGACAAATGGATGGAACTGGAAAAAAATCATCCTGAGTTAGGTATCCCAGACCCCAAATTACAAACATGGTATGTACGCAATTATAAGGGAATATTAGCCATTTATTTAATCCACATACCCAGAGTGGCTAAGCAATAAGAAGTGCTCAAGAAAGGACATATGGTTCTCCCTGGAAAGAAGAAATAGAATATATTTCATGGGTAGGCTGAATGGGGTGGATGGGGGAGGGAACAAAGGGGATGAGGTAGGGGAGGTCGGAAGGAGAGAGTACTGGGAGAGACAACTATAATTGGGGGACAATTTGGTGGTGATGTGGAAACCTAGTGCAATGAAAACATCCTGGAATTTATGAGGATCACCTTAATAAAGGCTCCTAGTAATGGGGGATATAGAGTCTGAACCAGCCATCTTCTGTAACCAGGCAAGGCTTCCCGTGGTGGAAGTGGGACAACAACCCAGCCATAAAACCTTCAACCTACAATTTTCCCAGCCTGCAAGATGTGCTGGGGTAAAGGTGGCATAGAACTTGTGGGAGTGGCCAGCAAATGAGATTCAAATTAGGACCTTGTAATGAACGGGAGTCCACACCTGACATTGCCTGCATGGCCAAGAAGCAGAGACTAGATAGCCCAGAGATCTAGAATAGAACCAAATACAACTGGCCCAAAAAGGAAGTGAAATCCTCTTGATATTCTGCTACATGCCTAGACAAGAATTTAGCCCAGTTTTCATCAGAAAGGCTTCATCCAGCAATTAATAAGAACTGATGTAGAGAATCACTGTCAAATACTAGGCAGAGCCAGGGGAACTCTGTCAAATAGGGAGAGAAAGGATTGTTTCTTGTAGCGAGCTGCATGGAGTCACACCTGATGGAGATGTATGATCAACTCCTGAGATGGCTAAGGCCTGACCTATGATATGATTACACAATGATTATCAGCTGCTTGTGTATGCGTGGACCTATGGGCGGTGCCCACCTGGCAGTTCAGGGTTGGCAGCCCATGCATGCCTACTTAAGGGCTGGGAGAGGTTTACCTGGAGAGAGAGAGAGAGAGAGAGAGAGAGAGAGAGAGAGAGAGAGAGAGAAGGAGAAGGAGATAGATTGCTGTGAATAAAGTCCTCAATAAACTGCTGCAAGAAGAGCTCCGGGTGTTGTGTTTTCCTTGCTGGTCGAGGGAGGACGCAACAGTTTCTACAGTGGGGTCCAGGACATTACAAGAACTCCAGCCACATAACCAAAGGGGCTCATGGAGACTGAGGCAATAATAGGGTACCTGTATGGGTCTTTGTTAGGTCCTTTCTATATATGTTATGGTTGTGTAGCTTAGTGTTCTTGTGGGACTACCAACAGTGAGAGTAAGGGTTGTCTCTGACTCTTTTGTCTTCTCTTGGGACCCTTTTCCCTCTTGCTAAGTTTCCTTATCTATTCTTTATATGAGGGTATGTGCCTAGTCTTATTGTAACTTGTTATGTTTTATATGGTTGATATCACTGGAATGCCTGTTCTTTTCTGAAGGAAAATGGGGGTAAGAGTGGAATGGGTGAAAGGGGAGACGGGGGAGGAGAGATTGAAAGGAGTAGAAGAAGAAACTGAGGTTGGGATGTAATATATGAGAGAAGAATAAATTAAAACTAATCCCTGCAAAGTACATTTGTAAGTAACAAATGAATATTTATGTAAGTGTGTATTAAAATATAAATACCTGAAAGTTTTTATTTCAATATGCAACTACTTGTGTCCATCCAAAGTAGAACCAGAGAACTGATAAGGGGAACATGTCCTCATGCTTATATACCCAGGATAAGAACTACGCAAACTCTTTGACTGCCTCTCACACATATATGATTGTAGCAAGAACTTTTGTCAATGACCTGCATGAGATGCAAGAACCACTGGATGCATACAGAAAAATCACTCCCATTAACAAACTACCATTGTTTTCTTGAATATGCCCTTACAATCAATGTTTTCATCTCATATCTGTACTCATTTTTTTTTTTTTGGTTTTTCGAGACAGGGTTTCCCTGTGGCTTTGGAGCCTGTCCTGGAACTAGCTCTGTAGACCAGGCTGGTCTCGAACTCACAGAGATCCGCCTACCTCTGCCTCCCAAGTGCTGGGATTAAAGGCGTGCGCCACCATCGCCCGGCTTCATTTTGTTTTTAAAACCCTGCTTCCCTTTGTCTTATTAAATACATCTATAAGATAAGGGCATCAGCACCTCTGTTTGTAAATCTTCCTGAGTAAATGCATTATTTCTGGAGAATCTCCCCCTGTGGCAATTAGGCTGATAGTGGATACATTTTTAGACCTAGTCTCATCACATGTTAACTGTGTGAATTGGGGAATTGTTTTTACCCTTGCCACCACTGTTCCATTTTGTTGGAAAGATAGATGCACACATTCAATCCTGCTGATTAAACTAAAAGAAAAGATGACTATTGTCACAAGATTATGTATTAAGACAAACCTCCCTTCTCTGCGTATTGCTCATGTGTGCATTGCTCTGAACACTTTTATTTATTTATTTATTTATTTATTTATTTATCTATTTATTTATTTTATTTATTTGATAATACTTATATAAATAAAAGAAAGATGGATTCATTCAAAATCATCCATTAATAATTAATGTTACTTAACTGGAATGTAATTTTCAAAGAAGTAAATGTAATATTACAGTTTCAAATACATGTAGTTTTATTTATTTTATGTGTGGGTTATTTTGCCTGTATATACATCTGTGCACCATGTGAATGCTTGGTACATGTGGAGGCTAAAGAGGTTGTCATATACTTTGGAACTGGAACTACTGAGGATTGTGAAGTGTCATGTGAGTGCTGAGAATTGAACCTGGGTCTTCTGGAAGAGCAGTTAGTGCTTTTACCCACTAAGCCATCTCCTCAGTCATGCATTACATTTTGGAAAGGTAGTCGATTGGTAATCTTAAGTAACTTCTCTCACATTATATTTTCACCAGATAGTTGCATGAGATTTACCACCAAATTGTATATATCAAACTTTCACTTTATTTTGAATAGAAAGATTGAAGTGTACTAGCAGATCTATCATTGGGAAGAACATTGACCTAAGTGTCTTTGGCATTTTCTCTCTATGGTGTTTCTTTACGAGCAACCACAGTCAAGGGGGCTCTATTATTAATACGTTGGTGTATAAAGAATTATTCAACATTCTTTCATTTAAGGATTTTCTTTCTAAATAGCATTCATCTCACCCATGATGGTCAGACATGCTCTGACTGTGGTGTAAGTACCATCAGTGACTGGGTCATCATACATGCTTTGGGAAAATTCTAGAACTTCTCATAGAAGAGCTAGTTTGTACCTTTGCATGATCTCACAATGCCTATGGATATTTGTGATCTGAGATATTTCCAAGTTGACAGAATGCTTGTTTTAACAACAACTTAATTGATTATATAATCTGAATGAATGTCTTAGCTCAGAATCTCTTATAAGAAAGATAGAATCACTAAGACTTTTCATTATTAAAATAATGAACAGTCTTGCTTTAAATTAGTTAACACTTAAAACATTTTTTCAGTTGAATATTTTTGCTTTCTCTCTGTTACAATAGCTCAAGTAGCCAGAACCTTCCTAAAGTTTCTGAGGCAATTGTCCACTTTTCTTGATTTGACCTCAGAGTATTGAGAAAGGCTTCAGAAACATTTGCTAAAAGATGTTTTTGGTTGCTCAAAAATGAGATGCCAATAAGGCACATTGCTCTTCTCTCCTATATCTAGTAACCATTGAACAATTATTTAAGCCTACCATCACTATTGTTCTGTATAATAACTCTATTCATTTGAAGAAGTTTTGATTTAGAATGGCAACATAAGACTCTGACACTTGGCAGTCTTTTCTGATGCACACTAATTGTTAAAACACTCTAGGAAAGACTTGCCTTTCCTCTCCCTCAGATTCCCATTGTCTGAAGTTATGCCAAATCAATAAACCAATAATAAAAACCCTCAGCATTCCTTCTTCCTTTCCAAGTCTTGAATATTTTCATATTGTAAAAAGAAGTCAGTAGCACGTTCACCTAAGTTCATGCTGACTTTTAGTACTGTGAAAATCCCATGCTACTAAAATCAAATACCCTATTAGTCTCTACTCTATGCATTTACACTACCTCTAAGCATTCTGTAGAATCCATAGCAATGACAAGGCACAGATTTCAACACTGGAAAGACTCTGAAGAAATAAGACCCACATATATAAACAAGTCACTGAAGAATTTGCCCATGTTCCTGATCCTGGAAATGCTAATTATTTTCCTTAATTAGTTAAGAATTTATCTAAATATGTATTGTGTCTTCTTAGCTCCTTTTGTTATCTACCTGTTTATCACTTATTTGTGTATCTACACATACATCCATATACATTTACACAAAATTACCTAGTAATTTTGAACTATGGACAGAATATTTCTATTGTATCACTCTTATCTTTTCCTAGGATTTATGTACCTCATTCTTGCCAGAGTAAAATTTGTTCGTTTATGTCTATAATTTATGTTTTTCTACCTTCTAAATATTTGCATTTACTTTTTCTAGTTAATATACTGTCTTTCTCAATGTTAAAGCAAAATTCTAAACACTTACTCATTTAAATATCCAAACTTAAATACTTCTGTTTTTAGAAGGGACTCTCTAGGAACTCAATAATGAGTGTTAATTGATATGTAAACTTATATATGATATAAAAATATCATGTTTGACACATTTTTCTTTAATAACAGGCTTGTTTTTTAAAATATTGCTTGTGAAATTTAATTTAGGCCATCTTGACCTTTCCCCTTTCATTGAAGAGATTTTCTTCCTTATCATCATCAAGCATTTTTTATCCTCATAACCTCCCCAGGGGCTATATTAGAATTATCTCAATTCCACACCCAAGGAGTGTGCATTGCAGAGACTTAAATAGCCTTCCCTTCATTTGGTTATGCATAATTCCCAGATATTCTGGATTTAGGTGTTCCATTTACTCATTCCACACTAGTGTGAAGATACTAATGTATGAAAGTTCCACACATCTGGAATGTCCTGTAACCTATACTGATGCTCAGGATGTAATCACTGACGCTTTCTGGTCCAAAATTAAAAATTTTCAAAATTTATCATCTCAATGTTCATCTTAGCTCCAGCAGTGCTTTTCTGTCTCCATATCATTTTTGCCTATCCAGAACAAACTGTTGTCAGCATGACAATGAAAGAATAAACAATTGTGACTCTAAAAATCAGTCTAGAACCAATTAAGAGTCATGTCTCTTCTTATTGTTCCAGTTGAAGGTATCTACTTAGGAAACAAAGATGTCTTTTTAGAGCTAACACTTCCAGTTGGAATTTTGACTTATGAAGTAGATTAAAAGATTTCATGCTCTAGGACTCATCCGTATTATTTCTGTGTGAATTTTCTTGCATGTATCTGTAAAATGGTTATATTTTTAGATAATCTCAATTCTCTGATTAGGAACACACTTGTATCTATCAGTTATTGGTGATATTACATAGACATTATTCCTTTCCTTGCTTTTCTTTGTCATTGCTTACTCCCTATTATTTTCCACACTTTCTACAAAAGCCACTCCTTCACTAGATCAATTGAGATAAGTAATAATGTAGCCTTGAGTTACTGCACTGTGGTGAATCTCTGTACTTGGATACAGCTGCAGTTGCTGGACCCATCACTCTGAGTGAGCCCTGAGACATGGGAATCATTATCTTTATTCGCTCTTGACATTAGCTGAAGGAAATCCGAGTAAGAAACTGCCTCTTAATCAGTCCTTGTCAGGGAGTGTCACAGTCACTAAACACTCTTCCTATTACTCGTCTTATTGAAAAAAACTCAGGGAGGCTTTGAATCGTAGCCACATCTGACACATTAGTCCCAGTGTGATTTCAAAAGAACTTCACAAGTTACAGGGATCACAATCCTGAGCAAAAAAAGCATCGAGTCCTATCTTTTCAAGGATAAAATGGTTCCCCCATGCAGCTAAGTACACCAACATCTTCATCATACTTTAAAACTCATTTGAAAATTCCATTTAACATCTGCTAAAACAAACATCAAAAACACTGGAGGTTCTGGAATTTGAACAAAAGTCCCCACATGGGGTTCCATATGCTCCTAAAGTCGAATGTAGCTCTGAGACTGGGATTAAGTACTAGCTGAAGTACGGATAAGGAGAATGCTTTCTGAAACTTATTACTTCAATAGTGTCAAAGATTGATATCACATCAGAACTGAAAAGCTTATGGGGAATTCTCAGGTCAGGAAGAACAGCCAACTGTTTAAGAATGTTTTAATCGGATACATTTCATCTTTAGGGCATTGGGCAATATGTTTAATAGTTTTATAAATTTGGTTTCTCAATCTGTCAAACAGTGCTGTATTATATTACCCTATAATGTTATGTGTTGCATTACACAGTGTTCAACACAACACCTTCCAAGTGGAAAATTCTCTAATGTTTCAGCTGTTTGCTTCAACTACAACATAATCACCATTGTCATCTCTTCTAGACTGGAGGTCAGAAAATGACACCTTGATTGCAATCAACTTTAAAAATGAACTTTTATTGGACCTCAGTCACATCGAATTGTTTGCATATTGTCTGTGGCTATTTCCTTGAAACAGCAGAGAAATAGTCCCCTACTGTGGGGACCATCGAATGATTGCTTACCCTGGCTAGCAAATTTGAAGCCTCTGGGTCATAATGGAAAGGCCACAAAATCAAACTCTAGTTTTTGTCCTTACACAGATCATGCATTAGAGTTTGCATGTTTTTTTTTTATTTTGTATAAATATTGAGGAAAAGCAAAAGTAGAAGGACTAAGGTTGAGAAAGTTTGGCTGGCATTGAATTTTTTTTTTTTCTGAAGACAGAAGACAGGTATATCTGAGCCAGTATGTTGTGGGCAAGGAAAAAGTCAAATGGGTGTGTTTGGCATGTGACTTATGAGTAGGGCTGAGATGGAGTGTCTGTATTCTTCCTTGATGAAATAGAAAAGTGTGGAGTTGAAACATTGTAAGATGAATGTGTGAAACCAGTGGAAGTTGGATCATGATTGAGAGTGGTGTTTGGTGCTGTCCTAAAGGCTGAGACCTGGAGTTGTAGAAAGAGGGAAATTTGAAGAGTGGGAGACAAAAGTGACATTCTAAGTTTCTTTGGAGTTTTATTGGCATGAAAGAATATATGAAAAATAATTGACAGCTAAAAAACAAATACAAGAAGTACAGCTGGGAAGGAATATTGATAATACGTATAATATGCATTTGTCACATGTAAATTAGCAAAGTATTGACAGAACTGAAAACTTTTGAAAAACTCATGATGGTTATATAGTTGATACAATATATTTCCAGATTTTAACTAGATCATTTTAATTGTTAAGAACAGCTTCAAATGATAGGCACTGCCATTTTTACAGAGATAGGGTATTCACACACATGTCTATGGATGTCAGGCCCACATGACTTTGATAGGAGCTTCCACCCTGCCCTTACTGACCTACAGATCGTGGACAAGTGTATGACATCACTTTCCTTCTAAGGATGCTAAGAAGATCTCTCATCATTTGTGTTGTTCGGGTCAGGGTGCTGAGAGGAAGAAAAGTGAAGCAGGGTGCCCAAAGTTTGAGCTGAGATCTTCACAGGTAGCACAACTCTCTCATCCATAGAATGAATGATTCAAAAGTGCAGCAGACTTTATGTTCTTCTGATCCCAGGTGAGTGATCCTGTTCTGATCCTGTCAAGGACTCAGAACAAACATTTGTTAAATGATGAATAAAAAATAACTTGCAATTTTATGTCTGTGACCTCTGTGAGGTTAGTACCTCTTCTCTGTCATACTATACAATTTAGTGGCTATGATCAATTATTCAATAAAAGAACTGTATCTTTTCTCTATGTCCATAATTATATCACATTCTATTAACTTCACCTAAAATATTTGGGAGCTTTAAATTGTATGGTAAAATTGTCAAGAACTTTCCCAACAAACATCTCATATAAACTTGAACATAACTTTATAATTTCTCTATTTTACAGACAAAATCTGAAGTTCAGAGGGGTTATCTGACCAGGGATACACAAATAATAGTACTGATCTCTGATCTCTGTGTTCAATTGTGTTTCCTTTCCACTGTATTTGATTTCTGCCTATGAAGATAAAAATATCACAGATATAAATTAAAAAAATAAGTATAGATTTCATTTTCATCAAAGTATTATATATAATATTTACATTGTAACTCATTATGAATATTAATACATATAAAGCACAAACCATAAATAACATAATAACTTTTCATACATCCATATTGCTACTGTGTAGATCAATGCCCTAAATAGATCCAGTGTGACAGAATCTTCTGTGTTCCCTGCAAACCCTTCACCTCTCTCTACAAGGATAAAGTATCTTGTCATTTTCTATTTGAGTTTTGATTTTGATTTTGACCATACATATAGAATACAATATTATGTGTTGCTATATTAATACATTGTTTGATAACCAAGTCAGGGTAATTAGCATATTTATTATCATAAACATTCATTATTTCTCAGTAATTATGCATGTTTTTCCAGAGAAGGATGGTTATTATTCTGATTTCTGATAGCATATATTGGTTTTACCTATTATGTGATTTATATAAATGGAAGAAACTGGTCTATATGCCTTTCCATCCCAGAAACAAGTTGAAGTGCTTACTTAAACTCGGGAAATGAGGGTGAATAAATTTTGCTGTCTAGAGCACATGGTTATGGTCTACATATTCTAGTATGGTTTTGTCCACAACAATTTTCATGTCAGAGTCAAGGCTGAACAGAAACTTTGATCAATAGGATGCTATCTCCATCTTCTAGGAGTAAGGTCCCACCAATACCTATAAGGGCAGTGCTAAGTATATCATGTATTCTATTGATGTCTTTACTACTGTGAACAATATTGAAGATCATACTTGAAGAGAGGAGCCAAAGGGGTTTACATTTTAGCCCTTTCTATTGATGTTACCATGTTTGTGATGAGTGTAAACCATAAGAACTATGACAACTCCCTCAAGAACACTTAAGATAATGAATAATGCCTCCTACACCATGAACTGCTTACCTACCCCTGACCCCAACATCCCTGCATACATCTAAAGTTCACTCATGCCAACTTCAGCACTGTGGAAATACTCAGGAGCAGAGTCCATGACATCACCACCCCTTGGGAAACTGATGTAATAGTAGTGAAGGTTCCAAGAGCATCAACACTGTATCTCCTGGTGCTGTCAAGGTTTCAGGCAAGACCATCCCAGGGGTGAACAGGAAGCTCACTGACACAGTTTTTTACATGCTTACCTCCAAAGTGTCCATGAGGGATCTGTCCTGTGCCCAGAGAAAGGTGACAAATGTCGTGACACCAAGGAATCAGTCGTATATCAGAGAGCACTCTAAAAGAGGCATCCTGGTCTTTACCGGGGATCAGGTTGTCTCATGTGATTCTACTAGCAACAACTACCCTTACACATTTGGTGCTGGGTATGATACTGTCTTTAGTTAACACTTTGTCAAAGTGTTTTCCTGATTTTGATTATAGCAACAGCATGGTGGACTTCATAATCTTCTCAACCTCCAAGGAGTTAGAAACCCTGGACCACCCAAGCCAGAAAGAATACAAGAGGAATAAATGTCCTCAGGTGATGACACTCAGGTGATGTCCACACTCACCTTAGCAGCCAAGACATTTTGCATTCTCCCTCAGAGTTTCATATCCTCTACATTCAAATGTAGAAGCACTTAGAGAACCCTGTTCTCTTTCTTATCAATAAAGTTTCCTACATCCATACAGGGCTACAAAAGGACTCAAAATCAAAAAAAAAAAGAATTGTTTACTGATATAAGAAGTATCATGGAAAGGATCTCCTTAGGAAGGGGAACTAAAGTAAACAGTTATGGATTGATGAGGAATGGGGACTGGAATGGGAGGATCAAATATGGAGTAAGAGGGAAAGTCAGGGGCAAGGCAGAGAATATGGAAAAGGATAGCTAAAACTAAGGGCTATTTGAGGGTTCATATGGAAACCAATCATATTAAATGCCTCCGAGAATATATACATATATGAAGGTGATCTAACTGAAATCACCAAATATACAAGGAACTAGAGCCCCAAATGGACATCTCTTGTCACCAAATAAAGCTTCGAGTATCAGAATGGGTTACATCGAATCAGTTCCCATGGGGATTCCCAGAGAGTTTATGCTGTTGCCAATACTATTGGTGGCTCTCCACAAATGGACAGTAAGACCTTATTGCTGACAACCTACATAAATCATTGAACAGAGAGACATCCAGCCTGCACTCCTACAGGATGGAAGGTACTCTGCATGTTACCAAAGGAAGATGGGAAACATCAGCTACAAAGCCTTCACTCTCTAAGACAGACCTACCTGCAAGGTACAATGAAGAAACAGTGTCACAAAGCTTTTGGAAGTAATCAAAAAATATCTGATTTAAATTAAGGTCCACTCCATAAGATGAACCCCATACCAGACACTCATTTGGTGGCCTTCAACTAAGACTAGATAGTCCAGAGACCTAGGGGAAACCCAAACACTACTGTTCTGCTAAAAGAACACAACAATGCAATGACTGCCAGATACATTCTCCTATATGCATCTATCTGTGCATTGCTCAATCATCATTGGTGAAGCTTCCTCCTGCAGCAGATAGGAACAAATACAGAGACCCAAGGCCATACCATATGCAGGGAGTGAGAGACTCGGAACACTAAGTCCAAAGAAAGGATGTTTCCACCATGTCTTCCCTCTCAGTGCTCAGGAAACTGCAGAACAGGAGGCAAAAGGAGTGTAAGAGGCACAGGTAACAGAAAACACCAAGAAAATAAGACCTTCTATATACAGCAGGGCTGCACACATATGAACTCAAAAAGATCATACACAGTGTTTACATGCTCTGCACCAGATGGAGTTCTAGAGCTGAAAGGAGAAGTGGACACACACCTTCACCCCTACCAGAAGCTATCTCCTATTGATAACTGCTTGCAAATGAGAAATTTGTTTTCTGAAAGGAAGTCTTACTGTGGGAATAACCCACTTTTAAGGATAAATCCCATGTTCAGTGGTAGATGGACATCAAAATGAACTCAGTGGCACTTTGGAAGTTCTTTATCTCATAATGTGAAGTCAGGGCATTTTTGTTTTTTCTTTGTTCTCTTTTTTTTTCTCCCTAACTTTGGTTGTATACTATAGCTTCCAGTTTGTTGTTTTCTAAGGAGAACAAGAATGGGTATGAATCTTTATGGGATGGGGAAGAACTAGAAGTCATAGGGGGAGGGCTACTCTAATCAGAATACACTTATGAAAATAAATGTTTTCAAGAAAAGAAAAAATTACTTGCCTAGAAGAATGGTTAGGGATATAATAAGATGTGTGCTACTATTTATGATTAAGTATGAATTTAAAGAAGTTACAAAGGAGTCTTGTGATCAATGAGGAAAAACACCTAGATATCAAAGACATAAAATATGAGATTAAGAGATTAAAAAACAGGAGGTGTAACAATATGCACAATATTATCTCAGTTTCTTAAAACATTTTTTGTGTGTTCACACATTTGGACATGTACACAAATAGTTTACTACAAAAAATATCCGGAAATATATGAGCTAAAGTTCTTATTGGTAGTAATCTGGGGTTGTGATCAATTTTAATATTGTTAACAATATTTATTGTCTTTTTCAACACTTCCTTAGTGTATGAGTTCTGATTATATGTTAATTATCTTATGAAATTATTAAGTCATTCAGTACCCAAAATATCTGATGAAAGATTAATGCTGGGGGGTAATGCAACGATAGCAGAATAATAGCACTATGATTAGAAACAATATTAATTAACATCAAGTGTATTAAGGATGTGGTAAGTATTACATAAACACCATGTCAATTGACCCTCATTAAGTCCCTATGAACTGAGTGCTGCTTTCCTTCATATTTTATAGATGGAGAAACTGAAGATCACAGAGGTTGGTCAACTTGCCTGGAGACTCGGAGAGCAAGTGGTAGCATGGTAGCAAATCTTAGTTAAGCCTGCATCTGTCTGCATGTAAATGATTCTCATTTAATTGCCACATATACTGTCTTATGAGCCTCTTAGCAACATCATTGCCTCATTGAAAGTTCTGCTAACACACTATCTATGCTGTACAAAATGCATAGATTACTCCACAAGCTACACAAGTGTCCATTACATTAAGAAATTATTAACTCCATGTGTAGAGAAATTTGGAAAGTCATGAAAAATTTACTAAGAAGTGTCTTTCTTCACTCTCAACCTAGTGGAATTTTATCACTGTTGAGAAAATTCCATTATATCTATTTATTAGAGGATTAAATTTCAGTGTAAGGGTAAACAAATTAAAAACATTTTTTGCAGTACATGACTATTCTAATAAACTTTGTTAAAATATTTGATACCATTTTATACAGAAGCTTATGTTAATAATAATAAATACTTATTGGATAATGAATGTGTAGGTAAAAATTTATTAATGTTTTCAGCAGATAAGTAAAAACATGAGCTGGATCTTAATTAAAGACCTTCATAAATATGCAGTAAGTATGCTTTAAAAAATTTCACGTATTCCCTTATGGTTGAAAGAATTGTTCCAGGAGACACATTTTACAGATTCACATATATTTCATGTATGTGTATAATTTCATTTTAAAGTTCACTGAGATTTATGCCTCAATTAAACTTAATTGAACAAAGTAACAGTATACAGAAAGATCAGCAGATATGGAATGCTTAGGAAAAAATACAATTCACATTAGATACTTTTCTTTAAAACAGAATTAAAATGTTAGCGGTTTATCTTCCACTGAAATAAGGAAAAAATTACTGTTCTTACTGAAATTTTTGGTTCAAGATCAAGTCAGAAATAATTGCTGATGGTGGAGGAAATATTTCAGAAGTAAAATAAGGGTGTAGAAAAGAAGGCCAGTGTTATCTGAAGTTTAGTGTAAACCACACAATTTTAGTATTTTAATATTTCTGACCTATTTTGAATCATTTAGAGGAGTGGATATGTGGCTTGCCTGTTTGTATTGTATTTTGTTTCTCTCTCTATCTCTCCCACCCCCTCACATTCTCTCTCTCTCTCTCTCTCTCTCTCTCTCTCTCTCTCTCTTTCTCTTTATCTCCCTCTCATTCTAGATATTCAACTCAAGGCATGTACATAACAGTCATGAGCTGTGTCTCATATCTGAGATTATATTGATTGCAAAGTTGCGGGGAAAGAGATACAGAACAGAAGTTTTAGACTGAGAGTAGTGAGGGGGTCCCCACAGGTGTCATACAGGGAAGCCCATGAAGAGATGAGGATGAAAACCTAGTGCAGATTGATTTCAAGAGCCTGTATCAGACTTTGGGGAGTCTAATTCCACATGGTTTGTTGTCAGCATATTTAAACCACAGTGCAATTTTTGAAAAGGTTTCAACAATCAGTCCATTTCCAGGTGCACAATGAAGCTTAAGGTGTGACGACATTTTAGAGACTCCTTTACAAAGTCCATGAGGGTGGGATCTATAGCTCAAAGGCTGAGAATCCAGTGTGGTCTCTGACCAATAGTGTAGAGGTTAGCAGGCTATAAAGTACTTGTGACATCTCCATTAAGAAATGGTAATGGTCCAGGGAGGGAAGAGTCTGGAATAATCATTCTGGGGAACTAGAGTGAGGACTGTCCTTCAAACAGCCAAGCTCATCAGGTTATTAAGAACCTCCACTCTCAGCTTTCTGGATGGAATGCTGGATTTTATTTGGATCTCCTCCACTGAAGAGACACCCCTATGTGATTAATATTCCTGATTCTCTTAGTGCTTCTCTGTAAGTAGGAGGACCTCTGTATCCCTAATGTTTTTCATGTAAGACTCTTTTCTGTACTCCTGAAAGAAACACTGATAAAATTTGGAAAAAAAAATTAAAAATATTTTCACTTGACTAAATTCACATGCTGTAGAGACTTTCTAAACAAATAAATAAATCCCCTAGCATAGACAGTGCACATCTAATTCTCTCTTTAAATTTTGCTGTTTTAACTTTAACTTTTAAGAACAAATTTGAGGATTGATGAAATCCCAGAAACATTTTTTTTTTCTCTTACATTCTGAAAATGTTTCTTCCTTTCCAACCCTCTCCTTTCCTGATGGGGACAATTCACTGAAAAACAAAACAAAACAAGACAAAAATAAACAAATAGTTTTACCTTTTTTAATGCTAACAAGTCTTTTGAGGCTAAAGGTTACCCTTTAATTTTGAGATTATAATACAGTTGCAGCATTTCCTCTTCCCTTTCCATCCCACAGACAATCTAATACACCCACCTTGCTCCACTCAAATCCATGGCTTTTTTTCATTGTTGGTTAGAAGTTATTTGAAAATAACAGTGCCTAGGAGTGAGAAATGGAGATATTCAATCCACTCAGTTTCTATGTGTAGAAACTAAAGCTAACCCTAATGCTACCCTCAGCTGTCACCCATGGGAGAGAATATCTCCACCATATTTCGATTTAGCCTTCTGGGCTATTTACATTAAAAAGAAAACATTGAAAGCATTCCTTTCTCCACATAAAATCATGTTAAAAGTGATGCTGGGACTGAGTGCTACACATTGTTCACTAAAGATTCAATGTAGAGTTTCATAGCAAGTTAGTCAATGATGTGGGATTCCCCTCTGTGTGCTGTGAATATGTTTTGCTACCATTGGTTCATGAAGAAGCTACTTTGGGCCTGTGCAAGGCATAACAGAGCTAGGTAGGGAAAACTAAACTGAATGCTGGGAGGAAAAAGGAGGAGTCAAGGAGAAGCCTTGGAGCTGCCAGAGAAATAAGATGCTATCGGCCATGTGGAACCGGTCCTTCATGGTAAAATATAAAATAATAGAAATGAGTTAAACAAAGATATAAGCGCTAACTAGCAATACTCTTAAGTGATTAGCCAAGCAGTGATTATAAATAGTACAGCCTCTGTGTGATTATTTCGGGAGTCTGCATGGCCAAGAAACAAACAAACTCCCTCCAACTACAAGTCAGTGCTGAGTGAGTGCAGCGCTGTGGTTGACAGGTACTTAGTTGGGGGATGGTGTGCACAGCAAGGAAAACACAATAGTGCAGGTTCCTGAGGTGCAGTCTGAAAAGTCTACCAGTTTATTTGTGATGGGATATTGGGAAAAATCATTATGCTTTCTTTCTTTACCCTTTAGTATCCATTTTATAGGATTTTAAAAGGATTGCATCAATATAAAAGCCCTGGGAATGATGTGGAAAATGGTATGTATGGTATATCATTGGGTGCTATTTTCACAAATGTTCGTCTTTGCTGACACATCGTGTTGCTTTGCTGTGCCAATCACTCTTTCTTTCAGATGACTTCATACACAACTGAATCAGCCCAGCTGAATTTGTTACTCATTCTAGCCTTGTGATAGACCAATAGTATTCAGAAAATAGTGCCAAATTATGAGAATGATACTATTTTCTATTCTATGTCTTCTTCCAATTATATGTTAAAACCCTTGGATTATTTTCAAGCATGTAATCAGAAATGAAACAACCAACATAGCCCTCAGATCTGAAACTACCCCCTTTAAATTTTTACTAAATGAAAGATAGTATGGTAATAAAATATCATGATGGAAGTAAATGCCCAAGGTTCCTATCTCCAGTGAGTCTCCTTAAGCTTGTGAAAAGAAATTCCTACTATTGAAGGTAATTTTTTTCATGATTGAAAGCAGAGAATTTTCTGAAATAATGACACAGGGAAGCATTGACTACATATATGGTGTGGGGTGTACAGAGATTCAGCTTGATCAGGAACATGAATCCATGAATTACTGTTCAACTGCCACACCACTTCACCAAGCAGGTGATGTTAATGTACAGGGCAAGCCACAGAATTTGTCACTTCTCTGTGTTTGAGAACTTGTTAGGGTAATAGTTTCATGCTTCAGAAAAACAGGGGTATCCCCTCAGAAATATCCAAAGAGGGCAGGATTGATAAAGAACTCCCAGGAGAGATTTTTAGCTAAAGTACTCTAGTTGAGTTATTGAAAATAATTGTTCAGTCAATAGAGAGATGTACACAGATGGGCTAGACAATTGTCTGTCTAGCAAACATTAATGCCAACTCATTGCAGGCCTTCTTGAACTGAAGGATATGCCTGTGAGTTACTAAGGCCGCTTCCTTCAGTGGTGTGCCTTTCTCCTCTTTACCTTTCTTGACCTGGTTTATATGAATTGAATTAAATGGACCAGCAGGAACACATCAGTATTCCAACCAACCATATTGACTGGAATTACCATCAGATCACTCTACAACAAATGTTTAAACTGGGTTGTTTTCTAATACTCTAACTCAATGTAAAAATAATAAAAAATCTTGAAAGGATAGTGTGGTAGTTTGAATGTAATTGGCCCCCATAATCTGATAAGCATTAGTAATATTAGGAGGTATGGATGTGTTGGATTGGGTACAGCCTTGCATGTCACTATGGGAGTGGGTTTTGAGGTTTCCTATGCTCAGGATACCACCCAGTATCTCAGTCAACTTCCTATAGTCTGAGCTACATACAGTATGTATGTCTGCCATTGTAGCCTGCATTTGAGTGACACCATCAGCCGGGTCCCACCAGCCTCATTTGTCCATGCTTGGAGGGAAACATCAGAATTAAGAACTGGCAGGTAGAAAAATCAGACTATGGAAGAAAAGACATAAGCACAGGATAGCATCAGGAAGGAAATTCAGTGAATACTGAAAATTGTCCATGTTTATTTTCCATACACTTATATACCCCAATTCGAAACAGGGAGCAGAGAAGGAAAAGGATGTTAGCATGATGCAAGGAATAAGCAGAGGAATTATTTGTTTCAATACTTGAAGCTTCAAACAATTATATCCTTAGTTAAGTACTCTGTCATTTAGAAAGGACATGTAATGACCACACCTGTAGTGAGATCCACACCTGTAAGGAGCCACTCCCTGAGTCAAACCTCCTGTGATCTCTTTGAAGGAGGAGAAATAGGTTTGAATATTCAGACCTTTGGCCATGGTGCAGTGAATCCACCTCTACGAGTCATATTAATACTCAAAAAACCAAGTAACCATACCCAAGGTCAGAAAATCTTGTTTGTAGTCACACCTGTTGTCGATAACTTTGAAAGAGCAAGAATAGGAGAGAGGATCCATATCTCTGGGCCCCCACAGCTTGCATACCGATGCGCTCCCCACTGAGATGATAATGAAGTGAACCTCTGAAACTGTAAGCCATAGCCTTAATTAAATGTTTTCCTTTATAATGTTTGCTGTAGTCACGGTGTCTCTTCACAGCAATAGAAACCCGAAGACAGACAATACCTTCTTTTCCTATGTAAGAAAAGAAAACTCCAGAAAAAAATTTCTATACTTGATCTTAGCTAAAGGCCTAGAAGAAATGAGAAAATTTTTAGAGCACTCAATTGCTATTGGCAACCATAGTGCTTGAAAATATAGAGGCTAAACCCTAGCATAGAGCCCATGGCTCCCATGAAAGTTTATCATCTTACAGGAAAAGATAGCACTAAAAGATTATGTTCATTGTTTTGAAGCTAAAAATAGTGAATTTTTATATTGTACCAAAGCTAAAAGAGAAAGTGCTCTCTGACCAGGAGGTAATTCAGAAATGGTGATTGTTTCTTAGATTAAAAAAAAAGAGAGAGATGCTTTCCTGCTCCCTCTTTTTTGGGAGAATTCATTTATATTTATTTGTCTGAATTATGTAGGTGTGTGTGTGTGTATGTGCGTGTATGTGGTGTGTGTGAATACAGATAGCTGAAAGAAAACAGTGATAATATAAAACTAAAAACTGGCAGATTCTTCCTTGAGAACGTAAGCTAAAGAGCAAGAATATGCCCCCAGCTCTTCTTGGAACAGTTTCCATTTCAAACAAACTCTTGAGAGGTCACCCCCATGTACATACCTGGTGTCTAGAATTACTCCTAGCACTAGAACGTATTATTTGTAAGTAAGTAGCCAGCTCAAAGTGGTTCTTTTACCATCATCTTGTTGTTCAACCCAAATTTAATTTGGCTTTTGAAAAAAAAAAGCCTCTATTCTGAATACATGGAACACAGAGGTTACAGTAATTAGTCTTTACTTGCAGTCTTTGAGTGAGGAATTTGTGTTAATCTGCCTTTGAAGATGTAGGAAAACAGTATCTTCACCCAAACCTTGTTATATTGCTTTAATACTGAGGCTGGGCTAAACGGAGGAGCCTAAAGTAGTTGGGTCTGAAGAAAGCAGAGAAAGAATGCGTTCAGTTGCTAAGAGACCTCTGGGTTATCTAATTTTGATATCCCCTCTTCTGCGTTCAGCTGCAGTTAAAATTACTCTTCTATTCATTTTAAGTTTCCCTGAATTCTTAGTATACAGAGCTGAGTGCCAGGGAGGTGGCTCAGTAAGCAAAATCGCTTCTCATGTCAGACTAAGAACCTGTGTTCAGATCCCTTGAACACATGTAAATGGACAGATGTGGTAGGTAAGAAGGTTCAGCAGGTAAAGGCATTTTCTGCCAAGCTGATGAGCTGACTTTACCCCTGAGATCCACATGGTACCCAGAAACAACCACTGCATGCAAATTGCAGGTTATCCTCTGACGGCCACCTCTGTGCCATGGGTTGTCCCTATCATTGCCACCATACTCACATTCTCACATGTATATATGCACACACAGAAAATAAATACATAAAAAAGCAATTTTTGCTTCTTAAAGAAATGGGATGAGTTGGCACCCATCTGTCGTCTTATGCTCTTATGGTGAGACAGGAAGTGGAAACAAGAGAATTGCTCAGAAGCTTAGGGCGTAGCTAGCCTGGGATACATGACTCAGCAGCAAAAATAAAAGAGGTCCCCACTCAACAAGAATTGATGCCTGAAAGTGGTAACCTCCATATATTCAACACGGCATGAGCATACAGCACTTACATACACATGCACACACACAAACACACACACACACACACACACACACACACACACCTAACATTCAGATACACAATAATAAACTAAATTCAAAATTTAAAAAAAAATGCTCAGAGAAAACTCCTTTATCATCTGTCTCTTGCAATCTTTCTGTACCCTCTTTTGCAATTATCTCTGAACTTAACATGCAAGAGTTGTGTTGTAGATGTATCTTCTAAGACTGGGCTTCACAGCTCTGTACTTTGGTTGTGGTTTTCGATAGTGGTCTCTATCCACTGCATGAGGGCTGATCAGACACCAAGGACAATGGCACGGGGTTTTGATCCTACTTAATGTGCTGGCTTTGTGGGAGCCTAGCCAGTTTGGATGTTCACCTTCCTAGATATGGGCGGAGGGGGGAGGACCTAGGACTTACCACAGGCAGGGAACCCGGACTGCTCTGTGAACTGGAGAGGGAGGGGGAGAGGAGTGGGGGGTGGGGGAGAAGGGTGGGAGGAGGGAGAGAAGGGTGGGAGGAGGGGGAGGGAAATGGGAGGCTGGGAGGAGGTGGAAACTTGTTTTTTTGTTTATGTTTTTTTTCTCTTCTTTTCTCAATAAAAAAAAATTAAAAAAAGATAAAAAAAGAACTTTAATAGCATTATAAAGTAAAATTTGAAAATTAAGTAATGATGATAAGTCATGGTGTAGAATACTTGTCAGTGAATTCTGATAGCTCTTGTGTTTACGTCAACTAAGTTACTGTAGTCACAAGCCACAGCTAGGAAGTCAGCACCCCAAGTTAGTATGTTTTTATGTTTATGGTATAACCCAAAACAAAGAATTAAGGCTAGTCATCCAGAGGCAGGATCAACAATGTAAGAATATATTCATGTCACTTTTGAATGCGCAAGTTACTAAAGTTCTAGAATGTCAGTGATGACATGATTCACACAATTGTATTCTCTGCTTATTTAACCTGGGTTTCAAGGTCTCTGAAGAGAAAGAGCCCAACTAGTTTCACGTAAGCATGATGCCAAGTGCTGACTAATCCTGGCAAAATTGCGGTCAGCCATTTTTAATTGACTCAAAGGATTTCAGTCAACTTTTACTGGAAGTATGTATGTGGATATGGGAAATTAGTAAAATATCCATTGGCAACCATCTCTGCAACATAACTGTTCATTAATCAGAGTATCTATAAGAGATGCTTAAATCAGCACATATTCTGTTACTCCTTCTGGAAAGACCCAAAGCCAAGTCTTGGTGACCATGCTTTTTTTATTGTCGTTTGACTATGGCCTCTGATAGTAGATTACTAGGACAGACACTACTCTAGGTCTTTGGTTTAAATGTCTGTTCTTCGTGAAGCTACAATGAGATGAATAGGTGAAGCCTACTCATGGCCTAGATCAAGTAATATTTCTCTCCATCTTTTATTTCTTTTTCAATTTTAAGTTTCATTTAACATTTGAAAACTTCATACAATGTATCTTGATTATATCCACCCATCATTTCTGCCTCCAATTGCCCACAGTCCCTACCACCAATCTCCCTCTCAACTCCATACCCTCACTGTATAACTTCACACTCATGTGCATACGATCAGCTCTAATTGGCCATTCTTGTCTCCTTTGTGTCAATTTTTCATGAAACATGATAGCAGTCACTTCGGGGTTAGTGTTTGCAATAATAGCACACACGCTAACATTCCTAAACCTCCAAGTTTGAGTCTGTGCAGTTCTTCCTGTCTAGCTCAGCTATTTTGGCACTATAACTCTGCTCCCTATGGTCACTGCTTACTGTGAGACAATGGTCTTATACCCTGTGTTAGTTTAATAAAAATGCTGATCGACCAGTAGCCAGGCAGGAAGTATAGGCAGGGCAAACAGAATAGGAGAATCCTGGGAAGAGGAAAGGCTCAGTCTGCAGTTGTCACCCAGACCCAGAGAAAGCAATATGAGAATGCCTTGCTGATAAAAGGTATCAAGCCACATGCCTGACACAGACAAGAATTATGGGTTAATTTAAGATGTAAGAGTTAGCTAAAAATATACCTAATCTATTGGCCAAATAGTATTATAATCAATATAGTTTCTATGTTATTATTCAGGCCTGGGCAGCTGGGAAATGAACCAACATTTTCACTTACAGCTGTTCATGCTGTGTCTCTGCCTACCACTTCTGCAATATTCAGAAACCATACCTAGAAAGGAAGATAAGATCAAAGCGAAACTTCCCTGCTGAGACATTTTTCTTATAGAAATTGCTATCGTGTTTGTTGTCCAATGCCTGAAATGTTGAGTTCCTTTAAATGATTTTAAACAGTTTTAGACATTGGAAGCAGAAAGATTGGTCTGGCCCAGCAAACCAGCAAGCAGAAAGCGGCATTAATAGTCCATATATTATAAGTTCTGAAACATAAATACACCCATTATATTTGTACAAAATTATATAGCAATCTTATAAAGCAAGCAAACATATGTAAATTAATGAAAAGAAAACTAAGAAGCATGGGACTTAAGGAAGCATGTACTTATAAACAGTCAGGGTTTCATTACCCTGGATAGGGAGTTGCAGGTTATTGCTGAGATTTTACCTTTAGTGGACATTTCCTTTCCTTATGAGAAGACAACAGGGAGGAAAAGGGCTATTGGAGATAAACACCTAGGTGACACTATGCGAAAGATGGAAGGCCCTAGACAACTTATAAAATGCCTAACCCAAGGTGCACCACCTGGCCTCAACCCACCAAATGTCAGTCTGACTCATAAAGCTTTTTCTTCCACCTCTCTCACTCTCCAGCTCTCTCACTCTCTTGCTCTCTTTGCATCTTGGTCTGTTGTCTTTCCCAGGCAGTCAGTTCTATGCCTGTCCCATAAAATAAAATCAACTAGTACCAGAACCTTCATTACAGTATCTCAGTTAAATTAGACAAAGACACATACATTAACCAATGAATGCAGAACTTGGATCAATGAGATGTCTGCACAATGAGGAATATAAGATCTTAATGAGGCCAGATTTGTAAAACTGCTTGTAAACTCGATGATTCATGTTTACTGTTTTGCTAACAGACAAAAGAGCAACATAGAAATGACTTTATAAGAGGTTATTTGACTTTTGGTGTGGGACCAAAAGTACTCCCAGAGAGAAAAGGAGCATCATGCCCTCCAATGAACCATGCTGGCAAAGATACCACCACATGGTTTCAAAACTTCAGCTATGCTCAGTACTCAGGCACTAAATTTTATAACATCTCAGGGCAGGGACCTTATTTATAATAACACAATCTAGCTGCCCATAAATAGTAACATGAATAAATAGCATGTAATAGATTTATATCTGAAACAATTAAAATGGAGCTGTTAGAAAATAGAACAACATTAATAAGACCTTTAAAATACTGAACAAAGAACCATACATAAGAGAATACAAATGATTATGGCTTCACTTACAATTAATTAATTAATTTAAATTTAGAGACAAATGATAGTTACCACTAAAAAGGGATGTGGAAAGCAGGGCAGTGGTGGTGCACGCCTTTAATCCTAGTTCTCGGGAGGCAGGCAGGTGGATCTCTGTAAATTTGAGGCCAGCCTGGTCTACAAGAGATAGTTCCAGGATAGGCTCCAAAGTTATACAGAGAAACCCTGTCTTGAAAATCAAAAAAAAAGGGGGGGTGGGATGTGGAAAACAGATATGAAAGGAAAGAAAGAAGGTGGGGGTAGCTGTAATATTTTAATCTAAATTATTGCATGAATGATTCATTTTTGTGACAATTTAGTAATATTTACATTTATAACTGTTGAAATTTTATGAATGTATTTTACTTTTAAGTCCATGTTTGTTCTAAAATTTAGTCAGTAGTCAAAATTAAACACATAGCTTCAAATTTTATGGTTTCTCTTCTTATTTTTAAACAATCTGAGCAATGGGCTCTATTCAGTTTAGGTGGGTTGTATAAAAGAGTTTTATCCATTGTTAATAACCGTATATATGACTTACTTAGTATTTTCTGAGTGGCAAGAGTTTTGTTCTTTATCTGTTTAAAAACATGATATAATTTTAATAATGACATTTTGAACATATTTCACCTTGAATTTGGGGTACTCAGAAATAGGCGACCTTCCCATCCTAATAGAAATAGTACCAAGAATATTAGTAATATTATATAGGGTTAAAGTCCAAACCCGGAGTTTATTTTCCTTCCACACTAAATTTTAACTTGCTCAAGGTATTAAGTTACAGTTGAATGGCACAAATCTTGCAGTATCTTGATCTCTAAGCACCCACTCAAGGAGAGCATCCATAAGTAAGTGGAAGGGACAGTGTTTTGGCAAATACAAACGGCCTTACTCGGCCAGGTAAGGGCTTTCCAAAGGCCCTTGACATATTGGACGAGGTGGAGATGTGCTTTCTGACTCCGAACTGTCCTATTGAGCCAACTTGTCTAGAAAGAAATAAATGAACACAAACTTTTCTCAAGCTCCAAGGTAATTTATCACAGACCCAAAACTTCAGTTTGAAAAATCTTCACCTGTCATTCAAAGTGTCTGCTTTCTTTGTAGATGACATTCCATTATACCCACGAGCAACAAATCATCTTGTCAAGAGGACTGCAGAAGCCAAATCATGACTCTCCTTAATTATTTGCCCTCTACTACAAAGGAGGGCCCTTTCAGCACATAGGCTGGTGCTTTATCAAATAAGTTACGGATGTTTTTGGTGTGGGTTTAAGCCAAGATACATGAATCCAAAGACATCATACCCACAAGTAATACGAACTCATACTAACATGTTATTTCCTCCACTTTCAATATTGTATCTGTCTGGATCTCATTAGAAAATAAAGAACCATCATATACATTATCACAATAGGAGTTTAAACATACGAGTTAGGACTTACATACATATTCAGATATCTGAGAAAGTTAAGATATAAATGACCACATCTGAGAAATAGAAAAGTGCTCCCTTCAATCTAAGTGCTGGACTTAGCATCAATATCCCTAATACCTAGTACATTTGCATCTGGACAGCACCATGTCTGGAGAAGGTACTGGTAAAGTGATAGAGAAGTCTTGGGACCTTATCTTCCTCTTCTCTCAGACACCAGTATTTCTTGCTTTTGGGTCCTTTGAACACACAGAGGAGACCTACATCATTGGCTCTACTGTTTTCACTCCTTCAGGTATGGACCAGAGCTGTAATGTATTCTGAATGATGCTGTTACTGTTCTTCTCTCATAATTAGATTCCAAATAAAAATAGCACTACTCTGACTCTTCTCCTCATGTCTCAGTCTCATATGAGTGACTATATAAGGCATTTTCCTGGAGACATATGAATTACCCAAAATGGTGGCCACTATAGGTTTGATGCCTTTCTATGAATTACAATAGTTTCGAGTTCCCCTCTTGATTTGAAAAACCTATTACTGAGACAAAGAGATATGAGAGGTAAGATATCAATGACGAACTCATAATGAGGAGAGATTTTAAAAACAATTAAAATTATATACAAGTATATCACTATTAAAGGTAGCATAAATTCATACAGCTATGATACTTACATTTCTGAACTACTCACATCATTAATATTTGTAAATTTTTCTTTTGCTTTTCACTCCGTGTTTCATTTGCTTTCTGGAATCTCAGTAAATGTAAAGCTTTAGAAACTAAATCCCCTGAGTTGGTAGAAGCCAAAATTGCAAAGTTGAATAAATTGTTAGGACTTAATACTGGCATAAAAATGTTAATTGTGTATCATTGTATTAGAAATCACCATAATCTTAGACAGTTAGATTAATATACATGCATCACCCCACAGTTCCCAGAAACAAGAAAGTCATATATGGTAGACTGGATCTTCCATGTCGAATCTCAAAAGGCTGAAGTCAAGATATGTACCAGACTGCCTTGTCATTTGAAAGTTCAAATGGGGAATGATTCTTGCTTCCAGTGAGTTACTTCCAAGCTCTCTTGAGTGTTGGCAGAATTAAGTTTCTGGAATTCATAACAACATTCTTCTTAAAAGGTAACAACATGTGGGTGAAAAAGAGAAAGGGGAAAAGGAAGGGAAATAATGAGAAATAAAAAGAAAGAAATAGAAGAAGAGGAAGGAGAAGAGGAAGAAGCATGGGGGAAATGCAGGAAAGAAGGGAGGACAGAGATGAGACTCTAGGGTGTTACATTATTGAGATACCCCTGACAAATAGAACCAAGAATTTGTATTATATTAAATAACTGACTCATGAAATCATGGATGCTGGCAAATGTTAATTCTCCAAAAAGGGCCAGCATGACTCATGGTTTGTTACCTCATTTTCCACATGTCCTGCTTCCTAGGTACCTGGATAGAATCTCTCCTGGATCCTTCCTTCTTCATCCAAGAGTCCTCTCTGTTGGTCTTCCCCACCTATGCTTCCTGCCTGGCTACCAGCCTGTCAGCTTTTTAATTAACCAATGGGAGTAGCACATAGTCACAGTACACAGAAAAATTTATTGGTTATCATCCCTTCCGCATCTAACTAGTTTGAATATAGATGAAGATTGCGGGAGCCTATCAAATATATCGAAGCTGTGAGAATCAAAGAGCATCATGCTAAACATAACAGATTAATAAAAGACATAAAGAACTTTGTCCCCCAAAAGTTATCACTGAATCATAGAATCTAGGTCAAAAGGGACATTTTTCATCTCTGAAAGTATTTCTAATTGAATACTGGCTACCCTTTTATCTCCTAAGTATTTCCTTGGTGCTTTCAGATTTATCTTACAATGATAATAACACATTGACATTAGTAGAAATTGATAAATGTGTAGTGTTTGTTACCATAAAGTTCTAATTTATTTTAGGCTAATAACATATTCAGCCCACTGAACAACTCTACAAAATAACGATTAGTATTGTGATATCACATTTCTCCTCTGAGAAAACAAAGTGAAATCTACTTGAAAGTCACATGACTGGCATTCAAGCATAAAAGTCATCAATGCAAGAAAATATGCCAGGATGTGGGGCACAGATTTAGAATGCTGCCTTTTTAATGTATTGTGAAGAATTCACTCATGTACCAAGTGTGAAACGATTATGGTGTCAAAGTGGCAAATCAATCACAAGCATAGTCAGTGAAGTCAGACAGATCATGGCTTAAATCTAAGCTCTGCTAATTATTAGTATCTGATCTTAGGTAAATCATGCATATCTCTAAACATCAATCTATACAAAAATCCCAAATGTGTATCTTTTCTTTTTTACTTAGGAGAGAAAAATAAACATGCATTGAAGTATTCAGCCTGTGTTTATGTTCAAAGTCTCTTACTATTGTATTGTCATCAGGGGTGAGCTCCTACTGAATATGAAGTTATGAAGTAAATGGAAAGCCATGTTCTTTATGTGAAAGTGTCATATGATCCTCACATTACCCCAGAGAAGTGGCCCCCATTATTTATCCATCTTGCAAAAGGGAAATTTTTGATAGCTTAACTATAAAGTGATATAGGCAGGTTCCTATTCTAGTAAGTATGTTTTCAAAATTTGAAAACTTTAGTTATTTAATTGCACATGCTTATGGAGTACAACATGGTAATTTGATAGCTACATAAATCCCAGTGACCAATTTAATGTTATCAGCATTCCTATCTTAATACTTTATTAAAATACAACAATTGAATTTCATTATGAAATATAATATGATATTTTGGTGCTTATAAATTGGATGGACTGATAAAAATAATGGTAATTGATGCTTCCATATCCTTAGAATTACTTTGTTTAGGGATTTTGAGTTCCCCTCTTGGAGTTACTCATAAAATATCTAATAATTAGCTATTGTGAACTGGAATTACACTAGTGTTTATTATTTCCCCCTAACTGTCTAGGTCCCTGTTATCCTTCATGTTTTGATCATTATGCCTTTCTGTCTTCAATAGGAAGTGGAAACACGAGTAACAACCAAACTCCATTTTCCCTGAGGAAAGTCAGAACAAGACCGCCAGGAAGCAGTATTTCTAGCAGTGCTCCATTAATGCAGAAGAGTGAATGGTAAGCCCATTTTAATCTTCACATTTACCCTAATCCATATTTTACTAAGAGGGTATTACAGCACAGCATGTGGGTATATGCAAGGACATTTCTAATGCTTTGTCATTCTAATGCTCTTGCATAATAGCTGATCTGCAGTGTTTCACAGGCTATGCCTGCTGGATAGGACTGGATACTTTCATTTGGAGCAGAGCAACAAGGCAGGTAAGGGGTAGCAGGCATGAGGAGGAGGAGAATTGTGGCCTTCTCTTCAAGTCAACTTCTCTCTACCCTTGGAATCAGAGTCAAACTGGTTGCTTCCGTGAATAAAATAAAGTAAGAATGGAAACTAATAATATTAAAAGTTGTAGTGAAACATATGCTACCCTTTCCAGAAACTCCTAAATGTATTGTTCAAAGATTTAAATTCCCTAAAAGATCATTCCATTCTGTTATTTCAAGACTAATGAGCTGAATATGAACAGTGGAGCAATAGAAAGAAGAAGAAATAAAATCACAATCAAAGCCAGCTTCCTGGATTTAAGTCCCAGACCCTTCCACTGAGATGTGACAGTTGTCATCTGTCTCTTAGTATACAGTATAACTCAAATTATGATTCTTTCATGACTTCAACCATATTCTTCAAACATGGAATAGCAGGTTCTCCAAAGGAAATATAACAGCTATTTTAAAAATCACTTGGTAATTTGGAACATTTTAGACAAATAAAAGTGAACATTATTCCCAGGCAAAATATTAATAGGAGACTATGGAACAATCTGTCTTTACACAGCAATTTGAGTGCATATGGTAATGCATTCAAATAAAAGGCCACAGTCAAGGTTGAAACAGCCTTTGTGTAATGGGGCCAAGCAGTAACTCATCTCTCTCTCTCTCTCTCTCTCTCTCTCTCTCTCTCTCTCTCTCTCTCTCCAAAATGCAGCTTCAAGCTCTTATTCTGGCTTGCTATTTTGTAAACCCACGCTGGGGGTGGGCAGGGTTGGGAGCAGATAAGAAGGAACTCTAGATGTGTGCTTAATGTTATAAGGCAAACCAGATGCTTCCCGGTAATTTAAACTCCTCTCTTCTGTTCCTGTCTTGTGATAAGTAGCTTGTAAAGACTTACAGTGTGAGAGATGGAAGCAGCTTCATCATACACCAAATTCATTCATTATATAAAAAGTAAAACACAAGGTGAGGGTCACTATAGCCTAATATTGGGGGAAGGATTGGTCCTCTGGGAAACCTTAAAGTTTTGTCAAAAAAATTGTCATACAAAACTATACTTCTTTGTAAATAAACGTACATCTGCAGTTAATTCATAATATAACAAGGCTTAAATCTACACAAAATGTATTGGAACAGATATCTGATGACACATGATATCAAATACAAGAAGCAAACTTTAGCCATAAAATTTTCACTTTTCTAAATGTCTAGAAATAATGTTCTGCTATCATTTTTTTTTTTGTCATTGGAAGTTTTCCAAGATAAATTTGTTTCTTGGCTTTTACAGGTAGGATGTACTAAAAATATTTTATTGTTCTTGAAAGAATAACTTCACTTGGCTTATTTATACATTTCATATTTGATTACTTATCCCTAAATCTAATAAATATTCATTAAGCATTAGCTGCATTCCACATATTATGAAAGAAGCAAAAACTGAAGTAGAAAATAAATTGAATATGGCTACTGTCATGCTAGCGACTTGGAACTGAATGTCATAAAAACTGCAGAAGAGACATCAAGTCCAGATTTTCCATCTTTTGTCAGGAAACTCAGAAACTTCCTAACAAAAGATAGAAATGAGAGCAAGAACAAGAGGGATGAAAAAGTAAGTGAGTGAAATTTACATTTCAATTATTGTTGATTTCTAGGTAGATAGGAAAATTGTGATGGTGTAAGAAGAAGCATACTTAACACATAGGGAGTTAAAAACAAGGTAGTTTTGTTTAGACACTATGTAAAATAAAGTTTGTAGAAGACTTGTGGACTTTTTAATATACATTCTTTTAAAACTTCATGCATGAGCACTGCCTCTACAACACATCTACTCCTCCTTCACAAACCTATCCCATGATCAAACCCCCAATTTGTCTCTTCTATTATTATTGTTGGTTTATGTGTGTGTGTGTGTGTGTGTGTGTGTGCGCGCGCGCGCGCACGTGTGTACATGTATATATAATTTACTCAATCCATTTAATGTTGCTCATATATGCATGATCTAAAGCTGAGCAACCGGGATTGGGTAACCCATGTAGGCTCTTGTCCATAAAGGGGATTGATTCTAGTCTCTGAGCAATCATTGAATAGCTCTAGTCATGACAGGAAAAATTTACCCATGAAATCTAAATAACATGAATAAGATGTTTACATGCCAACATGTAGAGTAGAAATTTCACATGTCAACATCTTATTTATGTTATTTAGATTTCATGGGTAAATTTTTCCTGTCATATCTGGAGATATTATCTAACAACAGGCAAGCTTGGCCTCCAGTAATTATAACTTCCACCTTCTTTTGAAATTTTGCCTCGTCTTTGGATATGGGGATGCTTTTCATATATATATCAGTTGGTATTGAACACCCCACAATTTCTTTATTGTGACTCATTTCAGATCTCTGTAATAATCTACAAATGTTTCAAAAAGAATCCTCTTTGATGATTGGTGAGAACTACTTTCATCTGTAGGTATGATAATAAGTACTTAAAATATTAGAAATTATATCAGTTTAGGAAAATGGCACTAGCATATTTAATTCTCAGGTTTATGACTACCATGAGTTTTTTACTTGGTTTATAATACCAGGCATGAATTTCCTCCTATTAACCCAACCTTTAGATCAGCTAGAGAACTGTTAGTTATGCTAAGATAAAAATGACAATATTGCATTGTTAAGCCTATTTTGTTGAGACAGTTGTGATTTGTAGGTTTTTTAGCTGGGTAGAAATACTGTTTGTTCCCTTCACTTGGCATCTTACATAGCATCTTCCAATACTTTGAGAGATAGTCCTCAGAAGAGAAGCTTCCAGCAGACTGTGGGCTTGGATCTAGAGCAGTGTAACTGGAGGTTTCTTGTCCAGTCTGGTCCATGGCTGCTTTTAAAAGAATCATTCAGATGCTTAATATTGATGACACAGTTTTGTCTGTTAGCTTAGGCTTATTATTAAATAACTCTTACAACTTAAATCAATCCATTTCTATTAGTCTATATTTTACCATGAGGTCAGTGGCTTATAACCTCACATTTTACTTCTCTGGAAGCTGCTGGCATTTCTCTCAACTACACCTTCTTTTCTTCTAATATTTCATTTTGCTTTCCTGCCTAGCCATATTCTCCTGTGCCATAGACCAAAGCAGCTTCTTTATTAACTGTAGTAGTAAGGGGCGGCGGCAGGGCTGCGTCCCCAACACCCCAGCCGCCTGCCCGCCTAGCTTATGCCCCGAAATAATTGCACGGACATTGTATCCTTTTAATCACTGCTTGGCCCTTTAGCTCTAGCACTTACAGGCTAATTCTCACATCCCGATTAACCCATCTCTAATAATCTGTGAGAACTGGTCTTACCGGGAAGATTCTAGCCTAGTCCATCCTGGGTTGGAGCTTCATGCCGTGTGTCTGCCCGGGAGCGGGGCATGGCGTCTCTCTCAGGCTTCTGCTCCCGAGAGGAGAGATGTCGAGACTCTGGTTGGACTAGGCTAGAATCTTCCCGGTAAGACCAGTTCTCACAGATTATTAGAGATGGGTTAATCGGGATGTGAGAATTAGCCTGTAAGTGCTAGAGCTAAAGGGCCAAGCAGTGCTTAAAAGAATACAGTGTCTGTGTAATTATTTTGGGGCATAAGCTAGCCGAGCAGGCGGCCGGGGTGCTGGGAACGCAGCCCCGCCGTCGCCCTTATTACTTCAATTAACCAATTGTAGTTAAACATATTTACAGCATACTGGAGGGGCATCCACATCATCACAGTAATTCTCAACCTGTAGATCACAATCCCAAAGATCATTGGAGAACATATATTTATATTATGATCCATAACAGTAGCAAAATTATAGTTACAACGTAACAACTAAAATAATTTTATGTTTGGGGATCACTGCAACATGAGGACGTGTATGAAAGGTCACAACATTAGGAAGACTGAGAACCACTAATCTAAAGGAACAGAAGGGGAGGAGGGGAAGATCTACAAATAGTCTACCTGCATCCCTGGCAGGAGTTGTCTATGGGTTAGTGGGGAGTGCCTGCTGGAGTTGATAGGAGAGGGCAACAAGTGGGGAATGGGAAGGTAGAACAAGTATGTAGGTCTGTAGGATCCACAGGAGACATGAGCAGAGGTGGAAGGAAGGGTGGGGGATTGGGTTTAAAGAAGAGGAGGGAATAGTGAACGTCTTCAGCTAGCTTACCTCATCTTAACTCAGGTGCTGTGTTCACAGGGAACACCTGCTGGTATCGGAGGCTGGGATACTGGTATGATTTGCTGGAAGGAAGGTTTGTGGCGAAGATCTCTGTGATTCATTGGGGATGAAGTCTGAGAGGAATAGGAGACCACAGCAGATGTTCTGCAACAGAGCAGGGGATGAGCTGGGTAAAGAAGTGAAAAAGGGATCTGGAGGAGCAGAAGGAGAGATGTGGATCAGACTACCAGTTGCCCTGGCAGGAACCAGGGCAGTTTCTATGGAAGGCAGAAATTGAGGTCTCTAGAGGGTTTGGGACCCTCTAAGACTATGATTGGTGGAGCAAATCCCTGAAAGAGTCCCCCTCATTTTATAATACTCCGAAAGACTGAGAAGAATGTGCTTTAGGGTTTCCATTCTGCTCATCCTTTTCTTGATTGTTTTCTTATCTGTGAGTCTTATTTATCTAAAATCCTCAAGCAGGCTTCTAATTTACACTACTGCTTTGATGGATGAGGCAGGTAGAAGTAACAGAAACAATGCTTTGGCAATAATCCTGTTATTAAATGCAGAAACAGACAACAACAAGGGGAAAACACTTGTCACATAAATTATACTTTTAGTGTGGTTCAGAAACAAGGAAGCTAGAATAATGTTGTGAATATTTCCCAAAACAATGGCAGATTAAAGAGTTGTAAACTAGAGGCATTAATAATTATGAAATAAAATGAAGAAAAAACAGAAAAGGGGAAAAGAGAGGTATGAAATAGAGCTACAAAAAGTCATAAAAATGGGTACATCAAAAAAGCATTATAAAATTTATTCAAAAGCCGGGCGGTGGTGGCGCACACCTTTAATCCCAGCACTCGGGAGGTAGAGGCAGGCCGATCTCTGTGAGTTTGAGGCCAGCCTGGTCTACAAGAGCTAGTTCCAGTACAGGCACCAAAGCTACAGAGAAACCCTGTCTTGAAAAAAAAAATACCCTAAAATTTATTCAAGAGAGAGGGGGTGAGGAAGAGGGAGAACTATATAAAACAAACGACTAAAACACAGACATGCAAATCAAGAAAAAAGTAGTGTAATGTTATGAAAATATCTGTTATATTATAAGAGTCTAGAACTTTTGCTGGACCTCAAAGCCAAAGTTAACAATTCACATTGGGGTCCCTTAACACTTAAGATTGCTACTACTGAGCACTCTGCCTTTCTGTTTAATCTGACTTTAAGAGAACAACCTTACTTGTCTTGGATTCCCCATGTAATCAGCTTTTACAACCTAAGCTGATGAATAGTTGTGAGTTTAAATTATATATTCTTTATTCTTCTGAGTCAGTTACTTCCTGACTCAGAGTAAGGTATGTGTACTAGTTTCTACAGACAGAAAATGTAGAGGCTGAACACAATCTTATAAAATGAATATTTCCCACAGCAATATGAACATAACATTACAGATAATGTTAAACATGACATGTGGATAATGCTTATGAACAGTGATGTTTATAATACTGTTTGCTATTTAGGTGAGATGGGTCAATTGAAATCAACAAATATTTTAAAGATTTTGCAAAGCATCTCATCTGATACTTTCTGTGCTTTTCAATAAAGACAGAATGAGGCTCTTTGTTAGGGATAGACACACAAGAACTGATGGGGACACAGGGACAGACACAAAGGGACAGAGCCATATCATAAGACAGCCTTCAGACAGTCATAGATTCAGATTCATAGAATAGACGGACAGGGGATGTAAGACGTGGGAACACAGAATAGAGAGTTCAAATCTGGGCCAACTCTTGGTTAAATTACACCAAATTGAAGTACTTTAATTTCTTTGTTTTATTTATTTTATTGAGCTATACATTTTTCTCTGCTTCCTTCCCTTTCCCTCCCCTCCCTTTCAACCCTCTCCCATGGTCCCCATGATCCCAATTTACTCAGCAGATCTTGTCTTTCTCTACTTCCCATGTAGATTAGATCTATATATGTCTCTCTTAGGATCCTCATTGTTGTCTAGGTTCTCTGGGACTGTGATTTGTAGGCTGGTTTTCTTTATGTTATGTCTAAATACCATTTATGAGTGAGTAGATGATAATACAATACTGATGGTCATTGGAGACACAATCACTAGTGTGCTTAATCCACTAAACATAAAAAAATAAAAAATTATCATAAGTCAATATTTCTTGTTTGATGAGTCTGTTTTCCTTATCTTACATTATTTTTTTTTTTGCAGGTGGTTCTGTGGGTGGGGAGAGATCTTTTAGTCTCCATATAAATTGAAATAAGATTGTTTAGAATGTTTCTCTGGTGTATTAAGTTGCTATCTCAGGATCAACTATCTGAGAAGTTTCTTGTCCTAGTGGGGTTTGTTACACTTTAGTAATGTGCCCCCACCATCAGTCCACTTCCAACTAGTTGTAGCCTTCTCTCTGGTATAGTGAGTGATTACATTTTCTGCCCATGATCTGTTTATTTGTTTGTTTGTTTATTTATTTTACACTCCAACCACATTTCTCTTCCTTTATCTCCTCCAAATCACCTGCCACTTGCCTTCTCCTCCCATACTTTTCACTTCTATTTCTATTCAGAAAAGAGAAGGCCTCCAATGACTATCAACAAAATATGGTATATCAAGTTGCAGTAAGACTAAGCACCTCCCCTTGTATTAAGGTTGGGCAAGGCAACCCAGTATAAAGAATAGGGTCTCAAAAGTCATCAAAAGAGTCAGAGATAGCCCCTGCTTCCACTCTAAGGAATCCCGCCCCCCAAAAAAATAGAAGTTACACAACTGTCATATATATAGAAGGCCTAAATCAGTCCCATGTAGGCTCACTGGTTGGGTGTTCAGTCTCAGTGAGTTCATATTAGCCAAGGTTAGTTGACTCTGTGGTTTTTCTTGTGATGTCCTTGACTCCTCTGGCTCCTACAATTCTTCCTCTCCTCAGCAGGGTTTTCTGATGTTTGGCTGTGGGTCTCTGCATCTGTTCCCTTCAGTTGCTGTATGAAGCCTCTCTGATGACAACTGAGGCTAAGCACCAATCTATGAGTGTAAGAGGATATAGTTATTCATTATTACATTGGCATTTTTTTTTCTCTCTCCAGTAGTGGTTCTATCCCAGGTCTCTGTCTGTCCATGATTCTTAGTATCTGTGTATCTAGGGCCAGGAAGAAGATTAATACCCATGTCTCTATTTACTTTTGTTACTGGGAGCACTTCTCTTATCAAGGCCAGGGCTGTTTCTTCACTGATAAGCATGCTTTTTTGCCTGAATATATTTGCATTTGTAAACCTGTATCAGGTCAGCTGGCTTCTCCTATTTACAACATTGTAGGAGTATTCATTTGCTTCCTTGTTGAAAGAGGATTTGGAGACAAGGTAGTGCTCTATGTTCTACTTCCCTAGCAGACTCCTTTGGCAACAGTGTCTTTCTCTCTAGAGCAGTACCCACCTTCATTCCATCCTAAGAGGAAATAAAAAACTCAGAGGAGGTAAGTTCCTCTGAGAATCTGCTTCATAGACCTCACTCAGATCTCCTGATTTGCTTGATGTTATAGACTTTGCTCTGAAAACCTACTTCCATTCATTTCTCTATATTCTGCCACCACAGAGTGTAGTGTGTGTGTATGTGTTGTATAGGGGAAAGCTCTCCTTTCATTGTTATTTTGTTCAGCATTGAAAATTCAAGTCTATTGTTAACTTTGTAAATCCAATGTTAAACATTTCTGGACTTTTTATTACATATTTTTTATTCTTTGTAAATTTCTAGCATGTGTATAAAGAAAACATGATAATGCACTCCCATTTTCCTCCTCCAGCTTCCCCTTGTTCCTCATCATATGACCTTCTGACAAAATTAATGTCTTGTTCAATTTTTGTTGCCCATATGTGCATGGGTATAGGGCCGTCAATTAGAGCACCAAGAAACCTACCTGTGAAAACATCATCAAAGTAGAATTGTTGCTCTTCCACCAACAGATCTGGACCAAGAGCAGTTATTTGGTAAGGGATAGGGCATGTGGAACATCTCTTCTGTCTTTGCTGGAATTTTGGCTGTCTTGACTTCATGTGATGTGTGCCTTGTCCATGTAGCCATAGCTGCTGTTAGTGACTGAGCTCCATCGCCATGTCATCCTTAGAAGAAAGCCTTTCACATATCTCCTCTCCATCTTCTGCCTTTTACTGGATTTTATATATTTCTCAGCTTCTATATAGTGCCAGGAAGGCCCCATTCTAGAGAGAATATATGCTTTATCATTCATATCTTTGGGGATTTGCATTTCTATGAAATTTGTATTAAAATCTGTGAATAGTAAAAAGTAAACAGATATTCTGCCTGTGTGTAATGTCATCATTTTGTGCCTCAAAACATCACTCTCTTCCCCATGTGTCATACATAGAATCTCTAGAAATAATCAATGAATGAAGTCTCTATATTTATTATAGAAACCCTATAGAAAGGCAGGTCCTTGTTGTTTATGTCATGGCTTTGAAATTTGATATATTTTGGGAGTGGACATTGGGAAGCTAGCTATTCTTTTAAATTTCATTGTTTTTGAATGTCATAAGAAAGAATGGCTTGTGCAATATATAAGGCTTATCTAGGGTATATATTTGATCCATTGTGAATTATACCTTGTAACTATAAAGGTCAAATATAAAACATGGTTCACAGAATTTGTGGTTGTTAAGCTGATAGATATTCTGTTCTGTAAGTTTTATGAGTAAGAAAGAGAAGAATCTGGAAATAGATCTGAGTAGATGAGTAGGAATTGCCATCTCCTTCTGAGCCCTACCATACCAGACCTTCTAGAGTGCTACTTCAATAGACTTGACTCAGTGCCGCCACCTCACCTTCAACATACCCCAAACACATCAGAACTCTTAGAGGTAAGAATTGCAAGTACATATACACAGAAAACCCAAGTAGCCCAGGCTTTTCTTCTTTTCATGTTTTATCTAAACCCATTATGATCTGGAGTTTTATGCCATATGTAACTAAAAGAGCCATAAAGATGATTTCAAAAGTCTTCTTACTGTTACATATACACAGCACTTTAAAAGCTAGTACTTTAACACAAAGGCAAAACATGAATAATGCAATCCCAAACCCTACAATTCATCGAGTATACCTCCAGTAACCAAGGTTTCTTTGCCAAGCTTTTGATACTTTTTCAACCATGTAGACTTAGGTCATAATTTCACTGATCTTGTTAGTTCTAACTCTACCGAATAGGTGTTATGCCTTTTCTGACATCAATATAATCACTCTATACTTTAATTTAGTGGAACAATTTCCATACTTTTTGAAACTTGGCTTATTCATTTATCTTGGCGACCAAAATACTGCAAGCTCATTGAGAGTATAAGTAGCTATGTTTTGATTGATTTCTACAATATTGGACTGGGCAGAATTTGAAATTACCTGTAGATATGAATATATGAATGATGACAAAAATCTCCAAGTGGTGAAATATACAGAAGATTGAGAGAAACAAGACCTTAAAGTATTGCTAGAAAAGAGGCTTAAAATGCCAGCCATGATATTTTGTTATACTAATGCCAGCCTGGTTTAATTCACTTTTCAACACTCATTGAGAGGAGTCTTAAGCCACACTGGCAAGTAGTAGTCCCATCTTTGATTAGCAGTATTTGCACTGGAAAAGAAAGTAAGAATTAGGACACACAGTCTACCAGTCTTGATCCATATTTTTCCGTATGAGTGGATAGAAATTTTGAGTCTGAATTGCTGAGGAGAGGAAAAAGTAATCAACTGTACACCTGATAGGACTTCCAATGTAAAACCATACACATTTGAGTAGATGAGCCTGAGTATCCTGCAATCTGCATGCATCTCAGGATACCATAAGATAAATTGTAAACTTATTTCAGCATTGTGAGATACTTTAGGGATTTATGTTTGTAGTTGTATTGTATGATGCTCAAGTGTTAAATTTGTAGGTGAAAGCAATGGTTCACAATGTCCAAAAGTTGGATATGCTTGGTAGAGAAAAAGTTTTTCTTGGTATTAAGTAAGATGGAATCTTTTATGACCATTATCATAAAGTAGACATTTGATATAAAAAATCACACATGTCAATATTCCAAATGGGGATATACTGACAACATTTAACTTTGATTATAAATTACAGACAAGAGAATTACACCTAGTTAATTTCATCAGAAGTAATTCTGAATGTGATCAAATATAGCCTATTTATAATGTTTTTCTCCCAATAGGAAATGACACAGGGGAATGGGGAGGCTGAAGAACTCAAGTCTGCCATGAAAGTTCATGCAATATCATCTTTTGATGCATTAATCCTTTAATTCATAAAATAGTAAATGTATCAGGTCTTTGGAAACTTCTGAGTCCAGATAAATTGGAATAAAAAACTAAGTGCCATATAATTATTGGCCATTATAATAAATGAAAAATCTGACACTTACTAAACATACTTTGTACTCTAAACTTCTCACAGCTCTTTGCTCATATTTCAAATATTTTTGTCAAATAACTTTGACAAAAAAATTAGAAACTCTACATAGTGCCTGTACAAGTTTGTACTCCCAGCAGCAGTGGTGGATTGTCTCCCTTGCTCCATTTCCTCACACAGATGAAATTGTGTTTTTTATCTTAGCCCTTAGAAAAGGAAAATCAAGTCTAATGTGTGATGCCCAAGTATTCTTATACATGTGGCCTTCCATTGGAGCATGGTTTACTTACTAGGGTCTAACTTTCCAGGGATGTAGGTTAATGGAAATGATTTTACTCCCTTTCTCATAACTTCAACACATGTGATTGTCCTGGTCATAGCCATGACATAAGCCATTAGGACAAAACTCAGAATACGTCACCCGGAATCAAAGAGGCACAATCAAATGTGCATGCCTAAGTTATTTTTGCAAATGGGTTTGGGCAAAGACATGTGGTACTGTTATCCACTGTTGCTTGGCTTGAAACATGTGAAAAGAGCCTCACTGTGAGAGGACCAATTCTGAGCAAGGACTGTTGAGAAATGCTGCAGGGTGGGAGAATGAGAGCAGAGAAAACCGAGAAAGTCAGTAGACTTGCTAAGATAAAGGGTTAGAAAGAAAACAGAGTTAGCAATCTTATTTGAGCTTTTTTTTTTCTTTAATTAATGCTGTGTTGACGCTCCTTAAGCCTTAAGCTGGAAATAATTCTCCCTCCCTGTGTGTGGTGTGTGTGTGTATATGTGTGTGTGCATTTGCACACATATGCATATGTGTGCTGTATCTGTACAGTTGACAACATAGAGCACTGTACTTAAAGGTTGTAATTCTTTATTTTAATTTTGAGATTATAATTATATCATTTCTCTCTTCCATCCTTACAGCCCTTTTCTCTTTCAATTCTATAGATGTTGTCTTAGGGTTTCAGTTGCTGTGAAGAGACATAATGCCACAGTAAATTTTATAAAGAAAAATATCTGATTTAGGTGGCAGTTTACAGCTTAGTCCATTATCATCATGGCAGGGAGCGTGGCAACTGGGAGTATGGTGGCATGAAGGCAGATTTGGCTCTGAAGAAGAAGTTGAAATTCTTATATCTTGACATGCAGAGAACAGGAAGTGGTCTAAGACATTCGGTATGGCTTGAACATAGATGAGATCTCAAAACTCACCCACAGAGTAACAATACTTCCTCAAAAAAGACCAAAACTACTCCAAAAGGAGCCATACCTTCTAATAGTGCCACTCCGTTTTGGACCATTTTCTCTCAAATGGTCAGCCATTTTTTTCATTTTTTATTTTTATATGCATACACACACACACACACACACACATATATTCATGTGTAAATATAACCTACTCAGTCTGTATGATGTTATTCATGTGCGTTTTTTTCAGGGTTGATCATTTTATATTCATTTTAAACTTTCATGTTTATCATTAAAAGGAAAATCTAATATGGAGGCAGTACTTCAGCCCACTTTTTTACTTGAGTATAAATGGAAATAATTTCATTTTAACCTGAAGGTTCACAATGTACAATCTGTTGCTATTTCTTCCTAATTTTTCTGACAAATCATTAAAAGCCTTATTAATATTCACTAGTGTTTCAGAAATAGAATGTCAGAATGTTTGCAAAGCCAACTCCATTAAATTATCCTCAGAATTCTCCATCAAGTAAAATGATAAAATAAGTCTTTTAAGGTCCTTTCCTCTTTCTTCTTTGACTCTCTTTAGAAAGACAATAATAACAAACATAACAGAATTCTCTGCACAAACATTCAAATGACTCCTATTTTATATGAAATGAAAGGTTAGGAAGGAAGACACTAATGAAATACAGGAGAGGTAGCTGCTACAGACAAATTTGCCACAATTAGGACATTGTCATTACTTTAAATTCATCAAAGCATGAAAAAAAAACAGTCAGATTAATCTGTTAAATATATGACTTTTATTGTTTTCTCTGAATTTTCTTAAATGATGAAGAGAAAATTCTTCCAAATATAAAATAAAATTTAGACCACTGCTGATGGAGTTCATTATAAATACATTTGGCACACCAGCCTGCTATATTAGGTGGATGTTATCTGTAAATATGGGAGGTAAAAGATTCAATATTGCCAAAGTGTGTGTGTGTGTGTACATCAGTAGCTTTATTCATAAATCAGCAGCAGCATGAATAAAAGTATTCTTTTTAAGAAGTAATTTTTACTATTCTATGGGAATATCCATTTTGGAGACAATCCAGGGAGTATTCTAACCTTGACTCCTATCATTCACACCTCTGAGACCTTCACAATCCTGATCTTATCTACTGCTTCTACATTTCCAGTTTCTAATCTCATTAACTAATTTACTTTAACTGGACATTAATAAAACCCCAAGCATTTATAAGAATTATACAAAGGAGTCTAATGCAAAGGTTCCTCAATTCTATTAAAAGGGAATCCATGGACGAATTATAAAATATCCCAACCTGTGCTGTTATTGGAAGACTTCGCCAGTACTAGTCAGAATTTCTCCAGATTTCCTTGTGCATTTATGGACCGCACAGTTGACTCTTATGTACACTACTGTGTCCATCACCACTGTCAAGCAGTGGAACAGTTGGATCAACACAACTTTTTATATGAACATCAACATTTCCCAGACACCTCATTTCTGCACTCTCATTCCTAAGCAACAGCAGCCGGTAAGATGATCCCCATATTTTAAAGTTTTGAATTCTAAGAATATGATTTAAATCCAATCATGTTATATGTACTCTTTAAAATACTTTTATCTTTTATTCATACATAATTATAATTTTTTGATCAAACTGGTATATAACTTTATAAATTTGAACATTTTTTCAACACAATTCTTAAAGATCTGCCTATGCTCTGGTATATAACAATACTTTGTTACAATAGTACCTTTGGTTATACAGTCCATGCCTGCTGTGGGCACATCATAATTTGGTCAAATCATTATCCAATTAAAAACTGAGTTATTTCATTGCAAAGAATTGATTTCCTGAGCAGCAATGTGTAAATTTTTGTGCATGATATTTACAGATATTTTGTAATAAATAAAAAAGGGAGCAATTGTTGAATATTATGATAAATGAATATTTATTTTTACAGGAATATAAAAAACTGTTTCCACTGTGTCTCATCATTATAATTTCAAAGTGCATTAAGTCACTTACCAGTACCTCAATATCTTTGCCTGAATTTGATGCCTCATTCTTTTTTTTTTTTAGCCAGTCTCTTAGGTTTATTTGTAATTTATGTAGATTTTATTAGTAACTATACCAGGTAATGATTGTGAGCCTGTTTTGATGTGTTTTTCTTTTTGTTTTTGCATTTATATATACCATTATGGATAATGCTTTTTCTTAGAATAATTTTCCTATTTTTAACTGTTTGGTTTGTTTAACTGTTGGTTCTTAGCAAATTAGCAAACTTCACTGCTTCCTAACAAGACAGAGGAGCAGATCAGAGCTCCAGTATAGCTGTCCTCACACTCCCTGCATCCTTCCATACTGTTGATGCTTTGTGCGGCAGCAGCACAATTGATAGTCAATGAACATACTTTATGTACCAATCTGAACAAAATCAATAATTCACCTTTGGGATTATACTTGGCACAACATATTATGTGGGTTTTAAAAAATGTGTAATGCTACTGACCTAAGGTCAGGTATAGTGTTACATCACCCCGAAAATTCTAGTGCCTGGACTATTCAACCTTCTTTATCTCAAACTTGGAAGCCACTCAACTTTTTGCTCTGCCCATAGTCTTGCTTTCCAAAGAGTCATGGAGTTGGAAATTATATGGCATGTATTTACCCTTTCAGATTGTTCTTCATGTAAGAATGTGTATTGAAATCTCCCTATATATTTTCCTGGCTCCATAACTCTTTTGGTTTTGACATTGGATATTAAGTCATTCTGTGAACATTCCATAACTTACATATCCCTCACTCACTCAGGAACATTTTTGTTGCTTTCATGATTACACAATTATCAAGGAAGCTAGGTATGTTAATGTATCGGTGAAGTTTCTGTGTACAGGCAAGGTTCCAACACACTTAACTAGTTGACAAAGGAAAATGGCTTTCTGAATAGATTTGGAAGAAAAACTGAATATTTTCTGAGTAATTGCTGCAGTTACATCAAGAATGAGAGCGGGTGTTTGCCACATCATTTCCTGTACTGCACTTCCTCCATATACCTGATTTGAGCCTTTTTAATAGGTATGTATTAAAAGCACATTGAAGCACTGTTAATAAAAACTCAGGGTCAGAAATTGGGGTTCAACCTGAAGATCTGAAAAGCAAAACAGCCAGCCAATGGATCTTACCTTGACTTCAGTCTGAAATAGCGATCCTGCCTCCTGGAATCTCTGAATGAGACTGTGTTGAGAGCTGTTTCCTCCCATTTTATGATTCTCTTTAGGGCTGGGATTAAAGGCATGTACCACCATGATTAAAGGCCTGATTTCTATGGCAACTAGTATGGCTAGTAGGATTAGGTTCATGATATTATAGCTAGTAGGATTAAAGACGTGCTTGTTACCATAACCTGGTCTATAAGGCTGACCAGTGGGACTGTTTTACTCCCAGATCTTCAGGCAGTCTTTATTAAAATACACTTGAAATGCAACTACCGCACATTTTAATTTATAATCCACTAATGGTTTGTGATGCTGATTTTTTGTTATTTTAAAATTTTTCATGCAAAAAAAATTTAAAAATTTATGTAATATATTTTGATCATGTTTTTCTCCTTCCCTAGTTCTTTCCAGATCCTCCCAAGCTCCCTAGCCACCCAACTGTAGGTTCATACCCTCCTCCCTAAATGAACGTTTTTTAATATGCTTATTGGCCATTTTTGTATCTTTGTTGAGTTATCAGTATTATTCTTTGACTATTTTTTAAATCAGATCATATTAGTTGTTTCATTTGGTCTGACACAGATTACATAAAACACTCAAATATGTACAGTACAATTAGTCACTTATGGTTCATAAAATATATGAACTATAATAAATCTTTTTCTAGGCACAGACAAATGCAATTTATATGCAAAACCACAGTCTCTAGAATACATAAAAGAATCTTTACAAGGAAGAATTAAAGGACAATGCTTTTCTTGTTGGTGACTGTGTTCTGTACTAGACCAGTGCTAGCAACAGGAAACCAAAAAATAGCTCCAAGTAAATCTTTTTAACACAGATTTAGAAAATGTGCTAAAGCCATTCAAATGGAGAAGGCAGTTTCCCCAATATTCTCTAACAAAAAATGTTGGAGAAACTGGTTAAGCAAGCAAAGCCTTGGGGCCTCTCATTGACAAAAAGGCTGTCTGGACCAAATCATTCTCTATGAGCGTGCATATTTCCTACTTGTTAGGCTATCACTTGGGTATTTCTCAGTAGCAGAAGGAAGTCGTAGGCCTGGCATGGAAGAAGAGCCTGTTATCTGGTTTACTTAGGGGTGGCATCTTGTTTAATAGTGTCAGATTTTCCTGTCAGGGGTCTCTTCCTGGATCCAGCAGAGTTAGCCTAATTCATCTTTCTCCAGTTGCTGTGTTGAGAACTGGGCAATTCTATCTCAGGTGTTTTCTTCTGTTGGAAGGTAGTTCTTGGATGTTATGTTGCTGTATTTTTCCTTTTGTTCTAGAATCCACAGTAGATTTCTTTTCTTGCTGCTTTTCAGAGTTTCCCATTTGGTTATCTCTTATAATTTCTGTGTCATGACTCTGCTTGACCAAGAAGTACTAGATGAAGTTGGTACTCATCAACAGAGTATATTCTCTTAACTTTGATTTTGGAATTGATGGAAACCCCTGCCCTGTTCTTCTCCTCATATCTCTGACTTAGTGATCTGAATTCTTAGCAATGTCAAGAAACCCAACTTTAATCAGTACCTAGTGAAAACATTGGAGCCACATTGATTAGTTGGCTTTAATGTACCTTAAACTTTTGTTCTAGAATCAGCTTTTTTTCCTGTGTGTATTTGCTGCTGTGTGAAATATCCCAGTCAACAAACACTTTTTATTTCATTTTATTTATTTTTTAAATCATAGACCTTCAGCAAAACTATTGTCACATAAAAGATTTAGAAAAAAGCAAGCAAGCAACAGATATGACAACTTAGCAACAATTCTGGAACTTTGAAATCTGTAAAATTATCAATGTCACATCAAAACCTTCAGCCTTGCCTTGGATATGTGATTGCTTTTGTGCACACTTGTGAGGTGGTATCAGTTACAGTAAAGACCATAGTAAGCACTTTTCTGTTTACTCTCATCTTCACAGTTCTTAGTTATAACAAGCTTAAACCATTGTCAGTTTAAAGATCACACTCTTGTCAAGCCTTCAGTAACCAGGATTCGTGTATTCTTCATTTGCCTGTTGATCCTCCCCCACCCCTACATCCCCCAAGGAAAAAAAAAAACAGGTGGTGTTCTGAGATAGCTAAATTCCCATGGCATAAGATTCTGGTATGTTCAGAGGCCCACCTGAGTTTACTTCCAAGCTATGAATCAGAAACATGAAATGCAATTATGGAATATCATACTCTCAACAGTAAGTCTGCTTACCTTTCAGTTTTATCTACAGGTAAATTCTCTAACAAAGTAGATTTGGATCTCAATGATTCACTCTAGTCTGAAAGAAAGCTTTTCAGACTGCCTTGGTTGTCCCAAGTTTACAGGAGAAGAGCATGATGAAAGGGCTTGTATTAGTCAGGGTTTTCTAGGGTAGTTGTTCTCAAACTCCCAAAACCCTTTAATTCAGTTCCTCATGCTGTGCTGACCCCAACCATAAGTTATTTTCATTGATACTTCATAACTGTAATTTTCCTACTGTTATGAATCATAGTATAAATATATGCATTTTCCAGTGAATGTTCTTAGGCAACCCCTGTGAAAGTCAGTCCACTTCCAAAGGGGTTGAGACCCACAGGTTGAGAACTGCTGCTTTAGAGGAGGAAAAGGAGTAAGAGAATGCTTACAGGATGTGATTGGGTCATCTAATAATGACTGTCTCACGACGGAAAGGCCACCAGGAATCTGATAGTTGTGCAGTCACCAAACTGGATGTCTCAGCAGTCCCAGTCTGGCCTTCACTCTCAGCCGGAAGTCTAAAAAAGGATTTAATGACAGCAACAACAGAGAAGATGAACGTGCCAGAAAGAGTAAAGGCAAGAAGCCCTAAAAATTAAAGTTGCCTTTTTCAAAGTCCTTTTATGTGGGCTGCCACCAGAATGTGTGGCACAAATAGAAGGTGGGACTTCCTTCTTAAAATAATCTGAATAAGAGAATCCTTCACGGGAGTGTCTGGCATCTTGGCTTTTAACTGATTCCAGAAACACTCAAGTTTACAACTAAGATTAGCCATGACAACACCCTGTACATTCTTCACTTCATGGAAAAAGTTGATGTGCACTTCACTCACTGTGAAGGTTTAAGGTGACACATTTTTCCCGTGATTCCTTGGAAGACATGTTTTAATTTCTTATTTAGTTTGAAAAAAAAAAAACCAAAAACCTTTGATAAGGACTATTACAAGTCACCCTGTAAGGATATTTTTCACCTAGCATATTATCTTCTATGCTGATTAATTCATTCGAATTTTTTTTAATTTTTTCATCTAATATTTTCACCATTAAAATGTATATTTAATCCCTTCATTTTACAGGGGGCTATATGCCTCATGAGTAACTCTTAATCTGGGCTTGGTATTCCCAAATTCTCCTATTGACCCTAAAGGCTTTAGTATCCAGTGACACAGAACAGCTGTTTGAGTTTCTACTTAAATATGGAAGTGAAGAATGTGGGTACTCATGTCCCCTCAACTCTTGGTTAGGCATTCTGTGGATTGTATTATAGTCTCCCTTCATGACTTTCTTTAATTTCAGGTTTTAATTTCTTGTTTAGCAAGGCACAGTTGCTATTCAATCTTGTACCTTATTTTGGAGGGGACTTTTTATGTTAACATAAGTGTAATTTTAGGATACATTTTATTTTAGATACTTTTTAGATTCACAGCAATATTAGACAGAAGCAAAGAATTGTCTCATTTATACCCTGTCCCCCGATATAACCTACTTTGTACCCTACAATGTCTCATACCACTATTGGTTTGGTTAGAGTCAGTAAGCCTATAATGAAACATCATCAAGAGTCCATCAATCACTGTAAGTCTAGGTCACCTTTGATAATCTAGACAAACGTGCAATGCACACATCCACCATTATAGAACCATTTAGAACAGTTGCACTTTTCTGAAAATGCTCTGCGGCTTCTCTAGGTTCTCCTTCCCAGACCTTTTGTGCTGTCTCCATAGTGTTGCCTGTATCCTTTGAAAATAGTTGTGAATATTGCTAGCAATTGACATGTTTTCTTTCTTAAGTGCTTTCTAGAAGTCTATTTTTCATTGAATCTATCTGGGGTTGTTGCTTTCAATTTAGAAAATTATTCACTATCATCTCAGTTTCTTTTACAGAAATAAGCCTTTGAAAATTTCCCACTGTGTCTTGTGTAAGTTTTGGCAGACTGTGAATTTTTTAAGGAATATGTTCACTGCATCTAGGCTATCAAATACGAACATAAAGTTTTTCTATAATTCAATTTTTATCTTTGTAATCATATTCATATCACAAATGAAGTCTCTCTGTCAAGTATTCCTTTTTGTTAGATGGTGTAGAAGTTTATCAACTGAAGTAATGTTTTGAAACAAATAGCTTTATTTCTAGTGCTTTTGTTTATTGAATTCCTATTTTTAATTTCATAATTTTCTTTCCTCCTTCCAACTATCGCGTTGCACCTGATTACTTTGGAATTAATTTTCTTCTCTTTGCCTAATTTACTATGATAGACTTTTATTGTTGTTGTGGTTATACCATTTATTTTCATAAATATTTTGTGCTATAAATTTCCCTCTAAAAGTGCTTTTACTGATTTACACACATTTTGGATGATGGGTTTTAACTTAGCTTAACATATTCTTGAAATTTATTTTACTATTTGTTTTGACCAATGTGTGATGTAGAAGTGTGTTGCGAATGTCCTGGAGTGTTGGAATTCTCCCAGATAAGTGTGAGTGTCAGCCACTACCATTCAAGTGAATTCTACTGTGTTCTAATAGCAGACAGTGCATGATCTCTCTTCTTTAAAAGCCTGGGAGATGGCTCAGTGAGGAAAGTGTTGGCTGCACAAACATGAGGAAGGGAACCTGGATCTCCAACGTCACTGTGACCTGTTTGTATTCATAGCAAAGAATCCTCAAAGCAAGAAGACTGCTAGATTAGGCAAGTTAGGAAGTTCTGGGTTCAGGTGACAGATCCTGGTTTAATAGATAAGATGGATGACAATTCAGGAAGATGCTCCATCTCAGTCTCTTCCTTCATGCCCGCACTCACACACATATATGCACTCACACGTATGTGCAACTTTACATATATGAATAGGCATCACACAAACAGCAAACATACACAACGATTTTCTAAAGGTATATTACTGACACCTAATATGGTCGGTTGTAAATATCCCAGATCAAAAAGAACATGTATTCTGTACAGTTGAATGAAGAAGCTTTATTATATTAGTTATATTCAGCTCATCATTGGAGTTATTGAGTTCAAGCATGTCTTTATGATTTCCCATCTGTTGCATCTATTTCAGAAACAAATGTGTTACAGAATCCAACAGTAATGGTAGATTCTGTTGGTCCTTTTCCTTAATGAGTTTGACCTCACAAAATTCAACTCTCGAGTGGGAGGTACATACGTATTAAGATTACTTCTTAGAGAAGCAGTTTGGCCCTTATGTCATAATCCTTTTCAGTCCTAATAACTTTGATTTTGATATGCTCTGTGATATTAATATAACTACCTCTATTTTATTATTGCTAGCATGATATAATTTTCTTCATATTTTTATTCTTGTTATCTATTTTTTATCTGGTTTTGTGCTTATAGTAGACAGATTATCTACAGGGTTTTCTCTGTATTTCTTAATAGGTTGTGTTTAGATCACTGAAAGTTAAGGCAGTTATTGATGCATCTGGATTAATACCTAGCATGTCGTAACGGTTTTCTATGTTCTGTTCTTGGCTCCTAATTTTGTATTCTGTACTTTTTGAAATTTATGGTTTTGAGTATCCTCATTATTTCATCTTTTTTTTCCTTTCCCTTTTCTTTCATTTTTCTCCTGTTGATCCCATTCACTTAAAAACTAAAATCATAAGTTGCAAGAAGGCCTCAATACAATTCTCTGTATAAGTATTAAAATCAATGCTTTTGCATAAAAATTTTATAATTCTAATTTGAGTTAATAAAGAATTAAAATAAAAATAGGCCTGAACTTGTTATCTATATCATTTTTGTTTCCATCAAAGAAATTGTTTTTAGCATTTCTCAAAGATACTTCTACAGGCAAAAGTTCCTTCAATACCTGTCTACGGAAATATTTTTCTTTGATGTTAGAAGAATTTTGAACATTGTATAAATGTAGGTTGATGAGGCTCTGTAGAGGACACAGAGGTTCTTTTGCTCACAGATAAGTACATGGTAATCCAGGCATGTTAAACACACAGGGTGTCTCTTCAAAGGGAAATATATTTACCCTGTTTTCTTCCCAGAAGGTTGGGGGGAGGGGGCAGAAGTGGTTTTACAGTCTGGTGACCTTTGCTCTATCTTTATGATCCAGATCATACCACATCCTCTCCAGACCCTTTAGATGTCACACATAGTTAATTTATCTATAGTACCCATCTTTATGGAAGATGTCATATATACTTTACAAAGAGGGGCTATGTAGTCATAGTTTATTGTGCTATTGTGCACACAGGAATTAATTATCACCAGGAAACTTTTCACCAATTTGTGTTGTACTTAAATATGCCTATAATAAACTGCCCAGTGACAGACTTTCAATGTTTGAGACTTGGTCATCACAGTGACACCCCCTCAGACACACTAAGAATTTTTTGTGTCAGTAAATATTTAATTCCACTCTCATTTTACTTGTACTGTTTCTAAGAAGAAAGAGAATGAATTTTATTTATTTGCTTATTTATTTATTTAGTTGTATTTTATGTGTATAGTTGCTTTGCCTGTATGCATGAATGCATACCACATGCATGTCTGAGACCCACAGAAGCAAGCCATGGGAAACTGGATCATCTTGGACTTTATTTATAGACGTTTGAGAGTTGCCACGTAATTCTTGGGACTTGAATGTGGGTTCTCTCAAATAGCAACCCATGTTCTTAAATACTAAGATATCTCTAATGTGATGCTTGTTTCTTTCTTTCTTTTTTTAAATTTATTTAGTATACAATATTCTGTCTGTGTGCATGTCTGCAGGCCAGAAGAGGGTACCAGACCTCTTTACAGATGGTTGTGAGCCACCATGTGGTTGCCGGGAATTGAACTCAGGACCTTTGGAAGAGCAGGCAATGCTCTTAATCACTGAGCCATCTCTCCAGCCCTTGTTTCTTTATAGGAATGACTCCCGCTCTGTTTCTATCAGAACTTTTAAATAAGATACTTAAAATGACATGCTTACATGTTTTAGTAGCTTGTTTTTTATATTTATCTTCCATGGTATTTTTTATGTACCCAGGATTTGCTTTGCTATTTGACATTAACATGAGAAAATTCCATTATTAATATGGGATTCCACTTTGTATGCTAATAAAGAAACTGTGTCAGCCTATGGCAGGGCAGAATATAACAAGGCAGGAAAACCAAACAACAATATAAAGAGATTGTTGGCAGAATCAAGGAGACACCATGTAGTTGCCAAAGGAGAGAGACAGCCCAGAACCTTACCCATAGGTCACAGTCTCACAGTGATTCACAGATTAATATAAATGGGTTAATTTAGGATGTATGAGTTGCTAAATAGGAAGCCTGAGCTAATAGTCAACAGGGTTCCAATTAATATAGTTTCTGTCTCCAATACCCCCATCCCACCCATCTGACCCTGAAAGCTACCAGTCTCACTCTGCCCCCAGATCCTCCAATTCCCCTCCCCACACACACAACCTCATAGGAATGCTGAAAAATAAGCTGCAACTACACAGAGAGGACCAAGATGGAAATTCTAAAGCACAAGCTGTGACTGCACAGAGTGGAACAAGAGAGCGAACCAAGAGAGCAGGCCAATAGAGAGGGCCAAGAGAGACTTCAGTGGGTCCCTGAGACACAGGCATTGACAGTACAGAGCAGACCAAGAACAGTTCCCAAAGACATAGACAGCCACTGCAAGGGTTGGACCAAGAAGCAAAGGCACTGCCAGCACCAATTGAAGGAAAACATAGGTAGGTGCCAATGCAAGAATTCACCAACAACCTAAAAAGCAACATGGTAACAGCAGAACCTAGTGGTCATACAACAGGAAGACTTCAAAATCCTAACACAGAAGAGGCAGAATAAAAAAAAAATTAATCGTAACTTTATGAGGATGATGGAGACCTTTAAAGAGCAAATGAAAAATTCCATTAAAGAAATGGAGGAAAAGACAAAAAATGGAAGAAATCAATAAATCTCTCAAGAAAACCCAAGAAAACCAAGAAAAAAACAATCAAACAGGTGAAGCAAATAGTTGAAGACTTCAAGACTGAAATAGAGGCAATAAAGAAAACACAAATAGAGGAAATTCCAAATATGGAAAATCTGGGTAAATGAACGAGAAATACAGAAGCAAGCATAACCAAAAGAATATAAGAGATGGAAGAGAGATTCAGGTGGTGAAGATATTATAGAGGAAATACATTCATTGGTCCAAGAAAACATTAAATCAAACACATTCTTAACACAAAACATCCAGGAAATCTGGGACACCATGAAAATACCAAACCTGAGAAAAATAAAGATAGAAGAACCCCAGCTCAAAGGCACAGAAAACAATCAACAAGTCATAGAAGAAAAATTTCCCAACCTAAGGAAGAATATCCCTAGGAAGGTACAAAAAGCTAACAGAACACCCAATAGATTAGACCAAAAAAAAAGTTCCCTTACAATATAATAATCAAAATGCAAAACATACAAAATAAAGAAAGAATATTAAGAAATGCAAAGGAAAAGCTCAAGCAACATATAAAGATAGATCTATCATAATTACACCAGATTTCTCAATGGAAACCATGAAAGCCAGGAGGTCCTGGGCAGATATGCTGCAGAAAATAAGAGACCACAGAATTCAAGCCCAGACTACTATACCCAGGAAAGCTTTCAATCACCATCATTGGAGAAAACAAGATATTCTATTACAAAACCAGATTTCAACAACACCTATCCACAAATCCAGCCCTACAGAAGTTTTAGAAGGAAAAAATTCAAACCCAAGGAAGCTAACTGCACCTACAAAAGCATAGGCAACAGATAACCTCACACCAGAAAACCCCGAAGAAGGGAAACACACAAACACTACCACCAAAAATTAAGAGGAATTAACAATCACTGGCCATTAATATCTCTTAATATCAATGGAATCAATTCACCTGTGAAAAAGACACAGGCTAAGAGAATTGATGTGAAGTAAGGGGAACACTCCTTCATTGCTGGTGGGAATACAAACTTGTGCAACCTCTCTGGAAATCAGTATGGCGATTTCTCAGAAAATTTGGAATCAACCTACCTCAGGACCCACTCTTGGGCATATACCCAAAGGGTGCTCAATACAAGGACATTTATTCAGCTATGTCCATAGCAGCATTATTTGTAATAACTCAAACCTGAAAAATAATTTAGGTGCCCCTCAAATGAATAATAGATAAATAAGATATGGCACATTACACACTGGAGTACGACTATGAAAAAAAAAGACAGCTTAAAATTTACATGAAAAATTGATGGAACTAGAGGAAACCATCCTGAGTGAGGTAACCCAGACCCAGAAATATGAACATGATATGCACCCACTCATAAGTGGATACTAGCTGTAAAGCAAATGATAATGAGCCTATCCTCCATGATCCTAGAGAAGCCAAGTAACAAGGTGAACTCTAAGAAAAACCTATAGAAACACCTGGAAAAGGTAAATAGACAAGATTGCCTGACAAAGTTGGGAGCACAGTTGTGGGGAAAGAAGAGAAGTTGGAAGGAAAAAGGAGGGGAAAAAGGGAGGGAGAAGAGGGAACAGGATAGTTGAGATGGAGAAAGAGATGAGAATAAGGAAAGAGATATTTTGATTGAGGGAGCCATTATGGGGCTAGCAAGAAACCTGCCACTAGAGAAATTCCCAGGAATCCACAAGGATGGCCCCAGCTAAGACCCTAAGTAACAGAGGAGAGGGTGCCTGAACTGGCCTTGCCTGTAGTCAGAATGATGAATATCTTAAATGTCACCATATAACAATCATCCAGCAACTGATGGAAACAGAGACAAAGACCCACATCAGAGACTGGACTGAGTTCCCAAAATCCAGTTGAAAAGTGAGAGGAGTGAGAATGTGAGCAAAGAGATCAAGACCATGATGGATTCACCCACTGAATCAGTTTACCTGAGCTAATGGGAGCTCACCCACTCTTACTGGACAGGGAAAGGACCCAAAACAACCAAACTAGACTCTCTGAATGTGGGTAACAGTTGTATGGCTGGCGAAGACTGTGGGGTCACTGACAGTGGCACCAGGATTTATCTCTACTGCTTGTACTGGCTGTTTTGATCATTGTTCTACTTCTTAGTGTTTGTTAGTTTTCTTACTTCCCCAGAAGTTGCTTTCTTGAAGGTGGTAGATACTTGATAACAGTCTGATTCTTAGGTGTATAGATTAATAAATGTATGCCTAAGTTACAAAGTATGTGTACCCCTGGCTTCCTTTGCTGTCATGAAATTTAAAGAATCTGTAGATACCAAAAGACGCGGACTGACACTTTTCCATTGCCACTAACCACTCATCTGATCTGACTAGGGAGGCACCCTGAGATCATCTTGCCCACCTGGACATAACTCTTGGGTTTAGAGAACATTATCTAAGGCCGTTATCTCTGTCTCTAATCCTGCTCAATCATTTCTCAGTTTTGGGAAAGACATAATTCACCTATTATAAGACAATACGAGGCAGGCATTTATAGCAAGGGTTTTTATGTAATGGAAATTTTCCTTTCTAAGAAGAAGCTTTGATCTTAATGGTATTTTGACATAACAGACAAATACCAGTCAGGATAAAAATAGAAGTATATAGGAAATGGTAGAGGGGGAAATGGAGTTGAAATGAGAAATAGGGCAAAGGTCTCTTCCTATGTCCTTCAATGTGATCCTGGTTGCACCAATACACAATCCAGAGGAAAGAGTAGCATTTTTTGTTGTTTTTCATATCAGTCAAAGAGCACAGAGTGCATGTGTATTAAAGGGTGGCTGTAACTGGCGTGGCTTCTGTAATTTGGTGCTCTGTTTTTGATTTTGTCAGAGATTACAGACATTAATGACTACAAAGGTATAGGCATTCATACCTGTCTGCAGACTAGATGATCAGAGGGCTAACATATTCTGACTTTGAAAGAGACCCTGCTTCTCCATTAGAAAGACATTCTCATCTGATGGTCATAGAAGCTCCAGAGCAGTTCTCTCAATGTTTCTTTTTCAGTGTTCTTTTGGAAGAATAAAACATGCTTTGTTCCTTGGCCAACTAAGACAATTAAAACATTAAAAATAAAAGGCCTCTCAAATGCTGGCATGCCAAACAGCAATACTTACAACTGAAGAAAAGGCTCCTCTCTACCACCTGTGCACATTGGGAACAGATAAAGAACAAGATCAGAGCAATGCAATTGGGATCAGTTACTAAGTCAGTGGTGTGGCTTAATTAACGTTGGAATATGAAATGAACATACTTCCCTGCTAGCACTTTCAGCATCATATGCAACACCCTATTCCATAGGTAACTCTGAGGTAAAAAGTAAACTGCTGGAGGCAAAAACAGACGAGTGTTTTATTTGCAGATGTTAACACCAGAGTCCTGAAGCTGCACTTCTTCCTATTCTTCATCCAGCAGAAAGCGAAGTTTTCTTGTCTGGTCCTTTTTGAGTCTAATGCCTGGCAAAGTCTAATGTAGTTTCAATACAATTGCAAACAAACTTCCGAATGACTCTAGATATGTGTAGTTTGTTGGTGTATCTTAACTGTGAACACGGTTCCACATTGATTGACTCACGCTGGTTATACTTCTGAGCTACAAATTCTTGAACACGATACGGTACAAGTGACAGGGCACTAGACCTCATTTTGCTTGCTGCCAAGCATTTTGACAAAAGGATTGTTCTGTGGTTTGGTAGAGAAGGCATGTGTTATGGTCAAACAAATACTGAAAAAAATGACTATGGTAAGGACTGTCAATTTTCTAGCTTGGGAGAGTAGATTATAATTTTGCTTTGAAGCCACTGGGGACATTGGGCTTCCACTGAGCACCTAGTGTAGAGCCTGGCATATTGAAGATGCACAGCTTGAACTTCAGAAGTTAAATAAGTTTATATGGGAAAACAGATATTATCAAAGTTGTAGGGTATGTATCAAAGGTGGCGAGTCTGAAAGAAGAGAGCTGATGTTTTAAAGGACATTCTTGGTTAGCAAGACCTGTGCCACTGATTCAGTATTTTAGCATGCAACCTAACAGATCACATTATTCATAATAGATTAAATATCTTACTGATTGCTGATACTTCAGTTCTCGGCCAATTATTCAGAATAGTGCTTATGCCAGCATAGGTCTAGCATAACATTTTTAAGATTTTGCATGAAGATGGACATTTCCTACTTTGTGAACTTGCCAAGGATTTTTCTGACCATTTAAAGAGGGTGGGTGATATTTATCAGGTCAACCTTTTCACTAAAATAAAAAGCTATGTACATTTTTAATTGGTATTTTTCTTAGAAACATAGTCATAAGTTTTTCTTTGTTTTTATTTCTTTCTCTGTAGCCACCACCTTTTTTACTGAACGTTTATTCCAATACTCGGCCCTGCTTGCTCACATATCCCTTCATTTTCAGGGAGGCTGATAGAATTGGAATATTGACTCTCTCCTGGTGAGCTGAAGGATGCTCTGGCCATTTTCAGCCGACAATGTCCATATCTGCAGGGCCTCTTCTGGGAGCTTCTGCACAGACAGTTACATCTTTTGTAAGACTAACAATGCGATGGCCACCTAAAATGGGAACCTACTGTTAAATTTTCCAGCTGACAGGAAAATGCCTTATCAAAAGCCACAAAGTTATTGACAGGCCATTCAAAAGACACTGTTCTAGTTATGTGGGTATAAAATGTAGCCTTGGGGATTTTACTCTGGGATATGTTTCTGGAGTGGAAGTTGATTTTCAGGCAGTTTCTAGACTCAGTCATGTTTTTATACTTGCTTCTGGTTTATCGTCAGTGACTCAATAGAAACTGACCCATGAATATAACTGCATTGTTCCTAAGCAACCTCTTGGATAAAAAAAGCAGTGATATTTTTCTATGATTGTGGGGGTAAAATTTGATAAGAAAACAGATGGCACTTTTTAGCTTCCAGGAATTTTCAATAAACAAGTTGAATTGAAAAGAAGATTGCCAAAAAAAAAAAAGCTTCTCTATGCACTTTTTAAAAGCTTAGTGCTGGTTCCTGGTAGAAACAATGACAATGTCAATGCTCACAAACTTCAGCATACTGTAATTCCAGGATGCATCATGGCATCTCCATAGCATCCAGAGCTTGTCAACTTGACGTCACCTTCCTGTACACTGATATAGCACCCTTTTTAATGTGGAGGACTAAATATCTTGCTAATTCCATAACAGGTGGCAAACTCCCACTAACCAGTGACTCAGGAGGAAAGCACATTCGGAACAAACACCGAGTAGGTTGCCCCAACTATGAGGTGCATTTAGGGAGCACCCGTATTTTCAAATGGGGGTTCATTTTGCACAAGTTGTTGTGAGTTTTCCTAACAAAATCAGTCAATAAATAAAGTGTCATTGGCAGGCTTTCAGCACATACCTGTGAATCCACATGAACTGAGGTCTCGCTCCCGTGATTTCAAAGTCTTCTAATTTTGTACTTTCTGTTTAAATTTTCTCTCCTTATGAAAACTATATATTTTCTCCTGATTAGAGTTTCCCCTCCTTCTACCCCTTTTTGTTTCTTCCTCTCCTCTCCCATACAGATCTGCTCCCTTTCTCTCTCTCAGAAAACAAACAGGCTTTGAAGGGATTTTAATATAATAAATAAAATGATGTAATACAATATAACTAATATGATAAAACAAAACTGCCACATCATAATTGGGAGAAAAAAAACACTGAAAAATCCCAAGAGAAGGCACATGAAACAGATCCATTGATCACACACTCAGTAATAAAAACACTAAACTGGAATCTATTATACAAATGCAAAGGAACTGGTGCAGACCAATGAGGTCATGTGAATGCTTTCTCAGTCTCTCTGAGTTAGTATGAAATTTGCTCATGTTGGTTTAGAGGAACTAGCTTTCTTGGTGTCCTCTATCCTTCTTCCTCCTTGGTGCCCATTTGCAATCCTTCTTCCTCCTCTCTCACAGGGTTCCTTGCACCCTGGAGTGAAGGAATTGATGGAGCATCCATTTTAGATTGGCATGTTCCAAGAACAATATTTGGCTGTTTGTCTCTCTATTTGTCCCTATCTGGATGGAAGAAGAAGATTCTCTAACAATGACTGAGAAGGGCACTAATTTATGAGTATAGCAGACTGCCATTAGGAGTCATTTTATTGTGACTTTGTTTTAGCAGAACAGAAGTATTTGGTTTTAACCTAGGTCTCGGGTTTGTGGCCACCCAAGCAATGTCAGATAGGAGTTCCTTCTCACGGAGTTGGTCTTAAGTCAAATCAAATATTGGTTAGCTATTCTCACAAATTTTATGCCACTATTTGCCTTAGCACATTTTATAGGCAGGACACCATTGCAGATCAAAGGGATTGTGTCTGGCTTAATATTTACATTTGTCATTTGGTATTGTGTAGAAGACTTTCCTATGTCAAAGATTCTAGCACACTAGCAAAAGAGGTGAAGGTCCTATGTAGACACAAGCTTAATTTTTCCATATTCAGTGAGTTGTGTAGGTGCTGTTTTCAGCAACGGTGACTTGCTGTCAGTTTGTGAAGAGCAACCTATACTCTTTGCTACAGCCTGGGTTGCATAGGGATTTCCGTGGGACTCTTTGGACAATTCAATTACTTGTAATACAATCTCAGTACTGAAAGTTTGTTTGATGACAAGAGATTGTCAGTTGGGGCTCTGTCTACCCCATTGTTTAGTGTTTTAATTTAGATTGCCTTCATATATATGTATATTTTAAAAAGCTGTTGTATTAGGTTTTTTTTACTAGCCCCCAAATGGCCCTTATTTTTAGGTGTCTCCTCTGTATTCCCTCCCTTGATCCCTCATCCCTCTTTATCCCCACTTGATCCTCCCATTCCAGCCCTTCCATCCATTCATAACTACTCTAGTTTACTTTCTTCAAGAGTTCTATCTGTGTCTCATAAACCCATACTCTATACCCACTCTCTGAGGTTCTCTGCAGCTCAGTTATTAGTGATATAAAAGTTCACAACTACATTTAAATGAATATGTATCATAATTGGCTTTCTGGGTCTGGGTTATCTCACTCAGTATGATTTGGTTCTAGTTCTACTTGTTTACCTGGAAATTTCATGATTTCATTCTTTAAATGGATGAGTAATACACTGTTATTTCAATGTACCATGCTTTTAAAATCCATTATTCTGTTGAGGAACTTCTAGGTTGTTTCTAATTCCTGGCTATTATGAATAGATCAGCAAAGAACATGGCTCAGCAAGTGTTCCTCCTGGTAAGATGGAGCATTCTTTGGGTATATGCTCTTAAGTGAATCTTGCATCTTGAGGTAAGGAATTCCCATCTTCCTGAGGAACCACCACAATGATTTCCATTGCAGCTGTACAAATATTCACTCATACCAACAATAGATGAGTGTTTTCCTTACTCCACATCCTTGTTAATATGAGTTGCCACTTAATTTTATTGATCTTAGTCATTCTAATGTGTGTAAACTAAAATCCCCAAATAGTTTTTATTGGCATTTCCCTGATGGCTAGGGATGGCTAATATTTTCTTCAGTGTTCCTCAGTCATTATTTGAGTTTCCTCTCTTGATAATTCCCTCTTTAGATAAGTACCCCATTTTTGATGGGGTTATATGTTTTCTTAATATTTAGGCTTTTAAAATTTTCTTTGTATATTTTAGATATTAGCCTTCTATCAGATGTGTAATTGACAAAAATAATTCATCATTCTCTAGACTACAACTTTGTCCAAATAATGGTATCCTATGCTGTGCACAATCATTCAGTTTCATGAGGTTCCATTTCATTCAATTATTAATCTTTGTTGCTGTGTTAGTGGTATTCTGTTTAGAAAGTCTTTTCCTGTGCCAGTGAGTACAAAGCTATTCCTTTTGCTTCCATCAGTTTAAGTGTATCTGGTTTTATGTTGAGGTCTTTGATACATTTAAAGTTGAGTTTTATGCAGGGTAATAAGTATAGAGCAATTTGCATTCTTTTACATACATCTGTCCACTTTGATCAGCATCATTTATTGAAGATACTGTGTAAACAGACATTTCCCGTTCCTTCCACCTGTTCCCAAATACCTGGCAGCCTCTTCTCAAAATTACCACACAGAGTCCTATATTTCTTATGAATGGTTGGCCAATAGCTCAGGCTTTTTACAGGTTAATAAAAAATGGATTAAATCAAGATATACAAGCTAGCTAACAATACACTTATGTGATTGACCAAGAAGTGATTTAATTAATAAAGTTTCTGAGTGATTCTTTCAGGTGTGAACAGCTGTCAGAATGGCCTACAACTACACATATTCTTTATTTATACTCTGCCACATGATGGTACCTTTATTAGGATGACACATTCATCTCCTGCTACCTCTGCTTCAGACTGGCAACTATAATTCCTCCATTCTCCTTCCCATCATCCTTAGTTTGGTCACCCCACCTATACTTCCTGCCTGGCTACTAGTCAATCATGATCTTATTAAAATAATTCAAGTGATAAATCTTTGCAGTGCACAAGAAGATTATTCTACAGCAATACTGTTCCAGTGGATTTTTTTTTCTGGTTTTGTTAGAAAAAAATCAGGTGTCCACAGGTATGTGGATTTATGTTTGGGTATCCAATTTAATTCCATTGAAAAGCATGTCTGTTTTTGGTGCCAATGCTATGCTATTTTTATAACCATACCACTTTAATACAATGTGAAATGTGGTACAGCAATATCTCCAGCAGTTGCTTTTTTTCTGAAAATTTTAGCTATCCATGTATGTGTGTGTTTATGTGTGTGCACATACATTTATGTATATGTGTGTGGGTATGGTTGCCAGATGAAACTGAAAATTGTCTAATAAAAATATATAAAGAATTATGTTTGAATTTTAATGAGGATTGAATTAAATATGTAGATTTCTGTTAATAGGATGGCCACTTTTACTGATCTATGAGCATGGGAGATCTTTCTTCTGATAACTTCAATTTCTTTCTTTAAATGTCTTAAAGTATTTATCATACAAGTCTTTAATTTGGTTGGTTACAGTTACCCCAAGATATTTTATTTTATGTGAGGATATTGGGGAAATTGTTGTTTCCCTGATTTCTTTTTCAAACCATTTATCATTTGTTTATAGGAAAAAGGTTTTAATTTTTGTGAGTTAATTTTGTATCCAGCTACTTTGCTGACAGTGTTTATCAACCATATAAGTTCTCCAGTGGAGTGATGACACTTCAACTTCTTTCTTTCAAATTTATATCCCTTTAATCTCCTTCAATTGCTCCATTGTCCTAGCAATACTTCAAGTACTATATTAACCAAGTATGGAGAGAGTGACCAACCTTGTCTTATTCTGATTTTAGTGGACTTCTTTGAGTTTCTCTTTGTTTAAGTTGCTACTGTCTATGGACTTGTGCACTGCCTTTAATCTGCTGAAGTATGGTCCCTGCATCCTTAATCTCTCCAGGACTTTTATCAAGTAGTGTTGTTGTTGGCTTTTGACAAAGGATTTTTTTTCTGCATCTAATGAGGTGATTATGTGGTTTGTATTTTTCAGTTTGTTTATATTATGAATTGCATTTATCAATTTACTTAAATAGAAACACCTTTGTATCTCTGGGTTTAAGTCTACTTGATCATGGTACATAGTATTTTTACGCATTCTGGAGTCAATTTGCAAATATTTTGTTCATAATTTTTACATGTATGTTCATAAGGGAAAATGGTCTGTCATTCTCTTTTTGTTGGGTTTTTATGAGGTTTGTGTATCAGGATAACTGTGGCCTAAACAAACGAATTCTGCAATGCTCCTTCTATTTCTAATTTGAGGGGTATTGGCATTAAGCACTAAACCTTTATTGAAAGCCAGATAGAATTCTTCAATAAAACCCTCAAATTCTTGTGGGGTTTTTTTTTGGGGGGGGAGGAATTTTTAAGTACTGCTTTTATTTGGTTATTGGTTATATCTTTTTAAATTACTTATGTGATCTTGATTTAGATTTATCAAGAAAAACATCCATTTCTTTTAGATTTTCCAGTTTTGTAGAATACAGGTATTTAAGGTGTGCTCTTGTGATTATCTAGCTTTCTTCCATATCTGTTGTTATATTGCCCTTTTATTTTTAATTTTATCTAATATAAATATTCTTTTTTTGAGACAGGATTTATTGTGTTGCCTTGATTGAACTAAAATTAGTTCTGTAGACCAGGCAGTCTTCCATCTCACAATGATTTTCCTCCCTCTGTCTCTCAGGTGCTATGATTAAAGCATGAACAACCACCACCTGGCAATTTCAACATTCACTATCTACCTGTTAGTTAATTTGGCTAAGGGTTTGATCATCTATATTATTGATTTTCTCAAAAAAAATAACTCTTTGTTTCATTGATTCTTTGCAATTTTTTGTTGTTTTCTTTCTGTTGTATTTATTTCAGGCCCGAGTTTGATTATTTCTGGACATGTACTCCTTCTGAGTGTGACTTCTTTTTGTTCTGGAATGTTCTTGTGTGATATTAAGTTACACGATATCTTTTCAATTATTTTTATGTAGGCACTTACTGCTATGAACTTGTGTCACAGAAGTATATTTATTATGTCTGAAAGGTTTCCATATGTTGTGTATTTACTTACATTCAATTTTAAAATTCTTTTATTTGTTTCTTAATTTCGACTTGATACACTTTTCATTCAGTAGTGAGCTTTTCAGCTTTCATGAGTTTTAGCTTTCTGTTGTGGTTAATATTTAGCTTTAATCTGTTTTAGTCAGGTAGGATGTAGGATGTTAATTCAATTTTTTATAATTGTTGAGACTTCAATTGAGTCCAATATGTGGTCAATTTTGGAGAAAGTTCCATGAGGTACTAAGAAAAGGGTATATTCTTTTATGTTTGGGTCCAACGTCTGTAAATGTCTTTTATGTCCATGTGGTAGTTGAAATTAAATTGGCCCCTATAAACTCATAGGAAGTGGCACTATTGGGATCTATGGCCTTTTTTCATTAGATGAGGTCTTGTTGAAGGAAGTGTGCCACTGTGGAGGGCAGGTTTTGAGGTCTCTTTTGCTTAAACTTCACTCAGCGGCACAGTCCACTTCCTGTTGCCTTCTGATCAAGATGTAGTGAGCACCATTGTCAGCCTGAACACCTCAATGCTCCTTACCATGCACCCCACCATGATGATAATGGACTAAATGTCTGAAACTGTGAGTAAGCCATCCCAAATAAATGTTTTTCTTATGAGAGTTGCCATAATTATGGTGTTTCTTCACAGCAAGAGAAACTCCAAGACACTCCATTTGGTCTATAATGCTAGTTGATTCTACTGTTTCTCTCTTTAGATTTTGTCTAGGTGACATCAGTTGACAAGAGTGGGGTACTTAGGAACCCCCACTATGAGTGTGTAAGGGTCCATATGAGATTTAAGTTGTAGTTGACTTTCTTTTATGAACTTGGGTGCTTTTGTGTTCAGTGCATAGATGTTAAAAAATGTAATGTTCTCTTGGTGGTTTTTTTTTATGAGTATATAGTGTCCTTACCTATCTCTTCTGATTAGTTTTTGCTTATTGCATATTTTGTCAGATATTAAAATGGCTACACCAACTTGCTTCTTAGGGTCATTTGTTTGGGGTATCTTTTCCCATCATTTTTCCTATTGACATATAGGTGATGTCTATACTTGATGCTAAAATGTGTTTTGTGCATGCAGGAGAAGGATGAATCCTGGTTTTGCATCCATTCTGTTAGTCTCTCTTTATTGGGGAATTAAGACCATTGATACTGAGAGGTACCGATGATCAGCGATTGTGTGTGTGGTGCATTTACCCTCTTTTAATTTGATGGTCTCTGATTATTTATTCCTGTTTCCTTGTGTGTGATTAACCTCTTTAGTTTAGAGTTTTTCATCTAGTACTTTCTATAGGACCATATTTGTGGTACATATTGCCTAAATTTGTTTTTTTTAACCATAGATTGTCTTATTTTCCCCATCTATTATGATTGAAAGTTTTGCTGGATATTTTTGTCTGGACTGGCATCTTTGTTTTCATAGAGTCTACAGCACATCTGTCCAAGACTTTCTGGATTTTAAAGTTCCCATTGAAAAGTTAGGTGTCATTCTAATAGGTCTGCATTTAAATGTTGCTTGATCTTTTCCCTTTGCCGTTTTTAATATTCTTTGTTTTATGTGTTTAGTTTTGATAATTATATGCCAAATGGACTGTCTTTTCTGGTGCAATCTACTTGGTGTTTTGTATGCTTCTTATACCTTGATAGACATCTCCTTCTTTAAGTTAGGAAAAATTTCTCCTATGATTTTATTGAAAATATTTTTCTGTGCCTTTAATCTTAGTTTAGCCTTCATCTATTCCTATTATTCTTTTATATGGTCTTTTTTTTAAAATCCCAGATTTCTGAACATTTGAACTATTTTATTCATTTCCTTCTACCATTTGTATTTTCCTGTATTTCTTTATGAGATTTATTCATTTCATCTTTAAGGATTTCTGTTATTTTCATAAAGGGTATTTTAAGGTCTTTTCTTGTGCATTAGCTATGTTACAATGCTCAGTATCTGCTATGGTAAAGTTTCTAGGCTCTAGGGAAGACATATTGTCCCGGCTGTTATTTATTGTGTTTTTATGCTTGTGCCTGGTCATCTGGGTTTAGGATGATTCCAATTTGAGTGTTGATATCTGGTCTTGTTTTTGTTGGATGGCATTTTGTTCCCTGATTTCTGTTGCCCTCTCTTGTTCTTGCAAGAATGTGGTAGCTGTGTGTTGTTTCCTAGAACATTTTCCTGGGATCCTGATGGTATGTCCACTGGGGTTTCAGATAAAATATATTTTTATTATTAGGGACTGACACTTAAGAATGGGGATAAACTAAGTGGGGTGCTGAGGGTGTCCACAAGAGGATTAAGAGCAAGCTCTTCTACCATGATCTGCTTTTTCTCCTGGGCAGAGAGTGAGGAGAGCTCACAGCAAGTGCTCCGCTACTTAGCTGAGGTTAAGACTCGGGCATTGGGCTTGGAGGAAAGGAAGAAAATGTAAAGATATGCAGTTTTTTACCTTCTTCTCTGGTCATAGAAGAGGTTTTCTACAGGTTTCCTGGGAATGGCTGCTGAGATTGGGGTTTGGGGTAAAGCAATGAGTGGGGTAGGACTGCCAGGAAGAGAGGATCTGTGTGAGAGGGTGGAGATAGAAGCAGAGAGGAAGGGGAGGCCACCGCAGATGTTTTGCTCTAGACCTGGGATGAGGCTGAGTATTGGACTTGGAACATCACATGGACAGCTGAAGATCTGTGTTCAGCTTACCACCTCCTTGGCCAAAGTCTTAATTTTATATTTCATTTCTATGCTTCATTGTTTCTTCTATTTTACTCTACCAACTCAACATGAATATAGGCTACAGCCTGAATATAAATTCACTTCTCTATGTACTCATGAAGAATTTTGAGACATGTGCGGAAATGGAATTTGTATTTTTGCCTATGCATTGAGTTTAGAACACATACATGTTTCCAACATTAAGTTACAAATATTGCCATCACCTTGTCCTAACTTACTCAGTCCCCACTACCTCCTATTTCTCCATCTCTTGCTTAGAATCTCCTCATGAGCTTTGGATTCTGAATCCCCATTCATTTCTTCTAATTAACACAAACTTATATTTGAATTTCTTTTTTCAGAGTATACCCCTACATTCACATACTGGTTGCACTATTCAGTTTTGAAGTTTGATTGCTTATGCTTTTTATCTTCATCCTCTTTTGTTCTTTTATTTATGCTTCCTCTTTTTGGCCTGTGTTGGGTAGCAAGAACATTACATAACCCTATGGCTACTCTGTTTGTTGTTATTGTCTGATCCTGAGGAGGTAATTCCTCTTTTTTCACCAGAGCACGTGGTCCTCACTAGGTCAGCCCCTACTTTCTGAGGCTGAGGCTCCAAGAAGGCTGGATAAGCTCCATGGGAAGTCTGTTCAAATGACCAAGGGTTCATGGCAGGGCTAAGAAGGAGGAAGACTCTCTTGTCAAATATTTAAGAAAGGTGATCATGATTATAAGCTCTATAGACAAATGCCTGTCTAAATACAACTGCAACCGTTTTCAAGTGGCTGGAGTGAAGTAAATTTATGTAGGTTCAAAACATCTTAATCTTCAATAATAAGACTCAGTTTATGGCTGTTATGGGAATGCAAATGAATCAACACATTTAAGTTGCTCTAGGAAATTCTTACCTTGCACTAAGTATGCTTGAAAAGTAACTTGCTATGACATGTATGTTAATAATGATGTCAATCTGACAAGCTTAGTATTTCCCACAACCCTTCATTGAATCTCTTTTAAATTCCATATTTTTCAACAGTCTTTTGGGAAATACAACTGAGTAGAAAAGACAGCTCCAAGAAACTCAAAGTCAAAACTCAAAAGTTAAAGAGAAATAGTCAAATGAACGAAGCCAGAATATTTCACTCTTGTTCTAACCACCCACACCCCCTTAATCCAGTAAAATTTTCCCTGGATATATTCCAAATGGATAGATTAATATGAAATTCCGCAGGAGATAGTTTAGATGGGAGGATCATGCCAGTAGGAACTGTGTGTCTAAGGAGCTGGAGGTTAGTGGAGGGGAAACTCCACAATCTGACTCTGAGGTCGAAGAACTGTGAGGAAATGAGAAATTCCTCAGGAGTTCTGAAGGGATGATGTATAGTCCATATCCTCAGTGGGAGAGGCTTCAGAGAGAATGAAGCCGTGAGAAAGCAGGGGCAGATAGGATAAAATAACATTAGCCTGCTAAGGTCACCAATGACATTTCCAGTTTTGACAGTGACCTGCCTCATCAAACTGACTACTATATGTGGTAGGAGTAATTGCCCATGTGTTGCATTCAGAGATCTCCTCCAATGCCTTTTGTGATGAATTTTCCTATTTGTTTTCAAGTGGTTGGTTTATTTGTTGATTTATATGTGGGCATGTGCACAATGGCCTGTGTGTAGAAGTCTCAGAACAACTTGCAATTGTTGTTTTATTCCACCCTGTGGATCTCAAAGAATGTACTCAGGGACACAAGCTAAGTGGCAAGTATGTACCTTTCTTTCCCTTCTGAGCTAGCCTACAGGTCCTTGAGTTGTAGTTTCTAAGATAACTTCATGTTTTCACCTACCTTGGGATTTAAATAGCTGAGGTCAAATCAATATTCCCCACAAAACAGCAAGATTACAGCTATCCATAAGGACAAATTTCTTTTTGTTTGTTTTATTTTATTTATTAGACTTTTAAAAAAAATGGCAATCCCAAATCTCACTCCCCCCCCTCCTCCTATTCCCTCCATATACCCTTTGACCCCACCCCTCTAATCCTAAGAGAGGATAAGGCACTTTGCTTCGTGGAAGGTCCAAGGACCTCCCTACCACATCTAGGTTGAGCAAGGTATACATTTAAAGAGAATAGGATCCCAAAAAGCCAGTATTTGCAGTAGAGATGAATCCTATTACCGTTGCCAGTGGCCCCTCAGTCTGCCCCAGCCATACAACTGTCCACCGCATTTAGAGGGACTAGTTTGGTCCTATGTTTGTTCCTTTCTAGTCTAGCTGGAGTTGGTGAGCTCCCAATAGCTCAGGTAAATTGTTTCAGTGGATGAACCCTTCATGGTCTTGACCTCTTTGCTCATATTCACATTCCTTCTACTCTTCAACTGGATCTTGAGATCTCAGTCCAGTGCTCCGATGTGGGTCTCTGCCCACATTTAAGATAATCATTATTCTGACTACAGAGCAAGGTCAGTTCGGGAACCCTCTCTTCTATTGCTTAGGTTCTTAGCTGGGGTCATCCTTGAGGATTCCTGGGAATTTTTCTATAGCCATGTTTCTTGCTAACTCCATAATGGCTCCCTCAATCAAGATATCTCTTTCCTTCCTCTCATATCTGAAGGAAAATTTTCTTACAACTGACCCACATAAGAATCAAGAACATATTTTTATGTTCTTAAAATTTTTTTGAAAATTTTAAATTGCCTATATTAGTATGCTTGTTGGAACACTGACAGATGCTTAAACTATTTACACAGTTTTTCATTAAAACAGTTTATTTGTCACAATGAATTCAAATTTGGTAATTTATAAATACCTTTTGAAAACAGATTATTTAATTTTCAAAGTAAAATTTTTACTTCTGTTGTGCTATTATTGCTTAAGAATCTAGGTGTCCCCAAAAACACTTTATATGGAACTATATATAAAACTGACTCAGTATTTTCCTGAGCATTGGGCAAACTTTTAAGTAATGGAACCAGAAACAACAGGTATACTGCTCATAGAATCCATCCCACAGGATAAATGCCAGAACTTTCCAAAGTAGTCAAACCTTTGATTTTTCAGTGTCAGCAAAGATGCTGGAGTGCAGTAACAACAGGAAACCAGAGACATTTCCTATTCGCAGAAAAGGCTGGTCGTGAATCTGGGAAATAAGTGCTCCTCTTAAATATGGAGTTTAAAGACAAGTCTTGGGCATTATCAGTACAGAAGTAACATAAGGTCATAGAACTGGCTGAGAGCAGCCAGGGTAGAGATCTATTTTTCATTCAGTTTTGAATGTTGTCCTGTTAACATATATCAGTTGTGCTTATTAATTAGGCTCAATGTGATAGTTCTATAACACACACAACATGAACTCATCAAATCTTATCTCTCATCTCCCTTGCTTCCTAACAACTATCGATGACTGCTACACCTTTGAGTCAGTCTCTTCCCACTTTCCATATGCATGCACATGCTGTGCTTGTCTCCTTGTGTCTCATGGATTTACGTTAACGTGATGTACTCTAACCTCATCCATTAACTTTAAGTGACAGGATTTTATTCTTTATGAACGAGTGTAATAGGGAGAGTTCTCGAGCCATTTCCTAAGTTCACTGCCTCCAGTTGTTCATGTAATAGTCAGAACTATTTTCCCCACTTCACAGACTTGAAAAGTGAAATTTAGAGGGCTCATGTAATTTTCCTGAAATGGCATAGCTTTATTGAACATACAGACATTGTGATAATGGAAAGTTCACAGTAAACCACTGCGTTTTATTTGTAAAACTTGAAATTCAACTTGTGAAGAAGAAAAGCATTGATAACATAAATGGCTGCTTGGATGAAAAGGCCAACAAACCCTTATCTTGCCAGGGAAAACAGTAAAAGATTTTATTCAGTTCTTAAGATGCAATGTGGCTGGGAGGTATAGGTGAATGCTTTTAATCCCAGCACTTGGGAGGCAGAGGCAGGCAGATCTCTGTGAATTCCAGGGCAGCCAGGTCTATAAAATGAGTTCCAGGATAGCCAGGACTACACGGAGAAACTCTGTCTCAAAAAAAAGCAAGTAGTAGTATAGAAGTAATAATAATAATACGTAAAAATGTAACATATAATTAAGAAATATAGGTTAGTAGATAGTCATCTATAATAGTCAAGTTTGTAGTCATGTTAGTTTGGTTTTCTAGATATATAGAGATATATTTCAGTTATATAGGTATTTTTCAAATCTTTCAGAATATGACATTTAAAATGGTTTAAGAAGTTAGGATTTTTCATGACAATGAGACACATCTGCTTCTGGTAGCACCAATTAATTCAAGAGAAAGATGGGCATCAAAGAGGCTCCTTATGGAGTTTGCTAACCATTTGGGCAAGAAACTGCTCTTGCCTTGATTGCTTGATGGTATGCTGTATGAACTAGACATGCAGATCCCACAGAAAAATGATTGCTGAAGTTTCTTTAAAAAGGCAAAACAGTCTTTCAGGGTTCCTGCTTTATGAAAAAGTCTGCCAGACATTCTGCAGGACACAGAAGAAAGTGACTCGCAATCTGTCAATACATGCAGCGGAACTATCTTTGAAACTTCCTGATTCATGGAAAAGACTGCTGGATACTATGGGCCTGTTGACTGAAAATGGATGCCCCCAATGGTACAGAAGAACTTTGGGTGACTGTCCAGGAAGCAAGATGTCTCTGTCAATTCTAGAGTTTTGGAAGTTGATTATGATATACTTCCTGTTTACTTAGGTAATATTATATTCATCTGAGGTCTTTGATGGAGTTGAAGAAAAGATAGTTATAGTTTTCTTTAGTTATGATAAAGGATAAAGTATATATAAATATTGTAACTGTAATTTTTGTTTGATACCTGTCTTGTTATATATAATTTTACTATATTAGAGTTAAAACCTTCCTTTTTTATTTAAACAGAAAAGGGGAAATGGTGTGGGAGGTCTTTTTGTCTATATGTGCTTTTATTGCTTAATTAATAAAGAAACTGCTTTGGCCTTTAGCAAGGCAACTTAGATAGGCATGGAAAACTAACCTGAATTCTGGAAGAAAGAAGGCAGAGTCAGGGATAAGCCATGTAGCCCTACCAGAGACAGATGCTGGAACTTTACCCAGTAAGCCACAGCCTCGTGGTGATACACAGATTAATGGAGATGGGTTAAGATATGACTTAGCCAGAAATATGGTAAAGCTATTGGCCAAACAGTATTGCAGATAATATGGTTTCTGTGTGATTATTTCAGGGCTGAGCAGCCCGGAACAAACAAGCAGCCTCATATAACACTCTGTGATCTCAGATAAGCTTTGAAGAGTCTATAAAGAAATGGGTATGTGATAGACTGAGAACATAGGAAACAGTCCTCTTACTAGTAAAAAATGAAAGATCATGATGAATAAACAGGTAAATAAACAGACTAATTACAAACTGTAAACAGTCTGTGAGAACAGGAATGTGGTAGTGCGTGGCCAGTGATGGGAGACCTAGTTAAGTAGAAGACAAAGGAGTTTTAGAAGGAGTCTTTATTGGTTTGAATGAGAATGATCCCCATAGGGGGTGTTTGAATGTTTGCTTCCCAGCTGATGAACTGTTTAGGAATATGGCCTTGTTGGAAGAGGTATTTCACAAGGGGTGAGCCTTGAGGTTTCCGAATCTCACAGTAGAACCAGTCTCCATCTCTTTCTGCAGTATACTTGTAGATAAAATGCAAGCCCTTAGTTACTGCTCCAGCCTCATGCCTGCCTGCCTACTGTCACACTTCCCACTCTTATGGTCATGGACTAACCCTCTGAAATTGCAAGAAAGCACACAATTAAATACTCTATTTTATAAAAGGCTTTGGTCATGGTGTCTTTTTACATAAATAACTGAGTAACTGAGACAGGTGAAATTCAAGCCAACAGTCTAGTCATGAGCAGGACACATCAATGCAAAGAAGAAACAAACATATGTCCCTTCTAGTAAGGGCAGAAAAGTTTGAGAAGGTATGAGCATCCAGGAAGATTTGCTTTTACAAACAGCTGGGACACTGCATTTAGAATAGAAAAGTGTGAATAAACTAGGAATGTTGTTCTTTATTTTTTGCAGTAGAATATAAGAATCTGAGTTCAGCTAATTTAAAATGACTCAGACTCTGCTTCTATAATTCCATTAAGACAGACTAAGATTACAGCTAACCCAACAAATGTAATATATTTTGATAGAATAAAATATATCAGTTTTGAAAAGGCTACTAACACCTGGCTATATTTTCTCATTTGAAGTGACTATACACTTGGTTTAATTGTTTGGAAGAAATATTCTTCTGCCAACTTTAATAACCAGTGTAGATAAATAAGTTGAATTTGGCTTTAGACTATTGAACTGGTGAGCAGACTAGAGCTAATCCTCTCACCTTTTGGAGCGGACATGTAAAGATTTGATTAAGTCTCTTCCTAATCATATGCAGTAATAATAATGATAATGATAACAAATCCTTTCCAAAGTGTGTAAAGGTCCCAAGATCTCAAGAAGTTTTCCAGTACAACAAGCAAATTTAAAATTGTTTTCATCTGTCTTCTGATTCTCTTTTTGTTGCTGTAATAATAATTTTAAAAAGCTAACTAAAAGCTTCTTAGGAAAGGAAATGATTTGTTTGGCCTAACTTCTAGGTCTTAGTCCATTATTAAAGAAGCAGAGTAGGAATTCGAATGAAACACAGAGGCAGAACCATGGAGGAACAAGGCTTGCGGGCTGGCTCTATGGTTCACTTCTGACTCCCTCACATTTACCTAGCTTTTCTGTACATCCCACAATGACCCGCCAAGAGACAGTGTCACTGACAGAGGGTTGAGCCTCTGTCATTAGTTAATAATCACATCTATTCTCCTACAGACATGCCCACAGGCCAGTCTGATCTAGACAATTCTCCGAAGATGTCCCTTTCAGATGACTCTAGACTGCATCAAGTTGGCCAAGTTAACAAGGATAGTAACTGAAGACATTTGTAGGACAAACATTGTGCCAGTTCAGGTCTTTATATGGCTGGAAGTAGGAAATAATGTGAAATGAAGCATTTTTTGTTATTCTGACATTTTTACTGTTTCTGATGGCATTGTAGAAAGAGAAGGAATGTGAAACACAAGAGGTCTTGAACGAGTCTTTAAGTAGAGACGTCAAGTTTCTATCTCTGCATATAGGCTTTATTTTTCTTCTTCCATGTGTATCCATACCTTATTGATTGATGTAATCCATTTTGTAAAAATTCACTAAGTACTGACTTAAGGCATTGGTGGTATTCAAGATAGATTAGCTCTACATATAAGAGTATAGCAATCTACAAGACCTCACCACTCTTTTTAAACAGTCAAGGCAGAGTTTAAATTAAAAATAAATACATATATGAATAAATCTCAGATTACAAAACTCTTTTATGTGCATTTAGATAAATCTAAACCATTCTATTTTACAAGACTTACAATGTATTATTTTCTATTTTGACTTCCTTTTTTATTACTTTAGGAACTAATTTGCTTGAGATCATTTAATTTGATTTATAATATTATATTAATTTGGTAGGCTCAGGATACTGTTAATGTATATCATTCTGGACTGTCATTTTATCCCAGAATTACTAGATTAAATAACTTTTCCCATTTCTATTATACAGAAATAAACATGGCTAAGTAAAAATTAATTGTGTTCTCTATATCATTCTTTGAAACATATCACTTATTTATTTTTGTTTATTAATTCATTTATTTGCTGAACTGGGGATTGAACCCAAGACTTTGTGCCTCTATCACTAAGCAAAACTTCAGCTTTAAACCATTATTAAAGAGGATTTCTGGAGCCACATATGCAATTCAGTGGCAGTAATTGTGCCTAGTATGTAAGAGGTCTTAGATTTAGTCCTCAGCACCAGAAATATGCAATATTTTTGTTCTCTTACAAACATTTAAACATTAATGCTAACTGCAGGGAGGAAATTTTTACAAATACTTGCTAAAATAACATATAAAAAATAAAAGAATTTAATGAGAAACAAACCAAAAAATGCTAAGGAATCAGGGAGAAAAAAAACAGTGGATTATTCTTGGAACATAGAAGACAATACTTTGAATAGTGTGGTTGGGCACTTATCTGAAGAGACATTAAGTTAAGGTGAGATGGCACTTGAGGTAAGAAACGTGAACTTGATGGAAACAGAAGTATAGGATAGAAAACTCTAGAAAGAGAGGCTGGAAAATCATAAAGATTGCTAAAGCAAAGTGAACAAAGTAGGCGGGAAACACATCTCACCGGGAAACTTTCTGGTCAGCTTGTACAGGGTCCTGGGTTCTCTCCCTGAAACCACAGGCAAAAGCAATTTTAGAATAAGAAAGGGACAAAAACTACCCTCAGCTGGATGGGCAATAGAACCGCCAGCAACACTGAGGTAGTTATACAGGGATAGGTCTTTATTGTACTTAGCAAGGAGTATAGGTGTGTGCTTAGTGCTACTAGCCAATCTTTGTGTCAGGACTCAGAATCACCTCCAGACACACCTGTAAGGGGACATCTATGTGTTCTGGGGTTTATCTAGATTAGAATAACTTTGATGTAGTGAGGAGAGTCACTTATTTTAGGTGGCCTCATCCCCTGAGATGGACCTCTGGGCTGCATACAATTGAGAATGCTTTCATCCCTCTCTGATTCCTGGTTGTAGATGCAATATGACATCCAGGATCCTGCGGTCTTGACTTCAGTGCCAGCGAAGACTGTCCCCTTGAACTGTGAGTTGCAATAAACCCTTTCTCCTTTGAGTTTATTTTGGTCACAGAAACAAGAAAAGACACTTTTATTTTAAAAATGTGATATCTGGGTTTTGACACATAAAGATTTTAGGAAAAATAAGGTTTAAGTTTGATTAGTGTCACTGTAGTGGTGAACGGCTGCAAATGCCTAAGAGGGGAAGCAAGGAACCTAACAGAAAGGCAAACACTTTATATTTTACTGCTGTTTGGACTCAGTTAAACGCTCTAAGCTGTCATGAAACTGGTCAAAATATGATACATTTGTATCTCTAAAGGTACAAATAGGGTAGGAGGGACTTGCTAATGCATTGGATTTGGGGAGTCAGAAAAACAGACTGCAATTCATACAGGAATTCCTTGAGTAGATAGTTGCTTTTGGTGTTGTGCACTTAGAAAAGAAAAAAAAGGAAGTGGTTTTGAGAACAGTGCTTGGCAGAAATCAGGAATCTGGTTCAATAAACCCATAGATTGTACACAGAGCGATTACAGACCAACTACAGCAATCAAAGTTGGAGTTATAAGAAGTCTACACTGGAAATAGAGCCCACGGACGCACACACAACACCGTAAATCTCTTAGCAAGGAGTGTTGTTGGGGGCAATTCTTATGTCACATGCTCTTGCTAAGAAAATGAACTAGGAAAGAGAATATCCTTTTCAGTTTAAGTAGAAGAACCCTCAGCAAAAATTAGCTCATGCTCCTCTTGTCTTACCTGAGACACTTACTAGAAGATAGAGTAGTGTGGATATATAGTGAAAGCATCAGCTATTCCAGGGACAAACGTAAAAACGACACTTAAAAGTTGGAACATGTTTCACCTCAAATTTTGGTTATTTCCATGAGACAATACTTCCTAAAGCATTGTAGTCTCTGTGTTTTAAAATCATGGATATTTAATTGACTACCAATCTTTACTCAAAATATACACTTTACACACAAAATAATTTGGGAGAATGTCTTTATGAGTATCTCTCAAACCCCAGACACAGTAGAAGTCTATGGAGTTCTTGGTGACAAAGATGCAGGGTTTCTCTGTGTGTATCTCTGGCTGTCCTGGGACTCACAGGCTTTGTTTTGAACTCACAGAGATCTGCCTGTCTCTGCATTCTTGAGTGCTATCATTAAAGGCATGCACCACTGCTCAGTGCTTGGTTGTTTTTAAACAACTGGAAGAATTGTTTTTCCTAACATAAAATGAACAACGTTAGCAGTTAAATAACTGAGGCAGACACCCTGTCTTTTATTCTGAAATACACTTTCGGTTTTTATCTTATGCTATAAACAGCTCCCTCTGTCCCCGACTTCCACATCTATGGGTCCAATCAACCATGGGAAAGTGAAATTACATCTATATGGAGCGTGTTCAGACTCTTTCCTTGTCATTACTCCCTAAATAATGCAGTACAGCAACTGTTTACACAGTGTTCACTTTATATTCCTGATTATAAGTAGCCTTAAAACAATTTAAACAATTCACAAGGCTGTGCAAGGCTACTTACAAGGAATTCATTATCTGGGGATTATGGCATGTACATGCATGTTTTTCTGGATTGAATCCCTGAGGATCCCATAGGATGACAGTAGATATATTTGATATAATATTTTCAGATACGAAAATGTGTACACTGTACCACTGTACCCTGCTACTAACACATCTTCTGCATGATGAGATGAACTATTGAATGAAATACTTATTTGGGCCCTTATTTTGGTTCTTGATTCTCCACATTGTTCCCTAGTACACAGTGTGTGTGTGTGTGTGTGTGTGTGTGTGTGTGTGTGTGTGTCTATGGGTTTTCTTGTGTGTCTGTGCATGCATCTGTGTGTGTGTCTACGTGTATCTGTGTCTGTGTGTTTGTGTCTGTGAGTGTGTGTATTTGTGTCTGTGTGTGTTTGTGTGTGTCTGTGTCTGTAGTTTTACTGTTGCAGATTTTGAACTTGCTATTATGTCCCCTCAGTATGTCAATTCATATTTAGGACAATAAATCCAAACATCTAACCATATCTGTAATGAGGGCAGGGATAGAAAGCTTCTTCTAGAAACCTGGACCAGAAGGCAAGTATAGAAGAATTTCCATGAAATGTTCTCAGAGAGCTACACCACTAGTTTCCATTTTTCATAAAACAGTTATTGGTGAGTACCAATCCTTGTACTAGGCCCCAAGGAGAAATAACTAATGCACACATCTGGGCTGATCCCTTGTAATAATTTCTATATAATCATTTTGCTGGCATAATTAAAGCATAGTCAAAATGATATTCTTAGGAATTAGATATCAAAGAAAATGAATGAGAATAAAATACACTTTTGGCTAGGGAAAATACTTCAGAGCTAAAATAATTTCCTGTGCTCTCTTTTCATTTCATGCAGAGCCACGGGCATGGCAATCCCAATAAAGCATTTCTATTCCCACAAGAGGCTGTAACTTCCTCTGCCATGGCATAAACTCCATTGCGTGTGTGCTAGGCTACACTATTTTCCAACGCTCAAGCTAATTATATGAGATTTATCTGTGTGGAAACAGGGATTAAGCAAGCAGGGGAAATGAGGAAATTTTCTTTAGTGGCTCTGTTTAACAAAGGATAATGAAAACAAAGGTTACACAAAATGAAATCTTTCCTGAAATAAATACCTAGCTAGCGAAGGCAAGTATTCTGTTGGCCATTTTCTCTGCCCGCCCGTAGATGGCTGCTGATAACAGAGATGGAACAGAAAGGCTTGCCCTCCAGCCAGGAGCAGGAACTACATTACACTTATCTCTTTGACAAACTTGTTACTAAGCTTCCATGTTCTTATTTTTTTCTTATTCCTCAGAATGCTTGCCAAAAAAAGAGTCAAAGAAAAACATCCTCTTTATGATATGATCATTTTTCATGGAAAGCACATTATTTAAAATAATACTATTAGCCTCCAAATAATTTTTCATAATTAATTGGTTTTCCCCTCAAAGCTCTAATTTCACTTTCCTCAATGGTTTATCCCAGAATTAGTTGTTTTCCTCCTATTTCCTAATTGCACATTGTACCCTGCTCCAATTTCCATAATCACAATTATTTCATCTGGAGGAAAATAGTCTCCAGTATTTTATGTCCCTCAGTGTAGAGTTTTAATTTCCTCAAATTGCAAACTTACTATTTATCTTTTTTTCATAGACTTAGTTGCAATATTTGTTCACTGTTCTGACCCAAATCTTTCAATATGAGATAAAAATAAAAGTGTTGCATCACCTTCATCTATTATTTATTTGGATGGCATGATTTTGTAATACATCAAGAGAAACACAGTATCTGTAAATTTGTTTGGGTTGAGGCCAATGAGCACATTGTTGGAGCTTGATTGGCATCAGCTACCAACTTCCTTTATCACCCTCTTACTGGAAAATCCAGTTCTTCATGGGGCATGGGGGGGGGAGCTGTAATTGGGCTTTCAAAGGTGGGTCTGCAGCAGCTGCCTGAGAGTTGAGGTGAAGTGGAATTATCCTGACCCAGGGCAGCCTTCTTCCTTGCTGAAGCAGCACCCCAGACTTGCAGTTATGGCTCCAAAGGGTCTGAATATTTGGGTAGGCTCCTCTGACCCTTAGGTGTTAATTGTGACATTTCCAAGTGGCTTATCCCACATTGGGTTTCCTGTGACTCTCCTTGGTCATTGCTCATCTCATAATTTTCTTGAGTTTTTGTTGTATTGAGGAACAAAAAGACAAAGAATTTTCCTTTTGGAATAAGTTGACCAAGAGCAAGCTCAAATCTGAATTCTTTGCCTCTCTTCCTGTTTCCATCTGTTCGTAGTCTGTGCTTAAAAGTCTGTTTGTAGCTTATCTGTTGTTCCTGTGTGTCTGACAATATGAATGTCTGTATTTCTGGTATGCCTGTTTCTAACATAGAGATTCTTCCTGTTTGTTAAATAGCACAGAAAACATGGTGTGGGAACATAACAAGTAATTGTTTTCAGAGATATTAAACAGAACTTCACAAAGGAAGAAGTTACTTCAGTGACCCCAAAGGACCCAAAATAATAAACCAAACTGCAAGCGTGTTCTCAATCTATATTTACATGTTGCATCCAACATTTGTGGTGGATATTCTGTCTAAGGTTGCTTTAAACCCATTCAGCCAATGATTACACACACACACACACACACACACACACACACACACACACACACAGACATTATCCTGTATAAAGAACATAGAAGAGTATATAATTTAAGATTAAAAGTATGTATTTTAACTCAGGTTTTAAAAGCTGCTTATGCAGGAATTCAAAGGCATAATAAAGTTGGTTACTTTGCTTTCTTAAAGGCAAGTTAAATTAAACAGGCCGAGTACACAGTAGGGCAGCAGGTTAAGTATGTAGTCTTAAATGGTCTCTCTGAGGTCAAGAGGTACTGTCAGGAAAATAAACCACCACACTTTCTCATTTCTAGTATGTAGTGTCTTCGTCAGTGCTCTATGGGTGTGAAGAGGCACCATGACCACAGCAGCCCCTTATCAAGGAAAGCATTGCATTGGGGCTTGCTTATAGGTTCAGAGTTTTCGTCCATTGTCATTGTGATTGGGAGAATGGCAGCATCAGCTAGATATGGTTCTGGAGGAGTAACTGAGAGTTCTTTCTCCACATCTATAGACAGCAGGAAGAGAGAGACATTGGGCCTGGCTTGGGCTTTTTGAAACCTCCAAGGGCGTCCACCCCTAGTGGCACACTTCCTTTAATGAAGTCATAGCTCCTAATCCTTTCAAATAGGGCCACTCCCTGATAAACAAATATTCAAATATTCAAATCTATGAGCCTAGGGTGTGTGTGCAGGGGGTGGGGGTGGTATTCTCATTCAAACCAGAACAAATAACTAAAGTGATCAAATAGAACACTAAAGTGTTAAGTGGTGTAAAGAATATAAAATACCTTTGGTATCTGTGCGAAATAAAAACCTATTACATAGTTGTCTGTTGAAATCTTTCAGTTTGGGGGTAAAGGAATCATTCAGGATGGAGTCTGGCTATGAGCAGAATCATAACATGCCTCAAATTAAGAGGGTACTACTATATAAATAGAAATTCTATTCACATTATCATGGTTGGCGAGGGCATATGATGTAAGAGGCCCTTCTGTATTTGTGTTCCTTTAATTGGTTATTAAATAAACTGCCTTGGCCTAATTGATAGGGTGGAACTCAGGTAGGCAGGGAAGATAGAACAGAATTCTAGGAGGAAAAAAATCAAAGAAAGGCAGACGCCATGGTTCTTCTGCCCAAGATGAACGCTGGTTAGACTCATGCCAGTAAGCCACAGTCAAGTGACCATCCACATTAACAGAGATGGGTTAAACTAATATGTCAGAGTTAGCCAATAAGAAGCTAGAAATAATGGGCCAGGCAGTAATTTAATTTATAGAGTTTTCTGTGTGGTTATTTCGGGGCTAAGGTAGCGGGGTGGCCGGGCCAAAAAGCAGGCCCGCTTCCCCACAACAGACATACCTAGGACATCTCCAGATATCACTTCTGCGCTCTTCTCCACCTGGCCTTGTGCATCTAAGCTGGATCTATGCAGATGTCACCAACCAGATCTATGGCTATGATTAAACAAGGTTAACATTAAATTTAGAGTTAGGGTTGGGGATAGGGTTTGTTTGACTTCCTATAGAATTTGCAATGTTTGGTACTGACTGTATGTTTTAAGAAGAGAGTAGAATAAAATCATTGTAGGCTTTTTATAGATGCCCTACTGTGGAGTCGTTACAGCATGTATCATCTCTTATGATAGTTAATCTTGATTGGCAGATTGATTAGATTGGAAAATGACTAACAGATACATAAAGCCGAGTGTGCCTGTGAGGACATTTTCGGGTATAATTAGATCATGAGGGCTCTGAACTAATGAGTGGGTTCCTCCATGATGGATTCAAACTTTGAGAGCTCTCTTGAGAGGTGCTGGGCTGTCTTCACACAGTTGTGCCATTAGAGGCATTGGTCACTGAGATTGTGTCTGTGTTGGTCTTATGATGGCTGTGGTCCCTTTGGATTGTAGCTATGCTAGGCTTCTTACCTACTGTAATGTTAGCTGTTCCAACACATTCTGTGAAATGATGCACTTAAACTCTGATCACAGTAAATCTTTCTCTTCCCATTAAGTTGTTTCTGTCGGGTATATTGGGTCCCAGGGATAATAGAAGTAGCGCACCTCTCCTCCTTTGACCAACTCAACAAAATCTCATCTCCTGAGAGGGAGTCCTTCACTCTGCTCTCCATCTCTCTGCACTGGTTCACTTATCTTTACTACCATGGAAGATTAGAGGCAATGGATACTATACCCAGATGCCATTCAGCCAGTAAACACTGCTTTGAATTGATTAAATTATCCCCTGGACTTATTTTTGTTTTAATTTGGCTTCTTGGACAGGCTTTATTGACATAGAGTGGATTTTAATGATGCAAGTTAAGCCAAAATGTAGTTCAGAGGCTATGTCTGTCTGCTTCTCAGAAACTCACAATTTTTTTATGAAACATACAAACATGCAAACACTTAGACAAGCTGCTGAAAGGCCCTGAGGTCTCCACTGCAGCCCTAACAACCTATAACTCCCCGCCCTAGCTACCTGTAACTCCCCACACACCAGTGATAACCTGCATTGCTGTGTTGGGTCAGACTTCCATTATCTGATACCTAATACTACACAACTGTGCACCAACTCCTGCTCTCTGTACCTCTTCTCATCCCCTTTAACCTTCCTTCCCTCTTTCTCCTTCCAGCACTTTTTACTCTTCCTTCCCTCTGTTCCCTCTTTATACCCTTCCTTCCTTCTATCCCCTCACTGTACTTTATACCCTTCCCCATCCGCTGTACTCTTCCTGCCCTCTGTCATCTCCCTGTTCTTTGTACTCTTCCAGCCCTCTGAACCCTCACTGTTCTCTGTACCATTCCTGTCCTCTGCCCACTCCCTCTTCTCTGTATCCTTTCTTCCATCTGTATCCTTCTCTGTTTTCTATATTCCTCCCCATACTCTGTACCCTTCCTGCCTTCTGTACTTCTCCCATCTTACTCTTCCTTCCCTCTATCCACTCCCTGTTCCCTGCATTCTCCCTGCCCTCTCTTACCTATCTAGATTAAAGTAACTCTTCTGCTAACATTATTCCATTGTGTTTTTCATTGGCCTTGGGATGAAATGCAATCTTCTTGGCTTAATAAATAAAGTTTTCACTACATTGTGGTTATTATTCCATGCACTGGTCTCTCCTTGAGTAGTGTGTCATCTTAAAATTCCTGGGGGAATAAATGGCATAAACCTCTTAACCTATACCATACTCATAGATGTATTCTGTGGGAATTAAAAATTCAACAAAAATAATAAAACTTTATCGTTCTTAAAAAAATTACATAATAAACTATTCTTGTGAACTTTATTTGGGAAATGGCTACAAAATATGGTACAGGAAGCACAAAGTTTATGGTAAATATGTACAAATTTGAATATATTCATTAAAGTTTATAAGGAAGTCTTATAAAAGTTAAACAATGCTTAAAGACTAGAAAAAGACTTGGACAATACAAATAGCAAACAAAAGTCAATCTCTAAAATAAAAAGAAATAACATATTGATGTGAGAAATTGAGAGACTAATTGAATAGCAAATGTAGCAACAGAGATACAAGAAGGAAAAACCTAATAACAGAATAATATGAAATATATTTCACCTCTCCACTAATACATGAAATTGCATTAAAACAAATTTAGTTCTAATATAAGCTCATTAGATTGACAAGTTACTTCTATGTTTTAAAATACTGATTTTTGGGGGGAGGTAGAGTAAATGAAGCATTTAAAACTGTTGTAGTAGTTGGAGAACAATTTGGAAATAGTCAATACCATTGAAGATTCAAAACACTTGACAATAACTAGTGTGGTTGAGATGTCTACTCCCTTTGTAGCTATTTAGTTCCTCAGATAGGATCTTGCACACTATTCTGCACAGGTACACATGGGCACTTGTAAAATGTTGGAAGATATAGAGAGAAACATTATGTGTGACATCAGGGGAAGAAGATCTTCAACAAAAAAAAATGGTTAGACATTGATGTTTGCTTAAAACTGAGTATACAAATAAAATGTGATATTTTATTTAAATTGAATCATGCCATATAGTGAAATGAACAGAATGATGAGCTACATAATATATTTGAATAAAAAACTAACTTCTGAAGGAATAAAGAGCAATACTATATGTGGATGTTAAGAAATATTGAATACTGTTATATACTATTTGGAGTAAACATGTAACACAAGTATAAAAATTCATGAAGTAATAAAAATTTATTTCTGTGTTTCATTTCTTTGCAATGAAAGATAAGAGAAAAGAGTTTATTTTGGGTTTGTCAAGCTATCTTGTTTTATATATGTGTGCTTGTGTATGTACACATATTTAATGTTATAATTAAAAGTAGGGGAAATCAACTAAGGGTATAACTCTGTGTTGGAGAATGTGCCTAGCAGGCACAAGGCTATAGTTTATCTTCCAGTACTAATACAGGGGGGTGAAATATGACAGACTTTGATGAGGATGATGCAAACTTGACACATCAAATCATTCACATAGTATTACACATGTGTAGGGCAGATATTCAAGGAGTTTCTTCTTTATCCTGTTCATTTTCTCAGTAGGAATAGCTTTCTCCTGCATCTATTCCTTTTGGTCAAAGATAGGTAGGGTAGGAAAAAAGATCCCTAACAGAAAAGCAGGGTTCATTTGTGATGTTAATCAAGCATGATCTTGAGTCATTTTCCTGCTTCTTTGTACCTCAATTTTCTGCCTCTGGACAATAACGCAGAGAAATTGTTTATATTGCAATTTCAAATCTATGTTGATGCACTCAAAATAAAATTATTATTCACAGAGTGACATCCATTATCTCTCTATACTTATTGTAAACTAGTTAAAAGTTATGGTGACTAATGGCATGGTTATGTCTCCTAGGACCAAGTGCTATAGTTTCAGAGTATCTGTTTTATGCTATACTCTGTGACAGGTTGCATTTGTATAGTGTTGTCAGATGTGGTACTCATGGCTAAAGCTGACCTGGTTATAGTACTGAAATGGAAGCATATACCCTAATGGAGGCCAGACATAAAATAAAAGAATCTGAGCACAAATTATCTTGCCTGCTGTTTTTATGCTATTTCTTTTTTATTTATTTATTTGTTTGTTTATTATGTATACAATATTCTGTCTGTGTATATGCCTGCAAACCAGAAGAGGGCACTAAACCTCATTACAGATGGTTGTGAGCCACCATGTGGTTTCTGGGAATTGAACTCAGGACCTTTAGAAGAGCAGGCAATGCTGTTAACTGCTGAGCCATCTATCTCTACAGCCCCTTTTGTGCTATTTCTTGGTGTTCACCAAGCTATGGAAAATTACTGGCCAATGAAATTATTATCTTCTGAAAGAGCAATGCCTTCATTTTTTTCCTACTATGTGTGAGTCAATCCCCATTCTTTCCCAAATGAGTATGTACAGAGGTAATTACCAATAAAAGCTACATTGACCAGGATTTGAGCCACCTAGTTTATACAGTTCTTACGTTTGCATAGAGATTTATTTGGCATTAAAATATCATGAAAGTCTATCTAAATATAATGCCAGTTCTTTGAAGTATTAAATCTTATGAGTATGACCTAACTGGTAATTTGCTTGGTTTTAACTGTGTTTGCTTTTTAAAAATAAAACACTACTTTGGGAATGTGTAGGTAGCTCAGTGGAAAAGAAGCAATATTGTAACTACTTTGCTTGATGCTGTACCAGTAAGTAACCAGCTGATAAAGTAAATCTGTCACGCCGATTTTGGTGCGGTGTAGTTTATCCTTGTGTTTATTCTGTGAATACATTACACTGGTTGAAAAGCAGAAAAATAATTTCTGGATGGGTGTTGGGGGATTTTTGCCTGTATGTTTATAGAAAGGTACGTTTGCCTGTGTGTATGTGGGAGAGAAGGTATGTTATGAGAAGAAAATGTGGTAGTGTTTCTTTTGAACTACCGAACTATCACTACCACCACCAGTGTTCCCAAAGTCACAGTTCCCAAGATTTTATACAGGCACTTTTAAAGTCATCTTTAGGTCAACGGGATACCAGTCTTTCCATCACCCTAAATCATTTAAGTTCCATATCAGAACAAATAATACAGTCAGTTGTTTATCACTGTTTTGAATTTCTCTAATTTAGGGTCAAGTAATCTTATGTATATTAAAAGAAAGCAACTCCATATATTATTATCTTTTTAATTTTCAGTATAGAAAAGACTTGCATAAAATCTAAAGTAAATGTAAAAATATGGTAGAATGACAAATTATGTCCAGATTCTTTCTAGACTTTAGTTCTATACAATGATTTCATTGTACTGTGGCTCAACATAGTGGGCTGTTTTCCCTTTGGATATTCAGAGGTGTGTTATGTGGCTTGCCACTCTTGTGAAACACACTGGGTTGATTGGTCAAGTCATCAGTTACTGTTTTGCAGTGGTCATCAGTTACTGTATTTTGAAGTTGCAATCACCCCAACGATGTCTTTACATGGCATGAACGTAGCACATGCATCCTTACACTTACTATTACCACATAGAGTCTTAAATAGTCCAGTACATGATACACTGCATACATATTATTTATCTTCTTATGCTTATATTGTCTGAGTCCTGTGTGTTTTTACTCTGCTCCACAGATATAAGTCTGATCATTTATATTTTAATGGTGTTATTCTTTACAAATATTTTTACTCACATAAAACAGTGTCACTGAACATATAAATTAATATTCCTATGGATTGTTTGTTATGCAGAATTTTTGGCTCTTTCTTGAACTCTAGTTTGAAGATGACTAAATGAATATCATCATTTTTCAAAGTTCCACTCTTGACATTCTTGTAAGGTAATCTTACCAACTTGTTTGTGTTGTTGTTTGTTGTTCTAGTTGTGCGGGTCTTTTTCAGTTGAGATTCTTAGTAGCAGCACACTGTATGAATAATTTATTCAATCAACAGCATATTATGCTACGGACTATTGGCTAAACAACAAAGATACAACAACAAACAATACAATTCCCCGGAACTATGGAACTTCATATTTGTGAAGAAACAAGACATAAAAGTAATCACATTTGTTTTTTCTTGGTTCCCTTAAATAATTCAGTGAGTTCACTGTTTTCCAAGCACAAAAATTTGTATTACACAGGTTAGAATTTCTTAGCTTCCATTAATAATTTTAATTTTGAATCTCTTTCTATAGCATGCTAAAATTCTAATTAAATGGGCTAAACATTTTGTTCATGGTCATAAATATATGGATAAACAGAATGAATGGAGAACTAATTTTTATTTGACTGTTGCTCTTATATTTAATACTTTAATATTAAATATAATTAAAAAATAATAATGCATTATAAGTCATTAACTAGATTTTTTTCCCAAATGCAATTATCTGACATATTTATAGCCCTCAAAAGTTCACAACATGTTTTTCAAAAACTGTTCCAGAATATATTCCTGTTGATTAAGCTTCTTCAGTTGATTAGCAGAGTTAAGTATATACTTCAGTAGTTCAACTGCTTGAATAAAACTGTCTATTGGCTATGGGCAAGGGCAATACCAATCCAAAATCGGAAACACTTTTGTTATGCTCTTATGGATAAGGATATATCTATAGCAGATGGCAGCAGTGATATGCATGTATTTGCTACATAGGGGCTTTATGGATTAATTACTTATATCTTCTTCATATAAAATTGTTTTTGCCCCCAGTCTAAAAAAACAATATATCAGAAACATGGAATCTCACATATTTAAAAGTGATACTTGGTAAATTTAACTAATAAATTGATAATTATAATGTAATCATTATCTCTAATATATATCATAAGGGCTATAATAGTGTCAAAATGAATGTAACTAAACTATAAAATTATTTTAATAATGGTGTAAGGGGAAATGTATCCTAAACCAGGGTGAGGTTTTTATGTTGAAAGAGATTTAGAAAAGTTTCTGCTGCAACACAGAACATTGACCTGACATTTCATTAAGTGAACTCTGTTGCTAATCTTTGTTTCTTTGTTTGGTTTTGTTTTTCGAGAGAGTGTTTCTCTGTGTAGCTTTGGTGCCTGTCCTGGAACAAGATCTTATAGATCAAGCTGGCCTCAAACTCACAGAGATCCACTTGCCTCTGCCTCCCGAGTACTGGGGTTAAAGTTGTGCATCACCACTGCCCAACTGAACTCTGTGTTCTTTTAAAGAATGTGTATTGCCTAATTATACCTGTGACTAGGTTCTTGAATATTTATAGAATTATAGTAGAAGTTTCATCAGTTAAATATTGAAAGACAATGTCAAAAAATGCTCTTCACTGTGGAAAATACTCGCACTGTTTAGTGCCATAACCCCGGTGGAAGCATTCCAACTCCACTCCCATGAACTCACTAAAGAAACAGAAAGGGATGTATGTAACTGTACCAGGAAAACAGAAAGGGATGTATGTAACTGTACCAGGAAAGATGTATTTTGTACCTTTCTGTTTCTTTATGGGACATGGGAAAAAGTAGAATGCTGTGTTTCCCATTTCTTTTTCAGAGAAGGTAAAATTCTTTCTCATTTGTGTCCTTACTTCAGGCATGAATTCCTTAAAAACTACTTAATAGTAAAAAAAGGATAGTGGAACAAAGAGAGTTGACTATTTGACAGGATATTCTTTCTCATTGGAGCCTTACATATGCTAAACTCAATCTACTGGCACTGTGCTCATCATAAACATCCTTTGACCGAAAAATGGAAACGGAAAATGTGGTACATTTACACAATGGAGTACTACACAGAAGAAAAAAAATGTCACCTTGAATTTTACAGGCAGATGGATGGAGCTAGAAAACATCATTTTGAGTTAGGTAACCACAGGCCATCAATACTCTTTGCTTTACTCTCACTTTTCTGGGCAGATGAAGTGTTTTAGTGAAGAAAAATAGAGCAATACTCTTTTTGTCATGGAAGGCTTCACTTTTCACAGACCACTGCTTCAGAGAATTCCCTACTTGATTAATGTGACAGCTGATCTCTGTCTCTACCACAGGACATTTCATTCACTTATATTAAAATGATATCATTCTTTGAACTATGTTGGATGGGGAAAAAACACCGAGGATTTCCTTTAGAGGAAGTCAGTAAAAATTAAAGTAGAAAGAATAACAATGTGAAGACCTTGTGTAACTTTTGTTTTAAAAATTCTCTAGATCCAAGATAATAACTAAGCAAAGATCCCATGTTCTCTCAGCAGGATAGAATGGGCATATAACACAAGTTTATATTGAAACACAATGAGGAGAAATTGTTATAATGAAAATTCTAATCATTGTTAGACCATAGTCACAAAATCAGCATTGTTTATTCTGTTTTTAAAACTATTTAGTATAATCTGAAACATACAAAATAGCCTAAATAATTGAATCCTAACAATGTATTCTATCTGGATTTCATTAGGTATCACTTTAAAACCTCATTGACATAATATGTATGCAACTGGGTAACACAAGGACAAACAGAAGTCTGTTGTTTGAAGAATGGGGATATACTAAATGTAATAGGAACTACAATCGATAGATATTTATTTCACATAAAAGTGCATGATATTTGTCAAGATATACAGAACTAATACTTCAAGCTTTCAAAAAACCCAAAATGCATTAATAAGAAATACTTATAATGATGTAAAAATTAAATATATATATATATATCATAATTATATGACAACTTCATGAAAAATTAAATGTTTGTCATCAGTGAGCACACTATCATTATAGCAAATAGCTTACTAGAAGTAGTTGCCAATGGTTTTCAGTTTCCAAGGAGATAACTCATTTGAATTGGCACTAGGTTAAGCAAGTCTAGAAATGCTTCTCCTTTCATGTATGGAGGTATCCATGGAGTTAATTAATGACTTCAAGGAGATGTGTCTCTTCATGCTGTGGCTTTGTTATTTCTCTATTACATGTTTGTGATCACGTAGGCCCTTTCTACAAGGTGATAGATGGTTACCAATACATGCATGCAGCCATATCTAGATTATCAGTTAGCAGCTTCTCTCCAAATAGTATTTCCTTCTCATAATGAAACTTCTGTTTTTTCATTAGTTATTTGAGAATTTCATACATATCTTGACCAGATTCACCCCAATTCTCCAATCTTCCCAGATCAAATCCCCTTTCATTATGTCATTATGCATCCACCTTACTTCATATTTTTCTTTTTTTAATGTATATCCATCAAATCCAATTTCTGCACATGTAGCCTGCTGTTGGTGTATGGTTCACTTGCCAGGAGCTGTATTGTTAAAACTGATTTGGTAAGGGTCTCAGCTTCGTCCTTCACTGCCTCATGCAAGCAACTAAATCTCCTTTGATCATCAATTTATTCATCTATAAATAAACAAAACCAGACATACTTATGTATGCCTGCAATCTGAGTACTTGAGCAGCAGAGGCAGCAGCCTTATAGGTTCAAGTCCTCTTTAGATTAACCAATTTGTGAGGAGCTTGACTCTTCAGTTTTAATATACAAAGGAAGCATTTAAGTTCTGAATATGTGATATAAATAACCAATTCTAAAAAAGGTTTTTGTGGGGAGGAACTTTATCTAATATTTTTCTAGAACACACAGAGAAAACACACAGACAAATTTGTATTAATATTTGTCATTGATTGGGTATTAAGAATGGTCTTTGCTCCACATATATTAACTAAAGTTCTCTATAATAAATCTGACAGGTAAAAACATTGTGTCTCCCTCTTGTTTTTGAGACAGTGTTTCCTGAAGAGTCAAGTTCCTCACAAATTGATCAATTTGATTTATAACAAAGATGATCTGAAAGGGGGTAAAAGGCTGAGTTTATTTTGGGGAAACTCTGTCTTCTGTCATCCAAAACTATTAAAATACTTTTAAAATTCATGAATATACATAGTTAATATAGTGTCACATTAAAACCATTGCTCTTCTCTCACCCTCCCGTTCTTAACTATCTGTAAGGCTTTGCACAGATCGAGACTTCATGGCCTGTCCCCTGACTACTTTATTGTTTACAGTTGTTGTTCTGTTGGCTACGTCCACAAAAACACAGACAATAGGTGATCTTACAGCAGCAAATTTCAAAGAAGGGAAAAACACACACGATAATATTACTAACAATGAAAACTAAAATAACAGGAGATAGCTACCACTGGTCATTAATATCCCTTAATGTAAGTGGACTCAACTCACAAATAAAGAGATACAGGCTAACAAATTAGATACAAAAAATAGAATTCATCCTTCTGTTTTATACAAGAAACACACCTCAAGCTCAAAAACAGACATCGACTCAAAGTTAAGTGTTGGGGAAATTTTTCCAATAAAATGGACCGAAGAAGCAAGCTGGTTTAGCTATCCTAATATCTAATGAATTAGACTTCAAACTAAAATCAATAAAAAGAGACAAAGAAGGACATTTTATATTAGTCACAGGAAAAATTCATCAAGAGGAAATCACAGTACTGAACATCTATGCCTCAAATACAAGGGCACAGTCATATGTGAAAGAAACACTTCTAAAGCTTAAATCACACCTTAAACAACACACAGTCATAGTGGGAGACTTCAACACTCCAGTCTCACCACTGGACATGTCAGTCAGACAGAAAATTAACAAATAAATAAGGAAACTAACATATGTTATGACTCAAATGGACTTAACAGACATCTATAGAACATTCCATCCAAACATAAAAGAATATAACTTCTTTTTAGCACCTCATGGAACCGTCTCAAAAATTGACCACATATTAGGCAATAAAACAAACCTCAACAGATACAGAAATATTGGAATAACCCGTGTATCTAATTGAACCACCATGACTTAAAATTCAAATTCAACAGCAACACTAATTCCAGAAAGTCCACAAAAAAAGGGAAATTAAACAATGCTCACAGGAAGCATCAATGGGTCAAGGAAGAAAGAAAGAAAGAAAGAAAGAAAGAAAGAAAGAAAGAAAGAAAGAAAGAATAAAATTAAAGACTTCTTAAAATTCAATAAAAATGACTACACTACATACACAAATTTATGGGACACAATGAAAGCACCGTTAAGAGAAAATTTAATAGCACTAAATACCTGCATAAAGAATCTGGAAAAAATCCCACACTAGTGAATTAACAGAACATAAGAAAACTCTAGAACGCAACAATGCAAACTCAACCAGAATAACTAGACATCAGGAAACAATTAAGTTGAGAGCTGAAATCAACAAATAGTAACAAAGAAAACAATACAAAGAATCAATGAGACAAAAAGTTGGTTCATTGAGAAAATAAACAAAAGATATAAACCTTTATCCAATCTAACCAATAGGCAGAGAGAATATCCAAATTAATAAAATCAGAAATGAAAAGGGAGATATAATAACAGACATTGAGGAAATCTTGAAAATCATGAGGTCATATTTTGAAAATCTATACTCCACAAAATTTGAAAACTTAAAGGAAATGGACAACATTCTAGATAAATATCACTTACCAAAATTAAATCAAGACCAGATAAGCAAATTAAATAGATGTATAACTGCTAAAGAAACAGAAACAGTCATCAAAAATCTCCCAACCAAAAAAAAAAAAAGCTCAAGACCAGGATTCTACAAGATTTTCAAGGAAGAACTAATATCAGTACTCTTCAAATTGTTCTACACAATAGATACACAAGGAAGGAACATTGCCAAACTCTTTTTATGAGGCAACAATTATCCTGTTCAGCTCATTTTTAAGCAGTCATGTTGGTGAGACTTTATGAGTATAGCTTCTGACAATCCTGGGGGGCACAATCTCACTCCAGTTGGTTGTCTAATACCTAAATGGGCATCTCTGAAAGCATACACAAAAGAAACATCAGCTGGGTACAGTGAAACACATCTTTAATTACATCTCTTGGGTGACAGAGCTCTTGGATCTCTATAAATGCAAGAACATTCTGGACTACAAAGTGATCTTCAGGACAGCCAGAACTACATAATTGTATGAAGGCCATTTGTTTGGTCCCTGCTGCCTAGAATCAAAATAATCACACAGAAGTTGTATTAATTACAACACAGCTTGGCCTATTAGCTTATGTATATTTGTAGTTCACTCTTATCTCTTAAATTAACCCATTCCTATTATTTATATAATATATTATAAATAAATAAATAAATATATATATATATATATATATATATATATATATATATATATAGTAGGCTTATGGCCTACTGCCAATATTCCAGTTGCCATCTCCCTGACTATGCCTCCTTTCTCCCAGCATTAAGTTTAGTTTTCCCCACTTAGCTCTGTCCTGCCCTGCTATAGGCTCAAAGCCATTTCTTTATTCTTTAACCAATAAAAGCAACACATATACAGAAAGACTTCTCACATCATTTCTCCTTTTTTGTTTAAATAAAAAAGGCTTTAACTTTAACATAATAAAATTACATACAACAAAACAGTTATCAAACAAGAATTGCAGTTACAATATTTAAATCTACTTTATCTTTTATCATAATGAAGAAAACTGTAAATATAACTATTCTTCAACTCCATCAAAGACCTCAGAAAGATATAATATTACCTAAGCAAACAGAAAGTGCATCATAAGCAACTTCCAATACTCTAGAATTGAGCGAGACATTTCACTGCTTGGACAGTCACCCAAAGTTCTTCTGTAGTGTTGGGCCATTCATTTTTAGCCTACTGGCCCCTAGTATCTGGCAGACTTTTGCATAAAGCAGGAAATTTGAAGATCTGTTGTGCTTTGTAATGGCAAAGTCCATCAGTTGCTTTCTTCGGTGTCCTGAAGAATGTCTTGCAGACTCTTTCATGAAAGAGGAACCCCAAAGGATTGTCTCACCTTTAGGGAAGTTCAGCAGTCATTTTTATTTCATGGGTCCTGCATGTCCAGTTCATCAAACTTTCTAGGAAAGAGCAGTTACTTGCCCAAATGGCTAACAAACTCCATGAGGAGCCTCATCTATGACCATCTTCCTCTTGAAGTAGATTCTGGCCAGGAGCAAATGTGTCTCTTTGTCATTATAAGTCCTAAATTCTTAAAACATTTTAAATGCCATTTTCTTAAGGTCTCTGAAAGATTTGAAGAATACTTATCCAACTGAAATGTATTTCTGTATATCTAGAAAACCTAATTAACATGACTAAAAGCCTGACTAGTATAGATGATTATCTATTAACCTTTATTTCTTAATTACACATTTCATTTTGAAATGAGCTGCACAAACACAATACCTTAATCAAGAACAGAAATATATTTTTAACAAGTTTGGAAAAAACCCTTTCTCCTTTTATTTGCTTTTCCACCTGGACACTTAGAAAATGAAGTCAGATTGATTTACAGTTTGTGGTTATAATAACTTGATCAGTGTAAAAGATTAGAGATCAGTGTGGCTCTTATAATGGAGTTCCATGAATAATCCACGTGACTGGTTTATATATTCTGCAATGGTAGAAGACCCATAAAGAAGATCCAGACTACTACCATATGTAGTAAATAGGGGCGGTGGGGCTGCGTTCTCAGCACCTCCGGCCGCCTGCCCGGCTAGCTTATGCCCGAAATAACAACACACAAACTGTATTCATTTAAACACTGCTTGGCCCATTCTCTTCTAGGCTAATTCTCACATACTAATTTAGCCCATTTCTAATCATCTGTGTGTAGCACCCCAAGGTGTGCTTACCAGGAAGATTTTAGCCTATGTCCATCCTGGGTAGGAGCTTCATCCCAGGAGCAGGGCATGGCGTCTCTCTCAGGCATCTGCTCCCAAGAGGAGAGCTGTCGAGACTCTGAGCTCACTTCCTCTTCCTCCCAGCGTTCTGTTTACTCCTCCCACCTATCCTCTAACCAATAAAATGGGCCAAGGCAGTTCCTTTATTAGCCAATGACCTGCCTCCATCATTTCCCCTTTTTCGGTTTAAACAACAACAACAAAAAAAAGCTTTAACATAGCAAAATTACATATAACGAAACAGTTATCAAGTAAAAGTTACAATAATCTTTATCATAACTAAGGAAAACTATAACTATAACTAACTATTCTTAACTCCATCAAAGACTCCAGAAAGATACAATACTACCTAAGCAAACAAGAAAAAAGCAACTTTTAAAACTCTAGAAATGACAGAGACATCTCGCTGCCTGGACAGTCACCCAAAGTTCCTCTGTACCGTTGGGGCATCCATCTTCAGCCTTCAGGCCCATGGTATCCAGCAGACATTTCCATAAAGCAGGAAAATTCAAAGTCAGTTCAGTCACTATCTGTTGTGTCCTGAAGAATGTCTCGCAGACTCTTTCATGAATCAGGAACCCCGAAAGATCATCTCACCTTAGGCAAGTTCAGTAGTCTTCTCTCTGCAGGTTCTCTGTGTCCAGTTTATGCAGTAGTCCAGGCAAGAGCAGTTTCTTGCCCAAATGGCTATCAAACTCCATAACAAGCCTCTTCGTTGCCCATCTTCCTCTTGAAGTAGATTGGTGCTGCCAGGAGCAGAGTGTCTCATTGTCATGAAAAGTCCTCAGTTATTAAATCATTAAATGTCCTATTCTGTAATCTTTGAAAGACATGAGGAATGTCTATCTAAAATATATCTCTATATATCTAGAAAATATTAACTAACATGACTACAAACTTGACTATTATGATTATCTATAAACAACCTATATACATTACATTTTTAAATGAACTACACAATCACAATACCTTAATAAAGATCAGAAATACATATACATATAACAAAATTGACCTTAAATCTCTATCAATAAAGCAAAATCTATACTAATGCAAATTATTCATATCTATATCATATCCCCCTTTAAATGTAAAAGAACATTTATAAACATTTTTTTGGGAATATGGGCACAGTTATTTCTCTCCAAACTGCTTCCTGCTGAATGGGGGCGTCGTTAATTAGGTCTTTCATGGTATAACCTTTGTGCTAGCTTCATCTCAGTTGGCAGTTGAGCGAAGCAATTTTCTGAAGGTGTTCACACCAACCCTTCAGGGGGGCGTGGTCCGTCATACCAAATCGGAATAGAAGAAATGAACAGCGTCTCATCCTCTGTGAAAACAAAATGAGAAACTCCTTTCCAAAGTATCATATCCTTAGATCCAAATTCAAAATATCTATGTTGGATTAGTTCAGCAGTATTTATAAATAAATATCTTTTAGCAGCTGTTGCTCCTTCCTCAGCATTCAAATAATTCAAAGAGAGCATAATAGCATACAGTATCAAGATTCTCTGTGTATTTTCCATCTTTGTACAGCTTTGTTTTAACCTCTATTTCGTTTATTTTTACTTTTAACTTTTTGCTTTTTGAGACAGGTTCTCTGTATCTTTGACCTGAAGTAACTCTGTAGACCAGGCTGTCTTTGAACTCTCAGAGATCCACCTGTCTCTGCCTCACAGGCATTGGGATTAAAGGCGTGTGCTACCACACCTTGAAGTCACAGAGGTCTATCTCCCTCTGCCTACCAAGTGTTGGGATTAAAGGTGTGTACCACACACAACTCTCTTCCTTTTTTTTGTTACTTTAAGAACTTTAAATTTTAGTCTGCATATATTTTTTTTTTTTTTTTAGTTTTTCGAGACAGGGTTTCTCTGTAGCTTTGGAGCCTGTCCTGGAACTAGCTCTTGTAGACCAGGCTGGCCTCGAACTCAACAGAGATCCGCCTGCCTCTGCCTCCCAAGTGCTGGGATTAAAGGCGTGCGCCACCACCGCCCGGCTTAGTCTGCATATATTTTTAACACACTTCAAACCATTTAGAAATTTTCTTTGTCTTTGAATCTCTCTTTACTGTATATCTCTCTTTTTCTGACCACACGAGTCTTTAATTTACCAAGCAATATCAGTAGGATTAAAGGCGTGGCTTTGCCGGCTGGATCCAGCCCATTCCTTAGCTTTCCAGCCTCATGGCTGAGGTACTGGCTGTAGCCAGCAAGCGAGCTTCAGCAGCCCGTGCTTGCAAACTGCACAAACTGCCTGCGTAAAAGAGTCAGAGTTTGTCCTGGCAGGACAGCCCAGAAAGCCGGCATTTTTAAATGGCGCAGCTTTTTTCCTGCTATGGCTGAAAAGCGAAAAGCATGTGTTCAGCTTTTCGTCAACACCATTTAAGTGTTTCGTGGCAGGACCTCTTAATGAGCTGCAGGCTTTGCAGCTAAAGCTGAGTCAGGAAGCCTCTCTTAGATGAGGCGCTTGCTTGCCTCTAGCAAGCAGAGTAGAACCAAGAAATTGCTGCTACCAAGAAACCAGGCACAATGCTTTCATTTTGTTCTAGAATTACTTCTCAAGCTGTCTCAGGCTTTATGTGGAAGCAGTTGTCCATGTGGGCGCCATCTGTAGTAAATAGGGGTGGTGGGGCTGCGTTCTCAGCACCCCCGGCCGCCTGCCCGGCTAGCTTATGCCCGAAATAACAACACACAAACTGTATTCATTTAAACACTGCTTGGCCCATTCTCTTCTAGGCTAATTCTCACATACTAATTTAGCCCATTTCTAATCATCTGTGTGTAGCAACCCAAGGTGCGCTTACCAGGAAGATTCTAGCCTATGTCCATCCTGGGTCAGAGCTTCATCCCAGGAGCAGGGCATGGTGTCTCTCTCAGGCATCTGCTCCCGAGAGTCGAGACTCTGAGCTCACTTCCTCTTCCTCCCAGCGTTCTGTTCTGTTTACTCCTCCCACCTATCCTCTAACCAATAAAATGGGCCAAGGCAGTTCCTTTATTAGCCAATGACCTTCCTCCATCAACCATATACTGAAAAACGTGAAAAATTTCTCCTTCCTCCAATGCTGTAGGACAATGGTCTTTTATCCTTTTATCCACTTGTATAATTTTTAAAAAAGTGCCGATTGGCCAGTAACCAGGCAGGAAGTAGAGGTATATCAACAAGAATTATGGGCACAGAAAAGTTTCAGTCTGCAGTCGTGACCCAGACACAAAGGAAGCCAGACACAGAGCAAGCAAGATGTGACTGCCTCGCCAAAAAAGGTACCAAGCCACGTGGCTAACATAAACAAGAACTATGGGCTAATTTAAGTTATAAGAGTTAATAAAAAGCCTGAGCTACTAGGCCAATGGGTTTATGATTAATGTAGACTAAATAACTGTGTTTAGTGTAGAGGAAAGGATCAGCACAATTTATGAGAAAACTAGCAAGGTGGATAAAAGAAGTAATCAACATGGAAGAAAAACTCAACAAGGAAATTGAGACTTTGTAGAAAAAGAACAAATAGACATGTTGAAAATAAAAAATAAAATAATATAGAATCACTTTTACATAGTGATTTAACATAGCACTAATAGATTTAACCAGGGGAAAGAAAATTTATCAAGGAAGAAAGAGACAGTAGACAAATTCAACAACAGTAATGTTAAAAATGAATATTACCACAATGTCCAAGAACTATTAGCTATGATAAAGAGTTCAAATCTATCGAGGATGTAGAAGAAACTGAGATAAATCAATAGAGGCAAAGGTGATACATTTAATGAAATGATAGTAGAAAAATTTCCAAACAGAAAAAGAAATGGACATTCAAACAAGAGGTCCATCTGGAATGTCGTGTAGACATGGAATGCCGCATAGACATGATCAAAGTTTCTATATGGTAAGTGTCAAAATTACAAAGCAAAATATATATATTTTAAAAGCAGCAAGGAAACACTAACATCTCACTTACAAAAGAAAACATCAGAATATCATCAGTTCTATCAGCAGCAGCATTAAGTCAAGAAAACAAGTCATGATATTTTTAAGCATTCAAAGTAAAGAACTTCTAACTAAGATTGCTGCACACAGAAAGTTTATCTTTCTATAACCGATTCTGAGATGAGAACATTTTAGAGTAAGTTAAAATGAAGACAGTTTATGAACAACCAAGCCAGTGCTCCAGGAGGGATTCAAAGGAACACTATGCACTGTAGCAATCATGGAAGCAAGAGTAGATGAAAGAACAAAATCAGGAAAGAAAATATGAACATAGGAAAACTATATAGAAGTCCATAAGGTATGACAAAGTAGCCAACAAAACCTAATTATTATTAATAGAGCACAGAAAAAAGAATAAACAGTAATCCATCCATGCAGAAAATAACCAATGACATCATATTATTTAGTAAACAGTAGTCAAATAATGACCTTACATGTAAATGGTTTCAATTCACCAACAGACACACAGACTGAAAGCCTATATTGAAAAACGAATCCTGCTGTCCCTAAGAAACAATGGTAAAGACATCCATAGACTGAGAGTCAAAGGATGGAAGCCAATGTATCAAGAATGGGGAAAAAGAGACTTGAAAATAAGCTGGTGTTACTATTCTGATATAAAATAATGTAGACTTTACACAAAACTATTGAGAAGAGATAAAGAAAGCCAATGCATATTAAAGAAGGGAACAATTCAACAAGATACCACAATTTTATATGTACCAGAAACTGAAGCTTCCAATGTTGTGATGATAACACCAATGGTCGTGAAAGGTCATGCATGTCTTGATGCAGCCTTACTGGGTGATGTCAATCACCTGTCTCATCTTTAGATAGGTCGTGTGGACATAAAGTAAACAAGAGACCTCAGTCAGAGTTAAACTGTAGCATGGATCAAATGGATGAGTACAAAAAATTGCTTCCAAAGGAAACAATACTGATTTCTCTCAAGTTGTGAAACTTTCTTTAAAATATACAACATTCCAGGTCACAAATCAAGTCCTGTCAAATGAAAAACATAGAAAGCCTTCAGTATCATATCAATGAAAGTAGAAATTACAGTTAAACTTTTTTTTACAAACTATTCATAAATAGGAAGATTTAAAAATATGCACTGTCGGATGATTTTTTACTCTGCAAGTCAAAGTTAGGTAACATTATCTTTGTATTTATTACTCTTCAAGCATTTTTTTTTTAAAATTATAGTTACTATGTAGGCTACTGAAAAATGTGTTACTGTACCGCAAATTTTGGACACTGAGATCTTTTTCATTTCTGTAGAGATGTTCCTGTAATTCTTGTTGATTAAAAACTTTACTTAAAAAAAATAAAAAATAAAAATATGCACTGAATGACAAGAAGAAAGAGTCACATCCCTTAGGACTGGAGTAACAGAAGGTTATGAGCTGCCATGTGTGTGCTGGGAAAGACCTGGGTCCTCTTGAAGAGAAGCCAGTGTTCTTAACTACTGGGTCATGTCTCAAGCTCAACAATAAAGACTTTTGACAGCACCAAAATGAGAAACAGAAAACAACAGGTTTTGTTGACTGGAAATGCTAGGTGGTTCCAGCTATCAATGTAGACAATCCACTCATAATTTATATGATCTTGAAGTGTGATGTAAGTGCATATCAAATATATGATCAAGTACAAAATTACAAATTGCTTGGGGTCACTGTGAAGCTCACAAACAAAAATGTTAAATTCACAAGACTCCAAGAATCTTCTTGTTTATAATTGCATGTCTCAAGAAAGCAAGCTATAAATGTCAGTCAAGAGGACTGGCATTTCATTTCAGGGAACAGAGAAGGCTATGACTGCATTTTAAGGAATCGCGATTATAGGCAGAATGTCCTGCAAAGCATATATCTTTCTGCTACCATTTAATAACTAAACTCAGTCGCAGTGGGGTGAGATTCAGTCTTCCAGTGTTCTGAAATAAAAGCTCAGTGTGCAATTGCAGATATTTGCTATTTCTGGTGGCCCAAGAGAAAATGAGAACCTCCTCAGAATACATAATTTCAAGAGCATGTAATCATCACTGATGACATACGGTTGAGAGTCATCAAGTTCTGAATGTTCTCTTTCACAATACATGGTATATCCAGACTTTGGGAATATACACTCTAAACAACACAAATAAATGATGACTGACCCTACTATTGACCATGAATCAAAAAAGGAGGAAGGCTTTATAGGCCATAAGCTTTAATTCTGATCTATGCATGGATTCTATGACAGAGTAATCACTGCCTAGTTGTGTCCCCTCTGCAGTTTCTTTCAGGCTCCAACAAGTAGTTTCATAAGCATAGTCACACAAATAGGCCTGATTAACCTCAGCGGGTCATAAAACGAATAGTCATGAACCTGAGACAGGGATGATGCAGGGAAGAGGGCTGGATAGGTATGCTAGGGAGGCAGGGTCTGAGAGAGGAAATATACACTGTACACATGTGTGGACCTAAGAACAAATTTAATTTTTAAAGAAAAAAACAATTAAGAAAAAAAATATGAGTGTCCGCAAAAAGCATTCTCTTCCCTGGAGCATGGTGTGCCCAAACTTTGGGATTATACAATGCGTTTTATTTATAATATGCTTGTAGAATTTTTGATGTTACAATTATTAGTGTTGTCACTCTTAAAGATTGATTTGACACCAAAACAAATAGCAGAAACATAATCTATGGAAATGATATTAAGCTGATCATTCTGTGTCTCCTAATGCCTTTCATGTAAGATTTCAGACAGATTTGGGGAATGTTTAGAGTCTCCATGTCTAAGATAATGAGATTTAGAGCACAAGACGAACAGCGTGCATAAAAATGCACACAACAGCCCTGAATGGCATCCCTAAGTGACAGCCACCCTTGAACAAGAGAGCAGCCACAGCTGAGCCTCATTGAGGCTCCCTCTTAAGGGCTGACAGGGAGACACAGGCGATACATATTGAGAGTGCTGTGTTTTCATTATAAACAAAGGAAGTGGGTGATTTCAGATGCAAGCTCCTGATTGAAGCCAGAAGGGCAGATGTTCTTATTACATGTTTTGATTACAATCTTGTTTCTTCTCAGGATGGCTAGCCTGCTCAGAGCTGAGTTGTAGTGGCATTTCTTCCATTTGATGATAGTAAAAGGTTTTCTGAAGTGATGTATGCAGCCTAGTTGTTCTCTGAAGAAAGGATAATCTTTCTTAGAAGACTTTCTACCAAAAGTCTGCCAGCTTTGATGTTTTGATGCCATTACACAGCTGAATCCCTGCCCCCCCCACACACCTGAAACACACATGCACAGGCGCGCATGCACACACACACACACACACACACACACACAATAGATAGATAGATAGATAGATAGATAGATAGATAGATAGATAGATAGATGGATGGATGGAACTTCAAATCACTCAGCACTGGTTTTCTTGGGAATAGTCAAACGACCACCAAGATTTTCAGATCTGCAGACATCTGGTCCACCTGTGTTAGTTTCTTTTCTGTTTCAGTGACAAAATATGTGGCAAAATAATTTAAAGTGAGAAAAGGTTCAGGGATTTATGCCAGGTTTCTGCTTAGACCATGAGGGCAGCAGGAAGATGTGGCAGGGCACGGCTCTTCACTTCATGGCACACAGAAGGCAGAGAACAACCAGTCAGACATGATTCACCACTTAGTCTCCTACTTTGTCCAGCCAGGTCCCAGCTCCTAAGCCTTCCAGACCCTCCTGAAATCATACCACCAGCTGTGGAAGAAATATTTGAGTCCTGCCCCTGGGGTGGATGCTTCATATTCAAACCAAACCCCTACCCTCAGAGATTCTGATTTACATCACCATGGGAAGTCTTCGTGTTTCAGGATTTTTATTTTAAGTGACCTCCCAACAGATCTCCCTGAAACTTGGATTGATAACCTTGGGTATAGCACTTGTAGGACAATAGTGCATCTCTGTCATTGTTTACGCCTGAAAACTCCTACTCAATCCTAAAAGCAATTATTTGCTCTTGAGGCTCCACCTTCTTACACACAGCTTAGGTATTTAGTACCAAATGACCCTGGGCTTGGGGAAAGGGCTACAGAAGAAATTCAGCCAAGCCTCTTCCCTGTTCCCCTGACAGTTTACAGTTTACAGACTCTGGAGAAGTTTGGACAGCAAAGGGACCACTTTCAAAATCTTTTTCTGTTGTCTGAAGGTTAAAATATGCCCCAAATCACTAATGGCCATTCTGCCATCAAATCTAACTGCTTGAAAAAGATTTAAAAGACAGGCAAGACAGAGTGTCTACAGTAATTTAGGGCTCCTTATTTGAAAACAAGAGATCAATAGCTGAAGTGTGAATTTGGAAAAGAACAACAATAACAATTAAAAAAAAACAAGTTTAACATCTGGCCTGTTTTTCAGTAGCTGAAAAAAGGAAGCATTATTAAGAGAAAATATCATTGAATTTGGCATGTTTTGCCAGAGTATGTGTGTGTGTGTGTGGGGGGGGAGATCAGTAAGGGAGACTGTAAGATAAAGAATCAGAAAACTCTGGAATGTTTATAACCATCATCATGATGGCATTAAAGCAGCAATACAACCACCATTTATTGAGGGTTCACAAAGTATCCCGTATTTGTATTGATTCACAAATGCCATGGATATGTTACACTCTGTTCCTAGAGATAGAGCTACAGGAAAACATTAGGACAAATGCAGGGCTGGGCTTCACGGAACTTACAAGTCTCAATCAGGAAAATTACTAATTATTTCCAGTGATTATAAAGCAGTATAGCAGGAACTATTAGCTTACAATTATATAAAAATTAAAAATAAAGGAATCTTCTTGAGTTTAATGTAATATTGGCTGCCAACATGTAGAGTAAGGGCTTGCTTCAGAATGATTATTCATCATTCTGTCATCTGTGCACAGCGGCCTTTTATCATGGATGCTAAAGGAAGAGATACATTTAAGATACCATTTGTCTGTACACTGGAAAACCCTCCATTTCAGTTTTCTTCCAGCTACTCAGCCACACTAATGTTTTGAGCAGGTGCTCTTCCTTCTCTGACTCTGAACTTTTTGCACCTCGAAAGTGTCTAGAGCTGACTAGGTCAGCAAAGAATATGGTACTTAGATAAGCAACATTAAGTCTTCCTATAAGTACATATTATCATGGTGCAGCCCACACTAGCTGAATAAGAAACTGAAGCATGGCTCCATAAATATGTCCTCTATCAGGTCCTCTAAGGAGCCCTGTAATATATTTAATTTTGACAATCAGCAGACCAGATAATTTAATATAACGATTAAAGTATAAAGGCAAACAGATGTGGATTTGATCCAAGCTTTCCAATTCACAAGCTGTGTGAGCACTGAGAGAAGTCATAGATCCCCTCTGAACCTTGCTTCCTCAAATATGAAGAGAAAGCAACAATAATGCTTCCATACTGCTTTGTAAAGGAAGAGATAATGTGAATAACATATAAATAAATGACTGGCACTAAAGTGAGTATCCTCATTACAGTCTTTTAAAACACTTCAGCGCTGACAATCGAAGATTAGTTCTTAATGGACTTTGACTTTAGACAGGAATGCTGGCTGATCCACATACAATTATCAGGTGATTAAAAATGTAGCTCCTATTTCTCAATCCAAATGTCATCAAAAATCGGCAGATTTCCGCACTCAATGGTTCTACTGCAGTAAGCATGGAATTGTCACAAGCCATGTCCCCCAATCTCAAATCTCCTTCTCCTAGTCATGATGCTAGCTGGCAAGTCTGCAGTAGACTTGTTTATCCCTGTAGATGAATGCAATAGTGTCTCTGCTGGTAACGATACATGAGTAAGAGGAGAAAGATCAACCCATAACACCTAGAAGTCAAAGGGTAGATATGGCAATTCTGTCTTTAGTTAAGGTTTCTATTTCTGTTAAGAGACACCATGACCACAGGAGCTCTTAAAAAGGAAACATTTAATTGGGATGTTTCACAGTTTTAGAAGTTCAGTCCACTATCATCATGATGGGGAACATGACAGTGTGTAGGCAGATGTGTTACTGGAGTAGTCGCTGAGTTTCCTATATCTTGCAGGCAACAAGAAGACACTGGGCAGTATCCTGAGCATAGAAAACCTCAAAGCTTACCCCCACAGTGACACACTTCCTCCAACAAGGCCACACCCACAACAACAAAGCCAAACCTCCTAAAGTGCCACTCCCTATGAGATTATGGGAGCCAATTACATTCAAACTACCACATGCTCCAATGTCAACTTTACAGTGTCTGGTGTCACACAATATTTCATATAATAAGATCTGAAGGGAAATTCCAGTTTCTTCATGAACTACATTAAATACCTATGACACCTAAATAAAATTGGATGAATTGGGACTTGCCAACTACAGTTAATCGGAAAGTAGATTTAATGATACAAACACTACAAAACCTAAAAAGGAGTGAAGCTGCCACTTATCAAATTGCCCAAGGCATTTTCTTTTCTGGGGCAGCCTGGTTATCCTAATTCTATACTACTCGAAGTTTTAGCCGCTCCTTAAAGTCACACTTTGAGGGCTTGAGACTTAACTCCACCCTTTATTTGCTGGCTAACCTTGGATAAGTTTCTTAATCGTCTGAATCCTCATAATTTTGTTAATAATTTGGAATAACATTTTTTGGTCACAAAGGTTTCTCTGAGGATTATAGTGTCCTCTTGGGGCTCTTTTCCTCCTGTTGGTTTACTCTTTCAATTTCAAGGTGAATGGTTTTATTTTATCTTATTTTATTTTCTTCTGTTATGCTTGATTGTTATCTCTTAGAATCCTGTTATTTTCTGGGAGAGACAGAAAGGGAACAGATCTGGATGGGATGGGAGGTGGGGAGAAATGGGGAGATGGGCAATTATAATCAAGATATATTGTATAAGAAAATAATATATTTCCAATAAGAAGAGGAAATTCAAAGTCAAAAACAAAACAAACAAAATCCAACCAACCAACAAACAACTAGCTTTATGAATTGCCGCAACAGCTCATCTCCCACCAATCTCACTAGTCCTACAGCAGTTTCTACAATAATAATTCCATAGATGAGCTGCTGGACACAGAATTTAAAAGGACGATCAAACTATCTAAAGAATCTGAAGGAATTTAAAGAAGACATGAAACCATTTAAGCTCCAAGAAGATAACAGAAAATGTTTGCATGATAGCCAAGGAAACATAAATTCCTCACTAAAATAATGAAGACATATCAGAATTTCAAATTCTAAGTTCAATAAATAGAAATATGGAGGAGAACATAAGCTGAAATGAAGATAAAATTGAAAAATTCAATATCCCGTTTAAAAAACAGAAAAGAAAGCCTTAAAATGGAATAAATTAAGCAGGAGATAGAATGTCAGAACTCAAAGATAAAGAAGAGGATCTAGATGAAATAAGCATTGAAAATGAAAGGAATTGAAATATAGGGTGGGAACAAAAAGGAAATGTGGAACGCTATCAAAAGACCAGATTTTCAAATTTTTAACAAATTATAAGTTTGAGACTAACACCAAGACAACAATTTAGATCAGATCTTTAACAATATCACAGAAAAAAATATACCCAAACTAAGTAAAGATATAGGTTAAAAAAAAACTCCAGTAGAGAGCACAGAGAAGCCTACTTTTGAAGGGCTGGCAGGGTAGTAGACATGACTCCCCAAACAATAAAATTGTTGGTGCATCCCTTAGTTGCCTCTCAGGGGTTGAGAGTAGGCCCTTTGCTGAAGGCAGCATATACTTAGGATCCAGAACTCAGATGGTTTGAGCTGGGTCTAAACTGAAATGTTTCTTTCCTGATGTCCAGCTTCCATGGTCCCACAAAATAATGTGTAAGCTATCAAAGGAGAAAAACAATTAACAGTCCCACGCAGCTAAAACATAGATAAATCGTGACAATTACCAGCATGACGAGATACACATAAAGTTGCACCCACCTGTCAGAGGCAACCAAAAGCTGTCTAATTGGACTTAAAGCCCACTCTACAGATGGAATCATGACTGGTATTGAAAACCTAGTCAACTTCCTAGCATGCTAAGGTCATAGGCTTTAGAAAGAATCTACTACTGTTGCTTCGGTGGATCAACATATGTTTTTATTACATTAAAAGTCTTTATCCAAATATAAGTATATATAGCTACCACACCTTGTCAAAGAAGCCTTTCTCTGCTACAAATGAATATCATCACAGAAAACCAAATGGGTGCAATACAGAGATCTTCAGGTTGTCACAATAGATACATCTCCATCACCGTTTCAAGGGAAAATCATGGGGGATGGAGTAGAAAGATTATATGAGCCAAAATACCAGAAAGTCTGTCTCAAAACAACTCTCCTAGAAATGATCATATAAATAAGACTGGAGCAATGGGAATATCAATGTCCATTAACATTAAAGGTGGAAACATTAATGTTAATGTGGAAGGGGGAAAATTTCACCTCTAGACAAAGAGCTTCAGACATCTAATGACTATTGGGGTCAATAAGAAGAGCTCCTTATTAACTGAACAATGCTGAGGAATGAACCTTTAAAACTTATACACACTACCAACAAAACGAACAGTTTATTGTAGTTTTGTGTGTATGTGTGTGTCTATACACACACATTATATTGTATTAAAATAATAACCAAAGAAAAATAGGCTATTAATTTAAGAATGGAAAGAAATTTGGGAGGCATTCAAGGGAGGGTTGCTTGTAGGAGCTAGAAGGAGGAAAGTGATATAATTTTATTTTAATTAAAAACATATTAAGAAAGAAAAATCATAATATTAGGTTTGTTGATATGCTTCTGCATCTTAGTTTACTTGTTTGTAGTGAGAGAAAAAGCTTTGCTTGGAATTTAATGAGAAGTAAGTTAATCCATCCGAATTACACTAGACTTTGGTCCATAGTCAGTGTTCAAATGATAGTCATGCTGGAAACTTACCAAAAACTGACTCTATCTTGATACAATCCTATTAGGTAGCAGTTATTGCATGTATATCACAAATTAAGGACCAAATCTCAGAGATGTTCCTTCATTTTCTGAGGGATATATACCTAATATGATTATTATATCAAATGACAATTAAAGCCTATAAGTGTTAGTAGGTTTATATTATGTAAACGATCCATGGGTGTTATTAAGATGTCTGATGATTTGAGTGTTGTAGCACTAGCATGTGATGGATCCAGTAAAGAGAACCCTTCATTTAGAAAAATGCTCGAAAGGTTTGTTACCTATGATCATGGAATTTCATTTCTTTCTTTCCTCCTTTTCCTCTTTCTCCTCCTCCTCCTTCTTTGTTAAATTTATATTCTACCCATTAATAAAACAATTCTGAAACCCTAATGTATGAATTTAACAAAGTTAATTTTATTTTATTAAAGATTTATATGTCTGGGTTGGGGAGTAGTTACTTAAATTACTACATGCTCAACAGGAAAATTGAGCTCAATATGTTGTTTATCTTACTGTTTTGTAGAGGAGTTTGCTTATTTTCAGTTCCAATTTTGTCAAAAATATATTTATAGACTGTTTCTATTTTTCATAAATAAAAATTACTGGCATGGATGTATTTTGAATTTCTGAGAAAGCTGAGTACTTGAAAACCTTTATGTGTCGTCTCAATAGGATTGTGTGCACCTTTTTGACACACTGATTCACAGTCTGACCATATGTCCAGCAACAATGTTCCTCGTGTTAGACATGCTCATGTTCTCCCTATCCATAATGCAAGGTGAAATTGTCTGTGCTGTTTGCTCTTCCTAGAGTGTTCTCCTCCTTTGTCTATACCCTCCCTTATTACTCAGGAATAATCTTTATTCTGACCTCCTCCAGGATTTTTTTTGTCTACTATTCTGCCTTAAAATGACCATTTCCTTTTTATAAATGTCCTCTTCTAGATATCTGTTAACTTGTGATTCTGCTGAACAATTCCTTGGTGTTTAGTTTGAGGACACCTCAAATTGATAATCATGGTTTCCAACATTCAGATATGAAAGTTTCCGATTTTTTGTCATATTGAGAAACAAAAACAAAGTGGATGGCCTGACAGAAGTGGATCAAGAAAAAAAGGATAAGGGAGCAGAAGAGGAAGGCAATACACAGGAGGAGGAAAGGTTAGTAAATGGAGCGAACATTGCTGAGGAATGGAGTGTGCATTGACAGCTTTGTCACAATGAACTCTATTGCTTTGTACAAATAATGTACATTAATAAATATAAAGATATTGACAACCTTGTCACAGTGAACTCTATTGCTTTGTATAAATAATGTACATTAATAAATAGAGATAATAAAAATTAAAATTAGATACTATATGAAAGAAACACCTGTGATTCTCCTTGTTTCATTGGTTTTCATTGGGTCATATGTCTATTCTTGAACAGACAAATTAGTTGCAAAGATGTGGGGAGCTATATAAAGATTGATTTAATTAAATCTTGTTTAAAATGAGAAAATGGGCATTTTATATACTCTTAGAAACTTGTAATTGGACACTTATAGATTACAAACTTTGTAAATATCTCCTGTGTAATGAGTTTTATTTTTCTTTGAAAGAACATAGTAGGATGTTTGAACAGATATTTGTCTTGGTCTAGGCTTCACTATGTTGCTGGCTGGTACCCACCCTAGCTGCTAGTGCTGTCACTATAGGTGACAAGTAGTTCACTATTACAGCTGAACTCTGATGCCTGTCACCACTACAAAAGAAACGTTAGAGTAATTAGGATCAGACATTAATTTTAATCAGAGGAAAACAATGCTCATTATAATGTTGATTGCTCAGGAGATGTTTGGATGCCTACAGTTCCAGGTTGAGATGAAATAATCCACATTATGAGCTCTGACTGAAAACAATCTCTAGGAATTCCGTCTTTGTCTCCATGTACTCATGTGTTGATGGAGGCTGCTCATTTGCTCCTGGATGCCCAGACCAGAAATAATCACTCAGAAACTACATTAATTAAACCATTGCTTGGCCAATAGCTTTATTAAGTGTATTGCTAGCTAGCTCATATATCCTAATCTAACACATTTCTGTTATTCTGTGCATCACCACAAGGTCGTGGTCTATTGGCAAAGTTTTAGCTGGCAGCTTGTGTCTTTCTTTTCTGGCAGCTACATGGCTTCTCAACGACTCCGCCTACTCTCTCTCTCTCTCTCTCTCTCTATATATATATATATATATATATATATATATATATATATATATATATCATCCAGTCTGGCTATATTCTGTTAAGTCATTGGCTGAAAACCGCTTCTTCATTAACTAATAAAAACAACACATATTCAGACTTCCCACAGCACTCATGCTCATGAAGTCATATATGTGATATAGAACTCAGGTTCTGAGACATACCTGTGTTCCAGTTTCCTTGTGCATATGATGCAAGTGTACCATACAGAATGATTAAATGAAAGTGTTAACAGATTAAACAATTAAAAATACAGCATAGCAAGTTAAATTTGAATTGTGATTAAACAACAAATACTTTTAACATAGGTATGGCCACTGAAATATATATTGCAGTGATAACAGTAGCAGTAAATCAGACAGCTTAATTAAGGATATCATTGAGTTTTGTATCTAAGTTATATTGTATCTCAGATCTTTCAAATTGTTTTCATTCTTAAAAGGAATCAAATGTGGAATGGAATTCTGTCCCTCCAACTGACTAGCTGTGTTGCTCTATATAAGTTCCCTAAATTCTTTGCGCTTTAGCTTTAATACCCATAATGTAGAGACAATAATAGCTCCTACCTCACAGGGCAATTGTGAGGATTAAGTGCTCACAATGTTTATATCATGTAAACAGTTTAATTTGGAGCTCAGTGTGCTGTATGATTTCACTAAGCAGTAGAGCAGAGCATGAAGAGAAGTGTTTGTAGCTACTTAATCAAGTCTTTTAAATCTGTAATATAACATATTTCCCTTTACACCCCCTTCTTGGTGCAATCTCACAAAACAAAATTAACAGATAATGAAGCTTTTAACTACTACTGAGCATTCTTTGCACAACGTTTTCTGAGGGCTCAGTACACAAGAAGCTTGACCAGTTGCTTCTTGTGGAGATAAAAACATATAACTTCTCTTTGCTCTTATTTTGGGTCATGCATGATAAATACTGATGGGAAAGGCTATGAAAATAGAGCTAGTGCCTGTGGAATTTAAATATCAGATGGAAGGAGTTGGAGTTTGCTCCAGGGCACAGTCTTTTGCTAGCATGTTTGAGGCTGAGGTTCGGAACCCAGCTCCATTGGGGGGATATAAGACATCAAAATAAGAGAATGAATTCATATATAACTTCAGAGATGCTCTCTTTCCAAAGTTAAATTGAAATCATCTGAAAGAACAGTATATCCTCAGTGTCTTTTATAGGTACTAGTATTAATAAATAGGTATTTAATAGATAAAAATAGAAGGGATGATAGACAGGAATAGTTGGCTGGATTGTACCAGTTTTACTCTGTGATTAGAATTTTTGATGGCTTCTGAAGAGAAGACACGATATGTATATAAACTTGTTTCTATTTCTCTTGAACTGGATGGTCACATAATTTTGTTCAAACTGTGGCATTTTCAGATGAGAGACTCAAGATGCTCTTCGTAACGGGAGGGGCACAAAAGCAGACTCCCAGAGCTTTCACAAGGAAACAAAAAAACATTTCCTCCCTTTATTGGGGATGAAAATCTGTTAACCACAAAGTAAGCAAAAAGTATGAGAGGCTTCAGGTGTGAATGCATAATCTTATTTTAGTGAATATATAATTGTGATTTGAGAGAAATGTGACTCATTGACAGCATAGTTTCACGAAGTTTGGAGCTATAACTACCATAAATGGAATTCATTTAATTTAATTATTTTTCTAGTTGATAGTTCTAGAAAATCACGAGATGTCATATGCTCTCAAAAGCAGCCAGACCAGAGGAAGCATCTTGGAGAGGCTCAAAAGAGCAAGCCTTCTTCAAAAGATTCTTCTCCAATACTAACTCTCTATTCCAGACACCAAACTATGGCCTGAGAGACAAATCAGACCCTGGACCAGCGTTTGCAAATACAGTTTTATAAAGCCAGGTCACATTCAATTGTCTATTTTCTAGCTAGAAGTGTGGATCCAAATACATGTAACAGCATGCACATGCTATGAAAACTAATACACCCACTGTCTGACCCTGTACAGACAGATAAACACGCAAGCCTGTGTTCTACCCCTAGGAATAGTGTTGGTCTCTTTCAATGGCGTTGCCACTCCTTTACCTACTAGTCATTGAATGTTGCACACAAAACAGTAACTGTGTGTTCTACATGTTCAAGTTTTCAAAATCCTCACAATCCCTAGAAGGAATTAAGCAGTGTGTCTGATTCAAAATGTGGTCTCTAGAAGGTAATAACATGCTCTGCCTTCTTATTTCATCACCAACCAAATCTACAGAATTAAATTATTTAAATGATCCACGTGGTCTCTTTTGATTTCATCTTAAACATTCCTTCGAAGTAGGTCCTCTTCTTAGTCTTTACTCTAGAGTACGAAATATTGGCGTTTATAAAGGTCAGCATTTGAATTCAAGACAATCATTTCAGAGAAGCACTTAATAGAGTCTTATATTCAAATTAAAATTATATATATAATATTTATGTATGATAAACACAATGTCTGTATTACAGGAACACATTTCTTGTGATTAGTAGTTTTCTACAGCAAATAAAAAGGGGGCTCCCTTACCTTGGCATTTTTCCCAGACCAAATTAACTTGTGATCCTGGATGATTGTTCATCAACACATCAACACCAACAGATTGGGTGACAGTAAAGATAATAAAACTGACTTATACTTTCTTTCTTGTTGGTTTAATTTGGTTGGGTAATTTTCAAGTTCATTTACCATCTGCATTTTTATTAGTCTGCCCCTTCCCTGCTATACTAGGATTTATCTTGACATATACAAAAAGTAATCTTGCTCACATTGCTTTAAAGTGCGTCTCTTCCAGAGTCTTCTCGCGGTGTTTGGATAACAGTAATTGGAACAATTATTTATAATCGGGATGAATGTGGAAGCTACTGAATGTGTTTATCTGTTGGAGAGCAACTATACCATTCACATTCCCTCCATTATTTGTGAATAATATGCATCTGAGTTTAGAAGATACCCTCTTTTCCCCCCTAAATAAATCGTAGTATCTGGTGCAAGGAATTGTAGTTGATACCGGAATAAATCATTTCACACTTTGATAAGTCCTCACCTAAATGACTGGAAGTAGCTCACTTTAAATGCCATATGCTAGCACAGCTGAGGTGGAGACTACATATTGCTTACCTTCTGCCAGCGATCATCGCTGAAATTAAGAGTGGAAAAGAACCGCACCATGCCTAATTACTTCATCATCTACCTGCTAAAACTGGATGTGCCTTTGGTCAGTCTTCTCTCACTTTCAGGACGAAGAAAACCCCAGATATACATAAGGGTTTCACACACAGAAAAAGCCTTGTGAATTAACAGATAGTATTTTTGCAATTTTAGAAAAGAGTTACAGTTTGAATCATCATTATGACAAACGTGTCAGAAATCATGAATGTAGAATGCAGATCAATAATTAATTGCTAGTCTCTACATTTTCAATAGTGTAGTCGCTGATAGAAGATGCAACGTTGTTCCTGAACAGACATGTAGGATTCTTTGCTAGTATGGGTATTTCTCTTTAGGGACTCTTTCCATTGAAACTTTATCCCTCTCCCTGTACTTTAGACAGGCAGAAATGTTCTATCTGTGGTTTCCCTTGAAGTGGGGAGAAGGTGCTTCAAGCCCAAATCTGGAATGATTAAAAGACTCATTTTATTGACCTTTCTTTTTTTTTTTTTTTTTGGTTTTTCGAGACAGGGTTTCTCTGTGGCTTTGGAGTCTGTCCTGGAACTAGCTCTGTAGACCAGGCTGGTCTCGAACTCACAGAGATCCGCCTGCCTCTGCCTCCCAAGTGCTGGGATTAAAGGCGTGCGCCACCATCGCCCGGCTTATTGACCTTTCTTAAAAAACCTTATTATATAGTGATTCAAGACAGTTATTTCATATACATTTCCCAGTTTTTTATTGATCATAGTGAAAATATCAGGGGAAAACCCTAAAGTTAATATTCCTTAGAAACATAAACCCAAAAATAAATTGTAAAATTGAGCAAATCAAATTTGACAATATTTACAAAAGATAACATGCTACATCCAAATTTTATATAGAATGCAAGGTTTGTTTCACATATAAAAATCAATATAACTGAATACAGTAAAGAAATAAGAGAAGGAAATTCATTGGATATACTTTACTGATGTTTCATGACATAACATTTTCTTAGTTAAGTAGGAGTAATAAGAAACTTTCTGAATCTGATGATGATAAAAATAAAACAATACATAACTTTGTCATAATTCTTATTATTTTCTTTTTTCTGGATTTTTGAGACAAGGTTTCTCTGTAGCTTCAGTGCCTGTCCTAGAACTAGCTCTTGTAGACTAGGCTGGACTCAAACACACAGAGATCCGCCTGCCTCTGCCTCCCAAGTGCTGGGATTAAAGACGTGCACCACTACCACCCTTCTTTAACATTATTCTTGATGAAGAAAACAGGGAAGAATGATAACATTAACCACTTCTACTAAAGCTGTATTGAAAGGTCCATCAAACACCAAGAGGAGGGAACATTCTATGAAATTCTGTCTTCCATCTATCTATGATGCAAAGACTAAAAAACAAGTAAATGAAAATTTGTTGTCTACAGATAGTATGATTATACACATAAAAATTCCTAAGCAACTTACTAAAACCTAAGAAAAATTACGAAGAAAATTTAATAACAGCTCACATTTTACATAGCATTGTGTTCTTTTTTATTCTATGAACTAGCACAAACAAGTGGAAAACAACATTAAAAAATAATGCTTACATCTTAAAATTTATGAAAATTCTAGGATAATTATAGCAAAATGAGACCATACATTGGAACTATAAAACATGAAAGAGGGAAATTAAAAGAGATTTTAACAAATGCATATATCATGTTTTTTAATTCAAAAAGGCATGTGTAGTCTTCTTAGGAGTTAGAATATTTAATAATGCTGAAATATTTATTCTTAATGCATTTATCTTATATATTCAAATTTATTTTTTTATTTTTTTAAAAAATACAAATATTTTATTTTTATTTTTTTAAATTTATTTATTTATTAAGGATTTCTCCCCCCCCCGATTAAGTCCCCCTCCCTCATCAGCTCGAAGAGCAATCAAATTTATTGCACCCAAAATGCAGGCTATAATTCTGAGAGCGAACAAGCAGATTGAATATGAATTGAAAGTCAAAGATTTAGCGAGGCAGCTGTGGCACATACCTTTAATCCTAGCACTTAAGAGTCAGAGGCAGGTGGATTTTGGCAAGTTCTAGGCCAGTCTGGTTTACAGAGTGATTTCCAGGATAACCAGGGCTGTTACACAAATAAACCCTGCCAAGAAAAAGAAATAAAAAAGAATGTCAAAGATCTCAAAACTCCCCCCAAAATTGAAACAACAGCAACATAACTGATATTTACCAATTCTACTAGTCTAGCTGAACAGCAAGTCCTGTGGAGCCTTCTGTGGTCATCAAAACTTACAGAATCAAACTTTAAATTTAAAGGAGTTACATTTTTATAGACAATGTATACCTTCATAAACTATTTTATTAATTAAATTTATTCTTTGGAAAATTTTAGACACATATAGGATATGTTCTGATTACCTTTCCACTCAATTTCTATTATCTCTTTTCAGTCCCGACAACCCCCATCTATACAATTCTCTTTATTCTCCTGAAAAATTCATCATTCTCCCTATAAGTCCCTTTACAATTTTCACATGTTTTCCTTTTGGTTTCTGACCTACTGTGTTTAATCAGGGCCATTAGTATGACTTTGAGTTTAGAATTATCCATGGGAGCCTGGTGGGACCATCAGTGAATACACAACTATAGATGATGATTATTATAATTTTATTATTAATGATGATGCTGAACATCAATTGTTAGCCAATAGGTCAGCACTAAAGCATAAGGTCCCATAAACTACTCTCTGACTCATGACTGAGTTTTGATAGGCAACGTCTTGTGTGCTTAGAATAAGTGATTGCAGGTGCTATGAGATTGCAATAGCTATCCCGTGCACAGAAGACAGCATTTCACATGTCTTCAGCAGTCTTTTGGCACGTCTGTGGTATTTTGTTTTTTTTTTTTTTTATTCTTTGAGGACTATCCAAATGGAGCCTCCTTTTTCTGTGTTATTTCTTGAGGGTTAACCAAATGAAGTGTGCATTGTAAACTTATTCTTACATTAAATCTTCTAAATTGTCCCTATGTCACCATAACAAATTACCCAATGATGTTCAAATTGCTCTGTGAACTTGGTCCCTCTTACCTCTTCAACTGGTTGGTGTAGCTGTGACTGTTTTTGTCCTCTTCATGGTTCCTTACATGTATGCTCTCCTCTGAGCCTTTGGGATTGTTATTTCATCTGTCTTGCATGTCCTGCTGTGTTCCCTCCATCACTTGAACACTCATCTTAGCTCTGTACTCCAATATTGCTTCTCTGGTGAGGGTTTGTCTGGCTCCTCTCATTTACAGTTAAAGCTTCTATCTGTTTTACACAGTCCAAACACCTTTACAGTAACTCTAGATTGCTTTCTGTCAGTGTGGTTAAAACATTGACTGAAAGTGACCTGTTTTTTTTTTTTTAAAAAAAAACTGTTTATTTTGTCTGTCATGAAGTCAATGCAGGGACCCTAGGCAGGACCTTAGAGGCAGGAACTAAAGCAGAAGTCACAGAAGGACGGAAGAATGCTGCGTACTGGCTTGCCCTTCGTAACGCATTGAGTTTTCTTCTCAATGAAAGGCCAGGATTTCTTTCCCATGGGTGGCATCACTCAAAGTGTGTTGGGCCTTCACCCCATCAAGAATAAATGAAGACATTAAGGGCAACATTGAATAAATTGGACCTACTTAAACTGAGAAGCTTCTGTAAAGCAAAGGACATGGTCACTAAGACACAAAGGCAACCTACTGACTGGGAGAAGATTTTCACCAACCCCACAACAGACAAAGGTCTGATCTCCAAAATATATAGAGAACTCAAGAAACTAGACTTTAAAATGCTAATTAACCCAATTAAAAAATGGGGCACTGAACTGAACAGAGAATTCTCAACAGAAGAAGTTCAAATGGCCAAAAGACACTTAAGGTCGTGTTCAACTTCCTTAGCAATCAGGGAAATGCAAATCAAAACAACTTTGAGATATCATCTTACACCTGTCAGAATGGCTAAAGTCAAAAACACCAAGGATAACCTTTGCTGGAGAGGCTGTGGAGGAACGGGTACCCTCATCCATTGCTGGTGGGAATGCAATCTTGTGCAACCACTGTGGAAGTCAGTGTTTCGGTTTCTCAGGAAATTCGGGATCAACTTACCCCTGGACCCAGCAATACCACTCTTGGGAATATACCCAAGAGATGCTTTATCAAATGACAAAAGCATTTGTTCAACTATGTTCATAGCAGTATTATTTGTAATAGCCAGAACCTGGAAACAACCTAGATGCCCTTCAATGGAAGAATGGATGAAGAAAGTATGGAATATATACACGCTAGAGTACTATGCTGCGGTAAAAAACAATGACTTCTCGAATTTTGCATGCAAATGGATGGAAATAGAAAACACTATCCAGAGTGAGGTGTCCCAGACCCAAAAAGATGAATATGGGATGTACTCACTCATAATTGGTTTCTAGCCATAAATAAGGACCATGGAGTCTACAAGAGGTGAACCTAAAGAAGCTAAGTAAGAAGGTGAACCCAAGGAAAAACATATAGTTGTCCTCTTGGCTAAGGGAAGTAGACCAAATTTCCGGGGAGAAAATGGGATCTTGGGGATGGGGTGAGAAAAGGTAGAAGGGAAGGAGGGGGGACCTGGGAAACAGGAGAATTGGGATAAAGGAAAGGTGGATAGGGGAGCACAGAACCACAATTCTTAGTTAAGGGAGCCAGTTTAGGGTGGGCAAGAGACTTGACCCTAGAGGGGCTCCCTAGTGCCCAAGATGAGGTTCCCAGTTAGTTCCATGGGCAGCTGAGGATTGGGAACCTGAAATGACCCTATCCTAGAGCAATACTGACGAATATCTTGCATATCATCATAGAATCTTCATCTGGTGATGGATAGAGATAGAGACAGAGACCCACACAGGAGCACTGGACTGAGCTCCCAAGGTCCCAAGGAGGAGCAGAAGGAGGGAGAACATGAGCAAAGAATTCGGGACCACGAGGCGTGCATCCACCCACTGAGACAGTGGAGCTGATCTATGGGGAGCTCACCAAGGCCAGCTGGACTGTGACCGAAAAAGCATGGGATAAAACCGGACTCTCTGAACATGGCGAACAATGAGGGCTGATGAGACACCAAGGACAATGGCAAGGGGTTTTGATCCTACTTAATGTGCTGGCTTTGTGGGAGCCTAGCCAGTTTGGATGTTCACCTTCCTAGATATGGACAGAGGGGGGAGGACCTAGGACTTACCACAGGGCAGGGAACCAGGACTGCTCTGTGGACTGGAGAGGGAGGGGGGGGAGAGGAGTGGGGGGAGGGGGAGAAGGGTGGGAGGAGGGGAAGGGAAATGGGAGGCTGGGAGGAGGTGGTAACTTGTTTTTTGTTTATGTTTTTTTTCTTCTTTTCGCAATAAAAAAAATTAAAAAAAAAGAATTAATGAAGAAAATGTCCCACAGCCTTGTCCAGAGGACAGTCTGATGGAGGCATTTTTCATTGTGGTTTCCTCTTCTCAGATAATTCTAGTTCGTGTCACGTTCACCAGCACACCTGTGTTTCTTCAAACCTCTTGTCACAGTCCTAAAAAAAATGTTTATGTATTTGTTTAGTAGCAGTTTCCAAACATGGGCTAGAAAATTCATGAGAGTGAGGGATTTTATCTTTTAGCAACTGTTCTTTACCACTAAAAATTAGTGACTGTTCCACACAAGACACTGAGTATATTATTTATTCAACAATACAGCAGATTGTATATACATAGGACTTGAAAAAGTCTGGTAGAAAAGAGTAGCCATATTTTTACATGATAAGAAACATAAGATTATCTATATATGCACTGATTAAAATTAATGGAAGAAATAGGCCATGAGTTTGAAAGGAAACAAGGGCAAGGAAGGATAAATGTGAGCGTTTGAAAAGAGGAGAGTGAGAAATAATGTAATATTATAATCTCCAAATAATAAAAGAAGTAATAAAAAGGCAGCATTAGGATGATAACCAGAGGAGCACTCTGGGGAAAAATTGTGCCGGAGATTAATTGAAAGAAAATATCTTAAGTCAGATTAGGTACTAGTGAACAAGCCGATGTAAAACACCAGAATTTGTTGCATGATATAAAACCAATCTCCATGTCTATCATCAGAGAAATCAATTTTAAAATGTGTAATATATATAAATATACACACACACATACATATATATACATATGTATACAAATGCACACGCACACAAACATATATCATGAGGTTTTGTTCAATTGTAAGAAAGGATGCTGTCTTAGTTAGGGCTTCTCTTGCTGTAATAGAACACCACCACCATAATCAACATGGAGAAGAAAGGATTTTTTTCAGTTTACAACTCTCAGGTCACAAACCATTCCTGGAAGAAGTCAGGGCAGGACCTCAAACACAGATGAACTCTGAAAGCAGCAGCTAATTTAGAAGGAATAAACTGCTTTCTGGCTTGTTCCCCTTGGTTTGCTCAGCCTACTTTCTTATAGCACCTAGAACCACCTGCCGATGAGGCACGGCCCACAAGATGCTGGGTCATCATACATCAGTGAGTAATTAAGAAAATTAACTACTTGCAAATATATGGGAAACATTTTCTCAGTTGAGAGTTCCCCTTTCCAAATGACTCTGGCTTGTGTCAATGTGACAATAAACTAGGCAGTACACATAAAATAACCATATTTGAAGAAAAATGGAAAAACTGAAAATATTCATGTTAGTCAAGATGAATGAGCTATGGAAAGAAAAATACTGTATTTTTTCCCTCATGAGAATAATCTTTAGATTTAAATAAGAGGACGCGAAAATGGTGGAGAGATGGTTTATGAAGAGTAAAGGGATCAGGGTGATCAGGAAGGGGAAATAAAGAAATTTACTGGAAACGGTAAATTTGATTCAAAGTGCATGATATGTATGTTTGAAAACATCATAATGAAAGTGTTCAATTAGGACATGCTAAGGAAATAAAGCCAAACAAGAATAGTAACGACAAGAAACGGTACCAGCACTCTTAAACTAGAGCCAGAAGTGTTGGAAGAGGATCTGGATATGAAATGGGATGCTTAGAATCAACATAAATGGATGAATTGAAAAATGGGTAACAATGATGAAAGATCTAGCTGGGAAAAATATTGATCAGTTTTTAACACAGCGTCTCTATAGTAATCGCAAAGTACCCAGGATCGCCTTAGTCACCCACTGATGAGTGTCTGATGCTCTGATTGTGGCTGAGACCAGAGCTGATGGGGTGGTTGACTCAAGGACAGCTAGAAAGAATGTGGCAAAAATGTAGAGAGGATCACAGAGTTCAAAGGTAGCTGTGCAAAACAGTCTCCTCGGAGCTTAAAACAGTCCATCCTGCAGGGAAGCTAGTTAAGAAAGGAAGTAAACAACTGAAAATATCTTCAGGAATTCTCTAAGACTGACCACACTCAATAGGTTTCTCCAAGAGTATGTAAGTAGTTAAGATTGCTGAGAGTTAACTCTCAGACAAGCTACACTGCATAGGAGGCTTTCTGAGGTAGAGAGCGTGATGTCCTTGTGCTCACAGATAGCACTAGGGAAAAGAGGAACTTTGAAAACAGGCTTGTCTCTTCAAAGGAACAACAAGTTATCCACCTAGCAAATTAGGAATGAATGTAGTTTCTTACCTGGTGATCTTCTGCCATCTGTAAGGCCAGCTCTTACCTAAATATGCCAGATTATTTCCCCCTAGACCTTGAGCAATGCTTCTCAGTCAACAAAACTCGTCCTTAGAGTCAGGCAGTGGTGGCACACACCTTTAATCCCACCACCTGAGAGGCAGAAGCAGGCGAATGTCTGTGAGTTCAAGGCCAACCAGGTCTACAGAGCCAGAGTAAGTTCCAGGACGGGGGCTTCAAAGCTATAGAGAAACCCTGTTGAAACCTCTTGAAAAACCAAAACCAAACAAGCTAGTGAAACCATCCTTAGGGGAGATGTTGTACTTTACAACAGCCTAGCTAACTTCTGTATTATCTGTAGGGCCAGACTAATCCCAACTCCCAAGAGTTACCTCAGTCATTATCCTTAGACCCTTATCTTGATCACTGTTTCTGAGTTAAAAAAAAAAAAACAAAAAACAAAAAAACATGTTTATGGGAGAGGCCACATGTTTGTAAAGAGATTCAGCATAAAAACATTTTCAGCTTTGTTTTACACACATGATTGAGTTAATTATCATCAGGAAACCATTTTCCTCAACTGTGCTATGCTTAAACATGGCTAAAATAAATGACTTGGAGGTCAGACTCTAGAAGGCTGAACCAGCCTAGTTATCTATGTCTTGAACCGGATTTCCTTGATTCTGCCAGCCTTAGTGTTTGCAAGGACTCCCACACTCAGACAGCCTGAGCTGCTTGGAGGAAATTCAAACAAGCAGCCTGGAAGAAACAGAGATTATCCAAAGAGCCTGAGAGAAGAGAGACTGGCCAAGCAGACAGAAAGAAGCAGTGATCAGCTAAACTGCTTCCGAGACAGAAAGAATGGCTGTGCCACCTAGAAGAGAATCTTGCCAACTGAGTCACGAGGAAAGGGCACTCTCCAAACCGCTGAGCTACTACAAGGTGTACAGTGATCTCCAGGTTTTCAGCTTTTTTATGTTGTCACCCATTTGGAGTGGCCTACAAAGACACAACTATTTGTGACTAATTTCTGTTCCTGTAAACTACCCTTATTCCTGTAAGTAATCCCAGCAAAACATAATGGTCACCAAGTTGGACACTGATGACATATGAGCTTTGATTTGTTATCAGTTCCCTATCTAAGTGAATAGACATTTGCTCACGTTTCTCCAGAAATAGCTGCCACACAACAGACAGGACTTCACAAAATTTCTGCAATTACATGATTTATCCAAAGTAGAAAACTAGAAACAACTCTTTTTGTTCTCTTTTTGTTTTTCTTTCTCTTTTTTTTTAATTTTTAAAAAATTTTGCCAATAGTTTTAGTATAGTTTTCACACTGCTCTCAAGGGCACTAACAATACAAAGTCTGACTCATCATCAGTCTGAAGAAGAGACACTCAGCTGAAATCCATCTGACTGCAGATGCTGGAGTTAGTGGCATAGCACTCCTGTACTGTGTGATGTTTCATGACACCACCCACCTGAATCGACCTGCTGGTGGTCCCGACGTTTCCATCTGCTTTTCTAACTGTTCTTTCTTCTTCCTCTTTGCCTCCACTAATTGGATACCCCAAATCCCCCGAGGATACGACCTCTTTCTGTCTTCTTTCTGCTGCCTCTGCCAGCTTTGCTTTTTTTCTTCTCTTCCGGGCTCGGGGATGGCAGTGTGGACTCCACGGGGCACGGGAAGCACAGCCCCATGGGGAAGCTGGCGCCTCTACCCTGGCTGGAGATCTTTGTGTGTGTGTGTGGGGGGGGGGGGGGATGGCAGGCCCTGCCCAACAACAAGCCTTGTTTTTCTTTCAACAATGAAACTATAATAATATACTTATATATACAATATATAATACAATACAATTGTGGAAACGAAAGTCTAGACACCAACTAATTTATTTCCCTTTTTGTTAAAGAAGTGATTAATAGCTATACCTTCAAGAAAGTTTGGCTGTGTATGTCTCAACCTACCAATCAAGTCAACCACTGAACTGTGATCTTCATGTTCTTTTGAACTGGGAATCAGTTAAAGCCAAACAAGAAAGTAGGAGTGGGTAGAGCCCACTACAGCATTGTCTGCACATCTAGTGAGTATAATTTAACAGAGGTGTCCCAGTGCCTTTCAGAGTAACATCTCACTTATGAGAGAGAGCAAAAGAGAGAGGAAAGAAGCCATGTGTCTCAAGAGAGATATGTCAAGATCTTTTATAGAACCACAGAAAATCATAGAACGAAGCAAAGCAACAACCAAAAATTCACTGACAGTTAAAAGAAACGGTATGATTCAAGGTGAATTTCCTCTGGTTCTATGATTCAGTGTCTTTCCTCCCTTTCAAAGTACATGTTTCTAGGATATTTAAGCATCAAGTAGGGAGAAACGACATTACATTTGATGATTATTCTTCTAAGCTTTATAATCTTTTATTACATCTCATGTATTTCGTATCAATGTGGCAAGTATGTGCTTAACCTAACAATAAATTAGAAAATTCAACAGAAAATCGGGGTTTATGTGGGATCTATATGGGAAACCATAGCTGAAAACAAACAACTAACCTTTGTCATGTTATTTTCTGTGTTCTGAAGTGCAAGGATAAAATTCAAACTCTGTTTGCTACGTGTTAATACTTCAGTGTTGGAATCAGTTTAAAATCATCATGATAAAATAAATATGGAGGCGGACTTCCATAAAAGCAGTGCATTTGGAATTATAGATATTGACAGGGTCTTAGAACCTGGTATATGTATATCTTAGTGGTCAAAAGATTATTTGGGAATGTGAAGGGCAACTTTAAAATAAAGGCGGTCAATAAACACTTTAAAGTGAAGATGTAGACATGATTCCAAGGGCTATGGATTAGATAGGGTAATTTAAACATACTCTTTAATACCTGTTATCTCTCAGAGCCAGTAGTAGAGAAATTTGACAGTGAAAAAGAAATACAGAGACACAAGAATACAAATAAAAAGGAAGTTGCAGGAAAGGACTCATGGCTGAAGACATCGAGTGTAGAAATGGTGGAATGGACAGGATGGACGGAAGGCAAAGTAATAAAGGCCCAGTCTTCCTGCCTAACAGCTCAGCCAGTGCTCATCTCAGCAATGCCCTCACACTCTCCAGAAAATTTGCTCACCCTCATAGCTAAAATGCTCACTTACTGGATAAATTGAGTGAAAGAGCATCTTGACTTGCACCAAGAAAGAAGAATAGACTTTTCTAATAAATGTGTGGATTCAAGGCTCTTTCCATGACTTGAGAACATAACACTATAAGATGAAAGACACATAGAGTTGAATAAATGGTATCTAAAGGCATGAAATGGGAGTTTTTAATTTAGTCTGGGGGACAAATGTTCACTGAAGTAATATTAGATATCCTTTTTTCTTTACCACAGTGCTCTCAGCATAAATAGTTCTTGGAGTTGCCAGGAGCCTAAAATGAGCAGCAGCAAATATTACAGGTAAGGAATAAAGATGCTTCATTTCTCCTGGTCCATTATTCATCCATCCAAAAATATTCTTCTTTCTTCTTATAAGGTAAATGTCTTTAATGACCCCAGCATCCAGTCCCCATGCATGTAGCACTGCAATCCTAAGTTTTCTATAACTAACTCTCTACCTAGGAATCCCTTTAGGTTAGAAATAACTGAGCTTGCTGTCACTTCCACATCCAAAAAAAAGAAACATAAAGAATAGTTTTAGATCATGCACTCCAAGGAACAGAGTAATGGTTGCTGGCAAGCAGCAGAGGCTAAGCTAATGGGGATGGATATGTGAAATCTGTAGCTACTGAGAAAGATAGCCTCTTCTACATAGATGGCTAGTCAGGGAGAACTGCATGGGCAGGGGTGGGACTGAATTTACAGTGCAGCCAGCACAGCAGAGTGACCAGACAATAGCCTGAAACACCACAGCCTCTCTACTACAGAGCTTTAGTTATATGAACTAATAAATCTCCTTTTACCATTTTGAATTGATTGTCTGTTTCTTCTAAATTTGAGCATATAACCCAGACATATTTGGTTTTCTAGGCCAACCTAAATCAATGACTCTCTTAAATCTTTTACCTCAGCATTGTATTATACATTTCCACTTCCTTTTAATTTTTATAGAAATTGCATTATATTTTATTAAAATTTTACTTATCATTTAAACATCATTCCCATTGATTCACTTATTATTAGGTATGATTAATGAGAATAAAAACTATTTGTTATTTTATACATAATTAAGAGAAAAACAGCTGGTGGTTGTGGCACATGCCTTTAATCCCAGCACTTGGGAGACAGGCAGGTGGATCTCTGAGTTCAAGGCCAGCCTGGTCTACAAGAGCTAGTTCCAGGGCAGCTAGGGCTATTACACAGTGATCCTGTCTTTAAAAACCAGAGCAGGGGGGGGGGGACATTAATTATTTATAAATTCACTCTAGTTTAATTTTGCCAGATTATAATGAAATTTTATCAAAGTCACCAATGTCAACTCCCTTGCGATAACTAGTGCTCACTTCTCACCTTCTGTGATATAAAAACCATACTGACATTATCTTCTCCTATTTTTTTCTCATCAGAAAGGTGTCTACCTCAATCTAGAACTTCACTCCACATTCTCTGGTCAGCATCCCCACACTGACTGCCAAGTACCTCTGGCAGGTGACTTTCACTGCTCTGTCTTCAGACCTTGGATAGTTAGTTCTTCGATGATCATCTTCATTTACTACTTCTCTCTTGCTATGTCTGAAGGTATCTCCCTACAGCTGTCATGTTCTTTATTTGCTACCTCACTCTTGCCATGTCTGAAATATATCCCTGCAACCAGCAATGACCATGTTCTTTCTCTCCTCTGAACCCAGACTACAGGCAACTGCCCACTTGATATGACTTGAACATCTAATAGATTTCTCAAACATATGCTGTTCAAATCTGGATTCCGGGTTGTCCCACCAAAACAGTGATACTGAAATGTTTCTCCCATTTGGAAACAGCAGACAGTCTCTTCTAAGTCCATGGTGCTCCGCATCAAAGCCATCTCTCATTGTTTCCTTCCTGACATAGGCATGGTCTTGGCTCAGGCTCCTTAGGTTTGGTACATCGATTGCAAAGCAATGTCAGGTATTTGCATGCCTGACATTTGAAATATGCAATATCAGAATCCAGGCAACCAAGATTTGATTCATAGCCCTATCATTCCTAAGCTAATTCTCTCCCTATTATGTAATGCTTTCCAACCCCCTTTCCTGATCAGTGGAGCTTAGAAATCTCTGTTTCTAGGTGTTTTATGAACAATAAGTGATTTAAACATATATAAGGTGAAATTTTTGGTATTATATTTTTATTATAGAAAGCCATCAGAACAATTTTGTTATGAATGAAAACACAGTTCCAGGAAAATATACTCAGAGAGGTGTGAGCAGAGAGTTACATTTTGTGTAATAAAGATTTCTTCCAAAAACAAAAGATCACAGTTCTTAGTGCTTGGAGCAGGTAAAATATTCATAGATCAATAAAGTGTCTGTTTTCCTCTAAGGCAACTGAGAGCAGGAGTGATAACATAAGAATGGGATCTAAGAAGAATCACAGGTTTAAAAAAACCTATTTGTTCTGTGGTGGTGATGGTGATGGCAATGCACACCTTAATCCCAGCACTGGGGAGGCAGAAGCAGGAAGAGCTCTGTGAGTTTGAGGCCAGCCTGGTCTATATGGCATGTTCCAGGACAGCCAGGGCTACACAGAGAAACCCTGTCTTTAAAAGAAGAAGGAGGAGGAGGAAGAGGAAACGGTGTGGATGAGGAAAGAGAACAGGAAAAAGAATCAATCAGGTAAGTGTAGATCTCAGCTTCTATCAAAGCAATTTCTTTTTTTGCAACTGACATCCAAACAAGAGGACAGCAGCCTCCCTTCTTCGCCTTCTATAAATAAGTAGCAGAAACATGAAAGTCTCTGGTACACAGAGGAGCTACCCAGGGTTTCCAAGTCAGTCATTTACAGTTTCGTCCTAACAGTCTCAGAGCACACAAATAATTCTCCTTCAAACTGATAAAGAGTATGCAGTTTTATAGCTACAGGCAGTCCGTAAAGTAAACAACACCATAGGATTTTATACTATAAGACGAGAAGTGGTTTCCACTATACTTCCTCACAATATTGATTTAATAAAGTTATAGTACAATTTATAGAACAAAAGGATGAAGGTGATTAAATACCTAAAAAGCAAACAGTTTTGATTTTACTTTTCTTTGTTTTTTGAAAAAAAATAACAATAAAAACAGTAAACACATTTAAACAAGTTAAGTTAAAATTATAGCTGAATTGCATCATATTGTTTTGTTATTTTAGATAATAGCTAATAATATAACTAAGGTGTGATCATAATGAAAATAGCATATATGTTTTACTATTTAATTTAAGCAAGAGCTACAGACAATTTCTGTGAAAATGGAGTTTACACAGGAGCAGAAGTGGGTTTGGTACCTCCATGCTGAACACAAAGGTAGAAGGGAGCCATTTGAAAGGGATAGAGGCTGTTGCAATTGCAAACCTGGGTCTGTACGATTCAGCTACTTGACACAAATTTGTTTGTTTCACGTAGGATATGTTTCTGCTCTAGTGAGTATGACTGTGGTGCCTGCAGTTTCTAAGTCAAGTAGGACCAATTCTGCTATTAAATTAGTTGCTTATTTTGGATCTTAGTGATTCTAAATTCATTTACCTCTAACTGTTGTCAGAGAACTGGAGATATCATCATATGACAGAATATTAGGTCGGAGACTCTTTAATCAGCAACATATTCAGTAAATGCATCACTGTGCACCGAGCAATTCCTCTGAAAGACTTTCAGAAACCAGCTGAAAGATTCCCATGTATCATGTAACTAAGGAAGTTCACACTTAGCCATGGACAAGGCAAGCTGTGATACACTGGCTCTACAAGCCTTGCTCCAGCACAGAGTCACACATGACTGGGAGGATCAATCATCTCAGAACGTCTCTCTGAGGAAGGAAAATTCTGGAGCATGCATCTAGTACTCAGATTTATCACTACTCCTCAGGAATCTGATGCAAACTTACCTCCTGGAGAAATCACAGGTACTGTGGTGCAATATAGCAGTTTAAAACAGGCATAGCTACAACGCCCATGCCTCTCTTGAGTTCAGTACAGAGTGAGCCTATAGCAAAATACAAGTTACTATCATCTCCTGGAAGGGACGCACAGCACACATGACTTCCATTTTAGGTATTGCCTCACTTCCAACTAGCCTATATCTGGTAGTCAAAGAGGGAGGTGATCCTTAGCCTCTGGAAATACAGGTGGACATGCGAGAACTCCACAAAGCACCCACAGATCTTACCCTAGGAGTAGGTCAAGAGCTGGGAAGAGAGTTTGACTAAAATTAGAGTTCCCTTACCTTTTCATCTCCCACAGAAGGAGTGGATATTAATTTGCCAATGCTGCTGGGACCTGGGTTTTCTAGCTCCTCAGAACTGTAGAGAACAAAGCGGCAGTTTCCTCTTCTCAAGGTTATTCCACATAGAAAGTCTGGCTTCCAGTTGCAATGTAGGAATAAGGTTGCGCATCCAATATCTCCATTTTAACTACCACATGAAGATCTGACTTCTAATGTGTCTATCTTTTGGAGATGATGGGGAAGATGATTATTAGTTTCCGGGGAATTCAATGGTTAAGTGGGTGCTTTTTGCATGACTGTGAAGAAAAGAAGCCTATAGTTTCTTTGTAAAAGGGGTTATTTTCTCTTCTGTCCGCCATGGTGTTTCTAGTCACTGCATGAGTAATGGGCCTCTAGTCCTATTGCATGTCCCCAGACATTCATGAGAACCCTGCGAATCGCAGACAAAAAAAAATGAACACATTGAAAAAGGACAGTGCCTGAAATGAATGTGGAGACACTTGGCATAGCTTGTGATCCTGGGCTCAATGCAAAGAGTAGATTATAGATGACAGAACTGGTAAATAAATTAATAACCACCCCAAAGAAACCAAAACATATCAATGTGGGTTTTTTCTTTTTTATTGATTTTTATTGAGCTCTACATTTTTCTCTGCTTTCCTCCCTGCCTCTCTCCTCCCCTTCAACTCTCTGCCAAGGTCCCCATGCTCCCAATTTACTCAGGAGATCTTCTATTATTCCACTACCCATGTAGATTAGATCTATGTATGTCTTTCTTAGGGTCCTCATTGTTGTCTAGGTTCTCTGAGATTGTGATTTGTGGGCTGGTTTTCTTTTCCAGTCTTTAATCTGTCATATGAGTCTGAATCTGTGTCTGCATGAATGCTGTCTTGTTTGTTTTCCATTCCATGTCTGTATCTCTGTGTTTGGGTGTGTCTCTGTGTGTTACCTAAAAGTGGGCTTTTGCTTTTCTTTTTTGATATCACAAAGGACATTGCTTGGGGGAAAGATTGAGGGATATTTTAAAAAAAATCATTAACATCATTTTATAAGGAATTAAACATTACTGATTTCAACTGACCCATATTAAAACAAGCAAAAATGATACCAAGCAATATCTACATGCCACTTCCATCATTTTTGTTAGATATTCATTTTACAAGGTTTCTTAACAACCTCTTTGTCACTTTCAAAAAATGACTACCATAGCAGACATACACACATGCTCTGTTCTCTGGGTCAGGGTCATGAAAGAGTTCATATTTTAAGATTATAGCTATGTATTATATTAGCTTCTTGTGTTACATGGGGAATCCAAGGCAATTAAGATTGGGCTGCTACATTTTTCTTCTAAAGGCAGGTGAGGCAAAATAAAGTCTGAGTACACATTAGGATATCAGTCTTAAGTGACCACAGTGTGTATTAGTAACTTTAGCTGTGAGGTTCAACAAAGGTTCCAGTCTCTGTGAATGTAGGAGACATTTTCATAATACTATATCAACACAGATTTCAGCTCTTTCTCTACAAGGAGAGAAGGAGCATGACCACACACCTAACTCCTGGACTTTACTGCTTGCTACAAGACTCATAGATCTGACTTCATTTGTTCCAGGTACAGATAGGAAGTTGCATAATCTAAACTCCTGGAAGTCACTAAGCATAAAGATGACCAGTGGACACGGACAAGGCTTGAGAAGCATCTAGATTCTGTGGTCATGCTGACTGGTGAGGATCATGTTCTATGAGAAGCCAGTGTGTGAAGCCTGGGAGGGTGGCCTTCAATGTACAGAGGCAGTGCGCTGCAATGAATTCATAGAAATAAGCCTGGTACTTGCAATGCATAAAGGCAGTGTGCGGGAACAAATGCATAGAAATAAGCCTGGAGATTAAAGGGAGTGAAGAGCAAAATCTGCAGGAATAGAATAAATTTTTAAGAGGTAGTGAAGTGAAGAAATGATGAATGCAAGAACGAATTCAACGTGATTGCCATAACTATGCTCATTGATGTCAAGAGATAATGAATAAGCAAGAACTTCTGAAAAGGGAAAAATAAAAACAGCAAGAATAAACCAGGAAGCTGGTGAGGCAATGACTGAACTAAAAACCCAAACAAGCATTTCACTCAGGGGTTCGACTAAGTAGAAGAAAAGATGTTCAAACTCAGGGACTAGTGGAGGACAAAAATTATACATGAAATTTAATGATAATAATAATAATGCTAGCTTACGTAATTGGGGAAAGCATCAAGTAGAAGAAAACGCACACAAATTGAGTAATGAGAGAAAAGAGATAAGAAGTGGCAGAAGGCCCTCCCAAGCACATAAGCACCAACAAATTCACAACAGTAAGGAAAGAATCAGATAAAAAAAAAACAAATATGAAGCCCAAAATGCACTAAATAAGATGAATTGTGAGATTCACCCTAGGACAAATTATCAACAAATTGTCACAGATTAAAGCAAAGTGAATGTTGAAAGCCGAAGTATAAAAGTGACTTGATGCTGCTCTAAAAGCCTCTTCTATACTGTCAGCATACTTTGTTCGTGATGACCTCTGCATGCTAGACAGTGGTGTCACTCAAAGCACAGGAGGAGGGACTCCAAATCAAAAATACTAAAGTTAATAAATCCATCTTTCCAAATTAAAGGTAAGATAATTTCTCAGATAGATAAAATCAGAGTCATTTATTATCACATATTTGTAGAAGAAATACAGGGCAGTCCATACCCAAGGTCTATCCGATGATCTCATTAGAATGAGCAAGTCAAAGAACAGAACAAGAGGATAGGGATTTGGGAAATGAACCTGCTGGGCAAAAAGAGAATGGCAGGTGGGAGAGAGATGACAGACAGTACAAGCGGTCTAAATGCACCGTGTAAATACATGTATGAATTCTAACAGTAGAAGAAAACACACTTTACTCAAGAAAATTGAAAGCATGACAGTGAAGACCACATAGATATTAACAAATTTCACAAAAAAATTTATAGTTTTCTGATTAGAATAAAATTTAAATAGAAATCAGCAGTGACAAAAAATTTAAAAATGACCTAACTGCATAGGGACCAAAAGAAAGTTTTTTTTTTTTTTTTTTTTTTTTAAATAATTTTTTTTTATTAAGAAAAGAAGAAAAAAAAAAACATAAACAAAAAACAAGTTTCCACCTCCTCCCAGCCTCCCATTTCCCTCCCCCTCCTCCCACCCTTCTCCCCCTCCTCCCACCCTTCTACCCCTCCCCCCACTCCTCTCCCCCTCCCTCTCCAGTCCACAGAGCAGTCCAGGTTCCCTGCCCTGTGGTAAGTCCTAGGTCCTCCCCCCTCCGTCCATATCTAGGAAGGTGAACATCCAAACTGGCTAGGCTTCCACAAAGCCAGCACATTAAGTAGGATCAAAACCCCGTGCCATTGTCCTTGGCGTCTCATCAGCCCTCATTGTTCGCCATGTTCAGAGAGTCCGGTTTTATCCCGTGCTTTTTCGGTCACAGTCCAGCTGGCCTTGGTGAGCTCCCAGTAGATCAGCTCCACTGTCTCAGTGGGTGGGTGCACGCCTCGTGGTCCCAACTTCTTTGCTCATGTTCTCCCTCCTTCTGCTCCTCATTGGGACCTTGGGAGCTCAGTCCAGTGCTCCAGTGTGGGTCTGTCTCTGTCTCCATCCATCACCAGATGAAGGTTCTATGATGATATGCAAGATATTCGTCAGTATTGCTCTCGGATGGGGTCATTTCAGGTTCCCAATCCTCAGCTACCCAAGGAACTAACTGGGAACCTCATGTTGGGCACTTGGGAGCCCCTCTAGGGTCAAATCTCTTGCTCACCCTAAAGTGGTTCCCTTAACTAAGAATTGTGGTTCCGTGCTCCCCTATCCACCTTTCCTTTATCCCAATTCTCCTGATTCCCCAAATCCCCCCTCCTTCCCTTCTACCTTTTCTCTCCCCATCTCCCCTTACCCCCATCCCACCCCACCCCCAAGATCCTAATTTTCTCCCCGGCAATTGGGTCTACTTCCCTTAGCCAAGAGGATAACTATATGTTTTTCCTTGGGTTCACCTTCTTACTTAGCTTCTTTAGGTTCACCTATTGTAGACTCCGTGGCGCTAATTTATGGCTAGAAACCAATTATGAGCGAGTACATCCCATGTTCATCTTTTTGGGTCTGGGACACCTCACTCAGGATAGTGTTTTCTATTTCCTTAGCAATCAGGGAAATGCAAATCAAAACAACTTTGAGATATCATCTTACACCTGTCAGAATGGCTAAAGTCAAAAACACCAAGGATAACCTTTGCTGGAGAGGCTGTGGAGGAACGGGTACCCTCATCCATTGCTGGTGGGAATGCCATCTTGTGCAACCACTGTGGAAGTCAGTGTTTCGGTTTCTCAGGAAATTCGGGATCAACTTACCCCTGGACCCAGCAATACCACTCCTGGGAATATACCCAAGAGATGCTCTATCATATGACAAAAGCATTTGTTCAACTATGTTCATAGCTGTATTATTTGTAATAGCCAGAACCTGGAAACAACCTAGATGCCCTTCAATGGAAGAATGGATGAAGAAAGTATGGAATATATACACGCTAGAGTACTACGCTGCGGTAAAAAACAATGACTTCTCGAATTTTGCAGGCAAATGGATGGAAATAGAAAACACTATCCTGAGTGAGGTGTCCCAGACCCAAAAAGATGAACATGGGATGTACTCGCTCAAAAGAAAGTTTTGAACCGGTTGTGGTGGCACATGCCAGTAGGATTTCCTGAAGGAGGCAGAGGGAGGAGTTGAGTTTGAGACCAGTCTGAGCTGCACATTAAAAAAAGAAAGAAAGAAACAGTTTTGAGCAACTATTGGGTTAAAGAGGAATGCAATACAGATTTCAAAAATATCCCAAAGTAAAAATAAAGATACCATTTGCCAAAACTTTTAGGATCCGGGAAAAGCAGCACTAAAAGAAGGGTAAATGCTATGATGTGTCTGCTGTGGAAATGAGAATTTTCTAGCACTCTACCCTAAAAAACAATGTGAAGAATAACATAAATGAAAGACCAACACATGTGGAGAAATAATGGAGGAATGAACATAAATAACTTTGAGAAACCAAAAATAATAGAAAAATTAATACAATTAAGAGGTTTTCTCAACAAAAAAAATCAATCAACATTCAGTAGATTAAAAGTGACAAAGAAGGAATGCAAATAAATAGTCAGACATGAAATAAGAGATATTTTAGCAACATAAAATGAGTGTGAGATATTATGAATAATTATGCATTTGTGTATTAGGTAATATGTCAATAGATAGTGCCATTGTTCCATTCAGTTCATGCAACTGTTGCTAAGAGAGACTATTTCAAAGCAGACTCCCTGGTATTCTGGCTCTTATAATCTTCCTGATCCCTCTTCCTTGATGTTCCCTGAGTTATGGATGCAGGAACTGAGATGTAGATGTTTTCATTGAAACTAGGCTCCCTACAATTCATTGATCTCTGTATTGTGCCCAGTTGTGATTTTCTGTGACTGTTTCTGCTTGCTGTAAAGAAAGGCTTCTTTGATAAGGGGTCGTAGCTACACTTTTCTGTGCACAAAAGGATCAGTTTTAGAATATAGTAAGACATCTTGCTGGTCTAGCAAAGTGGCATCAGTCCTTCAACAGACAACAGAATATTGAAAATGCTATGTTTCTACACAGCTGAATACCATCCAGCTAAAATAGAATGAAGCAAAACAAAATAATGAAATATGTAGGTAAACAGATGGACCTAGAAAATAATACATTAAGTGAGATAAACCTGGATCCAGAAATACAAACACTGCATATTCTTGTTCGTCTGCAGTTCCCAGACCCACATCTTCAGATATGAGTATACAACATGTAGTAACCTCAGAAACCATGAACCTATTAAAGGACTGTTGGGATGAGGTGGACTTGGGAGGTGAACAGCAGGATACGGGTGATATGAAGTGGAACGTGGGAAATCGAAGAAGGACTACAACTAGGGAGGAGGGAGGGAGGTAAATAAAGAAGGAAGGAAAAATATGTTGATATCTTGTTTGTATCAGATCAGAGGGTATAGCTAGCTACTAGCTAACCATATAGGTCAAGAGGTATGTGCAGACAGACAGGAAGTGATTTGGCTGGGTGGGGAAAGGAACTGATAAGGCATGGAAGGAACAGAAGCTTAGTCTCTTTTCAGCTGGGAAACTGAATGATAAGGTGGCAGTAGTTTTGGTCCTTCATCTCTCTGATCTCGTAGCATTTCCCCCAGTATCCGACTCAGGGCTTTTATTACTAAGATCTACTAGAACGTGTGCTACAACAAAATACCAAAATTGTTGGATAAAGCTGAAAAGAATCATATTGTTTATAGTTACCTAAAGTTATACACAGTGCATGTGAGTATTTGTGTACATAGCTTATTGATGAAGTCACCATATACTTAGGACATAAGACTAAGATCACTCAAATGAGATATGACCTGAAAGCCTCTTTCCAGGGTTCCAGAAAATACTATGCAAGCTGCCAAGGGAGGGAAGCAATTAAAAAGTCCTACACAGGTAAAATACATAGAAACCACCTCAATTGTCAGCATGACAAGATATGCATAAAAGTGCAATAAGGGACACTGCTCACCTGTCAGTGACAACCATCAGCTGTCTAATTGAATGTAAGGCCCACTCCACAGGAAGAAAATCATGCCCATCCTGGAACCTAGCCAGCTTCCTGGGACTAATGAGGTCATGGAACCTACTAGCTCCACATTAAAGCTAAGACAACTGAGACCTATAATAAAAGCTAGGGAATGACAATTAGTTATAACTATGCATATTTACATCTAAAGCGTATTCTCTTTATAGTAATCCACTCTAAAAGTGCTGACTCCTATTAAAAAGGCTTCCTACATTGCAGAGGGTACAGGCACAGTTTGTTATTATAGTATATGAGCTATCCTAGCAAAATTCACAAACTTGATGCCATCTTTAACTTGCTCCTCTAATGTTATGTTGGAAATGAAGTAAAGCCAGTCGAAAGATCTAATTCAGCAAATGGTTCTTTGTACTTTTTCAGGGAGATTCTGGGTACATCTAGAGATATACTATAAATTTTAATTTGCTCTATCTAATCAAAGTTAGTGAGACTAATTCTCATTTTCTTGTAAGAATAAAAATCCATTTAATTAAAATTAATGACCTTTATATTGATGAAGATTTCTGAGTTTAGGGAATGAGATTTAAGACTCAGGGTACAAGGAATATTGGACAAATGTATTTATTCATACAAGTGAATGTATTCTGGTAAATATGACAGAAATCTCCCTTACAGGTTTCAATTCTCTTGTCTTAGGAACAACAAGAGAAATGACAGTATGGGGCCACACACCAAGTAGCACAGCCTTGGTCTTGTCTCCTGTTTAATTTATGCCTAAATATTGTGCTTAATTTGAAATTTTCCCCTTAACAGGAATAAGTAAAAGAAGAAACTAAATGGGACTTAAACACATAAGAGCTACTCCTAATATTGCGTCAGTCTGCTCACAATCAAGTTTTAGATATTAATGAGAAAATTAAATTATAGGATTTAGCCCCAAATCAGAAGATTAGCCAAACAGCAGAACACATTTGTGCATGCCTATTGAGTGTGCCCCTCATGAGACTATTCACCAATTTCCTTTAAGCTGCATATATAATTTATAAGAAAAGCAAAGGGAAACCTCCGTCATATTAAACTCTGAAATTACTTTCCTTCAAAGTCAATGGACAGAGTAAGGTTTTTTTTTAAATATAGCAGAGATTTAAGGACATTCCATTTAAGCCTGTCAATGAACCTAAAATCAAATTTGAACCTAACAAAAATTGAACAAGCAACTGGGAGTGACAACCATTCCTTCTTCAGTTTGTCTGGTTTGGTTTATGTCAAAGTAACTAACAGTCTTGACTCAAGTTTGAATTTGTACTCTATTTATAGAGACACATTCTTAACTGGGAGTAGAAAATTTGAAAAAAAAAATGGGTATTGTGCGAAGCCATAGATTATATTCTTAAAACTATACTCAAATAGTTTTTGTATTATTTAAAAAGTATAGAAAAGAATTGACTTGCTACTACAAAGCAAAGAGAATGATCAAGTGCAGACAAATTATCACTGTTACACCATGAAATAGCAACTGTATGTAGATCATACACAAGTCACTTGGGAGAGGATTGATCATTCCAGAGGGCAGAAAGAAGGGCAGGGCAGTTTCTGGACTATCTGTCAGGTAGTAACAGCATTTAAATGTTATCATGAATGAGCTTACTTAATGGATGGGAGGACCAAGATATGACTAGATTTCCTTAGATTTTCATAGAGAGGGGAGAATATGAACATAAAATAATGGTTTTGTTTGTGTTTTGTTTTGTTTAAAAACAAAGGTAATGCCTCTTTGAGAGTTATGCTCAGAGCAATCAGATGCTAAAGATGTGGGCATTTGAGGAGATCTGAAATGAGACCTGTTGCATAGACAATGGACTCCAGGTTTTTGATCTTCTAGAAGGCATCACTCCCATAAATTCTGTGCCACCATTTCCTCAGCACATCCTTCAGGCAGAACATATTGTAGCTGCAATTGTAGAGGAACACTACTTGTTAGCTTGCTTTCCATAGTTGCTCAGCTTGTTTCTTACATAGCTCTGTGGCTGGCTCAATGTCCAGGTTTCTCTTACCCTGTCTTGCAAGTATGCAACCCAGGGATGCTCAAGAGACTAGAATGTAGGAGTAAAGTCCCCATTTGAGCACCAGATCTTAAAAAGAATCTCCTTAAATGAACAAAATGATTACATTAGAAATAATCTGTACTGTAGTTTTTAATTGGTCTTAATAATAAAAACCTAGAGTTAGATATTAGGGGATAAAAGCTGAAAGATCCGAGAAGCATAGCAGTCAGTCACTAGTTCCTACTTCTACCAAATCTTCAGACAAAATTGGATATTCCGTCTCCAAGTCCTCAGACTGAACGCCATCTCTACAAAACCTCAGACTGAATCCGGAGCTCCTGTCTCCTTCAGCCTTATATTCCTCTCTCTGGCCAGCCATATCACTTCCCATGCCTACTTCCCTAGTGCTAAGATTAAAGGTGTGAGCCATCACCCCTTGGCACTGTTTCTCTTTTATACTGCTTCAATCTTATATACCCCAGGGTAACCTTGAACTCACAGAGATCCATCTGCTTCTTTCTTCTGAGTGCTGAGATTAAAGTAATGTGTCCTTTCTGCCTTGCCTAGCTCTGTACGCTGATCTTCAGGAAAGCTGTATTTACCAAAGTACAAGCAAATTATCACCACAGTCACCATTTCATTGGGAAATCAACTATTTACTTAATGTCTGTTAAATGTCTTGTATTAGTTGGGTTTTGGTTGCTGTAATAAAACACTTACCAAAAGCAACTTGGAAAGAGTTCCTTTGCATTACCGGTTCAAGTCCAAGCATCAAAAGAAGCCAAAGAGGAGAGACTTCAGCTGTCATCATAAAGGAACACTACTTATTAGCTTGCTTTCCATAGTTGCTCAGCTTGCTTCTTATACTGCTCAGAAGCACCTTGTCCAGTGCTGGCACCACCAATACTGGGCTTGACCGTACTACATCAATCATTAATGAAAATTGTCATACCTACATGCCAATCTGATGAAGAGTACTCCTCAACTGGGGTCCCTCTTCCTAGGTGACTCTAGCTTGTGACATAATCAAAAAAAAAATTAACCAACAAGCTGTGTTATTGCTAGGTATTGGAGATGAAGCAATTATCACATACACAAAAGTGCTTGATCTTGAAAAAGTAAAGTTTAACATAATGCACAACATACCAAATAATTAAATCTGTGTGTACAGAAAAAAATCATAGAATACCATCTATGAACCAAATGAATGGGGTCCAGTGATTGATTATAATAAGGAACCTGATATCACTGCTGCAGGGCCATTTAGCTATGACTCAAAGCATGAAGGAGACATAACAAATTATAGGCTCTAGGGAGATTATTTCAGGATGTACAAACAGCCCAAGGGTCAGAGAAGCCCATTGAGCGTTAGAATGGAGAGCTTATATAGAAGCTATCCAAGAGGGTGAAAATATAAAGGTGGTTAGACAAAGCCTCGCACAGCCAGGAAGTTTCCTGAAAAAGAGTCAGATTTAACAGTCTCCGTATGTCTCCTTTTCCAGAAATGTGATCAGAGACGATGCATATTTTCTTGTGAGATTAACAGAGCAGGAAGCTCATAGGCTATATCTGTCCCATGCTGAAGAATTTACCCCTGAAAGAAATTGATGAGCTGATTTTTCATAGAGATTTATTCTGTGGAGGAGTTTAATTTCTCAGTGATTTTGCCACATCACAATCACTCATTGGAAGCATTTTCAATGTGTATGTTCATTTCGGATGCTGTCTCAGTTGGAGTTTCTATTGCTGTGAAGAGACACTATGACCACAGCAGCTCTTACAATGAAAACACTTAATTGAGGGTGGCTTACTCATTAACATCATGAAAGGGAACATGACAATGTGCAGGCAGATGTGCAGAAGCTGAGAGTGCTACGTCTTGCACATAACAGGAGGTCAACTAACTGTCACACTGTGGGAAGCTTGAGAAAAAGAGGTCTCAAAATCTGCCCCCACAGTGACAAACTTCCTCCAAAAAGGCCACATCTCCTAATAGTGCCATTCCCTTTGGGGGCCATTTTCTTGCAAGGCACTCATGTTCAAAAGCATGATCAACTGTTCTTAATATATTCCAAGTCTTGGAAACACAAGGACCTGGCTTTTTTAAGTTTCCCTCTATCATGTGTGACCTCCAGAGTACATTGATGACAGGAAACCAGAATTTAGGGCTCCCCTGGGAGGGGGACATGTGGATCTACTCTCATGTATCGGTCTAGACTACATAGAATTTCTGTGATAGCAGCCACAGTTTTTTGTTTGTTTGCTTGTTTTGTTTGATAGATGATCTTTATTATTTGTTGGGTCTGCAACCCAGGGATGGGTAGGGATCTGGATAGGAAATTGCTTCCTCCACACGTTTGCATCCTGAATGCCAGTAGGAGGCTGGGGAAGACAGCAAGAAACTCTAAAGAAAACAGACAGGACTCAGGGTATGCCAATACCAAGAACTTAGTTTGTTTTTTATCTCTTCTGATAAAGAGTATCTCTTAGACTGTGAATCAGATGTTTTATTTGGTTTAAAAACACAGTAATTAAAGGAAAAGGAAAATGAGATATGTCTTGATACATAGTCAGAAGTTCAACAAATATCGTCTGCCAATTTCCTATGTGCCAGAAACCAAGAGCACCAAGCCAGTGAGTGTTTTCCTTGTGAAATGCAAACGTGACCAGTCTTCTAATTATCCTGCTTATAAGACATGGTCATTTCATCCCTGCATCTTAGTGACTGTTACATTTAAAACTTCTGATTCAGTTCTTTAACCTAAAGGTGGAACACCACGTTTCAAATGACACTCAAATGGAGAAGCTGGGATTCTGGTTTTGAATGATGCAAGGTCAGCATAATGGCCTCACTGTGGCTCTTCAGAATGCAAACATGTCTTAGATTCCTGTCTCTTCTAGCTTCAGGTCAGCTCACCAGACCAATGATGCCTCTGGATCAGCCTGGTTTGCTCCAGCTTTGTTGATTTCACAGCTGTTCCTGCTTCCTCAGCTGTCTGTAGTTCACACCCCCCACCCCCAGTGACAACACAACCATCTTCCTGAACACAACGAAAACCTTCTACTTGGAAGAGCAGATGGTAGGTTTTTGTTTGCTTGCTTATTTAATGAATACCAATCTAGAACCCCTATATTCTTGCACCACCATTGGCTTCTACTAATCCCTGCACCAGGATGTGTGCTTTCAAATGATGCTCCACAGTCTTTGACAGCTGTGACTTCGGGCAAGCCTATTCTCCTCCTCGACTACTTTTTGACAACCCAATTCCAACCAGTTTTTCGAAGTTGAAATCAATATCTTCTTTCTCACAGATCCTACTAAACATGTCCCTAAAGGTTCCACAATGAAGGGCAGAATCAACTGATGTTCAGACTGGACTCCTACTGGAGTTGGTCCCCATCTATCCTACCTAGCTTACAAACTCATACCATGGACTATTTATTTAACTGTCAAAAGCTTCAGTTTTGAAACTGGAAATGAAAAATACAGTTCCTCCATGAAAGGACTGCTGTGAAGGTTTTAAAAGAAATACGGAGAGTCCAGTCCATAGAATCAACAAAATTGTATCTTCCATTACCCAGGACATGGGACCAGAGAGAGATGTGCAGGATTATACAGGATTCAGTAAAGGATCCTGTGGGAGACCTACACACCCACATTTTATATGGAAACTTTGCTGCTTTTTGTACCTTTGACTGGGTTTCCATGTATCTATGAAGTACTTTCATTGAATTTTTATGAAATCTCTGGTGCATGTTATTTCTATTTAATTTGGCAACTTTTGAATTAAAGGAAATTTATTTTGCCACAGATGGAGACCACTATGGAAAAGCACAATCAATTAAAATGCAGAGTTGTGAAGTCCAGTCCTAATGGATATTTCTACAAAATACTCTCATACCTAAGATTAAGGAAACATTTCCAAAGAGAGGGTGGAAAGAAATTGTAAGAGCCAGAGGATCAGGGTGTTTGCTGTGAGCTTGTATGACGTAGTAACATCAGAAACTACAGCCATGAAGTATCACCAATATGATTGCCCAAGAGTGAAACAAGGTTGACGACAATGAGTATGCCAAACTGGATGGGAAAAGCACATGGGACCTCAATCCTACACAAAGAACTATAGGCAACTTAGTAAGCTAGGAAAGGAAGAGGTAGTCTGACCCAGGGGAGGGCATACCAGTTGGCTGTCCAATGCCAAATGGAGCCCTGAACACATATATGCAAGTACCATTATATGAATCCATTTACTTCTGATCGTTTCCTCTCTATATACTGGTGTTATTGAAGGTCTTAAATAACTCATGAGACTATTGGATCCTTCCTGATGTCTTTTAAATTTTTTTTTTATTGAGAAAAGGAGGAAAAAAAAAAACAAGTTTCCACCTCCTCCCAGCCTCCCATTTCCCTCCCCCTCCTCCCACCCGTCTCCCCCTCCCCCCACTCCTTTCCCCCTCCCTCTCCAGTCCAAAGAGCAGTCAGGGTTTTCTGCCCTGTGGTAAGACCTAGGACCTCCCACCTCTGTCCATATCTAGGAAGGTGAACATCCAAACTGGCTAGGCTCCCACAAAGCCATCACATTACGTAGGATCAAACCCCCGTGCCATTGTCCTTTGCATCTCATCAGCCCTCACTGTTCGCCATGTTCAGAGAGTCCAGTTTTATCCCATGCTTTTTCAGTCACAGTCCAGCTGGTCTTGGTGAGCTCTCAATAGATCAGCTCCACTGTCTCAGTGGGTGGGTGCATCCCTCGTGGTCCCGACTTCTTTGCTCATGTTCTCCCTCCTTCTGCTCCTCATTGGGACCTTAACATTTTCACTTATTCTTTGACAACTTCATATGAATAAAATACATTTAGATCATATCCTGCCCAACTCCCTTTGCTACTTCCCCCCACCCCCCAGAAGCACCATAACACATCTGCCTTCATGTGTTTCCCATATTTTGCAACCCACTAAATCGGACGAGTGCTGCCTACTATAATGTTGACTGATCTTGTTGGGTCCATCCTGTGCATGTCTTGCATGAGTGCAGTGGTCATGTCATGTTCAGAAGGTAGAGCTTTCATGACATGCCTCCCTGGCATCTTTCATAAATTTTAATTTCATTTTTATCATTGTGTATCAGAATAATAAAGGGAAGGCAAGTAAGTATTGCACAGGTTTTAGTCTCTAATTGTTGAAGAGAGAAAAGCCAGAAGCAAGCAGAAATTTTCCTTAGGATCCAAAATTTCTCAGTGCTTGGGGAAAGTGGAAGGATTAACAGTTTAGTCAGTATTCTGCTATCATTAAGCAATTTTTAAATCAAATCATCTACTTTCCATCCGGCCACCAGTTTCAAAGTGAACTGAAATTCCAGAACCGCAGAAAATGAGTAGGGCAGAGAAACTGCGACAAACTTAATCTTCACGTGGCTTTTCCTCTTGAAGCCTGTGTTATTTGGATTTCAGTAGCACCAATTTTTATTTTAATTACTTTGTCCATGGTAGTCAATTTTTTATTTTCATGGTCTAGTTGATAAATCTTTACAGAGTGTTGGGCTTTGCAAAGTTATAAATGGCTAATTTACTTTGCATTTATTTTCCTGCCAGACCCAAAAGGATATATCTGATTCTGCATTTGGCATGAACTTTTAGCACCTTTTCCTACACATCAGCTATCATCTCTAGTGATGCAGCCTGGCTTAGGAAGCTCATGAATTATATAAGCTAGGCAGCATTTGGCAAGAGATTTTATCTTCCTATTCTGTGGATTGGGCAGAGGTAGACATCCACTGCACTTACTGAGAACTAAGGCATCCATTTCACCAGCTCACAGCACTCAAACCATCCTTCCCAGGTAATACCCTCAGCCACAGAGCTCCTGCAGAACTCAAGGTGAATGTGCCTCACTAAAATCTAAGCACATTCTATCCTGATCAGCATAGGGTGATGGGAGAGTGGTACATTACCTTAAAAAAAATCATTTGCAAGTGTTCTTCGCTCATTGGTTTGACAGTGGGCTTCCTTGGAACTAAATTCTAAACAAATCCTCTCATCCTGACCCCGTTTCCATGGTTCCCTCAAAGGAGTTGACCTGCAGTGAATTTCTCCAGACATTTGAGGGGCAGTTGAAAAATGTGGCTTATTTTCTTCTGGTTTCCCAAAAGACTGAGTAAAGCATGCTATGGGAGAGGGGACACAGGGACATTTCCAAGTTAGCCAGATACTCAGGAGAGGTGCAGATGCTAGAAGTATTGCCATGGCTCCTAAGAGAAGAAACAGGTAGGGAAGGGAAAAGAAATTCAGGATTGGCTAGTTAAAATGATACAATGGCCTCTGGGATTCAAGTCCCAGCTGTCTAGCATCTTGTGTGAGCAGAGCAAGTAATCTGGGACAAAAGCTTTGCTGTTAAAACATCAAGTTGTTGATCATCACTCAAAGTGCCACCACTGGAAAGGACAGTTTCTCTGTCTCGTATTTTGACAAGGATCTAGATGTCAAACGATGAGACAACAGAAAATAAAATGCATAGTAGGTTTAATTTCCTAATGGAAGTCACCCCAAAGTCTGCCTGGGAAGATAACCCAGAGTTCAATATCCCAAGGTGACAACTTAGGTTCTTTGTTTTACTAATTTTTATTTTAGTAAATATTTTCTAATTGATTTATCAAAAAAATGTCCTGTTCTGTGGCACAGCCCAGTTTCCATGGTGCACACACTTGCATTATTTCTGATTTCAAGCTGCCAATGTGATTCTGCCAAAAAGGGAACTGGGAAGAGACACACCAGATCCTGGAAACCTGACACAAGCAGAGACAAATGTGTTGCTTGCTCATTTTTAAGATGGCAGAGTCATTTTTGAAAATCATATTGTCCTCCTAGATCAGGTGTGTCTAAACTTTTGGATTCTCTTGTTTGAACAAAAATGAATTATCTTGGACAGTAAAAAGTTTACGCAATTGCACAATTAAAATAATATAGGACTTTGGAAACCTACTCCTCATACTGACTCACCTAATTTAGCTTTAATACACGGGGAGATGCTTAGTCTTACTGCAACCTGACACACCATGCTTTGTTGATATCCATAAGAGACCTGCCCTTTGCTAGGCAGAAATGGAGGAGGAGTGGATTGGGGGGTGGGCAGAGTGAAAATGGGGAAACTGAGAGGAGAGGAGGGAGGGGAAACTGTGACTGGAATGTAAAATAAATATAAAAATCTATTTTTTAGAAAAGGAATGTATTGCTTTGAGGAAGTATCAAGGCTCTCCCCACTATATCTAGGCTGAGCAAGGTACCCCTCCAAAGAGAATGTGCTCCAAAAAGCCAGTGCAAGTAGTAGGGATAAATCCTGGTCTCCCTACCAGTGGCCTCCTAATCTGTCCCAGCCATACAACTGTCACCCACATCAGAAGGCTTAGGTGGTCCTATACTGGTTTTCTCACTGTCAGGCTGGAGTAGGAGGGCTCCCATTAGCTCAGGTAAACTGTTTCAGTGGGTATTCCTATCATATTCTTGACCACTCTGTTTGTATTCTCGCTGTTCCCTTTCTTTGACCGGACTTTGGGAGCTCAGCCCAGTGCTCCGCTGTGGATGTCTGCATCTGTTTTCATCAGTTGCTGGATAAAGGTTCTTCGAAGATATTTAAGTTAGACTTTGGTGATTTCACATGGGAAGCCTTAGCCTCTCTGAGGAGTCGATGGAGGTGGGGTGACGGGAAGGTAAAGCTAGCAAGAGGAGGGGAGGAGGAAAGGAGTTGGAACTGGAATTGGTATGTAAAATGAGAAAAGATCATTTTTAAAAAATTAAAAAATTAAAAAACATAATAGGTATGTGTTAGGATTTTAAATACTTACAGGCGATACTTGGTATCTTCTTGTTTCAATGCCAATGCCATTGTTGTGAAGTTGTCTTTTGTGCTCTGGGTTTGACTGTGATGTCATTGTCTCAATTGAATGTTACAGAACTGTTTCATTTTCTTTCACTTGTATTCTAAAATTTCACGACATTGTAACACATTGTATTAAACTTTTGTTGCTGGAACAAAATGCCAGCACAACAATGTAAAGAGAAGAATGACTTTTGGTTGACTTTAAAAACAAAAGGAATGCAGATAGGAGGGAAAAAATTAATCAAAAGGTTTTAGTGACCTTTAAACATTTCTCATATTTTAATAGTCTCTACAGTAATATTATTATTCTAAGTGGTAAATAAAATGTGTTCATTAAACACTTATTCTCAGAATGTGATATCGGAAAGATAGCATAATAGAAATGCGAGGATCTCCCAGTTTTCACAGAGAAATAAAGTGGTTAGTTTAAAGGCATTCCAAGTAAACAAAAGGCAAGAAAGCTGATGGTGCGGAAGTGGAAGGAGTGTGGGAAGAGGGAATGGGAGAAGAGGGAAGAGGGAAAACTGGTAAGGATGTAAAAAATAATAATAATTATTATTTTAAAAAGAACATTTGTTTTCATATTAATTAATTTTGAAGATATATATGTTTCTGATAGATAGCTATAGATGTAGCTGTAAATGTAGATATATCAGTAAATGGACATATGTATATAGGTCCTAACTTGGATATATATATATATGTGTATATATATATATATATATATATATATATATATATATATATACACATACAGGGTTTCATACAAGTTTCTCAGGTAAGATAAAGTTTATTAGTGAACAAACTTCAAGAGGTCTGCTTCATAGTTATTCTCCAAACTTTGCAATCAAATTTTCATTCTCTCTCTCTCTCTCTCTCTCTCTCTTCTGGAAAAGCAAAAAAAAAAAATATTCTTGAGTCAATTTTTGTTTTGGGTGTGTTTTCAAAGTATTTGTAAACATTAAATTATAAACTAAAAAAACAAAAATAAAAGACTTTCAAGATAACTTTTCATAAAAGCCCTACCGCTCATATACTGCCACACGATCAAGAGGGAAGTTCCCTGCATCTATCTTTTCCTTTCATAGTGTACATAAGCGGCCCCCAAAACTCGAACAAAGAACTTTTACAGCTGATAAACACCTTTAGTAATGTGGCAGGATACAAGATCAACTCCAAAAAATCAGTCGCCCTCTTATACACAAAGGATATAGAAGGAGAGAGGGAAATCAGAGAAGCTTCATCTTTCACGATAGCCACAAACAGCATAAAATATCTTGGGGTAACTAACCAAGAAAGTGAAAGATCTATTTGACAAGAACTTTAAGGCATTGAAGAAAAAAATTGAAGAGGATACCAGAAAATGGAAGAACCTCCCTTGCTCTTGGATTGGGAGGATCAACATAGTAAAAATGGCAAATTCTACCAAAGGCAATTTATAGATTCAATGCAATCCTCATCAAGGTCCCATCAAAATTCTTCACAGATCTTGAGAGGACAATAATCAACTTTATATGGAAAAACAAAAAAACCCAGGATAGACAAAACAATCCTATACAATAAAGGATCTTCTGAAGGCATTACCATCCCTGACTTCAAACTCTATTACAGAGCTACAGTGATGAAAACAGTGTGGTACTGGTATAAAAACAGAGAAGTCAACCAATGGAATCGTATAGAAGACCCGGATTTAAACCCACAAACCTATGATCACCTCTTTTCAGAAGGAAAGGGTTCTACCCAATATTCCAACTTTTCTGTCACTGCTCAGAAGGATGGTTTTTTTCCTGTCATTGTTGGAGTCTTGACAGGACTGAAATATTTGGAATTATAACAAACTAGTTACCTAGTTACACAAAGGTGCTGGCTTGGGGGAGCAGTTTTCTGAGGTTCTCTCCTGAGCCTGAAACAGAGAGATAAGATAATATCTCTCCACTCATGTTGTCATCTAGGGCAAAGAAATAATTGTGTCCTGTGGCGACTGCTGCCGATCTCTAGAACTGTCAAAGTGACACTATTTGTGTCTCTGTATCACAGACAACTTACAGGACATGGCTAATTCTAGCCACCTTGAAACCAGTGAGATGGTGATGGTGTTTAGATTCAGTCCAGATTTAGTCACTATGGCTACTTATTTCCCCATAACATGATGGCCAGGACAAAGGGGTGTGGAGACACAGATCCTAGCTTCTCTCTGAGGAAATAAAAACTTCCTCAGAATGATAAATGATTCAGTTTTAAACCATGAACTCCCCAAACGGCTGGATTCATCCTTGCTTCACTTAGAGTACTAATTGGGTCTGACATACTGTAGACACCTAGGGGAGACTAAGGAAAAATAAAGTTATTGAACTCTCATGAAGGCTTGAGAGATTTCTAGAATCTCTGTACTGTCAGTTTGTAGAGGCTTCTGTCTTCTGTAATACCTGACTTTGAAGACTGAGCAGTCACTATTTTTCTAATATTCAGGCTATAAGACGGAGGTATGAATCTCTTCTCAGCCAATACTCACATTCGTTAAAGCTTATCACTCAGTAGCTACTGAGATAAACCCAGATATCTTTCCTCTGTCCATGCCCCTCTATCATCTAATTTCGATTTTATTGTGTTTTTATAATTTTTAAATTAAATAATAATTACAATATATTCTCCCTTTTTATTTCTTCCTTTGCCCATTCCAATGAACTTCACCTTGCTGTATCTCAATTCCACAGTCTCTATTTCTTTACAGTTTCAACTCAATCCCCATCAAAATCATAGCACTATTCTTTTTTTTATTTATTAAAAATTTCCACTTCCTCCTCACCTCCCATTTCCCTCCCATTCCCCCCCCTCCTGCCCTCTCCAGTCCTAAGAACAGTCAGGGTTCCCTGCTCCATAGGAAGTCCAAGGTCCTCCCCACTCCATCCAGGAAGGTGAGCATCCAAACAGACTAGGCTCCCACAAAGCCAGTCCATGCAGTGGAATCAAAACCTAGTGCCATTGTCCTTGGCTTCTCAGTCAGCCCCTCATTGACAGCTACATTCAGAGAGTCTGGTTTGATCACATGCTCCATTAGTCCCAGTCCAGCTGGCCTTGGTGAGCTCCCATTAGATCAATCCCACCATCTCAGTGAGTGGACACACCCCTCGCAGTCCTGACTTCCTTGCTGATGTTCTCCCTACTTCTGCTACTCATTTGGACCTTGGGAGCTCAGTCCAGTGCTCCAATGTGGGTCTCTGTCTCTATCTCCATCCATCGCCAGATGAAGGTTCTATGGTGATAACACAGCACAACTCTTTACAAACCTCAAAAGAACAATACTCAACTTCATATGGAAAAACAAATAATCCAGAAAAGCCAAAACAATCCTCTACAATAAAGGAACATCTCTGACTTTAAGCTCTATTATAGAGCTACAGTAATGAAAATACCTTGATATTGGCATAAAAACAGAGAGCTTGATCAATGGAATCGAATTGAAGACTCTGATATTAATCCACATAGCTATGAACACCTGATTTTTGACAAAAATCTAAAATTATACAATGGAAAAAAAAGAAAGCATCTTCAACAAATGGTGCTGGCATAACTAGATGTCAACATGTAGAAAAATGCAAATAGATCCATATCTATCCCCAAGCACAAAACTTAAGTCCACATGGATCAAAGACCTCAACATAAATTCAGCCTCACTGAACCTTATTGAAGTGAAAGTAGAAAGTAGTCTTGAATGCATGGGCACTGGAGATCACATGCTAAATATAACACCAGTAGCACAGAAACCGAGAGCAACAATAAATAAATGAGACCACCTGAAACTGAGAAGCTTCTGTAAGGTAAAGGTCACAGTTACTAAAACAAAATGGCAGCCTACAAAATGGAAAAAGATCTTCACTAACCTCACATCAGACAGAGGACTGATCTCCAAAATATATACAAAAAAATAAAAAAACCTTAAGGGAGTAGACATCAAATTACCAAACAATCCAATCAAAAAATGGGGTACAGATCTAAACAGAGAATGATCAAATGGCTGAAAGACAGTTAAGGAATTGCTCAACATCCCTAGCCATCAGGGAAATGCAAATCAAAATGACTCTGAGATACCATCTTAAACCAGTCAGAATGGCTAAAATGAAAAATACCAATGATAACTTAAGCTAGCGAGGATACGAGGTAAAGGGAACACTCCTCCATTGCTGGTGAAGAAGAGAGGGTAGAAGGGGAGGGGGCAGGAAGAACGGATGGGAGAAAAATAACATGAGGAAAACGGCTGGTCAAGAAGCGGGAAGGCTAGAGACAGAGAAAAAGGAAAAAGATATCTTGATTGAGGGAGCCATTAGGGGCTAGTGAGAAACAGGGCACTAGAGAAATTCCCAGAAGTCTACAAAGATAACCCCAGCTAAAGCTCTAAGCAACAGTGGAGAGATTTCCTGAACTGGCCCTCCCCTGCAATCAGAGTGATGACTACCTTAATTGTCATCATAGAACCTCCATCCAGCAAGTGATGGAAGCAGATGCAGAGATCCACAGCAGAGCACTGGGCTGAACTTCTGGCAGCCAGTCAAGAACAGGGATTAGTGATGATATGAGCAGGGGGCACAAAACCATTATGGTGATACCCACAGAAACGGCCAGCCTGAGCTTGTGAGAGCTCACTGACTCTGGACTGTTAAGAGAGAAATCTTCATGGGACCAAGCTAGGTTCACTGAATGTGGGTGACAGTTGTAAGGCTTTGACGGTCTGTGGGGTCCTTGGCAGTGGGACCAGGATTTATCTTTAGTGCTTGATCGGGTGTCTTAGAGCACATTCTCTTTGGAGGGATACCTTGCTCAGCCTAGATATGAAGGTGGGCGGGGCGGGGGAGGTTGGTACTGCCATGAAGTGGTGTGTAAGGCTTTATTGACTCCCCATGGGGGGCTTTGCCCTTTCTGGAAAGTGAATGGTGGACAGGGTGGGGACAGGATGGGAAGAGGGGGTGGGATCAGGGATGATTGTATGGAATGTGAAAATATTGTATTAGAAGTAAATACAGAGGTTTAAAATAGTTAATTTATATTCACAAATATATAAATAAAACTTTTTGTTTATTATGAATAATGTATAGATATAGATATATTTTAGGGCTGACCACTTGGTAATGGATAGCCAATTGGTGTGTTCTTCCCTTGAAAATACTACTTTTTCTACTGACAGCATTGCTTAGTTTCCTATTGTTCTTAATTTATGTTTGGGAATTAGATCACATATTCCGCCTTACATATTACCATGTCAATTGGTATCATCCTTGTTCAGGTCGTATTTAGGCAGTCATGTTGGTTAAACTTTATAGATGTGGCTTCTGGCATTCCTAGGAGACAATCTCACAACAAACTCCCTGTTCCGTAGACTCTAACAATCTTTTCACCTTCTATTTCTCTATGATTCACCAGTCTGAGGTGCAGGAAATGTTGTCAGGGACTGAGCTACACATGAGCACTTGTCTTCTGCATTTTGATTAGTTGTGGTTTTCTGTAATTCCCAACTATTGCAAGGGGGCATTTTTTGATTGAGGGGTGAGACCTGCACTTCTCTGTTGATAGAAGGATAACTAGAACATAGTTAGGAATTATGATGGTTTACTCAAGTATGTTCTTTTCTAAACTATTGCCTTCACCAGTCTTATGTAGTCAGTTAGGTTTCCGGAACCAGGCATGTTTAAAGGTGCTCAACTTAGAGAGCTCCTTTTACCACTAAGATATGCGTGCTACTATGGGATCCTTAGAGAAATCACTCTATGGTTGTCATTGTTGTTGTCCATTGGTGTCATAGCTGGGTACAACTGTTGGTTGCTTTCCTCCTGGAGAAGCTTGCATGGCACCTTCTGGTACCATGGAAGCTATTCTTCAGATGGTCTCTCTCATCTGTGGCTGATAACTCTGAAATCTTCAGAAGTGAGTATGTAGCATCAGCTGCAGCCACCTGGGAAGTTTAAAGGGCCAGTCCATGTACGGAGACAGGCAAGAATAGAATGAGGAATGGAGATCTAAAATGATCTGAAGAGTGAAATGGAGAAAATGGAGACACCTTAATTAAGGAGGAGGAAGAGAAATAAATACAGGAAAATGAGGGAACAGAGTAAAATATCTGTAAGGTCTGAAAAAGTCATAAGGAATCCTATCATTATCTATTTACTTAAAATTGTGTATCACACGTATAAATCCATTTAATTCTCCCATCAAGATTGACAATGCGTTCCCCGGGACTATAGATTAATGAAAATCCCAACTTACATGTTCCCTTTTTTGTTGTTGGTCAGTGTTGCTCAGGATACTCCCCAAACAATATAAGCTATTGCTGTCTTTGGTTGCTTCCAAGAAACTGAAAGGAAGTCCCTGTTGTTGAAGACACTGTGCACTTCAGACTCAGAACCTGGTGGAGTCAAGCCGGATCACATCTGTACTCCTATTTCAACTCAACTTTTGAAATCCAAGTCAGATCTTAGCAATCTTCTACTCACAATTCTCTGGCTGATATTTCACCTCACTGCAAACCGAAGTTTAAAGACATTATACTTTAAAAGCCTTTCATAATGTGAGTCAAGAAGTCTGGACCTTCTTGAAATGCTCTCTCTTTACTCTTCCTATTCTGGACTGCCTTCTCTTTTTTCAGGTCTGAATGTTCCCTCGCCTGTTTTAAAGACATTGTTTTTAGACTGACTCCTACCTCTAACACCTTCCTCGCTGACACTTCTTTGATTTATTCCTCTTTTTCTCTCTAGACTACTTTATGTCCTCAGGAAGACTTTTCTGAATTCCTTATTTAAATCGATTGCCTTCCACTCGACTTCTTATTCACTTCAGTGTTACAACCCACTGCAGAAAATTTATCATAATTTCACAAACTGTCCATTTTATATTCATCCATTCTTTGCTGTTCTTACTACAAAACAAACTTTAAGGAAAATTATTTTTGTCACTCCATGAGTATCTGTCATTGTGTCTAGATCCAGGAAATCCTTACTGAATGAATACTACCTACCGCCAGTGCCTATTTTCAGGCCATTTATTGCCCTAACCAAAAGAAATACCTAAGCCTCTTTTGTTTATTTTAGTGTCTTGAACATAACATGCAGTTCATCTAATCTATGTTGCTGTATGAATGACTGTTTCACTGGTGTTATCATGGTCCTCTTCTCTTAATGGTTACAGATGGGAAGTAGGAGTGTGCATTCTGGGTTTCTATTCCTGTATCTCTCCCTGATTACATTCAGCATACATGAATATTCAGTAGCTGTTTATTTTGTGGCCTAAGTAACATCTACATCTACTCATTGAACAAACATGTTGCTGTGGAATGTACCGGACAAAGGCACAGGATATTAAAATGAAAACTATGACTTTCAGGCTACCCAAATATGCTAATGAAATGAACTAACCCCTGCATCCCATGGTGTGCTGCTAAATGCACTGCATCTGCATAGGTAGATGACAGAGTCTTCTAAGAGGCTGGTTAATTTCAAGTACAAAAGAGCCACAAAGGGCATATTTGCTTCTCTTGTAAAGGTCAGTAAAGTTGTGTGGGCTACAAGTGAATGCACACAGCTGAATTTACAAGGGATGCTAGTGGAGACTGGAAATGATTGCCTCTTAGCTTAAATGGATTAGTGAGTGCTTGCTGTCAATTTCAGAATTCTCACACATGAATATTACTTGCTGGCCACGAAAATAAGCACTGGTCACAAGAAAGTACCTCTGTGCTTGCCCTGGTACTCTTGAAATGTGTCCTTATCATAAGAGTATTATGACACATATTATGAGGATGAATTTACATCACTTGTAAGATGGCAGAGCAAGCACTTGTTCCAATATTATCACATTTCAGGTAGGATAATACAGTAGCAGAAACTGGAAGTCATTTGTAGACTTTGCCAACCAGGTGGGATCACAGGCTAGGGAACCACACTTCTCATGCTTGTCCCTTTCTACTACAGTATCTCAGACATCAGTTTATCTATTAGTGATACTGACTGTCAAAGATGTGTAATCCAACCAGTCACGCCAGGAATAAATATAGATAAAAGGATCTTGGGACCTACTTTCCACACATGGAAAGTCAGTGAAAGAACCTAGTTGTTGTACTTTAGTATTTACCTCAGAAGAATCTGAGGTAGATATTAGGCCACAAGTTGATACAGTCTCCTGTTTGGCATGCTATCACTAGATGTGTTATTTAATACATAGATGAGAAGCACCTTTATGGAGCTAGTAGCCATATTGACTCTGGCCTTATTATCTATCAGGGTCTTGAGTACCACCCTCAGAACCTCCTCAGGGAATCAGAATTGGATGTCTATGGCAGGTGAGGATCTGAGGGTATGGAATTAACTCAAATACATTACCTCTGCATGTTCTTAAATTTTCAGGCAAAGGGTAAAAAGGTGAAGTGAATGGGTGCAGAGATGAAGAAGGGGAAGAATAAGGAGAAGAGAAAAGAAGGAGAGTAAGGGGACGAAGTAGAAGCAGAAGTAGTGAGGAAAAAAAGAGGAGGAGAAAGAAGGGAAGGAGGGAAAGAATAAGAAGAGAGAAGAAGGAGAGTAAGGGGGAGAAATAGAAGAAGAAGTAACAAGGAGGAGGAGGAAGAGAAGAAGGAGGAGGAGGAGGAGGAGGAGGAGGGGAGGAAGAGGGGAGGAGGAGGGTGATCTCCACGAGGTTTCTAGATTTTACAGAAATAGTGGGAAAATTCCACAGGTGAGGACAATAATGATATGCATATCAAAATCACAAAAAGGTCAGGTAGAACCTGACAAAGCTGTAATCCAGAACAGGTGACACTATCCTGGAAAGACCCAGTATTCAAGGGGAAATACCTGACATCTCAAACTAGTAGATAAAGCTACCAACCATTCCTGAATTCTAAATTTGCCCATTTTCCTCATGTAATCTCTTTTATAGTTACCAGCTTTGGGAACGCCCAGATACATTTGTTAGCAAAGGCACTGCCTTCCTGCTCAGTGCCTGTCTTCTTTAGACATTACTATGTGGTCTGTTAGCAGGTACTTTTGTGGGATTGACTCTATGTAAATTTGACTAATACAACAAGGAGTAAATGTTATCGCTCTAAGACCTCATGGTGGGGGGAATGAAAAGGTCATTCCATTGCCCATGCAGAGGTTACACTGCTGAGGTGTTCTGCGAATGAATTCCCTTTTGAAGGGAAGAATCATGGCTTCATAAGGTATTTACAGATATGACAAGGACTTTTCCAAAAGAAACGTGTTCCTGCAGCTTTGCAAAACAGGATGCTCCATAAGTTGTACATTTGTGGGTCTGTCTTTATGGATCTGTCAGCTGTACATTTATTGTACAGTCTTGTGGGCTCCAACAATTATCAACTATCTCTGAATGAGTCCATTATTCTCCTGAAGTCTGTCTTACATGTAAAATGGAAACTGACTGTGCTGTTGTGAAAATGACATATATGAATTATGTGTATGTGCACATGTACATGTGTGTGTGTGTGCAATTGTAGCACACAGTGTCCTGGTACACACACACACAGTAAGTGTTTAATGAATATTCACACTTGTTTTCTATAAAGTGATTTCATACCTTAAGTATTCTGTCAGCAATGATATTGATACATTCAGACACAAATTGTTATATCCGTTCTCTTTGCGTGTGTGTGTGGTGTGTGTGTGTGTGTGTGTGTGTGTGTTTAATACATTATCCAAAGAAGTAAAATGCACTTTCCACGAGCTATAACCAAAATTCTTCATTGCTTTGACTCAGCCCCTGCTGTGGGAGCTCTTTCTGCTCCTTCAGCCAATAGCCTTTAAGATACCATCCCACTGGGGCGTCGTCTCTTATACTTTAAAAAGCAGCACAAACCAGGCATGCTCTCTCTCTCTCCCTTTATTTATTTATTTATTTATTTATTTATTTATTCATTCATTCATTCAATTATTTATTTATTAAAGATTTCTGTCTCTTCCCCACCACCACCTCCCATTTCCCTCCCCCTCCCCCAATCAAGTCCCCCTCCCTCGTCAGCCCAAAGATCAGTCAGGGTCCCTGCCCTGTGGGAAGTCCAAGGACCACCCACCTCCATCCAGGTCTAGTAAGGTGAGCATCCAAACTGCCTAGGCTCCCACAAAGCCAGTACGTGCAATAGGATCAAAAACCCATTGCCATTGTTCTTGAGTTCTCAGTAGTCCTCATTGTCCGCTATGTTCAGCGAGTCCGGTTTTATCCCAGGCTTTTTCAGACCCAGGCCAGCTGGCCTTGTTGAGTTCCCGATAGTACATCCCCATTGTCTCAGTGTGTGGGTGCACCCCTCACGGTCCTGAGTTTCTTGCTCTTGCGCGCTCTCCTTCTGCTCCTCATTTGGACGTTGAGATTTCTGTCTGGTGCTCCAATGTGAGTCTCTGTCTCCTTTCATCGCCTGATGAAGGTTAATATTCAAGAGGATGCCTATATGTTTTTCTTTGGGTTCACCTTCTTATTTAGCTTCTCTAGGATCACGGATCAACCCACCCCTGGACCCAGCAATACCACTCTTGGGAATATACCCAAGAGAGGCCCTATCATACAACAAAAGTATATGCTCAACTATGTTCATAGCAGCATTGTTTGTAATAGCCAGAACCTGGAAACAACCTAGATGCCCTTCAATGGAAGAATGGATGAAGAAAGTATGGAATATATACATATTAGAGTACTACTCAGCAGTAAAACACAATGACTTCTTGAATTTTTCATACAAATGGATGGAAATAGAAAACACTATCCTGAGTGAGGTAAGCCAGACCCAAAAATAGGAACATGGGATGTACTCACTCATATTTGGTTTCTAGCCATAAATAAAGGACATTGAGCCTATAATTCATGCTCTCTCTCTTGCTCCGGACTCCTTTTCAGGTGGCTAGACTCTCTGATTCCTGTTTGCAGCGAGAGGACTGTTGTGGGATGGTGATCTGTAAGTTTTTCCAGTCAAATAAATAACTTTTTTTATTATCCATAATTCTTAACTGGTGTGGGATTGTTTTGCGACTTCAAGCCCCCACCAGTCTAAAGTCAAATGTGGCTTCCTCTGACAGGATGCACTGTAGATGAGGGTGATCTTCCACGTTTGAGGATACTAGACTCTCTTCCTTTGCAATGGGCCACCAAGATCCAGAAACACTGTCGAGAAGACACATTTCTGTCTGAAAGTAAATACTTCTAAGCAATTTAGACATTTCCACATGTTTATTCCCACTCTGGCTAGAGGTCTTTATGTCCAGTGAGCTTGTCAAGAACAGTAAAAATGTACTCAACCCAGCTCGGGGGGATACTAAAAATAAACCTGCACAGATGAAATAAAGAAGAGCTTCAAATCATCTAAAACAGTGACTCGAGGACCACTATTTCACCAATTGTATAAAATAACTTGATTGCAAAAGTTCAGAGGCTAGATGGTGAAAATCCATTTAGCTCCACCAAGGAAACTAGAGACAGATATTGGAGGTTCAGGGTCATTTTGAGGCCACGTGAGCACTTTAGTTAACACCGAGCATCTCGGAATCTGATCCTCTGATTGGCTTTAAGTTGTTGCCATTAAAATCCCTGATAGTGACGATGAAGAAATCAGCTCAGAGGTATGGTGTGTTTTCAAACGACCCTGAACGCACTGGAGCTGGTAGGGGAACCAGCTGTGTTAGAAATGTTTTGTCTCCCCCAAAAAATTGGTAACTGAGCACACGGCATCCAAATGAGGTCAGGCAAAAAAGGTCAGTGGAGAATTAGGAGTTGTTTCAACTTTTTACAATTTGAGTTTTCATCCCTCTATAGGGAATAAATCACTGATTTTAAAGAACAATTGAAATAATTTGGTGGTGGTGGCGCACACCTTTAATCCCATCACTGGGGAGGCAGAAGCAGGCAGTCTCTGTGAGTTCTAGGTCAGTCTGGTCTACAGAGTGAGTACCAGGACAGGCCCCAAAGCTACAGAGAAACCCTGTCTCCAAAAAACAAACAAGCAGACAAAAGAACAACAAAATAAATGATGCTTTTAATTTAAGTTATATATACTTACATAGGTAATTGAAATGGCATTGGATTATATAAATTATCTCCATCATAGCAATGGTCTGAAGATGCTGACCCTCTGTTGATGCCATTTTCATATTAGTAGAGATGAGAATAAACACATGGGGGACAGAAATAGGAAGATGAGGAGTTTAAAGGCCAGCCTGAGCTATGTGCGACTATGCTCCAAATAATAATAAGAATAATAAACAAATCATGAATTTAAAGATGGCAAGATGATGAAAAATTTGGTTAAGATTTAGCTGCCAATGTCTCCCTCCATATAAGAAAGCTGTGGTGACTTTGCTTCCAGTCCATGTCATGTTCCTCTCAAGTGCCCTGCCGCAGTGCACATGACCCTCCCCTGATCCCATCAAGAATCGAAGAAGACTCTAGGATCTCTTTAGCAATGGATTTTTGCAGGATTCAATAAATTTCTGTGCCCAAAAGCTCAATGTCCATGATGTTAAATGACATCCAAAAGAACAGTGTGCATACACCACCATTCTCAGATATGGTTTGAAAATTTTATCATCATATTTTGTATTTGTTTGTAGGAAAAACCCTACCTCTTGCTTCCGTTAATATATAATAATAAATATGCATCTGATATGAGTCCACCAACTTTTCAATCTTAAGCACATTAGTTCCTTTTAGTATTTATCTGCTTTAAATAACCTGAATTGTCCTGAATGTCTTCTTTAGTACTCCTTTTCAAGTATTAATCTATACTGGAAAAACTTTTCTGCTGAAAAAAGACCCTATAATTTTAATCATTTGTTATGTCTATGTAAAAGCCACATACATTCATAGAGGGGATTTTTTTGATATGAAAAGACATAAAAATTAGAAGGTCCCCCAATATAGTTAAAAGTCAAACTTAATAAAGAACTTTGTACATATCAAATTAAAATCATGACTTAACATTTCAATTTTGGATAGCTATTATTGAAAAAAATGAGAGTTAACATGTTTTGAGGAAGGGGAAACTGAAGGGGGGACCTGCATACTGTCAGTGAGAATGTAAGTTACCATAACTAGCATTATCACAGTTGCTTAAAATAGAACTACCATATGGCCCAACAACCTCATCTGGGGGTATATATTTGAAGAAAATAAAATCAGTATGCCAATGCAATGACACGTACTGTTTGAGGAGTCTTCAGAGCTCCCTGAGATAACAGTTTTTAGGGAGGCAGCCCACCCATAGGCTCTGGATTATTTTTTGTTTAATGGCCTTATGACAGCTGGCAGTCTTTCCCCACCTGTTCAGGATAATTCCTTTATCCAAACTCTTTCTCCATCATTTTTGTCATTTACAAGCACATGGTGTTAGGCATGTTCTCATTTATGTTAACAGGTGCACTTTACACAACATTGAAACTTGCTGGACCTTGCAACCTCTGTGAACTGACTTTCCATTCTCACCCCGTTCCATGCCCTTGCAGATCTTCCTGATGCTTTTCTAAACCTGTAAATGCTTACAAGTCAGGGTTATACCAGTTGAATAATGATCCTTTTCACAAAGTTTGGGCAGGATCCCTAAAGGCCCATGGCCCAGCCATTACAAGCAAATGCCAAATGCTGTGTCAGCTAAGGGGATAAGAAAAGAAAACTGTTAGTGATGTGTAATACAGCATGAAAAGATTCTCTCAGTTCTGTAACATTTTCTCTTAAAAGCTCACAGTTGTATGCAAAGGCATCCCTGGGAAGCACTCATTATTTATCTTTCTGAAATCCAGTCACTGCCAATGAGCTGTCCCACCTCATCATCCCAGGGTGTTGTTATACAGTTAAGAGAAGTGTGAAGGCTCAACCCGGACATGGGCAGCCCTTTCTTTTGGTGACTCAGATAGAAGGAGTGCCACGGAAAATGTTTCTGATTGCTTTGTAGTGGCTTAAATGAACTCAGACAGAGATTGTAATAATATATACAGCTTTAATTGGGAAATAGACTTACAGAACCAGAAGTTCCAGCAAAGAACAGGAAAGCAGAAGGGAAGGCGGGGAGCACACCCACAATCTTTATAAGTAAAAAATATCCTCAGGGGACCCTGCCCTACAAGCATGTTGATTGGCTGGGTCCCCCTACATCTCCCCTTTTTGTCTAAATAAGATAGAGCCAAACCAAATACAACTATATACAATAGGAACAAATAATAAATACACTAAACATTTTATTCAAGGACTGAAAAAGATACAGAATATCCATAAGTGGATGAAACAGGATTGTCTTATCTTGCCAAGAGAGGGTAGGATAGTTCTAAGAAAGTTCCTTGCCTTTAATAATGGTATGTCAGTTATGTTAGGCCTTAGCCAAAGTTGGTTTACTTAACATTGCAAACAAGACTTTGGGTGATTGCCCAGGTAGTCAGTTGTCTCTGTCATTTGTTGCACATTTTGGATATCTCTCATTTGTTAAGTAATATTAATTCCCTTGTCAGATCTTTGACAGAGTTAACTGCGCCCATATTCCCAAATATTGTTTATAAATGTTTTTTTTTTACATTTAAAGGGGGGGGAAATGATATAGGTATGAATAATTTGAATTGGTATGGATTTTAAGGTCAATTTTGTTATATGTATATGTATTTCTGCTCTTGATTAAAGCATTGTGATTGTGTAGTTCATTTTTAAAATGTAGTGTATAATTAGGAAATATAGGTTGTTAATGGATAATCATCAATAATAATCAAGCTTGTATTCATGTTAGTTGGATTTTCTAGATGTATAGAGATATATTTCAGTTAGATAGGCATTCTTCGTATCTTTCAAAGACTGCAGAATATGGCATTTAAATGTTATAATAACTTAGGACTTTTCATGACAATGAGACACGTCTGCTCCTGGCAGTACCAACCTACTTCAAGAGGAAGATGGGCATCGAAGAGGCTCTTTATGGAGTTTGATAGCTATTTGGGCAAGAAACTGCTTTCTGCCTGAACTGTCGCACAAACTGGACACAGAGAACCCGCAGAGAGAGGACTGCTAAACTTGCCTAAAGGTGAGGGTTCCTGATTCATGAAAGAGTCTGCGGGACATTCTGCAGGACACAACAGAAAGTGACTAAACTGTCTTTGAAATTTCCTGCTTCATGGAAATATCTGCTGGATACTATGGGCCTGTAGGCTGAAGATGGATGCCCTAACGGTACAAGAGAACTTTAGGTGACTGTCCAGACAGCGAGATGTCTCTGTCATTTCTAGAGCTTTGGACTTCTTGTTTACTCAGGTAATATTATATCCTTCTGGAGTCTTTGATGGAGTTGAAGAACGGTTAGTTATAGTTTTCCTTAGTTATGATAAAAGATAAAATAGATATAAATATTGTAACTGTAATTCTTGCTTGATAACTGTTTTGTTATATGTAATTTTACTATGTTAAAGTTAAAGCCTTTCTTTTTTTGTTTAAACAGAAAAAGGGGAAATAATGGAGGTGGGTCTTGTATCTCATCTGTTGCTTTCATTGGTTAATTAATAAAGAAACTGCTTGGCCCTCTGATAGGGTAGAATTTAGATAGGTGCAGTAAACAGAACAGAATGCTGGGAGAAAGAAGCCAAGTCAGAGTCGCCATAATTTTCCCACTCCAGACAGACACAGGTTAAGATCTTTCCTGGTAAGCCAGCTCGTGGTACTACACAGAATATTAAAAATGGGTTAGATCAATATGTAAGAGCTAGCCAGTAAGAGGCTGAAACTAATGGGCCAAGCAGTGTTTAAAAAATACAGTTTCTGTGTAATTATTTCTGGTATAAAGCTAGCCGTGCGGGCAGCCGGGTGCCAGGAACGTAGCCCACTGCTCTGCTCCTATCACAACATTGCTTGCTGTTGCCTCTACTGGAAAGTACATAGACTTTGTTGCTGCCACCAGCACCAGCATTGTCACCCTTGGCTGAAGTCAGGACTCTGTTTCTTTGATCTTCCAGCTGGAACAGAAAGCTAGTGGTTAACCATGATATCCAAGTCTTCAGTGCTAGATGGGGACTGTTGAGATGTCTAGGTGAGCTGCTAACAGGTTCTCAGCATCTCCAGTGTGCAATCAAAGTAATAAATCAACCACATATGTTTGTCTGTGTATACGTATCTACTTAGATGAATATATATTCAATATATGACTTTAGTTTGTATAGAGAATTCTGAATAATGTGGCTATCATGCTTTTTCTACCTGAGAGACAGGACAGGCAGGGCTCTAAGTGACTAGGCAGGGATGGCTCCCATTGTACTGAGCCACACACAATGACCAAGAGCGAGCAATGCAGTGTTTATCCCTGCCTTGTCTGCCTCAATTACCACTTGAGTTATCTCCTTGGTTCTAACTGACCTGGTTCTGACTCTACTGGAGCTGTGGCTGGCGCCATCATTCCTCCACCAACCATGCCTGATGTTTGTGAAGGCACAACTTGTGTACCCAGAAAACTTTCCTGTGAAAGAGGAATGAACAGAGGTTCATTCTGAGGGACTAACTTCCTACCTTTAGCGAAGTCTTTTTCATACCTTAATCACTTATGCCTTCTATGAACTCTACTTCCAGATGTAACTTGCTTTTCATACCTGGGAAGGAAAATGCTACCGCTTCTACAGAAAGAATGCATGGGACTCCATAACAAATGAAGGACATATGATCATATCAAAGTGTCCTTGTGGATGCCCTGCCTGCAGATAACTTAGCGACAAATATATGACTCATTGTCTACAGCAGTGATAACACAAGCATTCTTCCAAAACTTGTCTTGGGTTCTCTTGTGTCTGTGTTGCATTAATTTTTCTTAGAGAGATGTGAACAAGCATCTACTAGTCCCAAGTTGACCACTAAGGACAAAATAAAGAAATAGTTCTGCCCAAGCTTAGCTTGGTGAAATAACAAGTTTAATTGGGCTCATTTACAGAGATACGGATACACACAGGCGAATGGGCAACTTACAGGCAGCCAGTCATACCCCTGGGGGGAAAATATTACACCATTAGAAATTGCTAACAGCTTGCATACCATCTGGGAGAGACAGGGTCTCCTGAATGACTCTGGCATACTGTATAAAAAACTCTCCTTCCTCTCTGAGAGATTATTAATGGCCCAAACTTATGTGAGTCTCCAAGAGTTAAGTCATAGCTACTAAGAATCCCAGAGGACAGTAGCCGTGCCATGCCTGGGGTAAACTGTTCCACATGGGGCTTTCATTTTTTAGTTTGTTTGCTTGTTTCTTTGTTTATTTTGTTTTCTCTATAATGGCAAACACATAGTCTGACCTTTATAAGAGCTGATGAAATAGCACAACTCTCATTGACTCTCTCTGAGAAGGAAGCAGCACGAGTGTGTATGTGTGTTTCTGTCCTAACAGGGATGATAAACACACACACAGAAAAAAAAAAAAAACCTCGTGATGCTGGCAGAAACAGAAGGATGCCAAGATAGAACCTGCACCAAATGTCAGTGAGTACACACAAAAAATCCAATCAGGAACACAATCAGATAAGGCCTTTGTCCGGTGGGCCTTTTTTTTTTTTTTGTAAGATTTTAAATAGCAAAATCGATTCTCACCTTATTTTTATCTACAATGCTTATGGAAAGACTTCACTTGCCTCACCTCTGTCAGTGCAAAAACCAAACTGAAATTGCTTGGTTTTGTTTATGATAAAAATACACAGGACTCTCAATTGTCTTAGGTTAATATGCAGGTTGAAATCAGACATATGACTGGTTTCAAAGGCCTCAATCTTCAGTGACCTGACAAGGGTGATTTGTTACAAATCCTACTCTTTCCTTTATGGAGTAATCACAAAATAAGCAAAGAAACTCTAAATGAGTATATTATTATTATTATTATTATTATTATTATTATTATTATTACTATTTGCTTCCTAGCCCATCTCAAGCACACACAAACCTCCATTCAATAAGAATTTGTTAGTAAGATTTGATTTTGGGTTTCTAACCCAGAACTCACTCTGTGGGCTCACTGTATATCAGCTTACCCTCCTGCATTCTAACTTAAATCTTTCAGTGCTCATAAAACAGTAACACTGGGAGATCCAAATAGGTCTTAGTTTCTCAATGAATGTGATAAAGCAGCAGTCATGGTCATCTTGACCTCTGCCACCAGCAAGTCTCCCGGGTTTCCCTCTATGTCTGAAGATGCCCATTTTCATGTGCTCTCCCCAGTTTTTTAGGTGCCCCTCCCAACACGAGCATCCTGCCTGATCTCCCTGATCGCATGCTTCTCTCCCATCACCAATCTTTCCAGGAGAGTGGGAGTGAGATTTTTAGATTCAAATATGTTCTTTCTATATCTAACTTAAAATCCTTTAAGGGGTTTTCGTTGATCTATGATGCTGAAAATTGTCTGTAACAAGGCCTGCAGGGTATACAGCCTTCTGCCTGCTTTATTAGCTTCATTTTATACCACCTTCCCTCTTATTCTCTGGGCTAAGTGCACACTGCCATTCCACGAACTTCTTAATTCCCTCAGGCTTTATCTCTTGGCAACTATTTCTGTGCAGGTTGCCAGTATGTTCCCCTCCTCACCACACCTTAATATGTGTGTCTGGATTTTTATTGCAAGTTCCCCCTTTGCATCCTCCATCTCTCATCTCAAGTGCTATTTCTTTATGAAAGTTTTTTCTGAGCCCTTCACTTGCAATGAGGACAGAATCCTCTGGCCCTTCTCTCATGGATTTCATTCTTGCCCTTCAAGTTAGTTAGCCTAACTGTAAGTATATTGTATGTGTGGTGTTTTCAAAGAGAGTAATCCATCGGTTGAAACATTTGAACCTTTGCTCTATAGTTGGTGGTACTGCTTGGAGAGGTTAAGGAAGAGTGGCCTTACTGGAGGAAATATTTCACTGGGATTGGGCTTTGAGAGTCTATGGCCTCTTCTTACTTTCAGTGTAGTCTCTCTGCTTCCTACCTGCAATTGAGTCTTGAACTCTTAGTTTCCTGCCATGCCTACTGCAGGCTGCCATGCCTCTGTTCTGCCATAGATTCTTATCTCTCTGTAACCTTAAGCCATAAACTCTTTCTTCCTTAAGTTGCCTTTATTAATGGTGTTTTATCACAGCAATAGAAATATAGCTAATACAGTACACATATTATCTAGAATTAGTTGGTTAGTGTCTGTCTAATATGCTGTCTGAGAATGGAGATTATCTTATCATTATAGGGTTGCCATAACTAGATGCCAATTTCTAAAACCAATGGCTTAAACCACATAAGGGTGTTGCCTTGCACTTCTGGAGACTAGGTGCCTTCACTGAAATTATGAAATTTGGCTTCTTTTAAGGCCTTAACAGAGAGACAAGTTTGAGTCACTCTTTGGTTTATAGATGGACATCTTCACCTTGCATCTCTTTGTACTCTTTCTATATCCATGTTTAGCTCTGTAATAACTCTACCTTTTTAAAAATGATACCAATCATAATAAGGTCCAACTTAATGACCTTACTTTATTTACATGTGCAATAGCTCAGTTTTGAAATATGATCATATACTGATATAAAAGAAATTTAACATTTAACTTTAACATACATATACACAGTTGCCCTATACAATGGGCAAGGCTTGAGTCCAGCCTGAATCTGCAATTGCTAAACAATATCAGAGACATAAACAAATAAAAAAGAAAAGATGCTTTTTAGTGTTATGGTCCAAATTACCAAGTATGGGTATTATCAGCTACATGTGGAGAATTCATTCCTGGACTACTTCTCTTCCCTCATACCAATAAAATATTAATTTGAAAGGATGACAAAATCATGGATAGACATTGCCTACATTCAGTGATGGGATTGTAACTGAGAAATTAAGAGTTTACAGAACTAAAATATAATTGTGAAAAAGAAATGGAGAGGGGGAAGAAATTGAAAAGGTATTCTATTACTTATGGTGTTGAGAATTTAGAAATATAATATGGACTATAAGTACGTACATGTCCTCATGATATCCATGCCTAAGATATCAAATATAATCTACTATATCTTCCAAAAATATGCACACACAAAAGTCCCTCCCACATTAACCCTCATCTACACTGTGAACTTGCCATGTCTTTATCAGGGGATAACATCCATGTGTCTGTTCATGTTCTGACCAATAAAATACAGCCAAAGTGATCCTGAGTCGATTTTGAGTATACCTGTTAAGTGGGCCACCAGTTTGCATGTACAAATTAAGCACTATATAAAAATCTCTCCCCCACAGCTTAGAGAACTTTACAGAAGAGGAAGCAGAAAGATAATAGGAGCCAGTGGGGATGGAAGACACTAAGGAAACATGGCCTTCTAGACAAAGACAGGACTAATACATATATGATCTCAGAGAGGTGGGCAGCATCCACAGGCCCTGCACAAATCCAGTCCAGAAGGGGTCTCAGCAGTGAGTGGGGAATAGGGTATAATGTCTCATCACTAACCAATAAGCTATCTTCAACTGATTATTGCTCACAAAGGAAAAATTAGCTTTCTCCATTAGAGTCTCACTGGGTATACAAACAATAGATACCAGAGGCCCCTTTCTCAGCAATAGGTGACCAACTCAAAACAAGTTCAGTGGTATATTTGGAGGTTTTTTTTTTGTCATATAGTGATTTTTCTGGGCAGTATTTACCTCATTGTTCTTTTGTTAATATATCATTTTCCATTTTATGTATTTATCCATTTTCTGTGTGTTCAAGCATTTTTTTAGCCTTATTTTCGGTTTTGGTTTTTCTGTGAGTGTGTTTCTTTTGTTCTTTTCTGATTTGTTTGTGTATTTGTTTGTTTACTTGCCTGGATTTTTCCTAAAGAGAGAAAGAGGTATACAGTCAGATGAGTGAGGAAGAGGAAAGTATCTGGGAGGAGATGAGAGGGGGAAACTGTGATCAGAATCGATTTTATAAAAGCATATTTTTTTTCCAATAAAAAGGAAAAATAAAGAAAGTGTTGTCAGCCTAAGATCACCAATCAGCAAGAAGTTCAAACTCTGAGGCAGGGTCTTTGGGACATGAACACGTGTGGAGAGAAGGAGTGAACACAGGACTCTGCCTGAAGAGAAGGCATATCCTACTTGAGCCTGCAGATCATTCCAGTCCTGTTTGCTGCTTCCATAAACACAGAAAGACTCCACAGCAGGATCTACCAGTGAAAATCTGCTGATGCTCAGGACCAAGGAAACAATGACAAAACATTGTTTTGAGATGCTCTGCTTTGAGACGGTTCAGTATCGGTGATAACTGTAATTTTCATGAGCAGTAAAGGCTCCATCAGTACTTATTTTATATAGTTCTTATTATATTAGTTATAATATTCCTCTTTTTAGACAAAATAGGAGACATGTGGTGATATTTTGTTTGTACTCTAAAAAATGAAGCTTGTCTGGAGTCAAAATGTAGAATTAGCCCCTAGTTAACCACAGAAGCAAGGCGATGGCGGCATACACTTTTAATCCCAGCACCTGGGAAGAGGAAACAGGAAGTGATTTGGCTGGGAGGAGAGAGGAAGTGATAAGGTAGGGGACAAAGACAGCAAGCAGCTTGGCACTTTTTTGACCAAGAAGTTGGTGGCTTGCTCCTTTGTCTTTGTTCTTTCAGCATTTACCCCAATATCTGACTCCAGATTTTTAGTATTAAGACCAATTAGAATTCACACTACAGGTTACTCAGCAAGACTGGAAAATCTGCTTTGGTAAAGTTTGATCTCAAAATGTTTTTCTTTGAAAAGCCTCTTCTACCACAAGTCTTCTCACAGTAACAGTTGTATTTAGATCATTTTTTTCCTCCTCCTGGAGTTTCAAAAGTTCCTTCACAAAGAAGGTGCCAAGGGCTAGCTATATAAAATTATCCACTGGCTGGCAGATGGAAGTTGAGACAGTTGCTCCTAGAAAGTGTTAATGCCTGGAGAAAAGGTATGTGTCATGGGAAATTATGATCGTCAGCTTGCGAGGGTTGAGAACCACTTGTGATACAAAGCCTGCCTTTAACTGTGAGGGTGTTTCCAGACAGGTTTAACTGAGAAGGGAAGCTCTGTGGGGGTGAGTGTCTCCATCCTGGGTGTAGGACTGGGCTAAAGATAAAAGGAGGAGAGAAGGCTGAATAGTTCCCTTTGCCTCTGCTTCCTGACAACAGACACGATGCAACTCACCAACTCATATTTCCATGGTTTCACATTCACTGATAAGCTAGACTATATCCCCAAAGGACCAACTTCATCTTTCTTTTTTTCTTCCTTCCTTCCTTCCTTCCTTCCTTCCTTCTTTACTTAAGCTGTTGGTTTTTTTTTTTTAGTAAACAAAGAAATGTGACCACTTCAATCTGATAGGTTATAGAGGTGTTAAACCATTTATTCTCCTACACCCCCAAAATCCCCAAATCCCAATATGAGACATTTGACTTTATCCAATTCTACTGTATTTGTAATCTTTGTTGGCAATAAGCTGTAGTTGGAGTCTGAACATTGGCAAACCATCTGCCTCTCGATATTTAATTTTCACTGTTTTATTGAGTAGCAGGGCAAAAAAAAAATACAGTGGCTACTTTATTGATTATTTTTCAAAAAAAATTAGAAGAATCACATTCATGAGAGCAAATTCTTGCTTTCAGAAACAATTCTCTGCTTTGAGAAAAGAAAAAGGGTTTTGTTCGTTTATTTGTTTTTAATGTGTACCAAAAGGATACTTGCCATGATTCAGGGAAAGTGGTTGTATAGAAACTTTCAGATGGATGATTTTGAATAGATAGATAGATAGATAGATAGATAGATAGATAGATAGATAGTAGATAGATAGATAGTAGATAGATAGTAGATAGATAGATAGTGTGTATGTGTGTGTGTGAAGTCATGCACGCATACACTCTTCTATACCACCACAGCCATACTCATACATCTGAGAGCAGAAATAATTTTGCAAGCTACATTTTACAGCATCCAGTTGCAATCTTCAATTTCCAAGAGTGAGGCAAAAATAAACTCAAAATGCTTCATGTTTACTTATTTTACCTTGTAACATTTATAAAAATTCTTTTAAGCTGGGCAATAAAAGTGCTTTTAATCCCAGCACTTGGAAGACAGAGGAGGGTGGATGTCTGTGAGTTCAGGCCTACAGGGTGAGTTTCAAAACAGTCAAGGCTACACAAAACACACTATTTCAAAAAACCATAGTAAATAAGTAAATAGATAATAAAATGCTTTAAAAATATTTCTGAGAAATTTTTCCAAACTATGAGTCTCCATTTTCCAAATCTTTACATTGTTGAATATGATGCAGTTGTGAAGAAAATACTGTCCTAGTAAACCAGGCCTATTGCCCTAATATAGATTACATATCTGATATATAACCTGGTGATGATTAAAAATACTTATTTTATACCTAGACACAACCTAAAGGTATAATAGCATACAATGCCTATTACTACTCTACAAAAATGTTGTAGGAGGGGGGCCACTCTTTGGTTCCCACTGCCCAGAACCAAAATAATCACACAGGAACTATATTATTTAAATCACTGCTTTACCCATTAGCTCTAGCTTCTTATTGGTTAACTCTTACATATTAATTTAACCATTTCTATTAATCTGTGTATTGCCATGTGGCTGTGGTTTACCAGCTAATGTTCCATTATCTGTTTCTAGTGGGGCTACGCAGCTTCTCTCTCACTCTACCTCCTTTCTCCCAGCATTCCGTTTAGTTTTCCCCACCTAGCTGTGCTCCCCTATAGTTCTGATATAGGCCCAAAGCAGTTTATTAACGAATGGTAATCACAGCATACAGAAGGAAACCCTACATCTTTCCCCTTTTTTGTTTAAATAAAAAGAAAGGTTTTAACTTTAAGATAGTAAAATTACATATAACAAAACAGATATCAAGCAAGAATAAAGTTAAAATATTTATATCTACTTTATCTTTTATCATAACTAAGTAAAACTATAACTATCAATTCTTCAACACCATCAAAAGACTACAGAAGGATATAATATTACCAAAGCAAACAGGAAGTGCATTGTAAGCAACTTCCAAAACTCTAGAAATGACAGAGACATTTTGCTGCCTAGATATCAGGGTCCAAACCCTAGCCCCAACATAAACTATCTCTCTCTGGACCGGCATGGAGGCTCAGGAATAATGACACAACTCACATGCCTTTATTGGGTGGGAGATTCTCAGTGATCCTTCATAAAATCCTGAGTTCACATGCTGAAAATTTCCTCTTGTTTATTCTCCAAACAGCCTTTATACCAAAATATAAAGTGAGGGGGAAATTCATTAGCATTCTGTTTCCTAGGTAACCAGGTGAATAGCTTTAGTCACTTCTACACTTTTGACCACACCTTTCTATGCCCATTTTGTCAAGTCTTCCTATCTTTCTGCTCTGTATGCTAGCTATGTAACACAGGCCTGAATTAGCATCTCTATTCAGGCATCCTCCAAATTACAAAAAGGGAGCATAACAACATTCTGACCCTTTGTTAGGGTAATGGCAGCTTCAGCCTACAAGCCTATAGTATCCAGCAGACTCTTTCATGAAACAGAAACCCCAAAGGATCATCTCATCTTTAGGCAAATTCAGCCGTCATTTCTCTGTGGGTCTTTCATGTCCAGTTGTTCGTCAAGCAGTCCAGGCAAGAGCAGTTTCTTGCCCAAATGGCTAACCAACTTCATAAGGAGCCTCTTCGATACCCATCTTCCTCTGGAAGTAGAATGGGCTGCCAGGAGCATATGTGTCCCTTTGTCATGAAAAGCCCTAATTCTTCAACATTTTAAATGCCAAATTCTGTAGTCTTTGAAAAGTTTGAAGAATGCTTATCCACCTGAGATATATCTCTGTACATCTAGAAAATCTAACTAACATGACCACATCTAATTATAAATTATAGATATAATTATAATTATAGATGATTATTAACCTATATTTCTAAATTATACATGGCATTCTAAATGAGCTAGATAAACACAATACCTTAATCAAGAGCAGAAATATATATATATATATATATATATATATATATATATATAACACAATTGACCTTAAATTAGTATTAATAAACAAGATCCATACCAATGCAGTAAGTACTTACTGCTGGCTCCATACAGTCCAACATGGTGGAAGTCTGTTCACCACCTCTGCAAGCCATACACATTAACTTAGTTCCAAGAATGCAGCCAGCCTATGTCGAGCCATTGAACAGTTTGTAACGTGTGGTTTACAAACCCTATTTAAGTGCTGGGTCTGGTCTCGTGAAAGAGCCAGAGGTTGCGCTGGCAGCATGGCTCAGAAAGCTGGCATTTCAAAGTGGTGCATCTTTTTTCCTGCTACCACTGAATCAGGAAAACCTCTCTTAAAGGAGCTGCAGCATGCCACCAGCAAGAAAAGCCCATTTGGGAAAATAAATGTGGTTAAACTTTGTTTTTTAGTTCTAGAATTCCTTTCCAAGCCCTTGAGGTTTTATGTGGATTTTAGTTGGCCACGTGGGCACCAATCTGTTGAAGGAGGGGCCTCTTGTTGCCTCCTGCTGCCCAGAACCAAAATAATCACTCAGGAACTATATTATTTAAATTGCTGCTTGACTCATTAGCTCTAGCTTCCTATTGGCTAGCTCTTACACATTACTTTCACCCATTTCTATTAATCTGTGTATTGTCACGTAGCTGTGGCTTTCTGACTCAAGTTCTGGCATCTGTCTCTGGCAGGGCTATATGCCTTCTCTCTGCCTCTGCCTCCTTTCTTCCAGCATTCCCCCAACCCTGTCTTGCTCTGTTCTCCTATAGCTCTGCTATAGGCTCAAAGTACTCTCCTTATTAACCAATGGTAATCACAGCATACAAAGGAAAATCTCACATCACATAAAGGTCAGAGAGAGTGAGTTAAGGCAATTGCTTCCAAGGCTACAACCTAAATTTAATCCCCAGGACCCAATTAGTAAAAGGAAAGACTCCTACAAGTTTTCCTTTAACTTCCACATATACTCTATAACACACACACACACACACACACACAAATTTTAAAATACATTGTTCTTTTGAAACTGCTAGACCAATCACACTATTGTTTCTATTGATTCTCCTAAAGACCATGAAACAAAAGTGTGATCTCATGCAGGACTGTAACACTGGGGCCCAGCATTGCACTAGAGACCACAGGAAATGGCATGGCATGACTTGGACACAAGGATGGGGCTGGCTCATCATTGGCTCCTTCAAGAAGTGTAGAAATCTGCAGGTCTGAGCAAATAACTCTCATCTGGTCACTATTAAGCTCTTTAATTCAATCAGCCTATTTTTATTGGAAAAATTAACTGAATTTAACTAAGAGAAGGAATTTGGGATTTGCTTCTGACAGGCATCTTTGGTTTTCTACATGGTCAGTCCAGCAGGGCATGGCTGTAAAAGCACAGTACTCAGGTGGCTTGATTTGGCATACAAGAGTAAGTGACCAATCTCACTTGTATCCTGTGGGCAAGATAAGGAAAATAATGTTACTGTTCCTCCTCAATGAGTGTGCCTAGCATTAAATATGCTAATTTATAGAGGGCTTAGCATATACCAAGACATCAACTAATAATTAAAATGATTTACTTCACTGATATTATTGTAGTACTTTTCTCACGTGAAAATAATTTCCTGTGGTGTCAGCAAAAAACCAAATTACTAACAAAACATAGAAATATTATGGTAGAAAATTACTTTATTTGCAACCTGAAGAAAACATATTTTCCCTCAAATATGTAAAGTATATGTGACTCTTCTAATTATAAAGTTGGTATATGCTTTTAAAATTAAAGTGGCAAAAGGAGAGTATTTTTAAAACTTACCTTCCTCATTAATATATACCTACAGGGTCTAAGTGTATAATTCCTGATTTGTTTAAGTGTATTTTCACATATGTATTGTGCTGATATATGAATGTATGTATATTATATTCTTCTTGAAATTATTAGGTTTGTCTTAATAATATGATGTAGAGCTTGTGATAAGCTATTATGCTGATAACACACATTACTCTTAAATTCTGCTTAGTCCTCATTATATTGGCAAACTATGATTTTATGTTTGATATGGATGGGTAGGAAGCTTGTTTTAAGGTTGTAGCAAGCTCATTTTGGTGAAAAAATGAGATATGACAACATTTTCTAGATTTTAAAGAGTTTTTTAAATCTTTAAAGAACTATTTAACAACAGATGAGTGGACTGATGTTATAATTCTTATGTTAAAAATGAATGAGGTAATATGTTAAACATCTCAAGAACATTGAAATGCAGGCATGTACATTAAAGGCCAGAGTATTCTTTGCCCACATCAAGAGAAAAGTTTTAGAACATATTTGCAGGCTATATTTTAAAGGAAAGAATGTGTCAAAATGAGATAAATGAAGATAGCACAATGACATTTAGCATCAGATGGAATAGACATTAGATGATTTAAAAAATGAAGGCATCCAATGCTCATATACTTTGTGATTTATGGCAAAAAGTTTCTCTGTCCAAGCATATGAATAATCATAATATTATGCTATAAAAGGGCTAGTCTGAAGTTTTTATGCTCTTTGTCCTGTATATACCTTAGACCTTGTGTACTAGGAAATAAAAGAATCAGAGCTCTTTTTCTTGTATTTCTGGCCAGAGAAGCAAGGACATTTCCAGAACTGTTGATTTAGGATTCCCTGCCCTGAGTTGTCTTTTCAGTTTCCCCCTTAAAGAGATCAGTTTCACTGTCACTAGTGAATGGGAGTCATAACTGATTGGGTACAACATTGAGTACCCCTCTAGTTGGCCTATCTAAAAGACTGCAAAATAAATTATTGATTCCTTTTGTATAATCAGTCATATGGGTGTGGAGGAAAGGAAGTCCATGAAAGATTCTCAGCTAGAGATGTGAGATAAAAGTAAAAGCAAAAGCTATTAGCATTAGAAGACCCAGGTAAGAAAGCAGGAGAAGTCAAAGCAGGGGGCTATTTTAAAATTGTCCAAATCAAGGGCTGGGGGAATGGCTCAGTGCTGAAAAACACTGGCTTCTTTTCTAGAGGACTTGGAATCCCAGCTCAAACGTGGCATCTCACAACTAGTTTCAGAGCCCTGATGACCTATTCTGGCCTCATTGGGTACCAAAAGTAATGTATTTAAGACAACTGTCTAGATATAAGTCCATTTGAATTTTTTGATATGGTCACACGAACATTTCCAATGTGTTTTGTAGACTGGGAATTGTTGGAGTCCACCTGGTAGAGTCAGAGTGACTGTCCCCACAGAAGGACAAGTGACTTACCATGGCTCCAGGGAGTTTTGAGAGATTCCCCATAGTTCCTAGAATCCAGTAAACTTTGGAAGGTACAGAAAGAAATACTGTTCCTTTTAATTCCTTTGAGCACATTAGAATAAGTCTCCAAGTATGATTGTTGAATATTCAGAGGATCAATTGTATCAGTCTAATATTTTAATTTCTATTATTCAGTATTTATACAAAATATGGGTTAAAACTAAACTTGTAAAAAAAAGTCTGGTTAGAAATATGTTTTATTTATAAGTCAGTAGTCATTATAGTCACCAAGATCAGAATACCACTCACTTAAGTAGAGGCTTGACATCACTGTTGAACTTTGCCCTTAGAATTTTTAATATCTCATGTACATGAGATACAAGTCATCATCACATTAATAGGTGCAACTAAGCAATTAGGGAAGCCCTGTTGAACTCTAATGCTAGAGATACTAGTCAAAGACTTTAGGCAAAGGGTCATCTCTGCTCTTTCTATGGATAAGCATCTCCTTAGCTGTTTTTTACTAATGAGAGTTTTATATCATGAGATAGACATGAGTAACTTCTGAGGGAAAGAATACCCCCTTGTTGTTGTCAAGACCACATTGTCTTTACTGGTGGTTGTCCTGTCTTGCTGTCATCCCCTCTTCCTGTTACAATGTCAAGGGAGCAGCCTAACTCTGGACAGGGAACTATGGAAGACACTTTAGACAAAAATCCATGGGTCAGAATTAGGAAGGACAAATTCATTTTCCACTGCCATCTAGCTAGTGAGCTAAACCAGCCCCTAATACTTTACCAATGCAGTATACACACATTTGCTCTACTTTAAAACTGAAGGAAATAGAAAATGATCGCTTTTTACCGTTTATGTCCACATATTGGTGAAACTTCACAGCCGTAACTTCTGACAGAACGTCATAGCAAACTTCCTGTTCCTCTGGCTCTCAATATCTTTCCTTTTTATAATACTGTTTTGTCCTCTGAATTTAATTGTGCTTTCTTTCTTTGAATTAAAACTAATTAAGGAGGTAGGATAGCAGTGGTTATGCCCACAGACACATAGACACACACACACACACACACACACACACACACACACTCTCTCATAATTTAATTAGGGTGCTATGCTAAATTCCTATGTAGAGAAACTTCTATATTTGTAACTAGAACATGCTCTATGTCCTCTCCTGCCTTAAGCTTCATCACCTGTTAAGTGGCAGTGACAATAAAGGCTTTGTGAGGACAAATGGGCTAATGAGGCAAAAATGTCATCGTACTGCAGGTATGAAGTATGCAGAAGTTCTCAGTGAGTGTGGCCATTCTATTCTAATTCTCAATTTGAATGGTTTGTCAAGGTTATTGATTTGTGTCTTTACACCAGTGATCACAGAAAATGGAGAATATAATGTTGTTTTTCCTGTGTCTTGAATCATTGACTTAGATTATGCTTCAGGAATAATAGAAGGTCATTGTTTCACAAATATTCAATGGGTCCTCAAATGAGGGTCTATTTCCAGCCTTAGGGTAGAAAAATTCAATATATGGACATAAATCAAGCTAATTAATTTTTATTTCTCAATTTTCATAGCTATTTATGGCCCATTTGATCTTTAAAAACTTGAAAGGGCTTTTAGAGCCATATAATACTTTATACATTGTCTGACACTTATTTCCTTTTTTCATATCAGCTAAACCCATCAGAGGGGAAGACAGCATGTTTGTATTCATAAGTCTGAAACACCCCAGCTCTCATGAATTTTCTTGATCTTATGTGTTCCTCATAACATTCTATATATTTCTTCTTATTATTTAGTCATTTTGAATTATACAGTTATTGGTTCACTTGTTGAATTCTAGCTAATTTAAGACTAGAAGTTGGTAGGTGATGAGACACTGTGTTTTGTCCAACCTTCTATGCTAAACCCTCAGCACACACCTGGCCAACATGATTTAGAACCTTGCAGAATGAGCAGTAGAATTCCTCAGTTCAAATCTTGGCTTTGTAACTTACAAGCTGTGAGATTCTGTGAGTTTGTACTCATGAGGATGAAAAGCTGAAGTTGATGATAAAAATATGAATATAATTGACAGAACTTCAATTCACTGTCATATGATTTTTTTAAATCTAGATTCTCAAGAGAACTGCCACTTTGCATCCAGTTTAGGCTTCAGAGTGAGTTTCAAGCAACCATGGCAAGATTCTGTTTCATAAAAACAAAATAAAGCAAAATGCAATGTCAACAAAGTCAACTATATGTTAGAAATCAGCTTACTAATACAGAGAGTATAGGTCTTTGGGTGGCATTATTTGAAGAAATAGTTTCTCCTTTTCCATTGGAAATGGCACAACCCTAAGTATAACATCTGGTTAGTGGTCAAAGGATGCTTTGGTATAAAAATGGAAATGATATGGCAGAGAACAACCATGAAAGATATTGGAAGGTGGCCATGTCCTATTTTTTCTAAATTTCACTAAACAACTTTTTATTATAGAGTTGATGAACCATTTTTTAAAGAAGCCTGTTTGAGTGAACTGGTGTTTCCCTCACTGGAAAGGAAATGGATCTTGATTGGAAGGAATTTTCAAAGATGTGTATTCTTTGGGCACTGTGCATTCCAGGATGGGGTAGCATGAAAAGAGAGTAGCTTCTCCCAGATCGACCAATTGTCTTGTGAAATTTCAGTTACTCACAGGCAACAGATAAATAATTCTCAAGATCTGAGTTGTGCATCTTTCTGAAATATGTGATGAAATCTCCTGTTATCTTTTTATGCCCTGTTAGAGGCATGAACCATCACACTGTCCTGAGGATTTATGCTGTGTATACTGTCTTTTCTTTAGTACCCATAATATATTAACGCTATCTCTTTTTTTTAATTTATTTATTTATTAAAGATTTCTGTCTCTTCCCAGCCACCGCCTCCCATTTCCCTCCCCCTCCCCCAATTAAGTCCCCCACCCTCAGCCCGAAAAGCAATCAGGGTTCCCTGTCCTGTGGAAAGTCCAAGGAACCCCCCACCTCCATCCAGGTCTAGTAAGTTGAGCATCCAAACTGCCTAGGCTCCCACAAAGCCAGTACGTGCAGTAGGATCAGAAACCCATTGCCATTGTTCTTGAGTTCTCAGTAGTCCTCATTGTCCGCTATGTTCAGAGAGTCCGGTTTTATCCCAGGCTTTTCCAGACCCAGGCCAGCTGGTCTTGGTGAGTTCCCAGTAGAACATCCCCATTGTCTCAGTGTGTGGGTGCACCCCTCACGGACCTGAGTTCCTTGCTCGTGCTCTCTCTCCTTCTGCTCCTGATTTGGACCTTGAGAATTCAGTCCTGTGCTCCAATGTGGGTCTCTGTCTCTGTCTCCTTTCATCGCTTGCTGAAGGTTAATATTCAGGAGGATGCCTATATGTTTTTCTTTGGGTTCTCCTTATTTAGCTTCTCTAGGATCACTAATTATAGGCTCAATGTCCTTTATTTATGGCTAGAAACCAAATATGAGTGAGTACATCCCATGTTCCTCTTTTTGTGTCTGGCTTACCTCACTCAGGATAGTGTTTTCTATTTCCATCCATTTGTATGAAAAATTCAAGAAGTCCTTGTTTCTTACTGCTGAGTAATACTCTAATATGTATATATTCCATACTTTCTTCATCCATTCTTCCATTGAAGGGCATCTAGGTTGTTTCCAGGTTCTGGCTATCACAAACAATGCTGCTATGAACATAGTACAGCATACACTTTTGTTGTATGATAAGGCCTCTCTTGGGTATATTCCCAAGAGTGGTATTGCGGGGTCCAGGGGTAAGTTGAATCCGAATTTCCTGAGAAACCGCCATACTGCTTTCCATAGTGGTTGCACAAGTTTGCATTCCCACCAGCAATGGATGAGTGTACCCCTTTCTCCACAACCTCTCCAACAAAGGCTATCATTGGTGTTTTTGATTTTCGCCATTCTGACAGGTGTAAGATGGTATCTTAAAGTTGTCTTGATTTGCATTTCCCTGATCGCTAAGGAAGTTGAGCATGACCTTAAGTTTCTTTTGGCCATTTGAAGTTCTTCTGTTGAGAATTAATGCTATCTCTTAATATCCATGCTGTACACACTTAGTGGTCTTCATTATCCTTGTTAACTGTGCCTTACTCTCTGGATGGATTCGTTCACATTCATTGTAAAGAGAAACTTCTCTGATTATGGCTGAGAGTAGCACTTTTCTGTCGATGTAAACATAGATGTTTATATGGCAATTTCATTCATATCATTTATCCCAACAACACAAATAAGTGTACCCTCCTCACCCCTACACACAGGACCTATGACATTTCCAGTCATAGACTGATTTTTTTTTCTGAATATAGCATTGCAGGGATGAATTTCCTCTTTGGGAATAGTCCTTGAACCAAATCCAGTATTTAATTAATTTGTGACAGTGGTTGTGTCTTACATGGCAGCTTGATATTACAACCTATAGAGTTCACAGCAAAGTATGACAGCTGATGGCTTTTTTACCTCAGACCCCTTCATAGTACATTATGCCATGGTGACGCTTTTATCATCAGAGGGCAAGAAGAATCGACCATCTCAGTTAGAGTTTGAGTTCCCTATATCATATAACCAAGGTTTGTGGTATCATCAGCAATAATGTCTTAACATCTCATTCTCGTGAGTAAACAGAAAGCTGGAAGTATCTCTTCAATATCTATTGTATAAAATAAATTTTTTGAAGGTCTGGCAAAGTTCTACTGTGCTTCTAGGTGAACCATATCTTTCCTTGGTTCAGAGATTTGTTTTTATGAATGCTTCAATATCCTTAATTGTTTAATTATTGTTCCCATATTGGTTTAATATCAATAGGTCTGATCACCTAGAAATTCATTCATTTTTTTAGGCTCTCCAAATCCATAGAGTAAAGATTTTTAGTATGTCCCTAGAATTAAAAAAAAATCATTTATATCTTTTGTTCTTCTTTGCAACTCTAATTTTATTACATTTAGTCTTTTGTATTTCTTTTGGTTGTTTGGCTAAAAAGTTAACTGTTGTATATTTGTTGAAATTTTCTTTGTGTTCTGATATGTCACCTATTTTAGCGAATCATTCCTGGGCTACTGCAGAGAATGTATATTGTGTAATTAGGGGAGAACATTCAGTAGTTATTGGGTAGGTCCATTTTTATCTATGGTGTTACTTAGATCCAGTCCTTCCCTGGATTTACTATTTTGTCTGGATGACAATTTTGTGGCTTAAAATGGGTAACTGAAGTCACCTACTATTCTGTGTTATGTATTAATCTTTTAATTTAAGCCCAATAGTATTTGATTTATGAGGTTTTGTGTACTTTACTTTGTTGCATGTGTGTTTAGAATTGTGATGTCCTCATAGTGGATTGTCCTCTTGATCTACATAATGTGATTTTATTATCTCTTTTAAATAGTTCTGACTTAGTGTTTGTGTGTGTGTGTGTCTTTTATTAGAATAGAGATTTCTGTTTGTTTCCTGGTCCCATTTACTTGGAGTACATTTCAAACCTTTCATTCTAGGGTAACGTCTATCTTTAAGGGTGAGCCGTGCTTCTAGTAGATAACAAAAGATGGACCCTCTCTACTAATCCAGGTTGTTTAGCCTATTGGGGAAATTTAGATCATTAATACTTAAAGTAATTATTGACAGATGTGTATTAATTATTATCATTCTATTTGTTTTGTGGTGTTTATTTTCTTAGCCTTACTTGCATAACAACTATCTAAGAATCACTTTTTTTCTTGTAACCTCTTGAATATTTTTATCCTTGTTTCATTCCAAAGTGTTCCTTTTGGTATTCTCTTTGGGGCTGGCTTGGTAGCCATGAATTCTTTTAGTTTGTCTTTCTCTTTAAATTATGACAGTTTTGCCAGGTTATATCATTTTGGAATGGCTCTGTATGCTTTCAGAACTTGAAACTTCTTGCTCCTAATCCTTTTAGCTTTTAACATTTTTAGTGAGAAACCATCTGTTTTTCTTATAGGCATTTCTTTATGTATAACATAGCCTTCTCTTTTGTAGCTTCAATACCCTTTCTTTGCTCTGTATATTTACAGTTTTAATTATGTTGTAGATAGTTTTTTTTTTCTAAAACAGTTTGAACATCTGTGTGCCTTTTGCAATTTATAGGCATCCAATTCCCTAGATTTGGGGAATTTTCGTCTATCAATTTTTTTTCAGTATATTCTCCATGACTTTGACATGGAATTCTTCTATTTATTATAGCCCCATAATTCATAGATTTGTTCATTTTATGGTGTACCATAGGTCCTACATGTGCCACTTATGTGAATGTATATAAAGCCATCATTTTTTATTGAATTCTTTACCTCTTCTTCAATTCCTGTGTTTTGTCTTCTATAAACATGCATTACTGCATAAACAGAAATGACTTCTGTGCACATGCTAACATTTTTTTTATCATTCCAGTTTTAGTATATGTGCTGCTGAATGAGCACAAGTTGTTTTGTCAAAGTATTTCTCACAACAACAGGAAAAGTAACTAATATAACAAATTAATTGTTGTCTTGACTATAAGATTAACTATTGTCCCGAGCCTGGGGAGTCAGACAGAGCCTGAAAGGTCCGGTCAGCCTCATGAAAAGCCTTACAGGCTTGGCAAATGAAAACAGCAGCAACCACAAAAAACTGAGCAAATAAACAAAGAAAAAGGCTACAAATTCTTTGGCAACAGCTAACTAAAGTTGGCCAGCACCACTGTCACTGGCTCAAATACAGAGTGCTCCACAGTCTCTGAAAGCAGCCCAGGGCTCATTAAAATATTAAACTGTACAGGGCTGGTTGCAGATTTAACTTAGTGATGAAATATGAGGCACATGAAATTATATTCAGAACGGCTTGTAATGGAACATGTAGGGAAAACCCTGTAGTGTGTGAATGAATTCCACCCACCACAGTACATAGTACACAGCACATCACACGAATCTCAGCAGCGTTAGAAATATTACATTTTTCCCCTTTGCTTCAGTTAGTCCTCCACACTCTTGGGAAGAGAACCTTCATTAATTAACTCTTTGTACTTCAGTTGAAAGACTGTGTCTTCTCACTTCCTACTGTGGAGCATAAAGACTTCAAAATTCCCGAATGTCCACTGAACTCTTCTATCAGCCTACATCACTAACTTTATCAATGCAATGTTTAAGTTAAAGTGGTGCTTACTAAGTTTAACAATCACCCTCAAACAGAAAGCTAATATGCTACCAATTCAGATAGGACGAAGGGAAGTCAGACAATTCATTCTTTAAATGGCAGGGTGAATATTACAGAAAATAAACACACACGAGAGAGAGAGAGAGAGAGAGAGAGAGAGAGAGAGAGAGAGAGAGGTTAAAGTCTCTAAGATATGCTATGTTAAAAAGGAAAAAGAAATTCAAGTTAGTTCTGCTGTCACAACTCAGACAACAGAAGTTATGGCTACAGCACGTGATACGTGCTTAGTGATATGAAGGAGTTGTTAACTTTGTAGATGAAAACAAATAGAAAATGTGATTATTTAGAAACAATTTGCTTGCTGGATTTCCCTCTGCTTCACTAGGTGAGCATTGTACTATCATGATGCGAAAAAGTGAATGCAATGCAGTGGACTCTTTGGAGAGAGAAACCTTCATATAACTTGCATTAGAGCATTTTAAAATTACTGAATTTTACTAATCATGGTTGATAATTTCTTTCTGTGTTGAATTAAAAAATTACACCTCTCATAACTGTATACATGTAGAAGCATGTGCATATATTTGGCATGTTAGACCTGTGTATGTATGTGTGTGTGTGTAGACATAGACATATATATAGGTATATATTCTAACTTCTATCATATTTTCAATTCTGTGAGATAGTTCCTATGTCCTTAAATAAATAATTCTATGTAATAAGTCTCTTAATGAGATATACAGCTCAAGTGAACAGAGAAAGATGAAGAATTTTATGATTAAATCAGAAAAATGTTGCAAGACAATTAAGGTAAATACCTGGAATCAGATGGAAGCTTTACAAAATAATGTTACCTTAGTCAGTCATTAACACATACCCTGTATGTTCCTCTGTGCTTCCTATACGGCCACTTCATGCAGAAGTCACAGTAGCACACCAAAGCTTCAGCTGTAACAGAAATGTCCCACATATCTCCTTGGGTTTGCTCCTCCAAAAAGCTCTTGGAGCTTCCAAGCCCAATTTTCTGAAAACATGAATTAGCCGCACCACAGCTAAGAAGCCTCTTCCTATGTTAGAGCATGTCAAAGATCGTACCAAGAACAACAAAAAAAGGTGTGTATGTGTCTGTGTATAATTTTATTACACTGCATATAATATATATATGTAGATCACATATATGCTAATTTATACACATATATGTATATATCAAATATGTGTGTATTAATTTATATGCATATAGGTATATATTGTATATGTGTGTATTTAATAAATATTATACCAAGTTAATTGATACCCAGCAGGTATCCAAAAATTGTGCTTGTTAATTGATGTTATTCCTTTTTCATATAACATTTTGAATTTAATAAATAAAGCATTTGAAAATTATTGAAGAATGAATTGGTCTTTGAGGAGCTAGGATTAAACTTCTCCTACAGGCATGTTTTGTTCAATCTGCATGGTGATTTGCTTTTTGTACGCATATGGATTTGTTTGCCTTTACAAGTTTAGGTTACTTTTGATAATTCAATGGGGAAATTCTACAGATAGATTTAACTCAGAGTATCCTCTTATTGGTATCTTTTAGTTGTTTTCAAATTTTTTGTTTGTTTGTCTTTATAAACATTACTTGAAGGTATATTCTGTTAAAGACAATTTAGTATCTCCAGTATAAACTCAGAGATGAGAAAATGTTCAAGGATGGGAAGATTAATGTTTAACATTTTAATGAATGTGATCAAATTGCCCTAAAAATACCTGAACTGGTCTGAAACTTCACGAGCACACATGGCTTTTTCCTCACAACTCCTCTAACACTTCATAGACTTTGCTCCAAATTGGTGAAGCTAAACGTCATTGATGTGGTTCTTTCTGATGTCTTACAAGATGCACCTCTATTCTTATGCTATATGGTAAGTGGTGTCTGCAGTGAATTCTTCAGACTTAATCTTTGAGCATCTTTCCACAGAGGGAGAATGTCTTCTGAGATGTGTGTCTTCTCTGAGGCCATTTTTCTGTCTTTACCCTGCATCCTCTTCAATAATGTTCACACTATTGCTCTAATAACACCCTCCCTGATCTATAAGATGGGATTTGCTTAATCATTAACAGTTTTATCAAATGATTTCCAACGGTGTGAACCTGGAAGTACACAAAATGCTTAAAGAGAAGTGACTGAATTTGGAGGGTGAGGGCTGCCATTAAAAAACCCGGAGTGCAAGCATGTGCAAGCACATCAGTCTCTCCATCTTTAGAATAACATTGCCACATAGTAAACGTTTACTCGACAAATGAGTGTGGTGCCACTTTGGAGAAAAGATCATGACAAACACAATCAGCTCGCATCTTTATACACCTCTAATCAAATTTGGCTTTTATGACAATAAGCTGATTCCAAGGACCCTCACACTGCTATTACCTTAATTCTCTAAGAGAATGTATATTGATGCAGCACTTCAAAGTCTCTTCCTGAGTGTTTCCTTTAGCACCTGGGGTGATTCGGGGAGTGAATATTGGACCATTTGTGCATACTTTTTCTTTTTTTGCTTGTTTTCTGCTCCTACCTGATACCAAGCCAGTTATTTTCCTATGCACAGTTTGCAGTTTCTTATTCAAAGAGAAGAAAAGAGAGAATATTGAGTTGTCAGCAAACACTCTGTCTTAAATAATTGAATAACAAGCAACGTTATCCCAAAATACTTGTAGGGGAAAAAGTCTTTTTAACAGAAAGAAAAGAAAGCAAAAATTTTCTGAATTCCATAGGGCAAGTGAGGTGACAGCTTGAGACTCCTCAGTCAGACTATAAGTTAAACTATGGCCATGCACTCGTGTGGATTGTATGGTATAACACAGATGGCTATCACATGTTGATGATAATTTTTGAGCCACTTCAATCATATGCATAGAACAAATAGGCCGGAAGGAGGCATGTGAGCATAGCATGACTTTGCCTGCCTGTAAAGACCATCCTAAGATTTGATCCTTGGTTACTCCACATAGATCTAAATCAATGTAGACAACACAGGGAAAGAAGTATTCTGCCCTTAAGGATGTAGCCCTGATTTAAGTGAGAATGTTATTTATAGTACATCATTGTAAAGCTTTGTTTGGCCCCATTTTATAAAATGTCTTTCCACTTCTCTTGGGAAATATTGCTAGTTTAAAGCCATTTTAAAAAAAAAATTAGGAAAAACTTTCTGATACCTAGCTTAACTAAGAAATTTTTTTTTCTTCAACTCCCCCTTCTCTCTTTTTGTTGCCTTTGAGAAGCACGTTAATTGTAGCACTCCTAGGACTTACAGCGCTTGCAACCCTGTCACTATGTTTTTATTTGCAGAGTTATCTAACTAGCTCTCAAAACTGCTTTCTAATATTGACATATCTGAAAGCTGACACACACTTAGACCCAACCTTCTCACAATTATGGGATGGAAGGTGGGGAATTTCTTTCTTTTTTATTATTTATTTATTTATTAAAGATTTCTGTCTCTTCCCCGCCACTGCCTCCCATATCTCCCCTCCCCCAATCAACTTTCCCTCTCCCATCAGCCAAAGAGCAGACCAGGTTCCCTGCCCTGTGGGGAGTCCAAGGACCTCAAGGTGGGGAATTTCTACAGACTTCCAGAGTCCTTACCTATTTTATATGAGAAAAATGTATAAACCAGATGCATTACATACTCTTTTATTTAGTTTGACATATAGAGTACAAGTAAGTTTCTGAAGAGGCAAGAGCCATAACTCAAATGGAAATTCTGGGATCTAAGCTAATACTGCTCAGAGAGTTCAAGAAAATTATTCAAAGTGACCTGTGTTAAGGACATTACACTAGAGTGTCTACAAAAGGGGGCAGTGCAAAAATCTCCAAAGCTATACCATGTATAATAGGAGTAGTGGCTAGGGTTAACACTGCCAACTGTGCCAAGTGTTCAAGAAAAGTCAGAAATCTGGAGTGTGCATGTGTGCGTGTCTGTGTGTGCGTGCACACACACGTGAGCGTGTCCACACATGTGATGCTTTCATCTTTAAATTATTTTTCAAGTAACTGAAATAGACTTACAGTTCTGGAAATGAACAATGACTGAGTCTCACCCTTAGGATAGTGTTTACTACACAGTAGTTTACACACAGTTCTGTAGAAACTCATGGGATTTCTCCTATAATGGTGGAATGATGTCCATAGCTGTAAGTATCCTGAATAGGAGCTGGAGAGATGGCCCTACTATTAAAAACACGGGCTGCTCTTGCAGAGAACCCCAGTTTATTTTCCAGCACACATATCTGGCCCATGAGTACCTGTATCTCTAACTTCAAGGTATCTGATACCCTCTACTGACCTCCTTAGAACCAGGCATTCAGTGCCATGCATAATATAAACAAAATGCTCATCCAGTTAAGATAGGTAGATATTTAATAAAAAAAAAAGAAGAGAAATAACCTGGGTAGTTCTGAAATGAGCTCACTTCTTAGGAAAATCATGGCTTGTATTACTGTTCACACACACTCATGTTGTGACTTCATTATGACAAATTAAGTTCTTTTCTCCCCTTGAATATAGTACTTGTTTTTATGTTCACTTTGGCCAGTAATTGGCTAAAAAAAATGACACCAGGACTTGAAATGAGCACATGTTGCTGAGTTTGTCCTTTTGTGCATGTGCCATTTGCCTTGAGTAAGATATGTCTTAGGCAATGTTTACTCGAAGATGAGATTTATGTGGAGAAAACAGATAATCACACTTCTCCACGGACCCAAGTCCAAGTGACATATTCCTAGTGATGCTGATTTTCAACCTTCCTGAATGTACAGGTTCTTATGTAAGAAATAAACATGTATTGTTTTGAGATTTTGAGAGTTTATAGTTCTTTATTGTACAATACAAGCTAACTAATATAAAATTTCTCAAGATTACAACAGTAAGTCTGTTGCCGACTCAAGTTTAAAAGTCAATATTCCAGAATTTGGTCCACTGTATTTCCCACTCCATTGTACTCTTAGGTCTTCAAACTGCAACCTTCTTGGTTTTTCATTCAAACTACTTCTCTGTAAAATTAGGCAAAGAAAAATGAGTCTGCTGTTTGGTTGTTCTTTGCAAGACTTTCTTGTAGAAAGATATCCAGACTGTGTGCCTACTGGAGGTTAAACCTAGGTGTTTTCACAAAGATACATGAAAATTATCTAGCTTGATTCCATTAGACAATTTGAGTTTGAGTAACTAGCATTTGAATTTATATAAAAATTAAAACTATCTCTTTGCAAGATAGAGTAGTTTAGAATTTCCACAAATTTAATTGAGCTTGCTTAAACAACTTGTAATAGGTATGATTGCCAGCATCTTCAGCAAGGCAATCAGGAGCCACTCAGCAATTTCTGCCTCAGAGTCAATCAAACTGTGAATCAGGTCTCTTTGCTTTTAAAGGGAGATGTGTCATTTGGATGTTTTACCTTATTTATAGTTAAGATTTTTTTGTGTGTTTTAGACTATTTGTCTGGAAGAATGCAAACATTTTAGTTTTTTGTTTCTATAACAATTTATTCATTGTTCCTGGAAACTATTTCCGTGAAAATAATTCTTTGAGAACCATTGAATATGATAATGATTATGATGACCTCTTGATGTTGTAGTGACATGTAAGTTGTTATAAATACCACCCCAAGCACATGAACACAGAACCTAGAACAGTGACAGGCATAATAATAATATGCTATTAGCAATTTTTCTTATTGTCATGGTTAATAAAAATGCGATCAGGCTCACTGCCCTGACTATGTAGATTTCTTATAAGAATAAATATGAGGTTGGATTTCTAGAAAAAGAGTAGATTCCCAAATTTCAACCCTGTTCTACCCTCATAGCCACATGAATTTGAAACGTTCTCTGGTTACGATCCTATGTGATCTTCATCGCACTTCAGTAACTCATCTATCTGGGATGAAAGAAATGACAATAATAGACCAACAGTTATCACTTCAAAAAATGAATTATTTTCTATGAGTGGGCATAATATCTCTCCAGATGGCACTTCTTAAACCTAATGTACCTATAGATACCCCAATGACTTGGTGAAAGTGTAGATTCTGATTCATCAGTCTGGCTAGAGTCTGTATTTCACAAATTTGACAAGCTTTGATGATGCAGCCAAAACTGGTCCATTGACCACACTTGGAACAGTGTGGACCTGAAGCATAAATGAACATTTTTAAAAGTCAGTATTGACATTTGTTAGCTGTAAATGCTCTAGCCTTTTCTCTGTGAATCTTAAGACACTGTACCTAGAATTTGCATTTTTCTTCACTACTTCACTTTTACTATTAACATTATAAGAAGGAAGTTCTTTGCTTTGAACCTGTGGTAGGGCAGATCCTTCGAGAATTGTCACCTTCTTATTCAGTGTCACAACCTTGCTTCTCAGTAGAGTGCTGGCTCATAGTTGACAGGCATATTATTCTGAATTAAAAGAATAAAATGATGGGGTGAAAAAGAATACTGAGTCTAGAAGTGTAAAAATTTCTCCCCATCTCAAGATCTTTCAGATTCTTCCCGATGGCAATGAACCCAATGATGTCTCACCATGTATTAATGGACAGAACTTTGGAAGTTCTGCCTTTATAATATGTGATATTACATTTTATTTAATTAAATATTTAAAAATAGAATTAAATCTTTCCTTTTTACTCCATCCAACCCTTCCCATGCCCAACACTTCCTTTCAAAGTCATGGCCACTTATTCTTTAATATTTATCATCACATGTATAAGTGCATGCATGTGAGTGATGTGTTTGTGTGACTAAACATATTATTGCAATCTACTGAATTTCTGTAATGTTGATTGCCTTTATATTTCTTAGGGTGGTCACTTGAGAATGGATCACAATTATAGGACCCTATCTCAGCAGCTTCTAATTTCCTATGTCTCTTGATCTAGGGTAAGACTGTATAATTTCCTAGACCCACATTGGTATGTCATCTGTTATTGTCATTATTCCCATCTTATTTAAGCAATCATATGTAACAAGAATTGATGTGGGAGTGTCATATATCAATCTGTTGATGTCATTGGCTAAGTAATAAACAAACTGCTTGGGCTCATAGCTTAGAACATAGGTGGGTGGAGTAAACAGAACAGAATGCTGGGAGGAAGAGGAAGTGAGCTCAGAGACGCCATCCTCTCCTCTCCTGGGCAGACACACGTGATGAAGCTCCGACCCAGGATGGACATAGGCTAGAATCTTCCCGGTAAGACCGGTGCTACAGTTTATTAGAAATGGGTTGATCAGGATATCAGAATTAGCCAGTAAGGGCTAGAGCTAATGGGCCAAGCAGTGCTTAAAAGAATACAATTTGTGTGTTGTTATTTCGGGCATAAGCTAGCCATGTGGGCGGCTGGGGTGCTTCTACAAAGAATAAAAAAAAAACAGAGACAGATATTGGGGTTCAAACTGAAGATCAGAAAAACAAAACAGCCAACCACTAGAGAAACCTTTTGCTTCACCAATCTTCAGTTCAAAAGGGCAAGATCCTCCAGGAATTCTCTGATTTCACATTCCACTGAGTTCCTGTCTCTTCCCTTTTATATTCCTCTCTCTGCCCAACATTTTTGCTCTTGTCCCCACCTCTCTAGTGCTGAGATTAAAGGTATGCCATCACAAGTGCTGGGATGGCCTTTGTGTGAGCTCTGTTTATCTTTTAGACAGATTCTATCTTCTATACCTCAGGGTGGCCTCAAACTCACAGAGATTTGTCTGCCTTTGTCTCATGAATCCTGGGATTGAAGGTGTGTGCCACTACTCCCTGGCCTGTATCACTGACTAGTATGGATGCTTTGCCCTCTGATCTTCAGGCAAACTTTATTTATTAAAACACAAATAGTATACCACTACAACAATATTAGTGAGAATTTTTTACCATAGCTTTCCTATAATATCTAGATAACACAATTTTGCAGTAGACTTTCTTATTCTTATAATCTTTCCTTCTTCTCCTTTTTCTCCTCCTCTCCATGATATTTTCTGAGATAGCCTTAGGTACAGGGCGTGTATCAATTGGGAAAGAGCACCTCACATCCAGGTTTTCTCTATATTTTAACTATTTGTGGCTTTCTGCGATAGTCTCTGGATGCTGTAGAAAGAAACTTCTTAAATGGATGTGACAATTCTGCTTATCTCTTTTGATCTTGATAAAGGTTTTGAATTCAGTTAGGAATTATACTGGTTTAGGAGAGTGGCATTTGGAGGTTCTTCCATAAGAGATATGGTCTCATTAAATATGGGTGGTTAGAATGGATCTGAAAGTTTCATTCCTACTGAATAGCTACCATAGGTGTAGAAGGTGTTATGCATACTACCACTGAGAAATGTAAACATCAATCTGCTGTGGGAGAATGCCCTTAAATACTATAAAGATTTATCTTTATTAAAATGCTGACTGACCATTAGTCAGGCAGGAAGTATAAATGGGGCAATGACACTAAAAGAATTCTGGGAAGAGGAAAGGCAGAGACAAAGTCACAATCCAGGAGCAGAGGAAACAAGATGAGAATGCCCACAGAGAAAAGGTACCAAGTCCCATGGCTAAACACAGACAAGAATTATGGGTTAAATTAAGTTGTAAGAGCTAATTAATAATAAACTTGAGCTAATACAACAAACAGTTTATAATTAATGTAAGCCTCTGTATGTTTCTTTGGGACTGAGTGGCTATAGGACTGGGTGGGACCAAAACTGTCTACACCAATCTTTCCATCATTGTATTCTTTGAGATTTATTAATGATCAACCTTGCGATACATGCCTATTTGTGCAATAATAGCATGAACATCATCAGAATAATCAACCATTTTCTGCTTGGATTTAAGCCCTACTCCACAAGGTGAAACGCATACTGGGAACCACAACAGGGAAGCTACCAAATGGATATACAATTAAACCAACTTATGATTATTTTAATACATTAAAGTATCATTCAGCCCTCATCAAAAAAGTTCTATTTGTATATATGATCATCAACACTGAGACCTACAACTGGCCAAGCATCAGAGAATAAAAGACTCCAAAATATTTAGCCTTAAAAAGAGCATTATACTTCCTTCACTCTTAGAAAGGCTCATAGATGATAGAAGAAGATGGTGCATAAAGAGTGTTATGAATCATAAGTAGATGACACAGTGTCTTCTAGACACAACAGGAAAGCTCCACATATGAATTAACAGTGGTTGTAACAGCTCAAATAAGACCTGTAGAAGCCCCAAAGAAATTAGGCATATTCTTCTACCTATAGCTGAAGAGGTGTTGGAAACTTAGCTGCTAGGAGATAAAAGGCCAATACAATCTAAAATTATAGTTCCTGATGAATTGACTACACTTCAGTGGGAGCTACACATCTAAGAATATTTGGGCAGTAGAAACTTGATGAGAAAAACTGACACAAAGTTGGATGAGAAAGGAAGATATATCTGTGAATCTGTGGGGGAGGTGGGGTAAGAATTATTAAAGTAATTTGCATCAAATACTCAAGTAACAAATTTAAAATGGCTTAAGAAGAATATCATCTAGAGTCAGATTACTTGGAAGGAAGAGCAAAGAACATGAACTCTAGTCTCTTCCTGGGTTATTATTTTATTTATTTCTAAAACTTTTGAGCTATGTATAAGATGTGTGATAAATTTTATATAAATGCACATTAAGAATGATTGTCACAAACAGCTTTATTCAAACATCCATTACCACACTTACTGCTATGTGTATGAATACATTGAGGATCTAACTTCAGAGAACTTCAAGTATGCAATACTTATTGCCAAATATATTCACCAGGCTGTACACAGAGCCTCAAAACATATTCTTAGAACTAAAAATTTATGTCCCTTGACTGACATATTTCCATCTTCCTCAGGCCTTGGCAATCACAATTTCACTCTCTGATTCTATTAGTTTTATTGTTTCAGGTTACACATAAAAGTGAAATCATGCACTATTCATTTCTCTGTATCTGCTTATTTTGTGCAGCATCATGTCTTCTGAATCTAGTTGTGTTATCCCAAATTGTAGAATAAATATATCTATACATTCCCTTATCTATTTATCTGTCAATAGATATTCAAGGAGTTTCAGTGACTTTGTTATTGTTAATGTTGTTACCATGGACATGAGGGCATAGATGTCTTTTTAAGATACTGATTTTATTTCCTTTGGATATGTACCCAGAAATGGGACTGCAGAATAAGATGGTGCCTCTGTTTTTATATCTTGAAACACTTCCATACTGTCTTCCATAGTGGCTATACAAACAGAAATTCCCATCAAGAGCATACAAAAAATTACTATCTTAGACTCTCCCTGAGACTTATCTCTTCCAGTTGAATATAGGTAACGTAATGAGTGTGGGATGCTAAATAATCACATTTTTTATTTGCATATCCCTGATGATTAATCACACTGAGAGATTTTTTTCTATACAAATGCTCCAGAATTTTGAATATGTCATTAGTTGAAAAAAAAGAGAGAATCTGTCTTTTACTCAGTGGATAGTCTTGATATCTTTGTTAAATGGTATTTGCAAACAAACTGACACATATTTATATATTCAGATGGATTGGTAAGTATCTGTTTTTCTGCCAGTGTTATATTGTCTATCTTACTCTTTGGAATATGATATGAAATCCAGAAATGTGAATTTTTCATCTATGTTTTATAGGTTAGAAAACTATCTTTTTGGAACATCTATGGCTAAAATTTCCATCAAGACAAATTGTTCCGGTATTTATGGTTTAGTTCTTTGAGAATAACCTTACCTATCCTACAGTTGTCAACTGTTCATCCCTAAGGCCCTTAGTCTCCCTTAGTATGACATGTTCTTTCTTTTGCTTCACATGAAATAAAAGGAAAGCATTTTATTGATATAATGATATAGAATAATTCTGGTTTCCCCCAAATGATTCTTTTGTCCTTTCTAAGACTAACGCCCATCTTTCATTCATATCAATGTTCCCTTTGTTTTCTACTATTATGTAGTTGGGTACATTTTTTCAGAATTTATAATAGAAATAACAAAATTTATGATCACTTGGGTTTGGATTTCCCTTCATCATTTTTATGAAACATATTCCTATCATCTGGCATATTAGTAATTTATTTTTTAATCCTAATTATGTTCACTGAGTGAAAGCATGAGAAGTCATGTACTCATTTGTTGTTCATCATTTGACTTGTTTTCACCCGAGGTTACTCTGAATAAAACTGTTCCAGACATTTTTGTACAAATCTTTATGTAGAGACATGTTCACATTTTTCTTGTGCAAATGCCAAGGCTTAGAATAGCAAAATATGCAAATATAAAATAACCTACATTTAGCTTTATAATAAAATACCAATTTATATGTCAGAATGACTACATAGTTTAGTCTTCTACCAGGTACTCTATATCTGCACGTTCTCTCAATGTCATCACTTATTATTTAGTAACAGTAACCTTTACTTATCTAGTTGTATGTAATTGTGGTTTTCTTTGCATTCCCCTGATAACTAATGATGCTGGTCATGTGTCCATATGGTAAGTGGCCCTTATATATATATTATCTATTGCCAAATGTCAATTAAAATAATTATTTTAAAGTTAGGGTTTTTTGTCATAATGACATGTAAGCTATTATTTTTTAAATTCTCGAGACAAGCCCTCTATCAGGGATATGTATTGTCAATCATCTCTCTTTAAAGGATTCTGAACAGTTTGGTCAGGGAGGGACACAGCAAGGGAGCTGCCTTACTTTCATCTCTATTGCTGCTCCAAAATAATTTGAAAAATGCAGCTCAAAGAGAAGGAGCTTTTCTCAGTCCGGAGTGTCAAGTTACAGTCCATCATACTCAAGAAGTTCACAGTAGCAGGAGTTTGAGGAAGGTGGCATTATCATGCCCAAATTAAAAAAAAAAAAAAAAAAAAAAGCTTGGGTTCAGCTCACTTTCTCTATTCAGATAATTCAGGATTCCTTGCCCAGGTAATGATATCACCCACAGCTGGCAGATCTTACCTAGGGTTTTTTTTTTTCTTCCAATTTCACACAAACTTGTGACATCTGGAAAGAATGTCTCAGCTGAGAAAGTCCCTCCATCTTATTGGCCTATGGGCAACTCTTTGGGGACATTTCTTGGTTAATGATTAATGTTAGAGGGGTCATCACACAGTGGACAGTGACTCACCTGGACGAGTGGTCCTTGGGCACATGAAAAAGCAAAATAAATTATTCATGGAACACAAGTCAGAACAGTGCAAACAGTACATTCCTCCATCGATTCATTTTCGTTGCCTGTCTCAAGGTTCTTGCCTTGCATTCCTGACATAACTTTACTTAATGATGATAATCTATAAGATGAAGGAAACATTGTCCTCCTCTAGTTACTATTGCTCACTGTGTTTATCACAAGAGGAAAAAATAAGACATATTTCAATTAACCTAAACAATATAATACCCCATAGATAAGTTACAACCAACCTGATATAGACAGTATTTCTTAGAGATGCCCTCGCCAAGTGATTCTAGGTTGTGTTAAATTGACTACTTGAAGTATATATACATCATGGACGTATAAACTGATTGTGATAAACCAAAGACATGTGATCTCTAAGATTTAAAACTCACAAATGCTGAGTTTTAAAATCTGATATTTCACTTTATTGCCAGAAAGTATTTGTTTGTTTATTCATTTGTTCAGACACTCTGGCTCCTCTCTAAGCAACTCAGTTAATAACTACATTTTGGCAAGCCTTGCTGTGATATAACACTGGGCCCTAGTTCCAGTCTTTTGGGAGAGCCCTACCCTCATTCTTCACCATCACAAGGCTCTTTGTTATAAATGTGTTGGCTCAGAGATGAAGGAAGAGTCTCCTCAGGGCTTGGATATCATTCTGGTTTTGATTTCACAAGATTCAAAAATATGAGAGAGTTATTTAAGGAACTAAATCTATTTCATATAGATTCTCTCTCTTCTTCAGATGCTCTGAGAATATTGACACCATAGGAAGGACCCAGGCCTCTGACCGTGCCTCGCTATGACATCATTCTCAGTAGAGTGTATTCAAACACATCTAGTTTATTTCCATGCCAGGGAAGCATGACAGATTTTCTAAGATGAATTTATTTATTTGGATCTTATTGCCAACATAAAAAGAAAAAATGATACTAATTAATAGCTAATAAGAAGATATCACATGTTAATTATGACAATGACAAGAGCAATAGATGTGGAAAATGTGCTTGCTTGATAGCACTATATAATTTACACTGAGACAATGATAAATACATGGTTGTTGCACATTTTGCCTGTCACAGGAAGGACTTTATAGGAATTAATTCTCTTAATCCTTACCATATTTCGTGCTCAAAAGTAGAAAGTCAATAATAATATAATTTCAATATTACACATCAGGAAAGTGAAACTCAGAAAAGCCAGTCTTCCTACACTACACTTCTGCAAACCTAGAAACAAACTCTAGTGCTTAACCAGTATTCTATACAACCCCCAAACTGAGAAGATTAACTTCTTTTTAAAAAATACTTTTTCATTTGTGTGTATGTATGTATGCATGCATGTATGTGTGTACGCTCATATGCATGCATTCATGCATATGTGGGAGAGTTTAAAAGAGAATGTTAGATCCCCTTGAACTGGAGACATGGGTGCTTGTCAGTCACTTGATGTGGAGGCTGAGAACCATACTCTGGTCTTCTATAAGAGTAGCAAGAATCTTTTATGGCCAAGAGAATGCTTCAGTCCTTAACTTCCTTTTTAGCACACAATACTCATACTTCTCAGATATATGTTATACACAAGATCCATACAAAGTTGCTCCTCCCAGTTTCTGCTATAAATAGTTATAAATGATCCCACTGAATTAATGCAAGTATAATGCATATTCAAGGTCATGATTCAACCATAAATACTTGCTCATAGCTAACTGTTAAGCATTTTATTATCTTCTGTTGGAAGGAAACACATGCAGACAGACAGATACAGACTGAAACATATTACACTAAAAGTGATGAGTATTCATCTATGCATGCCCAGACAATGGCATCCCATGGCATACTGTAATCTTCAATGATTAATAGATACTACAATTTTATTCTTTGTTATTCATTTTATGGCAATAATGATTAGGAACCACTCAATTTCACTGCACACATTCAAGACTGTGTGTTTGTAGATCACTTCTAGCACTCTCTGACTATCCTCCTGAAACTTATAATATAATTTGGGGGGGGGAGAAACCAAATTCAAATAAGTAGATTATATCATATTATATAAGATAATGGAATATATGTATACAAGTAAAAATAATGAAAAAGAAATTATAGTAAAAGAGAACCTACTTCTTGAATTCAAAGATTAAAGAATGCCTCATCAAAAAAGATAAGATTTAAACAGAATAAAAGGAACCCAGTCATCAACAAAGAGCCTTCATCCAGTAACTGATGCGAGCAGATGCAGAGACCCACAGTCAAACATTTGACATAGCTCAAGGAATCCTGCAGAAGGGGGCATGAGGGATTGTATGAGTCAGAGAGATAGAGGACTCTATGAGAACACAGCCCATGAGGACTAATAGTATGACCAGCTCTGCACTCTAATCTTCAGGCAAACTTTGTTAGATCACAAGCAATGCATCACTATATACATAGCTTGGTGGTCTTGTAGGGTTACTAACAGTGGCAGTGGGAAGTATCTCTCACTCCTTTGCCTGCTCTTGGGACACTTTTCCTCCTACTGAATTGCCTCATCCAACCTTAGTATGAGGATTTGTACCCATTCTTATTCTATCTTTGTTTTGCTATGTTTGGTGCTATCCCTGGGAGGCTTGCTCTTTTCTGAAGGAAAATGGAGGAAGAATGGATCTATGAGAGATGGGAGATGTGAAGGGAAATCAGAGGAGTGGAGGGGAGAGAAACTGAAGTTGAGAAGTAATATATGAGAGAAGAATACATTTTTAAAAAATTAAAAAGGAGATGGAATAAGGAAGCATATGCTGTTATTGGAACAAAACATTTCAGATCAAAGAAACAGCTAACATGGAGTGTGTAAACTCGATCTAGAATTCTCAGAAGACATCCTTCCTTCAAATATTTTGAATCCTCAGCATTTAGATCCTCTTTTTTTTGTTTTTTTTTTTTATTGAGAAAAGGAAGAAAAAAAGTTTCCCCCTCCTCCCACCCTTCTCCCCCTCCCCCCACTCCTCTCCTCCTCCCTCTCCAGTCCAACGAGAAGTCAGGGTTCCCTGCCCTGTGGAAAGTCCAAGGTCCTCCCCACTCCGTCCATGTCTAGGAAGGTGAACATCCAAACTGGCTAGGCTCCCACAAAGCCCGAACATGAAGTAGGATCAAAACCCTGTGCCATTGTCCTTGGCTTCTCATCATCCCTCATTATTCGCCATGTTCACAGAGTCCGGTTTTATCCCATGCTTTTTCTTTCTTTTTTTTTTTTCAGTGACAACATAGATGCTCTAGATATTGTACAAATATGTGCAGAATTCCGATATGTGATAAATAACCCAAACAAGAAGCAGATTGATTCTATAATGGATAGCCATCCCAGAAAAAAAAAACACTTTAAACAATGCAATTGTTTAAATCAAATTTAATCAAAGCAAAGTTAAAATTTGATATAAAAAAGAAATGGAAGATTTTTTTACATGGAATTATATAGAGAATATGCATTTCTATTGAAATACAGCATACACACAAATGATACTAATAAATCTAAGACAGAAAAGCTTCAAAATACCTTTTTATTGTTTGTAGGAACACAGCTAACATTGAAAATGTCCATAATAAAAAGCATTTAGATCCTCTTAAGGCCAGCAGAAAGAATGGGATTTGCTAAGTAAGAAACGGAGGATGCTCGTGAAAGAAGTATGGTTATGCCTTGTGGACAGGGTAGATGGAGAGAGCCGGGGATGGGAGGCCAGTGAGCTTGGAGGCCTATATTGAAATGAGAAGGCAGTAATGTCAACCCTGTCTGCATTCATCCATGCCCCATATTTTAGTTAGAAACTCTTTTTGAACAAAATGCCAATGCTATTATGTTTCTTCTTAAAATATTATTGGATGACTGGGAATTACCTACAGCATCCCTAACAGAGTTTGCAAGCAGTTTCATGAGCTAAATCCCAGAGAGTTCTTCATGCTTCTTTCTCAATATTCACTTCATTGGTTAATTCCTCCAAGTAGCAAACAAACATAGAACAACTGGCAGAAGCTTTGAGAAGCTGTTTAGAAAAGGACATAAGTGTGCACAGGGTATCTTTGTCCTCATGTTGTTGACATTTGGTTACATGAATATATATATATATATATATATATATATATATATATATATATACACACATATATAAAGATTATGGACACCTAAATAGATAGGCGGCATGAACCTAAATTTCATGGAAAAGAGGGTGACTTGTTTGGTCCAAAGTTCTACCCCAAAAGCTAGAATCATAAACATGAATTTTCCTAAGTTGATATCTGTTGAATGAATAGCTGGATAATTGTAGACTCTGTTCTACACAGGAATTAGAGAAGTTGACATCAAAATCCCCTTGTGCCTAAGAGGATCCTCCTTGTACAAGGTGATAGTAGAAATGATTTGCCTCTTATTCTAAATTACAGCCATTTGGACCTCATTCAACTTACCAAAGGAAGAAAAAAGCATCTATTTGAGCCCAGGGCTTTTGAGTACACTATTTATTTAATTATTGTATTATTTTTCCCACTGGCAGAGACTTTGATTTTTACTTTAATAATTCTGAGCTTATCATTGAATATTGAGGTGGGATGTCCTTCTCTAAATTTTATTGGTTAATAAATAAAACTACTTTGGTGTATTGGCCTCTCTCTATATATATATATGAGAGAGAGAGAGAGAGAGAGAAGGAGAGTAGGTGGAGTCACGGAGGTACCATGTAGCTACTGAAAGAGAAGGACACACTGGAAGCTTACCGGTAGGCCATAGCCTCATGGTCATAGATAGATTAATAGAAATGGTTTCATTTAATATGTAAGAGCTAACTAGAAATACACCTGAGACTATGGCCAAACAGTGTTGTAATTAATATAGGTTTTTTGTGATTATTTGGGTATTGGAGGCTGAGAAACTAAATCACAGTCTCCATCTACAGGATATTAAACTTCTATTTCAACTCCTTGAAAGTCTTTCCTGCATATATCAACCTCTGAATGAGTCTAGGTACTCTGAACATTGTATATCCAGTTTTGAAATATGTTTTATGGGAAAACATTGTTCATTATGTCTCAAATGTAAAAAAGAAAGCTTGCTGTACACAGCCATGGCAAACCTTTGTGAAAAGTGTGTGCCAGGGCTCTGCTCAAAATAAGGTTGTAGGCAGCTCTTTTATTCCCTGTTGTAACTTAGAGGGATCTTTCAACCCAGTTACCTTCCTAAGACAACTAAAATGGTTTTTCTTTGACTTTACTGTTTATTCATCTATTTTAATGTTATTATTAATTGTTTGAGAATTTCATATATTGTTTTGTGATCATTGGTCTGTATTCTGATCTTCACCACCACCCCTGAACTCTTACTTCTACATACAACCAACTTTCGTCAAACAAACCGAAATAAGAACATTTTTAAAAATCATCCTTTTTTTTTTTTTTTTTGCTACTCATATGCTCTTGGGTAAGTGAATACCCACTGGATCCTGGATGACATACCAGAGGCTATACCCTTAAAGAAAGCTAAATATCCCTCTCCCTGCACCTATCCACTACCAATAGCTCTTCATCTATGGTTGGGAATTGACGCCTATCTTCCTTTTCCATGCTGGGGTTTTGTCTGTCTTGAGCTTCTATGCTACTTGCTCATGTTGTTTATTTATTAGAATATTTATTTATATCTCACCTTGATCTAAGCTATTTTTTCCTTTGGTCAAGCAAATGTCAGTTCTCATTAGTACCTAACAAAGAGAACTGCCACATCAATGGATTTAGAATTAAGATTTCAGTTTTCGAGGTAAAAAGACATCATCAATCTTCTAACATGCATTTGGATTATTTCATTTATAGAGAGCTTATACTTTCTGAATTTGGGATTCTTCTATTTCAGAAAGCATGTGTCATGGCAGAAATATGAAAAAAAATATAGGCAATTTCTAGGGATTTACATAACACTAGAGCTGTTTAATTGATAGATCGCAACATAAAAAGTAAGAGAACTTGGTTTTCTAAATATAAGTCTTCAAAGAAGGAACAGACTTTTAGCAGGTAAAGGTCATGTTGTCTTTATTTTCTAGCAAAAGAGATAGTTATCAAATCCTTCCTAGGCAGAACAGGCAATTGGCACATATACCTCCAAATTATCTTCAAACCTTTAAGTGGTGGGAGCAAGATAAAATAACATACCTGTGAAAGCTGACAAGGGATCCCAGAGGCTCAGTCAGAGAGATGGGTAAAGCAGTACAGGTTGAAGCTGCAAGTCTAGCCTCTAGGACCTGAAGGGAGCTGGGCAGGAGAAGATGAGCTGATTTGACTGCTGACCCAGTTGTCTCATCAAACTCCCTACATTCATTCAGGCATAACGTGAGATAACAGGGTGAGTTTAAAACACTCTGAAGCACATGAGAACCTGACACCACACTTACTAATGGCAATGATTTACAGTGTCACATCTAGCTGGGTTTTAGTCCCCACAGCACCATTAATACTCATCTTCTTAGCGTGGGAAGATCACAGAGAAGGTCTGTAACTAGAACCTCAAGTATTCTTTTCATTTGTCTTTGGCTGGAATTTTTAAAGTGACTTTCCTCTGGGGAACATGAGGAGAAGAAATGTGCTTTTTATTAAGATTTTTTTGGGAAATAATTGCATTATTGGAACACAGTCTTTTAAGGTCAGCACTTTGGATCCAATTACCAATGACTGTAATGGATGACTCCTCTGCTTTGTCATTTCTGCTCTGTAGGCACTTAAAATAATCCTCTGTAACTCTTCTGGTTAAAGGGGATTTTGTTGCTGGAAAACATATTTCTGGAATTGGATGCTTTCTCCAAATAAAGAACACAGTACACATGCCCACTGGAAATTAGCTTTTCCCATACTACTTGGGGTTTTTTTTTTTTGTTGTTGTTATTGTTTTTTTTTTTTAAATCTAACTCCAAATGCCCAAGCTAAAAGGCCTTTTGGAACACTATATGGAAACCCACAACTAGAAAAGCTTCCTAAATTATTAACACATATGAAAAGAATTTAAATGGCCACCATATAGTGTTGGAGATAATACCCCAATAGATATCTTATACCACCAGTAAAACCTCCAGTGCCAAGAATGGACTACATCTTGTTGAGTCTTTGGCCACAGAAGTTCCATTGACCAACCCAACCTGTAATATAAAAGACTGTTGCCAAAATTATTGGTTACTCTCCATAATCTGCCCATAAGGCTCTATTGTTGAAAACCCTTCTTGTGTCATCAAACATGGAAAAAAATTACACTGGTGCCCAGTTAGAAGTTTCACCCTTATTGACTAGAATTCATGATTCTAGAAGGTACTTTATGTACTACTGTAGGAGAACACTCTATGACCTTACAACAAAGGGGTGACTATGAAATATATTGGTTCAGTAATGATAAAATTGTTGTTGGAGTAACTAATCACTTTTACAATTGGATTTAAGAACCCGTCAATAAGATGAAACCCATGGCTAACACTGCTAAAGTGTTTAAGAACCTGAGAATAGATAGTTAGTTCATGATTCCCAAGGGGAAGCCTACTACTAGTTTTCTGTTATGAACATTGCAGATAAAATGACTCTTGATGACATATTGCATTATCCACAGATCAGAGAACAGCTCTCAACAGATAAGCTTCTTCTTGCAGTAGATAATAATTAACATAGAAACCTACAACTACAATGTGCAGAGCGTGAGAGACTTTGGAGCATTTATCTCTAAATGGAATGTATTTATCACACCCCTCCCATGAATGTTTCAATTATCTGTGTGGAAAAGGAGGTAGAATGACTGTGGAGGTAGAATGACTGTAAGAGCTAAAGGTGGCAGATGACTCCAAGGAAATAGTGTCATCCAGACACAAATGGGGTCGATACACATATGAACTCACAGAGACTGTGAGAGCATGCATAAGACTTGCACAGGTTCAAACCAGACAAAATCCCAACACAGATAAGGGGAAGTAGACATACATTCCCAATCCTAATCAAGAAGCTATTTATAATTTTTTATCTTCTGGGAAAGAATGTAGCTGTTTTCTCCAATGGAGTGTCACAAAGTCTATCAACCACACTCTAGAGGAGGCCCTACATCAAGAAGTTGGCCAGCATAAAAGAGATGTCATGCTTATAGATGTACTTTTGTTTTTTTTTTTTATTCTTTGTGTTGTTAGTTTTATTTTTTATCTGTTTTGTTTTTCAGGGCTTTTTAATCTTTATTTTTGTTTTTTTTCTTTTTTGATGGGGAAAAATGAACATGAGGTTGTGTTAGCTGGGCTTCACAGATGATCTGGTGGACTTGGGGAAAGTGAGGGAATATGATCAAAATGTATTGAATGATAAAGTTTGAAACAGTAGTAAATGAAAGTTTAAATTAGTAATGAATAAAATAGTAAAGGTTAGTTACAATATTTTTTTTTTGTTTTACCTGAGACTTCTCCAAGATTCTGTACTTCTTATCTATGCTTTTTGCAGATTCTCATGGAATCTCGTTTCAGTTCTTCACTGTATTTTAGTAGGGAAAGTGAGTAACCCTAGCACAAACTTATTTCCATAAACTCTAAGAGGGGGATGATACCTTCTTTAAAGGTATGAATGAGCTGAAGTGAATCACATATACTCATAACTCAACTTGGTACAAAACACACAGCTAATTATGATTGTACAATTTTTAGTAAAAGATATACATACACACACACACATATATATATACATACATATATTAAATTGTCTTAATAGGTGACCTAAAAGGTTGACTTTGGAATGAATTCTATGTTAGAACAATGTTTTTCTACTGAATTTGATCTTTTTAATGAGGAAATGACCCCAAGAGAAATTTCTTCAGTTAAACTCTCAGTCTTTTACTTATTAAAAATTATTCTACTTAAAGGTTTTTTTTAACATTTAACATTAGATATTTGTTCATTTAAATAACGTTGGAGGTCAGTACTAAGAAAAAATGACCATTGGACTCAGAAAATCTCTAATTAATGTGATATATAGAATAATGTCTCTCTTCTTAAACACCTAATATAAAAGAAAGCTAGGACTATATTAATTAAGTTCTAAGTCAAATGAAGTTAAAGACAAAGGTGAAATTATGTGTTGATCACATAGTTGTTTTTGACAATGGAAATATTCTATGGGTTGCCCAGGTGGTCTCAAAGTAATAACAACGATCTTTAAGGCTAGGAAAAGGAAAACCACGCAGAGGTCCAAGTAATGAATGTTCTGTGAGACAAACTAGATTCACCATTAGTTGGTTTAATGGAGGGAGAAAAAGAATTCACAGACAAAAATAAATTGCCTCTAAAATCTGAAAAATTCAGAGAAACAAATTCTTTCCTAGACCCTCCACAAAGAAGGAAAGGTTAGGGAAAAGCCTTGATTTTAATCTATTGCAATCTGTATTCAGGGCTGGAAAAGAAATCAGGGTGTGATACTGGAGTTAAAGGCTCAAGCAGGAAGGAGGGAAGGAGGTGCAAGAAAGAAGTGAGCAGGGAGTGGGGTAACTAAAACTGAGGGCACACGAGGAAATGTTACAGAGTTTTACTAGTTTATAATACGTATTTGGGGTCCCAGGTAGTGGGTTTCTCCATCAAAGCAATAGACCAGATGGAGCTGAATTAATAAAACCAGGTTTAATCTGAACAAAGCACCCCTGGGTAATTTGGGGTGGAAGAGTGAAATTGGCCCCTCCTCCCAAGGAGGGGGCCTTAAATATATTTTAGGCAAGTTCTCTGAGTAGCTCCAGGGGAGGAGCTGCTGCTTGTTGGCCTTTCTGAGGGCAGAGTCTGGAGAGGGAGGATTGGGGCTGAAGCAGAGTTCCTGGCTAAGCAGTTTGTAAGCTAATTAAAAGAGGTACATTTTACAAAGGAGTTTGAACAGAAGTATCCTGAATGGACTATGATGCTCCTACAAGAACAGGATTATTAAATGACAATATTAATGCTAGAGACAAGATAATTCTGTTAAAAAGTCTCCAGAGGCAACTAAAACAGCACAGGCTATTGCCAATGCTCTAAGTTTTACACCATAGCTCGATAGCAAGACACGATTGCTAAAGATACTATGCTCTTTGGTTGCAGGACAGAGAGAATCTTGAACTTACCAGGGAAGTTGTTCCCTCCTGGTGTTCTTTCATAGCACTTGAAGGTTCTGTGCAGGCTGCTAGAGGGAAACAGTCATCAATGGTGAGATCCTCCATGCTACAATACTGACCTGCCAGGTAAATATGACCACTGGTACAATAGTGGCATGACGGTTATGGGGATAACCACTGGCTTTCTGATTAGATTTGAGTCCTGTTCCACAGGATGAATTTTTATGCCTTATCTAAATCTCTTTTTTTCTGGGGAAATCATGCATCCTATAGAGGAACTTAATGTGGTTAGTTGGTCAAATCATCATGTTTGTGATGCTCTTATCCTTGGTCAAAAAGGCTACATTTACAAGAGATAATGGTTAAGCCAAAGATTTGAATTGGTCAAAGTGCAGAGAACTTTAAGTGCTCTGATGGAGAGGTTGTCTATACCAACCTCCACTACCTAAGCCCCATGGAACCAACTAACTGGTAGAGGTTGGGAGAAGACCTGTGGAATGTCAACTGACACGACATAGCTGTTACCCACAAGAACTCACAGCAGCAATGGCTATGTGGATAAGACCATGCCGCTCAAAATTTCAGTATAGATGGGTATACTGAAGAGTTTTATGTCAACTTGACACAGCCTAGAAACATTTGAGAGATGGGATCTTCAGTTGAGAAAATGCCTGCATAAGAACAGGCTCTAGGAAAACCTGTAGGGCATTCTCTTTATTAGTGATTGATGATGAAAGGCTCAGCCCTATGTGGGTTTTGTCATCCATAGGCTAGTGGTTCTGGGTTCTTTAAGAAAGTAGTCTGTGCAAGCCATTGCAGCTCTGCTCGCGGCCTCTACAACAGCTCCTGTCTCCAGTTTCCTGCCCTGTTTGAGTTCCTGATCTGACTTCTTTCAATGATGAATTATGATGTAGAAGTCAAGCCAAATAAGCCCTTTCCTCCCCAACTTGCTTTTGGTTATGGTGTTTCATCACAGCAATAGTAATCCTAACTAAGAATGGGAAAAGGCTTCGTGAGCTGAGACTAATAGCTGAGGACTATTGGCAACTGATGGATGCAGAGGGAGAGAGAATCATTTTTACTTGGGTGTGAACCATTGGTAGTTTGCCTATACCTCAATGGATGGTCCCACATCCATGTACATATGAGCAACTTTAAGTGAGATCAGTAGATTATTAATAACTTTTTTAAATTTATTTATTTATTATGTATACAATATTCTGTCTGTATGCCTGAAGGCCAGAAGAGGGCACCAGACCTCTTTACAGATGGTTGTGAGCCACCATGTGGTTGCTGGGAATTGAACTCAGGGCCTTTCGAAGAGCAGGCAATGCTCTTAACCACTGAGCCATCTCTCCAGCCCCTATTAAGGACTTTTTTCTTTTTTATTTATTTATTTATTTATTAAAGATTTATGTCTCTTCCCCACCACCACTTCCCATTTCCCTCCCCCTCCCCCAATCAAATCTTCCTCCCTTATCAGCCCAAAGAGCAATCAGGGTTTCCTGACCTGTGGGAAGTCCAAGGACCACCCACCTCCGTCCAGGTCTAGTAAGGTGAGCATCCAAACTGCCTAGGCTCCCACAAAGCCAGTACGTGCAGTAGGATCAAAAACCCATTGCCATTGATCTTGGGTTCTCAGTAGTCCTCATTGTCTGCTTTTTATATTGAGACAGAAACATGTTGTGATTCTGAGGGAATAAGGAAAAGTACTAGGTTGTGAATATAATCAAAATACATTGTATACATTTATGGAATTTTAAAAAATAAATAAAAACTTTATTTAATGAAAAACAAAAGTAATTTTAATTGTTTCAGCCATTGGGTGGCAAGAAGGTAGAGTGGTAATAAGACACTATTGTAATTAACAATAATCACAGCCTATTTCTGTAAAACTTGCTTGTAGATGGCTAATCTGTGTGAATCTATAGATACACTTTTTTAGGTACTTTGGGATCCTTGACAGTCACTTCATCACTGGATAGAATAATGATACAGACACAAAGCGAAGGCAGCTTGAACCTAAGACAATGGAAATATTATCAACTGACCATAATAGAGACACATTCAATTTCGAACCATCATAATTTGCTTGCAGATAGAATGTGGCACAAGGAAATGACAGACTGAATATAAATGCAATTTCTAAAGGTTCATTTACTTTTATCTTGTGTACAGAGCTTTTTTTGCTAACATGTATGTCTGTATACCATATGCATGCAGTGCCCACAGAGGCCAGAAAACAGTGAAGCTTGCCCAGAACTGGAGCTACAAACTGCTTTTAGTTAAGAATTGAACTCGAGTCCTTTTGAAGAACAGCTAATATGCTTAACCTCTCGGCATCTGTAGCCCCAGATGTTTTGAAATGTGAACATTAATTGAGAGAACTTAGATGTAACAGAGATTTAAGGTTTTATTTTAGATCCTTTAGATTTAAAATATTCAAGAGGCACATATCAGACAATGCACCTGTGTATACAAATCGGGAATTACCAGAAACAGTAAACACTGAGAATATATAGCATGTTGGTGACACATAAAGCCACGATACCAGAGAGAAGGGCCTGAGGAGTGTGCTACTATGCTGAGAAAAAAAAAAAGATTTGAGAGTGGAAGTTCAAAACACAGCAAGCTTTTGCGTTTTGGAAAAATGGATTTAAAAGCCATGGAATTTCAGAAATCTTCCTAGTAAAGTAGAATAATAGATGACTGTGAGCCCTGAAGGTGAGTGATGGTGGAGATTCTTAAATGCTTAGCAAAATCCCTGTGCATTGTGCTCTGTATACTTTGAGTATAATATATACAATGGTATGTGAGCGTAAATTTTTACATATAGCAACAACACATCACTCAACTTTAAGGCAGCATATAAAAGTTAACTTGGCTTCAGAAATCACATATACATGGACATGTGCAAGACAGACACATATTTATAGAAAACAACAGATTAACATATATATGGAAGCATAACTGATACATCTGAGCAAATAAATGTCACGGTTCTCATGCACACACATACACAGACAAAGTACGTAACATTAAGAAATAAATTCAGAGATTCAATGAGAAGTCTACATATATAAATAGCATACATATATATGCATATGTATGCCAAAAGAATACCCCTGGTTGTGTCAATGAAAAATGCAAAAATATCTCCAGACTTTGCCAAAGTTTCTTTTAGAGACAAAATTACCCCTGCCTGAGAACCACTGCTCTCCATACATTAGAGCTTTTTCCCATTTCTTTAGCCCCTGCCAACTTGGAAGCTTAGACTGATAGCAGATGAAATTCCTTGCTGTTTACAGAGAGAGTTCCTACTAGGAGAGGTGAGATCATCAGCAGGAAGTCCGCAGCCTTTGTTCCAGGCAGATGGGCAGACCACCCTTTTGTAGTTGAAGTGCCTTCAATGATAGCTTGATTAGAACCATTTTCTACCAGGGTACTTTTGCAGTAAGTCTCCAGAAATCTAGCTCTCCCATCCCTCGGGGTGGAATACAAATCCACTGGCTTGAAGTTTTTAGGCAAATGTCTAGACTCAGAAGTGCCTAATTAACTTTGTTTTCTTGGTATCTCTGTGCCTGGAGGACCAGAAACAGAAGCAATTCTGTAGACCAAAACAACCTAATTTCCTAGCGAGGTAATTAGAGTTGCCGCAGTGGTACCCCTATCCCAACAGCCACTGGGGTAGAATAAACTGACAACACAGCAGTCCTAGGAATCTTTGTCCATTGGTTCCTGCAAAGCACTCAATGTAAAATGAAAATTAGAAGCAGATGTGTCAGTAAGCATGTAGGCTCTACATAGCTAGAAATGAAAGAAATCTGCTTCTAAGTATAGAAGATTGTCTATTATGATTGTAAATGATGATATTGTTAATGATGGTTCTTCAGTTTACATTAAAATTACCCATTGAGGATCTCCTACATATATTTTCTGTTCTTAGTTCTTGGGGATATGGCATTGTAACAAGGGAGGGAAGCAGGAAACAGATACCTGTGGAGAGATAAACGCTAACATGGAAATCCAAATAGGAAAGATAGACATGAAATGTCGAAGGCATTGATGTTTTAATAAGGACTGGAAAAATTCCTATAAAATCATGATTTTATGAGGAGCAAAAAAAGCAACATGGTGTGTGTGAGCAGGAGCGGGAGATGGATAAGCAGCACAAGAAGCTAAAGGTTAGCAAGCAAATGGGAGGTCAGACGTGAAAGGCTCATACTTCATGTTACTCCATAGTAGGAACTTTAGCTTTCCTGCTGAGCAAAACAGAAGGTGGTGTAGAATAATAAGCAGATGCATGATTTGAGAGGACTTACATTTTATCAAATGATTCTCATTGTTATATTTAGAATAGCCGATACCCAGGAAAGGAGCAGTGGAAAAAAAGATAAGTTGAGTTTGTTCCAACAATCCGTGAGTGATGTGTTCATGACTTGAGAGAGACCAGAGGCAATTATGACCACATAAAATAACCTAACTGTATATAAATTTGCAGGTAAATTAGCATGGGGAGCATGTAGGGTTTGGATGAAATCGAGATAAGTTTAAGAAGTAGAAACTTCTTTTATAATTCTTTCCAGTTATTAAATGAGGAATTCTACAGTATGTGCTTTAGAGAGATGATAAATCAGGTTTTATTTTAGACATTTAAGAAAAGGAGCATGCCAAGTAGGAGGTAGCATAAGTAATGTGCAGTTCAATGGAGAAGGCAAAGCTGGAGTAAGATTTGTGAGTCATATGCGTAGAGGTGATGAGGACAAATGACTTGATGTTCTCTTCTCTGGACAGATCTCTAAAGTTATGCTAAAACTGCACAGCGCCAGGCAGCTGCAACAGTGGTTAAGATCTGGCCAAATATGGATCTTGAAACAATGAAACACACAGAATCAGTTTTCCAAATAAATCAACAACATCTGAAAACAGAAATGTAGAAATTATACACTCAAGGAAGTTAAGAGACCTAACAATTAAACACAGATGATGTTTAGAATCTGAATCCTGCAAATAAATCAGTAAAGTCATTTGGAAACAATAATGGGATTTTTAAAATGGGATGAATCTTTAGGAGCCTATGCAAATACTGCAGATTTTGTTTTACTTTGAATAATATGTATAAGTGTATTGTGATATGCATATGTGTACATATGTGTGCAGACTGTCTATCAGGTTAAGTGAAAAGCAAAATTAGTGCAAATAAAGTGATAATATGAATAAAATGTGTTTCAAAACATTTTCAATTATTTGAGTGAAGGACACAAAGGCAGACAAATCCCTGGTATGCTCAAGGTACATTCTTGCACTAAGACAAAAACTTGGTTGGTGGCTTTTCTCAAGGCATAGAACTGTCCAGCAGGATTTCTTTTTTTTTTCTTTTTTTCTTTTTTAAATTTATTTATTTATTAAGGATTTCTGCCTCCTCCCCGCCACCGCCTCCCATTTCCCTCCCCCTCCCCCGATCAAGTCCCTCTCCCTCATCACCTCATAGAGCAATCCAGCAGGATTTCTAAATTTCCCAAAATAAGGCTCCTGTGGTGGGAACAAATCGACCTTCCTGTCTCTGTCTAGAGTAACTATCCCCTGTGATGGATCAAACCAACCAATTCCAAGAACGATAAAAAACATAGGGACGTCCCAACATTCAGGGCAAACTCAGACACTGTTCTGCCTTCCTGAGTAAGGAGTCTGTTTCTTTTTTCCTTTTATTTTTCTAATGTACATTACATCCTGACTTTGGTTTCTTCTCTTCCACTCTTCCCAATTTTGACCACTGCCTCTCTTCTTCCCCAGATTCACATCTCCATTTTCCTTCAAAAATGTAGACCTCCAGGGATTATCAACCTAACAGGGCTTAACAAGTAACAAGAAGACTAGGCACAAACACTCATTTCTTTATGGGTCTCCCTCCCTCTCCCATCCGTCTCTGTGTATAAGCTTGTGTGTGAAGTTTTGTTTGCAATAGAAAACTAACAGAGTGCTGAGACTTTGCTTTTCCTGTCCTTTTTAAATTTAAATTAGCAGAGAAATTTTTTTTTCTGCAACTCTAGATGGCATCATCCTGACAGCAAAGGTTGACAATTATAAAGGATGAGTGACCAGGGCATAGAAGCCTTGTAACCCATTTCTACTACTTCAGTGTATGTTTGTAGATTTCTCCAACAGCAAAAACCATACTAAAACGTAATCCACTTTCAAGCAGCGCTTTGAATTTGTTTGTTTGTGGATGCCTATCAGGTAGGACTAGCTGATTGCAGGTACTTAATAAGTATTCAAAATTGTCAAAAGAAGTGAAAATACTATTCAAGAGAATTGAAAGCTTGCTGGCACTTTACACACCACCTCAATGATTTACAACATGGCCAGGAATAGCATTATACTCTCTATTATCTGGTAGACTTAGGTAAGTGATTAGCCAAATTCACACAGCTACAGACAGATAGAGAGGCTCATCATGCCTTAATGCTTTGGTTCTTTCCACTTTTACAACTTAAACGTCTCGGATAAAACACCACCTTTACTTGCCTATTCAATGGAGAAAAGGCCTCTTTAGGAGAAGTGCCTAGTGATCTGATTGATTCTAAAGAAATCCATTAATGCCACACAGTATCACTTCATACAAATTACACATTGATTCATTCCTGCTACGAGGTCTCTGCTGCAGGTCATGATATACATGAATGGTGCTACAGTGCTCTGTAGTCCATCCAATAATTTCTGAGTATCAAAACCAGCAAAATGACTTGATCACTGTCATTAGTCTGGTTGTGATACTCTAGCAGACTCCTAGTTTAAAAATTGTTCTTTTCATAGCATAAGTATTAAATTACCAACTGGTCTATTCAGGTCAAAAAAGAGACATCAACTGTCTCTTAAATAGTTGACTCTGCAGAATAGAAATGCCAATAGCATGAGGAATCCAGAATCTTTTGAGAGGGGCTGGGAGTAGGATTTTTAGAACAAAGTGTAAAGTATAAGGGTCCTTGTCCAAAATATAAGAAAAGCGTGCCATTAAAGGGGCTACAATATAAAAGCTTTGTATTATGCAATTTCTTTCTCGTTTCTCATAACAATTTTCCCTATTGTTTAAGGTCATTATAAGAAAAAATAAATGAAGATTAAAAACTATCAGTATGAAATGTTCTATTTAGTTTTAGAAAGGACAGTTCAAATGCAAATATCAGAGCACTTATTTTATATGGCAAATCATAAGGTTATATAATTTATTTCCTTGAATGGTGCCCCCATGTAGGTCAGTAGAGGTGAACAGAGGACAGACTGAAAATTTCTGAAAGGATCCTGATTTTATGGCAGATGCTAGGTCTCAGGACTCACTCTTCAGAGGCAGGACAGTCATGAGTTCATAACCATCTAAACCTAAGAAGTGAGACAATATCTTAAAACAAAAGAAAACAGAAATATAATTTCTTACAATCCACATGAGAAGCATTCCCCAAAAAAAATGTTCTCTGGGGCACCAGAAGGATTGTACATAGCACAAAAGTCACTGTGAGTGCCCAGAGTCCTACTCCTCATATGAGGCATGGTTGTATCCTTCAGGCTCCTAAATGCTTGACTTCTCTCCTTCTGTCAGCTGTGAGATTGACCCGTGATTTTCCAGTGGAAGCTAAGGTTGAAGGAAGTTGAATCAATCATGTTTCCTTCTCATAGATCCCCTGTTCCAAACCATGGTTGGAGAAGCCAATTCTAAGGATGTTGTCACAAGCAAACTTGAATTTAACCCACAGATTATACAGAAGCTTGGTATAGGTAACATCTGGGTCATCCAGAAACCTATTATGTCAGCCAAGGGCTGTAACAGATACATCCTGAAACACTGGTGTTCTGTTCATCCAGTAGGATGTCTCCCACAGAAGTACTCAGACTCTTGCCAGGAGGTATTGGGGGTGGGGGGGAGATCCAATGTTAGAAATCATGGTCTCCAGATCCGTTTTCTGGGAAATCTATACAAGGGAAGTCAGAATGTAGGCTAAACTCCAGTTTCTCCTGGGCATGGTCCTTTGTCTCACTGGCTTCATTTAAGAAACAATCAAAGGTGAATGTGTTATGAATTTATAGTGCTATTGCACTAAGCATTCCAGAGCTATTTTGCCAAACCCCACTAGAAGAGGAAGCCTACAACAGGCCCACATTCCTAATTCTACAAAGTCCAAGTAAATTCAACACCCAAAAGGGTTATTTGGGCAGCATTAAAGACAGAAGCTGTCCTTCGCTAGTTTTAAACTTCTACCTACTGCTGGTCAATGCAATACCCAGATTTATGAAAGTTAATATTGAAAACCAAATACACCCCAAACACCTCAAAAACACCTCAAAGTTTCAATGGTCTAAAGAAGTCAATCTTCCTATTAAAAATTTTGGAAACATGAGAGTTCTATAATTTTGTGTTCCAGCTTTCTCAAGTATTTCCTCTAAAAGTATCCAAAATCAGGAATTCCCGCTCCCCTCTCTCTGTCTTAGTTAAGGTTACTATTGCTATGACAAAACCCCATAATCAACACAAAGTTGTGGAGGAAAGGTTTTATTCAGCTTACACTTCCACACCATAGTCCATCACTGAAGAAAGTCAGACAAACTCTCAGACAAGACAGGAACCTGAAGGCAGGAGCCAATGCAGAAGCTATGAATAAGTGCTGCTTACTGGCTTGCTCATCACATCTTGCTTGTCCTGCTTTTACACAAAACCTCAGACTACCAGCTCAGTAATTCCACCACTCACAGAGGACTAGGTCCTCCCCTATTGCTCACTAATTAAGAAAATGCCCTACAACTGGATCTGAGGGAGTCATTTTATCAGTAGAGGTTCTCTACTTTCAGACCACTCTAGGTTATATCAAGTTGACATATGACTATCCAAGATACCCACTTACCTGGGGGGACATCAGAAGGGAGAATTTACTGAGTATCTCTCTCTTAGTCAGTGTTCTATTGCTGCGAAGAGAAACCATAACCATAGCAACTCTTATAAACAAAATAATTTAAGTAAGGCTTGCCTACAATTTCAGAGTTTTAATCCATTCTCATCATAATGGTGAGTATAGCAGCAATCAGGCAGACATGGTGTTGGAGAATGGGGATGTTCTACTGGGAACTCACCAAGACCTGGGTCTGGAAAAGCCTGGGATAAAACCGGACTCTCTGAACATAGCGGACAATGAGGACTACTGAGAACTCAAGAACAATGGCAATGGGTTTCTGATCCTACTGCACGTACTGGCTTTGTGGGAGCCTAGGTAGTTTGGATGCTCAACTTACTAGACCTGGATGGAGGTGGGGGGTTCCTTGGACTTCCCACAGGACAGGGAACCCTGATTGCTTTGCAGGCTGGGGGGGGGGGGACTTAATTGGGGGAGGGGGAGAAAAATGGGAGGCAGTGGCTGGGAAGAGACAGAAATCTTTAATAAATAAATAAATTTAATAAAAAAAAAACCAAAAAACAAAAAAAAGAGAATTCTACATCTGGATCTGCAGGTGGCAGCAACAGAGGCACTGGGCCTGGTTTGAGGCTTTGAAGTATGAAAACCTCCCCCCACACACCCACCAACAGTGACACATTTCATCCAACAAAATCACACCTACTTGTCACACCTCCTAATATTTCAAATAACCAGTCATTCAAATATATGAACCTATGGGGCCCATTCTTTTTCAAATCACCACAGTTTCCTACAGGTATGCAATTGTCTTACTCCTCATTCTCATGAAATATATCATACATTTCTAGACAGATTTGCATTTCATCTCATATTCAAATTCAGAAACACTTTATTTATATTTTATCCAGCTTCCATCATGTTTACACTTTGAGCATTTTAGGTAAGAATGAATGGCTTCTTGTTCCCAGTGACTTGGTTTTCTTTAAATGCTATTGCCCATTTATTTGTGTATTTATATGAAGATGTGTGGATGTGTGTGTATGTATGTTGTAGAAAGAAACCACAAGGGGAATAAAACATAATACCCCAGGATGCTTTATATAAAAGTCAAGTTATATAAGAAAGATTACCATAACACTTTATTTTATTGAAATGACCTTATTTTTCCCCCAAATGACTACAGAGTTTCTGCTCCTAATATCAACTTTGTATCAAGAATGCTACCAAACTGCTAGGAAGAGAAGTAATTTTCTACATCGTCTCCAGACATATTACAGTGACGTGAGGCAGCATAACTCACGGAGCTGTCCAGCAAGCTTTGTGGTAGCTTATTCCTGAGTCATTTGTTTGTGAGATCTCCATGGAGTTTTCACATCCCAATAGGATATAAGCAAATGTCAGACATGGACACAGGCTTCCTTAAGGGCTACCAAGTGAGAAAGATACTGTATGAACACGTCATTGATGGAGAGAGGCCAACTTCGTGTTATTTGTTAGGTTATTTCTCACATTAAAAACAGAAAATAAAGAATAGAATTTAGAAAACTATTTTTTAAAGGTTTACATTTAAAAACGTCACCATGAACTTCAATTTAGTATAATTGTGCATTTCTTCAACCAACATAGAATTTATTTTTAGAATATTAGGTCATAATATCCCATCACTTCTGTGACGTTAGTAAGTAGTCAGCACTCTTATGAACACAACCCACTGTGGATATGGGGAATGGGTACCCACAGTACACAAGAGAATTAGAGACTATCACAAACCAGAGCAAAATGATCTGAAAGTGCAGTTGGATAAGCAGTGATCCCCAGGTAAGCCTTTTCACCCTAAACTCAGCTGGCTTGTCGCCACATCTTTGGATTTGTCTGTCTCCTACTGTCACCCTGAAGCAGCATTACCTCCCTATAGTCATCACTGCAAAGAAACAAATAGCAGCCGTTTATTTTACAAACCTTCACTTGTCTGGTTAATTTGATTAATAGCAAAAGAAAAAGAGGACAAATTGTTATTAATGCACCACTATGTTCTAAGACACAACATTTATCCTACACAGCTTTGCATCCTAATCTCCATGGAGCTGGTGGCAAAATGAATCTTAAGCTTCTAAGAGTTATAGGTTGGCTTCTAATGAGAGTTAATCTTTTTGGTTTTTGTTTTATTAAATACATTAAGGCAAAAGAGGAATACACTTTGGCTCAACCATTGAAAGCTTTATTAGACCAAAGCTACTAAAAACAGCTGAAGAGTAGGGTAAAGTACTCCGTCAGAATTTATGAGATGTCACACTCATAGAAATGAGATTGATTTTGTGTTGTTGCAGCTGCTTGGTTGATGTTCTTTTTTATTGTTGTAAGGCTACAAGAGCCAACCAATTTTATGCCCAGTAAGCCATTTTGCCTTCCATGTTGTGAACCCAACACTCATGCCCCTCCAAACAACTGGTAAGCAAGCAAGGCACTTAGATAACACTCCCCGGGAATCTGCTATGCTTTGCAAAAACAAAGTTCACAGAATTTCTTATAAATTGAGGATCCCAGAGTGGGAGGGGCCACACAAGACTATTCCTTCTTGGGTAACTAAATGTCAACAAATAAATTATTTGGGGTGAATGGGCTGTTATCACTCCTGAATTCATTCCATGCTATAATTTCCAGTTTTATTATAGGTCTTACAATGTTCCTAGAAAGAAGACATAAAAAACTTTTATTAGAAGATGTTCAGACATATTCATTTGTGCCAAGCCTTGTGAGTAAGAGACATACTACCCAAATTTGTTCCATAGATATTTTTGATTTTGTTGCTTGCAAGGTAATGTATTTTGAATCATCTTATAAATGTCAGAAGGTTTCATATGTCCACATACATGTATATGTATATATTTATAGATGGGTAGATAGATTCAAATTTTAGCATCTCTTAAATAAGTTTTGGGATAAATTCAAATAAGCTTAAGAATCTGTCCAGATGGGGGCTTACATTTCTGGATGGCAATCAACTATTCAGAATTGAAGGGTAGGTTATCCTTTCACCTGAGGAGGGTGTTTCTGTTCAATGCAGCACTCTTGCCCTGATGCTGAGACTGCACCAGTTCCCATGTAAATGTAACATCATGCTAGAGTACCTTTTAGTCTCATTAAAAAATATCACCGCTTGTATGTTAGTGACACTGTCATTTATTCAATAATATGTGCTAAGAATTTACTCTATGCCTGCTGTGGACAATAATGAGCAAGTCCTGATCATGCAGGAGGAGGACATACATCAGTGATACCTTCTCCTATGACACATGCTATGTACTTTGAATAAATCTCATTAGAGGGACATAGACATATCCCTAGAAATAGAAGAAATGGAGGCTGACAGAAGAGGTGATATTTCAATAAGACTGTTGAAGAGTAAGATTTGACAGAACACATCATGTGCACAAGATGTTAGCTGTAGGGATACATTTGGAAGCAGCCACTCACTGGTCCTTTGTAGAGCACATAAAGGAGGATTAAACAATGGTGTATGGTGGTCAGTCTTTTTAGTGTTCTGTTTAATGGGTTGTGAAATACTATCAGTAACTATCAGAGTAGTTACTTTTGCTAATAACTGAAATTTCTGTGATTCTATCTGTATTTTATTGCAGATCTTATGGTTCCCAAGAATGTTTTCTTCCATATAAGCTATTTTTGTGCTTAAAGGTATTCATTTAGATAAACTTACTTAAGATAATCTAATTTTTATTTAACATTTTTTGAGGGGGGAGCCAATTTTCAATGTCTTAAATCTCTTTTGGTCACCAGTGGTTCTGTGAAACAGGAAGCCTGACTCGTCTTTTCGTATGCTACGGCCTGATGGCTTAGGTTATGGTGTTAGTAGCCCTTGGCCACAGTGTGTGACCTGGGGGAATTGAAACCCTCTAGAATAGTCTTACAATGAATGGACATGACCGAGTAGAGTGCTTGAACCTCACTGAAAATTGACCTTGCTTGTTAGAGGAAATTTGTAGTATAAATGCTCCTGTTCTCTAAGAATACTCGGAGTTCTAAGTGATCACAGGCACCATGACTTCAGGACCTTTTCAACTTCTAGATTATCACTGTTAGCATCACATCCCACCCTTTTGAATAAGATTAAGTGTCCAAATGGCATCTGTAATCTTTTAATTCTGTTGAGAAACTTTGGTTAGAGACCTCTTAGTTTATAGATTTATCCAACTTATTAATTATTAAGTGTCAGATATATGGAAACACACAACAGAAGATGACCTGTGTATTAAAGTTCCAGACAGACTTAAAGAAGAAGCAGGAAAAGTCATACAGATTTGGTTTTCTAAGTTAAAACAGAGAGAACAATATTTCAATCAGAAAGAACTTAAATCAGAATACCAGTACAGAAAAAAAAACTAACACATTTATAAATTTGCTGTTAATGAATTGAATAAAGTCTTTTAAAAACAATTCATGGGAATTACTTGAAATAGGACTAGAGCATAAATGACTTCTAAACACCTAAAAGGAATAAATGATTCTGTCAGGAAAATATTTTAAGTATTTTATATCTCATTTTTATAACTAATGCCCATTTTTCTACTTTATATTAATAACTTTTTTGCTGTGGTTAAATTCCATGACCAAGGCTACTTATAGAAGAGTTTATATTTTCTGCGGAGGTAGAAAAAATGTGAGAGATGGAGGTGATGGCTCTAAGGAAACAGTGTCATCCAGATGTGAGAGACGGAAGTGGTGGCTCTAACGAAACAGTGTCATCCAGATGTGAGAGACGGAAGTGGTGGCTCTAACGAAACAGTGTCATCCAGATGTGAGAGACGGAAGTGGTGGCTCTAACGAAACAGTGTCATCCAGATGCAACAGGGATGATGCACACAAAAACCGACCGAGACTGTTGAAATACATACAGAAATTACACAAGTTCCAACCAGACAAAAACCCACTATGATAAGAGAAGGGGGAGTGGATGAAAAATCCCAATGCTAACCAAGAAACTACTATCAATTAATATCTGTTGAGAAAGGGTAAACCAGTTTTCTTCAATGGAGTATCATTGGATATATCAACCACACTATAACAAGCACCGTGTCCACGTCCACGTGTAGTTATCCAACACAAAATAAATTCCAGTGTATGTGTGTCTGTGTGTGTAAGCATGTGTGTGTGAGTGTGCACATGTGTGTGTGTGCACACAGGACTTTTGTTTTGATATTTTTTGTCTTATTGGAATTTTTGTTTGTTTTGATCTTTGTTTTTGGTTTTATAGTTTATTTTGAGAGACAGAACAGCATCAACTTGGGTGATAGGGACTTGGGGAAATCTGAGAGAAGTTGGGAAAGAGGAAGGAATATGAACCAGATATATTGTATGTTAATAAACTGAAAATAAATCAAACCTTCTTTTGTGGTATTAAAGATCAAACTTAGAGTATATGTATGCTAGGAAAGAACTCTATCTATGAGCTGTACCATATCCCTTCTGATTTTATACCTTTTCTTTTGAAGCAGAATCTCACTAAAGCCTGGTAGGCCCTCAACTCATTCTGTAGCCCAGACAAGCCTAGAGCATTTAATCTTCAACACATTCTGTAGCCCCGACAAGCCTAGAACACTTAATCCTCTTACCTCAGCCCTATGGCAGGACCTTATTACTATGATCTGCTAAATGTGTAGAGATTTAAACTGAGTCCTACTAAACTGTTGTTATATCCACGGATTAGTACTTACCTCATTTGGATGAGCAGGTCATTCTTCAATGACAGGGTCCTAAGTAGGAGGTCTAGGGATGAGAAAATATAGTAGGCAGAAATCTGCACTATATGCCAAGCAAGCTTATTAAGAAGTACAACATCTTATATATACTTTTCTTGAATGGAAAAGTGAGACAGTGTCAGTAAAAACTATCATACAATGTAAAAAAAAAAAGTGAGCAGGAAGCTAATCAAGCAATGTTGCACAAAGTAAATACAGGGTGAAAGAAGTGCATCAGACACTGAGCATGCAGCATCCTTGAAACTCTTAATAACAATATCTTAACTCATAATAATAGTTTCTTTGGGGGAAAAGCCAAGTTCCCAGACATGGAAACTTGTCCCTGCCCCCAGACAAGATCTTGCTAAACCTACTCCTTGGCAAGGATACATAACAAGGTTTTGTCCCTTTGTCCTTTCTTCAGGGATAATGAGTATGCCATGGATCACCCTGGTTCTCAACACATCCTCAACTCTTACCAGGGAGGTTTTTTCCTATAGTAGACAGTGATTAACATAGAGAACTAAAACTAATCAACGTGCAGAAAGCAAGAGACTGTGGAATGTTCAGCCCTCAGTGAGACATCTAAGTCATATCCTCTTCTTCCAAGGCTCAGAGATCACTACAGAAGAGGATACAGAAAGATTGTAAGACACAGAGATGATGGATGGCAAGGAAACAGTATTTTCTTGGTAGAAGAGGATAGTTTCACTTAAGGGCTCTGAGAGGTAATGGCAGCATGCTCAAGCTCAGGTCAAAACTGCAGTATGGAGATAGGAATGAGCATGATTTCTGACACCTAACTGAGGAGATATTGGCAGCTGATAGCTGCTGGGAGAAGAAAAACTTTCTTTAATGGTGTGACCAATGGTAGGTTGACTAAATGCCTATAGATAGCCATACAGCCAAGATGGTATTGATGGCACAAATTGGACTTGGTTGTTTAAAAAAAAAAAAACAGGGGGCATAAACTCTGTTGGAAGGTAAGGAGTAGTTTGGGGAGGAGGATGAACATAATCGAAGTGCATAGTATAAAATCCTAAAAAAACTAAGTTTTTAAAAGTGAAAAAAATCCAAGTAGTTCACACTTTCCTATTAGAGAATAGTGATTTTTAGGAAATCAAAAATCAGACAAACTTCACTTTTATAAACTCTTGTGAAAGCCTTTCCCTTGAGAACAAAGCACTTGTGTGGCGTCCTGCTCACACAGTTGCCTAGGGAAGTATTTCCTGGGTTCAGTTGCACTGGAACTCAAAGGCCTTTAAAAACAAGGGTTACATAGACTCAGATATGGCTCAAGATGTAGAAAAATATGGCATCATCCGTGTAATGCTGATTTTGCTTATGTGAAAATGTATGTCATAAGGGCATTTACTAAGATTCCAAAGAAAATCCTGGGAGGCAAGATCATGTGTAATGCTGTAAGATTCCCTTTGTTAGGACTCAAAGTACAATGCAGGAAGCTGTAAGGATGAAACCAATACTACGGTGGAGACCCAGGATGTGTGAGATGCCAGCATCACAGGGCATATGCCAAAGAAAGCAACAGGCAACAGGCTCAGGAAAGAGGTCATGTGGACTGCAGTCAGGAAGGCCACGGAATCAGGATTTGTAAAGATCACTGAAGTTCAGATCATGACACAACATTCCCCAGGTGCTAGACATGGAGCTACAGAATTCAGTGTCTCGCTGATGAGTTTCAGTTCAATTTTAGTCTGAACCTTTCTCTTTTTTCCCTCTATTCTTCCCTTTTGGAATTGGAACACTTACTTTTGCCTTCTTATATTATAAGTAAATTATATTTAATTTTCAAACTTTATTAACTAACAGCTAAGAATTTGACTTGAATTCTAGAAAAGACATTGGACATGGACTTGGAAAATAAGATGAAACTGTTAAGTGTTATAGAGAATCTTCGAAGTGGGATCAGCTAATTTTGCATTGTGAGATGGTTGTGGCCCTTTGGGAACCTGAGCTGTTATTTACATAAGAAATTCCCCCACATACTCATGTTTTAAGTACTTGGTCCTCATTTCATGCTGTTACTTTGAGAGGCTATTGGAAACTTTAGAAAACAGGATCTAACTACAGAAAGGGGTTTCTAGGTGTGGCTCCATGGGGGTATTTTATCTTTGGCACTTTCTTCTTAAGTCCTCTTCTGCCCACTAGAAAAGAAGCTTGTCTACGAGAGCACACACACCTGCTGCCATGATGCTCTGCCCAAGAATGTAGAGCCAAATGAACACGGACTGCTTCCTCTGAAGCCACATTAAAAATAAATGCGTCATTCTTTACATTGTTTCTCTCAGTATTCGGTCACTGTGATGAAAAATTAACTAATACATCCGTGAAATCAAACACAGGACAGACACAGTTCACATCATCAGATTTCATACAAATTATACAAATTAACTTTGAATTATAAATTAGCTGTATCATTCAGTGAGTTCATTTGGCATCAGACTTACATCAAACAGAATAGAAAATTGAAAAATAAATCATTCACCGCCACACTTCCTAAACGCAATCACAATTTTAACTGAATATCTGCTTGGCTACAAAGTGTTTGACCATTTGCAAAACCACAAAATCATTGGAAATATTGACAGCATATTATATTTACCCCATTTGTTTTATATTACATAGCTCCTGCTGTGGTATATAGTATTTTTCAGGCAACAACCAATCCCACATTTTAGCTCTATGAGTATGTTTTAAAGTTAATTAATGTGTAGCAGGTCTGGCAATTAATAAAACACCTTTTATAACCATTGGCCAGCTCTAGTAGTTGGCACAATTTAAATATCAACAAGTCACAAAATGTGCAATTAAATAGTATGTTAAATTTCATTATTAACACTACTAGTAATTTATTCCTTTAAAAACCAAAATGGAGTCTACATAAAAGACATCACTGTTCTCTTTTATGATAATTTTAATCATATTTTGGCTCTATACATTTTATATTTAGTCATAGACTTTTACAAGGTCTAATCACAAGTCCATGTGTTAAGAATCTATTTGTAAAGAATACTTGTTTGATATTTTCCAGTGACAACTGCATTTTATTCCAAAAATAAAAATTTCAAGATACTTACTTATTATATGAGAAGATTAATAAAATTTTAGACTTATATGCATTTTTGATAAATGATTTCCCATGGCAAAATGATTTGAATTGTATAACATGGCACAATTATTCATTTTAATAGGTTTGCATGAAGAGCCTATCACTATTATAATAGATCAACTGTGAAGGCATGAATTTATTCCACTTTTACCCATTTTTAAGACTGACAAACTTTATTCCATTAACTTGATATAAATAAAAATTATGCCAGTAATACTGGACTCTGAGATTAGCTTCACCAAACATCTAGGCAGGAAAAAAATTAATCTATAATTCAGTCAAATCAGTTTGTCCTCTCAATATTAGATATTTAGTTCTAAGATCATCACTACTGTAAATTGCTATTTAAAAGTACAGTCAGTTCACAAATAATCATAAATAAACTGTACTTAGAAATCTTAAAGTTATATACTTGTCAAATTAATGCTGTTATCTATCTATAGAAGCACACTGGAAAATACATATATTGCTGAATAAATTTTTTTTTGATAATACAGCTTCAGAAATTGAAGGTATTTGAGAAACACACAAAAAAGTTAATAATATTCATGTGTAATTTCTTTGGAAAAAAGAAATAAAAACAAAAGATGGCTTAGCAGCTGTATCAGTCACTTCTGTATTATTGGAATGAAACAGTGACAGAAATAACTGAAGTGAAGCAGGAGTCTATGGGGCTCATGATTGCAAAGGGATCAGTCAGCCAATGATTTCCTGCCTCTGTGAAATTGAAAAAACATCATGGAAGAGGCACAGCATCCTCAGGGCCAGTTGTTTTCTTCATAAACAATGAAGAAATAGGAAGTAGAAACAATGCAAAAAGCAGCCATGGGTAACAATTCTTGAAGAACTCATCCTCACTGATCTGCGTCTTCCAGCTCTGTCCCACCTCCTAAGTTTCCAGAACAACCCAAATTAAGACCACCATCTTTTGCCACCACAACCCTCCACCAAGACCATCATCTTCTGACAAAACAAAAGGCATTATACACCTTCAAGCCATACCATCAACCTGGAAAAATTATAAACAAAATATCAATGTCAGTAAATGCCCTGTCCAAACAAATACAAGCTGGGCTATGGCTGTTTTGTTACATTTGACCTCAGACCGGTGGTTCTCAACCTGCCCAGTGCTGTGACCCCTTAAAACAATTCCTCAGGTTGTAGTGACCCCACCCATAAATTACTTTGTTGGTACTTCATAACTATAATTTTGCTACTGTTTTGAGTCATAATTCATAATGTACATATCTGGTATGTGACCCCTCAAGAAGGGTCATTTGGTACTCAAAGGAGTCACAACTCACAGGTGGAGAACTGTTGCTTATATTCATTGTGTTGAATGAGATACTCTCCGTTTTTTCCCACCAATCTTTTGATCACTTGACTTCCCATGTGCTCTGCAAATTAGCTTCTATGCTGCGGTTCACTTGACAGCTGTGGAAGTAAGGACGTAAAAATGATATTCTCTCAGTCAGGATTTTTCACCCAATTTTCAGATGTAAAGTAACTCAAAAATTCAAAACTCCTTGAATGAGAAGGAAGCTAATTCTCCCTACAGAGAGCTCAATAACCTCAGATGCTGCCTATCACCTTCATTTCTCGAAGGGACATGCAGTCCTTTTCCAGGAAGAAAAGAAGTGTACAGCTGTTTGAAAGATGATTAGATATGAGCCTTGAGACTGCATTTGTTCCTGAGGGAATGACGAAACCATTCCAGTTAACAGGAAGTATGCACTTTTAAAAATCAGTAATATTTTTCTTAGTTCTTTCTCACAGTAGACCAGTGTGTTTAAGAACCAGTCCGGCATTCATTTTTCAGTTCCCCAATGAGTATCAGGATTAGAAATGCATAATTCTCAGATTCCTACCCTTATTCCCTTTGGAATGAGGCCAGTGATGCTTTAAATAACACAGTGGAAAGCCTATGGTCTGTTCTTCCCTTCAACATCCACATCCAGATAACCGCAAATTGTAACCCAAAGCAATACTGCATTGCTGGAGAGGTTTCAGATATGAATACAATGCCAAGGACCATAAATGAAGAAGAGTGATGGCATACATTACACCGCCTTGTAAGATGCCTCACTGTTTGTGCAGAAGATATATATTGGGAGATTACATTGCCTTATCAAATAGTTACTGATTTAATGACTTAAATTTTGTTCAATAAAAGAGCCTAAGGTGGTTAGGCGATGGTCACAGAAGGGGAGATGTTGGACAGAGAATATATAACTAAAATTGTATAGTAGGAATAAATTCAAGAGCTCTATTATACAATATGGTGATTATAGCTGAGAATTAGCTAGCTATAACCATTCCACGAGTTGCATACGTACTTCAAATTGTGTCTATCTGTAGCATTTCATTTGCATGACTGAACTGCTCAATACTTTTCTACTTTTCACTAATTAGCAAAATCCTTCAGATAAAGTTCTGCTGCCTGACAGGACAAACAATGAACTTCATTCTCCCATTGCGAACTTACCGGGGGATCTGCCTTTTCATCAAAAGTTTACATACATGAACCTTCAACTCTTGTCATCCAGTATAGCACAATGTTGATCCATAAATGGCTGGTGTAATGCCAACTCTTATTACGGCAGTGAAATCCATGGACTCTAGAGAGTATGAAATGGAAAAAAAAAATAGATGCAGTGGCCTCACTGAATTCCACAAACCTAGAAAATGTCTCTGCAGTGCTTCACCCTGGAAGAAATTAGTGTGTCTTTTCATGCCATGAATACAAAAGAGCTATGAGTGCTTAGAAGAACATTTTAGAGTCTAGAGAAATAGATTATACAAGTCTATTTACGAAATGATCTGTAAAGTTGACTTTGGCTAGCAAAATTCTGAGCCAGGAAATTGGTCAGCAACTGCTCAAGGCTGGCTATTTAGCATTCTTCTATTGGGATCTTTGTCCTGAGTAAGACACTCAAGTCTTTGCTTCTAATAAAAATGCTTTCTGGGGCTCTGGTAAACTCTAAGGAGGGAATTACAATTCAGTTCCTCTGAGAATAGTCACAAAACTAGTCTTCTATACAAATGAAGCTTCAATTGGCATGATGCAACTATATTCCTAAAAAACTGATTCGGAACTAAAGGTTCGATTGTTGAGGCATGCCTGAAACTGACTATGCACTTGGAGTTTCTGGTCAATAACTGGATATCTACTGGTCATCAACTTGAGCGTGCAATGAAGTACGCTTAAAGTCTTCCTCGTTAATTAGGAATGATATGCATGTGCATAGACCTACGCATGCCCTTAAAGTACAAACCAGTTTTATGAGCAGCTGACTGATTTTCATGGCAACTGTTACTATTTTGTTTATGACTTACGCCTTCAGTTGGCGCCCCGACGTGATGGACTAAACCCACTTAAAAAACCTGAGAAGGCTTAAAAATAAGGGAGAGAGAGTTTAACTCAGATTTTTGCTGTTTGTTGGTGGCGTGCTGTAGAGAGATTTCCTGATTCGGCAACAGTAGCAGAAAAAAACGCTGTGTCATTTTAAAGCGCGACTTCCTGGGGCTGTGCCGCCATTGCGATCTCTGTCTGGCTCCTGCAGGAGACAGAGCTTTTGAATAGAGCATTTGGAGTAAAGTGCTACGATTTGTTTGATGGCAACTAGATTCGCTGTGTTTTTGGGTCTGCTCTGCTTGTTAGAGGCAAGCAAGCACTCTCATGTAAGAGAGGCTTCCTGACTCAGCTTTAGCTGCAAAGCTTGCAGCTCTTTTAAGAGGTCCTGCCATGAAACACTTAAATGGTGTTGACGAAAAGCTGAACGCATGCTTTTCGGTTTTCAGCCATAGCAGGAAAAAAGCTGCGCCGTTTAAAAATGCCAGCTTTCTGGGCCATCCTGCCAGGGCAAACTCTGACTGTTTGAGGCAGGAGGGCCGGTTACCGAGAGAGGACTTGAGTGTTGTCTGTTGTAGCTCACTGGCTGGCAGGGACCTTGAAATGCCATATAGTTGTGGCAGTAAACATGGCTACAGCCAGTACCTCAGCCACGAGGCTGGAAAGCTAAGGAATGGGCTACATCTAGCTGGCAAAGCCACACCTTTAATCCTACTGATATTGCTTGGTAAATTAAAGACTCATGTGGTCAGAAAAACAGAGAGAGATACAGTAAAGAGAGCGTCAAAGACAAAGAAAATTTTTAAATGATTTACAGCGTGTTAAAAATATATGCAGACTAAAAGTTGAAGTTCTTAAAGTAAAAAAAAAAAGGGAAGAGAGTTGTTATGTGTGGTAGTACACACCTTTAATCCGAAAACTTGAAAGGCTGAGGGAGATTGACCTCTGTGACTTCAAGTTGTGGTAGCACACACCTTTAATCCCAGTGTCTAGAAGGCAGAGACAAACAGATCTCTGTGAGTTCAAGGTGTAGTAGTGTACACCTTTAATCCCAATGCTTGGGAGGCAGAGACAGGCGGATCTCTGAGAGTTCGAGGACAGCCTGGTCCAGAGTTATTCCAGGTCAAAGATATACAGAGAATATAAAATAGAAGTAAAAAGAAACGAAATAGAGGTTAAAACAAAGGTGTACAAAGATGGAAAATAAACAGAGAATTTTGATACTGTATGCTATTAACTCTCTTTGAATTGTTTGAATGTTGAGGAAAGAGCAAAAGCTACTAAAAGATATTTGTTTATAAATGCTGCTGAACTAATCCAACATAGATATTTTGAATTTGGATCTAAGGATATGATACTTTGGAAAAGAGATTCTTCATTTGTTTTCACAAAGGATCAGACCTTGTGGACTGCATTTATCCCAATATGGTATGATGGACCACGCCCTCCTGAAGGGTTGGTGTGAACACCTTCAGAAAATTGCTTCACTCAACTGCCAACTGAGATGAACCTAGCACACATGTTATACAATAAAAGACCTAATTAACGACGCCCCCATTCAGCAGGAAGCAGTTTGGAGAGAAATAACTGTGCCCATATTCCCAAAAAATGTTTATAAATGTTCTTTTACATTTAAAGGGGGATATGATATAGGTATGAATAATTTACATTCGTATAGATTTTGCTTTATTGATAGAGATTTAAGGTCAATTTTGTTATATGTATAAGTGTTTCTGATTTTGATTAAGGTATTGTGATTGTGTAGTTCATTTAAATATGTACTGTATAATTAAGAAATATAGGTTGTTAATGGATAATCATCGATAATAGTAAAGCTTGTAGTCATGTTAGTTAGATTTTCTAGATATATAGAGATATATTTTAGATAGACATTCTTCATATCTTTCAAAGATTACAGAATAGGACATTTAATGTTTTAATAACTGAGGACTTTTCATGACAGTGAGACACTCTGCTCCTGGCAGCACCAATCTACTTCAAGGGGAAGATGGGCATCGAAGAGGCTCGTTATGGAGTTTGATAGCCATTTGGGCAAGAAACTGCTCTTGCCTGGACTATTGCATAAACTGGACACAGATAACCCACAGAGAGAGGACTACTGAACTTGCCTAAGGTGAGATGATCTTTCGGGGTTCCTGATTCATGAAAAAGTCTGTGAGACATTCTGCAGGACACAACAGATAGTGACTGAACTGACTTTGAATTTTCCTGCTTTATGGAAATGTCTGCTGGATACCATGGGCCTGAAGGCTGAAGATGGATGCCCCAATGGTACAGAGGAACTTTGGGTGACTGTCCAGGCAGCGAGATGTCTCTGTCATATCTAGAGTTTTAAAAGTTGCTTTTTTCTTGTTTGCTTAGGTAGTATTGTATCTTTCTGGAGTCTTTGATGGAGTTAAGAATAGTTAGTTATAGTTATAGTTTTCCTTAGTTATGATAAAGACTATTGTAACTTTTACTTGATAACTGTTTTGTTATATGTAATTTTGCTATGTTAAAGTTAAAGCCTTTTTTTTTGTTTGTTTGTTTGTTTAAACCGAAAAAGGGGAAATGATGGAGGAAGGTCATTGGTTAAATAAAAAGAAACTGCTTGGCTCTCATTGGTTAGAGATAGGTGGGAGGAGTAAACAGAACAGAACGCTGGGAGGAAGAGGAAGTAAGATCTCGACAGCTCTCCTCTCGGGGGCAGAGGCCTCAGAGAAGGACACCATGCTCTGCTCTCCCGGGCAGACGCACGCGATGAAGCAAGCCGCCAGGTTAGACATGCTGAACCTTTCCCAGTAAGACCGGTGCTCACAGATTATTAGAGATGGGTTGATCGGGATGTGAGAATTACCCTGTAAGGGCTAGAGCTAAAGGGCCAAGCAGTGTTTAAATGAATACAGTTTGTGTGCTGTTATTTCTGGTGTAAAGCTAGCTGTGCGGGAGCAGGGCGGGACGAAAAGCAGGCCCGCCGCCCATATTACTACACTTTGTCAACCTATCCCTCTGGAAAATAAGGAAGATTATCTTGTAATTAGATTACCAGGGAAGAAAAAAATCATTGATTGCACCTCATGCTCATGATATGCTGCCATTTAACAGAAACAGATGGTTATGGCATTAAAGCCCTGCTCTGTAGTAGCCTTAAAATATAGCTTAGAAGGAAACAAAGTAAGCAGAACTGAAAGAAATACATTTGTGTGTGTGGGGGCTTTCTGGAGAGAAAGGTCATCATTCATGTCTATATTCACGAATAGGTAATAGCTAACAATTTTATCATGTGTTCAGGGACTTCTCCTTATCAGGATTGACTAGGTTACTAATGCCTGGCTTTCTGTCCCTACAGATCAAAACCCACTCTTGATGTGAGATGAAATGCTCACATCAGATTCTTTTCATCATGATTTGCTACCATGAAAACAATCATGGAAAACATTTTTCTCTATCTCCAGCCATTGTAAAGTTATTATTAAAGGTTTACTCTCTATCCTGATTTCAAATTCACCACCATTTCTGATAAAGAAACTCACATCAAAGGGTAGCCAGGCAACGGCTGCATTCCTGTGTTCAATATCTCTGTGCCCATCAGAAGCATCAGACCTGCATGTGAAAAGGCCACTACAGAACCAGTTGTAGTCTGGACAGGGTGACAATACATAGAGTTGTGATGCTGATTCTTTAAGTTTAGTGTATGATCTAAACCAGTGACCAGTGCCTAACCAGTGACCAGTGCCTGACCAGTGACCAGTGCCTAACCAGTGACCAGTGCCTAACCAGTGACCAGTGCCTAACCAGTGACCAGTGCCTAACCAGTGACCAGTGCCTGCTCAGTGTCTGGTGCCTTTTTGCCTGCAATGAAGTGAGGGTTAAAATAAGAGAGGCAACCTTGACTCTTTCCCTACTGGTACATTATTCAAACTTTTCTTTGATATCATATGTTTCTACAACTTGTAGTTCTGTGGTTTCAGTCCTTATTTTTTTTTAAAAAAATCTCTTTCACTATAGAATACAAAAGAACTCCATAAACCAGAATTTTGGAGGTCAGGATGGGCATTCAAGTCTCGTAGGCTAGTAAGTCAATGGGCTTTGATGCAAAAATACAATTCTCATTTCTAAGGGTAAAAGAGATAGTTGATTCTGGAGCTATAAATGAGTGATCATAGCTTGCAAATGCAGACTCAGGTTACCTGAAACTCCCTGTTTGAACATGGTAACAAGATGATGAAGGTTTTTAGCAACAAAACAAAGAAGATCAGAAAAAAAGACATCTTTAAAATACATTGGTGGAAACATTATGTAAGGGGTTATCACAAAGCACGGAAATTGCTGAAATAGATCTAGAATGCTGTCTGATATTAGGCTTAATCTTTTGCTTGGTGAAGCTAATAGTCTGCAGAGTGGATACATAACAGATGGTTTTACCTGTGAGTCACAGGGGTGTCAGGTCAGAAAAAGTATGGACAAGGGATGGCTCTTAATATGGCTAAAGATGGCCCAAGATGAAGTATAATTAGTCTCTGTACCTTCAACATTCCAAACTCTCCTTGGCCATTGAAGTTCTAATCTGTTAATCAGTCTAGTATAAAGGTTAGTGCAATTTATGATGCATTTCAAAAACTTTAATTCACAGAGCAAAGAAGAAATACCCCAGGGTTCTTGTTTGAATGAGAAATGCCCCTTCTAATCTCATGTTTTTGAACACTCTGTCCTTATTTGGTGGTATAACTTGGGGATGTTATAGGACCCCCAGGAGATAGATTCTTGCTGGCAGAGGAGTGTCATTATGGGTGGGTTTGAGGGTTTGTAGCCCCACCCTACTCCCTGTTCTCTCTGACTCTCTCCTCTCTCCTCTCTCTCTCTCTCTCTCTCTCTCTCTCCTAATTGTGGATAAAATTTGGTCAACCAGCTTCTTGCTCTTGCCCTTCTTCTGTGCTTTCCACATCATGATGGACTCTCTTCTTATGGAATTTATAAAGCTATAGGATTTACTTAATGTCCCATGTTCCTATGCATTTAATAAACTTACTATGGAATTTAGTAAACTTAAATAAACCTTTTCATTCTTAGGATACTTTTGGTTTGTATATTTACCACAGTAACAGAAAAAGAACCAATACAAACTCAGTTAACAGAAAACCAGGTCACTGCCATACCAGGAGAAAAATCTTGCATGTGTTTGGAAAGAACCAAGAGAATCACCTATGTCTGCTTCCATATATAGATGTGCATAGATTAACTGTAGACCAAATATGTTATTCCTGAGAGAATGATGACATGGGTCACTACACGGTAAACCAATCATGACATCATGACTATCTGAGATACTGTCTTGGGAGACAGGGATGACGAAATGGGAATTAAATGAACTCATCACCAAGGATCTTTCTTTTCTTGATTAAAAATTCTTTTTATAAAACTGTCTATATTGATTACTTATCTGTAGCTTTGATAAAACACTGTGATCAAGACAGCTTTCAGAAGAACATTTATTTGAGCTTATGGTCCAAAAAATAGAAACAATAATGGTAGAAATGACATGTCAGTAGGTAGCAAGGAATGGTGGCTGGAGCAGAAAGTGGAGATTTCCCATACTGAAGAGAAAGCACAAAGCAGAGAGAGAAAGCACTGGGAATAGAGGAAGGCTTTTATACATCAAAACCCTTCCCTATCGCCCCTAGCAAGGCCACATATTCTAGACCACACCAAATAAGGTCCCTAACTAGCAACCAAGTATTCGAAGGCCAGAGCCTATGGGGGATATTTCTCATTCAACCTACTGCACTGTCATTTATGTTTCCCTTTTTAATTTAAAATTTCAAAAAGTAAGATACTTTCAGACATGACAGTAGAATCAATATTGTGGATATTTCTTCACTTACTCCCAATGTGAGCTGTGTGCAGTAAGAATGCTAGTGGTCTGATTGAGCATCTGCAGAAACTGAGCCCATTCTCCTATCTGCAGAATGCTGCATTTAGATCATGCAAGCCACTTCTCTACTCGATTGCATCAGGACCATCTATGGACAAAACCCACTATAGAAAATATATGTGTACTTAATTTTAACTTACATCCCTTTCATCTCATTTTTTCATTAGTTCTTGGAGAATTTTTGACTGCCTACTGAGTTATAATTTCCACAATTCAGTCAACCAAGTTTGTGAAACTCTTATTGAGATAAAATTGTGCTGTTGACCTTTGGCGCTGATACAAAAAGAATAAAATTCAGAGCCTGTGTTGTAATTCAATAATGTGCCTGACAAGAAAAGGTAAAGACAGGAATTACCTAAATGGGATTAAAGCCAGTGTTTTTCATTTTCTGCAACTTTATTAGCTATTGGTTTTATAGATTGCATGGATGAAAATTCTCTTAACCAGTTTACACTAACTGTGGTGAGTATATGAGTAAGTATAAAATAAAAAGGCATGAGGCAGACAATCTGGTTCTTTAATGTTTTTCCCTAAATTCAAGCCTTAAGCTCCAGAAAAATTGTTTAGCTAGTTTATTGAATGAATTGAGTTTTGAAATTTACATACTTGATATAAAGAAAAAATCCACTATGGCTGTTTGAGTGAGAAATTTCATCATAGGTTCACATATTTGAATGCTCAGTTCTTAGTTGGAAAGATTAGAAGGTGTGGCCTTGCTGGTCAAAATGTGTCACTAGTGATAAGCTTTAAGATTTCAAAAGTTCAGTTCCTGGCTAGGTCTTTCTCAGACTTCTTCTTGCAAATAAGATGAAATCTCTCAGTTACTGCTCCAGGGCCATGCCTGCCTGCCTGCCTGCCTGCCTGCCAGGGACCATTTTCCTCACCATGGAAACAAGAACACACCCTCTGAAAATATAAAAATGCCACCCACAATTAAATGCTTCCTTGCTTTCTTTTGTAATTTACTGTGGTCATGGTGTTCTGTCACAACATCAGAAGAGTAACTAAGATAGGAGAAAAGTTTTAACAGTAGTGCATTTGTGTGCTGATTCTGTTTTCCATCACGTACTATTCTAAAAATATTATAAATCTCAAATTATCAGTTTCTCTAATTTCCACCCTGAAAGTTTATGAGAAATAATAATCTATAGAGTGGTTACTAAAGTTCATCAGATATATGAAGTGAATTAACTTTTACAACAGAAAATCCCAGAGGGATTTAAACACAGACACAGACTTAGAATAAAAATAAAGTATCATTGAGTTAGGACATAATTTGACTTCAACCAAAAGAAATATATTTTTAATCACTAACTAAAGTTGTAGACCCAAAGAAAAATGTTTCTAGACCCGGTAATAAGACAAATGCTTGTCATCTCCTACCTCATGAAAAAAATAGCATATATATATATATATATATATATATATATATATATATATATATCACCAAGGTTTCAGATAACTCTGTCACAATGGTATATTCATCTGCAAGTCTTCATGGAAAACAGGAGGTATCTTAGCTGCAATTTTAAGGGCTTGTTCCAATGTATAATATTGTCTTAGTTAACACCATGACAAATAACAACTTGGGAGGAAAGGGTTTATTTGGCTTACACTTCCACATCTGTAATCCACCACTGAAGGAAGTCAGGGCAGGAACTCAAACATGGTGGCAACCTTCATGCAAGAGCTGAAACAGAGGCCTGCTTACAGGCTTGCTTGCATTTCTTGTTCATCCTGATTTGTTTCAGAACCTATGATCCCAGCCCAGGGATGGCACCACTAACAATGGGCTGTGCCCAATCACTAATTAAGAAAATGTTTTACAGGCTTGCCTATAGCTCAATCTTATGGAGGCATTTTCTCTCTTAGTTAAATTTTTAAAATTATTTTATTTTGCATCTTGACCACAATTTTCTCTCCCTCCTCTCCTATGATCCCCACTACTTTACTTATGCCTCCTATCCACTCATTCTTGGTTTCTTTTCAGAAAAGGACAGTCATCCCATGAGTATCAACCACACATTGTATATCAACTTGCAACAAAACTAGGCACCTCCCTCCTCATATTAAGGCTGGACAAGTCAACCTATGAGAAGTAGGGTCTCTAAAGCCAACAAAAGAGTCAGAGATACCTCCTGCTCCCATTGGTAGGAGACCCACAAAAAGGTCAAGCTACCAACTGTAACATATATTCAGAGGGCCTAGGTCAGTCCTGTGCAGGCTCCCTAGTTGTCGGTTCAGTCTCTACAAGCCCCTATGAGCCAAGTTTAGTTGATTCTGTGAGTTTTCTTTTGGTGTCCTTGAACCCTCTGGCTCCAGGATACCCTAAGTTCTGCTAAATGTTTGGCTGTGGGTCTCTGCATCTGTTTCTATCAGTTGCTAGATTAAGCCTATCTGATGACAACAGGGCTAGGTATCAATCTAGGAGTATAACAGAATATCATTAGGCATCATTACATAGATTTTTTTTTTGCCAGTCATGTTTGGTTTTATCCTAGGTCTGTAGGCTATCCAGCCTCTGGGACATGGAACTTCAGGCAAAGTCAAGGGTGGGATCCCTCTTGTGGGATGTGTCTCAGGCTGGACCAGTTTTTGTTGGCTACTCCCACAATTTCTGCACCATACTTACCCCAGTAAGTGCCTACATCTTCTAGGCAGAACAAATTGATGTCCCAATCCTCTCATTAAAATTTTGCCTGGTTACAGGAGAGGGTCAATTCAGGCAATGTATACCCTATTTCTGGGAGTCTTAGCTGGGTCACCCTTATGGATTCCTGGGAGTTTTCATTGAACTAGGCTTTTACCTCAATCCAAAATGTTCCCCTTGTCTAGTCATCTCTTCTAATACTCCTTTTCTATACTGCCACCTGATCCCTCGTGTTTCTCTCTCTACCCAACCACAGTACATCAGCAAAATCTATCCCAGTTATTCTTCTCAGGGAGATGGAAAGTATCTCCCTTCCCTTGAGCTTTCCTTGGGTTTTGTTTGTTTGTTTCCGTGTTGGTTTAGTTTTGCTATTTCGAGACCGGGTTTCTCTGTGTAGCTGTGGCTTTCCTGGAGCTCACTTTGTAGACAAAGTGAAGTCACAGATATCCACCTACCTCTGTCTCCCAGGTGCCGGGATTAAAGGTGCATGCCACCACCACCCAGTGGAGCTCTTTGTTACTTTACTGGGTCTGTGGATTGTAGCATGATTATATTTTACAGCTAATATCTACTTATGAATGAGTACATACCATGTTTGTCTTTCTTGGTCTGGGTTATCTGACTTGGGGTGATTTTTTTCTAGTTCGATTCAATTGCCTGCAAATTTCATGATGTCATGGTTTTTTAACAGCTGAGCAATACTCACATTTTGTATCACGTTTTCTTTATTTATTTTTCAGTTGAGGTACTGTCTAGGTTTTCTCCAGGTTCTGGTATTATGCATAAAACTCCTATGAACATAACTAAGCAAATGTCCTTGTGTTGAGCATTCTTTGGGTATATACTAAAGATTGGTGTAACTGAGTTTTAAAGTAGAGAGATTCCCAATTTTCTAAAAAATTTCTGTATTTATTTCCAAAACAGCTATACAAGTTTGCACATCCAACAACAGTGGAGGAATGGAGGCGTGTTCACCTTGCTCGGTATTCTTGCCAGCATGAGCTGGCAAGAGTTTTTGATCTTAGTCACTCTGACAGGTATAAGATGGAATCTCAGAGTTGTTTTGATTTGCATTTTCCTGATGACTAAGAATGTTGAACATTTCTTTAAGTGTATCTTGGCCATTTGAGAATTCTCTGCTTAGATCCCCATTTTTGATTTGATTATTTGGTTTTTCCTTTAATTTTTAAATTGTTTTCATTGAGTTATATATTTTTATCTCCTCCCCTCTCTTCCTCCCAACTCCCTTTCTATTCTCTCTCATGATCCGAAAACTCCCAATTTACTCAGGAGATCTTGTCTTTTTCTACATCTCATGTAGATTAGATTCATGTATGTCTTTCTTAGGATCCTCTTTGTTGTCTAGGTTCTCTGGGATTATAAATTACATGTTGATTTTTCTTTGATTTATGTCTAAAAGTCACTGATGAGTGAGTACATATTATATTTGTCTTTCTGGGTCTGGGTTATATCACTTAATACCATGTTTTATAGATCTATTCATTTGCCTGGAAATTTCAAGATGTCATTAATATTTTTCTGCTGTCTAGTACACATTGTGTAAATGTATGAAATTTCCTTTATCTATTCTTCATTCAAGGAGCATTTAGTTTGTTTCCAGGTTCTGGCTGTTGGACTAGGAGTCCAAGCTCTAGGGAAGAGTTGCTTCAAGACACCATCCAGACACCACAGTTGATGCAAAAGCAAGAGGATTTTTATTAATTCTGCCATGACAGGACCCTTCAGCTAAGTGAAGAGTGTCAATTATCTATTATGTACCATTTTTAAAGCAAAAAGCAATAGAAACAAGGTGGGGAGCCTGAGGGTTGTTTTCCAACTAATTGGATTAGCTTATTCAAAGGTTTACTAGCAGTGATTAGTCTGTTCCAGGGCAGGAGAATAGCTGCGTGATTGGGTGAGTTAAGGAGAAACATTGGTGGGTCATCCTGACCTTGTTCCAGTGACTAAATCAATACATCAGGAACTGAGTCAACCTCTGTGGTTTGTCTTGCCTCAATAGAGTTATGTTTGGAGAACATCCGCAAGAACACAGGGAGATGGAAAGTTCAACATTTGTGTGTTGGTGACTGTCATGTCTCCAGAAGAGGTGTGTAATGCTGAGAGGCTTCAGAAGGCCTTTAGAGCTGAGAGGCCTCAGAAATGCATTTAGAGTCTTTCACTGGCTATTACAAATAATGCTGCTATGAACATTGTTGAACACATGTCCTTGTGGTATGATTGAGCATCCTTTGGATATTTAAACAAAAGTGGTATTCCTGGATCTTGAGAAGCTTCTGTAAAGCAAAAGACACAGTCAACAAGACAAAACACCAGCCTACAGAATGGGAAAAGATCTTCACCAACCCTATATCAGACAGAAGACTGATCTCCAAAATATGCAAAGAACTCAAGAAACTGGTCATCAGAAGAACAAATAATCAAAAAAAAAATGGGGTATAGACCTAAACAGAGAACTCTCAAGAGGTGAATCTTAAATGGCTGAAAGACACTTAAGGAAATGTTCAACATTCCTAGCCATCAGAGAAATGCAAATCAAAACAACTCGGAGATTCTGTTTTACATCTGTTAGAATAGCCAAGATCAAAAACATGGATGACAGCTTATGCTGGAAAGGTTCTGGGGTAAACAGAACACTTCTCCATTGCTGGTGTGAGTGCAAACTGGTACAGCCGCTTTGGAAATCAGTATGGCAATTTCTCAGAAAATTAGGATTATTTGTTTATTTAATGTCTAGTTTCTCAAGTTCTTTACATATTTTGTAAATCAGCCCTCTGTCAGATGTGGAGTTGGTGAAGATCTCTTCCCATTCTGTAGAACGCCATTTTGTCCTATTTACAGTGCCCTTTGCCATACAGTAGCTCTTCAGTTTCATGGGGTCCTACTTATTTATTGTTGACCTTAGTGCCTACACTATTAGTGTTCTGCTCAGGATTTTGTGGAAGGCATTTTTTCAATTGGGGTTGCCTTCTTCCAGAAGAACTTAGTTTTTGTCAAGTTGACATAAAACTATCCACATATTATAACCTATTTATAAATTAAGTCATTACTGGGTGAAACAAAAGATAAATTTAGGAAAGAAATGATGCTGATCATTTCCCTGTTTTCCCCTTTGATCTAAAAGAGAAACTTGAGTTTTCTACCCTTGTCAGTTTATCAGACTGTGAGTTAAGATTCAAGTGAGGAAGGAAAAAACACTGGAAATTATTGATGGGATTATTTTATTCTCCAATATCTCTGAGATTTTTTATAGGCAATTGTTTCTTAACCATTTTCATTTGCTCTCAGGTGGATGGAGGGGACTGGATTCAGTGTTGAGCTGAGAATGCCATCTTGAATAAGACCTAAGCACTGGGGTTGCACTGTTAACTCAGAGCTTCAGATAATTCTTATTCCTTCTATGAATAAATTGCTTCTGAGCTACAGACTGAAGAGGAAGTGTTTGATCTAATTCAGGTTTATACTTAGCAACCTTGCCACTTGATAGCATCAGTGACACAGTGATTCAACAGGATTAACCAATTACAGACAATTCTTTTCTCTTCCTTATGCCAATTTTAATGGTATTATATGTTGTTTTCCAAGTTGGATTTCTCCATTTGTCTAGAATTTGCTTAAAAGCTTTCTTGAAATGTCTTGATTCCTAAGTTTATATATATAATGTTGTGTTAGAATTACTCTAGATATGTTAATTTTGCATGATTATAGTTAAATATATCACTGTGCATCTCAGCAATATTTAAACTTATTAGCTATATGCTTATGTGCACATGACAATCATTATTAGCTAAATCCTAATTATGCCATAATCACTGAGTCTGTGATACCTAATTATAGAATCTGAGAAATCAAAGACTAAAGGGGGAGTATGCCAAAATGGCTCTTTTTTATAAAATGAAATTTAGTTTAGTTTAGTTTGTGTGTATGAGTTCATAGATGTGTGGACATGCAGGCCCGTATGTGCATCCAGAAGTCAGAAAAGGGTGTCAGGTGTCCTGCTCTGTACCTCTCCCTCTATTCACTTGAGACAGGATCTCTCACTGAACTTGGATCTAGGCCAATAGGTGTCAAGTCCCAGCAATCCTTCTGTCTCTGCTTCCTAGAGTACCAGAATTGCAGGTGTTTAGGTCTTTTATTTGATTGTTTGCTTGTTTTTATTTTTTGCTTTGTTGTTTTCTGAGTTTTAAACTTTTTTCTCTTAAGTAAATATTCATGAGGCAATTAGAAGAAAAGATTTATCTGGATTACACTTCCACATTAAAGGAAGTCAGGACAGGAACTCAAACAGCAGGAAGCTGGAGGCAGAAACTGGTTCAAAGGCATGAAGGAGTATTGCTTACTAGTTTGCTGATCATGGTTTTCTCAGTCAGCATTGCTATAGAACCTATGAACCACCAACCTAGGGATGGCACCACTCACAATGGGCTGGGTCCTCCCACTTTAATCACTAAGAAAATGCCTGACAGCAAAATCCTATGGAGTCATTTTCTCAATTTTAATTTGCTTTATTCCAGTAACTCTAGCTTCGGTGAAATTAACATAAAACCAACAAACAATATATGTGTATGCGTGCACATATATACATAGGTATATACATACATATGCTGTAGGAAGTCCTACAGTCAGTGGTTACCTGACCACTGGGGCATGGCCTCTTATACTAAATAACCGAATGTAGAGCATGTGTTCTCTCTCTTTTTCCAGCTGCAGGATTCGGATTCTGATCACTGTTCAAGCAGAGGATTCTGATTTGTGAGTCTATCCGTAAATAAATAACCATCTATTTCTCAATTTAAAGCTTCCTTCTTCAGACATACACACATATTAGAATGGCTTACAGGTCATGGTCTGGCTAGTTCAACAATGGCTACCTTAACAGTAAAGGCCAAGAATTCAGTAATTGTTTAGTCCATGAGGCTGGATATCTCTGCTGGCCTTCAGTGCACACTGGCATCATGAAGTAGTAGATTCTATATAAGAGAAGACATGCCTCAGTACAGGATAGACAAACTTGTCAAGAAGGGTGAGAGCAAGCAGGCAAAAAGCAAAAGCTACCGTCTTCCTTGTACTTCCCATTAGAAGACATAGCTCATTTTTAAGATGGATCATCCCACATCAAATGATCCAGTCAAGAAAATGTCTCACTGTTGTAACCAGCCGTTTGGGATTTAGCTGATTCCAAATATAATCAAGTTGATAATCAAGATTAGCTATTACAGCATTAATACTTACCCACTAAGCTATCTCACCAATCCTAAAATTTTTAAGCCTAATTTCCTATCTATTTGGATAGTTCTACAAAGTAAAGTATTTTACACACACACACACACACACACACACACATATATGTGTGTGTGTGTGTGTGTGTGTTCCTAGAATTCACACAAGAAGGTAAATTCTCTACCACTTTTAAATGATTGTGGTCTTCAGCTACTACTATGCCAGATTAGCAATGAGACTTCCCATATAATTCTCTTCCTAAAAAAAAAAATCTAATCTTGTACAGTAAGTGAGAAGGATTTCATGTTTTTTCTGACTGCATGACAGCTAGACATGATAACACATGCAAACTCAACAGTTATTTTGCAGGTATTCTAATGCTGTCAGCAGTTTCTTAAGTAGGCATCAATTTATTCATCATTATATCCAATGTGCACTCTAAGGCATTCCCTTTCAAGGCCCCATTCTAAACTTCAGGAAACAGTGGTGATCAAAATGTAGTAAGACTTTTTCTAGCAGAATTTACATTCTAATGGGCTAATGAAGCTAATTAGGTATCCAGGATCAACTTGTGTAAATGCAATTAAAGAAGAACAAAACATAATATTATATTGTTTAAAGGAACAGGACATTTAAACAGAGTGGCTGTGTTCATGAAGTACTAAACCACAGGAAGATGTAGGAAAGGAATTTTCCACAGAGTGAGCAAAATTTATTGTCATGAGACCAGAAATTTATAACACCTTATAAATTACAAAAAGATGATGTCATAGATAAGCAGACAACATGTAAGGAATAAATTACTTTGTGTTTTGTATAATTCTAATAATTTACTCTAGGGTTTTAAATGGGGGTTGAACATCATGATTTTATATTTATTAAGATAGATGCTAAATTTAGTTTAAAGTAGTATTCTTTGCCAGTATAAAAGTGAAATTCTGTTAGTTTAATATACACATCTAATCTCATTACCAAAATCACCATATACAGTAGCTCCAGTATTCAGATTTGCCATGATTCTTTGAAGTCACCTTCATCCACACTAAGTCTGTTTTCTATCTATCACTGTGACTTTCCCTTCATAGAAGGGAGGTACAGAAGACATCATGTAGGATATTGCCAATGACCTTGATTCTTTACCTTAGCACAAGCACTTGATCTCCATCTATATTGTTGATTGTATTCACAGTTGGTTTCTTTCTTCACTGAGTTCAACCTTTATCCTGTTGGATCATGATTCAGGACATATCTGTTCTGTTAAGTCTTCTACAGTTTTCTTTTCCCGCGTGTAAAATAGACTAATATAGCTATTGATATATATTTTTCCATGAACTCATGTTTTCATTTCCCTGTAGTAAATCCCTAAATACCTAGCAGTAGGATTACTATGCAACATGATGTGTATATTTAATTGTAGAAGAAATTACTGACCTGTTTTCAAAAAATGGCCACACTATTTGTTGTTCTCTCTAGCAAATTGGGAGTTTCATTCTCCCACATGGCTTTGTCTCTTTGTGATGGATGCTTTTCATATATATTTTATTTTTCTCATTCTGGTTGATGAAAGAAAGGGGACTGTAAAAGGACACTATTAAAACACAGGGGGAAAAAGCAGCTATGACATAGATTTAAAAAGTCCAGGTGAATGACAATATTGACTTCAATGAAGTTCTAACCTGTCACATTGTGAAATGTCAGTCCCTGGAATGATTTTCAGGGTTAATTATAAGGAAGAGAATTGTTGTAGGAGGTCGCTTGTTTGTTCCGGGTGCTCAACCCCGAAATAACCACACAGAAACTGTATTAATTAAATCACTGCTTGGCCAATAGCTTAAGCCTATTTCTAGCTTGCTATTATATCCTAAGCTAGCCCATCTCCATTAATTTGTGCATTGCCACGTGGCTGTGGCTTTCTGGGTAAAGTTTTGTCAGGTACCTTTCTCTCTGGTGGGGTTACATGACTTCTTTCTACTCTACCTTATTTCTCCCAGCTTTCAGTTTAGTACCCCCCCTCAGCTCTGCTCTACCCTGCTATAAATCAAATGCAGCTTCTTTATTGACCAGTGATATTCACAGCATACAGAGGAGAATACCACGTCATAGAATTTGTGGTTAAATTGGAGATTATGTATAAGAGAAGAACTTGGTAAATCTAGATCTAGGTGAAATGACGTAGTGTCTCATATTTGAGATGAGATTCCTAGATTCAGAAATTGTAAACAGAATATAAGAGGCTTTCATGTCATTTAGTGTTACTCTTTAACCTCCAAGTTATAAATTAATCTGGTGAATACATCAATTAAAATTCATACAATTATATATATATATATATATCAGGCATATTTGTGAGATTAACAGTTGAATTTAATGTCCTTATGATGTTTCAAACCTACATATGGGATGATGCCCCCTAGAAAGATGAATAGAGAAGTGAGCCTGTGTCATGTCACATCAGCACAGACTTAGGAAGATACGCAGGAACTAGTATAGTGACAGAGGTAGAAAGTGGCCATGAGAATAGAAAAATTAAAAAGTCAACTTCATAACACAGTTATTGCTTTGTATTTAATATGTGAATAAACCAAAAAATTGTAGTTCTCAATACTTATCAGGTTTGGTGAAAGATATTGACCATCGTACTTTATATTTTTCAATAGATTGTTGTCATTACTTCAGATTTAAAAGGAAAAGCTTGTTATACCACAAGATGAGATATATTAGAGCAAACTTGTTTGGACCAAGTTGGAAAACTGACGAAAGTGAGACTTGAGTGAGGTGGTTAAGAGTGTAGTGAGCACCTGAAAAGATAAGTATTCTTATCCATGTTAGATTTTCTAGAACACAAGGATGTTAAAATGGAAGTATGTGAAGGAAGTGACTCATCTTAGTGACTAAGATCCCATCATCAGAATCCAGCATAATGGATGTGAATGCTCTATCCATTTTTTCTAGAATCTCAATATAGCAGCAAGTTGATATTTCTATCTATACATCAGATCATGCTGTTCTTTTGTTCAGATTCTGCTTCCACTCAATAAGACAAACCTCATTTTCCTGCTGTACCCACCCATCTGGTACACTCTACTCCACGCTTTTCTGTGAGCTTCACCTCTTACAGACTTTGTCAAACACTAGGCATGCAGTGGTGACTGAGCAGACTGCCCACTGTACTGCATCAAATCCTATGGACACTCTCCCTTCTCTCCCATGTGCTTGCTTTCAAGGCATCTGCATAGACCATAATGCAACTTCCCTTAGGTCGTTGCTCAGGACTATCACCTCAGACGCTCTTCCCCAGCTGCTCAGCATCATAGCAGTCTGCTGCTCACTTCCCCCACTTTGTGTTTCTCCTTAGTGCTTTCCATTAAACGGCACACCACATAATTATCTGCATCTATATTTGTACATGTTAGTTCCACTAATTGTCCGTCTGATATGTGACCTTCTTGAAACAATAAATTTTGTCTAATTTATATAATGCTGACTTATAGTAGCTAAATGATGAATGTACAGTGGCTGGGTGAATTGCATGAAGTATATAAGTCACATATATCTGACATATTATAAGAATATTACAAATGATTACTTGACTTTTAACACTTTTATTTTGTTACCATTTAGTATAATTTTTAAAATATTAACCATAATAAAATTCAAAGATATCAGTATACCAAATTAGCTTTTAACCAAAATTGTGGTCATTAGACTGTTTTATTGGCCTTCCGGAAAGACTGGAGATAGGGCATGCAAGCTACCTAGGAGAGCTGTGAAGCTGAGATCTGAACCTTCTGTGCAGCCTAAGCTATATTTAGATGCAGCTGATACTAAAGGCCATTTTAATCTCTACATTACATAACAGGGGCTTGTAAAACAAACTTATCATTAGTATAAATTTTCCAGGAAAACAGGCTGTCTTTCTATCAAAAATTAAATCTGAGGAACATGTATACTATATCTAAAAGTACCAAAATTATTGACCACTAAGCTGGGCCTCTTTAGTCTTCTTTCCCAGCTCACCTGTCTAGAGGTTTAGCTATCATTCCCCCTCCTCTCCTGGATTATAATATCTAGATGCACTGTTACAAAATTAGTATTCTTGTAAAATAACAATAGCTAATAAAATGATGAGATTGGTAATGATATAAGACCTCTGCTAACCACTTTCAATTGTTTTTTTACTCTTCTAATTTCACTGTTGTATCTAAATTTTCCTCTCCCCCCAAAGTCGTAAATATACATCAGTTTTCAGTGTGAAGCTCTACTAGTTCCCCAGATGGGCAGGAACTACAGAAACATAGGTTTCAGTAGATACATATGGGCTACACTCACATTGGGAGAATGTTCAGTTCCGCTGGTTGTCACCAATAATTATGTTCATAGATGTCACATCAAGCAGCTGAGTATAGCACTGGACACCAAGAACTACCCCTTAATCAGCAAACCCTAATGGCTCTGGGACCTGTTGAACCCATTGATTTCCTTTGTCTCATACATCAGCCTCTCTGTCCTGGTTATTCAACAACACACTTCAACAGCTTATCCAAAATAAGTAATATTATTTAAAAAAAACATAAAGCAAATAAGGAAAGTGGGAACGTAATTCTTGAACTAATTTTACATCTATCAACAAACAGAATTGGCATTTTAGGGTCTGACCAACTGACTAGATGAAGTCTATCTGACAATGCTTCGGTGGTAGTGGATGGTTGTTAAGCTCTTTATTAAATTGTGGTTACTTTGCCACAACAAACACCTATTTGGTGGTAACTCAGTGCCATCAATCAGGACCAAATGTTGCGTCTTAATACAATGTTCTAATGAGGGACAACAGTGGTAGAGACAAAAATGGTAGCATGGGTGGTGTGATCTATTTAAAGCTACACCCAATAGATTATGCTAAGCCTGGATGTAGAGGTTTTTGTAATTGGGAGAAGCAAATAGGGATGATCCCAGTTAGAAACTGACTACCACCTATTTTTAAGTAAGAAAGATAGTTTATATCTATGAAGATTTATCATAATTCCAGTCAAGTAATGCTAGTAAAATTTCTTCCTTTTTTCCTCTATTTTAAGAAAGAAAAATAATATTTTTAAGTAAGAAAGATATGTCTATGAAGATTTATCATAATTCCAATCAAGCAATGCTAGTAAATTCTTTTCCTTTTTTTCTTTATTTTCTTCTCCCTTCATTCCTACTCTTCTCATTTTCTCCTGTCCTCATGTCCTCCTCTCCTAACCTCTTTTCTCTTCTCTTCGCTTATAGTCTTTTCCATTCTTGTCTCCTCTCTTGTACCCTTTCCTTAGCTTTTTCCCTGTCCTTTCTCTCACTCTTGTTCTCATTCCCTTTCCTTTCCTCTTTATTCTCTTTTTCCAACCTGCATGAGATTTTTTTTTTGATTACTCTCAATTTGATCTGATTTTGAGGAAGCTGAAAAACATTCCAGTGGACTTAGGATTTTGTGTTTAAATTTTTAACAGGAAAATTCATGAGTGCTGTATCAACCTTGCATATGGATTTTTGCAGGTGACTTTTGATCTTGTTTTTCTCCAACTGTCAAACACAATTCCTAATTATCAATTTTCATATGAAATATTACAGATGAGAAGTATCAAGATAGGGTTGGCATGTTTCTGGCACGTCTATCCTATGACATCTGTAGAGATAAAAACACTTAAGTTCCTTCACAGAAGAACACAGGGGCACAAGAAGCTATAAGAAGCTTAGCCACCCACCAGAATTCTGTAAGAAGACAGCTATATCAGAATGATAGATGATTGCTATTAATACCACCAAAACAGTGCCATTCTCACAGGTTATCTTTACATGAAACCAAAATGATCTCTGACAGCAATGAAAAAATAATTATGAAAAGGTAGACTACGGTGTTCAAATTTCAGTATTTTAAGATTTATCTTCTAATGCTAGGGTCTGGTTGTCCAAATTAAAAAATTCATCATAAAGATTCAAAAGGAAATATTACTTGGGAAGCTCCTTTATGGCAAATGAGTTTTAAAGGTCAGCAAAAAGTCTCCAAATACCCAAAGGACCTAGTTGTTGTGCATAGCCTAAAATAGTGTTTCCAAGAAACAAATGCTGACCACACTTTCCTACTGAACTTCATGATAGTGTGCATCCCAAGGAATTCATATTCATACCACTGTGAAACTCTTATATTATACATTCATAAAATACCACATAAGAGCTATTCCATAATACCCAAATCACATTAAAACATTGAAAAGAAATCTCCTAAATAGAAAAATGTCTTCAGCCTTAAAAGCTCACGACACTCTCAATTATTTGGGAAATACTAATCTTGATCTTTGGCATAGATATTGTCCTTGTCCTTTAGAGGTTATAAGAGACAGGACACTTTTCTCCAAGAAGGAATTCAGGAAAAATAAAAAGCCACAGTTAACAATATGTAGTTTTCTTCTGTGTGAGGTCTTGATTTATCTTCATTCAATCCCTGTTGAAAATTTGGAAAGGCATGTAATAGAAACAACTTTATCATGATCCCTTTCCATGATATGCCAGAACTTAAATGATCTCGAATGTTCTAAGAATTCAAGAAGTATTAGTTGCTTTTGGTTTCAGCTGAAAATACTTGAAGATTTAATACTTTCTTTGGATAATTTGAATGAATTATTCAAATTGGATAATTGGAGTTATAATTGGCAAATTGGAGTTATCTGGAAATGTAAGTCTAGGAGCAAAGAGGACTAATTCAGGAGTGCAGTCAGCTGTTTACCAGAAGTCCATTCGTCACGAGCCTAGCTATTTCTTGGCTTCTTGCTCTGGATCTCTGGGCTTTGTTTTCTGAACTTGTTAGACAGGAAGATGAGTCACCAATTATGTTTCTTCTTTGGATGCTGGTAAAAATGATGCTTCTTGGCTCGCCAAAGAATAGCCCTTTACTTAAGATCACTGGTCCTTTATTGTCTTTTAAAGACAGGAAGCACTAAAGAGAAACATACACACATAGAATCATTTATTTAATATCCAAACTCAATATTGAAGACCCTTATTGTGTGGACTAGATCTATTTAGTCAATGACATTTGGAAATGACTTGCCATGGGAGTGGGTTTCTCTGAGTATGTAACCTGATAAACTAGGAAAGGTGTGCAGGATATCTCTCTCTATTGGTATGGTTGGAGCTGGAGATAGTGGTGGAGAGGTGGTTGTGGTGCTCCTTACCCCTGGGTAGATCAGCTAGACAAAGACAGCTGCATATTTGTGAGTTTGTCTTTTCATTCCACCCACTGATACATTAGTTAATAAACTTTTGTAGATTCTTGCTTCAGACACTTTAGGCTTGGGATTCAGTACATGGGACAAATTCCAGATACAAAATAGTCAAATCAGCCTGCCCGTGAATGTAAGTTTATTGAAATAAAAATCCCCTCTGAATTAAATACATGAAGTTGCACTAGATCCAAAGAATATTCTCCCTCTCTCTGCCTCTGTCTCTCTCCTGCTGCAAGTCCTTCTATGCTTTGTGTGTTCCACTTGTCTATGCTTTTTTTTTAACATAATATACTAACCAGTTTGTAATTTCCAAGTAGGTTCCTAGGTTTATGGAGACCAATTAGTCGTGTATATACTTAAAATGTATCCAAAAATCATTGAGATGCATTAGGTGGAGGATTTATCATTACCAGAATAGGTACAAATGAGGCAAATAGTTTTTTTTTTTTTACAAAGGACAACACTCAATAGTGGTTCTCAGAGCTGAATAATTCTTCTGATATAATGAGATCAGTACTTACTCAAGTACTTTAAAACATGCTTAGAACTTTTTCTCATCATATTTCATGTATACGTTGCAGAGCAAGCTAGAAGTATAGGTCTTTACTTCTGATCCAGCAACAAGCAACTGAAAATCATATTGCTCTAATCATGGTACAATGGGACCTGTGGAAGTTGTAGAAAATAAATGCCAGTGATAAGGTTATCTAGAATTTCAAACCATCCAGCCTTACCCAATGAGTATTTAACTTGCCTATGAAAATACCATTCACTTGTTATAGTTGTCATTTATGGAGGACACTGGTTTTAGACACCATAAAAGTGGGCCTGAAAGTGTTTAGTGCATGCTGCATGCTCTTATATAAGCATTTTTATGTGCATTGATTTAGGTAATCTTAACTGATTGACTGTACTTTAAAAAAAATTACAGAAGAGAAAGCCAAAACGAGTAATCAGAAAGGAAAATCAATATTTTGGAATAGAAACCCTCTCTAGGAAATGTTTGGAAAAGAATAGACATATCTCAGGATTGACATGAGTTGGATGTAGGGTACGGTTTTACTCTGATTAATAACTGAGGTATTTCTCTGCCATTGTTACAAACATATTTGGAAGGAAGTTAGGTAGTATTAATTTAAGAGTCACATACTACAAACTAGAGGGTTGTCATATTAGGATATGGGGCCACGTGTTTACATGAAATAAAGAGAGTACATTGCTTGTTCTTGTCATTATCCAAAGTTTGTTATGGTCACATAGAAACCTAGTCAGGATCTTGGGGTAGGTTGATCCCGAATTTCCTGAGAAATTGACACACTGATTTCCAAAGTGGTTGCACAAGTTTGCATTTCCACCAGGAATGGATGAGTGTGCCCTTTACTTCACAACCTCTCCAGCAAAGGCTATCTATTGGTGTTTTTGATTTTAGCCATTCTGACAGGTGTAAGGTGGTATCTCAAAGTTGTTTTAATTTGCATTTCCCTGATCACCAAGGAGGATGAGCATGACCTTAAGTGTCTTTTGGCCATTTGAATTTCTTCTGTTGAGAATTCTGTTCATTTCAGTGACCCATTTTTTAATTGGGTTAATTAGCATTTTAAAGTCTAGTTTCTTGAGTTCTTTATATATTTTGGAGATCAGACCTTTGTCTGTTGCGGGGTTGGTGAAGATCTTCCCCAGTCAGTGGGTTGCCTTTTTGTCTTGGTGACAGAGTCCTTTGCTTTACAGAAGCTTCTCAGTTTCAGGAGGTCCCATTTCAATGTTGTCCTTCATGTCTGTGCTGCTGGGGATATGCATAGAAAGTGGTCTCCTGTGCCCATATGTTGTAGAGTACTTCCCACTTTCTCTTCTATCAGGTTCAGTGTGTTCAGCCTGATATTGAGGTCTTTAATCCATTTGGACTTGATTTTTGTGCATGGTTATAGATATGGATCTATTTTCATTCTTCTACAGGTAGACAACCAGTTCTGCCAGCACCATTTGTTGCTTGGGAATATACCCAAGAGATGCCCTATCTTATGACAAAAGCATTTGTTCAACTATGTTCATAGCAGTATTATTTGTAATAGCCAGAACCTGAAAACAACCTAGATGCCCTTCAATGGAAGAATGGATGAAGAAAGTGTGGAATATATACACATTAGAGTACTACTCAGCGGTAAAAAACGACTTCGCGAATTTTGCATGCAAATGGATGGAAATAGAAAACACTATCCTGAGTGAGGTAACCCAGACCCAAAAAGATGAACATGGCATGTACTCACTCATAATTGGTTTCTAGCCGTAAATAAAGGACATTGAGCATATAATTTGTGATCCTAGAGAAGCTAAATTAGAAGGTGAACCCAAAGAAAACATATAGTCATCTGCCTGGATATGGGAAGTAGACAAGATTGCAGGGCAAAACCTGGGAACTTGAGGGTGAGGTGGCGTGGGGCTAAGGGGAAATGGGGTGAGAAACATGAGAAGGGGAGGATGGGGGAGCTTGGGGGAATGGGATAATTGGGATAAAGGAAGGGTGGACACGGGAGCAGAGAAATATATATCCCAATTAAGGGAGCCATCTTAGAGTTGGCAAGAGACTTGACTCTAGAGGGGCTCGCAGGTGTCCAGGGAGATGTCTCCAGCTAGTACCTTGGGCAACTGAGGAGAGGGAACCTGAAATGACCCTATCCTATAGCCATACTGATGAATATCTTGCATATCACCTTAGAACCTTCATCTGGCGATGGATCGAGACAGAGACAGAGACCAAATTGGAGTACCGGACTGAGCTCTTAAGATCCAAATGAGGAGCAGAAGGAGAGAGAACATGAGCAAGGAAGTCAGGACCACGAAGGGTGCACCCACCCACTGTGACAGTGGAACTGATCTATTGGGAGCTCACCAAGGCCAGCGGGACTGGGACTGAATAAGCATGGGATGAAACTGGACTTTCTGAACGTGGCGGACAATGAAGGCTGATGAGAAGCCAAGGACAATGGCACTAGGTTTCGATCCTAATACATGAACTGGCTTTGTGGGAGCCTAGCCTGTTTGGATGTTCACATTCCTGGTCCTGGATAGAAGTGGGAGGACCTTGGACTTCCCGCAGGGCAGGGAATCTGGACTGCTCTTCATTCTCGAGAGGGAGGGGGAATGGAGTGGGGGGGAAGGGGAGAGGGGTAGGAGAGTAGGGGGAGGGGGCGATGTGTGCGAGGAGGGGGAGGGAAATGGGAAACGGGGAGGAGGCAGAATTTTTTTTTTTGCAACAACTAAAAAAAAATAAAATAAACAAACAAACAAAAAAAGAAACCTAGTCAGGAACACAGATCATCAAACTTCATGGCTAAACATGGCCCTTTTTTTTGTTTGTTTGTTTTACCTTCTAGTGAACAATGTGTTTCATATCTTAAAAAGCATTGTAAAATGCAATGAAGAAGAAGCAGGGCAAATACTGTGTGTGACCCAGAAAACACAAATGTTTACTATCTGGCTATTTTTTTTTCAAGAAGGCTTTTGAATACCCTAGATGACTTCATTGTAAATTTTGTTTTGACCTTTCAACTGAACAGTGATAAGTCTATCAACATACTGCAAGTAATTTCTTTAATGTTACATCTGTCTTCTCAAGCAATACAACATAATTGTTGCAGAGTTCAGTCTACTGTCAAACCAGTTTGTGCAACTGGGCATGTAGAATCAATAGTGTATTTTCCATGAGAGAGGAATATGGGAAGGACTCAAAAGGGGTGTTGCCTAGTAGATCTGTCTTGTTATGAGGAATACTGTGCCAAAGTAACAACTATAACCTAGGAACTTTCTTAAATAGAAATAGCTACACGAATATGTAAATTATATCATATGCTCCACAGAGTGGAAAACACAGCTGTGGTGATAAGGCGAGACTGTTTTCAAAGAAATGATGATGATGACATAAAATTTTCCAAGAGGTAGACATTGAGCCAGACTTAGAGGTACAAGTAGCCTATCCATGGTGCGAGTTGCAAAAGACAAGGGAGGAAGGAGGCAGGATTTAACAGAGAAGTCTTCAAACTAAAATAAGTATGCCATGGCAGGCAGGATAAGGTAAAAATAGGAGGAAAGAAAATAGATGGATAGGAGTGGTGGCTTTAGTCCATATAGAAAAACAACAAATCTGAGCTGGACCGAGGTAGAGTTTTCAAGAAAGTTTGCATCTATAATAGAGTCCCCACTGAGAAGGACTGGCCATGCCCTACTAAATCCCCATAGAATTCTTGCTAGGTTCTCTGGGAGAAGAAAAGCCTTCTCACACAAAGACGTGTTATATGAGGGTGTGACTCATGATTATGAATGCAGAGGGCTCTGTGGGAAGCCTTGAGTAAATTCAGGTGATACCTTGAAGCAGAGGGTAAGAAAGGGATTTTAAGAAACAGTTGTTTTCAAATATCCTTTTCTAGATCTAGTAGACCAAAATTAGTTATTCTGTCCTTGAAGGATATATTGGTCATTCCACAGAAGCCTCTAAACTGAAACCCAGAAGTGAAATAGAACTAGTTCTCAATGTCTTACAAATAACTGAATCAATCATATTAACTTTTCACATAGAAGGGAAAAAAGTTGTGGCACTGGTATTGGGACCATTTCTACTTAAAACAAGAAGAAAAAAAACCTCGAGAATTCTCCTGACATACACTCTCATTCTATGTAATAGAGGCAAAAACCACACATGTGTCACAGCTGGGTATGAAGAAAGAACTTACTTAGAAGTACTAAGCCAGATAGACAGAATGATTTCACATATTTTCCCTTTATTGAGAATGTTTCATTTTCTTCTAATTTCACAGAATTAATGAGATCTGATTTGTCTCCATTGATTCAACCCCCAATCATATCTCCCCTAACTATGCCATTCACAACACAGCAAATATGAATCTGCCAAATTTTCCATCATACCATTTTATTCTTTTCCTGCACAATTATGAATTCAGCACTACAAAGACCCAAGTCTTCGTAATCCTCCGATGAGATCTCTGCCTTATTACATCGCTCATCATCGCCTCTGCAGGGCTACCCACTAGGCTCTACTCATGCACCAGAGACTTTTGCACTAAGTTCTTTTCTGACTTGAGGACTCATCTTCCACAACGTGGAAATGTGCACAGCATTTTACTTTCTGTTGTGGGACAACTATAGACTTACAAAGACAGTATCAAGCTCCCATATCCTCCTGGTATTTTAAAACTGATGCTATAAGAAAACTACAGAATCAATATTGAGAAATTAGATGAATGTCCTGCAGATTTATGTAGTTGACACTCGTTACTCATTGAGATTCCATTTCTTTTTTTTTATTCTTTTTATTTATTTATTTATTTTTAAATTTATTTATTTATTAAGGATTTCTGCCTTGTCCCCGCAACTGCTTCCCCTTTCCCTCCCCCTCCCCCAATCAAGTCCCCCTCCCTCATCTGCTCGAAGAGCAATCAGGGTTCCCTGACCTGTGGGAAGCCCAAGGACTGCCCATCTCTATCCAGGTCTCATAAGGTGAGCATCCAAACTGCCTAGGCTCCCACAAAGCCAGTACGTGCAGAAGGATCAAAAACCCACTGCGATTGTTCTTCAATTCTCAGTATTCCTCATTGTCCGCTATGTTCTTGTACCATGATACAGTCTACTTTACAGTATTGCATTCATTCGTCACGTTTTCTTAGGCTCTTTCAATTTGTAATAATTCTGACTCTTTGCAAGTTTTCTAAGTTTCTGAAATTTTGAATGTACTACCAGATGAAGTATGTCCTCCAGTTTTGTAATACCTTATATTTTATAAGATATACTTTAGTAACTCACAATATTCAGTTCTTTGCTCAAACTATATCAGAGATATCTTTTCCAGTCATTTTATTTAAAATCCCTCCAAAGATTTTCTAGCTTATTTCCATGTTTTATTATATCTACTTATAAAGATAAATATTCATTATCTCTTTATTATGTTTCTATTATGAATCTTATTTTTAAAATGTTCATTCAGAGAAGAGATTTTTTTTTTTTTTTGGTTTTTCGAGACAGGGTTTCTCTGTGGTTTTGGAGCCTGTCCTGGAACTAGCTCTTGTAGACCAGGCTGGTCTCGAACTCACAGAGATCCGCCTGCCTCTGCCTCCCGAGTGCTGGGATTAAAGGCGTGCGCCACCACCGCCCGGCCAGAGAAGAGATTTTTATACGACTTTCTTGTTTATGAAATTTCTAGAAAACTACTGTTTATATAAAAAGATGTTTAGTAAAGTTTTCTTTAGAGAATTCAGTGATTCAACCAGACATTTTGCTCTTTTCAGGGATACAGAAACAGGTTTACCTAAAAACTTGAGGTGCATCCAGCAGCCTTAATTCCAGAGATACTGGAATTATGCAGCCGGTAGACTTTACAGGGTTTCATGAAATCTCTCACACATAGTTGTCAATTTTCTCTGTCAGGTCAGTTAGAACTATTATTTAAAAGGTATTATTCTTGCTGAGCTATGCATGACCAAATTTATAAGCTTGGATTTTTCTATTCCTTCTTTGAAAATTGATGAAATTATGGAAATGACCACCTCTTAGCCTTTATGACTACTGTGGTTTGCTCAGTCAAATGGATTTCAGATGCAGAAACATTTCACCCTCAAATGGGGCCTTTCAAAATCATTCTCTGACATTTTCACTCATGCAAGTGCAAATGCCTCCTGATTCATGGAGATCTGAAACACATTAAAACCTCGGGCTGTTCTCAATTATGCTAGACGTGCTATGCCATTGGCAAATTATGCAAGACTATTTTTTACTCATCTCCTTTTTCATCCTACTTTTAGATCCAAAAATAGTATGAGAAGTTCTATCCTGAGTGAGAAAAGGCAAAATAAGTAATGGATGAAACTTGAATCTGGTAGTTTTATTGTTGGTACCTATTGAAGAAGATATTGGAAAGGAGAGATCCTAGCAGCCAAGAGACTTGGAAGTTATTTGGGATCTCATGGTCTGAGGTAATAATAATATGCAAAACCATAAAAATATTGGATTTTAATGTGAAGTAGCTAGGATTCTTATAACTTCCTTGAACCTAATTTTATATCAATTTACTAATTCATAAGTTCACTTAGAAAGCATTCATTTTATCCTTACTGCTGAGAATAAAATATACACATGATTACAAAGAACATCTCTCAATGGCTTCAAAGGTAGGGAATACAGAAATGCTCAAATAATTAACTTACATTAAACAATTTTTGTACAATAGAAATAAGAAGGAACACAGAGGGTGGTGTCTTTAGACATCTGGGAAGACATTCCTGACGAGTGAACAGGACACAAAACTTAGAAATATCAAACTTAGAAATATCAGACAGGTCAAGGCAGGCAAAGAATTACGTAGGAGGTGTCATTTAAAGTAAACAGCCAAGTAATTTATCAAATATACCATGTGCCTAGAACTATACTAAAAGCTGTGAACCAGAATAGAAGGAGAAATTGGCATAATTGTCCCATTCAAAACAGTGATACTCTAACTGGCGAGAACATTAAACAAGAACTTTCAAAATTAATTGTATAATGTTTTAATCTCATTTTCTGTTGTTTTAATGTAATATCCTAGTCAAAGCAATTTATGTGAGAAATGGTTAATCTGGCTCACAGTTCCATATTATACTTCATTTGCACTCCAGAGCAGTGAGCGACACACATAAGACAATGCTCTACTCATTCTCTCTGTTACACAACCCATAATCCCTTGCCTAGGAAATGCTGCCATCTGCAATGGCAGGCATTCACTTTATTAAAGCTATTCTCCCACAGACACATCCATCTAAAGCAACCTAATCTAGACAATCTCTCACTGAAACTTCTCACCTGAGTGATCATATGTTGTGTCAAGTTGACAATTAGAAATAACAATCACATATAATTGTGCTAAAAGGTATGAAGGAGTGTGTTCTCTTCAAGTGATTTAAAGGCTTGAAAGGAAGGGACACCAAATGGGGATATATGTGGGTAAGAAAACAGTGATATCAGATGCATATTGGAAGAAATCATCCTACAGAAGTTGCTTTGAGGGAGACTGAAGCACAAAGCCTGTGAGTTCTGCTGGAGATATCTGAACATGAAGACTCTGAGAGATGTACAGGCTGTTTGAAGTAGGAAGTCAAAGATATGTGTCTCATACACAGAAATGGAAGATCATCCAAAAGAAAATATGAACCCTGAGGTATTAAAGGTTTTAGTTTCTCAAGAAAGAAATTACAGAATGAGAAGTATACAAAGTTTAGGACCTGAACTTGAGCAACACAAATATTGAATAGTTGCACAAAAGCAGGTGTGTCAAATAGGAGCCATAAGAAAGATTTGGAAATGGAGAAGAAATATTATTAAATACTAGAAAAGGTCAAAAACCTTGTTTCATTAAGAAAGAAGTTGCTGTCACCAAGAGGGCAAATTATCTGTTGGATATAAATGAATCTCACAGGTGATGGTCATAGAGTGTATCTATCTGGGATGGACAGGAGATTGAAGAGGACACAAAGATAGATGTTGAACACAAGGTGGTGAATATGATGAAAAACAGGACATGAGGAAGGAAACTTGAAAGTGACATAAATAATGACATATTTATATCTCCTATACCACTCTTTCTCTATTTCTTTCCAAACATATATGCTTGTAACCTGAGAGTATATGCACACATATACACATATACACACACAGAGTATATACTCAGATTGCAAATATATATATATATATATATTCAGATAAAAAGTATACATATTTCATAAAACTAATATTCTATCTAGAAAGAACAATAAACAAGAACTTTCCAAATTAATCATTATATAGTTTCTCAGTTTTATTTCCCATTTATTTGCATATATTTGTATATGATATGTTAATTATATTACATAAATGAAGTAACCATATGATATAAAATCACATATTATATATAACTATCACATAATTTATATAAATGAAATATTTATTAAATATAATTTAATCAGTCAATTGAAACTCTGAGAAATAAGTGAATTTAAAATGCAGTTATATGTAAAGATACTTGAATGGGCAGCAGTACTCACTGTGCAAGTATGAGAACGTGAGATCCAGTCCCCAGCACCCAACAGAGAAAAGCTTATGTACAATAAAGTTAAAAAGATCAACAAAATTGAGACACTGGCAGTCAGACTAGTCAATCAAAAACAAAAGATGTGAATAGTGATCACACAAATGTGATGTCTTGCCATTGTTTGTTACAATTCCTTGTTAAACTAAAACTACAGTCAGGCCCTGGTTCTTTACTAAAGTGGTTAATGTGTGTTCTTTCTTTGTGTTTATTCAATCTAGCTGACCCATTATTTTCTATATTAACCTCTTTAAAAAAATCAATTTTAGGTTCTCAAAAAATTTGTTTTTATGGTTTTCTATCTCCATGGTTTTATCTCTGAATCCATGTTTTCTTTTCTTCAATTTGTGTTTCTCAACTTCTTCTATCATCTTTAATTGCACAACTAGGTAATTAATTTTATCTTTTTTTAAAGAAAGCTTTAAACTTTCCTTTAAACTCACAACATTTCATACACTGTTTCTACCCATCATTTCATCTGGCTCTTACTACCTCATGTTTAGGAGGAAATATCTCATCCTTCCTGACAGATAAGGACACCCAGTCTAACGGTGGTTAAAGTCTAGTCTTATAATTAGACTAGAACCTCTGTTATTTGACAGCATCAAGGGTTGAACGCAAGCCTTTTGATGTGAAGTATCTTTTCTTATCACATCAAGCTATCTTCCTGCTATGCAAAGTCACCTCACATCTTTGGGTGAACCAGAAGCTTGGCATTCATTTTCAGTGCTCCTTAGAAAGCAGTACAGAGGTAGTGGGCATCACAGCAACTGTGCCATCTGTTATGTCTGCTACTGAAACTATAGATGTGTCTCTAGAGAGAAGTCAGAGAGAGAGTTGGGGCTTGTTTGGTTCTCCCTCTGATGGAGAATCTGTTCCACAGAATTCAAAATACATGAACATAGATTATACAATTGGGAGCACATAAAACACAACATGAGAATATTAAACAAGCAGAGAAGGGCAAAGAAAAGGCTTTTGAGAACACAACATGCATGAAAAGAAGAATAACAATCTTTGTCAGAATTCTAGATCTATATGCCATCCACTAGTATTTTTAAATTAATATCTTCTCCAGTCTGTGAGAATGATTTAACCAAATTGTCTGACTTTAAACATAGTAATTTGTCTAAATTTTACAAGATCCCAAGACTGAATTTTTGCAATATTTTGAAATTTTGGAATAATAGAAATTTTTCTTTGAGACAAAGTTTCCCAAAAGTCAGAAGAATTTTTAGATATGGGATTTAGTTTCGTATTTCTATATGAGAAGCCTACACTAGCAATCCAAGTGCAATTTTTGTCCCAAATAGTGTGCGTGCATGTGTGATTTAGTATTTTAAATACTGCAGTCATATAGTCACATACTTAGAAATATTTTGTCTTTCAAAATGGGGTTTTTAAAAAGTTGAGAATATCCTTCTTAAGTTTCTGTTTGTAAAAGGGTATTAGATGAAAAAAAAAAAAAACAAAAACAAAATAGGTCTTCCAAAGCGCCAATGCTTTAGGAATGAACGGAGTTAGGTATTAGCAGGCAATGTCTTACTGTCACACACAAAATGACTAGAATGCCATCCTCAGATTTTGCCAGTTCAGATTTACCCCTCAGTTCTTTGGCTCACACGTTCTGAGATGGGTTGAAAACAATGTCTTATGTTGATCCCAGAAAGCTGTGAACAAATGGCTCCTCACTTCCCTCACTCCAGTCAAGGCACCGAAGGGAGAACAAAGCAATTATCCCATCTAAGAGTAACTTGGTGAAGTAGTGAGTCTGTCAGAGTTACTGGCAGGAATGTGACTGAGGCTACCTACAGGAGCATGGATGAACGTTTACCTACTGGTTGGTAGAATCAAAAGAAGCATTTATCCCCCAATGACTCCCATCAGAGATTATGACTCACAGCCGTTTCCAGAGCTCCCTGGGCAGCTTGCAGTCAGCTCCACTGAGAAGAGTCTCCTCTCCCCAGCAATTTCTTGCTGTTTGTGAGACTTGGTGGATTTTGTTGTTTTCAAAGCTTTATCAGCCTAGTAAGTTTTGTTGTTCTTTTAATCTTCTGGCCCTCCCTCATCCTTGCAGAAGGGAATATTTCCATTTAAAGAAACAAAACATTGACAAAATAGGAAATGAACTGAATTGTTTTACAGTGTGTTTTTTAATCTATTAAAATACATTGAAAATTAACATGGATATGCATGTATTTTCTTCTTATTTATACTAAAAACAAGATTGATCATTAATCTCTAACTTGTAACCTATGCGTATACATGTATGTACATCTGCTATATGTGTATGTGAGATTTGTGGAACTTTTCATTTTCATCCTTTCAATGTTAATTATTTTCCTACTAATGACAAGAAAAATAGTTTTATATAGAGGGAAATCTTATTTTTAATATGAAGCAATCAAAGCAGTGGATGATTCAAATCAGCAGTAGCTCACTCAACTAGGAGATGGTAGGAAGAGAGAATATTTGTCAGCCTATCCTAAACCAGGTTCAAACTTCCGGTAAGAAGGTGAAAGGTCTCTGCAAGTAAGTTGCGCTTTCCTCAGCCAGGATACAATGGAAGGCACAGTGTTCCCTAAACCTCTGCTCTGAAGTCATATTATAAACATGCTCTTTTGTCATGTTTATACCTGAAGGTACTGGATTCTCTGTGCTTCAGTCAGAATGCCTCTGGATTTGAGAAGATAGTAACAGCCTGTGAGGGCAGCGCTCTCTTGGGTGTGCCTGTCAAGCAGAATCTATTGACACAAGCACTGGAGCATCTTTCAAGCTCAGGGGAACCTTCCTCCAAAGAGCACTGTTCTTGTTTCTCAGCTCACAGTAGACTGCTTGCAAAGATCTAACTTTTCCTTTTTGTGAAATCCTCCTAGAACCAACCTGAAGCCCTTTCATTTTCCTTCCTTCGTGGGTATTAGCCTTGCCAAGTTTTATTATCCAGGCCTAAATTTTGTTAGAAATACTTTGAACATTGGTTTGAAAAGAGAATACTCTAATAGTCTACAGACTTTAAAATATTTCAATTAAAATTAATTATAATTAGTTAACTCAGGTAAATTAAACTTAACAATTTTTTTTGAGGAACTACTAAGTGTATGTTCTTTCAGATCTGGTGAGAGACACGAAGCAATGATAGTTGTCCCAGAGGTTCCTACCACAAATGTTTACCTACATTCAGTTTTTCAAGAGCCCTGAGCTACAGAGTTACTAGATACTTTATCATCATAGGAAATTTTCCATTCTTCTCATCTGGTAATATAAGAACATGCCTTGAAATCCCTCTGTTAGCTTTCCGTATTGGCTGAAATGTCTGCAAGGGTTGAGGAAACATTACCGCAGAGGAATTAGTGAGTGATGGAACTCATAAAGAAGGTTGATGTGATCCAACACTTTCTATTATTTAAAAATTGTTTCCATATATTACAATTTGATCATATTCTTTCCCCTCTCTCCAAGTCCTCCCAAGTACATTTACCTATTTTCTCTTTCAAAGAAGAGGAAAAAAAGCAATACCAAATTCAAAAAAGATAAGCAAGCACAAAAGCAAAACATAATAACAAGAAAAAAAATCGCACAAAACTCATGAAGCCATTTTTGTGTTGGTCAACTGTTCCTGAGCATGAGGCCTGCCACGGAGTATGATTGGTATGTCTAGCACCACTCCTTTAGGTAAAACTGATTTTCCCTTTTCATAACAGGTATCAATCATAAATAGCTTCTTGGTTAGGGGTGCCCACTTCTTTTCTTCTGTGCTGAGAGTTTGGCTGCCTTGAGTTTGCTCAGGTGTTGAGCATGCTGTCACAGTCTCTGTGAGTTTATATGCAAATCAACCCTGTTATGTTTGGAAGACACTATTTTTTTGAAGTCATGCACCGCTTATAGCTCTTCTAATCCTTTTACCCTCTTCCAAATAAATCTTTGGGCCTTGAGAGTAGGGTTTGATATAGACATACTATTCAGGGCTGAATGCTTCAACGTCCCTTACTTTTTACAAGTTTGAGTCTTTGTGTTAACCACCACTTCAAGAAGAAATTTCTCTGATGGGGGTTGATCCATGCCCTGACCTGTGGGTGTGCTGGCTAATCTTATGTCAGCTTGGCATACAAACCAGAGTTACCTGAAAGGAGGGAAACTCAATTGAGAAAATTCCTCTATAAGTTCTGGCTGTAACACAGTTTCTTAATTAATAATTGATGGGAGAGAGTCCAGACCATTGTGGGTGGTTCCAATTCTGGGCTGGAGGTACAGGTTTCTGAAAAAAAAAAAACAGAATTAGCAAGCCAAGGGATGCAAACTAGTAAGCAGCACCCCCTCCATGGCCTCTGCATTATCTCCAGCCTTCCGGATGCTGCCCTGTTTGAGTTCCTATCCTGACATCCTTTAGTGATGGACTATTATCTAGAAGTGTAAGCCAAACGAATCCTCCCCTTTCCAACTTTCTTTTTGTTATGGTACTCTGTCAGAGCAATAGAAACCCTAACTAATGTAATGGGTATAGCAATATGTCATTAGTAGTATATATATATATATATATATATATATATATATATATATATTCATTTATCAGTAGTAGTAGGTTTTTCATCTAGGGATGGTGACCATAGTGACAGTATCAGATGGTGGGTTCTATGTCATAAAATGGGCCTGAAGCCCAATCATGAAGTGGTTAGCTGGTCCCATTACAATAGTGCAATTGTGCCACTACTGCACTGGTTTATCTTGCAGGCAGGTCTCCGTTATTCATCACAGGGCTGACAGCTGAATAATAGTACTAATCATTTTTTTTCCTTCTGAAGCATGTAGAGTATTTTCTAGAACCATGAGCACTGACCAGTAAGGATGTAGCAGTGAACATAGAGGAGCAACTATCTCTGTAGCAAGATGTAAAGTCCTTCGGGTAGATTTTATGTGTGTATAAGTAGATCTTGAGGTATATCAATTCCCAGTTTCCTGAAGAACACCACACTGATTTATCTAGTGGCTGTACAAATTTGCACTTCTACCAGCAATGGATGAGTGTTTTCCTTACCCCACATCCTCACCACCATGAGCTGTTATTTGCTTTATTGCTTTTGGTCATTCTGGCTAAGATAAAATGAAAACTTAAAAGTAGTTTCAATCTGTATTTCTCTGATGACTAAGGATGTTGAACAAGTGTTTCCCAGCCATTCGCGTTTCATCTTTTGAGGGAGTCTTGTCTTATGTTAAGGTCCTTGATCCAATGGAGCTGAGTTCTATGCGGGTTGATAGATAAGACCTAGTTTTATCCAGATGTGTATAGTTCTCTAGTTTAACCAGCACCATTTGCTCTTCAGTGTGTATTTTTGCTTCATCAAAAATCAGCTCTATGTACATGTGTGGAGTTATGTCCAGGTCTTTAATTCTCTTCCATTAATAAATATGTCTGCTTTTATGGCAACGCTATGCTGGAATTCTTTATTACTACCATTCTGTATTGCTAGTTGAAATCTGGGATGGTAGTACCTCCATCAGTTCCTTTATTATCCAGGATTATTTTGTCCATTCTGGGCTTTTGTTTTTCCATATGCATTTAAAGGTTGCTCTTTTAAATTTCTAAGAAGAATCGTGTTGGAATTTTGATGAGGATTACTTTGAGTTTATAGGCAGCTTTTGGTGGGAAAAACATTCTCAAAATAGTAATCCTATGGATCCATAAGCATGATCTGATGTCTTTCTTCACTGCTTTTCTTACACGGTCTTTCATTTGCTCGATTGAAGTCATTCCAGGATATTATGAAGGCTATTGTAAAAGATACTATTTCCCAGATTTCTTTCTCAATATGTTTGCCATTTGTATGTAGGAAGACTACAGATTTGCTGTGTAATCATTTTGTAACCTGACACTAGACTCAAAAAGTTTGCTTTGAGAACTCAGAGAAATTGAGCCAACAGGAAGATACCCTGTGAAGCAAGCAGGCATAGTCCCAGGTCTTCTTAGTGGTGGACGGTGCAGAATTCTACTGGGCTAGCAGAATCCTGTCTTCCAAACCCTGAATGATGTTTTCACTCACTCTAAAGGGTGGTGTGAGCTGTGGTTTGCCCGACTGTGGGAGAAGAAGTCCAGATGAACCATTCCTTCTTTCTCCACGCATCCTCCTATCTGCACTGCACAATGCTTCCAATTTTCTCACATTATTCAGAGGAAGAGAAGAGCATCACAAAATAGATTCTGAGCTTCTTACAGCTAAAGTGTGTTGATGTTTCTTCAGTGGCAGCTTCAGGAAAAAAGGAACACAATGTGACTGCGATAACAATTGCAGCCTGTGAAGGCACCAGATCGAGAAAGAAGGAGCCGCATACAAGCACAGAAGCTGATGTTGCCAGAACAGCTGTGCTGTTCAGCTTCACAGAGAAGCCCTTGCATAGAATGGTGTGCATAGCGATGCTGATGAATGCATAGTACTTATTAGATTTATAATTTTGCAACTTATCATACAACTGCCAATGTGTATGGAAACATTTTATTATATCCAAAGAAGTGCCACTTCTTACAAATGCGCCGTAATTTACCCACCCAATCCTCTACTGATGTACATTTTAATCTATTTTTTCTATTCCAATAATACCATAACGAGTATTCTTTTATATAAATCTTTGTACAATTTCAACTTATTTACTTCAGATAAGTACAGTGAAAGGGAATCAGTGGATAAAAAGCCATTTACATGTGAAATTGATGTGTATTTCTTTTCTCCTGCTTAAGTGTTCAACAGCCCCTGCTAAGTTTAAGAAAATGATAGGCTGACTTTTTAACTTTCTTTTTTTTTTTCATATAAATGTTATGGCTAAACTTGTCTTCTCGTTCAAAGCAGCCCTTTGTAAGTGTGTGTGCGTGTGTCTGTGTTTGTGTGAATGACATCTAGGGTAGAAGCATTAGCTACAGTTGAACCTCAATTAAGCTGGGTACTCAAGATGACATCACGTTCCCACCTTTCCTTGCAAGGACTACGATCTGGGGCAAGTCAGATAGAAGCAAGAGGACAACATTCTGTGCCCTGGTTAGAAAACTGCCCACCCCAGGATCATCAAGCAGTGTCTCTTTCTGTATGTGTGTGCTGTGTTCGGAGTAAAGGGAGAAACCAAATGGTTGGAGCAAGTATAGAACCCTCTCCATCAGCATTATTCATCTTGCAACTTGCTTTCAGTAGAGAAAAGTGTGTTTACTGTCAAAAGCTACTGCATTGTATTTGATTTTTTTTTCAAACATACCATATGGCAAATCACATGTGTACAGGAATTCTCCAAGATTTTACCAGGAAGAAGAGTTCTGAGGGTGACAACCAGAAGACACGCCTGACTGGGTTCTGGAGGAAATTACTTGGAAATGTGGCTTGTGGGTGGAACTCCAAGAAACTTAGCAGTCACTGTGAATACATGGATTTCAGAGGTTTTTGCCAAATCCCCCATTTAGGGAAGATTTCTGGTTTCTGATTTCAGCTGTTTCAAAATGTCTGCACAAAAGGCATCAGAAACACGAGGAATAAGTTCTTATTGGCCAATTACTGCATGCCATATATGGAGAATGTAGTGTTATTAAGGGAAAAGCAGAATAGGTAGATTAAGTGGGGAGGGAAAGGGGAGGGCGAGAACAGGAGGGAATATAGGGAGGGACAGCTAACACTAAAGGGCATTTGGGAAGTGATAGGAAATCACTGTGGTAGGATTATTACATTTTTTGTTTTAGAAAATACCTAGGGGAAATTCAGAAGGCAGACTTATTGGCTTCACTTTATAAATGGATATAATGTTTTGTCCACATTCATGCAACCAGAAGTTGATAAAGGTAGGACCAGAGCTCCAGGCTCCCCGAATACAAACATGAACCCTTAAATTAACACCATGTCACACACATCAGAAAGAGATTTGCTTTGAGTACGGGGTAGAACTCCATTCACTGCAATGTCTGCACACATTCACATGATGCTTATTTAAGCACTCTTTATGGATTTTCATCTACTACTCTTTTATATATCTTGGCTACAGTTTCCCGTCTCTTCCCCCAAACCCCTCTGTCCCCACCCCCAATCCACTCCTCCTCTTCCTTTTCTATTTAGGAAAGGACATGCCTCCCATAGATATCAACAAAACATGGTATATCAAGTTGCAGTAAGACTATGAGAAATAGGTTCCCCAAAGTCAAGAAAAGAATCAGAGACAGACCCTGCTCCTGCTGTTAGGAGTTCCTCAAGATGACCAAGCTACACAACTGTAACATATACAGAATGCCTAGATCAGTCCCACGTAGACTCTAGCTGACATCCATCAAGCTGATGCCTCCATTGAATGCATTATTTGGAAAATACAACTATTGAGGAAATACAATATGTGTTGGGGCCTCAAAAGTCTATAACTAGATGCATCTTTGATATCCTCTAAAGTCTGAGAAAGGATGTCTGATATGACTTTTGTACCAGTAGAAATATATATGCAGACATGCATCAAGCAGGACCTTCATTGCCACGCAATGAAAATTATCAGCAAAATATTTTCATGTTTTAGTTATTGATGTTTAATTAATTAGTTGTTTTTATTTTAGGATTTTCAAAACACTTAAAATGTTGAAACAGGTCAGCATTTGCTTTTAGCGGACCATAGAAATAAGAAAAAATAAACCCACTACTTTCATGTTATATTTTGCTGACCCAAATGGATTACCAAACCAATGAATAAAATTTCATGGCAATTGAAGAAAACTTCAATTTTCTTTTTTGGCTGATTTCACAAAGGTTGACATTAAACTAAGAGTACAATGTTTGCAGAATACTTCTTGCATATGTTACACCTGTCATATATCATTTACATAATTCCTTTTATCTTTGCCCCAGCCACTGAGAATTACTGGAATTATTTCTACCTGTTTTATGAATGAGGTTTATGAGACTTGGAGAACAAAGTAGCCTGCCCATGATTGGGATCAGTAATACTGAATAGATACAAGATTTGAGGTGAGTCAATATTACTACAAATTGAGCTTTGTGTTTAGTTATACAACATTCCACATGGAAGGGAACTATGTAGAGACTCTGCTTTTCCAAGTGAAGCAGTTTACAGTGTATTTTCTCTTGGAATAGAAAATTCCAGGAAATGCAACAGTCAGACAACACATTCTATATATCCTTCTCACTAAAAGGAACAGTAGTCTATTTTTACTCTCAGCAGACACATCCTGCTGTGTGTGTGTATATGTGTTTCTGTGTTTATTTTTACTCATAAATTGTCAGATCACTTATTTGATTCCAAATACCCCTTGCTCTAGTTTGCTTTCTGCCGATATGGTAAACACAAAAACAACTTTCAGAGGAAACGTTTAATTTACATCAACTTCCAACTTCCAGTATATCAAGAAGGAATTTGGGGGTGGAGCTCAAGGCAGGAAACTAGGAAGCAGGTATTAAAACAAAGACCATGGAGAAACTATGTTACTGTCTTGCTCTCTATGGCTTGCTCAGATTGTTTTCTTATATACCAAGAACCATTTACATGGTGGCAGTAGTGTTCTGGGTCTTGCTACATCAAACATACAAAAGAAAATGCACCATGGACTCACCTGCAGGCTAATATTTAGATACATCTTCTTGATTGAGTTTCTCTCTCCCCAGATTGTTCTAGCGTGTGACAAGTTATGAAAAGTAATGAAAAACTAACCAGAACACTTTCCAATGTGAAATTTTGAAAGCATGGATATTGCTCTATATTTGACTGCTTCTGCAATCCCTGAGCTCTGAGATTATCACTCAGTATCACCTACTGCCCTGGCTTTGGTAGGTAGCGAACTCATCATGAGTTACATTTGCATTTTCTCATGTTTTATTCAAGACAGGCATGCACACTCCATCTTCATGCCTTTGTTTCTTTTAGCTCTATGAGATCTAATCCTTTTTTTGTGCTCTAACGTATTCCTACTGAAGTTAGTTACATTTGGGAAGAACCACAAAGGCCTACATGGACTTACATGTCAATCATGGATGTATTCTACCAGTTGAATTTCTTTTGGAGTTTATGCCCTTACAATGATTTCAAATCCACAATCTCCAATTATTATCTTTACATTCTCCTAACCACTGCCTCATTACCAATTATAGGAATTATTTAACATCTTTTATTTAAATGGGTAGTGAGGAACTGAAATGCTTCTGTCCTGGAAGTTCAGGGGTTTGAATAGATGGTGTTAGTGTCTGGTTTCATTTTCTCTCCCTCCCACTTTCCCTGTAGACAGGGGAAAACAAAGGAAGATTTGGCTGAGTATAGTTTATAAGAATTTTGCTTATACATGAAAACTGAACGTGTGATATGAAGAGCTCTACAAAATGGACAAATTGTATACCCTTTAAAGATTTATTTAATTTTATTTTGTGTGTCTATCTCATGAGTGTGCGTGGGTGTGCCCACAGGAGCCATAAGAGGACATCAGGTATCCTGGAATTGGAGTTACAGAAACAGACAGTTATGGACTGCTGTTTGTGTGCTTGGACCTGAACCCAGATCCTTTGCAAGAGGGACAAATGCTCTTAACCACTCTTCCACTCCAACTTTCATATTCTTTAGCAGGAAAAAGCACTGTTAATGAGTGTCACTACCAACATCAGAGCACAACAACAAAAGTCAATGTGTCCAGAGAATGAGGTCCCAAAAGACAGAAGAAACTAAGACAAGATCAGTCAATGTATGTTTGTACTTATGGAAATCTGTTCCCCAGTGGGTATATTGATAGGTCTTAAGCACACATAATGAAAGAGATGTCCTTACATAGTATAAAAAGTAATTCCCTTAACAATGATTTTCAGGTATTCCAGTAAGATATAATGCTATAAGTTTTGTAAATAATGAACAATTTATCCCTATAGATAGATAGTTTTTTAATTGACTAATGAAATGCTTCTGATATATAATCAATTATTTAGAAAAAGTGGTAATGTTCAGATAATTTCTTAATATATCTTTATTGATTATAACTTTCTTGCTTTCAAATGAAAATAACTGAACTTGAATTATCCCCATGATGGGAAAAAAGTCCACCTTATTGTTTAATCTCTTAAAGCAAAGTCTACTTAAAACAACTTGTATCTTTTTCCATTTAGAGCAATACCTAGATTCTGGTGAATGCAATACTTTCTCAGTTCTGGGTAAGGTACCAAAGTTGAGGAATAGGTAAGGACAATCTAAGTCACAGGGACTGCCATAGATGTATTCCTGTGGTTTCACAGGTTGCAAATCCATTGCTATAGAATGAGTAAGCTCAAGTTCTTCAAATGAACAACTGCAGCACATATACAATTAACAAAATTAGTCGATATTCACAATGGTATGCACAAACATATTCACATTCAATTGTATCAAACAAACATCCTCAGGCAGAATAAAGGTAAGCCTTTAGACATCCCTTTGAGTTCACAATTTATTTTTTCATTAAATAATTTTTAAAATTTTCACTTTATATTCCAATCACAGTTCTCCCTCCCACTTCTCCTCCTGTCCCCCCCCCCCATCCAGTCTTTCCAACCGGTAAGAGCTCCTATGGGAAATCAACAATGTCTGGCACATTAAGTTGGGGCAAGACCAAGTGACTCCCACCTGCATTAAGGCTGAACATGGCAACCCACCATAGGAAATGGGTTCCAACAAACTAGCTCATGCATCAGGTATAGATCCTGATCCTACTGCCAGGGAGCCCTCAGATACTCCAAGCTTCATCACTGTCTCCCACATACAGAAGGCTCCACAGCTGTTCATCTAGAGTTCATGAGTTTCCACAAGCTTGGTTCAGCTGTCTCTGCAGATTGCTCCAACATGATCTTGACCTCCCTTGCTCATACATTCCCTCCTCCTTCTCTTTGACTACATTCCCAGAGCTTGGTCTGATGCTTGGATCTCTGCATTTCTGGTTCTGATGAAGACTCTACAATGATAGTTGGGGTATTTATCAATCTGGTTAGAGGGGAAGACCAGTTGGGGGCACCCTCTCCACTATTACTAGGAGTCTTAGCTTGGGTCGTCCTTGTAGATTCTTGGGATTTTCCCTAGCACCAGTTTTCTCCCTAAACCCTTATTGGCTCTCTCTATCAAGATAACTCTTTTATTGCTCTCCCACTATGTCCCCCCCGCCTCAAACATCCTGTTCCCTCACGTTCTCATCTCCCTCTTCTCCCCATTTACTGCCTGCCATCCACCACCAGTTTACCCAGGAGATCTCATCTAATTCCCCTTCACAGAGTTCACAGTATTTTTCTATAAGCTTCTGATATTGTTACTCATCCATGCATTATTTCACTCACCTGTTTATTAATTCACTTGCTGCATTTTTAGTAAGCCCTCAGCTCTTCAACGTGCAAAACAAACTTAAAACCACATATGTGACTCTATCCTCAGATTACTCATAAATAAATGGACATTTGTGATTTCTAACCAAATGAGAGTGAAATAACACACACACACAAAAAAAAACACATATATCATGAAGTAAAAATTCAACAGATCTCATCAGCTAGAAGATTGCTCCAAGTTGAAGGGAGACTAGGAAAAAAGATCATGGAAGTACCGACCTGCTCAACAGTGGGAGAAATGATAGACATCATGCATAGCCTTCATACTGACTGCCTAGGGAATCTGACAATCGCAGATGCTCAGAAGAGTACCATTAAGGAGAAAATGTACAGAGGACCTCACATTTCATACTAAAGAACGCTGAGCAGTTTTTCTTCAAGCGACTGAAATTTGGTGACAGAAGTTGTGCCCTTTAAGATCACCTCTGTTTTATAAAGCAGTTCAGAGAAGTACCATGGGCCCCACAATTGGCCTGACTTTTCTGACCTTCCCCTTCAGTTCTTACGTTTCTGAGAATCTGAGAAGAAGTTGGGCATTTTTAAATATTTAACAACCATTTTCTCAGAGAAAAACAGAAGTTCAGAATTGGAGCAGTTTAATGGTAAAATGTTCATGGGCTTACTACAGTTTTTTTTTCTTTTTCTTTCTTCTTTTTATTTTTATTTTTTATTTTTTTTTTAAATCCAACATCAGGGATGATCCCATAGCCTCCTTCACTTTATTTTACTTAATGTGGGACTTTAGCAAGGTTGAGAAGTACAAACAGTGTTGTGTTTATTCCTAATGACGCTGTGGAAAGTCTTCAGACCCTTTTGACGCTCTCAAAACTTCTGCTGGTGTTCAATAAAACCGTGTCTTGGCAGTCAGTGCGGAAATTCGTCTCCTCCATCCCCATCTCTGTCCATTCCTAATGCCTTTGTCGGGAGAGGAGTAAAATGCCAAGGAATGCAAGCTTCAATATATAAGACGATATCTTGAAAACAAAGCCCATTTGTACTTGGAAAGAAAGTCAGAAAATAATTTGCGTGTAAGAGTTCATTTTCTCTCCTTTTGGAATAACAGTCCAAAGATAAGCATGCAGCTGTGAGTTGGTACGCGGCAGGCAGAAGACAGAGCTGTTGGAACCATAAACTGAGAGAGTGGCATTTCTCCATCTGCACTGGCAGCAACACGTTTCATAGAATCACACCACCCCTTCCCAAGAACGCAAGCGGCCCGCATGTGGGCAGTGAGCCTGCGCACTGGCAAACAGTATGCGGCTGAGAAGCCCTTTGAAATGAGGCTTCAATTCTCACTTTTGAAGGTCTGGCCTACACAGCCACCTCAGACAAGCCCACGCAACCTTGCCATTAGCATAAGGAGAAACTCAAAGGGACTTAAGATAAAGAAGAAACTTTTTGTAGACTACCCCATCTTTATCTCATGAAGAAAATGAAATAAGAGGGACATCATTCACCAAAGGTAAACATTAATAGTACAATTATTAGTGCTGAAGTTCCAGATTTCTTGTATGTATGTAGGATCCTGTAGTTCAAGGAGACTCTCCAGTTCTCACAGAGCGTCACTGAAGTACAGCGTTTCTATTTTACAGGTGAGGGAAGTAAGGTTCAAGAAGGGCATAGAGATTCCAGAGGTTAAGAACTGGGTCAAAAGTTGTGATGTTCCACATATTAGCTTGCATCATAGCCTATATTAGATTGTTCCTCAAAATACTTTACCAGGGCTCAGTTGCTAAAGGTTCTTGCTCTTGCTGCCAAGCCTGTTAAACACAATTTGATTTCCAGGTTCCACACATTCAAAGCAGAGAATTGAATTCCAAAAGTTGTCCTCTAATATCCACAAAGATGTCCAAAATACACACATTCCAGAGAGGGGTTCATGAGGGAGACAGAGACAGAAAGACACAGGGTATCTTGTGCATATGTACCCACATAAGTAGAAATAAATAAATGATAAATAAGTGCAATTTACAATTAAAAATATAAAATCAAGGCTCTATCAAGCAGTTCCCTATGTGGAAGTTGTTACTTCGTATATCATTTGGTAACAAAGGAAAATCCAAAATAATTTCTCTCAGCTCCTAGGGGATCAGCAGTATTGTGTTCCCATTGAGCAGAAACGTCACAAGCACAGACATGATATAGCCGTTAGTATTGTCATATCATAGAAGAATTTTTAGGTAATCAAAGAAATCAAATAAGCACTGGTGGAGTATACAAACAATGACCCAAACAATGCCACAGCTAAGTGCAACTCGGTGGTTTGAAACCAGATTTCAGAGAGGTGAACAGTGAGTGACACAAAAGTTCTGGAATTATTTTCAATTATTCTAACAGGATGGTAAAAGGCTAGATTTCAGAAGTTCATAAACGCTGATGAACAAACCAAGCACGTTTGCTTTTACCACGTGAAATTTTTACCACATAAAATTTTCTATACCTTTACTTTTAACTTTTACTATATGAATCTTTGGACAAAACAACAGAATCGCTCCAAACTTCTTCTTGGTTATGAGACACCTTGGGTCTATAATCAATGACCAAACAGGCTATGATATCTTAAAGTTATTACTGTAAGGGCATTGTGCAGGAATATTCTTATAAAAATTCAGTAAGGTTGTCAGATTTGTATGGGTCTGTTGGGTCAGCAAGTATTTGGGTAGCTTTCATTTCGTGCCTGTGTTTGCTAAGCAAAAAAACCAGCCCAACTCTTGATGCCTTCTGTTGGCATTCTGCTTGGCCACACTTTCTTAGTGTGACTTTGGGATTGTTAAAGGACACTGATGGAAAAGTGTGAAAAGCTCTGGGCTGACTGTTGCTCTGAAGACATCAATATCTATAAATGGATATTTTAGTGCTTAGGAAGAACCTAAGCCTTGGCAGGTAAAGGAAAATACTAAAGTGCTTTGAGTCTAAACTGAGGTTAGTACATTTTAATCATAATTATCTAGAAACATAAGGGAATCTGGCTACTACAAAAATGTCAAAAATAATTTGAATGTATGAATAACCTTTGGAATACACATTTTCTTTTCTTCTAAATTATTACTAGAAGTCTTACTGATCATAACATTATAATCCAAATTATTAAACTTGATAATAATTAGTTTATCTATCAATAAAGGAAAGTGAATAAAATCTACATGGGCTATAATGATAGTTGAAGTGCATAAAGGATCATTCTATTGAACAATAGTGACACGATAAAAAAAAATGACAGAGGTATGGAAAAATATCATTGTACTTGAATGAGCATCTAAAGGGCATAGCCTAAATATCTCACTCAATATTTCATATGCTGCTGCAATGTTCCCACAAAGAATGTTCTTGGAAGAGGAATGGGAAACCAGTGGGCAGAAGAGTAGGCTGGGAGAGGGATAATTTACACTAATGATAGATTAAAAAGTCATATGAAAACACACTATCATATAAACTTAAATATGCATAGATATGTTTATATATTAATGCAAAAGAGTTAGTTGGAATTACCCCATGTGGAGGAATATGTTTATCCAAGAATTTATAGTTCACTAAATAAAAATTCCAATGCCAGATGCAAATTTCACCCTTTGAGTTGTTGGCCAAAGGTGTCTCAGAACATGGAGAGATCAAATTTATATTGACCAGGAAGCTTTTTCATTGTTAGTTAACTTCCATGGTCCTTCAAGGATCTACTTATGCTACTATAGGAAAATTTATCAACAGTTTACACAGCTGTCAACTCTGTGAATTACTATAATGAACTGCATGGCAAAGTAAGGGTACAATAGTGGGTTAACAGAAACCAATGCCTTTCTGATGAGATTTAAAGCACACTCAACATAAGGAAAGAATATCTGGTATTGTAAATTTGGCCAAGAGACCATGGTTGAAAAGAACAAGCCCCGGGGTGAACCTACTACCATTATTCTGCCAAATGAGCAAATTCAAACTACACTCTAAATTTGTATCTCTGTCCTATAGATGAGAGCAACTCTTAAACCTCATCAGAGAAATTTTTTTGTGCATTGCACAGTGGTTGACATAGAAACACACTACTGATAAAAGAATAAAGACTAAGTGTGCATGGAGTGTTTAATAAAGAGAGCATCTAGATCACGTTCCACCCCAACAAACGGGGACCATCAGAGAAGAAATGGTGGAGATATTTAAGAGCCAGAGGTTAGGGAGGACTAGGAAAAACCAGTATCTTCTGGATATGACAGGACAACTGCACTTAGGAACCCATACCACCTATTGTTGCCTGCAAAAGACACAGTCAATGAAAATTTCAGCAAGGAGAAAGAGAGCTCACAGCCCTCATACCTAACTGAAAAACTATGGATTATTGGTAACTTCTGAAAAAAAAAAGGTCAGTCTATTTAAGTTTGTAATTCCTTATAGGTCAGTCATGCTCTTGTGGATGGTCCCAACAAAAAGCAGTAAGTACTTTGGAAAAGAACTATGCCCATATTCCAAATATTGTTAATAAATGTTTGTTTACATTTAAAGGGGGATATGCAATAGAGATGAATACTTTGCATTGGTATGGATCTTGATTTATTGATACAAATTTAAGGTCAATTTTGTCATATGTATATTTCTGTTCTTGATTAGTGTATTGTGTTTGTGCAGCTCATTAAAAATGTAATGCATAATTAAGAAATATAGGTTAATAGCTAATCATCTATAATAGTCAAGTTTGAAGTCATGATAGTTAGAATTTTTAGATGTACTGAGATGTATTTCAGATGCATAGGCATTCTTCAAACCTTTCAAAGACTACAGAATATGGCATTTAAAATGTTTTAATAACTTAGAACTTTCATGACAATGAGTCACATCTACTCCTGGCAGTGCAAGCTACTTCAAGAGGAAGATGCACATTGAAAAGGCTTCTTATGGAGTCTGTTAGCCATTTGGTCAAGAAACTTCTTATGCCTGGGCTGCTTGACAGTCTGCAGGACACAGAAGAAAGTGACTGACAAACTGCCAATAGAGACAAAACAGTCTTTAAAATTTCCTGCTTCATGGAAAAGTCTGCCAGATTTTATAGGCCAGTAGGCTGAAGATGGATGCCCCATCTTCAGAAGAACTTTGGGTGATTGTACAGGCAGCAAGATGTCTCTGTCAATTCTAGAGTTTTGGATGTTGCTTACAATGAACTTATTGTTTACTTAGGTAATACTATATCCTTCTGTAATCTTTGATGGAGTTGAAGAATTTATAGTTATAATTATAGTTTCCTTAGTTATGATAAAAGATAAGGTAGACATAAATATTGTAATTATAATACTTCCTTGATAACTGTTTTTTGTATGTAATTTTGCTATGTTAAATTTAAAATCTTTCTTTTTATTTAAAGAGAAAAGGGGAGTTGATATATGATTTTCCCCAATGTATGCTGTGAATACAATTGGTCAGTTAATAAAGAAAACTGCTTTGGACCTATAGAAAATCAGAAGTTAGCTAGGCAGGGAAAACTAAACTGAATGCTGGGATAAAGAATGACAAGAGTCAAGAGAAGCCATGGAGCCCCACTAGAGCTGGATAGAACTTTACCTGGCTTCACAGCCACATGGTGGTACACAGATTAATAGAAATGTGTTAAATTAAAATGTAAGAGTTAGCCAATAAGAATCTAGAACTCATGGGCCAAGTAGTGATTTAAATAATATGGTTTCTGTGTGATTATTTGGGAAGCTGAGCAGCTAGGAACAAACAAGAAGCCTCTTATAACAATCCTCCTCCGATAATTTTCAAGGTGAAAGTTGTTGTAAATAAGGAAATGCAGGGAGCAGAAGGAACTCTAAAGGAGTGATGTCCTGAGGAAATTATGTTATGACATGAACCAGGCATATCAAGGACCCTATCCTTAGAATCACGGAAGAATAGCACAGTCTCCTCTGTATCAGGTGTGTGTGTGTGTGTGTGTGTGTGTGTGTGTGTGTGTTAGGATCACAGGAACAGTAACACCTTCATTGGGAAACTGAGAGCAAGTGTTGACAGTGTGTGCATAAATTATCCATCATAGCTTTCTTTGTATGGATATTTATGACATGAAGATATTTATGACATGAGACTGGTCATAACAAGGTTATCTAGGTTTGTCTCCAGCTAGATCTGATCCATCTATATGCCATAAGCTCTGGCTTCTTTTTTTATCTGTATGTAATAATCCTACCTCCTTGTTCAATAGTGTGTAATAACTGTGCCTCTTCTCTTTAATTCTATACAATAGAACATGTTGAGCTTCCAAGCAGCTACAGTTTCCCTAACCAGGAGGACAAACCACCTAATTCCAGCTTTCTTTCTGTCTTTTCTTCGTTCTTTGATTACCTTAGTCATGTCTGTTCCTGGAGTTCTAATGGACCTTGATGTGGGAGTCCCCTCTGTGTGCTGTGATTACCATTAATGAATAGAGAAACTGCTTTGGATGTATAGCAAGGCAGAACCTAGGTAGACAGGGAAAGTTAGACTGAATGCTGGAAGAAAGAAGGGCGGAGTCAGAGAGATGCCGTGGAGACACCACCAGAGTCAGACATGCTGAAACTTTGCCAGTAAGCCACTGCCATGTGGCGATACACAGATTAATGGAGATGGATTAAATTAATATGTAAGAGTTAGCCAATAAGAAGCTAGAGCTAGTGGGCCAAGCAGTGATTTAATCAATAGGGTTTCTGTGTGATTATTTTGGGTCTAAGCTAGCCAGGTGGCCAGGAGGAACAAGTAACCCTTCCTCCAACAGGACCTTGTGAGGAAGGTAGACCTCATATTCTAATATCCATCCACTCACTCAACAGATATTTGTTAATTAAGTGAAAATATTAATGTATGTATCTTTGTCCATAGCTCAGGGAATGAACACTAGATCCTATAAAATAATAGTGGCTAAAAGAAGCTGTCTTGTCCTCCAAACAGTGTTCAGGCAGGGGGAAATAGGCCTTGTATAAATTCTTACTGGGAAAAAACTAGAGAAGATAACTTCTCTATAACTGATAATCAAGAGGCATAGCCTAGACAAGAAATGTGGGATGTATGAAGTGTGTGGGCAAATAGAAGTTGAATATAAATGAATACTGCAGAAAGGAGAACCAACCATATACTTGGAAAGGAAAGGCATTTTCAAGTGAAAGAAGACAGAGACTGAAGTTTGAAGATGAGGCATGCTACAGATTACAGCCTAAAATTACATAGCTACTCATTTGTTTTCTTCCCACAACGAAGCTCACTATAACAAATGTAAAGCTAATGGGTCAGGAGGTGTGACTACAGAAGGAAAACAAACAAGAGCACTTGGGCTCATGCAGCTACTGAAGGCAGTGCAGGCTTTATCTAATGCAATATGGAGTTATCAGAGGATTGTGAGAAGAGGGGAGAATGGCATTGGGAAAGATAGAGTAAGTAAGGGAACTAGTTACGATGTTAAGTTCTTAATCCGTAAGAGTGCAAAAACAGCATGCTCACCTACTGCAGACAAGACTTAGAAATGTCTAAGCAATCTCTGAACAGGTGAGCTGAGTCTTGTATGCACAAATGCACATTCCTTTGCTGTGTGTAAATTATAGATGGAGTCACATATTCACCTGGCCACACGTCTCTGTTCTGAAAACAAATAGTATCATCCCTAACTCTCTCATAAATTGCACTTATCCAAACAGTGATCTCATAGTCTTTTCAACTGATAGTCACAATGTCTTAGTGCCACTGACCTTGCTGTGACTCCAAACTCAGCATACACTGATGTTAATTTGCAATGCCTTTGAGTACACATCTCCATCCTTAAGTGCTGAAAAGTGACTGCTAGGAGAAGCAATTTCATAAAAGTAGGAGGATAAAAGCATTATTAGGTTTGAAATCTTTCGGTACCAAACACATTCTATTAGCTACCATGCTTGATCAGGAAACAGCATACATTCAAGCCTGTGCATAATAACGTGTGACATAAATATTAACTACTAGAATTTGAAATACAATACAAATAATTTTAAGAAGCAGTGCTTAATGAAGCTAAAATTCTTTCTCTCCTTTTTTAGTTCTTGTGATCACAGGAATTGGTGATTTCTGAATGCAGGACAGTAAGATCCTCCAGAAACACTAGGCACAGGGACACACAATCATTCTGAACTGGCACGTCCTGTTGTCATCTCCCCTGGAGATGGTATGAGAAACTGATACTAACATTAGATCTAAGCTTGAGACAGAAGCATGAAATCATATGGACATTCAACAGTTATATCCCTATTGAGTTTCATTTTATATAAATTGCAGGAAACCTGACATGCCTCAAATTTACTGTGGTTGAGTCAGAGATAACAAAACTTAAAACCATATATAGAGATAGATAAATGATAGATAGAAAGATAGATAGATATAGAGTGATATTTTGTTATATTACAGTTTGTGTGTGTGTGTGTGTGTGTGTGTGTGTGTGTGAGAGAGAGAGAGAGAGAGAGAGAGAGAGAGAGAGAGAGAGAGAGAGAAAGACAGATAGGCATTACTTCTGATAGTGATCTATATTCTATTGTTGCCTGATATCTTATCTTGTTGGTACATTTTCTTATGTAGATGTTCATATATAATCAAAATATTCTCATTTTCATTGAAAATATAGCATATGATTTCAAACACAGAGAAGATATGGCTAAAGGATATGAACCTCTCTCCCTTCCCCTTGTGTGTGTGCGTTTATCTTTGTTTTTTTTATTGCTATCACCTCTATGAGGTCAGTCTTCCATCAGCAATATTTACCCAGTTTCTACTTTGGGAAAGAACCTCAAAATTTGTTGCCTATTGAATTGAGAAACGTTTAGAATACCCAAAGAAAATCCCTTTACATTCTACAAATGCAGTTCTCTGTCATAGCCCATTGAGGTTCCAAATGTAGCCCAGGAATGAACAGTTAGAACTTACTATTTAGCATGAATCTGAACAGTCACTTCTAACTCGTACTTGGAATTCTATATCTGAAAGCTCAAAATAATAGGTGAAGTAATGCTTTGCTCAGGTCTTAATATAGGAAGCACAAACTGGCATATACCACTTTGAAATATATTAAAACTATATAAATGCTTGAGTCTATTAGTTCTATCAGATTATCCCTAAAGCAAATAACCTATATGCTGTTGAAGGAATGTAACAAATTTAAATAATTGTTTATTAGATAGTTCTGTGATTGATGTCATATTAATTGCCTCACTAACAAAAACTTTTCATAGGTTAGTCCCATAAAGGCATAGGATAAGAGAGAAAGGAAAGGTGCTATACTATACTCAGTCACATTATTCATATTTAAAAAATATATATACATATATATTCATAAGGCCTACCAATGGCATGAGCATTATACTTCAATTTTTCAAAAACAAGATAAATATAACAAAATCTTCATTCAAAAATATATGGAAAGTTGATTTGGAGTGGCTATAGCTCATTCTGCTAATTCTCAGAATTTTAGTTCTGGTTTAGGAAAAATTGATTATATTTCTAAGAAGTATTAATTTTTTAATTAAAATATAATTACATCACTATCCACTTTAACATTCCTCCCTCTAACCACTCCCATACCTCACCCTCTCTCAAATTTATGGCCCTTTTTCCTTTACTTAGTGTTATACACACACGCCCACACACACAGACACACACACACACACCCTATTGAGTCTCTGTATGTGTGTCTGTGTGTGTGTCTGTGTATGATATCAGGAATGACCACTTTGGTTTGGATAACCAATTAGTGACTCACCCCTGAGAGTATCTAATTACTCTTCTCTCAGCAACTGTTAGTTGCTTATAGTTCTTTGTCTGAAGGTGGGATTATCAGCCATACTGTTGAGTTACCATGGATGTGCTTTGCCTGTCATTTCTAAGAAACATACTGTCACATCTGACTTTCTAGTCCTTTTGGCTCTTACAATATTCCCCCTCCCTCTTCTATGATATTTTCTGAGCTTCAGGTACAGGAGTGGTGTTGTAGATGTATCTGTTGAGGCTGACTCCCTATGATCAATTAATCCCTGCATTGTGACCAGTCGTGGTTTTCTGTGATGGCTTAACTTTGCTGCAAAAAGGTCTCGTTGATGATGAATGAGAGCTACATTTATCTATGTATGTAAGTATAAGAATGCAATTACACTAGTCTAGTAAAGTAGCAAGAACAGGTTCTTTTTAAGATTCCAAACGACTCTAGCTCCAGGTTGTTAGCTAGGCTTCCAGCACCAGACATGACTTCCCTCCTGCTGTATGGGTGTTAGGTCCACTTAGATAACTGCTAGTTATCACCAACTTGCAAATGTCAATAGTACACCTTTTGGAATATCCTGCAAAATTTGTCATTGCTGTGGTTTATAGGTATCAAAAGCAGATAGGACTGTGGAGTGCTTCCCTCTGTTGGTATGGAAAGCTAAACCACAGGAAGAAGGCTTTTGTGTTATGCTAAGTTTCATTGTCCTGTGTCTAAAATATGTGGTGTCTTCAGCAGTCGGGACTTACTTTCAATTTCAGAGGAAAGCAACGATAATAGCAATACGAGACATTGTTTCAGGATTCATTGGCCAACCCTAACTACAACTCAAAGGAAGGGTTCTCACACCTGGTACTAGTGTTAAAAGAACTTTCATCTCACCCAAACAGAATGACAAAGGTCAACAAATGTTGGCGAGGATATGAAAAAAGGAGAACCCTTATTCACCAATTTGGGATTACAGAGAGGTACAGGCATTTTAGAAACCAGTATGGAGAATTCTTAAAAACGTAAAAATAAGTATACCTTATGACTCAACTATAACACTCCTTGAGATATTTCCAAAAGACTCCACTTCCTACTACAAATACTGCTTGGTAAGCAATGTTCATTGTCACTCTGCTCACCATAGCTAGAAGATGAAATGAAATGTCCTTCAATAAATGAGTGGATAATGAAAATTTGATACATTTACACTATTCGACTATACAGAAGTGAAATCATAGTACTTTCAGATAAGTAAACGGAACTATCAAAGATTTTACTGAAAGAGGTAACCAGACCTAGAAAGACAAGTGTTGTTCCTAGCTCTACACCTGCAGATAAGAGTAAATAACACAAATTAGTCACAGAAACCATAAGAGTAAAAATGGACCATGGTGAGGGTCTAGAAAGGAAGATAGCAGGATACAGGTAATATGAAGGAGAAACAGGAAAAGTGTGGAGGGGGTGTGAAGTTAACCTAGAAGGAGAGGAGGGAAAGAGAAACATATGATGTAAAGAATGGTTGCTAAAGCATAAATTAATATTAAAATTTATAATTACATCAAATTATATATAATACAAGTAAGTTTATATCAGATAAAGACATAACACATCAAAGAGAAGGTGATATGTTTTGTTTAAATTTATTGTGGATAATGATTTAGCTAGAGTTGCAATGTAGCTATTTTCTGTCTTGTACTTTGGCATGCCTCACTGAATAAAACACAAAGTTCTCTAAATTACCTCTTGAGGACAAACCCTAGCTCTCCTATATCACTATTAAGTACTGAAGACCCATTGTTTGTAGGGTCAATTCCTAAAATATTTCATCACAACCTTTTTTTCCTGGTCTTGATCCTAGTTGCAGATTCAAACCCCAGCTCCTGTCCAGTTGGTTTTCTACTGTTGAAAGCTCTCAGTAGGAGCATGTTGCTAAAGCAGTGGAAAGCGGGCTGGAGAAAGCACAAATTTGCAGTGTAAATGTTTTCTGCAAATTATCTTGGTTTCCCAGACTAAGAACATAATTTCAAAGTAATGACTGTATCAATTTCAAGATCATTATCATTTTCTCCCTATGTTTCATGCCTCTTGTGCCTAACGTCATAGACACCAAACAAAACATTCTGAGATAAATACTGCCATCATTCCCATTTTACAGATAGGAAATCATGTCTGAGGCTATTGACAACTGATTAGAGGACACACAGCTAGTAAGTATGGAAATTAAAAATCAAACAAAATACATCTCTCTTCTAGGCTGATTGGTAATGGTGAAATTAAGTTATACTGTCTCTCTAGCCTCTTTTTCCTCTCTACTTCATTTTTTCCCAACAAAGCACCTGACAGAAAGATTGCAGAACCACTAAATACTTGATTAATTAATAAATTACCCCATGAGACAAAAGCTGCAAGTGCAGAATTAGAGCAATTATTAAAGCATATCAAAACAGCGGTACAAAATACTTAATTTATCTCACAACTTCTGTGTGCCAGAAATGCAATATTAATTCCTAAGTAGATTATCTAGTTTGTGATCTATCACATGGGTCCACTTAATTTGTTAGTAGGAACTGTAGTTGGTTTAAATCTCAAATGAATTTATTCATTTCTAAGCCAACTCACAAGATTTTTTGCTGGATTAAGTTTTTCTCTGAGAATGCTTTCCATAACACATCAATGGGTTTGTTTCACAAGACAGCTCCCAATATAGTAGCTATCTCCCCCGAGGGGAAGTAAATGAGAGAGAGTTCTAGTCTAGATGTGAGATTGAGAGAGAGAGAGAGAGAGAGAGAGAACTGCACATTCTTTCATAACTTAATCTAAATAAGGATGGGGTTGGTATTGTCAAAAAGACTAATAAGAGTTACTTGTATTTATGAACTTAACTTTTCAGACTCCCCATACAGCTGAGAATATATACTGTTTGATTTTCTGTCTGGCTTATCACATAATATTGTGTCTTCTGGGTTCATCCGTATTGTCCCAATGGGAACATACACCTTTTCTGAAGCTGGATTTCTTTTTATTGTGTAGATATAGAATAATTTATCTTTCTTTCTGTGATCCTGGGAATTGATAACAAGGCCAATGAAAATGCTCAAACTACTTTCGCCCTGAGTTGTGTCTCCACTGATGAACACATAGGTTGTTCCCATATCTTGGCTATTGTAAATAGTCCTGTAGTTACATCAGTGTTCAGATAACACCCTGAGATACTGGTTGTATTTCTTTTGAGTGCATAGGGAAATAAAGAAAAACAAGAGCATCTATGTATTATAAAATATGCAGAGAAGAAATCAAATGGATGGAATGATTTTAATGTCAAATACTTGTGGGTAGGTAGATGCTCGTGTGGAGCAGCAATCAGAGTTTGCATCTACATGACCTATATAGTGTCATGATCACAGGAGACATATGTTACAACATCGTTGAGAAATGAAGAAATATTTTTTCTAATGTCACTTTAAACATGACTCATGCGGGATGCCCTTCTGTATGCTGTGAATATGTCTTATTACCATTGGTTAATAAAGAAGTTGATTTGACCAATAGACAAAACTGAATATAGGGAGAAGCATGGCAGAATCAAAGAGGACACCAGCAGCCACGGGAGGAGTAAGATTCCAGAGCATTATAGGTAAGCCACAGGACATGCGGTAATGCATAGGTTTTTTTTTTTTTTAAGAACAGGTTGTTTTCTATGTACAGCTAGCCAGAAAGAAGCCTGAGCTATCAACCAAACAGTTTGTAATTAATATTAAACCTCAGAGTGGTTATTCAGGAACTGGTGGGCAGGAGAGAAACTTCTAGTTATGCATATCAAAAGCTGTTAAATGCTTATTGTATCAGTCATCCAAGTCCACTCTGAGCAGGCAGGGGTCTTGTCACTTTCTGAGACCCATAGCTGATAAATCTTGTGATCTTCAGGTTCCTAAGACTGCAGATTGGTGGTTATAGACCAACCAATTTTACTATGTCCAGATTAGTTCAAAGATTTGGGAGCAGGACCAGATCTAGGGAAAATGATGCTGAAAGTTGAAAAAAAAATGTATACCTGAACACATGCAAAGGAATACATTTTTATGAAAATCTAGGATTTTCTTTATAAACTGAGAAAGAAGGAGCTATCTTGGCACATGTACGTACATAGGGCAATGTACACACATGCTATGCACATATGTTCATGCCTTTCTTCTTCTTGAATGGAAAATTGAAGTTTATTCAGGGACTATGCTAGCAAAAGGCAACTCTTAACTTGAAGTGGTTTACATCTGAACTGTGTTTCACAAGGCATAAACAATGATGAAAATAATGAAGGAGGAGCCCTTATAAGGGCTAGAACATTGCTGCCTTTTATCTATGTCTTGAATCTTACACTCAATGCTAATATTATTATTTCATGTTCTGTTTTTTTTTCTCACCTGTTCCAGGATGAAACACAGCATTGTTGTGCTTCATGGAATAAATGAACTGCTGCACAATATTGCTGGGACCTCAAGATGTTGCTCACGTCTTGGGAGCCCAGCACTTTGGGGATATACGTTTAAATGTCTAAAATCTGAGATTTACTCAGCAGGTTTTATTTTTTTTGAAATATTTCTTTATTTACTTATTATGTATACAATATTCTGTCTGTGTGTATGCCTTCAGGCCAGAAGAGGGCACCAGACGGTTCCAGATGGTTGTGAGCCACCATGTGGTTGCCGGGAATTGAACTCAGGACCTTTGGAAGAACAGGCAATGCTCTCAACGACTGAGCCATCTCTCCAGCCCCTCAGCAGGTTTTAGAATGCCTCCCTCACTTTAGATTTCCTTTTGGCATGGTTAGTTGTTTTAGAAAGGTAAACAAAATTTCTCTTAAAAATATATCATTTGTTCCATCTCTGCTTATGCTACTTACTAAAGCTAGGGAATTTCTTTTGCATAGTTTCAGAAACATGAGATTATATCTGGTTAAATTCAAGATGCAACACTGGCTTTATCTTTTGATTTTAAAATGAAGCCAGTTTTCACATTGTCTCCTTTAGCTTTCTTTCCCATTACCTTATGGGCCTTTGAGGGTCGTAAGCGGGAACATGCTGTACTCAGGATTGAAGGGGTTCACATGCAATAACTGCTCTCTTCACTTGCACCAAGAACACAAGGCTCTAGGGATTGGCTCCAAAACCAAAAGTAATTTTAGTCAGGATTATATAAGAAAGAGCTGAAAGATCATAATAAGCAATTTATGGAGAAGAGGCTATTTGGTACTACAATACATAGATAGATAGATAGATAGATAGATAGATAGATAGATAGATAGATAGATAATTAAGATATATTTTAATTACTACTTTTGAATGCATTCATATAAATATCCATAATTAGCTGACTCTCTGGTTCCATCTTTCTTGTCCTCCTTTATCTGTTTCCTTCCCTTCCTCTTTTAAAAAATAATAAAACTATTAAAAACAACAAGAGCAACTATAAACTTGAAAAAAATGTACTGATATGCCTGAAATTATTTTGGAAGTTGAATTATTTTTCTGTGTATTGACCTGATGTAGATAATATTTTACTGGGCACCTATTGTTTGTGAAGTTCTATAATAACGAATATATATCACAAATTTACAGTGTATACAGGGTGGTAATAACTGACAAAATTAGCTCTTTTTAATTACTTCTTTTATTCTTTCGATTACTTTAATTACATCATTCCCCCTTCCCTTTCATCCTTCCAAGCTCTCCCATGTACCCCTCCTTGCTTTCTTACATACTTATGACCTCTTTCTTTCATGTTCATGTCCTCATCAATAAGTACAGAATAGCAAGCTAGGAGCAATTATGGAAGCTGGAATTCAGAGGCTGAACTGGAACACTGGCAGAGATCCTCATCTGAAAACATGTTGGACTTCCTCTGCTGCCACTTCTTCCCTGAATCCCACAGTGGATGTGAACTGTTGTGGACATTTCTCTTCTCTTCTGTAGCTTGCTTTCTTCTCAATCCTCACAATGTATTTCTTTATGCTTCTCTTTGTGATATGCATTATGTGGAATACATTAAATGATATGCATTATACGACTGCAAGCTATACCAAGATGTCTATAATATGATGGCATAGATTAGGTGTATAGTTTGATAAGTGTTGTAAAGATAAAAGACTCTATGATGTAGGAAGATAGCTATATTTTATTAGACATTACTATTTGGTAATACTATTTGGTAACAAAAACACCTCATTCAGCTTGCTCAAAATTTTACAAAGTAGACATTGTCGTCTGAAACTAAGTCCTCTTGCCCCAGATAGGAGGAAACAAATACAGATCAAAGACTGAATACCACCAAAGTCAAATGGTGAGCCAATGAGTTTTAGCTGAGTTACTTAGAGAAATGTGGGTGAAGTGTTACTTAGAGGAGCAGAAAGGACTCAGACAACTTCATCTCCAAAGCTCCACCCCAGCGTGTGTGACAGTTTATGAAAATTGGGAACCAGCATTGCACTGTACAGTCTGCAGCCAGCTGAACAAGTTAGAGAGTGTCCTTTCTTTTTTTAAGTCTATTTACTTATTTATTTAGATTTCTGTCTCTTCCCCGCCACCGCCTCCCATTTCCCTCCTCCTCTCCCAATCAAGTCCCCCTCCCTCGTCAGCCCAAAGAGCAATCAGGGTTCCCTGCCCTGTGGGAAGTCCAAGGACCATCCAGGTCTAGTAAGGTGAGCATCCAAACTGCGAAGGCTCCCCCAAAGCCATTATGGGCAGTAGGATCGAAAAACCATTGCCATTGTTCTTGAGTTCTCAGTAGTCCTCATTGTCCGCTATGTTCAGCGAATCCGGTTTTATTCCATGCTTACATGGGATGTACTCATTCATATTTGGTTTCTAGCCATAAATAAAGGACATTGAAGCTATAATTAGGGATCCTAGAGAAGCTAAATAATAAGGAGAACCCAAAGAAAAACATATAGGCATCCTCCTGAATATTAACCTTCATCAGGCGATGAAAGGAGACAGAGACAGAGACCCACATTGGAGCACCGGACAGAAATCTCAAGGTCCAAATCAGGAGCAGAAGGAGAGGGAGCACGAGCAAGGAACTCAGGACCGCGAGGGGTGTACCCACACACTGAGACAATGGGGACGTTCTTTTGGGAACTCACCAAGGCCAGCTGGCCTGGGTCTGAAAAAGCATGGGATAAAACCGGACTCACTGAACATAGCGGACAATGAGGACTACCGAGAGTGTCCTTTCCAGGTAGCTCAGGTGATCTGAGCTTCCTCCTGGCAGCTCAACCTGTCCAAGAGTGTCTCTTAACAATCCTTACTGCTTATATATGCTTGTGTCAGTTTCAGGGACATACTGAAGCTATGGAGCTGCTTACTTCTTGAGAATAAAGTGTTCCCCGCAGTTTGGAAGGTTTCACCTCTTTTAGGTCATCTTACTGCTTTAACCTTCCCATGGTCTTCATGATCTTCTTGTATTTTCATGAGCTTCCCTCCAAGATGGAAGATTTTTTTTTTTTTAGTTACAATGGTGGTAGCTAGAGTTTTATTGTTTGAAGAGAGATCTATGAGAGAATTATTGACTACATGCTCACATTGATTCTGATAAAACTCCATGGCACCCAGTCCAAAGCAACTGAAAAAAAAAATGTCATCTCTTTTTTTTTTATTGCGAAAAGAAGAAAAAAAAACATAAACAAAAAACAAGTTTCCACCTCCTCCCAGCCTCCCATTTCCCTTCCCCTCCTCCCACCCTTCTCCCCCTCCTCCCACCCTTCTCCCCCTCCTCCCACCCTTCTCCCCCTCCCCCCACTCCTCTCCCCCTCCCTCTCCAGTCCACAGAGCAGTCCCGGTTCCCTGCCCTGTGTTAAGTCCTAGGTCCTCCCCCCTCCGTCCATATCTAGGAAGGTGAACATCCAAACTGGCTAGGCTCCCACAAAGCCAGCACATTAAGTAGGATCAAAACCCCCTGCTAATGTCCTTGGTGTCTCATCAGCCCTCATTGTTCGTCATGTTCAGAGAGTCCGGTTTTATCCCACGCTTTTTCGGTCACAGTCCAGCTGGCCTTGGTGAGCTCCCCGTAGATCAGCTCCACTGTCTCAGTGGGTGGATGCACGCCTCGTGGTCCCGAATTCTTTGCTCATGTTCTCCCTCCTTCTGCTCCTCCTTGGGACCTTGGGAGCTCAGTCCAGTGCTCCTGTGTGGGTCTCTGTCTCTATCTATATCCATTACCAGATGAAGATTCTATGATGATATGCAAGATATTCGTCAGTATTGCTCTAGGATAGGGTCATTTCATGTTCCCAATCCTCAGCTGCCCAAGGAACTAACTGGGAACCTCATCTTGGGCACTAGGGAGCCCCTCTAGGGTCAAGTATCTTGCCCACCCTAAAGTGGCTCCCTTAACTAAGAATTGTGGTTCCGTGCTCCCCTATCCACCTTTCCTTTACCCAATTCTCCTGTTTCCCAGGTCCCCCCTCCTTCCCTTCTACCTTTTCTCTCCCCATCTCCCCTTACCCCCATCCCACCCAACCCCCAAGATCCCATTTTCTCCCCCGCAATTTTGTCTACTTCCCTTAGCCAAGAGGACAACTATATGTTTTTCCTTGGGTTCACCTTCTTACTTAGCTTCTTTAGGTTCACCTATTGTAGACTCCGTGGTCCTTATTTATGGCTAGAAACCAATTATGAGTGAGTACATCCCATATTCATCTTTTTGGGTCTGGGACACCTCACTCAGGATAGTGTTTTCTATTTCCATCCATTTGCATGCAAAATTCGAGAAGTCATTGTTTTTTACCGCAGCGTAGTACTCTAGCGTGTATATATTCCATACTTTCTTCATCCATTCTTCCATTGAAGGGCATCTAGGTTGTTTCCAGGTTCTGGCTATTACAAATAATACTGCTATGAACATAGTTGAACAAATGCTTTTGTCATTTGATAGAGCATCCCTTGGGTATATTCCCAAGAGTGGTATTGCTGGGTCTAGGGGTAAGTTGATCCCGAATTTCCTGAGAAACTGAAACACTGACTTCCATAGTGGTTGCACAAGATTGCATTCCCACCAGCAATGGATGAGGGTACCCCTTCCTCCACAGCCTCTCCAGCAAAGGTTATCCTTGGTGTTTTTGACTTTAGCCATTTTGACAGGTGTAAGATGATATCTCAAAGTTGTTTTGATTTGCATTTCCCTGATTGCTAAGGAAGTTGAGCATGACCTTAAGTGTCTTTTGGCCATTTGAACTTCTTTTGTTGAGAATTCTCTGTTCAGTTCAGTGCCCCATTTTTTAATTGGGTTAATTAGCATTTTAAAGTCTAGTTTCTTGAGTTCTCTATATATTTTGGAGATCAGACCTTTGTCTGTTGCGGGGTTGGTGAAGATCTTCTCCCAGTCAGTAGGTTGCCTTTGTGTCTTAGTGACAGTGTCCTTTGCTTTACAGAAGCTTCTCAGTTTAAGTAGGTCCCATTTATTCAATGTTGCCCTTAATGTCTGTGCTTCTGGGGTTATACATAGGAAGCGATCTCCTGTGCCCATCTGTTGTAGGGTATTTCCCACTTTCTCTTCTATCCTTTTCAGTGTGTTCGGGCTGATATTGAGGTCTTTAATCCATTTGGACTTGAGTTTTGTGCACGGTGAGAGATATGGGTCTATTTTCATTCTTCTACAGGTTGACATCCAGTTGTGCCAGCACCATTTGTTGAAGATGCTTTCTTTCTTCCATTGTATGCTTTTAGCTCCTTTATCGAAAATGAGGTGTCCATAGGTTTGTGGGATAAAATCCGGGTCTTCTATACGATTCCATTGGTCGACTTCTCTGTTTTTATGCCAGTACCACACCGTTTTCATTAGTGTAGCTCTGTAATAGAGTTTGAAGTCAGGGATGGTAATGCCTCCAGAAGATCCTTTATTGTATAGGATTGTTTTGGCTATCCTGGGTTTTTTGTTTTTCCATATAAAGTTGATTATTGTCTTCTCCAGATCTGTGAAGAATTTTGATGGGATCTTGATGGGGATTGCATTGAATCTATAAATTGCCTTTGGTAGAATTGCCATTTTTACTATGTTGATCCTCCCATTCCAAGAGCAAGGGAGGTCCATCCATTTTTTGGTATCCTCTTCAATTTCTTTCTTCAATGCTTTAAAGTTCTTGTCAAATAGATCTTTCACTTCCTTGGTTAGATTTACCCCAAGATATTTTATGCTGTTTGTGGCTATCGTGAATGGTGAAGCTTCTCTGATTTCCCTCTCTGCTTCCATATCCTTTGTGTATAAGAGGGCGACTGATTTTTTGGAGTTGATCTTGTATCCTGCCACATTACTAAAGCTGTTTATCAGCTGTATAAGTTCTTTGGTGGAGTTTTGGGGGTCGCTTATGTACACTATCATATCATCTGCAAATAACGAAAGTTTAACTTCTTCCTTTCCAATTCGAATCCCCTTGATCCCATTATGTTGTCTTATTGCTATTGCTAGAACTTCAAGCACTATATTGAAGAGGTATGGCTAGAGTGGACAGCCTTGCCGTGTTCCTGAGTTAAGTGGGATGGCTTTGAGTTTCTCTCCTTTTAATTTGATGTTAGCTGTCGGCTTGCTGTATATAGCTTTTATTATATTTAGGTATGACCCTTGTATCCCTAATCTCTCCAAGACTTTTAACATAAATGGATGTTGAATTTTGTCAAATGCTTTTTCAGCATCTAATGAAATGATCATATGGATTTTTTCTTTCAGTTTATTTATATGCTGGATTACATTGATAGATTTTCGTATGTTGAACCAGCCCTGCATCTGAGGAATGAAGCCTACTTGATCATAATGGATAATTTTTCTGATGTGTTCTTGGATTCGATTTGCCAGTATTTTGTTGAGGATTTTTGCGTTGATATTCATGAGTGAGATTGGCCTGTAGTTCTCTTTCCTGGTTGAGTCTTTGAGTGGTTTTGGTATCAGAGTAATTGTGGCTTCATAAAAGGAATTTGGTAATGACCCTTCTGTTTCTATATTGTGGAATACATTAAGGAGTATAGGTATTAGGTCTTCTTGGAAGTTCTGGTAGAATTCTGCATTGAAACCATCTGGTCCTGGGCTTTTTTTGGTAGGGAGGTTTTTGATAACAGCTTCTAATTCTTTGCGACTTACAGGTCTGTTTAGATTGTTCACGTGGTCCTTGTTTAGTTTTGGTAAATGGTATTTATCTAAAAAAGCGTCCATTTCTTTTACATTTTCCAGTTTTGTGGCATACAGGATTTTGTAGTAAGATCTAATGACTCTCTGAATTTCCTCTGTGTCTGTGGTTATGTCCCCCTTTTCATTTCTGATCTTATTAATTTGCGTGTTCTCTCTCTGTCGTTTGATTAGTTTGGATAGGGGTTTATCAATCTTGTTGATTTTCTCCAGGAACCAGCTTTTTGTTTCATTGATTCTTTGGATTGTTTTCTGTGTTTCTATTTTGTTGATTTCAGCCCTCAATTTGATTATTTCCAATCTTCTACTCCTCCTAGGTGAGTCTGCTTCTTTTTTTTTCTAGAGCTTTCAAGTGGGCTGTTAAGTCTCCAATATGTGCTTTCTCTGTTTTCTTTAGGTGGGCACTTAGTGCTATGAACTTTCCTCTCAGGACTGCTTTCATAGTGTCCCTTAAGTTCGAGTATGTTGTTTATTTATTTTCATTGAATTCAAGGAAGACTTTAATTTCTTTCTTTATTTCTTCCTTAATCTAGGTATTGTTCAGTAGTTGACTGTTCAGTTTCCATCAGTTTGTAGGCTTTCTGGGGGTAGCATTGTTGTTGAATTCTAACTTTAATCCATGGTGATCTGATAAGACGCAGGTGGTTACTAATATTTTTTTGTAACTGGTAAGTTAGCTTTGTTACCAAGTATGTGGTCAATTTTCGAGAAGGTTCCATGAGCTGCAGAGAAGAAGGTATATTCTTTCCTCTTTGGGTGGAATAATCTATAGATGTCTGTTAAGTCCATTTGATTCATTACCTCCATTAATTCTCTAATTTCTCTGTTAGGTTTCTGTTTGATTGACCTGTCCATTGGTGAGAGAGGAGTGTTGAAGTCTCCTACTATTAGTGTGTGCGGTTTGATGGCTGCCTTGAGTTTTAGTAATATTTCTTTTACGTACGTGGGTGCTTTTATATTAGGGGCATAGATATTCCGGATTGAGACTTCTTCCTGATGAATTGTTCCTGTTATGAGTATAAAATGTCCCTCTCCATCTCTTCTGATTGATTTAAGTTTGAAGTCAACTTTGTTAGAAATTAGTATGGCCACACCTGCTTGTTTCGTAGGTCCATTTGCTTGATAAGCCTTTTCCCAGCCCTTTACTCTGAGTAGGTGCCTGTCTTTGTGGTTGAGGTGTGTTTCTTGTAAACAGCAGAATGTTGGATCCTGTTTTCTTATCCAATCTTTTAGTCTCTACCTTTTTATCAGTGAGTTGAGTCCATTGACATTAAATGATATTAATGACCAGTGGTTGTTAACGCCGGTCACTTTTTTAGTAGTAGGGTTTGTGTGTTTCCCTTCTTTGATTTGCGCTGGTGAAGAGTCTCTAGATGTTTGAGTTATTGTGGTCATTGTTGGACTCCTTGGTTAGTGATTTTCCTTCTATTATTTTCTGTAAGGCTGGATTTGTGGCTACATATTGTTTAAATTTTTTTTATCCTGGAAAATTTTGTTTTCTCCATTTATAGTGAATGAAAGTTTGGCTGGATATAGTAGTCTGGGCTTGCATCCGTGGTCTCTTAGTTTTTAGAGAACATCTATCCAGGACCTTCTGGCTTTCATGATTTCCATAGAGAAGTCAGGTGTAAGTCTGATAGGTTTACCTTTATAAGTAACTTGGCCTTTTTCCTTTGCGGCTCTTAATATTCCATCTTTATTCTGTATATTTTGTGTTTTGATTATTATATGGCGAGGGGATGTTTTCTTTTGATCCAGCCTATTTGGTGTTCTGTATGCTTCTTGAACCTTCATACGTACATCTGTCTTCAGGTTGGGAAAGTTTTCTTCTATAATTTTATTAAGTATATTTTCTGTACCGTTGAGCTGCACTTCTTCTCCTTCTTCTACTCCAATTATTCTTAGGTTTGGTCTTTTTATTGTGTCCCATATTTCCTGAATGTTTTGTGATGAGAGTTTGTTGGACTTGCTGTTTTCTTTGATCAGAGTGTTTATTTTCTCTATGTTATCATCAGAATCTGAGATTCTTTCTTCTATCTCTTGTATTCTGCTGGTTATACTTGATTCTGTAGTCTCTATTTGTTTACCTAGATTTTGCATGTCTAGCCGGCCCTCTGTTTGTGTTTTCTTCTTTGCCTCCATTTCAGTTTTCAAGTCATGAACTGTTTCCTTTATCTGCTTGATTGTTTTTCCTTGGTTTCCTAGGGTATCATTCACTGATTTACTCGATTCCTCGAACTTTCTATTATACTTCTCATCCATTTCTGTAAGGGCGTTTTTTATATGCTGTTTAAGGGTGTCAATCACTTTCATGAAGTCAGTTTTTTCTACTTCTTCTTGATTAAGGTGTTCATGTCCTCCTGTTGTGGGGTCACTGGCTTCTGGTGGTTTCATGTTGTTTTTCAGATTGTTGGGAGAATTCCTGCATTGGCGTCTGCCCATCTCTTCCTCCCAATACTCCCCTTTGGATCTTCTTTTACAGGATCAGGTCTTCTTGCCCACTGATGTACCTTCCCAGTGATGTCACTCCCCAGAGATATTTCTCCACAATGATGTTTCACTCGGTGCCCAGATCGAAACTCTGCGCTGCTTGGTTAGCTGGCGAACAAAGGGCCCACCCCGCTCACTGCGGGCAGGCTATGAGAACAAAGGAGCTACCGGCCACCCCTTTGTCCTCCCGGTTCGGATTCGGTCCCAGCGTCCTAGCAGGCTGGGCAGGGAGGCGCTATGCCCCAAAGGAGGGAGGGAGGGAGGGACAAGATGGAAGATTTTAATCTCCGAGGAAACTGCTATGCCATAATGTGATTTTAATTTGGTGTCAAGAGATAAAGTAAACTTGCAACTAGCTCACAGCTAGTAAGAAGCAAACCTAGAATTTCAATCTCAAATGTTCTCTTTCTTATTTCTCTCTCACTCCTGACTTGGTTCCTCCCTCATTTCTTTGCTATAAATCTCTCTCTTTTTGGAAAGTATTTTATACATACAGAAAATTCATAGAAAAGTTTGGTATAGCTTTAATGAACCCTGAATATTGTATCCCTCAAGGTTAAGACTATTGCCTTTGAAATAACCATCTTTCCCTTATCACAGTTGCTTTTTGTATCCTAAATATTTATATCAATTATTTTCTTGTATTTATTAATATTATCACCCCAAAACAGGAATCTCGAAACAATTTATTATTTTTAAAGTGTTGCTAATGTCAACTTGTCAAATTAAAAGTTATTAAATACATTTTAAATTTTTTACTTATTATTTCTTTCCATTTTGTTTTTTTTATGTTCATTTTAGTATAGAGAAGCTTACATTGATTCCTCCACTCTTAGTTCTAGCTGCACTCTGAAAATTAAGCATGCCTCCCTAACTGGCTCTAATTTAGGTTGCAACTATGCAATTGAGGAAGATGTTTTCCTCCTGTGTGTTTCAACAGTCCTGGGATTGGTAGCACCTGGCTAGTCCTTCAAGCATTTACAGGAACGGTGAGTCTATACTGACTTCCCCAGTGACTTCATCTTGGGTGTCTGCTGTTCTTGTGGTTATTATGTGTTGGAGAAGGGTCACTTGTTGGTTCCCAGCCACCCGTCCAGCTTAGACCTGAAATAATCACATAGAAACTATATTAATTAAAACACTGCTTTGTCCATTAGCTCTAACTTCTTATTGGCTAACTCTTACATCTTAATTTAACCCATTTATAGTCATCTGCACACCACCACGAGGTTGTGGCCTACCAGCAAAGTTTCAGCACCTCCATCCCTCTGCCTTCCTTCTCCCAGCATCCAGTGCAGTTTTCCCTGCCTACTTAAATTCTGCCCTATCAACAGGCCAAGGCAGTTTTTTTATTTATTAACCAATAAAAGCAACACATAGACATAATGACCTCCCACACCACTTATGAACACCCTCAAGCAACTAACATGCTTTGGTGAGCCTCCACCATGGTGTAGATGTCTAAATTGTGTCTCTACAGAGCCTCTATTTTGCTCACTTTTCCAGCAGTATGAGGGATGGAAGCCTCATCTGGGATCGTCACTGTGGTTCAGAGCATTCTTTCACTCTTTCACTTGTCTCGGTGACTCTAGAGAAAACATTCTTTTCCAAATTCAAAGGAAATTGCTGTTTTGGTTTCCTAGCATCAGCCTACAACAGTTCATTGACTAATAGTGGCCATTATCTTCCTTTTAAAGAATAGAAATCTTATAGCAACAAAGCTGCCTTGGCCTTTATGAATTTAATTACTCTACCATGTCAGTCTGCAGCAGTATTAGAACTGAGTTACTGAAGGTTTTCGATTTCTCTCTTGATTTCCTCTTTGCTCTAGAGGTGATTTTGAATTTTCATAAATGTATCATTTTTAGTTATTTATTCTTGTTATGTTTGTGTGTATGTGTGCTCATTAGACCTGGCATGAATACCAAATGATAAGGTGTGCAGTTACTGGTTGTTCAATCTGTGTGTAATGGTCAGTTTATCTGGGGTCGTGTCTGTTATCTCCTGACAAAGAAAACAGTGCCTAACTGTGACTGCCAGTAACAATTTGCTTTTAGTTTTTGAAATTTTGTTAGATATATGTATTTAGAATTAATTGCCTTTGTGATGAATTGAGCATTTCAGCAATATGCTTTTCCTTCAATATTTTATCTTTAATGGTATTTCACCTTAGAGAACGCTGTCCTGTTTACATAAGCACTGCAGCGTGATTTGGGCCATTGTTTACTTTGCTTGTCTCTCCACATTTTGCTCTCAATCGTCTGTATTCTTAATTTTATAAGCCTCTTATCTCTAAAAACTAAGAAATCTTTGAAGCACACACTAAAACAGTATTTCTGCAACAAATGTGCTTTATTCTGCCACCTGGCTTACATTGTTACTTACTTGGGGCCATTTGATTCAGATCATTTAAGCTATACAAGGTAACAGGGCTTGTGGTTGTATACCTAGTTAGGGGATAATAGTTGCTTATTAATTCTCAAAAGAACCATCCTTCTGCTTCCAAATAGCAGCAAGAAAGGTTTCCAGAGTTTTCTCTTATAGGATGCGGGTTTGTTTATCACTCTCTTTTACATGGAAGACTTGCCCTGTGTCCTTCGGATTCAGAGACTGATCTTAAGATTTCCTTACCTGTTCCCTTGTTGTACTCCCCTCTATATTTATTTATATCTTCTTGTATCTTTATGTCTATTAGGTCAAATCCCAAAGATGACAAGATTCATTTTATGCCTTCAAGGTAAATTTATTTTAAATGCTAGCTTACCTCCTAAGACTGTATTCGTGTGTCTGTGTGTCTGTGCATTTGTGTGTGTGTGAAGACAGCTTCTATTGTTGCAAATCAGTAGTAGATATATTAGGCAGAATTCTTAGTTTGTTTTGGTTGTTGCTATTTTTCAGTGTTGAAGCTCTATAAGGCAATTAGTGAATCTGAAATCCAGAAGGGAAAACTCTGTAGGTATTTCACTTGTACTTACCAAATGTTCTACTCTGCATACCTGAGAATTCTGCTTCCTGTCAGTCAGTCCGGAAATGGATGGCTGGGTAAGGGATGCCCTGTGTTCCACTCTCTGAGGCACACTTCTATTTTAATCTTTACCTTGGAATTAAAAGTGCTGTGATGTTAAGGAGACCCACCTCCATCACTGGAGTCTCCGTGGAGGGAACACATAGCCTTCAACAGATGTGTGGAGTTACACATCTGCTTTTGCAGCTAGTTTTTTTTTTGTGGGTGGATCGGAATATTCCATCTATGTAAATAAACCTCAGGCCTATTCTGATCATTAATCATGGAGATTCTCTGTATGACCAACATTTTTGGAATGTCCAATTTACTAGTTTTTTTCCTAAATCAATAATCTGTGTGCGAAATGACTGAAATGCTATATTAAAATATATTGATGCTTTTAAAGGTGTTCTGTCTTTGAAATGATGTACAGCCTTTTCAGTAAATAAATAAATAATGAATAAATAAATAAATAAAAAGCTTAGTTTGTAACACAAGGAAGGAATATGAAAGACACTCTTTAAACATCGTGAAAAACACATTGTTGGTCTTACGTTGAAGTTCTCAAAAACATAACCAGGCTGATTTCTCATTCCACAGAGGGCAGAGTCTTTTTCAAGTAAGAGTCAAAGGGAAGGAGAAAGAGACCTAACACCAGCTGCCAGGCTCCCTAGTTAGGATCCAGGCATTACTTTTAAATGTATGAAACCAGAACATCAAAAGAGAGCAGCTAAAGATACTCAGGTGGAGTGGAAATTTTGATATAAACTTGGTGACTTATTTTCCTCCTGAAGAAATGAATGAATATTTCGCGCGATATACGTTGGTACTCAATTTACACAGAGACTCATTTACTTAGGGAGCAGTCAACAAACCCTATAACAAAAAGAGCCTGCCCCCCTCAGATGCTCGGGGATGATACCCTAGCTCTGCTTTCTGCCCTCACACTTTCATCAGCTTGCAGATACCTCAGAGGCTTCCTGACTAAAGCGAAAACGTGGTGGGCATCAACTAGCACCAAGGAGGAGACTGTGTACTTTCATGAAAGATTTGCAATCTGTACACCTGAATTTTTTCAAACCTGGGACAGAGGTAGATTTTCTAACAGAGTCTTTAAAAAATTTAGCACAAAGGCCTCATCATGAGGATCTCAACTGGTCATCATACACAATATAGATATATGCACAGAAAACGCTATAGAGCGGGGAAAACACATATGCACCATAGATATGCTGTAAGAACTGTCTCTATAACTGTGGTTAAAGCCTGAGATGAAATATTACCTGGAAATCTTCACCATAACAAGATTTGCAAATCAATACCATTTACATACGAGTTGTAAGGCATGAAAATGTAATGTTTTTTACTATATTCCTATATGATAAATATTCAAATATAGACTAACCACTGGCTTAGACTATCTTAGGAGGATGATTGCTTTCAAAGTTAAAAAGAGGACACATGAATTTTTCCTTGTTTATGTTATTTTTTATGTTTTAGTAGTGATTGTTTACTAGGAAGTATATAATTTTATAACTACTTTTCTATGCCTTTAAGATGACTTCTCAAAATTTCAGAACCTAAATAGGGTCTTTCAGAATGCCCTATGCCAGAATTCCTTCTCTGCTCTGTCCAGTGTCACAATCATTAGTCTGGGCACTTGAAATGTGGCTAATACAGCTGAAGAATTTAATTGCTAATGTCACTACATTTAATTAGTTTTAGTGACCTTCTTAAGTATAATATCTGAAGATATCGAAAGGAAACTGAGTCTGACTCATATTAAGCTTCACCTGGTCCACATTCAAACACAGACATTTTTTGACTCCAAATAGTTTCCACACACTAAACAGGCAATTCTGTAGTGGAGGATACTGGCTACCTATCTCCTAATAGAATAGAGTTCTAACATGATCTTTCTGTTTAACATGTTGGACCTCACAAATTGAGATCTCAGTCACTAAGAATCCTCTCTTCATGTCGAATACCAGTCATGGTATGACGGAATAAAAATGGGGCTATCAACAACCCACTTGATAGGCTACGGATGAGAAGACACAGAGGGTGAAGTCTGGGAGAAGCACCGAGAGATTTTGTTTCCTCTGAGAGCGTTAACCTCCAGGAAATTCCAAAAGTCCAGCTATCTAGAAGTTCACCAAACATTTCACTTTGGAGCTGAAAGGGAGTCAATGACCTCATTGCACAGACAGGACAGAAACAGGAATAGCCTTGTGAAGATATAACTGGAACAAAACATATGATGTAATGCTCACAGACTGAGTAGGCAAAGCCAGCAAGGTCTCACTTTACATTTGTCTTTGCCCCTCTATGCAGAGTTCTCTTTGCAAAAGTGTGGGTAGGGAAACTGTGGAATGATGAGGGTTTCGTAACTTATTAGTAGATGTGATTGAATAATCATCAACTGCAGATGAAAACATAAATAGATGATAAATTAGATAGATAGAAGATAGATAGATAGATAGATAGATAGATAGATAGATAGATAGATAGAATCAACAGGAGTGTACAATGTTATTAGCTGTAATTGGAGTGACCATACTCAGTCTCCATCATCAGCAGCTACCCCAGTGCATACACTCCTCTTCTCCTGTAATTTTGTGGATGTATACATGAAACCAAAAGCACAATAAGGCTAGAGTTGTCTTAAACTTATTATCCCACAAAATCATTTTCCTAACTTCTTCTTACTGACACAATTCCTAAGACATCAATTTTTTCAGACTACATTGTTTATTATGTTTTGATTTAGGATTTTCCCTTCTTTCTGCTCCTACTAGTCTGCTGTGTTCTGTGTTTTGATATATTATCATTTGGATAAGTTGTAGCTAGCATTATACTAAATATCTCAATGACAGTTCCTTAGAAGTTTATAAATTATCAGGCTGTTCTAAGATCTGAGCTTCTGGGATATAAACATAAATAAATGTGTGTGTGTATGCATGTGTGCATGAAAAACTTTCTCATGTATATACATATATATGAGAAAAATTCTTGATCTGATGCAAAATATATTAAAAATTTGTTCACAGAGAACTATACATAATAAAGTTAAATGCAAATATGAAATGCAAATTTAATTTTTAGCTAAGGAAAAATAGATGAGATTATATATTATGCAAAGTAGATTATTTTCTACTCTTCTAGTTTAATTTCCTTCAAATTACTATCAGTAAGAGTAAATTTTATAATAATTAAGCTTACTTAAAAAAGAAAAGAGTGTGAAAACTCTCACATAAAAGAAGATTGACTCAAAAAAAATTAAAATCAGAAGAAGAAAATAGAAGACTTTTCTTTTGATTCCCTGGACAAGAAGGAATAAAAAAAAATTAAGTAAAATGGAAAGCTGTCTGTCTCCAAGACAGAAAATTGAAGGGACAGAAACTCTTAGAAAAAGGATAATTTATCTTCCACTTCATCTTTGAAGAAAGTGGGTGGAGAGCAGGGAGGAAGATCTCTACAGATGAGAAAAAGATTTGAGAGTAGTGGACTCAGGCAAGCTTCTGCTATGTTCCAATCAATATGGAAATATTAAAGTGACATTATTTATGGATCCACAGAAGCTGCTGAGGCAAAAGCAATATCACAGAGAGAAAACCTCCACTGAATGGGAGTGAATCCCACTGACACCAAGAGTTGCTGGGAAATGAGTAGTAACAGATTCTACAAGGTCCAACAAAATCAACAAAGGAATAAGTAAGCACAAGCAAAATGTTTGATTCCCTAGCTCTCCAAAGTCATCCATTGCCAATCAAAGGACAAAGTGCTCCTTGTAACTGTCAGAAATGCATCAGCAGGAAGTGGGATTTCTTTCTTTTTTTTTTTTTTTGTGCTAATTTATCTTCCATTGCTCGCCTAGCGGGGTCCAGACTTCATTTTTTTTTATTTATTTTTTTTATTGAGAAAAGAAGAAAAAAAAAAACAAGTTTCCACCTCCTCCCAGCCTCCCATTTCCCTCCCCCTCCTCCCACCCTTCTCCCCCTCCCCCCACTCCTTTCCCCCTCCCTCTCCAGTCCAAAGAGCAGTCAGGGTTTTCTGCCCTAAGGTAAGACCTAGGACCTCCCACCTCCGTCCATATCTAGGAAGGTGAACATCCAAACTGGCTGGGCTCCCACAAAGCCATCACATTACGTAGGATCAAACCCCCGTGCCATTGTCCTTTGAGTCTCATCAGCCCTCATTGTTCGCCATGTTCAGAGGGTTCAGTTTTATCCCATGCTTTTTCAGTCACAGTCCAGCTGGTCTTGGTGAGCTCTCAATAGATCAGCTCCACTGTCTCAGTGGGTGGGTGCATCCCTCGTGGTCCCGACTTCTTTGCTCATGTTCTCCCTCATTCTGCTCCTCATTGGGACCTCGGGAGCTCAGTCCAGTGCTCCAGTGTGGGTCTCTGTCTCTATCTCCATCCATCACCAGATGAAGGTTCTATGATGATATGCAAGATATTCGTCAGTATTGATCGAGGATAGGGTCATTTCAGGTTCCCTATCCTCAACTGCCCAAGGAACTAACTGGGGACCTCGGCATGGGCACCTGGGAGCCCCTCTAGGGTCAGGTCTCTTGCCAACCCTGAAGTGGCTCCCTTAACTAAGAATTGTGGTTCCGTGCTCCCCTGTCCAACCTTCCTTTATCCCAATCCTCCTGTTTTCCCAAGGCCCGACCTCCTTCCCTTCTACCTTTTCTCTCCCCATCTCCCCTTACCCCCATCCCACCCAACCCCCAAGATCCCAATTTTCTCCCCGGCAATTTTGTCTACTTCCCTTAGAACAGATGATAACTATAAGTTTTTCCTTGGGTTCCCCTTCTAACTTAGCTTCTTTAGACTCACCTATTGTAGACTCCGTGACCCTTATTTATGGCTAGAAACCAATTATGAGTGAGTACATCCCATGTTAATCTTTTTGGGTCTGGGATACCTCACTCAGGATAGTGTTTTCTATTTCCATCCATTTGCATGCAAAATTCGAGAAGTCATTGTTTTTTACCGCAGCGTAGTACTCTAATGTGTATATATTCCATACTTTCTTCATCCATTCTTCCATTGAAGGGCATCTAGGTTGTTTCCAGGTTCTGGCTATTACAAATAATACTGCTATGAACATAGTTGAACAAATGCTTTTGTCATATGATAGGGCATCTCTTGGGTATATTCCCAAGAGTGGTATTGCTGGGTCCAGGGGTAGGTTGATCCCGAATTTCCTGAGAAACCGAAACACTGACTTCCATAGTGGTTGCTCAAGATTGCATTCCCACCAGCAATGGATGAGGGTACCCCTTCCTCCACAGCCTCTCCAGCAAAGGTTATCGTTGGTGTTTTTGACTTTAGCCATTCTGACAGGTGTAAGATGATATCTCAAAGTTGTTTTGATTTGCATTTCCCTGATTGCTAAGGAAGTTGAGCATGACCTTAAGTGTCTTTTGGCCATTTGAACTTCTTCTGTTGAGAATTCTCTGTTCAGATCAGTGCCCCATTTTTTAATTGGGTTAATTAGCATTTTGAAATCTAGTTTCTTGAGTTCTCTATATATTTTGGAGATCAGACCTTTGTCTGTTGCGGGGTTAGTGAAGATCTTCTCCCAGTCAGTAGGTTGCCTTTGTGTCTTAGTGACAGTGTCCTTTGCTTTACAGAAGCTTCTCAGTTTAAGTAGGTCCCATTTATTCAATGTTGCCCTTAATGTCTGTGCTTCTGGGGTTATACATAGGAAGCGATCTCCTGTGCCCATCTGTTGTAGGGTATTTCCCACTTTCTCTTCTATCCTTTTCAGTGTGTTCGGGCTGATATTGAGGTCTTTAATCCATTTGGACTTGAGTTTTGTGCACGGTGAAAGATGTGGGTCTATTTTCATTCTTCTACAGGTTGACATCCAGTTGTGCCAGCACCATTTGTTGAAGATGCTTTCTTTCTTCCATTCTATACTTTTAGCTCCTTTATCAAAAATGAGGTGTTCATAGGTTTGTGGGTTAAAATCCGGGTCTTCTATACGATTCCATTGGTCGACTTCTCTGTTTTTATGCCAGTACCACACTGTTTTCATTACTGTAGCTCTGTAATAGAGTTTGAAGTCAGGGATGGTAATGCCTCCAGAAGATCCTTTATTGTATAGGATTGTTTTGGCTATCCTGGGTTTTTTGTTTTTCCATATAAAGTTGATTATTGTCCTCTCCAGATCAGTGAAGAATTTTGATGGGATCTTGATGGGGATTGCATTGAATCTATAAATTGCCGTAGGTAGAATTGGCATTTTTACTATGTTAATCCTCCCAATCCAAGAACAAGGGAGATCCATCCATTTTTTGGTATCCTCTTCAATTTCTTTCTTCAATGTCTTAAAGTTCTTGTCAAATAGTTCTTTCACTTCTTTGGTTAGATTTACCCCAAGATATTTTATGCTGTTTGTGGCTATCGTGAATGGTGAAGCTTCTCTGATTTCCCTCTCTGCTTCCATATCCTTTGTGTATAAGAGGGCGACTGATTTTTTGGAGTTGATCTTATATCCTGCCACATTACTAAAGCTGTTTATCAGCTGTAAAAGTTCTTTGGTGGAGTTTTGGGGGTCGCTTAAGTACACTATCATATCATCTGCGAATAACGAAAGTTTAACTTCTTCCTTTCCAATTCGAATCCCCTTGATCCCATTATGTTGTCTTATTGCTATTGCTAGAACTTCAAGTACTATATTGAAGATGTATGGCGAGAGTGGACAGCCTTGTCGTGTTCCTGAGTTAAGCAGGATGGCTTTGAGTTTCTCTCCGTTTAATTTGATGTTAGCTGTCGGCTTGCTGTATATAGCTTTTATTATATTTAGGTATGACCCTTGTATCCCTAATCTCTCCAAGACTTTTAACATAAATGGATGTTGAATTTTGTCGAATGCTTTTTCAGCATCTAATGAGATGATCATATGGTTATTTTCTTTCTGTTTATTTATATGCTGGATTACATTGATAGATTTTCGTATGTTGAACCAGCCCTGCATCTCAGGAATGAAGCCTACTTGATCATAATGGATAATTTTTCTGATGTGTTCTTGGATTCGGTTTGCCAGTATTTTGTTGAGGATTTTTGCTTCGATGTTCATGAGTGAGATTGGCCTGTAATTCTCTTTCCTGGTTGAGCCTTTGTGTGGTTTTGGTATCAGAGTAACTGTAGCTTTATAAAAGGAATTAGGTAATGACTCTTCTGTTTCTATATTGTGGAATACATTAAGGAGTATAGGTATTAGCTCTTCTTGGAAGTTCTGGTAGAATTCTGCATTGAAACCATCTGGTCCTGGGCTTTTTTTGGTAGGGAGGTTTTTGATAACAGCTTCTCATTCTTCGTGACCAACAGGTCTGTTTAGATTGTTCACCTGGTCCTGGTTTAACTTTGGTAAATGGTATTTATCTAAAAAAGTGTCCATTTCTTTTACATTTTCCAGTTTTGTGTTATACAGGCTTTTGTAATAAGATCTGATGATTCTCTGAATTTCCTCTGTGTCTGTGGTTATGTCCCCCTTTTCATTTCTGATCATATTAATTTGCGTATTCTCTCTCTGCCGTTTGATTAGTTTGGATAGGGGTTTATCAATCTTGTTGATTTTCTCCAGGAACCAGCTTTTTGTTTCATTGATTCTTTGGATTGTTTTCTGTGTTTCTATTTTGTTGATTTCAGCCCTCAGTTTGATTATTTCCAGTCTTCTACTCCTCCTAGGTGAGTCTGCTTCTTTTTTTTCTAGAGCTGTCAGGTGGGCTGTTAAGTCTCCAATGTGTGCTTTTTCTGTTTTCTTTAAGTGGGCACTTAGTGCGATGAACTTTCCTCTTAGGACTGCTTTCATAGTGTCCCATAAGTTCGAGTATGTTGTTTCTTTATTTTCATTGAATTCAAGGAAGACTTTAATTTCTTTCTTAATTTCTTCCTTAATCCAGGTATGGTTCAGTAGTTGACTGTTCAGTTTCCATGAGTTTGTAGGCTTTCTGGGGGTAGAATTGTTGTTGAATTCTAACTTTAATCCATGGTGATCTGATAAGACGCAGGTGGTTACTAATATTTTTTTGTAACTATGTAAGTTAGCTTTGCTACCGAGTATGTGGTCAATTTTTGAGAAGGTTCCATGAGCTGCAGAGAAGAAGGTATATTCTTTCCTATTTGGGTAGAATGTTCTATAGATGTCTGTTAAGTCCATTTGATTCATTACCTCTATTAATTCTCTTATTTCTCTGTTAGGTTTCTGTCCGATTGACCTGTCCATTGTTGAGAAAGGAGTGTTGAAGTTTCCTACTATTAGTGTGTGCCGTTTGATGGCAGCCTTGAGTTTTAGTAATGTTTCCTTTACGTACGTGGGAGCTTTTATATTAGGGGCATAGATATTCAGGATTGAGACTTCATTCTGATGAACTGTTCCTGTTATGAGTATAAAATGTCCCTCTCTATCTTTTCTGATTGATTTAAGTTTGAAGTCAACTTTGTTAGAAATTAGTATGGCCACACCTGCTTGTTTCTTAGGTCCATTTGCTTGATAAGCCTTTTCCCAGCCCTTTACTCTGAGTAGGTGCCTGTCTTTGTGGTTGAGGTGTGTTTCTTGTAAACAGCAGAATGTTGGATCCTGTTTTCGTATCCAATCTCTTAGCCTGTGCCTTTTTATTGGTGAGTTGAGCCCATTGACATTAAGTGATATTAATGACCAGTGGTTGTTAACTCCGGTCACTCTTTTAGTAGTAGGGTTTGTGTGTTTCCCTTCTTTGAGTTGCGCTGGTGAAAGGTCTTTAGATGACTGAGTTATTGTGGGCATTGTTGGACTCCTTGGTTAGTGATTTTCCTTCTATAATTTTCTGTAAGGCTGGATTTGTGGCTACGTATTGTTTAAATTTGTTTTTATCCTGGAAAATTTTGTTTTCTCCATTTATAGTGAATGAAAGCTTAGCTGGGTATAGTAGTCTGGGCTTGCATCCATGATCTCTTAGTTTTTGCAGTACATCTATCCAGGACCTTCTGGCTTTCATGGTTTCCATAGAGAAGTCAGGTGTAAGTCTGATAGATTTACCTTTATAAGTAACTTGGCCTTTTTCCTTTGCAGCTCTTAATATTCTTTCTTTATTCTGTATATTTTGTGTTTTGATTATTATATGGCGAGGGGATGTTTTTTTTTTTTTTGATCCAGCCTATTTGGTGTTCTGTATGCTTCTTGAACCTTCATAGGTACCTCTTTCTTCAGGTTGGGAAAGTTTTCTTCTATAATTTTATTAAGTATATTTTCTGTACCGTTGAGCTGCACTTCTTCTCCTTCTTCTACTCCAATTATTCTTAGGTTTGGTCTTTTTATTGTGTCCCAAATTTCCTGAATGTTTTGTGATGAGAATTTGTTGGTTTTGCTGTTTTCTTTGATCAGTGTGTTTATTTTTTCTATGGTATCTTCAGTGTCTGATATTCTCTCTTCTATCTCTTGTAATCTGTTGTTAGTATTTGTCTCTGTCGTTCCTGTTCGTTTACCCAGATTTTCCATCTCCATTCTTCCCTCGGTTTGTGCTTTCTTCATTGCTTCCATTTCATTCTTCATGTCTTGAACCGCTTCCCTAACCTGTTTGATTGCTTTTTCTTGTTTCTCTTGGTTTTCTTGCGTGTCTTTGAGCGATTTATTCATTTCCTCTACCTTTTTGTTTGTAATCTCTAATTGTTTATGGCAGTTTTTCACCTCCTGTTTAAGGTCCTCTATTATTTTCATATAGTTCACTTTTGAGTCGATTTCTTCTGTTTCTTCAGGAGTAGGGTGTACAATTCTTCTTATTTCAGGATCCCTGGGTTCTGGTGGTGTCATGTTGCCTTTCAGGTTGTTGGAGGAATTCTTGCATTGGCGCCTTCCCATCACTTCCTTCAAATGGAGCCAGGAGAGGCCTGGTCTCCTGGTCCAGTCTTTGCTGTGATTGACTCTCTGGGTATATCTCTTCAGTGTAGAAGCATGAACCGTTCCTGTCCAGATGGGATTCCTCAGCAACTAAACAGGGCCGCCGGTAGCCCAATGATCCAGGGCCAACAGGATGAATGGAGCAAGGGGGGAGGGTGTTATCCAGGAGCGCGCAGGAAGCCTGGCGCTGGAGCTGAAGGTGCCCAGCTCCCTTACAGGGGGCCCTGAGGCCTGCCTGGTAGGGAGGCACTCACCACTCTGGGTGGGTTGCTTTAGTTTAGGAGCTTAAAACTGTACTGGAGCACTGGACCTAGCATACAGCAGGGGAGGGTTGGGGAGGGGTGCTGGGGGTGCTGGGTCGTGCGAAAGAAAGCAGAAGTGGGATTTCAACCGCAGCATGGGTTGTGTAGATAATGGAATCCCTCCCCTGAACTTGTTGGGGAACGTGGTCAAGTATTTATGAGAGAACATCAAGAGTCTCATATAAGAAAGGTGTTATGTGTGGGAAAGTATTTCTTGTTTGTTTGTTTTTATTACTTTACTGAGAGGGAAAGTGAGACTTGCACCCAGGACTTGGGTATTAAAACTGATTGAGTTTATTGATATTTATACTTTGAGTCACTTGGAAGTGGAAGGCATTTGGAATGGGGGAAAACAAACAAATATTTCATTTAAATTTTGTTCAATATTTCAAAGGTGAATTACTGGACTAATCTATCGCTTCAATAGAATTTTACTGGTGTTCTCTATGTTTATTAAACAACTATGTATTTATTAAATACTACAATAACCATTACATAAAAGAACATTTAATAAGAAGAGTGGCACTTAATATTTATGACATTTAACATAAGTCAGTTACTAAGCTAGGTTTTACATCAATGACTGCATCTTGTCTTTACTACATTCCGAGGAAGCAGACTGAGGAACTGATCTGAGTGAAAGGCTGCTGTTCAGATGTTCACTCTCATGCATTCCACAGCCTGTGTTCTTGTCATTGTCCATACTACACATACAAATTTGAGAAAGAATAAGATTGCTTCATCTAGGCACAGTGGTTCTCAACATTCCTATTGCTGTAACCCTTTAATATAGTTTCTCATGCTGTGGTGAACCCCAACCTTAAAATTACTTTTATTGCTACTTCATACCTGTGATTTTGCTACTGTGATAAGTCATAACATAAATACATTTGGAGATAGAGGATTGTCAAAGGGGTTGAAATCCACAGGCTAAGAACCAATGGTCTAGAATCCTTCAATCTCATGTGTATCCATGCAATAGCATTTATTACTTTATTCTACATATCTGTGGAATACAGCCTACATTATAAACAAGTATTGGGTTGATATTAGAGGAGCAAGGGACACAGCTTGGTGAATAAAGTGGTTGCTGTGTAGACGTGAGAATCTGAGTTTGTCTGGGAAGGATGCCACAGGAGCATCCCTGAAGCCCTTGGACCAGTCAGACTTGTCAAGTCAGTGAGCCTTAGTTATGGAAGGAACTATGTCTCAAAAACATAAGACGGTTGAAGATATCGTGACACCAGCTTTTTGGCCCCACATATATGCACACACACACACACACACACACACACACTCATGATTACGTGTGCACATATATGCACACACCAACATATCAGATACACAAACACAAGCACACCAGCAAATGGCCATATGAAGCACATGTACTTTTTAAAAGTTTGATATTTATGTTTATCAATAAACAAAAGCCACAAAACATCTGTTCCAAAATTTAAAAAATAGATAAGGAATGCAAATAATATTATTTTAGCCCACCTATCAAGAAACAATTCATACTAAATGCTAATTTGTTTTAGCTCTCAAATTTCTAATCTCAAAACATGTTAAAACTAAAGCTGCTAAACATACAAATAGGCAATTTTAACCTTCTTAAGAGAGTACAAATAATATTTGCCTTTGGAGTGGGCATGGGGCAATTATCTTTTGTAATCTGTAACAATACTATTGAAAATGTAGTTTTTTCCAAGAAACGTCCCTTCTAATTACAGGCAAAATGGAAATAACAGGTACCAAATGAAATTTTATTCATAAAGAGGTTAATTACAGAGCTGGTTTAAAAATGAAAAGATGGACACAATATAAATGTTGCAAAATATAAAAACTTCAAATAGTAGGCCAAATATAATGGGAAACATTATGGGTATTAAAGCATTGCTCTTTAGAAATATTTAGGAAAATGGGCAAAATACATATTGTGAAACGAAAAAAGCAATGTGTAAAATAAATGTGTCTCCTAGTTTCAATTTATATTCATGCTTATACATTCATATATTCATATGTATTCATGTGTTATGAATTTCTCAATATAGACATTAAAATGTCAGCAACTTCATGCAAGAAAATGTCAACAGTGTTTAAGTAATAAGGTTATAAATGATTGGGACTTCCAGGTAAGATGGCCTCTACACACTCTAGTGAAGAATAGTCTAAATAAGAAAACATACACTTCATTCCAAAAAGAGAATGAGCTTTGAAAATTCATGAAGGTAGAGATAGGATGTCTGGGAAGTGCAGAGAAGGAAACAGACAACACGCTACCAAAGAGTCAAAGGTGGAAAGTGAGTGAAGCTAAACATACTGCCAGCCATGTGGCTCGCTGATTGCATCTGAGTACCCAGGAGCCTCAGCAAACAGGGATCCAAACGGCTATGGTTGTTGTGAATATTGGTATGGCAGTGAATAAGTCAGGCATGGAGAGAATCCTGGTTTGTATTTTGTATGACTCAAAGGACAATTTCTGGACATGATGATTTCTTTTTGTTTGTTTGTTTATTTATTTATAAAACAATCTTATTTTATATGCCATTCCAGCACCCTCTTTCTCCTATCTTCCTGCTCTTCTTACCTTTTCCCCCACCTTACCCCCATCTACTCAGAGTGAGTGAGGCTTCCAATGGGGAGTCAACAAGTCTGTCACATCACTTGAGGCAGACCAAGGACCTCCCCCCATATCTAGGTTGAACAAGGTATCCTTTCATGAGTTCCAAAGAGCCAGTTGATGCACTAGGGATAAGTACTGCTAGTAGCCCTACAAACTTTCCAAGACACACAACTGTTACTCATATACAGAGGGCCTAGCTTGGTCTTATGCAGGTTCTCCAACTGTCATTCTGGAGTCAGTGAGCTCCCACTTGCTCATGTCAGTGGTTTCTGTGCATTTCCCCATCATGGTCTTGACCCCTTTACTCACAATATTTTTCCTCCCTCTCTGCAACTGGACTCCAGTGCTTAGCTGTGGATCTCTGCATCTGCTTCAGATACTGGTTAAAAGTTCTATGATGACAGTCAAGAATTGGGAATCAATCTACCTCAAGACCCAGCAATATCACTCTTGGGCATATATCCAGAGGATGCACACTCATAATACATGTTCATAGCAGCATTGTTCATGATAGCCAGAGACTGGAAACAACCTAGATGCCCCTCAACTGAAGAATGGATAAAGAAAAATGGTACATTTACACACTATGCAACAGTAAAAAAAAATGACATCCTAAAAATTTTAGGCAAATGGATGGAACTAGAAAAAAATCATCCTGAGTGAGTTAATCAGACACAGAAATACAAACACAGTATATATTCTATATTCACTCATAAGTGGATATTAGACATAAAGCAGAGAATAACTAGCCTACAGTCTACAACCCCAGAGAAGACAGGAAATTAGGAGAACCTGAAAGAGACATATATGGGAGTAGATAAGATCTCCTTAGTAAATTGACAGCATGGGAAGATGGCAGTAGGGGAATGGGAAAGGGAGAAGGGGAGCAGGAAGGAGAACATGAGGGAAGATCAAGTTGGGTGAAGAACAGAGAAGGCATGTAGTAGATTTTAATTGTATTTTTGTATTTTAATAAATAAAGACTGCCAAAGATCTGAGAGTAAAACAGCCCCATGTTAGGTGTCATTTGTCGACAGAGGTTTCTGTCCCACCTGTTCCTGTTCCCATAGCCATTTAGTACCAAAAAAAAAAAACATACAGAGGTCTAAATTGATTATAAACTGGTTGACCTAGTAGCTCAGGCTTCTTATTAACTAACTCTTACATTTTAATCCATAAGTCTTGTTTGTGTTAGCCACGAGGCTTGATTCTTTTTATCAGGGAGGCAGTTTCATCTTGCTTCCTCTGCATCTGGGTGATGACTGCAGACTGAGCCTTTCATCTTCCCAGAATTCTCCTAGTCTGGTCACCTTGCCTATACTTCCTGCCTGGCTACTGACCAATCAGAGTTTTATTAAACCAATACAAGTAACACATCTTTACAGGGTACAAGACCATTGTCCCACAGAAAAGAAGAGCAAGGAAAGAGATAACGTGAAAGAGGGAGCCATTATGGAGTTTGCGATAAACCAGGCACTAGGGAAATTCCCAGGAATCCAAAATGATCACCCCTGCTAAGAATCTAAGCAATAGTGAAGAAGGTCCCTTAACTGTTCTTCTCCTGTAATCAGATAGACATGATCTTATGAAAGATTCCATTTTTAAAACTGAGAGATATCTGGATTCTGACAGATAACCAAAATCAGGGAGCCTAAATTCAACCTGTTCCATTGGTGAATGACAGCCAGCACATGGCACCATTGTAAAACAAGAGGACACCAAAAACCTGGAGAATTTAGACAGCAGGAAGCTCAGTTGAAGCAGTGATGTGGTCAAGTCAACACAGTCCTGTACCAACGCTAGGGGCAGATCTTATCAACTGAATAACCCAGGAATTTGATAGTGCTATATCTAAACTCGATCTGTGTAACAACCTTAAAGCAGTTTACTGGTGTTCACTGCTGTAGAGTTACAGAACTGTGATGTTTCAGTAGTCTGCCATCCATGGCTGCATCCCTCTAGCAGTGTGGTTAATATTACATTGAGGAGATCCGAAAGCTTTTATATCAGTGATGTGATTCTTCCCACACTCTCAATGCATTTGGAAAATATGTTCCCCCAACCTCTCCCAACAAGATCATTAGTAACCATATAGGTGGTACCATCTGGAGAATATCAGGAAGAGGAGAGAGAAAACGACAGAAGTGAAGATATCAAATATGTACAGTACAGGCTCAGCACTAACATGAGCCATGGTAAAGTAATCATATATTCACCTGACCCTTTTCCTCTGGTGTGTACAAATAGTCTCCAAGCCTAAATGTTTCCCATTTGTTTCTATGGATTGTATTTTGAGCAATATTTTAGTTTACTGTATTCCTTTAAATAGCTGTTTTTATTTCCCTTCATAAAGTCACCTAATTTTTTAAATACATTTCTCCTTTCAGGATAGTCCTCCTTTGCTCTTTGCTTTGTATTTTTCCTTTTTCACTGTGTTCATACACACACTTGCAACTTTAGAATCAGTTTTATTTTTATTTTAATTTTTAACCAATGGCTATTGTTTTCATCTTTATTAACCTATAGAGATTCATCTAATTTTGTTTTGAACCTTCTTTAGCTCTTATATTGTCTCAAATATATGCATATGTTTAATAATAAATGTAACACATATTTAGTTACTTTTAATTTATTATCTAATAAAGTTGATTTCAGATGAGAAGAGAATCAAGGCTACTCACTATTAAAGCCACCATACCCCTACATAAGATTTTATAGAAAAGTCAGTTTCATTTAAAAGACCCAGAATGTTGACTAAGATGCATAACACAAAGACAATATGAAGAAAAGGTTCAGTATAAGAGGACAACATCAACCAAAATAAAACATTAAAAAGCATACTCATGCGACTGAGAAAAGATTATGCAGGAGGATCACTACAAGAGAGTCCTGAAATTGAAAACCCTAGAAATAGAGCTAACACAAACTCTTACCCATAACAGAGAAGGAATGTTGAACAATTAGAGCTCAATGGAGACCATCGCCAAGATGGTTTGTTCTGTCCTTGAACTCATTAATTCATCCATTTAGAACATAGCTTCTCTACATAACTCTGAACCAGGTATTCCTTTAGGTGCTAAAAAGTCAAAATATGCCAATTCAGAATCTCTGCCTCTAAAGGTTTTGCACCTACAATGGAAATACCCTCATGACTTTACCCAACCACACCCTTCCCTAATTTTCATGCAAAACTGTAAAGTTCTGGGATCATATTCTGTAAATAGTGACAGAAAACTGTCTGTTTACTCAATGAAAGACAATTTGTAGTGAGCTAGTTAATCTCTCATTTGACTGGTTCCACTATAGCTTCTTACCTACTTATTATTTCTCCTTGGTTTTTCAAACAAATTGTTTCCAGTCATAACTGCCTATGCCTATCTCACTGTCAAAATGCTACTGGTTTTCTCTGTCAGGCAATACTTTCCTAGAAGCCCACACAGACAAAATCCTTTGCTCCTCTGTCATTTTATTTGCAGGATTTTTCTATTTCTCTTGAGAGCTTTGCAGATCCCTATATTTTCACAAATTACTATATCACAGATTTCCTCCCAAAAAGTAGAATAAAGAATAAATGAAAAATACTTAGGTAAGGTGGCAAGACATTTAATGATTCTATAAATATAATGTAAAAGTAGTTTGTAATACTATTAAAATAAATTCTGCTAGACTACCAGTGAGGTAGCATCATCAATGAACTCACTCACTTGCTTATTCAATAATGTTATTGATATAAATCATATATTTCAACTAAGATCTCACACCATAAGCTAGTCATTTAAAATCACTTTAATGATGCCTGTCAAAATTTTAAGAAACTAATGGAAAAGTAAGAATGATAAGGAAAATATTAGAGTGTACAATATACAGGATTGTGTTTTTGAAACTCAAGTGTATATACATTTGAACATTTATTGAATTATAAAGCAAGCCATTTCTGATATATGTCATGACCAAAAATAGGTGAAAGACATTTATTTTTAAAATGTGATGTATCTCTGTCATATCTAAGCTCATAAAAGAATGTGGCAGGCTACTTCCTGAATTGCCTAAAATTTCTCTGTCCTGTAGAGCATAACTTTCTTCTCATGTCCATAACAAGCATTTTAAGTTGGATTTCTTTTCAGATTTGATTTCATCACAGTGGATGTCATGAGCATATGAACCATGCTAAGATGTAAGTGCTGAGATGTCAGCTCTGTTCACCTATGAGAACATTCATCTCCTGCTTTTGGCAACCTCAGAGCTTTGGCAGTGCAACCCATATTCACATGGCATGATAGATTATCCTGGTCTTGGAATCTTCAGTATTGTGCTTGGGCATGAAAGAAATCACACGTACTAAACTTGTAGAAACATAGGCAACTTTCAAATTATATTCATAATACAGCCACACGAGTTGGCCAATTAAACCATTCAGGATAAAGGCTAGGTCTTTTTGTTGTTTATACCACTGTCCTCTGGCCAGCACTGTCTCATAGTGGGAACTCGGTAAGATTTGATTGAATGGGTTTATTTGAGAGACATTGATGGGAAAATATATCTCACATCCCTTTATGCCCATTTTCAGCCTACGATCTAATCATCAACATTGTTTTAAACTCTTATTCTAAGTCACCATAGGCAGGCACTTGAGTATGACACATAGCTTGTGAATCAGATTCGGAAACACTTAAATCAGAAAGTTTCTTCTTATCATCTCCTGTGTATTCAATTCCATTTCTCTATCAATCCCTCCTTTCCCTCAAATCCTCCAATCTTGGTAATAGAATAGACCTCTAAAGCTTTTTCTTCTACAAATTGGTGCCCTAGAACTATGCTATCACACTCTTCCAGAGATAAATAACCTTTTCCTGGGTAGGGAAGGCTATCTATCCTGCATCGTAAGACAAGCAGCCATAGACCAAGGTATGCTGGTGCTCACAAAAGTATAGGTATTACCAAGTCGAGCTGAAGATTCAGATAAACCAGGTTTGGATTCTGCCCGACTCTGCCACTGCCAACCAAGTGATGATTGGAGCTATAATATAACTTTAGCTCTGTGACGGAATTCCTCAAAGAGTGAAAGAAAATATACTTGGAAATTTATTGTCACATTCGCCACCACAAAGAGAGAATTTGGCATATATAGCATAGCTCTCATTGAATTATTACTATTGTTACTGGCATGAGAATTCAGAAGTGATCCCAGCAGAATTATTCTTCAGTTGAGCCTTGAGAGACAAAAAGGAAGCCTTTGCATAGAAACTTATGAATACTAACATTTATAAAAATTCTTTTCAAATCTGGGAGGACGGCTCACACAATAAAGCACTTGCCATGCAAGCATGAAGGCCTGAGTTTGACCTCAGAACCACATAAAAAAGCCAGGGATGATGCCACATGTTTATAATCTCAATACTGAGGAGGCAGAGACAGACAGATCCAGGTGTTACTGGCCAGCCAGCCTAAAAACACCAGATAAACGCAGGCAATAAGAGACCTTGCTTCAAGGGAAAATAAAGTCGATGACTCCTGACAGATAATTTTCTGTCCTCTGGCCCTCCCAGAGTGTGGCACCTTCCTCCACCCCACTTATAGGGAACATTTAATACTAAAGTAAAGTCAGTATCTAAAGAGGCCAGGCAGAGCAGAGGCTGGTGGAGATGGGAATCCTTTGAGGCTATTCAATGTATGCCCACTGTAAAATTTTTTTTCTTATTACCTTGCTCATAACGTGCTGGGGAAACCACAAGGGTGAGCATTTGAAGTATACTAAGAAGTCATACCGAAGACCATTCAATAAAGATACCTGCTGGGAAGCCAGACAATCTATGTTCCTTTCATTCATAGGGCCCACATGGTAGAAGGAAAGAACTAACTCCCCCCAAATTTTCCTGTAACCTCCACACACGTGTCATGGCAAGTGCACCCCCTCTTCTCATGTGCACACACAGTATAAATAAGAATTGTAAAAAAATTTAAAGAAAGCACATTGAGATAAAAATAAAAATAAAATAAAATAAATAAAATAAAATTATCAAGAAAATTATCTAACCAGAAAACTTATATTAGAATTATTTCAAAGTCAAATGCAAAGAAATTCAAATAATTTCATAGATGACTATTCACAGTATATAGTTGGGCTAATAAAACAGATTTAAGGAAGACAGGAATGGCCCAGGTGGGACCACTACAGCTAAGCTGAAAGGTGCCTTATAAATCAAATTGTGAGATCTAGAGATGATGGAAACATGGAGGAGCAGCTGAGCTGTGAAGGAAGGGTAAACATTGCATCCTCTCGTGCCCAGTGCTCCAGTATCCTGTCATTGTTTGCCACTGGTCCACTCAAGCATGAGCCAGAAGGTCATCAGTCCTGCAATACAAAGAAAGCACCCTTCCTGGGGAAAGGTAAAGGAGGAAGGGTAAAACATAGCTGGTATTTAAGACTAGAAAAGCCACAGAGTCTCGGTGTAGGTCATCTGCCCATCATTATCACACGAACCTGAGATAGATGAACTCACATGGAGATAAGATCTTCTCTGTGCCCAGTTTTCTAGATTTCAGCCTTGGGTTAATTGACTCTGATGTTGTGAGTCTATAGTAAAGCAGCAGAAACACTGGAAGAAAGTGATTTAGCAAACTGTTCACCCAATATTGGTGGGAATCAAAAGGGACTAAGAAAGGACCAGGATCCCAATATGCCCTTTAAGGGCATGGCCCCAGCGACTACAAGACCTCGCACTGGTCACAATCCAGGCATTGGGAGCTAAGATTTCAACGCATGGGTCTTTGGAGGAATTTTTCAAAGTAACAGGTGCCATCAAACATCCTGTCTACAAGTTCCACAAGAATTAGAGCCTTCTAAATGTCATTTGTTCCCCCAGTGAATCACGAGAACACTGTGCCAGCTAAAGAAGGACTGACGGGTTCACTCTGGGTTAAATCTATCATGATGGTGAAGTCAGGCTTTTGACTCTCTAACAAGTACTTCACTGCGTTATTACGGTGGTCTTTCTCGTGGTTTAATGATTGCTCTTCTGATAGTCTCCTAGATGCTTTTACTCCCGCAAGATACTGTAAGATTTATGATTCAGTCATCCATCTGGAATCCGGGGTATTTCTTCTGAAGATGCATATGACTTTCCAAAATAGAATTCAGAGTTTAAAGGCTCCTGAACTTCTGTAACCCTTGTCATCAATCTGGTAAGTGTTTTTTCTGTTCCTTATTAGTTAAATGTAATTTGGATTAAAACACACACACACACACACACACACACACACACACACACATTAAGCACTTCCATGTGACAATTTGTCAGAGAGGAAGTCAGGAAGGAAAGACAGGAGGGAAAGAAAGAGGAGAGCGGGAGACAGGGAGGAAGAACCGCTGCTGCACTCTCTAAAAGATAGATGGTTGCTGCAAACACGATTTCTGCAACTGTAGTTTGCTAAAATTAAAGTAGGATGTAAAGCTAGGGAGGAAAGGAATCTAATTTCCATTTAAAGTTGCCATCACTGGAAGCTGTACCGTATTCTTTGTCATGCCTGCAGGTGATGGACCTGCAGAGCTACCAAGCCGTGGTCATTCAAAGGAGGCCAGGGACAAGGGAAAACATAAAACTCACATCTGCCAAGAGACATGTGAGCAGGGGGCTGGCCAGAGAAGCATGGCAGGGGAACAGTGGGATGCAGTGCTGATGAGGTTATCCACTGCGATTAATGGCACCTGCCTGAGTATAGGAAATGCGGAGAGAGAGGTTTCCTTGGGTTTTTCTCTGAGGGGAATTGTGGGCGGATAAAGCTGAGCACTGATGGTTCAATGCTTTCTTGATTTTTGGGAAGTCAGAAAAGTGCTCTGCCTCCCACATTTCCCAAGACAAATCATGCTCTATTGTATTCTAAGTAGAAAATACGCAGCTTTGTCCTGCAACATAACTAAACATCGTTGTCTTTTGTTTTGTGTTTATATGAAACCCTGTTATTTATTTGCTGGCTATACTGGTGAGTTTTGTCCCAGAATAAAGACAGCACTGCAGTGGAAGTAAGGTAACCTGGTGACCCAATGTCATCCTTGGCTGCTGTCTTGTCAAGTGAGGCATGAGGATTGGGCAGAGAACACAGGGTCCTTGAGCCCTGAAAACTGCGAAGAGGGGTTGATTGGATCATCATTGCACACTGTTCTCAGGAAATGAACCATTGCCGCTGTGAAAAAGCAGGTTCTAGTTTCTGTCTTTTTCATTTTTAAAATGTATGACCTTTGTGGGTTCTGGTGCTGCAGTCCCATGACTTCCCTTCTATCTTTAGTGGCAAAAGTTTAGCATTCTTTGATAACTCACACGACCCTTGGGAGATTTAGTGGTAATCATCTGAGAAATAATGACAATTATATGGAACAATGAGAAAAATGTATTAAAGTCAATGGAGGGATACAAATTCTGAAAGATAAATAAATAAATAAAATTACATTGAAATTAGAGATTGTATCCTTTGAAAGACATTAAGAAAATGAAAAGACATGGAATGATAGCAGTGTTTTTAAAGCACCAGTTGACGACATAGGCTAAAGCAGAAGCCACAAAGCATGATGAAAACTCAATAAAACAGGGGTCTAATGGGAATCACAAAGAACCTTCCCCCAAAATATATGAGCTGCTCATAATCCTCTGAAGACATGTTCCGAACCACTAATCACTGGGGATTCCAAGTTAAAGCCTCAATGAGTTGCATCCACACCTGTAAGTACATTTGTCATAGGAAGACAAGAAGCAGGTAATTACTGATGAAGATGTGGACAGCTGAAGCTCTCAGAGTTGGTCAACAAGTCCAAACATTATACAAACACTACAGAAAAACTCCAGGGATTCCTTGAGAAGTTAAAGATAAGTTTATTGTAGGTCTAGGCTATTTCACCTCTGGGTATGTACTCCAGAGGAAATGAAAACACACAGCATGCCTATGGAATTTCACTTAAGCTTTAATGTGAGTAACCAAATGTTGAGGATAGCACAAATATCCATTAAGAGATAAATAGTAAAAGACAAAATATAGTTTATCCATAAAATGAAAAACTACCGATCTATGGGAAAGGAAAATCTGATAAATAAAACCAAATAGTCCAAATCAAAAATTGCTATTTGTCTCCAAAAAATCATAATTCTAAATGAAATGGTCAGATACAAAGGAACATATGATGTATTATTTCATTTATATATTTTCAAATGTAAACTAATCAGGATGGAAAAGATTAGAACCTGGTTTCCTGAGACTATCCCAGGGTGGAAAATAGAATGCATTGCAAAGAGCATTGTGAGGACCCTCCTTGATATGATGAAGCATTCTTTATTGGTCAAATGATTGCTTTCAGAGATGCGTGTATGTCTCATGACTCGCTGAATGGCACAGTGTTTGTGGGCAGTGTTCACCACACATGAGTGGCACCTAGGTACTACTCACAAAATAACAAATGGAGGTTGGGATTCTAGAATAGCTCAAAGATCTAAACATTGTATGAATATTTTGAGTATCATTTTTTATTGTGGTTATCATTATTATCACACCATTGTTTTCTTGCTCATTCTTATACATATTTTATGATGTGGTTTGTGGGGAATGTGTTAGTTGTAGTGTTGCAGAGATATCCTGACTTAATAGGAAACTAGGATATTTTTAGAGCCTCAATAGGACAGTTGTGAAGGGGTGGAGCCACAATAGGACAGCTCTGGAGGGGTGGAGCCACAATAGGACAGCTCAGCTCTGGAAGACAGAGTCACAATAGGACAGCTCTAGAGGGGTAAGGCTGCAATAAGACAGCTCTGGAGGGGTAGAGCAGCAATAGGACAACTCAGGAGGCTAGAACCACAATAGTACAGGTCATCTCTGGAGGATAGAGTTACAATAGGACAGCTCTGGAAGCTGGAGCTGCAACAAAACAGCTCAGCCCTGGAGGAAAGATATCCTGAAAACCGGGAAGACAGATTACCTGAAGCTGAGGTGCAGTTGGGGATGGTCTCCCCATGGGATGTAGAGATTCTGTTCTTCTCTTGGAGAGCCACTGCACCTGAGTTTTGCTCTGTTCTTTTAAGGGAACGTCTAGCAGATCTACTTTCTTCTTCTCTGGTCTAAGATGTGTCTTCTTTTGCTAACACTCTGCTAAAGGGAAGCCCACTGCAGAAATGTAGCAGTCACGTCTGGCTCATCAAAAAGTTGTTTCTTTTTTCTGCCTGGCCTTGTTCTGCCCCCCTTAAGGAGCGTCCTAGCAAGGTTATTTTGTTCTGTAGCTCTCCTTATGTTCTTTCCACTGTCCAGGATGATGCTTGCTGTCATGGCCTCAGAAAGAAGACAACTGTGCAGCAACAGATCCATTTACAGCTGTGAAGACTAATGAGCCTTTTCTATTCATGAGCTGAGTCTTCTCACCCTTTACTTGAGGTGTTTTATGTTGAAGGTCATGGGAAAGCAAGTATGCTCTCTATATCAACGCGCATTCCTCTAGCTGCAGGTAATTTCATCTCTGCAAGTGATGCTAGTGGTAATCAGAACTGATGGCCAGTCATGTGATCATGTCACTTGATCATAATACCACATGACTCTCGATGCATCTCTTGCAACACTTCCAGATGGTAGCTGAACCTTCTTTGATAATGCACAGAAAACATTTAAAAATTAAAAGACTTTTCCATTACTTCAGTAGTAATAATAATATTTTGAAATGTCCATATCCATGTGAAAGGCACAGGATCATGAAGAAAATGATTAATAATTAGCTATTTTCTGATAAAGAACAAGGCCAAAGGTATCTAGCGAGGAAACTTGAAATATTCCTTCAAAGGTAAGTTTGTTAAGGAAAAGATAAGAACAGCATTTGAGATTTCAACACACATAGGAAAGGACTGTAACAAATATTAATACAGAAAATGGACCAACTTGATGGCTCAAAATCATCCTGGATATAGGGAGCAAAAGAACACACTATTTGCCTCCTGTAATATGGAGATCTCAAAGCATCCTGTATGTTATAAGACACACATGAGAATTCTATCAAGTCTGAAGCCATGATGAGAGTGTAAAGTTTGCAATGACAAGAGCCAAGCTTTCCCTTCCCACTGCTTAATCTACAGAAATGTCAACCTTTCACCTAGAATGCCCAGTCACTCAATTAGCAGTAGCAAAACAAATGTCACTTTTGCTGCGGGAGAGCTAAAATGACCAGCAATGCATCCTGCTACAGGCAGAACTCAGATCTTGATGGGTGTCCTGCAGAGTTTCAGATACGCCTACCTTAGAAAGGCCTGTGCTACATGTAGACACATTAACCAAGCAAATAATATTGGATTCCTTTTAGGCACAGAGAAACTGCTGAGAAAATGAGATGGGAGGCGAACCGTTGTGTTTATCAGGCTCTTGCTATTCTCAAATCAGAACTGCATCATTCTTAGAAAAATGCTACCAGTGTGGCCACGGAGGATAATCATTTTCACATCAAATAACCTCACTGTTCAGAGAAATCCCCCTCACATGAAAACTATAGAGGTTTCCACAGGAATTTCAATGCTGTGTATCACAGTAATTCTGAGGACTCAAAAACAGTGGCCAAAAAGGACATAATGAGTAGTCTGATGATAAAACTTGACTATGTTTGTGAAATAAAATGTGATTTTTCTGTGGTTTAGGTATCAAAACTCCCAAAAGTACTTGTAAGATGATTGTTGTATACAGTCAGATGTGATGGGGCATACTTCTAATGTTAGAATTCTTGGAGCTAAGGCAGGAGTGTTTCCATGAGTTCCAGGCCAGCTTGGCCTACATGCTCATAACAAGAAGAGACCATCTCAAAATAAACAAATTAAATCCATAGGAGATTTTCTTATTGTGACAGCAAAACCCGAACTCTAAGAAATCATCACTACTACTTCTGTATATGATGTCTAAGAGTCCCACTTCCCCATGCCTGGTGAATGGACCATTACAATACTGCATTCTTAAGGCATACACACACACACACACAACATATACTAAAAATCCTGCAAAACTGAAATGACTAAAAGCAAGAAGACCCCATTGATAGAAAGAGAAGAAAGAAATTGTCTCATACTAAGTTTGAGCTCCTGGATCCAGTGAGTCCTGGATTCTTACTGCAGGATTCACTAACTCCCTGAGCTTCTTTTACATTATTTAATCTTCTGTTTCCTTGGTTTGTGTGTGTTTGTGTGTGGGAGGGTATGTGCTTTGTTGTTGATAGTGGTTGGTTTAATTCTGTTTATCTGTTTATTTTTCTCACCCCAGCTATCGTGAGTTGATTTCTGATACTTCAAGTGGGAAGTCCTGGCTACTTCAGGAAGTTCTCATGTTTGAATGTTGGATGTCATGGCTCTCTAGTAAGGGATGACCGGTTTCTTTACTTGAACTGTAAGGAAAAATGCATTCTGTGTTTTAGACAAGGTCTGGAAACAGAAGAGACAAGGAAAAGGGAAACATGAGAAGTGACGTTCATGAGTTAGTGATGCATAAAGGCTCAGGAGTTCAAGGGACCTGATGATATTGAAGCCCGAGAAGGGCTCAAGGAAGTGCATTTGACCCAGAAGGAAGAAAAGTTGGAAAAGTTTATTGCTGATAAAATCCTCTTGAATGTCCATAGTCTCAGTTGGAGAGTAGGGAAAAGCACACTCTCTCTTTCAGGAGTAAAAATTGAATAGAAAAAAAAGTGAAAAGATAATTATGTGTTTCCTTATGACCCCCCAATACCTTTCTTTACCCACAGAGAGGTGGTAAATTACTGGAACCCAAAAGTGTGCAGAATATTTGATTAAAGGTCATACAAATGTTAAAATGTTTTCCCCCAAAAAGTCTGAGACAGTGGAAGGAAGATGACCAGCTCTTCTCAGAACCATTGAAGGGATCTTATATTATAAGTTTATTAATGACTCTGTTTTTCCCTTCAGCACATGTGGGAAATATATAACAAGGTGGTGGAAGCTGAGAAGCATTAGTTTTGGCATCCATCATCGCTGTACAGGCTGTCAAAGCACATACGGCAGCACGTTCCCCTCTATCCGCACCAGATAGTGCAGAAAACCAGAACGTTGATGGATCGTTGTGCCAGCGTAGCCCTGACTAGCTCCCCATCTCCACCAGACCAGCCGCTTACGCTTACCTACAGTAATATTGAATTACACATGATTCCTCAAAAGATCTAGCTGCCTCCCTCCTCCTTGTTTCTCCTTTATTTCTGCAAAACCCTTCTTATAATTCCTCCCACAAACGCAGGACTCTGCTATCTAGCCACTATCTTCATATTAGTTCCTCTGAGACGCCTTCCTTAAGTTGGGTAATGAGCCATATGTTGGATCCAGAAGCATCCCCAGTGTCCCAGTGATTTTCACCACAATGCTCTGTGACTTCTCTAGTGAGTCTGCCTTCCTTTGAGAAGCCTTCCTTAAGTTGGGTAAGAAGCCATATGAGGAATTCAGAAGCATCTCCAGAACCCCAGTGATTTTAGTAGCAGTGAAACAGGTAAGCATCTGTCTCTCTCAATGTTATATCACTGGTCATTAGAAGACAGTAGGTGCTCAATAATGCACCTTATTGATTTAGTGTGTGTGTGTGTGTGTGTGTGTGTGTGTGTGTGTGTGTGTGTTTAATGATTTCCATGGCCATTCAGTGGTATGTAGTCACTCTTATGCATAGAACAAATATGACCTATTTCTCAACTTAGCCACTCTGTATTAAGAATTGAAAAGTCCAGATGATAACCAGGACTGACACATGAAACATCAAGCTATCTAACAAGCCTTACCCTTTGGAAGGGCACAAGTGGAAAACGAAGTCAGAGTAGAGCCAAGGCCACACTTCAATGCACGCTGTGGTGATCTTTAGATCTTCAGAGCCATGAATTTATTAAATTCATTCAAAAATTCTAGAATGAAATTATTTCCATGTCTTAATAGATGATCACAATTTTAATAAAATATCATAGTTCAAACAATGGAAAGAGAAATTTACAGAGCAGTTCCTAAAAGGATCAGGAGCCAGGAACTCTGGGTACTTTATGAAACAGAAGCAATGGAACTCCATTCGGGATGATAATTCTAGCACAGATACTTACTGCTGTTGTTTATAGTTTCATTTTTATATCCAGGGTGGACTAATCCTGGCAAAATCACTTGGACCATAAGGTTGGGAATAAATTATGCAAAAATAAAAGAAAACTAGATATGCTTCTTAACCAACATAAAGAAGGAATATGCACTAATAGTAAGAAATAAACCCAATAGGCTTTCTAGGCATAAGGAAATCCTTTAGTGATATTCTTTCAGCTGACTCTTTATAACCCAGGTTGGAATATGCTTTTCTGATTCAAAATTCAAAGTGGCAGTCTTTAGAAACTTATACTTCAGCTAATTTTTAATTGTGAACTCTTTGGGAAACAAAAATGGCATTGTATCACTGGGGAAAAAATGAATTCGGTGTGTTCTAATGCTCAAGTGAGGCGTGTGACCCTCAAGAATCCTCTGGAGGAATCTATTGTTGTCTCCCCCGTCAGACCCCACAGTGTGCAGTCCCACCATCTCTATCATGGGGTGCTTCACAGCAGAGGAGGGGATGAAGTACCTCATCATGATTTCTGCAATGATTTAGAAGAGAATGTCATCCATTATGCTCAGCGGCTCCTCCATCGCCATGTGAGACTGACACCTACAGCCAGCTGGGCTAAGGACTAAAAAAAACAGATGGCTTTTATCTAGGGAAAAGAGAGCTATGGGTTAGGAAACACCTCTAAGCAGACATTATCAGTATGAATGGGACAGTGTGGATGTGGTCTTCTAGTTTAAAAGTTTCTGATGTGCAGAACTTTAAGGAACACGGGAGATATACCACATTTGGAACTACCTACTTTTCATATGAATTACTTTTCATATTAACTACAGTATCAGTTGTGTAACTTCACTTTTAACTTTCTTAAGAAAGAACTATTCAGATAACTTGCTGGCATCTGATTCAAATGCAACCAATATTTATAATATATTTGCTAAGTGCCATGTGAACAAGACAGATGAGGTTGCCAGTTCCATGGAGCTTACACACTCTATTGAGAGGAACCAGCAACAAATAAATAAATAATTTTAGGTAGCAGTACATGCTGGAGAAATACAAACAGTTCTGTGAAAGAGATTAATGAGGAAAGGGATTGTCTCGAGAACCCAGGGGCCACCTCTCGGTTCTGATGACAATTCATCTGAGACCTAACGGAACAGAAGGTGTGACTCTGAGGGAAAACCTTGCAAGCAGATGACTTCCTCAGCATGGCAGCCCACAGCTAGGGGAAAGCTCCTCTGCTCACTAAGTCACAGGAAGCTGATGTATCAGGAGGAAGACACGCTAAGCATGCATAGACTTGCAGAGTATGAGAAGGGCTGTGAATTTCATTCTATTTACAGTGAAAGGCCATGAGAGTGTTTCAAATTGACAAGTACCGTCTGATGACGCCCTTCAGTAATTACCGGCTGTTACAGGGAAGATTAATTGAAGTGTCCTGTCAGAAACAGGAGGATCAATGAGAAGACTGCAGGTAAAAACCCAGGTGAGCTGAGATGCTGGCTTTAAATAAAATGGCAGTAATAATCAAACAAAAAACAAAGCATAAAAGATACATAAGTACTTTCCTTAATAGAATAAATGTAGGATAGGACAGGAAGTACAAAATGCAACGTGTAGAAGGAAAGGACATGAATAAGCTCTCAACTTCCTGTTTTAAAAATAAAAGGATTTAACAGTAGAATTTACTGGTAAGTGAAGGTACGAAGATCTTATTCAAGAGAATGCAGGAATAGCTAGGAAGAAAGGACAAGAATTAAGTGAGCATATCAGTGAATTTACTTCTCGAAAGGTGGCATGCGGGCTCAGAAGATGGTTCAGTAGGTACAGCCCTTGCTTTGTAAACATGTAGACCAGAGTTTGGTTCATGAGAACCCACATAAAAAGCTAGGCAGGCAAGGCAACTGCCTGCCATCCCAGCACTTTGGAGGCAGAGACAGAGCATTCCTTGGAGCCTAACTAAACTAGCCAGCATCCATGAGATCCAGATTCAGCAAGAACCCCTGCATTGATAACAAAGAGATTGATTGCTAAAGACACAATGTGTCAACTTCAGGCCTTTGCATGCACATGCACAAACATGCATACGCACTCACATATATGTTAGCATGCATACACATGAAGTACCCATGATGTGCATGCTTACACATTGTGCAATATTAGTTGAAGATGTGCTGCATTTGTTTGTGTTGTGGGACATTTGTTTAATGATGTAAAGATGTGCTGCATTCTTTTATGTTGCGTTTGTTTAACTCAGTAAAGCTGTGTTGCTTTCTTTGCCTGCTTAAACCACCTAATTGGTCTAATAGAGAGCTGAACGTCCAATAGCTAGGTTGGGAAATGAAATACCAGGTCTGGCAGGTAGAGAGAATAAATAGGAAGAGAAATCTAGGGAAATAAGCAAGGGGTGAGAAAAAAAAGAAGAAGAGTACAGCAGGAGCCAACCACCGATCCACCCAGCCAGCCATGGAATAAGAAAGAGAGAAAGAAAGAAAGAAAGAAAGAAAGAAAGGAAGGAAGGTAGAATAAAGGTAAAAAGCCCAGAGGCAAAACTTAGTTAAAGAGAAATTGGGTAATTTAAATCAGAAATGCTGGTTAGAAACAAACCAAGTTAAGTCTCTGTGTATTTATTAGGGAGCTAGGTGGCAATTCCCCAAAGAGTTAAAAAAAAATTACACACACACACACCAGACTGACAGACAGAGAGGAAGAACACAAGAGCGAAAGTGGAGCAGAAGGCCTCAGAGGTGGCATGGGATGTTTTTGGAACAACTGCTGGAGTTGCTGAGCCTCTATAGCTGAGCAGACACTACTCAGAATCACTTAGAAAGCACCCAAATTCTCAAATGCCAGAAGACAAATTGGATGAGAATCATCGGGATGAACCCATGCACAAAAACATTAAACAATGCCTAGAGTGATTTCCCTGCCCTCTGTTGTGGAAAGTCCACATTATGGGGTAGTGGTGCCAGGATATTTTTCTTTTGGATAACCTTCTGCCTCAAGTTGAAGTAATTTCATGGAAAAGGGTGTAAGCAACCATAACTGGTTTGGTTATCCTCTCTAAACTCCAGAGAAGCCAGCTGGACTATATGGCAAGTTTCCCAGCCACGTGGACTCTTTAGCACCACGTCTGGCTAATGTCCTACTCTAGCAGGACCTGCATGGGAGAGGTAGGGGATAATTTCAGTGGTGTTTTCTTCCTTCCTTCTTTCCTTTATTTATTTTTTGTTTGTTTCTCTTTTAAAAAAAATTGTTATGCAAGCCAAGATTTTTTTTGTTACAATTCATTGCCTCAGATGAATTGAATGATAGACCATTAGAGATGAAGGAAAAGAATTTTGAAAATAGCAACAATGATTCACCCAGCAGGATATTAACTCTGGAACTCAGGTTCACTTCCTGCCAACATCATTTAACTGTGGCTTTGGAGAAACTGCCTTCCTCTTGATTGTGGGAAAGGCTGTCAAAGGGTTACAGTGAAGGTAAAGTAGACAATAGAAATAAGATTGGTCCAAGCTACTTACAATCATGAAGGGATATAATTTTAAAGCCTGACATGATTATGAATTCCATCCAATGAGCCCACATTGTAAGCAAGGGAACTGAGATTTGCTTTGGCTCCTGGAGGAAAAGGAGATTTGGGCTTAAAGGATCCCACTGCTGTAGTTGGTTGCATTATTTTTTTTTTTATTTTACTCGTGTCAGTTTCGTCATATAAACTAGATCAGTCAGGAGACAGACCACTTACTAATATTTATTTATAAGTTGTTAAAAATGAAAGTGCCCCGCTGTCTAAGTGCTGAGAGGCGGGAATGCTTTCAGAGCATTGCCTGGCTCACTGCACCGAGGTCTCTTTGCAAGGGAACATCTGCCTGCTGTGTGGTCTAGCCAAATCCTCCATCACAGCACTTGTCCAGAAGCATTTTAGGACAGACTCAGTAAACAGACAGATAAGCATATGGCGACCAATACGGCAAACCAGCGTAAATCTCCATCGAGTTAGGCCACCAACCAAACAGTTCTGATTCCCATTTACTTGGAGACATCTCAGGAAGATGCAAGTCTCGCTCTAATCGAGGCCCACTCTTCTGCAGTCTAATCGAGAGGCCCATTCTTCTGCACTTCAGTGCCCTGGGCTGGTTTGGGGCCGTGGTTTTCTGGAGGCCATTTTTATTTCCTTCCTTCTTTCTTGGCCTGTTGATCAGGCTTGCTTATGAATCCTGGAGAACTCCCATTTTGAGAGCAAAACCTCTAAGAATAGAAATTGGTTTCTAAGCCGCCTCTGAATGTGGGCCATGTAATAAATGTCACTGGTGTTGCCGTTCTCTCCTGATAGACTGCTGGTGCCTAGCATCTGACAGCGAATGAGCTCCACTAATCAGAGACTGCGGCAAAGCCTGTTCCCTGCGTCTCCCCGCCTACCTGAGAGGGTGAGGAGCCTTAACACATGTCCCTGCAGACTGACAGCATTGAATGGAACCAGACCAGGAGGGGTATCTGAAAGGTTAATTAAGGTAGTACCCAAAAGTTGTTTTAAATCAATTTAATTAACCTATGACCCCTGAAAATTAGAATATGTTACAACTGGAATGAAGGCAAATTTTATTCTGCTTTCATTTTTTTTTAAATCTCAACTAAGGAAATTCAAAGTACATGACTCTCTGGGTAAAATCATAGAAGAGGGGAGAGTGTTAATTAGCACCTGGACTGTGCACAGATAACTCCATTCTTGATGTATCACTGAAGGAATGATGCCCATTCTTGAAGGGAAAGTTCATAGCGTTAACACCTGGTGCTGCTGTCTTTCATCCATGATTCTGGTAGCATGTTCCTTCACTAAATATATCTGCTACTCTTCTTTCATCAGGATTTAGGATAAGTAACACTAGAAAGAAAGGCAATAACACTATGCTCAAGAGAATGGGTCATGCTTCACAGGTCTACATAGGAAGTAAAAAAGACAAGATCTCCGGAGCAAATTGGGAGCATGGGGACCTTGGGAGATGGTTGAAGGGGGTGGGAGAGGCAAGGAGGGTAGCAGAGAAAAATGTAGAGCTCAATAAAAATCGAGAGAGAGAGAGAGAGAGAGAGAGAGAGAGAGAGAGAGAAAACGGGTCTGGCATGCAGAGTCCAAAACCAACTGCCATAACTTCTTAGCATGTTTGACCTTCACCAATTATTAAACCTTTCGCCATCTACGTTTTCCTCCTTTGTAACACACTGCTAATGACAGCATGAAGCACGTGGGACTGAGAGAATCAGGAGACATAATGCAGGTTGAGTCCTTGGATAATGCGTTGAGAACCCAGGAAGCTTCTGATAAAGACCAATAATGTAACAGAATTTTTGACTTCTTATATATTAATTATTTTTAAAGAGCACAAAAGTCTTGATCCCTGGAAATAGAGTTCCATTGATAATATTCAAGGCTTCCATTACCCTCAAAAATATGTAATTTTTGTGCTTCTCATATACTCTTTCTTGGGAAGAAAGTGGTTTTAAGATTTTTTTTTTTAAAAAAAAGGGAAAAGACTGTAGGATGGTCCAGAAGGCTCTCACAAGGCATCCCTTCAATGTTTCCTCAGTGTTGGCACCAGTGTCTGTTTCCTGGAAGCCAGGCTGAGTATTAGACCTGCACAGGACAGCCACAGTAAGTCTGTTGCTGATCCTGCTACATTAAATGTTTTCCTGCCACTATGTTGATGACCCCTGAGCATCTATTTTCTATCCCTGCCTAATACAAATGATAAGAACCATACATGAGACTTGAAAATCACCAGGCTCCAGGATGAGAAGATGCTTAAACAAAAAAGAACCAGGTGGAATTGTGGGGGGTAGAGGTGGATATGGAATTTCTAAGTAAAGTGGTTTAAGAGAGGATATTGTATGCATGTATAGTCTTAGGTAGCACATAAAATAGTTTCAGGTTAAAATAAAGATATTTTTAAATGTATATTAAAACATATATTAGAACAAATAAAATGTTTAATATAGTACAATATTAGAGACATTACAGCTTATTATATAGCTCTAGTAACTATTTAAACTCTTTTATTTAGAAGTTTATTTTAAAAAGTTTATGCATTTATTTCTCTCCCTCTGTGTGTGTATGTGTAAAATCATATATGCATCTGCATGCGTTTATGTGCACTCACTAACCTGTGGGAGCCAGAATAGAGCTTCTGATGCCCTGAAACTGGAGTTATAGCTGGTTGGTTGTAAGTTGCCTATTGTGGGTGCTGGGAACCAAACACAGGTCTCCTGCAGGAGGAGTGTGTGCTTTTAACTGCTGAACCATCTCTCCATCCTTGGTATGTAATTTTTTCAGTGAGTCAGTCGTGATATAATATACATGATTATATACCTGACAAAGGTCAGTATAACTATACTTTAAATTACGTGATAAAATTATGCAAGTTGAATATCTGTGCTTGAACTTTTAGAAGGCTCAGAAAGGGAAACTTGTTGCCCAGGCACATGGATAAGAACACATTGGGTAATATTCGGGTGGTACAGAGAATTTTTTCTACTCTGAATCAGTCAGCATACCCCATCATTCACCCATATCCCTTAGAATCATCAGAGCACAAAGCACATCCCTGGCCCTTGAGGAACTCACCAGCTTTAGGAAACAGACACTGATAGTCCTAAGGCTGGGTGTTTTTCATTCTGCAAAAACAGCATGATTTTTTCCAGGTAATGTTGTTGAAATTGCCTTTGCATAACTCTGACGGAAGTTTTTTCTCCCATGCTTCACAGGTCTAATTCCTCATGTGTTGTGTTGTTAGGTTTCAAGAGCCATGACTCCTTAACAGAGCCCCCTTCCACAGCTCAGTAAGAGCCCCTTTATTCACACCCTCATTGAAAGTTCTAGTTAGGTGATGTCTTTGTATTCTCCAGTAGATTAAGTCAGCCATAATTGATACTGTATTCTCTCAGTCAATTACAACTGGGATCTTTGTTAAGATGTCTTAGATAATGAGTGAGTATGTGAGTGAAGGGCCACCCAAAGCACCTGTAGATAACATGTGACAAATGAAAAGGAGGCATTACCTGTAGGCAAAACACACTCTGGGAAAGTTCTGTTTAAACAGACAGCATTTTGGTGCTGGTTAAGTGAGAAAAATATGTACATCCTAAAACTCTATTAAATCAAACACCAACCACTATTTTAATTGGTTTCAATAAATCCACAAATTCACACCAGCAGGAAAACAGCATTGCTCTGCCCTCTACCTTCCTATCTAGCCCACCCATTGGACAATACTGCTTAATTTTTTTGTGGGTGTCTTCTTGCCCCAGTAAACCCTTTCTAAAAAAGACCTCACCTACTCCAGACTCATTCAGAGGTATGTCTGTTAGTTGCTCCAAGACCCTGTCAGGAAGAAAAGTTACCCACCACAGATGTTCTACCTAGTCAAGTATCTGTCAGTCCCAACCAGTTTGTTTCAGAGGTTCCCTTGGGAAGCCCATAGAGGCTGAGTGTTTAGGTTGAAGCACCCTAAAAGGTCAGATCAAACACACGACACATGAATCATGTCAGTCATTCTCAATAGAAGGTCTCCATATATTAACAGAAAAACTATTCTTTCAAAACTAACATAGGCAAAGATATTTGTGGGTTTTTTATTTTAATAGTGACACAAGCTTCCTTCTGATATTTAGGTTTTAAAACAGAGTCAGAGAAAGAGGAAAGTTACCTTGATTCTGCAATCTTCTCCACCAACTCCTAGAGGCAGGGAATCAATTTAATCAATAAGCAGCAAAACTATGAGAACATTTACAACTTTCATGCCTAATCCAAACAGAGAAGACAGTGCCCTTCATTCCTTGTGCAGAGAATGAACAGAAGGAGGATTGAGTTACAGCATCCAGGGAATATCTAATGCTCTCATCCTAACATGTTAACAACGACTACCAAGAGTCTTTCAAAGTTCACTCCACTAATCCAGTTCTAGAAATATTCCCTGAGGAAAGAATCTGGCCATGTGCTAGCAAGAATAGTCTTTTGCTTCTTTCTAGAAGAGTTAAAACTCAGAAGCAATGTTAATTGGCATGTATATATAAATTTTTACATAAATATAATGCAGTTAGAAGGAAATGGCATCTTAAAAGGAAAAGCTATCGGTTCAATAATTTTTCTATTTGCTTTGTGAAAAATCAATTATCAACCTACAAAGTCAAATTTTACAACAATAGGGAACACATGCACACACAGAAAGAGAGAGAGAGAGAGTCCCTAGAACAAAGTGTTTCTTCCTTCCCTTCCTTTTTGACTTCCCACCATTATATTCATAGTATAATGAATCAATGATTTCTGTCTTTGTTTATTAATATAGAAACCAAAAAATAAAATCCCCAGAGGACTTTCTAGCAAAGCATACTAAAGTACATAAGGAAATCTCAAGCAGTTTTATAATTTCTTTCTGTGTATTTCTGAATATTTAGGTGCTCAGTTGGCTCATTTTAAACAATTTTTAAGGATTTACACTTCATTTATTATGTGCACATTAGTCTGTGTGGGAATGTGCTCTAGAGTGCAGTTTCCTGTGAGTTCAGAAGATGGCGCTGTATTTCCTGGAGCTGGGATCCTAAAAGGTTATGAGCCACCTGCCATGAGTGGTGGGAATCAAATGTGAGTCCCTGCAAGAGCAGCAATGCATGCTCTTAGCTGTTTAACCAACTTTTCCATTCCCAACAATGTTTAAAATATTTAAAAGTTGCCAGGGCAGGAGATGTGGTTCAAGGGTTGCGAGCACTTGCTGTTCTTTCACAGGACCCAAGGGTGGTTCACAACACCCATGCAATATGCGGCTTGTAACTCCACCTCCAGGAAATCTGACAATCTTTTGGCTTTTGAGGACACCTGCACACACACAGGATGCACACGTGGAGACACAGATATCTACACAAAATAAAAATATAAACTACTGTTGGTAAATATGTCTAACTTGTCACTTTTCCTCTTTGGTGTATAGGCAATTGTTTTTATTTTAAATTTGTGTGGTTAGATGTTACTTTGGAAAAATGAGTTTGCCCTTTGAATATGAGTGCAAACTGGACACCTCCATTTCATTTGATTTTGCCCCAAATAAGGTCTTCCAGGACAAAACAGAAAGTGGTCAAGAAAAGACTTCAGAACCAGGCTTCTTGAAGGAATTGTGTACTTTATTGAACATTTCTGGTCCAATTTCCTTTTCTAAAGTCAATCATAATCTAAATTAACAAGTGTCTTTATTCTTATGCTCTTAAAAAGACTTTAATAAAGTTCTCTCTTCATGAGTATCTAGCATGCTTTTGTTATTCTAATATGTGTGTGTGTGTGTGTGTGTGTGTGTGTGTGTGTGTGTGTGTGTGTGTAAACAATGCATTGTAGTCCACAAACACATACAAATTATTGCTCATCACTTAAATATAAATATTAGAAAGAGTTAAAAGAGAGTAATACTATAAATTATATTGTGTTATATTGTGAAGAAAATGTTTGTTTTTGTGTAGAAAAACAGTTCCAAAATAGCAGCATCATACCAACTCTGCTGTGTTGCTTTTAGTAATTATTACTAATATTTACTTTCCACCTGTCCCCAAAAATGAATGCTTTGGGGTTTTGTGTTGTTTGTTTGTTTTGCTTCTCTTAATCTCCATGATAATCATTATGATCAGGATTATAAATCAATACTGAATCAAACACCCCCTTTGCTCAGCAAATTGGACGTACAAGGACCTAGTCTTGATTTGTGATTTTTCCATATAAACTGTCTGCAAAAATGCATTGTCAATTTAAATTATACTGCTCCAGCATGCCAACATGAAAAAGAGTGGACTAAACAATGGATAAAACCCCAATTGCAGGAGAAATGCAGGTTCTCAAAAGAAATTATTATTCTTCTGGGACTATCTGAAGTCTAGTAATATAATGGTCACAGAGAAATTCCAAAGTGAAATTATTCCTTAAAAAAGTAGTCATTTACCAAGAAAAAAAATGAGAAAGAAAAAGCTTCAAGGGCAGGTGTACATACCTGGGGATTCTGGGTGTGTGACGGAATACTGGAGGCGAATGTGAGTGCACTCAGAGCCTCTAAGATAGGAGACTCCTAAAGAACCATGCCTCTTTCCCGAATCCTGTTACAATTTGGCTTTAAAACTGCATTAAGTTTGGAGCTCACTGGCCCTAAAATAAACCTTTTCTATTCCCCCTGAATGCACTAACACTTGACCCACTTATTGACTGTCTGGGGCCTTTCTATTTATAAAAACCCCATATAAATCCTATCTCTTTGGAAAACAACTTTAAAGACCCTCTGCGCTCTTGGGGGTTTTGTCCTGTAATTTATTCATAGTGAACTCCATTTTATATACATCTCTACTCAGCTCTATTTTGTCTGTGTATTGTATTAATAATTGTTATTTTCCTGTTCAAGCAGATTTCTTCCTCATTGGATTTGAACCTTGTACAAATCCTTCTTGTTACATATTTTGTAACACATTCTTGTACTTGTTGGCCTGTCTCCCTATTATTCTTGATTTTTTTTTAAGGAGAATTGGAAATTCTGATTCATTCATTCATGTAGTCAGAAATGACTAACTGAGAGGAAAAGGTGAAAATACTATTGTATCTCCTTCATTTATGGTTTAAAATTCACCCGCAATGCTTCTTTCCATGTAGTCCGTTGTGTATGTTCATAATATCGTAAGACGTTAGAACTTAAAAACATTTCTTCACGCTCTTGTAGCCAAACATGCTCTTTCCAGTGGTTCTCAACCTGTGGGTCATAACCCTTTGAGGATCTAATGACCCTTTCACAGTGGTCACCTAAGACTACCTGAAAGCGCAGACATTTACATTATAATTCATAACAGTATCAAAATTACATTTATGAAGTAGCAGCAAATATAGTTTTATGGTTGGGGATCACCACAACATGAGGAGCTCTATTAAAGGGTTGTGGCATTAAAAAGGTTGATAAACACATTATCTAAGACATACAAAGAAAATGTAATTTTGCTCAGCATAGATGGTGGGAAAGGGGCTTTGTATAATACATTACAAATTCTCTGAAAACAGATATACTAATCATAAAATGGAGAGAAACGTTTATTCCTGCAACAAAGATCAAGACATATAACCACTTTGGGAAAGTGCTTTGTTATATTTCAGGAATAAAGCAAAAAAGACTAGATGGGTATGTTATTTAAAGATATGGGCAAGCCAACTGACCGTGCTCCCAATATGGAGTTCTCAATGAGTGTTCATTTAAAATAAAACAGCAACAACAAAAAACAACTCTAAGTATTTCTCATACTTGATGGGTCAAGAGAATACAACACATATATTAGAGCTGACAATAACGGTGGGAGAAAGGACAGAATATTCCCTTTTTTGTATTATGCATCCTAATTGCACTTTTCCCTCCCTCCACTCCTCCCATTCTGTTACCTCTTTAGAAAAGAGCAGACCTGCAAGAGAGGACAACTTAATGTAATAAAACAAAATAAAATAAGACAAAGACCCTAATATCAATGCTGGAAAGGGAATTCAGCAGTAGGAAGAGAGTACAAAGGGTAGGCAAGAGAATCAGAAATATATCTGCTCCCACTGTTAGGAGTCCCACAAAAACATCAAGCTAACAGTCATAACTTATACACAGATGACCTGGTGCATATCCTTGCAGAACTGTGCTCACTCCAATCCCTGTGAACCCATGTGAGCCCTGCTTAGTTGATTCAGTGGGCCATATTCTCATGCTATCCTCAACCCCTCTAACTCCTGCAATCTTTCCTCTACATTGTCCATGGGGTTCCCCATATATGAGGGGAGGGACCCAATGGAGGCCTCCAATTTAGACTCACTCTGCATACTGTCTTGGTGTGGGAAACTCTTCTGTCTATGTGTTGCTTTTATTGGTTAATGAATAAATATGTTTTGGCCAGTGGCTTAGCTGAACAGAGCTAGGTGGGGAAAACTAAACTGAATGCTGGAAGAAAGAAAGCAGAGTCACAAAATGCCATGTAGCCACTAACAGGGACAGACAAGCCAGACTATTGCTGGTAAGCCACAACCACGAGGTAATATACAGATTAATAGAAATGGGTTAAATTAAGATGTAAGATCTAGTCAATAAGAAACTAAAGCTAATAGGCCAAGCAGTGATTTAATTGATACAGTTTCTGTGTGGTTATTTTGAGTCTTAGCAGCAGGGAACAAACAAGTGTGCTCCTACAACACTGTCTGACTGTGGTTTTCTGTCCTGGCTTCTATCTGTTGCCCGAGAAAGCCTCTCTGATGATTACTGCATTAGGTACCAATTTATGAGCATAGCAGAATACCATCAGAAATCATTGCATTGATGATTTTGTTTTATTGTTCTGACAGTCTTTTTAGGTTCTACCCTTGGTCTCTGGGCTTTCCAATCTCTGTTCCTGGCCATCCAGGCTGTATAGGGCATGGATTTCCTCTCATGCCATGGGCCTCAAGTTAAGACAAATTATTGTTTGGCACAAGTTCTGTGCCACCATGGCCTCAGTACATCTTTCAGGCAGAACAGATTGTAGGGTGAGGGCTATGTGGCTGAACTGGTGTCCAGGTTTCTCTTTCTATAGCCAACAGGGTACTTTTTCACACCAAAGAGACTAGAACATAGAGGTGAAGGTTCCATGATAGCACCAGCTCAATCTTGCTACATTCAATAAGCTATGTGGATGTTGTCCTCAGCAATTGGTCTTTGCTGTCAGTTTTCAGAGAGAAATCTTCTGTCCTAGTATCAGTCTGGGTTGTTTGGGGAGATCCAGGAGAACCCCTCACCCAACAACTCAACCGAATGTAACCCATTCCCACTATTAAAAGCCTTGCCTGGCTACAAAAGATATCCAGTTCAGACTCCTTATCCTCCATTAGTAGAAGTTCTCACTAGGGTCACCTGATAGATTCCAGAAAGTTTCTACTGCACTAGATTTCCACACCAGCACCCTCCCATGCTCCCCAATTCCAGTTGTCTCTCTGCTCATTCCCCACTTCACCACTTCCCTCCAATACCTGATATCTCTAGTTCCCATCCCCACCTACTCTCAGTTCACTCTGAAAATGTATTCTATGTAGACAATGTGTGAGCACACCAGCTCTTTATCACAGAGACTGTATCCATGGAGCAAAGATGCAGAGAAGGCAGCTTAGTGATCATGTGTCCTCCATACTCCGGACACTTCCCCCTGTCATTTTCTAGCAGTGTTGAAGAATTAGAACTGAAACAGGCAATCAGAATTAAAATAAGGAAACAGTGAAAAATGCAAGATAACAACTGATGTTAGTCAGTATAACCATGGGTAATTTTTGTTAAACATTCATCTCTTACTAATTGTTTGACAAAAGTAACAAGTTACAAGAAACACTGAGCTGCAAGTTTGTGAAAAATACATATTAATTCAGGGGAATAGCCACATTGATCCCCTTTGTTCCTTAGTCCTCCTATGGAAACAATCTTACTTAAACTTGCACAGCTCCAGAGTTAGCCTGAGAAAAGAGACACGCCTGTACATTGGGATTTATTAGACACTGCCCTTGCTTGGAAACAGGGTTGACTTCAGGCATATATTGCACTCCTTTTTAGTTGTACAATTTGGGGAGGATTTACCTGCCTCCGGCACTGCAGGTGACTCTCACTTACACTTGGCATTGAATTAAGAGGCTAATACAATCTAAATTCCAAATTCTGTTACCATCTAAATAAGGTCCAACAATCGACCTGAAGTAATAATTTCATTGCATGGTTCTGTCTCTCTCCCTCTCTCCCTCCCTCCATATCTCTCTGATCCATCTTGTGATTGAAATGAATCAGTCTCAGGATCAAACTGATTCCATGGGAGACAGAGACATGAAAAGAATGGAAATAGAGATGACCGTTTCGAGTAACTTTCAAACTCCTTTATAAAACTTCTACCTTTGAACGCCATGGTTACAGAATATACTTAAACAGAAGGATGATAAGGGTTTCCATTTCACTGTTGAAAAATATTCTTTAAATAGTAAATGTTGATTTCTGAGGAGGTAGAGCACATATCCCAATGAATCTTCAACAATGTAGAAAGCTCAGCTCCGCCCAGACCCACATCCTGAGCCTTGGGTTGGCCCACCTTAACATCTACACCACCTATGACCTGTTGGAGTATGTGAAGAGACTGGTCCTGCAGAACAATGGCCACAGGATTCCCATGACTCAAAACAACAGCAGGATGTATGAGAGGAGTTTTGGTGAGGATCCAGTGATGACGGTGTGCCAGAGGATAAAGGTCTTAAGCCAGACCAACATAGATTATATATTCACATTCCCATTGCCATTTGGGGCGGTCTTCTCTGACAACCATGACACCTTAGCTCTGTGAGAGCAACACAGGAGAGTGTCAATACTGAGGATGTCATTTATCCTTCCTGTTATCAGAATCTGGGGTTAGAAACACTAAGTGCACTGGTAACTATGTGATTCAAGAATTGTCTTGAGTGCTAGAAGCTTCCATCTGCTAATAGGGTCAATTCCAGAATGTATTTCATAAACAGATATAGAAGTTAAATCAAATCATATGATGGCAATGATTATAAAAGCCTGGAATAGACAACATACTTCAAACAACAAATGACCAAATGAATGCCAAGTGAAAGGACAGGAGAAGTACAGTTCTAATAACTAGAACCTCCTTCCCCCCATTCTTCATCTGTGAAAGAGCATGATCCTGTGACACCTACCTATGACTACCCAGTACAGTTACCTAGTCTCAAAATCCTTGCTTGACAAGTTTCATCACTTCTGCCTGGTATCTGAGCCCCTTCCATGGTTTGCAAATGCCCCACTGGGATCCTACTTCTGGATATTATAATTGCTATCTATATTCTAACCATAACTAAAACTAGTATAGTAAAGATTGGCAATATCTCAGAGAAATGTTTATTTAGGGACTATGAATCTTATTTTTTAAATTCATTGTTTTTTATTGAGAAAAAAATTTCCGCCTCCTCCCAGCCTCCCACTCCCCCCTCCCCCCACTCCTCTCCCCATCCCCCCACTCCTCTCCCCCTCCCCCCACTTCTCTCCCCCTCCCTCTCAAGTCTGAAGAGCAGTCAGGGTTCCCTGCCCTGTGGAAAGTCCAAAGACCTCCCCCCTCCTTCTTGGTCTAGGAAGGTGAACATCCAAACTGGCTAGGCTCCCACAAAGCCAGAACATGTAGTAGGATCAAAACCCAGTGCCATTGTCCTTGGCTTCTCAGCAGCCCTCATTGTCCACCATATTCAGAGAAACCGGTTTTATCCCCTGCTTTTTCAGTCACAGTCTAGCTGGCCTTGGTGAGCTCCCAATAGATCAGCCCCACTGTCTCCGTCGGTGGGTGAACCCCTCTTGGTCCTGACTTCCTTGCTCATATTCTCCCTCCTTCTGTTCCTCATTGGGACTTTGGGAGCTCAGTCAAGTACTCCAGTGTGGGTCTCTGTCTCTATCTCCATCCATCGCCAGATGAAGGTTCTATGGTGATATGCAAAATATTCATCAGTATGGCTATAGGATAGGATCATTTCAGGTTCCCTATCTTCAGCTGCACCAGGGACTAACTGGGGACCTCGCCATGGGAACCTGGAAGCCCCTCTAGGTCCAAGTTTCTTCCCAACCCTAAGATGGCTCCCTTAATTAAGATATGTGCTTCCCTGCTCCCCTATCCAACCTTCCTTTATCCCAATCATCCCGTTGCCCCAAGTTCTCCCCATCCTACCCTTCTCACTTTTCTCTCCCCATCTCCGCTTACCCCCCTCCCACCCACCCTTAAGATCCCGATTTTTTGCCTGGCAATCTTGTCTACTTCCCCTACCCAGGAGGATAGCTATATGTTTTTCTTTGGGTTCACCTTCTTATTTAGCTTCTTTAGGATATCAAATTATAGACTCACTGACCTTTATTTATGGCTAGAAACCAATTATGAGTGAGTACATCCCATGTTCATCTTTTTGGGTCTGGGTTACCTCACTCAGGATAGTATTTTCTATTTCCATCCATTTGCATGCAAAATTTGAGAAGTCATTGTTTTTTACCGCTGAGTAGTACTCTAATGTGTATATATTCCACACTTTCTTCATCCATTCTTCCATTGAAGGACATCTAGGTTGTTTCCAGGTTCTGGCTATTACAAATAATGCTGCTATGAACATAGTTGAACAAATGCCTTTGTCATATGATCGGGTATCACTTGGGTATACTCCCAAGAGTGGTATTGCTGGGTCCAGGGGTAGGTTGATCCCTAATTTCCTGAGAAACCGAAACACTGCTTTCCAAAGTGGTTGCACAAGTTTGCATTCCCACCAGCAATGGATGAGGGAACCCCTTCCTCCACAACCTCTCCAGCAGAGGCTATCATTGGTGTTTTTGATTTTAGCCAATCTGACAGGTGTAAGATGATATCTCAAAGTTGTTTTGATTTGGGTTTCCCTGATCGCTAAGGAGGTTGAGCATGACCTTAAGTGTCTTTTGGCCATTTGATCTTCTTCTGTTGAGAATTCTCTGTTCAGATCAGTGACCCATTTTTTAATTGGGTTAATTAGCATTTTAAAGTCTAGTTTCTTGAGTTCTCTATATATTTTGGAGTTCAGACTTTGTCTGTTGCGGGGGTGGTGAAGATCTTCTCCCAGTCAGTGGGTTTGCCTTTTTTCCTTAATGACAGTGTCCTTTGCTTTACAGAAGCTTCTCAGTTTTAGTAGGTCCCATTTATTCAATGTTGCCCTTAATGTCTGTGCTGCTGGGGTTATACCTAGGAAGCGATCGTCTGTGCCCATCTGTTGTAGGGTACCTCCCAATTTCTCTTCTATCAGGTTCAGTGTGCTCAGACTGATATTGAGGTCTTTGATCCATTTGGACTTGAGTTTTGTGCATGGTGATAGATATGGGTCAATTTTCATTCTTCTACATGTTGACATCCAGTTGTGACAGCACCATTTGTGGAAGATGCTTTCTTTCTTCCATTGTATACTTTTAGCTCCTTTATCGAAAATGAGGTGTTCATAGGTTTGTGGGTTAGAATCTGGGTCTTCTATACGATTCCATTGGTCGACTTCTCTGTTTTTATACCAATACCAAGCTGTTTTCAATACTGTAGCTCTGTAGTAGAGCTTGAAGTCAGGGATGGTAATGCCTCCAGAAGTTCCTTTATTATATAAAACTGTTTTGTCTATCCTGGGTTTTTTGTTTTTCCATATAAAGTTGATTATTGTCCTCTCAAGATCTGTGAAGAATTTTGATGGGACCTTGATGGGGATTGCATTGAATCTATAAATTGCCTTTGGTAGAATTGCCATTTTTACTATGTTGATCCTCCCAATCCAAGAGCAAGGGAGATCTTTCCACTTTCTGGTATCCTCTTCAATTTCTTTCTTCAATTCCTTAAAGTTCTTGTCAAATAGATCTTTCACTTCTGTAGTAATATGAGCGGTGGGCTGCATTCCCAGCACCCCGGCCGACTGCCCGGCTAGTTTATGCCCAAAATAACAACACACAAACTGTATTTATTTAATCACTGCTTGGCCCATTTCTGTCTAGCCTCTTCTAAGCTAATTCTCACATATTAATTTAGCCCATTTCTAATCATCTGTGTAGCGCCCCTAGGTGCGCTTACTGGGAAGATTCTAGCCTATGTCCATCCTGGGTCGGAGCTTCATGGCGTGCATCTGCCTGGGAGCTGGTTGCCTGGCGTCTCTCTGAGGCGTCTGCTCCCGAGAGGAGAGATGTGGCGTCTGAGCTCACTTCCTCTTCCTCCGAGCGTTCTGTTCTGTTTACTCCTCCCACCTATTTTCTAACCCATAAAATGGGCCAAGGCAGTTCCTTTATTAGCCAATGACCTTCCTCCATCACACTTCGTTGGTTAGAGTTACCCCAAGATATTTTATGCTGTTTGTGGCTATCGTGAAAGGTGATGCTTCTCTGATTTCCCTCTCTGCTTCCATATCCTTTGTGTATAGGAGGGCGACTGATTTTTTGGAGTTGATCTTGTATCCTGCCACATTACTAAAGCTGTTTATCAGCTTTAGGAGTTCTTTGGTGGAGTTTTTGGGGTCGCTTATGTACACTATCATATCATCTGCAAATAATGAAAGTTTAACCTCTTCCTTCCCAATTCGAATCCCCTCGATCCCCTTATGTTGTCTTATTGCTATTGCTAAAACTTCACGCACTATATTGAAGAGGTATGGAGAGAGTGGACAGCCTTGCTGTGTTCATGATTTTAGTTGGATGGCTTTGAGTTTCCCTCCGTTTAGTTTGATGTTAGCTGTCGATTTGCTGTATATAGCTTTTATTATATTTAGGTATGACCCTTGTATCCCTAATCTCTCCAAGACTTTTATCATAAAGGGATGTTGAATTTTGTCAAAAGCTTTTTCAGCATCTAATGAAATGATCATATGATTTTTTACTTTCAGTTTATTTATATGATGGATTACATTGATAGATTTTCGTATGTTGAACCAGCCCTGCACCTCTGGGATGAAGCCTACTTGATCATAATGGATAATTTTTCTAATGTGTTCTCGGATACGGTTTGCCAGTATTTTGTTGAGGATTTTTGCGTCGATGTTCATGAGTGAGATTGGCCTGTAATTCTCTTTCTTGGTTGAGTCTTTGTGTTGTTTTGGTATCAGAGTGACTGTAGCTTCATAAAAGGAATTTGGCAATGACTCTTCTGTTTCTATATTGTGAAACACATTAAGGAGTATAGGTATAAGCTCTTCTTGGGAGTTCTGGTAGAATTCCGCATTGAAACCATCTGGTCCTGGGCTTTTTTTGGTAGAGGGGTTTTTGATGACAGCTTCTAATTTTTTGTGACTAACAGGTGTATTTACATTGTTCACCTGGTCCTGGTTTAACTTTGATATATGGTATTTATCTAAAAACGTGTCCATTTCTTTTACATTTTCCAGTTTTGTGGCATACAGGCTTTTGTAGTAAGATCTAATGATTCTCTGAATTTCCTCTGTGTCTGTGGTTATGTCCCCCTTTTCATTTCTGATCTTATTAATTTGCAAATTCTCTCTCTGCCGTTTGATTAGTTTGGATAGGGGTTTATCAATTTTGTTGATTTTCTCTAGGAACCAGCTTTTTTTTCATTGATTCTTTGGATTGTTTTCCGTGTTTCTATTTTGTTGATTTCAGCCCTCAGTTTGATTATTTCCAGTCTTCTACTCCTCCTAGGTGAGTCTGCTTCTTTTTTTTCTAGAGCTTTCAGGTGGGCTGTTAAGTTTCCAATGTGTGCTTTCTCTGTTTTTTTTTTTTTTTTTTTTAAGTGGGCACTTAGTGCTATGAACTTTCCTCTCAGGACTGCTCTCATAGTGTCCCATAAGTTTGAATAGGTTGTTTCTTTATTTTTATTGAATTCAAGGAAGACTTTGATTCCTTTCTTAATTTCTTCCTAGATCCAGGTGTGTTTCAGAAGTTGACTGTTCAGTTTCCATGAGTTTGTAGGCTTTCTGGGGGTAGCATTGTTGTTGAATTCTAAATTTAATCCATGGTGGTCTGATAAGATGCAGGAGGTTACGAATATTTTTTTGTAACTGTGGAAGTTTGCTTTGTTACCGAGTATGTGGTCAATTTTTGAGAAGGTTCCATGAGCTGCAGAGAAGAAGGTATATTCTTTCCTATTTGGGTGGAATGTTCTATAGATGTCTGTTAAGTCCATTTGATTCATTACCTCTATTAATTCTCTTATTTCTCTGTTAGGTTTCTGTCTGATTGACCTGTCCATTGGTGAGAAAGGAGTGTTGAAGTTTCCTACTATTAGTGTGTGCCGTTTGATGGCAGCCTTGCGTTTTAGTAATGTTTCTTTTACATACGTGGATGCTTTTATATTAGGGGCATAGATATTCAGGATTGAGACTTCATTCTGATGAACTGTTCCTGTTATGAGTATAAAATGTCCCTCTCTATCTTTTCTGATTGATTTAAGTTTGAAGTAAACTTTGTTAGAAATTAGTATGGCCACACCTGCTTGTTTCTTGGGTCCATTTGCTTGATAAGCCTTTTCCCAGCCCTTTACTCTGAGTAGGTGCCTGTCTTTGTGGTTGAGGTGTGTTTCTTGTAAACAGCAGAATGTTGGATCCTGTTTTCTTATCCAATCTTTTAGCCTGCACCTTTTTATAGATGAGTTGAGTCCATTAATGACCAGTGGTTGTTAACTCCGGTCACCTTTTTAGTAGTAGAGTTGGTGTGTTTCCCTTCTTTGAGTTGTGCTGGTGAAGGGTCTCTAGATGTTTGTGTTATTGCGGTTTTGTTGGACTCCTTGTTTTGTGATTTTCCTTCTATTACTTTCTGTAAGGCTGGATTTGTGGCTACGTATTGTTTAAATTTGTTTTTATCCTGGAAGATTTTGTTTTCTCCATTTATAGTGAATGAAAGCTTAGCTGGGTATAGTAGTCTGGGCTTGCATCCATGGTCTCTTAGTTTCTGAAGTACATCTATCCAGGACGTTCTGGCTTTCATGGTTTCCATAGAGAAATCAGGTGTATGTCTGATAGGTTTACCCTTATAAGTAACTTGACCCTTTTCCTTTGCAGCTTTTAATTTTCTTTCTTTATTTTGTATGTTTTGTGTTTTGATTATTATATGGCGAGGAGATTTTTTTTTTTTTGGTCCAGTCTATTCGGTGTTCTGTATGCTTCTTGAACCTTCAAAGGAATACATTTCTTTAGGCTGGGAAAGTTTTCTTCTATAATTTTATTAAATATTAAATATATTTTCTGGACCGTTGAGCTGTACTTCTACTCCTTCTTCTATCCCAATTATTCTTAGGTTTGGTCTTTTTATTGTGTCCCAGATTTCTTGAATGTTTTGTGATGAGAATTTGTTGGTTTTGCTGTTTTCTTTGATCAGTGTGTTTATTTTCTCTATGGTATCTTCAGTGTCTGACATTATTTCTTCTATCTCTTGTAATCTGTTGTTAGTACTTGTCTCTGTAGTTCCTGTTCGTTTACCCAGATTTTCCATCTCCATCCTTCCCTCGGTTTGTGTTTTCTTTATTGCTTCCATTTCATTCTTCAAGTCTTGAACCGCTTCCCTAACCTGTTTGATTGCTTTTTCTTGTTTCTCTTGGTTTTCTTGCATGTCTTTGAGTGACTTATTCATTTCCTCTACCTTTTTGTTTGTAATCTCTAATTGTTTATGGCAGTTTTTCACCTCTTGTTTAAGGTCCTCTATTATTTTCATATAGTTCACTTTTGAGTTGATTTCTTCTAATTCTTCTGGAGTAGGGTGTACAATTCTTCTTATTTCGGGATCCCTGGATTCTGGTGATGTCGTGTTGCCTTTCATGTTGTTGGAGGAATTCTTGCATTGGCGCCTTCCCATCTCTTCCTTCAAATGGAGCCAGGAGAGGCCTGGTGTCTTGGTCCAGTCTTTGCTGTGATTGACTCTCTGGATGTATCTCTTCAGTGTAGAAGCAGGAACCGTTCCTGTCCAGGCGAACTCCTCAGCACCAAAACATGGATGCCTGGTAGTCCAATGACCCGAGGACAAAAGGGGGAGCTTGGGGGGCAGGGTGGGCATGAGTAGAACACAGGACACCCTGCCGCACAGGCTGAAGGTGCATGTGCTCCCTTACCGGTTGTTCTTGAGGCCTGCCCCTTAGGTAGGCTCTCACCGCTCTGGGTGGGTAGCCTTAGTGTAGGAGCAGAAAACTGTTCCTGAGCAAAGGACCTTGCAGAAAACGAAGACTTGGGGGGGGGGGTGTCATGTGTAAGAAAGACAGCCCTGCAGAAGGAGCTGGGGGAGGGGGGTTTGTGCTTTCTTCTGGGACAATCCGCCCCTGGATAGCACACACTCACCCGTCCAGATGGGATTCCTCAGCAACTAAACAGGGTCGTCCGGTAGCCCAATGATCCGGGGACAAAAGGATGAATGGAGCAAGGGGGGTGGCGGTATCCAGAAGAGCACAGGAAGCCTGGTGCACGAGCTGAAGGTGCCCGGGCTCCCTTACATGGGACCCTGAGGCCTGCCTGGTAGGCAGGCACTCACAGCTCTGGGTGGGTAGCCTTAGCATAGGAGCTTAAAACTGTTCTTGAGCACTGGTCCGAGCATACAGCAGGGCAGGGTTGGGTCGGGGTGCTGGGGGGTTGGGTCGTGCAAAAGAAAGACAGCCCTTCAGAAGGAGCTGGGGGAGGGGGGTTTGTGCTTTCTTCCGGGACAATCCACCCCTGGACAGCACACACTCACCCATCCAGATGGGATTCCTCAGCAACTAAACAGGGCTGTCCAGTAGCCCAATGATCTGGGGACAAAAGCGGGACTATGAATCTTTAGAGATCTTTGTATGAAGCTCTCTCTCTGACTCCAAGTTATTGTCAGAGACATATTCTTTAAGTACATTACTACTTCTGAAAAATTTTCCTCTGTCATGTATTAATTTTCTTATTACATTCCTTCACCTCAACAACCATCCTCTGTTTAAGAATATATTAAATGTTTAAAATAAATACTGTTGCATGAGGCCAAAAATGCCTAAATTTAAGAAATTCAATGTTTCTTTAGAATTCATATATACCACATTACCAAAATCTTCTTATCATTTTTTAAGTAAGCAATTTAAGGGAGCATATAATAAAATGGTAGTTAACATTTATTAGTGTTCCATAATATAATAAGTACCATGAAAACCATTTCGCATGTACTGCCTCACTTAAACACACAATGGCTCCATTAGCACCATTTTATTATACTGATTCTGTGAGCATAAAAACAAGTTTAGCGGGTTATTAAGGGACAAACCTAACATCACATGGTGAAACTCAGCATTCTAAGACTCCACACATAGTACGGCATTGCCCAGGTTTAACCATAGACAGCAGAGCACGTGAACTTTGTAGATGACTTAACGCTGCTAACTACCAGCATCCGGAAATGTTCTCTGAAAATCTCTACATCTTCTGTATGCCAATCTTTGAAGAAGAAAAAAAAAGCCTGTTTATCATTCATTGTTTTTCTTTTCTCTTCCTTCTATTCCCATAGTGCTACATCATGCCAGCCATAGTATCAAGTGCAATGTTTCAGAAATTAACAAAGCAGTGTCTGTGTTCGCTGTTGCAGCCACACTGAGGGCAAGAGATCAGTAAGATGCCTCTACATGATTTGTATCAAATGCTAAGATAAAGAAACATCAGATGTGCATCTGAGGGCATTTTCTGAATCAGCAGCATTAGCAACAGATGGGAACTTCCTAAAAACACAGGTTCTCAGCTCCATCTCAGAGATGCCGGTCAGCCATCTTGTTATAACAGTGGTATATTTCACAAGAGCTCCTCTTCAGTTTCTATTTCTGTTGTGATCAAATATGCTGACAAAAGCAACTTAGGGGAGAATGTGTTGTTCTGGCTCACAGTTCAAGGCCATCAAGAAGGGGAGTAAAAGGAGAAGCTGCTTGAAATGTCTGGCCTATTGGGATCCATATTCAGGAAGCAGGAGCAATGAATGCACGCCTCTGCTCAGCACCACTTCTCCACTGACACAGTCCTGGATCCCACCTAAGGAATGGTGCCACAAGCAATGAGAGGGTTCTCCCATCTCCATTAATGCAATCAAGATAAACCCCTACAAGCATGACTAGCTGCCCAATATATCACCTAGGTGGTTCTGGATTCTGTCAATTTGACAATAAACACTAGCCATCATCAACCCCAAGGCATTCCAATGTGCCAAAGTTCAAGGAACCCTGCTTCAGAGGAGAGACATCAAGACAGCGTTTCAGAAGAGTTTGACATTAACTCTGAGTTTTGAGAAAAATACCAGTGTTCCAAGTCACATGAGTAACATTCCAGCTTTGGGGGCATGAAGAATCAGGGCATAGCAGTAATTTTGTGTTAGACAGTTTAGTCAAAGTCAATGCATTCCAGTACAGCAGGGCAGCAAACAACAGTATTAGAAAGTCTTGGAGGATGCCTGGCCATGGTAGTGTTTGCCTTTATTCCGGGCAAGTAGATCTCTGTGAGTTCAAGGCCACCCTAGTCTATGTAGTGAGTTCCAGGATAGCCAGAGCTACATATTAAGATCAAATCTCAGAAAATCAAAAAGAAAAGTCTTATAAGCCTGAGAAATTAGGTGATGTTACATCTTAAAAACAAATAAGTAAATGATAAATGAATAAATGACTGTAGTTTAGTATCAGAAAAATGAATCAGGCAAGGCTAGAGGACAGAAAGAGATTATGCTATTAATAAAAGCAAGAAAAGGGAGGCCTCTGCATTTTGAAAGAGGAGAGAGATCGAGATAAAATGACAGGTATTTAGAGATGTCTTGGTAAAGTTTCACTTGCTAATGGAAGGTGAAAAACTGTTTGAGAGGGAGTCAAAACAAGCCCTAGGTCTTAGTTGAACATCCCCATGAGGTATATGCCTTCATTCTGCACGGCTCTTGCATTCTCTCCAGGGCTTCTATGTTACCTCTTCTGTTGGGAGGCCACAGAAACCTCACCTGAAACATGGAAATTAAGAGGTGTTAGTCCCCACAAAGCAAGTCGACAAACATAAAGAAATAAGTACACAAATATTGCCCCTTTCCTCTCTGGAGAGACAGTGTTAGATTTATTATAAATAACAGCTTGATGTCAGCTACTTAAATTGGCTCTCTTCTTCACTACGTTTTGTTGGATTCCTAGTCATGACCCAGGCAACGAGATATATTCCCTAAGAAAGTAGTAGAAATAACCTTTGCATAGTCTCTTCCTTCTGATGGTTTTGAGAAGATCCACTAGTGCCAACCTGAGCTCTTTGAGATCATTCTGCTCCCTGCAAAATCATGTTTCTGGCAGGAGGGATAAGATCACCACAATCCTTGCTAACATGGGCTCAGGATCTGTGATGTTGTAATTGGAGACTGCTCATTTATTTCCTGGCAGCCCAGACCTTAATGATCACACAGAAACTATGTTAATTATAATACTGTTTGTCCGATGTCTCAGGCTTGTTTCTAGCTAGCTCTTACATCTCAAATTAACTAATTTCTATCAATCTATGTATCACTCCAAGGTTGTGGCCTACCAGTAGGCATCCTTTTCCTTTGAAAGCTACATGGTGTCTCTTTGATTCCACCTACTCTCTCTATATCTCTCTGCTTGTATTTCTTACCTGACTTTACTCTGCCTAGCCATTGGCTGAAACAGCTTTATTCATTATCCAACAAAAGCAACACATACACAGAAGGACCTCCCACATCATGACGTGTGTGATACGCAAACTGAAAAACATAGTATTGCAATGGGCAAGGTAAATGCTGTGGCAAATGGACAGACTTGATGCCCTTGATGCAGAAGTGTCATCTTGGAAGGTGAGTCAAACTGCAGGGATTCATATGAAGACATTTAGTGGGCAGATGAGATTTGTGTTGGAAAATTATTGCAATTCATCAGCTGAAAGAGTGTTTTAGAAGTCATCAGAATGCATGAGAAGATGACAAGCTATAGGAGATAGTTGGTAGAGATTCACTCTAGCAGTGAGTAGAATGAGCTATAGGAAGTTCCAGAAGCACAGTTGAGGCCAAGTTCCATGATAGTGAGCCACTATTCTGTATCTCTATCCTGCAAGCTTTTGCTTCTATGGTTCTAACAAAAGGTTTTTATTTATTTATTTTTTTGGGGGGCTTAGGAAATTATTCTTTCCTTTTCTCTAGCATTTTCTTTTTCATTGACTAGCACTTGTATTTCAGATGATAGATGGAGGGAATGCTAAAGAAGGCACAAATGCATCTATCCCCATTTATATTCTACAAAGCACTTCCTTAAGTAAATGCTTGTTTCTACATGCCAAACAAGAATGAAATGCTGCTTTCTGCTGGATTTCAGATAAAAGGCATGTGTGGTAATGTACATTATAAGCCTTCCTGTTACCACATTTTCTCTCCACTGTATACGTGGGATAAATGCACCCCGGCATGAAAGAAACAGCTTATGTGATGGCAAGTAGAAGCAAAGCATCCTAACTTTCTGATCCCCAAATGATCTGTGAAGCACATTCGCATCCCAGTCAGGAAAAACCTTGCATAATGGTGCGAAACGCTGCTTTTCGGGCTCTCCTGAGTCTCTTAGAGTGCATGGCTAAGCCCCTGCTGGGTCACAGCCAGACACATCTCCAAAAGCTATTTTCTTGACACTGAGGCTACTCAGAGACTTCCAGAGATAAAAACCCAGACTGACTGTGCCACTCCGTCCGGGTGTGATCGAGAAGCATCCCACCCTGCATGCTTCCTTCACTACGGTAGTAGATCAGTGGCCAGAAAACACCAGACTGGAGCCAAAGACCTTACTGCAGTCATCAAAATGAGCTCACACAAAACTAGCTTAGACCAGTGCTTGTCAAACACATACAGCGTTGGGGGATCTATGAAATGAATAGTCTGAATCCATAGGTCTGAGCTTCAGTGGTGTGTGTGGCTTCCACAGAGATAATTACTGTCTGTTCCTTAGCCTGTGGCCAGGGATCTGACACCAGGAATGATGACATGAGGAGAATACTTAAACTACAAAAGTCAGAAAGCACTACCAAGCATCTCTTACACATGTACGCACACATGCACACATATGCACTCTCTTTCTCTCTGTCTCAGTCTCTCTCTCTCTCTCTCTCTCTCTCTGTCTGTCTCTCTCTCTGTCTCTCTCTCTCTCTCTCTCTCTCTCTCTCTCTCACACACACACACACACACACACACACACAATTATTTGGAAAAAATTTCAAGACATCACTGAAGACTAAGTCTGAGATTCTGCTTCTAGAATAGGCTCCCATGCAATGTGTATCCTGCCAGTTCCTGAACCATATTTTGAGGAAGAAGAGATTGGAGTACTGGTTCCGGAAACAAATGGCTTTCAGAATATATTGGGGTTCCCTACAACAAGTGTGGCTGTGGAACATCAGCACGGCAGCTACTGAACTGTCGCATCCCACGACATTTGCTTGCCCGAGCTGATCTGACACATTTTGCTCTATTGCTACAGGTTCAGATTTTTTATCTATACAATGGGAACAGAAATGATTTCTAACTTCTTAGTATTCTACCAAGTAGTAGAATAAATAGTATATATCAAAAACATTGCCTTGTTTTAACATCAGTAAATGTTAAAATTTTAAGTTTTCACTTTCCAGATATTCATTCATTTTATTTCAGCTTTTCAGACAAGATCTCTCTCTCTCTCTCTCTCTCTCTCTCTCTCTCTCTCTCTCTCTCTCTCTCTGTGTGTGTGTGTGTGTGTGTGTGTGTGTGTGTGATTACTTGTGCATGTGTGTATGCTTGAGTGTGGGTACAAAAGCGTATAACATATATTAAGACGGAATCTTGTTCTGTCGCCCAGAACTGACTTGAAACTTACTGAGTAGTTCAGGCTTGGGTTAGCCCCCTGACCCTCCACCTCAGACTCCTGAGGGTTGAGAATGAAAGAGAGTACCACCAAACCAGACTACAGTGGGGATCCTTTGTCAACACTTCTGTCTCTCATTCAATTCTTTTTTTTTTTTTAGTCTAACTCCAAAATACCAGGTTTTGCAGATGTTTGCAGATGAAGGTGAAGGTTAGGGGATGGAGGAATGAAAAAAAAAAGTCTACTTTTGTACTATGTGTGTCATGGAAAACACAAAAGTTGTTTTAAATTTTTTTTTTTTTTTTTTTTTTTAGAAAAAACATTCTTTCTGTTCTCTCTTTCATGAAGATAAAAGTGTTTCCCCTTGACACGGAGACAACATCAGGCATTTTATATTTCTGAAGCCCATCACATGCCTTTCATCCCCAAGCTCATGAATAACTTAGACTCAGGAGGGAGGGGACTCTCTGGACTTCCTGTGCAGCAAAGTTTGCAGTTGCTGAAGCAAGTTTTCCCCCAAGTCACCTGCACGCCTTCAGGACAAACGGAAGACAAATACGCCCCTGGGAGGGTAACAAAGGGTATGTGTTACCTGCTGTTTCTCAGTTATGGTAGCAGGTTCTTGCCTAACAACTCCAGGACAGGGCTAGATTGGGCATGAATCATAACATACAGGAAAGTGCACTTCCCATTCAGGATGTGACAAAATAAGCAAAAAATATACCCCATGCTCTTTAAAGTAAAAAGAGAAAAACAGACGATATACACATTTCAAAGAAAGAAGCCCACATCCACAGCATCTTATCGAACTCTCCTCAATAGAAGAAAGCTAAAGGAGTGCATGCCTGCGGTGCTGCTGAAAGTAAACAACGCTGGCAGCCTGTGTGTATTTAGGAAGTTACTGTGTAGCCACAACAGTGACTTTCAAGAGTTCGGGTTTTGTTTTTAGCATCAGCACACTGGAAGAAGGGAAGTGCTGTGGTTAGTAACAAAGGCCCTCAGAGCATCTATTCCAGCGAGGTGCAGCATGAATCTGTCAGGGATGGTGCAGGCCAGCAGGACACTGCTCACAGCACCCGTCCCGTATCATTCCTAAAGGCAAGAAAAATGAACACACATATCCAAAATCTACCCTTTGCCTATTCTCTGTCTTTCTGGCCTCTACTGCACTGCATCCTATGTTGTTTGTATGAATGGATTCTCTTTTTTCCCTCAAAGAGTTTATTTTATGTGTCTGAGTGCTTTGCGTGTGTGTGTGTGTGTGTGTGTGTGTGTGTGTGTGTATCACATTCATGCCTGGTGCCTGTGAAAGGCAGTTGAGGGCATCAAATCCTTTGGAACTGGAATTACAGGTGGTTGTGAGCTGCCTTGTGAATGCTGGGAACTACACTGGAAGAGCAGAGGGACTTTCAACTTCTGAGATATCTCTGCAAGCCCTTAAATGAAAGGATTCTTGAACAGAACCCAAGAAAACAAGCAAAAAACAAAAACAAAAATTCCCAGATACTTCTGCATGCCTACTTAGGATTTAAACTGTTTCGTGAGAATCCCTGGAAATCCATGTCCCTTAATTACCCCACTCTATTGAAAAGAAAGTACCGTTCTCAGTATGAAGTTTCCATTTGTCTTTGTGTCTAGCAGATACCCAAATTGTGAAGAGTCACTTATTACCTTTCAAGTCCTTTCCCCTTATGGGTAAACTGTAAAAGTGCTAGCCTAGCATAGTTGCTGTAAAACTAAAACAAACTGTAAGAAAGCATGCATCAGACTTTCTGGATCCATGAAAGCCTCAGTATCTGCCGGCTTCCCAACAAAAGAGACTCAGTCTCTTTTTTAAATTAATTTTTTCATTTATTTTACATAGCAACCACAGTTTCCCTCCCCCTCTTTTTCCCTGGTTCCCTCTTTCTACTTCTTATCTAACTCCTCCATCCCCATAAATCTACTTCTTTTTTTTTTTTCAGAAAGGAACAGAACTCCCATGGGAGTCAACAAAGCATGATCTACAAAGTTGAGGCGGGATCAAGCTGCCCCTGCTGCATCAATGCTAGACAAAACATACCAGCATGGGGAATAGGTTCCCAGAAGCCAGCTCATGTGCCAGAGATAGGTCCAGATCCCATTGCTTGGGGCCCCACAAACAGACTAAGTTAGAGGACTGTCACCAACATGCAGAGGGCCAAGGCTGGTCCCATGTAGGTTCCCTAGCTGCAGTTCTGAAGGCGTAAGTCACAAACAATGCGACATCAGTTTGGAATTATGATTAATAGGGTGGTATTTATTTAAAGGGGAAAAAACTTACAGATCACTGTCCCATGCAACAGCCCTCTACCCAACCAGGAAGGGAGTTTAGCAGCCAGCAGAGCAGGAAGTGAAGAGAGAGAGGAGAGGGAAGTGGCTGCCTTTTTAAAGGGAGAGAGACCACGCCCCAATGGGCAGGTATCTCAGCAGCTATAGGCTGGAGGAGTGGGAGGACCTCCGGCAACACAGTTCCAGAGTCTTTGAACTCCCATTAGCTCAGGTCAGCTTCCTCTCACCTTATCATGGTCTTAACCTCCCTGGATCATAAATCCCTCCTCCCTTTCTTCATCTGGTCTTCCCAAGCTTGGCCCAATGCTTAACTTTGGATCTCTGCATCTGCTTCTATCAGTTACTGTGGAACAATAGTCTTTTATCCTGTCACTTGTATTATGTTGAATAAAACTCTGATTGACCAGTAGCCAGGAAGGAAGAATAGGCAGGGCAACCAGGCAGGAAGTAGGGATGGGGCAACGAGAATTCTGGAAAGAGGAAAGATTCAATCTGCAGTCATTATCCAGACACAGAGGAAGCAAGATATGACAGCCTCGCCGAAAAAGGTACCAAGCCACACGGCTTATATAGGCAAGATTTATGGGTTAATATAAGTTACAAGAGTTAATAAGAAGCCTGAGCTACTGGGACAATTAGTTTACATTTAATGTGAACCTCTGTGTGTTTATTTGGGACTAAATGGCTGTGGGACTTAATGGGACAGAAACCTCTGTCAACAATCAGCCACTGGATGAAGGCTCTCTGGTGACAATTAGGGTGGTCACCAAAGCAATTTAAAGAGAACAGTTCAGGCACCCTCTCCACTATTGCTAGGAGTCTTAGCTGGGGTCATTCTTGTATATTACTATATCCCTGGCACCAGGTTTCTCCCTAACGCCAAAATGACCTCCTCTTTTGAGATATCCGTTTCATTACCACCACCACCACCACCACCACCCGTTGAAAGTCTTCTTAAGAAAGGAAACCAGGCTGGGTATTGGTGGCACATGTCTTTAATCCTAGCACTCGGGAGGCAGAGGCAGGCGGATCTCTGTGAGTTCAAGGCCAGCCTGGTCTACAAGACCTAGTTCCAGGACAGGCTCCAAAGCAACAGAGAAACCCTGTCTTGAAAAACCATTAAATAAATAAATAAGGAAACCAATATGGGGCTGTAGCACGGTACTCAAGAGCTCTCCTCCCCACTGAAGTCCCGAGTCTGATCACCAGCATTACTAAGGAAAAGAAGAAGAGGAGGGATGGAGGAAAGTAGGTACACCCCTTCCATCTCCCTAGGACAACAGAATGTACAACGTTCTGGAATGATTTCCCTACTCTCTGCTGGGCCTCTGGTCATCCTGACTCTGCTGGGCCTCTGGTCATCCTGACTCTGCTGGGCCTCTGGTCATCCTGACTCTGCTGGGCCTCTGGTCATCCTGACTCTGCTGGGCCTCTGGTCATCCTGACTCTGCTGGGCCTCTGGTCATCCTGACTCTGCTGGGCCTCTGGTCATCCTGACTCTGCTGGGCCTCTGGTCATCCTGACTCTGCTGGGCCTCTGGTCATCCTGACTCTGCTGGGCCTCTGGTCATCCTGACTCTGCTGGGCCTCTGGTCATCCTGACTCTGCTGGGCCTCTGGTCATCCTGACTCTGCTGGGCCTCTGGTCATCCTGACTCTGCTGGGCCTCTGGTGATCCTGACTCTGCTGGGCCTCTGGTCATCCTGACTCTGCTGGGCCTCTGGTCATCCTGACTCTGCTGGGCCTCTGGTCATCCTGACTCTGCTGGGCCTCTCTCAGAACTGCTCCAGGAACTGTTGTGTTATCGTGCTGCCCTCTCACTTGACACATTTCTCTTCCAGGCTCTTTTGTTCCCACAAAAGTTAAACATCCTGGAGAAAATGGCCCGAGCCCTTGGTTGTTAGAATCACTCAGCAGAGCTGAAGTCCCTCTGGCTTCATTTCTTTCCAAACAGAGGGTTTTTGTTTGTTTTGTTGTATCCCCTAACTGTTACATGCTTCATTTTACTCCCTGCAGAACAGCAACGGATTACTGTTGAACTCAGTTAACTCTGGCTTTGTTTATGCACACAGGGAAATTTGGAAATGAAGGAAGTCGCTGGGGAGCACCAAGCCTGAATGCTGAGGGTTGAAGAAGCTTTAAACCACAGCTAGAAGTACCCCTGTAAATGACTCCTGCCAACCCACTGAGCAAATCAAAGAAGAAAACAGAGCAGCCAAGAAGGCAGATCATGGCCAGGGACAAATATCTAGCGATACATCAAATGGAAGGGCTGCCCAGGAATCTTTCATGGTACAGTGATGCTAATTTCTGAACAGCAATACAATTAAGTCAGCAGGCAAAATGACAGCAGCCTGCAGATGCATACAGATTACCAGAAGAGAAGAAGAGCATCTAAGCAGGGACCAGTTGCTGGCGGGACTCCTCGAGACCGTTGAAACAGGGACAAGGACACAAGATTTTACATTTAAGTTGTGTGCTGTAGATGCTAGGCCATCCTTTGGCTAAGAACTGTATTTCCTGTTAGATTCTATTAACTCAGAGACCACTCGCCATAGAAAAAACAAAATCTTTTAGGATCCTCCACTACTCAGTTCTCATCAGTATTAACGGAAGCATTTTTCTGACAACACTTACAACTTGGTCTCTTCCAAAATTATGTTTACTGTGAAAACTTAACACCTTTATCAATTAATTGTACCTCAATAAAAATAAAACCTGCAAGAAAAGTACTATGACTGAAGCATAGAAGAGGAGAGTAAACCTGATATAAAGATTAAACAATATGTATACATATTCATACAGTACACAAGGCCCCACAACACAATTTACAGTTTTTTGCATCAGTTAAACGAATAGGCAAATATATAAATAAAGTTGAGGAGTTTTATTTCACATGAGATTCTTCTTCGTTTTCTAACTTAGTCTATTTTTCCATGATAACTAGTAAAGCAATTGTGAAAATTAGTATGCATTTTATTATTTAAGGTCTCAAAATGTCAATAACAAAATATACAGTAGCCATTTCTGGATGAAAAAGCAAGTGGCTTTTTCTGCACTTTTGTGTTTTCGCCAGTGTTCACCTTTCTATTGGTAGAAATGAGTTGTCAGCTGGAACAGCGGGCATTGAATTAAGACATTCGCAGGTTGCTGTGTTTCTTTGCTAACACTGTTTGATGTTTTCCATTGTCCTTCATATTGTACTAATATAAAAGACCATCTTCCCACAGTTACTCCTTGGAGCACTTGTTCTGAGGATGCTACAGGAGAAAGGGGAAGTTTCAGTGCTCAAGGTGAGAAACAGTTACCAAATTAAAAGCCCGAGGTCTGCTATAACAGCTTGTCATCGAGTAATGAGCATCACATACTCAGCTGCTGAGGAAAGATCTGGATCTCTGAAATGTCGCTGGCTCAGACCTCCTTTTTCTCTGACTATGCTAAAGCAGTGGTTCTCGACCTTCCTGACGCTGCAACCCTTTGATATAGTTCCTCATGTTGTGGTGATCCCCCACCCATAAAATTATTTTCACTGCTACTTCATAACTGTAATTTTGCTACTGTTTTATACTATAGTATAAATATTGGACATGAAGGGTAACTAATATGTGTGAAAGGGTCATTCCACCCTCAAAGGGGTTGTGATCTACAGGTTGAGAGGTTGAGAACTGCTGTGTTAAAGGACTACTTTGGTCAAGAACAATTGTTAAACACTAGCTATAATCTAAGGTATCAAAATCCAAAGATATGCATACATATGTTAGATATAGTTCAGTTCCACAAAACTTTAGCACGGTTGACCTTATTAAAAAACACTTTAGCAAGTTGAAAACAATGGGGTTGGTAAGAGCTATGGCACAAGCTAACCACAGTTAATAAAAGTATATTGGATTCTTGAAAAGTACAAGCATAAATTTTAAGTGATAGCTCTACAAAATATGATTAATATGTGAAGCACATATGCTACTTGGCTTAATTGAGCCATTCCACAATGCATACGTAATTGAAAACATCAAATTTAATGAGCTTAATATGTAAAATTTTTGTCAATTAAAATTAATTTATTAAATTATTATTAAAAACTCCTAATAAATATCTTTTAACGCCTCCCTGCCTTTAGTGATGTTTAGCGGCATCTGACTTATGGCGTACCAATTTTCTTCCCGAATGCAACACTCTTGAGCTCTGTGGACATAACTCCACTTTTTCATTTAAACTTGTGTAGTATGCTGAAATGTTTGTACAACAGCTTCCATCATTAGTCTAAGATCTACTTGAGGTCAGCGATGCTTTATTAGACATCTTCATATTGCTGGCAGATTAGACATACTCAATAAACATGTTCTGAATGCATAAATGAGATATTATGTAACTCAAGGTGAATCAGATTCTAGGAGCAAGAGACAAAAGACTGGAGCATAGCCGGCATTCTTTGAAAAAAAAATGATGATTTTTTTTTTCTGGAGTTAAAGGAATAACAGCAAGTTTTGATATGATAAAGAATTCATAGTTGAATCAAATTAACCTAGTAAAAGTCCTATACGAAAATGAAACTGACAGGGCAAGTCTTCCAAATTAGGTATAAAACTTATCTTGAAACAAGTTTGTAATAAAAGTATTTGGGGCAGAGAAGACAGTTGCATCTCCAAGAGATGTGTATTCTGAGACACAGTGAAATAAATCTCCTGTCCCTTAGGATGAGAACTGCTGACGGCATGGGGGAAAAGGACTTAAGTTTGAAGATTGTAAAGGAAAATGTGGCCTGCAGGGACATACACGACACTGAGGACAGAGAGAGGACTGCTTTCTGAATTTTGATTGTTCTGTTTCTTGCTGATGCCTTGCAAACTCTCCTTGGGGACAAACAAACTTCATTGAAGCTCATTGTGATGCAACTTGAATACATTACTGCAAATGGGTATTCTGCCAGCCGCTGAGTTCAATGGCTCTGCTTTGGATATCAAAACAATACATATAAAAGTTTGGAGTGGAGTTGGGATTCAATGTGCCTTCTGGTTGGTCTTACATCTCTCCACTGTTGTCATTTCTGGGCTTTATAAAGGGGCACGTGAGTTTCTGTACCCACCAACTTTCATCTTACCTGCCGACATTCTTATGCCCGTGGCACGGTTGATCTGAAGAGCGAACTGACAGATCGAAACGTTAAACCAAACACACGCTGTCTCAGTACACCACCTCACTTCGCACTGTGCTTTCAGGTGCCTCGGGATGGGGAATATCACAGGATGGGAATATAAGACGAGCTCTCCTTCGACAAGTGAGACAGTCCCTAGTCTTTGAATGCAGGTTGAAAACCTCAATGAACCAGATATCCACCTATTTGGCCAAATATCTGTATGATTAAAAAGAGTGCAAAATCTAGCATTGCTTACTAAACATCTTGTTTGTATGATTTCTAAATGTTCAGATACTAACACTGTGTCTCACTGTATCTAGCTGACATCCATAACATTCAGAAATCATTGTGGCTAAGCACTTTGGGCACTGGGGCATACTTGAAATCCCAGCTTTTTCTGGTACTGTAACTGCCTTGGATGACCCAAGTCCACTGGTATATTTTAATTGAGTTTAACTTTTCAGTTTCATTTTTTTCAATAATAAAACCATCAGCTGTGTGTGGTGACATGTGCCTGCAATCTAGGCACTCACTCAGGAAGCAGAGTGAGGAATTTCATTCAATCCACAACAGTGCTGCCTACTAAGACTCAAATCCAAAACAATAAAAGAACAAATAAGAAAGTGACAAATAGGCTCCACATAAACAGGATGCCCTGAAGTTTCACAAAGTTTTAATAAACTTTAGACAGTTAAGCAAGGGAGACAAACTTTCTAGAGACTTAAGAGGGCACTAATTTCAATCATGAGGGATCCAGCCTCCTGATGTTATTTAATCCTGATTACTTCCAAAGTCTTTTAACTACTAAATTCCTTTCTTTCTAATTCATCTCACGGGGCAGGAGGAGCTCAGTATATGAATTTTGGAGTGCACAACCACAGAGTTCCTAAGTGACAAACCAACAAGCACAGATGCCACCAAGTGAACCATCTTGCCCACTAATATTCTTCAGTGTTTTCCACAAACTCAGTGTCTCAATCCTTTGTGTTTCAGTGGAAGTGAACTAAATCTCGTCCCTATATTTAAGTCTAAATGGAATCTTTTGTGCTTGCTTAAATTGTCTAGTGCAACGTTTGGCAGGTGATAATGAACTCTTGGTTTTGAAAGGAGGGATATTCTTGCTCACTTCACTAAATGCATGTCAAAGATAGATATTATTTGTGCAGAGATCATTCAGCAAATTATTGCATTTCATTCCTTTCTTCTAGAATTTTCCTTCCTCCTGAGAATAAATTTCAGCCTTACATCCATGGTTCTTCATAAACCTGGTTTGTATCTCTGCCCTTAGCTTCTTTCCTGGCAAGCAGGAAATAAGAAGTCTAAGTAGGTCACAGAGTGTCTCACCTTTGAGCCTCATAAACACCTCTCCTTCAGTCAGAATGCCCTCTGCCCTGCAAGCTCTACTAGATTTCCACTTTTTTAAAATTTTGACTGAATCCATTTTCATGGTTTTTGAATTTTTTATATCCCTCCCCCAACTGCTCCCAGATTCTCCCCATCTCCATTCTCACCCAACTTCATCTCTCTCTCTCTCTCTCTCTCTCTCTCTCTCTCTCTTTCTCTCTCTCTCTCTCTCTCACACACACACACACACACACACACATACACACACACACATCATATAAAGAATCAAAAGAAACTAATAAAAACAAAGAAAACCAATAAGAGAAAAAATACCAAGACCAAAAAACAAAACAAAACAAAAATATAAAGCACACATACATAAAAATATGAAGTCTCTTTTAACTTTGCCAAAAAGGCCTAGACAAGGGACCTTCCCTGGAGTATAGTTGATATGCCCCATGACACTTCAATGAAGGAAACTGGTTTTCCTTTTCTCATTAGTTATCTCTTTGTGAGACATCCTTGTTTTGGAAGTATCCTTTGTCTAATTTAGTGCAAAATGCTGCTCCATGTGGCTATCAGAGCCTGCTGACAATCCTGACTTCCTGGCTTTTCCTAGATTCTCAGAAGTGCATACTCCAGAAATAGCAACTGTGTTTTAACCCTTTTGTGTCTCTATATCCAGTGATTCAAAACAGACTTTAAACTGATGTGAGCTGAGTAGATATTAATATGAGAAGGTGTTGTTGTTGTTTTTCCCTTATATGTATATCAACCAAAATGAAGTGTTTTAATTCTTTTTGGTTGCTATCCTGTACAATAGCATCAAAATATCTTAGGAAATAGTAGGAACTAATTTGGTGTTGTATGTGGCCTTAAGGTGGACAAGAGCTAGACTTGTATCTAAATTTCAGCTGTGTACCTGAGATGTAGACAATTCTAATAAGCTATATCACCATTTTCTTTTGGGTTCCCTTCTTGATAAATTTTTTGGCATTGTCAGAATTAAATGGTTGTATTTTGTTCCTCTTTTTGTTCTAAAAAAATTAGCACAAATGTGGTAACTTCAAAGAACAGAAATGTGTCCTTTTCCCATGCTGTAGACCCCAAGACCTAAAACATTGGCAGTATTTGTTTTTTTTTTTTTTAAGAGCTTTGTCAGAGACACACCTTGCTTCTTCCCAAGATTTTGGTGACTCTCCATACATCCTGAAGATTTGGGCCTAATGACACTCCATCACAACCTTTACCTCTATGTAGTCTTCCTGGAGTAGGAGGGCCTTCTGTCTATGTGTTATTTTCACTGGTCAAATAAAGAAACTGCCTTGGCCTTTTGATAGGACAGCAGCTTAGATAGGTAGAGGAGATGGAACAGGATGCTGGGGAAAAGAAAGCAGAGTTAGGCAAACACCATGGCTCACCTCTCCGAGATGGATGTAGGTTAGACTCATGCTGGTAAGCCACAGTCACGTAATGATACACAGAATTATTAGAAATGGGTTAATTAAGATGTGAGAGTTAGCAAAGAAGAGGCTAGATATAATGGGCCAGAAAGTGTTTAAATGAATATAGTTTTCCATGTAATTATTTTGGGTGTAAGCTAGCCAAGAGCCTGGGGCGGCGGGAAGCAGCCCACTGCTCCTTCTACCACAGTCTTCCCCTCTGAGTTCGTGCCTTTAGTCTCCATCTTTTTTCTCTAATAAAAATATCAGTTCGTAGATTTAGAATCCAGTCTAAATACAGGGAAATCCATCTAAAGATCTTGGATTACAGCTTGCATTAGTTTCCATGGTGACAGTAATGATGCACAACTAAATAGGGGCTTAAAACAACGTAAGTCTGCTTTCTCACAGTTTTGAAGGACGTGGGGCTAGGTTTTCTTTATACAAACTTGAGAGTCATCTGGGAAAAGGGAGTCTTAATTGAAGAATTTCCTTCTTCAGATAGGCCTACAAGCAAGTCTACTGGTCTTTTCCTTGATGGATGTTGGAAGAACCAACCCATTGTGGGTGGTTTTACTCCTGGGTAGGAGTCCTGAACTCTACAAGAAAGATAGTTGAGCAAGCTAAGGGTAGCAAGCCAGAAAGCAGCATTCGTTCAGGGTTTCATCTTTAACTTTTGACTCCAGGTACCTTGGATGTCTTTAATGATGGACTTAAGGTGAAATAAACCCTTTCTTCCCTTCAGCTACTCCTGATCAGTGTTGTTTCATAGCAACAAGAGCAAACTAGGACAGAGGTCACAGGCCTGAAACAAAGCTGTTTCCATGGCTATCACATCCTTGAAGAACTTCTGGAGAGAATTCTTCCTCACATCTTCAAGTGTCAAAGGATTTCTGCTTATGGCAGGACACCTGTCTTCAGATGACCTCCTTAGTTTGTGTATTTGAATCTCTGTATCTCCCCCCTAATAAGGACATAGGTATTTGGATTTAGATCTATGCTAATCTAGTAGATACTTATGTTCTCATTAATTCACATTACATTTATTCATATAGTTCACTAATTACATTTCCATATATTCCTTTTCCAAAATAGTTAAATTCTGAAGGGGACATGAATTGTGGAGGATCCTTTTCAACATACCATGGGGATGTTGCAACATCTTAAAAGGTCTGTCTCAAAGTAGAAACACACACATAGAAGCTAGCAATTAGAACTTGGTCATATTTCTTTTGGAAGACACCATTTTCAGAGACGAGCACAGTTCAACTCTTTGCACAGATAAGCCCATGAAGGAACCTGACCCGCAGACCTAAAGCTGCAGGATCTCCACAGCACAAGGCAGCAGCAGGATGCCCAGGAATAGTACTAGTGGGAGTCCAATATCAGTTGTGTAGTGGAGACCAAGAGCCTCACACCAGACCAATGACTCTGCATTGAGGTTTGTCAGGTAGAGATGTATAGACAAAGGGGTATACAGTGTGAATCACTGTGTCACGCTGAAGCTTCCATGATGAGATTTTTAAATTTTTCACTTTTTCATATTTTAAATTTGTTTTCCCCTTTTCTCTTGGAGTTTATTTTATTGGGGGCTGTACAGGGATGGAAGGCAGATTTGAAAAGGCAGGAAACGAATGGGATCAAGATATATGATACACAGAATAAATACAAAAGCATTTTAAAGGTTAAGTTCTAGACACAAGACAAAAAAAGTCAGTACTGAATTGGTGGTGGGTATTCTTCAATTAAGTGTTCTAATCCCATTAGCTGACTATATGAGTGGGCAGTGGAGCACAGTAAGGGACAGAGAGAAATGGGATTCAGAATCTAACTCACCTAAGTGAAAATTCCAATGTACTGTAATGATTCTTTCATTTGTGTGCTCTGAAAAAGTCCCACACCTTTTCCCCAGTGTTGTCTATTTTCTGCAACCTGTTACAACATAACTCACATGCTGTCTCAAGAAAATAGCAGAATATTGCAGACTATTAAAACTTAATCAAAGACTCAATGGTCTATGCTGACTCTGGAGGCCTTTTGAAACTGAAATACCACAGAATGACCAAACCATGAACCCAAACTGGAAGAGAGCAGCATCTGTGAATGGGAAAGCTGTGTGTCTTTTCTGGTCAATTACTCATTTCACCCCGGAGATGAATGCCTGTGAATGAGGCACAATCTCTAATGGCATGTGCTAGTCTGACTATTGGAGATCTTGAGCCTCAGATGCCCTTTGACAGGGAAATTTATTAATATATGGATTTTGTTTTGTTTGTCTCAAAATATGAATAATTCATATTTTATCTTATACATCTTCTAAGCAAGATGCCTCTTGCTTTGTATTTTCTGGCCTCTTGCCTCAGGCCGGTTTTGGAAGGAGGGAAGCAAAGAAAATACTGTTTGATATTAATAGATCTTCTTGGTTTTGTCGAGAATCTCAGAATATTAAAACAATATTATTATGTTTGCTATACTAGAGAAGGAAGGAAAATAACACTCTCACTGAGAAGTGCCAGATTGTGGAAACAGTTTTATCAATAGATGCACAAAGAATTCTGGGACATTAGCAGGTGGATCTGTACCTTGGCACATGTTCTTATGTCGCTAGTGGGGCATCTGAGTGAGGAATACCTGAGTAAGGATAACAGAGTCTCCCCAATGGTCCGACTTTAGTGGAGACATCCCCCAAATAACAGAGAATCACGTTTCTGCAAGCCCAATGGTATGAGAGTAGAGAGTCAAATTTCATTGAATTTAATTAAATAACGATACTTGATTTTTATTTCACACCTACATTTATGTTCAAAGAATCTTCAGATCCCTTACATCACCCTGAGGAAGCAAGCATAACACAAGGCATTGTTTTTCAGCTTCAGCCAATGCAGTAACTGAAGATACAAGATGTTTCTGTTATGCCTATACAGCCCATGAAATGCTGACTCCTAGCTCAGTATTTTTCCCACCACATTCACATATAATGCTAAGGGCAGAAAAGAAAACATGTCTCAGCATTGTGCCATGGTTGGGTATGTGGTGACTATTGTTCCATGTGCCGCATTTCAGGAGAGCTAGGAGGAAAATTCAAATCCCTGTTCCCGTTAGAAAATCACAAGGCTACTTTGCTATGGTTAAACTGTGACAATTTGAGCCCATCCACACCCTTCCTTTTGTGAGTGAGCAAAGGTAACTAAGGAGTAATTGCTATCATTGCTGTAATTATCATCCTGTATGTGGAGCTCACCTCCAGGACAAGCATCAAGTCTGTCAGGCTCATCTCTGCGTGCCCAGGGTCTAGCCTAGCATTGGTCCCATTAAAAGACTCAGCCAACATTTACTGGAGAAGAAGGAGAAGATGGGAAAGTAAATCCAACAGCTGAAAACACAGACCTAAAAGGGGGAGAGAGTCTACAAGCACTGCTAGCAATACATGCAGAGTCAGTTTTATTTCAAGATGTCTTTGAATATAACTAGCTATCTGTTTGAAGAACATGACTCATAGCACTGAATGAATTGACGATAGATTTTTGCATCCAGGAAATCACTGTGAAGTTGTCTGCAGGGGGATATGTTGGGCACACAGTCACCATTGCCCTGGGCTGATAGTTGTGGGAAACATGGAACAAGCTTCCAGAGAGGTCCTTGAAATATTGTGGTTTCTGCAAACTTTGCCAAAGTTTCTTTTGCTCATCTAAAGTTTGTATTTCTATGAATTATCCCTTCACTTCGCTGTGATTTTTTTTTGTCTATTACCCATCAAAGTCCAAGATATCACTGACTGAATAGAAGAATTTTATGGGATTTGAGGCACAATGAAAAGAAATGTACCACTGTGCAGAGAAGCAGACTTAAACAGAGTATTAGACATTACATGCCCTTTCTTTCCATTAATAAAATCCTTTCCAGTGTTAATGAACTTGCCGACTTGCCTATTTTTCCCACAGTGGCCTCTTTTCCATCATTATCGTCACTAACCCAGTCATTCAGCTCTTCAATCCCTGAAACACACCCCAGTCTCTCCTGCCCCACACAGTCCCCCTGTTTTCTAGGAATCAGCTCCCAGCAGCTACTGATTCTCAGGTGATGAAACTAGAGAGAGTTGCAGTCAGAACCCAGAGGATACTCTCACACACATTCCCCCCAAACCCATCTTAATCTTAACTGTACCCATCCTGACAGCCTGTGCATACTAGAAGGTCTGTCCAATAAAGGAGAAATCACCCTGAATAGAGAAGGAAACAATCCCCAGGAAAAGATCTGGCTGACAGAATTCCTGCCCAGCAGGCTGCCGATGACATGCTCAAATGATCAGCTGCATCTTCAAAATATGACTGCTCCAGTTCTGGATCATTAGAGGCAGGCCTGTCTCACGCCTCCCTGTATAACTTAATTCCCTGCTCGAGGCTTATGCACTCTCTATCTGGGTTTATGGTCTTATTTGGCTAATTTTGTAATTTTGTTTAGTAAATTTTGTTGAAATGCCTAGAGGCCCTAAAACACAGGGTGCCAAAAATTAAACATTATTAAAATCATAGTTATTAATCTAAACATTGCCAAAAGATAATTTGTAATTGTGGGAGAGAAGCAAAATATTGACAGTGTGGCTGCCAAAGACACATCATTTCCTCTTACTTTCTCTTGAGTACCTCTTCCATGTCCCTCAGAGATACGGACAGGAGACACTTAAAATATAAGGTTCCATATTAAGAGCTTACAATGGATGAGATGCACAGATACATGACTGGCTATGACTGTTGGAGCCTATTTAGAATACCAAAGACAAACTGATGACTTTTGTAGCCCAAGTCATCTTAAGAATGTTCTTAGTTATTAGTTTTTCATAACTCAATTGGTAAACAAATTATTTTTAAAACTACATTCACAATCCCAATGTATATTGTGGATCAAGATCATTATGAGTAAGGATGAATACATGTAAATCATGTATAGACAATTTAAAAAGCTGAGACCATTTTTGGTTGCTATGTTTTCAAAAACCAACTCACAAAGCAACCTCAAGTAGACAGGAAGGATGCTTATACAGTCTTTGATGGTTCTATTCCTTTCCAGAAAGATGTTAGATAGAACAAAAAGAACTTTCTTTTCTTATCAACACTTTATGTTGTGTCTCCCTCTTTTTAAGTGTGGAAAGATGGTATAGACATAAGGCTTTCAATACAGAATATAAGAAAAGGGGTGACAGAATGGCTTTGGAAAGGTTTAAACATTCTTACATTTCAAGCAGAAATACAAGGCTCAGGAAGAGGACAAAATGTCACCCGTGCAGTCCCATACCTGACCTAGTTTGTGCAGCATAACTTTTGAGAGATATTTCTTTTATTCTCAGGCTGATCTCTGCTGTGAAGAGAAATGATGACAATAGCAGCTCTTATAACAGAAACCATTTCATTGGGGCTAGCTTTCAGTTTCAGGGGTTTAGTCCATTTATATCATGGTGGGAAGCAGGACAACATGCAGGCAGACATGATGCTGGAAAAGTAACTGAGAAGAGTTCTACATCCAGATCTGTCGGCAGCAACAATTGAGAAAGTCACACATTGCCTCCAACAAGGCTGCCCCTCCCAATCTGTCTCAAGCAATTCCATCCCCTGATGACAAAGCATTTAAATATATGAGCCTTCACGGGATATCCTTTTTTTTTTATTGAGCTCTACATTTTTCTATGCTCCCCTTCCTGCCTCTCCCCTCCCCTTCAACCCTCTCCTAAAGTCCCGATACTCCCAATTTACTCGGGAGATGTTGTCTAATATTCTTATATTGGATTATGTATCCTCCTGCACAGCTTAGTCAGGGAAGAAATGGTGTGCTGGTTGTAGAGAATGGCCTGTGTTTGGACATCACTATAGTGCTGTTAGTGTAAAGTGGCTGACTTTAAAGCTCAAAAACAGCTTGGTGGAGATTGTTTTCTGCAGGAGATAGAGAGAAGGCTCGGTGGTTAAGAGTTCCTACTGCTCCTGCAGAGGACCTGTGCTCTATTCACATATCCTCTGTGGTGAATCCCAACCCCCTGTAGCTTCAGATCCAGAGGGTCAATACACTCTGTGTCCTCTAAGGGCTCCTGCAAGCATGTGATACACAGGAACTCATACATGAGCACACATGTGGATAAAAATATTAATATTCTAAAAACAAAAGAGAATTTGCTGGACATTTGTTAACTACCTAAATTCTCCCATTGAGTGTGCTTCTCTCTGAGCTCAACAGCACCACAATCCAGGCTAATTTTTGAATGATTTATTACTATTAGTAGTAGTAGTAGTAGTAGTAGTAGTAGTAGTAGTAGTAGTAGCATTTTATTACAATTTACATCCCTACCACAGTTTCCCCTTCCTCCCCCTCTCCTTCCCTCCCTCCCTCCCTTCTTCCATCCCTCCTTCTCTCCCTTCCTCCCAGTCTTTCCCCCACTCCCTACTCCCATCTGTTCCTCCTCTTCAAGAAAAGACAGGCCTCCCATAGGTATCAACCAATCATAGCATATCAAGTTGTAGTAAAGGTAGGCACTTCCCCAGGCTGGAGAAGGCAATCCCTTATAAGGAATAGCAACCCTGATTGATTTTACAGAGGGGCTTTGGGGCAGGGACAGAAAACTTCCTTTGGATAGGTCTTGTTACTAGAATCTTCTCTTGTCTCAAAGGAATTTACTGATTTCAACACCCGAATTTTTACTAGAGGCTGAATTTCATTATTTTTTTTAAAAAATACACGTGACCAAATGAAGTCATTAATGTAACACGTTTACCTCAATGTCTAGCCATACAAGCAGAGTTCAACAGATGGTTCTGACAATAGCTCTCTCTATTTAAGTGGCCTAGGTGGAAAGTTGATAGTGACTGAATCTGATGGCTTGGATAAAACATATAGGATCAAGTTTGTCTAAGACCCAGGTTTTCTTCTGTGATTCAGAAGGATCAATCGAGTACACCTCCTTAACCTCGCCCTATCCCCAGGCTGGTTTCAGTTCTCAAGTAGCTGCCTCATGGTTCAAAGTTGAAAAAAATGCCTTTTTATTACAAGACTCGAGGAAGAGTGGAAGGCTTCTTTATGTGATGAGCATGGATAGTGGCTGCAGCTTCCTTCCCCTGTGATTTCAGGGTGTTTCTAAAATAATTAAGCAAAACTTCTTTCCAAAAAAAGGGCGAGGGTGGAGGTGAAAGCAGGGCTTAGAGCCCAGCCTGAAGATGCAGTGCATTTTATTTGTCTGCTCAGTCTAGAGCTCAGAATCAAGCTATCTATAAAACATTCACTTTTTTGAGGGCTATCAAAGCCATGGACACTCAAATACACAGACAATTTTGCTTTATCTGGTGATTAAATTGTTCTTACTCATGTGCGATCTGTTTTTACTACTTTTTCTAACACTCAGCCAAATTCTTTGCTCGAAGGCTGGGATTAATTCTGCCCTCCAGGTTCTTTGTATTGACTCCTAGTTTCCCCAGTTAAGTACACTGACTAATCTTTGCAAGAGGGAAGATTAATGCAATAAGAATAATGAAGCATTTGATTGATATTATGCGCTTGCCACTCTTCATCAGGTACCCCCAGTCACCTTTTAAAGCCCTGCAAAGAGAACAGAACAGGCTCTGACACCCATCCACCCAGCATATTAATAAGAAGAAATGTAAACAGGAGAAGCCTTTCATTTTGCTAGAACAAACAGGATGACGTGGGCCTCTCCATCTCTCTGCTCTGTGTCTTCTCCTAGGGCTCAGTCCAATTAGCTGTTTCATATTAATCACTGTTTGTGCAGTTGATTCTTCCTGTGGCAGTCTTCCATTTTTGGTTGCCTAGAAGACTGAATGACATTATATTTCTTGGACACTCTACAGGATTCCGGAGAATAATCATGCTTCACGTGTGCACTGCACCTTATCCCTTCCAAAGTCATTTCACGGCTCAGCTGTTCTGACCCTCAAGAAAACCGTCAAATAACCCAGCCCTGTGCACAGCTCAGTAATTAGCACCATACTATGTACCTAGCAGGTATTCAAAATAACAAATAAAATGGAGCAACATAATTCTGGGTGAAGGAAGCCAGTAATATTTAATGACAGCAATTCACATGAGCTGTTTTTTTTTTTTTCTTGGCCTGCTTAGATACTAAATTGAAGCAAGTTACTATCATTTACAAAAGACTCGATTAAACTGCTGACCAGATGGTCTCTAAGTGAGAGGATGTGATGAAAGGCCACACCAATTTTCACCTTAAAGTATTTATGGTGGTTGTGTTTCCAGACACTATTGCCCCAGGATATTTGGGTAAAACATCCAAGCATACTTAGCAAGTAGTTTTCTCATTGTGCAGAGAATTCTGTGTTGGTTTTGTTTTGTTTTCGAGACAGCTGTGTTTGCCTGGCTAACTTCTATCCTCCCATCTTAGCTCCAAGTATCTGGATTACAGGTATGGTCCACCAGGCCCAGAGAACTGCTTCCTGCTAACATGTGTTCAAGCTTCACTTTTTAAAAGTACACTAAAAAGATGGTGCATATTTGTTTTTCCTTACTTTTCTTCCTTGACCTTAAGATTTCACAGAGATGACCTTTGATTTTGAAACTGATAATTTAGATTCACTCTCCCTTGAAGGGTGTGCATCTCTAGCATGCTCAGCCCTTCCGATCATGGCATTTTAACTAATGCTTCATTCCCATCGTGTTTTCCGCTAGGCCAGGCTCTCATATAACAGTGATGCCAGCATTTCTCATGGATCACACCTCTTTGTTCCTGAACTTGTCCTTATTGGTAAAACGCAGGTGCAACACAATAAATGGACGCAGACTCCTTAGCCACAGGTGACTGTGGTATGATCATCTTCAACCAAAACATTTTTACATGGTCACTGAGAATGACAGTTTGGGGAAAACTGACTTAGGAACTAAGTAAGGTTGCCTCTTGTGAGTCATAGGTCATGACAAAAGGGTAAGTTGAGCCAGAAGAGGAGGGGATAAAAAGAAAAGGGAGGACGGAAGGAGAGTGAGAGAAAGTAGGTGAGTTAGACAGCGGTTCTGACCAGTCATTCATGAATCCATCCTTAGTTGTGTGAGAAACTTCACTTTTAATTGACCTGAATTTTCTCTTGAATGTAGTAATAAGGAGCAGCAGCGGGGCTGCGTCCCAGGCACCCGGCCGCCCGCATGGCTAGCTTATGCCCCGAAATAATTACAAGGAAACTGTATTCTTTTAAACACTGCCTGGCCCATTAGTTCCAACCTCTTATTGGCTAGCTCTTACATATTGATCTAACCCATTTCTAATAATCTGTGTAGCCCACGAGGTGGTTTACCAGGGAAGATCTTAACCTGCGGCTGTGTCGGGTGGGAGAATCATGGCGACTCCCTGACTCGGCTTCTTTCTCCCAAAATTCTGTTCTGTCTATTCCGCCTACCTAATTTTCTGTCCTATTATGGCCGAGCAGTTTTCTTTATTAATTAACCAATGAAAGCAACAGATAAATACAAGACCCACCTCAATCACTTGAAGATTTGAAAATTATTCTTCTTCTAATATTATAACTTACACTTATAAAACAATGGAAAATATATCAAATGATTGCACAAAGAGCAAGTCATGTTCTTCTCTGGAGCACACTCGCAGTTTAAGAATAAATGTCTGCTTCTAAAATGAAAAGCAATAGGCAAAAGGATGAAATTACTGACAAGTAATGGTAGAAGTCCAGGTCTATGAGTGAACCACCATCTTCTCCACATTGGTCATATCTAGGAAAAGCTATATAAATTAAATTCTTAGAAGAAAATGGTATTAATGCACCTTTAGAGTTGGGGGTGTTCAAAGATATCTAGTGAATTAAATACGATGCCATATTTAGCACAGAAGTTTCACTTTTAGATTACACCTTTCAAGAGGACTTGACAGTTTAAGGTTTGGTTGATAAAAAAGAAAAAGAAAAACTTAAATGTTTGAGATAAAAGAAGTCTGACGTTTGCACGCAAGAAAAGAGCAGGTTTGTGATCAGGCAGAGCTGGCTCTTCTCATCATAGCATCAGCTCTCAGTACTGCATTGTCATGGGGAATTTACCTGCCTTTCTTGGACTGGATTTCTTCAGTGATTAGCTGGACCAACGACAGGTACTACTTCTTAGGGTTTCAGCTAATACATGGGAAGTGACACAAAGGCCAACAAATAATGAAATGATGACCTTACATGCTGCTCTAAAAGATTTGTGGTGTGTGTGTGTGTGTGTGTGTGTGTGTGTGGTGTGTATGGTGTGTATGTGTGTGCATTTTAAAATTTGAGATATGTCTCACTGAGTTGCCTAAGTTAGCATTGAACTCTCTCTGTAGCCCAGACATACCTGGATGGGATTTGTGACTTCCCTGCCTCACCCTCTGGAGCAGCTGGATTTACAGTACCAGAGCGAGCATCTGCTGCTTTTGAATGTTAGGAAAATCTATTTAGAACTTAATCATATGTGGTTTAGTTTTCATGCACACCTGTGTGAATTTTTGTTGAACTTAGAATGCAAAGAAACATAGCATTGCCCTACCAATGCACTCCATGGTTATAAAGCATGCTTGCTGTGTATTATGCTGCTCTGCTCCCCTTATTTACAGGACCTTTCCTCGATCACCTGCTGGACACCTGCCTAGAACCCAGTTCTGCTGTTGAGCTCAGTGGGTAGCAGATATAGTCCCTGGCATATAGGCCTGGAGCTTACCTATCCTTAGAATCTAAGTCATCTGATTTTACTTTTTAATTTTTTTTCAGATAAAAAAAAGTTAGGATTAGAGCATTTAAATAATCTGCCCCAAATCCCTCAGGTGAAGAGGCTGAGGTGTATGTATGTTCATCTACTCTAGAGGGTCAGCATCCCCCAGTTCTGGTCATAGTCTCAATAAAGATAACCACAGAGGCGCCAGAATGACTTGATGTTGTGCGAAGCAGTGGGAAGTCAGCACCTAACCTTGGAGCAGCTGCTCCAAAACTGAGCTCAAGTGTGAATTCTTCACTTCTCTCCTCATGCCTTCCTTTTGTCTGTAGGTGGTGGTTGCTCACCTGTCTATAATATGTGTCTGGTCTGGGTGGATGCTGTCTGTCACTCTGTTTTTGTCCTTAGCAAAGGGCTTTGCTCTGTATTTTTTTGCATCACTTGGAAAAGGAATGAGGGATTCTCTACAAAAATCTTCAACAGAGCTTCCCAAGGCATTGAGTCACTGACTCCAACTGATCTTAACTTAATGGGGAAGCTCAGCCAATCACATTTGGCTAGGGTGTGGCTGCCTGGGGCGAAAGAAGAAGCACCAGGGGATTGGGTGACTGCCCCTTGTTTTGTCTCTTTCTCTGCTGGTCTGGTTAATTCTAACAACCGATCGACCACGCCCTTCATCAACTGACCCTAAAGTGTCCAGAAGGACAAATAATTACAAATATTAATTATCAAGTTAATATTCACAGGTTGCTTCCCACATTCGTGGTGGAGGTTGTTTGTTGTATAAAGTTGCTTCCAACATGTTGGCTATTTTCAGAAAATGATCACCGCAGCACACACGAATTACTCTGAGTTGGGCCATGGGAGAGGACCTAATCTAAGATTAGAGATATGCGTTAGCTTTGGTTATAAAAGATGATGGCATGGAAGATCCAGGACAGTTAGCTGGTTGTTTCATTATTCATTTACAGGCAGGTAAAACAACCCTACTTGGTACCCAGTAGGCTAGCTGGTTAAATTTTAAGGATCTCAAAGTGTATTATTTACTTGCCTTTGAGTTCCAGCAAAAATCTTAGTCTCTTTGGATATAAAATGTATTTTTATAAAACTGTGTCACTACTGAGGTAGAGCCTGAAAGGGCAGCCTGGTTCTAAGGACGGAGGAAGGGCTGCGCCGCTTAGGTCTGCAGAGAGGGCTCTGCTTCTACGCACAGAGGTGCCTTAAACAACGCTTAACCAGGCCAAGATTCACTGAAAGTGTTTCTTCTGTTACAGCTTCACACGCCTCCGGGCTGAACCCAAGCCATTGCCCGAGCATTCACAGACCTCGCTTTCCATATTTTGTCTGGGAATTGTTGCTAGACAACAGTGGACTGGCCGCTGGTTGGTTTTATCTCACTGACGGCAAATTAACCCCAATTTCAGCAAATATCTATGGGCTCGAAGATCACTGGAGAAAGAAGGAGGATTCCATTGAGACTCCAGTGTAACAAAGCACTCTCTGCCTCCACAAAAGCACACTTCCGCAAGCCTAAGATGGTGCCAGTGCCAGTGCCAGGGGGCTGTGTCAGAAGCCATCCTCTGCTCCCGTGGGTCATGATGACAGAGTGAGAACACAGGTCCACAAAAACAGGATGCATTTCCTTAGCTAGCAGTGCTGAAATTCTAATGAAGTGAACCTCGTTGTTGTTGCTTTGTCATAGGAGCCCAGGGGAACTTTCTGGAGCTTCTACCGACCGTCTCTGCAGTTGCCGTTCAGCAGCTTCCCAGCAAGTGCATGGAGTTCCTCTCCACAGACTTGAGCTGTCTTCATCTGGCCTTCACCCTCACAGAGAGTCTTGTCTTTTCTACATTTCCTACCAAATTCTGGTAGCCCCTGAGATCTCAGACTTTCAAAGCAGACCTAAATCTGCAAACATTAGCCTGCTGCTGTTGCTTGAATTACTAAAATAGTCTGTGATCCCTTACTATGTAATCGCTAACTGAAGAATGAGAGATGAAGAATTTAATCAGGACGATTGCCAAGAGCCCTGAACATTATAAATTCTTGTCCTTTGTCTCCATTTTCAGGAAACTGGCACTCAAATGTATCATTTTCTTTTGTTACTGGGAACTGAAGTGAGGATTTTGAAAATGAGAGGAGGCATGCACTCTACAGCAACAATGTGCAAGCCTAGCCTTGGCTATGTGTTTTGATTTTTAACTTGGGGGGGGTGTGCACGCACGCACACACGTGTGTGTGTGTGTTTCCTCCAGGTATATGCACCATTCCTGATCCATGCCCAGAGAAACTAGAAGAAATCATATCCTCTGGCATGGGAGTCCCAGATGGTTGTGATCTGTCATGTGGATGCTGAGAACCAAAGTCCTCTAGAAGGCAGCTAAGTGCTCCTAACCACTGAGCCATCTCTCTAGCCCTAGCATACACCCACCTGTTCTGGTGCATGTAAACTAATAATGCTCTATTTACAAGGAAGACAGGCAAGAGTGAATCAGTGAGGTCTGTTATGGGGAAATATGGGAAATTCTCAAGGAGGGACATATCACACATCACATTTCCACGTATGCGGCTGATATGCTGTAAGAGCGGTGGATTCTGCAGGAATGATGAGCAGCCGGGATATGTGAGGAAATACTGCAGCAGCCTTGAGAGCTACTGGAGAACTGAGAGATAAGTGACTGTTGAGCAAAGCTCCCTCCCCTGACCAAGCACATTTGCCATGTGCACAACATGTTAAAAATGGGACAAATTTAATTCCTGCACCAATTGTGTGTGTGTGATGCTTCTAAAAGAATAAGGGAGGATTTATTGGTTCTCTACCATAAGGACATTACTTGCAGTAAACCTTTTTAAAATAATTTAAACAGTAAACAGGCAAGATTTAGTGGCACCTTGTTGTATTGGGTGATTTCAAGGTAAATCTGCAAACACAGTTTTCCATTAAGCTATAAAAACCTATCAAGTGTTCCCAAACATATATGTTTTAGTGCTCATTGACAATAATCTCATCCTTTCAGGAGATTACTTTCCAAATCATGCCCTCTTAAAATCTCTTTAAATTAAATATGCTCCATATTTAAAACTATTCACACTGAAATAGTTGCTAGAAAAGTATTTTGATTAATAAGAATATTATGAAGCCACAGAGAAACCCTGTCTCGAAAAACCAAAAAAAAAAAGAATATTATGAAGTTAATTATGGTAAATCAAGTGATCTGTTTTGATAACTTTATTTGGTATTATGTTGGGTGTGCAGGCATTTATTGCCGTAGTTCCTACAATCTTTACCCTTTTCTGTTCAAGAGCAATGTAATTTTAAGTTGATTCTACATTGATTTCATTTCCCAGAGATCTCAAAGTTCAAGTTATAAGGAAAGAAAGACAGTTTCGCCAGCAGGCTCAGTGTACCTGCAAGTTGCACAGAAGACTAGGACTTCATGGTCTGTTTTAGAAGCAAATGGCTGAGATTAAAATGGTTACATTAATTTATTAAAAGTGGCCTTGGGAAAATTAAGGATACTGAGTCATTGTTTCTTTGTCTGTACATGAATTGGAAGGGGGATGATACAGGCATTAGCTCCCCAGGGTTGTTTGTGAACGCATGAGTTAATGTAAAGCACGAGAAGACGCAGAAGAGTGACCTCCACATAGCAATTGTTAACGAAATACAGCCATTATTATAACACGGGGGAAAGTTCTTGTCTCAGTTTTCAAGGAAACAGAGATAAGCCCTTGAAAGTAAAAAATAAGCCAAGGCGACACTTTACTCATGGAACTAGAGACGGGTGTTGTCTGTATTCTAGACATGTTATGTGTCCCCGGTACTGATGCTACCGCTTTAGAGGGAACATTTACATCATATCTCTACACAAATCATTCTCCACATACTTAGCCAGCTTGATCTTTTGAGACACATCTATATACTTCTATCTCTTCTTTTACTCTATTCCAGCTTCCTCTCTCTTCCGTCGCTGTCTAATACATAATGTTTTCTAATAAGAACACACTGTGATGTAGTTTAACCATCCCTCATCACCCATACCAAATGCTTATGGATGGGCATATCACATTCTGCTGGACAACTTCTGCACACCTGTTCCTCAGGTCAAACGCAGACCTCACAACCTACTAGAACCACCCTCATTTCGAATCTTGACTAATATGCCTTTGTCGAAGCTGGAAGGAAATTTGTATACTCCTGAACGGGGCTAGATTGCTGATCACTGTGCATCAATGACTATTTTCAGTTTCCCGAGACAAGGCATGACAAAATTAAGTTGACTATATTGTCACAGTATTTTCTTAAACCAAAAGCTCAATGAAGTAATTCAAATGAAAAATATATATCAACTATTAATACCATGTTTGGAAATCATGTATCCTCTGATGTGATATTTGAGTATGAAAGAGAATACGACCGAAGAGTTCTGATTTCTGTGTGATATCCTGAATTTACCAATGGCTCTGTGCGTCAAGGCTACTTGGCACTTACCTAAGTTGCTCTTTAGCCTAGCAGGTTCTTTCCATCTCTCATTGTCTAATGAGGAACAACTCATCTGCAGAGTGGTCTTAGTGCTCTTACCCAGTCACACCTCAGAGAAAACTCAATTTCTCTTCCTCACCTCTGTCCAAAAGTATTATCTGGCTTCTTGCACTTAGTCTAGTCTTGTGCTGTCCAAAGCAAAAAATCCCCAGTCACTGCCCATGTGGAATGATATAAACCTATTTAGTGAACATTAAGTAAGATTTAATTCCCAGTCACAATAATGACATGGCACATGCTCAGTGGCCACTTGTGACTAGTGGATTTCACAGATTTCGTTATGGGCAGTATAGAATATTTTCATTGTATTCTATTGAAAACTGATGGATTATGTTTGTCCAGTAAACTGTCTAGTGACAAGAACAAGTTAAAAGCCTGATATATATATATATATATATATATATATATATATATATATATATATTCTTAGTAGAAGCGTGAGTTTCCCTCAAAGAAACTCCTGAAGCTCTCTGAGAAAGAAGCAACTTACTGTCAAGTTTTTTTTGCTCACTGTTAGAACATATAAGCTTTCTTGAATAACGCACATTCATTTCTTTTTAAAGAGCAGCAACTTCTTTAAACTGTGCCAGGCATCATTAGAACAGTAAATGGAGTGTCATCTTAGCACCTATATGCTATATATATATATATATATATATATATATATATATATGTGTGTGTGTGTGTGTGTGTGTGTGTATGTGTATATATATAGGCTTATGTCTGTCAGAGTAATGGAAGGAGATATACTTCAACTAAACTGTTTCAATGAAGAGCATTTAAATGAAGGCTCTACTTTTGAACTATTCCATACTAAAACAAATAAATACGAGGTATTGAGAAACACAGGCAGTAGCAGTGATGAAAGGTGCTCATACCAATATACAAATAGAGGTGAAAAGAACAGAAAGAGAAAACATTGCTGCTTGGATCCCCATGATAGTCAAACTGCCAGAGGGCAAAGAGTGGCAAGAGCAGAGATCACTGACACAAAGATGTTTCTAGAAACTAAGTGTCAAAGCAAGGTGGGTGTGAGGAAGAGAATCTCTGACTGCTGATGTCAGGCCAGTGACTTGAGTCACTCAGTACCGGTTAATAAAGAATAGTTGCTTGAGGTTTGCTTTCCAGGGTAGAGAGCAGGGAAAGGATGGTTCTAAAAGCAATCTTTAGGCTAGGCAACTAAACAATGATCCTTTTGTCTTATCCAGCTTCATTTGTCTATTACTAGTAATATTTCTCCACTTGTAGATTAGGGTTGTGTTCTATAAAGGCCATTGTATAGTTATCTCCAGTATTTATACAGCTGGCAGTGTGAATATCCAGTTGTATTAAAAATGATATTCTATATGTTTTGAGAAGCTTTATCGAACTTATATTAAGTGGTCCTTTTTTTTAATATTTATTTATTTATTATATATACAATTTTCTGTCTGTGTGTATGCCTGAAGGCCAGAAGAGGGCGCCAGACCTCTTTACAGATGGTTGTGAGCCACCATGTGGTTGCTGGGAATCGAACTCGGGTCCTTTGGAAGAGCAGGCAATGCTCTTAACCACTGAGCCATCTCTCCAGCCCCTAAGTGGTCCTTTTATAGGTTAGGATGGAAAACACACGTGAGGGTGATTTGTCTTTGTATTATTATGATACTCATATAGCATTCAAACCTTGGATTTATCTGATAAAATGAATAGAATCCCTCCATATGTTTTATTAACTGAAAACATGCTTTCAGACTTTAATACGACTGTCAATACATCCTCTTGAAGGCTTAGCAAACATATTTTTCTTTCCCTTGGCATACTTCTTATCCTGAGAGCACAAAGAGCTGACAAGCAAGTTCCCACGAACAATAAAAGTGTGATCAAATACACAACAAATGTACCACTTTCTTGAATAGCAAGGCAGTGTCAGCTGCCAGATATCCTGGCAGAATTTCTGTGAAAATGGATTTTGAGGAGTCAAAAAGGAACATGTAGCATTAAATGGCATAAAACATACCAGACAAGCCGGGTGACAAACGCGAAGGCAGGCGGTGTTGCATAAATCGGCAGGGATGGATCTACCTCCGTTGTCGCATAAATCGACAGGGATGGATCTATCTCAGTGCTGTTTTCTGTGTCTCTCTGCCAGACACAAAGAGAAATCCCACCTCGTATCATTATTCGAGCTGTGCCATCACAGTGGTGCTACTTTTCTAATGTTCAAAAGCTTCAGTCTCTGTCAAGAAAAGCTGGCATAGCATGTTACACAACTCTGACTATGTAAGCAGATCTTCAGTGCAACCCAAGGCAAGCCACGCTAGCACAAGTAAGTTCCCTTTTATATACTAGACTAAGAAACAAGGAGTGTCTAACTTCCTTGATACTGATGCTATGGGGGCTAGAGGGGGTCTGATTAGAAATTCAATAGCCTGAAGGCTGGTTGGTTAATATGATATCCCTTCAATTTCCATGGGAAATAATAAAAATGTCCTATCAAAATGAAGGATCTATAGAGTTTAGGGTCAGGCTGACAGATTTGAACTTTTCTGAGATTTTCTTATATCCAGATTGTTTTGTGTGATGAGGAGCAATATAATCCTCTAGGGTTACTTTGCATGAATTAAGGTCTCCACAGCATAATCCAGTTCAACAATGGCATTCTGAGACAGATTTCCTTTGTTCAAGTCTTACTTCTGGACTGATACAGGCCACGGGACAGCATCATACCTCCTCTGAGCTCATCCAACAGTCAAATGGAGTAATAGTGGTGTCTTCAGTACCTTAGGATAAATGGCATCATAGTGATGGTAACAACCCCATAAAATTCAGAAATAATCCTGTTAATATTTTTCCCTGCAATTTTTTTATTGATTTTATTGTGCCATACATTTTCCACTGCTCCTCTCCCCTTCAACTCTCTCCACTGGTCCCCATGCTCCCTATTTACTCAGAAGATCTTGTCCTTTTCCACTTCCCATGTAGATTAGATCCATGTATGTCTCTCTTAGGGTCTTCATTGTTGTCTAGGTTCTCTGGGATTGTGATTTGTGGGCTGGTTTTCTTTGTTTTATGTATAAAAGCCACTTATGAGTGAATACATCTGATATTTTTCTTTCTGGGTCTGAGTTACCTCATTCAATATGATGTTTTCTAGATCCATCCATTTGCCTGCAAATTTCAAGATGCCATTTTTTTTTCTGCTGTGTAGTACACCACTGTGTAAATGTACCATATTTTCCTTATCCATTCCTCAGTCAAATGGCATTTGGGTTGTTTTCAGGTTCTGGCTATGACAGATGCTGCTATGAACATAGTTGAGTATATGTCCTTGTAGTACAATTGAACATCTTTTGAATATAGAACTAAAGGTGGTATTGCTGGGTCTTGAGAAAGGTTGTTTCCTAATTTTCTGAGAAAACACCATACAGATATCCAAAGGGGCTGTACCAATTTTCATGGCCACTAGCAATGCAGGAGTGTTTCCTTTACCCCTCAACCTCTCTAGCATAAGTTGTCATCAGTACTTTTGATCTTGGCCATTTCTACAGGTATAAGATAGAATCTCAGAGTTGTTTTGATTTGCATTTCTCTGATGGCTAAAGATGTTGATTGTTTCCTTAAGTGTCTTTCAGCCATTTTAGATTCATCTGTTGAGAGTTCTCTGTTTAGGTCTGTACTCTGACCAATTTCTTGAGTTCTTTGTATAATTTGGATGTAAGCCATCTGTTCAATGTGGGGTTGGTGAAGATATTTTCCCATTCTACAGGCTTCTACTTTTCTTTCTGATAGTGTCCTTTGCTTTACAGAAGATTTTCAGTTTCACACAGTCCTACTTATTGTTTCTCTCAGTGTCTGTTCTACTGGGGTTGTATTTAGGAAGTGGTCTCCTGTGCCAATATGTTCAAGTGTCCTTCTCACTTTCTCATCTAGATTCATTGTGGCTGGCTTTATGTTAAGGTTTTTGTTCCTTTGTACTTGAATTTTGTACATGGTGATAGACATGAATGTATTTAAATTTTTCTATATGTTGATATCCAGTTATGCCAGTTAACAATTTGTTAAATTTGCTTTCTTTTTTCTATTTTGTATTTTTTGTTTCTGGGTCAAAAATCAGGTGTTTGAAGGTGTGTGGATTAACATCTGGTCTTTGATTCTGTTCCATTGGTCTTCCTGTCTGTGTTTATGTCAATACCAGTCTGTTTTCAGTACTGTTGCTCTGTAGCACAGTTTGAAGTCAGGGATTGTGATGCCTCCAGAAGTTCTTTTATTGTACAGGATTGTTTTGGCTATCTTGGATGTTTTGTTTTTCTATATGAAGTTGAGTATTTTTCTTTTGAGGTTTGTAAAGGATTTTGCTAGGATTTTGATGAGCATTGAACTGAATCAGTAGATTGCTTTTGGTAAGACTGTCATTTTTACTATGTTAATTCCACCTACCCAAGAGCATGGGAGATCTTTACATTTTCTGTTGCCTTCTTCAATTTCTAATTTCTTTCTTCGAAAACATTAAACTAAATGAAGAGAAAGTCACACCAATCCTACTGAAATCAGGAGCAAGACAAGGTTTTCCACTTTCTCCATATCTATTCAATATAGTTCTTGAGGTCCTAGCTAGAGCAATAAGAGAACATAAGGAGATCAAAGGTATACAAATTAGAAAAGAAGAAGTCAAACTCTCACTATATGCTGATGATATGATAGTTTTCATAAGCAACCCCAAAAATTTTACCAAGGAACGTCTACAACTCATAAACACTTTCAATAATATATCAGGGAACAAAATTAACTCAAAAAATATCAGTAGCCCTCCTGTACACAGATGATAAATGGGCTGTGAAAGAAATAGAAGAATCAATACTCTTCACAATAGCCACAAATAGCATAAAATATCTCCAGGTAACTCTAACAAAACAAGTGGAAGACCTGTATGACAAGAACTTTAAACCTGTTAATATTTTATATGTAATTTCTTGGGTCAAAGAGTTCAAAAGACAACCACTTTTAAGCTCTTCTGGCCCCTCATCCATCTTCAAACCAAGCAAGCTGGTATATGTACCCCAAAACTCTCCCCACACAAGGAATTTGCATTAATTATCTGTGCCCGTTCAAACTTTTTTCAGATATTCAGTTGGGTTCTATTCAATTTTCATCCTCAAATTCTTTCCAATCCCATGTTATCAAAGGAGATTCTTCATCTTGGCTAGAAGCTTCATATAACATCGTGTTGCTGGATACTTGCCCACTTTCACTCAAAGGTATCAAAACTTCATTGCTAAACAAAGATACATGAATAGGTTTCATGCCTTCTCTGCTTGGGAGTTGGAGTGAAGAAGGCAACCCTAAATTTGCCAAAGCTCCGTAGTTGATGGTGGTAGAGCCAGCTCATCCGTTTGCCGACAGCTTCTGAGACAGCACTGCAGAATAAGGAACAAATCTTCTAAGTCTGTTTCTTGGGATCCACACAACACCAGATGCTTTCCTCCTGAATGCTGCTTCCTGAATTTATCATCTCTATTCATTTTGTGTGATGCACTGAAATTCTGAATTTTTGTTGAAAGCCTTGCTGAGATATGCAAAACTGACGATTGCCATGGAAGAGTGATGCAGTGTGCCCAATAGTACAGCCTTTATTAAAGCCTCTACTCAACCAACTCTCTTCTCCTTTCCCCAAAGATAAATATGATCAATGATTTGTTATTCTCCTGTGACCTGAGAAAAACCCTAATAATATGAAAATGATAATAATATACAAGTTTATGATGGCTCATAGAACCTGAAAATGTTTACTCAAATTTGATTCGCATTTTTTTACATTTTATTTATTAATAGTAGGAGAGAAGAGCACATGTGCTGTGGTACAGGTTGAGAAGACAGAGCACAATTCTCTTCTCCCACTATATGGGTCTCGTGGACCAAACTCAGGTCACTGGGCTTAGTGACAAGTGCCTTTCCCTACTGACCTATCTCACCAGCCCCATATATTTATTTAACCAAGAATATATGAAACTTATTTTCAAATTTAGGTTCAGATTTTCATACTTCATATAGCTTTTGCAGGTTTTAGAATTTTCTTGGACTTTTTTATGAAAGACATGCAATTTTAAAAGTATGTTTAATAATGAAAAATATAAAAAAAAAACAAAAAATAATTGGAGTAAATCCCAAGGAGCAAAAATGAGAAATTGTAGCAGAGTGAAAGAATTGAATTTCTTTGACATTCTTTGTCTGCAGGCATAATTTTAAATGGTTTATTGCATATGTTTGGAGGGATATAAAATATTAAATAATAAAGGTAGAAATTTTCCTATTGGCTAATAACGACTTAATAAAAATAGAACGTACCAAGAAAGCCTGTATATTTTTATTACACTCAGGAGACATACACAGGACTAGAAATGTAAAGATATGAATCCTAACGGCCGAGTTTCTATGGCCTGGGGAATGTCTCTGAATCTCTATTCAGTCAGATAATAAGCATCAATTACATCCTTAGTACTAAACCTTGGCCTTCGGGGCTTGGATGGGAAGATAAGTAGAAATTGCTATGACTGCTGTCACAGTTCACTGGGGAAAACTGACAGGCACAATATCTTCGCTATGATATTATAAACCTTGAGAGAGAGCAAGCTCAGAACTGCACAGGCTCTGCTTTGGAAGAGTGTACTTCTCACCCACAGAGGAAATAGGAATGTCCAGAGAACTTATGTTAACCAAGGACAGATGAACAAAAGTGAATGAAGTTATTCTTGACAGGAAGACTTAAATTTCATGATTTCCCATGTGATATGTTCCCTTTTATGTGATGTTTGTTCTATTATGGCAAAGTATACGTCAAGTGCAGTTTCCAATACTCTTGTTTTCTCAGTGATGACAATGAGAAGAGCCACCATCTTCCTTGGACACTTAGCCATTATAATACCAGTTTCAACAATATTATCCAGCATACTTTAACTGGTAGACTATTTGTAGCATGGATCAGACATTGGGGACCCTAGCAAAAGGCTCACTTGTATCTGAGTAAGGATAGTTGTCTTTCCAGGAAAATACCCTGCTGGGAGAATACAAAGAAGGCTTCTGCACATGCCCTGAGCCTGGATTTAGATAAACAAAGGATTGTGTGAATGTGGATACAAATGGAAATTTGAGGAAGAAGTAATGTTTTGGCAAGCCCAGATCCAAGAGAGCAGAAGATTGTCCTGACAAGTTGTCTGAATCCACTTGGTTTATGTCCTAGTAAGCAAATGCTTCAGATTAGATAGTTCATAAAGAATAGAAACAGATCATGGGACAGAAACATAGAGTAAGGAAGGAATGAACTCATGCCATCAAAGGAGAGGAGCAGGTTTTCCATAGAATATATGAATTTTGGAGGGCCCTACTTCAAGACAGGATATTGAAATGGAGAGAGAAGGCAAAAGGTGAGGGAGAGAGAGAGAGAGAGAGAGAGAGAGAGAGAGAGAGAGAACCCTAAAATCATTTAAATTAAAAATAAATGTTTGCCTTTAATAAATACACTCATAGTTCCAGTGTGTTCACTAAGGAAAGAAAATGCCATATCACCAAAGCGCAGTTATAAAAATCAGAGATTTACACAGGGATACCTTTTTCTCTTCCATAAACAGCATTCAGTCCTTTTTATTTTCCCAAGAGTTGCCCCCATGACTGTTTTGGTTCTGGTTCAGATCAACTTTAGGTCGCACATCACACATTGTATTTAGTTGTCATGTCTTTCAGTCTAGAGAAGTTATATAGCTTTGCTCTTTAATCTTTGGTGTTGGCATCATTGAAAAGAATGTGAACATTGTTTGCCTGCAATGTTCTCACTTTGGGGTTTGGTTCATTTATTTTCTTTCTCTAGGAATGCAAGCAGGGGGATGTGTACTCTCCCTGTTACTGCTGCTACTGATTCCTTCCCTGACTTCAAAATGTATGTTTCCTTTCTTCCAATGTGGACTAGGGACCAGCTACTCTTCAGGAACCTTCATATTTTCTAGTGCCAGCCTGAGACTCCTGAGACACCCAACGTTATAGACTTAGCAACTACCACTGGTTGTTACTGCCGCCTTTAGCAAGAGGCAGTCATTGGGAGACTATTCCCACTATTGAACAGCCTCAAAGACCAAGTAACTATCCATTCATTAGCTCTCATGGGTGATTCTGCTGTTATTACTATTTTAAAGATGACCTAATATACCTGTGTGTGTGTATATATGTGTGTGTGTGCGCACATGTGTGTGTGTGAATATTTATGCCATTGTTTTTTTTTCCACTAGAGAACGACAACTAAAACAGGAAGAATGTGCCACCAATGAGTCAACAGGCCCAGTAACAGTCAGAAACACTGGAGGGTGTACAAGTGTGAAGTGAGCTACTTCAAAGATTAGTTCATCCCCTCCTACTTATAACTCTTTAAATCTCATTTGAGTTATAACACTGGTTGAAATGATATGCATGATAAGAATAATACAAATGATAGGAAAGCAGTGAGGAAATTTTTTCATTAAAGATACTGTCATGATACTTTTAAAACAAAGGGAAAGTAAGCTATTTATAATGTTGTATTAAAGTATCATAATAATAGAAGAACACATATTACCGTCACTAGAGAAATCCCTTAAAAGTTCTTAGAGAAATGGATGGAAACACAATGATAAAATAGATGTGATATTGGCCCTGGAGAGATAGCACAACAGTTAAGAGGAAGTTGTCCTATTATAGAGGACACAATTTCAGTTCCCAGAACCTAGGTCAGACAGCTCAAAACCTGTAACTCTAGCTCCGGGATATCGCCCCCTCACGGCTTCTTTTTTTTTTTTTTTATTGAGAAAAGGAAAACAAAAGTTTCCGCCTCCTCCCAGCCTCCCATTTCCCTCCCCCTCCTCCCACCCTTCTCCCCCTCCTCCCACCCTTCTCCCCCTCCCCCCCCCTCCCAGTCCCCCCTTATGGCTTCTGAAGGAACCTGCAATCATATGTAGATACTCACACATAAATTGATACATAAATAAAAAACAAAAAACATTTTAAATGAAATGAAATTCAATATTAAAATTGAGTGCTAATTGCCAAAAAAAGAAGAAAAATAAATTTTAAAAGAATAGAGAGACGATTACAAAAGAAGACAAAGCTTTAGGATTGAAACCTAACTGTGTTCATTGTTTTTGCAATAAAGCAAGTGTTATTTGCTGAGGTTTAGGCTTGCCATGTTGTCCAGGCTACTCTTGAGCTTACCATCCTCCTGTTTCAGTCTTCTGAGTGTTAGGATATCTGATATACCAAACATGCTCAGCTACAAAGCAAATGTTTTAATACCCCAGTTCTCTGTAACTCTGCACACTTATATGATTACTTCCTTCTCTATGATTTGAGCGCTTCTGTGTAGATAGGATCCTGAGAATCATAATGAAATGCAGAATGACTATGCCCATTTCCAATTTGAAAGTGGCATGCATGTTATGCTAATGGGGATGGAAAATGTCATTTTATTTCATTCTCGTGGGATCGTATTTTGGAAGTATCAGGGCTGAGACAAATGCAGACAGCAGAAGCAAGGCCCATGATGTTTCAAAGAACACGGACTCTGTGGGGAACTGCAGGGAATTGTGCAGGATGCCATTCAGGTTATATTTTGGCAAAGAATAGGGCTGCAGTTTGCCCTTGTCCTGAGTACTTGCATGAGACTGAATTAAAAATCAGTAGGCTAGTCATTTTGGTGGGAAAATTCAAGGCAAAATAACAATGAGCTTGTGGCATAGATATTATTTACCCCACTTGTGTAGTTCTGCAGTGGAAACTAGCAAGATTGCTAATAATTGTGTCATCAATTTTTATTAAATTCATTAATTTAAAAATTTGTCTTCTGAAAATGATGTCTTGGTATTATTTTACACTTAATAATTTTGGGGATTATACTTTAAACTCAAAACATTGGGAGCATTTTCCTTTTTCTTTGAAGTACATATTTCATGGTCTAATAGAAATTTTTGATGAAAACAATTATCCACACAAACAGTGTTTCACTAATAATTGAACTACATGAACTAAACAAAAGTCACCTTGCGAGAATGTAGTTTAATACTAACATATTCCATTTCTTCTATTTATCTAGCTTTGAGGAACGATTAAACCAAGAAACAGCTAAGGCAAACTCCTGCTTTTGAAAGCTAAATGACAATGCATATTTCAGAGCCTAAATGTCTCTTGCTTTGTGGGCCAATACATTTCAGCAAAATTGACTCTAAAGTGAATCTGTTTCCCTACAGACTTTGGGTACAAAATCAGCAATATGTTGTTTAAGCAAGAGAAAAACATGGCTGACTTAAGTGATAAAAGTAAGTTATGTGTAAATAAAGATTGCCAGGTGGCGTCTTGTTGCATAGATTCATATGTTCAGTTAGCAAATATTAAAGAGCATGCAGTGTCAGAGACTGAGAACGTGATAAGCAAATGCCAAGATGTGATGCTTTCCTATCACTTTCTAAGTATTGCACTCATCCCTCCATTAAAAATCCTACATCCAACCCAATGAGGTAGACTGTCAGTTTATCCCCAGTTTCTAGGATAAGTTGCCCTCTTCCAGATTTAATTAGATATATATCAAAAAAAAAGTCTACAAGCAGAAATCTGCACATGGGACACATACATCCTCTTTTTCGGAAAAGGCTGATTTCCTTAGTTACTTTATTGCTTTGTAAACTTGATTTTTTGGTTAGTTATTCTGTTTCAAATGAAAAAAATATGCTTATCTTAGCTAGGAAATTATTTCCCACAGTCCCAATATTAATTAGTTAATGTGAAATTGCTACAGATGTCAGGAAATAGTGACAATGAAAGACATGCAACCCCAACCTTTATGGGATTCACATTTTATTATGTGAGTCAAACAAAAAATTAATAATAAAACTAGCAACATGTATATTTTAAAAACTCTAAGACATTAATTTTCCTTAAACAAGAGTACCAGGAAAAGCATATCTGAGAATATTGCAGAATTTTATTGAGGAATCTCATGTAGGAAGGTTAAGAGTAAAAGAATTACATACTCAGAAAAGGTCAAATGCAAAGATGCTGAATTTAAAAAGGAAATAATTCTTAGGTCTGAAAAACAAGAGATGCCCTGCACAGCTGGGTTGTAATAGGAAAGAAATATTTTGGTGGGATTTGGGGAGTGGGTGGATTGTACCAAGAGTCAAGTACAGAGACAAGAGACTGCGGGGCCTTGCTCACAATATAACTACTCTGGGTGAAACAAAAAGATACAGTAGTACAAAAACTGTTAAGTGGCCAACAGAGAAGTTGACAGATGTTAGATTTCCATTTTGTGCAGTTTGTTTTCTTTGGGTGGAGACAGGGGCATGACCTATTCCAAGGACCAAAATATTTAGCAGACAAAATCCCCAAGGGAGAAGAATGAAGGAAGATATCCAAGATAAAACAATCCTTTTCCCAGATCTTGATGAGATTCTTAATAAAGTACCTAATATAGTTCTCACTTGCACATCCACCTCCAAATTTAAATTCACTTTAAGATAAGCTGTTGAATTTCACTCCTAGCAGTCTCCCAGACCAGATAAAAGAGAATTTCACAAGTGCTCATGGACTGTGAGGTGAAAAGATAGGCTGAATTGAAGAAACACGTAACTTCTGGGACTAGTTAAGATTGACTACAGGTGAGGAAGATAGAAACGCCAAAAGTGGTTTGTTAGGGGGCAATATGATTCTGCTTGCTGGGGTTGGTTGTGAAAATCAGGACAGTGTTTGGAAAAAATGACTCTATGTTTGATTTCTTAGACAGATGAAGTTTAAGGATGCTTCTATTTCTTACAAGAGATATATAGTTATTTATTGATTTTAGACTTACCTAATTTCAAAAAATAACTCAATCATTAGCTGTCCTTTCTAAGTTTGTAGAATTGGCTGCAAACTAAGTGAAATCCACAAGGCCTCATTCTTGAACACTGTAACACACATGGACTTCATGTACACTGGAAGTAAATGCTAAAAGATGATTTCAACTTTGATGTGGCATGAAGGTGGGAGGGAGAACTAAACTGAACAGGAAATCAGAGGGCACACACTGAAAGAAATAAAATGTGAACTAAGACCTAACAGACAAGACACATTTAACTATAGTGGGCTGGGGAAAGAAATCACAATTAGGTCAGAAACATCCAGTTATGAGATAACTCAGACTTTATAGTGAATATGATGCATCAAGGAAATGAAAGACAATTTTACAGGAGCAAAATGGATAGGGCTGGAGCAGGAGGAAACCCAAAGAGCTAGGTAGGGATCGTCCCATGTTTTAAAGATACTAGAAAGATTTCTGAGTTGGTGGATTTTCTTGAAGATGTTGGGGGAGAAATCAAAGGGTTTGGCAAGTTGTAGGGAAGTCCTATCTTGGGGCCATGTCATAGCTCTTTTATGGCTTCTTACTATTTCAAAATATGCTACTAATGTCTAACACCTCAGTGGAAAGAAGAATGGTAGAAGCTACACATTCCCATGGCTTTCTCTGCACCGTCTATTGTCTACAACCTTATCTAAATGTCTCTCATGGGTGAATTGGCTACACATTGTTTTAAATACACATATATAAGTGCTTTTCACAAAACAACTCCAGTTTCCACTTGCTTATGATCCTCATCAAACTGTCAACTACCCTCTGCTCTGCTCTATTTTATTGTTGCATTATCTATAATATCATTACTAAGAACAAAGCTGGGCTTCATTGAACATACTTAGCTTGGGTCAAACAAAAGACAAAGCCCATGCCTATTTGCTTGGACAATTTTCTCATTTCCATTAACAAATGTGAGTCTAACCTGGCAAATACAATTTATTTTAACTTCAGCAACACACAGAATTTCAGCTGCAAATATCTGATGGAAGTCAGCCTGGCTACACTGCACAGCTACACGGCTACACTGCACAGCTGCACGGCTACACTGCACAGCTACACAGCTACACTGCATAGCTAGCTGCACAGCTACACTGCACAGCTGTATAGCTACACAGCACAGCTACACTGCTACACCGCTATACTCCAGTAATGCCTCAAAGCTCCATCGAGAGTGTGGTCAAAATGCAATCAGCCCAGAACTCGTCATCCTGACTCCGATGGGAATTGAGTGTGTGTCAGCAAGAGCCATAAAACAATGTACAATCACAGTTCAGAAAGGAGCATTTATGGTACGGAATGCTGCACATGCACGGGCTCCGAATTTTCTTTTTCAAACATGAAAAAGCTACAGAAGCATTGCATGCTCAAAACACAGCAATTGGATACCCATAACTTCCTGTTATTTACATAATTCTCCCCAAGAAAAGTGGATCCTATGAATTGTGATCCTCTCCTTGTGTTTCATTTAGCAACACTTCTGGATGTTTGTATTCCTAATATTCCTTCTTCGAGGAGAAAGAAGACTATGAGTGGCCTTCATTTGTGGTAAGCTAATAGTGTCTGCCCACCATTGGCTCATCACCAATTCCCACTAACTGAAAACAATTGACAGGTCCAGTGAATATAGGAACATATTAGGAATAGACACTCACCGATATGAAAATTTTGTGTTTTATGACATTTGATGTTCTAATTAGCTCAAGGCAATATTTTGAAGTAAAGTATGTTTAGTCCACAGTTGTAATGGTTTGATTTCTGAAACACACTTTTGAGTCATAACAATGTCCGTATCCATGGCATAATCATCACTCTCAGGACTCTCACTATCAACAATAAACAGGAAAGAATGTATCTGATGAACAGTTTACAAAACTTAGCATTGATTTGAATTAACTTGAGGGATCTTGTATAGAATCCTTTATGATGTGTATTTTGATAAATACATATTATTTATCAAATATCATAAATGATATTATTTATCAACCATGTTAGGTGACTTGATTCAGGCAAATCTGGAGACTTGGAGCAATATTCTATTTGACTTGAGTTCTAGAGACATGATACACTCTGAACACTGATGCAACACTGATCTCAGAAGAGGGTCAGCCTAGACGGCAGTTTCCAAATGTGTACTAATGGGGACAGATGGGACCCAGATATTCCTCTCTTCACTTGACCCTGGGGGGATGCTGACAAAAATGTTCATGCAGATGTTCATGTAGCTTCCCTGAACCCTACATTCATGTTCAACCCTATACATTATGCATTAGTATCTGGCATTCTGCCTGAGACCTGACTTAGAGATAAGCTCCCTGTAGTCTTGCCATGAGAGCTGCCCCATGGTTATGGGGAGTCAAGGATACATCTTGAGTGCTTGTTTCAGTTCCATTTTTGGGCATTGAGGCTCTCCTGGAAGCATAGGCTTAACGAAGAAATTTCAGTCTGCATGGATCCTACCCTTCCTCTTGCAGTGTGGATTACTAAATGTAGACAGTTTCTGCAGTGACATATTCAGAGACTCACTATCAACCTTACCTGGATGGTAAAACTATATGTTTGTAAAGTTATGAGACCCAGAGAGCCATCAAGTTCTACAGAAAATCCTGAAATGTAACTAATTGTATCTTTAGCCAAGCACATAATGGAGACTTAAAGCTTGTTCAATGATTAATAACCAACATTTTCGAGAAACCATTTCAAAACAAACAAATTCCTCTATTCTTTGGAGCTATGTAAGAAGGCATCTTCTCAAAACAGAAAATCATTTCAGGACAAATGGTGTCCATGCCATTGACTCAGGATAGACAGAAACCAAATTATAGTAAGGGGAATATAATCAAGATGAACATCAGCTTATCTTGTACTAGCTGGTTTGTGGTACCCTTCTGGGCCATCCAATATTACCCATTGAACCACTCCATAAAGCAATAGTGGATCCTAAACCCACGGTACAAACGTGTTAGTGAATTATGACACTATTCTCAAAGCTGAATGACAAACACCCTAATTTTGGATCTTCCTGTCACATCAAGCATGCTTATCCTATTGCTTAGCAAAGCCTCCAGAGAAAGGATAGTCCTGCTTTCACCAACCATGTGCTCTCTTCTGTTATTCGGAGTCATGATTGGCCACCCTTTGGTCTTTAAATCTATCGCAAACGAACATTCATTTTGATGACTACCCTAAAACACTCCAGAATAGGTGTCACGACCTTTTCAAACCCTCATCTCCAGAAAATAATCCAGCTGTTACTTTGCAACCAGGGCAAAGCAGATTTAGTTAACAGACCAGAGAAAGGAAAATTGTCAACAACAAACTTATTTCTTAGGAGCAAGACCCAGCTATTTAGAACACAGAAAGAACATATTCTCTGGAATGGAACAATTCCTGAGTCCAGAATCCAAAGGAAAACCAAACACAAGGTGTTTCCACATGTTGGTGTGTTATCAGGTTACAAACTGCTTTCATGGAGTCAAGCATGCTGGGAGACCTATGAGACACTCTACTTGCTTGTGGCTCTAATCTGGCCTCTGAATCAAAGATTTTTAAAAATACATTCTTACCTATTTTTTAAATTGACATAGGAAATTACACACATGTATAGTGTACTACATGCTATCTATGTACATATATATATTTGTGTATATATATATATATATATATATATTGTGTAAGTTAAATAACATTTTCAAAACAGGATTACATTCTCTCAAAGAGGGAAGATAGAATTCAGATGAGGCTCCACTTCTAGTGTGCCAAAGGTACCAGGCAGGCTTTCAAAAACCAGGGTTTAAGGATTAATACAGATATCAAATATTAAAAACCTAATCACAAAATGCTAGCAGAATCCAGTGAGAATTGAAAAAGTACATGTATCAATAGAGCTGGCTTTGAGACTGGTTTGAGTACAAATTTATAAGACTGGGAATAATCATGAGTAAACGTGTGAAGTCTGGGGATATCCATAATCAGTGATGGAAAGGGGAGAGAACATTGTTTATCTTATATCTTTCTATTTATGATTTCAAGAGCAAACTAATATGACAGAATATTTCTAGCTAGGAACAGACTTTCATGAGAACACCATAGTGTAGTTTTTATCCTCCTCTTCTTTTCCTTCCTCTTCCTCTTATTCTTCTTACTTTGTTGACAATTGTTTCTTCTTTCATACAATACATCCTAACCACAATTTCTCCATTCCTCCTGGCTACCCTCTACCTCCCTTCTCTTCCAGATCCACTCACCCTCCATTTCCCTTAAGAAAAGAGCAGGCCTCCAAGAGACAACAATTAAACAGTACAAAACAGGATATAATAAGAAAGGCAAAAATACCTTATATCAAGACTAGAAAAGGCAAACCAATAGGAGGAAGAGTCTCAAGAGCAGATAAAGGTGCCAGAGACACTTCCACTCCCACTGCTAAAAGCCCTACAAAAAGGCCAAGCTAACAACTACACATAACCTATACTCAGAGGACCTGGTGCAAACCCATGCAGGCCATGGCTTTGCCACTTCAGTCTCTGTGAGTCCATGGCGAGCCCTCCTTAGTTGATTCAGTGGGCCATGTTCTCTCGGAGTCCTCCATCCCCTCTGACTCCTACAATATTTCCACCTCCTTCTCCAAGAGGTTCCCCATCTCTGCGGGGAGGTACCCAATGGAGACCTCCCTCTTCATAATGTCTGTCTGTGGGTCTCTGCACCCACTCCTGTCTGCTGCAGGAGGAAGCTTCTATGAAGTTAAATGGACAAGCACCAATCTACGATAAATGAGAATAGTAGAATATCACTAAGAGTCATTTAATTGATTTTTGTTTTTATTTTATTTTTGCTGTTGTTTGGTTAGCTGGTTGTTTGGTTGGCTTTTGTTTTTGTTGGTTTTATCTTTTGGCTAGTTGTGTTTGGCTCTGCCCTAGGTCTCTTGGCTATCCAGTCTCTAGTCCCTGGCCATCCAAACAGTGTAGGGCGTGGACTCCCTCTCATGGCTTGGAGAGATGGCTCCGCCATTTAATGCTAGGCTGACAACCAAAAATTGAGTGCTTCTTGAGTCTAGCTCTGCATCAGAATCAACCAGGACCTTGTTGAAAATAAAGATGTGCAGGAAGATAACCAGAGCTATCATCCCAAGTCCTGATCAGCCCAGGAATCTACTGAAAATGAGTTCTGGTGATGGCTATAATGAAAGCCATTTCTTAACAAACCAGGAAAAGTTGGATCAGACTGATATGTAATAAGCATTTCTGAAGCGTTAGTGAGGGAGCATTCAGAATGTATGCTTATTTTATGACTCAGTCATATATGATTATTGTCTTATTCCAACACTGCAGCAAACTGGCTAATTTATGAACAGTTAAAACTTGTTTCTCACAGTTCTGGAGGCTTAGAAATCCAAAGTTAAGGCCTGAGCAGATTTAATGTTTAGAATGTTTAGTTCATTCATGAGTGTTGTAGAAAATGTTCTTGACTCTGAGCTATAATAAATATGAGCAGTAATGTTGAATATATCTGAAAGGAATGTTATCAGTCAAGTCATATACAGTGAGCAAAGGAAGACCAGAAAACTAGACAGGTAAGCTTCTTAAGCCAGGATTAGTGACTTGTACTTAGAATCCCATTGCTTTAGAAGTTTAGTGACAGGCAGCATGAGTTTGAGCTTAACGTGAGCTTCACGGCAAGTTCCAGGCCAGTGAGGGCTACATAGCAGGACCCTGTCTCAGAAAAGATGAAATAGACTTTTAAATTTTATTTTATTAACTTTTTTTCATTTATTTTACGTCCACTCTTCATCATCCGTTCAGAAAGGAGCAGGCCTCCCATGGAGTCAACAAAGCACAGCACATCAAGTTGAGGTAGGACCAAGCTCCCCCCTGTATCAAGGCTGAGCAAGGTAGTCCAACATGGGGTACAGGTCCCCAAAAGTCAGCTAAAGTCCAGGGACAGGTCCGGATCTCACTGCTAGGAGCCTTACAAACAGACCAAGCAACACAGCTGTCACATACATGCTGAAGTCCTAGGTAGGTCCCATGCAGGCTCCCTCATTGTTGATCCAGAGTTCAAGTATCCCCCGCATGCTCAGAATAGCTGCCTCTGTGGGTTCTCCCTTCATGACCTTGACCCTCCCGACTCGTATAATCGTTTGTCCCTTCCTTCAGGAGGACTCCCATTGAGCTTAACTCAGTGCTTAGCTATGTGGTGTGAACCTCATCTTGGCATCTGCTTGCATTCCTTACTGGATAAAGGCCCTCTGATGACAATTATGGTAGTCACCAATCTGATTACAATAGATGGTCAGTTCAGGCACCCTCTCTATTATTGCTTGGAGTCTTAGTTGGGGTCATCCTTGTAGATTCATGGGAGTTTCTCTGGAACTAGTTTTCTCCCTAACCTTGAAATGCCACCCCCATCAAGATGTATCTTTTAGCACTTTCCCCCTCTGTCTCACTCCTAAAAGGCCTCCTGTGCCCAGCCCACCCAAACAGCACCCACAAATTTCCATACACCCCATCTTATCCACTCTTGTGCCCAAGTTGAGACCACCAGAGAGACCACCGGAATTCAGTTAAGTCCAGAATGTATAAGCAAGGTTATTTTCTTTCCAGCTAGCTGGGAGTTCCCCATTACATGCGAGGCAGCACAGTAGGGAGAGCTCCCATTCCTCACTTGGGGTTGATATATAGGTAAAAACTGCAAGCCAGATTCACTCAGGGTCAAGGGGGTTGGTTTTGCTGAGTACAGGGTATGGACTACTCCCACAGTACAGGGTATGGATGACTTCTGCTTCTGTGGATGCCCCCTGCTCCCCGCCCCAAGCAGTTATTTTTGCTCTTGTCTAGACCAAAAAGCTGGGTGTTGCCAGGGAGCTAGTTGTTAGGGATAGTTGGTTTGCACTTTTGCAAAGGTTCATGTTTCCAGCTAAGTCTTGATGCTACAAAGTTTCTTGAACCCAGTGCCTTAACCAGCTCCTAAACAAGCAAAGCTTTCTAAAGTTTTCCATGTCCTTACACTATCACCAGCAGTTTATCCAGGGGATCTTTTTTTAGTTCCCCTTCCTAGGGAAATCCATGTATCCCTCTTCAGGCCCTTTTGATATCTAGCCTCTCTGGGGCTGCGAATTGGACAGACGACTCAGCAGTTAAAGGGTAGGCTCACAACCAGAAATAGACTTCTTTAAATGGCTGTATCCACTGAAATTTATCTATACTTTACAATTATGATATACTTATATAATGGGTTATAAAATTGCATATGGTTGTTAGGAGCATGAATGTCCTCTGTAGGAGTGTCCTAAAGAGTCAAGCAAAGAAAAGTTACTAGCACGGTGTGATTTCTATTACAATAAGAAAGAAGTACGCTTAGCTCTAGAAAGGGTTAGTGTTGTTTTGCAGTTATAATCCTAAGGACAAGTTTCCCTTATCTCAATTGTTTATTTACACAGGTATTTCTTCACAAGTTTATGATCCCTAAAATATGTTATTTAATTTAATTTTGCATTCACCAAAGGCTAAAACATTCCCCTATTAACAAATGAGTAAAATGATCACTCTCCAGGCAATAATCAGTGGGCTGAGACATCAGGGCTCAGGGAAGAAGTTTCTAAGAAAATGGTTAGTAATCCCAGAACCCTGGTAGAAGGCTTTATGGATGGAAAGAGGCCAGTATGATGCTCTGAGAAGGAGGGCAAGAACCCGGTGGGGTGGGAACAAGGGCTAGAGGGCAGGGGAATCAAGATTAACTTGTCAGTGTCTTCTCAAAAACAAAAATCAAAAAATCAAAGAGAGATTAATCCAGTCCCCTTTTCTCCTCTCTTTCTGCCTCCCTCCCTCTCTTCCTCCCCCTTCCCTCTCTCTCACACACTGTAGATTCACCATTACACATTTTCTTCTCTGATCTGTTAAATTTCTGAATTCAACTGTTCAAAATGATGATTTGAAATTCACAGCTGGTGCTTAAAATCCCCCAATGAATAGATGTACTGTTAAGCAAATGAATTTATTGTTAAAAAGTAAAAACATTCTCTGTATTAATTTTAGTAATGATTTCAGGCATTCACTAACAAATAAATACCCAATAAAAGTTAATGTTCCAATCCAAAGCCCCCAAAAGTTCACAATAAAGGAGAGCAAAACCTCAGCAATGATAGATTCTTATAATTATCTTTATCAAGCTAATATTTATGTATAATTACCCACAATATAGGGCTATGTGAAAACAGTGTGCTCTGGGACTGATTCCCGGAGCAACAGGCACTTTATCTTGTAAATTAATAAGCACGATTTACACTTTATAGAACTCCTCAGCTATTGGTCTCATTGTGAAGATGAAAGAACTTGATGTAACCTCACTTCCTATTACAGACATATCAGCCTTAAGATAACCCATCTGAATCAAGGCTACAATGGCAGGCCACTGTTTGATAGAAATGTGTGTTTTCAACTGATGTTCTACTTTTACATTTTGTTAAGAACTGAAATGGCCTTTGTACAAAATAAAAATTCATCTCATAATTTCAAGTTCTTTGGTTAAGTTGGACAGCAAGCCAAACTACTCTACAGGACCATGTTTCTGTTCACAGGCCTAGCCGAAAAAAACGAGAATGAGGAAGCGTATGTTTGAGAGATCATAGAGGCTCCACCTACTGCCTGTATCTAGGAATGAATGTTCTCTATTGATCCAGCTCCCGTTCACAGTGTTCTTTCTGGAGTTAACAGAGAAATATTTGCTCAAAACAAGTCTCTAAGCTATTTTTGTAAGATTTTTACTCTTATTATTTTTAATTATAGGTATGTTTGTATCAGAGTGTGGACATGTGGACATGAATGAATTGCCCAGGAAGGTGTCAGATCTTCTGGAGCTGGAATTCCAAGAAGCATGGTTGCTTGGAACTGAACGTGGTTCCTTAGTAAAAGCAGTATGTGCTATTAACAGCGGACCCATCACTTTAGTCCCACAGTCTCTTAAATCTTGCAGGTACTACCGTCGTGCCTTAATCTTAGTATTCAACTTATGTCTTCCTCCTTTAAGATTGTATGGATTGACTTGTTTATGGAATTATTGCAAATAGAAATGGTAAGTGTATATTGATTGCGTAAGTCAAAAAAGCTGTAGGCTGCCAAACCTCAAGAATTCTTGTCAAAGGCTAAATAGAAGATGTCACATGCTGTTCAGAAGAGCAGCCTCTCCCAGACTCATTTCTCCATCAATGCCGAAACACAGTTCTGTGCCCAGCACAAATTAATTATAATTTGTAAGTGATAGCAAGAACACACACACTTTCTAATTTGGGTAGCCTCTATAATTTTTGGTATGAGTGTGTTTTGTTTTGTTAAAAAATAAAACTACTTGAAATAGTCTTTTTAAAAGTTTTGTCTATGGGCCAGTGTCTGTAATTCCCCAAACTTAGTGGATTAATAAAAACCTTCAATTCACTAAATCTGTGGTTCATGAATTCAGATACAGCAGAGGTGGGAGGGCCAGGCTTAAGGTCTTCCAAAAGGCTGCACACAGAAAACCAGCCCAGCTTTTAGCCTTTAGAAAGCTTGTATAGTGCCAGACAGTCATTGTCTAAGACATAGCTATTAGCATGGCATCCCAGATTCTTACCTCATAAACATTTCTATAGGTCACTTGAATGTCTTTGGATCATTGCAACCTCCTCTCTCTGGAGAGAGAGAGCAAAGGCAAGTCACATGTATCTTAAAATCAAGCATTACAAAAAGAGAAGGCTAACACTAAAAACAATACACCTAAAGAGGAGGAAGCAAAGCATCCCATGTTCTCAGAAGAAAAGTGTGAAACCATTTGTTGAAATATTTTAGACCATCATCAGGTCTCCTCCTTGACTTTGCATATGGTGCAGTCAGAGGACCATCCAGTCAGAGCAGCATTTAATGTTGAGCTCTCCCTTGAGCTGGTGAACACCGCATGCTACACATATCACTACAATTAACTTCTTCCCGGGAACTCTAAAAGAAAGAAACCTCACCAGGCACTGTAGTTATTGGTGAGACTTGAAAATGGCTTGGCATTTACACTGGAAATTCAGGGTGGTTTGTAAAAAATCATTGTGAGACTTAAAGAGTTGTTCCCCTGGAGGACAGTTTGACCACCCAGCAGGCTGATGTCTATAGAGCTGCATGGGCCATGATACCACTGGACCGTCAGTCTTCTACCTCCTCACTCTTTATTTGAGCGTGTTCAATTTTACTGTCTTCTCTCTGCTAAGCTGAAATCAATGTATTGACGTTTTTGTAGGAGAAGTGGAGCAAGAGCTAGCTAAGCCATTCCCTAGAGGGAAAACTAAACATTAAAGGTGTCTTCTTACTCCTGTGGGTCAGGACACTGAATGTCAAACTCTACTATATATATTGCTGTGGTTCAATGAGCCCCAAACAGAATACTCCTGCCTGTCTTCTGTCTTTATAGTGTTCCTCACAGGATTAATACAGGTCTCTCTAACTCTGTCTGTCTGTCTCTCTCTTTCTATACATCTCTGTCTCCCTCCCTTCTTCTCTCTCTCTCTCTCTCTCTCTCTCTCTCTCTCTCTCTCACTCTCTCTCTCCCTCCCTCCCTCCCTCCCCCCCTCACTCACACACCCACATAGACACACACTACCACCACCAACACCACAACCACCACCACCACCACATCACACCATCCTAACTTCTCTATTTTGGTCTATTTAGAAACTTCGTTGAAATTTCTATAATGCTAATGTTTTACCTAGAAATTAGAGAATTCAAAAAACAGTTTCAGTCATGCTGATTGTCACTCTTGTGATATATCTTGCATCTTATGTCTAGTGTCCCCCACCAACAGAAAATACTTTTCTCAAAGAGATAATGATGGTGCTAGCATTTTATTAGTATTATTTTTTAATACATGAATGGGCTAAGACACCAAAGAGCTTAAGAGGAAATGCATATTTCAGCACATTGTGTCAAAGGTTTAAGTTCATGCTTATCTAGCTCATTGCTTTTTGACAGTGGTGCAATGGCAAGTCATAGTGGGAACATGTGGGAAAGGAAAGCAAATAAGATCTGTTCCTTTAGTCTCTCTACTTTTGCCTAAGTATGTAGAAAAATGCTAGGTAAATAATCTCTATTGGTAAAAATATACAAGTAATGGGAAGTTGCATTGTCTCTTTGCACTGTTACAGTAACATGCTTTTCATTTCTTTAATTCTTGATTTGTCAAATAATGACAACCCATCTGCAAAACATCATTAGCATAAATTAGATGAGATCATGTATGTAAAGAAATTAGTATGATTCATCACATAGTAAACATCCAGTGTAATTTACTACCACCCTGATTATTAAATCATAGAAATTTGTACTTTCTCAAAGTGAAATAGATGTGCATGCATAAATATTGTTACAGATGGTTATTTCTGCTACTTAATATAGCAGAAGTTACTTTTTCTTTGTGTGTGTGGTTTCTGTGAGACAAGGCCTTTCCTGTGATCCTCTTGAGTCCAACTCCTGAGTTTAGTGATTGAACAGTGTGAACCTGGATTACCATTTCTTGTATATTTAGTAGCTCACTGATATTTTCATAGATGATTGTTACACACTGCTAATTTTAACAATGATGATCTAAAGCTCAGAGATGTCAGCTAGTTTATCCGAAATCCCTCAGTTCAAATGTGGAAGACCGGTAGTTTAAACTTAGGTCAGTGTGATACCACAGCCAATGTTATTTCTTCTAAATAGAGGACAATAGCTCAACTAGATTTCCAGTTCTCTGTCTCTCCCACAATATGAAGTTCAGATTTTCACCATCCATATATAGTATTTTGACCATCACCATATCCTGGAATACAATATTTTTTATTGAAACAAACTCTGTCTTTTAAGTGAGGATACTGATATTACTACTCTAGTATTTGGGAAAAGGTAAAACTAGAGAAGGCAATCATTTCAATCCTGCCTAACAAAAGATTTTATAACTGATGGGGAACCCAAACTAGGAAAACCTTTGCTTTCTCATTGACTTATAAAAGAAGATCCTTGATTTCTGAGAAGGCATCCGCATGCCCAGCATTTTCTGAGATCCACATTCATTTTAAAGAGATACCACCAATGCTGTTCCTCCACATACAGTACTCAGTATCTTTTCTACCATAACAAAGCCACTACTGAGTAATCCCCATGAGAGCAAAGTTACCTTCTATAACCTGTAACCATTCCACACTGCCTTGGAATTGAATCCTTTGTCAACTACATCACTGTTTTTTTTCTTTCTTTTTTTGTTTATTTTTTTTTTAGCTGTTGAAACAAATTTCCGCCTTCTCCCCATTTCCCATTTCCCTCCCCCACCTCCCACACATCGCCCCCTCCCCCCAGTCCCCTCCCCCTCTCCCCACTCCTCTCCCCCTCCCCCCACTTCATTTCCCCTCCCTCTCAAGAATGAAGAGCAGTCCAGATTCCCTGCCCTGCAGGAAGTCCAAGGTCCTCCCACTTCTATCCAGGTCCTGGAAGGTGAGCATCCAAACAGGCTAGGCTCCCACAAAGCCAGTTCATGCATTAGGATCGAAACCTAGTGCCATTGTCCTTGGCTTCTCATCCATTATGATCAAGTAGGCTTCATCCCAGGGATGCAGGGCTGGTTCAACATATGAAAATCTATCAATGTAATCCATCATATAAATAAACTGAAAGAAAAAAACCATATGATCATTTCATTAGATGCTGAAAAAGCACTTGACAAAATTCAACATTACTTTATGATAAAGGTCTTGGAGAGATTAGGGATACAAGGGTCATACCTAAATACAATAAAAGCTATTTATAGCAAGCCGACAGCTAACCTCAAATTAAATGGAGAGAAACTCAAAGCCATCCCACTAAAATTAGGAAGACGACAAGGCTGTCCACTCTCTCCATACCTCTTCAATATAGTGCTTGAAGTTCTAGCAATAGCAATAAGACAATATAAGGGGATCAAAGGGATTCAAATTGGAAAGGAAGAAGTTAAACTTTCATTATTTGCAGATGATATGATAGTGTACATAAGCGACCCCAAAAACTCCACCAAAGAACTCCTACAGCTGATAAACACCTTTAGTAGTGTGGCAGGATACAAGATCAATTCCAAAAAATCTGTTGTTGTTTTTTTTTTCTTTCTTATAAGAGGATGACAGGGTCTTAACCATTGTCATGGCTTTTGGCCCCTCTCTTCTAGGAAAGATCCATGTCCCAATCACATTCTTGTTGATCTTGTCCACAAGATGTATAATATGAACATTATGATGCACTTGGACTTGGCAAGCCACAAGAGAGCTCCTTGTTAAGAAACATCACTTTTCTCTGTCATCTTGCTTGCCTTGTCTTAAGAATGCCATGCTCCAAACCAGATCTGCTACTGAAGCCTTAGTTTGGGGCTGCAGAGCTGGGGACATGTTGAATGGGGCCTCAGCAACTGACTGATGGTCAACAGCATGTAATACAAGTAAAGAATATACTTCAAAAATAGTTCTCTCAAGTTCATGTCCGGTCACATAAGAGAAAACAAAATGAAAATAACACAAGCCAGTGAGTGAACTGACTGAACCTGCCTAGGGCTGTGCTTTCATCTGTGCATCAATTCCTAGGATTTTGAAGTAAGTATCTAAGGAGACATGACAAAAATATTTGTGTAGTCATCACCAGAATCAACAGGGGAAAATGGCATCATCAATTAGTAATGTCTGCCATGGGCATTGACTTGAGAGGTAGTGACTGACACAAATGAGATGCTTGCTGGTTTCTGGCCAATTTATCCACCTTTCCAGGATTTCAAAGAGCAAAACATTGTATTTTTCTATTCTTTTCCTTCATCTGAACTCTTCTAAAAATCCCTCTCCTCATGGGAATTTCATACTCCCTGACTTTTTTCCACCACCAATAACAGTAAACACAAAGACACATTTTTTTCAAGCTTTGACAGTGGTCCCATCCACGCACTTCTATCTCTGATTATTCACCCCTTTGCTTCTGAAAGATGTGTTGACTTTCTCCAACACTTGATGCATGCCTGCCCAAAGGACAATCAATACCCAGAGAACTGAAACAAATTTGGGGTTCTATACAAACTCCACAGCTACCAATGCCACCAGCCCAGCTTGGCTTAGTCTGGGACATAAAGCTGTGACCATGGATGAAATTCATGTAATAAAAGAGGCATCTTTACATACCATTTTCCTTCTCATAAACCAGCACCCTCCCACAAATTATTACATTGCAAAAGTGCCATCTAGAGGTCACTATTCTTGCTGAGGAAAGCAACAGTGCAAATCAAAGGAGGGACTAGGGAATATGTGCCTCTGTCTACCAGGGTACTGATGCTTTGCATCATTATTTTTTAAAAAGTAGTAATTGATGCCCCCATTTCTTAGATGAGGATGTTGGACTTTAGTTACTGGCTCAATGAAAGAGAATCACAGTTCCAAATCATATTTTGTTGATGGCAACATGACAGTATTTTTATTACTCTACTTCTCCAACTAAGTTCTTCTTATTACTCAACTGTTCTTGTATTGTGGATTTTTTGTGTGATTATTCAACTGACTATATCAAATTCAGTCATCAATGGAGATTTTTCATGTCACTACTTTTCTGACTTTTATTCCGGATGCTGGGTAAAATCCTGTGTTTGAATAAATAACTAAATGTGTTGTTCTTGACTCCTTTCAGCCTCGTTTAAGAGTTCTCACGTGCAGAGTAGGTTATTGAGACTCCACTACTCTCAGAGGACACCATTCCTGTGGAAAGTCTCCACTCTTACGCCATGGGGATCTGCCCTCAGAAGCCTGCTAAGCATCCACAGCTGCTTGTTCTGAAGAGTAAAAGTTTAGGAGTTTAAATTATTTAGGACACTCTGTAAGTGAAAACTTATGCAAAATAGCTGTTCTATAGCAAAGATCATTTTATTGTCCAAATAATTACAATCTTAGTTGCTTTGCAGATCTTGATTTTTCTTGAGACTTATGTTGCTGACATATTATGACTATCCAGATTCTCTCTCCTCCTCTCTCTCTGTCTCTCTGTCTCTCTCCTCCTGTCTCTCTGTCTCTCCATCTCTCTGTCTCTCTTTCTCTCTGTCTCTCTCACACACACACATACACACACACACACACACACACACACACACACACACATTCTCACTAATGGTCATGTCCAGAAACACACAATTTACTACATCTGTAGTAGTAATTACCCTGGTTCATGTGCATTGTCTCACAGTGTGTGTTTGTGGGGTTACAAATATCAATTTTAAATTATTGCCTAATCTTCTGATTATTACTGTCCTGTCTTCTCTCATCTTTTTATTTTTTATAGGAAATAAATTTTAACGATACAACTTATTCTTTTTATTATTTCCTCACTCCTTCCTCTTCCAAGTTTCTCTCCACCACCCCTCCATCTTTTTCAAAGTTTATAATTGAGAAAGTATTGCACCTGCTCTTACATAGCTAGTCTTTGAAGAGAATAATGAGAAAATAGAGGTTGAAATGTAGCTAGGTCTCAAGAGTGGCCCTTGAAAGAAGGTAATTATCTTCCTAGAACCACATTATGTGATGGCACTCATGACCTCTGACCTCAGGAATATAGTATCATGTGATAAAGAGAAAATTATGGTTTGATATTCTGGGCCTGTAAATGCACACACACACACATTCCCTTCAATGGAAGGTAGAAATGATCAACTCATGAGATCATCAACTACAAAACTCCCTTCTGACATGATGGCACAAGCTGCAATGAAGTTACAATAAATGTGTGTTGAATTGAATTAAATCCAATTTCCTCCTTCTTCAGACTCTCCAATATGAACCATGAAAGATTGAAATGTCATTTTTCCTCTTATTTATTTTTAATTCAAGAATTCTCAGTAACTTTCTCCTGGGGATATATTAGAAGATGTTAACCCACACCAATTCTAAAGAGATACTTAAAGAATTTCTGATCTCCTCAAGTGGCCTCCATGATATGCTAAATAGATCCTGGTAGAAGCTTTTATAGAATATTTTTTAGACATTTTGAGGTGAAAAATCCAAAAATCTAGTAAAGGTGAAAACTATTTTTTTTCTGCCACTGAGTGATTTAAAGTAATAATTACCATCGAATGTGACGGACAGCATCTATACTTTGTGCTAAATTATTTTACTTAAAACTATGCTCTGCAAGAGAATCTTTTTCAATGTTGTTACACAAAATTAGGGACATCTGCAATCTCTTTCTTCCCCTGCTATGTACATTCTTGATAGGCAAAAATTCTTTTTGGTTACTGTACACCAGGTTGGATGAATGTGCATATGTATAAAAGGGGCTGAGAGAGTACATAATAACTGAGTATATAAAAATGAATAAAAGACAGTTCTTTGGAATGCCATGAAGTTTAGCAAATTTAGTGAATGTATATTTATCTCTATCATTTTTCATGTTGAGAAAATGTGGCTTCTTTTGAAAGTTACTGCTTGAAAGTTCTCTTTTACACCATAAATATAAAATGTTTTTATACAAAAATGAGCCACATTTTTTTTTAATTTATTTATTTATTAAGGATTTCTGCCTTGTCCCCACAACCGCTTCCCATTTCCCTCCCCCTCCCCCGATCAATTCCCCCTCCCTCATCTGCTCGAAGAGCAATCAGGGTTCCCTGACCTGTGGGAAGCCCAAGGACTGCCCACCTCTATCCAGGTCTCGTAAGGTGAGCATCCAAACTGCCTAGGCACCCACAAAGCCAGTACGTGCAGTAGGATCAAAAACCCACTGCAATATGAGCCACATTTTAAAAATCAAATTTTACTCACCTTACGAGACCTGGATAGAGGTGGGCAGTCCTTGGGCTTCCCACAGGTCAGGGAACCCTGATTGCTCTTAGAGCAGATGAGGGGGGGGGGGACTTGATCGGGGGAGGGGGAGGGAAATGGGTAGCGGTTGTGGGGACGAGGCAGAAATCCTTAATAAATAAATAAATTTAAAAAATAAAAAAAATCAAATTTTACTAAGATGAACCAATATTAAGACTTTATATCTTTCACAATATTTTAATGCAAATACATATATAGATTTTAAAAATGAAAAATACTCCTTTGTATGTGAATTTTTGTAATTTGTGTGTCCATTATAGTAACACATATTTTGTGTCTTAAGTACACATATACATTCTTACTGTGGTAGCCATAGAATAATATGTTGTATATATTTCCATCTTATTCAACTTGTTCTTACAAACTTGTTGCTAGTTTTACCACTTACAATAGCACAGTTACAGCACTGTAAGACAGCTTAGCAGCTAAAAGCACTTACTGTCAACCTAACAAGCTGAGTATCTGATTTTTCTCTCCAGGACCCTAATGGTAGAAAGAACACACTCCCACAATGATTTTCTCTGATATCCACAGTCATGTCCTGACATGTTCATATACACACACACACACACATGCACAAATACACAAACATACACACACTAAATAAATACGATAAATGAACATAGCAATAGAATGACTCCTTATAGGATAGTGCTATACCCATAGAGCAGTACATCACTCAACCATTCCTGGGGCAATGTCATCTTTCACTTGGTCTATCACAGAGACCTTGATCTATCTATCAGCACAGAGACCCATAGCTAGACACTCTGCAGAGAGTGAGAGACTTTTGAGCACTCATCCCAGAATGGGATGTAGTCATCAAATCCTGCTATGGGACAATGGTTGTGTAATTTGTAAAGATTTGTTACTTGTATTTTAATAAAATGCTATTGGCTAGTAATCAGGCAGGAAGTATAGGTGGGGCAAGGAAAACAGGAAAATATTGGAAAGAGGACAGGTTCATTCTGCAGTTGTTACCCAACCACAGAGGAAGCAAGATGAGAATGCCTCACTGATAAAGGTACCAAGCCACATGGCTAACACAGAATAGAATTATGGATTAATATGTAGAAATTAGTTAATTCCAAAACCTGAGCTAATAGGCTTGCCAGTTTATGATTAATGTAGACCTCTGTGTGCTTCCTTAGTACTGAACAGCTGCGGGACCAGGCGGGACAGAAATATCGGGCAACAAATGGTGCCAACGTGGACAGCTACATCCACATAAAACCTGAGAGGGCTTTGGAAGTAATTCTAGACACAAAAGAAAAAAGTTAAGCATGGCTTCTTGGTAGCAGCATTTTCTCTGGTGGGCTTTGTTTGGTAGAGACAAATGTGTCACATTTAAGAGAGGCTTCATGACTCAGGTGTAACTGTAAAAACCTTACAACACTTTTAAGAGGATCTTCCACAAACACTTAAATGGTGTTTATAAATAGCCAACAGCATGCTTCTTGGTGGTGGCAGGGACCTTGAAACTCCATAGAGTTGTGGCAATAAACATGGCTCTGGCTAGTACCTCTTCCATGAAGCTAGACTCCCCAAAAGCTAAAGAATGGGGTGGATCCAGCCATCAAAGCCATGACTCTAATCCTAGCCATATTGCTTAGCAAATTAAAGACTCATGTAGTCAAAAAGAGAGAGATATACAGTAAAGATAGATTCAAATGAAAAAAAAAACTCTAAATGATTTAGAGTGTTTTAAAAATAAATGTAGGCTTGGGAAAAATGATAAAGTTTTTTTTAAAAAAAGGAAAAAAGAAAGCAGTTGGGTGTGGTGTCACACACATTTAATCCCAAAACTTGGAGGCAGAGACAGGCAGATCTCTGTGAGTTCAAGGACAGCTTGGTCTACAGAGTGAGTTCCAGTACAATCAGAGATATATAGAGATATCCTATGTAAAAAAATTACAAAGAAAAATAAAAAAACATAGAATTTTAAATAAAGCCATGTAAAGATGAACAATACACACACAGTCTGAATACTATATGCTATTGTGTGATCTTTGAATTGTTTGATTGGTTGAAGAAGGAACAATAGCTGCTAAAAGACGTTTGATTAAAAATGCTCCTGGATTAGTCCAACATTTGTATTTTGAAAATACTTTGACTTTAAAATATAAGTCAAAATATATGTTACTTTGGAGAAGAGGTTTTACTTTTGTTTCCACAGGCTATGGGGAACTGTGGATTCATTTTGTTTTAAGAAAATTCAGGTTTGATAAAGGAAGACCCCCTGAGAAATTTTTAATAAAAGCAAATGACCCAGATGTTTGAGTTCTACATCCAGAACAGTTTCAAGACTGCTGGCTGAGATGATAAAGTCTCACAGAATACTCCAGTCAGGACTTGATCATAATTCTAAATTTTCTTTAGGTCCCCACAATATTATCAGTGCCCCCAATCCACAGAATTTAGCCTTGAAAACTATGCTCATGTACCCAAAAAATGACTTATGGGTATTTTTCTTTGTTTAGAGTGTTGGTTACAAGTTGTATGGATAATGGACAGAAAGAAAGCTAAACAAAGGAGATTAGATTTAAAGTTCTTGTTTTGAAAAAAAGGGGGGAAGTGCTGTGGGACAATGGTCTTGTACTTTGTAAAGATTTGTAACTTGTATTTTAATAAAACTCTGATTTTCCAGTAGCCAGGCAGGAAATATAGGCAGAGTGACCAGGCAAGATGTAGAGGTAGGGTGGAGAGAACAGGAAAATACTGGGAAGTGGAAAAGTTCAGTCTGCCGTTGTCACCCAGTTGTAGAGGAAGCAACATGAGAATGCCTCGCTGATAAAGTTGCCAAGCCACATGGCTAAATCAGACAAGCATTATGGGTTAAGAAGTAGAAATTAGTGAATAAGAAGCCTGAGCTAATAAGATAACCAGTTTATAATTAATGTAGACCTCTGCGTGTTTCTTTGGGACTGAATGGCTATGGGACCATTGGGACAGAAATCTCTGTCAACAAAATCCCACTCCTCAAGATTCAGGTATCTATGTGGAAGAGAAGGCAAAAGTTGACAGAGTAAGAAGTTACGGATGACTCCACAGAAACTGAGTCTTTTGGACTCAACAGGATTAAGACAACTGATACACACATGAACTCAAAGAAACTGTGATAGCATGCATACAACCAAGCTAGACATTTCCCAGGATGGAGAAGAAGAAATGGACACAAAGTTCCAGCCCCTCTAATCAAGAAGCTATTTGCAATCGATACCTGCTGGAAAGAGCAAATCATTTTCCTCTAATGGAGTGTCACTGGGTATACCAACCATATTCCATGCCCTCCATGAGGCCAGGCCTCATGCCCAGGGGTACTTAGCCAACACAAAATCTCCCCATCTCTCTCTCTCATCCCTCCCTTCTCTCTCTCTCTCTCTCTCTCTCTCTCTCTCTCTCTCTCTCCCCTCTCCTGTGTGTGTGTGTGTGTGTGTGTGTGTGTGTGTGTGCATGCCTTTTGCTTTGCTTTGATAATTTTTGTTTGATATTTAGCTTTGTTGCTTTTTCTTATTTGTTTTGCTTAGGGGGAGACAGAATGAAATTAAATAAGTAGGGAGGTTAGGGGACCTGGGAGGAGTTGAAGGAAGGAAAAAAATGCATTCAAAATATGTTATGTGTGAAAAAATAACTCAGGATAAAATAAACAAAAACACTGTATTCAATGTGTTTCTTCTTCACTCTCCTTTCATTCATCTCAGACTCTCCTTCAGAAAACAGAAGAAGTAGACAAAGGAAATGACTGTGATAGAGGCCATTTAAGCTTATGCCTAAATGTCATGCTCTATCTGCTTCATAAGGATTTATCAGTTGTAGATATTGCCATATTACAAGTATATGTAATATATAAAACATTTTAAAATATACATTTTCATCTACAAGGAGTGAACAGTGAGGAGATTCTGTTATAGCTGTCTGTGTACATGAAAGCAGAATGTGGAAGTCAAGAAGTAGATTCTCAGACCAAGTGCCCTCATCTGGCCAGTCACATATCATATCATATCATATGACCTCCATGTCTTTCCAAGATGAAATAACTGTATCATACATCAGTTTCCTGTTTCAAAAATTAAAACAACCATTTCTTTTGTTTTTTTTCTGAGGAATAAATGAATTGATATAAATATTGGCTCATAAAAGTAGCTGCTGCAAGTGAGAACCAACAAATTAAATGCTCACATCAACTTATTCTCCCTGGAAAAACTACTGGAGTCTTAAGCCTCATGGCAGTTGTATACATACACCCCCAAGACTAGACTGTGAGATCAATTGATGTTTGTCTATTTTGACTTAAATCAAAACTACCTCTAAGGCAAGATACCCATTTTTCTTATCTAGAGGCACTTGCAAGAACATAGACTTGATAGTAAGGCAGTTGGAAGGATTCTGGACCTATGAATGACCATGGAACAAAACCCTGCCCTACACTCACTACACTGAATGATGATCTCATGGTAGAGATGAATGCATCCTGAATCCATTTGAAAATGTTGTCATTTGTGTAGTTGTGAGCTTTTCTATACAAAGTGAGCTGTCTATTATCCATTTTATGACCACATAGTATCTGTTTGAGAAAATATTTTATTCAAGAATAAAAAAGATGACTAGATAAAAAATAACTCAGGATCCAAAATTTGCAGCAGATAATCCACACCTTGATAAGAGTCATTTGTCTATGTGGAATGTTCTTTACCCTCTTTTCATTCCTTTCAATATTCAATTTTGGCTTTAGGCTACAGAGGTTAACCTCAATACAGCTTAATGTGTTTATTCAGCTTAAACCCACAAATTCCTTATATCTCCTCTTAGCTTTTTCCAGCAAACATTGTTTTCTCACATTTACTGAAATGCTTAGGCCATAAATATCAAGGTACTAGCTGAGGAAATCCAAAAGGAAACATTTTTCAGGGAAAGGAAATATTCAAAAGAAAGACTATTGCATTTTTTTAAAAAAAAAAAAAAGAACCATAACGGTGCAATGGTTCTGAAATGTCTAAAGAAAAGGTATACCAAGAGGAATATTTTTGTCATACTTCCCTCTTGAGGACTATAAACATGAAAGAACCATACTCAATCTGGAACTCTGTTCATTTTACAAAAATGGTATTTCTTATTTTATTTCTTTTTTTTATTTTATTGAGAAAAAGAAAAAAAGTTTCAGCCTGCTCCCAGCCTCCCATTTCCCTCCCCCACCTCCCACCCTTCTTCCCCTCCCCCCACTCCTCTCCCCCTCCCTCTCCAGTCCAAAGAGCAGTCAGGGTTCCCTGCCCTGTGGAAAGTCCAAGGTCCTCCCCCATCCATCCATGTCTAGGAAGGTGAACATCCAAACTGGCTAGGCTCCCACAAAGCCAGAACATTACGTAGGATCAAAACCCGGTGCCATTGGCCTTAGCTTCTCATCAGCCCTCATTGCTTGCCATGTTCAGATAGTCTGGTTTTATCCCATGCTTTTTCAGTCATAGTCCAGCTGGCCTTGGTGAGCTCCCAATAGATCAGCCCCACTATCTCACTGGGTGGGTGCGCCCCTCATGGTCCTGACTTCCTTGCTCATCTTCTCCCTCCTTCTGCTCCTCATTAGGACCTTGAAAGCTCAGTCCAGTGCTCCAGTGTGGGCCTCTGTCTATATCTCCATCCATCACCAGATGAAGGTTCTATGGTGATATGCAAGATATTCGTCAGTATTGCTATAGGATAGGGTCATTTCAGGTTCCCTATCCTCAACTGCCCAAGGAACTAACTGGGGACATCACCTTGGGCTCCTGGGAGCCACTCTAGGTTCAAGTCTCTTGCCAACCCTAAGGTGGCTCCCTTAACTAAGAATTGTGGTTCCGTGCTCCCCTATCCAACCTTCCTTTATCCCAATCATCCTGATTCCCCAAGTTCCCCCCATCCTCCCCTTCTTACTTTTCTCTCCCCATCTCCCCTTACCCCAAACCCACCCCACCCCCAAGATCCCACTTTCCTCCCCGGCAATTTTGTCTACTTCCCATAGCCAAGAGGATAACTATATGTTTTTCCTTGGGTTCACCTTCTTATTTAGTTTCGTTAGGTTCACCAATTGTAGACTCTGTGACCCTTATTTATTGCTAGAAACCAATTATGAGTGAGTACATCCCATGTTCATCATTTTGGGTCTGGGTTTCCTCACTCAGGATAGTGTTTTCTATTTCCATCCATTTGCATGCAAAATTCTAGAAGTCATTGTTTTTTACCGCAGATTAGTACTCTAATGTGTATATATTCCACACTTTCTTCATTCATTCTTCTATTGAAGGACATCTAGGTTGTTTCCAGGATCTGGCTATTACAAATAATACTGCTATGAACATAGTCGAACAAATGCTTTTGTCATATGATAGGGCATCTCTTGGGTATATTCCCAAGAGTGGTATTGCTGGGTCCAGGGGTAGGCTGATCCCGAATTTCCTGAGAAACCGAAACACTGACTTCCAAAGTGGTTGCACAAGATTGCATTCCTACCAGCAATGAATGAGGGGTCCCCTTCCTCCACAGCCTCTCCAGCAAAGGCTATCATTGGTGTTTTTTATTTTAGCCATTTTGACAGGTGTAAGATGATATCTCAAAGTTGTTTTGATTTGCGTTTCCCTGATCGCTAAGGAGGTTGAGCATGACCTTAAGTGTCTTTTGGCCATTTGAACTTCTTCTGTTGAGAATTCTCTGTTCAGTTCAGTGCCCCATTTTTTAATTGGGTTACTTAGCATTTTAAAGTCTAGTTTCTTGAGTTCTCTATATATTTTGGAGATCAGACCTTTTTCTGTTGTGGGGTTGGTAAAGATCTTCTCCCAGTCAGTAGGTTGCCATTTTGTCTTAGTGACAGTGTCCTTTGTTTTACAGAAGCTTCTCAGTTTTAGTAGGTCCCATTTATTCAATGTTGCCCTTAATGTCTGTGCTGTTGGGGTTATACCTAGGAAGCGATCTCCTGTGCCCATCTGTTGTAGGGTACTTCCCAATTTCTCTTCTATCAGATTCAGTGTGTTCGGACTGATATTGAGGTCTTTAATCCATTTGGACTTGAGTTTTGTGCATGGTGATATATATGGGTCAATTTTCATTCTTCTACAGGTTGACATCAAGTTGTGGCAGCACCATTTGTTGAAGATGCTTTCTTTCTTCCATTGTATACTTTTAGCTCCTTTATCGAAAATGAGGTGTTCATAGGTTTGTGGGTTAAAATTCGGGTCTTCTATATTATTCCATTGGTCGACTTCTCTGTTTTTATGCCAGTACCACACAGTTTTCATTACTGTAGCTCTGTAATAGAGTTTGAAATCAGGGATGGTAATGCCTGCAGCAGATCCTTTATTGTATAGGATTGTTTTGGCTATCCTGGGTTTTTGTTTTTCCATGTAAAGTTGATTATTGTCCTCTCAAGATCTGTGAAGAATTTTGATGGGACCTTGATGGGGATTGCATTGAATCTATAAATTGCCTTAGGTAGAATTGCCATTTTTACTATGTTGATCCTCCCAATCCAAGAGCAAGGGAGGTTCTTCCATTTTTTGGTATCCTCTTCAATTTCTTTCTTCAATGCCTTAAAGTTCTTGTCAAATAGATCTTTCACTTCCTTGGTTAGAGTTACCCCAAGATATTTTATGCTGTTTGTGGCTATCGTGAAAGGTGATTTTCCTCTGATTTCCCTCTCTGCTTCCATATCCTTTGTGTATAAGAAGGCGACTGATTTTTTGGAGTTGATCTTGTACCCTGCTATATCGCTAATGCTGTTTATCGGCTGTAAAAGTTCTTTGGTGGAGCTTTGGGGGTCGCTTATGTAGACTATCATATCATCTGCAATTAACGAAAGTTTAACTTCTTCCTTTCAATTCGAATCCCCTTTATCCCATTATGTTGTCTTATTGCTATTGCTAGAACTTCAAGCACTATATTAAAGAGGTATGGCGAGAGTGGACAGCCTTGTCGTGTTCCTGAGTTTAGTGGGATGGCTTTGAGTTTCTCTCTGTTTAATTTGATGTTAGCTGTCGCCTTGCTGTATATAGCTTTTATTATATTTAGGTATGATCCTTGTATCCCTAATCTCTCCAAGACTTTTATCATAAAGGGATGTTGAATTTTGTCAAATGCTTTTTCAGCATCTAATGAAATGATCATATGGTTTTTTTCTTTCAGTTTATTTATATGATGGATTACATTGATAGATATTTATATGTAGAACCAGCCGTGCATCCCTGGGATGTAGCCTATTTGATCATAATGGATAATTTTTCTAATGTGTTCTTGGATACGGTTTGGGAGTATTTTGTTCAGGATTTTTGCGTCGATATTCATGAGTGAGATTGGCCTGTAATTCTCTTTCTTGGTTGAGTCTTTGTGTGGTTTTAGTATCAGAGTGACTGTAGCTTCATAAAAGGAATTTGGCAATGCCTCTTCTGTTTCTATATTGTGAAATACATTAAGGAGTATAGGTTTTAGGTCTTCTTGGAAGTTCTGATGGAATTCCTCATTGAAACCATCTGGTCCTGGGCTTTTTTTGGTAGGTAGGTTTTTGATAACAGTTTCTAATTCTTCTCGACGAACAGGTCTATTTAGATTGTTCACCTGGTCCTGGTTTAATTTTGGTATATGGTATTTATCTAAAAAACTGTCCATTTCTTTTACACTTTCCAGTTTTGCGGCATACAGGATTTTGTAGTAAGATCTAATGATTCTCTGAATTTCCTCTGTGTCTGTGGTTATGTTCCCCTTTTCATTTCTGATCCTATTGATTTGCATATCCTCTCTCTGCCGTTTGATTAGTTTGGATAGGGGTTTATCAATCTTGTTGATTTTCTCCAGGAACCAGCTTTTTGTTTCATTGATTCTTTGGATTATTTTCTGTGTTTCTATTTTGTTGATTTCAGCCCTCAGTTTGATTATTTCCAGTCTTCTACTCCTCCTAGGTGAGTCTGCTTCTTTTTTTTCTAGAGCTTTCAGGTGGTCTGTTAAGTCTCCAATGTGTCCTTTTTCTGTTTTCTTTAAGTAGGCACTTAGTGCTATGAACTTTCCTCTTAGGACTGCTTTCATAGTGTCCCATAAGTTTGAGTAGGTTGTTTCTTTATTTTCATTGAATTCCAGGAAGACTTTAATTTCTTTATTTATTTCTTCCTTGATCCAGGTGTGGTTCAGTAGTTGACTGTTCAGTTTCCATGAGTTTGTAGGCTTTCTGCATTGTTGTTGAATTTTAACTTTAATCCATGGTGATCTGATAAGACACAGGAGGTTACGAATATTTTTTTGTAACTGTGGAAGTTTGCTTTGTTACCAAGTATGTGGTCAATTTTTGAGAAGGTTCCAGGAGCTGCAGAGAAGAAGGTATATTCTTTCCTATTTGGGTAGAATGTTCTATAGATATCTGTTAGGTCCATTTGATTCATTACCTCCATTAATTCTCTTATTTCTCTGTTAGATTTCTGTCTGATTGACCTGTCTATTGGTGAGAGAGGAGTGTTGAAGTCTCCTACTATTAGTGTGTGCCGTTTGATGGCAGCCTTGAGTTTTAGTAATGTTTCTTTTACGTACGTGGATGCTTTTATATTAGGGGCATAGATATTCAGGATTGAAACTTCATCCTGATGAATTGTTCCTGTTATGAGTATAAAATGTCCCTCTCTATCTTTTCTGATTGATTTAAGTTTGAAGTCAACTTTGTTAGAAATTAGTATGGCCACACCTGCTTGTTTCTTGGGTCCATTTGCTTGATAAGCCTTTTCCCAGCCCTTTACTCTGAGTAGGTGCCTGTCTTTGTGGTTGAGGTGTGTTTCTTGTAAACAGCAGAATGTTGGATCCTGTTTTCTTATCCAATCTTTTAGTCTCTACCTTTTTATCGGTGAGTTGAGTCCATTGACATTAAATGATATTAATGACCAGTGGTTGTTAACGCCGGTCACTTTTTTAGTAGTAGAGTTTGTGTGTTTCCCTTCTTTGAGTTGTGCTGGTGAAGGGTCTCTAGATGTTTGAATTATTGTGGTCATTGTTGGACTCCTTGGTTTGTGATTTTCCTTCTATTACTTTCTGTAAGGCTGGATTTGTGGCTACGTATTGTTTAAATTTGTTTTTATCCTGGAAGATTTTGTTTTCTCCATTTATAGTGAATGAAAGCTTGGCTGGGTATAGTAGTCTGGACTTGCATCCATGGTCTCTTAATTTCTGAAGTACTTTTATCCAGGACGTTCTGGCTTTCATGGTTTCCATAGAGAAGTCAGGTGTAAGTCTGATAGGTTTACCCTTATATGTAACTTGACCCTTTTCCTTTGCAGCTCTTAATATTCTTTCTTTATTCTGTATGTTTTGTGTTTTGATTATTATATGGGGAGAAGATGTTTTTTTTTTTTTGGTCCAGTCTATTCGGTGTTCTGTATGCTTCTTGAACCTTCAAAGGAATATCTTTCTTTAGGCTGGGAAAGTTTTCTTCTATAATTTTATTAAGTATATTTTCTGGACCATTGAGCTGTACTTCTTCTCCTTCTTCTATCCCAATTATTCTTAGGTTTGGTCTTTTTATTGTGTCCCAGATTTCCTGAATGTTTTGTGATGAGAATTTGTTGGTTTTGCTGTTTTCTTTGATCAGTGTGTTTATTTTCTCTATGTTATCTTCAGTGGCTGAAATTCTTTCTTCTATCTCTTATAATCTGTTGTTAGTACTTGTCTTTGTAGTTCCTGTTCGTTTACCCAGATTTTCCATCTTCATCCTTCCCTCGGTTTGTGTTTTCTTCATTACTTCCATTTCATTCTTCAAGTCTTGAACTGCTTCCCTACCTGTTTGATTGCTTTTTCTTGTTTCTCTTGGTTTTCTTGGGTATCTTTGAGTGATTTATTCATTTCCTCTACCTTTTTGTTTGTGATCTCTAATTGTGTTATGGCAGTTTTTCACCCCCTGTTTAACGTCTTCTATTATTTTCATATAATTCGCTTTTGAGTAGATTTCTTCTAATTCTTCTGGAGTAGGGTGTACAATTATTCTTGTTTCGGGATCCCTGGATTCTGGTGATGTCGTGTTGCCTTTCATGTTGTTGGAGGAATTCTTGCATTGGCGCCTTCCCATCTCTTCCTTCAAATGGAGCCAGGAGAGGCCTGGTGTCTTGGTCCAGTCTTTGCTGTGACTGACTCTCTGGGTGTATCTCTTCAGTGTAGGAGCAGGAACTGTCCGGTCCAGATGGAACTCCTCAGCACTGAAACATAGACACCTGGTAGTCCAATGACCCGCGGTCAAAAGGGAGAACTTGGGGGGCAGGGCGGGGACGAGTAGAACACAGGACACCCTGCCGCAAAAGCTGAAGGTGTGCATGTTCCCTTTCGGGGGTCCTTGAGGCCTGCCAGGTAGGCAGGCACTCACCACTCTGGGTGGGTAGCCTTAGTGTAGGAGCTTAAAACTGTTTTTGAGCACTGGTCCTAGCATATAGCAGGGCAGGGTTGGGTGGGAGGGGGGGGGCTGGGTTGTGCGGAAGAAAGACAGCCCGCCCTGCAGCAGGAGCTGGGGGAGGGGGGTTTGTGCTCTCTTCTGGGACAGTCCGCCCCTGGATAGCACACACTCACCCATCCAGATGGAAGTCCTCAGCACCTAAACATGGACGCCTGGTAGTTCAATGACTCGCGGACAAAAGGGAGAACTTGGGGGGCAGGGTGGGGGCGAGTAGAACACAGGACACCCTGCCGCCAAAGCTGGAGGTGCCCGTGCTCCCTTTGGGGTGGGGGGTCCCTGAGGCCCGCCGGGTAGGCAGGCACTCACCGCTCTGGGTGGGCAGCCCAATGTAGGAGCAGAAAACTGTTCCCAAGCAAAGGACCCAGCAGAAAACGCAGGCTTGGGGAGGGGGGTGGTGGTGTGCAAGAAAGACAGCCCTGCAGAAGAAGCTGGGGGAGAGGGAACTGTGCTCTCTTCCGGGACAATCCGCCCCTAGATAGCACTCACCTGTCCAGATGGAACTCTACAGCACCTAAGCAGGGCCGCTGGGTAGCCCAATGATCCGGGGACAAAAGGAAAAACGGGGCAGGCAGGGGGAGATCCAGGAGAGCACAGGCACCCCTGGAGCACAAGCTGAAGGTGCCCAGGCTCCCTTACAGGGGTCCTTGAGGCCTACCCGGTAGGCAGGCACTCCCTGCTCTGGGTGGGTAGCCCTAGTGTAGAAGTTTAAAACTCGGTATTTCTTACTAAAGGAATGGAATGTGAAAATTGAACACAAAAATGAAGACTGTATATAACAATTAATTATTGATTACAAATAATGTGTTGGGATAATGATCATTCAGGCAAAGATTTTTTCAAATGCAAGCCACAAAGAACTTTGCATGTGGCTTATAGTCTAAGATTAAAGAATCTTGTTGAGAAAAGCTGAAATATTCTTCCGAGTATTTCATTCTCAATAGAGCATAAAACAGTGTAGAGCACCATGGAACGCATCTCACCACACCCGGTTTCTGCAACTCTCTCCTTACACTCATATCCTGCTCAACCCTGTGTTTTGACATGGGATAATGCTGTCTACCCACTGACATGTAGAGATGCTAAAAGTTTTGTCCATAGCTGCCTCGGCAGTGTTGTAAGACAGTGCAGGCAATTATCCATGCTATAGTTTGGAAGCTTCAATTTTCATGTAAGTACTTGGTTAAAATGATTAAAGCAATTGCTATGATCAAGATTATCAATGCAATGTTTACAGACACACTTTGAGAGAACAATGACTAGCAAGATGCATTTGAACTATTCTCCCTAAAATCATAAAAAAAAAACAACAACAATTGAATCCCTCCATGAAAGTAAGTTAAGCCTTATTTGGGAATTCCAGGAAAAACACCAGAAAAGCAAACTGCATACAAGTCCCCTCCCCAAGAGTAAGTTTGTTTCAGGAAAGAGAAAAATCAAATGAATTCCAGGGCTCAAAAAGTGATTTGGACTTTTGTGCTTTAACCTCTCTGAGAAACAGTTCTAACAAATATTTATACATCTAAATCCAATTTGCCATTATTTTCTTTATTCAGCTTGAGATACAACTCTTTAGAAAAAGACGAGTGGCTAAGGAACCTTTCTTTTATATATAAAATCACATAAATGTAAATGGAAGTACAATTAATGGGAAATTATACTTTCTTGAAAATGTATTAAGAGTAGTCCAAACAAAACAGTACGTAGTAATTCAGAGTAAGAATTGAAAGGCATTTCAATGTATTTTGTTGTCATCTGATTTTTGTGCTTAATTGAACAAATACAATAATAAACACAACAAAAGAGGTAAAGACATTTTGTGGGTCTAAATTAGTTCAACAAATATTCAGTAAATACTTTCATTAATAGAAAGTGTGCCAGTAGGAAATGGAAAAGAACCAAAGTGAATGGAATGGCCACTACACTGGCTACAAACAGAGTTGGGGGAGGGAACGGTGAGAACTTAACCTTCACCAGAGTAAATAACAGGAAAGTGGTGCTGAGGCTGGGGCTCAGTGATATCATCCTCTTTGTCTCACAGTCCCGAGGGTCTAGATTTGAGCCTCAGTTTCATCTTTCAGACAACCAAACAAAATTGAGCATTAAGGACTACAACCTAGCTTTGTGTGGACATGAATGCTTGTTGTCCCAGCTATCTTGGAAGATGAAGAGGAAGTTTCACTTGGCCAGGAGTTTAAGACTAGCCTGAATAAATACACCAAGATATCCATTCCCCAAACAATTTGTTTTGTTTTATTTTATTTTCTTCAGTTGCTATTGCATTTTTATTCATCCTTGTGACAGACAAATAATTCTAATCCCTAAAACCAAGGATGAGGGTGGAAATTGCTCAGTATTGTAAATTCAGGTAAATAATCTTCTGTTTCTCCATGGTATCAAACCAGCACCATCAGTATGCACTTGGGTTCTGCTCTCATAAGTATCCCTTTACCTAAAGGTGGTCAGAACCCCTCCTCCACATATACCCCCAAATCTCCACAATCTTACAACACATTTATGATTCGAGGTGTGGGGAATGAGGATCTATATTTTATAATCATAAGTTCAAAAGCCACCAAGAAGCCACAGTGTAGCAGTTCATTTTTAATTCTACAGAACCTGGTCCCGCCTAACTGACATGGTAGATAGGCCATGAGAGCTCAAAGAGCGGATTTATAGTTTTGAATGCAGGTCCCTTCCCCTTTCCCCATTGGCAAAATACTGAGTACTTGGGAGAGTATAATCTTTTTTGTACATAACCTTTGTTTATTATTTTTCTGCTGGCATTAAGTTATGGTATTAGTCCTTCAAGATGAGAGGTTTGCTATCTGCAGAATCAGGTCACAGTGCCTCTTAGAGGTGACAGGCCTCTACTGGGAAAAATCACCAGGCCTACAAGGTGAAGACAAGTATGTCCTGCTATATTGTCCTATATTGAAATCTAGGTTTATAAAAGATGGAGGGAAAATAAATATTCTCTTCATTTCTGTTGTTCTTGTACCATTTATCCCATAGCTAGAGCATATATTAAACTACAGAACCTTACTTTGGAGGGATTTGATAAAAACAGGGCTTCCCTTTCTTGAGAGTGACATCCCAAATTTGCTTTACTGATTAGTCATTTGAGATGAAAGAAAAGTACAATTAGTTATAACACTTTCCTCAATATCATCATCCCATAAAAATATGTGTCACTCATTAAATAAGGGGCAAGCCATCCATCATACTGAGCAATAATTAGAAAAATCAATCTTGAGGTTGCAGTGGAGAAGTGGAGGAGAGAAAAAAAACTACAAACTCGTGTACCCCGAAGCTGTGATACACCTAAAAAACAATTAAAATATGTTCTCCCTCCTTCTGTTCCTCATTTGGACCTTGGGAGCTCAGTCCATTGCTCCAATGTGGGTCTCTGTCTCTATCTCCATCCATCGCCAGATGAAGGTTCTATGGTGATATGCGAGGAACAGAAGGAGGGAGAACATGAGCAAGGAAGTCAAGACTGCGAGGGGGCACCCACCCACTGAGACGGTGGGGCTGATCTATTGAAAGCTCACCAAGGCCAGCTGGACTGGGACTGAAAATACATGGGATAAAACTGGACTCACTGAATAAGATGGACAATGAAGGCTGCTGAGAAGCCAAGGACAATGGCACTGAGTTTTGACCCTACTGCATGTACTGGCTTTGTGGGAGCCTAACCAGTCTGAATGCTCACCTTCCTAGATCTGGATGGAGGGGGGAGGACCTTGGACTTTCCACAGGGCAGGGAACCCTGACTGCTCTTTGGACTGGAGAGGGACGGGGAGGGGAGTGGAGATGGGGGAGGGAGATGGAAAAGGGAGGCGGGGAGGAGGGAGAAATTTTTAATTAAAAAAATTTAATAAAAAAAGATGTTTGTATGAAAAACAATTAAAATAGAAAAATAAGTATTGTGTATTAAAAGCAATAATAACATCAGAAAATAATAATAATAGAGGAAAAGGGGATGGGTCCAAGAAACTCTGGAAGGAGGATCTGTGGGTTGTGAAGAACGGTGTGAGTGTAGAAGAGAGAGAGGAAGGAGGCAAATGTATTTCTGGGATCCTAATCCCAGAGGCTCAGAGGAATAATGAGATCATTAACAAATAAGAAGGGGAATAAGCTAGATCAAGCCATTTCTCATGACACTGAGTTTAAGAATATGGGTTTAACGAGACAGACTTGGGTTCAAATCCTAATTTAGTACTTCACTGTTAAGAAATGATGAGTCTTTACTTTCTACTCTGAAGTACTATACTGAACTTAGTGCATTTTCACAGATTCTACTTATTCTTGTTAATAGAATTTCTTCTTTGGAGCAATTTAAAGTTTAGAGGAAATTGTTGTAGTTCAGAGAGATTCATTTTACCTTCTTATGTGCTCCAGACCAACTTTCCCAATTCATAACCTCTTACATCAGTTCAATTTACTTGTTACAATCTACTAGTCAATAATGATGAATTATTTTTATAGTTACATTAGAATTGCCTCTTTTTATGCCTACCTCTATGTTTTTGGATAAATATATGATGTTTATTTATCATTACAGCATCATACAAAATCATTCCCCTACCTGAAACATGTTCCAACTTTGTTTGTTTGTTTTCTCCCATTTTTTATTGATTTTATTGAGCTCTACATTTTTCTCTGCTCCCCTCCCCTTCAGCCTTCTCTCATGGTCCCCATGCTCCCAATGTACTCAGGAGATCTTGTCTTTTTCTACTTCTCATGTAGATTAGATCCATGTATGTCTCTCTTAGGATTTTCTTTGTTGTCTAGATTCTCTGGGATAGTGATTTGTAGGCTGGTTTTCTTTGCTTTATGTTTAAAAACCACTTATGAGTGAGTGCATGTGATAATTGTCTTTCTGAGTCTGGGTTACCCCACTCAATATAATGTTTTCTAGCTCCATCCATTTGCCTGCATTGGATGTCATTATCCTGTGTTCCAACTTTGACATTCTCCCTACACTTACTGCCTCTGTCCACTTAGAAACTCATCTTTACTGTTCCAATTGCTTGCCTTTTCCAGAAGTCAAATGGTTGGAGCTACCCCAGATATAACCTTGTCAGTTGGGCTTCTTTCACTTATCAGTATGAATATGGACTTATGAAGTTATTTTAATGGCTTATCAATAATTAATATTCAACAAATACTGTTTGCTCTTACTAGTTAATGATAATAGTGTTAAATCTCAAAGCCTTCTTTTTCGTGGATTTTAAAACGCACACCAGCCATGTACATGCCAGCCTGAGTTGCTAACTTTCTCTGTTGTATCTGTGTTTTCAGCGCCCTTTACTCCCAGTATTTGTTGTAAGTCATAAAGCTACCACCTGCTTGCTTCCTCTGTTTTCTCCTTTGTAGACTGAGAGCTTCTGAGGACAGAACCATACCGGTCCTATGCTCTACCTCATTACCAGCACTTAGCACGGTACCTGGAAGGTGGCAGGTGCTCTGCAGACATCTGCAAGGTGCACAGAAGATTGTTATGGTGGCCCAAATCGATAGGACATGAACCAGGAGGAAAGGCTATCATGAGATCAGGTTCCCTGGGAGTGAGACGATTCTGTCACCTGAAAATAGTTTCATCATTCAGAAACAAGGACTAGGGCACGTTGTAAAGGAAGTTCTCCTTTAAACTATTCCCCAATCTTACTATTCTCCAATTTACTCATGTAAAATTAAGGTTCCAAACAGCAGAGAAGATCACAAATATTGTGTGTGGTATCAAAGAAAAATAACGTAAACTGTAACATCTAGCTCTATATTGAAGGGACTGTGGTAACTTACTAAACCAATGCAATCAAAGTTTACTTTATCCTAATTCTTCTTTCCTCCAAAGCAAATTTCACCCACCCCTAGCTTCACCTGGAGTAAAATCAGTGCTGCAAGTTATGGGTCTTCTTCACAACAAGCAGCAGAGGAGAGGGTGCCTGAACTGGCCTTGCCCCGCTATCACATTGATAATTATCTCAAATATCATCATAGAATCTTCATCCGGCGATGGATGGAGATAGAGACAGAGACCCTCATCAAAGCACCCGACTGAGCTCCCAAGGCACCGTTGAAGAGCAGAGGGAGGGAGAAGATGATCAAGGAAGTCAGGACCATGAGGGTTGGTCCACCCACTGAGACAGTGTGCCTAATCTAATGGGAGCTCACCAAATCCAGCTGGACCGGGAACTGAACGAGCATGTGATCAAATCAGACTCTCTGAACGTGGCTGCCAATGGGGGCAGACTGAGAAGCCATTGATAATGGCACTAGGACCTATTTCGACTGCATGTACTGGCTTTTTAGGACCCTAGTCAATTTGGATGCACACCTTCCTAGGCGCGGATGGAGGCAGGAGGGCCTTGGACTTCCCACAGGGCAGGATACCCTGCCCTCTCTTAAGGAGGCAGGCAGCAGGAGGGAAAAAGGGGAGTGGGGGAGCGGGTGAGGGGAGCAGGAGGGGAATGGGAGGAGGGGAGGAAGTGTAAATTTTTAAATGGAAAAATAAAAAAGACCAAAAAAATGAAAAAGAAAAAAATTTTAACCACCATTGATTTACCTCTTCTGTCTCCTCCCTAAAATAGTTGAAGTATCTTCTTTCATTCCAGTACATTTTATTATTGTTTCATTTTTATACAAACTAATGCTGCTGATACTTCATGATGTCATTACATCAGAAAGAAGTTAAAAAGAAACTTTCTCCAAAACCAAAATATTCATTCAACCCTCTGCAGACTTTTAAAGCAAGATACAAATATATCTTGTAATTAAAAAATAATGAGCTTTTCAGAGAGATTTATTTCCATAGACTCAGATTCAATGCCAGGAAGGAAACTACAGTTTATACTACAGTGTTGCCCAACAGAAACTACTTATAGAAGTACTCAGAAAAAAATAAAATAAAACACAAAAAGAAGCAGGTATTTCAGCAAAAAGTAAAATTAAACTTAGAAATCATTGTCTCGATTCTATGAGAGACAGACAGACATACAGAGAGAGAGAGACAAAGACAGAGACAGAGAAGAGAGAAGAATTCATTAATATGAAGAAGCATTACATTACCCTGGGTTTGCTGTGGAGGCTTCCAGCTAAGTTCTCTTACTGGGTCTGCACTTCTGAATTCCAAATCACTTAGAATCCCATTCTGTAGGGTGCTCTCAGTTAACTCAACAGTAAGAAAGAAAATGAATGACAAAGTCAGAGCCCTGATTAAGACACTTCTCAGCAGCGTTGATGGATTAGAGATGACTGCTGTGGGAAGGGAAAGAAGAGGGTGGGATACTTCATTGGAAAGAAACTAAAATTTAAAGTAGACAGCTCTTAAATGCTGTCCTTAAGAGCACGGGCTGGAGTGAGTCGCTACTGTGTAAACCCGGGCAGTTTACTTAATCTCTCTGAGCTTCCATTGCTTTCACTTCCTTCCTGGGGATTGTGATATCAACATCAAAAGCATGGAGGCAATCTAATCACTGCTACTTTTATTTTTATTTTTCTTATACTGGTCTTAGTTTATCCTCAAAGGAGCCTCTGAGGAGAAAACCGAGGGAATGAGAACATTTGACTTAAGAGAGGATACCATGAAGCAGGACAGGGGACCAGCAGCTTGAGAAACTTGATGGGTGGAAAAAGGGTGTTTTTACTTACAATAGACAAAAAAAAAAGTGGGGTAAAAACTCCAATAGACAATAACAAATGTGATTCCAGACGGAGCAAATGTTGAAAGGTGGAGCCCAAAGCAGCCACTGTCATTTTCACATGCATGAAACTGTTCCTTACAATAGGCTAGAGTTAGAGCCAAGGCCAAGAGATCTGATATGGAATGACAGGCCCCAGCTGCATTCTGCTGAACCACCCTACACTCCACTACACACTCGTCTTAGAGAATGCTTTGATCAGGTCTCTATATTCTACTGAATTTGACCCAAACTCTTACTGTCTACCAAACTAAACAAGCAAACCAAGAAGTACAAAGTCTTCCATGTGGCAGACAAGCCCCTCCCACTATCATCATTGCCTCACCAGACTAGGAACTTTATTCATGGCGGCACTTCCTGAGATGACAAAAGATGACACATCTCTATGACCCATGAACACTGTATAGACAAATCAAAACCATTGAGAGCCACATCCTGGCATGCAACAAAGACTACACAGAAACCTGCCTGTCACCTTAGCATTTATTACTAATATCTAAATTATAATACACATGATAGTTGAGCGTCAGACATGTCGTTATTGCAGTTCTTCTTAATGGCATCAATGAGCCATTTAAAAGTCATACTAGATGTATGCCATGCTTACAATTACTTCTTAGTAAACCGCCCTGCACGAGGCTGTGTAGCTTGGCTAGCCATATCCTACTATATAACTCAAGGCTCTGTAACACAAACAAGCCTGCTTTAAGTCCAAATTCAATAAGGGAGAAGAGTTGAAGATCATTACCGAGGTTCTGACATGACCTCTGGACCCCATAAAATGGGAAGTAAGTTTGGAAATTTTTCTCTGTTTGTTTCCCAAGGAAACCCAGGAAAAAAAATCCATAAAAGGTAGTGGAATGCAGAACTCAAAGGCAGAAGAGGAAAGTTAGCATAGGCTACTGACAGAGGGAAGAATCTTGAAAAGCAGGAGCTAGTAAGGCTAACAAAAGAGAAGAGGTGAGAAGGAAGAGGAGCCTACAACAGCACTTAAGGGAACACTGCCTCTGGTAGATAGTTGCAGTCTTGGGAAACTTGGCAAGAAAGTCATAGTTAATATATACCTTGTGAAATATGTTTCTAACAGTAGAGAAACAGTTTGGTAACTAAAGATAAACTATCAGTGCTAATTAATGATGATATTTTGAATGCCATGCATGCTGTACAGAGGTATTTAGGACATAATGACCAACAAAAATGGGACTATGTTTGTATTTTTGAGCATCTGAATCTATCAGCCCTCTCGTTACACATGTGGGCACGGTCTGGAAAACACCTTAAGAAAAACGAAAGAGAACCACTGTGTCCGCGCTGCCTTCTTTGCTCAGTTTCTTTTCTCATATTTTGTAGGGTAAGTAGATTTTTAAATTTTAAATTTTATTTATTGTTGTTAGTGTGTGTGCCTGCACAGATGCATGGGGGTGCTATATGCATGCATGCAGCAGAGTGTATGTGTAGATCAGAGCGCAACTCTTAGGAGTTGTTTCTCTCTCCTTCCACGGAGTTCTGAGGATAGAACTCACATCATTGGGCTTTCCACAAGACATGTGTCTTTGCTGTCTGAGCCATCTTCATGGCCCAGATTTTACCTTCTAATTAATTTCTACAAGCTCACTTAGAACCAAATTAGTATCATAATGATAAAAACATGCAGCATTTGAAGAGATAGTTACTACGGGGGAAAGAAGCTGAGAATCAGTTACTTTTTATGAAAGTTTGCCTGCTCTCCAGAGGTTATTTATCATAACTCCAGAGAAACTAACCCACTCGAGCAACCATTAGACTCCAAGTCCAGCACTTAAGAAGAACATGTCACAGGGACACATGAACATCCTGATGCCAGCCTGTTGTTATTCCATGTCATTGTGTGTCTCAGTTGCAAGCTTGAAACATGCTGTGTTGGTGTTTTCTCAGAATGAGAAGCAGTTTCCCCTCCTGATGGTGTCAGTAGAGCTCCTGAATATTAATAAGTCTCACTACATTGTAAATGAGTCTTGTCTTTTTTTTAATTTATTTATTTATTAAAGATTTCTGTCTCTTCCCAGCCACCGCCTCCCATTTCCCTCCCCCTCCCCCAATTAAGTCCCCCCCCCTCAGCCCGAAAAGCAATCAGGGTTCCCTGTCCTGTGGGAAGTCCAAGGAACCCCCACCTCATCCAGGTCTAGTAAGTTGAGCATCCAAACTGCCTAGGCTCCCACAAAGCCAGTGCGTGCAGTAGGATCAGAAACCCATTGCCATTGTTCTTGAGTTCTCAGTAGTCCTCATTGCCTGCTATGTTCAGAGAGTCCGGTTTTATCCCAGGCTTTTCCAGACCCAGGCCAGCTGGTCTTGGTGAGTTCCCGATAGAACATCCCCATTGTCTCAGTGTGTGGGTGCACCCCTCGAGGTCCTGAGTTCCTTGTTCATGCTCCGTCTTCTTCTGCTCCTGATTTGGACCTTGAGATTTCAGTCCTGTGCTCCAATGTGGGTCTCTGTCTCTGTCTCCTTTCATCGCTTGCTGAAGGTTAATATTCAGGAGGATGCCTATATGTTTTTCTTTGGGTTCTCCTTATTTAGCTTCTCTAGGATCACTAATTATAGGCTCAATGTCCTTGGTTTATGGCTAGAAACCAAATATGAGTGAGTACATCCCTTATTCCTCTTTTTGGGTCTGGCTTACCTCACTCAGGATAGTATTTTCTATTTCCATCCATTTGTATGCAAAATTCAAGAAGTCCTTGTTTCTTACTGCTGAGTAGTACTCTAATATGTATATATTCCATACTTTCTTCATCCATTCTTCCATTGAAGGGCATCTAGGTTGTTTCCAGGTTCTGGCTATCACAAACAATGCTGCTATGAACATTGTAGAGCATATACTTTTGTTGTATGATAACGCCTCTCTTGGGTATATTCCCAAGAGTGGTATTGCTGGGTCCCGAATTTCCTGAGAAACCGCCACACAAAGCCATCGATTAGCGATTTGCTGAAGAATGGGGAAGCTTCAAGTCTCTCATTTCTGTTTATGTGCCGAGCCTAGAAGAGAGGGAATTGAGAAACATGGATATGTCCCCCTCCCAAACACACCTTCCTGTTAGTCAATGAGCATGTGGTGCATTTGACTCATGCTGAAAATTCTAAAACCTTATATTATGACTTCGTGAGTCTTTTAATTCAGTCCAATCTGGAAAATCTCAGCCTTCCACTCAATTTCACATAATTGAATATCTAACACTGCTTGTGATTATTCTTCAGAATTCTCAAGGGAAGGGGCCATGGAATGTCACACTACCACAGTTGATTTTCTTTTAATAGTGAAAATCAAAATCATATTTTTTTCTCTCAGAGTTTTGACCATTTCAAATGAGGTAATTATTTTTTTTTTCTTCCTCTACAGAAGTCTGGGAACGTTGTACCTGTTGCCAAGAGAAATAAATTGCAGTGTTAAGCTGCAGATCCGTAGGCTTAAAAGTTCACAGGTGTTCAGTTACTTGAAAAGAAAAGCACTGTATTTCAGCTAGCAGAGACAGCTGGTTCTTGGGTCTGCCCTCTACTCTTAAATTCACTCCCATTTCGCAATGCCTTAAGGGATACTGCAATTCTTTCAACAAAAGATGTGTAATTTGAAAATGTTGGACACTAGCCTCAATGAATAACCAGGGGCTTGAGGCTGGGGCTGTCATATTTTCTCACCACTGTTTCTATTTTCTCCCCCTCCCCTGCATGGTGAAATTCAATGTGCATAAAATCTTCCTGTGTAGATTTAACTGCAAATCCAGAAACTGAATGTTCTTTTCTTTGTAGAACTAAATTTTCTTCATATGTGTCAACTCTATATGGTGCAATTTGAGAGAGGCAATAATTTTGTATTGGTTTTGCATTATTTCCAAGAGGAAACCACTACTGTTTTATATTACAGTAATCAAAGTTAAAACATATTCTCAAGTGCACACAAACTATGTGGGGCCTGCAGCAAGCATTTCTTTGCATGAAGGACTGACTTCTGTAGACTGTACCTTACTTGAATAGCATTTGACAGTATTCAGTACATTAAGATATTTGTAGAAAGTTTATTCTGCACCAAGAATTGTTAAGGTTCAGGCTCTCTACGTTATAAGTATGAGAATTGTTGCTATGAGAACTAGAACGTAGAGAACGACAATGAAAAAGAACTAGAGGATAACAGCCATGAAATTCAGAGATAGACTGGGGAGGTACTTAAAAACTTACACAGATGGTATAGATGAGAACTGGAAAACAGTGGGTAGTAAATTGAACAGAAGCATTCAGAGTGCGAGGTGAGTTACAAATGTGATCATAAAGCGATCAAGTAACAACACTGCTATATTTTTCATGAAACACTGTTATAACTATAAATACAATATTATGTAGAGTTTGATCCCGATGAAGCCAACCAAGGTAAAAAAAAATATTTATCATCAAAAAAAGAAAAATACTGATCATTTGTTTGATTGGGGGTGGTATGAAAAACTAGAATATTGTCTCCCTATTATATGTATAGATATGTATAGTACCTGATACAAGTACATATAGTATTTTTTTTACTAAAAAAAAATGCACAGCGAGTCTTTAGGAAAATCTTATCAGATTTTGTCAATGTACCTCCAATAAATACATGGTGTCTTATAATCTTATAACACAAAAAGTTACTTAAATATTTGTTATGACACAAGATTATCATGGGAGACTTAGGGAAGAGGAGGCGTGGTCATCCCAGACTGGTAAACAGCTCTTCCCCCAGAAGACATTTGCCTACATGAAGAAGTGATTTTAAGGGGATAAAGATTGTCTTGATGTTCTTTCCAGTGTCTAGTCTTGAAGATTTAATGGGGAGACTTCTTCTAGACATGCTGTAGAAAACTATGGATGCCATATTCCATTACGGGAGCATATGGACAACAGCATTGCTCTGTGTGGCAAATGCTTTTCCTGATATTCTGAAGTCAGCAAGTCCACTATTTCGCATTTGCAGAATATACAGTAACTAAAACACTGGTCAAGCCAATTTTTCAAGAGGATGAAGATCTCAAGTTACTACTAAACATTCCACTAGGCCTTGAAGCTGTATGGTTGTTGTTCATGACTTAGGAACTCTCAGGGTGGGCTTCTTTAACCTGTGTAATAATTCCCAACTAAAATAATTTTACAGAAGTTCTATTCATTTGGTAAAACAGTTCCAGGTTAATGGTTTTTGTCATCTCATCTGATAAATAGTGGCCAAATATGTTAAGAGTGGTCTCTTTAGGATAAAACCAATACATGCATTTGGCATTAGTCTTTGGCTGACTTTTTTCAAACATGAACATGCTTCTCTGAAGACCTAGGCCTCCTTACTGCTTGTGTGTCTAGGGCATGATTTAGTTCATAGATACCACACCTATTTGGAATCCAGCTTATCCCAGCAACATAACTATAGCTTACCACATTGGGCTCCAGGGGCACCTGGCACTTGGTAGCGATGGTTTCTGAACTTGTATGTTCAACCAACTGCTGATTGAAAATATTGAAAAAAATAAATTTACACTGAATATTTACTGAGCTTTTTTGTTGTTGTCATTATTCTCTGAAAAAGCAATATACCAACTCTTTACATAGCATTGACATTGTATCAGGAATTACACATTATTCAGAGATGATTTAGTGGGTAAAAAGAACTATGAATTGTACATATATTCTATATCATCCAGCAAAGGGGTCTTAAGCACTGGCTTCTGTTGGTATTCATGGAGACCCTGAAGCCAATCTTCCTCAGTCACTTGCTTCCCAGGTTAAAACTACCAAACTTTGATTAGAAGCCCCATCCCCTTACCTTAAGCTTGCAACCGATCTTTGTTTTCCCTCTTATCTCTCAGAATTCTACAATTTTCTTCTAATAAATTTCAACCTTGTCCTCTCTAAACTTTTCTGATCTTTAACCAAACCCTGTAGCAACTTTTCCTGATAAATTACTCTCCAACCACCAATTAATTATGTATATAATACAAGAATGAGGCCAGATTCTCTGTTTTTTAGACTGACCCTCAACACCTGAATCAGAAAATCTTAGAAGCTTTTTATTCCAGATCTGGTCCCAAATTTTAGCATCACCTGGGAGCTTGTTAGCTATGCACACTTTCAGGTCCCAGGCCAGACTGCCTGAGTCAGCATCTCTGGGGTGGTGTACAGGAACGGGGGTTTAAATTAGCTCTCCAGTTGATTCTCCTGCATGTCAAAATGTAAGAAGCACTATCAATTGTGCTTTCTAAAAATGGAGATTTTTCTGGTCCTATTTTAGCAAAAGTCTGCATCAATAACAAAAATTTCAGGTGATGCTTTCCCATATGGGATACAGATGGCCTGTTCCCAACTGCCCCAAGCCATCTGAACAATCTGGGGCAAAGCCACTTAAGCGCTTTGTGTTTTGATTTTTCTTTTTTTCAGATTAAAAATTCACTTCCTTAATTTATCGGGAGGATTAAATTAGCTAATACGTGAAAACTGCTAAGTGTAGTTCCCACAATGTAAGCACTCAGCAAACATGCATCTTTGTGTTTCATTGCTACCTGTTGGCTGTAATGTATTTTGTCACCTTTTCTCCATATTCAGGAAAAATAGTTGTTTAGAAAGATAATTTCTATTATAGATACCCAAGCTCAATGGAATAACTCTAGCCAGGAAAGATAAATAAATGATTTATTATTTGATGGGTACAGAATTAGCTGGAGAAAAATAAAACCTCCTATGTCTGAAAATGGATAAAGGAATTATGCTACATATGTCCTGTCACAATCAATCAATTACTATTTATGTACACATATATGTGTGTATGTGTGTGTATATCTGTGAAACAATGCATTTGCATCTATTTTAGATGGTCTTTCCTGGAGAAACATAAACGATGCTTATTTACTCTAGATGGATCAATTGCCAATGAAAGACCATAGTAATGATTCCACTTGAGTCTAGCTTGTTGATCAAATGTGGCTAATGTACATCGGTATCATGGTTCAGGAGTAATTTGTGCAATTTACAGGCAAAGAATACAACCAAAGATTAAGTCACACCATCCTAGCAATCATCAACTGCTTACGTATCTTTTAAGGAGAGGCAGGTCATCTGCTCCTCATGTAGGAATATCAATGAGCCACATCTTCTGAGGGTCTTGTCTGCTCTTATTTCAAGACAACAACAGCCAGGTAGTGTCTAGAGAACAGCATTCCACAGCAAAGATCTACCAGCTGACAAATTAGACCCACTGAGAACAATAAGGGTATCCCTCAGGGAAAAACCACTACATTGTCAAAGTTTTATATAGTGATGAATTTCTTTAAGATTTGAAGAAAACATGAAATTGACAACTAAATTTGTGTCTTCCATGTAGGACAGGTCCAGATCATATCTTCTGGCTGAGCTGCTAGCACAGGACCATGGGGTTCCCTAGAAAATGATGTATTGAAAGTTAACATTAAGGAAGAATGTGTGTCTGAATGCTTCTTGAGAAGAATCACAGTGGGGAGGTTCTCATGGAATGCTTATGCAAGGGGAGACCTTTTAATGTTTGGTTTAATCTCTTGATTTTCACGAATCAAGTTAAAAACACATTTTACAGATGGAACCTTACCACCTTCTCCACACAAATCCCATGCTCTGGTGACAGACTTCATCAATTTTAAGAGTACCCGAAGTACATTATTAATTCTCTTAAGAGACGGGGTGAGTAGCAAAGTTAAACTCCCTGTGGATTGTTTTTAGCATCACCAAAGTTTCTCTGTGACTTTTCCTCTGTGGAGTCAACCTTCCACTGGTGGAAGACCTGGAGTCTGGATGCCTACGAGAAGGTGTTATCTATGCATGGATGTCAAATGTCCAAATTTATTACTTTAACCTGCTTGTTTATTACTTTGCCTTTCTAAAAACACACACCGTTTACACCTGGGCACAAAACCAAGCTGCACTGAAATACATTACAGTCTCTTAGACCATTGTATGATTTTTCCTGAAGAGATGTGGACAATGCTTAGTCACTTTGGATAAGTCACCAGCAACATACCAACAACAATGACATTCCTCCCAAGTCTAGCTCGTTCAACAGACATGTTTAGGATAAGTCAGGATTATGATATAATTAGGTTTTATTTTTATGAAACATTAACATTTCAATTTTTAGTCATAAGATAACATAGAGGACATGGGACCTGGTTAGACACAGAAGTAAGATTTACATACTGACTCTATGGATAAACTAAGAAATTACTGCTACATGGGAAAACTTATGTTAACACATCAGACTATACAAATTGAGTGCAATAATTTTCTATTTTTGTATATGTAGGCTTATGAGAGGTACAAACAATAGATTATTCTAACAGCATGATTCCTGCACAAGGAGTTAATAGCTATTGGATATTTTACAAGATACAGTAACACAGAAAAATGAGGTAGTGATAAGTAAAATATGCTTTGAAAATTGTCTACAGTAAAATCCTCTTTCTACCGCTGTTACCATAGGCTCTTGGATAAATTTCATTATGTCAACTGCCTTAATTTCTGATCCACCTTAAAGTTGAATTAAATATTATCACATTTGGACTTGTGACTGAAGCACCATTAATACTGAATAGGTTTTAAAGGATAGATGCTATATACATACGCGCATGGAGAATATATACATTGGTTCATTATTATTTGCTTTAGTAGTCTACACATTTTCTTTACTCTTTCTTGAGATCTGTGAGTAACCTACAAAAAAAGAAAGAACACAGATTCAAGGTATGGCAGAGGTTGTCAGTTAGAAAAAAAGGGGGGCTGAGGTCCTTCTGTAGAGTTCTGAGGATGTAATAATACATGGGCTTATCTATCGTGCATGGGGCACACAGCAATAAGTGGCGCAGGAGAAGCAGGCTAGCAGGGCTAGAAGTTACTGAAGGATCTTCAGCAGTGTGGGTTTATAAATGCATTTTAGAGGCCCACTTGTAAGGGTGGCCTGAATATAACCTGGTGAGGATACACTTATATTATCTTTTCTAGGATTACATTAGAGGAAGTGGCCAAGAGAGGTGTCTTCATCCTTCAGATGTTCCTTCCTGGTTGGGCTGGAGGTTCAGAGGACAGGGTATGATTGATAAATCATAGAAGGTGGAAAGATAAAATGCTTTTACAACAGGCTCTTGGAACACATGCTTGATAGTCTATAAGGAATGTCCTTGGTTTTGTCCTCCAAACATTAAGGAGAATCTAACAAGCTATCAGTCGTGAGCGTATGTGTTATTGTGAACAATGACCTGAAGAAGCATGCTACCCATATTTAGGGAACCAGTAGGGAGCAATTGTGGAACTTTCTTATGGGACTAATGAAAAGTTTCATATGAATGTGTCAATGAAATAAGCCCTAAAAGCCAGAATTATCTGACAAAGGACACTGGAACAGGACCATAGGTAGAACAAAGAGCAGACTCTAAGCTCCAGATGTGGAAAGAAACTGGAATTATCAAGGAGGCAAAAGAACACTGTGACCTGAGTGAGTATAGTGAGCCAAGACAGTGATGCAAGAACCTGACTGAGAGGGCTGGCAGGATGGGAAGACATTGGCTTTTCAATGGTGTTAGCACACGAATAGACCATGGGGTGAACCACGTGGGCATTATGCTATTAGCAAGCCAAATGAACATCTTCCTTCTTCGACTGCTTCTCCCAACAGAGTTACACTTTGTGTACAGGTCTGGGACACAGTTATTGTTCTGTCTCTGTGATTATCAATGCTCGAGTTATGCAAAACAGAAGGAAGTAGTAGATAGATAGATATGATAGATAGATAGATAGATAGATAGATAGATAGATGATAGTAGATGATAGATAGACAGATAGACAGACAGACAGACAGACAGATAGATAGATAGATAGATAGATAGAAGATGATAAATAGATATGATAGAGAATATCTTTTTATAATGACTCACTTGTGCCCTCCATAGCAGGATTATCCCATTCCCAAAGACAGATCTCACAATCCAAACATTCTTACTAGATACACAATTTGCATTTCTGATATGTAAGATGTAAAATTAGGACATACATTCAAACTACACTACCACTCTGTGGCATGTTTACTAATGGCAGAACAAAGTCTTTCTGTGATGCATTTGCTTCTTGCCTTTCTATGTTACTTGGCCTGGGATTCTCAGGAAAACAAGAGATTTAAAGATCACTTGGAGTCTAGAGAACTTATCCGAGAGTAATTTTTCTGAGAAATAAGAGACAATGTGGAAGAAGAAAGCCCTGTTCTTTCTTACCCAGAACAAACACTCTGTGACAGCTTAAAATAGTAGAAAACGCACAGCCCTGAAAGCCTGCTGTCCAATTATTCAGAATGCTGAGTGGGTTACAATTTTATTAGCTATAATATTCAAAAGGACTTCCCAGTTCCCACAGCGCTTTCTTATTCAGCATTGCCATACCTATAATTTTGCAGAATAGAAGACCAATAAATTCTTCCATTGCTATGTCAGTATCTTCTAGCTACCAGTCTCAGGTGCCTTTCCCAAACTATCTCAAAGGCATGCTGCCCTCACTTTTTCCTGGTTCTACATGACAGCTATGCTAGCGTTCAGCAGGATGAGACCTTTTCTCCAGACACAGTGAACTCTCTTCCTCTTGAGGACAGTGTGATTTGTGATACTATCCAAGCTCCTTGATGTCCAAGGGTTTGGGTTCCATAAACTGTAAGAGGCAAAACCTAACAGTTCCTATGCAACAGTATTAAAGTGAAGCTGGCATGTGGGAAGCAACAATAAAGTGTCTGCCAAGCAGGTAGAGAGCTTTCCACAAATGCAAGCACCTGAAGCTCATAATACCATCAATGCCAAGAATTACGATTAGTTACCAGACCACATAAGGCTAGCAAATTGTTAGGACTTTTTCCTATTAAATACGTTTAAAAACTATGATTCAAGAGCTTCACTGTTTTATTAAAGGAAACAAATTTCAAATTAAAGAGCTAGGAGCATTTAATCTTGAATTTGTAAATAACTTTTGTAATGGAAAAAAGAAATGCGTTTTAAAAGGAAAACGATTCTCACTACCCAGCATTGGTTTTCCCTGTCCTTCCACAGCCCAGTGGAAAGTTCATCATCAAGACCACAGTTTGGAACTGATGGATGAGAGGCCCCAGGTCTCCTCAGACTACAGTGATAGAACTCACTTCCTGCCCTTTTGTATCTCCATCACTAGCCAAGGATTGACTTATTCTACATCAACACACGGTTTTCATTCAAATAGCTGAAGTCCAGCACAGCCCCAAACTCTGAAGGCCATTTTGATTGATTTGCTCTGAACCAAACCGATAAAACTTTCCAGCAATTGGCCATCTTACGTTGGTGGTAGATGAGGTTCAAGGGAGCCATTATAAACTGATAAGTTTGTCTGAATCTTGCCGGCCCCAAACCTCCCTAGCAGAGGAGTTCAGTGTGGAAAGGATTGTTACAAAACCCCCCACACGTTTTAAATACAAACACATTCTGCAATCTTTCTGGTAAATTACACTTGATTGGAATGAAAGATAAATGTCACAATTGAGAGCAATTTGTAAAGATGAAACTGGAAACAATTTCTTGTCTTGTGTTGTTAAAAAGAAACACAGTCTAGCCAGCAGCTTTAAACAGAGTGGTGATCCATGGCATGCATTAGTGCACAGCCAGGCAATGCAGCTCTGGGTGATGACTTATTTACACACATATGCATGCATGTGTGTACATGTGTTTATCAGCAGTAAGGAAATGTTGGCATTTGAACCTACTATTTCCATCTGGATGAAGAAATCAGGAACAAAGATATGTTTTCTAGCCTTTAGTTTACTATTGAAACATCTTAGAGATGTACAGCTTGTTTTATGGAGAGAGAAGGGGGAGGGGAAGGGAGATCATGTATCTATTTACAGATTTGCTGGATTACTTGGGATAATTACACTTGCAAATGACAGCAATCTAGCCCAAACTGACTGTTAGGAAGGAATGCAGAAGCCTATCATTTCACATGGTAGAGCATTCCCAGCATGGTCCCCTTTAAAGGCAGCGAGGTCCAGAGGCTGGGATGAAATTACAATTCTCCTACCATTTCTCCAGGCTGCATTGTTCATTGTTGGCTTCAATCCTGGGCTCTATCCAAAACATGCCAAACTTGGAAACCAGAAAATTGAGACTCCATCTTACTGTCTTAACAATTTCAGTTACAAATGTGTTTATTTCCCGCAGTGATCCAGGGCTCCTGATGCTATGGTTAAGTCCAAATGTCCAACTGAGAATAAACCTCTGAAGCATGGAAATACAGTCAGGCTCAGTCACCAGAACTGGGAAAACTTTTAACATTTTATATCTGAAACTAAAGTCAGCTTCTACCATTAAACCCATGTGGTCTCATCTTGGGGATGCATGGCTTTCAGAGAAGGCTGTACAAAGCAGACAGGATTTGCCCCCTCCTTCGGTGAATAATGTGGTTACTTCTATTAACAGACTATTTTAACAGTGCTCACTGGAACCTAGCAACACTAGGCTGAAACAAGTTCCCTATCGAGTTCAACACTGGAAGCTATCTCACTCTATCTACCATGATAGAACTTGAAAATGAAACAGATTTGGGGAACCATAAATGTTTCATAGTGTTCTTACCTAGAATGCTCAGAGATCAAATTCTTGCCCTCGTGAATAGAAAGCTGATCTCTGGATTCCCCTGGAGAAAAACTGACAATGTAACTTGTGAATTCCTGCATCGTCAATAAAGTCAGCAACTAATTTAAAAGTACACCACCTTGAGCTAGCTGCTCCAAGCTCGCTTTAAGTATAAGGTGTTAATTTCTTAAACCAATTGCCCTTGTCATGTTAGACAAGACATTTGGCCTCTCTAAACCTAAGCTTTCTTATTTCTAAACTAAGGATAATGGTTGATAACCAGTAGTAAACACAGCAAAAATTAAGTGAGAGTTGTACGTAGGAAACAAGAACTGTCATCCTCAGTAATACGAGCAGTGATTAGTGATGATACACAAAGACACCGAGAAAGGATTTATAGCTTATAAAATCAAACAAACAGATAGAAATACCCATTCTCCTTTATCTCTATAGCAAATGTAATATAAAATTCGGTTTTCAAGACGGACACGTGTTGAGGCTTGAGAGGTTACACACACATGCTACTTCCTCAAAGGACCCAGGTGTGGTTCCCAGGACCCACACAGTAGGTCACAGCCACCTGCAACTCCAGTTCTAAGCAATTCTAGTGCCTTCTTCTTTTCTCATAGGCAGCAGGCACAGATAAATATGTGCAAAAACACTAATACATGTAAATAGGTTTTTAATTTAGAAATAAACAAGACACCTCTGAATAGAGGAAATTTTAATGTATCATTACTTCATTTATTTTCACAAAGCCATGTCCTGTAATTTTGGGTTATCATTGCCAAGAACACCAAGATGGAGAGACGATACAAGCAATGGTACATGGTTCATTGCCACATTGTTAGAAGTTTGCCCTTGGGATAGTCATCATTGTCCTACACTCCTGTTTTCCTCAGAGTATCATTTTTATATTATGTTATCACTAAGTCCATGCTCAGACCAGTAGGTGTCCTAGAAAACAAATCAAGGAATGCAGATTCGACTTCCCTGCCTTGGATTTATTATCTCTGGATTGGAGATGGCCCTCTCCACAACCACAATGAACTGATCGCCAACAGGAAGGATACAGAAGAATGAACAGCAGGGCATTGGAAATGTCAGACGTTGGAGTCAAATGGATTAACTGATACCTTTGCTGGCCTTGAAACTTGAACAAATTGCCCAACCCCTTAGTTATCAGATTTGTAAACTGGGGATGATTACAGCATCCACTTATAAACATCAAAGGATACATTGCTGCCGTGTGCTTGGTACATTGTATGTTCTAAGGTAAGATATCTGCAAAGGTTATTGCTTTCTCATACTAAAGATATTCATTTTATAGCTCCTTTGAAACTGAAATGATCAAACTTACTTATATTATCCTAGCACCCTACCAAGCATACAGTGAAGGTAAAGATGACTCTCAAATGTTCTTGTTTCCAGAATTATTGAATCTAATTTTTTGAAAGTGAGAATAAACGTGTGTCTAATACGCTGTTTCTCAATCAGATAAAACATGTTCTTCTTGACCATGGATTTTCTCTGTTTACTAGCAATGTGTTTCATAGTGGTACCATTTCATACACTGAATTGGTCTTTTCTTTGAGTCATGTAGAAAAGTCCAATAACCTTGGTGGAGGGAATGATTTTTGACAAAGTTGTACTTAAATGTCATGTGCATACATGCTGATTGTATGTTAGAAATGCTCCCTCTGGTATCTTGCTTCAATTTCATTTCTGTTCCAGGAGAATTCTGTTAGCAATGTTCATATTTATACTTGGGAATGATGTGGTGAAGAAGGACTTGCAAATATCTGGATCATTTACCACCTCGCAGATGGAAGGGAGCTTCACAACAGCCTGGCTTTCATTTCCCTCACCTCCTCTTATGGCCACCGCTCTCCATCTTGTTCATTACAAGTTCATTTCAGCCACCCCCAGAATCAGCCTTAAGGGTCTGCTAAACCTTAATTGGAATGAGAAGTCAAGACTCTCTCCAGTTCCATAAAGGACAAAGCACCGCACCTTAGTGGTTTGGGAGCTTCTCCAAACCCATGCCACCATATTAGCAGCCTTGTTCCAAAGCAGAAATGTCTCAGAACAGTTCTCTCGAAATACAAGCAATTTGAGCGACAAATCAAAATTACACAATTGGGGGGAAAAGATTGTCAAGCCAAAACATCGAAAGTAATGATTCATTTTAGAAAATAAAAAGCTCAAAGGAACACCAGGGAACTTGTTTTCGGCTGCAGATAGCTTAATGAAGTGGTTCTCTAAGTGGACATTTATTGGAAAACTGTGTTTAGAAGTCTGGAAATAAATTCCATTTTTTAAGTTATGCATTCCCCCCATTTCCCTCTGCATTTGCGGGCCCATTTTATTCAAAACCGAGCACCAGATATAAATAAGAATTTTGGGCTGCTTTTAAGGTGCTGGCATCTGTTAGATTAGAGGAAGTCTGAAGTAGCAAAGCTTAGAAGGGTGCAGAACGGTTGCCAAAACAAGAGGCATGTTTTATTTATGTTGTTGAACAGTGTTACGTAACCAGGCAAGTTGTTCATCTTCATTCTTTAGGATGAGTATGTGGGACAATATATCTCTTCATGTTTAGTCAGTCAAGAGCCCATTAGCTGGTGTTGCATTATTTAGCTGTTAAATTGATTTGAGAGAAAATTAATTATGTATGTTCAGCCAAAGGACATCACTGCATTCAGTAAGCACTTATTATGAAGGACTCCTTTTGTGGTGTGTGTGTGTGTGTGTGTGTGTGTGTGTGTGTGTAGTGGCTGCTTCTGTGTCTCCAAATAGTGGGTAGTCAAGAACAGAAACGTGCAACAGCCCGAGATCAAGGTAGAAGCACAGCTTACCAATTCTTCAAATGTCTAAGTTTAGTAACAAGCACATGGGATGCTCATCTACGAAATGGCAATAGTAAGAATGTCTTCCTCAAATGTTGGTATCAAGGACTGAGGCATTTAGAAAGCATGGAATACATCGTCTGAGAAGTAGTATGAACTCAGTAAGTGCTACAGGCTGGAACAATCACTACTACACACTCTGGAATACAAAACATTCTGCACAAGCAAAGAGAAGTTGATGACCAGTCTTCCTGTTTGTATTTAGAAATATGTCTAGCTCTGCAAAGAGAAATGATGCTCAAATCATTTTTGAAATGAAGGGTCATGTTCTGTATACTGAGGAATAACCAGAAAACCTAGTAAGTTTTTTTTTATTTTGATTGTTTGATTGATTTAGTTATACCTTACCTGGCTCTTTACAGCAAAGTATGTCAATCAAAGCCACACAACAAATTCCTGGGCAACAAGTCCCAAGAAAAGAGACAGTGTCATTCAAGAATGTGCCTGTCTGCTTCTTTTTGTTTAAAGGAAGAGTCACAGGTGAGGTTTAGTGAGACTAACTCCTGAAGTAACAGAAGAATCCTCCCTCCCATTTTCTGTGTTTAGAAGGTTAGAAAGTCCAGAGTGAAATGATTTAGTCAAATGCACACAGTTGGTCAGAGCAGAGTTTATGCTCAAATCCAGTTCTTCCATCATCAGCTTCCTGCTTTCTCAGGCCTTCATCGCTAACCAGGACTCAGTCAAGTAAATGTGAATTGGATGGTTATGATTCATCTGACATGGTTTTCTATGTCAGGTAGTTTTATGCAAAAAAGTATCACTTCAAACTTTGAAAGTTAAACTTCAAATTGTTGAAGAAAATATGAAAATAAATCCTTAAAAGAATTTGCTTCAAGTTGTAAAGAGTGAATGGCAATCATCAGGGGGATGGCACAGTAGCTATGAGCATTCTTTGCTCTTATAGAGGATCTGGGTTCAGTTTCCAGCTCCCATCCCATTGGCTCACAATTGCCCATAATTCTAGTTCCAGGAGAGTCACTGCCTTTTGATCCAACTTGGGCCCCAGACATCTATTGATTCACATAAACTTAAACACAAAAAAATAGATAAATAAATATTAAAAATAAATTTAAAAAGAATGCATTCCATATATTTACTGTTAATAACTGTAAATGAAAACTAATTTTAATCCAAAGCCTGTTGCCTGCCAGGCTGCATGCCAAGTACTTCATTTGTTTTGGATGCAATCCTCCTAACTCTCTGAAGTGGGAGTTAGGAACACTAACGATTAGAAAGATTCCTGAATATTGGGTAGCTGGTAGAGTCAACATAAGGACTCACTTGGAGTCTGCAACCAACACGGGTGGCCTTAATGATTATTATTGTGTCTCCTTTCATGTCCCAAGAACCACACAAAAGAACACAGATAGCACCTCTTGTAATTTATACCCCAGGTATGAGGCGGAACGAGGGGGTGGCACAAGCAAGCCCTGACAGTAAAGGGGAACTAACTTGGGACTAGGCTATTTGGGGTTGAGCATTTAGGGAAGGAGAGGCAGAGGTGATGTTATGAGAGTATATCAGAGAGTGTCATGTATAGGGGCCCTTCCTTAAAAGACTGCTAAGCATAAAAATCTTCCATGTTTCTGTTGGTCATTACCCCCAAAGAGAAGAAACAGCTTTGAACTTTGTACTGTCTAAGCCAAAGGAGAAAAATTATAGAAGAGATCATTTTAATATTATTTACACTAATTACTGTGCTTATTGAACATTATGTAAATAAAATATATTCAAATACCTCCTTCTCCCAAAGCTAGGGACCATCATAGGGGTAGAAAGATTCTAAGAAGAAGATGTCACAGGGAACAGAGAAAAGTGTGCTGTCTGGACATAAGAAGACCTCTTTACTCAAGAACTCATGGTGCTGAGGTTGCTGCCCAGAACTCTCCAAGATTGAGACAGCCAACATTCCAGCATAACAGGAGAACTCTGCAAGCCCCTATTCCTAATAAAAGCACTATGAACAGTTGATGGTTTCTTGCGTAGAGTCAGTTTTCTTTTGAAACTATGGCCCCAGGTAAGTCAAACACACTCTGGTTCCCATACACTCGAGTACATGCATAACACAAGTTGAACTGTGTGGGTTATAAGGCAAAAAGAGAGGAAAAAAGTATATTGAATTTGTGAGGAATACCAGAGGTAGGCGGTGGATCTGGGAGAAATCAGGATGGGGACCAATGGAGGGATCAAAGTACATTTTAAACAAGTATGAAATGTTCAAAAATTATTAAAATAAATATAAACCCAATGTTTTATTTTACTAAAAGTAAAATCATATAAAACAAAAATGATATTAGTGTCTTGAAAGCTAACAGTAAAAATCAGTTTTTCATAGCTTTTAGGAAAAATTGGACTTATGTAGAGGGTAAGAGCACTGCAAATATTCAGATTTCCCTCCTTAAAGATTTTGCCCCGCCTATACTTCCTGTCTGATGACCCACCTATACTTCCTGCCTGGCCAATCAACGTTTATTCAAAATACAATTGACAGAAAGCAGACAATTCTCCCACACCAAAAAGTCCACAGTTAACCAAAGGCAAGGGTAATCCACCATTTAAATATCACAGTTTCTAACTCCAATTTGAGAGTGCATGACAGTGCGAATCAAGAGCCAAGAAATTTTCAAAAGTGGATCTACTCCATATATCCCCGGTTAGGTGGTAGCATTCAGGAGGGTGAGCAGCAAATTCCTTGGTTGCTGGGTCTCTTCCTCTGAGCAAGCATTGCAAAATGGACTTCCCTTCACTTTGGAGCCCTTTAAAGCCCGTTAGCTAATTAGTATGGGTCCTTTGTTATGGCACCTTTGTGATTATAAGAGTTAATATAAGGATTTCTTCTGCCAGGCACTTTTCACAGTGATTTACATCTGATAACAAAGCCCAGGAAAAATTCCGAGAAGAAAAGGGTGTTATCTATATTATCTTAAAGTTGGAGCTGAAGTGATGAAAGATCAGAAAGTTGTCCAGGGAGGGATGATAAGAAACTATGAAACCAGAACTCAGGCCCATGTTGTCAACAAAGCCCACACTGTGCCACCATGCTCACCATCATGCCCTTTGGCATATGCACAGCACTCTGTGTCAGTAACAGGAATTACAGAGACATGTCACATGTTACTCCACCAAATGAACAAGACTCTCCATGAAACAGATGCAATTGTTGCCCCAAATTTATAAATAATGAGAGCAAGACTCAAAAATGATAGAGGACACGAGATGTTCTCAGTAGTATGGAGGCAGAGTTAACCTTAAACCCATATCAGGTTGGCCTGCGGGCTCACTCCTACCAGGTCCTCTCTAAAGAAGGGCTGCTTTTTGGTTATTTTTTTTTTCATCAACCAGTCATTAAGTGCTTGAAACCACAGACACTGGTTTCTAGTTGAAAATAAGCTAGAGAGTGAGATTATATTTCTAATGTAGATTTTCCTCTTTGTATTTTTAAAGTGTCCTCTCCTGCAAGTGTGTCTGTGCTATATTTACTAAGTTTTAGCATACTTTAGAATAGATTTAGATTAGCATAAAATTGCAAAAGGGTTCTCATATATCCTGTGTCTAATTTCTATTAATACCAGCTTTTTGTATCAGTGTGATACTTTTCCCATAATTGAATGAATATTGATATATAATATGAACAAAAACACACTTTATTTGTGTTGTTTTAGTTGTGCCCACCACACATTTTCTGTTCCAAAATGCCATGTAGGCCACCACATTCCATTTAGCTACCATATGAGTTTTTTTCTTTGCTGTATGAATTTTTCATCCTTTCTTAGCTTTTCATATATTAGACAGTTATCAAGAGTAATTGTGCATGCCATTTGTAGATATCCCTGACTGAGAATTTATTAGAGTTAGTGTCATAATCAGACTAGACCTATAGGCTTTGGGGTGGAGATAGAGCTGTAGAACAGAGCCAACACCTGCTCATGACATTATGTAAGGGAGAGATAGAGCCTATGGGGCTTAGAACTCCTGATTCTAACCTTGATCTTCCAACTAAGTCAATGCTGATTTTCACACTGGGGAGTTAATGTGTATTCTTTTCTTTACAGTGTACTGTTTGGAAAGAAGTTGCTATAAGTAGCATACAGTTGATGTGGTGGGCAGTAATGCATGAGAGATTTCTCTATGTACCACCAACTGCGTATTTAATTTGATGTGGACTCAGATATTCATTTCAAGTCTCCCATATTTCATCACTCAAATCACTCTAGCTTTGAGGCGTGGGAGCTCTTTCTGTTGGTGTCTTTGTCTTGTTGTTGTAGCCCCACCACTACAAGTTTTATTATTGTGATTTTAACTGAAGCATAGTGTATATTTAGAGAGTGCAGTGTGTAAATTTGGCACATGAACAGATCATACTAAAGGATCAAATGGAAACTTGTACCTCCTTAAACGTATCTTCATGCTGGTAGAGATTCAACATTTATAGCTTCAAATATGATAAACTATTGCAGACTCTTGTCACTCTTCTCCCATAGATCTTCTGCCTGTGCTCTAACTATATTTTGATATCCATTATTCAACCTCTCTTCTATTTCCTTTTCTTCCTAGGTTGCTTTTGGTCACAGTGTTTATCACAGCAAGAAAGCGAGCTAGGACACTGTGTATGTAGCTCCACGTGTCCATTATTATACAGTCATGTGGAAGTTTCTCTGACCTTATGGTGCACCAACTTAGTCCCCTCTCCAAAGGACATGCCAATCACTGAATTTTCCAATGTCTACAGAATCATCTTTTCTAGAATGTTCTAAAATTGGAACCATGCAATATGCTGCCTTCCATGCTGGTGTGCATCCCTTAGCATTGCCTGATGGATTCTAAGGTTGTTGTCTGTCTTTGTGCACCCTGACAACTAGCTCCTTTTTATTTCCAGATAATATACAATTGTGATGATATACCAGTGTTTGCTCGGCTATTCAAATGGACGTTGACTGCTTCTTGTGCGGGTGATTATTAGTAAAGATACTACTAATATTTTCATGTAAACAATTATATATATGTATATGAATAAATGATGAATATATGCATGTCCATGTATACATACAGATGTGAAGTTTGTGCATGTGTGTGCAGAAGTGGGCCTTGTATATGTACAGAAGTGATGCATGTATGTGTGCAGATATGATGTTTATCTGTGCAGACATGGGGTGTGTGTGTGTGTGTGTGTGTGTGTGTGTGTGTGTGTCTGCAGATGTGATGTATGTATGTGAGTGCATGTGTGAATGCTGATATGTGTGGCTGTCAGTGTTTCATTGGGAACCAGAAATTAATTTCATATACCTTTCTCTATCTCTCTCCATTGTAAATAAAAGCTTCACTTTCATTTTCCAGCCACCCAGCCCTGAGTAATCACATGGAAACTTATATCAGTTACAAACTGTTTGACTAAGGGCTCAGATGTATTTCTAACTAGATCTTCCATCTTAAAATAACCCATTTCTATTAGTTATGCATTGCCATATGACTGTGGAGTTACCTCATTTTCTACATGTCTTGTTTCCTCAGAGGCTGGCTGATATCTCCCTTGACTTTGCCTTCTTTCTCTCTCTAGTTCTGCTTGTATTTCCCACCTAGCTATATTCTATCCTGTCACAGGAAAAAGCAGCTTCTTTATTAACCATTGGTAATAAAATATATTCACAGCCTACAGAGGGGTATCCCACGTTACTCCCTCATGGTTTCTGAGACCAAGTATCTTCAATGAACCTGAAACTCACTATCTCAGCTAGAGTGACTGGGCAGAAAGCCCATGCAGTCTTGTTCTCTCTGATCTCCCAGCTTAGTCTTTGAGTTACACATTCACAGTTCTGCACTGGACCTTTGTGTGGTTTCTGGAGACCAAACTCCGTTCCTCTTTCTTACACAGCCAGCACTGAGTCATCTCCCTAGCCTCACATGCATAGATCATTCCACAGATAAATAACTACGAGAATCATGTAGTAGAACATTGCTCAGCTCCGTAAGAAACTGACTACTGACTTCTAGTGGGACAGGCAATTCTGTAGTCTAAGAAGCAATGAATAAGAAAATTTCTGTTGACTCAGATCCTTCTCAGCTTTCAGCATCTCTGTGATTGTCAAATCTAACCACCCTGACATATCTGTAGTACAGTCTCATTGTTGATTTAATTTGCATTTATTTCATGATAAGCAACATTAAACGTCTTTTCATATTACCATTTGGTGTCTCTGGACTCTTTGGTGAGGTATTCATCCAGCTGTTTGCTTATTTTTAATTAGGCTGTTTGTCTTACAGTTGAAATTTAAAAGTTCTTTGCATACTTGGTTGTAAACTTTTTATTGAGGAGGATTTTGTAATCATTTTTCAAATCTGCAGGTTTTCTTTTATCTAAAATATAGTACATGATATAGGTAAAATTCTGTTCCCAAAATATAGCTCCACATCTTAATTCCTAGTATCGCTAATGTAAACTTATTCAGAATTTTTTTCACAGACAAAATCAAGTTTAAATGAAATAGGTTAAATAATGTGAGCTCTAAGTTAAATGACTAGTATCTTCACAGCAGACAGAAAGAGGCTTGAGGAGATGGCTTAGTGGATAAGAGGGTTTCCTCTGCCAGCATGATCTACACTCAAGTCCCCACAACCTACATAAAATGTCAGGCATGTCTCGCATGTCTTTAACCCCAGGATTGAAGGTGTAGACAAGCAGGTCCTAGGGAACTTGCTGAAGAGGCAGTCAAGCTGAAACAGTGAACTTGCAGTTCAGGGTATCTTATCACAGCAACAGAAATGAAACCAGGACAAGTGTATTCACACATTCAGAAGACTATGAAGACATACTGCCATTTTTAACTGAGAGTGGATGTGGGGAGTGATGTTTGGCCATAAGACAAGGCATTGAAACAGGACTACAAGACCAAAGGCAGGTAGCCAGTTTGAAAGTGCTTGTCATAACCCTTGTGGATTCATTTCCCTTTAGAATCTCTATGGTAATCATTGCAATTTGCTACCCACATCCTCTGTCCCTTTTAAAATTAAATTTATTTCACCTGAAAATGTCAGTAGACATAAGCTGCTACCCCATCAGGAACTATCTACATTCCAGGGATCTACCTAACCCAATTCTTCCTCAGCATCCAGTGGCCCATTTGTTATCTTTACAGATGAGGTAGAATAAAGACACGGACAGCTATAGCCAATGACTGACCATTCTGTAGTATGATCCTAGCTCTGGGACTCCATGTTATCTAGTCAGTTTTCAGTAGCACACCTCAATTCTTTCCCTGCTCATTCACCTACCCTTTCCAGCTTCCACAGTTTTGATTTCATGAGCATATCTTCAGATATCTGCATTCTAATCTTCAAGTTTGAGATTTGCCATTGGTGGATGACACCCTAGACAGCTGCCCTCCTGGTAGGATTGCAGTCCAGGTGAAATAAAATAGCTCCGCAAACAGCTTTGGAAAAGTATTTACACGAATAATGATTAACATCAACAGAAAAAGCCCAGGCTCTGGCATAATAATGAAATAGCTTTCTGGGGGTCGGCAAAACTATTCATTTAAATAATTCTAAGCACTGCATCTGAGGCCATCTACCAGAATCCTTTACATCACTAACTAGCTACAGGGGATAAGACCAAATAACTTGAGTTTTAAATTAATAAGAACTGGAATTTCTGCCTCCACACTGCACACAGCTACATGAACCTTTCTGCAGTTCTATCGCCGACTCTTATGAACAATATTATATCACTCTGACAACCTCACAGCATTAAGGGCTTTGTTCTCCATCTCAACATCATTAACTCAGCTTTTTATTGGGTACCTGCTACAGCTTGTCATTGTTACAAATACCACAGAGTATATTAAAGTCATTTTGTGATTAGGTATACATTTGTAACTCATGTAAGTAACTTGTTTACTTAAAATAAACTTGTCTTGATTCATGGGGTTGACACAATGCAGCCATGAATCTCTGCCCTGGTGTTCTATTCCCACATTAAATGCCACATTTTCCTGAAGCTGTCATAAGTTAAGAGTGAATCTCTGCTTGGGGGAACTTTTAAACAGTACCAATCTGAAAATGAAAGTTCCTGGGTAAATGGATTTCCTTTCTCAACAGATTTGTTGAGAAACTCCATGTTCAAACAACACAAAGTTACTAATTCTAGGAGAGTAGAGAACACATCAAAGTTTCCCACGAGTGTTTGAGCTTTAGAGTTCTTGACAAGTGTGTGAGCTGTAGAGTCCCCCACGAGTGTGTGAGCTGTAGAGTTAGTTCCCCATGAGTGTGTGAGCTGTAGAGTCCCCCACGAGTGTGTGAGCTGTAGAGTTAGTTCCCCACGAGTTTGTGAGCTGTAGAGTTCCCCACGAGTGTGTGAGCTGTAGAGTTAGTTCCCCACGAGTGTGTGAGCTGTAGAGTCCCCCACGAGTGTGTGAGCTGTAGAGTCCCCCACGAGTGTGTGAGCTGTAGAGTTCCCTATCAGTGTGTGAGCTGTAGAGTTAGTTCCCCATGAGTGTGTGAGCTGTAGAGTCCCCCACGAGTGTGTGAGCTGTAGAGTCCCCCACGAGTGTGTGAGCTGTAGAGTTCCCTATGAGTGTGTGAGCTGTAGAGTTAGTTCTCCACGAGTGTGTGAGCTGTAGAGTCCCCCACGAGTGTGTGAGCTGTAGAGTCCCCCACGAGTGTGTGAGCTGTAGAGTTAGTTCCCCACGAGTGTATTAGCTGTAGAGTCCCCCACGAGTGTGTGAGCTGTAGAGTCCCCTATGAGTGTGTGAGCTGTAGAGTTAGTTCTCCACGAGTGTTTGAGCTGTAGAGTCCCCCACGAGTGTGTGAGCTGTAGAGTTAGTTCCCCACGAGTGTGTGAGCTGTAGAGTTCTCCACGAGTGTGTGAGCTGTAGAGTCCCCCACGAGTGTGTGAGCTGTAGAGTTCCCCACGAGTGTATTAGCTGTAGAGTCCCCCACGAGTGTGTGAGCTGTAGAGTCCCCCACGAGTGTGTGAGCTGTAGAGTTCCCTATGAGTGTGTGAGCTGTAGAGTTAGTTCCCCACGAGTGTGTGAGCTGTAGAGTTCCCCACGAGTGTGTGAGCTGTAGAGTTCTCCACGAGTGTGTGAGCTGTAGAGTCCCCCACGAGTGTGTGAGCTGTAGAGTCCCCCACGAGTGTGTGAGCTGTAGAGTTAGTTCCCCACAAGTGTATTAGCTGTAGAGTCCCCCACGAGTGTGTGAGCTGTAGAGTCCCCCACGAGTGTGTGAGCTGTAGAGTTCCCTATGAGTGTGTGAGCTGTAGAGTTAGTTCTCCACGAGTGTTTGAGCTGTAGAGTCCCCCACGAGTGTGTGAGCTGTAGAGTTAGTTCCCCACGAGTGTGTGAGCTGTAGAGTCCCCCACGAGTGTGTGAGCTGTAGAGTTCTCCACGAGTGTGTGAGCTAGTGGGAAGACTGGAAACTCACTTCTTCAGTGCTAGGGATAAAATATCCCTAGCACTAGATTTTTGTTTGTCATGAGATACTGGCTTTATATTCAGCAATCTGGTTCATTTTTCTCTGTGTGAATTATTTAAGTAGAAATATGTTTGATGTATGGCAAAGCAAAACATTGCAAAGGTATATGTATATACATATATGTGTGTGTGTATGTCTATGTGTGTATATATATATATATATATATATTCAAAAGTTTCATTTCCAAATTAACATTGAGGATGCATACATGTATATTTTCATAATTATACATTTTGAACAAAAATACAATTACATCACTTTCTCCCTGTACTCCCTCCAGACACTCCCAGGTCCCCATCCTCCAGTTCCTCCATTGATCTCTGCATGGTATCCACTTGTGGTTTTCTGTGTTGGTTTCCATTTGCTATAAAGAGAAGCTTCTTTGAAGATGGCCAATAACTATGGGTGTGAGGCTAAGATTGCTCTGGTCTAGCAAAGCTGTAATAGTAGAGTCTCTTTTAAGATTCACGACTTCACTAGCACCAGGTAGATGACAAGGTTTGTAGTACCAGGCATGGTTTACCTCCTTTTGAATGAACAAAGTCCAACTAGAGAGCTGTTGGCTACCACATACATGAGTGCTACTTATTTCTGCCACTTATTACTTATGCCACTTATCCACTTATTATATGGATACCTTGCATGCTGTTAATTATTGTGGTTTGCAGGTGTCACAATTATTAATTTCAAGGTAGGACTAATGTAGCATGATTAACAAGAGCCAGTAGCTGCCTGTTTTGTTTTTGTGACCTTGAACCCCAATATCTGTCTCTGTGTTTTTATTAATCATGTTACAGACTACTAATTCTCCACCCCCACCCCCAGAAGCTTGCACAGTAGTTCCTTGTATCATGGAAACATAGACCGCAGGAATGAGGCACTGGGGGTGAGGTCCAGTTAAAATAATCTAAGTACCATGTCCTAAGAGTTTGGTGTCTTGAGCAACAGGGAACTTTCTGTCCTCTGAGAGACAACCAAGGGCAACAACCATAACCCGTGTTTTCTGGGGAGCCTCTTGGACAATCTTGATCAACCCCAGTCAAAGGGAATTTTCTTTCATGCCTCGTACTGGAGTTTAGTTAATCTATTGTTCTTAGGGAAAGCATTGTGAGCTTGTGTGGCTTAACTTTTATATAAATGTCCACACATATTTATTGCATATGATTTGGATAAGTAGAAAAGAAGATTCCTTGCAGTTTCATCTAACAGTTGTTTCTCTATTTCCTACTTCATATCACCTGCATCCTGTTAACTGAACAGTTCTCTTCCATTTTAGAATTAAAAAAAAAAAAGGAAAGGAAAGGAAAGGAAAGGAAAGGAAGGAAAGGAAAGGAAAGGAAAGGAAAGGAAAGGAAAGGAAAGGAAAGGAAAGGAAAGGGAAAAGCCTGCTTCCCTGTTCAAAGGTGCTGTATGTGAGCATGCTGCAGGATGTTTTCAGGACAACCATAGTCAATGACACAGAGAATTGCAAAGCATTTGAACTCTTGCTGTCAGAGCACACCTAAGTGGGGTTGACAGTTTTTCTTCTTGAAACGTCCTTGGGATGCTTCAGTCTGGAGGTTGGTGCTGTCATGTTGCCGGGACACAGGCTGTTATGCTCGGAGTGCCTGAGACATATGTTCAATGCCTGTTCTTGTAGGTTTCCAAAGGTTTTGCTCTTACTCTGCAAGCAAGCAGTAAACTAAGGCTGCTGAACACCAGAGTCTAATAATGAAACCAATTTCTAAGCATTTTCTTTAAATCTAGACAAAAGACATACAATTAAAATACCAGCCATCTTACAGATTCCAGTAGGGTACAGCTTTTCACATCTCATCACCACTAAGTGTTTTAAGGAAAAGTTAAGAAAAATCAAAACAGATAAAAATATTTAAATCTTTGTATATCTTTGTCTCATGACTTTTATTAAAAATAATATCCTGGTATTTATTTTAGCTTTTGTTTTGTTTGGTTTGTTTTATCTATAGCTTGAACATTAGAAAGATCCAGTAAAATTAAAGTTGTACTTCCCTGGGACTTACCTGTATTTTTCATGAATAAAAAATCTTTTACCATGAAGTATATTTATCAATTATAGCAAATTTCCTGCAGATAGGAGCATGGTACTGTGCTTTGATCAACAAAATGTCCAATGTATGCATGGTGGTTTGAATGAGAAATCTTCCCGGCAGGCTCACATATTTGAGTAGTTGGTGGTGCTATTGGGGGAGATGACTAAACCTTGGTTCTCTCAGGTTTCTGTTCTGGGGAATCAATCTCTCCCTCCCCCACCTCCACTGCTCTCTCCCTCTCTCCCTGTCTCCCCTTCTCCATCCTCTTCTTTGTCCCCACTTTTTCCCATCTTCCCTTTCCCCCTCCCCCTCTCTCCCCTCTTCCTACTAATTGAGCTTAGGGACACCCACATGCAAATGCTCTTCTGCCACTCAGTTCTATTCTCATCCCTAAATCTCTTTTCTTTTTTTTTTTATTTTTTTTTTGAAAGTTAAAATTTTATTGTGTCAATCTTTTAGAGCCAAATAGAAATGCGCTTTCTTTACATGATCGTGTGTTATATGTTATTCTCCTTCATCTACATCTCTTTTCTGAGTAACCAAAGATCCCAATTGTCTTTCAGAAAGAACACTAGAAATGACAGAGTTAAAATGCCACATACCTATGTATTTTCTTTATCTACAGTTCAAACTCAGAAATACCAGGAGAACACTCAACATTGTGATTACTGAAAGCAATTTATGTTCTTTCCTGCAGTTTGCCCTTAAGGTATACTTCTCTAAGAACATTCAAGACATCATATTTTCTTGGAATGGTTCCTTCTTTTGTGCTATGTTGGTCAGCATATGAATATCAAGTTAGTGTATTTGACACATATATTTTTAGGAAACTTTTTTTATTTGATTTGATTTTGTAACTATGCAAAAATATTTACATAATTCTTAAGTCAAATCTGCAGAACAAAGTATTTTCAAAGTATAGCTTCTCATGATGTCTTATCTACTTCGTTCAGTAGAATTCGTTTGCATTTCTCTGACATCAGTTTAAAAGTAAGTAGAGTATATTTTGTTTGCTTTTTTATATTAGTTATTTTTTGCCCAACAACATATCCAGGAGATTATGTAATTAATCTCCTGCCATGGCATTTTATCCTTTGTAGCTGAGTGTTCATTGGGTGATTCAGCCAGTGTCCTCATTCTAGATGATTCTGTTGTTTCTATAACAAGCCACCCTTTTGATATGCACTTTTATAATTTGCCAGTAAAATGAAAGCTATAGCTAAAAATGAGACTGCCAGCAAGATTGCTCAACAGACAAAGGTACTTGCTGCCAAGTTTGACAACTTCAGCTTGATACCCAGATTCCATGTGGTAGGCAGAGCGAACTAATTCCCACAAGTTGTATTCTGACTTCCATGTGTACACCAAGGTGGATGTACATCTCCATACATACACAGAAAGTGAATGAATGAATGAATGAATGAATGAAATGAATGAATACAAGATTGCTCCACAAATGGCAGTGTGTTTGTTTTAAAGGCAATGCCAAATTCTATTTTGGCATCTACCAAAAAAAATTACCTTTCCTTATCCTTGACAATTGAACATGTAAAATACTTAAATTTGACCACAATTCTGGGGGTTAAATCATGGTTTCCTCTCAGGATAATTTTTGTAAGCATGTGTCTCATGAGGGAAAATAAACAACTTCACCAGCTCATAACTACTTACTGTTTTTTTTCTATAAATTCTTTATTGTTTCTTTCACTCACCTTCACCTGATAGGTTCCCCTCCCTCCCCCTTCTACCCTCTCCCTTGATTCCCATGCTCCCAATTTACTCAGGTAGATTAGATCCATGTATGCCTCTCTTAGGGTCCTCTTTGTTGTCTAGGTTCTCTGGGAGTGTGATTTGTAGGCTGACTTTTTTTGCATTATGCCTAAAAGCCACTTATGAGTGAGTACATATTATATTTGTCTGTGTCTGGGTTACCTCACTCAAAATGATGTTTTCTAGGTCCATTTGCCTGCAAATTTCAAGGTTTTTTTCCCACTGTGTAGTACTCCATTGTGTAAATGAACCACATCTTCTTTATCTATTCTTCAGTCAAGGGGAATTTAGATTGCTTCTATGTTCTGCCTATGACAAAGCTGCTATGAACATAGTTGAGCACATGTCTCTGTAGTATGATTGGACATCCTTTGGGTGTATGCTCAGATGTGGTATTGCTGGGTCTTGAGGTAGGTTATTTCCTAATTCTTGGAGAAATCACCATATATTTTTCCAAAGCAGCTGTACCAGTTTGCAATCCCACCATCAATGGAGAATTGTTCCCTTCATCCCACATCCTCTCCGGCATAGGCTGTCATCAGTGTTTTTGATCTTGGCCATTTTAATAGGTGTGAGATGAAATCTCATAGTTGCTTTTATTTGCATTTCTCTGATAGTTAAGGATGTTGAGAATTTCCTTAAGTCTTTCAGCCATTTTAGATTCATCTGTTGAGAATTCTCAGTTTAGGTCTGTACTCCATTTTCTAAATTGGATTATTTGTTCTTTTGGTGACCAATTTCTTGAGTTCTCTGTATATTTTGGAGATCAGCCCTCTGTCTGATGTGGGGTTAGTGAAGATCTTTTCCCACTCTGTAAGCTGATGTTTTGTCTTGTTGATCATGTCCTTTGCTTTACAGAAGCTTCTCAGTTTCTGGAGGTCCCATTTAGTAATTGTTTCTCTCAGTGTCTGTGCTACTGGGGTTATATTTAAGAAGTGATCTCCTGTGCCAATGTGTTCAAGTGTACATCCCATTTTCTCTTCTAAGAGGTTCAGTGTAGTTGGCTTTATGCAGAGGTCTTTGATCCATTTGAACTTGAGTTTTGTGCATGGCAGTAGATATGGGTCTATTTACATTCTTTTGCATATTGATATCCAGTTGTGCCAGCACCATTTGTTGAAGATGCATTCTTTTTTACCATTTTATAATGCTTGCTTCTTTGTCAAAAATCAGGTGTTCAAAGGTGTGTGGATTGATATCCATGTCTTCAATTCGGTTTCATTGGTCCTCTTGACTGTTTTTATTCCAGTACCAGACTGTTTTCAGTACTGTAGCTCTGTAGTAGAGTTTGAAGTCAGGGATTGTGATGCCTCCAGAGGTTCCTTTATTGTATAGGATTGTTTAGGCTATCCTGGGTTTTTTTTTTTTGCTTTTCCATATGAAGTTGATATGTAACTCTAACCAAACAAGTGGAAGACTTGTATGACAAGAATTTTAAATCTTTGAAGAATTAAATTGATGAAGACACCAGAAATGGAAAGATCGCCCATGCTCTTAGGTAGGTAGAATTAGTGTAGTAAAAATAGTAATCTTACCAAAATCACACAACCTTTCTTTTAATAATTTGTAAAATACAGGTCATTCACAGGGATACATCTAGCCTTCTGTTGAGATTCAACATTTCAGCAGATCTTGGATTGCATTTGCTCCTTTAAAGTTTATTTTATTTAGACATACATGCAGGTATATGTCTGGTATCCAAACTTAAGGCCCCATACATTCTAAGGATTCTAAGACTGAACAGCACCCCAGCCTTCTCAACTTTTTATTTAGATACAGGGTCTCACTAAGCAATCTAATTTTTATTTACACTCACTCTGTAGCCCAAGTGGCATTTCACTTGTATTTTAGTAAATAAAGCTTGCCTGAGGTTCAAAGAGTTAAATAACAACACTGGACAGCCTTACAGACCAGGTCACAATAACACACACCTTTAATCCCAGTAGCCACATTAGCTTATGATAGAAACCAGGCAGTAGTGGTGTATGCCTTTAATGCTAGAGCTAGAGAGGATTCTAAAACAGGAGGAGACAGCTCTCATGCACAGTCTCATTCTGAGGTTTCCTAGAGGCAGGATCACCAAATTGGACTGAAGCAGAGTCAGAGCCAGTGGCTAGCTATTTCACTTTTCGGACCTTCATGTTGAACCCCAATTTCTCTGAGTTTTATTAATTGTGCTTCACCCAAAAAGGTCTAGAACTTGGGAGCCCCCTACTTCAGAATCCAAGCAACTGTAATTACAAGTTTCAGCCACACACTCAAACACACCACACACACACACACACACACACACACACACACACCAGGAAAATTTCTTGATTTTATACACCTTAATTTTACCTTGGATTTTAATGATAGTGATAACTTTTATCATTTTCAGCTTAAAGGTGAGTACAGGAATCTACTTAAAATGTTTCTTTTTAGTGGCTACTGCCATTAAGTGTGTCTTAGTGTGTATGGTTTTGAGACGTATGCATATTACATCGCTTACAGCTTCCATCTGAAAAGTGGTAACCCGGAATACTTGTTTCCTAATTCTCTTCCACCAAAACAATGCTATTTTGCACATATGTGCTTTCGATAACTAAGTTCAGCAAAGTAAATAAACAAACAGGCTAGATGTTCAATAAGTGTTTATCCAGTCAATAATTAAGCTGCATCCTTTTTAGTAATAAATGTGATATTAAATACTGAAATGTACAATCAAAATATTGGTGATGACAATAAAACATTTTAAAAACAAACTTAATTTTATGTGTAAGGCATTTCAAAATCTAGAAAATGACACATGCCATTCAAAAAGAAAATAATAGAATAATAGTGATACTATCTTTAAACATAATGTTTAAAAGTAGTCAATTTTGGTGATATACCAATGAGCAAAATATTGAATGTTAGCAACCTATTTTGAGGTCTTAATGGTGTTAATAATACCAAATGGAGCTCCTTTCCCTTATTGTAGATTCTCATTTAACGACAATCACCTACTGATGTTATTGGTAGCAGCTGTAGCTCTGCCTTTCCTCTATACAGGCACCAGATCTGGGGGAAAGTGACCTAAGTGGAACAGCACAATTGATGTCACAAATGGAAGTAATCAGCTTTGATAATCTTAGCACTACTCCTCCCTTAATTATCACAAACACTGGGAAGGAAAACGGAGACACTTCCAAACACGGCATCAATCAAACTCTCTACCTATATGCATCACTCCTTGAGTGATAAATAAAAAGAATTTTTATTGCAATAAAAAGTATATGAGGTTTCACACTGAAAGACCTCTAGAATAAACTAAAGAGAACAGAAGCAAAATGAAAATGCTGAAGCACTGGATATTTTTTTAAGCATCACCCTGTGGGCATTTAAAGAAAAACACAAAAACAAAATACCCTTAGCCTGGGGAAATAATAGCATAACACAGTGATACAAAAGTGCTTGGCTAGCATGCATGGAGACCTGCGTTTAAACCCTACACCAAGAGGGAATGGAAAGGAGAGGAGGAGACAGGAAGAAGAGAAGGGGGAAAGGAGACAAGAACACAAGGAGGAGAGGGAAAAGCTTAACTCAGTGACAACAATCAAAATGGGTATCTTTATGCTAGTTTGAAAACAATAAGAAAATGACACATTTGCTATTCATGGGAAGCCAGGTTGAGAATTGTCAGCAATAATAAACCTTACAATCCATGTAAGAAATTCTGCTGCATTCCTCTTGAAAACAATAACTGTGACTTATCAGACATATTCATTTCTATCAAACCACAGCGTGTTAGTCACCATTCATAGATCTATGTCATGGATTAGGAAATGGAGGCTGGCTGAAGCTGTGTCCTAGTACAGCCAGAATATAAATGTAACCTTGTGAAATTATAAAACATGTATGGAGAGAAATAAAAAGTATATATACTTTATTTCCAAATGAATTCCCAGTCATCCTGAAAACCATCTAAAAAATTTTCATTTTTCTCTCACCAAATTTTAGATGCTGCCTGTATTGGATACCACATTTGCATAAGAAATTGCTTCTAATTCTGGATTATATGCTGTTCCATTAGTGTTCTGAGCTATTTCTGTGCCAATAGCATACTGTTTCAGTTACAAAGGCCTTAATCTTATTTTGAAAGAGCTGAAAGTGGCCTTGCATGATCTTCTATTTCAATTCATTTTCTAGTCATTCTTTAGTGTTTGTTCATTTGGCTCAATCAGGGTAAAGTTTATTATAGTAAAATACACAGAGCTTCAGTAATGAGCATCGTGGAGACTGACCAATGTACCCTACTGATTACCTAACATTCATCAAGGTGCAGGACATTAACAACACCTCAGAAAACTTCCTCTCTGCTCTCCAGGGCAATTATCCCCCAAGGTAAATATGTGCATCTGTGTACCCATGTGCACGTAGAAGCCAGAAGAAGACAGTAACAGTCCTGCGCTGTTACTCTTTTGCCTTATTCCTTTGACTCAGGGTCTCTCACTGAAGCTAGAGTTAGGCTGGTACCCTGCAAAGTCTAGCAATCCCCCTTTCTTCCAGTCCTCACATTGCTAGGGTTACTAGTACATGTGAAACCATGCTGGGCTTTTGACATGGGTGCTAGAAATTCTATTTCAAGTTCAGCTTCTCCTGCTTGCACAGAAGGGGAGCTTGCCCACTGAGCCATTTCTGTAACCAGCAATCATTTTTTTTTTATTCCACAGATTCATTTTGCCCAACCTCACAAATGCAATTACACAGCATGGGGTCTTTTGTATGTGGATTCTGTTGAATAATGTATTCTTAATACACCCAAGCTTAATATGTATCTGTGTTTATTGTTGTCTAGTGTTTATTACATGGATGGAACTCACCTTCATTTTGTTCTATTGGAAAATGGGGTTGTTTACAGTTGTTGAGTCTTCTGGATAAGTTCCAAAGCACTCTTTTATAGTTTGTTGTTGTTATAGGAATGTTTTAAGTACTTATAAGTGGGATAACTGGATCTTAATACGGATTCCTCTGTGAAAAGCCAGCAAACACTTCCCAGTGAGTTCTGTCACTTTACGTTCCCACAATGTAATGCAAGCAACACAAGGGATGTTCAGTTGACCAACACCTTGGTTAAGGCTTAATGGTGACAAAAATTTTAAATTATAGACATCTAGTGATTTTGAAAGCATATAGTATTATGATTTTAATCTTCACTTCTGGAAACGTAATGATACCAACTACATTTTGACATATATACTGAACAATTCAGTGTTATCCCTTAAGAGAGTCTGTTTGAACTTTTGTTCATTTTGTTGCTGCTTTGTTTTGTAACAAATTTGTAGTAATCCTTTAATTATTTTAGAATCGGATGTGTGTAACATACTTTCTGCCAATGTATGACATTTTTATTTGTAAATAACTTGCATTGAATAGTTGAAAATGTAAATTTTGGTTAAAAAAATTCCAGATTTTATCTCATCTTTGATACCTTAGGAACTTTTCCAGAAGACTGAGCAAAAGTCCTTCAAGTGTACTAGGCAAGGGCTGTGTTACTGGGCTTCACCCCCCAGTCCAAGTGGAGCTTTCAATGTAGAGTTGGATATAATTTTAAGAGATTAGTTATACCATTTAGGTATATATTAATTATATTTGGCCTTAGCTCTATATCCACTAAAAACATTAAATCAATGTGCACAGGCATTCAATATAATTACCTTTCGAGTCTGTTTTGCATTTATTCAATCCTTTTTATTTCATTTTTATGACTTGATGATGTTTTCGTCCTAATGGTGTTAATCATGAAGGTTCTAGTAGTAATCTTTATATTGGAAGATTTATTTAAAACTATCAATGATCCCATTTGGAAGACTTCTTTTCTATAATTGCATACTGTTTCCAATTTTTAAATTATATATCTCCTATTTCCCTTAGTTAAGAACCGTAGGCAATCACTAGGTTATAATGCTTTTCACATGTTGTCCAATCTCCTCAATTTTTGACAACTGTACTCTATCAAAAGTTCCAGAATGATAGTTATTTTATTACTGATGTTTGACTCTAGTGGATAAATATCAAGTCATTAATGATTGTTAAAATATATAATGACCTATTTTTGCTTTTTTTTAAAAATATTCTACCTTGTTAATTTTTTCACTAACTAATTTATAGAAGGTAATATTCATAACTTAATGGTAACAGATCCTTACTTGTTTCTCACAATTTGTTTCTGCAACTCTACAATGTTGAGCCTTTGGACCTGAGGCTATTTCATATAAATTACATCTCTAGCTTATAGTGAGTAGTACAACATAGTAGCTTTTGTCTCTGACACTTACTATCTATATAACTATGAGCCAATTTCCTCAGCTCCATTGCTTTAAATTCCTTGTCTGTAATATGGATTAACATTATCTGCATTATAGAATCAACGCAAAGACTATCAGGGATTGCCATTAAATACCTAAGATACTGACAAATCAAGTATCTAATGCATTTTCAACTGTGGTAGGGAATTGAGATGACATCCATGGACCCAGGTTGGGCATTATGGGTTTACTCTTTCTCTTTCTCTCTTTCCAGCAAGAGTAACATGAAAATGTAACATCTCTGATTGGGCAGGCTTCTGAGAGCTTTGATGAAAAGCATTTTTGGTCTAGTGCATCTTTTTACAGAAACATTAATTAGTAGAATTCACTGTGGGTTCACCGACATTTAATTAACGGGATTAATTGAATTTCCACTGATTACAGGACATATGACAGCATCAAGTTAAAGGGAGTAGATTATACTTATAGTTATAAATGTTCTCTTCTGTGATGATTCTTGTCTTTGTGACAATAAAGTCTATTAAAAATGGGCATCATTAGGGCATATCTTTCTACTCATCACCTAGACCTCATGACACTTCTGTGAAGCTGTAGAATTGGACTCAGAGACTACCTCTGGAGTTCAAGTCAGTACAAATGACAGGCTGCTTCATCTTTTCCTTCTTCATTTGATGTCCATTTGGACATATTCAAACCAAGGCATAGTTGCTTCTAAAACAATAAAAGTATTTTATTTGATTAAGGAAACAAAGAAGCTACTGGGAAAAATAAGATGGAGAAAAATAAATAAAACCAAAACATGATAGCTAACGTATATTGGACATTTAAAGTACCAAAATGCATCATGAGGTACGTCCTCAAAACTCATGTGAATTAGCAAAGGATAACCATCCTACAGTCCACAATCCCAGAGAATCTAGGTAACAAGGAAAACAAGAGAGACATACACGGATCCCCCTGGGAAGAGGAAACAGACAAGCTCTCCTGAGAAAATCGGGAGTCCGGGGGACGGGAGGGGAGCAGGTGGGAGGAGAGGAGGAGAAAAGGGGAGGAAGGAGCAGAACGTGAGGGAATGGGAGGCTCAAGAAGAGGCAGGACTGAGAGGGAGAGAAAAAGAAAGAGATATCTTGATTGAGGGAGCCATTCAGGGACTAACAAGAAGCATAGCATTAGGGAAATTGCAAGAAATCCACAACAATGACCCCAGCTAAGACTCTAACAATGGAGAAGATGCCTAAACTGCCCCTCCTCTGTAATCAGATTGATTATTACCTTAATTGTCATCATCGAACCTTCATCCAACAACGGATAGAAGCAGATATAGAGATCCACAGTGAAGCATTGGGCCAACTTTCCAGAGACCAGTCCAAGAGCAAAAGGGTCAAGACCATAATGGTAATACCCACAGAAACAACTGTTATGAGCTAATGAGAGCTCACTGACTCTGGACTGATAGCGGGCTAACCTGCATAGGACCAAACTAGTCTCATTGAATGTGGGGAACAGTTGTAAGGCTTTGACAGCCTGTGGGGCCACTGGAATTTAAACTGGAATCTTAGAGCACAGTCTCTTTGGAGGGCTACCTTGCTCAACCTAGATAGAGAGGGAATGGCCCTGGTCAAGCCTTGAAGTGATGAGTCAGACTGTGTTGACTCCCCACAGGAAGCCTTACTCTTTCTGAGGAGTGGAAGGGGGTGGGTTGCGGGTAACGGTGGGGTGGGAGGAGGGAAAGGAATGAGAACAGGAAGAGCTATGTAAAATGAAAAAATATTGTATTAAAAATTCTTACATCAAAAGAAAAAATAATCATGCGAATCAAAAGCTCATGGATATAAAGCAGCATTATCACTATTGTTATGTTTTTCATTCAGTTCATAAAGTGAAGGAAATTGAGATTCAGAATGATAAAATAACTTTTCTAAATTCAGCCAGCTATAAAGAAAGTTATCCATAGCATATACTTTCCACTGACAAGTGTATGCACAGAGAGAGAAAGACAGACAGACAGACAGACAGACAGAGACAAACATAGAGAGAAAGGAGATGGAGAGACAGAGATTAAGAGAGAAAGAGGATCATGACTGTACTAGGAATATTAAGTACTTTGTGCCTGTTTATTGCTATGGTAAAACCGTCAGATGGGTTTAATCATTCCAAATATAGAAAAAACAAGATTCAAGTGGTTGATTTACTCAAAATTGTTCAACTAATGAGTGTCCAAGCTCATGGATTTATAACTTAGAGCTTAGAGACCTTCCAATATATATCACTATGTATTTTTTTCAATAATTTTGAAAGCATATAACTGTCTTGGACTTCTGGACATCAAAACTATGCTCCCTTCTGTGAGGGCATATTGTTCACTACATAATAAAGGACCGTTATAAAACTTTGTAAGCAAAATTTTTATTGTATTTGTTATATAATGTAGTACAACCCCTGACCTAGTAGAGGCACAGCTGGACCTCAGAAGATGGTTGTTGAATGAATAAGTATGAGTGGAAACATCAATCATACGGCTGTGTTATAGGAGCACTATGCACTTTCATGAAGGCAACTGTTTCTACTGTCTAAGGAAACGTCATCAAAGGTGACAAAGGTAACCAAAATGCATGACCACAAGATAAAGAGTATGTTACAGGAGATGACAGTAACACAATTTTGAAAATTGGAAAATGAAAAAACAAAGAGTGGTAACCCAGTTAGTACATGTGAGAATGTAAGACCATAATCCGGCAGTGAGAAAGATGGAAAGGGAACCGATTTGCACTGCAGAACCCACTGTAACTGATAAGATGGGCAGCATCAGGCTCCCTGCAAGTGGAAGTAAAGATGTCGCTATAGAAAGGATGAGTGCTTGAAGGAGCTGACTCTATTCCACACGGCTGCTCTTCCCACTAGAGCAACAATTGTAGGTTAACTCTCTGCAGGAGGAGAAGAGGATCTTGAGACTGAAGGATGTGATGTGCATTATGATGTGACAGAATAAGCCCTCTCTGGTCACAGTAAGGCAAGCCACTTAACTAGTGCACATAGGATAGTCCACGATTGGAAAGAAGGGATGCATTGCTGTGGGAAATGATTCCTCACTCCTGGCTTTCATCTGTTGGTCCAGAACAGAGCTGCTAACCTGGGTCCTGCTTCCTTAATGACTTTGTGGAACCTAAACTTTGACACACAACAAAACCATAAAATGCGTGGGCCACTTCAAAGAGTCAGGACCTGCCATGGTGCCCTAACTCAGAGCATCCTTGACTTGGACCCCAGGTACATACTCCTTATCTCTTGTCCTGGATGATGTGGTGGGCTCCTGATGATGATAACAAGATGAGTGCAGTGCAGGTTGTCACTTGATTTGGGGGAAGCCACTGGCTGGAGGAAAGAGAAAGGACTGACGCGGTGAAGACTTCGGCAGACAGCTCTCACGAGACTCTTGCATGAAGAAATGCTCTCTCCTGAGGTATTACATTTCCACACGTTTTATGCTCATTCAATCTCCATGTTGTAGAAATAACACAAAATCCACAGTCTTTACAGCAAAGACATGTGGTAGTGGAAGGATTCCCTGTAATATTAAGCAATTACTGCTCACATTTGCACAGACATAATGGAGGTCTGAGCCTAATATGTTTATATCCATGGCTGAGCCAGACCCTTTACCCAGAGCTAAGTTTTGCTCTATAAAATGTTTAATGAGTTCATTGTTTCTGTGTGTGCATTGCATATGTATATATAGGAACATGTTTATGTACGTGGGAATGTGTATGCGAGCATGCATGTGAAGGCCAGAGGATGTCTTCCTTAATTACTCTTTGCCTTATTTTTTTGAGACAGACTCGTTCACAAAGCCTGGAGCTAACCCATTGGCTATACTTGCTCCTCAGTCCTCCCAGCGTCACCTCCCCAGAGTTGTGGTTACAGGTGTACAGCACATTAGTTCTAAGATTCTGGACTTACGTAAGTTCTCGTGTTTCTAAAGAAGTCAGTTCACTCACTGAGCTATTTTTTTCAGTCCAGAATTAATTGCACCTTCTAATACACACTTTACGCTTATTTGAACAATTTGATTTAATAATCAATATTAATTTGTTTTGTCTTTTCTCTTTGAGAGAAACACATAAAACAATATCAGTTAAAGAAAAGAATTAAAAATATAAAAAATATTAATTTCACATTTTTACTTTCATTTTAAATTACTTTGATAAAAAACACATTCAAGTCTTACACAATTGAATAAATTACATTTTCCAATCCTTTGAAGCACTCTTATCAATTTGACCGACATTATATGATTATTATAATAATCAGTGATATGCTGAAATAAGATAACTTATGTATTATACTAATTTATAAATTATATCTGTCTGTGTGTTTATTATTCATATGTACATATTTAGTTACTTTACAGAATATAGAGGTCTTCACCACAGGTATTTTATTTAACCATCTGTGATAGTCAACCAGTATTTATTTATATCAATAACAAAGGCTGATTTATGTTCTGCATTCTTGTCGTTGTGAAGGTGCTTGTCAAGGGAAGAAGGACAACTCATTTTCCATTTTACACTTGGCTAATTTGGTATAGACCTTACACATATTTAGGCATAATGGTCTTTGAAGTCTTGCTAGACTCTGCAATTTTTAGTAGCTGACCTCGTCAAAAATTGCCATGCAACACATTCCTCTTCCCTTCTTTAGGTGTTCTGCTTCTTCCTTCCAGGCAGCCACAGGCACAGTTAGACCCTAAGGTTTAGGCTCAATGCTTCACTTCAAGCTGAACTAGTATGAGGTACCACAGGTCCCTGGGTGGGCTTGAAAACTGCTGGAAGTTGGAGGCTCCATGAACTCCGTCTACAGCAGGTTCACTGGAGGCTATGCAAGGGCATGCTGCTCACCCCAAGACACACCTCCGCAGCAAGTGCCTGCTGGGGGCACAAGTAGGTGAGGTCTGTGAACAACTACAGCCACATGAGTCTAGGGAAGCAGGCTGGCTTTGTACTTCCTGAGAATTTGTATTCCCCAGTGTAGAGCTGAGAATGCAGCCTCCCCAAATGTCACTCATCCCCACCTTCCCACAAGACCTCATAAAATAGAATATAGTGTCTAGTCAAAAGTAATGCATGGAAGGTCTACTTAGCTGGCCCCAACCAACACCTAACAGAAGTGAAGGTGCACATTGGTACCCTCTGGGTGTGTTATTTGAGGGTGAATGATGTAGTCATTTCAGCTGGGAGAAGACATCTCTGGCTTGGCTGTGAAAAGATGCAAGGCTTATACCTTACAATGTCCCATGTGCACTCAGCAAGAAAAGTGAGCCATGAGAGCAGAAACATTAAAAGGACCTGTTCAGAGCCCATTTGCCTTTGGAATTATTTCAAAACCTGCCAGAAAGTTCCCCACTCTGAACATCTACAGATGTCCTATGAGCACACATCCTGCAAAGGTTTGCCAGAGTTTGTCAGACTTCTGACCTGAATTGATCACAGTCAATCTTCATGAACCAGTCATTACTCTATCACTTTCTATGTATGGTATATGAAACTACTGGCTCCTTTGAAAGGAGGGGCCAGTATTAGATTCTCCTACCACTATTGCACTGGGAGAATGTGTGCCATCATCAGACTAAGAGAAGGAACTGGGTGCTGCAAGGTGACTGATTGCCCAGACCCAACTGAACCATTACTCTTCAAGACAAGCATAGAAGTCGAATGCCCCACAGTGCTGAGATATGTACATATATATCCTGTCCGCGTGGATGAGCTTGTGATTTAGTGCTAACAAACATATCGCTAGGAGACAAATAGATGTGCTAATGGGCGAAGATTTAGGCAGAGGGAAAAGCCATCAGTCTCCTCCGCTGTAAGGGTTGTTTTGCCTTACTGTCTTGCTCTGTGATATTTCTTAGTCATTTTTATTGCCTATGCTTACTTTTCCATTTTTATACATTATAATTCCAAGTGAAATTTCTCCTGTATTCCACAACATTTCTTGGTTACTGCTAGGATTTTTACCACAAACTCTTAGCGCTCTGTTCCTGGATATATATATTAATAAATCTTTTTACCTGTCTCGCTAACTAGCTATCACATGACTACTCTCTTTGCTTTTGTGGTACTCGGGATCAAGTGAAGGACTTTGGGCATGCTGGCAAGCACTCTCCCACTGAGCTATATTCCAGTCTGATATTTTTAATTATGGAATTAGAAGGTATTTGTTGCCTAAGTTACTATATTCTTTGGGGAAGCATTTATTAAAGCTGTAACAGTTTCATAGCTTCTAGAAGCTTGGTCATAGTAGGAGCTAAAACAGAGCTTCTAGAACAAACCATAAATGGTTGGATGGCAACCAATGATTCAAAATTTGGCTATAAACACATTCTGACAAGTTGTTTTCACTATTATTTTTTTTCTTTTTTGAATAACTTTTTTCATTATTTGAACTTGAATGATAATTACATAATTTTTCCTTTCTTTTTGCTCCTTCTAACCTCTCCCATATACGTGTCCCTGGATCTATTGCAAATTTAAAGCCTCAGAACTCTTTTTCATTATTCTTTCACTGTCATTACACACATACATACACACATATACGTGTACACACATGCAAATACACACACATAAATATATAAATACATCCTGCTCAATCTGTATAATGGATGTTATTCCTATGTGTATGAATTCAGGGCTGACCACTAGGTCTGGGGACTGTTTCTTTCACTCTTAGCATTCCTGAACTGCCTATAGTGCTTTGTCTAGGACTGAGGCCCCCTGAAAATCTCCCCTTCCACGGTATATATTCATTGGTGCTGTCCTTGTTCAGGTCTTATTTAGGCAGCCATGATGATAAAACTTCATGGGTGTAGCTTCCTCGACATTGCTAAAAGATGCCCTCACACAGCAGATATTCTGCTCCTCTGGTTCTCACAGATTTTTCTACCCTACTTCCATGATGTTTCCTGAGTCTTAAGTACAGGACCTGTGTTGTAAAATCAACTGGGACAGAGGACCACAGGATAACTGGTTCTCTGCGTTTTGATGTGGGTTTCTATACTGGTCTCCATCTGTTACAAAGAGGTTTTGTTAAGAGCAGTGAGAGCTACATTTATCTGTAGATACAAGAATAAATATTTGGAATGTAGTTACAAAATATTCTTTTTTTTTTTGGTTTTTCGAGACAGGGTTTCTCTGTGAAAATATTCTTGCTTAGTAAAGTGGAGGTTATAGATTCTTCTCCAAGATCCATGAACTCTGTAACCAAGAGTAGTTGACTAGGTTTCCAGTACCAGGCATGATCTTCCTCTTGTTGAGCAGGTGTAAAGTTCAGTTAAAGACCTTTTGGAGCCTGGCACCAAAATACAAGCAACACTATGGCACCCTTAGGGTTATTGTACCCTGCTGGTCATTGTTATAGTTCATAGGCATCACACCAAGGTAGGATTGTTCTTTGCTTTCCTCCCCTCGAAGCTTGTATGCATGGTGTCATTTGGTACCCTAAGCTGTTCCTCAGGGAGGAGGCCTTCAGGTTCGGCTCAGGTCCTCTGTGTTCTGTGTCCAAAGTGCACAGTGTCTCTAGTAATGGGGACTTACTTTCAACTCCTAGGAGGCAATCAATGGCAACCACAGCCACAATAGTCTTTTCTTTTTGAAGCCTCTTGAATGCCTGACTAACAACTAACAGAGGGGCTTCTTAGCAATTAGATTAGGGATTTTTTAGACAGTCTATAACTCTTAGAAGGAATATTGCCAGCTCAGGTGAATGTATTTCATTTAAACTATATATGCATATATAGACTTAAATAAATTATACATAATTTAGATAAATAATAATATTATCCATTATAACTTTTTTAGACATCTTTACTGTTATTTTACCCTCTTCCAACTTCTCCCACACACATTTTTTCTGCTTCTGCCTTTAAATTAATATGAAAATATTTATTGTATGTTAGGGGACGCACAGATATTTAATATATCCTGGGCCTCACTGAACCTTTGATTACACTTAGGGTATGAAAGACATTCACAGGTTTCTTTAAGGAACTACACCAAGTAATCATGATAGATAATAGAGAAGAAAATAATTGATACAGTATTGCAGAAGGATGAACATGGAACTCTTGGAATGTTGGGGGTCAATTGCAAAGGATATGTAAATACAGTTTCAAAGATATAGCAGGAAATTAATTTAGGAAATGAAGAAAAACACCTGGTTTGGCTCAGTTCTCTTTAATAAAGACAGATAGCACTGACTATTTCTGAGAGTTTTTATATCAACTTGAGACAAGATGGAGTCATTTTGGAAGAAGGAACTAAAATTGAGAAAATAGCCCCTTAGATTGACCTGTGGGAAAGACTGCGATGAATTTTCTTTATGATGATTGGCACACCTAATTCATTGAGGGCAGTGCCAACCCTGGGTTCTGGTCCTGTAAGAAAGTAGGATAAACAAGCCATGGGGAGCAAGCCAATAAGCAGCATATCCCCATGGCCTGTGAATCAATTCCTGCCTCCAAGTCCCTGCCTTGACTTCCTTCCCTGACTTCCCTGGATGAGGGGCTACAACCTATAAGATTAAATAAATTCTTTCCTCCCCAAGTTGATTTTGATCATAGTGTTTATTACAGGCATAGAAAGTCTAAGATACCAACTGAGTGCATAAGTTTACAGGCACTGTGTTAAGTCTTCTAATTTCACTATTTGCATTTTATTTTTAACTACTATATTTTAAAGCAGCATTTGATAACTGTGTATTTTTTGGAGTACAGTGTGATGTTTCTACGTAATGCTGTATAAGCTCAATACAACAGTGTTAGAGAAAGAAACAATGAAGCTTCAGGATGTCTCTAAATTACTTAAGATTAAGATGGGAGAGAGAAGATATAAGCCCCAGGAAATGGAACTGTGGCACTCACATTCTTAATCACAAGTCTATATACCTCTCCAAACAGCATTATAACAAATGTATAGCTATAGGGGATTATCTAATACCCCTGGACAGCTAGAGTATACGCACACTGCTTCTCCTGGACCCTGAAACCACAGAGTCATAAAAAGCTCCAAAACCAACTGGACCACCAGCCACCCAGGAGACGTTTTAGACAAGTTTTGGTCTGGACACCTCACTATATAGAAGTGGAAACAAAAAGGATTTTGCTGGTACAGTTGTGAAATTTAAAGACATACCTACAAAGCATCCAGAAGAATTTCTGACACTTAAGGAGAATTTAATGAGTGTTTGCAATTATCTTTACTTCTTTGGGGGAAATTTAATCAATTAGTGATACAGTTTTAAATTGGCTTCCTATGTATTTTAGAAAGACTTGGAGAATGTGATGACTTTATCTTTATCTGACATTTTTATTTTTCTTTCTACTGCAGGACTTCTGAATTTCCAGAGGTGATAATCATGTACACTATAATGGGCTTCATTTTTTTAAAGGATGCTTTGGAGATTTTTCTAGATGACCAGATCCCCCTCACCAAAAAGCAATCTCTATGCTTATTCGATTAAATCTACCAAGATAGCAATAATTTACATTAATAAAGCAGTTCTTAGCCACAAAGCGGCAAGAATATTATCAAATTAACTCAAACTACCCTTTTGCTCACGAAGTTTTCCAGACTTCCCTCCCACTTACCTGTAACCCCTTAGCCAGATTATTTGATCCCATCCAAATACTATATATCCATCTCAACCACACATAACCTCTTACTAAACTTCTGTTAACTTCTTAAATTGCCAGGCAGTTTTTGTAAAAATACATCCTCATAAATACTGAGTCATTTTCCATGAAGCAAAGCCAGGCAAAGTCTTTAAAGCAGAGACTGGAGACAGAAGCTGAAGCAGAGAGCAGGGAGCATGCTTGCAGCTTACTGACTTGCGCTCCACGGCTTTCTCACCTTGCTTTCTTATATAACCCTGGGATCCCTTCACCCACAGTGAACTGGGCCTTTCCACACCAATCATTACCAAGCAAATGCCCCCACAGACTGTCAACAGACGGGTCTGATGGAAGCAGTTTCTCAGTTGATAATCCATCTTCCCAGGTATGCCTAGTTTGTGTCAAGTTGAGAAAATTCAATAGCACAATTATCTTACATTGCCACAATCTTATAGGTGATTTCAGGAATTATCAAGGCAAAAAAAAAAAAAGGTGGTGAGAGTGGGAATGTGGCTTTTCATAGGCAGAACCATAGAACCTTGCTCACCTGCTTATACTTTGATGAAAAAAAAAAAAGTCCTATTTGTTTGTTTATTGCTCCACCATTACCATCTTGAAAATTTAAATGTTTAAAAAAATTGTCAAAAAGTTTCATTCAGCGTTTGGGTCCCACAAATTATGTTAACACGAAGGATTGCAAAAGCACTGCGATGACCCTATATTATATCCACAAGCCATGGGTGTCAATTTCTGCAAGAGCAGCTTAAAAAATGTTTTGTTGCTGTTTCTTTGATTCTTAGAAAAGTTGCACATATATGCAATGCACCCTGTTTCATATTCATCTGCCCCACCTTCCTCCTAACTTCTACTGAACTACCCAAGCATTTCTTTCCAAACTTCATGTCTTCTTTTTTAATAACAAGTTCAACCAAGTTAATGCTGCCCATATATGGATGGGTGTGGACATGGAAAACAGACCAATGGCCATCCGTCTAGTCCATATAAAAGTGGTTCTGCTTCCCTCAGCAGCCTCCAACTTCCATTAGCTCCTCAGCTAGAGATTGGAGTATCAGGAGCCCCTCCCCTCCAAGATGAAATCTTTTATTGGCTTGCTCTTGTGCAGATCTCATGCAGGTAAACACGGCTGCTATGAGTTCATGTGTATGATAGCCATGTTATCAGAGGCTAGTATTTCACAGCTCATCTCTCTATCTTTCTGCTCTTCTATTTCCACCATCCCTCTGTTTCTGAAATGCCACCAGAGCCAAGAGCAGGGCTTTGATATAGATGGTCATCTATGGCTAAGCAGTCATCCTCACTTTATTCACAGCAGTTTTAACAGATATGAATCTCTACCTTAACTCTTCCTCACTTCACAAAGAAGCTTCTCTAACCAAGATTTTACATTTATATCTATGGAAATACATGTAAAAACCAGTTTGACAATCAGACGATTTAATAAAACAGCATCAAGAGTTTATTTCTGGGAACTCTGTGACTTCCATAGTCATGGGCTTTTATCATGTTTACAATAATAGGTGTGGTAGTTTGAATGTAATTGGCCACCATGAACTCATAGGGATCGGCACTATCAAGAGGTATGGCCCTGTTAGAGTAGGTATGGCCTTGTCAGAAGAAGTATGTAATTTGGGGTCAGGCTTTAAAGGTCTCATGTATACTCAAGCCACATCCAGTAGTTAGTTCACTTCCTGTCATCTCCAGATCAAGATGTAGCTTCTTCTCCACTCTCAGCCTCTTCTCCAGCATCATGTCTGCTTTCACACCACTTTGTCCTACCATGATGATAATGGGCTAAACTTCTGAAAACGTAAACCAGCCCCAATTAAATATTTTTCCTTTATAAGAGTTGCCGTGGCCATGATCTGTCTTCATAGCAATAGAAACCCTAACTAAGATACTAGGTATACATTCCTTCCTGCTGTGTAGGCCTCAAATCCAATCAGAGAATGATAGGTTACTCCCCTTATCATCACACCATTATTGCACAAGTGGGCACATCTTGCCTAACAGGTCAATGCTGAGGTACTTAAGCTCCACTTCTGAATAAGGTCATTGATGACTTCTCTGCTATCAGTCTGTAAATTACCTTCCAGGGCTATAAAATCCAGCCATCAGAAAGAGAGACCCCAGTCAGTGCAAGATTGTTTTTCAATGTTCTGCAAAGCAAAGCATGTGGTATCAACCAGCAGCAGGGTCTGATCATCTACTTACAATGTCTGCCAAGAGCAATGGCAATGGCTTGTGCTGTTTTTGCTGCCTCTGGAGCTTCTTTGATCAATAGTTTTTAAAGTTGTAAACCATGGCTAGCATTGAGATTTTCATTTAGTAATTTGTGCCTTCGAGGAGTAGCAACATATTTCAGTGCAGGTCACCTTTGTTTAAACTCCTCTCTGTCTCTCTATCTCTGTCTCTCTTTCTCCCTCTTTCTCACCATATATATGGTATAGGTAATATTTAGACAATGTATATGGCTAAGGTAATATTCAGGCTGTTAACACACACACATATATACTAATATACTAGTGGGGTTTCTTGAAACTTTGTTTATACAGTCTTAGTTTTGATTAACTTATACCTTAACCTCCCCTTACCCACCCCAGCACCCATCTTTGCTCAAACCTTTAACTCCCAGTGTTCCCCTCTCTCCCACCCATCCTCCATAATCTGCAGGCCTGGCCCAGGCACCAAATTTCAACATTTCATTTCTGAACTATTTTCATGACATAAATACTTACTAAGAAAGTTTTGTCTAAATTAGAGGACACAATGTAATCTTCCAATTAAAATTACAACAACCTTAAAGAAATTCTCAGGGTCAACTCCAATTTTGAAGATGAGGGGAATGTGGTAAACATGAAAAGTCACTACTGCCCTATACCTTTTTTGTGAAGGCCATTCCAAAATGTCTATTTTCCAATTGAGAGCTTTCATTGCTCTGGCTGTTAGTAATTATATAGTGCTATATAGTACTGCACAGCTTGTGACAGTATTTTAACTTAACAATATATCACACTATTGTTAGGGAAGCATTTGAAATAGATGGGAACCAGGAGACTTTTGATATGGCTGAAGAAATGTGGGTGCCAGCATAGTAAGAAACTCAGCCAGCGACACGCTCTGTAAGCAGCAGTGCTGGCCCTGGGCCCAGGTCTAATCCCCAATCCCAATGTTTTCTGTGGTTACATGCTGCTTATCTCTATCCAGCTTTTCATTTTTTTTTATTTTCATTTTGTCTTTCATTTCCTGATGCTTCGTGCAAACAGTATTGCTACATCTGTTTTATTGGGTAGTTTGAAAGTCTCAGTAAGCCAATGTTCTCTTGTTTGTCTATCTTGTATGAAAGAAAAAAAGGATAAAGGAGTAACTTGCTTCCATGTGTCAGGAACATCTGAGCCATACTGACATTAAGAATACAATATTGTGAACTACAAATTAAATAACAGTAGAGCCATCTTTCAAGGCAATAACTTAGAATTTAAATGAAGTTTTGAAGGAACTTGTTCTGCATTGAGTTTTTGTTTTCCCAAGATTCATTATTAAAATTTTCAAAAGCCAGAAGGACAAAAAATAACATTTCAAATTACTTTATATCTGCTAGTTTGATTCAAAAATTAGTAATAATTCTATAATAACTTTAATACATCTTGGTATTATTTCAATGTATATTGTTGTTCTTCCCCCATATGGTAAAAATTAAGGATGCATTTCTTACATCATATTATATACTACCTAGGAAATGAGAGCTTAGCTATGCTTTTCTTCCATCTATTACACTTTGACCTCTAACAAGAAAAGTTTATGTTTATGATTTATTCATATTGCTTTTCAGCTATTCACCTTTCACCTCATTATTTGGGTCAGAATTTTACACTTCATTATTGTTTTGTAATTATGACTTTCTGGTGTGGGATTCCCCTCTGTATGCTGTGAATACCATTGGTTAATAAAGTACTGCTTTGCACCTATAGCAGGGTAGAACTTAGCTAGAAGGAGGAAAACTAAATTGAATGCTGGGAGAAAGGAGGCAGAGTCAAGACATAAGCCCCATAGTCCTGCTAGATAAAGATGCTGGGAACTTTACTTAGTAAGCCACAGCCACGTAGGGGTACACACATTACTAGAAATGGGTTAAATTAAGATATAAGAGTTAGCTAAATAAATAAATAAATAAATAAATAAGAGTTAGCCAATAAGAAGCTAGAGCTAATGGGCCAAGCAGTGTTTTAAATAATATAGTTTCTCTGTAATTATTTTGGGTCTGAGCTGCTAGGAAGCTGAGAAACAAACAAGAGGCCTCCCCACAATAAATTGACACACCAATGTGGTCTACTAAATTCACGTAAAACCTGAGAAAGTTTAAAAAGGAAACCTAGACACAAAAGAACAGATTTAAGCATGGTTTGGTAGTAGCATTTTCTTGGATGGGCTCTGTTTGCTAGAAACAAGCAGAGACGTGGCTTCTTTAAGAGAGGTTTTCCTGATTCAGCAGTAGCAGAATAAAGCCCATGTTGTTTTAAAACTGTTGCTTCCTGGGCTGTGCTGCCATCACGAACTCTGACAAGGTCCAGTTGAGCATTTAATGGGTTTTGTGAACAGAGTGCTACAGCATGCTTAATGGCAATATAGACATGCTGTGTGCCTGAAAATGGGGCTGTGAGCATGGCTATACAAGCCTCTGCCCCACCATGCTAGACTGGGAGGGGCAAGCAGGTGGTGCCATATTTGTCCTAGCAAGGCCACAGCTTAAGGTTTTAAGAAGTGCTTAGCATTTAAAGAAATGCTTCAGGAAAGAAAAGAATTACAGATACACAATAGGACCAATTCAGACATAAAAGACCTCTAAACAAGACACAATGTTTTTTAAAAATGTACGTACACTTGGGAGAGAGAAGATAAAGAGTATAAAAAGTCATAAAAGGAAGTAAATGGTTTTTACAAATGAAACAAAGTCTTTAAAGAGACAGAGTACAGACAATCATGGATTAAAGGAGTAAAGATAATAAAAAAATTAAGGAATAGAGTACAAATAAGTCACATAAAGATGGCATATACAAAGAGAGTCTGGATTATGTATATTATTGTGTTTTCTTTGAATTTTTGACTGTGAAAGAATTAAGCAACCAACATATATACTTTAGAGGTATTTTGTCTTCAAAATATACATCTAAGGATATGTTGCTTTGGGAAAGAGATTCTTCTTTTGTTTCCACAGAAGATGAGAACCTGTGGATTCATTCCAGGCTAATGCGGTTTTATGGACCAAAATCCCCTGAAAGGTTGCTGTGAATACCCCCCCAAAACTTACTTCATCAAGTAAACAGTAGGAAGTAGTTTGTGAGAACTATGCCCATATTCTTAAATATTGTTTATAAATGTTTATTTACATTTAAAGGCGGCTATGATATAAAGACTTGCATTGGTATGGATCTTGGTTTATTGATAGAAATTTAAGGTCAATTTTTTTTTTTTTTTTTTGGTTTTTCGAGACAGGGTTTCTCTGTGGTTTTGGAGCCTGTCCTGGAACTAGCTCTTGTAGACCAGGCTGGTCTCGAACTCACAGAGATCCTCCTGCCTCTGCCTCCCGAGTGCTGGGATTAAAGGCGTGCGCCACCACGGCCCGGCCTAAGGTCAATTTTTATATGTATATTTCTGCTCTTGATTAAGGTATTGCATTTGTGCAGCTCATTTAAAAATGTAATATACAATTAAGAAATATAGGTTAAAACAGTCATCTATAATAGTCAAACTTATAGTTATATTAGGTTTTCTAGATATATAGAGATCTATTTCAGTTAGATAGGTATTCTTCAAATCTTTCAAAGACTCCAGAATATGGCATTTAAAATTGTTTTAAGAAGTTAGTAATTTTCATGATAATGAAACACATATGCTTCTGGCAACATCAATCTACTTCAAGAGGAACATGGGCATCAAAGAGGGTCGCTATGGAGTTTGTTAGCAATTTGGGCAAGAAAATGTTTTTGCCCAGACTGCTTCATGGTACGCTATAAAAACTGGACATTCAAGACCCACAGAGAAATGACTGCTGAACTTGCCTAAAGGTGAGATGATTCTTTGGGGTTCCTGCTTCATGAATAAATAGAGCCTGCTAGACATTCTGCAGGATACAAAAGACAGTGACTGGCAAACTGCCAATATAGGTAGAACTGTTTTTGAAGTCTCCTGCTTCATGGAAAAGTCTGCTGGATAGTATGGGCCTGTAGGTGAAGATGGATGCTCCAGCAATACAAAGGAACTTTGGGTGACTGTCTAGGAAGCAAGATGTTCCTGTCATTTTTAGAGTGTTGGAAGTTGCTTAAGATACACTTCCAGATAACTTAGGTAATATTGTATCCTTCTGGAGTCTTTGATGGAGTTGAAGAATAAATATAGTTCTCCTTAGTTATAATAAAAGATAAAATAGATATAAATATTATAACTATATTTTTTGCTTGATAACTGTTTTGTTACATGTAAATTTACTATGTTAAAGTTAAAAACTTCCTTTTTATTTAAACAGAAAAGGAGAGGTGATGTGGGATTCCCCCTCTGTATGCTGTGAATAACATTGGTTAAAAAAAGACTGCTTTGGACCTATAGCAGGGCAGAACTTAGCTAGGCAGGGGAAACTAAACTGAATGTTGGGAGAAAGGAGGCAAAGTTGAGAGAAAAGCCATGTAGCCCCATTGGAGACAGACACTGGGAACTTTACCTGGTAAGCCACAGCCATGTGGCGATACACACATTACTAGAAATGGGTTAAATTAAGATATAAGTGTTAGCCAATAAGAAGGTAGAGCTAATAGGCCAAGCAGTGTTTTAAATAATATAGTTTCTATGTAATTGTTTTGGGTCTGAACTGCCGAGCGGCCAGGAAACAAACAAGTGGCCTCCCCACAACAACTTTCACTCTGTGGCTTATGGTTATTTTCTTTTGCATTGAAAAATACATAAATTCAAAAGGTACAGTTGCATATTATATGCTATTGATTAATATGCTCTACAATATTCATAAATTTATATTTATTTACTTAGAGCTATTTATTCAGAAAAAAATAAGTTTTATTTCTTTTATAAAAAGATAGGTTGGGCTGGATGGTGGTGGTGCATGCCTTTAATCTCAGCACTTGGGAAGCAAAGGCAAACAGATCTCTATGAGTTTGAAGCCATCCTAGTCTGAAAGAGCTCCTTCCAGGACAGGTTCAAAAGCTACAGAGAAACCCTGTCTCAAAACAAACAAACAATAACAAAAATACTTTATTGTCTATAGATTCCCCCCATGACTAAAGTGCCTGAATGTCCAGCCTACTTATTCTCTTAGTTTTCTTTTTTCTTCTCTTCTTCCATGCTGATTTTCAGATTCTAACTTGACACAAATTAGAGTCCTCTGGGAAGAGGGAACCTCAGCTGAAAAATGGACTCAGACCAGCCTACAGCTATCTCTTATTTGCTAATTGATGCAGTAGGGCCCAGCCCATTGTAGGTAGCACCACTCCTTGGCCTATGGGCTTGAACTACATAAGAAAGCAAACTAAGTGAACCAGGAGGAGCAAGTCAGTAAGCAGCGTTCCTTCATAGTACAGAGTATCTGCTTCACTTTCTGCTTAAGTTCTCGAAGAAAAGAAAAGGAAGAGGGAAGGAAGGAAGGAAGGAAAGAAGGAAGGAAGGAAGGAAGGAAGGAAGGAAGGAGAAGAGATGGAAAGGGAGGGAGGGACAGAGGGTTAGAGGGAGGGAGGGAAAAGGGGAAAAGATGTTCTAGTAGCAAAGAGAAAACTAAGACCTCTCTCTCTTTCTCTCTCTCTCTCTCTCTCTCTCTCTCTCTCTCTCTCTCTCCTTCTCCCCCTTTCATAGATCCTTCCTGATTTTCAAGGAACCTCTTTAAATCCTTTCCCTCACCTTCCAATCACTAAATGGTGAGGAGATTGGGGAGTGGCAAAAAAGACTTCAGAGTGTCCGGTTTGATCACATGCTCTATCATTCCCAGTTCAGCTGGCTTTGGTGAGCTCCTATTAGATCAGCCCCATCGTCTCAGTGGGTGGGCGCACCCATCACAGTAATAGCCAGAACCTGGAAACAACCTAGATGCCCCTCAATGGAAGAATGGATAAAGTAAGTGTGGAATATGTACGCATTAGATTATTACTCAGCAGTAAAAAAATAATGACATCTTGAATTTTGCATGCAAATGGATGGAAATACAAATCACTGATATTCTACAACCACATATCCCACTGTTACAGAAAAAGTATAGTGGATAATAATAGCTGGTGGTTAAAACCCATTAGCGTCAGGCATTTTTTAAAGATTACACTCTTGTTATCCCTGTGGCATGATCTGATGATTCTACCTTGGAAGAGGAAACTAAACCAGTGTGTAAACATCCTATATTTTCTCCAAAGATTTAAGAAATCTTCTTTGAAGTTCCAGCCATGTATTGGCAAGCTACTAGGAAGCGAGGTAACCATTATTTTTCAAAGTTTTACCAAACCATAATAGGAAGGTGGCTTCTGTCATATTAAGGATGAAAAAGCTAAGGAGTGTTTTGGGGGATATCATTTTCGAGGATAAGGCGACCACTCCCCATCCCAGCCACCTCTTTGCACACACAGAATTGCCTTCCTTTACTAAAACACTGGGAATGCGATTTTATTTTGCTAATGAAGACAGTAATGAAATATAAAAACGAAGTCCATTAGGCTGAGAATGAGAGATGGTGACTAACGAGATGGCTCAGTGGGTGAAATGTTTGCCACCAAACCTGATGACTAGAGTTTTTTGAATGCTATCATCTGGAGAAAATGTTATTTCTTTCCAATTTCTGAATCTTGTCTGAAGAAATGGATAATTGTATCAGGTTGGAAACCAGCCCCACCAGTGATTTAAAGTGTTTATCCCTGAAATCACTTTGATGTCTAAAACAGAGCGTGACTCTGGGTGATAAGCAGGCCACCAGAGTGCAGGTGTCAAAAGACAAAGTAGCTCAACTTTGTCCCCGAGCAGCAGCATTTTATGTTTATGACCCTGCAAATGTGTGTGAAATATGCACAGTGGCCTTTTGTCAATAGCACTTTCCTCGCCGCCAGCAGCCAGTCTAATAAGCTCAGTTCATCAGCCTTGTCCTTTGCACTACTTCATCTCCCAAAGGGAACTATAATCCATCTTTAGCCATTTGGATATTTAAAAGATTCCTTTATGTACTCTCGGTTCATTATCAGTGGGATACATTTTATCCCCCCTGTTCCATTTACTTTGGTTACAGACTGGATTAGATTGAAGGTGTAATATCTCATTATAATTTTAGTCAGGAAATAGTTCTCCGGAGTGCTTCTTAAGCTATCTGAACTTGGTACCTGCTGCCGATGGTAGCCACAGAGTGAAGCCCTCTAGATTTCAACAGGTTCCACAACCCAGTGAACCACAGTGTTAAAGATTACCCAGGAGTGAGGGTAGCCGTGGATGATCCCAGCTAGTCCACAGTGAAGATGTGTTTCCTCAAAACTCATCAGAGAAGGCATTCTCCACTTGCTTAAATTTTGGGAGTAAGGAGAAAAGCATGGTGCTATAGGAATTGTCTTTCCCTTTCTCTTTTGTTGGAAATAGAAATAGAGACAGAAACCATTTAGAACAATTTTATCACAAAACAGAAAGGTTGCAGATGATTTTTAATCTGTTAATTTTTTTTGTCGTTTTTCCCATGCAGTGGTAAAGGTGTTCCCGTGTGTCCATGTATAGCTCAATCACACATTTCAACTTGAGTCACAGGTTAGTTTGATAAAGGTGACTGGGTCACGATCTCCTAAATTAGTAAATTTACTTCTTGAGCAACTACCACGTGCCTACTCCAGCTGCCCACAGTTGCAGGCTGTCTCAGTTAATTCCCATCTCACTTCCAAAGCACCACTTTCCAGGCACTGAAAACTGAGGCTTGGGAAAATTGATTGGTAAGGCCTCACTACTTCTTAAAATTCTGAGCTAAAAAAGGGAGCCTCTGTGTTTACAAGGCCCAGGTTTCATAGCAACATCACCTCCTGTTAATAGATCAATTCAGCAAACAGCTGTCTTACTAACTGATGATTGACTAGAAATCAATCTATTAATGATTGTAAAGTATAAGAAAAAAATACCCTTGCAGACATGTGTTTTTTTTCCCCCCCAGGGTTACAGAGGGAGAAAGGAAGTTGAATGTGAGTGACAATCCAGAATTCTAGGTGACATGAATTGCATTTACAGAGAAGCTAATTTAGACGTCACTCTTCCTTGAAGTTTCTTGCTCGGTAGCTGATCCTACTACAAACCAAATGAAGCTACTGGCTTCACCATCTAAAAGACTCTAGACACATGTCCCGATAAATTTTATTGCACAGTATATGTTATTTAAATGTTGGACAGAGGCATTTATTTCTGCCACTACTAAAAATAGGTGAAAATAGAAAGTGTTTGCTACTCCACTAGCAAAACCTCCTTTTAAATGTTTTGGTTTCTTCCTTGGGTAGTCCCAAGGACCCGATTTTGTTGTATTGGACTTCAGAGAGTAGGCAAAGCACTGAGGGTTGAATATTGATTTAAGCTCATCAAGCCAAAGTAGTCGTCCCCTTGGTAAAGCTAAGCTTTTCAAGGCTATCATTTGCCAAGCTTTTGTCTGAAGGGAGAAATACAAAACTATCTCTGTGATGAGAAACGCTCTCTGTGGTGTGAGATGAGATGGGCCGTGCTCTCTTATTTGCTCAAATAAATTAAAATAGTGAAATGTATTCTAGGAGACCTTGTCCAATGTAATGAAGGCATAGCATGCTCTTAGCCTCAGTGGTCAAAATAGCTGAAACACCACACAGTGCTCCCCAGCAAACTCATACACTGAGCTTGAGATTCATTTTGAATGGGTTTTGTTTGCATGCAGATCGTTATCTAGTCTGGAGTCTACTGAGAAGAGTTACTTATTCTAAATGTTTTGTATAGGATTTTGTACTCTGAGTATTTATTAATTTAGTCATGAACATGTCCTTGTGAATTGATGGAATGGTTTGAAAGTGGCCAAAAATAGCCTAAGATTAAAAGCATAAAAAGAAAATAATATCAGCCTTAATACACTTCTTATTCATAATGTATACTTAATGCATATTCTTATTCTTCACTGGTACGTATTCTATGCATACATGCATTCTGATGCATGTGCATGGGTATACATACACTGTGTGTATGAGTATAGAGGCCAGGAGACAGCCTTGAGTGTCCTGAGCAAATGTCATTTCTCTTATTTTCAGGGCAGGTCTCTTCTTGGCCTGCCACTCACTGATAGGCATGGTTAGCTGCCCAGCCGGCTACAGCAATCCTCCTATCTTCACTTGGCCAGCAATGGATCTACAAGTTCCTGCCCTGCCTGGCTTTCTACACGAGTGCCACGGTTCACTCGAGTCCTCATGCAGGCAACATGGGCGCTTTATCTATGTAGCTCTCTCTGCAGCCCGAGTCCTCTGAGGTCCACATAAAAGCTCTCAGCCTGGTGGTCTGCATTTCATGATGCCCAAGCAGCCCTCACAGAGCTGTGTGCAGGCTGTTTTTCCATTGTATGAGAACCTGTTAGAACAAGAATGAAGGGGAAGAGCCTCAATTCTTCACACTGAGAATCTGATTAGTTGGCCTCTTTATAATTTTGTGTAGAACAGATGCTTTCCTTTGAGCTACACACACGCTCTTGGAAGCTAATCCACAATGGAGGGTCCCCTTTGTGCAGTATGTCTGTACATCTGCACACATCACTCCTTTGCACCATTGCTTTCAAGACAGCGTTATCTCACCCCCAAATACTTACGCCCTTACTTGTTGAGACTTCAAAATTAAACAGATTAAAAACAGTCCCATCGGACACTCGCTGGGAACCAGCATTGGTGTTTGCTCAGGGAGTATAATAGAAACATAAATATAATATTAATCTCATAAGACTTGCATGTTACGATAAAGAAAATCAACTAAGGGTAACCAATTAATAAACACATAATTTAAAAATAATGGTATGTGGCAACAACCATGTCAATGAGCTCCTGAGATACCGAGTAAAGGAGTGGTCCTCCTTGAAAGTGGTTCTCAAGGAAGATGTGCGAGGTAGGATGAGCATCACATGAAACCAATGGGGAAGTCAGTACCAGCAGGGAAAAAGCATGTGCAGAGCCTTCCAAGCAGGAAAAGGCATGGGTGAGCACCTGACAGAAAGCTGAGTGGACAGAGAGCAGAAAGAGAGTGGGAGAGTGACTTCAAATACAAATGAAGATCAAGTGGGTAGGCCACAGTGATGGGGACAAACTTCAAGCCTTGTAGCAAACGTTTAGAGTTTTAAGCGGCGAAGATGTGTGGTTAGTTAGACTTTTATCTTTCAAGAGTTTCTCTGCGTGCTCTCCAGGGAACATATTCGAAGGGGACAAGTGTTTGTAAGCGATTCAACCATGCTTAAATGTGCTCATTGAGACTGCTGAACGTTTGTTCTCCCTATGTCTGGGTGGACTCTAACTCCTTGGAATGCACTTCACAGACCACATACAAAGCATTGAAGGACGTCAGTTCTCAACGGAGAGTGGGGGTTGTCACTCATATTTTTCACTTCTTTTCTTCCTAATGTTAACTTAAATAGCCAACTAGCCCAAAAGGGACATTAAGAATAAGACCTTAATTATAAAACAAAATTTGACTTAGCATTAATCTAAACTTTAATAAGTACATACTCTGGAAGGTGCTAAGTTCTTAAAAGCACTCAACAAAGGATTGTATGAAGAAGAAAGTCAGATATCATGAAGCAGCCACGTGAAACTGAGCTATACCCATTGGAGGGAAAGACAAGGTGACGGGAATTCTTCTCTAGACTGGTAATGTTATTGTTTGAGGACAAATTTCTCTTCTTCTCCTTTCACAACCTCTCAGCAGGTGCTAGGATGTAAGAGGTGGGCTCCAAAACAACTCCAGTGCCTAAAACCAAAAGTGTTTTTCCCACTCCAGGGTGCAAACTTTAAGCCATAAATTGCATAAGTGTTCATATTCACTCCCAAACAACTGACATTCAAATTTGTGCATGGTGAGCTTGAGGAGTTCTTCAGTTCCGAAATAAAATTCACTTCTCCTGACTATCCAACTTGGATCCTCAAATTGCTAAGTTAGGTCTGCTCTAGTAATAAATTTTGTAATATTATACTTTAAGGAACAGCATGAGAAAGGCAAACGGAGTACATTTCTAATAATTTGTATGAAGTGCATTCATGTTCTAGCATCTACAGGGGATTTGGTATACACAGGTCAATGAATGTTTGATATTATTAATTCATTTGATCTGAAATGAGCCTAATATGTGCACAGTCACATTATTCTACCCACAGAAGAGCCAAAACTGATAGCAGAAGAACATCCTGGGGTAAGATTGCTAATAAAAGCAGGAACTAGATTAGAAGACATTAGCTGCTTTAGCATCCACAAGACAAATCAAGAAAGCAGAAGACTGTGGTTCAATTATCGTTGGCACACTGAGACACACTGTTTAAAACGGGAAGAAGTATTTCTGCAAAGTCGTAGTGTTTAGGTTTCTTTGTCCTACTTTTTGTTCTGATGCCATTGATAAAACACTGACCAAAAATAAACTCGGAAAGGAAAAGGTTTGTTTCCTCTTGTGCTTCGAGGTAGCAGGATCACTGAGAGAAGCTGGGGCAGGAACTGAAGCAGATATCAAGGAGGAATGTCCTTTACTGGCATGCCCTCCATAGCTTTCTCTGTTTCCTTTCTGCCCTGGATACCTTCTCAGGGGTGATACAGGACTAGACACTCCCATATCAATCAACAATCAATAAAATCTCCCAGAGATATGCTCACAGGTCAGTTTTATAGAGGCAAATCCTCAGCTGAGAGCCTTGCTTCCTGTGTGACTTTATGTCCACTTAGAAAAAAAAAAACAAAGCAAAACAAAACAACAACAACAACAAAAAAAAAAACCTGAAGATGATGCTGCACAAACCAGGTTGACAGCTGCTGCCAATAGTTTTATCCAGGAAATATTCCTCCAAACAATAATCTTTTAAAGGTGTAATTTTTAATGCAAATTTTAAACCAGAAAAAATAATGCACAAATATAATTGTCAATAAGGAAATCTCATGAAGTCAAAAACATCCTTCTCTTAGCAGTAATGTCTGACAGGCTGAAAACCCAGTCTACGTTATCACCCAGGCATAATCCCATAGAGAAGAGGGACACTTATCCAACAGAATCAGTGCTGTGGACAGGGTTTCCTTCTCTCACAGAGAACTACAAACTAACACAAAGAAAGGGGGCATAAAAATTCCAGGCATACATATCCAAATAGGTGAAGAGGGGGAGAGAAAAGAAATGACAACTGAGAGGACATGGATGGATTTTACAAGAACAGTTTGTTGTTGGATCCATGCCTTTAAGATTACAGTGTCGTCGAATTCCTATATTATACTAAAAGGGATTTGAAATAGTACTATGTGGGGAAACATTGTAGGATTAGACCCAATTTCCCAGTAAGAATCTAAAACCTAGAAGAAATTAAGCAGTTTTACTAAGATCTTCCCTTTTTGCCTTGAAGCCAGCTCTCCGTTGTGCGCTGGCCTTGTTCTCTCTCATTTGCAATGCCTGTCTCTGTAGCCCTTAACTTGAACTTTTTACCTTAATTATACTTTTTCTGGTGCTCCCTCCCATACTTCCTTAAGTCAAAGGAAAAGTGGGGAGCTTTTCCAAAGCTAAAGCCAGGGAAGTCTGATGTTTATGTGGAGAGAAATCACTTGCAATAGTCTGCATAGGATTCTCTTCACAATTAGCATTGCCAGTCTTTCTCCTGAGCTGTGATGGAATGAAACGCAAATGCAGGAGCTTGCGTTTACATATGTTAGACAACAGCTTGCATATGTCTGGAAGGCACATTATTAATATGTCAATAGTCAGTCCAAATTAACACAGAAGCAATAAATATTTCCTCCAGGTCTCTTTGTATAAGCAGGTCAGTTGATACAAGAATTCACTGAAACTGTAGATCTAGAATTCCAAAGTAATTTTTTTCTTGGTTTTGCAAGACAGGGTTTCTCTGTGTAGCTTTGGTGCATGTCCTGGAACTCGCTATGTAGATCAGGCTGGCCTCAAACTCACAAAGATCTGCCTATCTCTACTTCCTGAGTGCTGGGATTAAAGGTGTGCACCACCACTTTCCAGAGTAATTTTTAGTAAAAAGGTAAACAATGATATAGTGAACAATGATTATACTGTCTTATTCAAAAGCCTCTCAAAAGCTATAGTCTACTACTTTACATATTTATCATTTTATAGCAATAAAACAATGTGACATTGGAATGCAGGTGGATACATAGATCAGCAAAACAGAATGAGAAGCACTTGAGTGTATCTGCACACATAGCTTCAATAAATTCTCCACAGTGATATCAAGATGAGTCAATAGTGAAATCATCCTGATTTTAAGAAGTGGGGACATACCTGCATGAAAAAAAAAATATTGGCCTTGACCTCCCGCCATGCACTATCAAGAAACTGTAAGTAGAAAGAAATTGCATATCTAAATACCGTGTGTGTGTGTGTGTGTGTGTGTGTGTGTGTGTGTGTGTGTGTGATGTAACAGAAGATATATGAGAAACTTCCCATCTATTGGGGGGCAAGGACTTCTCAGAGAAGGGATTTGAAAAGCACTAAACATGAGAGAAGCAGCTAATAAAGCACAACTCATCAAAATGAAGTTGCATTTCCAAAGACGTGATTGAGAAAAATCCAAAACCCTAGCCAACGACAGGAAGAAACTCTTTATGATATCTCAGCAGTGGGTACACTGACAATGGACTCAACTCATACTCAAAATGCACAAAGTCTCACAACTCCAGATAAAAACATATGCTTCTGTAAAACGGCAGGGCATCTGAATATATCTATCTACTGGCTATCCCTATGTTTACTCAAATTACCAAAGGCAGCTTACAGCTTAAAGGATGCTGAGCACCTCAAGAACCAGGGTAATATTAATCAAAATAACAACAAAATGTGAAAACACACCTACTAAAAAAAGGAAATACTTGAGAAAGGACAACACCAGGTATTGGTGAGGACATGGAGCAACGAAAGTTCTTACTTACACAAGAGTGGAATGGCACATGCTTTTAAAATCATTTGTACCTTCTCATCCAGAGATAACCGTTTCCCATGTCATACCATTTAACAATGGTATTCCTGCTATTTAGCCAAGGTAAATGAAAGAAATGTTTACGTGCATACTTGTTGACAAGTAAGCAGAGGAATTTTATTAATAATGGTGAAAGATTTTGTTTGAAGTTGAGATAGTGTTGATACAAACCTTCTGATAGCTGGTGGTCTCAAGCCCAGAAAGCTGCTTACTTGCTGACAACTGTTAGTATAGAATCAACTACTGCAGAAGAACCCATTTCTCCTCCTCCGAAGGAAAGAGGGAAGTTCAGTAATCTTCAGGGTCCTCTGGAACCAGGGAAACATTCTAACAAGTATCTGGAGAGGTAGAGCTCCTGGCCATTTAGCAATTCTTGGTGGGCTCAGGGTTCCTCCCTTTCTACACCAAGTTTGACAGCTCTTCCCTGACTGGTCCTCTTCTCCACTCTATTGGCACATCCACATTCAGCTATTCGGAACCCAACTCAGCCCAGCTAACTCCATCTCATGCCCTATAAATGTGGGCTTCAGAACTCAAGCTGTATTAACATTCAGCAGAGGAGAAAGAGACAGTTGTTCAGGATTCACTGCAGATTGTCTCCCCGGAGACAGGCAGCTGACACTTCAGACTTACTCCTTGCATAGGAAGCTCCCTGGAGCTAGACTACAGGACTTGATGGGTGTTGCTACAGACACCAGGATGCCACACCTTAACTGCAGGCAGGAATTTTTTCCCCAGGCTTCCAGACACAAAGACCACCCACCACATCAGGGACCAGCTCCTGTAGAGTCTGGGAGAACTGCATCAAAGGCTCAGAGCTGCAGACTTGGTTAGTTCCCTGCTCTATTCACGAACTTTGACTTGTACCACTTATCTTTTCTACTGAGAGAACAAACCTAGGTGGTTTCATTTTAAATCCCTCCTGTTTTATCCCACTTAAGGTTGATAATCCCAAACTGGCAATAAAGTACCCCCTGTTTATACTTTTCGATGTCTGCCCACTCCATTCTTAGAGGAGTATAAGGACCCAGTGGGAGCACAAGACAGTCTCCACCGACTGCCTCAGCTTAATAAACAAAAGATTATCAAGTGTTATATGGCTTTATAATGAATTAATAATCATTGACAAAAGAAATAAAGTACTAAACAGTTAATGAACTAATTAAGTTCTCAAGAAGGGAATAAGATAGAATTAAACATTTTGTAGGCTTACTGAGAAAAAAAAATCATAAAACCTAGAAGGGTTGAAAAGAAGTACCCAAAACTATCAATATGGCATTGGTAATGACATCCTCTTGAAGTAGAGAATAAAGAGTTGGATAGTTGGATTAACCTCTGCCATATGCAATTAGGACACAGGAGAGGAAAAAGGCTGGGAGGAGGGTAAAAAAATGTAAACTTTAACCACAAAAATGATGGATTTAGCCTTTGGTCTGAAATTTAGACCAATTCTGCAGCCTTTGGTCAGTTAATGTCTCCACAGCAAGAAATCTGAGCAATATGGTTATTATAATACAACCCCATGGAGAGAGCTCAAAAATAAGGGCGACAAGAAAACTGTCTGGATACAAAGATAGTTTTGTGGGGGACTCCTTGTTGGTGTAGTGTAGATAAACCCAAATTAATAATCAGGGTGTGTCTTAGTTAGGGTATCTATTGCTGTGAAAAAACAGCATGACCACAGCAATTCTTATAAATGAAAACCTTTAACTGGGGTGACTCACAATTTCAGAGGTTCAGTCCATTATCATCATGACAGAGTATGGCAGTACACGTGTCCTACATCTTGCAGGCAAAGGGAAGTTGACTGAGACACTGGGCAGTATCATGAGTGTAGGATACCTCAAAGCCTGTAGCCACAGTGAAACACTTCTTTCAACAAGGCCATACCTACTCCAACAAAGCCACACCTCATAATAGGGCCACTCCCTATGAGATTATGAGGAACAATTACATGAAAACTACCACAGGGTATAAATAGGACCCAGTGATGATTGGCTGCAGTAAATGAAGAGCACCATCTGAACAGCAACCTTGGGAACATTTGGGAGTGGGATAAAGCTCCTACATCTTAATTAGACTGGTGGGTACAAGAATGTAGAAGTTTGTCAAAATATATCAAACTATTATCTCTAAAATGCACATATTTTAGTGCATGTAAAGTATCCCTCAGCAAAGTTAATGTGAAAAGTGAAATTGCTTGACAATAAAAAATCACTTTCTTATTTATATGCATGCATACCCCTTGATAGGCCACTTCGTTCAGCATTGTTGAATTGTACGTGCAAAGCTAGGAGCTGGGAAATGGCTGAGACCTTTCAACAGCCATGCTGCAGAGTACTAGAAAAATGTCACTTAGCAGAATCCTCCTAGGAGCCAGTGATTCTTGGAAACACATTACCTAGACTCCCACAGCTTGTCCCCACATACTTCTCGAACTCCAGATGCCCTCTGTCCCTGTAGTGGACAAACTCCACATACCCATCTGTTGGGTCGGTTCTCTGTGAATTCATTTGGGTATCATGCTCAATTCAGCTGAAGTGATAGAAGCGTAAAATCTTGAAGACACGAAGGAATGCCCCCAGTAAAAATAAATGGAAAAATCTAACCCCTTCGCCAGGATTTTCCAGATTGATATAAAGCATCCAATCCTAAGATTCTTCATGCAAGGGGGCATAAGACAACCAGAGTGAGTTCATCCATGGATAAGGACTGAGGGATGGATTGAACACTTAGCCTGACTTAGTTGCAAAAGCCTGTATCTTTTGAACCAATCCACCACAGACTTTAAAACAATTTAAAGAATTGGTATGCACTCCAATAAAACACAACTAGATATCTCAGTGATAACAAAAGTGTTGGATGAAAAGCTGGTATATTCCACAAGGAAAGATCAGGGTGGAAATAAAACCAAAACAGCAATTTCTGAAGTTTATGGCTAGCCTTTGGTACTTGAACCCTGTCTCAAAAAGACTAAATAAATAAGTATGGGGGGGGGAATAAACAATTTCTGGAGCTGAAGAACACATTTAAGGATGTGGAAGACAAATTAGCAAGTTTCAAGGAAGACTCCTTCAGGGAGAAAAAAAAATGTCTGTTAGCTCAAAGACAGGTTACAGGAAATTATTCAGGCTAAGAAGAAATAGAAATTTTAAGACACATATGCTACAATGGGAGCATGGGAAAAATGGTGGAGAAGGTAGCTTGGGAGGTTGATGGGAGAGAAATACAGAGCAAAGGGGAAGGAACAAGAATCAATAGTAGTAAGAATTTTGGGGAAAATCATAGGAAAGCAATATTTTATATTTTGTGTATGTATATATACATGTATGTATGCAGACATGGCTTCACTGAAGTCATGCCACTTGGGTGATAATGCACTTACAAGAGTCAACAACTATCTAACAAAAACCCTTGTTTCCGGCATAGGAGACCTCCTTTCCAGTTGTTCATAGGGAGTTCAAGGCACTCACAAAACAATATACCTTATTCTCATTGCCTTTAGTTGACTCAGAGAGCTAGAAGGTAAGGCCCTATTGCTGAGGAACTGAACACTTGGGGCTCAAGACTTGAAGAAATCCGACTGGAAATAACCTGGAAACCTCCTCTCTAAGGATTAGATTTAATACTTTCTAAAGGTGCTATGTTAGCTACCAAGGGAGGAAAGCAATCAATAGTATTACTCATCCTGTGAACCACAACAATGACCAAAATAGTGAAATATTCCCAAAAGTACAGTAATGGCGATTGTATCTTGGAGTAACCAACAACCACCTAATTGGATTTAACGCACACTAGGTAAAAGGGAATTCATGCCTGGTACTCCAAATCTAGCAAACTCCCCCTAATAGGTGAGGTCATGGACTCTAGCAGAACACTTGCTACTATGACACTTTGAAATAAGTATAATTTAACCATTTTCTAAATACTTATCCTTATACCCATTGATAAATGGAGGCTCTCACCCCCCATCAAAGAAGCTTCTTGTAATAGGCAGAGACCATTACAGAAATCCATAACTGATTGAAATGCATATAACTGACTATGGGTGTTTAACCCCAACTGGCAGTCTACAATACAAACCCAATACCCAAGGCACAGGAAATATCTTGGAAGAGGAAGAAGAAAGATTTTAAGACCTAGAGGACCAGGACATCATCTACTGTGACCTAATGTCATCTATACATGACAGGAAATATTAACAATATGGTTGCCTAAATAAGACCTTTATAATGACAACACCAACTGGCATGCCAAACTAGATGGGGGGGGGCGGACTCTTAAAAGGTCCTACCTTTAGATGAAGATCTACAGGCAATCATAAGCTGCCAAGAGAGGTATAACCTATCTTTTCCAGGGGAAAGGTCCCTGATAGTTTACCCAAACCCAAGTGCTTAGCTGTAAACACATACAGATACAGTCAACTTTTAATGGACTTAGCAAGATCTATCAAGGTGTGTGTGTGTGTGTGTGTGTGTATGTGTTTGTGCATGTGTGTGTAAAACAATAATAATTAGATTAAAGGTCTTTTTATTTGAGACTGAATGGGGAGAATACTATAAGAGTTGGAGGAGAGAAACAGGGATAAAAATGTATAAGATTTTTAAAAAAATAGAATTAAATTTTATAAAATGAAGAAGAATGCAGAAAGTCTGTGTGATTTACAAGAGACCAGCAAGAAGACCAGCCAAGAAACTGTGGCACTTGTAGACATTGACAACAGAGAGAAACTGATTGAGAGCTTATTCAAAGAAATTACATCTCAAAACTTCACAAGTCTTGGTAGGAACATGAATATCCAATTGCATGACAGTATGAATTCACCAAGCAGAATCAATCCAAGTAAGAGTGTACCAAGACATGCTATAATAAAATTTTCAGAAATCAAACAGAGAATTTTAAAAGCAGCAATAAAGAATATCCAAATATTTGAGCAAAGCTTTCTCTTATTGACTTTCTCTACAAGGCATCAGAATAGAGACAAAATACATGTCCAATCTAATATCAGAATGGTGTAGATCCCACATGTCCAAACCATGCTAGAACCAGAGCAAAGCTGGAGCTGTCACATCTTCTGACTTCATAGTCAGTTCCAAAATTACTGGAGTCAAGATAGGGTGGTGATAGCAAAAGAAGAAATACATAGGTCAATGGAAAAAAATAGAGAACCCTGAAATTAATTTGCATATTCACAGTCAAATGGTCTTCAACAAAAAAAAATGTTCATTAGTTAGCTTTGCATCATTATGATGAAAATACTTCAACTTAGAGAAGGAAGATTTTTTTTGTTGTTGTTGTTTTTTACTTTCAATAATCAAAGGTTTAGTGTATAGTTGCTTGACTTGATGTACTTAGGTGGAATATTATGGTGGTGCTGGACAGGGGTGTGGTGGACAGGAAACAGAAAAAGGGAGAAAGGAGCCAGGAACAAAGTATTGCTAAAGATGTCTCACCCCCCAGTGACCTTCAATAGTTCTTCCATGTTGATGCCAACTCCCAAAGTTTCCAGACCCTTCCTTGATTTCAGCAGCTGGGAGTCAAATGCCCAGAAAAAGAGCTCTTTCTTCCTTGGGACATTTGTTGTCCAAACTCTGTCTCTAGATTATAACAGAGGCCCAGAGTACCTACAGGAAAGCACAAGCCCTTCAATCGGCAGTGCTGAGGTAACTGAAGGTCCAAAAGTAGAGGGATAAAATTGTATTCTTAGGTCAGACTGAAATTTTAAAAAGTAACAAAGAGGGCTCAAGGAGGAAATGCTCAGATGTCCCTGGGAAGGAGAAATAGATTTCATGGGTGGACTGGGGGCAGTTGAGGATGGGAACAGGAGGGGTCGGGTGTGTGTGCGGGGAAGAGTACTGAAAGAGACGACTGGAAAACAGGGGCATTTCTCAGTGAGGTCACTGCAAGGGAAACTCCCAGGAATTTATAAATATGACCCCAATTAAGACTCCTAGCAATAATGACAATTAAGGTAGTCACTATTGCTTGGAGTCTTTTCTGGGTAATCAGATTGATGACTACCTTAATTGTCATCATAGAATCTTCATCCAGCTACCAATGGACCCAGATGTAGAGATCCACACCTCAGCACTGGGCTGAACCTCTGGAGTCCGGTCATAGAAAGGGAGGAGCAATATGGCAAACAAAGGAGCCAAGACCGTGGTGGGGATACCTGCAAAAACAGCTGGCTCTAGCTAGTGGGAGTTCACTGACCCCAGACTAAACTCTGGAGACCCAGCATAAGACTGAACTAGGCCCTCTGAATGTGGGTGACAGCTGTGTGGCGTGGACAGTTTGTGGAACCACTAGCAGTGGAACCAGTATTTATTCCTAGTCTTCCCAACCCATTCCCTGTGGATGGTTATTTTGCTCAACCTAGATACATGGGGAAGGACCTTGGTCTTTGCCTCAGGTGATATGACAGACCTTGTTGAGTCCCCATGAAAGGCCTTACCCTCTCTGAGGAGTGGATAGGGGTGACCTGGGAATAAAGTGGGAAGAGTGGAAGGACAGGAAGGAGAGGGAACTTGGATTGGTATGTAAAATAGATTGTACTAAAAATTTTTAAAAAATTAATTTTTAAAAAAGAGTCCTAGCAATAGCAGATATGCTGCCCGACCTGGCCATCTCCTCTGACCAGGCAAGACTTCCAGTGGAAGGATTGGGATACCAACTCAGCCATATAACCTTTGACCTACAGTCTGTCCTAACTACAGGATGTGCTGGGATAAGAGAAGCAGAGAGATTGTGCGAGTGGTCAACCAATGACTGGTCCTGCCTGAGACCCATGCTATGAGAGTGAGTCCACCATTGGCATTGCCTTGAGTACCACGTCCCAGAGGTTATAGACCTGGGATAGAATCAAACATGACTGGAAAAAAAGTCAATGTAATGATACCTAAGGGTATTCTGCTATACTCATGGATTGGTGCTGAGCCCAATTATCATCAGAGAGGCTTCATCCAGAAACTGATGGAAACAGATGCCGACTCACAGCCAAACATGAAACAGATGTAGGGGAATCCTACAGAAGAAGGGGAAGGATTGTAGGAGACAGAGGGGTCAAGGACATCATAAGAAAACCCACAGAATCAACTAACCTGGGTTCATAGGGGTTCACAGAGACTGCACCAACAACCAGGGAGCCTGCACAGGACTGACTTAGGCTCTCTGCATATATGTTACACTTGTGTAGCTTGATCTTCTTGTGGGACTCCTAACAGTGATATTAGGGGCTTTCTCTGTCTCTGTTACCTGCTTTTGGGACCCTTTTACTCATACTTGTTCAACCTTAATACAAGGAGAGGTGCTTAGTCTTACTGCAACTTGATATGCCATGCTTTATAGATATCCACGGGAGGCCTGCCATTTTCTGAATAGAAATGAAAAGTCCATGGGCTGGGCAGGGGGAGGTGATAGGGGAGGGGCCCAGAGGAGAGGAGGGAATAGAATTGCAGTTGGGATATAAACAAATAAATACAAAAATTCAAAATGCGAAACTGGTAGTTGCTAAAAGGAAATAAAAGGAAAAAAACAGATAATTTACATTAGTCTTGGCAAATGTTTTTGTATATGACATCCCCCCAAAATCATAGACAACGAAAATAGGTAATAAGACTGCTAAGTCAGCTCTCTGATCCCTCAAGTTGGTTTTGTATAATAGAGAGTTAGGAATCCAGTTTCATTGTTCCACATGAGGATATTCCATCTTCCCTGATGATGTTGTCATCTTTTCTCTGACATGAGTACAGTGCAGCTGGAGGATGCAAGGTATAGGGAACTAGGAAGGTTCTGGTCAAAGGATACAGAGCTTCGGGTATGTGGGATAATTCTGGAGGGACAGGAATGGCCTTCACTGTTGATCATCATACTGTGTTAGATTCTTCAGACTTGCTAAGAGAGTACATCTCTCCACACACACATACACAAGAGGTAACTACAGGAGGCAATAAGTTTGAAATTCACTTCTTTGTGGCACTGTGTCAGGGCAGCTACGTATATCAAAATATCATGTCATGTGCCTTAAGTTTAAAAAATTTTTATTTCTCAATTATTTCTCAATAAAGCTATGGAAGTTCTAATAAAATATATGAGTACATAAAGAAAAATGCAAGTTTAGAAAGAAATAAACCTTTCAGAGAGTGTTGCTACCTAAAAGCCCACCATTTGAGACTCAGGCAGAATGATCACAAGTTTGGACTCTAGAGTGAGACCTTTTCTAAAAATAAATAAATACATTTAAAGCATGCATATAATGTAATTCCATTGATTCAAAACTTGACTCTTAAGTCTGCAGCACGATTTTAAAGACTAGACATGAGAAGTATTGAGACACTGGCTGCTGTCGCTGTGTCTGTTGGCACTTTCATTCTTTGACGTTACTGTCCTCTCAAGGATCACTCTCGAGGATGACTTTGCTCTTCTTATTTTGAAAAGGGATGTATTCTTTTCTGTTTAATGAATTTGATGTTCTAATTTCTAACAATTAATCTGTGCATGTACACTGTCTCACCACACAGTTACTTATAGTAACTAATATGAGCATGATATCATAATGACCTTGCAAAACAAAACATGATTTTTAAAAATTGCATACAACACACACAGAGATGCATACCATAGTTCCTTTACATTTTAAATCTCTAAAAAGGCATTGTGCCAATTTACAGGCTTACTTGTTGGCAACTTAATAACTTCTGATAGATGGTGGAAATAAATTAGTCAAAGAAACTTTGATATTTACTACCTTGTCAGTTGTCATAACTAGACATGATTCTATTTTTAGGACCCTGATCATTTTGTGGCTAATAAGGGTTAGGTATCACTTTTGGAGCATTTTCTATATTTCTATATTTTCTACAGTGCAACACATGTTACTTGATTTTCATGGCAGTGAAAATTTTATGAAAATGGTTATTCACAGTTCTGACATTGGTGTGTGTGAAACAAAATGTCTATGTAAGTAAATTTAAAGCAGGTCAAAGTGTTCACGACTGAAGTAGATACTTGACTATACTCATCTTCATATCTGAGAATAAATTATTCAAACAGCTCAATTTCATCCAGGATTCTAAAGGAGTCATCCCATGGCTACACCAGCCCATGACTGCATCAGCCCATGGCCGCCCACCTCAAATTTGTGCAGCCTAGAGTGACCACATGTGAATGACAGAAGCAACGAGTATGACTTCCACACACTACCCTGTGCAGAGATTTCCACAGGAACTATTTCTCACCCTGATGCATGAGCAAAAGATAAGATATAAACAAACAACCCAGGAAAAAAAAGTGCAATTTAAAACGAAACTACCTGTTTGTAAATATTGCACCATAATGTTTTGCTGTGAGACCCCCTCAAAAATAAAAAGCCTTGAACTTTTACAATTGCAGTATGTACTTAAAGTCTTTCCTAATATTTGAGCTCAGTATATGAACCTGATGCTGGCCTAAGACTCCTGGGTTTTTAATATTAGTACTTTTTTCCTTGGTCAAAAGACAAGGAAAATGATTATGTTTTTATTGGCATGTTCACCAAATATGGTGCTGGATTATAAAACCCAACTTCCTGAATATTCCATGTACTTTGAGAATATTTTCTCCGTGCCTTGCCCATTGACCTCCTTTTTCCCACTGCCTTCAATCTTCATTCCCTCATCTCCTACCTTTGTGTCTTATATGGTTCTATGATTCTATCTAGGATCCACAAATTAGAAAAGCACATGATATTTGCTGTGCTGCACCTGGCTTCTTTTGTTGACTATGGTGATCTCATTACCATCTTCTCAAAAGCTATGAGGATATTAATATTCACACATGATTTTATTTACAAGTAATGTTTAGTGACTTTTTTCCATTTAATTAGCACATGAATATTTTCTAATAGAATTCCTTGTTTATGTTCTTTTCTCTACTTTTTTTATTGGGGGAAATTCATTATCATTTATTGATTTTTAAAAAAGATTTTTAATATAGAAATACTAACCTTTTCTATATAGCTCCCAATCTCCTTCACAGTGTTTTCTTTTAAACTTTGTATTGACTTTTTCAAACAAATATTATTTATTTTTCCACACTGGTGCTATCCAAATTTGCTCATGGTATATGCCAGTGGTATTATTTTAGATTAGTGCTGAGATATGATGCTCCATGATGCTTTGGATACTTTTAAAAATGGTTTGGAACTCTAATGAAATTATATCAGTTCCAATCATATCATTTCTTTTCTTTCCTCCCTCCAAAATATCTAAAGGACCAAATCCCTTATCCTCGTTCAAATTCACAGCCTCTTTTTTCCTTCATTCTTGTTGTGTGTGTGTGTGTGTGTGTCTGTGTTCCTAAATATATAAATACAACCTGTTCAAATCTGTAAAATGTTACTTGTACGTATGTTCTCGGGGCTGACCATTTGGTATTGTAAAAACAATTGGTGTGCTTTTCTTTGGGAAAGGGCTTTTGTCCTGTTCTCAGCATTCCTCGGTTGTCTGTAGTTCTTTGTCTGGGCTTAAGGTCTTAAGCCTTCCATGTTCATCTTAGAATGTCTATTGATATCCTTGTTCAGGTCATGTTTAGGCAACCATGTTGTTAAGACTTCATGATTGTAGTTTCTCTAATATTTCTGGGAGATACAATCTCATAGCAAATTTCCTGTTCTGACTCTTATGCCTCCAATCCCCAGCAATAATCCCTCAGCCTTAGGGGTAGATCAGTTCTATTTTGATATTTAAATACTTATTTATAGATCTGGATTTAATTTCATTTTTAGACATGACTAAAGACCTCACCCCTGTCTTTTGATTGCCATACTCACTGCATTCTCACTAAGCTCTGGGGATGAAGAAGGGAATAAATTAGCCCTTCTGCTCAAAACAGAGGAAGGGTACTCTTGTCTTTTCATAGTCTAGGCTTGTTTGGGGAGGTACCTCAGGTTTTGATACAAAATAATCTGGACTGCCCACAAATACAATAAATCCCCCAGAGCCTGGCAGTTATCACATCCCTCTCATTCTAGTACAGAAAGAAGAATAGATGAGCTAACTGTTAGTCGGGACGGCAAAGGGATGGGAGAGTTTAAGCTGTTACATTTGGCCTTTCTTAGCTTATAATATGCAAGTCATAGAAAGCCCTCTCTAGCTAACATTGCCAAGTTCCCAGCTAATAATAACCTTCCCTTTTTAGCATCTATATAAACAGATTGCAATATCTACAAGTGAAGTACTTTGAGAGGAAGGGGAAAAAAAGCAACACATTAACATAATCTGAAAATAATTGCTGGGTGTTGGGCTATTAGACAAATATGAGTGCTTTGAGATTGGTAAAGTGGTAAAATATCCCCCCCACACAAAACACAGATATACAGTTACTCAGCCATTTAACATACTTCTGGTGTGCTACAAACATAATGTAAAAAGGGGAATTTTTACTCCAACTTTCATCTATATTATCTGAGGCTCAGCCACTGATGAGAAAATGGGAAAATGCAGATCATCTAGAAGTCCTCTGGCCATCCATGGGTTAAAAATGACATAATGGAAACTAGTAAAAAAGAAAAAAAAAAGCAGTTGCCTGCATTGACAAGTGCACTCTCTAGTCTCTTATATGCCTCACAGTGGCTCGCTGACCTAGCAAATTGTTTAATGTCCCTGAGCTTGTTTACTTGTCTCCAATGTGCAGGAACTATGTTAGATATCCCTAAAAGGCCACCAGCATAAACACACTATGAGTTAATTTCCCATAGTTAGCATTCATAATTCCTGAAGAGCTAACAATAGCGGCTGAAGATGCTGAAAGACTCTGAAGTCAAGCTTACATTTGCATTGCAAAGGCAGCAAGAGCCTCATGGTGCTGATATTGGTTGTTTCTTGGTTGCTAAGTTCTGGAAGATTGACAACAACTAGAGCCTCTTCTCGAGAATGCATAGAACTGGACTTGCTAACTTTGCCTGTTGGGTCAGCATCATCATTCAATGTGAATGCTCAACCTATCTGCCTCCTATTCATGACCTAAGGTAATGTACTAAATTGTCTCAGAATGGGAGGAGAATGATTTTTGACTAAAGATAGTCTAGCAGGCCTATTCCATTTTCGGGGCTTTAAAACTAATAGCAGCTAAGAAAAAGATTTGGAGAGGGGGTAACTGCAGAATGAGCACCAGAGACTTGGCCTGCTTCTCCAAGAGCCTGACTATTCCTAGGCTGTCACAGTCAATTATTGACAAACCCATCTGGCCCTTTTTGAGAGAGCACTCTACTTCTTGCTCTGGGCAGGTGATGTGTTGTTCTGTCAAAGGAGAGAGCAACTGATTTTGGTTTCAAAGCATTGATAATTTCAGAAAACCTACGTTTTCCTGTGTGAACTTATCTTTACACCCCAGAAAGGAAGACCAGCGGTGTCAGGGTTAAGAGACTAAATAGAAAGCAAATAAATGGACTGTAAGCATTCCTGGGCTATGGTCTAATGGATACTGACCCTGGCAAGAAACGGGATCTGTTTTCCCAGAGGTAGACATAGTCAGTCCCCACTCCCATCCCCAAAAGTGTGTGGGCAGGGGAATGCCTGGCCCTATGGAGCCAGCGGAAGCTTTGAGACAGCAGACTTCCCTGGGTAGAAATGAGGTCACAGCTACACCTCTGCAATCTTTTATTGAGTCCATGTTCGTTTGTTTCTGTTCACTTAGCATGCCTCAGTAGCTATGGGGCTGGACATGTGTCCACGAATCCCCCTGGCTCTAGTCTGCTGCTCCAATTTAAGGAGCTGGGTTGAAGAAAATAAAATTGGCATGGCCTTGCAGCCTTTTCATTCCTATGACATTGAAAACTCCGTGGTGAGAAAATGAGGCTCAAGCTACCTGGTTCTTTCCTAACTCTGCAAGTCTTCTGCCTTGTGAGCACAGCTCTGACATGGCCTTTCGGGGCCTTTCCACGGGCATCTCCAACTCCCCAGAGTCTGGGTAAATGCTGCTGCCTCAGGCCCCCTTAATGACCTGGGATCAAATTCCCTTGTGGTTCACAGGATTGTGATAGGTTTAATGGTGGCTATTGCTCACTGATAGAATTTCTTCTTCCACTTTTAACTGTGTGTGGCCATTTTTCTGCATGATACTATAATAGTGGATAATGTAAGTTAATAATAAGAGAGGCAATCGTCTGTGGGAGTATAGGGAAGCTTTTTATTAGTTTTTAAATATTTCTTAAAATCTAAATTTACAAAAATAATATTTATGGAAAAAGGCAATCATTTCCTAAGTACAGGTTTCTTCCCAGCAGAAATAATGGGGAAAGAGAGTTTATTATATTGATCAAAATGTACACTGTGCTTCAGGTCAGGGACAAGGTATTTTTAGCAAAGCTAGATTCTGAAGAGGGAAGCAGTAACAGACTTCAGAGAAGACAGTCTAAAAGAATAAGGAGCCATGATGAGTATATTTATCCTGAAATCTTCCGAGCCAGCTAGGAAACTATTGGCCAAATAATACTGGGAAGGTAAGCAGGACAAATTCAAATGTAATGGTGATTTGAAAGGGAATGTTCCCCATAGGCTGGGGCATTTGGACACCTGATCCCCCAGTTAGTGGTGCTTTCTGGGGAGAGAGAAGTGATGAAGCCTGGCTGGAGTAAGTGTATCACTGGGGGACTTTGAGATTAAAAAGTCTCACTACTCCCGGCTTGTTCTCTCTGCTTCATGCCTGCAGTTCAACAAGTGACTATTTGGGTTCCTAAATAAACATTTTTTCTTCTGCCGGCTGCCTTATTCATGGTGCTTTCTCACAGCAGCAGAAAGGTAACTCATCCTGTCATTGGTCATGATAAAATGGCCAGCTGAAGTGACTACAGCTTTTTCTATACGTTATCATCATCCAAGGGCCAGAAACCCCTTAAGCCCATCCAAACATCATGGGTGAGTCTACAAGTGGAAGTTTAGTGTTCTGACCCAGTACTTGGGTCTTTCCAACCTGAAAGAAGAGAATCAGAATTCATTCAAGGAGCAATCAGGGGATATTGAAGTATTTGGTGGGGAGGGGCCAATTTTTGGGAGGTCTTTTTCACAGCATTCATATCCTTGATAACAATTCAATCTGTCTGCCTACCTCCTAAACACATTTATCAAATGATTCATTCTCAATCCTAACAATATCGCAACTGCCAGTAAGAAAAGTGTCTTCATCCAACTGCCATTATCTCTGATTTAAATCAATTAAATAAATTCTTAATTATATGACTGTATTGAGAACCATTCCCCATTGGTCATTTTCCATGATGCAGCAAGATTGTTCTTTTCAAGACATTAAAGTATTCATGACTCTCTTATTTAAACTCTTCAGTGGCTTATCATCATCTGTAACTGAAGAAGAACCATCTCAAGATGGATAAGGTCCTGTAGGCCAATGGACATTTTTATGGAGCCTCATAGAAACAAACAATAGTTAAACAAGAGATACATTTTCCTCAAGAAATGAAGAAGTCATTTTCCCAGGCACCTTTTAACTCAGTCATTAACCATGATAGACTGACAAGTTTCCAAGGAAAGGTCACAAGGTTGTTGTTCTTTTCCTCATCTTGATGTGGCTCCAAGGGAGAACAAAATGGCTCCTCTCTGAGAATGAAAGGAATAGGTTCATTTCCTCCATAGAGTTCTCCTCAAGTGCTCTTAGGCTTCTCATGAATTCTATGTTAACTTTTTGGCTGGAAGTGATAGGAGATTCCATTCACTATGGCTTAAACAAATAAATCCTTTGTCCTTTGTTAATAGGAAGCCATGACAGCAGTTCCTGGCCTTGGTTCAGATGCTTAACAACAGAATCAAGAATGCATGTTCTTTCTCCACTCTACCCCGGCCCCCTTAACGTGATGACACCTCTCTTTGTGCTTAGAATGCCAGCACTAAACCACCTGTTACATCTGTGGGCATCCTTTGCAAGGCACAGACAGAAATAAGGGTAGAAAGACAGAACAACAGCTGTCTACCTGGTTTTCAGCAAGGAAGGTAAATGTGTCTCTAAAAGCTACCCATAGATCTTTCTACTCCATTAGCACAAGCACCCATTGCTTAAAGGAGTGTAGGGAAGTGGGGCATAATGGTTGGAAAGCAAAAGAGAAGGAAGCTGGAAAAAAATCATTTTCATCATGCAATCTAAATCACTACCATGTTGATGAGTTTGTTTTATTTTGTTCTGTTTTTAACAATTAAACACCAAATGAGAAGATAAAATGTCCTAAATTGAGATGGTGAGAACCAAAAATTTTTACTCAAATTGGTCTCTTCCAGTACAAATATTTGGTTTTACCCAATTTGGTCATTATAGAGCAATATTAGTTTTAAAGGTAACCTTGTTAAAAATGAAGATACGTCCATAATAGATGTGCACCTATCACTTCCGGTCCTGATAATGTTCCTTTCATTTTTAATCTAACCTAATCTCTTAAGTAAATTCAGAAGATGATGTGATATATGTCTTTGGATTAATGCTTTCTGAAATTCGACAAAGAAATTATTTTGCATGGAATTTAGTAACCAATACTGATTCAATGAAATCTAACGTATCCCAAAGAATATCACTCTTATTTCCATTGTACTCTCATAGATAAAGTCTGTGCAATTATTTGAATCAAGTTCAAAAGCCCAAATCTAACAATAAGATCTCAAATAAACCTGAAAACTAAAGAACACAGAAGAGAAAGTTACTTTCATAATTATATGGTGTAATTTGATTCTTTATCACAAATCAAAGATTATGGCTTGTTGAAAACATAGACAGATGCTCATTTAGTTCTTTGCAAATGAAAAAACTGTATCATCTCCCTTTGCTCATACGTAAAGACCTTCAATTAGTGAATTAGAGAAAACAAGAAATCGCTGCAGTTAACACATCAAACATTATTTAACAGCATGAGTTGAATACTAAAATCCATGGAACTTATAATTATTTATTTCTGAGACATATTCTTTTTGCCAAGAAAATTCATGAAAAAAATCATGCAAACTGTGAAATTGAGTGCCATTATTATACTTCAGTAATGAAAAATGCTCTGTGCCAATCAACTAAATATAACTGTACTGATTAGCAATTACTAATTTGATAAATATCTTTTTAGCATTCATATAAACATTTATTCAGTAAACAATTATTAAGTTCCTACTATGTGCCAAGTAATACTCCAAAGAGAAATAACGCAATAAGTCTCAGCATTATAGAAAGAACATCATGAAACAAATAGGACCATGCTGGGTGAGTGTACAAACACTATTTTTTTTCCTTTGTATGTGACCCTGTGTCTTAGTTAGAATTCATATTGCTTCAATAAAACACCATGACCAAAAAGCACATTGGGAATGAAAGGGCATATTGGGCATACAATATCATTCTTTATCATTGAAAGAAATCAAAATAGTAACTCAAACAGGGCATGAACCTGGAGCCTATGGAAGGATGCTGCTTACTGGCTTGTTCTTCTTGGCTTGCTCAATCTGCTTTCTTATATAATATAGGACCATGAGATGTCCCCTCCTCTCAGCCCTGATTAAGAAAATGCCCTGGAAGCCTGCCTATAACCTGATCTTACGGAGGCATTTTCTGAATCTAGGCTGTCTCTTCTCCAGTGACTCTAACTTGTATTAAGCTGGCATAAAATAACCAGCACACCCTAGACAAATTAAACTTTCTTTATCTCTATAAAATGAACAAAATTATAGATCTGTGTAATGAACTTATATTTGCATATATATGTTTACACACATGTAGGTAGATAGGTATACATACAGACAGATAGATTTCATAAATAGCAATTAACATATAATAGGTATTCAACCATGAGAGTCTTTATTAGTTTAAATTTTATTCTATTATTATTTACTTGGTGCCTGCCAAAATATATACATGAAGAATAGACCATCAGTCTGAAGACGTTTGCATAAGACTTCACTGAACAAAGAAATGATATTTGAATACTAAATGACACACAGGAATCTACTAAAAAAATAGGAGTAAGGAAAAACTCTAAGCAGACAACAGTACATACACACTAGGCTCAGATTCCCAGAAATGCTGGGGGAAACTAAAACAAGATTTAGGAGGCAGTGACCCTCTGATGATGGACAAAAAAGACAGATATCTGGTGATATTAAGAAGACAACTTGAAGTTGGTTGGTAGTGTACATCTTTAATCTCAGCACTCTGGAGGCAGAGACAGGCAGATCTCTATAAGTTCAAGGCCAGCCTGGTCTACAATTGCTAGTTCCAGAACGTCCAGGGCTGTTACGAAGAGAAACCTTATCTCATAAAACAAAAACAAACCAAAAAAAAAAAAGGAGAAGATAACTTGAGTGTTGATTGGGATACTTAGAAGCCTAGCCAGAGAGTGGAAAATAAGTGTACTCCCCCTCATCTTCTGTTATCTCTGGGCCTCACCCACCATTTCTCTTATTTTTTAAATATAATCACTCTCACGTCATAGACTTATTCCTTTATTCCTGCTTACAAAGTTTGTATGATAAAGAAGAAATGAAATTGAGGAGACACTAACAGAGATAAGATGATTACGGGATTTGATTCCTGTTACTAGAATTCCTGAACTATAGTACTGAATCTATGACAACATCTTAGAATCTAAGAGCTCTATGTTTTTCTTCATCCAGAATGAGCATGCCTTGAGAAGGACAATTCTAGCTTATAAGATTTGGAAATCAATTACTAAGCACTTAATATAGGTGAGTCAATGGAATAAATGCTTGGATGTGTAATTTGTGTAATTTAGTTGTTATAATTAGTGATTTGGTGCAATTAACCTCAATTCACAAAAGAATGGAAACTGAGCTGGGTGGTGGTGGCGCACGCCTTTAATTCCAGCACTTGGGAGGCCAAGGCAGGTGGATCTCTGAGAGTTCAAGGCCAGCCTGGTCTACAAGAGCTAGTTCTAGAACAGGATCCAAAGCTCCCGATAAATCCTGTCCTGGAAAAGAAAGAAAGAAAGAAAGAAAGAGAAAGAGGGGGGAGGGAGGGAGGGAGGGAGGAAGGAAGAAAGAAAGAAAGAAAGAAAGAAAGAAAGAGAATGAAAATTGAGGCTAGCAGATGATGCAGCCACATGGAGACAGAGTCAGGATTCCTACTGGTGTCTGTTCGTTTGGGAAGTCCATGGCTACTCAGTCAGATTCTCTAGAAGAACTTCATGTGTTTTTCTATCAAGGATTTTCTACCCTCAGTGCTTACTGTAGAATGAAGTATGTAGATTTTCTTCTCCTGCTCCAGAGTAAGGAAGGGACAAGATTCCAAAGTTAGGGTACTCAAAAAGCAATCAAGATTATCTGGTGTCAATCTGGAAACCCAACCAATTTAGAGGTCGCTTTGGCCTTCAGAGTTTCCCAAATACTTTCATGATCTTCCCAACACAATGAGAAACTACAAGTACCATCTGACCTTGAACATACCAGAAGTTCCAAAGTCCTCAACTTCTTCAAAATAGCCAAGCTGGAGTCAACAGGCATGAGCCACTGAACCCAAACTCAGAGTCCCTGCCTCATGAATACTATGTTCATATTTTGTTTCCATGGTGTTCATTCTTTCACATTTCATTCTCAGTGAAGCAAATTTGGTGGAAATTACATGGAAAATGAAAGGAAAGAGAATGTCTTCTCTAGTGAATTGCTTCACGTTAGGTTTTTAAATCCCAACAGCAAAACCCATCATACATATAAGCTAACATGAAATAAGGATATATTTCCTGAAGGACCTTGATTCAATATTGTTATGCCAGAGAGAGATGTATCCATATAATTGTTATCAAAATTATAACTAATTTTTGTACTTTTACACTGTGTCATATTAAGGAGAAGGGGAGATTAACAAAACCTAATCAACTAAGCAAATTACATTATCACAAAATGTCTATATTGCTCTTTTCAGCTGCTCAAATGATTGAATAAACTCTCTTCCCATTTGGTCCTAATAATGAAGTATATCTCAACTGCTGCTTTTAAAGCCCAAACAAAATTGATGATGGAATGAAAATATGTTCAGAAACTAGGACCACTAACTACTATGCAATGAGCCTTTTATTACTGATAGTGTTTAGTATTCATGATTTATAATAATTGGCAATATTATTAAGATATGCAGCTTACTTGGGGTTTGTAAAACATAGTATGGTGATAAAACCTAATATTTCTCTCTCAAAAAGAAGACAATGCACAATTGTTTTTAAAATTCATGTCCCCACCTAATAAAGAGAAACTTTTAAAATCACATGGGGAGAAAATGACGCTGGATTAACCACAAGATAGATAGAATGGATTTTCAGATAATATATTATAACAAGCTATATGTAATTAAATGAATGTTAATATGGTTTAACAATATATTCACAGCATTTTAACAATTTACTTTGTCCATGTATATGCCTGTGTGGTTTGATGGAAAGAATGAGAAATATCTTCCCTTCCATAACAATGTGAGTCTAATAATGGCACTGTCACTCGTTAACTTGGGCAATTTCTTTCTTATTGTCTTTGTTTTGTTTTGCATTTTGTCAAAGAGTTTAAAAACAAAGGGCCTTAGAAACTTAAAATTTACTATGGAAATTGTAGAGACAGTAGCCCATAGATATGGATACATCCATACTCAAAGGGCCTCCGAACACCTCCTATGAAGAAAGATGGCTGTTATGACCCTGAGAAAATAAGTCTGGCACAAAGTTGGTACAGAGAAAACCTGGACGTTGGAGACCTTGGTTCAAATCTACATTCTGCCACTGCCCAACATTAATACTGAAAAGACATTATCTAACCTCTCAGAACTTCATTTGTGATTCTGGGATCCTGGGAGTACCCTGAACCATTGTTCTACAAGTAACACGAAGTGGCCCATTCTTTGTGTAGCACAGTATTTTACACAGGTTTGTGTCACAATTATTCCAACATCCTAAGTACCAGTGGTAGCACTAAAAGTACAGCATGTATCTACTTGATGCCAAATACTCTAATTGAGTATTCCAAGAGAGCAACTTATTTTAGTGTGTGTGCAGAAACAACTCATGCCACTTCACTCTGAAGACATGAATTTCCCAGATAACTTGGCTCTGAGTCAAGAGATGGGGTATATTTTGAGTGTCTTAATATACATCTTTAACTTATTTTGAATTTACAGAATGATAATTTACATCATCATTGAAATTCTTAATGTTCTGATTTCCCTGACCTTTTTTAGTATGCATTGATGATTGACACTCACCCAGAATGTGCATCCCATGATATTGGAGATCAAGGTTTCTCTAGTGATGTTGTTTCACCTGCACCTGTCACCATGCTAAGTAAGTATCTAAATGTTTCACAATTATTTGATAGAAGAATACATGCTTGAAATTCCTTTTCCGATGTTGCATCTACCAACAAGTGGAGAGCTATTTCCTTTTAATATTAGCACATAATCAATGAATATGCCTGTGACATATAGTGTAAAATGCCAACAGTCTACAGTAATATGCATACAGTCTACAATATATACTGATTACCTTAGATTAGTGTTTTCCTTAGCTTTATCATTTCATGTTTTGAGCTGTCAAGTGCCACTACTAAGCAATATGGAACTATAGTGGTCTCACTCATACACAGCAAAATTCAGCTCATTTTTTCCTGTGTAATCATGTTGTGGTATCTCTTCCCCAATATCCCTCTCAGACTCAAGCAATCAATATTCCACACTCAGATCAATAGTTTTAGTGAAAATCTTAAAATTACTCAGAACGTTAAATGCCTGCTCAAGATGGGTAGGGAGAAGCTCTGAGGCTTCAGAACAGTCCATCCCCTTACGGGCTTTTGAATTATTTCTGTAATCGAGAACTCACCCAAAAAGGAGGAATAAGTTACAGTAAGTGTGAAAGTAATAATTACTCAGAACTCCAAGGTCAAGGAAGTACAATGAAGTGGAGATTAAAAATAAATCAGAGAACATTTGTCAGATTCTTGGAATCTAGCTAATGTTGATAACAAAACATTGTGCAATTTTTGAGACTAGCTGTTTGGAAAGTAAAGGTAAAAATGTAAAAGAGACAGGCATCAGAGAGCTTCAAGAATGAAATATATTCACAGTGATAAAGTTGAAGGAGTATCTGACTACACAGTCTACATTTTTGCCCCTTGGCCCTGCAGGCAGGACATAATGGCAGGAAGCCTTTGTGGCAGGAAGATCTATCTTTGTTTCCTTCTCTTTGGCTCTGATATGACTATTGATAACTTTTCTAAGGAGACAGAGCAAGATATAGAGAAGATGTTCCTTACAGAGATGGAGAGAACTTGACTGATTTTTTTTTTTTTTTAGGAGTGGAGGGGTGGGAATAAAAGGTAACTCACAGAGAGACAAGACTGAGCCTTTCCCCAGATTAAAAGAGTTTCTGGCTCCTGTTAGCCCTAGCCTCATAGGTACAATATTGACGAACGGAGGAAAGGATAAGAAAACAGAGAAGAGAGTGCATATTTCTCTAACGCAACGACATTAAGGCACAAATGATACCAACAAGATGGAATCCAGCGTGAGAAAAATAAAACCAATCTCTTCTGTGCTGTTAACATTGATCTTTGGAAGCAGAGGTTGAGCGAGGTCTAATTTCACTTAAGAAATACGCATGTAAAATGTCTGCAAGCCATGATTGACAAATACATGACTCTTGAATTAAATTTAAACTGGCCCTCTGCTTCCTCTTTGTAAGATGTTTAAATTATCTTTTCAGTGGATTTCCTATGAGAGAAGATTAAAGAATGATCAAGCCAAGTCTTGCCAAAAGGTCCTCTACTCAGTCCAAACATAATTCATGATGAATGTGGGTACCTGTCTATCAAAAAAAAAAAAAACTCCGAAAAATTCCCAAACCACCTCCCTTGATTCCCCGCACAGCTGTCAGATTTCATTCCAGATGGCAATGACTGATGGACACACTGCCGTGGACTAATCTTTAACCGATTCTCTAAGCAGGTTCTTTTACTGAGGATCCATTAATGCCAATTATAATCTTTGATTAAGGCTGTGCTTGACAAATGAGCTTTTTTGCAATTCTCTACTCCAGACATGGATTTACAGCTAAAGGTTAGCATAATCGATATGCTGGACAGTGTATTGTCAGAAACAGGAGTTGTTGGAATAGCTGGTGCAGCACAGCCAGTGGCATTCTATCTATCACAGCTGCCCACTAAGAATGAACGTGGCCATGTTCCATTAATCTCCTCCATCTCAATCAGCAGTGAGGCTGTAGGAAATTAGATCGGCTATTAAGAAGGATGCTGTTGAGACTTTTTCAAGAAAATGGATGCTTAGAATTATAACGACAAAACAAAAAGATTTCTTTGCTCTCCTGTGATTTTCACCTTGCTTATTATGATCACATGCCAGAATTAAGATGCAGCACCAAGTTTTGCAATTTCATGAATTTGAGCATCATATAGAACGGGTCACTTCCTCTGTAACTAATGAGAAGCCAGTACCTAAATAGAGTTTAAAAGTTGGCAGGGTGTATATGCTTATGCCATATAGTTTCATAGGACAGCCCTTATGGAATTGCTTTAAAGACTATCATCAGAAGTTGCTAAAAGACACAAAATTTAAAAAGCCAGTTTTTTTTTTAATTTAAAAATCTGCTTCATTTTACTATGGGTTCCAAGAGTGTCCACACTGAAGCTCAAGTGTGCTAGTATGTAGAATTATGAAGCACAGGACTATCAAGCCATATGTCCTCCTCTTCAAGTTCAAAAGATACCCATGGGAATCAGCTTTAAGTATGTTCACAGTGAAGTTCAATGTTCTACAGACATATCAGATTGACTGTGAGGCAAAAGCTTGAGAAAATAGAAGCCCTACAAGAATAGATAAATGAAAAAGAAGTTAGAAGTGCCAAGGCAGAGAAAACCAAGGGCTTGGGAAATCACAGGACCAGTAAACAGAAAAAGTGTCACTAGGGGTCCAGTAACACTCCCATGGGATCTCTTTCCATAAAATCAGGTCAAAAAACAAGAAAGTGTTGGTCAGGATAGGAAGAAGGGGATGATGCAAAAGTATATAGCCCCTTGGGAATACTTTGCCTTTAAAGTTAGTCAGCACCACCATGTGGGCATCCTACAGAGAAGTATAAAGAAGGTTGAGTCTGATATCTCCAAGGCCCTGAACAGACCAAGAGCAAGAAACATAGAAGAGTAAAGACAAAAGACATGATAGGTGGCAGACAAGAATAAAGTCAGCAGAGATTTATAGGCAAGACCTCCCACTAAGAATGACGAAGGAAGAAATCCCAAGGTCTTTGAGGCTGAAGAGATGACAGGTGACTCAGTGGGTAAGATCACTTGCTGCTCAATCATGAAGACACGAGTTTGGTCCCCAGCACCCATATCTCCCATATCAGGAGGTCCTCACTCACCTGTAACTCCATAGACAAGGTGTCTGATGCCTTCTTCTGAGCATTCACACAAGAATACACACACACACACACACACACACACGTGTGTGTGTGTGTATTCATTACCCATATACACCTACATTAAAGTAAAAGTTTTTTAATGCCAGAAGTTCTGCAGTCTGGCAGACTGTCCTGACATAGTCTGAAGAATGGGGAAGGCTGCTGCTGAGTAAGTTCTGTCTGTAAAATCGCAGCCATTGAGACTCATCTCCTTTCCCATTCAGTTTCTTTGCCATAAAGTGATAGTAGGAAAGACTTCAAGATTCAGTGTCAACAGAATGTGGCTTCCATGACCAACATTTATTCCTTCTGACTACAAAACTAAGCGGTCACATTTTCATTTCTCATTCTGCTTCCAGGAAGCCAGTAACCTGATTTTGTATGCGATCCTCTTCCTCTCCCCAAATTGTTTGAGTCACTGTATCTCCATTTCTATTGTCATCCACAATATGATGTCTTTTTTTTGATGTCTTTATTCTATTTTTGTTGCAAGTGTTTGTTTTAAAATATGATATACAGTTATGGTATCATTTCTTTGTAGTTCTAGCAGTCTCAACTCCACCATCATCACACAGTACTGACAGCTTCCCACCACTGTATTCTCCACAATGGACCAGCTGTCACCTCAGGCTTCTCTACAGATAACTGATATACTGATGTAATAATACTCTGAAAACTTTAAACCATAACTCAACTCTTCAAAGTTGTTCTTGACAGTCCCTGGGGTTGAACTCAGAACCTTCTATGTGTTAGGTAGGCAATCTACCACTAAGCTACATTCCTAGAATGTTCTCAACTTTTGAGACAGCCTCACTAAGTTGCCTAGGCTAGCTATGAACTTGCACTCCTTCTGCCTCCAGAAGCTAGGATCATAGAGCTGCACCCACAGGCCTGCCCATGGCTGTTTTTATTTGAAAAACATATGGAAGAGAATTTCTCCTATTCTGTGTTATCGCCCTCCTGTTACAATCACATAATGCTGTCACATTATACTTCTGTAATGCTAAAAGCTATATTAGAATTCCAGAGCTTGTGTTTAAAAGTGAAAATGCTTTCTGAGCATGTTAAATTATATATGACTATTAACAATATAGGCAACAATCACTACAATTTAACCTTGCTAGTGAGAGAATGAGACCCTAAAAAGTAGACTTAGAGGAAAGCGAGAAGGGACATCATGTGTCCTGTTACCGACAATTGAAGATCCTTTGGGAATCTTCAGCAGGCAACCTGCACACATATCGTGCCTGTTAGAAAATTAGAAGCAGAGAGAAGGCATGATATGCAGAAGGGCTCTTTGATGCAGCTGACTGTGCAGTCTTGTCCTGACTGGTCCAGCCTGCTTTGTGGGATGCATCACAGGAGATTGAAGCTGGAATCAGGAATACCAATTAGTCCACTCGAGTAATCAAGTTGAGACTGAATAATTGTTTGTTTAAGCAAGGCCTTTTCCATAATTAGAGCCTGAGTGATAAATGTGCATCCTCAAATATACCTCAGCTCAAAGTTTGAAATTGCATTTGGCAATAGAAGCAGCTGGAGTGAAAACAAGTCTGGGCAGTACAGAGAGACCGCTGCGTTCCACTACACAGTGCTCGATTATGCATCTGTTATCCAAAGAGTGTCTTTAGAATGGGAAGTGAGATACGCAATGGAGATCACACATTCACAATTGCTGAGAGAGGGAAATGGGAACATGGAGGTCTTTTGGTTTGTTCTCTAGCAAAGCAGTTCTGTGTGCTTTTTAAATGAAAGCAGATAATAGCAAGGCTGGACGATGAATGGCAGACTGCAAACAATGCACAAATAACATGATTTCCTTGATGCTTTCCAAGACGCCTGCTTCAATGTGTGTCTCCTGCTGACTGTCGAGGCCCTGAGAACAGCTGGCGAGAGCCAGATGTCAATGGCACAGCTCTGGTCTCTTCTGAGATTTCTTTGATTTTTTTTAAGTCTTTTTTATCGCTTAAACTTGCTAGGCTAACTCAGTTCCCCACCACTATAACAAATACTGAAGATAAACCAATTTACCAAGAACAAATTTTCTTTGTATAACACTATTTTGGAGATTTCAGCCAACAACCTATTGGCCTTGTTGCCCTAGGCTTGCAGCAACATTGTTGACAGATGTGTCTGGAGATGTGCCCACCTCACAACAAGGAGGTAAAATAAAAGGCAGAAGCAGAGTCTCATCATTCCCTCCACTGTGCCAAGATTCAAAAGTAAATAAATAAATGTAAAAGACAACAACAAAGAAACCTCCACATGGGTCTCAGTGTGCTATATCAGACTTAGATGTTCATAAACAAATGACTAGATAGAGAATGCTTGATACATATACACAATGAAGCTACAAATGTCTCTAAAGAAGAATAAAATCATGTCATTCGTGTGAAAATGGATGGAACTAGAGAACGAACGTCCAAACTAACAATATCAGAAAGGAAAAAGGAGGCATAATAACAGACACCAAGGAAATCCAGAGAATCATTAGGTCATACTTCAAAAACCTGTAGTTCACAAAATTGAAAAATTCAAAAGAAATGGATAATTTCTCTATAGATGTCACTTACCAAAGTTAAGGCAAGCTCATATAAACAATTTAAATAGCCCTATAATCCCCCAAAGAAATAGAAGCATTTATTAAAAATTTCCCAACCCTCTTGGAAAAAAAAGAAAAAAAAGTCAAGGGCCAAATGATTTTAGCACAGAGTTCTACAAAGCTTTCAAAAAAGGGCAAAAGCTAATACCAATACTCCTCTAATTATTTCACAAAATAGAAACCGAATGAATATTGCCAAATTCATTTAATGAAGTCATAGTCACCCTGATACTAAAACCACACAAAGACTCAACAAAGAAAAAAATTACACACCAATTTCCTTCATGAACATTTATACAAAATACTCAATAAACTAATCACCAACTAAGCCAAAGAATACATCAAAAATATCATCTGCCATGATCAGGTAGGCCTCATCCCAGAGAAGCAGAAATGGTTCAACAAATGAAAATCTGTCAACATAATCCACCACACACACAAAAAAAAAAAACCTAAAAAAAAACACATGATCATCTCATTAGATGCTAAAAATAAAACCTTTTTCAAAATCTAATGTTCCTTCATGATAAAAATGTGATCATTAGAGAGGCTTCACCCAAAAATTCGTAGAAACAGATACAGAGACCTCCAGCCAAACATTAGAGGCAGAGCTTGAGAAATTCTGCTAAAAAGGGGGAGGAAGGATTATAGGCGCTGGAGGGGGGGTCAAGAACATCACAAAAAAAACCCCACAGACTCAATTAGCTTCGGTTCATAGGGGTTCACAGAATTGAACCACCAACCAAAGAACATACATGGAACTTACATAGGCCCTTTGTTCATATGTGACAATTATATAGCTTGATCGTCTCGTGGGATCAGGGGCTGTCTCTGACTCTGCTGCCTGTTTTGGGGATCCGTTCCTCCTATGGGGCTGTGTTATCCAGCTTTAATAGAACCAGAGGTGCCTAGTCTTACCGCAACTTACCATACCATGGCCAATTGATATCCATGGGAGGCCTGTCCATTTCTGAAGAGAAGCAGGAAGAAGCATGAATGGGGGAGAGAAGCATCTGGGAAGAGAAAAGGGAGAGGAAACTGCAGCTGCCATGTAAAAATAAATAAAGAAATAGCAAAAGGGGGAAGAAAAAAGGCTAATTAAAAAAGAATGAAATTACATCATTTGGGTAAAGGTTGATAGAACTATAAATCATCACATTAATTAAAATAAGTCAGATTTGGAGAAACATCTCATATTTTCCCTCATATGGAGAATTTAGCTTTGAATAAACACACATGCACATAATTCATATATAACATGATTTATATAATATTCATATATATATATAATTTCATATATTATGAAGTAAAATGGGAACTACTTGAGGGAAGCAGGCAAACAGGAGTGACACAGAAACAATGAATTTGATCATGGAGCCAATGTGAACGAAGTACAAGGACATATACACATAAAATATTCTTTTATTTAATGTAATTTCTTTATTGAATCTTTGGAAAATCACATCATGTGCCCTAATTCTGCTCACCTCCCAGTCCCTCCATATCCTCCCCTCACCCCAGAAGTGGCCCACCAAAGGAAAAAATTGAAAAAAAAAAGAAACCCAAACCAAACCAAGCAAACAAAAAAAACAAAACAAAACAATTACAATAAAAAACAAAACAATACAAAAAAACCTTTGTCTTCATTCCTCCATTTTTCCAGCCTCTCCAACACCTCTTCATTGTTCGTGGAGGCATTGGGAGCAGAGGTGTGTCACATGGATAAACCCTTTTGTCCAATCAGCTTTACTTGCAATGGTCTTTGCAATGAGTCACAGGTCTGGTTCAAGGCCTCTGGTTTCTGGTACACCATCTTCACTAGAACTCCTCTGGGCTATCCCACTGCCCTCCGGAATCATGGAGATACTGCGGTTATCACCACAGAACCAGTCCCTTCAGCTCCAACATATCCTAGATGGGACAGATGTTAGGCTGGGCCAACCCCAGGCCCAGCTGTGAGCCTACGTGGTCGTTAAGCTGGTCAGTTAGGCCACCGAAGCACCTCGGCTCTCAGGCAAGGGCAGAGCCATCTCTCCTATATCCATGCCATCCGGATCAGATATCCCCTGTCCATGGTGACGAGTGGGCCATCTTTCCCAAGTATGGAGATTGGGGTGGGGCAGCTTTCCCATGAGGGTCTGGGAGAGCTCTCTGGCTGCAACAGCCAGAGAAGGCCAGGGCCAACCATCTCCCAGGGTCAGTGAAGGGCAGGGCCACCTCAGCATGGCCCACTGATTCCATCACACATGGTTCCCATGGCCCCCTGAGACAACACAGGACACAGACATCAACACAGACCTCAAGTGCAGCAGGGCCATGGACCCATACATGACCCTCTGCACCAGTTTGGGCTGGGACAACATCCTGGCTCTGGGTGGAAGCATAGGCTACTCAGGTCAGGATGGCTCTGTTGGCAGCATGGCAACAAGACCAGGGCTTCTGTGTTGCCTTTGGTATAACACAGATCCTAGCTGTGGTGAGACCATGTGCCCAGACATAGTTCCCAGCAGTAGCCTGGTCTGGAAGTCACCATTGTCCCAGGTGGCAGTATAGGCCACTCAGATAGGCATGGCCCCAGCAGTAGCACGACTCTAGGATAGTAACATGGCTCCAGGTAACAGGCATCCAAGTGGTCTTTGATGGTATCAGGACCCTCAGACATCACACAGACCCTGGCTGTGGTAGGACCATGACATGAAAATAATCTAATGAAACCCTTTATTTTGTATGTCAAATTTAAAAAAAAAAAAGTTTTTTTGGTTTTTTTTTTGGTTTTTTTTTTTTTTTAAAAAAAAGGAGTTATAGGGTAGAGAGGCTGGGGACCTGATCATCTTCAAGGTTCATGACATATGGATGGAAATGCCTTCGTTAACATCTTTGGCTAAAGCCAACCTTTCTGCTGTGTGTACAGAACCACATTCAGTCCAGTCTCACCCAGTTATGGTGAGGTCAAGCTTTACTGTCTCACCCATATTCTCAATTTCTGAAAGCAAGATTCCAGGTTTAAACTTTTTTTTCTGTCCTTAGAGCATAGCTTGGTGTCTAGTATGTACTATGCACTGAGTGGCTGAATCGATTTTTCTAAATAGATTAATGAGTACCAGGATCTAAAATAGAACACCATGAGAACGAGAAAACATCACTGCTGCATGTTGAGGAACTAGGAACAAGGGAGAAAAGCAATCACATGGTGAATTTACTAAAATCTTGTGCAACACCAGGAAAAACACAAGAATAGAGACAGCTGTGCTTTTTCCAGAAATGGATATGTAGAAGAATAGGGGAAAATCTTTGGGAAGTCCCTCCTTTGAGTGATGTTTATACCACCATGGAAATAATGGGTCCTTTTAAGTATGAAGATAATGCTTTATGCTTAGAAATCAGCATCCATATAAAGGCAATAAATAAAATACAGGGAAAAAATAAAAAATAAAATAAAATACAGGTATTTGTGTCTGCTTTACCACTGCAGCATGGACCAGCTATCCTCAGTCTCTTAGGTACTGCGACAATATGCTTGTAACATTCAACCTGTAAATTTGGGTCTTATCTCCTCAAGAGAACCTAACTCACATTTTTTAATGAATAAGGCCTTGATTCTTGACTGTAGTCATACACGATGATCACAAGACCCAGGGAAAATGACATGGCAAGCACAAGACAACAGGTAATAGCAACACAAAAGGAAAGTGAGAGTAATTACATGAAAACACTGATAGGCGGTGACCATCAATACTCAGGGGTAAGAGGAAGGAAGGAAGATGAACTGGAGGGAGGGAAGGAGAAAAGGAAGGAGGGAGGAGAAAGGGAGAGAGGAAGGGAGGATGGATGGATTCTGGGAACCGTGTAACTCAAGTGCCCTCCCCCAGTAAATTGACATCTAATAGGGGAGCGTTTCTGTTTTGCATTTGCTGTGGTGTGCTTCTTGTGACATCGTCTATTCATACAAGCAAGATAAAAGACAGGTATTGAGGGAGCAGTCATTCCAAACAGGCAGACTCTCAAGTCTTATGAATCACTTTCAGGAAGCACTCTTAAGTATTATCTAGGCTAATTATGCAAGTGTTGTTACAGGAACTATTCTCTCAGAGATCGTTGAAAAAAAAAAACCTCACGCGCTTAATGTTTTTATAACATTTATGAAAAGTATTATTAGAGCAGACTGAAAAGAGAATTCTTAATAACTATAAAGATCATACATATGTCATAACACTTGCAAATGCATTGGCCAAATAAACCACTTCTTTAGTACATAGTACAATAAACTTAATTTAAATTATGTTCTTTTATTTAAACAGTGCTGCCTTCCAAATAATATTTGACTTGAGCAGTACGTTCAGCTGTGATGGTATTCAGAAAGGAGTTGTGTTCATGAGGTACTATTTTCCAAATACTATTTCACTATCAGAGAACATTTTGAGAAACTGCATATACCTATTCAAATTCTAATGAAACATAAACCAGACACATTTAAACTTTCAGTAAAATATCATCTGGAGAAAAAAAACCTCAATCTCGTTTGGCTGATTGTGCGCCGTTGCTACATTTGCAAATAAATTATTCTTGGCTGCATAAAACTTGACACAACAAATTCTGCCCAGAAGATTAAATGACTTCAAAACAGATACTCAATAATGGAAAAGTCACTACTGCTTTCTAAAAGCTACTTCTAAGTTAATGGGTTATCAGAACAAAATAAGAGCGAGATACAAATGCCAAATGTAAACAAACCTGGGGGAAAAAGTATTAAGCTGGGAAATAAATGCAGAGAGAAGTATTGTGCCAGTATTCAAACTGAAATACTCTTTCCATGTTCCTTTTACATTTCTAGATTATGATGAGGACTTGATTCATTTGGGACATTCTTGGGATGGTGTGCTGTTATTGAGTCCAATTTCTAGCAAGCAGGTGATGTTCCACACTTCAAAGGACTCCTCAATGCAAGAAAATGCAAAGAAATAAATTATGTATTTTTCCAATTAGGTCTGCATAGTTTTCAGTTTTACTTGTCTGCTATCATAAAAGGGATGCGTCTCAAGAGGGCAGGATGAGTGGGGTATTTGTATCACACACTGCTGTGTCCTGAGCATCTAAAACAGTGCTGCATGCTCAGGAGCACTGGCTAAATCCTACTCAGTTTCCAATGAGAGGCATGGGAAGGAAGAGTTGTGGACCTGGTGATCAGCCTCCTACCACAGGAGGAAAACATCATCTAAGGGGAGAGGAGCAATTCCTTGGGGCGGGGGAAGGATAAGACTTGCATGTATTATTATGTACAGACAACTGAAGCATTATTAGTAAAAACTCAGAAAGGGAAATCGGGGTTCAACTGGAAGATCTGAAAAGTGAAACAGTCAGCCCACTGGCTCTTACCTAGACCTCAGTCCAAAAATGGTGATCCTGCCTCCAGGAATCTCAGAAGAAGAATATGTTTCTGACAGCTGTTTCCTCCTGTTTTATAAACCTCTTTAGGGCAGGGATTAAAGACATGCACTGCCCAGTTTCTATGGCAACTAATATGGCTACTCGGATTAAAGGTGTGTGTCATTGTGGCTACTGGGATTAAAGGTGTGTGTTATCATAATCTAGTCTGTAAGGATGACCAGTGGAACTATTTTAGTCTCAGATCTTCAGGCAGTCTTTATTTCTTAAAATAGGTCAACAATGAATCTTACTTGTATTGTGTAATATCTCATGAAGATTGACTGCTATAGATCAGAGTTCTCACTGTTCTCAATTTCTCAGCATGTCCTGACCTTCCTACTGTTGCCCACTCAGATTCAACTCTACAGTGAAGAGCTTCTGAAAACTCCAAAGGGGGAAGTTCATCTAAGAACTACCATAGTAACAATTAAAGTAAAAAATACACATTTTGTACTGGAAAATAATCTAAAAGGATATTATGAACTCTTTTTTGTCTTATAAATGAGCCTTTAGGATAACTTACACTGTAACAGAGTTGGGCAGTTCAATAAGGACCTTCTGCATACAGGATTGCTGAGAAACCAGCTCAATCTGCAATGCTATATGCTTCAACAGTCTGAAGCTGGTCTTAAAGACCTGAAGGATTCTTGGAGAGTCTTGGTCTTCAGTTCATATTAAAATTACAAAGAAATTGAGATGTTATGTCAACAAAGATGGCAATGGTGTCAGTGAGACAGACTTACTCACCAGAAAGAAGGAAACTCTATCCTCTTGCGAAAGAGGGTAGAGTTTCACTTCATTTCCACTTACACAAAATAATACAAGCAAAGGATGGAACAGGGCCCTCCAGAACCCAACATAGGGTGTGAAGAAGAAGAAGAGTGTTGTTGAGTAATGGATACAGCATTTCAGTTAGATACTAGAAGTGACTTCAGTGATGTGCTACAGCAAGTGCCACAGACACTAAATAACTGTCAGAGGGCTGGAGAGGTAGCTCAGTAGTTAAAAGCACTGATTGCTCTTCCAGAGGACCTAGGCTCAGTTTCCAGCACACACACATGGCAGCTCACAATCATTTGTAACTCCAGTCCCAACTATCTAAAGGCCTCTTCTGGCCTCCACAACGACTGTATGCATATGGTGAACAGACATACATGCAGGCAAAATACCCATCACACAAAGTAAAAATTAATAAAATCACCCAAACATAATGATTATGTGACCATTTCAAAATTACTGAGTATATTTTAATTGGAAAATATGATATGTATGTGAGGCAAATGGTTTGTTAATTAGTATGATTTATCATACACTGTCAACATTAGTAAAACTCACATAATACTATATAAACATATCAAACAATTTTTATTTATAGATTAAAAATAAAGTTCTGAAATTTAAGCTAAATTTAAAATTGTGATTTATGCATTGAGCCACCTATGTGTTCATTTATAAGTGGTTGTTTAACGACATATCTGTGAAAGGGCAATTTGAACTAATTTGAACATAAGTATATGCCACCAGAGACTGCCGTCATACAGAAGTTACATTATGCAACAGTAAGAATGCTCTGGAACAAGAAAAGCTTAAATTAGACTATATGGAGACATTCTATAGAGTTATTCTGGACACTTCACCAGCTGTAAACAATAGTCTCCTTCTGCCAGTAGCTAATAGCATGATCTTTAGCAAATGTTTAAAAAGTGGAGACTCATAAGACAGGATGAACTCTCCAGTTCAGACTGGAGAGGGAGGGGGAGGGAAGTAGGGTGTGGGAAGGGAAGTGGGGTGTGGGGAGGGGGGAGGGGGAGGGAAAAGGGAGGAGGGGAGGAGGTGGAAATTTTGAATAAAAAAATAAAAATAAAAATAAGACAGGATGAACTTTTATAATCACTGTAGGGTTAATTTTCTAACATAAAAGTTCATTGGGAGGGAATGGCTTACACAGTCATTTTGTGTCAGAATATAAGACACAAAACTAATATTGACAAATTAGAAAATTAAGAAGTAGATTCTCTAAGACATATGGGTGAAAAGGAGGGAAGGAAGGAAAGAAAAAAAGAATGGAAGGAAGGAAGGAAGGAAGGAAAGGAAGAAAGGAGGGAAGGAAGGAAGACTCTCTAGACATCCTACCCATCCCTCCCACAGATCTTATATTTAAATAGAAACTTTCTCTTTCTAAACATTTAGCATGCCTCTTATGATAGCTTTAATTGTCAAGATTATCAAACCTATAATCTTCTAGGTAAAGAGCCACAATGAGATAATATTGTCTACATTGGGCTGCCATGTGTTCATGAATATCAGTAATTATTTTAATTAAATTAATTGATGTAAGAAGACTCAGTTCACTGTAGGTGATACCATCCCCTAGACGGAGATTCCTGGACTGTGTAAATGTTCAGAAATTTACAGTAAGTGGTGGCGCATGCCTTTAATCCCAGAACTTGGGAGGCAGAAGCAGGCAGATCTCTGTGAGTATGAGACCAATCTGATATACAGAGAAACTTCCAGGATAGGCTCCAGAGATTCACAGAGAAACCCTGTTTCGTTTGTTCTTTTAAGCATGCATTCTCTTTCTACTATTGACTATGATGTGATGTGACTAGCTGCTTCAGGTTCCCGCCACTATGACTTTCCCACAGTAATGGACTGTAACCTGTAATCTAGAATTATAAACTGAAATAAATTCTTTATCCTCTATGATGCTTTTTATCAGAATATTTTATCACCACAGAAATAAAATTAAAATGGAAATTAGTATCAGGAGTGAGGTTATTTCTGTGATAAGCCTGATCATGTGGTTTTTATGGCTTGGACTCTTTTGTAGTTAAAACTTGGAAACATTTTTATACTGATGTAGAAAACCCAATGAATATTAGAAGTAGAACTTAACTGGCTGTTTCATTTGGGACTTTTAAGATAAAAATGCTGAGAGAAATCTGGACCATTGAGACCCAGTACATGAGGCCTGTGAGAGGAAACAAAAATTCTGTCAATAATAGAAATGGTGCTGCTTGTGTCATACTTTAGATAAGAATCAATGTTTCCAATGAGACTAATGTTGAAGAAGCACTTACAATTATTAAAGAGATCGGTATTATTGAGGAGAAAATTCTGTGGCTTTTTGAGTCACTAGAACAGTGTTTCCTTCGGGAACAAAAGATTATATACCTAATACTTAGGGGTAACAGAATATATATTGGGCAGAATGTAGTACTATTGTGTTATCCACATGGTAAAAGAATGGCATGGTGATAGAAAGAAGTTGAGGCCTCATACTATTTGGCAGGGTTGGAATTACCATGAAGATAACATGAGAGATCACTGCATGGGTCTATACATGTGAAGTCTCAGTTGTAGTGAAGACACCAGGATTTTAGAAATGCCAAGACTATGTCTACCAAAAACACCTTGGAATATATAGTGGAGGTGGCCTAAACCCAAGAGAGAAGCTGTATGTGATGCAGGTGGCTTAAGTAAAAAGTACAGCGACACAGACCAATGGAGCCCTGAAAATGAGCCCTAAGTAGTAAATACTGAGCTGCAGAATTTGATATTTGCCCTTGTGAATTTTAAAGTTTATTTTGATCTGGTTATTTCTTCTGATGCCCTGATTCTTCTCATTTCGAGTAAGACTATTACTCTGTGACATCACCTTGGCAAGTATGTAAATAGTTTTAAATCATAGGACCCCACAGTTGAGAGACTGGACTTTTGAAAGAAGCTTTGGACTCTTAATGTTCAATTGTATTTTAGAACATAAATAAAGACCTTGGAGACAAGAAGTAGAAAGCTACAGTTAGTTTAAACAGGATGTGCTTGTGTGCTAAACTGACAAGATGTATAGTGTGATGCTTAGCTTTAGTTGTCAACCTGACACAACTTAAAACTGAGGAGAGAGCCTCAGTGACAGGTTATCCACGCTGGCTTGGTGTGCGCGCATGTCTGTGCGGAAATTGTATCAGTCAGAGTGCTCTCAAAGAATACAACCAATAGAACGAATATGTGTGTGCGTGATTGCATATGTGTGTGTGTGTGTGCGTGCGTGTGTGTGCATATATAAAGGGAATTGATTAGAATTGCTTACAGGATGTTATCCAGCTAGTCCAACAATACTACCTACCAAAGGGATGTCAAAGAATCCAGTAGTTGTTCAGTCTAGGAGTCTGGATGTTACATCCAATTTTCAGTATATGCCAGAATCCTGAACAAGTAGGTTCTAAAGTTAGAGAAGGAATTGACTTGCCAGCAAGAGCAAGAACAAACCAGCAAAGAAGTAGCAAGCTTCCTTCTTTCTTGTCCTTTGCATAGACTCCTAGCAGAAGGTATAGACAACATTTAATGTGGATTGACCTAATTCAAAAGCTCTGTATTAAAGATGTATCTTTCCACCTCAAAAAAAAAACCTGATTGAAAGTGGGTCTTCCCACTTAAAAGATAAAATTTAGAAGAATCCCTCACAGCTACTTGGGTTTTAGTTAATTCCAGATGCAGTCCAGTTGACAACCAAGAATAACCATCCCAGGGATTAAACTACTTGATGTCATATTCAAAGGCGAGTGTTGGCAGCACAATTCCAAAGTCAAGTATAAGAAGGGAAAATTGGGCCAATCACAATGAAGCAAGCCAGTGTGCATGCACTCATATTTCTCTCGCTCTTCATGGATGCTGTTCCTGCCTTGACTTCCCCACAATAATAAACCATAATCTTCAGTTGTGAGCTAAGAGAAATCCTTTTACTCCTAAGTGTATATATATATATATATATATATGATAATATATAACATATATATATATTATCACAACAACAGAAATTAAACAAGGATGTTTTCTTCTTCAATCTCCCTGTAGAGGATGCATTAGTTTAACTTGAGTGAATATATTGAGAGAAGATATAAGACAAAAGACTTTTATAAAAAAATGTGGAGAACTTATTGCTTTGGCAGGAGCTGTGATAGGCTTTTGCAGTGTTCTCGAGCAACAAATTCCCTTATAGTGCGTGCTTGTTTCAAAGACTAATTTGCACACACTATCCGACTGGTTCCATACAACTCTGACAGCTTTATAGGAACACATGAGATTCTACTCTACTTTCTCATTTCTGCCTGTTCACTACAGCTGATTCTTTCCCACAGAAGTTTCTGACACTTGGAAATAAGAGTGGAAAAAGAAAACAACAGAAACTTGAAATCCTGCTCATTTAAAAAGCATGATCTATCAAACCTTCCCAAATAATTCAAATGACAGTCCAAAAGCAAAGAGAGAAATTCAATTGCCAGCAGCCTTGTTGAGAGAATTTTACATCTTCTAATGGGAGGGTTTTCTGTTGAAAGTACCCTAAATAATGTAATGGGGGAAATACTCTATTTTTTCTTGTCTTTGGGTCCACGTAGCTCTTAGACTGTTGATCAACTAGCTGTTCCTGTTGAAATCAAAGCATCGCTCTGTTCTACAGAGCAACAGAGAATGCCTACAGCTATTCATCTTATTGCCTAATTGATCAAACAAATGAGGATCTACAGATGGCACAGGATGAGAAATACTTATTCCAACCTCAAAGGGATGGAAAGAGGTATTCCTCCAGTCCTTGTTCTAGGGAATATTCTCCTGGTGTAGTAATTTAGCTTGAGGTCACGCCATTCTCACCCTCATCCACCAGAATAATATGACAAGATAATGTGAGTTCTTTTGACCTCAGGACCTAGGTGTGTCTTCCATTTAGATTTCCTTCCCTAACATTGTCACATAGCTTTTCTCATTATCCGTGTGCCTATATGTTGATTTCTCATAAGTATGTGCCTTGGCCATTCTTTGTAACATTGCACATTTTTATAATTCAAATCACATCGCTTTAATGTAGTTTCTCATGAAACCTTACCTTTCTGACCAGAAATCAACTTCATGTTTTAGAGTAGCTTTGAGGTCACCTTAAAACTGAGGGGAAGGCACAGGGATTTGAAAAGCAGCTCTTACCTTCCACAGCCACCTCCCTTATCAACAATCCTCATCAAAGAGATACTTTGGCTTTGACACACATCGTGGATACATAACCCACAATCTACAACTGGCTCTGCAGTTCACACGGGGAGTACGTTCTGCAGGCAATAACAGGTTGCTTACATTCCTCTGCAGCATAGCTTCACACGTATAGACAGTCCGTGCTCCACCTATGTTCACTTGCAGCCCTCTACACCAGGCAGTCTCTGATATTTTCACTGTCGCCATAGTTTGCCTTTTCCTAGATGCCATCTACTCGATACACACAGAATGTAACTTTTTGTGTGCAGGCCACTTAGGAATATACATTTAAGTTTTCTCCATTTTTAACAAGGTTTGTCAATTAATTCCTTTTTACCACTGAATAATATTTCCCTGTTTAGACACACCAGTATTCCCATACACCTACTGAAGGACAATTTGCTTATTCTGAACCTTGGAAATTAAAAAGGAAGTTGCTAAAAATCACCTATAACTTGGTGTTCATGGAGACATAGTTTTTGAGTCATATGGATATACTTCAAAGAGCATGGATTATGAGCCAAATGATAAGATCATACTTAGTTTTATAAAAAATTTCCTTTCTTATAGTAGTCTTTAAAATTTACATTCTCATCCACAATTAACGTGAGGTCTTGTTACTTCACAACCTTAGCAGAATGTAGCTATTTAACCATAGCATATATATCGACAGCTTAAAAGCTAAAATCCACATATAAGAGAAAATATATAATATCTGTATTTTGAGGGTCTGGGTTACATCACTCAAAATGATTTTTTTCTAGCTCTATTTCATAATATTGTTTTCTTAACAACTTATTAATATTTCCCATTAATCAGTTTATGAGGATATAGACTGTTTCCAATTTGGGGGCTCTTATGAATAGAGCAGTAATAAACATGGTTGAACAAGTAGTCAGATGTAGGCTCCTATGGATATATGCCCAAGAGTTTTATAGGTGAATATTGAAGTGAATTGACTCGCAGCTTCCTGAGGAACCAATACATTGATTTCCATAATGGCTGTACCAGTTTGTACTCCCATCAGCAATGAATAATTGTTTCCCTTTCCCTGAATCCTTGCTAGCAGGTGCTGTCATTTATTTTATTGATCTTGGCCATTCTGACTGAGATAGGATGAAATCTCAAAGTAGCTTCTTTTTTTAAATAGAATGTCCAATATAGAAAATGTTAGGGCTTTAAAAACCACCAACTCTGGATACAGAAAGGCTTGATGGATAAAGGGGCTTGCCAGTAAGCCTGATGACTAGAGTTTGATTCCTGGGACTCATCTGATGGGAAGAGGACAAACATCTTAGGGTTGCTTTCTAGCCTTCATAGGATCACTGTGCACATTCTCCCACGTACAAACAAAGTATAATATTTAAATCACCAACTTTGTTAAAAGGAAATAGGGAGGGAAACTTTCTACACCACCATTTTTAAAGTTCCAAAACTATACATCAAGTTGCTTCATCGTTGCCTTTAATTTGTTGGCCTCAAAGTCCCTCGGATCTGGTATATCCAAACTGCATAACGCTTTCAGCTCCACACTTTGTACCACGGTAAATGCTGAATACAAAGCCCTGAATATCAACTATAGACTTTCTCTCCAGCCTATATATACTTAACATTTTTCAAAAGTCATTTATTCACTGGTCCCTCTAAGCCTTGGCACATATGGTTCTCTCTCACGTAAAGATCTTGCCGTGCCTGCCTCTTTTTCACCCAACATACACCATCATCTCCAACACCATTTATCAACAGTCTTAAAGAACTCCCACTCCAAATCAGCCCTTCAATTTCATACAATCATTGCAAGTACCTTTCACTACATCTTTGTTTTTACATACTCATCTGATTATTTAAATAATTATTGATTTGTGCTTTAGATTTCATCTAGATTTTATAGCAAAAACTAATGCTGGTTTTCCTATTTATAATTGGTATTAAATACATTCTGGTCGAGTTTATGAATAAATAATTAGAAGACTGCTGAAGATTTTGACGAGCCTTCCTGTGTCCCACTTCTCTGGCTTTGGCATATACCTAAACCATTGCCATCCACAGCATAGTGTCTTAATGAATGTTAGACTCTGGTTTTGTGAATTTTAACACATTTAACCATTTCAGTTGAAATTCATCTTTGTTTTCATCTTGATGACTTTCATCTCCTACTAGCTTCTCACTATGCAAATTTAACTATTATAATAAAACTGTAGTTAAAAAAATATGTGTCATTTGAACGAAATAAACCCCATAATGAGCAATAAAGATACAGTGGGACACAGAGCTCTTCTGCATATGTCCTGGAACAGCAAACACCACACAAGATGCAACACTAATACCATGGGACTTAAGAATATTGGTGTCATTTTTAAAACGATCCACGAGAGATTCTGGTTGCCATAGTAGTTATGTATTTCATATAGGGTCAATCTTCCACAGCTACCAAGCACAAATTCTGAATATTTAAACAACAATAATTAAAATCCATAGAGAATAATCAAACACAGACAAAAAATAAAATTGATTCTAGTCCATTTTTATTGAGCTGTACATTTTTCTCTGCTCCCCTCCCTGCCTTTCCCCTCCCTGTTTCAACCTTCCCCCAAGGACCCCATGCTCCCAATTTACTCGGGAGATCTTGTTTTTTTCTGCGTAGGGACTGGAGCTAAACAATGTCAGATTTATGCACTGCGGGCCTCTGCACCTCTAGGAAAGTGGGCATACTCATTAAGACACCTACCAGTCAAGTAGGAATTTCCCAGGTGCTTGTAGATGAGCCAGGAAGTACTGGGAAAGGGAATCTCATAGATTTTGTGAGGAACAACAAAATCATCTTATGAACTCCTCTCTCTTAAACAGGTGTCTGTGTGGGAAACCGTATGAGAAGCACGGCAGGAAGCAGTAGCTAGAAGGAAGTTTGAAAAAAAGTTAGGGAATATTTACCAAATACACATTACAGGGGGAAAAGATTTAGGTCCCCAAGAGGAGTAGATTCTTACCATCTGAGACTCCAGAGCTCTCTGTCCAAACTCCAAAGATGACATCTCAGAAGTAAATTTGGTGACTTAGAACTAAAAAGATTTCCTAAAACTCAAAGAGGACAGCCGTCTCCACAGAGTCAAATTAAGAGGACGTGAATGATTAGGAAGTCAAGTTGGGGGAAGAACAGAGAAGGAGAGCAAAGAAAGAGATACCTTGATAGAGAGAGCCATTATGGATCTAGAGAGAAGCCTGTCACTTTAAAAATTCCTAGAAGTCCAGATAAAAATCTAAGCAATAGTTGGGAGGGTACCTCAACTGCCCTTCCCTGTAAGCAGATTGATGACTACCTTAATTGTCATCATAGTACCTTCATTCAGTAACTGATGGAAGCAGATGCAGAGATCCACAGCTAAGCAAGCACTGGGGCAAGCTCCTGGAGTCCAGTTGTAGAAAGGGAAGAGCAATAATATGAGCAAAGGGGTCAAGACTATGATGGGGAAACTCACAAAAACAGTTAACTCAAGCTAGTGAGGGCTCACTGACTCTGGACTGACAGCTGGGGAGCATGCATAGGACTGAACTAGGCCCTCTGAATGTGGGTGACAGTTGTGTGGTTGGGGCAGTATGTAGGGTCACTGGCAGTGATCAGAATTCATCCCTGGTGCATGAACTGGTTTTTTGGAGCCCATTCCCTATGGAGAAATACCTTGCTCCACCTAGATATGGTGGGGAAGGCCTTGGTCCTGCCTTAAGCGATATGACAGACATTGTTGACTCCCCATGGGAGGACTCACCCTCTCTGAGGAATAGATGGGGAGTGGAGTGGGGGAAGAAGGTGGTGTGTGGAGGGGAGAGGGAACTTGGATGGATTGATATGTAAAATAAAAAGACTGTTTTTTAAAAATAAAATAAATAAGTGAAATAAAAAGAGGACATGTTCAAGACGATTATCTTACTACCCAAAGAATAAACATTTTTCTGAGGACAAGACAAATACATTGTTTTTATAATTGACACGGTCCACTGACACAAACAAACAGAACTGGGATGCATGGTCATGAGAATATCTATGGAAACAGACTTTCCTTCTGCTTAGTTAGCAGTAAAAATTAATTTCTCAATAATGAATAATGTTAAAGCAGGTTAAAAAATAAAAACCAAAGGGAAAATGGGAAAAATCAACAAAGAAGTGTAAGCCTTAAAGGAAAAAACTAGAAATTCAAAAATTTAAAATCTAACACAGAAGTGAAAATGACATTGGATAAAAAAGAAATGCATGGTTAAAGCGAAGGAAGATCTGCAAAACCCACCTAAGACCAGACAATAGACTGAAAGCATTCATAGAGTCGCAGTAACCTTCGTGAACAAGGTCAAGCACTCACACAGATTGCTGAGGGTCTGAAACAGGAGAGAAGAGTAACTGAGATATTTAAGTTGAAACAGGATAACTTCATCAAGAATATCTAACATATATCTAATGCATGTACCTATTAACAGAGCTTCATAACTAAACAAAATAAAAATAGATCAAACTAGAAAGACAAACTCACAATCCTATTCGGACATTTTAAATACCTTCATGCTACTTTGAATAATAATGACAAGAAAGAGAGAACACTGATCAGATTAGTCACCTTGACTTATCCATAATTTATAGAGCAATGTACACAAAAATAAAAAATATATAATATATGGGCCACAAAAGAAGCCTCAGATAGTTTTTCAAGTTGAAATCCTGATGACTCTGTTCCCACATGATTCATTATACCAGAAATCAATTACCATAAGACATGAAAAAACCTTCCCTACCTCCCAAATACTTAGAGATTAAACAGCATGCTTCTAAGTGGTCTGTAGGTCAAAGAAGAAGAAAATGCTTTACATGAAACTCAGAACTGATTGAACATTAATATTTTTCAGCACTTGTGCTGGAAAAAGAAATAGACCAGTCATCAACTTATTTTCAAATTAGATAGAAGAAAACAGTAGGAAAAGAAACGACTTATATGAAGAACCATTAAGCAAAGGAAAAAGATAAACAGTCTAACAGAAATCAAAGAAAACAAAAGCAAAGTGATATATGTAAAAAGGGCAGACATGATCTCAGCTGCTACTATTTCCATAAAAACCAACATCAAACCAATGACTTTCTTAGCATTATATTAGCAGGTATACATGTTTCTGTAAACAATAAGGGAATTTCTAGAAGGAATGCCAATGTATAAATATCGAATTTTGGATACTGAAAATAAACTTTGTAAGTTATATTTAAAATGACATGAAAAATTATAAATATACCTGGCAGTACAAGACTGCAATCACAGCAAATATGGACAATCATAGGATTAAGGTTTCTAAGTCCTGCCTGGGGAATTCACTGTAACTTTCTCTCAAAAAAAAAAAAACTACAAATATAATGTAGTCATAGGCATTTTCCTAGTGTGAATGAGCCCTGGATTCAAGCCATGTAAGTGTAGAAAGAAGTAAAGGAAGGGAGGGAAGGAAGAAGAAAGGGGGAGGAAGAAGGGAGGGAGAGAGAGATAAATATTTACTATAAAATTCAGCAACAAAAGCAAAGCCTTCTAAATATCTACAATAAAACTTCGGAAATATTACTAATAAGAAAATTCAACAACTAAAATAAGTAAATAAATAGCTAAAAATTAAAATGAGGAGCAGTGTGTCATTTCCTTTAACTGATAAACTTAAACAGCTTTCTATCAAACTTTTTAAAACTAAATAGTTGACACTGATTTTAAAACAAGTAGCAGGAAACATACTAAGAAAAAATGAATAACAGAGGTGCTCACATTATCTTCCCAGAATTCAGTATAAAATGATAGTCAAGACAGGAACAGTCTTAGCTACTTTTCCAGTTGCTGTGATGAAACATTCTAGCAAAAGCAGCTTCATGAAGGAAGCATTTATTTTGACTCACAATTCAGAGGTACTGTCCATTTAGACAGGAAAGTCCTGGTGGGCAGAGCTGGTTGGAAGTAAACGAGTCATGAAGCAGAAATCAATGGCTGTTCCTGCTCAGTTGAGTCTCTCCTTTATATTCAATCCATGACCCAAGTCCAAGGAATGGTATTGCCCACTTCAGAGGTGCATATTCCAACTTGAATTAACTTTGCTAAATCAAAGAAACCTTCCTCACAGACCTGCTTAGACACTTGTGCCTGGTAGCAAGCTTACAGTCAATATTAAACATCAGAGTAGTGTTAAAACAATTCTAATCAAAAAAGTATAATATCTGAAAATGGATGATGTAAATATAAGGCACTATCAAGTAATTTTTGTTAAAGAAGCTAATGTATTTCAGTGAAGAAAGGAAAAGCCCCTCCAAAATAATGCAAAAACCTGAATATAAATATGGAAAAAATGAATACTAAGCTATAATTTACAGTACCCACACACATTAATCTGAGATGGACTGTGGACCTGTATACAATAGCTATGTACAGAAAGCTTCTAGAAGGAAATAGAGAGAAATTGGAAGAGCAGAGCAGAGGTATCTTCATGATTTTGGAGGATGCAGAGACTTCTTAGGAAAATTTCTTAGTTTAAACATTTCACACAGAAAAAAACAGACAGGTTGTGTGACAATACAATTTATATATGTATATATGGTTACTTGTTTTAATTTTAATAATTTATATATTATTAAATATATATGTTAAATAATTTATGCAATAAATTATTACAAACCATTAATATCAATCTAATTTTAAAATGTACAACACATTTGAAAAAGAGAACTGGCTAGAATGTCCATAGATTGTGATAAATATCACTAACACTTAAGTAAACAAAAACAAACATCATAGTGAAAATGAAAATCACATTTGTGTACGCATGTGTGTGTGTTATTATAAACACGCAGCTACATGTACATACCTGTTCACCCAGATGACATTAGGTGTTCTGTTCTAACACTATGCTTATCTTATTCACTAGAGATAGGGTCTCCAATTGCCCTGAAACTAGGCTGGTGGCCAGCAAGCCCCAGTGTTCCTTATGTCTCTGTTCCCACAGCAGTTGGTGTACAGGAACACATACCTGAGGCCATGCCTAGCTTTTATGTGGGTGCCAGAATTCAAATGCATGATGTCATGCTTTCTCGGCAAGTGCCCTTCCTGCATGGAGCCATCTCTCAGATGCTGAAAAGCATATTTAAAGCTCAAGAGCAGATGAGCTTAGGGTTGAGGGCGTAGCTTGGTGGTAGAGTACTGCCAACAAGTCCAAGGCTCTGGGTTCAGTCACCAGCACAAGGAAAAACGGATGAGCAGTGCCTGACAGAAGATCTGAGCTTTCACACATTGCCAGAGACTGAGGAGAATGTGCAGTTGAGCATGCACTTCACGGCTTCCCTCAGAGGTGTTTCTCCAAGCTAAGTGAAAACAGGAGTCCACAAAATGTCTAAAATGTTTCTCAATAGAATTAAAATCTGTGTTACAAATAATATCCCAAACCAAAGTCTGTGCCAATGTGCAACAGAAAGGATGAAACAAATTAACTTACATTTATATAGTAAAATGCTTTTCAAGTGTTTAAGTAACTATACAAATTAACAGAACAACATAGGTAGACTTTCAAAATAGCAACTGAAGACTATAAGATTCCACTTATAAAATACATAAGACGAGGTAAAGTAGTCTGGAGTAGAGTAACAGTTCCCAGAAGCCTGTAAGAACAATGGAAGAGGGAATAGGAGGTCTTGTGGAAATATCTTATGTCTTGATTTGGAGGGGATAACTAACAAGTATATTTACCAAGATTTACTAAATTATGCATTTAAGGTGTATGCATTGTACTACATGCAAATTTTTTTATATCTTAAAAATTGAAAATTTACCTTTCAAAAAAATTTGCAGTCAAAAACATCAGATTTACCAACGTTAAATATGTGCCTTTCCTCGAGGGGTTGCAGAAACTTTAAGATGACAAACAAGCACTATGGAGTCTAGGCTAGGTCACTGTCCTCTACTGCCTGTCTCCGAATTCCTCTCTTCTTCAAGGCACCAGTGTTCTGCAGAAAAGATGTTTGGAGAGTCTCTTCTAATGGCATTGTCCATCAGAGGAGATAGTTGCCTGGCAACCCTGTAGAGCGGAAAATGCAAAGTGACCACCCTGTCTGATAGGATCTAGCAGGGAAATTAATTCAACTTCTGTGGAGAGAAATCTTAGCCATCAGATTTTTTCAACTTATGCATCTTTTATTCCTTTAACACACGGTAGTAAATAATGTAGGACTGTTTCCTCTTTTCCCATGAACTCTTTGCCGGTGAGCATGAAACACAGTAGAGAACCACTGTGTTTTGTCTGTCCATTCATGGGAATTCACCTGACTGAGGCTGCTCTCTGGAAGCAGGAGTTTTTATATTTAGACCATAAATGGCTTTGCATCCTTCAAGGTCCAACTCAAATGCCGCCTTCATGAATCCTTCATAATGCCTTTCAAATGCTCTGCAAACTGAAATTATTTCCGTCTCTCTGAACATCTCTGTTTCCCTGGCCGTGTTGTCATAAATTGCATAGCTTACCTTTTCTACTAGACAAAAGAGCCGTGTCTTACCAATCTCCCCCATCACGCAAACATCCCATAGGGAACACCTTACACTTACTAAGATAATGAAGGACTACTTAGTGAGGTTACTTCAACAGAGAAACTTTAGTGGAAATCAAAATGTTACATTTCAGAGAATTCCTTGTTATATGTCAATTTACAAGGCCACTTCTGAGCCAAATGTCTGGTTTGTATTTTACTGTACACTCTGCAAGTCATTTTATTCAGGATGATGAACTCTCTGCCATTTCTAAAGGTCACTGACATCACTTGATAACCGGTGAGCCCCGCAATAACGGGTTTCACATGAATTGAGCCAATAAATTAATATTTACATAGAACTCACTTCGTAAACAACTCAGTCAGGTAATGTGAATAGATGAATACATCAAGTAAATGGTTCAATTTGTCATATCAAACTTGAATGGATATGTCCCAACTACTGTTAGTTATGTAAAACAGAAATGCCAGAAGTGTGTGTAAGCTTTTATTTCAGCATACTTTGTGTGGGAATGCAGTAGCATGCTTATGCTAGACTAGTAAATTTCCATATGCGTAAGAGTACTTCTGCTCTTAAAAACGTGCTTTTCTGCTGTCGTCAGAATTTAAATGACGGAAGAGACTACCTCTTCCTCCTGATGAATGTAAAAGATCAGACTGCAAGAAGTTGGGAGATGGGGAACTCACTGCATCAGTTAAATGGAAGGACATGTACAGAATTTTCCAGACCCCAAAATATTTAAACTAGTTTTTTTTATTTATAGGTCAATCAAACTGTGAAATATCTGCACGCTTAAAAACTGAACACACCTTAGTTAGGAATGCACAGATCCTCCCCACGGGTATCTCAGAATCATTTAGATGTTAAAATAAAAGTGATGCAGAATTGCAAATTTAAATGAGACAAAATATCTCTTAAACAATTAATGAGGCTTACTTTTATTTGATATGAACATAAGTAAAGTTCTAAATAGTTAGTAAAATTCGAAAGAGATAGTGTGAGCTATCAAACACAGGATGAGAGCAACATTACAACAGGACCCCTAGATGGAGGAGTTGGATGTCAGACACGGTGAAGGTAGGACTCTTACTGTGTTTCCTTTCTGTGGTGAATTCTATTCCCAGTATTGGTATCAAGATTGCACATATATATTCAATACACACACACATAAGACTGGCATGCTTCCCTCTTGTAGCAGAGATCCAGGCAAATTTGCCCCTGATAACTATTTATTGATTGACTGATCAGACATTGTAAGTGTTACAGAAGATGACAGACCAAGAAATACGATCAGTTGATCTTCAAGGAGCTGAGAATGGTGCAGTTTAACTCTAGCCATGTATTTAGAGTGGGTGATTGATGGAGGAAGGTCATTGGCTAATAAAGGAACTGCCTTGGCCCATTTTATTGGTTGAAAGATAGGTGGGAGGTGTAGGCAGAACAGGACGCTGGGAGGAAGAGGAAGTGAGCTCAGTCTCGACAGCTCTCCTCTTGGGAGCAGACGCCTGAGAGAGACGCCATGCCCCACTCCCGGGATGAAGCTCCGACCCAGGATGGACATAGGCTAGAATCTTCCCGGTAAGCGCACCTTGGGGTGCTACACACAGATGATTAGAAATGGGCTAAATTAATATGTGAGAATTAGCCTAGAAGAGAATGGGCCAAGCAGTGATTAAATGAATACAGTTTGTGTATTGTTATTTCGGGCATAAGCTAGCTGAGCAGGCGGCTGGGGTGTTGGGGACGCAGCCCCGCCGCTCATATTACTACAGGTGATGAGACAACTCATCGTCTGACAGGGACACCATGAACACACCTGCACTTTAGTCCCTGTGTTAGTGCAAACATCAGTACCAGTTAACGCCTAAGGTAGCACTGCTCCTCAGAGAGATCTGCTAAAGGAATGAAGTGATGCGTTCAAACATAAATTCTCCAATCTTGACTGCTTTGCATGTGAGGAACATCTTCTTTCCAAAGAAGTGGCAACAACTCTATTTAACATAAAGTACAGTATACAGCTTGTGCAGTCCAAATGAATTGAAATTAAAACGTGGGAGGTTTTCTAAAAATCTCCCTTGGCAGCAAGTCTACATTTGAACAAAATGACAGAAAAAAATGGGAACAAAACTTAGTTGCTCACTTAGTTTCTAAAATACAAATTTTCAGTAGTCTAGAGATATTGGGATGGTGTGAGACCCAAGTGTTCATTTCCACTACAAAGACCCACACCCTAAATGAGAAAGTAAGAATAGTTCCTTGGGAACTGAATGTAAGAAAATGTTAGTTATTTAAATACACATCAAATATATATTAGTATCTGTTAGGTAAGTGCCAGACTATTAACATGGAAACTCAAAATTGAAAATGCCCTCTCAGTTATGAAAACACGTAGAACAGTATCATGTGTGTGGGTGTGTGTGTATAAATAACATATATAATGGGAGTATATTCTATAGTACATATTTACAGTAAGAGTGAGTGAGACTAGAAGCCCCTGAGAACGACCCCTACGTAGCCTGGAAGATTGGGATCATGCCAGATTCTTCCTAGAAGTTCTGTCTCAGCTGAGGTACAAAAAAATGTCTTCACCAGAAGACAGCAGGGAGGTGTAGTCCTTCAATAAGGAACAGGATGAACACAGGTCAAATGCAAGATGGTATAGACATTGAAATAAACAAGAGAACTGAATGCAGAAAATGCAAGACTGAGAGCAGAGCCACGATTTGTGCTGTAATAGCAATCAACCTTAGCATAATGAACCAAAACAGTGTCCTGTCATTCAAAAAAAAAAAAAAGCTTCATGCTCTTTAGGCAGTGAAGTAACAAAAAGTCCATGAACAAAAAATACAAAAATGTTCTTTCAAAGAAACAATTTACATATTCCCTAACAATATTTTTGCAATTAATGGTATGAATTCATGGTTTCTAATGACATAATCTAAATCTTCTCCCCAATCACATCACCTCTGTATTAAATAAAGTTCACATGCATAAACTGGAGGCATATCTTGCTCTATGCCTTCTCTTATTTTACCTTCTTCCACTATTTGAAGAAGTACTGTACATTTCACCAAAAATGACTTCAGCCTTTTGATTTCTACAAATATGTTAGATTAACATGTGGGAGATGAGAACCTGGTTTGTAATCCATCATGTAGTCAGATGGTGGCCTGATTTTAAGAATGGTGATATCACGTATGAAGTCACAGCATGATAAAGCAAGTATACAGTTGTAGAAAGGCCAGTACCATAAGTAGTCATTTGGACATCCTTGCATTTCAATTGTCCATCCAATTGCATTCTCCAGGGGAAGGTAATTTGTTAGGGCTCAATGAGCACATCCATGTGGGAAGAGAAAAGCCTATCCTACGTTAGGTGCATTGCACAGAGACCAAGGTGAAAAGAAGCAACATTGTATGAATTATATTTGCTAAAGACGTCTGGGGCTACACATTAAACAGCTACTAAGCAGAGTAAGCACATCTATACTATTTCAGAGAGCCTGGAATAAGATGGAAAAGAGCCCAGGGATGGGTGTCATTGGGCTTAGACTCCCATCCAAGCTCAACCAGTTAGTCATCTCAGAATCTGGCTCTCATCTTCTCTGCCCAGTTAGTCATGAAGCTGTCTTCTGGCATTGACATTCAAACATATTTGCTGCAATTCAACAGTATGAATGGCAATCCCCAGGGCTAATGTGGGATGTTATCAGATAAAAACAATAATTGACCTTGAAAAATGCAGATTAACTTCTTAGCAGAGCTGTTTTTCCTTCTAAGCCTTGTGAGAGTCTTAACATAGTTTTAATATCATATTATCTAATAACTAGGGGTTCTAAATGCAGCACACTACAGGATGCAGCTTACAAGGTAAGACCACTGTATTAGTTACTTTTCTATTGCTGTAATAAAATACCTAGACCAAAGAAATTCATAAAGGAAAACATCTCGTTGTAATTAAAGGCTTGTTTTCAGTTTCAGAGGGTGAGTCTGTGACATCATGGGGCAAGGAGCATGGCAGCAGCCACCCAGACATGATGCTAAAGAAGTAGCTGAGAATTGATGCAACACCATGAGGAAAAGAAAAAGGGATAACTGAGCATGGCCTGGCTTTCTGAAACCTGAAAACCCATCCTCAGTGACATATTTCTTCCAATAACGCCATATCTCCTAATCTTTTCCAACTAGTTCTACTAATTGGAGACCAAACATTCAAAATGAGCCTGTGGGGTCATTCTCTTTCAAACCACCACAACCACTGTCCACATTTTAGAAGAAGTAGAAAAGAAAAGAAAATGAGACAATATTAAATCTATAAATCTCTAAATATTTACAAACTGGCTTTTTACAGCTAAGATTCAGGAACCCAGAACTAAATTAAGTCCAATATTTTCATTACTTAAATCTTAGCTAATAAGAATAAAAGGCTGAATTTCATACTAGTTTCCAAGTAAAAAAATATCTTTTCATACATAAAACTCTTTAACACTCTAACTAAAACCAAGAAAGAATGAACGCTATAAAAATAAGACAGAAGAGGAGAAATCACATCACATATTCAATAATAGATGGAGAGCACAAAGATGAATCTCCCGGGCATAGAGGAGGCGAAGAAAAGGCTCATATGCAAAGAAATGCAGAGTCCGAGGAAATCTAAGTGGTCCATCTAAAGATGGGAGTTCAAGATGACCGATACTGAGATTTTTAAGGCACTATAAGGAGATATAGGTTGGAAATGAAGGGATATATATACACACAAAAATGTCTGGTCACTCTATTTATGGCACTTGGAAAACATTGGGACTGCAGTTCACTGTTGTCTTTAACACTTAGTAGTAAGCCCTGAGACTCCTCAGACAAATGGGCCAGACCCTGTTCTGAATGGAAGGCTACAATCATGGCTGCTGAGTGGAAACCAGGGGATGTTATTGGATCTCAGGCCCACAGGCTTCCTAAGATCCATCAAAACATCAATTTCCTCTCACATGTTCCTAAGGCCCCCAGAGACATTTCAAATAGAATTAGTGATACGAGGGGGAAAAAACCTGAAAATAAAAATCTGAGACTCAGGAGAATGTCTTAGGGAAGCTTAGTTGACGCAATACACATAACAAGAAATGGCATGTTGCTAGCTGTCAAGGAATGGTGATAGTATTGTCCACATGGGACAAGAGAAATAAGTTATTCCATTTATCATGTATCTAGGTAGGGGAAAACAGGGGCAAAAATCTTTACTTAGCAAACTTCGATGTTTGCATTGCATCTTGTATCTTTGTCATTCTCCTCCTGACTGTGGAATTTACACCTGTGTTGGCAATTTCCTGCAAACTCCTCTGTAAAATGCATTATTCTTCTCTGATGCAAGACAGCTACAAAATTCAACAGAAACCCAGGAGAGATAGGAAAGGGGAGAGAACTGCCCTGCACTTCTGTGGAAGCCTTTGTTAGTGTTGTTTGTGGATCCAGGTACTTATGACAGTTGCCAAGAAACAGCATGTCCAGAGCTGTAAATTATTCCTGCCATTCGACAGAGTGAACAATAAAGAGGAAACTGAGTTTCCCTGTCTTAAGGGAGCCAAAACAGCAAAGCTGATTCAGCATCGCCAGTGGGGTGGCCAGAGAGTGAATTAGGAAAGGAGCCTAAACCTACCAAACTCAAAAGGGAGCAGAGTTTTAAAGGTCATTGGATGCAACCTGTGTAAATATAAATCTAAATTTATCCTGTGTGTATATAAATATATAAAGTGATCAAAACTTACCTCTAGCTGTGATTTTGGCTCCAACTAGCTTCAGAGACTGTCACTTAATAATGCTTCACCTGTGGCAAACTTGTCCATCTTCTACCTCCCAGGATCCCTTAGGCAGCCTGTGTGTACTCCTGAGGTGCAATCCAAAGCCACAGAAGGCTAAGTTCTCTATGGGGAAGCCTTTGAACGAAGAGTAGTCATAGCTCCTGATGTTTCACAAGAGCCTCTTCCTCCTCTTGTATCCAGACCATTGGAAATACCCTCACAATCTCTCCCTGGTTGATTTTAGCAGTGAGAAATATAGTAACATGGCTTCCCAATGCCTCACCTCACCTTCTCTGACTCCCATGGCCACCTCTCTTGCCTAGCTTTTGGGACTGTGTTCCTAAACAAGCCTTCAGCACAGCACATTTTCCATGCACTGTTTTCTAGGGAAGCCAGATTAGGTCAAAAGCTACCTATTTCCCTCCAAATCAATGTTCGTATGATGGAATACAAAAGGCTCAGACTATGGCCTTTAATTCAGAGTATGTTCACTGCGTTCTGTGTTTAACAGGCTAATTCTAGGTGCTGAAACCACAGCTATGAATAATGTCTTCATCTGAGTGAGGAGACTCAAGTGATAACCAAGTGCACAGGCAAATAAGATCAGCCTAGAAAATGGCTAAAATTAAGACTATAAAATGAATGACACAATAGTGAGAAGGATGGGAGGAAAAGTGTGATTCCTTAGTATTTCGAAGGAGGTCCTTTGCACCTAAGCTCAGCCATGCACTCCAGAAAAGACTGCTCATGTGCAGATCATATAGAGAAAGGGATTCATGAGAAAGAAGCAGGGAGAAGAAGGGGCTTGAGAGAGACAAACACATGCTGCCTTCTGGAGACAGCCTGCCTGGGGTCTGCTGAGCAGCAGGGTGGTGTTAAGCCAGTGGGTCTGGGAAGTGGATACTGATCTTAGTCATCACCAGGTGGTACACAGAATTATCCTTCACTCTCGCAGCCCATTCTCTTACAGGGCCAAGTTCATTTTTTTTTCTAGGCGGAAGTCCTTTACTCACTATAGAGTGCATGCTGTAGGATCCTCCTTGTGAGTTTTCTCAGTGTAGGTAACTAGGCTGTCATCTGTACATTCTAGAATGATTAAAACAAGAAATTCATCAGAACAGGCTTAGGAAAACCACTGTTAAGTGCACTTGAATTTATAAGGTAGTAGACAACAGAAAGATGATGGAAAATAAATTAATGCTCACAAATTTTATAACAAAAAAAAGAGAATTTTAAGAACTCAAGATACCATCCTGTATCCTGTTCAATAAAAAGATTTTTACCCAATTAGAAGCTCTTTTATGTATAATTTTCCTCTCCCCCCCCCTCCACTGAAGTAGTACTAGGGTTGAACTTAGGGCCTTGTAGATGCTAGTCAAACTAGCAAAGAGCTATTTCTTCTGTCCTTTTTTTAAGTTTTACATTGAGATAGATTTGCCCTAAATTGCCCAGATTCTCCTCAAACTTACCTGTCATCCAGGCTAGCCCTGAATTTACTATCTTCCTGCCTCTGACTTCCAAAGTGTTGGGACTATAGAGGTACCATTTTTTGAATCACTCAGAATCTTAACTCCCCCAAATTTCCAGTAGAATTATAAAAGAAATACCTCCTTTTTTCAACTAATTGTTATAGGAGAGCATTTTTAGGCACTATCTATAGAATTCTACTTAATACATGGCAAAAGTGATCTCACAGAGAGCTTCTGTCCCCTCCAACTTTCTTCTCTGGGGCACCACTTTTTTATAACACTTCGCTCCTTTTCCCCAGATTTTGTGCAATGTCGGCTTTTTGGATTAAATGTCAGGTTTCATAATGGTGAGAGGTATGAGTCATGACCAAGTCCCGGCACCAGATATTAAGCAAGTGACAATTATGTTTTCAGTTATCTGTATATGGTCATACACTATAGATGTGTACTAGTAGCTCTGGCCTCAGAGAAAAGGAATGAAATTACAACTGAAACTTTTCTCCCTCGGGACCTCAGGGAGAGCTGAATGTGTAAGAGTATGTATGCTTCAGGTTAGGTGTTGCAGGGTCCCTAATCAAACTTACTTCCCCTCATCTTGTGAGAGAAACTCCCCACTCCCATTTGAATTGTTAATCCTCTCCTGTTGCTGTTGGCAGAAACATATATCTTATGTCATTTTGATAAAGTTGTGCATTTAATGTTCCTATGGTTAAGTGAGAGGGGGAAAGTCCTAATATTTTCTAAATGAAGCACTTCTAGCAGCGAGAGAGAATGTGGTGTCGAATGACTAATTCCGAGGTAGTAGGTTACCACCAAGAACATACATCATTCTCTAGCCTGCAGAAAATAACAGGCATTTTTCATTTTTCTCCTCAGTCCATGCTAGGTTTTGTCTCTTGCTCTGGGAAGAAGCATGTCTACCTTTGTTTCTTTGGACCACAAGACACATAGCATGGTTGATGCTTTCCTAGCCTTTTTCACTCAGAGAATGGCAAATGGTTGAAACATTTCCTTCTTACTACACCACCATGACTCACAAGTTGGGACAAAGTACCCCACTGGGTGGATCAGAGAAAAAGTCAGGCTTAAGAGGAGCCTGGTGTATTCATGTTAAAGGCCCATGCTGTTTCTCCAATGTTAAGAAAGCAACAGCAGAGAAGACCTCCAGCGATCTCACCATGGCCTGGAGTACTCTAACTACACGGCTCCAGGCTTCTTCCACCATGGCTATGGAAAGAGTTATAAAATAGGGGGGGTACCCAGGAATACCTCCTTAGCTACTGTCACTGGACAGGCTCTCCCCATGCGTGACCATGCCTGAAGGAATGGAGCCAGGAACTAGACACATTTGAAATCTTGAGGATATAAATACACACATTTTTGCTGAGATGGAAGAGGTCCGGAATCTATTACTTTCTTTTTGACTTTCAACCCATTAACCTTTGTAGAAGATAGTCAGTCAAAAAGGACACTCATGTTAAGTGTGCTCACCATAGTAGAATGAAGTCAATGAAAATTTAATGAGGGAGATAGAGTGGGTGAAATTCCCCTGAAGTGAATCTGGGATGCCTCTGTCACACTACCACAGAATTATATGAACTGTGTCTGGTGTCACAATTTCAACTGTTGAGCTCTTGGTATGCACCAAGACTCTGCTACAGATTTTGAAATGTATTAAATCTTCATCATGCCCTATGGCGCACATTCACAGTTCAGTATCCATAAGCTCAGCTCTTTGCCCCCAAACCAACAATCCACTGGAAAGTCAGCTTGTTTGAGGAGCCAGTCGGCCCACTACCCTCTCAGTCCATCGATTTTTATAGGTGAGACATGATGATCAAATGAGGGATTAGACATAACACCTGATGTACACATTTATCTAAAGCAGATTTTCAGTGTTAAATAGGTTTTGCCAATGTCTCTTGAGCATTCAATATGTCAACAACACCCTGCTTGGCTTAGTAATCTAAGATAATACTGGTACCCTGAGGGAAAGAAGAAAGACAGAGACATAACTCTACCTCTTCCCACCTTGAATAACATTAGCCTGGATGATATTTAGTGGTAATATGGTCCTGTGAAAGAAAACAATTTTCTTATGTAGGCTATTCATTCTTCTCTCTTTCCAAGGCATTGACATAACCGTCATTGACAATTCATGGGATTGTTTAGCTACCTGCTTCTCTCATTTGAGAACAAGGGCCTCCTTTGTCCTGTCCATCACCTTTTACACATATTCTCTGTGAAGGACAGACTAGTTTATAAGTCATTTTCATGGACTTAACCTTGTTAACTAATGAGAAGTTCCCTGAGGTAGATGGGACAGCTGGGATGGACTGTGCTCTAATAAGAATCAGAGTCTGGGAGGTAAGTGAGTTCCTGAAAGACAAAGGTTTCCCCCTATGTACCCTGAGCAAAGCCTGCTCTCCTATGAATAAGAAAAAGATAAAAGAGGGCCTGCAAGTTCTCTGTGCTCCTGAGTGCATCCATCAACACTCAGCACATTTTGTCCTGAGTAGAAACACCTAAACATTTGTACTAAAAAGTAATATCTGCAAATACTTAGACGTGGTTATGAAGATATGTGCACCTTTGGATTTAGGACACAAAAGAGGATTCATGCCAGGAGACACTTCTGACTTGCTTTGAATTAAATCTTGAAAATTAATAACGGAAAATGAGAATGTTTGTTATAGCCAAACACGTCAGATTTCCTAGTTCTGAATCTCTATTCCAGTTCTCATGAGTTAAGTGACCTTGGGAAAGTCACCTCACCTCCCTGAGCCTCCATTTTGTCATCATTCATACACATATACAATTGATATGATCATGTTCAACATCCCCCCATTATCCTCTCATCTCCTTCCCATTCCCCTTGGCTCTTTTCTTCCTCCAAGCTATTATCTTACTACTTCCATGTCTTTCTTCATGCAGCTTTCTGCAGGTATCCAGGGTTGCAACATGTTCATGATTGCAATGGCCATAGCATATCCAGAAGCTTGCTTCACAGCACTCCTCCACATTTTGTTCCTCTTACACATTTTCTGTCCCATCTTCCAAAATGGTTCCTGAGCCTTGGAGGGTATGATATCATGTCTCTTTTGGGGCTAAACACTCAGCAGTCATCCATTCTCATTGCTTCCCCCAGTTATGAGTCTCTGGATTTATTGTCCCCCACTGAAAAGAGAAGCTTCTCTGGCCAAGGGTGAGAGCAGGGATACCCTCATGTGCACAATGGATTCAATAAGAGCGACTACCTGGTGAGTCTGCTCCTGAGCTTCCATGTGACCTGGTGTTTGCAATACTTATTGTGGTGTCAAAAGACAGATGCCCAATGGGGATACTGAAGTTGTGTAGGAGGAGGGCCAAACTCCAGGTGTTTTACTCGGGCCCCTCTCTGGGTAAGTCTTTTCTAGGACACAGGAATGAACCACAAGAGATCCAGAGTGTGTGGCCAGAATATTGAAAGCCATTGCTACTTGTCACTTAGGGACATGAGTGGGAAGAGACAGGAATTCAATCTTTTAAGACTCTGATTTATTCAGAGCAAACTGGCAATCTGAGAAGATGACATCTGGCTCCTAGTTCCTCTTTAGCCCGTAGCTTGCTCAGTGAGAGGGTGTGAACAGAGGCGGTCACTCTGGAGCTAACTCTTGCCCCTCCGGTCAGGTGGTCAGCATGTTTCTGAGACTTGTGGGAACTTGCAGTGTCTGTTCCACTCTTGCTCTGTGGATAAGTGTCTGGATAAAGACACTTCTTTTTTATGGTTCCTTGGGATCAGTTTGGCTGCTTATAATCTTCCCAGAAATTAAAAAAACAAAACCGTCTTTCTTACAAGGAAATAAGATTAAAATCAAATCTACCTGATAAATTGGGGAAAATGGTTAAGGAAAGTACAGGCCCTGGAGACAGGTGCCTTATTAAGGGGTTCCAATCCCAGGTGCACTCTCTGAATACTATGGTAGAACTTGTACGGTGTGAAGTTGGGCACAGAACTTTCTTAGCTAAGCATTGTGTTAAGTACCATGCAGGGAGACTGCTATTTTTCTTGTAGATTAGATCCAGATGAATCTGCTATACCTTTGCCTCTGTATATTTCAGTCTGGAAAACCTGAGCTATGGCTATGAAGACAGACTGTTAGCTGGATGAGCATTGTTCTGGGTGAAGAATCTCGGGTACAGAATGTATGCAGAAGACCAGACTTGGTTCTCCAACAACGCCTTTGACATGCCCTATTAGATAGACAACTTAAACTTGGTCTTCTAGTCCTCTTGACAAACTTTCTCAGCTACTTCTGAAAACACTAAGTCAAGGTGGTTTCTGCTGGTATCAACCTTGTACTCCTACAGCAGTCTCAGGACTGGGCAGGGGAAGGGGATAGCTAAGAGCAAACAAATCACTAACAGCGTGCACATGCTAACTGAGTAATACTATTTACAAGTGTGTGTTAATTTCTGTTAACAATATACTAACAAAATGTGACTTTATAATATACTAACAAAATGTGACTTTATAGTTCAGAATTAAAGACACTTGGGTGGTCCTTCCAGGGTCTGGTGAACTGTGAGGAAAAGCCTTGCAGAAGTTCAAGAATGGATAAACACTTCATTGCTCACCCTGGGATAAAGTGGCAGAACCAGAATTTAGAACATTTTCTTAAACCCTGGACCTACATGGTTTTTTCCACTACAAAACTCTCCTCTTGTAAAGAAGACCTTTGGGGGACTACAAATAAGAAGAGACTCCCCTCCCAGAAGGTCCTAACATTATGAGAAATCTGTAGAATCACAGAATGCCTGTCCTCAGGATTATAAGGGAAGGCTCTCAGATTTAGAGGGTGTTGAATGGGGACACATGTTTAAAGCCTGTTGGTCCCTACCAGAATGCTAAGTGTGAGGTGGGGAGGGGGCTTTCTTATGGCTGGGCTCATTTCTCCAGAACTTCAGAAGAACAGATTGGAGAGGGAATGTCTTGTTCATAGTAGGCTGCTCACTTAACCCCACCCCCGCACAGATATAGACGCACCATAATTCAGACTTAAAGTCAATATCACAAAATTTTATATCAAGGTTACACTGCACAAGATGCACATGTCCTACCCAACTCACCCTCTCAGTAATCATACGACAGAGAAGTTATCATCCTGGATTGACACATAGGGAGACTGGAAGTAGCAAGTTTAGATCCATCACCAGTGCCATTCAGATGATGGGTGGGAGACCCAGGATTCAAACCCAGACCTATCGGGTGTACATGAAACATAACTCGCTCACCCCAGAGAAAGCCCGGCATAAGGCTGCACCTTCGGAGCAGCCGACATCATCTACCCGGAAAGCCACATCGATCGAGATCCTTTTTATTAGGACAGTGCATCTTTCCCGGGAACAAGATTGGTCTTTTAAACTGCCACAGCACTAACACTGGGAAAAATGTGTGTACGGAGCTGTCTCATTTGTAGATGGCAGCCACCCTGATTTGAAGGGGATTAAATATTGGCAATGGCACCTGTGACTTCTGGGATCCCCGAAGGCTGGCGGGATAAATTAAACGTAGCATTCCCTGCACCATCCTTTACTTCTACAGAGCAGGGGATTCATTCCCTCTAAGTAATAGAGCAAACACAGAACATAGAAATGCATGATGTATTGGAAGCTTTAGCTTATACAAGATAGATGGGTTCTTTCCCTCTCAGTGCTCCCTGTATGCCTCTATTAGTCCATGCTCCAGCTGCAGTACTGACCTTCAAAAGCATAAGGGCTTCAACAGACAGAGATCCCATGTCATCTTCTCTCTCTCTCTCTCTCTCTCTCTCTCTCTCTCTCTTTCTCTCTCTCTCTCTCTCTACACACACACACACACACACACACACACCACTGCATGACACTGACTACAGAAATTCATCCATTCCATCCACTCATTCTATGATGTTTAGTGTGTCTGCAGCACTGTGCCAGGCAAATATGCACCTTAAGCACAGACAGTTTGACCCCAACCTCAAGGAAGGCATAGAGCAATGGCAAGGTCTGATGACATGAACCTAGCACGGGAATCCAGCATGTGAGGTGCAGCAGGAGAGATGTATACACGATTATTATCTCCAACTCTGTAAAATGGGAAGGATAATAAAAGCCTATTGTAAGAAGTCGGGATAAGCCTTAACAATGGAATCAGAGGGAATGCTTCCGTAAGCTGCCAAAGTCACACAAAATGTGGTCTTGTCCCTAATGCCCAGTTTAAGCGAGAAATTAAATGAAAGTGGGGTAGAATGGAAATGCAGAAAGGAAGGCAAAGAGGTCATCTTGAGGGTGGTGTCCTCCCTCACACTGTAGCTGACAGAGTCTCCAAAGTGACTTTGAATCAGCTGGGCAGATGCAGAGTGAGCCTGAGGTGTCCATAGGATTCAGGAGAAGAATCCACGGTCTCTACTCCTGAGGATACATCTTCACTCAGAGCTTTGCTCGACAGTGGTTCCATGAAAGATTTTATGTGAAAGCCAGATTCAAAATAAAACAAAAACAAACCCTCAAGAGTTAGAGTCAGACTTGCAGAAACTAAAAAACGGTTTCTGGTAAAGAGGTGTTATTTCCATATTCTACTTGAATAAGTTCCCATAAGAAAGTACCTTTGCTCTTATTGAATATAGAATTATTTCAATATTTCCTATTCCAATAAGAAAAATCTCTCCACAATGGCATCAAAGAAAATGCATCGTTATTACTGTGGTGTCATTAAAACAATATCTTTTATATTCCAGCAGTCTGCAACAGGACTGCAGACAGGAAGAAATCCCATCCTCTGGGACCTGAGTGTTTGCTTTGTCACACACCATTTTCATAAATTGACTAGTCATTTGGGGGGAGTAACCTGCAGTAGTTCTGCATTGTGGCGCATGGCACCTGATAAAGTTATAGTAAACGCTTAGGTTGGGCTCCAACCACTCCCACAGAAACTGCTTAGCTCCCTGATGTTTACATAAACGATTAAGCATGAATATTCAATCTTCAAAGACTGCACACCCCACACTGCACTGGAAGCCATTACTAGGTTACAAAACAAGCAAGAGGCTTTTTAAAGGCTTTACATCTCAGAGGGCAGAGAAAGAATTCACAATTACACGGGTTTTTTTAGGTTTGTTTTGTCTTGTTTTGCTTTTAGTCAGCAAGCAAATATTGTATGTGTATTTTTATTCACAAAACATGATGTTTGGAAATATGTGTACCTTATGGGATGACTAAAATGAGTGAATTAACATGTGTGTTACCTCTCGTATTTATTTTTGCTTAAGAACACTTAAAATCTACTCCCTTACCAATTGCAAGAGTACGGCACATTAACTATGGTCATCATCGTGTACAGTGGTCCCTGTACTGAGATTTTACCTGGCTGTGTTTTTGCAGCATCCCATGACCAGCATTGTTCCACTGCCCCATTCCACCCAAGTACCCTGAAAGTTAACAGTCTACTGACTGCCTCTCGGGGTCAGTGTTTAAAGATTTCTCATATAAAGGGAATCTTGTGACCTTCATTTTTCTAAGTCCGAACTATTTTACTCAAGATAGTGTCCCCCGGTTTCCCGTTCCTGTTTTCACAAAGAATGTAATCTCCTTAGTCAAAGCTAAGCAGTCTTCCACTGTGCATTTTGTTTAGCCACTTATCTGTCAATGGACACTTAGGTGGATAATAGAATTTGAACATTATGAACATCACTACAGTTTTTAAATGTAAATGAATGTTCAAAAGAAGGGGAAAGAAAACCATCTCCCATGTTTAATTTTTATTTGCCCTCACAATACCTGACCCATTTTAAAATAGGGGAACCCTCATGAGTCAACAGCAATGCTTCTCATACACACTCTTTCTGCAGCTGGACAAACCAGTGGCAGAGAACTTATGTAAAAAAGAGAAATTTTCCCAATTAGAGATTTTCAGCTACACGATATTGAACTACATGTAGGACTTTGTTTAGGTTGCTGATGCACACTTCCTGCAAAAGTTTAGTTTGCATGTGATAGACTCTTCATGAGGCAGCCTAGGATAAAGCCTTACTATGACTACCATACACAGAAGTAGCCTTCTGGCCCCTGAAAATCTTTTAAAAAGATATTGCCCAGCAAATCCCTCTAAAAGGACCCATTAGACTCTACAGTTAGCCTCTCTTTATTAGTGTTTCCTGTTCTCTGAAAGATGAAACCATGTTTGTCTTTTCTTATTCAATTAATACATTGCTAATTACTTTTATGGTTCCCCTGACAAAATAGCTAACAAAAGCAGCTTAAGGGAGGAGTTTACCATGGCTCAGTGTAGGGAATACAATCAATCATGACTGGAAAGATGTAGACAGAAACCAGAAGCAAACTGATAACATTTCTAGACCTGCCTCTAGTTACCTCCTCGTCTAGCTCAATCACAGAACTTGAAAGGTCCACAACCTCCCAAAATAGCACGTCTACCCATAACCACACACACACACACGTGGGGGGAGGTATAGGGAGCATTTCTAAACATATAAATACAACCTGTTTAGTCTACATAACGCTACTAGTATGTATTTGTTTTCAGGACTTGGTATTAGATATCCAGTTGGTGTGTTCTCTGTAGGAGAAGACTATTTCTCTGCTCTCAACATTCCTTAGTTGCCTGTGGTTCTTTTGTAGGGTTGAGGACTCGTGAGCTTTCCCCCATCCATGTGAACATGTCTATTGGGTTGACCATGTTTTGCTCATGTTTAAGCAGTCATTTTGATGATACTTTATAGGTGTAGCTTCTGACATTCCTAGAGGACACAACCACACACAAACTTCCCCATCCTCTCTGGCTCTTTCAATCCTCTGTCCCCTCTTCTGCAATGGTCTCTATTTGCTAGGTACAGGAGTTTATATTAGAGATGTAACCGTGGGAACTGGGATCTACGACTCTGCATTTCAATTGGTTGTGGTTTTCATCTGTTGCAAAGAGACATTTTCTGGATGAGGGATGGAGATTAGACTTTGCTGGTTTCTGCAGCAACTGTAAAACTGTCTACTTGTGGTATTTTCCAGTATTTAGAAGAGTGGCTGACACAAGTGATTGCCAATCAAAGCTTGTTGAATTAATGAAAGAATGTAGATGCCATGTCTGCCAAAGTCAAGACATATTCTACCTATTTAGTCCCAGACATTGGCAGCATGAATTAAGCCATGCAGTCTCTGCCCAGCCTCTTCCTTGAGTCCGCAGGCGGAAACAAAGCACTTCACAGCTCAGGTCCTACCCCTTCCTCCATCCTTCTTTCTGGAAGAGAGAAGCTAAACAAGATGGTTGTTTTCCCCCAAACATCCCACTGGGAAAAGAGGGGGTCTCTATCAGATCTCAACAAGTTGGCAGAAGAGCAAAGAGAAATAAAATCTATCTTCAGAGCCATCCTCGATTTGCCTGCAGGGTTGTTGCTACATTCCCTGTGCTTCCCAGGGATGTCGGGTCTGAACATCAATGCTTTCCAAAATGGAAACAAGCCATCTCTCAAGATCAATATGGAACAACAGACTGTTTTTTCCCAGGCATTAAATTTTCATTTTGGTGAAAGCCGACAGGGGGAACAGGAAGAGTTAGAATTCTGGAAATAAGCCTGACTCTCAGCCACATCTTAAATGGCAAATGCTCGCATGAATTGAATGTTTAATAGCTTCACAATCTAAATATAACTTCTGGAGGGAATCCCCCAGGAAAGTCTAGCCAGGAGAAAGGAGCTGTGCGACCTTCTCAAGTATAATAGAGTGAAGTCATGCCAGTCACTGCAATGTGCACTGATGATGTGATCTCTACAGATCAGCTATGTTAATCCTCCATTAATTAACTCTGACCCAATATTATATGGTACCCACTATTCTTGAGATTGATATCTTCCAGATAATGAAACAGACACCCACAGAAGACAATACAACTGGTTTAATGGCAGAATCTGTTGACTCCAGAGCTCCATGTTTGCTGCACAGCCTCAGAAAGAAAGCATCGTAGAAAAAGAACACTGGAAGGGAAGAAGATAAATGTGACACTTCCTTTCTACCCTGGAGTCCAGGACTCTGGCTGGGAGAGTTGCTTGAGATCTCATTCTTAAAGTTTTCCAAAGACAAGCATTGATTCAGTAGCTCCCCTACCCCAAGCAAAACTACCATGTAACTGAATTTTCTTGCCTATACATCACCATTGTGATGTGGGAGTGATTTCTTATTAATAAAGAAACTGCCTAGACCCATTTGATAGGCCAACCCTTAGGTAGGCGGAGTAAACAGAAGGGAATGCTGGGAGAAAGAAGCTGAGTCAGGGAGTCGCCATGATTCTCCCACTCCAGACAGACGCAGGTTAAGATCATTCCTGGTAAGCCAGCTCGTGGGCTACACAGATTAATAGAAATGGGTTAGATCAATATGTAAAAGCTAGCCAATAAGAAACTGAAACTAATGGGTCAGGCAGTGTTTAAAAGAATACAGTTTCCGTGTAATTATTTCGGGTAAAGCTAGCTGGATGGCGGGACACAGCCCGCCGCCCGTATTTCAACAGAGTGGCGCCCAACATGCTAATGAACTCCACATAAAACCTGAGAGGGCTTAAAAAGGAGAGAGAGAGAATTTAAGACAGCTTTTTGCTGTTTGTGGGTTGCGTGCCGCAAAGAAATTGTCCTGACTCAGCAGCAGGAAAAAACTGGCTGTTTTAAAATGTCGGCTTTCTGGGCTGTGCCGCCATTGCGATCTCTGTCTGGCTCCTGCGGGAGACAGAGCTTTTGAATGGAGCATTTGGAGTAAAGCTCTACGGCTTGCTTGATGGCAATGTGGACTGCTGTGTGCCTGGAACTGTGTGTGGCTCAGGGGCACCAAATGGCTCTGAGGCAGGAGCAGCTTGGCTCAGCTCTGCCATGCTGAACTGTGCTGGTCTCAAGCAGGAACTACCGTAATTACCATAAAAACAGCGCATTTAAGGTTTCAACTGGACAGGACACAGGCGGTACCGTATTACCTGTACATGGTGCAACTTAAGTTTTTAAGAAGTGCTTAACATTTTAAGAAATGCTCCTGGATAGTAAAAATATTACAGATTCACAATAAAACAGATTCAGACATAACAGACCTCAGTGGATCACAGTGTTGGATGAATGTACATAGGCTTGAGAGAGAGAAGAATAAGAATATAGAAAATAAAGTAAATGTCTTAAAAAAAGGGTAAAGTCTTTAAAGAGACAGAGTACAGATAGTTAAGAGATTAAAAGAAATAAAGAAAAATAAGCCACGTAAAAATGGAAAATTCACAGAGAGTCTGGATTATGTACATTGTGTTTTCTTTAAAATTTTTGACTGTGAAGGAGCTAAGTACAGAGAGACATTTCATTCTATGGGCTGCCAAGTGGAACCAAAACGGATATCATGAGGGTATGACTTCAGAATTTGGGCCTAAGGATATGATGCTTTGGAAAGGGTCTTCTTTTGTTTTCACAGAGGACCAGACCCTATGGATTGCATCTATCCCGATATGGTATGATAGACCACGACCTCCTGAAAATTTCCTGTGAACACCCTCAAAAAATTACTTCACTCAACTGGCAACTGAGATAAACCTGGCACACAGGTTACACCCTAAATGATCTGATTAACAGCGCCCCCATTCAGCAGGAAGCAGTTTGGAGAGAAAAAACTGCGCCCATGTTCCCAAAATATTGTTTGTAAATGTTCTTTTACATTTAAAGGGGGAAATGATATAGGTATGAGTAATTTGCATTGGTGTGGATTTTACAGTCAATTTTGTTATATGTATATGTATTTCTGATCTTGATTAAGGTATTGTGATTGTGTAGTTCATTTAAAAATGTAATGTATAATTAAGAAATATAGGTTAATGGTTAATCATCAATAATAGTCAAGCTTGTAGTCATGTTAGTTAGATTTTCTAGATATATAGAGATACATTTCAGTTAGATAGACATTCTTCATATCTTTCAAAGACTGCAGAATATGGCATTTAATGTTTTAATAACTTAGGACTTTTCATGACAATGAGACATATCTGCTCCTGGTGGCACCAATCTACTTCGAGAGGAAGATGGGCATCGAAGAGGATCCTTATGGAGTTGGATAGCCATTTGGGCAAGAAGCTGTTCTTGCCTGGACTGTTGCATAAAATGGACACAGAGAACCCGCAGAGAGAGGACTGCTGAACTTGCCTAAGGTCTTTTGGGGTTCATGACTCATGAAAGAGTCTGCGAGACATTCTGCAGGACACAGCAGATAGTGACTGAACTGTCTTTGAATTTTCCTGCTTCATGGAAATGTCTGCTGGATACTATGGGCCTGAAGGCTGAAGATGGATGCCCCAACCATACAAAAGAACTTTGGGTGACTGTCCAGACAGTGAGATGTCTCTGTCATTTCTAGAGTTTTCTTATTTCTTGTTTACTTAGGTAGTATTATATCCTTCTGGAGTCTTTGATGGAGTTGAAGAATGAATAGATAGTTATAGTTTTCCTTAGTTATGATAAAAGATAAAATAGATATAAATATTGTAACTGTAATTCTTGCTTGATAACTGTTTTGCTATATATAATTTTACTATGTTAAAGTTAAAGCCTTTCTTTTTTGTTTAAACAGAAAAAGGGGAAATGATGTGGGAGTAATTTCTTATTAATAAAGAAACTGCCTAGACCCATTTGATAGGCCAACCCTTAGGTAGGCGGAGTAAACAGAACGGAATGCTGGGAGAAAGAAGCTGAGTCGGGGAGTCGCCATGATTCTCCCACTCCAGACAGACACAGGTTGAGATCATTCCTGGTAAGCCAGCTCTTGGGCTACACAGATTAATAGAAATGGGTTAGATCAATATGTAAAAGCTAGCCAATAAGAAACTGAAACTAATGGGTCAGGCAGTGTTTAAAAGAATACAGTTTCCATGTAATTATTTCGGGTAAAGCTAGCTGGGTGGCGGGACACAGCCCGCCGCTCCGTATTTCAACACCATTGGACTAGGTACGGAACAGAGCTGACCTAGTTTAAAATCAATTTTGATGTACCCTGTGGACTCTTTCAAGCTACTTTATAAACACCATTCTGTTTTTGTTAAGTAAATCTAATTGCTCCCGGGGTGTTAACAGATGACTTTGTCTCCCTGGATGATGAGTTTGCCAAGACTTGAGCTGTTCTGCAATATTGTCAGGCAGAAAATCACCAAGACTGAAAAAAAAAAAAAAAACAGTCCCCTGGGATGTAGAACAAGAAGCAAGCACTGTGCAGGTCTGGCTGTGAAGGTTAACCCTCTAGAGTACCACCCTGTCAAAAGCCTCCACAGGGCCGTTTTTTCATTAATCACGTATTAGGCACTTCTCCAACCAGCCCCATCAGCCAGCTATAATAGCTGTAATAGGTGTTTCTGAGATTAGGATCTAAGAAGAAACTTCAAATATGTTGTCCATAAAATCCACTCCCTCAGTCAGACTTCGGGATTAGGTCATATAGAGTCAGGTGTAATGGTTCAGCACAATCCCATTAAGATAAACATGTTAACTATTGTGTTCAGTCTGTAGGAACTACTTGGTGGCTACCATGAGTCATCTCCTGTGTGTGAGTCTGAAGATGTCCTAATGCCCACAAACATCTGGCTTTTCCACCCTCGAAGAGCTTACAGTCTAGTGGGGGAGAATAAAAAAGTCAGAAAGACCCACTACTATATAAAGTAATTTGCATATATGTTAACATATGAGTGTTAATTTACATCTGTAAGAGAGTTGGAATGGAGGTACCCTGTATGAATAGATTGTGACAATTCTAGAAACCAAGGTGATCAAATGAAATTCCCAGTGCCAGGTGTGAGATATTTACCTGTGATCTCCTGTGATCTGTCCTCCAGGAAATATTCCAAATCCCCCCAAACAACATAGACTCTTGAATTTGTTCTTCATTGCCCACAAGACCTAGATGTTGAACGCATATTGCACAAGACACCACACACCTTTGCTGCAAGACATGGAGAAATCAAACTGTGGCTAAATTGGAAATTTCCTCCCTATTACCAAAGTTGTAGCTGAGGAAGAAGAGTCATCACTGGTCACACCCAGAGGGTGACTTTGAATGCTATAATCCTGACTTGCCAGGCAAAGGATGCCCACTTTTCCAGTAGCGCTGTGACTGTCATGGGAGTAACCAGCGACTCTGATTGGATTTGAGACCTGCTCTACAGGAGGAATTGTAGGCCTGGTACCAGAAACCTGATGAAAAGTCCATGACGGGTGTGGTCTTAGACTCTATGGTAGAAACTTACTACTGTTGTTTTGCTAAATTAGCTTCAGTGTTGGTGGTGGGGAAACTCCATACCTCTGAATTAAACTGTTTAAACCCAGTGGGTCCCTAGTTGAAAATAAAATAAAATGACATGAAGGCAAGAGGGAAATTTATGAGCATTGAGATTGACAGAGGGTGGAGGGCAATAAAAGAGTATGTCTGAGAGAGTATAGCCAGAATGTATTACATATGTGTACTAAATCTTCAAGAAATAGACTTAATTTAATGAAAGAAAAAATGGAAACAGCTTCCTGCCCACCTAGAATGTGTATTCTCGTGAGAAGAATTAGATAAAACAGACAGGTAGAAATAGAATGTCATACAAGTGACAATGAACTACTCTAGAACTCAAGCCTACAGAAGCCATGCATGTTTGCACCATGAACAGGAAGGTGATCTGCAGAAAGATGAAAGACCACATAGAGGAAGTCCAAGCACAGATGTAACAGCCAGCCAGCTCCAGACACATGAGATAAGCCTGCCTAAACCTACTAACTCCAGCCATCCCAGCCTCTTACCACCCAGCCTAGAGAAGAGACACCCAGCTGGCCCATATTCAGAATCAGCAAAATGGTAGCTATTCTTAGCCACAAAGATTGGGGGAAGTTCCACATACCAACTTACTGACTCAACCTTTGCTTCCCAGAGCCACATTTCCAAGTCCATTCATTGCCATTTTGCCCTTCATGATCCTGAAAAGAAGCCTCTGGGATGAATGCAAACAGACCATCTATGGACAGTCACACAAAACCAAAGCTAGAAATTCTCAACTGAAAATACTTAATGGAACCACAAGAGGAACCTTTTAAACACTCAAGTTCCTTTTTAAAATAAACTAAACAAAACTTTGGGAAGGAGTTCCTGGCAACAGTGTTAAATGAAACAATAACAGTTCTAATAGGCAAGTATGGCTGACACCTTCACTAACCAAACACCACTGTCCAAGAAGTCTTTTTTGACATGCTTCAAAATAAATAAAAGGTTACAAAGCAAAAACATGGTTAGTGTCTTAGTTAGGGTTCCTATTGCTGTGATAGAACACCATGGCCAAAAAGCAAGTTGAGGAGAGACGAGTTTATTCAGCTTACACTTCCACATCATAGTCCACCATTGAAAGAAGTCAGGACAGAAACTCAAACAAGGCAGGAACCTTGAGGCAGGAGCTGATGCAGAAGTCGTGGAAAGGAAAGGAGCTGCTTAATGGTTTGTTTCCCCTGGCTTGCTCAGCCTGCTCTAATATAGAACCCAGTACCACCAGCCTAGGGAGAGTACCACCAAGTGGGCTGCCTCACTCCCCATTGATTGCTAATTGAGAAAATGCCTGACCTCTGGATCTCAAGGAGGCATTTCCTCAGTTGAGGCGCTTTCTTTTCTGATGACTCCAGCATGTGCCAAATTGACCCACAAAACCAGCAGTGCAGTTAGAATATCAAATACTAGAAGAAAACCATTTATCGTCATTATTATTGTGTGTTTCTTCATGATGTTATGGGGAGGTCATATGCCATGTCATTTGTGTGGAGGCCAGAATACAATTCCATGAAGTTGGCTTGCTCTTCCACCTTTATGTGAATTCCAAAGGTTGAACTCATGTCTCCAAGCTTGAGCATTAAGTTCCTTTTTCCCTCAGCCATCTTTTTGATACAACAGATATTTTTAAAAGCAAAATTTACTTTTAACATACTCACAAATACTAGAGTTTTTCCCCGATGAGGAAGTGTGAGCAACTTTAAAAGAGTAATGGTTCCACAAAATCTTTACAACGTGGACTTTATGAATAGCAAAATAAAAAGGTAACAAAGGGGTTACATAACACACTGAATAATGCAGGAAGCTGGGATTCTATTCTGACATAAGCAAAAAAAAATAAGTAGATTGAAGGATTGGTGAAGAAACAGATTTTTGAGTATGTTCAAAGCATTTCTACATTCAACAAATCCAAATTTTACAGAGAAGCAGAGTAACTTCACCATGAGGAGGTGGCTTGTACTGCTTAATTCTCTTTTCAAAAAAATGTCCTCTCCACTAAAGGGACAAGGAAAATCATTTGCCACCTCCTGGGAGGCAGAGAGGAGCACATAGCCTTTCCTAGAGAAGGCACTACCCCAGATGCACAGCTTCGATTTAGCACTAAGGAAGAGCCACAGAAACATGGAGTAAAGAATATTACACAAAGCAAATATCCAGTTTCCAATGTATCAACGTCACAGAAATAAAGGAAAGTCAGACTTGAGGAAGCTGGGAGACAGAACAAGATGAAACACTGGGTTCTTGTGCAGAAAATGTCTAACAGAGATAATGTTAGACATTTTCTAACACACACATAAAAGCGGGAACTCATGGCTGCTCACTGCTTCCAACAGTAAAAGACATGCAAACTAAATACACCAATATGGCAGAGTTAAATAAGTTATGAGAAACTGTCTATATAAAAGAGAAGTCAAAGTATATACAGTAACCAGGAAATCATTTCAGATTAATCTGAAACCCTAGTTCTGCTTCAATAAGTAAGTATATAGCATATAATAGTAGCAAGCCTTCGTTTGACAAGAAAAGAAATTTCATTTCTTCATTTGCATGATTTTAAGACAGATCATTGAGAATTTTAACCTATCTTAATTTTTCAAGTAACACATTTTGCACATGAGACTGACAATTTGACCTGCATCCTGTCCACTGTAATTTAGATGGTCAATAGTTCTAACCAAAACTCCATGGAAGCTTTTAATTTTCAAAGTCTTCTCATCCAAGACGAAGAGTTAAGCAGAAAAAAAAAAAACATGAATGGAAACCCCGACTTAAGAAATAAGCTACAACTGTTTTAGAAAAGCAGAATAAAGGACTAAAGGACTAAAGCATCTGCAAGTGGCTTATGTTTGAGCAAATAATCAATGTTCCTAATTTTGAGAAATCCAAAGCTGCTGGTGGACTAATTACCACACATTGGATTCCTCCAAGCACAGATCTATTGCCTGTCCATGGGCATCTGTGTGGGCATAAACTAGAGAAACCGGGAAGGTGGTTGTTAGGGTGCGTTTCCAGAAGCTATTTCCCTCCCTCCTTCCACAAACAATAATTTGTGTGTGATGAGTATAACTAAACAAACAACTGGCTCAGAGGACCTTATGTTTTGAAGCCCTAAGCATGAAAATCCATTTAAGCAACTATCTCTGCCTGTCGAGATAAACAGCTTCTAAGTACCCTATATAAATCTCTAAACCATGGAAGAAAACAACACCTAACATTTTTTTCTTTTTATTTGGCCCCAATTAAAGTTCAAAGTAGGAGATTTATAATTCTCATCTAAGCAGCATTGGCAATTTGTAAGCAGGCATAAATAACCAACTCTAGTGTCGTGAAAGGATGAGAAGGGTCAACTCCATATATTCATATAGACAGGATGATGATGCCAATATCCGGGGCTTCATAAAGACAATTTCTTAGAAAGGGGACACAGTAGACTGAGCATTCTGCCCTCCCAGCATTCTTCCCCTGAGCCTGGTGCCACCTGTATTTCCTAGCTTGTGATGTTCAGCACTGGGGGGAAATTCAACTGGTCATTTTCAATGACAAAAGAAAATGATCAATCTCCCCAGAGCTGCTTCTGTCTAAGCAGGAGGTGAGCACAGCGCCTCAGTTCTATTGTCTGAGCAGGGAAGGTGTTCTCCAGGTTACTGAGTGCATTCTCATCTTAGAACCATTTTAAGCTGACTCCCTCAAAGGTACCAGCAAGCATGGCCCTCTCCAGAAGTGTCTGAGCTCTGATCTAGCAGGGATTTTCTTGCTGTTCTGGAAACACTGACAGGAGCCACCAAGTGCCCTCTTCTCAGAACTCTGGGACTTGCCTGCCCTTTCTTCTCTTCTCCAGGGCTCTGGAATCTAATCACATCTGTGTTCTTTGTTTGTCTTCCAAGGCTCCAGGGTTTACTGTGGTAGTTGATGTATAGGTCTGGCTTCGGGGTTCCATCCCCTTTTTAATTGCTGGACCTTCTCAAACCTCTGATGATCCGACTCCCAAGTTAAAGTATTTCTGCAAATAGCTGGTATAATTTTATTTCTTACTGGCCCTATCAGCTTTCTTCTTACCTACGATGCTGGTCTATGTAACTTAGTAAGAAGATAGGCAAGGGTTGGAACCCATTACAGAGTGAGATTGATTGTATAAAGGGCATTGACTACGTGTTAATTCTGATACAACTATTGACACACTTGGACTCTGTGGCTATTAGTTCTCATCCTCGCACTTGACCCTCCAGCTTCCATTAAAATCTGACTGAGAACTATCTCCAAAATCTTGCATTTAATTTAGTTAAAAAGTAGTTTAGGGTGATGATACATAAGAAAAGAGGCTACTCTTAAGGCCCTGGGGAAAACCTCCAGCAAACATCTTCTCTCCTGCCATCTTCAATCTGTAAGTGTTCACTGAGCAAGGCACTTGGGACAAATGACCTCTACTCCAGGTACTCTGAGTAACCCAGTTTCATGATTTTAAGAACTATAAAACAGTATAATTAGCTTCTAGCATCCTTCTATCCTTACCACACACACACAAGCACAAAGTCACATATGCATCCATTGACACGCATGACCATCACACCCAGTCCAATCAAACCCAGTCCTTTCCTTGCCCACCTCATAAGCATCATAAGCAAAGGAAAGCAGGACCCAGAAGTCAATGCTTGGCTGTGTTAGCTGACAGAAGCAGTCATGGGGGAACAGGAGATGTAGGTTCAAATCCCAGAACTTCCGTTTATTCATTATTTGACTTTGAACATATTGCCGTGCAAAGTTCTGTTTCATTGAAAATAAACTGAAAGCAAAACATATGCACATTCTACTTAGCAGAGTTATCACAACCATCAAACAAGTTGGCTGAGGACTGGATCAGCAGCTGGGGACACAGCAGTGAGCAAGACAAAATCCTCACTTCTTTGAATTTGACTCTTGGTAGAGGGAGGCAGACAGTACACAAATAAACTTATAAATAAGTATGACATTTCAGAAAGTGGTAAGTACAATGGAGAAGTTGTTAGAAAGAGTAATGACACTCACTCATACCGAAGTGTGGGGAAGGCTTCTCTGAGGAAGGGGCAGGAGATCTGATGTCTGAGGGGCCAGGAAGGTGATGTAGGGAGAGGCCACTGTAGAACCACAGACACCAAAGGCCTCTAGACCATCTAGGGATGTCGGTGACAGGAGGAAAAAAAGAGGGTCCTGTGAATCTGGGTCTGAATGAGAAATGGTGAGAGTGGGGTTAAGTGAAACATACAGTGATAAAATGGGTCACCACAGATCATAAATATGGCCATATACCAAGCACAGTACTAAATCAATCTTTATCTTCTCATTGGTTTATTTCCTTTTGGCCTTGTGACTTTATAGTATTTCTGCTTTACATTTTCTGGGATCTTCCTGACCATTTGCCAAGTAGATGAATACATTTTTCACATAATATGAAATTTCTTATGGGAAAATAATTGCATCAACGCAAGACTTTTAGGTGGGCCATCAAGGCATAAGGAGACATCTGTAGCATAAGGGATTAAATTTTGACATCAGGCCTTGGGTGAAACTCTCTCTGTCTCCCTCATGTAGGAAGCATTGACCTAGGTATATAAATTGGCTTTTTAAGAAAACAATATTTTTATTGATTTTGGGGGAATTTCACATCATTAACTCTGAGAACACTCACTTGTCAGTCCTGGCACGTCTGCACTCTCACCCTTGGGACAACCATCCCTCCAAAAAAAAAAAAAAAAGAAAGAAAGAAAAAGAAAGAAAGAAAGAAAGAGAAAGAAAAAATATGGTGGCATTTTCTGTGGAACTCTGAGAGTTTGGGAGACCTGTGGAGGCTCTGGGGGATGATGTGTAGGCAGAAAAGGAGACTGGAGGGCCCGAAACAGCTCCAGAAAAACTAAGAATTAGAAACAGGCAAGTCTTATGAGAAGATGCTTTTAAAGCGTGGACTCTTGAAATTGGGAGGAGAGATGGCAGAACAGAGCTACAGACAAAGAGCAACCAAGCTATCTATACTCAATGTTGCTGTGTCCCAGCCAGCAAGCTGCCAGCACAAAAGTCATTCCTGATGAGCTGTGGGGCTGCAAGCACAGAGAGATGTGCATGTGCAGCTCCCTGGAGTTCTGGCAGAAACAGGTCAATGCTTAATAGGGCCAGCCCTAGGCCCACCTCCAGGCACTGAGCCACTAAGGCCTGTGCTGCTTGCCCTGCTGGGAGACAGAAAGTGTGGGGCAGCAGTGCTGCCCAAAGCCCAAGATCACAAAGGTCAAATGTCGAGTCGAGTTAGCATGGAGGGTGGGACAGACATCAAAGGCAGGAAGGTGTGTGGCAGCCAGGAGCTCACACAAAACTTGCCCTGGGATGCCCTCCCAGGCTGCAAGTTCATTGTGAACTCTGGGTTACAAAAAAATATTTGAGATGAGTCTCGGCTGTAGTCCAGTATTTATAGTGCTTCAGAAACCAGAAACCTTGAACTGTAACAGGAGGAGCAGACTGCTTGTCGTCCCGACCACCCGGCTAGCTTACACCTGACATAATCTCACAGAAACTGTATTCATTTAAACACTGCCTGGCCCATTAGCTCTAACTTCTTATTGGCTAATTCTTACATCTTAATTTAACCCATTTCTATTAATCTATATATTGCGATGCAAGATTCTAACCAGTGTCCATTTCAGGAAGGAGATCCATGGCATCTGCCACTCTGCCCTTCTTCTCAGCATTCAGTTCTGGCTACTTTGCCTACCTAAGTTCTGTCCTATCAACTAGGACAAGGCAGTTTCTTTATTCATTACCCAATGAAAGCAACACACAAACAGAAGGGACTCCTACACCATTGAACCACACCAATGACTCATTGGGATGAATACTTGCATACAAACTGTCTGGAAGAAAATAATTTATGTATTATATATACTATATAAATTATAAATATATTTCATATGTATGGAAAAATACAAATATATACATGAAAAATATAAAAATACTTGGGAGGTTGAAAGAAAATGCCCCCAAAGGGAGTGGCACTATTAGGAGGTGTGGCCTTGTTGAAGGAACTCTGTCACTGTTGAGGCAGGCTTTGAGGTCTCTTTTTCTCATGCTTCTTTTAGTGTAACGCTCAGACAACTTTCAGTTGCCTCTGAGTCAAGATGTAGGACTCAGCTCAAACACCACATCTGCCTGCACACTGCCCTCCATGCTCCCCTCCATGATAATAATGGACTGAACCTCTGAAACTTTAAGCAAGCCCCCTCAATTAAATGTTTTCATTTATATGAGTTGCCATGGTCATGGTGTCTTTTCATAACAATAGAAACCCAAACTAAGACTATGCATAGTGAGACACTGCAGTTTACAATGCTACTAGCATGAACAAACATTCGATGGAGAGGTAGGAAAGAGGTCTGGAGCAGCATAGGAGCAGGGGAGACAGAACTAGAGACATGATGGCAGGGACAGGTGTGGGAGAAGTCTGTGGACATGGGAACATGTCATTGCTGAGTAATGTCAATGGGGTGTTGTGACCTGGTTCTGAGCCAAGACAGGATGTCCAAGATAAAGAACAGTTTATCTTCTGGATTGGACCCCCTCAAAAGACCTCTATTTTCTGTGCTACCCCTGGAGGCCACTTTGGTATCTGTGGTCCACTTCCCTAGGATGAGTCAAAGCCAGAGTTTCATTTGGATACCCATGTCCTACAGCAACCTGGAGCCATGTTAATATCACTCACCCAAATTACCACCAAAAGCCATGTTGATGGTCTTGGTCTGGACTGCCACCTAAGGCCATGCTGGTTGGTCCATGGGCCATGCTTCTGTGAGTCTACTGCAGGCGGGATCTGTGTTGCTATCTGAGGCCCATGTTACCATGGATGGCCATGGATGTCTGTGGGCTGTGCTACCATCTGAAGCCATGTTGTTGTTGTCCAAGGGCTTTGTTGCCACCTGGGGACCATATTGATGTGAATGACCTGAACTTTGATTTAAGGCCATGGTCATGTTCACATCCATTCTGCCTCTGAGGGCCATGTAGATGGGAGTAGCCTGCACAGCAGCAGAGGGGCGTGTTGATGCTGTGGTCTGTACTGCCTCCAGACATTGTGCTGTGATCTGTGGCATGTGCTGACACTGGAGAACATGGATGCCCATGGTCTGAGCTCTCACCAGAAACCATATATAGTCCATGATTGTGCTCCCACTGACTGTAAAGGGTCAGAAAGCTACTTTTGCCATGATATGGATGACTACAGAATCACAGTTGAGAAACAGGGACATAGAACACTTCAGTGACAAGCCCTATCCCCACCCCTGCCTGCCAAAAGAACAGCCTAAACAGAAAGTCATCAAAGAAACATCTTAAAAATTGTGATAAGGTGCAACTCTACAGTTAATGGCTTCTGGCAGGGGTGTGGGTGAGGAAGGACTCAGTTTTCTTTAAGAGGCTGACCACCAGGAGTTTGATTGTGCTCTAGAGAGTATGTGGGCAGCACAAATGGCCCTTTTTAATCTTTATTTTATTATCTATAGGATAAACCTCAAGAAACTAGGTAGAGCTTTATGGCTGTATGTATACAAGACACAGAAGCTGAAATAGCTGAGCTCTGGGAGCTCTCACAGGTTGTCAACCTGCTGTACAGGATGTCCCCATTTCCTTCCTGTCTTCTCTTTAGCCCTGTTGGGTCTCAAGGATTCAGGTCAGGAGTCATCTGCAGCAAAATTCTTTCACAGATTTCCAGGGTAAGTTAAGGTTCCCTGATTACACGTTTTCACTTAGCACATCATTAAAACTCCTCATTTCCAAGACTGCCCCTCTGTTCTGTCGTGAGTTACTTGACAATGCATAATGTGTTTTACTCAGGTTTGCATCCCAAACATAAGGCCTAGTATTCTACACATAATACATTCCCAATGCACATGCCCAATCAAAAGGTGAGTTATTTTTGACTGTACATTAGCCATTGATGATGTTTTCTGAGTTGCTCATCTCTCAGCAGCTTTATGGAGAGAATAGCTTTTGCTGGTACTTAGACAAAAGAAAAAACAAAACAACAGTACTGACCTGGGTAAAAGCTACATCTAATCTCTTGTTTGGAACTGAAGCCAACATACATTTGCACTCTTTTCTGATTTGTATGACATTAACTCTTAATGATAATCCAAAGAAATAATGCTGCGATTGCCTCCCTGCTTAGTGAGTTTATTATTAAAGGAGGAACAAGAACCCTTTAAGAGAAAATTGAAAAGAGCACACTTAATGCCTAAAGAATGTTGGGAAATTTCAAGGTGAGCCAGAAAGCAATTAACCACGATTATTGTCTTAGCTTTTCTATACTGAGAATTGTAACTACTATCTCGTGCATCTATTAGGTGCACACAACTCAAACAGTTCCTGACAGACTGGAAAGTCAGTATCTCCAGGGAGGGATCTTAACTTGGTTCTGCAGACTCATGTAAGAACCCTAGGTTCAATGCATTATGTGGCTCCACCATCATTGACTGTCCTGGAGAGATTGGAAGGCCCAGTGGCCTCTGGAGCTGTCACTGTGGCCCTCCTCTCTCCACTCTCTCCCTTCCCTCTGCCCACTAAGAGCCCAGTACTCTCTACCAAGTGTAAGCTCCTGCACACTATCCTTAGGGGAACAAATCATTCTGATATTTTCACTCTGACCTACTGGAAATTGGTTGAAGAGGCAGAAGGCAGATGGTGTAGACTTCTGCCTAATTGTGGGGGAAATAGGGCATCTTGGTTCTGATAATATCTAAGGCCTCAAAGCTATTCATCCCCAAAGCAGAACAGTCAGACAAATTCTGTGCTGTTTCTAAGAGATTTTCACACTCTCAGGTTCCCCTCGCAGAGGGGAAATGCAAAAGTCTGTCCTCATTTCAGTTCACCTGGGCCCCGAAGCAACTTCTTCTGTAATTTAACCAAGCTGATCAGATGTGCTTTACAAATTGATTCTGCCTATCAGTGAGAAGCTCATTTAAATAAATTGATGCATACCAACTCAGAACAAAGAGAGTATTTTCTGTAGTCCTCAACAAATAAATCAACCTTCACTGTAATGTCATAGACTGGGCGAGGTGGAGGGGGAGAATGATGGCAAGATAGACGGAAAAATAGACTAGAAACCATGAAGCAAATTCAGGGCTTATTATCTGGCCTTGGAAGACTCCAGCATCCCAAAGGCCAGTCTACAGACATGACAAATCCTCCACTTTGTTCTGTCCTGCCCCAGGCTGGGAATGTTGCTGCTTTCCTACCCTCTTTTTGCCCTTCTTGGGGCTAGCCCAAGTAAACTCACCCTGAATGAAATGTTCCAGATTCAGAGATTAACGCCCTCTTTGGGAGATGCATCATTTCTTAGTAAACAGTCAGGATGTTAACTGTGTATTTATATTTATCTCTATTTGTTGAGCTAGATAGTGATGGGCTCACTGCTGAGACATGGAAAATCTTTAAAAGAGAAACTAGAATAAGTAGGCAACCTGTCCCGTTAGTGAGCGTTTCTGCAAAAGCAGCTTCCGCCTGTTGTTTACTCATTTTCACCTGCTTTCAGAATCCCCATGGCCGCTTCTCTGGGCAAATCTTATAACTTGCTGAATAACAGCAGCTGACCTGGAAATTAGCACTGGAAAACATTCTCTAGCTATTGCTGCTTCTTCTGGCTCCCCCTTTAAAGTTTTCCTTTGCATCCTTTGGATATATACCCAAAAGTGGTATTACTGGGTCTTGAGGAAGTTTTTTTCCTAATTTTCTGAGAAATCGCCACACTGACATTCAAAGGGGTTGTACCAGTTTGCACTCCCACCAGCAATGCAGGAGTGTTCCCTTTTCCCCACAACCTTTCCAGTATAAGTTGTCATCAGTGTTTTGGATCTTGGCCATTCTTACAGGTGTAAGATGGAATCTCAGAGTTGTTTTGATTTGCATTTCTTTGATGACTAAGGTTGCTGAACATTTCCTTAAATTGTCTTTTACCCAGTTTAGATTCCTCTGTTTAGAGTTCTCTGTTTTGGTTTGTACTCTATTATTTTCATTGGATAATGTGTTATTTTGGTGATCAATTTCTTGAGTTCTTTGTATATTTTGGAGATCAGACCTCTGTCTGATGTGAGGTTAGTGAAGATCTTTTCCCATTCTGTAAGCTGTTGTTTTGTCTTGTTGACTGTGTCCTTTGCTTTACAGAAACTTTTCAGTTTCAGGAGGTCCCATTTATTAATTATTTCTCTCAGTGTTTGTGCTGTTGGGGTTATAATTTGGGTATATATCCAAAGAATTCTCAATCATGCCACAAGGATATGTGCTCAACTATGTTCATAGCAGCTTTTTTTTTTTGTCACAGCCAGAACCTGGAAACAAGCTAAATGCCCTTCGACCAAAGAATGGATAAGAAAAATGTGGTACATTTACACAATGGAGCACTACACAGCAGAAAAAAAGAAAGACATCTTGAATTTTGCAGGAAAATGGAAAATGGATGGAGCTAGAAAACATTATTTTGAGAGAGGTAACCCAGACACAGGAAGACAATTATCACATGTACTCACTTATAGATGGTTTTTAAACATAAAGCAAGAAAAACCAGCCTACAAATCACAATCCCAGAGAACTTACACAACAATAAGTACACTAAAAGAGACTTACATAGATCTAATCTACATGGGAAGTAGAAAAATACAAGTAAATTGGGAGCATGGGGACCTTGGGGGAGGGTTGAAGGGGGCAGAGAAGAGGCAGGGTGGGGGAGCAGAGAAAAATGTAGAGCTCAATAAAAATCAATTAAAAAATAAACTTTATAAATAAAAAAGTTTTCCTTTGCATATGTGAGGCCCAGAGCTTCTCTAAGCCTTTCCCTCACATCCTCATTTTACATTGTTGGGCCTTCTCACAATAAGCTGAGTTCTTCTTTGACCCAGTGAGAGTTACAGTACAGCTTTACCCTGACCCCTCTCCCCAGAATCTATCCCTGGACTAGCAAAATTACAGGCATTTAAAGTGCTTGCCCTGGAAACTTTCTTAATCCATTTCCTGCCATTCTGTTACATTCTACAATAATTCAGGTTAAATCATCTAGTTTCAAATTGGAGCCATTGGGGGCTCCACAGACATTCTCTAGAATTAGTCCATCTAGAGTTTGAACAAGAACAAAAAATATACAATTAGTTATGAACATTTAGAAACCAGGATGTTTTTATCCTAAGATTTCTATTTCTGACTTCTCTTTAGGGATCTGGGAATCTGATGACTTAGATCCTCTACCCTCCTCCTGAAATTCTTACTCAGCATTTTGGGAGCTTGGTGGCAGCTTTGACTTTGTTCAGACATTGCCTTTAACCCCCATAACCCTAAATTCCAGTCTGTATTGATTTGTTTCCTTTTTGGTTCAAACCCCACATGAATTTGGCCAGTGGTTGTCTGAATTACAGACAATTAGAATATTTTCACAGAGGTCAGTCACAATTAAACATAGTGTTCACTGTTTCTGGTAAAACAGAATGTACTCATGGTAAAAGTCTTTGGGAATCTGCCAAACTCAGGTGCTGATCTCACAAGCCTCCTTCTCTAAGCATCCCATCCTCATTACATCCTCCTCATCCCAACCCAGAAACATTTCAAATCCATAGCTTTCTGCTGCCTCCGCTTTCCTGTTTGCGTTTTCTGTCCCTATCAAAATGACCACTTCGCTTGTCATCCTTACTTCAGCCTGCTCCTGAGAATCATCCTTCACAGTCCATGAAATACCATGCTTCTCCGTCTGGCATTGTTTGGTTTAAAAATCCCCAAATCTCTCCATTGCCAGCTAACTCAAGCCTGAATTCATAATCACTACCTTTGGTGCCCAGTTTACTCTGATGATGGGAGCAGCATCTATGTCTTCAGATACACTTCTATCTACGCACACTAGACTCTGGTCTTCAAAGTGACCTTGTACTAGCCCACCTAGAGTCTAAGCCAGAAAGTATACCAGTCCTTCTGTGATAATCCAGATAATGATCTTCCTCCCCACATGAAAATGCTATTATAAAAATACATGGATTAAAGAACATAGACATTACTTTCTGTCATGGTGGACTTGTAGTTGCGGTGACTAAGGATGGAAAAGCCACTTCTCTGGGTATCAGAGCCTTCCCCCTACCCTAGGAATCACCCCAAGCAGGTACCTGAGCAGAATCAGCAATTTATGAACACAAGTATGATTAATTTTGCTGATTTGGAGTTCCCTTGAGACTCAGTTTAAAGATATCCACTAGGAGAGGAAAATTATAGGTTTGTTTTCTTACTTCAAAAAATAAGAACATTTTAGAGAGTGAACTAGTTAGATACTGATGTAGTTGGTTTTGAACAAGGCTTGGGTGTCAGGGACCAAACTGTTAAGGGTAGAGAAGTTCTTATGGCCAGCCGAGGAAAATGTTATTTCAGGCCTCCCTTCTTCCCTAGCTCAGCTTTCTCTTTCTGATAATGGACTTAAATCTAATTAGAGTAAATTAATTCCTTCAAATAATAACAATTGCCAGGGAGTCACATACTAACACTTTATTCTTGGAGACAAGAGCTTCCTGGGGGTTGGGAAGCAATTACAGCTTCTTAATGATGTACAGAAAGAAAGAAGGTGGATCTGTATCAATTATGTTTTATTTATTTGTTTCAGAAACTTTTAATGAATTTAAGGGGAAACTTGTGCATCTCGATAAAAAGTGATTACCCTTTCTGAACTGTTCTCCTCCAGGGGTCACAGGAGTTTCCAGGGGTCATTGTGATGAGCACTGCTGTCATTTATTCATGAACAATTTCCTTTCATACATATTTACCATTTGCAGAGTCCTGTGAGTCATTAGCATATGGCACCTGAAGAAATGTCTGCCTTACCGACTAGGAAAGTCAAAATTGGAGAAGGCCAAGCTATACCACCCCAATGCAGAAAACCCATCTTGAGCTTTAGCCCTAGCTGTTCCTTGACCCAGTTTAAATCCCATGCACGTGAGCTGTACTCCCTGCAGTACTCCCAGTTGGAAGAGACTCATAGCCAAAGCCAAGAACTCACAAATGGGTTGAGGTTATTGTTGCCTCACCTTCATGATTTCAATACCTCTTCTCTATATATTCCTCGGTTTTTCTCTATCTGTCTAGTGGTAAGTTGTCAAATATCACTCCTTACTACCCCATATCACTGAGCATAATTAGTTACCTATTCATCTCCATTTCCAATATCATGGCTGTGAATTGTTCCCTTAGCATTTTGAGGGAGGTCTTTGGGTGTGTCTCCTGGGATGTTGGGTACTGCTAAGTCCTAGAAACTGCCACCAATAGTATATCTCTTCGTAGAAAGAAGATGCAGGTTGGCACTTCATGATATAGTGGTATTTAGACTCCAAGATCCCTGCTCACTTTTGGATTCATAACTCTTCCTCATCTAATTATTATTTCCACACACACACACACACAATACCACCTCCCAAGTCCATTCAGTGTTGCTCATATGTACATGGGTCTAGAACTGACCATTTGGGATTGGGTACTTATCAAGTGGATGATCCCAAGAGAAATCTGATTCTCCCTTTCTTAGCAGCCACAGACTGCCTGAAGTTCTTTATCTCTCAGTGTGGCCTTGTAAAATTCTCACCACCCAAGGTGACATGCCAACTGATGTGCTTACTATACAGGTCTTATTAAGTAACACATTGTTGAGATTTCGTGGCGGCATCTTCCTGGACATATGTAGAATATACTGTTTCACATCAGGTGCCCTGGCCCTCTGGCCTTACGATCTTTCTGCTCCTCTTCTGTGACATTCCATGACATGTAGGGGGTTGTAGTATAGATGTATCAATAGGACCTATGCACTCCTAAAATCACTTATTCTCTGAATTATCGTCAGTTTTGGTTCTCTGCTCTAGTCTGTAGATGCTGAATAAAAGTTTCTTTATAAGAGGTGTTAGAGTTAGGGCTTCTGCTGCTGCAGTAAGGGCCATGACCAAAACCAACCTGCAGAGAAAGGGTTTACTTCATCTTATACTTCCGGCTAGCAGTCAATGATTGAGAAAAGTCATGGCAAGAACCACAAGGAAGAAACTGAAGCAAAAGCCGTAGAGAAATGTTGCTTACTGACTGTTCTTCATGTCTTGTTCAACCTGCTTTCTTATATATCTCAGGACCACCTGCCCAGAAATGGAGTCATCCCCAATTGACTGGGTCTCTCGGAATCAATCATTAACCCAGACAATATATTACAAACTTGCCTACAGGTAATCTGATGGAGGCATTTTCTTAGCTGAGGTTCCAATTCCCGGGTAGCTCTAGCTTGAATCAAATTGGCAAAGATTCAACCAAGACAAGAAGTGGGAGATACACTTACTTATCTGTGGATATAAGGATAAGTATTTAGAATACAGTTTGAGATTATACAGTTTTAGGAAAGTGGTAGTGGTTGATTACCCTCTAGTGTCTCCAACATCCTCAGCCTTGGATAGTTGAATAGATTTACAGAACTAAGAATGAGTTCCCTCATGTTGAGCTGACCTTAAGTTCAGATTGCTTATCCCAAAAATATAATTGTTACTATTGCACCATTAGGCTATCTTGCCAAATTGGTGATTATTGTGGTACCCAGACAATAGTTGGGTAAGACAACTGATGATCTTCCATCTTTATTTGCTATTTTCGTGTGTGTGTGTGTGTGTGCATGCATGTGTGTGTGTGTGCGTGTTCACATGCATCAGTGCATGTATAAGGGTTAGGAAACAACTCTTGGGAGTCAGTTTTACCCTTCTATCTTGTGGATGTTAAGGATCTCATTCAGATCCTCAGACTCAGAAGCAATCACCTTTACCCACTGAGCTATCGCAGGAGTTAGGTCTCTCCTTTAACTATGCAATGCTCAGGAATTGAACATAAGCCCATAGGGCTGGCAGCAACTGCTTTACCCACTGAGCAACCTCAGGGGTTAGGTCTTTCCTTCAAGTATGTGATGCTCAAGGAATTGAACATGAGCACACAGGCTTGGCAGAAAGTGTTTTACTCACTGAGCCATCTTGCTGGTCACAATCATGTGGACTTTAGAAAAGATAAACTAGGTTCTGAGAACTAAAATGGAAAACTGTCCAAAATTGATGCTTAGGATCCTTTGGCATTAATAAATTTAGCAGAAACGGCATTAGGAAGATCAAGATCAGCAAGCGCTGACTACGTAGAACATAGCTTTACATAGGCACAGCATCTCCAGGTTTGCATGGTGCTTAAACACCAACTCCCTTCTTCAAGCCCTCTGGGATGCTATCAGTGAAATGCAGCCTTCTCTTCACAGAAAAGAACACTGAAGGTGACAGAGGGTAGGTAGCTTTCCCAGGCTCACAGAGCAAGACAATGGCCGAGACAAGGCCTAAACCTGAATCTCTCTTTTTGCTCTGTTCCTTGTCTCATGGGTCCTTAAAGGCAAAGAGCATATGAGAGGGTAGCGGTGGGTGAAACATTTCTCCCAAAAGCAAGTGGCCTTTGAACTAAGAAACTTATGTTTATTATGTTCTACTATGAAGTGTTTTATTTTCCTTACAATAATATATGAAATTAATTTAGATAATCTCATTAACTCAAGCAACATTTCTCTGTCTTCGGCATTTGCTAACACTGCCCTGATTGGTGCCTTTCATATCCTATTTAGAAGAAGATGCTCTGTGTATTTCCATGCCCTCTGTGTAATAAATTTGACATTTTAGATGCCAACAAATGGCTAGAAAATTGGTCCCTTGAGACTAATAGCCCAGCAGCATTTACATGTAATTATTCTGACCAATGTTTTATTTTTGGCAGACATAAAACTTAGATTGAGTTAGAAAAAAAATACCCTAAATAGTCAGCCTTTAAATGAAAAGGTAGACGTTAACATAGATGCTGAATTTGGAAATACTTGTCCAGTTCCTGGAGAGAAATTCACATAGTTGAGTATAACTCTGCAACAAATTTAGATCTTTCATTCTGTGGGAACAAATTGCTATGTAAATGTTACAGGTAGACTCTGTTGGGCCCGCAGACTGTCATTGTTGCCATTGCTCCAACTCTCTAGTCACCTGCTTCTTGAGTCATGGATCACAAACTACTGATTTTCTCTGGATATTTACATTGCCACTGCCCTTCGCAATTGAAAGTGTAATCCCGTCAGTTGGGATGGGCAAAGTAACAATTGTCACCCTTCTCCTTTTTGACACCCTGGGAGAATAGGACTCAAAGGTGAGATGTAGCTAGACAATCTGAGAAACGGTTGTCTCTCCATCATTTTGTTGTCTAAGTGTTTGTTTGTCCACCTATTTTATATGATGGAGCAACTCTGAGGTGTCTAACATGGCTTTGGCTGTGGTACTATAAGCTTTCAGTAAAGAAGCTAGGCCAAGAAGCTTACATTGTGCTGGAGAATACAAGAAATAAGTAAGAGCATCATCAAGAAGCCCCACTTTGAGAAATGAAAGCAGATGATTGGACAGAAAGGGCCCAGTGATAGAGAATGGTGCCTGGGAGATCCAGAAAGGGATGTGGAAAGCTGATAGTGGTGCTGGTAACTCAGTTGTGAGAAGTCAGTGGCCATAGAAAGAGTCAGATAGAGGCAATAGAAACTTCAAGAGTAAATATCCTATTATAGATACTAACCTCATACATCTAAAAAACTTATGAAGTCCAATGTGGATGGTGAGTGTTTCCCAAAAAATAATTTGAATACATAGTTGGCAACTTGCTAATGAATAACAAAGAGGAAAAGAACAAGGGTTCAGTGACTTTTCATATACTGATACATTGACAAGTCAAGTACCTAATGTTCCCAGTGACTGAAATAGAGAAAACAGCAAGAGAAACAGACTGAAATGGTATTTGAAATCAGGAACCCATTTTCTTTTTTCTTTTCTTTTTTTTTTGAGACACATAAAGTTGTTTAATTAGGTTGTCAGCAATTTAGAAAACCAGTTTGTGAGGATACATCCCATTGGTCAGACAGAACTGAGAGCGCAGGTAGCCCTGCAGCTGAGGAACAGCTTTGATCTTTGGCAGAATCTGTGAGTCCACCACTTTCTGATCAGCCTTGCGCTGCTCTGTAATCTCATATTTCTCCTTCTCTGTGTCAAAGATCTCGCCCTCCTGATGCCTGGGCTTACGCAGCTGCTTTTTCTTGAAGTAAGCATCAGTCAGGTGTTTGGGGATTTTAACTGTGCTGATATCAACTTTTGTAGAGGTGGCGATGACAAACTTCTGATGTGTTCTTCTCAAAGGAACTCTGTTGAGGGCAAGAGGTCCTGTCACAAGCAGTAAACCACTGCCCAGTTGCTTCAGGAAAACCACTCTCTTGCCCCTGTGGCGCCCAGTAAGGATGATGAGGACAGTCCCAGGAGTGATGCTGGCACGCAGGCGTCTCACATGCTGACTGAAGGGCTTTTTGCCATGGCTCAGCAGCTTCCGAGGCACATCTTCAGTAGGACAATACCTGGGCATTTTTCGAAGCTTAACCACCCGGGTACCACCATTCTTGTCACCACCAACTGGCTTTGTGACAGTGGCAAGGACCTTTTCCTTTTTCTTCTTCTTTTCAACCTTGGTTTTTGCAGCTGTGTATTTCCTTTTGTACATGGCCTTTCTGGAATACATAGCAGATCGGGAGTACCTGCCAATTCCTCTAACAAGGACTGGATTTCGGCTGCAATGGGGCTTCCCCTTCTTGAGCTTTTTAGCCTTAGGGTCACCCTTTTTGGCTGCACCAGCGGCAGGGGCATCACCGCCAGCCTTCTTGGCTGCAGGTTTCTTCTCTTTTGTATCAGGTTTCTCGCCTTTTTCACTCGCCATCTTGCAAGATGGGAAAGAGCCCCATTTTCTTGACATGTAAAGTTTGTGATCCTATGAAAAGAACTAATTTAAGATGTCATAAAGGTAGCTGGCAGTATAGTATATGATGTGGAATTTCCCTCTGTATGCTGTGATTACCACTGATAAATAAAGGAACTGTCTTGGGCCTTTGCAGGGAGTAGAGGTAGGTGGGGAAAACTAAACTAAATGCTGGGAGAAAAGAGGCAGAGTCAGAGAGAAGCCATGTTGAGACACTGTAACTTTAGCCAGTAAGCCACAGCCATGTGATGATACACAGATTAATAGAAATGGATTAAATTAATATGTAAGAATTAGCCAATAAGAAGCTAGAGTTAATGGGACAAGCAGTGGTTTAAATAATATATTTTCTATGTGATTATTTCAGGGCTGGGCAGTCGAGAACCAACAAGTGGCCTCCTTACTATTAGTATAAACCAGAGGGAGTTCTCACTGCTATATGAATTGAATGATCTTTTATAAAGCCACTTCTTGTTAGGAGGGGTCTTACACAGCAATAATGATCAGGACTTAATCTGAAGTATATTAGTGTGGCTTTGCTTGCTGACTTCTCCTTTTTACTGTATGGAAGATATTGGAAAAATAGAATGCTTATGATTCTTAAGATGATTCTTTAACTAGTATTTCTTTTTTTCTTTATTTTACCTTCCAAACACAGTTCTCCCTTCCACCCACCAAACCTCCCTCCCAGCCCACTTTCCATCCCCTCCTCCCAACAGGCTAAGGGCTCCCATGGGGAGTCAACAAAGTCTGGCACATTAAGTTAGGGCAGAACCAAGCCCCTCTCCACTGCATTAAGACTGAGCATGGTATCCTACATAGCAAATGGTCTCCAACAAGCTAGCTCATGCCCCAGGGATAGATCCTGGTCCTCCTGCCAGGGGCCTGCAAGTAGTGCAAGCTTTTTTTTTTTAATGAAAGAAGCTTACATATTTTATTTTCTTTTGTTCTTGAAACTATAACTACATCATTTCCCCCTTCTAACATTCCTATTTATGCCTTCCTTCTCTCTTTCAAATGTGTGGCCTCTTTTTCATAGAATTTTCATTTTATTCTTTTGTAATCTTAAGCATGGGCTCTGGTGTCAGGCTGCCTCTATTTGGCTTCTACCTGTATGACCTTAGGTGTCCCTTCAGAGTCATAATCATCTGTTCTGGTCAGGGATCACCATACTTTTAATATTGCTGGATAAAATGTGTTAATTGTCATGACATACAACACCCAGTAAGAGCTCCGTAAATATTCATCACCACCAATCATTAATTCTGTCTGTTAATTTCTGTCTTGTAATGTTGCATTTGAAAGAGTTCTTAGTTACAAGTGAGAGATAAACAACTTGACCTCAGTTAAACAGAAAGACTATATTGGATCATGTAACTGACAATGATGAAATCAAGTAGAATAGAACGCCCAGAATTTCAAATGATATCGTCAGGAAGTGTTTTGGAGATGAATCACTTGGTTCTCTTGCTTCTGTGTTGCCTTTGCTCTCAAGCTGACCTTCCTGTCAACTTCCAAATATGTCAACCCTTCAAGAAGGAAACTGTTTTATTCAATAGTTTGGCTGAAGTTCTCAGGTTAAGTCTTAATGTCTGAGTACTTAGGCCAAACAACAGGACTATAGAGAGAGGAAAGAGGAATTTTCAATCCCTACTAAAGTCAGCATGAATGATGAAATCTTTCAAGTTAAAAACCAATGCTTTCTGGAGATGCTACAAAGAATACAACACTGCCTAAGCTGGAGGAATGACTATCAGAAGATGCTAACATAAACATATTAGGAAAGTGTGATTGCACGCTGGCTAAGCCACCCATGCTCAGAAGGGTAGTGAATACTTAAAGAGCATCCAACTAAAGGGAATGTCAGAAAATAATTTTTCCACAGAGGCCAGCATAACTAGGGTTTGAAGTAGTTAGATCTTCTGTTTTGGAGTCTCCTTTCCCCTTGAGGAAGCAATACTCATAGTCATTGGTGATTAGGGGTTAAGGTGGATACTGGCAGTTACTGAAGGGTTGTGTTCACTGTGAGGATTATTAAGGGGTTGAGGTGGTTACTCTCAGTTACTGCTGGGTTGTGGCTTCTTCATTTTTACTCACACCTAATTTGTCTTTACTCCCTGTCAGTGTAATACCAACAAAGTGAGAAATCCTTTTTACTATGTCCTTTCCCCTCATCCACAACATCCTCTCAGTTCCTGAGTCCTATCAATGCTACCTCCCAATCACCATCATACATAGACACTACTCCATCCTCAAGCTGGTTCTAATCCAGAGCAACACCATCCTTCTCATGATACTCAAATAGAAACCCAACCTGCAGTATATTTCAGAAACACAAACTTGGTGTGTTACCCTCTTTCCTAAGTCAATTGGAAAGTTTGGTCCAGAGTCAGAATGGCTCCAAATACTTCCCATTCACTACAATCATCATTATAACACACAACACCCTTAAAGATGTATCAACTCCTTGAGGGTATTACTGGGTTATAATGCAGCCATGTGTATTGAGAGCCTAAACCATGGCCCATTATGCCTTGCTTGCGGGATGAACAATGATGAGATAAACACATCAATCCTGACAGTCTTCTGCCCCCCTCTGGATAGAGAAGATTGCTGTTTCAAGGCAGGCTCCTTGCAAACGCCTAAAAATAAAAATGAAATGCAAAGAGAATGTTCCTTGTCAGAATGAAGCTGCTGAGAAAGAGCAGTTTAAAAGGCTGATCCTAAGCAAAAAGAACACAGCAACCTCATAATACTTAAATAACTTCTTAAATACAGTCATCAATCAAAACGCAAGTCTTTGTGGATCTTCATTGCATAGAAGCCTACAGAAAAAAAAAAATGCACAGCACCTCCTCTAAAAACACAGCACAGGCCTTGCAGAAAATGCTAAAAAGCTGAAATCTTAAACAGGCACAGCTGAATTCAAGAGACTGCAGCCCTGCTGGCAATGAAAGGAATCACCAAAGTTAACCCAATAAATGCCATTTTTATAACATCTTGGTCGTCAAAAACTACCTGCTGAAGGCTGTGGTGGAAAACCACTAAGTCGGTGCTATTCAGCCCAAGGAGAAGCAAATGACAGACAGGTAGTCTGTCAGGGGCTTGTCTAGAGCAGCAATTAGTTGTTGAGTCTACATGGTGACCTGCAGGGAACCCTGAAATACACAAAAGAGTTAGAACATGACTGCAAAATTTCTAGTCAGATCAAAGTTGAAAGATTAAAGTTGATCAAACCTCCTTGCTAATTGAGATGCTGGGTTCAATTCTTTGTTTGGTAGTTGCCTCATCAGATGGGATTCTGTCAGACCAGATGCACATATGATGTTAGAGATGACAATGTACCACAGCACCCATGGACAAGCTCTGGACAGGCATTCTGAGGGTCAGTGCAATGATATTTCATCAGAAGCAAGGTAAAACTGGCTAATCCACTTGACCTGAATTCTGCAAAAGATATTTGATTAAAAGGCACAGTGAGGCAGCAATGGTGGACTCAGTTACCATGAAAATAACAGAATCAACAAAGCACTTTCATATCTATCATGCAATTTAACCCACACAATGGAGCAGGCATAGACATGCAGACTTGTCTTGGACACATTGTAGAGATGATCCCTACTGTGGCAAGAACTAAGAATGACCATTCTTCCCAAATCCTATGAACATCTTACCTCTCCCCAAATTCTATGGATGTCTTATGTGATTTTTTTCATATCACTTCTAATTCAAGAATCTTCATTGGGGTTTCACTTCTCAGATTTTCTGTGTCATGATCTCCAGTGTGTGCTCCATTATTTCTCCTTCCAATTATCAGAACTTCTTTCTCACAGTCCTTTGGATACATTCCTACCATGCCTTATCATCATACCAAAGTGCCATCCATGTGGCATAGGCCCTCATAAATCTATAATTTTAGTTTTCCTGCCCTATGCCAGCTGTCTGTCCAAGGCTTAACACCAGGAACATTGTTCTGAATCCTTGGTCCTCGCCTGCCCTGTTTGCTAATGAGTAAGCCCTTCACTCTGAAGCATCTAATGATTACGTGTCCTTAGATGTGGTTTTAAATGACTTGATGCTTTCATATGTGGTCACCTTTGCATTCTAAACTAGACCAAGTTTCAGGGTATAGCAGTGTCTCAAGTCTCTTCATTACCCTCAGGACATTTCATTTTGTGTTGAGCTCACAATAGTGCTGAACACACTTGCTCACGCTTTGATTACTTCCCTCTTTCCATCAGGGGTGTGCACGAAGAAAAATTTTGAGGGGACATATTAAGGATCTGTGGGGTTTGATACAAAAGAATTTCAGGAGTAAGTTCCAGTATTCCCTTGACAACTGCATGCATAATCTTTCCTTCATTATTTTTTAAAAATCAGTTTATATTTTAATCATTGATAGAATGTTGGACAGCTCCCAAGAGTAAAATTAACAGCACAGAGAAGTCCCTAACTTGAAGACTAAGGGGATGGTCTGGACACTGGCACGTACACCATGTGACTCAGCATGCTGCCTCCTCCTCCTTATGTTTTTGGCTTGACTTTCTCAAAGCATGAAGCCTGTGTTGATTTGGTTCCTGTGCAAGTTCCTAAGTTGTGTGGCAGATTAGAAACAGAATGTGGAAATGGCCAGAGATCTGGGAACCACACTGTAGGGAGCAGTGCTTATGGGCCTCTGGCTCTCTATCCTATATCAGCACTGACCATCATTTAGAGCTGTTAAAAACCCTTTTCCTGTCATTGTTGGTGCCTTCTCTTTCTTCAGCTCTTGGGTCTCTACAATCCCCCGAAGAGACCTTTCCTGACAGACTTATCACCCTCCAACCCAAAAAATACTTGTCAATTTCTTTCAAAGTGTTTAGCTCAATGGGTAATTGTTTATTTTTAGTGTTTCTTTCACCGACTATGGCTATCTCCTTCCAGCCCCCATGAAAGTTCATAGAATATGATAGATACACACACACAAACAAAAGAATAAATGTTGAATAGCATATTAAAAATTCCACAAAACAAGAGCTACAATTCCAGTTTAGTAGATGAGAAAAATGAAACTCAAGAAGTTTGGAGGGCTCTTGTGATCATCTTTCACAGCTCTGTTTTACCTTAGGTTCTTAATGATCCTCACTGAGCAGCACAGTGTCTGTGCTCAGGATTTTGTTGTTGTCATTATTTTTGTTCTGTTTTGTTTCAGCTTTCATTGGACGCTCAACCATTGTAGTATTTATTCAGAAGTTAGTAGAATGGAGATTTGAGCCATCAGCTCGGGACTTTGTTAGAATGCTTAGTGTCTGTTCTTAGCAAGTGCTGAGACCTTCCATCACCGGCAATGTCCAAAACCATTTTTTCTTGTTATGACTATGTGATTGAGAATGGAAATTTCTCCATCTAGTAAGTAAAAGCCAGGGATTCTATAAACATTCCTGAATCCAAAGGTCAGTCACTAACAGCAAAAGGATTATTCTGTTCAAAATGCCGAAAAGGTTGAAGTTGAGTGCCTCTAATATGTAGAGAAAATATTATGAGAAAACATACACAGATTGCAAGTTGTTGATGCAGAAACAGTCTCCTCTCATGGGAAACACAAGACAGTTTACTGTGGAACTCAATATGAGTGCTCAAAGCTGGGGAACACAGATTTAGGTTATCTCATACCATGTTCTGGTGTGATAACTGTTTCATGGTATTTTTATAGGAAGAGAAAAAGAGAAAGTCAGTCATAAATCAAAGCACATTTAATATATGTTGATGGGAAACCTGAGCAGGTAGGATATGGCAGTGCAGCAGAATCTTAGTTGTAGGCTTCAAACTTTATCTTATCAGTCTTAGTCTTTGTGCTGGTAGAAGGGAGCAGTGTTGGTGAACTCTGAAATGGTTTACCTGATAGTCAACCAGGACGCTACATCAAACACAATCGTTAACAATGGATGGCCGTTATGAGGCTAAAGACAAGCCATGATAATTTGTTCCAGAACTGCACCATCCCAACTCTCCACAATTACAATTACAATTAGTCAGTCACCCTTATACAATCTGCAAAATGCAGGTGAGGTGGGGTTTTTTTTTGTTGTTGTTTAGAACCCTACTTCACAGTCACCCATGATTTTATGTCTTCAATACATTTCAGCATTTGAAAGGATCTACAGCAAACACTACCAAAAGAGACAAACAATTAAAATTAAAAATTTCCCTATTTAAAAAAAATAATTTAGTATGAAAGGAGGTCAGCTTGGAAGCAAGTTGAGAAGTCCAGAGAAGGGCGGGCCAATGGAGCATGCATACAAATTCTCACGGGTTTTGTTTCCTTAGGAGGAATGAAAAAGCAAGTGTCTAACCCCCCTAGGGCTGAATGCCGAGCAGCAGGGTCCTGTGTGAGTCACCCTCATCTTTCTCAAGTGATGCAGAGGCAATGACAGCAGAGATGGGAAGGAAGGCCACTGAGCTGATTAAAAGGAATAACTAAACCAGTTTGGAACATTCTAATGTCCCCAGGGAGCTGTGTCCTAGAATCCCTGAAGATTCAGCAATCAAAAACATATAGAATGGCCAGCTTGTACACCCCTCATCTGTTTTCCCTAGATGACACACCACAGCTGACACACTAAGACTAGAAATATTGCAAATGTCTCTTTTGTTTCAATCGGCGAATTTTTTTTTAAGCTGATCCATGACAGAAACTTCTCTGTAATGTTCCACAAGGAGGAGCAGGGAGAAATATGTTTCCTTTCCCAATAAGATCCACTCTGTCATATAAAGTTACCACATATCTATGCATAAACTACAATTCTCAACAAGTAAGACTATTTAATTAGCAACTAAAGTCAAACACACATTGTTTTGATACATTTACTGTCTTCATGCTTGAAAACTTTCCCCTACATATTCATGTTTCCAGATTTAAATGTCCTTATTCTGAAATGCACAAATGATTAACAAAACCTATCCTAATGTGTCCCCAAAATCTCCCACTACATTGCCTTGCCTTTTTTGTATTTTCTCTGTTTTCTAAATGGAATTCATAGAAAATAGTCTAGCAATTATACTTTAACATACTCACAGGACTTGTTAGTTCAACAACACAAAAATGACCAAGAGTCATCACAATTGATGCTGTTAGTATTTCTCAAGATCATTACAATGGAAATATAATTCCTGATTATTTCCTGTGGCAGCTGGTTAGATAGTGGTTTCAACAAGGTTTCATCCTTGGCATCCTGGCATGGTCATATTGACACTACCTATACCACCTTACTGTAGCAGATAGCCCTAAGTTATTATGACAAGATTAGAATATATACTTTCAGTAGATGTATTCCAAATAAATCATCTTCTGCCCACATAGCATAGAAATCTATGGTTCAAGAATCTGGTTTGTATTGGAACATGAACTTAATGGTTTTCAAACTTGGTAGAGTATTTACTAAGATAGCGTATGTCCAACTGACAGTGACAGTCTGTGTGCTGGATAGGCTGAGAACCTGACAGAAGCCAGTACACAAACCTGGATGCTTTCATGGTCCCATTAATGCTGAAAATCAAGAGGATTCCTGGAGAGCCACTGGTCTTCAGTCTGGCAGAAAAATATCCTGAAGAAGTGTCATATAAATTTATGAAAAAATCCTTTGAAAATATACAGGTTCAAAATCCACCAAAAAATGGCATATATGGTTATTGTAAATACAACGAGTCACATCTCCCATACTTGGGTATGTACTCCTCTCAAGAGTGCCTTTCTGGGAACCCCTGCTCCTAAATATATTAGCAACACCTTTGTAATAACCTTGAACTCTGCTTCATACAGGTTCATCCTGAAATTCTAGCTTATTGCTATTTTAGCATTTTATTTTAAGCCATTTCTATATAAGAGAACTACAGTATGTGGGGCATCCTTCACAATAGTTGTGTGTTGTGCTGGCATCATCAATTCTCAGCTGATGAATCTCTTCAGCTACACTCAGGTGAGGAGCTCTTTTCTCCCCCTTGTATCCCCATCATCGGCCCTGTCTTTTTTACCTTGCCTCATGTCTATATGAGAAAGCCGAAGATACTGGAGTCAGTGAAGGACAGTGGCAGTAGCAGCACTATCAGAATTAGATGTTGCCCAGCAAGAAGTGAAGACAGGCAAACAGCACCTATCTCTCTTCTGACTTCAGAAGGTGATCCCCGCTATAGGGAATGGCCTCCTGTCACTTAAGCCCTCCCAGAAATGCCAGGCTCAATCCCCTGAAGCATGTCTTTTCTTGAGTCCCTGAAATCAGCAGTCAAGCTCACCCTTTACACTTGACAGGCTTCACTTGGCTGAGTTCTCATCCCCATCACACCTGGGCCTAGTTCCAACCTGACCCATGCTTATTGGCTACCTCCTGTGTTCTGAGACTTTACCAGGCACATTATGCCCACCATTCATGGCACACCTACTCTGTGCCATACCTCTTTAATGTTCCCACACATAAAAAGGAAGCATTTTAAATTCATTTCTTTCATTTAAAGAAAGCTAAAGGTAAATAAACACTAGAAGTATAACAATGTTTGAATTATTCTACAGAATCCAAAACCTTGCCTTCTATCATGATAGACCACCTACCAAGACTGCAGCAGTAACAGCTCAATGATGTACTCGTAGGAAAAGCTGTAATGAATCTTCTTTCATATAAACCCATCTAAAGATGTGTTATTTTTAGTTCTGGGGTGATCCATTTGAATGAATAAAAAAGAAAACTCCTAATTCTGGACAACAATCTATTCAGTCATTTTTAACCACTTGCGAGTGATTTCCTAGATATTTTTGTGACAGAATTTGATAAAGAGGAAATAATGAGAAAGCGATGTATGTATGGATACAATGAGAGAATGTTACCAGCCAGAGTGATAGAAAAGAATTGCTACAGAGTGTGAGGAATCGATTTGCATTACTTCCATCTGATCTCAGGTTATCCTTTGTACCATTACTAGCAAAAGGGTGTTATATAGATTGTAAGAAGTAATATATGTGTTTAGAATTAGTTGGACTGAAGCATTTCTCTGATGATCGTTGACTATATATTTTTTGAAAACATAATTAGCCTCAAGGCTTTACTTTTCTCATCCAATGAAAAGGAAGTAGTAATACCTGTTATGGTTTAAATCTTAAATACTGTCCATACCCTCATATTTTAAATATTAAAGTCTGATCCCAAACTATTAGGCCTAGCTCTTTATACATACCAAGTCTGGAGAATTTCCTGGAACCTTACAGACTATGTGCCAACCTAGCATGGTGAGCACTCCAGATCCCAGTCTACCTGCACCATCTTTAGAGTCTCAAGCAGAGCTCAGGCAGGGCAATTTGTATACCAGTCTGTTAAGACACTGGCAGAAGTTGTATTCACAGGCTTTCTTGGTTACAACTTAATTGGAATCACCCCATCCCTCCAACCAAAATTCAACACTGAATAATCAAAGAATTGACCTATCAATTTTTCAAACCTGATCTGAAATCAATCAAGCTTAGGGGAAAAAATTCACTCAGCAGAGGCAGGCTAACCTAACCAAGAGAAGTCTACATGCCCAGGTCACATTGCACAAACACAAACAATATAAAAAGACAAGACACTGTGGCACCACTTACTCTACCCAGTTCTGCCAGTCCTATAGAGATATTCTCCAACAAGAATTACATACTTGAATCCTAAGATGATGTGGGAGTGTCATATATCAATCTGTTGATTTCATTGGCTAAGTAATAAACAAACTGCTTGGGCTCATAGCTTAGAACATAGGTGGGTGGAGTAAACAGAACAGAATGCTGGGAGGAAGAGGAAGTGAGCTCAGGGCAGACACCTCAGAGAGATGCCATCCTCTCCTCTCCTGGGCAGACACACGCGATGAAGCTCTGACCCAGGATGGACGTAGGCTAGAATCTTTCCCGGTTAGACCGGGGCTACACAGATTATTAGAGATGGGTTGATTGGGATATCAGAATTAGCCAGTAAGGGCTAGAGCTAAATGGCCAAGCAGTGTTTAAATGAATACAATTTGTGTGTTGTTATTTCGGGGCATAAGCTAGCCAGGCGGCCGGGGGGCCGGGGTGCTGGGGATGCAGCCCCACCACTCCTATCACTACACTAAGACATATACTTAAAAGAAGAAACATAAGCATAATCAAATAATACCAAGAACTTAGAGAAGACAGAATGGACATCTTAATGAACTTTAAAAAGGCAAGGATAAATTCCCAAGTCAAGTTCAAGAAAATCCAAAGATAAGAGTGAATAAAATCACAAAGAAAATCTAAAACCTCAAAACTGGATTCAGTGAAGACACAGGAATACCAAAGAAAACCCAAACTGAAGTGAAGATAGAATGGGAAAATTCAACGACCCAGCTAGAAAACTCAGAGGGAGGCCCACTAAAAGAGTAGATCAAATAGAAGAATTTTAGAACTCAGAGTCAAAAGAGAGGAGTTTGACCACTCAAAAATAATATGAAAAAAATTTTCAAATGAAAAGGAATATACAGACATTTTACTTAAATGACACAGAAATACAATATTTATTAATAAAAGACATAGAAAACAAAGAAGCCCAGGTCAATGGCATAGAGAAAATCTTCAACAGATCATAGATAAAAAACTTCCTCAAATTAGGAAAGACATGTCCACACAGATACAAGAAGCACATAGAACACCAGCTAGACATGACCAAAAAATAAACTTCCCACATCATGTTACAATTGAAACAGCTGTCATACAGAACAAGGAGAAGGTATACAAACACCAGTCACTTATAAAGGAAACCCTGTCACAATACCAATTGACTTTAAAAGCCAAAAGAGCCTAGAGCAGCGTCCTCCAAGCTCTAGAAGACCACGGATGCCAACTTAGACTATTTTAACCAACAAACCTATCCACCATGTAGTCTTCACATTTCCCAGTATATTTGCTGTTAGAGAGGCTTCAGCCAACTCAAGCAAAGACACTTGCAGGGAGTCAAAAAACGAAGAGTAGCCATTGGGCAGATCTACTGCCTATGGCATGTTACATTGTAGAGATGTAGTTAGAAAGAAGACAAGTATCCACCATCCTTGATTTGTGACACATCACTAAGATAAAAGTTGATGACTGATAGACCTCCTCAAGAACAAAGCTATTGTTTAAATAATTCTCAACATCCAGAAGCAAAACCATTTATCTTAGAAAAAACACTCCTTATAACTTCACAATTTTCAATTTTCTAGAGAGTTTTCAATGTCTCATTATTATAGTGTCATGTCAAAGGAATCTATGACAACCTTGGGGTATTTTCTCCAACTTCCTGGAGTCCTTGTCTTGGTCCATTTGGCCATTTAAGGAGTAGTGTGTTTACCTGTCTTCTGAGCCAAGATAGCAGGCAACACATGTTTCAGAATCACCAAAGAGGCTGCCCCCCACTGTATATGCTCAGGCCCCACGCACCAGTTTCAGCATCAAGCATACTTTAACATGTGAAATTAAAAATAGAAAAATATATTCAGATCAAATTTGTTAGGGTAAGGAACTAGGCAATGAATTACTCTTAGGGATATCCTACCAGAGATGGCACACTGAAGGCATTACAGTAAATACTGATGATTGGTTCATCCCTTTATTCCCAGTACTTCTAGAAGTTGAGACTGAAGATTTCTAGCAGTCTTAGGGCAACAGAAGCTGCAAAGTATTTTTCAGACTTCCTCTCAAAACAAAATACAATTTACAAACAATTGAAACACACATACACACACACACACACACACACACACACACAAGCATACACACATAAAGGAAAAAGATCAAGGTGAAAAATGACAAAACTATGAATGCAGGGACTGAGCTCTGAAAAACACTGCTTACTTGACCCTGAGCAAGCTATATAAACTCTCTGAGTTTTAGGATCTTCATTGGTAAAATAATCACCACAACAGGAGCTAACGCATAAGCTTGATAGGAAAGCCATGCAAATTGAGGTTCTGTTTGATGTTCATAGAATGCTTCCAATTTGTTAGACATCACTAGTTAATAACAAATAATGGCTGAGAAAAATTCTAAGTCAATGGCTGAATTTACTCTTATTTGTATCCCTCCAACACCCCACAATTATTCTCAAGCAGAACTAGAGTGGGGGAAGAAACAGGCATAGGAAAGAACGCAGACAGTTGTGCAGAGTTCAAACACTTTCCCCAGGCAAAACAGAAACTCTCCTGCAGCAGTAAGAGAGCATCCATAATAAGGTTTCTGACACCCTGACCATCACAGATTCAGTTTTAATGACACCTATAATTATCCGCTGGAAATTTGCTCTGTGCTGAAAGTTTTTAGATGTACGTGATGAGATTCAATCTCAAAGGGTTCTTTCTGCAGCTGTGCCAAATAAGCTGGTCGTTAAAGGAACTGGGGATGGAGCGAAATTCATAGAAGTTAAAAAGCTTAGCAGTGGGCAATGATTCATAAAATGAATGAGAGAAACAGATATTGAACACGTACGGAAGATACCCTCCACGGGAAAGTCATCTTACCTCCATAACAAAGTAAGAGTACACATTTAAGTGTACCAATTTGATAAGGCTAATAACTTGAGAGAAATTATAATAGTGTTTTTTATTCTGATTAATATAATAACTGAATGAAAAGTAAGTGACTTGGTGACAGAATTTAATATATTAATTATGCCTGTGGTTTACAACAGAGAAATACTGACCAAATTAATGTGAACTTAAACAATATACTAATTGCTAAATTCAAATTATTAGATATTCTATGTCACATATGTTTATATGTACAGTTATTTATAGGTACAAAATGCATGTCTATGACAATGGAAAAGCCATTTCTCTAAACAGACTATATAATTTGATTTTTATCTCATTTGAATACTCTCCTTCTGGATAAAACAATTAAGACTACACTGTTCCCTGAGAGCCTAAAAAAAAAAAAAATTAGGAACAGATACAATGGTTCCCAAGGAAATGATAATTTTTCTTGTTAAGTAAGTAAAAAAAAACATTGGAGTCTAAGACTTCCAATATTTCAGAACAGATATCTAAAGTGCACACCCTGGACCTTAAGTCCAATTCACTTCCACTCAGCAAATGACACCCAACTTGCAACAAGCAATTTATACATCGAACATTGGAAACTTTCTCCCGATCACAGTTCTGAACTCCCTGGTCTGTTAAAATGAGAAATTTCCCTAATATTAAAACTAAAGAAATCTGTGCTGTTAATATCAGTTCGCCGTTTTCTTACTTTCCATTTCTCAGAAGTCAACAGGAAATCTCATGGATCTTTGATGACCATCTTGTGACAACCCACAAAGTCTCGAAGTAGTTTCCCCAGAAGTTTGTAGAACCCAAGACTGTCTCCACACTAAAGCACCTTTCAGAGACACCTTTTGATAAGGCCCCTCATCCTTGAGGTTCTCATGACAACCCATCACTCAAGAATCAATAAGAACCACTGCTGAAGCTAGGTGATGAGGAAGGACAGAATATTGACAAAATAACACATGAAAAAGGTGACTAAGCGAATTCTTTTTCTAGGTTCAACTATGTCCCAATGTTACCTTTTTATAGTAGATAAATGAATTTAACCTCCTGGTCATTAAAGCAGAAAGAACTCAGAGGGGATGAGGGAGGGAAAAAGAGAGAGAACAAGGAGAGGAGAGGAGAGGAGAGGAGGGGAGGGGAGGGGAGGGGAGGGGAGGGGAGGGGAGGAGAGGACAATTAAGAGTGAAAGTTTCAACTCTAAGCAAAGCTCCACTAGCTCAGAATAGCCAGTGCTGCCTGAATCCTTCATAAACCCAGAGATAGAATGACAGCTCTGTGGGTGACTGTCTAGGAAACAGAAATGCTGTGAGCAATTCTTAGTCTACACACATGCTAATTCCAAAAAGAGAGAAGAAAGTAATGATTTCAGTAAATGATGGGCTTCACCCTATTTTTCATGAATTCAGCTCTATTTTACATTTTATGTTACACTAACTAGTATGTACTCCAGGCCTATCCTGTATCAAGGGCTGTACAAAGTACCTTGCATACCCTTTCCCATTTGATCTGAAAACTTGGTCATCTTGTGGGACGTCCGTCTGGTGGTAAAACTTGAGCTATCACCTTCGTTGTAGATGCTCCATTTCTAAGCCCATTCTTAGATCAATCCTTCTAGTTCTGACTTTCTGGGTGTATTCTTAGTGCTTATGCAGTGGATAAAAACATCAAAAATATCCCAAATGGTCGTCGGTATGTACTTCTGTGCTTTTTTTTTGGGGGGGGGGGGCTTTAGTCTAAACCTGGGGCAGTTTCCTACGCAGCTATGTTTTTCAGGCTTCTACTGGGAAGTTACATTGATGTAGCAAACATGAACCAGTGTGAAGAAGCAACCCCTCTCTGCAGAGTAAATCCAGGTTTTTCAACAGTATTTCTTGCCAGCCCCTTCTAGGCTTTTGAGGTTTAGAGCTGATTGGACATGACATTTTGCTTTCTGGTTTAGCGTACTATTGGGGCACAGTGAAAGTTCAAACAACTACTAACTAATGTATCATCACCTTGTACAGAAATGGGGGTTCATCAGCTGTATCTTTGCCACTGCCATGATTTGAAGGCTAGTGAAGGAAAAGACTTAACTCTTCTACACACAAATCTTTTTAGTGAGTCAGGTTTCATAAAGGTACTGGGTATTAGGAGTAAGATCACCTTAAATAAAAGAACAGTGTTATCAAAAGTATGTAAGGCTTTATCAGGATAACAGATGTTACAATCCAGATGGCAAATTACATTAAGCCTGATGACTTTATCCACGCAATCTACTCCACAGTCTAAATTCAGCAACGCCGACTCAAAAAGTGGATACAGTGACCAGCCGTAAGATTGCCCATGATGGCTAGGAATCCTGATAATTAATTTCATCTGACAAGTAGTCAATTCCTTGAGCTTCAGTGTTGTGGTTCTTTTCTTTGGGGACTGCAACCTCTGGCTAGATCAAAGAAGCTAATTAATGAAAAACCTTGTTACAGGGAATTAGAACTGACAGCTTAATTCGGTACTCGGTTTTGACAGCTTCAGTGTTGAGAAATTTCACAGTATCCCATCAGCAAATCTACAAGCACATGAGTTGATGTGTCCCCAATAATCGTCCTTAAGTACTTCACATGTCACATATCACAGACTAGCCTAGAAATATAGTCATTTGTAGGTTATATCATCCATTGCATGGTTATTTATGAATGAGAAAAATAGAGATCTCCTAAATGTCTGTTCATTATCAGTGAAGATTAACCAAATTATAATGCAGTCCATCTGCTAACAAATGTAAATTATACAAAGTGTGGATCTTGACTGTTTCTCTTGATGAACAGCAGGGATTAGAATTTCCAAGGAAAGGTCCAAAGAATGAATGTTTAAGCTTACAGGCCATAGGATCTCTGCTTTTAACTAACTCGTTCTTTCTTCGTAGAAAGAAATCATGGACAATGCCTACACAAATATAACTATGGCCCAATAAAACTGTTTTTTACAAAAACATGGAGCAGCTTACATTTGCATTGAGGACCATGGTTTGCTAAACCTCTACCAACATGAGTAATAAACCATCAATACAGCACTCATCCACAAGTGTTAATCTGTCTGCATGACTTAGCAATGGCAGTTCACTCTTACTGAACAGGAACTCTGAATCTTGTTAAACCTGTCATGGGCACTAGAGTGAGTTCTATAATGAAACAATGATGAGTTGGGTGCTGTTGTTATTCCCGTTCTCCAAATGGGAAACTGAGAATTGAGTGTTGCATAACTGCCCTTGTTTATGGAGCCAGGAAGGGACCAAACACCACCCAGCTGTAAAAAGTTGGGTCATGAAAAAGGGCAGCTTTAAATCATTAAACACAATGCCAGCAGCAGTCAAATGTGAGCAATTGCTATTTTTTCGTTGGAAAACAGAAACAAACGTGGAATTGGAAGATCCGTGAAGTCCGTGGGTTTAGAGTGACTAAGAGACTCCTTCTCTAAACAGTCTTGTCGTTCACTAACATCACAGCATCTTACAGTTAAGTCACTGCTGGCCTCAAGTCAAACCACCGACTTCCAAAATTGTTCTTGGAGGGCATTTCTTTGTCTTTAGTGAAACGGGTCTGACTCCTCACACCCTGGTGCCTGTTTGAGTACCACTCTCACTTCCTTCTAACCCTGCAGATAATGCTTAGCTCCTTTGGGGCAATGATGATTACATCATGGGGAGCAACGGTCATTAATCTATTATTCAAAGCTGCCAGCTCAGACCTGCCTACCTTAGGAATAAATGAAAACAGTAAGGAAAAAAAACCTAAGAACTAACTACTTAGTAAAGCTGAGTTCGGAAAGAAGCTGAACTGACAAACTCCTCCTCCAAGATTCAGGCTAATTTTTCAGTGGCTATATATGTAGGAAGCTACAAAATAACTCTGGACGATAATGGCCCATTAGAGGTACATTCAGAACAACTTCAGAGAGCCTCTCCCTGCTGCTTCTCTGCTACTCTCTTACAAGCCTCCCACTCAGAGTAAACCAGAACTGACTGTGACATCTGGAAATTAGCGAGCAATCCAAACTAGAGAATTCTCATACCAAATAGCAAATAAATCCAAGCATTCTCACAGAAACAATCCAGAGAATTTAGAATTGACTCTTCTAGTATCCTTCTTTGACTCCTCCTAAGCACTGTGGACCTAAGATGTTCAGTTGCCAACATCTTCTTGCTCTAATTTATTTAAACTAATAATGGGAGAACCCCATTTCCATATATATATATATATATATATATATATATATATATTCCTAGTGATGTAATCATCCTAACAAAGCTTGCATTGTCTCTGAGAGCTCAAGATGCATATAAAATTTATGATAGCTTAAAATAAATATGCATTAAGACATTTATGTATTTGCTGCCATTGACTGCAACCAACAGAATCAAAGTCAGCTCCCAGGAAGGAAAGCATTTTGGACAACAAACTGTCATAGAGGTCCTCAGCCAATGGGAGATCCACCTCCAGACCCCGAACAGGAAGAGGAATCCCACCCCTGTCTCATGAAGAAGCTGCTGAGCAATTGAAAGACAACCATATTTTCTCGTGTTTGTTCCTTATCTTTTTCACTGAGGATTGGGTTCTAGAAGGAAGCACTTACCTGATACTTTTAACTACCACTCACTGGGAAGGCAGAGGAGACCCTTATTTTCCAAAAGGACCCTGATTTTCCAAAAGGAGAGTGTGTGTTGGCTTACTCCATCTTGTCTGCATGCAGGTGTTGAGACCACTTTTCTTAGCACTCAAAGCTTCCCATTACTTGTTCTCTGTGGGCCCTGTGGTTCTCTGTGGGAGAAAGGGCAACGTCATTACCCCCACTTTCTATAAAAGGAAACATAAGCCCAGATGTGCTAAGGGACTGAGTGACCTAGTTTATCAGCTGCTAGTTGACAGAGTAGAGCTGGCCTCTGAGCTCTCTGACCTACAGTTCATACGAATTAAGCTGAAGAGCAATGTGAGGGGAGAAATGCTTCCTGTGGGGATTTCTTCTAACATCTGTGGAAAGAGGAGTTTTTGCCTTCATCAAAAGTTCTACCGCCTCAGTAAGTATTCTGGACCTTCATGACTCTCAGAATTAACAACAAAACGGACCAAGGGGTGATCACCTTCCCCTCGTCATGGATCCTTGATGGAACACAAAACACCTCTGGGCCTCGGTTTTATGAGCTGGCATATAAGGGAACACTTTCCTTGCTGGTTCCTAAGTTTCAGAAGAGATAAGAAGTACAAATGCACCTTGAGAACATGCCGTCCTCTAACCAATCGCCTAAATGATTGTTCACTGATCTACTAAGAACAGTTAGAATTCTTTAGGTCACGATCTAAATTTTTTTGTTTTTTTTTTTAATCAGATAGCTTGTTTGTTGGGTTGTCATTGTGCTTTAACTAACATTTTCTAAGGATGAAGATAACACATATGCTTATTACTACAAAAATAAATATTTTCCCTCATAACCGCCCATGCTAAACTATGAAATTCAAAACTTCTAGTTTGTATAGATCTCATATACCCTAAATCCTGCCATGAGTGTAACACTGTTGGATCCACCACAGCTAGCTGCACTAGCATAGAAGTAGAGGTTGCTAAGGAACCAAAGAAAATACCTAGAAACAGTACATAAGACATAGGGCGGTGGTGGCGCACGCCTTTAATCCCAGCACTCGGGAGGCAGAGGCAGGCGGATCTCTGTGAGTTCGAGGCCAGCCTGGTCTACAAGAGCTAGTTCCAGGACAGGAACCAAAAGCTACGGAGAAACCCTGTCTCGAAAAATCAAAAAAAAAAAAAAAAAAAAAGACATAGGGTCACTGACTAACAGGAAGAGTCAAGTGGTGATGGCCTAGACCAGATAGCTCACTAAGTCAAGGGTCCAGGGGAGCTGTAATAGAGCATGTCGACAGGACATTAAACAGTATTCCCTATGTTTCCACACTGCTAATTACATGGGGAGAGAGTTCTCAAGTAAATTAGAGGTAGTGATGTCATTGGTTTGCTCACTTGTATTATAGTATAATGCTCTTGAACCCTGTAAAGATTTGCCAGCCATATTAGTTTAATAAAACACTGATTGGTCAACAGTCAGGCAGGAAGTATAGGTGGGGTGACCAGACTAGGAGAATTCTGGGAAGAGGAAAGACAGAGAGTCAGTTATCAGCCAGACACAGAGGAAGCAAAATGAGAATGCTTGACTGAGAAAAGATACCAAGACACATGGATAAACATAGACAAAAATTTTGGTTTAATTTAAGTTGTAAGAACTAGTTAATAATAAGCCTGAATTAATGGGCCAAACAGTTTATAATTAATATAAGCCTATGTGTGTTTATTTGGAACTGAATTAGCCATGGGACCTGGCAGGACAGAAACTTCCATCTACACACTTGTTTTGTCTTTGTTCAACAAGGATTCCAAGAAATACTTGACTTGTACATGCAGGAAATGAGTTCCCTCTACAGATGCACTAATGTGCATAGTCCCCCACTTACTTGTGATCTGTTAACCCTATCTGAACCTCCCAGACTTGAATGACTCCCATTCTTTCTTAATGGGTACAGAAAGAGGCATTTTGGGAGTGTGCAGTTGACACAAATGCCTTAGTTTTCTCAGCAATTACACAAACATGGTCTTCATAGTCACATGAAGTCAATGGTTTGAGGAAACAGGTTTAGAATTCACTTAAGGTGAAGTCATTTTTCATGATCCCTCAAAAACTTCCATTTCTCCCCTCAAAAAATGATGTACAAGAAATCAGTCAGCATAGCAAAGGGTATGTGTTTTGGTTTTAGGCCAAACCCTAACACAGCTTGTAGAAAGCTGTTGGAACTTGAGAAAGTCCTGTAACTTCTCCTGTCTTCTCATTCATAAGTTGCAAATTAGCACACATAGTTCACAGAACCATTACAAAGCTCAAAGAGAACCTGTAAAATGTCTGACACTTAGTACACATCTCAAGACAGCAGTCAGCATACTTGTTAATCATCATCACAAGGGTGACAAAACCAATTCTCACAGTGTCACCTTATGAGACATGTGGTGACGATGTCTTGAAGAATTCAAATCATATGCTCAATGTTACTCACTGGGGAGTAGACTTGAAATTAAAGCAAAGACTTATCAGAATACACACAACTAGCACTAACTTGTGTTAGCATTGCTACTGTTAATATCTTTGACATTTTGCTAAATCCACTGTTCAATACTTATAGAGACCTTTCAGAGTAAAACTTGGCCAACACTTAATGTCATTCACAAATCTTCTGAGAGGCATTTAGTACCTGGGGAAAGAAACAACACAGGACATTCAATGAAGTAAAACTGGATTTGGATTTAGTTCTACCTCTTCCAAGATATGTGACCTTAAATTAGTCTTTACCAAGCTTTGATTTGTTTCCTGTAAAATGAAGTTAAAAACACTTATCCATGGGATGACTTCAGAGATCAACTATAAAAATGTAAATGACACTTTTAATAGTATGTAATGTTGTGAATATATACTAATTTCGTGGATTTTACGGCAATTACCAAGAACTCAGTTTTTTTAGAAGTCATTTTAATTGGGAGGGGGTTAGTCTTAATTTTAATTTCTTTTGTTTTTTTTTCTTTGCAATAATAATTACATCATTCTCCTTCCATTTTCTCCATCCAAACCCTCCATATACCTATTTCCCTACCCCTTTCTAATTCATGGCTTCATTTTTAATAAATTATAATTGTAAATACAAACATTTTATTTATATAGTTCATATATCTTCCTATATAGATATATATGTTATATTTTCCTATATACAATATATAAATAGTACATTATTAATCATGTAGTATACAGATATACAGTATATTTTATATGTCATATCTTATATTCCTATATGTGTTTAAATATATTATATGAGTTATATATATATATTACTATATATACTATATTATATGTATCATATGTGTTGTATGATATATTTAAATAGTATATATAAAGCTTCATTAAGTTTATGATATATAAAATATATAACTATGTATCATATAAAGAAATATATTATTATATATTTACACCTATATATTCCTATATACATAAATACAACATATATGGAGAGAGTAATATTACATATATTTGCACATATATTCCTTATATAGAAATACTATACATTCATATATATACTGTATTATATATGTATATATTTCATATAATATATTGTATTTATATATTTCTTTAGTAATATATAGGAATTTAAATATAATATATTTTATATGATATATTGTATATTTATATGGTCTATATAATATATTGCATATTTATATATAGAAATACATTATTATATCCATGCTTATACATATTTCTATATACATAAATATGACCTAATCACTCTGTACTATGTTACTTGTATGTATTTATTTTCAGGACTGACCACTTGATATGGGACAACCAATTAGTGTGTTCTTCCCTGGGGAAAACTATTTGACTCTCAGCATTCCTTAGCTGCCTCTAGTTCTTTTTCTAGGGTTGAGGTCTAGTGAGTTTCTCCCCACCACCTCCGTATCTACATTAGCATGCCTACTAGTATCATCCTTATTTAAGTCTTGTTTAAGCAGCCGAGTTGGTAAGAATTTATGAGCATAGATTCTGACATTCCCAAGAGACACTGTCGCATGGTAAACTCCCTGTTTCTCTGACTTTTACAAACTTTCCACCCCTCTTCCATAATAATCCCTGAGTCTTAGGTGCAGGAGTTGGGTTGTAGAGGTCCACTGGACTCCATCCACTTTGATAGGTCGTGGTTTTCTGTAATGGTCTTTTCTGTTGCAAGGAGAAGTTTCCATGAGAGGTGAGAACACACTTACCTGTGGGCATAAGGACAAATGTTTAGAACACAGTAGGGAACTACGCTGGTTTAGTAAAGTGTCAGTTGAAGGTCACCCTCTAAGATCCTTGATAAACTCAAAAAGTACCAAGAAAGACGCAATGGGATAAGGGTGATGCAGGCTATTCCCTATTCCTTTAGTGGAACAAAAACTCTTTTCATGGTACTTCTTGAAAGAAAGTTCCTAACCCAAAATGTTGTGTGTGCATTAAATGCCCCCTTGATGATGAGAACAAGTGCTGCAGGACCACCATCAACTGCTGACTCAGTTTACCTCCCATGAACACAGAGTAGAGCAGTGGCAGTGTGGGCTACATGGGGTGTGAGTACTGTGTAATTTTTAAAAATTGAAACATTACTTTAAATTTAACTTCATGCACTGTTCTTATGGCCTTAATATTGTATCAATTCTCTCTTCCTCGTGATTATTTTACAAAACAGGAAAAGACTCTCCAAGCCTTAGTCTTTAAAACCTTATCTCCCTATCAACGGAAATCTCACCGCTTAGAAATCTGAGTAATTAGAATAGATTTACCTAATTTTCATTAGCCATGATGACAGTCATTTGGCAGGTCTTGCAATTCACTGAACAGCTCTGCGTGAGCCCTTGTTCCTACAGAGCCTAGGCTCTCCAATGCGGGACAATTACTCACACGTGCATGGACTGGTCCAATTATCGTCCTAAGTGTTACTGATCATAATTGCTACATGGCCTGATGGAATTCAATAAACGGTTGAGGTCACAGCTGGCCCATAGAGATAGACTTCCTGTTCCTAAAGTTATTGGGGGAGAGGTCAGTGTAAACATTTACACTTCTTTCTAATCAGAGGAATCAAATCATGCAACGCTGAAGGTTGGAGTAGTAACTTAGCAAAGGGCATGGTCACCCTGTGCTGTTTGTGAGGGTATTTTCTGCAAGACAGTGGGCTATGGTCATGATAATTAATAGACTAACCCATACATTCATGATGTAGGAACTTTGACTAAGAACAACAGGATGTAGTATATAAACCTTGCATTAGTGCATTGCCATCCAGTAAACTAAAAGGGTTATATTTTATGAGAACTAAAATTACGTTCTTAAAATTGCAAAAAAGAAAATTGTGAATCCCTCCACATAGGATCAAGGGGGGAAGTAGAGTAACCAATGATAGGCTAAATGAGGACAAACCTGTAGTGCAATGTCTGGAAAATTACAGAAATTTTGTAAACTGAACTAATGAATGATGTCAATAAAAATAAGTAAGTCAGTCAGAATTAGAGGCTAACGTTTGAATGAACTAACAGTGTTCCCTAAAAAGAAAACGTTCCACAGTCTCACTATTAGGCTTTGGCGTTTTATCCAAAGTGTGTAGGAAGATTACTGGGACTATTAAGTGGACCCATTACTGGGGCACAATAAACCTCTGTCTGGCCTATGAACTCGGAAGAGAAGTATCTTAAGTGGCCAGTGTGGTCTGAGCATCTCTTTCATTCAGTTCTCCAATCACTGGTGGCTATGACTACATCAGAGACCCCATTCTCCGCTGCAGCTTTTACTCATCGATCCACTGTTCTAATTACACTTGCAAAGCAAAAAATAAATAAATAAATATCAGCACTCTTAATTTATGATAATGTGAAAGAACCTTTGCCAAATGGCTTCAAGATATTGCATGAAATACATTTTTTTTAAAAAAAGGAGCTTTGGAACAATATTTTTCTCGCTGTTCTTTAAAATATGTAATAGTAGCCCAGTCTTTCCAACCTAATATTGATTCACTATCCCCTCATAAGACAAAGGTCACATTCTATAATTAAATTTAATAACATTCATTAAAATCTACAGTGTTTAGCTATGATAAATAACATTGTGTTCATACTTTAATATGCAAGTGAAGTTTAGAAAATGTTTCTTCTGTATAAAATGCTTATAATGATTAAAATTAATTCTTTACTATCAGGTATGTCAGAACAGATAAATCATCTTTAAGTGTGATCATCCATGTCTCAAAGCCAATGCATGCTTTCCATAGATCATTGACACTTATGGATTTTTCTCCTAAGCAACAACAGAATTCTAAAACTTTAGTATACATGTAATTCTCCAAGAGTTATGGTTAAAACATAAACTTTATATTACAAAAGACTGCAATTGACTATGTGTGAACAAAAAGAGACCTGGACTGTTCTCTTAAGTAGTCATGCAACGGATTCAGTTGCACTAGGGAAGGTGTAAAGGTGAGCTTAGCCTTCCACTGCCAGTTTATTCTGCCTGGTTATCTATCCTAGCCATAATTTTGGAAGAAAATTTATTTGACATTGCTCCAAAATTGTAGCTAAAAAATTATGGAGAAAATTGATATGGGGTGTGTGTGTGTGTGTGTGTGTGTGTGTGTGTGTGTGAGAGAGAGAGAGAGAGAGAGAGAGAGAGAGAGAGAGAGATAACAAAACTGCGTGGGGAAAATTAATTGTGTCTTAAAGAGCACAGGACTTACACTTTGAAAAATGAGAACTTTTCAACTGAAAGATCTCACATCTATTTTTTATTTCTAGAATCTTCATTGTCCCTGAGGTTTAGTGGGACTTTTTTATGATCCAAAAGACCACAGAAATGGAAGACCATCAGGTAAACAATTGTCACAAGTGTTAAAGTAGAGCAAAACCTAATAATCAGGGGTCTTATTTGCAATGAAAAGATGAAAAAATGCCTTAATCAACAAACAAATAACAATACTTCTTAAGATTTAATATATATTTAAATATATTAGAATATTTGTTTTAACCAAGTTTTTCTATAGTGCAATTCTGGGAACGATTCCATAAACTGTCTTAAGTTGACAACACGATACTTCGGACTTTTGCTAGAGATCTTTGCCTTGCAAAGTGGCAGAAGTTCCCGTCTCCAAGTTTTTAGTGAAAGATATACCCTATAGATTAATGAAAGTGGACTGCCAGGGTTGTATATTTTGACCTCAGGTATAGTTGAATCTGGAGCCACTAAAGATTTTCTTAAAGCTTTAGTTTTCTTATCTCTGTACACAGCATTTGTCTGTGTTTGCTAACATTTGTGCAAGGCCTCCCCTTACTGTTATCAAGTAAATTCCACACTCCATCCTACCACCATCTTTACCAGTAGGAGAGAGACAAATAGGGAAGAGAAGAAGAAAGAGAGGGAAGGAAGGAAGGAGGGAGGAAAGGGGAAAGGGAGGGAGGGAAGGAGGGAGGGAGGGAGGGAGGGAGGGAGGGAGGGAAGGAGGGAGGGAGGAGAAAGGAAAGGAGGGAGAGAGAAGGAGATTTGTATACCTAAAAGATAATCTTTAGGCCTTCACTCTCTTATCAGACCTAATTCACACAGCTCATGCTTATCACAAAGCTACAGCATGACCTTGCTTAAGCCTATGATATACCTGTCCTTGGACTCATGGTGTGTCAGCTACAACTAAACAATATGGGGGAGTGAGGAATAGTTTCCTAGAAAAATAAAGTTGTGTGACCCACAGGAAAAAGCTGCACTGGAAATACCTTTAAGCAGACACTTTGCCAAATGAAACAGCAGGAAGAAACTTTAAAGAGAACCTGGTGTGAGACCCAGGGTCTGCAAAGGGAATGCCCTGCTCATCCTTCCTGATGTAAGTGAAGTTGTCAAAAGACTGTCCCAGTGTGATATCAATGAAAACTCATTTACCTTTGGAAGCCTCTGACCTCAAGACCCACATCTTTCTTATTCATCGCTCTGCTCAGAACACTGTTCCAAGCACACAGTAAATGCTCAATAAATATTGGCTGGGTTATTGTTGAATAATTGGGGATAAGTCTCTCTCTTAAGATTCCCCCAGAATCTCTTGTTTCCCCTTAACCCTCCAAGAATAAAAACTGGGTCTGTATTCAGATTTCTGAGCTTTCAGTGAGAAGACAACTATGAACAGATCAGAAAGCAAACTCTCCCTAAAGCCCAAACATCTAAGTTCCTGAGTTCACCAACCTCTAGAACTGTAAGAAATATACTTTGATTATTTATTAAAGAATTAAAAGGAATATCAATCTCTGTCCTATGAGTTTCTGGAATTTACCCTGCCCCACCTCATGAATGACAAGAATAATCTACAGACATTTTCTTCTTTGTAGGTGACACAGTGAAAGAGCTTCATCCCCCGAGAACTGAAAGAGCATCCTCTGATGGAGCTGCAGACACATCCTTCACAGCTAATGGGTATCTGCCATCAGAAGGCTTGGGATCCAAGCGTCAAGATGGGCAGCTATCGCAACGTTTAAAACACACACTCTATTTACTTCCCAACTTTTTAATTATAAAATCAATGGAGTGTTAATGATTGCAGCATTAGCCTGCTCCTTGGGAATTCTAGAACTTCTCTTTTTGAGACATAAATTTGTAAGTTGCTCAATTTACCCAATTTGTGAGAACAGTTTCCATTAGTAAATATGAATATTTAATGACAAGTAAAACTGGCATAAGCCACTTCTCTTAAGTATCTAATGACTTACTGGAAGTAGTGACATTTATTAGTGAATCACCTCATTTACTGTTTTCTATCACGCAGCAAACATCTGCAGATGTCTTCAAATACTGTCCCTTTGTTTTTGATATGGTATCTTGCTGAGATGTTATTATTTAGATATTTTCTTCTCATTTACTGGAAAATGAAGAAATATTAGTAACGTGTGAGGTGTTTTTCTCTATATATGAGACACAAAAGAGTAGAGCTTTTATGTTTTATCAAAATATCCATTATTCTGTTTGCTCCTACCAGAATTCAATGTAGATGAAATAGTGGTGTGTGTGTGTGTGTGTGTGTGTGTGTGTGTGTAAGTTAAAGAGGTTGATTTCAATATTATTATATGTGCACTGTGTCTTATGGCTTAAAAAATACCTTGTGTATTTCATGTTCATATACACTCCAGAGAATGTACCATTCCTCCTACTTTTCTGATGAATAAACCGAACATTGAAAAGGCTGATACATTTCCATGTCATAACCAAGACTCAACCTGAAACCAGTGGGTAGTGAATATTTTCGTCTACCCAAAGCCTCTCCAAAATCTGTGCACCTTAAGACAAAACAATTGCATCCACAGAATGTCTCATTTCAGCATGATTTTTATTATCCACCATTTTCCATTTCAAGTGCAAGTGCCTGGCACAGAGTAAGTGTTCATTAAAGGATACCTACATTATTATCCTTTCTTTAAAAGTAGCTGAATAGAAATGCAAGTTTACCAAAAGTAAAGTTCTATTTCCCTAAAATGTTTTTTATTGTTTTAGATATTTTCAGTCTATTATACAGATTACATAAAACCATTTTCATGTAAGTATATATCTTAATCACTGTTCTATCGCTATGAATAGACACCATGACAAAGACAATTTTTATAAAGAAAAAAACATTTAATTGAGGGCTTGCTTACAATTTCAGAGGTGTAGTCCATTATCAGCTTGGCAGAGAAATGTTGAAGAAGTACCTAAGAGCTACATCCTGAGTCACAGGCCAAGAGAAAAAGACTGATCTTTATTAGTAGCCTGAAAGACCAGCTCTCAAGGCTACTCCCAGGGTTTGAAAAAAATTCCACAATGTAACAAAACTGAACTTAAGGTTTTTCTATCTGATGGGTATGGAATAAATTTACACACATGCTGTTCTGGTCATGCTTTTTATTTATTTGTATATTTTTCTGTCCTCTAATTTTCTTCTAAGTTCTAATTCTTTCTAGTTCTCCTTTGTTCCAATTCTCTCTAGTTTGAATTCTCTCTTGTTTTTTATTCACATAACTTTAAATATATATTTTACTAAAGGCTTGAGGCAATTAAAAATGTTACAAGAATTACATATTATTGGGCATAGCACATTCCTTGAGTAAATAATAAGGAGCTGAGTCATTTAACATGGTAACATAAGATTTCAAGATTCCACGTGTAAGACTGTGGCCAGAGGCTGGGGGCACAATGCCACATGAGACAATTTGCAGAGAGATCTGCGCAGAGTCAGGTCTTTAACAGTCAGACTTGACAAGCAAGGAATTGACCTGATTTTTTAGGTTGCTTTGTGCTAATTTCTGCAACTCTGACCTTGTGTATGTATGTAATGTTTTTTAACTTAAGATCCATTTACAAAAACATTCAGTGTAGTTTTCACTTACTCTGAGGTAAAAATAAGCTAAATGTGTCCAGTTTAAGTGAAAGGAAAAAATCAGGCTTTCAAGTATCTTATATTCCTTGAGGGACAATAGATCTAGTTATGAAGCATATCCTAGTATTTTTAGTGAGAAGTCATCTTCCTAAACTCTCACAGATATATGTGCCCATAAGATTGAGTTGCAATGATGAGATTACACATACATATCAGATGAAATTACACACTACAGTGCAGGTACTACCATAGCTGCTTTAGCAAATGTGAAATGACAGACAGAAGCAACAGTTTCCAGAGTCATTGATCTCATATACCCTGCCTGGACAAGATTCTCCTCCATCAGAGGATCATTCCTTTGGTAAGTTGAGATCTGAACACTAGTTGTCACCTGCTATTATCCCCATAGCCTCAGTCAGGTCCTGACATGGGCTTTTGAAACCTCAGAACCTACCCCCAGTGACATACTTTCTCCAACAAGGCCACACCTATACAATCTTTTGGGGGCCATTCTTATTCAAAGAACCACATTCCACTTCATGACCCTCTTGGGCTTGTTAACCATCTCATAATTCAGTCCAGCTTCAAAGGTCCCCAAAGTCTCTCAGTCTCAAGACTGCCTCAAAATCCAGTCTCTTTGAAGACTCAGGACAATCTCTTAACTGTAACTCCCTCTAAAATTAAAATCAAAAAGCAGATCATATGCTTCTAATATACAATGGCACAGAATATGTATTACCTTCCAAAAGAGATGAAAGGGAGCAGAGTGAGGAAACACTGGCCCAAAACAAGATCAAAATTCAGCAAGGGAAACTACAAATTCTGTATCACCATGTGTAGTGTCAAAACATACTTCAGATCTCCAAATAGTTTTAACTTTGTCAACTGCAACACACTTCTCTTTCTTGAGCTGGTTCCACACCCAGTCTACAGCTTTCCTTGGCAGGTATCCCATGATTCAAACATTTTCATTATCTTGGTTCTCCAATGCAATCAAGGTTTCACCTTCACAGCTTTCTATAATGGCCCCTCTGGTCCTTCATGCAGGGATAACCCTGACATATGCCTGGCCTCTGCAGCTGTCTTAGACACAGATGGGGAGATTCCACAAGCCCTTTCTTGGATCCCTGACTCTAAAGCTAGAAAGACTTGACCAAAGCTGCAAGTACTGCTGCATGAAGGGGCTGGAACTTGGTCCCCTCATTCAGCTACCTTTTCATCAGCTTTCTGTTGCTGATTGTTTTTTTCCTTTACTGCTTCCTTTTTATAACTTTGAAGCTTAGCTGGATGGTCTTGCCATCATCTCAGCATTCCCTTTATTCCATTTAGTATTAGCTTTTTCTTTAACCATTTTATCTCTTTGAGTGCTGGAGTTGGCTCTATTACATTTTCTTGTGCTCCTTTCCTTCTCAAACTGTACATTTTGTATTTTTCTTTATTCAGCTTGTTCCTTTCATTATAGATTCACATAAGAGTGATTACTAATAACCACACAGTGGAGTCAATAATAAGCTATCTTGAGTTCTTCTCTGTCAATGCCATTAGCCCAAAACTTGCCAATTTAGCCTCAGGAAAGATTTTAGAATAAGGGCAAAAAGCAGCCACATTCTTTGTCAAAATATCACAAAAAGGGTCTCTGGACCACTTCCTGATATTCTTTCTCTCTGAAACTTCTTGAATTGGACTCTCAAGTTGTTGGTGGTTTTTAACTCTTAGTTCTTTTACTCTTTGGGAGATCCATCACCCAGCTTCCTAATAAGTCACAGTCTTATTCTTTCTTATGAATGCCTGCCTTAGCTTGGCTTATTTCTAGCCAGCTTTTCTTAAATTATCCTATCTATTTTTATCTTCTGGGTTTGTACCTTCCTCTTTTTCTATATGCCTTTTCTTTTCTTCTTATTCTGTGTCTGGCTGGGTGGCTGGTCCCTTTTTTCTCTCTTCTCCCTTTCTCATTCCTTGAACTTTTCTTCCCAGATTTCCCCTCCTATTTATTTTTTCTGCCTTCCAGCCCTGCCTATCCTTTCTCTTATCTTGCTATTGACCATTAAGGTTTTTATTAGACCAATCAGATGTTTTAGACAGGTAAGATAATACAGCTTCATGGAGTTAAACAAATGCAACATAAAAGAATGCAACACCTCTTTGCATCATTAAACATATGTTCCACAGCATAAATATAACACATCTTAAAATAATATTCTAAAACAGTCCCACAGTTCAAATTACCCTTCATACTGCCTACCATGTCCATACTAGGATGGCCCATTAAAGGCCACTTAAAGTATCCAACCTCTTTTTGAGTCCAAAGACCCAAAGTTTTCCATATTCCTCCAACAAATAACATGGTCAGGTCTGTCACTGCAATGCCCTACTCCTAGTATCTACTTCTGTCTTAATTATTGTTTTATTAGTGTAAAGAGACACTAATAAAGACACTAATAAATAATGAAAGATAGCATTTCATTGGATACTTGCTTACATTTTCTAAGGTTTAGCCCATTTTTTTATCATGATGGGGAGCACGGCAGCATGTATGGCACCTGGCTGAGAGCTACATCCTGATCTACAGACTGACAGAGTATGACCCTGACTTGGGCTTTTGAAACCAAAATATTCACACACACCCCAGAGTCTTCCAACAAAGCCACACATATTGAGTCTATGGGCCCATTCATATCAAACCACAGTATAAAATGGACTTTAAGCGTATGCCCTCCAATGCCCCATTACTCTCCTTATTCAAGTTCCTCTACTCCTTTTGCTCCTCTAGATATTTTTGTTTCTACTTTCATGTCATCTGTGCATAGAGGATTTTGTATATCTAAAATTCTAGAACTCACAAATGAAAGAAAATGGGTTATGTGTCTTTTAAAGACTGACTTAATTACCTTAATAAGATTATCTCTAGTTACTCCCATTTTCCTTCAAGCAGGATAACTCCATTCTTCTTTATGGATGAAAAAGTGTGTATATGACCTACATTCCCTTTGTCTGCTCGCCTTTTATTATATGCAAATTATTTTTCTTTTAAGGAATGAAACTGGACCTCACACTCCATCACTCCAAATATATATAATTAGCCTATCTGTGATCTGAGGTTCTCTAAGTGGACTAAAAAGATTGTTGAATGATGCAGTGACAAAGACTTTATATAGACATGGTAGAGTAAAGGCTGTAATTGTGTTCAAAAGCTTCTGTAGTGCTGCCAATTATCCAGATTTCTCCTTGAGGCCAAAGAAAAGGGGCCACCTACATCTCATGACATTTGTTTTATTTCGTATTTACTCAAGTTTATAATTTTCTTCACTTTCAATTTTAAGCTACTCTCTTTGCTTACATAAAAAAAGCAATTTAAAGTTACTTTACATAATCATTTAAGAACTTCTGGACTTAGAGATCCTAAAAGGAATGATTTTCTTCAGTAGATAGAACCACTTTATCATTTTCCTTGAAAATATGATTTTATTTTTTTCATGTATAAAGAATGCATACTAAAGTTAAGACTATAGAATTCAATCTTCTGGCCCATATTACCTCTATATTAGCCCTATACTCAATTTGGTTTGGACCAAAAGGAAAATATTTTTTTGAATGATAGGGAAGGGTGAAAGTCAAAGGTAGAGAACACAAATAATGCATGATACTAAATGAGTGAAAACCTGGCTTGGTTGTAGAATTTCACAAATGACAGAGTGCCCAATGTGATCAAAGCATGTTTTGTGAGCATCATGACTATTCTAAGCTGCCTGATACATTTCCCCCTTTTAAGTATCTCAAACTCACAGTTTGTGTTTTAAATCACTATGTTGTGCAGCTTAGAATAGTCACATAGTGATTTAAAACACAAACTGTGAGTTTGAGATACTTAAAAGGGAAAAATGTATCAGACTTGAAGCAGAAATGAATGCATGAATTCCTACAGAGAGGGCCTCTGAAGGTCAAAGTGGAAGCTCCTCGGGACAGTTTATTCAGTAATCAATCACACAGCCACCACCAATAGCAAGGTAAGCTAGCAAATATAGTCTACAAGAAGAAAAAGTAACAACACCAAATACACACACACACACACACCACACACACACACACACACACACACACACCACACACTCATGTCTGCTATAATCTTTGGAGTTTAACAAACTTATTTGGAAACAGGTTCCCACCTTGACAACAGGATATGAACAAGTAGCTGAAGCTCTAACAACAATAATAAATTGTGAACATTTAACAATTATTTCAGAGAATCAAAGTAGTATCTCCACCTCTTTCCAAGTTACCTTATATAATTTTCACATTCCATCCACAAAGTCTTATTTATCTGTGTTAGGTGACTACAAAATTATAATAAATTACAAAAGAAATGGACAATTTTTCATGCCCAGTGTGTTTACTCCTGTATATAGGATTTTGTAGCCGTTCCCATCAAAATACAGGCTCTATTTCCCCAACACATGAATCTGGGAAGTCCGTGTGATTTCTTTTAGCCAACAGAACTCAATAGTAATATTATGTTAATTTTGATCTTTCAGTAGCTGTTTGGGGCTACTGAACTATTATTCAAAGAATAATAGGTTTGCAGTGAAGGATGAGAGATCCTGTGTAAAAGAGCTGTCCTAGGTAATGTTATTTTAGACCAGTTCAGGACCCAGGTAACTCAATAAGTCAGCCCAGACACAAGAACTAGCCCAACTGTGATGTGGGATTTCTGTCTGTATGTTATGAATATCATTGGTTAGTAAAGGAACTGCTTTGGGCCTATAGCAGAGCTATAAGGGAACAAAGCTAGGTGGGGAAAACTAAAATGAATGCTGGATGGTAGAAGGCCGAGTCAGAGAGAAGCCATGTAGCCCCTGCCGGAGACAGACACTGGATGGAACTTTACCCAGTAAGCCACAGCCAAATGGCAATACACAGATTACTAGAAATGGGTTAAATTAAGATGTGAGAATTAGTCAATAAGAAGCTAGAGCTAAAGTGCCAAGCAATGTTTTAATTATTACAGTTTCTGTGTGATTATTTTAGGGCTGAGCAGTTGGGAAACAAACTAGCAGCCTCCTTACAACAAAAATGAGAAAGCGCTACCCTGGTCCAGGTCAAAATACCCTTCTAACCAACTCCCAGATAGATGAGCGCACAGTGAGTTTTGTTTTAAAGTAATTTGATATCTCTGACACAGATTACACTGGCATACAATTAGTGAGTGACAAATCCAAGAGTAGACTCTTTATCTATGAATCAAAACTTAGATCCTTAACTATACTGTATGCTCAGATTATTATTGACTGGTCAAATTGGCTAAAGTCCTCAACAACTAAAAGCCATCAAAGCTATGCTGTGCTATTAAACTCTATAGGACAAAGCAGTGATTCTTTCCTCCATATCAGTTGATCACGCCTGTTTCTCAAAACCTAGTGCTGTGTCTGAAATGTGACATATCTTCATGAAGGGTTTCTTGAATAAATTATGCAGGATTAACTCCTCAGATAAAGCATTAATGCAGCCTGCCCTTGAAGAGCTGAGAGTCTAAAATAAAAGACTACTCAGAGACATAAAGCATGGTAATTCAAAATAGGAAATATAAATGCCACAGGGAAAAAAAATCAATAAAGCATTGGAGGAATGAAGAGACAGAAAGGATTATATAAAGTGAGGCAGAAAAATGGAGCATTGAAGTGATAGCATCTGATTTTGTTTTCTGTGCTTAGACTTTAAGCACAGGCTAACAATGAAGGGGAAACACAGGTGTGGGAGCTCAGGAACACTCCAGAGAAGTGGGAAATTGTGGTACTTACCCACAAAAACTGCTTTCTTTGTGGTAAAAAAACAAATGCCTTCCACTTTACAAGTCAAAGATTCCAGGCAATGATACAACCCCAGCTACCACCTTTGTAACTCGGAATCTGACCCCTTGAGTCCCAGTTCTTCTCTTCTTTACCCAGTCAGTAATTCTTGCACTAACTCACTTAATCATCCTTATAAACAGAATTATTGTATATGAGATGGGCATCACTCCCATCAAAATTAGAAGGGAGAAGGCATATTTACTCATCGTAAGACAGAGCACATAATATTAAGAGAAAGGTTACTTGTATTATCTCTTACAGATTTTTTTTTAATTCTTAGTGCATTTTAACTTTTTGTTCCTTTAAAACATATTCACGTTTTTTTTAACAGTTTCATATGTATATATGTGAATTTTAGTCCTTTATGGACCCTATTAATCTTTCTGGCCTACCCCTCCTCCTGTAAAACCATCTTCCCCAAAATGATATCCCAGGGTTACTCTGTAACTTTTAAATCTGGGGGCATTTGTTTTATGACATTAGATGAGCCTGTGTTTGGTGAATACATATTTAGAATTGTAATTTCCTTTTGGTGAGCTATTTCCTTGATGAGTATGAAGTCATCTTCTTTATCTTGTGATGTGGGAGTCTTCTGTTTTGTGTTGATTTCATTAGTTAAATAAAGAAACTGCCTTGGCCCTTTAATAGAACAGAAAATTAGGTAGGCGGAGTAAACAGAACAGAATGCTGGAAGAAAGAAGCCATGTCAGAGAGTCGCCATGATTCTCCCACTCCAGACAGACGCAGGTTAAGATCTTCCCTGTGATGGGGGAGAGTCTTCTGGCTTGTGTTGATTTCATTGGTTAAATAAAGAGACTGCCTTGGCCCTTTAATAAGACATAAAATTAGGTAGGCAGAGTAAACAGAACAGAATGCTGGGAGAAAGAAGCTGAGTCAGTGAGTTGCCATGATTCTCCCACTCCAGACAGACACAAGTTAAGATCTTTCCTGGTAAGCCAGCTCGTGGAGCTACACAGATTATTAAAAATGGGTTAGATCGATATGTAAGAGCTAGCCAATAAAAACTGAAACTAATGGGCCAGACAGTGTTTAAAAGAATACAGTGTCCTTATAATTATTTCGGGACATAAGCTAGCCATGTGGGCGGCTGGGTGCCGAGAAAGTAGCCCGCTGCTCTTATTACAACATCCCTGGTAAGCCACCTAGTGGGCTACACAGATTATCAGAAATGGGTTAGATCAATATGTAAGAGCTAGCCAATGAGAGGCTGGAACTAATGGGCCAGGCAGTGTTTAAAAGAATACAGTTTCCGTGTAATTATTTCAGGTGTAAAGCTAGCCAGGTGGCGGGACGCAGCCCCGCCGCTCATTAATACAACAATCTTGTCTCATAGATTAGATTTAAAGTCCATCTTATCAAATATTACAATAGCAATGGCTGCCTATTTCCTGGACCCATTTTATTTGAAATATTCTTTTCTGCCCTTTCTCCTAAGATAATGTTTAATGTTGACAATGAGATGTCTTTTAGAAGACATCAAGAAAAAAAAGATTTTGAATTAGGAGATAGGCTTTTGTGCTGGTTAGTTTTAAATGTCAACATGAACAACCTAAAATCGCCTGGGAAGAGACTCTTGCTGAGGGGAGACTACAGGCATGGGACTTGAGGAGCATTCCATAGACATAAAAAACTGTGACATTAACAATAGGAAACAGGTTTCCTCTGGGTATGAAATAAATATCCAACATGGTAAGTGAGTGTTAAAGATGCCTGTTAACATGTAGGCCTCACTAATGAGGCACACAAATAAGCTTTGTGAAGTATCAGATCTGAGCTGTTTGGCAGATAGAAAGGTCAATCTTACCTTAACTGTTAAATGATTTTAAAACAGGATAATGTGTGTATTTGCGTAGTCAGGAAGCACTTGACTTAGGAAATTGTCCTAAGAAATATGTTTGTCTTCAAGGAACAGAGGGTTAAAGTGCCAGGAACTCCTCTAGACACGCAGGATCCAGTGGTGAAAGAGACAGCTTGTCATGTATACTGGGAGGAAGCAAAATGAAAAAAATACACAATTACAAAACTTTCCAGTTCTAACAAGTAATAAATTGATTGACAGAAAGCTGCAATCTAGTTTCTTTAAATGGAGTTGAAGAAAGGCTTTCTGACAGTTCGAGAAAGGGGGTTTAAGCATTGAATAATCTGAGAACACAATGTTCTGGGCAGTGCAAACAGCAAGGCACGGGGCTTGAGCCTGGAATAAACCTGACTATTATATGTAGGGCCATAAAAAATTAGATAAACACTTAAAAAGTGCTTAAAAGTAGATACTGGCATACTATCCCATGATTGAAATTTCAAGCCATCTAGATCTCCGTGAAGGTCACATCACTACAAACACTTGCAGAATGAGCACACATATAGAGTGAGTTTGCCTTCTCTGTTAGCCATGAATTATTTTAGGCTGTCAGCCATGCATAGAAGGCCACCTCTAACTAGCTTGGCTTCCTTTCTCACTATCTGTCATACTGTCAACTTTTTGGCACCCTGGATGCTTGTGCTGAAAATGGAGATCTTAATCACTGAAATCCACCCATCCATCCGCTCCCACCAAGTGTCTGTCCCTGGCCAGAGATCCCTGAGCTCTAAAGTCATCAATGAACATGCTTCTAGCCATATGGTGTGCACACATCTTTTGTCTAAAGTCAACAATGAACATGCCTCTATCCATATGGTGTGCATGCATCCTTTTGTCAAAGTAAGGAATTGGCAGCCAAAACGCTGGAAGGTATTTTGTTAATAAAGAAAAACACAAACAATTCAATGTTAAAAGTTCAGCATTAAATGTAATTGAGACTTTTAAGTTGTTCATTAAAAAAAATCTATACGAATCTATCAATCTAAATTTGACTAAAACAAAGACTCTACAAGTTTTGTTTACCATTACATGTCCAAGTCACATGCACATCTTTATATCACTGACATAGGTTTAAGGATTTCTATACATATGAAGACATTTTAAAAGGCAAATGTGAATGGTCTTTTATTCCAAAAAAAATTAGCATGAAATGTCAACTTTTTTTTTTTTTTGGATTTTTCAAGACAGGGTTTCTCCGTTGCTTTTGGTTCCTGTCCTGGAACTAGCTCTTGTAGACCAGGCTGGCCTCCAACTCACAGAGATCTGCCTGCCTCTGCCTCCCGAGTGCTGGGATTAAAGGTGTGCGCCACCACCGCCCAGCATGAAATGTCAACTTTTAATGACTGAAAATAAAGAATTTGCGGCTGAGAGACTCCAGTGGGACGGTTGCCTCCACATGATGAGTTAGGGAGGTATATCTCTATTCTTTAGGGTGGTACGTCTTCTACCTTCTTTCAATATCACTTTTGGTCTTTGACATGGAAAACCCAATTTTTCCTTCAAACATCAATGACATTTCATTCCATTTATTTGTTCTCCCACGCACTGGGAGATAAAGGCAGAATTAAAATGAATAAAAATGGGATTTCTAAAAACTGTCAATATATCTTCTCTGTGGAAACGGAGTGTCAGGGGCCGGAAGGTTGAAGATGCCAGTGACCATCTAAACAGCACGTAGAGGTCTTTCTGTGCAGAGGGGAAAAAAATCTGAAATGATTAAACCCAAACAGGTGTTTCACCCAAAGAGAGATCAATAGATCTGGCCGTGCTTAATCTAAAGGAAACTCTCCCAGGATCCTTCTAACGCAGCAAGCAAGTCAGTGGAGTCCAAGAGGCACTATATCCTTCTCCCCACTGACTACTTCATCCTGGGGGTGGGGTCAGTTCAGTAGCAGTTGAATTTCTATTACTTGAAAGCAAAAGACTCCTGAGTAATTCAATAACTATAATGAATAGTTACTGGAAGGATTAGGATGGAAATAAAATGAAAGCTACAATTATCCATAAAATTTTCTAATTCAGAAAATTTGTAATTTGCCCATTAGTTGGCATTCATACTACATTTCACATATTTATGTATATGGTGCAATCTGCTTCCTGAATTTCACACAAGTCCTGGCATATAATAAGCACCAAGTAAATATTACAGTAATAACTTTCAGGCTTCTACATAATCAAGTTTTCTGCCTCATTATGCATAGTTCAGTGTTTTCTCACACACTTCTGACAGTTGACATAAAGGACTTGTTGCTGTTTCTATTTGTTGGGGTTGAGAAATTTGTTTTTATAGTTTTCTGGACTGTGTCGTTCCCATTTACTATTTCTCACAGTGCTTCAATTTCCTTTAGGTAAACAAGATTGCCGAAAGAGAGAGGCTGCAACCCAAAGGAGGCTGCTTCGTCATGCTTTCATTCTGGAAGCAGGAATACCCGAATCAATGAGACCAAGAGGCTTGAGTGAAAGATGGAGATGGTGGAGGACAGGAAGGAAAGGGGAAATTATACAATTATATTTTAATCTCAAAACATAAAAGAGGTAATAAAAAATTGGTTGCAGCCAGTGAATTGTAGTGATGACAGGACCACCCAGAGGGAAGACACTACTGCCCTAAATTGTTCTGGTTTGTATGAATTTGTACGAGTAGACTCCCAGCCTCCTACTAAACATGTATCATGGATAGCCTTTCAGTAATTACTTCATGCTGTAATTTATGGAGGTCATTCTGTTCTTGTTTCAATTAAAATCATTCTATATGTTTAGCAGAGCGTCCTAATCCATTTCAGATCCAGCTTCCAGTAATGAATCATTTCAGACTGTCCAACAACAGCAAACCCTGTTTCCCTCAGTGACAGTAAAGGCAGGGCTGTTGAGAAGGAAAAATTTTGCATCATACATTTGTTTGTTTTATATACATGATCCCATCTAAGACTCATGACAACTCTGAGGGATGTTTGTTAAGATGATTTCCATGATACATTTGAGAAAGGTGAGGTTGCCCAAATTAAACTAATTTTCACACAGGCCATAAGCAGTAAATTAGCAGAGGTGGAACTGTCATATTGTGTCCAATATCCTTATGCCTAATCCTTTCTCTTGGACTTATGAGCTGCCTCTATGCCTATTCATCCTGAACGGGAGAAGGAACTGGGTTCTCAGCCACCTTTGTGCTCAGTGTTGCAATGTCATGTTCCCCTCAGAAAACCACCAAGTTACCAGGCAACCAGGATTAGATGAGTAGCACAATAAGAAGATGGAATACTTGAAAAGGAAATTAATTGATTCATTTTATCTTCAGATTTATGCTTCAGATTCTGTTCTCTGTCATTAACTTTCAATATTGATATGCATACATTTGTTTTCTGCAATATTAATATATATTCATAAAGGATTTGAATATATTTCATTAATACCAAAGCTTACTATATAAAGATGATTTTTACATGTTTTGCTTGTTTTATGATGATTACATCAAAATAGGAGTTTGGATTTCTCTGAAATGACTTCCATCCTGTCACAGGACATTCTTACTCTGTATTTTTTGAAAAGTATTGCTCGAAATAAATATTTTAGTTGTCATACTCCTCCAGCTTGGTAATGTTCATTTAAAAGCAGATCTACAAATCCGTTTGGGAAGGTGACTCACTTGGTAAACTGCATGCCTTGCAAGCATTAAGACCTTACTTCAATGCCCAGAGACCATGTTTTAAAAAAGGAAAAACTAGATAACATGGAAACCCCTGTCATCTCAGTGATAGTAAGATTGAAACAGGCAGATCTTTGCTTTGCTTTTCTGCTGGCTTAGCCATCTCGACAAAGCTTTCACCCAATGAGAGACCCTTTCTCGAATGAAAGGCAAAAGCCACCCAAGGGATACCACCCAAGACAATCGTCTGACCTCTGCCTGTATGTGTGCATGTGTGTCTGTACACTGCATAAATTCTAAGACATACATACACATGAAAGCATACATACACATTCATATACACTGAATAAACAAAAGCAGATCTTTATGCTTTTACAAAGGCTTTTTAAGAAAATTTTCTTTATACTCTTATATTTTAAGTTCCAGTAGTTCAGTATTTTTATTAATGACACTACTGACCTTGTAATTCCAGTCTTAAGGTTGAATATAGATGAATGTCATAAATATGAAGCCAGTTTGAGTTACCCTATCACCAAAAAACAAATTGCAACTGTTCAAAATTTCCTTGTATTGAAAGCTACATAAGCATAGCACAATCACATAAAACTGTGTGTATATTCTTTAAATAAATTAAAGCCTGATATTTTCAAATAACAGTACATATAAAAAAGTATAAAAGTAGAAAAAATATATAAAGTCTATAAAAATAAATTCCAAAAATTGAAAATGTTTGTAATTGAAAATCAGGAGAAAGTGATAAATCTGAGACTTTTAATTATGTCATAATCAGTTGGTGATGGCTTAAATGAAAAATCATCAAGTGGATCAGAATCCCAACAAGGTTATACAAACAGCTGACAGGTCATAGCCTACAAATGACAGAGTAGGCTCATCAAATGCTCTAGAGGCCACCAGAGAAAGGAACTTACAACAAAGAAAAAGGTCTATCAGAGGAAGGATAGGACATTCAAACCTACACTCTCATTAACCATATCAGCAGCAAATGAATATGTATTATGCACCATGAGATGAAATGAAGAATGTTAGATTTTACTTGAAAATTTTTAAATTAAGTGTTTCTAAGTTAACTTTTCATGGAGTAAAAAAAAAAGAGAGATACCCTAAAATATTGATTACCTAATACTTTGTTGCAGAATCATTTGTTGGGACTTCTGAGCCTCAACATCTGTTTTTTGCCCTTTGTAATGAGCACGGTTAATTGTTGAAGGAAGGCTGCTTGTTTGCTTTCTGACTGCCCAGCACCAAAATAATCACACAGAAACTGTATTAATTAAATCATTGTGTGGCCTATTAGCTCTAACTTCTTATTGGATAGCTTTTACATATTAATTTAACCCATCTCCACTAATCTGTGCATCACCATGAGGTCGTGGCCTACCAGCAAAGTTTCAGCACATTTGTTTCTGGCAGTGGCTCCAAGGCTTCTCACTGACTCTGCCCTTCTTTCTCCCAGTATTCACTTTAGTTTTCCCTGCCTAGTTCTTTCTGCCCTGCTCTGCTCTAGGTTCAAAGCAGTACTTTATTATCCAATGATATTTACAGCATACAGAGGGGAATGCCACATCACCTCCCCTTTTCTGTTTAAATAAAAAAGAAGGTTTTAACTTTAACATAGTAAAATTACATACAACAAAACAGATATCAAGCAAGAATTACAGTTACAATATTTATATCTACTTTATCTTTTATCATAACTAAGGAAAACTATAACTATAAATTCTTCTACTCCATCAAAGTCTCCAGAAAGATATAATATTACCTAAGTAAACAGGAAGTACATTGTAAGCAACTTCCAAAACTCTAGAATTGACAGAGACATCTCACTGCCTGTGTGATTTGGTTCCTATTCCCCATTCATGAAGAGGATTGTGATCTGTGAGTCTACGAAAAATAAATAATCCTTTAATATACTCAATTCTAAGCTAGTGTGGGATTTCTTTTAGCGTCCTTCTTCAGTTAATAGAGCTGCAAACTAAAGAAAAACCAAATATTGTTAACTGACTTCCACACTTCCGCTTAGATGCCTTTATTCAACCCAGGGGTAAAAAGTGAGCATGTCTGCGCTAGACTAGAGAAAAAACTAATAGTTGAGTCTAGGAAGAGGAGTGAACAGATACTCTCTATTTCAACCTAATTTTCGAGTCGGGTGCTTGGTACAATATTGTCTTTCTCAGATTTGTCTTAAAATTACATTTAGTGACTTATTTTTGAATGATGAGTTTTACAATTCTGACTTTCTCTGTTATTGCCTCCTTCCAGTGTTGTCCTTAAAAGTTTCCAAAACTTATTGAACAGCTTAAAATCAGGGGCTGCACTAAAAGCAACACATATATAAAAGGACTTCTCATACCAGGCGACAGTAAACTGATGAGAGTTTATAGTTGGTGGGGGCACTCACTGAAGGTCTGTGATAGCTACACTGTCCATAACAGTCACAGAACAAAGTGATGTGAGGATGGAAAGTCTTTCTGACTGCAGGAAAAAAATCTCTTATATTAGTTGGTGGCCAGCTAATTTAGGAGTGCAATTTCCTGGAACTTGCCTTGCGAGAATCTGACATTAGCTATTGACCCCAGCAACATCATCAAGTAAGAACAGGGAATGTATAGATCCACATTTAAAGTAGAAAGTTATCTGAGAGGACAGAAACACCCACATGATGCAGATTTCGTACAGACGGGGCCTTGTTGGGACCTTCCCAGTAGGCAGAAGAAAGTCAAGCCCAGGGGAAGACAGTCAGGAGGCCCCTCATGTTAAAAAACCAAGGAGCAGAAAATTGCGAGAGTTAGAGAAGCAGAATGGCTCCTATGCCATTGAAAGACACGTAAAGGAAGAAAGGTAGATGTAGAGGGTTAGGCAGATGGTAGAGGCCAGTTTGCCACCTGGGTCCAGGTGACGGTGGTGAGAAGTCCATTGCTTGCCCTTTCCCAACACCATGGCGATGTCGGGATCAGGTGGCTACCAAGGGCTACGGGTCTCTGGTACTACTGGAGCCAGGGTCTGTGTTTATATCCATGGCTCCTGTTGCTTTCAAGTGCCATGCTGATTCCAGTGTACTAGGCTGTCTACTGGGACTGAGATCAGGGTCACAAGCTGTGCTGCTGCTGGGACGAGACTGATTAGGATGGCTTTTGCCACTACCTGGGACCATGGTGATATCTAGACCTAGGCTGCTGCTGAAGTCCATGTCTGTACCCATGGTCTATATTGATACACCATGTCCCCAATGTGCCACCAAAGGCCACATGGAACTGGAGGTCTGAGCCGCATTCTTTGGCCTTGTTGATATCAAGGAGCCATGCTCCCATTAGAGCCATTCTGATCTGAGTGCCCAGAGTTACCACTCAGAACAAGGATGTTGACAGGACTAATCTGCTGCCTGAGGCCATGTCTGGGTCTGTAGCCCAGCTGCAGCTGGGTTCTATGTTGAACTCTGTGACAAAGAGTTCATACAGGATGCATCTATATCTGAGTGGCCTGCACTGCTACTCAATGATATGGCAATGTCTGGGCCAAGCTGTAGCTGAGGGCCATGTCAGGGTCCATGGTTCCACTGCAGCCAGAGTATAGCTAATGTCTGATGCTCCTGCTACCATCGAAGGCCGTGCAGACACCCAAGATCAGTCTTTTGTCCTCTCTCCCCTTTTGGATTGGGGTATATAACACATATGTGTTGTGAGGACGCTGCTAGTTAGTTCCCAGCTGCTCAGCCCCAAATTTATCACACAGAAACCATATTTAAATCACTGCTTGGCCCATTAGCTCTAGCTTCTTATTGACTAATTCTTACATATTAATTTAACTCATCTCCATTAATATATGTATTGCCACATGGCAGTGGCTTACCGAGTAAAGTTCCTTCTGGCTCTAGAAGGATTACATGCCTTCTCTCTGACACCACCCTTCTTTTTCCAGAATTCAGTTTAGTTTTCCCTGCCTAGCTCTGTTCTTCCCTGCTCTACTCTCGGCTCAAAGCAGTTCTTTATTCATTAATGATAGTCATCGTATACAAAGGGGAATCCCACATCACATATGAAAAATAAACATAGGCAAATTCAGTATTCACTGGGTTGCCCTCATGACTCTATTCTGTGTCTCTGTCTTTTTCTTTTGTATCTCGGTTTTTTTTTTTCTGACTAACATTTCCAATCCACATGCAGTTACCCTGGAATATAAGAACCTGTCAAGACTGAACTCTGATAGATATCACGCCAACATGGGGTCACAATGAAAACCAGAGGCCCTGAACCAGACCAATGATTCATTGTAGTGGACAGTTGTCAATCAAGCTGATATGACAAAGGGGTTTACTATATGACACACTGAAGCCTCCAATACCATCATGATTAATGAAGAAGTAATAGAGAGGCAGAAAAGAAGGAGAAGCAAAGATTTTGCTGCTTTGAGTGTGGTTTTTTATTCTGTTTTGGTTTAATGAAGTTTTGGGATTTTTCTTTTCTCCTTTTGTTCTTGTTTTTCCTGCTTACTTTGTTTTGTTTTCTTTCAAGAGGGGATGCAACAGGGATGAGGAAGGATATGGGGGGACCAGAAGGTGAAAAGAATTGGGGTGCATAATGTGAAAACCCCAGATTCAATAAAGAGATAAAAAAAAAAAAGGTGATCTGAGTGGCTGAGTGTGAATCTAGCCTAGTGCCAGGAGACTCCACTCACCTAGCATGAAGAAAGTTCCTTCCCCATGCTCTGCATAGTGATAAGCAGGCTCAGTGCATAGTCTAGGAATAAGAACATGCTGATTGGGAAATTAATTCCTCATCCTCATCAGTTTTCCACAGGGAACGCCACATGATCTTATATCATGACTATCTCAGTGCTGGAGGATGGGAGGAACTCCAAACACAGTTTCCTTAGCACCAACAAATGACAAAATCTGCTGATGCTAAGGACATTTTCCATGCTTCTCAGTGCTCCTTGGTTCAAGGACTTGACCATGCCTGCTAGCTTAAATGACCCTATTTTTGTGCTACACTCTAAGCCTGTGTAGATTACAAAGATGAGGTGTAGACCACATTTAAAAAAAAATTCTAAATCAACTACTAGCAAAATCTTAGTTATGCCTTTTTGTCCAGCCCCTAGTTCTGGATCATCTCCTCAAAGAATGATTGCTGATCTGATTGCTTATGCTTTTGTTGAGACACACTCCAACTTTCCTTTCTCAGCTCTTTCTGAGAGGTGCCATCAGTCACATGTATCAGGGATGAGGGTACAATGTTAGGGTTTGCTGGAGTAGCTAAAGCTGAGTGTATGTATCCAGTACAGAATGTGCAAGTCCCTAGTAGTTTGTGATGATGTTTTAACAGTGACATGGAAACCCCAAGGTTCTTCAGGTGGTGACAGGTTCAGAAGAACGATTCTATAAAGCAAGAGAGTAGCTAATAGGAATATCAAATATCCAGCCTTAAAATAGAAAAGCAGAAAGAATGGCAAGAGAGTTCACAGCCCTGATATCTGGGAAGTTGAAACCTAAGTAAGACACAAGTGTTCTTCTTTATTCCTAGATTCTAGGCCAATCACCTAAACATTTCTGGTATTTATTAATAATCATTTATCATTTGCATATGGCATTTCACATTCTAATAGATAACATAATAATAGTATGCATTGTAGTAGCATTTCATTTGTATTTTAATAAGTAAAGCTTGCCTGAAGATCTGAAATGTAAAACAGCCACATTGGCCAGCCTTACAGACCAGGCAGCAATCACACACACCTTTAACCCCAGTAACACAATAACATGCACCTTCAATCCCAGTAGCTACAGTAGCTTGCCATAGAAACCAGGTGATAGTAGTGCACACCCTTAATCCCAGATCTAGAGAGGATTATAAAATGAAAGGAGACAGCTCTCAGGCTCAGTCTCATTCTGAGGTTTCCTGGAGGTAGGATCATCATTTTTAGACTGAGGTCAAGGTATCAGTGGCTGGCTGCTTTGCTTTTCTAGTCTTCAGGTTGAACCCCAATTTCTGTCTCTGAGTTTTTATTAATTGTGCTACAGTACATTTTATATATGCAGTCAATATCCTTAGGGGAAAGGAAGAGACATATAGGTTGAGCAACTTTAATTGTTCTGAAACCATGATTGGCTGATTCATAAACTGAAGTACCAAAGGTCAGGACTAAGGAACTTTTGAGAGGTTGGTTGGGTATCAGAGTGCAGGTCACAAGGGCACCTTCTAGAGACGCTGTGCTCCAAGACTTCTCTCTCAGCTTCTTCTCCTTGTTTCTGACCTTCTCTGGGCTCGAGAGTCAGGTTAGAGTCACATCTCTCTTCTGTTCTCACTTTGAGGGTTTGCTTATTTGATTGATTTTGTTTTGCCCTCACTGTGGAAACTGTTTTATGAACAAGCTTTCCTTTTGCATCCTTGTACTCCTGGTTGTTACTTCCTATCAGATTCCAGAAGACAGGGTCTTCTTTGCAGCATCAAGATGTTAAAAATAGGCCCTGCCAATTAGGAGACACAAACAACAGGCACGTAGAGCCAGCAACTAAATGTAGATTCTGTCTCCTCTAGACATTGGTCACCATCCTTATGACCATTCTTTGCTCACTTTTAATCCTTAGGACATGCAGACATCCCAACATCTTGGTTTTAAACATTCATAAAAACAGTGAGAATGTGTTCTGTCTTCTCTTCTTATTCTTTGCAGGTGTTAGAAACAAGGACTCACTCTCTAACACTAACTTGTGAGTTACTGGCAGTTCTATCCAGAGAGTGCTTGCCTGCATCACTATCATCAAATGTGTTCTATAACTTTGCCCTCTCCAATTTTTAGTTTCATGACTTAATGTTTGGATCCACCTGGAGCTTATTTTTGTTTTATGGGTTAAGAAAAGGTGGTCTGCCTTCCTTCTTTTCCATGTGAAGCACCACTGTGTGTTTACATTTGCCATTTAGTAGAATACAAACTTTTAAAGTATATCCTAAAGGCTTTCTGGTTTTACGAAGTCTCCCTTTCCATATCTCACTTTTAAAAGTAATTTATTTTTGTTTAACGTTCATCTGTATTTTTCTTGCACGTATATCTGTGTGAGGGTGTCAGAAGCCCAGGAACTAAAGCTAGAGACAGGTGTGCTATGTGGGTTCTGGGACTTGAATCCCAGTCCTCAGAAGAACAGCCAGTGCTCCCACCTACCAAGCCATTTCTCCAGCCCCACCAAATCTTATTTTGATTATTCGAGTCTTCTCTTTCTCTTAGTAGTTTTGTTTATCTATTATATTATAATTTCATATATATATATATATAGATATTTTTGAACAAAGCCCCCTCACATTATTTTCTCTTTTCCCTGTCACATTTACCAAGACATTTCTCCTTTCCAAATTCCACTCCTACTTTCACCTCTCTCTCTTTTTTTTTTTTTTACTGGGAGTGGGCATACACTCACTCAGTTAAATTAGGGTTGTCTATATGAGCATGAGTGGATTAATTTTCCTTTAGCAGGGGCAACATAACAGGGACTAAACCACTAATTTGGGGTTTGATGTTCCTGCTTATATTTTTCAAGAACCAAGTCTTTGTTTCATTGATTCCATGAGCTGTTTCTTTACTTCACATTTTATTGATTTCTACTCTGATTTTTCTTTCTTTTCTTGTCCACAGATTTTTCTCTGTTTGTTAAGATTTGACTTGTGTCCTCTTTATATTTTTGAGAAAGTTCTGTACTGGGAGAATTGTGTATGCTGATGTATTTTGATGGAATGTTTGTAGATGTTAGCTGTGTCCATTTGGGGGATTGTTTATCTCAAATGTTTTTTCTATTCCCAATCCAAATATTTTGGCTGAGAGAGTACATGGTATTTAAGTAACCCTCTGTTATTGTCCTGAGGCTAACCTGTGTCTTTACATGCAGTAGTGTTTGTTTTATGATATTGAGTGCACCAGTATTTTGTGAATATATGTTTAGAATTATAATATCCTTTTGGAAGATTGCTGTATTTTTAAGTATGAAATAACTTTATCTTCTATGACTAGTTTTTGTTTGACCTATTTTGTCATACATTAGATGAGCAATGCCTTTAAAATGGGGAAAGAATCTTGGAGGTAAATGCTAGGATAGTGTTAGAATCCACATATTTTAGAAATTGTTAAGCTAAGGAAGCTGTGCTGGATAGTTTTATGTCAACTTGACACAAGTTAAAGTCATCTGAGAGGAGGAAACCTCAATTATGAAAATACCACCAAAATATCAAGTTATAGGCAAGCCTGTAAGTCATTTTCTTAATTAGTGAGGGCCCAGACCATTGTAGGTGATAACATCCCTGGTCTGGTGGTCCTGGCTTTCATAAGAAAGAAGACTGAGCAAGTCAAGGGAAGCAAATCAGTAAACAGCTCCTCTTTATGACTTCTACATCAGCTCCTACCTCCAGAATCACACCCTGCTTGAGTTCCTATCCTGACTTTCTTCAATTATGGGCAGTGTTATGGAAGTGTAAATCAAACAAACCCTTACTTCCTTAGCTTGTTTTTCTGTTGTTGTGGTCGTGGTGTTTTATTATAGCAATAAAAACCCTAACTAAGATAGAAAATTATGGTTAAGAAATATAGACAGAGTATGATATGGAAAAAATAGGAAAAAGAGGGAAAGTATATGGATTGTGCATGAAGAGGAATAGAAAGCACACAATAACAAGTTGGGTGGAGAAATGTAAGAGAACAATCCTAAAAATATGGCTAAGCAATATAAAATTAAGCAAAAGTCCTATGAGATATCTATATGAGAGTAAAGATTAAAATTTAAAGTGCTGTACATTTGGAGTTAGGTTCTGGCACAACTGTGGTGAACCAAATGATGTTGTTCATAGGTCCCTTCAAGTACGCTTTCAGTGTAACCTACTTTAGGGAAAGAATTAAATCATAGATGGCTGAAGTCAGGGTGACAATACATATTTACACACACACACACACACACAAATATCATTGATAAAATGGAAAATTATTTGCTCAACTTCATAATCTAGTCCCATTTTAGAAAGGTTGCTTGTTTTTTCAAGCTCTTAACTTTTTATTAACTCTTGGTTTTTCATTGAATAAAAATTCTTCATTATGTGTGCCCATTAACTCATCCCATGGGAGAGATTTACTTATGCAGTTACTACATGTTCCTTAGGTAATGCTAAATGGTGTCATAGCTACAGCCCCGATTCTATTGTCAGCCTCACATTTGCTTGGCCTAAGGCCAAAGGAATATCCTCTGCATTTGTCCATTTAAGCATATAGAAATGTGTACCATTGTGGGGGGATGCAGAAGTTGAAAACTAAAGAAAAAAGATCTTTGTCTTTATGTCTTTCACAGGCATTATATTCAGAAATTGGTGAAAGATAAACACACAAATAAGGACTTTGTAATCACTTAAGTCTTTTTATGACTGTATTTTGGACTTGTTGAACTTGAAACATTTATTAGATAATCAAATACATATTTACACATATGACTGGAGAAACCAGGTGCTGAGTCTAGAACAGAGTTATAGACATGTAATTCTTAGGTATGTTGATGATATTTAAAGTCAATACCAGTAAAAAAAAATTGGAAAGTGATGAATATACAGGAAATAAATGTTCCCGTAAATCCAGCATGTGAAGACCTGGAACCATAAGATAAGCCAGCAAAAGATGCTGAAAAGGGAATAGCCAGCAAGTTCAAAGCAAAATTGTGTTCTCGATCAAGGATAGTCTTCACCTTACTTACCACACCCAATAACTAGGTACAGTCAAGACACAAAATGTGATACCCCCTCCATTCTAAAGGGTTGTTCGTGCTTGTGGATGCTCTACCTTCTAGCTGAGATTTTTCCAGGTACTGTGCAATGGCCCAATTCACTCTTCCACATCCCCCCCTTCCTTTCTTTTTTCCAATTGCTCAAGCCCTGCCTCCTGGTCTCCATTGTCTCCCTTCCTACTCCTGCTAGCTTTCCTCTATCTTGCTGTAGGTGTTGACTTCTATAAATTGGTCACAAGTCTGTTTCTACCATCATGGTTGTTTTCAAACAGAATGCCTCTCAGGCTTGAGTTTTCCTTCTGTTTCAGACTTTCCCCCAGAGCATCCTAAGTTCTACCCATCCTAAGATTCTGCCCTAATAATAATTTTACAAAGGCTTTTTTTCACCATCTTCCCTTTCCTGTACCATTTACAGCAAAACAGCCTATCTTTCTTGAACCGTGTAGTAAACTTCCTGCATTTTAAATTTTACCTCTGGAGAAAACTACTGGGATAGATAGTATGAACTAGAAGAACAATACAATATGTGTTTAAAATATTTTCTGGCAATAACTTAGGAGGACTTGCAGGTAAATAGAAATGTCTATATACTGATGAATAGAAATTGTCAAATGGCCACTAACCTGTGTGACTACCAAGTTAACTGTGTTCACAATGTCAGATTGCTCCATGCTCCCAGTCTCAAGAGGTACTAGCACAGCAGATGGCTAGAATATTCTGGGGTTTATTGACATGCAGACACTATACCGTTAATGGGAAGAAACTTATCAAGTGAGCCAAATTCTAGAGTACACATCTGGATGAATGCTTTGGACAGCTGGGCATAGATCAAGAGGATTATTACTGTTGTCAAGAAATGAAGATTTTTTTCATCATTCTCATAGGCATCCATGGCAATGTGATGCCTTTGAAAGTTTTAGCCCTGGCCTTGAAACCTGGGTTGTTGTTTGTCTATACTTCATTAGCATTTCCAGTCCCTGGTTAGGTTAAATTAAGTCCTAAAAGCTGTTGTCTCTGGACTTTGCTGATAACTCCATAAGACACTGAGTTTTAGTCAGCTCTTCATAGTATATTCTTAGGAGTATCGAACTGTCTCATGCTACTTGGCTCCATCTTGGCTTCCTTATTAAACTACAAAGCAAATTAATGAAAGCCAAGGAACCTCATTAGGAAATTGACTCTTCTAAAAGACTCAACAATTCTACTTTTAAGAATTTATTTAAAGGAAATAAAATTCAAGTAGATTAACATTATTTATGGAAGGAGGAAGGGGAACAGAAATGCTTAATAGTTTGATAGATGTTAACTGAATTACAGTGCATCCGAATGATCAAAATACTACACGGTCATTGAAAATCATGAAGGAATAATGACAATACATTATTGAGCAAAAAGTATAATTAAATAAGACATGAGATTTCAAATAATTATCTGTAGTTATACATATACATAAGTCTGCAGATAGAGAAAGAGACTAGAGAAGACCCATTCAGTTGTGGTTTCTACATTTAGCATTATTACTGATTATCTTCTACACATTTTTCCTGAGGTTTACAATTACTTGGCAATCAGCTTGATTTATTTCAATACCAATAAGTAAGTATGGATAAAATTCACTTTAGATATAAAAAATAATTTTTATAAACTTGTGTACAACAATTTTATATCAAAAACTGTGGGAAAACATTAGCATTCTAAATAAAAAAACTCATAGGATATAATTTTCCTATGAAAATCATGTTTCCACCCTCCTGCAACTTCTCCCAGATCCTCTTTACCTCCTTACCCACCCTACTCTACCATAGTCTATGTTCTTTCTCTTTCTGTTTCTCTTTCAAGGAAAAAGAACACAAACAAAAAAACTTAACAATAATTAAAATCAAAGCAAACAAGCAAAAGGCCAATGATACAAAAATATGCCAAAATGAAAAGAAAAGTACACACAAACACACACACACACACACACACACAGGCATACACACTGGGAGTACATTGGGAGGGGGAGAAGCACATCCATTTTGTATTGGCCAACTACTACTGGGCATAGATCCTGCCCTGGAGTGTTTGATATACCCAGTACACTCCACTGGAGAAAACAGATTTTCCTTTTGAAGGCGGGTATCAGTTGAAAACAGCTCCTTGATTAATGATGTACACTTTCCCCTTTCAGAACTGGGATCTTGCCTGTTGTAAACTTGTGCATGTATCGTGTGCTGCTACAGTCTTTAGAACTAAGTCTTCCCAAGTCCCTCACTGTCAGTGACAATTCCTATCTACTGAAAGAAGACTCACCAGTGTGGGTTGAGCAAGTATTGATCTATGAGTATAGCAGTATATCAGTAGGACTCGTTTTATTTCTGTATTCCTTTATCATAATAATAGAATTAGGTTTTCTCCTAGGTTCTTGATCTATCTAGTCTCAGGTTCATGGCCACTTTAGCAATGTTAAGAAGGGCTTCCAACCCATGAAATCCATCAAATCCAATCAAAAAGTAGTTGGTGATAAAATAGAGTCTCTAAATAATAGGGGAGACAATGCCTCAACTAGACATCTCAAGTCACCAAGTAAAATCTCCTGTGCCAAGAATGGGTTATATCCTATTTATTGAGTCACTGGCCAAGGGGATCCCATGAGACTCTGAAACATCACAGACTATTTCCAGGGATATCAGTTGCTCATCACAACCTGATTCTGCAGCCCCATTGCAGAAGACATCACTTGGCTTGTATCACTGACCATGAAGAAGTCAAGTTGTTCCCTAACCAGAACCTTCACCCCTACTGACTATCATTCATGCATGGTACTGGAAGGTAATCTGCATGCTTACCTCCAAAAGAGAAAGACCATCATCAACATCACTCAGGTATAAATCATCTGACCTACAATATTGACTCATGGAATAGTGACCTAAAAATTCTTAATAGATTCCAAAGACACCATATCATCAGGATGGGGTGGGGTGGGGTGGGGTGGGGGACTGGAAGAGCAGAAGTCGGATTCATACTGAGACACCAAAGGAAAGAATTTTCATTCTTCCTTTTCTTTTGTGTCCTAAAAACCTGCAGAGCCCAAGAAATTTTGATTATCCGGCTCAGTAACCAAAGAATTAATGGCATAGGGAAGGAATCCTGAGGTGTCACCTAGGTTTTGAGAAAAAAAAAAAAAAAAAAAAAAAAAAACAACTAAAGAGTATGTGTGTAAACTTCTGATCACAACAAAAGGACATTGGGAAGGAATTCTAGCGAGCCCCCCTGTCATTTTCTTCAGAGTAAAGGAGATTAATTCCTTTGAAGAAAGACAACCAAGAGCTTTGTGCCTCCATGAGGCTGAACCTTCTGCTCCCACACACTGGCAACCCAGACACTTGGTTTTAATCCCAGATTAAAAATGGACAAACTCCAGTGCCTTGGGCTAGTCACTTAACCTCCCAGGGCTTTCCATTGTGGTATTGGGGAAAGCGTGACAATTATCCTGCTTTAGCTTTGAAAGAAGTTATGTATGTGACAAGGTGAAAAACACAGCTATAAAAAAACACAGAACCCTCTAAGTGAACACACTGGTTCCTGCAAGGAAAAGCTTGCCTTGTGATTGCTAGGCCTCTGAGCTAAGAGTCTCTGCTCACAGAGTGGTGAGGAGCACATAGTCCCAGGGTCAGTTAAGGTTAGCAAGCAGAAAATGATCCTTTTCTGTTTGTTTACATGAGAAGGGTTTGTTGGAAATCGTTCAGAATAGGAGAGAGAAGGAAGAGTGGCCGGAGCATTAGTCGCAGAAGCAACAGGGGCTTTGTCAAATTTGCATTTTGGAGAAAAGAGACAACTGCCTTGTAGGTGAAAGAGCTATAAGGTGATGCCAAATCCACTGTGGCTGCCATAAATCCTCTACAATGTTGCTGTGTCCTTGGGTCATCTACTCAAGTCATAATGCTCCATGTGGCAGAGCATAGATCATGTGTTGTCCGGTAATTTTTATGAAGGCAAAAAAAGAGGACCTGGCCTCCTTAAATCCACTGCAGTGAAATCTGGATCCTGGCATTGTGCTACCAAGGTGCCCATGCATGGGAAGAGAATTTGTCTGAATGTGAGTGTAACTCTTTCTCACAATCAGACAAAAGACAAACTAATGGTCTAGGCATCCTTACCATCAATTCTCTGACACATGTGACGGCATTAATTATTAATTCACTGTCTTAATTTGCTTTCTATTGCTAGAATAAATTGCCACATCCAAATGCAGTTTGGGAAGGGAAGGCTTTATTGGGCTTACATGTCAGTCATAGTTCTTCACTGAGAGAAGTCAAGGCAGGAACTCTGAATGCAAACTGAAGGTGGGTGCTGATGCAAAGGCCTTGGAAGAGTGCTGTTTACTGACTTGATCACCATGACTTCCTCAGCCTGCTTTCTTACTTAATTCAGGACTGTCTGCCCAGAGGTGGCACCACCCACAATGAGCTAGCCTTTTCACACCGATCATTAATCTAGAAAATTCCCTACAGCTGTGCTTACAGGAAAATTTATGAAGTTTTTTTTCCCCTCAATTGACGTTTCTCTTCCTAGATATGTCTAGATTTGTGCCAGGCTAACAAGAAACAAACAGCATGTACACTGATTTCTGTCCTTCAGGGCTTATGTTATTACTGCCTATAAACCCCAAACTACTTGCAACTATGAAGACAGACGCCACTGTTCCATCTTGATACTTTCTTTAAAAGGTGGCCCATACCTAGATTATAATATTTCTCCTTAATCGTTATATTTCAACATCTGTCTGTTCTTTAACTTCTAACTCAAAAGCATTACCCTAGATGACATTTTCCTTGGCCATCTCTGCTTAAGCATCTTTATGTCTCCTCTGAATTCCTATGATTATCCAGATCTAAAACTCTCAGAAGACTGAAATGCATTAGTGATGTAACTTTTGAGAAACTCTGGCACACATGGGGAAGAAATTCTCTCTTACCGTACACTCAATAGCATCAACCAGAAAACACATATTACATTGTGAAGCATCTTCTGCTTTACCCTGCAGCGTCCTTAGTTAGCATCTCTCTTTTGTCTAAGGAAACCAAAACTTTTCCTCTTGTGAAGCAAAACTTAAATCAATCAGAAAGTAGTTGGTCAACCCTATGAAGTTCACACCACTATTACATCAGTGGGTGGGTCTTTCTGGGCCAGTTATGAAACCCATAGCTGGTACTATTATCAAGCCAAGAACCTGTGGCTAGATAGAAACTTAGTCCCTAGGGTGGAACATACTACCATTATGCTTCTAAATGTTTGTATATAGTATTAAACTGATTTTAATGACATTATTATACCAATAGGTTAGTGTATATTTCAACTCCCATCACAGAAGCTTCTATTTTCAGTAGATGGCAATTAACACCAAGACCCACAACTTGCCAAGATACAGAGAATAAGAACAGCAGAATGCCTAGATGTAAATGGGATATCAATACCACACCCCCTCCTCCCAGTTGTCAAGTATCCTTGCAGTAGAGGGGATAGAAAGAGTATAGGAGCTAGAGACAGTAGCTAGCTAGAAGGAAACAGTTACTTCTAGACACAGCAGACAACTATACATATGAACTCACAGTGGGTTGCAACAGTATTCATAATATCTATGCAAGCCCAATCCAGACTCAACCCAAGCAGAGAGATGAGTCAGGCAGGAAGTCCCACCACTGCTGAGAGGATGTTTGAAACTGCAAAGGTTGGGAGAAGAGTCAGTTTTCCCTCAGAGTGTGCCCCCCCCCCCCGTGCAGTATGTAGACTAGACTCCAGAAAAAGCTACATAAGCACAAATATTGAGCAGCATGAATTATTCTTGATGTCTTGTTTTTTGTTTATTTGCTTGCTTTTGTTTTTAAGACACAAAGTTGGGTGGACATGAAAGAAACAGTGGATCTTGGGAACAAAGTAAACACCATCAAACACATTGTATGGTATTCTCAAAGAATTAATAAAAGATTTTTAAGTGAACTTAAGTCTTCCAACAAGCCTTCCTTTTATTCTTCTCTGTCCATTTGCTGGGTCTATCCCACTCTTCTGTCTTCCCTCTGAAGTTATGTGGAAGAGGCGGACTCTCTGGGCTCTACAAGTAGAGAAGTCACATTAAAGATGACAGGAAGCTGTAAGAGAGGGCAGGGCATGCTATAACTACCAGCCCAACAAACGCTTTCCTGCCATATGTCCATTACCTACTTAAAAATTATTTTAAATCAAAATTATTTGTACATATCCGCTTCCTTCTTTGAACTTTGAGAGTTTCTTTAATGGCGGGAATCAAGTCTTGTGTGTTGGTTTTGCCCTTATATAGCTTGAATTGGTACTTAGTACCCAGCAACTTCTCAATATGAATATAATGAATTAATGTGCATGCTAATTAGTAAATTAATTAACAGTAATAGAGGGCTCTCAAGAGCTACGACTGTACTCTCCAATAGTTATGCAAGGAAGCAAACTAATGATATCCTAAATCTTAATCCCCATGAATTTTGTTTTTGCAGTATCTGTTTGTCTAGTTATCATTTTTAAAGCCTAATAAAGATCTTTCTGAGGTACAGGCTCATGGCCTGGATACCAAAATCAATTCGGGTCTTTTTCTGAAAGATGGGTAGATATGACTCACAGAGCATACTTTGGTAAAAATGCCTTGGGCACTAGCTTTTAGAAGTGGCAGAATGAATGACTGAAGGGGGGTTCACAGGGGTAAAGACTGAGAGACCATCAAAGATGGAGGGTAGTGACGGTAGGCTCCTCACTAGAGGTGCTGACACAGCCCAACCCTCCGATCTCTTAGGACCTGAAAGTTCAGAGCAGAGTGAGTGATGATGTGGGAGTTTGTTGTTTTATGTTGATTTTATTGGTTAAATAAAGAGACTGCCTTGGCCCTTTAAGAGGACAGAAAATTAGGTAGGCAGAGTAGACTAAACAGAATGCTGGGAGAAAAAAGCCGAGTCAGTGAGTTGCCATGATTCTCCCACTCCAGACAGACACAGGTTAAGATCTTTCCTGGTGAGCCAGCTCGTGGTGCTACACAGAATATTAGAAATGGGTTAGATCAATATGTAAGAGCTAGCCAATAAGAGGTTAAAACTAATGGGCCAAGCAGTGTTTAAAAGAATACAGTTTCCGTGTAATTATTTCGGGACATAAGCTAGCAAGCGGCCGTGAGCTGGGGCGGCAGGAACGTAGCCCTGCCACTCCTACCAACAGAGTGATAATCTCCCTTTAATGGGTGTGGTGCTTTCTATGATCCAGTGTGCATCCCTACATAATCCTCTGAGCCATTGTGGTGTTCTTCGCAATCTATGTAATTTCACATACAGTAACAAGCTGCACTCTGTAAGATCAACGATAAAATAGAGAAACAGATACTTGGACCACAGAAAAACATACAGAGGATGATAGGATTGCTCAGGTTTTGTGCAAAATACTTGTGGTAATAATGAGCTCACATTTATTAAGGACCTATTTAATACATACATTTTCCTTGCATTTCCTTCTCTACTCTACCTCGTGGACATTCTTAACACCATTCCTATTTTACAGATGAGAAAACTAATATCTAGAGGCTGAGATCCAACCAAGGAAAAAGCATAAAGTATTAAAACCTTTATGCTTTAAAGGTTTAATTTAAAACCAAGTTTAAAATTTAAAGTCAGTTTACAAACCAAGACTTTTCCTTTCCAGTGTGCAGAGCAACCATCTGGAATGTTCTATGGTCTAATCACTTTAGGAAATAATGATGTAAATAATACTGAAGGGGTAGGAGGGGTCCCAGATTCAGAACTTTATGGCAACCAGAGGGCAAGGAGCTAGTAGTGGTGGGCTGCATCTGACAGCATCCTGCCACGTTTAAGGGAAGGCTCCAGCTGTCAGCAAAGTTGCAGCCAGGAACCAAACGTGAACATCCTGGCTCGATAGAGACTAATGGGAAAAGCCTCAAGCCAAGTGGGACCAGGAACAGGCTATAGACCCAGCCCACAAGGGTGGATGATCAAAGATTGAAGTGCCCTTCCTACAGTCATCCATTGGAGCCTAATGTTGACATCAGTGGGACAGTTCCAGGCTGAGATCATTGCAGCAGCTCGACAAAGGTGATTGGATGGTCACCATAGCAACCAAAAAAAAAAAAAAAAAAAAAACAAGGGAAACTTCTTAGTGCAAACTGTCTTGCTAGCTGATTATCCCTACCACCATCATGGCGGGAAAGGAAGCACACTAACCTGATTAGGAACATTTTGGGGAGGTTCAGCTGTCACCCCATTCCCTTTTCAGACTTAACACACTTCTTTCTGATTGGTTCCAATTTGCACCTTATTTGCATGTATACCTATTCAGTCACTCAGGGCCCACTTGGCTCTATATAAAAGGGTATGTAGGCTCCAGACAGATAGACTAGAAGGGTCCCTTCTCCAAGGGAGAAGAGAAGGAAGAAGGCTTTTGAAACTTACTGGAGATAGACCCATTGGAGCTCACTTTGTCATAGATTTCTGTGTTAGGAAAGTAACTTGCTTGGGTTTCCACTACTCGAACAACCAAGACTTCTCTTGAGTAAGTAAGGGGTATCATTTCTGCCCCAGACTCCAAGATCCCGTATTCTGGCTGCAGACAGGAATTCACTCCTATTGCTTTTGCGCCCTTCCCAAGACCCACCAAGTTCTGAGACCTATGGCTCCAGCCTCTCTGACCTGCTGCTCCGAAGACCCACAGGAGCTGAAACAGTTCCCCAAAACTATAACACTTCTAATTTATTGGCAAGTTCTCAGCTAGCATCCCACGGCTACCAAGAGTTCAAATTTCTCACTTTTCATTCAAGGTGCCATTCCCCCACAGTGACCTGTTTTCTCTTCTACATTGTTAATTCCCAATTAATGAAGTTCTCATTTGTTTATGCTTTACTATCTGCTGATTTCATTCTGGGAGACAGAAAAATGAATCTAGTTGGAGACCGGAGAGTCAACCATCTCAATCCTTCTCAACTCCAAAATTTATTTTAGTCTTTAACATGCTGGCTTGCATTACAATGCTGTAAGAAATGCTCTCTAAATTTGTTTGATCATGAATGCCTGTGCTACCTTGTGGAATATGCCATAGGTTTAGACTCCACCTTGAATTCAAAGCCTTTGCAAAGCTGTTTGATGTTTCTAAGGAAGAAAATGTGAGCCTTTTGACACATTGTAGAAAATTAGAAAAAAAAATCTCTTGTCATTACATTTATCAGACTGCGCTAAGTTTTTATTCCATTTTGAAATAAAGAAATTGAGCCTCAAAGTGTCTTGTCCAGTTAACCTAGACAATGGTGTCAGAATTAAAATCCAGGAAGACTGACCTCAGAAGCGATGCTTTGAACTAGCAGGCTATCGTGCCCCTCAGAGCACTGAACAACCAAGAAGCTCTCAGGAGTGTGTTACCATGACAACAGTACATGCTATCAGGACTGAGCCAGAATACAACCTTGGGCTAGACCAACTAAATATAAGCAAACTTGGAATCTCCACACCTGGAAACTTCCACTTAGAAAATAGAGGCAAAACTGTTTACACTCCATAGGTTGGTGCAACGTTTTGAATAGGTATACAGGTCCTGGAAGAGTTAGTAACCCACAGAAAATGCTTAACAAACAGGAACTAATCCTTTTGACTTTACAGTACAGAATGTCTTCTGGGAGTAATTTGTTTTTCATCATAAGATATATCTGCCCAGAAACTTCTTTCGATGAACAGATGACAATAGGGCAATAGGTAAAGCCAACGCAGAATCACAAACACTGGATTCATTTACCTACTGGGAATAATTGCCATGAACAGACACATCTAAACCTGTTGGCTCCATACCTTTTTTATTTAGTATCTGAAGCCTTCATCACCTGCAGTCTTTAGTTGCCTTCTAGGCCCCCTGTCAAAATTCTATGTAGACCCCCATCAAAGAACAGGTGGCTTTCCTTCATGCATTCTTAACTCTTCTCTTGGTTATGGCTTACCTCATTTGACTTATCTGCCTATTATCTGGGAGATTACCTGTAAAGTGAGCTACAGGCACTGAGACCTACCCAGTTAAGAACCACCCAGACTCTGTCCAAATAGCCAAACTCCAAAATGTTATTTGTGTTTCCTATTTTGAATGTAAGAGCAGGCATACTCTTCAGCCTCTTCGGCCCTGACCTCCATCATCGTGTATCTGAGCTAGCACAGCATAATCTCCCCAGTCCCTAATTTGATGTTCTATTCTCTTAAGAACATAATAACATCCTCACAAACAACAGCAAATGCTTACCTTTGAAAACATGCAGCTCTACACATCTTATCTGCTTAATCCTACACATTTTCTCCTCGGCAGCAGATTTCCTGGTTGGTCAATAGAACCCATCAAGTAACCAGAAATGAGAAAGAAATGGACCAAATTTACTACCACTCAGTAAATGAGACACTGTCGACGCCAAGGCCAGCACCAGTCCCTATGGCGGTTTTGCACAGATTTCCCTCTGCAACGCCACAGGCACATAGCAAAGCACAATAGCATAGTAGGTGCGGGTCCTCACAGCTTTACTTTTCTGGCAGTCTCCAGTGAAAATCCCCAATGACTCCATGTGACCCTGACCACCTTTTCCTTGATTGTTGTAATAACTCTTATCTCTTCCCTCGTCTTTCTGTTCATAACAACCCATGCTATTTCCAACATGACACTTTAACTGATCTTTTTGAAATGTGAACCAAATCGTGTGACTCTTCGACTTGAGATCCTCACACTTGAAATACCATATGGTCCAGAAATCCTATTTCTGAATGTTTATCCAAAAGAATTAAAATCGAGATGTGGAAGAGATTATGCATTCTGTAGTCACTGCAACATTATTCCCAGTAGCAGAGATATGAGATGGCATAATATGTCCCTTAGTGCAAGAACAGATAAATCATATGTGGTACTTACATACGGTGTTTATTATTCACTCTTAAAAGGAAAGGAAAGTCTACAGTGTATGACAATATGGATGAAACTTGGGGGTGCTTTATATAGTGGAAAAAGCCAATCACAGAAAGATGAAAGTTCTATAATTTCACTCATGTCTAGCAAATTAAACACCTAAAAACAGAAAGTAGAAAGAATAGCTACCGTCTGGACCTGGGAGGAGGATTGGGGAACTCATGTACACTCCAGAGATCGTCTGTATAGCATCTTATCTATGGTTAACAATATGTTGTCGTACAAGGAAAAGCTTGCTACATATCCCTACTGCAATTAAAAGTTTATAAAAATCCTGGTATAGCCCATGAGACTCTGCCTCATTCGTTCATCAATCTCTCTCCCAGACAAGATCATAATTAGTATATCAAAATGCTGCCTGTTGATCTTGTGTCCTGCAACTGATTCAATTCTCAGTTTGAATAGGTTGTTGTATTGTTTTGTTGGTTTTGTTTTTGTTTGTTCTTTTTTTTTAATTTTGTTTTTCTTTGGTGGAGCCTAAAACTATCACGTCATTTGCAAGCAAACAACTACTGACTGTCTCCTTCCCAATTTGGATTCTCTCTCTTTCTTCCTTTTTCCTCCTCCCCTTCTTCTCCTGCTCCGCTTCCTCCTTCTCTTTCTTCTTCCCTTCTCTCTCCTTTGTCTAATTCCTAAGGTTAGGATAACCCATACTGATTATCTTAGTCTCTTTTCTATTGCTGTGAAGAGACTCTATGACCCAGGTAAATTGTAAAAAAAAGCTTTTAATTGGGGGCTTGTTTACAGTTTCAGAGGATGAGTCGAAGAGTCCATGAACATCATGGTGGGGAGCATGGCAGCAGGCAGGTATATGGACTTGGATCTGGAGCTTAGAGCTTACACCCTGACCCACAGGCAGCAGCCAGAGAGAGGAAGACTGAGTCTGGTGTAGGCTAGTGAATGTCAAAGTCCACCCACAATGACACACCTGCTCCAACAAGGCCACACCTCCTGATCATTCTTAAACAGCTCCACCAATTGGGAAGCAAACATTCAAATGTATGAGCCTGGGAGATGGGGGGAGCGGGGGAGGTTAGGGGATTCTCATGCAAACCACTACAGTGGTAGAATCTTGATGACTCCCCCTTTTATTTTCACTTTTCTAAGCTTTGCTTCAGGTCTAAGAGACTGTATCCAAATTGTTTCTAAATGCTATGGCCATCCTTTCCAATTGGAGCCTAACAAAATTTCATTTTGAGACTATGGAGCCAGACTCAGTTCTTGTCTTGGTTCTCTGCCCATGATTTTTGAACAGACTGCTTGTTTAAAGAATTGTATCAGTTAATTAATTTCTCCAAAAAAAAGAAAGGTAAGACAACCCTGTTTGGAAGATTAAATTAAAGGAAAGATCCAGCATTCATCCAAAAGTGTTGGCCCTCGCAGTCAGTATGGGCTTATTTTATTTTAGAACTGATATCGTAATAGTCTTGGCCTCCTAGAAACTCAATCCTCCCAAGTGTATTAAGATCACCAAAATTTAGTAGACTAATAATGCTTTTGTGGCAAGAGTCTAAGGAAAGAATCATTCTTATTTATTGGTAATGAAGCTACAATCTCTCTCAAGAGTAATTTGATATTTCCATTTGTGCTCATGGAACACATTTCCTAGAGATGAGAAGTTCCCTTTCTAGAACTGTAGTCTACAGTTGCTTTTACACAAGTGTGTGTGAGAGTGTGTGTGTGTGTGTGTGTGTGTACACAAAAGCAGAAATAGGAAGATGCAGAGATTGAGTGATAAATGTTGTTTTCAGCAGTGCTTCAAGTTGACATCAATGAAAAAGCATAAATTTGTGTGTATTCACTTAGACAAAAATGGTCAGCCCATAGACTGGAAGGGATTGCTCAGCGGTTAAGGCACTGGCTCCTCTACCAGAGAATCCAGGTTCAGTTCCCAACAACCACAGAGAGGTTCACAACTTTCTATAGCTCTAATTCCAAGTGATCCAATGCTCTCTTCTGACCTCCTGGACAATGCATTCATGTTATGCACAGATAATTGCAAGTAAAACCAACATACACATAAAATGAGGTATGTTTTTAAGGTGAGGCCTGAAAGCATACATATAAGTAATATTATGCAGATTGAACAGAGTACATTTATTTAGAAATATATGTACATAAACATATATATATATACATAACAACAATTAAAGTAAAAAGAGGTAATGAATTTGAGAGAGAGCAAGGAGAGGTATGTAAAGGGGCTTAGAAGGAGGAAAGGGAAGGGGAAACTGATTTTATAATATTATAATATAAAAAAAAGAAATAAAAATAAAAATTGGAAGCATGTACAAATAAACTGCTTAGAAACGGCTGATGGGAGTGGAAATGCCACAGCAGCAGAGCAGAGAAGCACCGCCCAGGAAGATAGATGCTGCTGCTGTGTTCCCATGGGATGATAATTAAGGTTCTAAACAATGAACAGGGTTCACTTTCACTTCAAAATATATAATTAGTATAATAGGAAATGAAGAAAGTGCTGTGTCTGTCTGCATGAGACCATACGACACCATCCCATTAGACACTCCCTGGAACTACGAAGCATCCTTTGGGTCACGCCCTTGGCTTATTTGCTTTCGTGTCACAGGAGCAGCACACATTCTCCTTAAAAGAAAAGACCTGGCTGGTGCCACAAGTTCACCCAGGGTCAATTAGTAAAATTCATGACCAGCATGCACAAAGCCACGGATTTGATCCCCAGCGCTGTACAAAACCCCATGTGGTGGCAGATGCCCATCAGAGAAACAACAGGGAGGTGCAGGTGGGGAAAAGGCTGCATGGCCAGCCTCCATTCTACAAAGATTCTGACGCCAACCTGGGCTACACAAGACTCTGTATTTTACACAAAAAGAAACGCAGTGTCACCTGACTGTAAGTGGTCAGGGCTGGTCCTTGGATTATCTGCATGCTGAGATCTGCCTCCTCTTCTCAATGGAATTGTTGGGGCCTAACTGTAATACTGAGTCCAGATTCATGGCTGGAGTCCAGTCGGTGGAGAAGGTGTAATGAAGGCATTTTAATTTCTGTTTTAAATTTTATAATTTGTACTACTTCAAGCCATGGAGTAGATACTACCATAACCTACTAGAAAAAAAAAATATATGTGCATGTTCCAAGAAAATTGACTCTGAATATCCATAGTACAGATTAACCAAAACAACAAAAAAATTAATAATGACTTCATGCTGAGTATGTACTGTGGACCAGTTACACTGAGTGCTGCATGTGCCTTCTCATAACTGCAACAGATTACAGATTAAATGCATTTTACAGACTAAATGCAGTTCACAAGTGGCCAGACCTGGAACACCACCACATTGGCCTGATTTCCTGTGCATCAACTCCCTATGGTAAGAGGCTTTTATCTTTAACTTGGCACCCTATGTGGCTTCTGAAAGAGGTAAGATCACCACAGGTGCCTCAATGACAGAAAGAAAATTCACATATCTGAATCTCCATTATCAAAACCACCTGGGCCAGGGCTCAGGGTGGAAGTCAGGCTCTTTCCCCCTTCATCACACTTGGTACCAGAGCTATGGCAGAAGCAGGAGTGTAATACCTCCTTGCAGAGCGCACAGTCAGCACTGAGGATCCTTCCCCCAGGCTGACTTGATTTTCCAAGGTTCTCAACACAGAAAAACTACTTTTGTTTTCCTTCACTCTTTCGTTTCAGTGTACGAGCTAGCATGACACTAGAAAAGAGCTGTGGCAGGTCACGCATCCTGCCCAGAGACACATAACTAATTTCTCCAGCTCTCAGAATCTTTTTCCCACTTAACTGTGGAAGTGGTACAAGCCAGCACTCACAGTGGTTGAGAGGGCATTCAGGATGTTCCAAGCACCAAAGCATTCTATAGAGTTTCCCTAGCTTATTGTTAAGTAATTATGTCACATTGTGAGGAGCTGCGGAGCCATATAAAACCTACCTGACCCTGCACATGTCACATGACTTCCCTACCCATCATGTGTCCACCAGGAATAGTATCTATCACCCAACAGGCATAGCTATTTTGAGGACTGAATTTTCCACATAGAATTGCTACACTAGTGCCTGTATCCCACTCAAAACAATAATCTCCTTCAGAAAGAAGGCTGCTACCTGTGGCCACCCATAGAACACCAACGAAGCTAAGCTGTCATGTGTTAAAGCAACATCTTCCCTCTCCTTTTCATTCTCTAAACCTATCTCCCTCATTCTCCTCAGGAGGATGTAGAATATTAAATGGGAACTCTTCCCCTACTCCCCCCCCCCACACACACACATACACTTAACATTTCCTTCAAAGGGGTAGACATCCCTACAATAGGTCTCAACTCTCACATCTTTCAGTCTTCCAGCCACAGATGGCTCCTCCCAGTGGCCTGTAGCTACATGCCTAAGAAGAGGCTACATTTTCATCCTGGGTCTTACTCAGAAACACTGCCGACACAATTCTTGGCTCTGACCACATGCTTGATTGCTCTCCAGCACAGCATTTGATGTGAAAGGGGCGAAGGCAGACTCCCTCACACCCACAGCTAAAAATAATTTCAGAGGGCTGGAGGCGACGCAAAGGTGATGGCAGCCACCTCCCGGAACAGCTGATAACCCGGCACTTGCCCGCTAGTCAATTTCATGCATTTTCTCTCCATCATTTCCTCCCTGTACATCCTTTTCCTTCCATGCATGCTGAGGAGAGCTTGACAAATTAAACTAGGAAGACTCTAGGTATCCTGTCATCTAATCTCCAGCCCGGGGTTGTAACTGCCCTTTGCAGAATCTCTACCGTGAGTCATCACAGATGGTTCTAAGAACTGTTCCCTTGTGCGTGCAGCCTTCAGCTGACCAGCTCTGGAACTCAGCAGCTCCTCGTGAAAATATGTCAGACTGGTGAATAAACAAGATGGCTCACAGACACCTGGAAGAATGAAGCAGGATGCTAGGGCATGTGGTGCAGGATCGACACAAATAATAGCAACAGGAGGCTGAGCAAACAAATTGTTCCTGCCATGTGGCCCTTGACACTGAAGGGCAATGGCTTCAGCCTCTAACTGCTGTGCTTCAGGCCAGTCAAGCAGAGGTCATCCCAGACAGCAGCATGAGCCTTCCTTCATGAGGTCACGGGGAACTCTTCCCATCTGCTATTTGTGCTGCCTTCGTTTTCATTAAATGCATATGCACAGATCTAGCTGGATTCTAAATGGATAACATGCTCACATTCTCTAATAAGAAATTATTACCACTGAATATTTATTAATTGCCAGGCATTAACTTTTGAAACTTTCATGTAATCATGGCAGCCAAATATTAGAAGACTATCTTTTTATAAAGGGGAATATCAATGAATGGAGTCTTTGTAAACACCTATTCAAGATAACAAAGCCGCTTGGTGCACGCTAGTGGGAAGTTGATTCATTAAATCTTCTGTAGGAAGATAATGAACTGCTATTAGGAAGATCCCAGGCAGAGCCACATAGAGTGTAAACATTCTCAAGGACCTGTTGGTCTTTTATCCCAAAATATGAACATCCACTGGGTGATTCTCTGCAAAATGAAGAAAGCAAAAGTTAGGACGTGTATACCAAACTCTCTTCCAATCTATGCTATCTCCTCTGCTCAGGAAATAGGAAGGAACTATCACACAGTCTTGTTGAGAAGAAGCTGTCTATATCCCGTCTGTGTGTCTCTCCCAGCGTCTCTCCTTGACGGGCAAGGCTGGGCAGTGGTCCTGCAGGCAGGCAGCCCAGGGTTTCAGGCAGCACAGTACAGTGGGACAAAGCTGGGCTGAGGCCTAGGTATACATGGTGTGGAAAGATTTTAGCCAATCTGTGCTCAGCCTCATTAGGAAACTCTCTCTGAGTAGAGGTGGTTGGTCAAGAGTGCCCAATAGAGAGTAAATATTCACTGTGTGCCAGATCTTTGCTAATCAGGTACTGGCTCCTTCCCTGCCCTCATGCTTCTTGCCTCAAGCCTAATCATTCAGGCTATGGCCTCTAGGGGAGGCCTGAGATGGCCCAGCTCCTCAACAGGGCCTAGGTTGGTAAGAAAATTAAGGTGAGGCAAAAGAAATAAGAAGGACATTTGGGATCTGGGACTAAGCCGCATATTCCTATGTCACTTTACTAGCAAAACAGCTAATAGTTGAGTACCAGTGCCAACAAAAAGATCACAAGAGCAGTGACTCCATGCTCAGTCAGAAGAGTGTCGTGGAAGGCCTTGAAAGCGGCTTCTGCTAACAAGGGTCACGCTTCTTATGTAAAAGCATGATAGACAGCAGCAGCCATGGCAGGGAGTCTAGTGGTTAAGAAATGTCAGACTCGCACTCTGTGGACTCCAGTGGCCTTTTCTTCGGGGTTACAGGATGATTGTTTCCGTTCTCAGCGTGAACTCTGTCTTGGAGGCAGCTGGATGATTGCAAGGGACAATTTCAGCATCTCTGTGACTTCTATTAGATAATGGCATCCTTCAAAACCCCTCTGAAGGTGTCCTGGTAGATTCTCATTAGTCTGAAATAAGTCACACAGGGTACCCTCAGTGGCAGAAGAAGCTGGAAGCAAAATATGTCGCCTTTCCAGATTTTACAGTGGAGGCTCACAGAGAGATTATGCCAACTTGACCACAGCAGCAACAGCGTTGGAAAGTATTTGAGTTCAGAAGATATTTGATGATAAGAATCACCAGTGGATTTTTTCTGCATATATTTTATTGACGTATATCAATTATGCATGGTAATGTGTTCCATAAATGCCTATTATGTACTTTGATCATTCATCCTTTCACACTTCCCATCTTTTCTCCTCCCACACCTCTAATCATCTTCATCTGACTTTTGAATCCTGTTCTCCCTGCCTAAACCCCACAAACAAGAAAAAGCAAGAAAGACACATATTTGTGTGACTGGCTTATTTCGTTCAGTATGGAAATCTCCAGTTTTGTCCATTATTATGAAAACCACATTATTTTAGTCTTCCTTATGGCCATGAGGCAGGTTCTGATGACTGGGGATGAGGAAGGGGGAGCAGCCAAAATGAACTCTAATTTTCTAGCTCAGTATAGTCACTGAGATCTGGAGTCCTGAAGGAAAGATATGTTTTGGAGATGGGAGGCCATCTTTGAGACTTCTCCGCAGAGATGGCAGCAGCCCACAGCAGTATATGAAAGCCAGTGAAGCTGTGTAGACCAATGATGCGGGAGATCCCCACGTGACCAGTCATTTGTATAAAGTTAGAGCTGTCCACCATTCTTTTTTTAATTGATCTTTATTGAGCTCTACATTTTTCTCTGCTCGCCTCCCTGCCTCTCCCCTCCCCCTTTCAACCCTCCTCCAAGGTCCCCATGCCCCGATTTACTCAGGAGATCTTGTCTTTTTCTACTTTCTACTTCCCATGTAGATTAGATCTATGTAAGTCTCTCTTAGTGTCCTCATTGTTGTCTAAGTTCTCTGGGATTGTGGTTTGTAGGCTGACTTTCTTTGCTTTATGTTTAAAACCACCTATGAGTGAGTACATGTGATAATTGTCTTTCTGTGTCTGGGTTACCTCACTGAAAATAATGTTTTCTACTGATGATTCCATTCTCTTGTTTCTTGGTAAGAGTGGCTCTCAAACAGGAGCAGTTTTCTCCTCTAGGAAATAACTTTTGGTGTCATGACTTGTAAAAGAGGGAAGCTCTTGGCATCTAGTGTCCACTGATGTCACTAAACATTCTACAGTGAAGAGGACAACCCCCCCCCAATTACAGATTATCTATCCAGTCAATATTCAGTAGTATTGAGGTCAAGAAACTATGCTCTACAGTAAACTCATCTCTGATCTCAACTTTCCTCTTTCCAAAAGAGCCCTGTGTGTCCCACCTTCAAGGACCCCAAAGCACCTGATGTCTAGCACATAGCTGTCTTCGCCTTCACTGTCTATACTGTCATCAATGGCTTTCAGACCAGTCCTTCCCACAAGACCTCCTCAGATGGTCTGACACAGAGAAAAAGACTACTGTTGATTTGACTGATGCTGAGGTTAAAGTCATCCTTGGACCAGAATCTGCCTTAACGCTGCAATCTTAGCAAACCTTCTTACAAAGGAATTCAACTGCTAGTTTTGAGATCTGTATTTAAGACACATCTTTAAATGAATTCAAACTAACTTTTAGGACACACACATAGACTTGCTATTTCTAGACACATGATGATTAAAAAAAATAACTAAGATCAAAAGTCTGCATAAATTACTGAAACCAATGCATTGATAGCAAGAATTTGGAAATGGTTGAGCTTCGTTGCTCTGTTTCTGAGGCCGGTCTCACCAGCGATGCATCCTATTAGTAATACTTGGTTGCTCACTGACAGCCATCTCATGGTTTTTTTTTTTTTTTAACCATTTTAACACTAGCTTCCTTGGCCTATAAAAGCCATATGTTGTTTCTCTGAAGCTTTGTTAAACACCTTAACTTCAGAGATACACTTTCAGGATAAACTGATTAAAATACAAACTTTATTTTTTAATATGAATTTAGCATAGCCTAAACAAAACTCTTAAGACCTTATTATAAAGCTCAGCCACACATCTAAATTCATAGGTTCTGATCCAGTGACACAGAGACCAGCAGACCATTAAAATTAATTGAAAGTGCTAAGACATTCCTATATTGACTTTTTTTACTTTAAAAAATTAAGTAAGATGGGAGGTGTAAGTAAGGGCTAGGTTAGGGTCTGCCTAGTTTAAAATTACAATTGAAATACCTCAAATGAGATTATTGTAAAATTCATTAAAACATGCATTAGGTTTCCACACCCCAGATAATCTCATTTTCAGATAACCTGCATCCCAGCACCAGCAGGTAGCATAGTTTCTAATCTACTTCAGTTCATAGTGAAAACTTGAAATATGTCACTCATTGAAAGTCATTAAGTCTTCTTCCTTGTAACTTGACTGAATTTAGAATTAACTAGAAAACAAACCTTCGGATACATCTTCCAAGGAGTATCCAGAAAGGTTTAATTGAGGAGAGAAGACCCACGTTGAATGTGGATGATACCACATTCATGGCATGGGGTTCTGCACGGAATAAAAAAGGAGAACAGGCAAAACAAGCTAAGGACTAATATTCATCTCTCTCTGCAGATGAAGTGTGCCCAGCCTCCTCGAGTCCCTGCCAAGAGGATACCCTGCTCAAATAGTCGCTCTCAGACTAGGAGGCAAAATAAACCCTTACTCTCTTAAGTGGCTTTCATTCTGGGTTTTGTCATGGAAAATAGGACAGTAACTATTACAGATATCCATAATCTATACTATTTAACAGTTTTGTCAGTTATGGGCAGCATATATGATAGCATATACCAGACATAGGTATATAGTAAGTTACATCACCTACTTTTTGCAATTATGTTTTTGTAACTATGCACTATGGTATTTGAGTGATGGTAAAATCACCTGGGGATACATTTTTCAGAATGAATCCCTATTGTGAAGTGACATACAGCTGTATTTAAGTAAGGTTTTGCTGGTAGAGGAGGTAGAAACCTCCTCTGTTATAAAACAGAAAGCAGTTTGGCCAGACTACAACCAGAATATTTTGCTGTTTTTAAGCATTAGTTTTGTTGTTTGGTGTTCAGGACAGGAAACTCAACAGGGCATTGGTGGCCCGGTCCACTCAGCAGAAAGTCAGAACATTTAGCTGCATTTTTACTGACATACATAATGTGATTTCAAAAGCTTTTTTATCTCTTCTAAACTGATCATAAATACAAAGAAAGGCAGGGGAAGAAAAATTTCTGTAAGAAAAATGACAAGTTAAAGCCATTGTCCTAGGAAAGGTCCACCTCTGGTTACCTCTCAAGCCTTCTTTTCACTCCCTCTCCCATCCTCCCTGTGCCACAGACACGCGGGCTTTTCTTCTTTGTCCCCAAACACAGTGCTTCTCATCTGGTTGCCTCCACCTTTTTTTTTTTTGTCAAGCAGACTGCTTCCTGTTCAACCCTCCAAGAAAGCTGTCCTCTCAGAAACCTTCCAAGCTATCTCATGCTAACCTAACTCTTAGATATAACCTCTTAGCTCTCAGGAGGAAATGTAATGTTAAGTAATAGTTAACCATCCAAACATGTTTGGAGACATCTTTTTTACTAGAACTGAAATCTCAAGCAAACAGGATTATTCCTAAAAGATTTTCCTCATTCCTAAAAGATAGCACACATGCCTGGAACTTGGTACTCAGTGTGCACTGAATGAATTATTAAAGATAAGCTTTTGGGTTATGGATATATCCCAGTGATAGAATACTTGCCTAGCATGCACAGGGCCTTAAGTTCATCCCCAACATCACATGGAAGATCAAACTCTGAATTATTCTTCACTATATCTTTACTGTACTCATTCCTTTCTTCTCTAAGTACCCATAATTGAACAGAGCTTGTGTTAAAAAGTGACTCCACCGACGGTCAGGCAAAAGAGACACTCAGATTCTCCCATGGGGCATAATTAGCTAATGTGCATATAAGTCCTAAGCTTTGGGGGAATTAACAAATATAAGCCTTCTTGGGTAAGGACAATGATTAATTTATGGAAATTAAAGATGAAGAATGTCAGTTAGTTAATCTAAAGTCAGAGAGGGGAGAATTGTGTGCTGCTGAGACTCTAGTCATTCATTTGTGGCATGTTTAAGTGTTCCAACCATTTATTTATAATTAGGAACAGTAGGGAACTAAAATGAATTTTCCTCTGCGATGCTTTGCTGGCATTTCTGTAAAAGATGGGCACAGGCTATTGGAAAAGCTTAGTTATCCTGCCTGTCACATGACTAACTCGACACAAGGGAAGGATGCCCAGATTCCAACAGGAGCCAGTTAGCACCTGAGTGAAGTTGCCTGAAAGGGTATACTCTGCAGCCAACTGAAGAACCCACACCCCATCAGAAGCACGCTTGATGGAGCTTCCATGAAAAATATACAAGGACCTAATGTAGCTATAAAATGTTCTCATTTATAAATGATGAGTCATTTTTTTTAAAACTACAGTATATTTAAAACTCATGCTGTATACATATTACTTATACATGTGTGACACACATAAAAGCTGCCAATCCACTAATCTTTCTCTACAACCTAACTTTTGCTGGCGAGTGGGAGCTGACCACATTGAGAAAGGCTTCCTGCAGCCCTAGCTGGGTAGACCAGAAGGATGAAGCACCACCAGGCATCTTCTTGGCTCCAAATTCAAAGAAAATTGTTTTAGCTCTCCATTGCCAGCAACTTGTTAATCTTCCCTCTCTCCCTGAAAACACAGCTGATAACATCAGTTTTAATTTATGATCTGGATGGAAAGCATTCATCCTAACATGAGGGTGTCCAAACAGAAGTACTTTGATGGAGAAAACATGGTCATTAATTTCTTCTCTTTCCCATATAGCTTATCTCTTGAGTGGAAGAAAGACAGTTATCATGCTGCTCTTGACCCTGTCTTTCATTTGTACATCAGACTCTTTAACTAGATTCAACATGTGAATGAGACAGGTATACATCACCACATTTGTTTCATGTCTACTTTTTTTTCAGATAAGCAAAATGCCATAGATGAAAGTAAAAAAAAAAAATCTTTCTGCCTAAATATCTAGTCCCTTAGACACCCCCTTCTTCAAACCATGTTTTATAATTTCACTTTTATTTACAAATTTATACAATATATTTTGATCATCTTTCCCCACCCCGACTCTACCCAGATCCTCCCCCACTTCCCAACCTACCCAACTTTATGCCCTGCCTATCTCACTTTTCCTCCTTCCTCCCTTAAAAAAATAAAAATAAAAAACAAAAAGAAAATGATACAATAAATGTCAAAAAGCATACAAAATTAAGCCCACACTGACACAAAACATATAATCTGTTTTCTATTAGCCAGAAGCTATTGGGTATGGCACATGCCCTAGAATGGGATTGAGATATCCAATTATACTCTGTTAAAAAAAAAAGATCATCCCTTCTCCAACAGCTATGAATTGCAAATAGGTTCTTGGTTCACAGTGAGACTTTGTGTCCACTTCCCATTTGCCTTGCTGAGATTTTGTCTGTTTTGAGCCTGTATAGGTCTTGTGTGTGCTGTCAGTCTCTGTGAATTCATATGTACATCAGTTCTGCTGTATCTGGAAGACACTGTTTCCTTGGCATTATCCACAACCTATGACTCTTACAATCTTCCACCGTCTTCTGCATAGACCCCTGAGTTTTTAAAGGTATGTGTTGGGGGGGGGGGTCGGTGTCTGATAAAGACATCCCAGTGGTCTGAGTGTTCCACAGTCTCTCACTCTGCATTGATTAGGGTATAATAGTCCAATCTTCCAATTACTTTATTTCAAACCACATACTTTAGGAAAGACGTGTTTTTCCAAAATTGTTCTGTACACTAATGTTAGTTTCTGAAGGAGTAAGATTAGGAGATGAAGACGAGAGAGAGAGAATTAAGAGAGAAATTTAACACAAACCAGGTAATTATGAGTGGAAGACATCATAATTGCAAGTGTTGTGGGCCATTACGTGGTAAAAATCACTTGGAAATAATGTAAGAATTAGCCGTGCTGTGGAGAGCAAGTATATAATTACAGGACAAAGGGACAAGTCAGTCATTCTAATGCTAGGCATACAAGTTCCTACAGTCAGGCAAATTTTCCAGAAAAATCTATGAAAACCAATTCATAAACTGCCAATGATGACATGCCCTGGGGAGTGATCCGTGTCTCTCATAAACAGGTTCTTCACTGAGGGTCACCCTTGTATTTAAGATGTCCCTTACTAAGATGCAAAATGTAACATTTTAAGTTATGACTTTGTTTCATGATTTTACACAGGCATGTTTTACCTGTTCAGTGGATATTTGACTCCTCGCATCCTTAAAATGTTATATATTTAGTTTCACCCTGAACTTTTTTTTTCCAGCGTTCTTATTTAAATGGAAACACTATTGGTCAGCTCCAACTGCACTAAAGAGAGAGGTAATACCACAGGGCCAGCTGTTTAACTCAGTAGAGAGACAGTGCAACATACACAAGGCACCAAACACATCGCAACATCATAAATAGCTACCAAAGACAGGGTCATTTAAACAAGAGATGTTTTCCTCACAAATCTAAAGGCTGTGAACTTCAAGATACAAATGCCAGCAAGTCGCGTGTTGTTCTGAGCTTTCCAAGCTTGTCAGTGGTCAGTATCTTTCACATAGTGACCTCCTGTTTACATATCTATGTGTGCAAAGAGGCAATTCTGGCATATTAGAGTCCACTCTGACATCACTTAATATTTAGCCCTTCCATAATGACTCTGTCTCCAAATATTGCAACACCGTGGGGTTCGGGTATGGTACACAAATTTTGAGAAAGCAAAAACTTTCTGACTATGGCAGGGTGCCTATAGGTAGTCAAAGTTGCATTATTCTAAAGTTTGTGATAATGACTTTGATGGCATTTTTATTATAAACAATGCCACTAACAAAAACGACTAACAAGAATTTCTCCAGTGTGAACACCTAGGAGGACCACATCCCTTCTTCCTCCAAGATGTCATTAAAATTCTGTGCTGATTCTGAAGGGGCTGTTTGATGGAGGAAGGTCATTGGTTAAATAAAAAGAAACTGCTTGGCCCTCATTGGTTAGAAGATAGGTGGGAGGAGTAAACAGAACAGAACACTGGGAGGAAGAGGAAGTGAGCTCAGACTCAACAGCTCTCCTCTCGGGAGCAGACGCCTCAGAGAGACGCCATGCTCCCAGCTCCCAGGCAGACGCACGCGATGAAGCTCCGACCCAGGATGGACATAGGCTAGAATCTTCCCGGTAAGCGCACCTAGGGGCGCTACACAGATGATTAGAAATGGGCTAAATTAATATGTGAGAATTAGCCTAGAAGAGGCTAGATAGAAATGGGCCAAGCAGTGATTAAATGAATACAGTTTGTGTGTTGTTATTTCGGGGATAAGCTAGCCAGGCAGCTGGGGTGCTGGGGACACAGCCCCGCCGCCCTTATTACTACAGCTGTTTGTTTTCTAGGGGTCAAAGGGACACCAAGGGACAGACTGAAATCACACCTCATTTCCTCTCACAAGACTCTCCAACAATCGCGTTCCTTCTGTAATATGATTCTCTGCACCCAGTGTCGTGGTAACCCTTTCCTCCCTGTAGCTCCCTCACCCACCCTGATGATTTAGGACCTTGCCAGAGTCACCATCTCAAAGTGGCATTGACAAGAATGGATCATGAGTCTGATTCATCCTCCGGCTCTCTGCATCAATGCCAAGATGGCACCCTGTCTCAGTAGCATCAAAGACAGACTCTAAAGCAATGGGTCTGACTGACTTTGCATACCTTGGCCAGGAGGTCTTTGCCATTGTCTAACTCAGGGATATCTCCAGAGGCAGAAGGACCCTAAATTGATGCACCCCTATAATTAAATTAACCTGTGGAACTAACTGGGGACCTGCTGTGTAAGCAGCCTTGAGTAACATGGAAAGTCAGTAGGCAGGGGCAAAGTAAAAAGGCTTCCATGCTCTGTGGTAACTCTTTAGGTCAGCCCCTTGGTACAGTGGAAGTTCAAAAGCTGGCATATCTAAAGTACCAGTGACTTCATCCAATGTAGTAGAGGGTATTTAAGCCCACATAATTAGCAACCTTATCCCCCAAAAGCCCAAATCTAAGTCCTTGGAATAACTCAGGGCCTATCAACCGCTCAAGACTATAGTCATAGGATTTGAGCAGCAGATCTCAATAACTGTGAGAGAGGTTGTTTAACCTCTGACCCTGGGTTTTCTCATCTACAAATTAGGAATAATATCCTTCATATGGGGTTGCATTCGGAACTAAATGTTGTCATGCTGGGAACAAGCAATACTGGGGACATAAAAGTGTTTGGCAGAAGGGCTCTGTCAAGTTTGGCTCTTCCTGCTTTAAACGTGACAAGAAAAAGTCTTCTCCAGGAAAAGCACACCAACTGGTAATCCAATACCGAATGATGAACCCTGAAATCACACATATGAGTGACATTATACAAACCAAGCAGGTTATATTTAGGAGCAAATGTATATAGATATGCTTGTATGTATATGTGACAGCTAATGGAAAAAGAGGCAAAGTCTGAAATAAAGAAAAGAGAAATATACAGGAAGGTTTGGAGGGAGGGAAGGAAAGGGAGAAATAATGTAATTATACTATAATATCAAAAATAAAACATAATTTTGAAAAGTGACAAGGACCAGTGCTGATTCTGGTATCATTCTCATTCTAATGGTGTCAGCCATTTGTTTGGTACCTGAGCATGTTTTTTTTCCCTGGCACTAGGGCTAATTCATCTCATTCAACTTCAGTTAGAATGTGAAAATTATTCATGTTCATTTTACAGAGGAAAAAAAACTGTGACACAGAAGGTTAAATAATTTCCCATAAACATAAATTAAGTTTTAGAAATTGGATGCAAACTAAATTAGACCAGTTCTGCCAACCCTTTCAGCGCAACGAGAGAGCCCCTTCCCAAGGCTCCTTCCAGGTAAACCAGGGTACAAGCCACCTCTAGGAGAATCTAATGTGCATTCATGCACCTACTCCCCGAGGACATTAGAAGTCCCCAATGACACGGGATTTTCATTTCCTTATTAGAGTGCCCTTTTTCTCACTTTGAGGCATTTGGAAAGTTGATTCACCTATTTCTTCTTCATCTGCAGATGTACCAGCAAACGCCCACTGAGAACTCTATGCCCAAGCACCATCTTTCCTCATACCCTCCCTCCCCCCAGTCTCTCTTCTTTTTTCTTCTTTCCACCCCTCTCTGGTTCTATTTCTCTCTCCCCTGTCTCTCTCCCTGTTTTCCTCCCCCACACCCATTTCTGCCTGCTGTTTCTTCCCTCAGGCATAAAATTCAAGCTTTGGTTCAAAGGCTCAGAGAATTCAGTGTGTTCTAAGTACAATCATACAAATATTTTTAAGTACTGTACAAAATTAGTGATCATTTCTACTGACACTTGAAGTTGATTAGAGCAGAGCACTCAGTCAGCGCATGTGTCTAACATTCTGAACTCTGTCTTGAGGGTTGGACTCTGAAAGGATGAATTGGAGCAACAGAGATCCTGACCTCTCCTCTCTCTTTTCCTGGTCTACTCTTTTCACCCACTGTGGATATTCCCATACTGAGAAATGGGAGGGAAACCTACTTTATTCGAATCAAACTCCCTAGGGAAAGTTGCCACTTGATGGACTTTGTTCACTGCTCTGCCAGAAAGAAGCTTAGACACCAAACCAGTGACAAAAGTCACCAGCTCTATTCCATGACAAGCCCAGTCCTTCAGGTGTTATAATCTTCTATCCTTATGATGTTATATGGACTTTGTTGATGCAAATACAGAAATGAAAACTCAACTGGAAAGCTTCAACTATGGCCATGCATTTATTAAGCGGCAGAAATGGGATTTAAAGTCTACACACACCTGGCTGTAATTCGTCCTAAGATCATGCAAATGCAAATATCACCATTGAAGGAACCACACTGAAGGGAACACGGGATCTGTTTATTCTTTCATTTTTCTTACAGATCTTTACAAATTACTTCCTATAACATCATAAGAATATAAGGTTTATTTACATATACAAAGTTAAATTATACAGATATGTGATTAATGTTTTTTTTTGTGAATCCTAGATCCCTTTGAGACTCTAATGGATGTTAGCTGCTTTCATACATTACAATTGCACACATTTTTTGTATGATTTTTACAAAGTGCCTGAGGTCCCTACAGTCTCTCCAAATCTCTACACCTTGCTGTTATACAAGCCCATACGGAGATGCCTGGAAAGCTGCTGCTGTGCCCTTGCAAATTGTGTGTTTAGAGGTTTTATTCTAGAGAAAGGCCATGTTCACACACCCCTCTCCTACTTGCAGAAGTCTGTTTCTCTACGTTCCTTACCCTCCTGTACCTCGGGTTCCCAGTCAGGAAACTGAGATTTCCAAGGGCACCTGTTTCATGTCGCCCCATGATAATTAATCAAGCTGATATGATCAAATACTTAGAACACTAAATAACACATAGCAAGCACCTGAAATGTGTTACTTCTACTTTCGATGGGGAGCCTGCCAAGTCACCATTTCCTCTGGTTTTTCCAGCTTCCTCTCACTTGTATCCCCATCCCCACACTCTGCTTAACACTAATCAGAACCTTGTCCTCAGCTGTTGCCCTTCCTGACCATCACCTCCTCACCTTCAGTCAACATGCCAACCCTTCCGCTCATCCATGCCAATCTCCACACAAGCACCGTTCTCCCAGGGAAGACGTCTATGAGCTTCCTGGTTGCTTGTGTAAACTCCTGTAGAGCACGGCACATTCCTGTATTTATCCCGGATATAGTTCCCTTACATACTTAGAGAGCTATAAAATTGACATGAGTCTCTCCTCCAGATTTTAAACTCTGCGGGGGGTGGGGGAGGAATTGATCCAGTTTTGATCTCCATGCTGTCCTTGGCGTTTATCACAGCTGCCAGCTCATCACTGTAGACCCTTGGCATCTGTGGAGTGCTAGAACACAAATGACTGAGTACAGCCTATAATGGCAGAGCTGACAGACATGTAAAGAGGCTATTCACCCAATGAGAGCATCTTTCTTTATCCGTTTACAAAGAGAGAGCACTTGTATTCAAGTGGATCTGATATTGAATGCTTCCGCAGTTTGCAGTTTCAGCTTGTATCACAGTTAAACGAGATGCCAATTCAGTCACTCTCTGCAGGACACAGGTGAATCCATTTTAAAAAAACTGGTGGAGTTTCAAAAGCCCAGTCCTCACTAAGACACTGCACTTTATTCTAAAACATATATAAACAGAGAGAGGGAGGGAGAAGGAGAGACAAGGAGGGAGAGAGAGATAGGGAGAGGGAGAAGGAGAGAGATTCCCCAAACTTTTCAACATTCAAATCCACATCCCATCAAGGCATCTTCATTCTCCCACTGATTCTCAGGAAATATATGATATTTAATGAGAAAAAAAATAACTCAGAGCAAAGCTAAAGCTTGCTGTCAGGCTCTCCCCTATCCTGTCACACACCTAATCTTTCCAGACACTTGGCTCAACTTTGCCCAACCCTCGGGCTTTCCCTGCTGGGGCATATTAGCAAGGAAGTCCCCCCGTTGGATTAATTAGATCTGTGTTGAAGTTTTCATTTGCTCCGTGAGTTTAACAAATTAATCTGGCATATAATGAAATATTGTGAAACAGTTTTAGAGTGAATATTGCAAATGCTGCCTTGTTCAATTACTGTCAAAATGCACATGCAAGAAAGATATGAAAATCGGAACATATAATTGCAGACTTAATTACCACTCAGTACTAACCAGAGGTAATCATATCAAATTAGTCAAAGTATTTTAACTAAATCTAAACTTTCAAATTCCAAAAAAGTAGAAACATGGGACCAAATAGTACAAGCAGACAACTAGCTAGGTCTCCTTTATCTTTCTTGAATTAATAGGTAACTTATAATGGTCAATCTAGAGAATTTATAATGGACTACAATTATGAGTCAGTTTTTATAATGTATCATACATATTTTCTATTTTGAATAATCTTGAGAGTTATATTATGTATGAAATTAATCATCTGTTGTCCTCACAGATTATTTATTGACTTAATAAATATTTACTGAGGCTTATTATGTCACATATGTTATTCCAGGCATTATTGTAGGTCTTGAACATAGCTATGTTCTTCTTCTAGAGAAGTAGATTCTTCTCTAGCAAAATATGCATGTAAACCATAAAGAAAAACTAATATTCTTATAATAAACCGCTGCATGTCTATTTCAAAGATCTTCCCAGAGAAACAATTTTGAGTACAAACTCTCCCATGCATGTATGTCTGAGATATGTCGTATCCCACACGCTTAGTATATCCTTGATTAAACTACTCGTGTGTGTTGGCACATATCATACGCCACAGAGAGTGGTCCACATGCCCAGCATCACTGTGTGGTTCATGTTCCTTCATCCTCATACCTTGACATGAGAAAGTGCTACATCCCACAGTGATATGCTTAGCTAAACTGTGCTCCTGGGTTGTGCTGTTGCTTTTTCTTTGCATCTGCCTCCCTCTGACTTTGAGAAATGGGTATTGCCATCCCTTGCTGCAGTTGAGAAAGTTGTGACTCATCTCAGGACACAGAACAGGTGAGTGAGCCAGGATGATGAAGATCACTCAGGATAAGAAAGATACAACGTTCAACCTTACAAAGTTCCCTCTTGGTATAGCACTCACATAATAAAGTCATCCTGAGTCCTGAACATTTTTTTTCAAAATTTCGGTTTGGGTTTGAATCACTCGGCTCTGCTAGAGCGTCTTTCGCTCTGGCTCACAGTATGGGTGGTGGTCATTCGCTGCATGTCAGGCGAGGTCTTGAAAAGCATGCGTGTGCAGCAAGTCCCTTCTTCTGCCTGCTGCAGAGGTCTGGGCTGTGCAGCCCCTGAGTCCCATTTTACATTGTTATGCTGGCTCTCTGGCCTTACCCTGCTCTGACAGACAGAAAAGCATTGCCTACTTCTGCTGCTCTCTCTGCCCTGAAAGAGACTGGTTGGACAAGTGACGGGTAATTGTTGTTTACTTCTGGCTAGTGTCAAAAGCTGCATTTTACTGGTCACATGTGGCTAAGGGCCTTGCTCCGAAGGGTGAAGGTTCAGAGTCCTCACCTTGGTAATTGAAGAAAGGGCCGAAGAGCGGTCTGGCAATTGACCATTCTGTCACTTTCTGTGGCAAGCATGACTCGCCTTAAAGCACTCCTTGCTCACCTCAGACCAGGTGAAAGGAAAGGCCAAGAATCTGCAGCACCCACTGCTCCGGAGAGCATCAGTTCCCTGAAGATGGGTACATCAATACAGTCCTTTCCCCATGCTCCCCAGAGCCACTGTGTTCAGCTTGCAAACAGAGATTACTTGTTCTGATAAAACGTTTCACTGTGGTATTAGAGCAGAAGCTACCCCAGACTTCCTACCCAAGGCCTGCTGTATTTGTTCTGTGATCTCATTGTGTGTAGCATAAAATAGTTTGATCTATAAAAGACTTAGAATTAAATCCTAGCTCCGTCAGTTAGTAAGCATGGTGGTGGCCTTGAGGGAGATAGCATCTTTAAGTTAGTTTATTGCTAAGTAAAATGTTGATGGTAATGGCAGCTATTATATAGAGACAGTGTAGAAATTAAATGACAAAATACATACAAAGCATTTGATAGTGTTTGGAGCATGGCAACCATCTGTGAGTGTGACCACCGGCATCATCATCACTATAATTATCCTCCTTATCTTACCTTACACATTTAGTATGATAGTTAAAAACCTGGCATTTGGAATGTCAGGACAACTGTTACAATCCTATTCATTGTGCGTGATATCTGGCTTCTCCATCCACAGACTAGAAATATTAGCAGCAATTATTTATGGCTTTAGTACAGGACTGGGTGAATCTTAGTGGCCCAACTTTGGTCCAGACTATGCAAAGCTCTGGCTACAGTTTTAGCACCAAAAAGGGAAGGGTACAGTATTTGCTCATAGAGTTATGGAATAAATAATTAAGTTCAAGAAATGTAAGACTATCCTTTTCTTTGTTTTCCAGCTAAGTTATATATATTTATGTTTTACAATGGGATAGTTTGATACACCATTGGAATGACTACGTGTAGCTCATTAGCAAGTCTATCATCTGACATCCTTCTCATTTCCCAGTGTGAGAACGTTTAAAATCTACTACCTTAGCTATTATCAAGAATAGAATAATTTACTATTAGCTAGGTCCCCATGCTGCCAATAGATCTTCATAGCTTTTTGACCTTCAACAGGGGTCTCCCCATGTCTTGAGATGAACGATATGTAACTCAATGTTTCTTTTTCCATTTGCGTCAATCTATTCAGACTGACTTACAGAAAGCACTCTGTTAGCAAGCTGGATAGCCACAGAAGTGTCCAGCAAACTGTTCAGTGATTCCATGCCTGAGGAAATTCTATATTAGATGTGGAAATTGACTTGAGTTTTATGCTCTTTCTTCCTAATAAACATTTTTGTTGTTTTGTTGTGATAAAAGGATATAATATAGTAAATTTTCATGAACAAGGTTACATAATTAGAGAAAGAAATCACCCTTCCCATACATCTGGTATCATGCTGAGATGGCAAGATCGTTCTAATGAATAAGTGCATGATACTGAAAGGGTAGGCACCTCTCATGACCTGCGGGGCATAGGATCTCTTCTTCAGTCGTGATCCTTGGGAGTTCATGTGTTTGGGAAAAACACGAGGAACATTTACTTTGTGATTATGTAAAGGAAGACTAGATATAAAATGTCTTGGGAACTTTTTAACTTTATGAATTCACCAAGCCTTTTGCCCAAGAGGACAAATCTCTAGGAATGAGCTAGACCATGCACCCTTTGCCCAAATTACTTTGTCCCAGAGCCTTTCAACAGAACCTTTTATGAAAACAAAGATGTTCTTAAAAGCTCATAAGCCTGGGAGAAAGACATAGCCAAGTTGCCTCACCTCTCACCAGAAGCTCACCCATAGAGCTCAGGGCCCTATTTCTTTATTTGTGAAAGGACGGGAAACTCACACAATAGCTGGACTTTTAGAACACTGGGAAGACTAAAGCAATGTCTGCTATGTACTAGTTTTTTTTATTTATTTATGTGTGTGTGTGTGTGTGTGTGTGTGTGTGTGTGAGTGAGCATGCGCGCGTGCAGGTGCACATAGACGTTGAGAGGAAAGATGACTCCCATCACACGAGTGCATCATGTAACTTTCTGTATAAGATAAGTCTGCTGAATGACAAAATGTCTCCAGACTGTCCCTGGAGCCAGCTCTTTATACAACTGACTCTGAAAGGCTTTCTCCTTATAGGAAACATCAGAGCGCTCACGTTTTAATATTTCAATGATCTAAGACTAATAGTGTCATTCTAAGCTCTGGTTTGTCTGGCAGAGTTTTCAGTCTCCTTTGACATTAGATTTCCACACCACACAGGGTATAACAAGCTCATCTTTGCAGCACCCCAGAGTTAAGGACACTACAAAGCTTTAGGACTCTCACAGGTCCCATCTGTGATATAGACAAACTTGCCTTGCTCCCTTTTCTATTTCTGTCTGGGGTATCTCAATGTCACCTAAACTTCTAAGACATCTTTTTGCCTCTTGAATGCTCCTCTGCATACTAGTTTTATTATTTTCATGTTGTTTTTATATTTTCAAGGAATTTGGGGTAATTGTGTTCTTGGATTGCCATGAAGCAGATAAGTTAACACTATTATATTGTAACTAGGAGCATTTTGTTCTTTTCTCAGAATCATACAGCTAGTACTACAACACTGTGTAACTTGAGTTTGTGTCTTCCCAGTCTTGTCCCATTCCAGTAGTCAAAAGAATATAACTCAGTTAAATAAATGTCTTGTTTACTATGTGTCCTACCTGCTGCTGCTGCTGCTGCTGTCAAAATAAAATAGGTCATCTGGGAAAGGAACTTCAGCTGAGAAAATGCCTCCATCAGACTGGCCTGTAGCCAAGTCTGTGGAAGGGCAGTTTTTTGATTAATCATGGATGTAGGGACTCCTGGCCCACTGTGGGTGTTGCCATCCCTGAGTGAGTTGTCCTGGGTTCTCTAAGAAAGCAGGTGGAGCAAGCCATGAAGAGCAAACCAGAAAGCAGCACTCCTCCAAGTCTCTGGATCAGCTCCTGCTTCTAGGTTCCTATTTCAGTGGGTGCCCTTACTTCCCTCAGTGATGGGGTGTGACCTGAATCTGTAAACTGAAATAAACCCTTTCCTCCCCAACTTGCTTTGGTCATAGTGTTTATCACAGTAATTGAAACCTAACTAAGGCTATGAAGTACACCAGAAATACATCAGGCTTTATCGGTTTCCCCAGTAGGAAGAGTTTGATGGTTTTCCCCCAAAGAGCAAGCTCCCTGAACCCATTTTGAAAGAGCTCTACTGACAATTAGCTTATTTTAGGAAAAGGAAGTCCTCCAGAGTATGGGAAGAAGTAGGGTGGAAGAAATAATGAGCCATGAGCATCAATTCACAGCCTCCATTGTTCTGAGAACTGCACATTGGCTGTGACTTTCAGGAAAAAGATGACCCTGCTCAGGAAAACCATGAGGTGACCTCATCCTCTCACAACATCTAATTGTTTCCATCGTGTCCTCCTGAGCAACAGTCCACTTCCCTCCCTACTTATTGCTTCAGCTCTGACATTTTGGCACACTAGAATCTAAGAACGGGCAAAGTTACATCTGCAACCATATGCCTGTATGATATTTAAAGGTTCGATATTTAAAGGGTCTGACATTTCCATTACAACCAATTCCTCTGAAACCAATTTTAAGGGATATAAAATGGTGGACCAGCCCTCTGTTTCACATCTAATCGAGGGCAGTTATATGTTCAATGCAAAAACACCATAAAGTTTGTGTTGGCCTTGCTTCCACAGTTGTATGTCTCATTGACCAAAACAAAGCTCTTTTAAAAATAAAGACAGGTTAAAAAAAAAAAAAAGACCTGTGGTTCTCTCCACTGCTCTGTTAAGGGAGGCTGAGAGATGGTGCCACAAAAAGAAATGGGTTTGAAAATTGCTGATGCATCCTTTATCACTGCAATTTCCACACGGTTATAAAAGTCATGCTTGGATAAAACCTTGAAAGTGCCAAAGCAATGGTCTAGGAAATGAATGCAGATAAGCTTTCTCCACTGCAAATTACGAGCAGCGGACAGAGACTAGAAATGATATCGCTACCAAGGAATCTAAAATTAAAGACGCGGTTTCGCTGGTCTGTAGACAACAGGAAGTAAATCATTTCGTGGACTTTGCGCAATGAGTTTGAAAGGCAGCTGCAGAGTGCTTTACCCTCCCCGCCGCTGCGTAGCTCTTGCCTGTAAAGGTCTTCATGCCTCCAAGCTTCTGCAGTTCATTCTAAGAGCGTATTTCATATGTGGGCTGGAAAGGCTGGTATTTGTGTTCTGCCTCTTTAAAATGGCAGGGGAGGGAGGAAGATATAGTGCCTCTCGATGCTGGAACCCAAAGGGACCAAGAAACTTCTATGCAGTTCAGAGCAATTAACTTGGTCCTGGCCCCTTGGAGGCTGTAATGAAATATCTGCTTTAACACCGTGTGAAAACAAAGACACAGCTCTTTTCCCAGGGCCTAAAAGATAATAAAGTGACTCAAAGGGTGAGCAACAGAATTTAATATACTTTGCACTTCTTTTCCAGTTTCTCCTGGAAAAGGAGAATTTCAGGAGGCTGTGGATCCAATGGAGCCTTCGAAAAGAATTAACAGCACATCCAAATGAAAACACAGGAAGCCTAAGCTATAAGAACTTTGCTGTGGAAGACAGACTTGAAAATCTCTGTTTTTCTTCAAATTTTTCAGATTACAAGATGGCATGACTCTTCTTGTGATTTGGTTTCCTTGGTTTTATTCAAGGATTTGCTTCAGGCAGTATTTGAGAATCAAGCATTTTATAGGTCAAAACTTTAAAAAAAACTCACAAATACGGCACTGACAAAAGAGTGATTGTGTTAATAATGTAAATTATTATCCATCTCTTTTACCATTTACATCTATTATATAAAGAAAAATTAAAATAAACTGATTTGGTACAAAAAAAAGGAAAGGAAATCTCACATCTATTGCCAGTCGCCAGTAAAGGAGACCAAACTCAGGGCTTTACAAACTACACTCTTCCATTAGCAATATATTTTGAACCTAAAGAAATAGAAAGGTATACAAATTCAGAAGGGGCCTTAGGAGGTGTGCTGGACTGGTTCTTTGTCAACCTAGCATTAGCTAGACTCATTTTAGTAGAGCGAAACTCAAATAAGAAAATGCCTCCACAGGACTGGCCGTGAATAACTTAGACGGGAGAGCTCAGCTCACTGTGGGAGGAGGTACCCCTGGGCTGGTGGTCCTGAGTGTTACAAAAAAGCAGGCTGAGCAAGTCATTGGAACAAGCCAGTAAGCAGGGTTTTTCTATGGCCTCCACATCAGCTCCTGCCTCCAGCTTCCTGTCCTGACTTCCCTCCGTAATGGACTATACTGCAGAATGGCAAGCTGAGTAGACCCTTTTCCCCAGGTCACTTTTGGTCATTGTGTTTTTTATCACAGGTTAAAACCTACAAGAGGAGGAAAGAATATGGATCCTATAAAGGATGATTAAACAGAAAATTAAACAACTCAAAACCATCTTTTAGAAAATGGATGTTAACTATTTTTATGAGTATTTTCCTGGGTAAATGTATGTGGTCTATGCACATGGATGGTGCACTTGCAGGTTAGAAGAGGATGTCCGATCTCCTGGAATTAGAGTTAGGGGATGGTTGTGAGCTACTATGTGAGGGCTGGAATCCAAACCCAGCTCCTCTGTGAGAGCATCTTACCAGCCAAACCGTACTCTGGTTGATCTTGTCTCGAATGGATTCAAAGCTGTAGGGATGTCCACTGAACAGTTTAATGAGTACAGGACCCCAGATAGCAATTACTAACTACATATAGTTACTTATGCTTACATTAAAATTTTTAATTCATACATCAGTTAAGCCCATTGTAAGCTGTAAATGGATACAGGTGGGAAGTTACTCCTGCACAGGACATACAGACTACAGAAGAAGTCTGTCACCTTGAGGGTCTTCTATTAGACAGCATTAGTTTAAAGCATTCAGTTTCCAATGTGGCTATGGTCACAGAAGACTTCTTGCTATGTGTTATCTGCCATCATTCTTGAAGCTTTTACTTTCTGGAAATAGCAGGTGTTGAATTATTGCTCAATTATCCTTGCTTCTGACTCACAGAGTCACCTGGAGAGACCTGAAAGCCCCTTCACATAGATCAGTACGTTCTATGCCCAGTGATATCCAAGATGGAGGAATGTTCCAAGCAGCCAGCCTTCCCTGCATAAAGTTTACTGATATGAGCTTCAACAAGTGAAATAAGTCTTTGAAGTCCTTGTTAAAGACGAGATTTACTCTACAGAGGCAATTTCCTTCTCAAAAGTACATTCTTCAGAAAGCTTCACTGAGTAACTGACATCATTCAAATCATCGTGATCAGTCAAATAAGAGCCTCCCAGTGGACCAAATAACAACTTTTCCTATAGGAGTTGAGACTGCTGGATGCTGAGCTTGTGAAGAGCATAGGAGCAATGAGACAGCTGACTGAAGATTCTCCTTTAGGGGAAAAAAGAGAGACTGCCACTGTAGACAGCTAGCAGAGGAGAAGGTAAACAGTACCAGACTGGGTTAGTTCTCAGGTGGTCACTCCTATTCCCAACCAATCACCACATTGAAAACTCACACCACAGCCTAGAATCACGGGATCACTGGGACCCAGAGAAGCAATTGGGCATCTTTTTCAAAGTGTGTGCCACAAGCCACTTAAAACCAGAAATTTGTGTGGATGCCAAATCGGTCTGTTGACTTTGTCCTATTTGCTGGAGGTAGAGCCCAAGAATCTGTGTTTTGTAAACCCAAGGATGCTTACGCACCTTGATATTTAACATTTCCCCTCCTACTTGACCATCTTCACCTCATTTCCTCCACTAATTCTTTCTCCTCCTTTCTTTACTTATGAAGAAAATACTGAAAAATAGGGAAAGCTTTATCTCTGGCACAAATATATTGTAATCACTAAAAAATTAATAAGGGATGTTGAGCCATAATTACATTTGTGAAAATGTTTATAACACTGAATTTATAGTAAATAGTAAACAAATATTTCATAATAACAGTTAAGTATTAAAAGTCAACTCTGTGGTGTTTTATGTATTTGTAAAATATATCTACAGAAACATCTTAATAATGAAAGAAAATATATTGTTAAGTAAAAACTTTATCATAATCTGTATAAGGTATGACAGAACTATGAAAATATTAATATTAAATTAAAAACACTACAACAAAATATTAACAAAAACAACTAATGTTAAGCAATAAAATTATGGTAGTGGCTATTTATTCCTTGTCTTATTTTCTCTTTCCAGTTGTTCGTTGTTCTAGTTGGCTTTCTAATGCTGTGATAAACACATGACCAAAGCAATGTGAGGGGAAATCATGTTTACATCTCCAAGGTCACAGTTATCACTGAAGGAGGCCATGACAGGAACTCAAGGCAGGAGCCTAGAAGCAGAAACTAAAGCAGAGGCGAGGGAGGAACTCTGTTTATAGGCTTGTTCTTCATAGTGTGTGTGTGTGTGTTTATTCCTAAATGTACAAACACAACTCATTTGTGTGTGTGAGAGAGCATGCACACATATGTGTGCACATGTGTGTATCTATTCCTAAATGTACAACTACAACCCGTTTATGAGCACACACACGTGTGTATGCACGTGTGTGTTTATTCATAAATACACAAACACAATCTGTTTTATGTGTGTGTCTGTGCATGTCTCTGTGTGTGTTTATTTCTAAATATACAAACACAGCCTCTCTCTGTGTCTGTTTATGTTTATTCCTAAGTACACAAATACAACCTGTTAAGTCTGTATGATATTACATATATAGTTTTTCAGGACTGACCATTTGTTATTGGATAACCAGCTGGTGTTCTCTTCTCTGCTACTTTTCTTATATTCCCGGATGTGGCAGCATGGCTCTACCCATAACGGGCCAAGCCCTCTCACATCAATTGACAATAAAGAAGCGCCCCTAACAGACTTGCCTACAGGCCAGTGATGGAGACAGTTCTTCAGTTGAGGTTCTCTCTCCAGGTATCACTAGTTTATGCCAAATTGATAAACATTAACCTGAACACTCATCTAGCATATTAAAAACTATAATTAGAAAAAAAGCAGGCTAAAATACTGCTGCTGTAGATGTCTACCATGCCTCTGCTTTTACTGCACTGTGCATTTGGAGCTGGGGCATGTGCAGTTCAGTTCCTCATTTTCAATCTGTTTGTATGTTCTTGGTTTGCAATTGGTAGGCTTAGGCTCCTAGTTTTAACATTTGGGGATGTGAGCTCTACCCAGTGTATTTACTTTTATTGTCCTCCAGTTATACCTAATTTAGAAAAGGAGTGGGAACCTATCAAGAGGAAGAGAATAACAAGTGCCAGATTTACCGATCTTATATGTGCTATCATTTGGCAGCATTTGTACTTCCAGGAATACCAAGGGTGCAAAGACACCTGCTCAGAACCCTTTGAGGGGACAACCCAAAGAGGAACAACTGCTTCAGCTATGGGACACCCACTCCAAGAAACACTGTGTAGTGTTTGGAAAAGCAAGTATTTTCAGGAGACAGCAGAATGGACACGTTGGAAGTGTGCATTCTAGGGACTCCAGCTCTAATAAGTTACAGGAAGCATTGGAAGTGGAGCCACGCCTTAAGGAAAACCATGTGGTGGCCTTTAGCCATCTCCAAAATATGGGTCTTCGTGTAAAGAAGTCAATGAGAAGGGAAGCTGGAGAGGGTAAACTCTTAGAGGAAAAACTATGAAATAAAGATGTACAGTAGCCAAGTGCAATGAGTTATATTTGAAGCATGATTTGAAGAAACAGAATGAAATAAAAGATGCTTTTGGGGCAACTACAGGAATCTGGGTCAGATTTTGTTTTCAAAAATATTAAGGAATAAGATATAATAATGTAATAAATGTTATTTTTAAAATAAAACTGCTTACCTACAAAATAAATTAATGCTTTGCATATGCTTTCAAGTATTTTGTCCAAAATGGAGGATAAGGGTTGGAGAGATGATTTTGTTGGTCAGCTGTTCTTGTGCACAAGTCTAGATTTGGATGCCCAGCATCCATGTAAATGGCAGGCATGATGGTAAGCTCCCATGTCCACAGCACTGGGAAAGCTGAAAGCTTGTTCTCTCTCTCTCTCTCTCTCTCTCTCTCTCTCTCTCTCTCTCGTGCACGCGCACGCACACACACACACCTCATCGGTTAGGCATATTATTTAAAACGTCTTGGAACTATTAAACAGTAAAGCTGATATTTAAACTCAGGATACACAGAATCAGAGTTCATGCAATGAAGTGCTGTACAACCTTTGCTTTTTAGGCTACAGAACAATCCCAGGATGCTTTGTGAAGGTAAATAAGCAGGGTGGAGACTATGGACAGCAGTATGGAAATTTGCTGTCTATATACTTTTTGTGACTTGTATAGTTGTGGTTCATGTGTGTGCGTGTGTGTGTGCATGTGTATGTATGAAATATATATGTCTTAGGTAGGGTTTCTATTGCTGTGAAGAGCCACCATGACTTCGGCAACCCTTATAAAAAAAAATATTTAATTGTAGCGGCTCACTTATAGTTCAGAGGGTTAGTCCACTATCATCATGGCAGGAAACAAGGTAACACGCAGGTAGAAGTGCTGCTAGAGAAGGAGCTGAGAGTTCTTACATCTTGACTCACTGGCAGCAGGAAGTGGTCTGAGATACTGGGTGTGGCTTGAGCATATAGCCTGCCTCCACAGTGACATACTTCCTCTAACAAGGTCATACCTCCTAATAGTGCCCACTCCTTTTCTTTTAAACCACGTGTGTGTGTGTGTGTGTGTGTGTGTGTGTGTGTGTGTAAACTAAAAAGGTAGTTCAATCTGAGAAGTGAAACTAAAGCTGAAGATACTTGGTTTATAAATTTTATGAATTTCCATAGTTGGTCTGTATTTTTTACTACATATATGAATGCCTTTTTAGACTAAAAAGACAATGTGAGTTTTGAGATAATAAACCATTCTATTTCTTTGTTTACTTTTTTTTATTATTGAGAAAAGGAAGAAAAAAAAACAAGTTTCCACCTCCTCCCAGCCTCCCATTTCCCTCCCTCTCCTCCCACCCTTCTCCCCCTGCTCCCATCCTTCTCCCCCTCCTCCCACTCCTCTCCCCCTCCCTCTCCAGTCCAAAGAGCAGTCAGGGTTCCCTGCCCTGTGGTAAGTCCTAGGTCCTCCCCCCCTCTGTCCATATCTAGGAAGGTGAACATCCAAACTGGCTAGGCTCCCACAAAGCCAACACATTGCATAGGATCAAAACCCTGAGCCATTGTCCTTGGCTTCTCATCAGCCCTCATTGTTCGCCATGTTCAGAGAGTCCAGTTTTAAACTCAAGTCCAAATGGATTAAAGACCTCACTATCAGTCAGAACACATTGAACCTAATAGAAGAGAAAGTGGGAAGTACCCTACAACAGATGGGCACAGGAGATTGCTTCCTATGTGTAACCCCAACAGCACAGACATTAAGGGCAACATTGAATAAATGGGACCTACTAAAACTGAGAAGCTTCTGTAAAGCAAAGGACACTGTCAATAAGACAAAAAGGCAACATACTGACTGGGAGAAGATCTTCACCAACCCCGCAACAGACAAAGGTCTGATCTCCAAAATATATAGAGAACTCAGGAAACTAGACTTTAAAATGCTAATTAACCCAATTAAAAAATGGGGCACTGAACTGAACAGAGAATTCTCAGCAGAGGAAGTTCAAATGGCCAAAAGACACTTAAGGTCATGCTCAACCTCCTTAGTGATCAGGGAAATGTAAATCAAAACAACTTTGAGATATCATCTTTGTTTACTTTTTATTAAAGAAAAAGAAAGGACCTGTAAAATGTTGCTGAATATTTATAAGTAAACAATGTCCTTAACTTTTAGACTTGTCTATTGCATGCGTCTGAGTGCTTTGCATGTGTGCATGTGCACCAAATGTATGCCAGGTGCCTGAGGAGTTCAGCAGCATGGTACCCCTAGAACTGGAGTTACAGATTGTTTAGAGCATCCATGTGGGTGCTAGGAATTGAACCCAGGTCCTCTGCAAGGGCAGCAAGTGCTCTAAACCACTGAGACATCTCCCCAGCCCCTGTAAGTAAGTAAAATTGTAACTCTATACATGGCTGTGTATAAGTAGAAAAGAAGGATGAGAGGGATCATGATGTCACACATACGAGGAACGTCTTGATAGGTAAAACATACATTTGTGTTATTGTTTAAGAAATTAATACACAACCATAAACGGGCCTTTTAAATGGTTTGGAAGATGTAGCAAGTGGATAAGAGTAGTAAACCTGCTTTGGACCACTCATCTGATCCCTCCAGTCCTAATACCAAACCATCTAATGACCGAGTCTTCTTCCATCTCAAGACCTTTCCTACAACACTTTAGTGTGTCCACAGTGATAGCTGTCAGCAGACACGGCTTCCCTTGTGCTGGCATTGAATTGTTCTGAGCGGCAGGTGAAGACAGAGCCTCCTTGCCACATCTGTTCTCTATTTCCAGTTGTTTAAGAGTACAAAGGTGAGGCAGGTGTACAAGGCATGCCTATTACTGGAGCCTCTCAGAGTGCTGAGGCAGGGTGATCACTCGAGTCCAGGAGCTTAATACCAGCCTGGAAAACAAATCGGCCTGAAAGCGTGCAATGAGAACAAAGAGCGTACGTTAGAGATGCATCGAATGCCACACACTTGGTTGATACTAGGCCTTTTCACTGATTGTAAGTGGTCCACCACAGTGCTCAGTATTCTCGGTTCCTCTGCTGGAAGAGGATATTACCTCCTAATCCCATGTCCTGAAAAAAACAAAACAAGTGAAGATTGAAAATTTTGCCTAAGGAGCACATGAAGGACCAAAGTAACCAGAAAGTAGTGTGCCCGGTATTTTTGCTCTACTGAAAAGGATGCCTTGTCACTGTTGGTGACACACTCATCCTCTTCTCTAGTGAAAACTGGCACTGTGTCAATAATCGGTGCACATTTCGTCTTCTCTTTTTCCGACCTCCTTAGTTATATATTAATTTACTTATCTTTTAGACTGGCATGGCTTCGCTAAAGCACCTGTTTTATATCCTTTCATGAACGATGTGAATCCCATCAGGTCACTCTCTAAGGCCCCAGCCTGCAGCCCTACTCACCATTCTTGGTCCCTTGAACTCTTGCCGCCCTCGAGCTTGCAGTGTTGGATTTTCCTTCCTGCTCACCTAATTCGCTGCCACTCACTTCCCATGTCTCAGCTTATTTCTTACTTCCTGGGAGACATATTTCTTTGGCCTCCCTCCCTGCCAGATACCCTTCGCAACACAGAACCCTTGAAATTTCACATGAGTGAGCGTGTGTGGTCGTTTGAACACCACCGAACTCGCCTACTAGGCTGCACTCTCCATGAGGGCAATAATTTCTACTCACAGTATATCTCCAGGGTCAATCTAGCACCATTTCTCATAGCATTGAAATAAGAAGACATTTAATTTTATGTTGCTTTCCCTAAATTTTAACGTGTTCTATATTGGCCTCAGAGAACTTAATTAATTCCTGACAGACTTTGAATTATGTCTCTTCTTCTCTGTGTAATAATTCCTGTCAGGCAGGCAGGCCTTTGACTCCTAAACATGCAGCATGCCCGTGTACTTGTCAGGGACTTGGATGGCTTCGTTCGAATTTCAGCAGCTCACTGCAATAATTTGAGGAAACTTTTTTCTTTCTTTCTTAAACTTCCTTTCTCTTAGAAAGAATGGAAGTCAGTAAAACCCTAGAGAGGCTTCATGTAGCATCTGTGAAAAACACGGGGAGATTAATGAGGTCTCGAAAACAGTCACTGAGTTGAAATTGGCATTTTCTTCTTCTAACAGCCCTTCTATCTGAAGCCTTGACTATCAGTAATTGTCACATTTGGCGGCCATCTAGAGAGGGATGGGACAATAAGACTTCACTTTTCTCCTAGAAGTTAAGCAGTCCATAAAGTTGGCCATTGAGTTCTTTTATGGGACGAGAATTTTCCTGGCGACAACTGTCCTTTCTGAGAGCAGGTAAGGCAGTGAATTTTCAATTTGAAGTTTGAGTGGCTTGGAGGGGGTGGGAGTGACAGTGAGATGGACTCTGAAACCCGGGAAATAAAGAAGATTGGATTTTCTAGCACAATTCCAGTCTATAAAAAGAATAAAGCAGAGCAGAACAGGATTTTTACAGAAGGTGAGGTCAGCGAATAAAGAAGGTGTGAGAAGCCACGAAGCTGTAAGTTGTCAAATGAGACTCTCATCTCAGCCCGAGGGCAGAGGTCGTGTGCAGAGTCACTGAAGTGAGCTCTCATTTGGGTACACAAAGCCAGCTCACCACTTGCCCGCAAATAAGATGTCTCCACCATGTTTGTTTAATTCATTGCCCTAAAACTCAAGACCAACCAACAAAATTCAGCTTTCTTATCCCACACTCGTCACTCAAACTGGGAACAGTATTTTCCTTTGAGTATATTGGTCTTTGATAAAGTACAGATGTGATACTTGCATATGTACACATGGCATTATCAGTCATATTTCTCTGCGAAAATTAATAGCTTGGCACAGTTCTCCTATACATCACTTTTTACTAAATTTAACTCATGGTATATTCTGGAGACCCCTTGCTGGTTACTGTCAAGTTTAGGAAAAAATCTGAGGGACATCTGGCATCTTGAAGTGAATATGTATTCCTTTGTGTGGTTTGTATCTCGTTAGTTGCCCACAAAATTTAATACAGTTCATTTTAAGTTCACAGACTCTATACTGGAGCCAGAGATAGGTCTTATTATGGGCATTAACGGAACTCAAATAGTTTAGAATGTTTCTCAAATCATCTTCCTTGCCAAAGGCAAAGGGGTCAAGGAATGGCCAATTTGGAGGGCTTTTTAGCAGTCAGAGTTCACAGAAAGGCAATGGGAGACATAGAAAGATCAATATGCTTAATAAGGGTGACTCAGCCCTCAGTAAATCTGTTGCACTAAATTCCTCAATAGGTGTACAAGTCGAGTTGTTTTTGTTTTGTTTTGGTTTGGTTTTTAGTTTGGGTTTTTATTTTGTTCTGTTGTTGCTGTTGTTGTTGTTTCTTTCACAAACAGACATTCTGATAGCCATTTGCAAGTCCAAGTCAATTGGAGAGCAATGAATTCTTACAAAGCTCAAAGAGCGTTTAGAGAATCACAAAGTATTTTGTGATTTAGGTCAATAAATTTTGCACTAGATAGCTTACATCAAAATGGCTGTAGCCTTGCAGGTGAGTATTAACCTTCAGAACATTTTCTCAGTCCCCAGACATCAAAGACATCTGATTTGGAGGTGGAGGTCAGTGCATCAGATGGCAAATTTACTTAGTTTTCTTAAATCATAATTCAGGGACCAGAAAGGACTCTTTAGAAGCATCTATTCTATTTCAAACTCAAACATAAAGACTGCTAGGGCATGGTACATCAGGGATTGAAGCTATGGGAGTTTCCATTTACTCAATAATATTTAATGTTAAATATTCCATCCACACTAAAGTTAGCCTGTATTATATGATGCATAGAAGAGCCCCTCCCCCAAAAAAGAATCTAGATTTTCAAAGTAAACTATAGTACTTCCAAAAAATAACATTTAGAAGGCTACTTTAAGCTGTTGCTAATTTTTTTAATAACCTAAATACTTTCTACATGCTATTGTGATAGGAATCTGTAAAAAGTAGTACCGTTCAGAGTCTGAGATGAGAGCTACAGTCAATGCTATACTACCTGTACTTGTGACAGAATCAGGGCTGCCGCTCACTCCCACTCATCCATTGGCTTTTCAGGATCCGGAAGCTGCCTCTGGATCTCAGAAGGTTCTCCATTGCTGCTTAGTTCTCACGAACCTTAAGGAGAGCATTTCTCTAGACGGTCTTTCAAAAACAAGAAAATTTCAGTTTTAGGGTCATGATGAGTGACCATCCATTTTCAGAATTTACCCTACTCTTGAAACTTCTTCAAAATTATTCACCAAAAAGTGAAAAATACATACAAATTTATCACAGTATATAGATACTTAGGATTTCAATGAAATAAAAGCTATTCTTCTGTGAAATACATAAGATCCATGAAAAGAGTGTTTTCCCAAAAATGTTTCCTAGATCTCCTGGCTCAGTATTTTCTGTGATGGTAGTTAAAAACACAGACGACTAGCTGACTTAGTCCATTTTGGTTACTATAATAAAATACCTGAAGATTAAGAATGATTACTTTATAACAAAAATACATATATTTACATTTTACCTTTATTGTGTATGTGTGAGAGTGTGAGTGTGTGTGTCTGTGTGTGTACATGTGTGTGTCTGTGGGGGGTGTGGTCATGCCATGATGCATGTGTGGAGGGTCAGAAAACAGCATGTAGGAGTTGTCTTTCTCCTTCCACCATGTGGGATCCAAGGACTGAATTCATCCCCAAGCTTGGTAACGAGAACTTTTACCAGTTGGGTCAAATTGCCATCCTGAAGGAAGTAAATGTTTGTAATTCAGAGCCCTTGGGGTTCAAGAGACTATGTCAGCATTGTGTTCTGGTGAAAGTCTGGTAGACAACATCACATGATAAGAAATCATAAGAGAGAAGGAGAGATATGGCATGGGTCATCTAGAAAGAAATGAAGAAAAACAGGTGACTAGAAAGGAGGTAACAATCAACTCTGATGAGAATCATTGACTTCTGGAAGACCTAACACACTCTCACAAGATAGGCATTACTCCCTTCCAAGGTCATGCACCTGAACCTCACTGCATCCCAAAATTCCTCACCACTTCCTAATTCTGTTAAAATTGGATGCAAGCCCTCAGCTTATGAAACCTCAGAGGCAAACCTCATTGCTCTAACTACTCAGAAGTCCTTGGGGACAGTGCCTAGTGACCTCCATGCTGACCCAGTAGACACGAAATCTTATATGCTATGAAGTCGAAAAACTGCCCCTTTGGAGGTGTCACAAGAGAAGAGTGAATAAGAGTGGGTGAAATAATATTACTACGATTTACATTCACAGGGCTCATGTATCAAAGAACATCTATTTGTAAGTTCTACTTTGATTCAAAACCTGTATGTGATAGGAAGAACCAGAGGACTTATGTGGATTTCCTGAAGGAGGAAGTGAATGTTATCTGATTAAACTGGTCTCAAAGCAAATATGAAAGTGGAAGAAAAACTCCCAATAAAATACCACAAGAGGTGTAGAAGGAAGAAGGTCAAGAGACAGGTGAAGTGCTTGACTTCCACTCACGCTCAGCCTCCTTCCCCTACGTATAAATTGAAACTCTCATTTATCACATTTCTAAAGACTGTTTCATAAAACATAAAACCATAGAAAGCACATGACACAATTATTATCATTATCTTTCCAATCTTGAAACCACTCTATAATTGCTATGTTGGAATAACATCAAGGAGACAGCACAAGAGCATACGAAAAGGTGATTTCTACAATAACCAAGGAACAAATAAGCTGACCACCATTATTTTAATTTTCAATATCTCCAGCGGATACAGAAAAAGATTAAGGAGAGTACTCAAAATTAAAATAGCACAATTACAGGTGCTCTCTAAGAACTGACCACAGTTTGAAGGAAAGAACTTATTGTGTCCTGCAGCATGTAATGATGTGGAGGAAAAGAAGCTGAGTGTGCCCCTTTCCAAGACATAGGCTATGACTACAAAAGAGTAGAGGGGCTGCATGGAAATCCATGAACTTAAGCAAGTATCACACAGAGGAGTAAGTGTAGTAGAGGCAAGTAGAGGGGTTCATGACATAAGCACATCCCAGTCTACCTACACACCCTCAATGAAAACCTCTGCCGGTGATGTGCAGCAGCTCAGGCCGCTGACTTTGAAGGGAGTCTTTCTCATGCTGGACAGAAGAGTAGCAGAAGAAAAGGGGAGAGAGAAGGCTGTAGCGTGAAGGGGCCATGCTTTGCCCTCTGGAGGAAGTCTGCCTTTCTGTGCTAGTCTTGTACTCCGTTCAAAAGTGGGGAACACTGCTGGGCTTTCCATAAGGACTGGACAAGCTTAGAAAAATATCTCCCCCTCCCCAAGGACTCAACATTAGGTGTTATGGGTAGACCTTGCCAAAGAAACATCTCCCAACAGGAAGATCATCTGCCTTGATCTGGTTCTCTCAATTGGACAGCCAAGCCTACTTTTGTCAGCTGATTAGGAAACTTTGCTTGACTGGAGTTATTTCTGGGAAGCCATTTTCTATGACCCACCTTTCCCCAATCCTTATGAAGAAGTCCATTCAGGTACAGGGACAGTTTTTATCTGGTACAAATCACAAAATAGGCTGACTGCAAAATCACCAGACTGGCCAGCCACGTTGTTTTCATGTCCAGTGCTCCACAGTCAAAAGACACCTGGAGTGCTCAGGCTTTGTCCCGGACTAACATAAATTGAGGTTAAAGAAACTGCTTTGTTTGGGGGCATTTCCATAAGAAATTTGCATAACAGTGGAATAAAGGGTTGATTTAAAAGTTAACATAAGAAATGAAATAAAATCAGTTTCAAATAAAAGGGATATTTATCGCCTTTTGTACCTGTGCTCTCTTGAAAAGACCATCAAAGTGGATTTTTTTCCCAGTGGGTACAAGGTATGTCAAATAAGATTTCTAAACTTATATGCAAGACTGCAAGAGAAGAAAATGAGACCATATAACAAGATGGAGGTAATTATCCACCAGAATCAATATCCACTCACAGCTGCAAATTCTGTTCCTCTCTTCTCTCCAGTGCCTTGCACTGGTTTGGCTTTATCCTTGCTTCTAGAAAGTTATCTGAATAAATTAGAAGAGCCAGGCAGTTCTTTCATCAGAGTGTAGTCACACGGAGATCATCTGCCAAGTGTGGTGTTTCTTTATCCGGATCCTGGAACATTTTCACCATGCAAGAATCTTCACGCTTCTGACAATCAGTGTGGAGAGAATGCACCGTAATCAAGGAAAATGCCTAGCAAATTGACTCCCCTGCTAAAAGCCATCTGTGTATAACGACTCCCCTGCAGCAACAGCAGAGCCATAAGCCGTCGGGAGAGTTGCTCAAGCCTAGAGAAAACACACATCACAGAATTGAGAATTATAGAACAATAAAGCCAGCCTGACCACAGATGATCTACAATTACCCAAGTTAGACAACTTAGAATAATAAAATTTATCTCATAAAACATAGTTTATATAGCAGCCAATACTGGCTCACCTCTCTTCCTTTTGCTTAAGTACTAAGGAATACAAAAGTGTCCTGTTCCTTAAGTTTAGTTAGTAAGTAAAGGCTTGAACAGTTAGATGGCTGAATTTTAGGAGAAAGGGGAAAATATTTAGAGAATTGCTAAATTTGCCTAAATAGAAGTAAAATTGCTCTCTCTCTGAAGATAAGACAAGAAAGTCATAGGATTTTATTGTTAAATCTAGCTCTTTCACTTAGCTCTCTTCTTTATTTTTTATTTGGGGTTTTGATGGTAGTGGTGGTTGGTTGGTTTTTTATTATGTTTTTATTTATTCATTTATTTTGTGTGGGGGTGAGAGTGTGCCCCGGAGTGTATATCAGGGTCAAAAGACAACCTGGGGGTTATGGTTCTGCCCTTCCACCACGTGCATCTCTAGAGTTGAGCTCAGGTCATCTTTACCAATGGAGCTACTCAGTGGTCCATTGTTTATTTTTGGTTTTGTTATTTCTTGGTTTGATCCTTTTTGGTTCTATTTGACTTATTTTAGTTTGGATTTCAGTGTAGATGACTGCACCTAGGACATGTCCTTGCTCATTAGGTGTGCTTCCACTGAGCTAAACCTCAGTTTTTACCAATAGACAAACAGTTCCTCATCTGCTCTGCATCACCCCTACAACCCCCTCAACCCTGCCTCAACTTACACATGTATCCTATCTTGGTAAAAAGCAATTGTCTGTCCCAGATACATGGGCATTATCTTGGCTGAGTCTACTAGCAAGACTCCTCCACTGGTGCTATTGAGAAGAATTGTTCATGCTAAGGCACCCTCAAACACTAAGATACTAAGATAAATCCATTTGAATTCATTATTTTCAGCTGGAGTCAAGAGAAAAAGCCAACTTTCAAATTAACATGTAAACTAAAAGGGAGAGAAGCTACTAGGCATTATTAGAAAAAAGCACTCTGCCTTGCCACTGCTCATGTCCTGAGGTAGAGAATTTCTGATAAGGCAGCTGAATCAGATTATCACATTGACAAAAGGAAGCTCTATTTCCTTCTAATTAAAGAACATTTACCTTTAGCAGTAATGGAATCATTTTATCCTGGAAAAGTGGCCATGCAGTGATTGAAAGTGTGAGGAGAGAAATGGAGAAATGCTTGGCCGCTCCATCAGTAAGGGTCTTGGCAGAAAGCAGATGGCACACTCTGGTTAAGTAATTTGAGATGAGCTTACTGAAAACAAAAAATCATTACAAAAGTTTGGGTAGAGTTTGGAGAAATCAACAGTGCAGAACCCCAGGAAGTGAGGACCTGAGAAAGCAAAGCAGGCAAGGGGAGAAGTTATTTGGGACCCAGAAGGGGTAGGTATGGTGGGGGTGGGGGAGGAGAATGCCTACCAGAAGTAAGGATATGACACAATCAATCAGCCCAGCAGGAAGGGGGCCAAGGCACATGTATAAGGGGCATACTTTCTGGTCTCCCAACTGGTAAAACCATCCTGGGTTTGCAAGGCTCATCAGTTCTCACCATGGCAGTAGTTAGACCGCCATGACAGAGAGTGGAGTATTCAGCATCCCTCCCTGCTCAGATGCCATGATGACACAGCAAAGCGGCACAGTGTGCTGTGTGTCCTGCTCCTCCACAAGACTGAGTGTGGGTGTTTTTGCAAGGAATGGCAGCAGCAACTGTAGGAGATTAGAGCCTCTCCATCTTTTATCATAGGAATCACTCATGGTGTATTGGTTCCCCATCTTACATTTGCCCAGTGCTCTGTATCTGCACCCAGATTTTTGCTAATGATTCTGACTTTCCTCTCTGCAGTCCAATTATTTAAAGAATACTGACTCCACATCAGACTCATGAGCTAGATGGAGAATAAATAGGAATGCCTAGTGACTGCATTTGACACCTTTCAACTCACCTGACCCAAACTGATCAAAACAGAGAAACTGTTGATTACTTAGGAAACAGAGAGAGAGAGAGAGAGAGAGAGAGAGAGAGAGAGAGATGCATACACAGAGAGAGAGGGAGAGCGAGAGATGCATACACACAAATATGCACACACAGAGAGAGACAAAGGGGGGAGAGATGCATGCACACACACAGACACACACACACACACACTTTTTTTTGAAAATGGTAAGTACATACATTAAATGAAGGCGTAAGTCACAAACAATGCCACACCAATTTGGGATTATGATTATTAGGGTGGTATTTATTTAAAGGGGAAAAAACTTACAGATCACTGTCCCAGGCAACAGCCCTCTACGCAACCAGGAAAGGAGTCTAGTCGCCAGTGGAGCAGGAAGTGAAGAGAGAGAGGAGAGGGAAGTGGCCGCTTTTTTAAAGGGAGAGAAACCACGCCCCAATGGGCTGGAACCTCAGCGGTGATAGGCTGGAGGAGTGGGAGGACCTCCCGCAACACTTCCCCCTTTTGTTTAAATAAGAGAGTTCTAAACCTACTATGAAATTATATACAATAAGTACAAATATCCTATTCTAACTAGCTTAGGTCTTGTATAATAAATAACTTAGCCAAGTCATGAGAGAAAGTAACTACATTTATATAGTCTTCAACCCCATCAAAGATCTGAGAAGGGAAATAATGTTACCTGGGTAATTAGGAAGTTCAGTAAAACAACTTCCAAAACATGCAACAAATCACAGAGACAACTGGCTACCTGGGCAATCACCCAAAATCACGTTAGCAGCGTTGAAGCAACCAACTTTGGCTAAGGCCTAACATAACTGACATACCATTTTCTAAGGCAAGCAACTTTTCAAAACTATCTTACCCTGTCTTGGCAGGATATGACAGCCCTGTTTTATCCATTGATGCACGCTCTGTATCTTTGTCAGTCGTTGAGGTATGGGCATTTCTTTGCCCAAACGCCAGTTCTGCCAAAAAGAAGGCTCCAGGTGGAGTGTCTTTGGTGCTCAACATTCTCTCGGGAATAGAGTGGTGTTGCCAGGAGCAATTGTGTCTCACTACCACAAAACTCTGAGTTAGATTAAAGGCCATTTTCTACAGCTCTTTGAAGAAGTTGAAGATTATCTATCTATACTGAGTATAATCTCTATATATCTAAAGAACCTGATTAGTCTATTATAAATGACAAACTTAGATGACTATTAGTCTATATAATTCTCAATATCTATCTAACTTAAAGACTAAGACAATAAACGACTGTGAAACAAATGAGGACAATGACCTCCAAATATAAACAATGTACAAATATACATTGCAGTTGGTAAATATATATCAATACACAATCATTATATAAGTATCTTAATCAGAGGTAGAAATGTACACTGCAATATGGTAAATATATACTATATATATATATATCAATACAATATATGTCAATACATAAAAAATGTTTTAAACAGAGGTAGAAACATGCATGCGTACAATAGTCAATATAATTTAACTTTGTATCAATATACAAGAATCTATACCAATGTATTTGTCTAAAAACAGTAACTCACAATTACAAATCTATTATCCCATCATCCCTCTTTTTTTTTTCAAAATGATCCCTGAGCGTATAAAATTCCTCCCCCAACCCTCAATCGTATACTAATTATAATCAACCCCTAAATGATGTCCCTAAACCCAAGGGCAAACTTTACTGGGAGAGGGGACGTCGTCCTCTAGAATTACTTCCAGCTGTCATGGGGGCGATGTTCTTTCTGGGGGATCCTGTGAAAGTAAAATGATGGTTAAATTTCAAGATCAATGTCTTTTAAAATTGCCAATAGTCTCTGAGTATTTTGTGCAGGTCTGGCCAAAATGTTGTATAAGATGTGCACCATTTCAGCTAACCAAGTTGGAACTGTCTTGTGCAGCTGGTACCCAAAGCAGGTCTTGTAGTAGCGCTATCAGTATCATGACGTCATATCAACCAGGTGGAGTTGTTGTTATGGGGCCCCATCTTCTTCCTGGAAACTTCAAATGCCACTTCAGAAAAAACTCATTGTTCATTGTGAAAAACTTAAACATTATTCATATATATATATATATATATATATATATATATATATATATATATTCAATGAAAGGCATGATAGATATGTTCAATGAAAAGTATGATAGATATGAAGAAAAGCAAAGATGTTTTCTAAACTCATATTTCTTTCTGTCCCATATCATGGCTCCTGACATGAGACAGGAACTCCAGAAACTCTGGGTTTTTCTCTTACTAACAGGCTTGGAATTGGAGAGGGACTGAGCCAGAGTCCAACTTCAAAACCAGCTTTATAAATTTAGAAATATGGTTTAATATTACTTACACAACCCATTCAGTTGTCTTGATATTTCCTATTGGGCAGGTATTTTTCCATCTGTCAGTATCCAAATATCCAGGGTCCCTTGAATTTCTCAAAGATGAGTGTTTTCCTGTGGAGATAAGAACAGAACCCTGCCCCAATTCTATATGTTTTTCTTACCACCTGTATGAATATCATCGTTGTGGATGAGTTGTCATTTCTCCTTTCCAAGAGGTTTCTCCTCTTCAAATCGAAACTTTATTAATTTTGATGGTATCCACAATTTTTCTTCTCCTGTGGAAACAAGAGCAAAACCCCTTCCCCAACGTAGCACATCTCCTGGCTTCCACTGAGAGGTCAGCACATCTTTGAAATAAATCGGTTGATTTAGTTCAGCAGACTTTTCCATTATCCAATGTCTTTCTGCTGCTGTCGTTCCTTTCTCATTAGCGTTAAGAAAATTCAAGGTTAATAAAGCATTATGTAATCTATTTCTGAGGGTATTTTCAGTCCCTTTCTGTTTGTTCAGCATATCCTTTATAGTACGATTTGATCTTTCTATAACTGCCTGACCTGTAGGATTATTTGGTATACCTGTAATGTGTTTTATATTATAATAATCAAAAAAGCGTTTCATTTTCTTAGATACATATGCTGGACCATTATCTGTCTTTATTTGCACAGGTATACCCATGATGGCCATAACTTCCAATAAATGTGTGATTACTGAATCAGCCTTTTCTGAGCTCAGGGCAGTAGCCCATTGAAAACCTGAATACATGTCTATGGTGTGGTGTACATATTTTAATTTGCCAAATTCCATAAAGTGGAACACATCCATCTGCCAGATTTCATTTCTCTTAGTACCCTTTGGGTTACTCCCTGCAGGCAACGGTGTTTGATTATAGAAAGAACAAGTAGGACATCTCTTTATAATGTCCTTAGCTTGTTGCCAAGTAATGGAAAATTCTTTCTTTAGGCCTTTACTATTGACATGATGCTTCTTATGAAATTCCGAGGCCTGCAACACACTTCCAATCAATAATTGATCAATCTCAGCGTTGCCTTGGGCTAGAGGACCAGGCAGACCTGTATGGGACCGGATGTGTGTAATGTACATCGGACAAAGCCTGTTCCTGATTATGTCTTGTACCTGGATAAACAATGAAGTCAACTCTGTGTCATCTGGTATAAATTCAGCGGTTTCAATATGCAAGATAACTCTTTCTACATATTGTGAATCTGTAACTATATTAAGAGGTTCTTTAAAATCCCTTAGCACCATAAGAATGGCATATAATTCTGCCTTCTGGACAGAATTATAAGGGCTTTGTTCCACCTTACTCAATTCATCTGACTTGTAACCTGCTTTCCCTGATTTATTTGCATCAGTATAGAACGTACGGGCTCCAGTTATTAGAGCATCACGTACAATTCTAGGAAGAATCCAAGAAGTTCTTTTTATGAGATTAAGTCTATCACTTTTGGGATAGTTGTTATTAACTTCTCCCAAAAAGTTAGCACAAGCTCTTTGCCATGGTTCATTGTCTTCCCATAACTTTTTTATTTCTTCAGTAGTAAAAGGCACTATAATTTCTGCTGGGTCTATACCTGCTAGTTGACGAAGTCTCAGCTTACTTTTTATAATTAATTCAGAGACTTTTTCCACATAAGTTTTTAATTTTTTACTTGGTTTATTAGGTATAAATATCCACTCTAAAATAATATCTTCCCTCTGCATTAGAATCCCTGTAGGAGAAATTCTGGAAGGCAATATGACTAGGATGCAGCTAAGATTTGGGTTCACCCTATCCACATGTGCCTCCTGTAATTTTTCCTCAATCATTGTCAGTTCCTTTTCTGCTTCAGCTGTCAGTTCTCTTGGACTATTCAAATCTTTATCACCATCTAAGGTTTTGTTTAAATGAACTATTAGATCAGGTGTTATCCCAACAGCTGGTCGTAGACTGGAAATGACTCCTAACAATCTTTGGAAGTCATTAAGAGTCTTTAACCGGTCTCTCCTAATTTGTGCCTTTTGCGTTTTAATTTTCTCTAACCCTATTCTGTAACCTAGGTAATTAATAGAATTTCCTCTTTGAATCTTTTCAGGGGCAATTTGTAATCCCCACCTAGGCAAGACTTTCTTTACTTCTTCAAACATCCTTTCTAAAGTATCTTTATTTGAATCAGATAACAAGATGTCATCCATGTAATGATAAATGATGGACTTGGGGAATTGTTTACGAATTATTTCCAATGGCTTACTTACAAAATATTGGCACAGTGTAGGACTATTGAGAATACCCTGTGGGAGGACAGTCCATTGATATCTCCTATTAGGCTGAGAATTATTATAAGTAGGCACTGTGAAGGCAAATTTTTCTCTATCCTTTTCTTGTAATGGTATAGTGAAAAAACAATCTTTCAAATCAATAACTATAAGAGGCCATCCTTTTAGTAACAGAGAAGGCAAAGGAATTCCAGATTGTAGTGGGCCCATAGGTTGAATTACTTTGTTGACAGCTCTTAGATCTGTCACCATTCTCCATTTACCAGATTTCTTTTTTACAACAAACACAGGAGAATTCCAAGGGCTGGTTGATTCTTCAATATGGTGAGCATCTAGTTGCTCTTGCACCAGCTATTCCAATGCCTGTAGTTTATCTTCAGCTAGAGGCCATTGTTTGGTCCATATTGGCTTCTCAGTTAGCCATTTTAAAGGTAGGGCTGTTGGTACCTCTAAAGGTTTGGTATTTGCTATATGTTCTTGTACAGCCTGAATGGTGGGTGACCTTTTTCCATAATACCTCATCATATCCTTCCCAGAATTATGAGTTCCTGGAAATACAGGAATGTTAATCTGGGTATCCCATTGCTGTAGCAGGTCACGGCCCCATAAATTTATGGCAATATTGGCTATATATGGCCTTAGTCTTCCTATTTGCCCTTCGAGCCCTATGCATTCAACCCATCTTGTGCTTTGTTTTACACGAGATAGGGTTCCAATTCCCAGGAACTGAACATCTACCTCTTGAAGAGGCCAATTCGGATGCCAAGATTCTGGGGTAATGATACTTACATCCGCACCTGTGTCTAATAAGCCTTCAATAAAAGTGCCATTTATACAGACTCTTAGCTTTGGTCTTTGATCATTAATAGAAGTCTGCCAAAATATACGTTTACTCTGTCCTATTGGGTTTTTAGACTCATCCTCCACACGTCATTTAGACCAGTATTACTTTTTACAGCAGAAATTGGAGCTTTTAATTTTCTTGGTGAGGCATGTTCTCCACTGTGACTGGGAATGACTGGGCCACTGTTGGCTTGGGGGCCTGTGAGAGGCCCCCCAAGGAGTTTCCCGATGACATCGGATTGTTCCATCTGTCTGTTTTTGATCTACATTCGTTGGACCAATGCCTGCCTTTACCGCATCTCCTACATATACCTGAAGGCCGAGGTCTCCTATTTTTGTCATTCCTAGAAGAGATATTATTCCTAGAAATTCTTTGCCTGCAATCCCTTTGCAAATGTCCTAATTTACCACAATTAAAACACCTGGCAGTTTGATGTCTCCTCATTGCTTTGGAAATCGCTTCTCCTACCCAAGATTCATCATTATAGCTAAACGTCTCAACATTCATCGTATGCTGAATCCATTCATCCATAGGTGCTGATCTAGACTTTAAAGGCCCAATTATCTTTTTGCATTCTATGTTTGCATTCTCAAAAGCTAGAGATTCAAGAAGATTCTAGCTTCTAGGTCTGTTACCCCTATGTCCAGAGCCTTAATTAATCTTTGCAAAAAGTCAATAAAGGGTTCTCTCTGTCCCTGCCTAATTCTGGTATATGATTCAACCCTTTTTGCTGGATCTTGTATCCTATTCCAAGCATTTAAAGCTGCTTGGTGACATAGACACCGTACTTCATCGTCATAAAGAGCTTGGACTTGTGGATCAGCATATTCTCCTGCACCAAGAATTTGATCTTGGGAAACCTCAATACCTTTTGCTCTTCCTTGCTGTTCCATATGTTTGGATTCTTCTCTGAAATAAATTCCAAACATCAAGGAAGGTCCATTATCTAAAACTGCAGACACTAACTGATGGAAATCATGGGGAGTAGCTCTAGCATTAGAAGCCCAAGTCCTTATCTTTTCCTTTACATATGCATTGTGCAAGCCAAAATTAACAACAGCTTGCTTAATTTCTTTCAGATCATTCATTGCTATTGGCGTCCATCTAGCTTCTGTGACTCCCTTTGAGCCTTTAGAAGTTGATGCTTTTTCAGAATTAAGTATAGGGTATGTCGCTAGAACCCTGGGTAAGCCAGTTCTAATAGCTGGTGGAGGCATTGTATCCTGTCCTTGTGCGTCCTTACTCTGTTCACCAGCTGCAATAATTTCCCCAATCTTTTCAAATCTTTTTATCATTGTCTCTCTTAAATCCTGAATCTCCTGACCTGTATATATTTCCAGGGATTTCACTGAGGTATCAATTTTTTGGTCCCCATTCTGCACCTATGATTCCAAAGCTTTAATTTTTTCCTTCAAAGATAACATGTCCTCCTTAAACTTTTCTTGTATATCATGTAGATTCCCATCTTGGCGGTACATTTTGTCTGTTACCTTATCAAAACTTTGTGATAAAGTCTGAAGGTCAAATTCAACAGCCTGAACCCTTTCAGGTAACTTTCTAATACCCTTGGATATGGAATCAATTTTGTCTGTCATAGTATCCACTTGTTCAGATAACCTCTGATTTTCAATAATTTTAATCCTGTCAATTAGTTGTTCATTATTAGTTCGTAAAGATTCTATCATTCTTAGGAGTGCCATATTCTTCTGTTCATTATTAGTTTGTAAAGATTCTATCGTTTTTAGGAGTGCCATATTCTTCTGTTCATTATTAGTACGTAAAGATTCAATCGTTCTTAGTAGTGCCATATTCTTCCTTAATGATAGAATATGGAAAAGAAAACTGAAGGCTAGTAACAAGCAAATTAAGGTATCCCCATAATCATATAAACCTTGTATGATGTAATTCATTGTATTAGTAAATATAAGTTTACTAATCCATTGTATTAGTGAAAACAAAGCAGTAAAATTTGCGTTAGAAACGAAAACTGCCATATTACCTATTATCCAGCAGGTGGTGCTGTTGCAGAGTCGCGGTGAAAACATGGTCCTGTTTCAGTGCCTTAGTAGATGTTAAAAACTGGAAAATGCAAGTTTCTCAACAAAGTAAATGTAATTAAATCAATTCCTGAGACGGAACCAGAAACCCAGAATCCAGGGGTAGAGAAGAGCAATCTGGAAGCCGCTTATTCCTCCACGTGACAGAGTCACCCTGAGGGGTTGCAGCTTTCAGCAACAGCATGCTCTGGTTCGTGCCACTTAAGAGCTGTGCTTGCAAGGGAGATTTAAAAATGACTCAGAAAAGAGCAAACCACGCGGGCAGAGACTATGCGGGCTTGTGGAGTTTAAATCCACGTGGGGAGTCCAAGGCCGCAGCTGCAAGGCACAGGCAGCAGCTGAGGAAGGGAGGGCTCCCGCCTAGCCAAACTCTCCGGCTGCCAAGCCGGACTCGTGGCCACCAAGCCTAACTTGCGACTGCGAGAGGGGAAAGGAGAGGTTCTGAAACCAAAAGTTGGGTGCCAAAATGAAGGCATAAGTCACAAACAATGCCACACCAATTTGGGATTATGATTATTAGGGTGGTATTTATTTAAAGGGGAAAAAACTTACAGATCACTGTCCCAGGCAACAGCCCTCTACGCAACCAGGAAAGGAGTCTAGTCGCCTGCAGAGCAGGAAGTGAAGAGAGAGGGGAGAGGGAAGTGGCCGCTTTTTTAAAGGGAGAGAAACCACGCCCCAATGGGCTGGTACCTCAGCGGTGATAGGCTGGAGGAGTGGGAGGACCTCCCGCAACAATTAAACATTTATTGAAATACAAAAGATATTGATTTCCCAGTGCTTTGATCGGGCCACCAAACAGTGTTCTGAAGCCCTGTCTTATTTTCTTTCTTTTTTTTTTAATTTATTTATTTATAAAAGATTTCTGTCTCTTCCCCGCCACTGCCTCCCATTTCCCTCCCCTTCCCCCAATCAAGTCCCCCTCCCTCGTCAGCCCAAAAAGCAATCAGGGTTCCCTGCCCTGTGGGAAGTCCAAGGACCACCCACCTCCATCCAGGTCTAGTAAGGTGAGCCTCCAAACTACCTAGGCTCCCACAAAGCCAGTACGTGCAGTAGGATCAAAAACCCATTGCCATTGTTCTTGAGTTCTCAGTAGTTCTCATTGTCCGCTATGTTCAGCGAGTCCGGTTTTATCCCAGGCTTTTTCAGACCCAGGTCAGCTGGCCTTGGTGAGTTCCCAATAGAACATCCCCATTGTCTCAGTGTGTGGGTGCACCCCTCGCGGTCCTGAGTTCCTTGCTCGTGCTCTCTCTCCTTCTGCTCCTGATTTGGACCTTGAGATTTCTGTCCAGTGCTCCAATGACACACACACATTTTGACAGAATGAAAGAGCCATTGTGTGGCCTTAGGGCTACCACAGGGAACACTTGCAATGCCAAGTGAGATCACAGACCCTCACCAGGTCAAATTCTTCCCTGTACTATTCTTTTCTATTATACAAAACAGTAAATACCGTTTTGTGGGCTTTCTGTTGCTTAGCACTAAGAAGTGTCTCATTGAACATCAAATTTACTGCATCACATCACTACCAAGACTCTATACTTTCTGTAGAAGTAACTACATTCAAGGTAGTTTCAATTAATGTTCTTGAAAACACCTGTCCGCAGTCTGTCAGAAACTCCAATGAGCCTGCTGAGAAGACTTAACGTTCAGGTGTTAACACCTAAAATTATTTTAATTAAAATAAGTGTTTAGATGAATCACTAATAATTTAATAAGAAATTGGAAATATCCCTGCTCTCCTGAACACATGGAAGATATAAATGATTAAAGCATGGGATCTTCACAGAGGTACCAACCTAAGTTAAGTGGAGACCCATTGAGAAGCTTATCTTAGATTATGTGCTATAAGGTGGGGATAAAATGAGAGAGAAGATGCCCATGATGGAGAAACACTAATGAAGGCACCCTTGACTCTATTATGATGCAACAAATCTGATAAAATTTTACACACAGGAGACTTTTGTAGTAAGTTCTCATGGGCTTTTTAATAAGGAAATGTATCAATGAAAGCAGGGAAGGTAGCTTGAACCAGGGCACTTCATAGGAACGGGCTCAACATAGCATGTAAAAGAGAGTCTAGTTGAAGAGAGGGAGGAAGACTTATATGAGCAAAGGGGTCAAGATCATGATGAGAAAACCCACAGAAACAGTTGAGCTGAGCTAGTGGGAGCTCACTGACTCTGGACTGACAGCTGGGGAACCTGCATTGGACTGAATGGCAGTGATAGTTCTGTAACTGTGAGGCCACTGGCAATGGGACCAGGATTTATTCTTAGCGTATGAACTGACTTTTTGGAGCCTATTCACTATAGGATGCCTTTCTCAGCCTTGATACAGGTGGCAGGGCTTGGCCTTGCCTCAACTTGGCATACCAGACTTTGTTGCCTCCCCATGGGAGGCCTTACCCTTTCTGAGGAGTAGGTAGGAGAAGGTTAGGGGTAGAGGGAGGAGGGGTGAGGGGGAACTGTGGTTGATATGTAAAATGAAAAAAGAACTTTTAAATAAAAACTTTAAAACAAAAAGAAAGAACGTGGCAGCATGAATAAGCAGAGTGGGGATCCTCCTCTACCTGCTTACCTAAGCTTGGACAAGCCATATAACTTTTCTTAGCATCACTTTCTCCATGTTCAAACCTAATAATACTATCTTGTCTGTGCTTCTCTGTCTGAGGATGAAAGTCCTATCAGAAGTAAATGCCTTATTTACATTTATATTGTTGTGATAAAACACCATGACCAAGGCAACTTACAAAAGAAAGCTTATGGCGTCAGAGGGGGAGAGTCTGTGACCATCAGGGCAGGGAGCATGGTGGCAGGCAGGCAAGCCTGGCACTGGAGCAGTAGCTGAGCGCTCACATCTTGAGACATAATCTTGAAGCAGAGAGAGCTAACTGGGCATGACATGGGTTCTTGAAACCTCAAAACCTCAAAGCCCTCCAACAAGGTCACATTTCCTAATCCTTCTCAAATAATTCCACCTACTAGGGACCAAGTATTCAAGTATATGAGGGTCATTCTCATTCAAACTACTGCAATAAAATACTCATCACTCAAGACCAAGTTATAAGAGAGAAGTCATTGCTTGAAGCTAGAAATGATAGCTGGTGCCAAACTGTAAAAAAAAAAAAATAGTTCTGCTAAAAAATGGATTTTATATTATTGTATAAAATGTATCAGAATGCAGTTAAGGAATAATAGACATCAAAAGTTGTAAATAGACATACACAGGTTTGCATTTTGTAACAGTAATTGTGATAATGATATTACTCTGGAATTGAAGCAAAGGTTGATCGGAAAGAGAGAAACTGGGATATTTGAATAGTCCATATCTAGAGTCTAAACTTGGCCATCAAAGGGGATACTGAGAAGAGCTAACAAAAATGAAGAATTTTCAGTGGATACTGGTATTTTGAGTCAGTAAATAATAGAAAGTAAGGATTAGGGTGGGCAAAGAATACAACAAGCCCAAATTTTGTCCTGTTAGATGTCAGTTGTCCATATCACAGATGAAGGAAAACGTCCAGATGTTGCTGAAACATTAGCTCAAGAGAAAGTCCATGACTGAGCAGAGGTGGGTGAGATCCCCTGCAGGAGCATGATAGCTAGAGAAAGGGAGATGCTGAGCTGAACTACAGTGAGGAACTCTAGAAATCACCAAACAAAGAAGAGCCAGTGCAGAAACTCCATGATAACCATCGGTGTGGGAGAACATGGATCAGAAAAGAGGAGAGATTTCAACAACAATAAGAAAATAACTTTGCGGAAATTTTAGTAAATTAAAGTATCAGAGTCCTTAAGATGCATGATTCCAGGGACATTTCCATACTTAGCAAACAAGAATCATTTTCAGCTCAAGGAAGAATTTTGATAGAAGTGATAGACCTGCATCCTCATTACAGTGACCAAAAGCAAGAAGAAATGATAACCTGGAGTAAAGTCACAGGGACACACGTGTTCAAGGCACTAGGCGGTGACCATTCCGGAGACCTCTCACACTGATATTCCACTGACCTTGAAGTTGGGCCCTGTTGTAATTGAACAATATGTATAATCGAGCTGACATGTTGGGGAGCACTCCTCAGAGATCAGAAATGCTTGTTTTTTAAAAGCCAGAAAGTTATAGACAGCATTTTGTTTGACTTTCTAAAAACTTACTTCCACTCTCCTTGAAAGAACTTTAGGAGGAACAAGTTACAGTGATTTAAGAGCTACAATTTCAATCCCTGAATGTAGACAATAAAATACTGATGAGATTTTGTTCATTTGAGGTCATCATCAGGAAAGAGTGACTACAGGAAGAACTTGTAATCCAAGTATTACAGAAACTGCCTAGATATATATGTATATTATAGTCATCATTCATATTTATGGTTTTAGGAAAGAGAAATCCAAGCTTATTTCCAAAGTCATCTTATTAGCCTTCAGATTTACTTTTTTAAACAATATTTTTAGTTTTAGAAATAATAATACGTCATCATTTTCTCTCTTCTATTTCCTCCCTCCATGAACCCTCCTTTTTCTCTCTCAAATTTACAGCCTCCTTTTATTTAACTGTTGTTTTACACATATGACATGCACATACATATTCACACACACGATGCCATGAACTGCAACAATGACCTGTTTGTCACAATATCTCTAGAGAACAATAGGGGTGTTCATGCTTGGCAGTAACCAATAGCTCTCCAATTGGACTTAAGTCCCACTCAACAAGAGGGATATCATGCCTGATACCGGAAACTTAATCAACAACCCAAGAGCAATAAGGTCATTGATGTTGGGTCCATCAGAGAATCTAACAACTGCCACTTTACTAAACCATCATAATTCCTAACTATATTCTAAATAGTTATCTTTATACCTCCAGGTAAATCTAGTTCTCACCCCTCATCAAAGAAGTTTTTCTTTGCAGCATCATTGCAGAAAGCCCGCAGATTTTCCTTTGAATGAAAGACAGCTGACCCATTATATAAATGAAGAAATAAAGGTCCAGTATTCCAAAGGAGTTCAGTGTCAGAGTTCAAGACAGAGACTTCTGGGTGTTTCCATAGTCTAGAACAAAATCCATCAAAAGGATGGGCCAAGGACCAACACTGTGTCAAATTCACATTGTGTCACTTTTTTAAATAAATAAATATTCCCTTCTTCAAACCTACTGGTTTGTTTTTTCTGGAGGTGGACTTGAGCTCTGAATTTTTAAAATATAATCAACATTTTGTAAGACTTAGAAACTAGCCAGGCGGTAATGACACACTCCTTTAACCCCAGCACTCAGGAAACAGAGGCAGGTGGATCTCTGTGAGTTTGAGGCCAGTCTGGTCTACAGAGCTAGTTTCCAGGACAGGCTCCAAGGAGAAACCCTGTCTTGCAAAAAAAAAAAAAAGACTTAGAAATCACTGTCCTTGTCAGGCAGTGGTGACACATGACTTTAATCCCAGTACTCAGGAGGCAAAGGAGGCGGATCTCTGTGAGTTTGAGGCCAGCCTGGTCTACAAAGTGAGTTCCAGGACATCCAGGGCTGTTACACAGAGAAACCATCTAAAAAAGAAAAAGAAAAGAAAGGAAGGAAGGAAGGAAGGAAGGAAGAAAGGGAGGGAAAGGAAAAGAAAAAACAAACACCAATTGTTCAGCAAACAGTTCAGCTTATTAGAGCAGGAAACACTTTCCCTAACCCTACTGCCTCTCTCTGAACTGGGATATAGAAACTATAGACAGCTAGTTGCAGTGGTTCTAGTGAACCCTATACAAACAGAGCTGGCAAAAATTAACCAGAAAAATAATAATAACGGAATGTGAGACAGAATAGAGAGAAGACATTAAGGTAAAGCCTGACAGCCACAGGAAGAACCTTCTGTTCCCAAATTTTTATTTTCTCCTAGTTCTTCTAATATAAGTTATGGGAGAGGCCCTAAATAGTTACTTTAACTATGTTATTTTAACTTAAAATCTTTGAGAATTTCATACATTTACTTACATCATTTTCTGACCCCCTTTAGACTCTGCCCATGTCCCCATCGACTCCATCTCAAATTCATCACATATTTTTCTTTAGTTACTGTCATATATACACATACTTATATATACATAAATATCTACACACACACACACATATCCTACTGAGTCCATTTAGTCTTTTTTAATTACTTTGAGTGGGCTTCTGCTCCCACTCAGAAGTTATAAAAAAAACTTTATTTGGAGCAATTTACTTAAAAACAAGCAAACTCAGTGACTACAGTTCCCTTCTCTCTACCTCAGTGGCCATCTTTGGCCCATTGTATGACCTAGAAACTTTGAATTCATCTCATTCCCCAATATATTGAGTTCAATATCACTAAAAGTTGCCTCTTTTACCTCTAATATTATTCAACCTTGTCTATTTTTTTCTATAATTATTATCCTAGTTAAAGGTACTAAACAGTCTGCCTCTGGTATAAGTCTATCCACAACCCATGTTGCCGTGCCCAGGGAAAATGAGTTTGAAAATGTGACCATATCCCCATTACCCTGTTGCCATATCCACAAGTATCCATGGTTTCCCTTTTTGCATGTCACAAAAACCAGGACCCTTAACAGAGCCTACAAAGAAGAGGGTGAACTCACTCTGACCCAGCTCCCTTCTTGTGCCTTGTATTCTTCTCTTCTCTACTTAGCTCTTGCTGGCTATCTTCTGGTACATAATATTTCCCATCCTCCTTTTCACATTATCCCTAAAGATACATTTCTCTCAACCTAAAATTGCCCATCTTCACTTTCTTATGTAAGTCCCAGCATGATTTGGATTTTATCTTAAACATCATTATCTCAAGGAAGCCTGGTCTTGCCTCCTTGTCAAAGAACAGTACTTCTAAAGCAAACTTTTAGCACCTAATATTTATAACAATTGCAACTTCAAATATATGTGATTATTTGATCATCCAGTGATTACATTCTAGGCTATCAGTATTGTATCTATTATGTCTGTTATTGCATCCCTAGCACGGTGTGAGAAGTCCTTCTGTCTTTGTGTTACTTTTATTGGTTAATGAATAAAGAAGCTGCTTTGGACCTATATTAGGGCAGAACAGAGCTAAGTGGGGGAAACCTAAACTGAATGCTGGGAGAAAGAAGGCAGAGTGGCAAGATGCCATGTAGCCGCCAGAGGGGAAAGACGTGAGTTGCCAGCTGCAACCTTGCCAGTAGGCCACAGCCATGTAGCAATACACTGATAAATAGAAATTGATCAAATTAAGATGAAAGGTTTAGCCAATAAGAAGCTAGTGCTAACAGGCCAAGCAGTGATTTAATTAATACAGTTTCTGTGTGGCTATTTTGGATCTGAGCAGCAAGAAACAAACAAGCAGTCTCCTACATTAGCACCTAGCATATTTATTAGAGAAGTGTTTAATGACCAGAATTGACACAAAAAAAATGAGAAGCAGTGCATGAGAATCAAATTTTTCATTGACCAAATGAGAGTAGAAAGTATAGAAACCAGCCATATTTCTACAAGGTTGTTTGACACAATAGAATGCTTGAGTTGGTGGGGGCATGGTTAGGTTTTTGGAACAGAATTCTTAGTTAACTGTGAAAGCCCATGTTTTTTGATCCATTCCATCTTGCCTAGAGTTCAGAGAGTTCAAACCTACTCTTGATCCTCAAGGATTAACAATAGGATGCTTTGACAAAAGGTGTGGATCGTTTGCTCCTCAAAGGCCAGACAACACGATGTTTGATTTAGGGCATGGTTACTAGGTATTTTTGAAATGTAAGGAGGTAATTGCACTTCCTTGTTCTTTGTATTATGGAAATCTTGTGCCCTCTCCCCTTCTGATTAGGGTATATAAGGACTGTGAGTAATAAAATCAGGACTTATGTTACAGTATTTTCTGGAAGCCCTTCCAACTCTAAATTAACAAAATCAGAAATGAAAGGAGGAACATAACAGTAAACACGGAGGACATCCACAGAATCATTAGGTCATGCTTCAAAAACCTGTACTCCACATAATTGAAAAATGAGAAAGAAAAGGACAATTTTCTAGATAGATACTGCATACAAAAATTAAATCAAGGTCAGATGAACAATTTAAATAGACCTATAAACTGTAAGAAAATAGAATCAGTTATCAATAGCCTCCCAACTAAAAAAAGTCCGGGTCTGGATGGTTTCAGTGCAGAACTTCAAAGAAGTTATTAGCTATACTCCTCAAATTGTTTCACACTCCAGAAACAGAAGGAACATTGCCAAACTCATTTTTATGAGGCTACAGTTACCCTGATAGCAAAACCACACAAAGACTCAACTAAGAAAGAGAATTACAAGCCAATCTCCCTCAAGAACATAGACGCAAAAATAATCAATAAAATACTGGTAAAACCAAATCCAGGAAAACATTAAAAAAAGTCATCCACCATGATTAATCCTGCTTCAACCCAGAGATGCAGGGAAGGTTCAACATACGAAACATATGAAAAATTAAATTTTTAATTTAATCCACCATATAAATAAACTGAAAGAAAAAACATATGATAATCTCATTAGACACTGTTAAAAGCATTCAACAAAATCCAACACTCTTCATGATAAAGGTCTTGGAGAGATCAGGTATATAAGGAACATATCTAAACACAATAAAAGTAATATATGCAAGCTGACAGTCAAGATAAGATAGAGAGAAACTCAAAGTGATTCCACTAAAATCAGGAACAAGACAATGCTGTCCACTCTCTCCACATCTATTCAACATAGTAATTGAAGTTCTAGCTAGAGCAATAAGACAACAAAAAGAGTTCAAGGGATACAAATTGGAGAGGAAGAAATCAAACTTTCACTATTTACAGATGATCTGATAGTATACATAAGTGACCTTAAAACTTCAATGAGGGAACTCCTACAACGATAAATACCTTCAGTAATGTGGCAGGATACAAGATCAAAAAAATCAGTAGCCCTCCTATATACAAATGATAAATGGGCCAAGAGAGAAATCAGAGAAACATCACCCTTCATAATAGCCACAAATAATATAAAATTTCTTGAGGTAACACTACCCAAAGAAATGAAAGACCTGTATGACTAGAACTTACCGTCTTTGAAGAAAGAAATTGAAGAAGATACCAGAAAATGGAAACATCTCCCATGCTCTTGGATAGATAGAATCAGCATAACAAAAATGGCAGTCCTACCAAAAGCGATCTACAGATTCAATGCAATCCCCATCAAAATTCCAACACAATTCTTCACAGACTTCAAAAGAACAATACTCAAATTCATATGGGGAAAAAAAAACAAAACGCGAAAGCCAAAACAATCCTGTACAGTAAAGGAAGTTCTGGAGGCATGACCATCCCTTACATCAAACTCTATTATAGAGCTACAGTAAAGAAAACAGCTTAGTGATAACTAAGAACAGAGGTGGACCAATGGAATAAAATTGAAGACACAAATATTAATCCACACATCTATGAACACCTGATTTTTGACAAAGAAGAAAAAATATGCAATGGAAAAAATCTTCAACAAACAGTGCTGGCATAACTGGATGTCAGCATGTAAAGAATGCAAATAGATTCATATCTGTCCCCTTGCACAAAAATTTCTTGTCTCTTTCTTCAATCCAACTCCCCTTTTCGGAAATATAGGGACAGGTCAGCTGATACTGATAATTAACTTGAAACAAATATTAGTGTGACAGAAAACAAGTTGCAATTACATGGTAAGAATCTGAGTCAAAAGCCGAAACAGGAAAGTAATAAGACTTTTGTCTTTTGTTTTAAGAATCATGCAGAATGAGGATACAGATAAAGATAAAGATGAAGCTCTTGGTTAGCAGGATCACAGGAAACAATGTGAAAAACAGCAGAAGAAATAGCAATAGATGAGTTGACTCTTTGCTTATACGTACCATGGGCATGGTGGTTCTGCCACCACCTAACTACATGGCTGTTATTTAAACTCTGATATTTGGCATTTCCACTTAATGAGAATAATAATGTCTAGTTCATATAGTTGTTTAAGGTTAAATAAGTTTATGTATTTGTGAGTCCTCCATATAAAACTAAATAATCCCATACTGTATAATTAACCATGAAAGAAATTTTTACAGACTGAGCTATTAGAGTTGAAGGAAGAGGAATATGAAACATTTTGCTGCTGCTGCTGCTCTGTCTCTAGAGTGAATGCCTCATTACCAATGACTTGACAGATACATATATGTGCATGGATAACCTTCTTTATTGGCTAAATCTCTCCTGAGGGGAGAACAAAAATTTCCTAATGAAGGCTGTTGAATGAAGCTGATAACTGTGAAGCTACATTTTGCTCTCAGAAATGCTGACAGCTGAAGTGAACTCGATTCGTGTTCCACTCACAGTTCTCCCGGCTGCTTTAAAGTTGGGTTTAGAAGTATTTTTGGGAGTCGAAAGCTTTACTACATCCATTTCCAGGACGTATCTTGGTGTAAAACCCTCAGAGCTACTCATCTGTAAGGCAGAAGGACCAGACTTGGCAAGACTATTGGACCCATTCAGAAAAGAACCAAGGATTTGAGGATTGGAATGCAAATTCACCAGTAGCATGGCAATACTTGACCTTAAAGATAATTTTATGTGGATATAAGAAATATCCATTTTCAAACCCTTTGGCAGAGTGACATGACACATTGGGGGAAGGTGATTTGGCAGTCTGTGAAAAAATTTAATGCACATTCCCTATGTCCAGGAAAACCCTTTTCCAACTTCTACAAAAATCTAGTCTACTAAAAAAAATGTTTGCATAGATATGAAAAGATATGTAGAAGAGTTGTTTTTTGGAATGCAGTATTAACAAAGGTATAATTTTTAATATTACAGTATCTATTAGAGTGAGGATAGTCTGGAGATATGTATTTTACTACTCCAAAATTATACTCTTAAGTTTTTTAAATGGAGATCATTAACTGCATAATATAGTCTATTTTGTTTTAAAGGTATGTCTTACATATTTGCATACGTGTAATACAATAGCTGACACAATGTTTCTACTTCTGTGTGCACTCTCTTCTAGTCCATTGACAGTGTCAGTAGCTACTTCTCAAACAATAGTATTATCATATGACATGAAGAAAGGGAACAAGGCAAGACAACTTTTGCTTCTCATCATATCATCTTTCACTTAAATTTTTTTAATAATAAACAGCTACCTTTGTTGTCAGTTTTTTTCTACAAATGATGAATGGTAAAAATACACAATTATCTTAGCATTTTGGGCTTTCTAAAACAACTTATCTTGGATTCAGCAATTTAAAAACAACAGAAATTTATTGGTCAGAATTCTGGATTTGGGGAAATCCAAGCTCAAAGGGCCAGCAGACTCCCTCTCTGGTGAAGACCAATTCTAATCTAAGGATGATGCTCCTCTCTCTATTCTCCCTTGTGGTCAGAGGCAAGAAAACTCTCTTTGACATGTTTTATAAGGGCACTAATCCCCCCCAGCCACCTCCCCCAAACATAATTACATTGGATATTGGGTTGTGATTTACAAATTAGAAAGAAGGGAGTCCCAACATTCATACCAAAACAATGATGCATCATTTTTTAGAAGAGAATACAATTAGTAAATGATGCAATTAATAGCATCATATGGAAAATAATATGTCACAAACTGGGTCACCAATAATAAACAAAATGTAAGTATCAGCTTCAACATGATCCACAGATACGCAATTCGTAAAAAATAAGACAGTACCAGAAAAATGAAAAACCACCAGTCCTGCATTACTGGTGCTAATATTAGCATAGCCACACTAGAGGGCAAGACAGGCACTAAGACTAAATTTGAAAATACCTGAAATTGGTGCTGTGGGAGCTGCATTCCTCACTACCTGTCTTTACAGGACTGTGTCAAAGGCCATGTCCTATCTGGTGCAGCATCGCACCTTTCTCCCTGCACCCCTGTCATTCTCAACGTGAAACTTCTGTTGCCCCTCTCACCTTCAAATTATTTTACTCTTTAACTATCTTTACTGGGTTTGTATTGGTGTTTTTGCCTGCATGCATCTAAGCATGCCTGGACATCTAAGAGGAAGATATCAGACCCCTGGTCTAGAGTTACAAGACTTGCTTAACTAATTTATGGATTTTTCTTCAAGAACAGCAAGAGGTTCTAACTGCTGAGCCATCTCTCCAGTCCCCTACCCTACATTTTTAAAGAAAACTTATTCCTGTAACATGAGTGCCTAGAATAAGAAACTTTGGGTTTCTTCCAACCCACACCCTTGCTTCTCTTTTTCTTTCTTTACCACTTCCCTTTTTTCCAATTCTGCATCACCAACCTAGAAGAATCAGACTATAATATAGAAATAGGTGCATGAAGAGAGAATATTTTGAGCATCGTGTCTTTGAAAAATTAAGACAAAAACCATTGCTGAACAGAAGAGTAGAAGATACTAAGGTACTAATAAAAGTTGTCTTTGCTCTCTCCCTGCCTCCCACCAGCCCTTGATTTCTCCTCCATCCTTCTCTCTGTCACTTGAGCTCCATGGGAATAGAAACTATGGCTTTATTGTCATGCCTCCCTGCCAGATTCCACCTGACACATACTAGGTACAAAGCATTTGCTAACTATTACATTTGAACAAGCAATGCCTTCAAGTCACTTGTACCCTTTTAAGGAGGTTTATGATTTGTAATATCAAATAATTCCTCCTTAACATTACATGAGCCACTAACTTACTCTTAGAACCTGAGAAGCAACAGCAGCTTTTAAATAAGCCACCAATAGCTGAGGACTTATTTCTGCAAAACCATGTATGCTAATGCAGACTGTCAGCCAAGGAACCCAGCAGAGCTGTGCTTAGCAACCAGTCCCTTTGCTATCTATTTTGGTTAGTTGTGTCAAAAGCTATTCTAACTTCACTCAATCAATGGCTTCGTGTTGTGAAAGAAAGACACCATGAAGAGATGAGAAGAGAGAATCAAAGATATGTATGTTCAACAGCTCTAAAGGCTGTTTCGGAAGCATCTTTTCCCTGTGCAGCTGGGGCTACCCTGTACATATGTTTACAGCCCATTGGGGAGGGATATGTCAATCAAAAGAAAGGTTTCTTTGACCTTCATCTCCAGGGAAGGAGAAATACAGAACAGCTGTCTATTTACCATTCTTACCTCATTTCTATGACGCCGAACCACTCATTTAGGAAACACGAAAAACTGAGTTCATTCCTTTCTCCCTCAGTGATGTCCTCAAAGACACTGGGCTCTTGTGGATTGAATGATAATTAAAACTACATGACCCCGAATATCTGGCAGGTAGAAAAAGAAAGATAGTCAGCTTCAGAGTATAATGGAAAATCCATACTTTTTTTTTTCAGTTTGGAGACATTACTTCGATCTGCTCTTTGGATCATAACTTAAAAAATAAAAACATTCCTGGATGCAAACTTGTTAACTTCAAATATAATAAGCAACAAAAAAAATAAACTCCTGAAGTTGAAGTTGAAACATGACCAAGAGCAACATATTCATAATTCAATAATGCCACCATGGTTCTATTGAGTCTACATATGACTGAGACAGTCCAGATTGCACACCCTTTAATCACTGGAGGGGAGTGACTTATTCCCCAATAAAAGTGGAAAGAAAACCTGCTGTGTTCACTCAACAAATTACTTTGCTCCTTGGGTCAGTCTTGAACTCAAGTGCCAGTTTAGACTGGTAACTATTACAAAAATCATCTGGTCTATGACCCTCATTAACAAAAAGAAAAATCAGGTCTAAAGCCAGGGAGGGAGGTAGTACCTGAAGGGGTAGCTGATGTCAGGAGAGCAAAAACAGCCGCTTGTCTGTATTCCTCCACAAGAGTTCTGGCCTCTCAGTCTTGTGCAGAGCTGAAACAGCAATCAACTTAACGACATTCACTTCAGTGTGTTTCTGTTAGTGCCTCTTCTGGCCCCAGAAGTGAGCTAGGCTTCTATGAGAGAAAAGCAAAGAATTGCAGGTGTCAGCAACTGCCTTCAAAGAACACACTTTAGAGACAAAAGTCATGAATTTCTGAGGGTCAAAATCAAGTTATCGCATGTTCACATGTGATTTTCTCTTTATGATAATGCAATGGTTCTGGATCACAGATGGAAACAAAGTTGTACAACCTTGCAAATGTGCCAGCCAACATTGTCTTGTATTCATTCAAGGGGCAAGTCTTACAGTGTTGTGAATTAGTATTGGGTAAAATTACATTATTGTCATAAATGCCTCAGAAAATCCGTTTATAGAATTGACTCACATGGTTTTAGGCCACGATACATTGGTCCCATTGCTTTGGGACCTCTGACATGCAACAAGTCAAGGAGACAGCTCATGAAATAGCAAAGTTTGTTAACCTCGTGGTCATGCAAAGAAAAAGAGTGACATTGGAATCCCCAGCCCCCTTCTAGGCATGTGTCTGTGACTTAAAACTTAACATGAAGCCCCATATTGCAAGAGATTCTACCTTCAAATAGCGCTAGGCTGAGGACCAAGTCTATCCTACACAGGACTGTTGGGGAACAGATTTTGAAGGTGTGATGCTTTGTTTTTGCTGCATTTGATTAACCTTGTGAAGCTGTGATTCTTTGACTGTTAAAAACTTTTGACGGTCTAATAAAGAGATGAAGGACCAACAGCAAGACAGGAGCAAAGATAGGCAGGGCTGGAAGGCAGGAGTATAAATAGAAGGAGAAATGAGGAAGAAGAGGAGCAAGAGAACAAGGAGAGCTATGCAGCAAACCATGGAGAAAGAAGTAAAGAAAGGTATACAGAAATAGAGAAAGACAAAATCCCAGAGATAAAATGTAGTCAGGATAATTTAATTAAAATTGGCAAGAAACAAGTCAAGCTAAGGCAGGCATTCATAACTAAGAATAAGCCTATGTGTATGATTTATCTGGGAGCTGGGTTGTCGGTCCCCTGCAAAAGTCAAAATAATAAAAATCACACAACACAGGACAGGTTCCACACCCAAAATCTAGAAGTAGTATACCTCACTAAGAACTAAACTACTTACTTCAATTAGTAATGGGTTGGGTTGGAAAAATTAAAAAATGCCTTGAAGAACTAAGTAGCAAAGAAAATTCAAAAATGCTTCAAGAAGAAAATAGGTTATGTCAAAACATTATCTGTACATTTTGATAGGAAGCAATATCACAAGATAGAATACATTGTTTGGTCAAGTTTGAAGTGGGATTAGTGTTTTTAAGTATTTCCAAGTTCTATTGAAACTACATTCCTCAGGTTTGGATCTGTGTTATTCCCCTATAGGCTCATGAGTTTAAGGGTTTGTTCCTGGCCCCTTTTGCTATTGAGAGGTAAAAGACCCCTGAAGAGGTAGAGCCTAGTAGGAGGTTTAAGTCCTTGGGTATTCCCTTACAGAGGACTGTGAGGTTCCTATCTGACAGTTCTTTTGCCTTCTGACCCTCATGTGATATACACTGTCCATGATGCACTACTTGATCATAGCACCAAGTACTCGGTCAGCCAGCTATGGACTGAGACCTCCAACACTATGCGTGAGACCAGCTTTTCTCCTTAGAAGCTCATTAACTCAGGCATCAATTACAGCAACAGGAAGCTAGCACAGTGATATCCAATAAGCCCACTGTAATTTCCTAGCGATTAAACCTAGAAATTGTAACTGAGGAAGTATCATGAGTTCTAGGCCCTATCCACCCAGGAAGCTGACAGGAACACCGCTGCAAGGTTCTTCGAATATACACAAAGCTTTATGAATCTTGGGGAGAAACCATGAGCAACAGTGCAAGTGTGTGTGAAGTCTAAATACATGGCGATAAGGTTGAAGGAGGCGTTTGCTACGACACCAAAAATGTAAGACTGTAATCAGGCAACTCTAGCACTTTGGGCTTGACTGTTTGGGCTATTATTGTTTGGCTGGGTCAGTGCCTAAAACCCTTTCCCATAGAGCCTTGTTTTGCAGCCTAGGTACGATACATTACTGTTTATCTATGACAGCAAGTTTACTGTCTGCCTCGCTGACAGACTTGTGTGTACAGCTACACATTTCTACAGTAGCCAAGTGGAACTCCATTAACCATCACATAAAGGTATTGGAAAAATATTCAAGTTGATGTACTAAACAAACCTCTAATTTTGCTTATAATTTCTTCCCAAACAGGTCTTCATTATCTTTACCCCAACACCCAGAAGATTCAAAGTGCTTCCATTACAATTAAAAAAAGAAAAAGACTACAGGAGCAAGGAGCATTTTTTGCTATTAAGATAGCTCTGAATTCCCACACTATTTCTTAATCCTAAACTGGTGGCATCTCAGATTCAGCCAAGCCAAGTCTTTCAGGGTGGCTCTATAGTCCTTTTGCCAGTGGCAATAAGGCCTCAGTGACTGAATAGCCCTGCCTTGCGATTCCCCTGCTCCTGTTTTGACAAGCACCATTAAATTAAGGTTGACATTGGCACCACTAGATGTGTCAAACCAGGTGGACTTGGCTGCCAGCTTGAATAGCTAAATATTATATTTTAGTTCATGTCAATTGCAAATCTCAAAAGCTAAACCTTCGGAAAAGGCACGCTAAGCCTCACGTGGACTGCAGACCGTCACGACATTACCAGTGCGGACAACCCAAAGCCAAGAAGCTTGGCCATCCCTAATCAGCTGGCAGAGAAATCAACCCTTCACCTCATATCGACACTGTTAGGATCTTATGTGTTCTGAAAGACAAAAATAGGTGGGCCAAAGAAGAATAGAAATTTGTGGGTTTAGTTAACTAAAAACACCAGGAATAAATCTGAGCCTGGACCCACAGTCACAAATGACGTCATCCTCACTGCCGCTTACTGACACGCTCTATTCCCAGGCCGCTGACAGTCTCGCCAGTCTACCATGCTAACAGGCCTAACACTAAGCAAGCGTTTCTGTAACTCCCACTGGCTTCTAAAATGTCCTACATCCTTTCCTAAAACAATGACTATATCTAGAGGTAGAGGCTTCCTGACTGTGCAGGCATGCTCACCCGGCTATTCTTAATCTTTAAAGTAGAATCAACTCCACTTGAAGCCTCGCTTGAAAATTAAAGACCGGATGATTTCCCCAGGGGAAATCAGAGTGCTATGAATGGAGAAGTGAACGAAAGATGAGCAGCGGAACAGTAGACTTCTGCATGAAAGCTTGAGTCACTTCGAGATATTACAGCAATGTTGACAGCTGCTCCCAGAGACCCAGTGTTCTTACTAAGCCTGTGTAAACTAAGGAGAAGTAAAGGATGATGGACTGTGTCATACAAAGGACTATCGAACCAGCATCTTCTCAATACATTACAGGGCACCCAACACTTCTGTCTCACATGAGATTGCTATATAAATTATGTGTCCTCTTCCAATGCCACGGGGTTGGTGGGCTGAGACACAGAAAGGATGCCCTCAGTGCCAGCATCCTGCTGTCTACTCATACATGCATCTACACATATATCTGCATAGTGAAAGGTAGTGCAGAGTGAAGAGCAATGAGGAGGAGAGAAGAAATGTTGCAGACAGGCGAGGAAGGAAGAAAGAAGTCAAAAAGTCAGAGTAGACAACAAAAGCAAACGTAAAACCTAGAAAATGTTGGAGTGACTTTTTGTCTAGAATAAACATATAATATTTGCACTGTACTCTAATTTACCCAAATGTTTATCCTAAGCTCTCCTTCAAGGTCAGAGTGAATATTCCATTTGCATATATATTATCAGAGTTTAATAGTGATAAGAAACAACGGTAACATCTCTACATTTCTTCTAACAAAATTCAGAGTCATTTGAGAGAAAAAATAATCACAGGATTCTTGCCAAATTTGAAAGTATCAGTCTTATTGTCAAAAAACCTAATTTGGGGGAAGTTTCTGCTTTCCAAATGAGTGGGCTCATGGACACTTCATTTCCTATTTGATACACTTTCTCTGTCTAGTGGCTGATGAAGCCTAGATGGCAGCAGCCCTTCCATCCTTACTGAAAATCCACTCCACAATGTAATAACAGAAAGGAGGATGGAATGCTGGAAGCTGGCACAGTGTCCCCCAAAATAGAGAACATAGGACAGGATCAGGTCACACACTCTTAGGTACTTTCCCAGAATCACCTAGTAACTGTTGGGAAACAGTGAGGAATGGAACGAGCAAGAGACCACATATGTTCGAGTGGCCTAGAACACACTGCCGGGGCAAAGAATGCCTATGGGGAGACGGATACTGTGACCTATTGTCAGTTATCCATCGTGCGCTGGCTACTACCTTTACCAACTGGATAAAGAAAAGACAGGCTGTTCAAGTCCATGTTGCCCATGCCTGTTCCACATGACTGGAATCAATAAGCTACCTTTGCTTTAAGCCAGCAACCAAATAGACCAGCAACTATGATGGATAAAATCTCTTCAGGGAAGGCTTGCAGGACCTGTGTTATGATAATGAGTTTCTGTTATTTGCCACACACAAAATAGAGAAGGTAGCATGGAAATGAATGTGGCGCTAGCTAGCTCCTTTTCTCCTGAAAGACCCACACAGAGACACCCTCCAATCATCCCACGTTCCCCGGGAAAGATGGCATTTGCTATTGCACTTTTAAAGCCTTCTCGCCAGCCTATCTCATAAATAATGATGAAGCCTTTGCTACTTAGACTTATGATGTAGCCAGCTGCTTTTATTTATGAACAACGTGGGTAGCCAATCATTGTCTGCCTGTTAGCACAATATTGCTCTCAAAGAGGAGGCATGGGGTCACTGGGAAAACCTGGGGCAGGTTGTAACACACTGTGCCTGCCATCCACTCCCATCTCAGAGCAAAGATTTATTTAGCCCACTGGAATTGGCATATATTTTATTGCTGCTATCATGAAGAAACATGGCAGACAGCTCCTTCTGGTCTGTTAACTATTTGGAACTTTTCCCACTTACATGCTCCCTCCATGCAGTTTTAAAGAAACATTGCAAAGATTTTTACAACAGTTATCAATTACATCATTACCTAGAGCATCAAGCCTCATCCTTGCCAGTTACCACACACTGAAGGACGACAAGTGCAGGCTGAAAAACTGGCAAGAACAGTTCAAGCTGAAGCCACAAACCAGTAAGATGAGGTTGAAAGTAATTTAGAGATGAGGTGAAAAATTCTATTCATTCATGACAAGGAAGCATATTAATTGATTACAGGTCATTAAAAAAAATCTGGTTCTTCAACAGAGTTTGCGGTTTAAACTGTTTCTGACATAATACATCTTGGTAGGTCAAGCCCTTAATTACGACTTGTTAAAAGACTACAATTAAGTTGCTAGGGTTTTTTACTTCCTATTTCTGCTATTTCCCTTATTGTTGTTATTGTGGTCCATGAAGACAGAGGTTTAATTTTGCCTTTCTAAAAGTTCTAATACAATGCTAGGTTATAATGTCTTGAAATAGTGAGAAGATGTAAATGGGGACCACATGTTCTCTTGGTATAAAGCTCTGAGCACGCTGACATTACAGTATCTGGTTTTCTAAAAGGATTTTAAAAACATTATTGCAATGTATGCAATTAATTTAGATCTGAAGAGTCCCCAAAAGCCCATGTATCAAAGGCTTAGTTCCCAGCTTTGCCCTAGTGAAGTGGTTCTAACCTGGGACCGCAATCCCTTCAAGAGTTGTGTATCAGATATGCTCCGTAGCAGATATTTATAATGCAATTCATAACAGTAGCAAAATTAGAGTTATGAAGTAGTAACAAAATAATTTTATGGTTGGGGGGTCACCAGAACATGGGGAACTGTGTTAAAGTGTCAAGACATTAAGAAGACTGAGAACCACTGCGCTAGTGGCTGGAAGTAAAAGCTAAAAGGCGGGGCATGGCTAGAAGTCTTCAAGTCATTGTAAGCATGCCCTGGAAGAGGATTATGAAACCCTAACAACTCCTCTCTCCGTGTTTATCAATTTCCTGGCCATGGGAACCCTGACTGCTCTTCGGGCTGATGAGGGAGGGGGAGTTGACTGGGGGAGGGGAAAGGAATTGGGAGGCGGTGGCAGGGAGGAGGCAGAAATCTTTAATAAATAAATAAATAATAATAATAAAAAACAATAAAAAATTTCCTGGTCATTAGGGGAGCCCATTTCCCTGCCTAATATGTTGCCTTATGATAGTCCCAAAAGGATCAATAAATCATGAATATAGAGTCCTAAAAGCCATATGCCCAAACAAAACACTTTCCCCTCATAGGTTGATTTCTCAAGTATTTTGCTATAACAGAAACTAGCAAAATTGTTGGTGGTTTCTAGTCCTCAAATCAAGAAAAGAGTGTTGCCTTATGATAGTCCCAAAAGGATCAATAAATCATGAATATAGAGTCCTAAAAGCCATATGCCCAAACAAAACACTTTCCCCTCATAGGTTGATTTCTCAAGTATTTTGCTATAACAGAAACTAGCAAAATTGTTGGTGGTTTCTAGTCCTCAAATCAAGAAAAGAGTACTTATTTAGTGTCTATTAAATATTAGATATTTGTATGAAACAGACATCTACCAGGCCCCAAATAGTTACTGAAGATTCTATGCATGCCTGCTATGGTCCAGGTACTGTAGTAACGGCAGCTGCTTAGTCATCAGCAGGTAGACAGCTTAGCATTCATCTTAATATCTTGGTCATGGGTCTCTTGTAATTCTTTCTCAAGACCTCCATGACAGTCCAGATTTTATTTTATAAAACCTTTTCTTCATCTTCTAGCATTTATGTCACAGAGAAAAGAAGTATATTTGTCATTTCACAGTTTGGAAGGCTTGGAGCCCAAGATCAAGGTGTTGACAGAGTTCACACCTCTGAGTAGTGTGAGAGACATCTGCTCTGTGCTTCTGTGATAGCTTCTGGTACTGCCTTGTCATTCTTTGGCCTACAGGCTCATCATTCAGACCTCTGCCTTCCCCACTGTAAGAACATCCTCCTTTATGCAAGGACATCAATCATATTTATTAGGATCATCCATAATAGACTCAGTCTAATTTTATTAATTTTGCTAAGTAATGTTGCAAAGTAAGACTTCAGAAACAAGAAGACAACATTTTTGGGGGGTTTTAAAGAGTACACTTCAATTCATACGAAGGGCCTCATGACTTTTCCATTAAGACGTGTGAACAAGATATTCATAGGAAGAGCATAAAATCATGGGGCATTTTGACATAACCCATTTCTACCCATCTGAACTCTTTGCTCTCTCCATTATCAAGGTATTATGAATAAGCACTGCTTTCAAACCCAATAACACTAGACTCACCAGGCACTATAATCTGAGTCTGGTCTCAACTACTAGAGGGTCTGGTGTTACTGAGATGAACTTCAGGTTACATAAAGTTCTTCAAATTGGTAGTAATTTTATCCTTCAACTTCAGATCTCAGAACCAATCCATCAGTAAATCACCTTAATTCTACCTTCAATATATATATCCATAATCTACCCATGCCTCTCTCTTACTGCTCACTGGTCCAGCCATTAGACTGTTGTGGACTATTGCAACAGCCTCCTAGCTAGCCACACTTCATCATTGTCATGCATTCTCTCAGACTCTTTTCAAAACAGAAGCCAAATATCTTGAATTATACTCCCCCAAAATTATATATATATATATATGTGTGTGTGTGTAATCATATATATATATATGGGTAATCATATCTCTCTTCTGCTGAACACACTCCCAAAACTTTCCACACCTTCTGGAGGGAAGACTAAGGAATTTGAAGAAGATTCGAGGAACTACATGATATAAGCCATCACCCTATAATATCGTCTCCTGCAGTTCTCTCTTGCTGGATAGCAATTCTTTAGATGGGCCAAACTTTAATGAGTGCTTGCTGAATGAAGGGATCTAAATGGGAAAATGGCATGTAAGCGACTCAGGAAAGCATTTCACACTAATTATCTGCAATGTTCTCTGCTGGTTTCTAAAGTCCCTTGAAAGTATTAATATTTCAGCCATATTCTTATATTTAATTTCCACTTCTGCTATTAACGTCTGTATGATGCTACACACATTATTTCTTCTGTACCTTTAATTCTTCATATGAAAAAATGGGTGTGACCCTAACTCTCATAATTCTTCAAAGGATTAACTGAATTAATATAAAAACACTTTAAGTACCACATCTGAGCACCATATAAATATCAGCTATCATTTTCCTATTATTTCTGCTATGTCTAATGTAGATTAATTCTAATATTAAATGATCTATCCCTATAGCTGTTACCAGCTCTATGCTATCAAAACCTTCTGCACCTCTTTCATCATTCCCGGTATTAAATAAGAATCATGGGTCTTCCTGAACGGATATGTAGAAAATAGTCCTTATGTACCTGCCTTTGTTCAAAGAGCCATACTCTGTGATGCTCAAGAGAAACTGACCTTAGCTCCAGCCTAAGTGCTCTGATCTTCCACAAGACTATCTGGAAATCGACTTCTGCTCTGTAGAAAGAATTCAAACTAACATAGGATGTACTTTGTGATTATCCTTCTAGAAGATGAAAAGAGTTCCCATCCCAATTGGACAAAAAAAAAGTGTAGAAAGTGCAGGAGGCAACTTGCTGATGTCTCTCAACTTAAGGAAACCGTATATGCTCTTATCTGTTGAAGAGTAAGAATGGAGAAAGCCCCCATCTACATAGCTCCCCATGCCACCCCACCACTCCTCTACCATCCTTTCCTTTTTATCTACCATCCCCAGCCTCGTGATAATATTCATGTAAAAGATAACCCCCAGCCCCCAAGTAAGTAGAGAAGAGATTTTCAGGTTCCTTAAATAATGAGAGTGGAGGCCCATGCTCAAATGCTAACCTCCAGGAGGAAGAGAAAGGAAAGGCATTACCAAAATCCTGTAAGCTCTGCATTGATTCTAGTGAAAAGAATGCTTTCTATCATTATCACAGGAAAATTTGTATATGTTGTTACATGGCAAGGTAAAATTAAAATTGCATGTGAAATTAAAGCTATCAATTATCCACCAGAACCTAACAAACCTTGCCAATGTAACCTCACCTTCATTTGACTTTCCTCTCTAGGGTGAAGCCAACAGTGCTACTAATGCTGACTCCCTCCACAGTGTAAAAGATGGCCAACCTTTACCAGAGGGAAGTTCTCCAAACTGAGGTTATATAGTCTTTGTTAATTTTTTAGCTCTACTGAAAGCCTCCTCTATTGATCCCAGGACCCTCCTCCTAGGCTGTACCAGCAATGAATAATGATGCACGGCATGATTAGTGACAGACCTCTGAGCGGGGAGTGTTACTGAACCCTCTTGTTGTAAAGTTCTCAGGCAGCCTTTGAATTCTTCCCTGCTACAACTGATCAGACCTGATTCAGAACAAATGGCCGCTCTGTGATTCCACACCCAGAGCCTGTCTGATTTCAGTGTCTGTGCCCCCAACTTTCACTTTACTATTTTCTGGTACCTAGATCAATAAAGCCTAATGATGCCAGTCTTTTCCCATCAATCTGACATGTGAAAGGAAAGACTTAAGGAACTCAATGCCCTATCCTACCGGAGACAACTAATTTATCAAAAATTGATTGGGTAGAGGAGCTACAGTGCATAGGTTGGGATGAGTGGTTCTTAGATCACGTGCTGGACATTTCCTCCAGACTTTCTGAACAGTTCCATTCTCCATGTGGCCCAACTATTGATTCTACAAAATTAGGCAGTTTCTGGACATATGCCACTGGCATGTAGAGATGTCTGCAGCCACAGCTTGTGACTCTTTGGTCCTTACATTGTCAATGGGAAATTTGAAATGAAAACTGGACCTGATCTTGTCCATGCTCCATCAGTGCCCTCAGTGTCTTCAAGAGACAAGTATATTTGGTGAAGACTGTCCTTAAGGTGCTGCATGACTTTCCTATCTTTAATGACTCTCTCCTCTTTGACTAATAGGGGGAATGACATTAAATATTGCCTATGTTACATCTTGAGCCACATCTTGGCACTATTAGCAAAATGGCCTCTCCAGCCCCTCTGTATCACTCTTCTTCATCTCAAAGCTCCGATAGATCTGGCCTTCTCTCTGCTGCTGTTATACCTCACTGCTCCTCTTATGTCGGGAGGTGCTCTTCCCAGCTTCCCAGCTTCCTGTACCTAGAGAATGACTCAAGGTAGCTTTCTCTACCATTGTAAAAACAAACCATGTTGCCTTGTATACTCCCACAGACTTGTACGGAAGCACAGCAGCTTTGTTGAGATATAGTTCACATACCACACATTTCAACCACCTAAGGTGTCCAATTCAATGCTCTTTAGTAAATTCACTTCAGAATTGCCTGTTAAATTTTAAAACTTTGTCATTACCCATTAAAAATTCCACACTCTTTGTATGAAATTGCCAGAGAATGATTTTAAAAATTAAAAACCAGAGCTAGGAGGATATGGCGCGCGCCTTTAATCCCAGCACTCGGGAGGCAGAGACAGGTGGATCTGACCATTCAGGTTTTATTTTTTTCTACAGTTTCTGCCAGTGAGGTTGTTGAATGTTATGTGTCAATAAGATACATTAAAAATACACTGGATAGAGTAGTATTACAGGAACGCTCCAAAGTGCAGCTAATAGTAGGTGTATATTTGTGGACTGTAGATAACAAAAAATTAATAAAAATTTGTTTTAGACAAACTATTTAAAATAACTTGAAATAATTTTAACAATAATCCCATTAGTTTTGAAAACACAGAACAATAAAGGGTGTGTCTCTGACTCTTTTGTCTGATCTTAGAACTCTTTTGCTACTACTGGGTTGACTTGTCTAGCCTCTATATAAGGATTTATGCCTTGTCTTACTGCATCTTGTTTTGTTCTGTTTGGCTGTCATATCTTGGAGGATTGCTTTTTTTCTGAAGAGGAAATTGAAGGAGAATGCATCTGGGGGAGAGGGGAGGAATAGGGGACCTGGGAGGTGTGTAGAAGGAGGGGAAACTTTTGTGGAGATGTGTTGTATGAGAGAAGACTATATTTTCAATAAAATAAAAATAAAAAAAAATTCCACACTCGAACAATAATTCCTCGTTTCTTCCAATCACTTGAACTCTTTGTAGCTAGGAATCTATATTCTGTTTCTATGGTCTTGCCTTTTGTAGACATTTCATCTAAAGAATTATATAACACACACAGTATTTTGTGCCTTGCCTCTCTCACTTAGTCATATGTTCTCCAGACTCACTCATATTGAAGTACACATCCATATTTCATTTCTTTCTATTGACAAATAATATTCTTTGCCATGGATTACCACATTGTATTTACCCATTTATCATGTCATATAAATCAGGGGTGTTTTAATGGACCTGTGAATTTAACACATGGTAACTATAGTGTGTTGTTTTTCAGTATCTGCTTTGTGTGTGTGTGTGTGTGTGTGTGTGTGTGTGTATTTGCATGCAGTATATGAGCACCTGTGCATGCAGATGCAACTTCCTATCTTCATGCATGCAAAGGTCAAAGGAGGATGTCAGATTTCCTACTCTATTTTTCTCCATCTTATTCCCTTGAGACAGGGTCTCTCATTGTACCAGAGCTTGTATTACCACCCACACACTCACAGAGGATAACTAGCCAGAAAGCCCCCAGAATCCTCGTTTGGTTTCTCCCTCTATGGAGTACTGGAGTTACAGGTACCCACAGTCATGCTTGGCTTTTAACTAGGTGCTAAGTGTCTGAACTCAGGTCCTCATGTTTACACAGAAAGTGCTTTTATCCACTAAGCCATCTCCCTAGCCTAATACCTTCTTCTCGGAATAGGAAAAAAAAAGCGTTCTTGAAAGCCGGTACTATATCTGCCCCATGCTCCCATCAACCAACAGATATTAATTGAATAAGAAATAAACAAATGCAGGCAGAAAAGAGAAAAGGGAGAAGGAAAGGAAAGAGAGAGGAATGAAAGAAAGAAGGAAGAAAAAAGAAAGGACCAGAGGGATGTTCATCATAAAGTTGGAGCAATGAAACAGGGGTGAGTCTTGTTCACAATGTGGGGATTTTCCTCTTCAGACATTTGGGAACTCTTCCCACTGCCCCACCATTCTGCAATTTCACCATCAGACATAATACTTTAGGGAAAATATCAGCTTAGGCTATATCTGTAAAACTTGACTTGGAAGCCATGCAGCTTCATGCAATGAAGTAGCCCTAGGGAAGATGCACCCCACCTTGCCATGTGTTAAAATCAAGCATTTCTAGCCCATCTCAGCTGACTACAGGTACATGCAAGGAAGCTGGAATATACACCCCCAAATACCTCCTACACAACACATGTGCTCTGCGGTGTCCCAGCTCTCACTCCGAAAATGTGAGAAGCCTTTGAAATAGCAGCTCTCTCAGGCTGCAAGCGGAGGGAGCGCAGAGAAAGTGCAACCCAAGGCCTAGACTGCTGGCCCTCTAGCCCTGCTCAGACACTTCCAACTCTCCTCTTTCCGCGGAGGTCAAAGGTAAATGTGGCCAACTTTGGAGAGTCACCACAGCCTGCTGTGCTGGAAGATGTGTGAAAAGCAAAACCTTTGCCAGGAGAAAAGAGGAAACAGACTGTCCAGAGCAGTCAGTCCCTGCTGGGAAAAGCAGTCTGGGGGAGTGACAGTTGCCTGCCGCTAAATGATTAAAGAAAGGGCGCTTCGCTTTCTGTTTTATCTGGTGAAGCAGCGACTCTCCATACTTAGACTACAGACTACAGCACCTCACTGTGTGTAAGCCGACTGCGAATTAGCTGCAGTGAACCGAAGCATTCGTGTGTGCTCACTCAGTTGCAGACACAGGGCTTAGCAGATAAGCTAACGATGTAGCCTCACAATGTGCTGTGATGTAGGTTGTACCGTTAACTTCATATGATAAAGGCAGAAACAGATAGCGAGAAGAGTTATTGATTTTAATATTTGTAACTAGTCATAGTAGAACTAGGATGTGTGATGTGCAAGTCCCCTCTGTATGCTGTGAATACCATTGGTTAATAAAGAAACTGGCTTGGCCTGATAGGGTAGAGGTAGGTGGGGAAAACTAAACTAAATGCTGGGAGAAAGAGGGTGGGGTCAGGAGAAGCCATGTAGCCCCGCCGGAGACAGACTTCAAAACTTTACAAAGTAAGCCACAGCCTTGTGGCGATACACAGATTAATGGAAAATGGTTAATTCTTGATGTAAGAGCTAGCTAGTAATACACTTAAGCTATTGGTCAAACAATATGGCAAATATAGTTTTCTGTGTGCTTATTAAAGGACTGGGTGGGACAGAAACCTCCTTACAACAAATCTCATCCAGAGGTAAACTCCATGCTTCATCTTCGTGCTGTGTTCTGTTCTGATAGATTGTGGTTATGAACATTGAACCCTGGGCCTTGTGTTCACATGGCAGGCACTATGCCACTGAGTTGAACCTGCAGCCCGGTACTCTGTGCTCTGAAAAATCAGGTTAGGAACTTGTTTGTCAAAGAAGACACTCTAGTATGGGTGTTGGTCTTCTGCAAGTGTGCAGACAATGAACAACTCATTCAATAACTGTGTGCCTTCATTTTAGAACGTAAGAGAATTAAGGGCTGCTCAGTCATGCAAGAATATGAACACCAGTCTGAAGGCAAGGATGTCAGTTCTACAAGGCAATATAAAATTGCAGGAACATTGGGATATTCATGTAAACGGCACGGTAATTGTCATACATAGGGTCTGTACTAATTAGTAATCTGGAACCTGCCCATAGTAATAACTTGGAAGTGATTCATTTCGTTGTGGAGAGTTCACAGTTAAATTCTAGTGGGAAGTAGGCAGCACCACAGAGGCTGCATAATTCTGGTGAGTTCATCTTAGCTAATCCTTATCATTCCATCCATCAGTTTTACTGCTCTCAGTTTGAGCAATATTGTGCAATTGTATTTTCTGGTCCATTGGCGTTTAAGGATACTGTCAAGCTATGACAAGAGGAGTCAAGTGTCAGGTTTATTGGATCTATAATTTAACTATGTGGCTTACACCTCCATTTAAAGTCAGAAAGAACCCACGCAGTTGTGTGTGGATGCTGATCCACATACACAGCATCTTGTGAAGCTCAATAAGTACTGTGTGACTTCTCAGGAATCTCATGCACTGCTATACAGAACAGAAACAAACCAAAATTTGTCTTAGGTGGGTACCTGAGCATATTTCATGATAATTGATGCTATTAAGTTATTGGGTCTTACCTGATGGAAAGAAAGGAAGCTACCTCCACATCTTACCAGCATGTCATCTCTCGTGTCATCTTTCTCCTCTCCCTTTGGCTCACCCAACATCTGACGGCCTTCCTCGGTGCACCTTAGATTTTACTTAGACATACAGCATGAGGTGCTGTGTCACACTTAAATGTAAACTCTGCACAGATTGGGTATATATAGTGAATCTTTAGGAGTGAGCTAAGCTCAGTAAATAACATTCCAGATAACGACTGGAACTGTCTTTTCCTCTACACAATTAAATCTCCCACCTGTCTGCCATAGATAGCTTCTGTCAAGTTGACAGAAACTTAGACATGGCTAGGAAGAGAGAACTTCAATTAAGAAATTGTTTCCATCATATTGGCCTATTGGCATGTCTGTGGGACATTTTCTTAATTGTTGGTTGCTCTGGGAGGGTCCAGCCTAAGTGGGCAGTAACATCCCTAGGCTGCTGGGTTGGGTTATGTAAGAAAGGTAACTGGGTAAGCAAGAAGGAGCAAGTCAGTAAACAACACGCCTTTAATGGCCCCAGCTTTAGTTCCTGCCTCAAGTTCCTGCTTGGCTTCCCTTAATAATAAATTATACTCTGAATGAAACCATTCCTCCGGAGTTGTGGGATATTTTTTGTTGTTGTTACTGGTTTTGTTGTTATTGCTTAGGGTTTTTTTTGGGGGGGTGGTATTTCTTTTTGATCAGTGTTTTACCACACTAGCAACAAGCAAGCAAATGAAGACACCATGCTCACAACATTTTGAAGTTATGCTTAGAAACAACTTGAAACCCTGAATTTCTAACCAAGATTGTGGCTTTGCAAGAATCAGTCGCAATAGCATGCACCACCTTAATTAACACATGCAGCAAAGGGCTACATTTTATATGATGTAAAATGAACTACAGATAACCATGAGCAATGAGAGAACAAGAAGGTAAAGTTGGAAAATACTATCACAAGGGTTACAAGGTAAATAATAGCCAAACCAGTATTCGGAGGTCACTATTAAATTGCTTTATTAATAGCAGAAATGACACTCACATTCTTGCCCATGGGTTTATGTATATAAATTAATGTAGCCTTATTAACATGCTCAATTCTAGATCATGAATCCTCATGCACACTTCTCTAATGTGTGACTCACAGACCCAAGCTAACATTCTCAGGCTACACTATCAACTAATATCCTTTTCTGAGGATAAAGTTAAGTTCAGTCACCCCACTATCTCATCTTGTTTTTATGAGGAACAAGAGAATTAATCTCTCAGACTAAGAACTCAGGTATCAGAAGACATTGAAAATGCCCAGACTATATGGAAAGCAGTCCACCCCAGTCTTAGTAAGAACATGTTCCAATCACTAGAACTTGCTAGATTCCAACCTTGAGGTATGAACTGGAACCCCAGCTACCATCCCAAATGTGAAGTGTTCTATAATAGCAGAAAATGGGGAGCACAGGTAGATGACCCAGAAAACCCACTGAGAGATAATGAACTCTGGGCTTGGGTTGCTGGAAAAAAGCTTTTAGTACCCCCTTGTTTTCCAACCTCCAAATAAAATGTGCTTGGCTAAGCACCTGCTTGAAACCTTCCAGTATCTTCCAACCCTATCTGAATACAATCTCCATGTGCCTAGAAAACATTCAAACCTTTCTATAACCTACCCCTGCCTACTCACAGACTACACTTCTTTTCCTGCCTTTACCCATTTTCAGCTCCTGACACGCCAATTGCACTAGCAAGCCACCAATACTATTTTTACATATCTCTTTCCTCTGGCTAACACATACCTCCCAACTCTTTATTGCTGGGCAAATTCTCACACAAATCTCAGTTTGAATATAGATTTCCCTTTCTGAGATTGGTCCTCAGCAACCCCTGTGCCATTCTCTGCTAAGCATTGACATAATATCCTATCCAGTTAACATACACTGGCAAGGCCATTCTAGTTTTTCCAGAAACTCATGGCATCTTCTCTCTCAACTTTTCCTAATGTCTAGCATAATGTTTACTACTTTATAAACTCTAAATGGAAATTTACCAATTACATGTCTCACTTCATCATACAGGTATATTTTGTTCCAGGTTGGCACTTATGTTGGACAAAGAGATGAGCAGAAGCTGCATTTCTATTCATAAGGCAGCATTCTGCCTTAATGGAGTACGAAGAGTCTCTTGTTTTATTTTAATCTCCTCAAGTCCACCCTGTGACCCCTTTATTACATACCTGGGTATTTGCTGCATACCACGTCATATCCTCCTTCCTCCCTAAATACATATACCAGTAAGTGGTAGAATCCCTAATTCTACCTGGGTTAACCAGTTAGGTTAACCCCAACATTTTGGTTGAAAATACTTAATCAAAAGATATGTTAATTATTCTGCCTGCATGGCCTAGGGCACCTAACCAGCTGGTGGAGCCCGAGGTCACTTGGAATCAGCCCTCTTGTGATTTTATATTAGCCTAAGAGCTCCTATCAAGCCCAAGTGCATCACCTGTGTTCTGCACATGATAAATTGTGGGCCAGTTAGGCACAACTTACGCAGGGAAAACATCATTATTCTCGTCATTATTCCAAGCAATGAATGTGGCTGCTCAGCACGTCATGAGTGCCCTCATCTTGCCAGTTATCTTTTTTTTCTCCCAAAATTGGCTGATTAAAATTAGGCATATTCAGTGAAACTTAAAAGACATCACAAAAACAATCTCTCAGCCACAGAGATAGCTCTATTTTTGAGTCAGAACCAGTGCTGAGAGACACTTCAGGTATGTTTTTTTTTTTTAATTCTGATCATTATAGCTAAGGACATAGTCTCTCAAACGTGAAAACTGGATTCAGGTTCCAGCTTTTCCACTTAATGGCAGGAAATGACATGTACAGCCCTCTGTGTCTCAGACTGTTTCCTTATTTGGAAAATGGTGGTCACAACATAGTTTTATAGTTTAAAGATATCAGTCCATACAAAGTATATACAGGGACAATCCTATGGAGGTGTTATAATTGTGCCCACCTTCTGGGGTTCTTAGATGCTTACATTATAGACTCTATCAGACACACACAAAACACAAAATAGATGAAACTCATCTTATTCCTAACTGAAAATAGTTTGATGGTTAATGCCAGCAGAAGAATCTTTTTTATTTAATTAAATGCATTCCTTGGCAATTTCACACAAGCACATAGTGCATTCTGATTCCACCTACCCTCAATCCTCCTATTGCCCTCCTACTCCTATTAATCCCCCCTTATGTCTCCCTCTTGTTTTCTTGTCATTTTGTTTTGATTTTCTCTGTGACCCACTGAGTTTAACCAATAATACTAATATATGTGTGAGTATATGGAGCTGTCCACTGGGCGTGGGGGATGAACCTGTGGTTATATCACTAATGTCAATGACTCTTCCTCCTCCCACACCCAACAACAGCCAATAGTTCCCCAGAGAGAAGTAGGGACCTCCTCTATCTGTGACTTAATATTGTCAGGTTTAGCACTGTGCAGGCCCAATACACAGAGCCACCATTTTTGTGACTTCATAATTCCAACACCACATCATGCCCAGAGGATAGTGTGGCACATCCTTCCTTCCCATCTCCCTACTCTTAAGTTCTTTCTGACCATCTTCAGCTGTGTACCCTGTGCCTTGAGCCAAGGCTGAGCATTCGGCTGTTGCTTTCCTCAGCTCCTTGAACAGCTGGGAGTCTCTGCATTCACCATCATCAACTAAAGAAGGAAGCGTCTCTGATCAAAACCCAGAGAAACATATTCTTTTAACTTTTTATTTATTTGTGAATTTGCATACATGCATGCATCTGGAAGTCACAGTGCACCTGGAAGGAGTAAGTTCTCCCTACCTTGTGGGTCTTAGGGATCAAATTCAAGATTTCAGGGTTGGCAGAAAGCACCTGTGCCCACTGAACCATCTCACTGATGCTAAACATAGATATTTAAATGGCATCATGACACCATGTTTATTTAGCAAAGCAACAGTAGTAAGAGGCCCCTAGGGCTTATGATCTCCCCTTCCATAGACTTTTTTATTTATTATATATTTCTGCCTCTTCCCCGCCACTGCCTCCCATTTCCCTCCCCCTTCCCCAATCAACTCCCCCTCCCTCATCAGCCTGAAGAGCAGTCAGGGTTCCCTGCCCTGTGGGGAGTCCAAGGACCTCCCACCTCCTTCCAGGTCTAGTAAGGTGAGCATCCAAACAGCCGAGGCTCCCACAAAGCCAGAACATGAAGTAGGATCAAAACCCAGTGCCATTTTTCTTGACTTCTCAGCAGTCCTCATTGTCCATTATGTTCAGCGAGTCCGGTTTTATCCCATGCTTTTTCAGCCCCAGTCCAGTTGGCCTTGATGAGTTCCCGATAGAACATCCCCAGATCAGGCTTAAAGTACCAAGCATGAATTTCTTCCTGTGGAACAGACTTCAAATTCAAGTAGAAAGTAATTAGTTATGTTATTTTGGGAACCCCTGTGCCCTTTGCAGCAAAATACTCATAGGGTGGTATGCCTTGCCCAGCACTGAGATATCTGTTTAATCACTCATAGCCTCTGACATTAACATCTATGCAGCGTATCTCCATTCAAACACTTCTTAAAATTAGCTTATAGAGTAGTAGGTTTTCCAATGATTTATCCAAGCATCTTTAGTGTCTGTCACCCCCCACCTACTCTCCTCTCTCCTGTTCCCATGCTCTTGTCCCCATTTAAACCTCCCAGTATTACTCTCTCCTACTTTCATTCTCAATGCCTTCCTGGCCCTTGTAATTCCATGGTCTTTACAGACAATCAAAGACAAACACATAAATCTAACAAATCAAAGCAGTGATCCACATACAAGAGAAACATGAGACATTTGTTATTCTGGGATTGGGTTACTTCATCCAGTAGAACATTTCCAAATCCTTCTATTTTCCTGAAAATTTCATATTTCCCTTTTTCTTGAGGCTGATTGAAACTCTCTTGTGTATGTGCCACATGTTCATTGTGCACTTACCAGCTGATGGGCATCTAGGCTGGCTCCATTCCTCACTATTGTGAACAGAGTGGGATGAGATTAATATGGCAGAGGCACGCTCTCCATAGTAGGATATAAAGATCTCCGTGTGTTTGCCAAAGAGCAGTGTAGCTGGGTCATATGACAATATTCTTTTTAGTCTTTCTGAAGGAATTTTAGACTGATACGCACACTGGTTGCACCAGTTTACACTCATACCAGTAGTGAGTAAGTTCTCCTTACTCTACACCCTCACCCCCATTTGTTACCATTTGTATTCTTAATGACATGGCCATTCTGACTAGGGAGAGATGGGATATCAAATAGCTTTCATCTTCATTTCCCTGGTGGCTAAGGATGGTGGATGCTATTTTTAAATATGCTCTAAAATTTAATACAATCACACAACTCTCCCCTCCATTTTCTCCCTCCAGCCTCTCTCCACCCACCTCTTAACTTCTCCCCCCCCCATTCTTAAGGTGATAGCCTTTTTTCTTTGCTTATTTTTACATATGTGTGCTTGCACAAATAGATATAAATACAACACATTGAGTCTGCTTTTGTTATTTGTGTATAAAGTTGTGTATCCTGACTAATCACTGGGAGAGGTTAATTTCCTCTCTCCCAGCATTAATTAGCTGTAAGAATGGGACCCCATGCATTTTCCCCTTTAAAGTTAATGTGTTCATTGATATTGTCATGTTTCTGGTCTTGTGTAAGCATTTCTAAGAGAAACTGTTTCACAGCAGACTTCCTGGTATTCTGGCTCTTACAATCTGTCCCATTTCTGCAATATTACCTAAGTTAAAATTGCTATGATCAAAAACAAACAAAAATAAGCAAACAAAAAAAACTGACCATAAATGCTGGCAAAATTGTGGAGAAAAGGAAATTTTCATTCACTCTTGGTGGGATTGCAAATTGGCATGGCAACACTTGAAATAAGTATGAAGAATCCTCAGAAAATAAAAAACATTACCACATGACTCAACTATACCTGTCCTTGACATATACCCAAAGGGCTTAACCTCCTACCCTACACATATAAGCAATGTTCTTAGCTTCCTTATTCACAATAGCTAGAAAATGGAAACGACCTAAATATCTTTCAACTGATGAATGATTGATGAAAATGTGGTACATATACACAGTGGAATAATATTTGGTGGTCTGTAAATAAAACAAGACCATTGGAGAATGTATCACAGAAAGGTAGACAAAAACCAAGTCCACTGTGACCATCCTGTGTTCCCGTGTTTGCTCCCAGTGAGTCTTCTGAAAAGAAGGCCACTGTCACTCCAGCCTATATGCCCATCATATATCTACCAACATAAATCATTCTTTCTGCCAGACATGTTCCCCACCAGCAGAGCTCATAATAACTTGCCCTTCCCTGATGACTCCATTCATTAACATCATTATTTAAAGAGTCCTCAGCTCGGTGTCTAATGTATCACTTCAAAACTGCTGCCAAATCATTAACACTCACTTTAGCTGTATAGAACTGGGTTTGTTGTTTAATTAGTCCTTCCACTCTCAAAAAGAATATAAGCTCCCTGTGAGCCTTCTGCTGTCTTTTCCAGACCCTACTTCTCTGTGCAGAAGGTAGGTCAGAGAAGGAAAGAACTACCTTTATCTTTTACACTATATACCCCCATGCATACACTACTCAATCTTGAGCATCAGTTACTGTAAAGGATGAGTCATCCTCAGTATACTCTGGCTCAGAGCATCGTGTTAGCATTGTGAATGAAAGTAGAGTCATTGCCCATGGTTGAGTAATTGTGGTCAATAAAAGGAAGACACAGCACTGAGCCAGGCAACGCAAGGAAACATAGATCTAGCCACATCCCACTTACGACCATAAGCAATCAGCTCTGCCTTTGGGAACGTAAATATAGTCACTCCCTGGTACCTTGCATCTGGGAGGTAAGTGTTTGGGGTATGATGCATTTGTGGCAACAGTTCTGCTTAGTGTTGGGAGAATGACACTGCACCCTGTGGCAATGCACTCACTTCTAGCCTTGCAGCTCTGGGGGATGGAATGCTTTATACATGAGCTGGCATTAGAGAGACGATGATGCCAGTCTGACGTTCTCCTCTTCATGCATCTTCAGTTAGCATCTGCTGACAGAGCAAATACCCATGAAAAGAGGGCCATAAAATTCAGCTCTAATTCTGCAGGAGATACTAAAATATATCTTTGGGGCAATACAGAATCTAGTCTTAACGATATTTCCATAGGATCATCAATAGTAACATTTAGCTTTTCTGGAGCAGTTTGCAAAAGCATGATACTTTATATCAAAGCTTATTATCTTTTTCTTCTGGGTTTCTATTACATAATAATAAGGTACAGCAGGCAAACTTTACAAATAGCCCAATCAAGTCTTCCTTAATCAGATGCAACCTAACTGTAAAGTATCATTTCCATTTCCTTGATTCCTTAGTAATTAACTCGGATTTTTTCTCAGATGACTCAATTACTCTGTGGATGGAAACTCTTTGAAGTTAAATTTTTCCAGGTCCCTGAAGCACCACCGAGTAATTTACTCTGAAGCATGATAACAAATGGGTAACAATTGGAAGCTTGGTTGCCACATGGAATAATGGGAACGTCCCATGTCTTGTCCAGCAGGTTACTGATGGCAAATACCTTTCCACTTACTTGAAACTGCTCTCCCAGTCAACTGCAATATTAGCAGCAGCATCTCTGGTGACACTACCTATTGAATGGGACAGTGTCCTATAGGCATGCAGGGTCCTACAGATGAATGCATTTCCCATTTTCCATGGCACAAGCAAGGAAATTCAAGCAACTTCCCCTTGTATTTGTGTTGCCATATGCCCTGTTAGACAGCACACATCCCTCTGGGCTCCCATTGACAAAGAACATGATATGGCACAATCAGTGCCTTCCCCCCCGACACACACACACGAAGGAAGCCCCTATCCCATAACATGTAAATATTCAATATGACTGCTTCAGTCCTAGAACATACTAAAGCATGATGACTCAGTAGCTCCCCAGTCTACCCAGAAACTGTTCTTGGATTTGTGCCACTACAGGAGATTATTATCCAGAATTAATCTCTGACAGAATTTTAAGCAATGCAATAAAGTGGCATTAAGATGATTAAATGAGTAAATAAAATTATGCATGTGCTAAAATGAATTGACGTGACAGGTGACCCCAGGACACCCACATCTTGTTCAGCTTCCACAAAATGATACTTCTTACACCTTCACTCACTCCTTTCCCTGACATGGAGCCCCTAGATAACCTAAAATATTATCTGCAATATAATAATAATAATTCCTTCATATCCATTATTATAATACATGACCAACAGCAGTCAGGTATAGGAGGAAATGAACACATAACAATATAAGAACTGTTAAAATGAACAAAGTTGTCTTTCAAGGGATGCATTTGTTTTAAAAATAGTAGTGATTGTCTACTGACTGTAAAAGTAATATACACTTACTATAAAATATTCAGAAGATGAGAAAATAAAATCATCTATAAACTTAGCTTGAGTTTACCCCCATGTCAATGGTTGCTTGTATTTTCTTCCAGTGAGGAAGATCCAGAGCAAATGAGCTGTGGCTGGCAATATAAGCATGAAATTAATGTCTTTGCTCAAAATCCTTACTCACAAAAGATTGAAGGTTCTGGATTTTATGCCTAGCATTGTAGTTCAAGCAATTCCCCTTATCCAGTAAAGTCTGCGGAAGTGTGATCTCCAGCGGTTACAGTCTCAGCTCTGTGCTCCTCCCCGGTGCCAAAGATTTAGAGTGTGATATATGTACCTCCATTTGAACCTTTATCCCCATCTTTGCTCACTTTAAAAAGATTCCTAGATGTAAAGTTTCCCTCACACAGGCACGCTTTAATTTGATATTTTCAATGTAGCCTCCAAAAATAAAGATGAAAGGTTACAAGAGGATTTGTCACACAAGAAGCCCTGAACCTGGCCGTGTCGCACAGCAGCAGCCTTGCATAGAATCATTTTTTCTCAACTACTATAGCAGAAAAAAAATATGGCTTTTTTCTTCTCTATAAAATTCACCTTATTTCTAGCAAGTTTTAAAATGTTTCCCTAACTTCAGTATCCACCCTATTGTAAGACATCATCCCTGTCTTTGCCATCTTCCTACAGAGTCGGTGTCTCATCTGTCCCTGTCTTTGCCATCTTCCTATAGAGTTACTGTGTCTCCATTTTGTTTTATGAGCTTCATAGGCATTGGCATATTTATTGCTCACATTTTCTGTTTTACTTTTTATTTCATATAGGTGCTTCATGTTTAGAAAATTATTTCCTACCCTAATATCACACACATGCATTCGTGTTTGCTTTAAGTATTTATACTCCTGTTTTGTGTTAGAATGTTAATTCCATTTACAATTTATTTTGTACAATTGATGTAAGGATATTGCATTTTGCACACTATTTGTATGATCTATCAGCTTCTCACTCATTTGAATATACATAGAATTCTTACATGTAATACATATAATACATAATTATGTATGCTAGAATTATGAAGGGGATTTTATATAAACTCCTATATAAATCTTCCCTGTCTTTTGAACTTTACTTTTTGCCAAAATTGAGCATAGGTAGGGTAGATGCACTCTAGACCCCACTCCTTACTGAGTAGTTATCAGCAGTAGAGAGTGGCTGAAAGAGAGAAAACCACTGATTTTGGAAGGTGTGGCCAGCATGAGCTTTCCCATTCTGATGGATGGTCCCTTACCCAAGCACGTATGGGTAGCACTAACTGGACTGAGTAGGTCATCAAAACAGCAAGCCAACATAAAGTTGGGGAGGGAATGTTGAGGAGGATATGGGAGGAGGTGGAATGGGGGAAAGGGCTTATATATAAGCATATTTCATTGTGTACATGCATGAAACACAAAACTAAAGAAAAATAAAATAAATATAGTTTTTAACAATTAATTATATTTATTTATTCATTTATTTCTTTTATTATTACCAATCCCAGTTCCTCCATGAACTGACTTTGTGGAGCCTATTCTTTATGGGAGATACCTTGCTCAGCCTAGGCAGGGGGAGGAAGGCCTTGCTCCTGCCTCACAGAAGTGATGGGACAGATTTAGTTGACTTCCCAGGGGAGACCTTACCCTCTCGATGAGTGGATGGGGGTTGGGGGAATAGGTGAGGAAGAGTGGGAGGAGAGAAGGGAGGGGGAAATGTAATTCTTTTTAAGGATGTATTTGTTAATTTTTGCGTGTTTGCCTGTTTGCCAGGAGGCATGTGTGTATACCGTATGTAGGCTCAATGCCTACAGAAATAAGAAGAGGGGAGTCACTTCCCTGCAAGGTCCAGACATTCGTATGCCACCATGTGGTTGTCTGAAACCAAGCCTGTGTCCTCTGCATGAACAACAAATGCTCTCAACTGATGAGCAATCTCTTTAGCCCACAAGACTATTTTTAAAGAAAGCTCAAAACAGATAGAGCTCAGGGCATTGTAATGCATTGTACATATCACAACCAACCTACCTTAGTCCTGGGGCCTCAAAGCTGAGGATAGCAAACAACAAATCTCCACATGATTCCCAGGTGACTAAGTAAATAAGTAAATCTTTTATAAAGGGGAGAGCACATACTTGTCTTTCTGAGTGTGTCTTATTTTGTTTAAGGTAATATCCTCAGGTCCAGGTTTCTGCTGAATATAACATGGTTTCATTTTCTGTATATAATTCAAAACATATTATGTATAAATGCCATGTTTTCTTAGACACATATGTTGATGGGCATATATGTTAGATCCTTGGTATTGTTTCTTCTTCCTGAACTGTGTCTTTCCCAAATCATCAGAGTTTCTTTACATGGTGTGGATTCTGTTCTATCAATCATTTCCAGAGACATTTCAGAATTCCTCAGGGATTTTGCTTTCTTCATAGCACTTATCACAATCAAATATTTCCCTTTGTGTGTGTGTGTGTGTGTGTATGCGTGTATGTTTTGTGTGTATATGTGTGTGTTGTGTGTGTATGTGTGTGTATGCTTTGTATGTGTGCATGCACACACCACAGGAATGCAGGAGCACTCAGAGGTCAGAAGAGGTCCTTTACTACTACACAACTAGAGTTACAAGAGGTTGTTAACCACCCAACATGTGGAATGGGAACTGAACTTGGGTTCTCTTGAAAAGCTGCAAGCATGCTGAACCATTGAGCCTTATCTCCAGCCCCTACAATCAAACAGCTTATCTGTTTGTTTCTTTGTTTATTGTTTATGAATTCCATTTACTAAACTCAGGAAGAGTAACAACCTGAGCTTTCTTGTGCACTACTGTATTATCAGAGACTGCAACATTCCTGAAGACGGAATCAGCACAGAGATGGTCGTTTTTAAAAATCCATCATTAAAGCAATCTTTTTTATATATTTATACCTTCCTTTTAAATTACTGTAATGCAAAAATTTGCATCTTAATATTTTTCAAAAAACTCTCATCCTATTCTTTCCCAAATTATCTTGACCATATATTCAAGATAATCTTTAGAATCTGTTCACCATGTTTTCTGCCTCATTTATAGCCCATATTATGTCCCTTCCCTGAGGAAAATACTGATGCTAATTACAGCCTGTGAGTACATTAGGGTACAGCTGGAACTTCTCAGAATGCTGGGGGTGTAAAGTGGCTCAGTGACCTCTCCATGCTATGGAAAACCAGCTAACATCCAAGCTTAGAGAAACATGGTTTCTAAGCCTAGAAAGATAAACTTTAACTTCCGCAGAAGAAATTGAGATGCATGTTGATTTGACCATAAAACTATAACACTAGATTTTAAAAAGAAAGCAGAGGACCAAAAATCCACTCTGAACCATAGAGATGAAAACAACAAAGCAAAGTTTTTAGTGTTTTCCTACATTGAAGGAGAAAAGGCCATTGTACAGGAGAAAAGAAGTGAGAATTCAGCAACTTCCAGGGAAAGTGGGCTGCGGAGAGTTAAGTGCTGTCATTTGAATGTTCACATGAAATTAGTATGTTCACGGTAGCACCATGCCATTTATTTCAGGCACTTTAATTGACAAAGCACTCAGGCCTCCTTGATTACACAAACACTCTTGGGCTTTTTTTCCCCCAGAGAAAAGTCACACATATGTCATGGTAAACAGCCGAGAAGCAAAACAAAGTGAGCTTGCTATGAGAGACACCATCCCAGGAAGTGTGTCTTCACCAGATCATTTGAGCGGAAGCATTTGGCCCATCGTCAGGTGAGCACCTGAGTGCTGCACTCAAAAGTTCTCCCTGGTGTTCATGGCCTCTGGGATAAAGCCCAACGTTTATGACTGCTTGGCATTGAGTTTCTGTGCTATGGTGGAGACCTACTTATGGTGCCAACACACAACTTGATAAAAATGCCTCACTTCCACCTCGCCCTTCACTCAGTACAACTTCCCTTATTATGCACAAGATGGCACATAATAAATATAAAAAAATAAAAAGAAATACCTTTTGAGATACTTCTATCTGGAGAAAAGCACATTTGAGCTGGCTAAAAAAGTAGCTCATATATTAAAGGCAGTGTGAGCTATAACTTCAAAAGACTCAAAAGAACTATATTAGTAATTGGCAGAAGGCCTGTTAAATCCAGTGACTGTCATGAATCAATAAATGAGGAATAGGGACTAGCTGTACATACCACCATGGAGAGAGTGCCACAGTGAAATATAAGGCTTGGAAACTCAAATTGAGACCAGGGTACAAAGCTTGCTATGAACATTTAAGAACACAGATACCATTAAATCACTGCTCATATTTTTGAAAATTTGAAAATCAAGCCCTAAAAGTTTCATAAGCAGGTTGTTACAAGTAAAGGATGTGAACGGAGTTTGGGGAATAAAACGGAAGCTATGCACCTCTTAATCGTGTTTTACGGCTTTAATATCAAAAATATGTATTTGAGAGGGTGCTAGGGAGGGGAATAGCAGGATATAGATGATATGGAGGGAAAATTAGAAAATGGGTGGACTTCAGTTGGAGAGGAGAGGAGGGAGGTCAATACACAAGGAGAGGGCAGAGGAAAAATAACACTAAGAATGTTTGAAAAACCCATAAAGATTCATGTTGTTTTATGCATACCTAAAATTACATATAGTGCATATATTGTATAGCTACACACACACACTGTACACACTGTTGTGTGTGTATTCAACGAAGTTGTGCATCTTGAACTGCCCACAACCCAGCCAAGAGTCATAGACTATCTAACAATAAACCCCAAAATTCTAGTACAAAATTTGAGGACCCTCCTTCTGAGTTGTTGGCCAGGTGAGCCCAATAGACTCCCAAACAATATTGGCTATTGCTGTTACACTTGGCTGCCTCCCAGAGGTTGATATTAATTAAGTAGTTATGGCCGAAAGTACCATGCATTTTGAACACAGGATTTCATAAGATTTAAGCTGGATCATCCCTGAAAGCCTCTTCTATGATTTCATAGAAATGGAAATTACTATGCAAGCTACCAAAGGAGGGAAGGAATCAATAGTCGTACCCAACTATGATACCTATGAACCACAACAATGACCAGCATGACATATATTCTTCAAGGTAAAATAGTGGTACTTACATCTTGGTGGTAACCTGCTGCTGTCTAATTGAACTAAAGGCTCACTCAAAAAGTCATAAACCATAGCTGGAAATGGAAGCATAGCCAATCACCTGGTGAGGTCATGTACACTATAGGAAATCATACTAACACGTTCCCAAACTAGTATGATTCTAATTGCATCCTAAGCAGATAATAGGGGCTCTCATCCCTCATCAAAGAAGCTTCTCTTTACAGCAGACAGAGACAACTACAGAAAGCCATAGCTGGTCAATACATGGGAAACAATTACTCTGGGATGCCCAGTCCCAATGAATACATCTACAACACAACTCCAGAACCTGAGGCTCAGGAAACATCTCAGAAAGACTCTAAGTGATTGGGAGCAAAAAAATCATAAGAGCTAGAGAACCAGGGAGTCTGCAGTGAAATACGAACTGCTAGAACTGATGAAGAAGCTACACTCACGATACCTCAACAATATAACTGCCTACATAGATCTGAACAATGACAACACAAATAGACACGCTGTTGTGGGAGGGGGAAATCTCACCGAGTTCTACACCTAAAATAAAAAACTACAGGCAACCAACAGCTACTAAAAGACTAAACATTAATTGTTCCCAAGAGAGCCCCCTAATAGGTTATCCAATTCTAAGTATTCAATCCTGAAATTATATGCATACAAGCAACACTAAATAGACTCAGCAGGTTGTAGTTATATATTTAATGCATTTGTTAATATAGGTAATAATAGTAATTAAAGAAAAAGAGGCCAGGAATTTGAGAAGGAGCAAGTGCGGGGGGGGGGGGGACAAGGGGAAATGACAAAAGATGTTGGAAGAAGAAAAGAGGGAAAATGATGTTATTATATTTTAATTTTTAAAAATTTAAATTTAAAGAGTATGCTTGAATAGTTATACAATTAATGTAGTAGTGCTGCCTATAAACATTAAAATATGAACCATAATAAGCTAGTTACATAATGAAAGAAAACAACTATCCAATTAGCCTATCAGAAACAGTCATCTAACTATATCTTCCCAATGGAATAAAAGAAAAGAAAAGCTATTTTTAGTAATCCCATTCTTTAAAATGGGGTTAATATTCTTATTTTAAGCCTATTCAGAATAAGTTTGTGTCTCATGATTAAAAAACAACAAAATATGTAATAGCATTTCTTGAGTATTGATACATCAAGGATAGGAAAGAGGAAATGGATCCAAAACTGATAAGGTAAAGTAAAAAGCTTATATTCTAGACTATGATTTGGAAGTATTAGTAATATACTTTTACCTTAAAATAATCAGTATTTCCTAGGTTTGCCAAGGAAAAGGTATAAAAATAATGATAGGCCTAGAAGCAAACAGCACCTCCAATACCAGAATGTGACTTTGAAATATCATTTCCAATGGGAAGGAATCAGAACTACGTGGAGAAATGGTTTAAATTTAATTTTGTATACAGTACAAAACCCATTAAATATACTTATGGCACTTGAGTCACAACACCTAGGAGAGTCTGCTAAATTAATTTCAAAAAGACTCAGGAGCCGATCTGAACAGACAACTGGGAGCAAGGCATAGGACAATTGATTAGCAATGCAGCAAGTTAAAATACCCAATAGTTTTCATCTCTACATTTAGGAAAGAGGAAAACTAAACATACAGACCATTTTTAATGTTAAGTAGCAAACACATCAAACTGAAATCAATTTTCAGAAAGAGAGATTGAGAGAGAGAAGACAGAGAAAGGAAGGAAGGAGGAGGTATATCCTCTGCTAATGCCATACACATTAGAATGATCAAGCAGGCAAGGCTTGGTGGGAAATCAGCAAATCAAAATGTGGAAAATTTAATCAGAAAAACAACTCATTTTTTCAACAACAAAATACAAAATAAAGTGTGACAAATGAATTCATTGAGTAAAACAAATTTAAAGAAGAGGATGAGAAATAAGGTGAACTTGAGGGTGCAAAATTGCAGTTGGATAAGAATAAGTTCTGCTGGTACCAGCCTAGAAGCTTTGACCCTACTGGCTTGTTCTCAAGTAGCTAGAGGGTCTACTTATACTACTAAGAAAGGAGAGTTTTCAACAATCGTGTCTGTGAACTCTGAAAGCCATAACAATAAATGACCTGGCAAGATATACCCAATGGTGCAATAGTGTCACAAATGTTAGAGGAGTAACCAACCACTTTCTAATTGAAAATATAGCCTCCTGCAAAAGACAGAACTCAGGTCTGGTACTGTTAACTGGGCCAAAAACCCACGACAAGATGAGTCATGGGCCCTAGGGAAGAACCTACTACTTTTATTCTACTAAGTGGAAAGAGTATTAAATTACCTCCTACAGTCTTTTTTTGGAACAAATCAGTATATCCCTCATGTTTTACCAGAGAAGTTCTTTGTTCCTTACGTGGAGATTGATATGGAGACCCCACATCTGCTGAAACTACAGAGAATAAGAAACTGGCAAGTGTTCAACTATATATTTTTCTTTTGAAATGTTTCCCTTTATCTTTATTTTATATACATAGGTGTTTGGCTGCATGGATGTCTGTGTCCTTTATGTGCAGTACCCATGGAAGCCAGAAGATAATGCTAGGTCCCATAAGACCGGAGTTACAGACAGTTGTGAGCCACCATGTGGATACTGGGAACCAAGACCAGGTCTTCTAGAAGAGCAGTCAGCTCTTAACTTCTGAGCCATCTCTCCAGTTCTGAGTGCTCAGCCCTATATAGGATATCTATATCACGCCCTCTCTCCACAAGGCTTATGGTTTATTGTAGAAGATGAAAATAAAAGATCATAAGAACTGAAGACATTGGATATCTACAGTGAAACATTGTTTGCTGGACATAGCAAGGCCATCTGGTACACACATAAACTCAATAGCTATGACTACATGCACAAGACCTACACAAGAACAAACCAGTCAAAATTCCAAAAAAGAACAATGCAGAGAAGCTGTTGAAAGTCTATAGCTCCTGGAGAAGTGGGTAAATTTTCTGCAGGGGTGCACCCTGAAAGGCTACCCATGTTCCAGTAGATGATCTTACACTTGTGCACTTTCAGGCAGAACTAAGTACAACTTGGTGGATTGTTTTTAAGAGAGAGAGGAGAGAGAGAGAGAGAGAGAGAGAGAGAGAGAGAGAGAGAGAGAGCATGAAGAGCTTGGGAAGAAAAGGGAGGCGTAAGAGAAGAACTGGAAGGAAAGGAATGAGGGTAGATTTGATCAAAACACATCTATGCATATATGAAATTCTCAACAAAATGTTCTCAATTTGTAAAGTACAGCAATTTTAATTATAATTAGCAATATTTCACTAGTATTTTAAATTAAATACAGTAGAGGATTTTTGCCTGTTCCAAACATGAAGAAATTTTTGAGGTACTGGGTATGCTAATTATCTTAATTTGATCATCATATATTGTACACGAATATCAAAACCACAGCACACTGTTAATATGTATAATTATATGTTGATTTTAATGAAATTTCCCAAAGAAACAAGAAAAAAACCTATCACATAATTATAATCAATGATCATGATTGGATTTGTTGCAGCCAAATCGTTGAGGACAAAAATGAAACAACCTTGCAAGCATTAAAACTAGTAACCGTAAGAAATTACTTCCCAATAGTTAGATTTGATAACAGTATTGTAATAATGACTTTAAAGGAAAGCTTATGATTGCGCTATAGTACTTCAAGCATTATAAAATGCATCATATGACATGGGATCATTTCAAAATAATTGAGCATATCAGTAGATGGGGCAGATATGAGATTCTAATCTTTGAAACTTGAAAATATAGACATCAAGGCTTACTTTAATATTCTTTCCACTTTTCTATGTATTGGAAATTTTCCTAACAAAAGTTGAATCCATAAATAAAGAGTAATTTCCAAAAAAATGTGTATCGGTGTATAATGCTACAAAGCCTGGGTACACCTGTTTCCCATGCTGATACTGACAATAGGGTTTTTCTTTATCTGTCTTCACTAATAAGTATTCTGAGTTTTCCTTTGAAACTTTGAGCCTGGCATATCTATCCCATCATTCATGAATAATGAATAACATTAACATGATTTTAGTGATTATAAAAATATAGCTCATATTTTCTTGTTTTTCTTTTCTTTCTTGACTTTTATCCCAATTTACTTTGAAGAATTGTGATCACTTCAAAAACTATATTAAGAGGGAATATATTAAGAAGAAACAGGTAAATAGCTCATAGATATATGTGTGAAACTTTCATCAGTTTTTCATAAAACCAAAAATTGGAAATGACCTTGATCTCAAAATAATGTAGCTACAATGGGTATATATTCCTATACATTCATTAAGAATACTCAAAAATATACTTTAATTCTAAAAAGTCATCATTATTTCTTAATTATAAAACTTAAAAGTGATTATTTCTAAATAATAGAAAAATGAGGGTTTTTTAATTTGTATTTATTAATGTTTAAACAATGACCATACATTAATTCAATGGCCAGTAAAGTTTACAAGCAATGGAACACACAGTTCAAAGAAAGATTCAATAAGTAGCACACTGTCCTGCCAGTCAATCATTTGCTTCCTGTCAATTGACTTGAACCATGTATTTCGTGAGCACAGCTTCTCTATGATAGATTGGTCAATAGTCACTCCACAAGAGAAATCCAACTGTTTCAAGCCTTTATGTTCACAAGTAAATAAGTTAGAAGATTTAGGTCAGAGCTAGAAGTCGTCACAATTAAAACAGGAATGAACTTTGAAAACTGACAGCACTCCACAGAAGCCAGTTCTATACATTTAAGCATTTTCTAGTTAACTCAGTAAGTCAGGGGCCAGAGGCTGAACTAGAGAGATGCCAGCATTGTAACACACCGCAGCTTTCAATATACTCAGACTCTAGTGGGAAACAAGATTTCAAAATCACTGAACTTTGCCTGGATCCCTGGGATATACAAGTTATTGTCCATCCCTGTTAGCATAGAATGTATATAAATTAGATCCACCCATTGTCTATTCCTGCTCTAGAAAGTCACAAGATCAAAATTGTATACTAGGGCTAGGAGTGTGGCTCAGCAATGAAACACTTGCTTCGAATGTACAAGGTTGTGAGTTCCATCACATGTACCACAAAAAAAAAAAAAGAAGAGGAGGGGATGAGAAGGAGGAGAAGAAAAGGAAGGAGAAAGAGGAAGAAGAGAGGAGGAGGAGGAGGAGGAAAAAGAAAAGGAAGAAGGAAGAAAGAAGAAGAAGAAGAAGAAGAAGAAGAAGAAGAAGAAGAAGAAGAAATAATGCAATCAGTGAAAAGACAAATGACTTGAAACCAGATGATACTGCTGTTTCCCTCCTTTAGCAGTAATTAGCACCTTCTAGGACTATATAAAAGCTAGTCAGGGGGTACTGTCAGGTAAGAGTCAGCGTGGGTCTTTTGAGTCCTGTATCAACATACATGATGTCTTCAGAAATGTGGACTTACCTTAACCCTCTGGGAGGTAACCAATGGAAGCTACATCCAAGATACCTCAATAATATGGCTGGTTAAGTAAGGCATGAACAATAAAAACACCAATAGACATGACTGTGGAAGGGGGAAATCTCACAAGCCTCATCTCTTGATTAAAAAAAAACAGAAAACTAACAAACATTGCAGTTGTGGAAAGAATTATAAATCATTGTCCCCAGAGATGAAACCTTTGTCTGGTTATCCAATTCCAAGTGTCCCCATCCTAATGATTTTTGCATCCTTGGTCCAGGTCCTCTACAAACACCTAATTGGTTGTAGCCAGGAGCAGTCAAATGTCCAAATGTCCAAGGTAAGGAACATTCCTCAGCTGCATTGCAGAGTGGACAGAGCAAAAAGAGCCCCAGTCTGAGAGAAACTTGAGATCTGGGTCCTCTGCCAGTCAGGCTCAGTGCTACCACATCCTTCCTAGCAGTGTGCCCCTCTGTAAGAGAGAGGAAGATGTGGGTCATAGGCATGGGCTCCAAGCTCTCAGACTTGCCTGACAATATCCACATGCAGCAGAAGGATGTTCCAGGCTAAGCCATCAGTTGCTGTGAGGTCAGAGCTCACAACTTCTGCAGTAACCCAAGGACAACAAGACTTGCTCCTTCCCACAGAAAGTAGGGCCACCAACCATCACACCCATTGCATCTTGAGCAGTCAGATGCGTAAACATTACATCAGATCTACATGGGATGTCCCCATCACATCAACTACCACTTGCATGTGACTCTTCTCTAGTCATTGTAATAGGGTGCTTCCAGGCTCCCTCCCTTTTTATTGGTCCTCATTCTCAGGTTCCCAGAGTAAGCTCAGCCTAATACAATATGGTCTGGTATTTAGTCACAGTTTCTTGTGCTATGGTGAAAAATGCAAGAGAAATTTCTTCTCCCAGCCTAGCCTATCATGCAGGAAGAATCTCTGGCAAACAAGTTCCCACACTGGATTTAAGGCTTATAGGAATCATGGGATTTTCCATGGTTACGACTGCAGCCCCTTGTCCTCAGGGCTGCTTGAACTCACCAGACCCAGGTTGTGGGACTTCTGCCAGGAAGCACAATCAGCATGCTAAGTTTTTCCTTGTGCTTCCTCTCCTTTTCTGCATTTGTCAATGGTCCATCACCTCTTTCATGGTTCCTAATGTTCTTCCTTCTTTTCTATCCTCGAAACAAAATCATTTTTATCACCTGGTGCTTCTCATGTACAAACTAACAGAAGAAGTGTCTAACCTGTTGCCTTAACCCACAGGTGCTTTAACCCAGTTTTCTTATGCTTATACACATTGCCAGCTGTGTGATAAAGCTCTTGTATCCTGTAAAGATTTGTCACTCCTCTTTAGTAAAATACGAATTGGTCAGAAGTCAGGCAGGAAATATATTTAGGGTGACCAGACTAGGAGAATTCCAGAAAGAAGAAAGGCTCAGTGTATAGTCACCACCCAGACACCAAGGAAGCAAGATGAGAATGCTGCACTGAGAAAAGGTACCAAGCCACATGACTAAACATAGATAAGAATATGGGTTAATTTATGTTGTAAGAGCTAGTTAATAATAAGTCTGCGCTAACAGGCCAAACAGAATTGTAATTAATATAGTTTCTGTGTGATTATTTGGGTCCAGGCAGCTGAGAAACAAAAGCACAGTCTCCACCTAGAGCAGGCTTATCTTCATCATATTGCTCCCAGGTTATTCAATGTGCCTAAAAGATTGATTCAGACAGATGATGCTAACAATTACCCTTCCCTGAAGACCCTTATCTTATTATCTATTCCAAAGTCTTTGGGGGCTTTGCAAAGAACAAAATAAAGAAAAGTTAAGTGCAAAATAATATGAAATAGAAGGAGGAAGAATCTCATTGCAATATTCTAAAAGATAATATATAGCTTGTTCATTTGACTTGTTTTTTGTAATTTCTTTAAATGACTTCCACTTCCTTTTTGTTGAGGAACACTATTATCAATATATTAAAAAAAAAAGATATTCATTGTCCTTGCTTCATAGACAGAAGCATAAAAACAAACTATTTTCACATAGCATCTTTATCTGGATAAGAAGCTTCAGAACCAAAGCCAGAAGCTCCATGAACAAAATCTCAGCTGAAATGACAAGAGACTTTCTCCAACCCTAAAGCCAAATCCTTGCCACTTGACAAGTGTGTTCTTGTTCTTTTCCTTATCCTGTTCTTCAAACTCTGCAACAAAGGCTTCTTACCAATAGCAAAGAAGATAAGCAAATGAAAAATGACCCCATGCATGCACACATACACATGCACACACAGGTACATGCATACAGACACTTATGCACACATACACACACATGAACATGTACACACAACCACACACACACACATACATGTTGTGTGACAAAAGATTTACTGGGGAGGCACACACACAAATACACACAGAGATATCTATTTGCTCCTGATAGGGAACCCATAGCAGACCTTAGTATGGATACTACCAAGGTCCAAATTGTAAAGCTATGAGTTCTATTAAGATTACTTTGAGGCCTGGAGGGATGGCTCAGCCGTTAAAGGCTGGGCTCGCAACCAAAAATATAAGATTACTTTGAGTGATATGGGTGAGGGGTTACTTACAGAGACAGAAATGACTCAAAGACAGCTGCATCCCCAAAGCCTACCCTAGCATGGGTAGCAGCGCACAAGATCTAGGAATCTAGAATACACTGTAGAGCCTGCAGGCAGCTCAACAAGTTGGAGAGTGTCCCTCCCAGTAACGCAGTTGATCTAAACCTCATCCAGGCAGCTCTGCTGGTTTCTGCCTCTTCTAAGCAGCTCTGATCTCAAAAGGTTTTCTTTGCAACTTCGTTGTCTAAGAGTGACTCTGAGTTTTTATTGCTTACCTGAGTAAGTATTGCCAGAGCAGGAAGGGTGGTCTAGTGAATCTGGTCAGTTTCAGGGACTTCCTGACATTATTTTGAGTTGTTTACCTTCCAGCTTAAGGAGGATTCCTACAGGATAAGAGTGTTTAAACCTCTGATGAAACTATAGTGCAACAATACACACGCATGCACACATCACACACACACACACACACACATGCATATAGCACACACTCACAAAGATGTCATTGTGTTCCTCCAGAAAGTCAGAACCCCAACATCACAATTTATGCGTAAGATGAATCTATTCTGTCTAATCTTAAACAGACACTTAAAGAAAATACGCAGCACAGTGCCCTGGACTGGGTAAGTACATGAACAGCTGAGAAGACAGAATAAAAACTTTTTTTAAAAAAGAAGAAGCTGCTCCCTGGTGGGGTGTCCTTACTTGAGCCCCAACATTCCTCCCTCAGCGATTAGTCATCTGTCACTGTTCTGTAGTCCATTCAGAAGATGGATGGCAAACACTAAGTGCAAATTAAGGGCTCCATATGGTGAAAAAATACTACATACCAGAAAACATACGCACAATAGGGGAGGTAACCTTGCTAAACATAAGTACTTAGAAATTGTTATTATTACAAGCTCAAATACTGATATGAAAATTAAGTAGCTAAAAGAACAACCTTTGGTTGGATATTGTTCATCTTCATCCATTAGGTTACTGTATGCCTTTTAATGAGTGGATTTTATCCTTTGATAATTAAAATAATAGTCTTCACATAAAAAAAGAAAATTAAGTAGCTAGATTTTGGTGAAAGATTCTTAGGTTTGAGAAAACTGTAACATTTCATTAGCTACAACACTACACAGATACATAAATTAGCCTAGGCATTGGCAATTAAATGTAAAAATTACCATTTACTACTAAAATATTGATTTTCACTTATTTGCATTGGAGTATTGCTCAGTCTTACCTATCTATAGGTTTCAGCTCATGTCTAATCAGATTCATACCACCTAATTAATCTGGATATTTTGACAACTAACTGCATGGTGATAGAATCACATTGAACTATCATTGGGATTAATTCTAACAGAGTATCACGGTACTTTACACAACAGAGAGCATTTGGTTTGAATGATCTACTATTCAAGGTCTTAGACAGAACAATATAAATCTATCATTATTTGACTTTTTAACCTACACTGGCAATTAATACACTTACATGAAACTGTAGCATGCTGCCTGCCACTTCCCATGTCTCACTCCAACAGACAGGAAATGATTAAGTGCAAGTCAACGCCATTGCCAATGCATCCAATATCAGCCAAATATCCATCACTAGCAGAAGAAAAGATAGAATGTACACAACACCCTGGATCTAAATTCCGAAATATGCTTTTAACATGAGAGCCATAATCATTCATTTACTTATTCATTAAAAATTTTTTAAAATATTCACTCCTAGAATAGCATTAAGAAACTAAGAGGGGAATGAAGAATCTATACATGGAGATTCACATGCTACTTTTATGTGCCATATGAAATTTCATATATGAAAATTATGTTATTATGATCTGATAATGAGTATCCATTATTATAGAAGAGCCAAGGGGTATTTTGACTTTGAAGCAATATGTAGACAGGGACAATTCTGTAGTAGTTTGTATGTAATTGGCCCTCATAAGGTCATGGGAAGTGGCACTATTAGGAGATGTGGCCTTGTTGGAGTAGGTGTAGTCTTGTTGGAGGAAGTGTCTCATTGGGGATGGGCTTTGAGGACTCCTATGCTTAAGTTTGCCAAGTGTAGACACAGACTCCTTCTTCCACTTGCAGATCAAGATATAGAGCTCTAAGCTTCTTCTCCAACACCATGTCTGCCTGCATGTCACCATGTCCAGCCATGATGATAATGGACTAAACCTCTAACACTGTAAGCCACCCCAGCTAAATGTTTTCCTTTTTAAGAGTTGCTGTGGTCATGGTGTCTACCCCAAGACAAATGGCATAGGTTGGAATAATCTAGAATGCATTATTAAAAGTTGAATCTTTAAGCCACGCATGGTAGAATGTGCCTGTTATCCAAAAAGGTTAGAAGATTTTGAGTTTAAGGACTGCCTGACCTATATAGAAAGATCCTATCTCAAAAGAACAAGCAATTAGGGCTGAAGAAATAGCTCCATGGTTAAGAGAACAAACTACTCTCACAGAGAGCATAAGTTCAATGCCTAACACCCATGTTGGGCAGCTCACAACTGCCCATAACTTCAGCTCCAGGGGAGTCTAATATCTTTTTCTGACCTGCATGAGCACCTATACTCATATGCACATACCCACACACAGACACATGATTAAAAATAAATTATTTTTTAAGACCTCAGTGACAGGTGACAGTCCCTAGATGTGTAAGGCCCTAGATGTGATCCCAAGGAGTATGACAAGTAATAATGGTAATTGTCAGATAAAGAGCAATCGATGGAATTTTAAAAAGGATTCTATGAAAATGTAGTCCCACTCATATTCCTAGGTTCAGGGGCTATGTGCATGAGATGTCAAAATGAAGCTGGAGGCAGTAGGAGAAGAGAGATCTATAAATAAACTGGTATCCATCTTTACAATCAAAATTTCAGCAAAAGAGAATGAGAAAGGAAGGTTTTGAAATGGAAGCGGAAGAAGTCATTTAATCGATACAATAATATTCTCTAAGTAATGGGTGCTGTTGAAGGCTTTGAGTAAAAGCAATACAGGATAAAACACCCTCCAAAAAGTGGGTTAGGATAGATTACAGACAGGCAATCAAAAACCAGTTAAACAATGCCTTTTCTGACACACAAATGAACAGATATAAGCACAATGTTCTTTCTAAATTGTACCCCAAAATTATAAAAGATTATTATGGAGTGAAATGAAAGAATAAGTAATTTTGCTCCAAATTTAGGTTTAACTCACCAAATACTCATTCAGAATTACTCACTGTGTGGAGTTTAGCACTTCCCTTATTGTACAAAAATTTCTGAGCATTCTGTGTTCTAGGTTTTTCTAGGTGATGGGAATTCAAGGATGACCTAAGGAGACATGGACTGGTGTTCTCAAAAAACAACACTCTGGTATGAGAGACAAAGATTAAGTAAGGACACACAATTGCAAATGGCATTAAGTTATGAAGGTGGGAATGAAAGTTCCCATGCTCCAACTAAGCTTTCTGCAAGGCTAACTAACTGCTTAGAACTCCATTGACTGTGAGGAATTTGGAATGGTCAAGCCCCAAGTCTACTAACAGTTTCTCTTTAGTTATCTTGACTCCCTCTCCCCAAATAGCCAGCCCTTGTTCACCTCCATGCCTAACATTCTCTGAGTAGCAGATAAAAGTGTTCGGAATATATTAACTTAGCAAAATCTAAGTTCCCTCCAAAACCAAAAGTCTAAGAATGTCATCAGATACCCAGAGGCCTCTAACTGAGATGGCTCAGCGTTGCTGTAATTCACCTACTATTTAATGCTTCCACTAATGAATTTGAAAATGGCCTTGATCTATGAATTCCTTCTTTCTGTTGCAATACAAACTTCATCAAACCAGTACCACGTCGCAACATGGGATTTGGAGCAGCCTAAATCTGTGTCCCCAGGTCCTGGCCACTCATCTTTGACTCCAGAATAAACTCACTTTAACCTTTTGTGATAAGAGCTTTTTCCCTGGCAAAGTAAACAAACCAGCAGCAATGATAGAAACAACAGAAGGATCTTTTCCGTGAGAATTCTGAGACAAGTTCACTGAAGATCTGGACATGAGGCTGAAACCAGAAGGACTTATTACAGCCCTGGTTCCACAGTTGGGAACATACTGTAATCATATATCTTAAAGGCAGTATAATTTCCCTTCCCTGTCCTTAGCCAGCTCCAAGCTCCATCCTGTCTTCTGGTTGTTACCCTTTCTAATGATGGCCCAAATAGATCAGGGTCGGAAATTGCTGCTGAGGCAGCCATTAACTCACTGGAGAAGCATCAACACGGAGATGGTAATTGCTGCCATAAATCCAAACCTTAGTAGTAAATATTTATTGACAGGAAGTCATATTTCTACCTATGATGGTTCTATTACCATCCAACCATTCAAGGTTGAGGATCTATTTTTGCAGCTGTATAGCAAAGAGTAGAAGACGGCGTAGATTGATACATACTTATAGTACCAGAAATTTCACATATCTGGATAAATCAGCAGAAAAAGATTTTTAAAGGCCAGATACAAGCAGACTAAAGAAGGAACATCTGAATTAAATTTTACTTTTGAAAGAGCTAAGGTTAACATTTCAGCCAATAAACATTCGTTTTTATCATGAAGGCTCAATGAAGTATAATTCAATTACTCTTTACTTAGCTCTTTTGTTTTTAATCAGCACAAAGTAATGGGCTTTCCTACTATAAGTTCATTTTTCGCTGTTTCTCCTCCACTTCCCCATGCTTGTCACCTCCCTCCTTCTAAGTCTCTACAGTGCTTCCATCCCACCCACACACAATTCAGATTCTACAGTGGAGCCGCTGCGTACGCCAAGGCATTGTGCATGACAACATAACTGCATCATACACTAAAATATCAGGTCTTTTACATTTTAATCGCCATGCAATAATTGTACATAGTTATGGTAGGATGTATGGTAATATCACATTGGTGTTGGTTTGGTTTCTTTTACATTGTTGAGATTTTGAAAAAGGAGGAAATTTTCCAGCAGGAAGGAAAGAGCGTGCTGAGCCCACAGCAGATCCAAATGCAATGCTTGATCTCAGGAGGAGAAAGAAGATGAATGTGCAGGCACAGTTAAATAAGCACTGATACTATAAAAACAGTCCTGACTTGAGTTTTGGCATGCCCACATATATATCTAAATTATATGTATTTTACTTTGAGAAAATGGTTAATGAAGCTTGTGTTGGCTCCAAGGTGGGTTAGTATTGAAAACATAGAAAAAGATCAACAATTAAAATTAGTTTCTTTTCTTAGCACTGTAATAAAGTATCCTGACAAAAGCACTTAAGGGAGAAAAGTTTGCGCCCAGAGCATCATGGCAGGGAAGTCACAGCGATAGACTTTGAAGGAACTGGTCACATTGCATCTGAAGTCAAGAAGCAGGGAATGACAAATGTATGCGCTCAGCTTGGTTTTGTTTTTTTGTATTGTTTTGTTTTTCTGTCTTACACAATCTTGGCCCCTTATCCAGGGAATGGTTCCACCCATGGTTAACGTGGGCCCTCCCACATCAATGAACCTAACCAAGACAGTCCCTCCCAGGCTTGTCCTAAGGATCATCTTTCGGGTGGTTCTTCTAGATTCTGTCAAATTGAAAATTAGGGCTATCATAAGAAATAAACCTATATTATAATTTCTAGTGTAAGCTCTAAAAGCTAGAGTGATTTCCAATTAGCTAAAGAGAAAGAAACAGAATGATTAAAAATAAAATATTCAATCCACAAAAATAAATGAGAGAAAATGTGATATGTTGATGTTATAAATTTAAAATAACATTAATTAATCTCAACAGAAATGAATTAAATACCTTAATTGAAAAGAAAGAATTTTCATGAATTTAGAGTGTCACTCAATACTGGAATGCTTACCTATCATGCATGGGGTTACAGCAAAAGGTTTGGGGGGTATTGACCTCTAACACCAGTTAAGAAGAAAGGGAGAGAGGGTGAGACAGAGACAGGGTGGGAAACAGGGATGGAAAGAACGATTTTCAGTTTAAATTTCAAAACTTCAAAACAAATGGTTCAAAAGATTCATCTAGAATACAAGATACAAGGTCACAGACTGAAACAGAGCTCCTAGTCAATGCACACACAAATGAAAGCTACTGTCTTTTTTTTTAATTTTTCATCAAACTCTGTTAAAGACAAAAATTCATAATTAGATCCAAAGAACTAACATGGTAAAAAAAAAACTTAAAATACATAACAAAGGTGTACAAATTTGAGGGTAGAAACTATTTTGCTTTTAAGGTGAGTATTTTCTAACCTATTTTCTTCAGATTGACCAAATCAGAATAAAATGATAATCATTGAGCTGATAAAGGTAAGTTACAAATAATGCCAAGATCAATGAGGCTATATGTATGAATGTATGTATGTATATTCCTTTTCTTTGAATTTAGGAAGAAACAGGACACTAGGTTCATCAAACACAACAAACGGAGGAGTCCAGGCTATGCAGAGAGGCACAGAAAATGTATATGCAAAGATTGTAAATGAAGAGATAAAGGTGCCTTTCTTGAGACTGGTGAGATGGTTCAGTGGGTTAAATGTTTGCTGCACAAGTGAAAAAAACCTGAATTTGATTCTCCAGTGCCCACATAAAAAGCCAGATGTGGCTCCTATAATCTCAGTGTTGAAAGGCAGAGAGAGGCAAGCAACAGGGGCTCCCATTGGCTAATCAGTCTAGCCAGTGGGTGAGCTCTGGGTTCAGTGAGAGACCCTGTCTCCAAAGCAAGGAATAGAGCTAGAGGGGAAGACACCAGATGTTCCTGTCTGTTGTTCCCTATCTTATCCTTCCTCCCCCCACCCCAGATCCCCTTCCTTTAATCCTGAAAAACCCTGGTAAATCTGAAAACTCTTAAGTCAAAAGGGATTATATTCCAATTTTGTTTATGATAAAGTTGTTCAGCTCCTGGTTAAGAGTATATATGTATCATGTTTTTTAATATATTATAGCCCCAGATTACTACAGTCCACACAGAGAGGGATAGGTGTATAAAACAGGATACATAGAAAAGATTCACATACAGAAGTGTCATGAAACATGTCAAAGCACAACACCAGTCTAATACCAAACTAAAAACAGGACTGGCAAAGCATCCAAGGAAAATTGGTGTATGCATTATCCATGCACCCAGTTCTGTGGAATGTTATCCAGAGGGAATCCCAGTGGACTCTATGGGCTCTAGGTAATAGTAATGGGCTTCTGTAAGCCAGCTATACCAAGTGTACTACTGCTGGCATGACATCAATAATAGGTGAGGCTATGTCTCTTGGGGAACACAGACACATGATAAGTCTCTATACCTGGCTATGAATCTTAAACTGCTATTCGACTTTCCAAACGCAACAATGAAAGCCAGAAGTGATGTAAATGATCTGTTCAAGGTAGTTATATAACTGTCAACCTAGAGTTGCATATGAGAAAAAATAATTTGTAGAAATAAGATAGCTCATAAAGTATATTCAGAATATGTAAAGAATTTATACAAAACAATTTTAAAAAAAGACTGTTAACTCAATGTAAAAATTTACCTAAATAGCTGAATGTTCATTTCCACAAAGTAAATGGACATGTGGCCAATAAACACAGGAAAAAGCTCCTTGGCATCACTGAGTCAATAAGAAAAAGCTAAACAAATGTGTCACAACGAACCCCACAGCTTTTCTACTTTCTTCCTGCTACTGTGCTAAACAACATGATTAAGAACAACTTGGGGAAGAAAGAGTTTGTTTGAGACCCCATTTTGTAGTCCACCCTGAAGGGAAGTCAGGGAAGGAACTCAAGGCAAGAACCAGAAGACAGGAACTGAAGCAGACGCTATGGAGGAGCACTGCTCACTGGCTTGCTCTCTGTGATGGTTTGAAATGAAATATCCCCCATAGGGAGTGGCATTATTAGGAGATGTGGCCTTGTTGGAGTCGGTGTGGTCTTGTGGGAGGCAGTGTGTCACTCTGGGGGTAGGCTTTGAGGTCTTTCTCTAAAGCTCGTTTGACTTCCTGCTGCCTTCTAGTGAAGATGCTGCCAGCACCAGTCTGCCTGCATCCTGCCATGCCCCCCCATTATAATGATAATACATTGAACCTCTGAAATTGTAAGCCACCAACTCAATTAAATGTTTTCTTTGTAAGAGTTGCCACAGTCATGGTTTCTCTTCACAGCAATAGTAGCCCAAACTAAGACATTCTCCATGATTTGCTCAGCCTAATTTCTTTTTTTTTTAATTTACTTTATGTGAATTGGTGTGGGGGGTGTCAGATCCCCTGGACTGGAGCTACAGGCAGTTATGAGTTGTCATGTGGATGCTGGGAAGTGAATCCAGTTCCCCTGGAAGAGTAGCCAGTACTCTTTATCACTGAGCCATCTCTACAGCCCCCTCAGCCTGATTTATAAAATAATCCAGGACCACTTACCTACCCAGGCGTGGCATTGAGCTGGGCCCTCTCACATCAATCTTCAAGCAATAAAAGAATGACCAAAAGACTTGCCTACAGGTCAATCTGATGGAGGAAATTCTTCAATTGGCATTCCCTTTTTCAAATGACTCTATCTTGTATCAAACTGATAAAATACTAAAATAATAGGACTAATAATAGCAACAGGTAGAAGCAAAGAGGTAGAGAAAAGAGAGCTCTTGAACATGGCTTATAGGAAAATAAAATGCTGAAGCTACTGCTCTCCTCATTGCAATCAAGGGTTACTTCTCCTCACCAATAAAATAAAAACCCAAGCCCTACATGACTGTGGTCCCAATATCCTTCTTTAGTTTCATTTTCTAACACTCACTCCACCTGAGCCACAAGGTCCTCTGCATTGCCCTTTGAAACATTTTGAGAATAAGAGTTGGGATCTATTTACAGATTATATCCTGCCCAACATAGCTCAGTACCCCGCATGAGTTCTCTCTGAGTGGCAACTACAATAAACGTTCTAGCAAGCATCATATCATCCCAACCACTCCATCCCTCCCAACTCTACCATGAAGAAATGTGTTTTCTTTATTAAATATTCGTCCTCAAGTTATCTGAAAAAGCCTCGAGAAATGGATTCTTAATGAGATTTTGAATGATTACCTGAACTTCAAGCAAAAACTCCTTTATCACAGCCAGCTCCTCCTATCCTATCAGGAAGGACTATGATTTCTGATTATTAACCGAACATTTTATGGGCAGAAAATGGAAATTGAAGACCAGAGAATCTGATTTAAGTCACGACCTGTTCTCTCAGTTAAAATGATATTAAAAAGCAATATCAGCCCTCATGTAAAATGGTTGCACAGCAAGTGAATTTCCTTTCCAGAAAGCAAGAGGAAGTATGTTTTATACTTGGACACCTTGCAACACAAGCAGGAAGTAAGAAAGAAAATCAGAAAATGAAAGGGATGAACATGGAGAGCAAGGAAAGTAGCTAGGAAATTTACTTTGCTTGTGGTAGCTGGAATTTATTCCTGGTTCCAGTAGAGGTACAAATTACTCTCGAGTCTAATCTTCCAGAACTGCCAAGTCAGCCAGGCTGTGCTGGCTCTAGCTCCGTGTGGCTGCTCATACAGATAGCAGAACAGCTCCTAGCTTCTGTTCTCTTGGCCCAGGAACTCCAGAAAGGGGAGCAATTAAGCATCCTGGCTCTTAAAACAAGTGTCAAGAAGAGCAGCTACAGCATAAAGGTCTCCTTTTATGAGAAGGGTGTGAGAAGTCCAGTGTGCCATCTACATTTTTCTTTGAGTCCAAAACACGAGCTTGACAACTCAAGTCTTCTATCTCTTTTTTTGGTTGGCATTTTGACATTTTGTTGATGCTGGTGGTTTTTACTTAATGACGGGTAAGGAATTCTGAATCTTGACTTTGCTTCATGTATGTATCACTGATAGGAGGGCAGTGCCCACCCATGGGAATGTATAAGCCAAGAAGGTCACTTAATAGGCAGGTTTAAAACAGCTGATCTGAAAAACAGCTACGTGCCAACACCCAAGGCTGATAATGGTTGTAATAATGATTCAGGTAGAATTCTTTACAGGAATCATCTAAATTGGATCCTCATTGAAAAAATAAAACAAAAATTTTATGAACAAGACACAAAGGAACAAGAGGTGAGTGACCAACCACCCAGCAGAACACCCCGCTCTCTAGGCCCTCCATACTGTGGGGGGGACAAAACCCCAGGCTCCTCCCCCACCTGCCTTGGCTCCTCTAGCCAGTCATCAGCCAAGTTTCCTGCCTGTAGGCTGCTCTAATACGCACATTCAATCCATCAGACTCTACAAGCTACAAGTCCCAATCTGCCCCCAAACCCTCCTATCCCCCCTCCCTGCCAACAACCTCAGTGGAACTCTGAAACACAGCCTGCTACTACACAGAGAGGACCAAAAGCTACAAGCCCCACTCCACTCCTAAACCCCCCTATCCTACCCCCACCCCCTGTAATGTCAGAGGAATGCTGAAACTGCAACTCCACAGAGAGGCACAAGAGAGGAACTCGGAAGCATAAGCTATGACTGCACAGAGTGGACCAAGAGACAAAACCAAGAGAGTCTTCGGTGGCTCCCCGAGACACAGACAGTGACAGTACAGAGCAGACCAAGAACAGTATCCAAAGACACAGACAAATACTGCAAGAGGCAAAGACACTGCCAGTACCAACTGAAGAAAGAGATGGGTAGGCACTAATGCAACAATTCATTCAACAACCTACAAAGCAACATGGTAACACCAGAACCTAGTGATCATACAACAGGAAGACGTCATCATTCTAACCCAGAAAAATCAGAAAAAAAAATGATTTTAAATATAACTTTATGAGGATGATGGAGACCTATAAAGAGGAAATGAAAAATTCCCTTAAAGAAATGGAGAAAATATAAACAATAAATAGGAAGAAATTAATAAATCTCTCAAAGGAACCCAAGAAAAAACAATCAAACAGGTGAAGCAAACAGTTACAGACTTGAAAACTAAAATAGAGGTAAATAAAACAAAAACCAAGGGAATTCTGAAAATGGAAAATCTGGGTAAATGAACAGAAACTACAGAGGCAAGCATAACCAAAAGAATACAAGATATGGAAGAGAGAATCTTGTAGTAATAAGAGCAGCGGGACTGAGTCCCCAGCACCCCGGCTGCCTGGCTAGCTTATACCCCAAAATAATTACACGGACACTATATTCTTTTAAACACTGCTTGGCCCGTTTCTATCTAGCCTCTTCTAGGCTAATTCTCACATATTAATTTAGCCCATTTCTAATCATCTGCATAGCGGTGCGCTTACCGGGAAGATTCTAGCCTACGTCCATCCTGGGTCGGAGCTTCATCACGTGTCTGCCCGGGAGAGGGGAGCATGGCGTCTCTCAGCTCACTTCCTCTTCCTCCCAGCATTCTATTCTGTTTACTCCTCTCACCTATGTTTTAACCTATCAGGGCCAAGCAGTTTCTTTATTGCTTAACCAATGAAATCAACAGATTGGTATATGACACTCCCATATCACTTCCTCTTTTTCTGTTTAAACAAAAAAAGGAAGGCTTTAACTTTAACATAGCAAAATTACATATAACAAAACAGTTCTCAAGCAAGAATTACAGTTACAATATTTATATCTATTTTATCTTTTATCATAACAATGGTAAACTATAACTATCTATCTATTCTGTAACTCAATCAAAGACTCCAGAAGTATACAATATTACCTAAGCAAACAAAAAGTAAGCAATTTTCAAAACTCTAGAAATGACAGAGACATCTCGCTGCCTGTACAGTCACCCAAAGTTCCTCTGTACCATTGGGGCATCCATCTTCGGCCTACAGGCCCATAATATCCAGAGACATTTCCATGAAGCAGGACATTTCAAAGTCAGTTCAGTCACTATCTGTTGTGTCCTGCAGACTGTCTCGCAGACTCTTTCATGAATCAGGAACCCCGAAAGATCATCTCACCTTTAGGCAAGTTCAGTAGTCCTCTCTCTGTGGGTTCTCTATGTTCAGTTTATGTAATAGTCCAGGCAAGAGCAGTTTCTTGCCCAAATGGCTATCAAACTCCATAAGAATCCTCTTCGATGCCCATCTTCCTCTTTAAGTAGATTGGTACTGCCAGGAGCAGAGTGTCTCATTGTCATGAAAAACCCTAAGTTATTAAAACATTTAATAGCATATTCCATAGACTTTGAAAGATATGAAGAATGCCGATCTAACTGAAATATATATCTATATATCTAGAAAATCTAACTAACATGACTATGAACTTGACTATTATGATTATCTATTAACAACCTATATACATTACATTTTTACATAAACTACACAATCACAATACCTTAATCAAGAGCAGAAATACATATACATATAACAATACTGAACATCTATGCCCCAAATACAAGAGCACCTACATATGTAAACACACACACTAATGGTAGACTTCAACCCCCCACTCTCCCTAATGAACAGGTCAACCAGACAGAAAATTAACAGAGAAAATGTGGAGAGAAAAGGAAACATTATACACAGCAAATGGAAATTTAAACTGGTGCATTTACTATGAAAATCTGTATAAATGTTTTCAAAAAGAACAGACTAAAATTAGAACTACCTTATGGCCCTGCTACATCGCTCTTGGGTCTACTTGAAGGCTTCTAAGTCTGCATATTACAGAGATGCGTGTTTCTGTACTACTTCTAATAGCCAAAGATGAATTCACATGCAAGATGGGTATCAGTGGACACTGTCCCTCACATATACAGAAAGCTTGGTTTACAAAGTCTCATTTGAGACTCTACTTGCATAAGGATAGATAAGATTGAGAATAGATTCAGTTGTCAAATTGGGCAAAACTCTCTGATAAGATTAGGGATTCTGCCTATGGGTAAACCTACTCACTAGTTGTGAAAGTCAAAATTCTAACATAGTCCCAGGAATTCTGTACCCTGGCAGGTACTTTTTATGTAATCATTTCCCCTTGAGTTTAAATAGAACTGTAAATATGCTCAGCTACCACCCTGCAGTTATGGGGTTCTGTGTAGTAGAAGGGATGCTACAGAAAGAACTAAAGACCCCTAATCAGTTAACTCGTGGTTATCATCTATGGGCCTGACCTAACCAGATAAGCCCTTAGGACCAATTTGAGAAACTCAAAGTGACAGAAAAATTTTCTACTGAACAAAAGTGGGTGGGGGAGGGACGGGGAGGATTGCCCTGGTAGAGAAAGGGCCATGTGGTCAGACATGGCAGGTGGCCTCTGGGTACTAAGATCTGCTTCTACTAAAAAGCCATTCATAAGGCAGGGAATTCAGAACTTCATCCATAAAAAAAATTAATTTTAAGAGTAATTGATGGAGTTTAGAAGTGCATCTTCTGCAGATCAAGCTTCCCAATGAGGACAGAGTTAACACATACTCAGATTCTTGGACCACACACACTTTAGGTCATAAATTCATAGTTGCAGGTCAGTAAGCATAGAGAAACTCTTATGTCTTGATTTTAAAAATAAAATGAAGCATGTTCTAGAATCAAGGCATTCAGCACCTGGAGACTGATTTTTCAAGTCCAATTTGTTTCACGATCTATTATGATTCTCCCAGATCTAACATCTGTTTTAGCATGAATACAAACACTAATTCACATTTGCTCTTTCCACCCTCTTCAATAGCAGCAGAGGCAAGTAGCCAACAATAGGGAAGATAAGCTATGTCTGAAGAACCAAGAAAAACCTCTTCAATCATCTTCTATAAATGTACAAGACCACTCCAATCAACAAGAGCATCAGACAAGGCCCAAGTCAGGGAGCTTCGCACACCCACTCCAATGCCATCCCACTTGCTGTTCTGATTTCCAAAGGGTAAAAGAAGTTCAGAAGTACATACAATTACTATCAAATCAACAGCCCGCTTACATCTCTTTCTAACAGCTGCTGCTGCCTTTAGCTTTCGTGAGAATCAACCGGGCAGTGCTTGCCATCTCCATAGGCAAACTGAGGACTCTTCGGAAGGGAAGCAACCACTTTTAGGGAAATTTTTCAAGATAATTCTCCATATCCAGCAAACACTGTAGAGGACACTGAAGTCCTGTTTCTAGTATCTCCAGAAAACAGGATCCTCTCCTCCTACAATTGGAAAACACAGAAGGTTCAGTCCCCCCCCCCCCTTATCCCTACCCCATGCACACACCAATGGCTGGGAACACTGACTAACATGACAGAAACACAGTGCCATCACACACACACACACACACACACACACACACACACACACACATACAACATTACATTACAACTGACGACATTGTACAGGATGGACTAACAGGATATGGAGGGGAGCCACAAAAATTACATTCTGGCACACTTAGAGGCACCTGCTGGAATGATTGCAGGACCTTACTAGGTCACCTCCTTGTTTCCAGTTCTCACTTTTAATCTGATGAGAGTTCTGTCTTTCTAAAATTCAAATGTAATTTGGCCATACACTCTCTCTGACTCTCCACATTCAAAGCGAGCAGAACTTCCAAACTCCCAAGGATTTTTATGACAACATCCTGGTCTCTGGCATATGATACGTGTCTCTTCATGATCTTCTTATCCCTCCAAGCTCCCATTCCCTGTACTTAATACTGTACCAATACTCAGCTCACTTGCAAATCCTGAGACCTTCACGGTTGCTCTCATATAAACTGTAAATCATAATCGTTTTCTACTCAAAATATTCTCCCGTCATCCCCTTCACTCACCCAACTTCAGGCATTCCCTTAGACCTCAGCCTAAAGATACCCAACACAAAACACCCTCTCCTACTGCCCCAGTGTGAGTGGGTCACTTGGTGAGAAGCATCCTTTGCTCCCTGGCTACTGATGCACCCAGTACCTTCTAATGGAATTGCTTGTATATAGAGTCTCTCTCCTTTGCCAAACCACCAGCTCATCCACTTCATGGATTTATCACCAAAATATTACCTGGCAGAAGCAGGCACTAAGTAAACACTGTTGGTAAAGAACAAGGGAAAATGTGGGTAAAGCTGCTGTTTTAGAAGACATTTCTTTAAACAATCATATTTATATATTCCACATCTCCAATGTGGGACCCTATACAATTCTTCAATCTCTTACGCAACATCTTTCTGTAACACCCTGGCAGACTGGGAGTCCTATTCATATATCATGTGTTCCAACCTTCCCATCTCTGTGCCCTCCACAAGGCCTCCCACACTCTGGAAACCTCCAATCAACACATTTCCTTAGCAAATTCCTACCCAGATCCCACGGCACAGAATTAATTTGCTTCCCTCCTTGCAGTATGATGTTTGTGCCTTCTGTTTAGCGCCTTGGAGGTCTTTCGTCTTGGATCGTTTCTATGTTTGCTCCTTCAACTGAGATAAAAATTCCTTAAGGTAAGCAATAATATTCTAGTCATTACAGAATCTGAACTAGGTCTCAATAAATATTTACAGTACTAAATAATGTAGAAGTCCACTGTATGCAAGATTACTGTGTACTTTAATGTAATCTTAGGACTATAAAATGTAATGGTCATAATGTTAACTTTTAAGAAACACATAATAGCAAATGTATATTAACTGCATATCATACATCAAGCTTTGATTTAATACTTTATATTCATTATTATGACCTACTCAAAATAACACAGTAGATACTAGTATCCCTTCAATGTAATTGAGAAAACTGAAAATCAATTTGCAGAAGTTTTCAGAGATCACATATTGAGAAATTCCCAAATTCGGGATGTGGACTCAAGCTATTCTGACACCAGAGCCTGAGATGTTCCACCGATGCTATTTGCTCACTGAGATAAGCTAACTCTGAACATTGGCATCATTCCACTGGCTTATATGTCTCAGGTGAAGCTGGATTTACTTTTTTCTCAAACCCCCTTTCTGGTTGAAATGAGTCAGTTTCATAAAATTTTTTCTGGAATCATAGTCATGCCTGCTCTGGTTTCCAGACCACAGGTCTGTCATGCAGTTCTTATGTCCTTAGCTGACTCACATACACTGAACAACTCCAGTATGTACATTTTCCACACTTGGCCTGTATACTTCAGAATCTATGCATCTGTGGAAAAAACAACAACAACAAAAAAAAAAACACCCATCCCTGACATATGCTGTGGGATAATCCTCTTGGACCCTGTAAAGATTTATCACTTGTATTGGTTTAATAAAATGTTGAATAGCCAGTAGCCAGGCAGGAAGTATGGGCAGGGTGACCAGGATAGAAGAATTCTGGGAAGAGGAAAGGCTCAGTCTGCATTAATCACCCAGACGTAGAGGAAGCAAGATGAGAATGTTGTACTGAGAAAGGGTACCAAGCCACATGGCTAAACATAGATAAGAATATGGATTAATTTAAGGTGAAAGATCTAGTTAATAATAAGTCTGAGTTAATAGACCAATCAGTTTATAATTAATATAAGCCTCTGTGTGTTTCTTTGGGACTGAATGGTTGAGGGACCAGGCAGGACAGAAACTTCTGTCTACAGAATTGGGCATGTGGGCATGTGGGCTCTCTGCAAGGAAAAGTAAACTCATGGGAAAGAGTTGTAGAAGAGGTAGTAACAGCTGAGGGCCAGCCTTAGCATTTCATCACATCCTGCTAAGTTGTTTGCCAACTCCCTAGCACACTGCTAAACACAACTTTTATCATCCTACTTAATGCACACAACTGCATGGGGTAAGTTCTGTTGCCTTATCCAACATAAAAATGAAATCATAACAGGGAACCTAAACAATATTGCCTTGGTCACCTAAGAAGTAGGGGAACAGTTATTAAACACAACTCTGTCCACCTACAAAGTTCATGCATGTCTTCCAACAGAGATACCGAGTTACCTACCCTGGCAAGTGCAACCCAACTTCTCTCCATGGTGCATGCTTTGAATTGCACTCTTTCTGCTTAAGTGCATAGAACAAAACAAAGAATGGCCCCTAGTCACATGAATCCAAATAACTTCTCACTCCAGGGGCTTTCAAATCCTGGAGCCACTTTCCCAGGCATCTGGGTGTTTGTCCCAAATCCTGACCTATTTCCAACTTGTGTAATTACATTGTCTTTCTAATGCCCTTGGGTGTTTGATTGCATGGACCATCTCTCAGCCACAGAGCAATGTTGCTAGGTAGCCATTTAACAGCTGCTCCTATCCACCAGAAGTAGATACATATCTAAGGGGGATGAAATATTCTTTCTGAGTCTCACGACTTGAAACAACAGGAAATTGCGTGGGAGTTCTTTGGTGTAGAGGGGCACAAGTTTCCAAACTCCGATGCTGTGCACAGGTAAAAGATTAATCTGGAGACCAAACACTTGCCTTGGAAAAGTATCACTAAATTTTGACTTTTTTTAAGGCAAATAGTAAGATTATCTTCCTTCCTCCCTTCACAAACTATTTTCACTATTTTTGAACTCTATCTTTGCATCAAAGCTGCTCTATCAGTGGAAGGAAGAAGTGAACTGCCTGAGGCCAGAAACTATCAGGCAGAAAATGAACTCCTACCAATTGTGGGATCCAGGTAAAGGCCAGGAGCTTCATACAGGAGATCAGTACATCCAATCCAGATCATAATGTGACCATGAAAAGACGATCTGTTCTAAAGAGCTCTGGGTATACCTAAATAATAACAACATTTTGGGAGCACCATATAACAGACATTTTATGAGAACTGTTTCCTCAAAACCTAATAAAAAACAATGAAGTACACATTACCCATAGGTCTCATTTTACAGGTGAGCAGTCAGGATTTCAGAAGTGCTGGCTACTTGTGCTAAGTTCCCCCTGGATAATGGTTGGAACTCAAACCTAGGTTTCTCAGACTCAAAATCTTCATCCTTTATTTCTTTACTGTACTATGTCCAAAATTTTTCATTATTGTGTTTTCTTCTTGGGCAAGTCTCAGGGACCTTCCCAGAACTGAGACTTTTGTCTGCTTGAGAAAGCAGCTCTCAGAACTGAATGAGACACTTAACTGGTAGAAGAAAGGTCTCTGCCAATGAGCTGAATCATGAATGTTCAATTTGGAATAGAAGCTCATTCTAAAGAAGAGATGGCACATAAGGACCAGAGGGCTCAACACTATATTTTATGAAAAGGACTATATGATTGTCTTCCCTAATTCTCTGAATATATTGGAATGAGGAAAAGGAATTGCTCAGTCTCATTGTTGTTCTACCAAGACAAACCTGAAAAGCATCTCCAAAGATTCAGCATCATCAGCAAGTCCATGACTTAACATATAAACCAGGAGAACAACCACCATAACTGTGCCATGTGGTCTATGAGACACTCGGCTTAAGGGTTGCAAACTGTGCTTCCCACTAAACTTGTGCTATAAAACACACTGGCAGGAGAGGACCAAACTAGTCCCTCTGACTGTGGGTGACAGTTGCATGGCTGGGACAGACTGAGGGGCCACTGGCAGTGGAACCAGCATTTATCCCTACTGCTTATACTGTTTTTTGGAGGGACCTATTCTCTTTAGAGGGATACGTTGCTCAGCCTAGATATAGTAAGGAGGGCCTTGGACCTTCCCCAAAGCAATGTGCCTTACCCTCTCTGAGGAGTGGATGGGGGGGTATGTGGAAGGAATGGGAAGAAGGGAGGGAGTGAAAACTTGGATTGGTATGTATAATTTAAAAAAAGATAGTTTGTTTACTTTTGAAAAAATCAAAAAGAAAAAAATTCACTGGCACTGTGGCTACACTTGCATGACCATGGCTCACAATACCATAACAGAAATGACAAAGCTTGTCTTCTGCGACAATAAAATGCCCCTCACCCCACTGTCACATACACAAAGACACTCTCTATACCATCCCTTTGTTGAACTCTCTTTCCATCATTTGACATTATTTACAATTACTTGTTTACTTAGCTATTTATTTGGGTTTTTTCTTATTCTTCTATGTTCCACCTGCCATGCAATATAAGGTCCATGGGAGCATGGCTCACATCTATCACAGATGCCATCATTCCCTCTGAGTGTTGTCACTGTTTGGTGACTAGATGAAGGACGAAGGGGTTGGGTGAAATGAGTCATTGCAAGCACGTTTATTCACAGTTCTTTAGAGCTTATCTATGGGGCCAGTGAGATGGGACAGTAAGAGAAGGTGTTTACCTCCAAGTCTGATGGCCTGAATTCACTCCAGGACACCCACTTATTAGAAGCAGAAAACCAACTCCCTCAAGTTATCCTCTGGTCTCTGAAAACACATACTCACCTACATACACACATACATAAATAAAAATTTTGAAACATTTTAAAAGAAGGGATCTGTAGCAAGATGGATTCTATAATTTAAAAAATGGAGAAGAATGCTTTCACAGTTTTACAATTTACCATGTTGGGACCACTGGCATCATAACTTTCAATAAAGGAAGCTCATGAATAGCATATTAACCCTCTGTAATCATTTAGAAACGGAAAGAAGAATTCTTGGCCACTTGTCCCAGGGGTATGATGAAAATTAAAGTAGACATTGTTCAAAACTTCCCAATTCTTGCTATAAAAATTTGTGCCACATTGGGTTGCCCATATGTGGGCAGCCAGGCTAAAACTGTCTTTCACATTTTAGGCAGTGTCTAGATTTCTAAGTATCCTTTTAGAAAAGAAAAATAATGAAATAAAGAGCAAAACATGCAAGAACTAGATCAGTGACGTCCTGTGGAAGATAGCAGGTTGGAAGTTGCCTCCATGTGACACAGTGAATGAAGAGCCAAGACAACCAACAGTGGGCTCCGTTTCAAAGAGAGAATTGAAGAGCTTCACAAATCACAAGGCAGGGGGGTCAGTGACAGGAGTAGAAGACTAGGAGGGCAACCCAACAGCAAGGAGCAAGCACCACACTGCTCCAGACTTGCAGCTGCATAGAGTGGGAGGGGGATGCAGATATCTTATCTAGACGGTTATCCAGATAGCCTTGGCAAGAAGACCTGGAAACCCTCCCCAAAGAACAAGTCACAAATCCAATTTGAGGTTCTAAGGAGTCAGTGGTCCCTCCAACGGAGAGAAGGTCCCTGTCTTATAGAGCTATGGCCAGGCTTAAAGGAATCATCTTCAAAGGGAACCTGCTGTTTAAGACTGAACTACGCTGATGGTCTGATAACAAGTAACAGCTGAAAAATCAGGAAGCTTTTGACCCAGAGTCACGGAGCCCTGGGTGGGAAGCTGCTACACCACCCGTTGTGAGAATGACCCAGACATGCTGAGAAGCTGTGGTGACAGGAGGCCATGGTAAAGGACTTGGTGATCCATTTCCTTCCATCTTTGATGAGGCAGAAGATAACATCAGAGTGGCAGGCAAGAGTCAGAAGTCAGCAGGCCGTTCAAAGTCCACAGCTGCCTCTTTTGTGTGTTTTTGTCTGAAGTGAATTGACACCATGTCTGTGGACATTGACAGCCCAAAACCATAGGTTTACTCTAACGCCACAGTTTACTTTCTGATATGTGGCTTCCTTACAGGGCTGCAAACTCTAAGGCTTAGATCCTGTGGGTAATCCTTTCAACTTCCTGCTTCTCAGTGATAAATTCTGAGTGTGAGCTAAAAGCTCTAAGATAAACCCCCAGTAATGGCTCTCAAGGCTCCACATGTCTCCTCCATCCTCCAGTACCTCAGATGATACACCTTGGCTTATATACCAGCCACCAAAATGTACACAAACATGGGGAGTGATTGGAGTAAGAATCCATCTAGCCTTTAGATCTCAAAAAAGCTCCAAAGGCAGATTCTTATATAAATAGAAGGGAAGCTCCTGAGGGATAATACAGCAACTGACCCTTGGTCATTTCAGGATTGTCATTATTTAGGGCAGGAGGAAACAGAAGAGCCTCCATCTTCACCTAGCTACATCTTCCACCAGCAATTTTAACTTAGTTGGCTTCTTTCCAAGAAAATGACCCAAACTCATCTTTCACATGTGATGTAGGCATGCTAACATGCTCTATCATTTTGAAGGGTGGGCAGCAGAGATTGAATAGATCATACGAATAGAATACTGAATACAATGCCTGGTCTGCAATAAGTACTCAATAAATACTAGCTTAATAATGACATAAAGAAATATAATATCTGTCATTCCTCTTATTGTTCAAAGGTTTGTCTCTAGGACTTCTGGAAGGAGAGGCTCCAATGCACAATAATAAAGCTAGCCTGGCGGTGATGGCGCACGCCTTTAATCCCAGCACTCGGGAGGCCAAGGCAGGCGGATCTCTGTGAGTTCAAGGCCAGCCTGTTCTACAAGTGCTAGTTCCAGGACAGGAACCAAAAGCTACAGAGAAACCCTGTCTCAAAAAATCAAAATGATAATAATAATAATAAAGCTAGTTTGATAGAATTCACAGCATGCGTACAAGGATGTAATATTGGTTTGGGACTTTCTGGTCTGTGACTCTGCTCTTCCTTCCCTTAAATTTGACCCAATTGTAAATTTTCTTGAAAATAGGGAATCAGTTTGAAAGAAAAGTTTTCAAGTTTTTTTCAAAAAAAAAAAAAAAAGCAAGCTGAGACCAGGCAATTACTGGATGGCTGTACCCTTTGGCCTCATCAAGGAGACATTATCTGAGAGTGAAATGAGCTCCTAAGTGCTGACAGATGCATGGGCACAGTCTGGACTCCTCAAACATTGCCTCTGCCTCCAGGACAGAATAGCCAAGGTTACTTCTTCAAAAGGAAGAGAGAGCCTGTAAGTTAAGCTTTCGTGTGAATTTTTCCTGCTAACATCCAGAGTTTGTTAAGCCTTCTGAATCCTCTCAGCATTTTGGTAATAGAGGTGAAATTATTCCTGAATCTCTTCTCACATTATACAAGTCAACAATGTTTGCAAGTCACAGGGTCAATGTGTGGCAGACAAGTCAGTGAGCATTACTGAGCACCTCCTGGGCTGGGCACCAAGGCAACAGTTGAAAGCAAGACAAGCACTTACAAAAAAGGTAATCTGAGGAAGGAACAGGAAAAAAACCTATCTATCTCTTGTTACTATAATAAAGTCCTTAATAAAAAAGAAAGAAAGAAAGAAAGACAGAAAGAAAGAAAGAAAGAAAGAAAGAAAGAAAGAAAGAAAGAAAGAAGAGAAGTTGGGTGTGGTGCATACACCTTTAATCCCAGCACTTGGGAGGCAGAGGCAGGCAGATCTCTGTGAGTTTAAGGACAGCCTGGTCTACAGAATGAACTCCAGGACAGCCAAAGATACACAAAGAAACCCTGTCTCAAAAAAGCAAAAATTAAAAATAAAAATAAAAGAAACAGGGTTTAAAATAAAGCCAAGTTAAGATGGAAAATACACAGAGAATCTGGATACTATATGTATGTGTTGTCTTTGAATTGTTTGATGGCTGAGGAAGGAGCAACAGCTGCTAAAAAATATCTGATTACAAATGCAGCTGGATTAATACAACATATGTATTTTGAAAATGCTTTGACTTCAAATTTTAAGACAAAAGACATGTTACTTTGGAGAAAAGGTTTTGTTTTTGATTCCAAAGGAATGAGAGGCTGTGGATTTATTCTGGGTTAAGAAAAATCAGGTTTGATCAAGGAAGACCCCCTGAAGAATCTCCGATAAGAGCGGATGGCCCAGATGTTCCAACATTTCAGAGGACCTCTATTGGAGTTTCCTCTGAATTCTATATCCAGAACAGCCTCAAGACTGCTGGCTGAGATGATCAAGCCTCACAGAATATTCCAGTCAGAATATTCCATGATCCTAAATTTTATTTAGGTCCCCTATAAGATTATCAGCACCCCCAATCAGCAGGAAATAGCCTGGAAAGTTATGCCCACATTTCAACATAAAATGGATTATGGATATTTGCCTTTGTTTAGAGGGTTGGTTACAAGTTACGGATAATGTTCAGGAAAAAAGCTAAACAAAGGAGATTAGATTCAGAGTTTATGTTTTGAAAAAAGAGGGGGTGCTGTGGGACAATGGTCTTCTATCTTGTAATCTATAAGGAAGCTAAGATATGCAGAGGAACTGTGACTGACAGTCAATTGGAGCTGTTGGAGAGCGAGGGAGCCCACCCTAGTGGGGGCTGTGGTTAGGTAATGACCACCTCACCACAAAGGAGTGGGGTTATAAGGCAGCCTCAGAGATCAGCAGATCAGTACACAGTTCATTTTCACTGAAAAAAAAAAAAAGCATACAGCTAGTCGCTAAATTCCCCAAAGAGTTCATCAACAGATCAGGTTCTGAAGCTGACCTAAGCCTTGGTTCATTGACTCATTCGCTCTATCTGAACCTTTGAATCCAGTTCCTTTTCCCCTCTTCATTGGCTCCTTGTACCTTTTCTCACCATATTAGACTATAACTCTGCTTAAAGGAGAACCCTTAGAAACCAAAATAGTGCATTATGCATGGTATGTGCTAAAGAAATAACGAGTAGGTTAATCATCATGAGCAAAGGTGAACCTGAATGATGAACGGCAGGACAGTCAAACCGGCAGGCTGTCGAGGGTCAGCTGGCTTAAATCTGGGTAGGAGAGGCATGGTGGCAAAAGGAGCCACTGGTCTGCCTTTCTTGGCCTGTCCTCCAAGTAACTTTTTCCATCACTCACAATTACTTTTAACCTTCGGGTCTAGAAATAAGAATTTCATAACAGGGCCTCTGGTCACTTAGCCTCATGACAAATAGTCTCTTGATTTTTTCTAGATACAGCAATTCAAGTAAAAAGAAAAAGATATTTTGAGATTAAGTGTCTCAGTTTTGATAAGAAAAGAAAATGACAGTTTCTATATTTTTGAACAGTGCCGGGCTGATGTCTCCAGGACTCTGAATGCATCTCTATCCATTAGGTGCACTGAGAGACAGCAATGGGACATTTGTTAATTAGCACTTTAATGACAAGCTCTTACCAGTATCCAATTTAGTGTTCCTGTCAGGAGCTAGCCTAATTTTCTCAAACAAGAAGGATAAATAATAGACTGATAGCTTTGGACTGTCCTTTTCTTTCAATTCAAACTGTCCAATGACAATATTGTTTGGGTAGTACCTCATGCCCTTGGCCATATATAAACAAGCATGTGCACACACCATCTCCTCTCCTCCCCATGTTTTCACCTCAGACTTTCATCTCAGTTTGCAGGGACAAGGCTAATGTCTAGGGCTGGTCAAAGGGCTAGTAACAAAAAAGAAAAAGCTATTGGTATCCAACAGCTTAATCCAACTCTATTAACACTGTTAACATTCTTGTTTGTTTTTGTTTTTTATTATGTTTTTGTGTCTAGCATAGTGGGCCTAGGGAAGAAGACACAGGAAAGGCTGATGAGACTACATTTGCTGTCTTGGAAAGACTTCCAGCTTCTGAGGAAGACAGTAGTGATAATATCATAGTAGTCTCCACACATGAAGCCCCTGCATCAGACACAGATGAGCACTTCATATACGACATTCTCGTTTCTGCTGGTAAAACCACTGTGGCGATTATTCCTCCACTCTGAAGGCTCAGGTTCCTAAGTATTAAGTCTCCTGCTGAAGGATTTGTAATTAATAATGAGTACCAGGAACTGAATAGATTTCTCTGAAAGAAAGAGCAATGGTTAAGAGTTTGGGCCTCAGAGTCAAACAAAGAGACATCCTTGGAAACATACCTCATCAAAATTGCACATTTCTTTTCAAAATTATGAAGACCCTGGATTTCATCCTCTCCACAGGCTCTTTCTTCTAGCCTGGTACTCCAAAGACTTCACAGTCCAGCACAGGGCAAAATCAAATCACTATGTCTTTCTTCCCCATTCCGATGCCCCTGCATCCGATCCCAGTTCCTCCTCCTGATTCTCTAGACAGAATAAAGCTCAAAAGTGAACCCAAGAAAAAAGTTTATTGCTATTCCATGGCTGTTGGCAAAAATCGTGCTCACCTAGTGGCCCCCGCACAGCGCTAAGAGCACTGTGCAAGTCATCTAAGCCACCAAAAAGCCCCTTGAAAAGACCTAATGGATGCCGGAACCAGCACTGGGCCGCCCGGTGCCAGTGGGGATCTGCATAATTTAGGATGATAGTGTCAACCTTGAAATATCTTTGGGCAACATCCTAAGTTTCTCCTGAACAAGCTGAACCTAAAGAAGAAATGGGATCAAGAGAAGTGGAGAGGAGAATATCGTGAGACTGGGCTTCAGAATTACACCTGGAGAAAATTGTCTAGAGATTTTAAAATGGGTATCAGCGTGTTTAAATGCATATATTACTTCCTGAAATTACGTATATCTGTGCAATACACTAAGTGTTCATTATAGAGAAGGAACTATTTCATCTGTATATTGCAACTTATATATCTAATTAGACTTTTTAACATATTTTAGTGGTGTTGAGACATTCCTATACCCAAACACATACAGACCACACTGAGTAAACTCAGTGGGTTTATGAGAAACAAATACACTTAGGGAAGCCAAAGTTGTAGTTGGAATGGGGAGGAACTGAAGGAACAGGGGTAGGGATAAATGTTATCAAAATACATTGTATAAATGTATGAAATTCTCAAACAATAAAATATTTAATTTTAAAAACCTATAGTGGCATTTCATTTGTATTTTAATAACTAAAGATCAGAGGGTAAAACAGTTTCACTGGTCAACCTCACAAACTAGGCGGTAGTAACACACACCTTTAATCCCAGTAGACACACTAGTTGCCATAGACACCAGGCAGTACATACATGCCTTTAATCCCAGTGGTACACACCTTTAATCCCAGCCCTAGAGAGGATTATAAAATGGGAGACGACAGCTCTCAGACAGTCTCATTCTGAGATTTCCTGGAAGCAGGATCACCCAATTTCAGAATGAGGTCGAGGTAAGAGTCACTGGCTGGCTGCTTTGTCTTTCTGGTCTTCAGTTTGAATCCCAATATCTGTCACTGCGTTTTTATTAATTGTGCTTCAAAACCCTTTTACTTTTTTTTTTTTTTTTTTTTTTTGGTTTTTCAAGACAGGGTTTCTCTGTGGTTTTGGAGCCTGTCCTGGAACTAGCTCTTGTAGACCAGACTGGTCTCGAACTCACAGAGATCCGTCTGCCTCTGCCTCCCGAGTGCTGGGATTAAAGGCGTGCGCCACCACTGCCCAGCCTTCAAAACCCTTTTAAACTCTTAATCTCTGGAAGGAAGATGCAGGATTATTTGGTTCAAGACTTGGACTGGGCCTGGGAGGGTAAGCAAGAGAAGAAACCTCAATCCTACTTTGTAAACTGTAGTACAGTTCTTCACTATGTTCCTAGGCATCAAGCTGCTTCCTGAAACAGGAAGTGGTACCACATACTCTAGAACAGCGACTTTCAGTCCCAGCATTTGCTAACTTAAGTTTGCCTTTCATCCATATGAAGGCTCTGTCACAGCAAACATAAGCTCACACATCAGTGCTGCTGGACCACGGTTGAGAGCCACTGTGTGGATGTATTCAGATAGAAGAAAAGATTGTGTGGTTCAAATCAAATGGTTAGGACCATAAGCAGTTCTTCCTCTGTACTGTCACACTGCCTGAGAGTTATACCCATGGACGTTAGACAAGAACATTAAAAACAAACCACCGAGATAAAAGAATTTTGCCACTTAGAAGGAAAATTACAGGATGTGCACACTTGTATTTCCAGCACTCAGGGGGTTAAGTCAGGAGAATGCCAAGTTTCTGGGATATTCCATAGTGACCTGCCTTCTTCCACTACCCACCCCCCAAAAATTAAGTACGGTAGAAAAAACACTGTGGTAGTTTTAATGAGAAATGTCCCCCATAGGCTTTCATATTTAAACAGTTGTTCCTAGGTTGGTGATGCTGTTTGATAAAATTTGGTAGTGAGGACTTACCTGAGGAAGTGTCACTGGAGTGGGTTCTGACAGTTACATTCTCGCCCTGCTTCCAGTTTGTTTTCCTATTTTGGGCTTGTGGTAAATGACATGAGCACTCAGCTTCCTGCTCTGGCCACCGTGCCTGCCTCTCCCTCTTGTGTCCTCCAGCCATGACGGACTCTTACCTCTCTGGAACTGTAAACCAAAATAAGCTCTTTCTTTAGTAAACTGCTTGTGTTCCTGGTGTATTATCAGAGTAACAGAAAAGTAACTGAGACAATGGGCGGGGGGGACTACATTGGTTATCTAACTTATTCTAGATTCGTATTCTCAACCTTTTTAATGCTGTGATCCTTTAAGAGAGTTATTCACGCTGTGGTAGCCCCCCAGTCATAAAATCATTGTGTTGCTACTTCATAACTGCAAGTTTGCTACTGTTATGAATCATAAATATTTTCGGAGCTAGATGTTTGCCAAAGAGGTCACAACCCACAGGTTTAGAACCACTGTTCTAGTAGAATATAATCAAGCTAAGAGAGAAGACTGTGAAGGAACGTGAGCCAGGATGCAAGGTGGGAAAGAAGGAAGCAACAAAGGAACACTTAACAATCATTCTCCATGAAAAGGATACATCCTGGAAGACCATAGCATCCCAGAGCAGGGAAGGAGCATGTGCAGTGTGGCAAGAGGAGAAACAGAAGCATCTCTGGGACAATGCTGACCGCACAGCTTTGTCAAAGCATGCCGAAGGCAGATGCAGGCACTGAACTCTGATTGCCAATCATTTTTGCCCAGATGCAATGATGCCTCTGGATCCGAGGCAGGCACTTGTCCACATTATTATCCTACTGTGAGTGAGTCCTGACTGCTCTTGCTCTTTACGTTGTGTGGAGCTGACAACACCTCAAGAAAAGGGACCAGAGAACCAGCTATTCCTACCTGATGGCCATTTGTTCTCTTGCAATCAAAGAGTCAAAGAGAAAACAAGGTACTCTCATATCAAAGGAAGAAATGGTTGACATATGGGGAAAAATGGCCTCCCGAGTCAAGTGTTGTCACGGAAGTTGATCTTAGCTTAAAGGTGGTGCTTTTCTGATTCCTTCCCTTTGCTGATTCCTGTCTCACATTCTTAAATCCCATGTTTAGCATTTGCTTGGGTTCCAGTGTGGGAACAAAGGAAAGGACAATTACTGTTTGGAAAGCGGCTATTTTGTCTTCAAGCTAGAAGTGCAGTGAAATTTAATACAGTGGTTTCTGATTCTCTTGGAATTACAGATTTAGTCTCCAGGGGAGATGACACACAGAACCAGTAAATCTATAAATAAGTGACATACTGAGGGACGTGTACCACTGAAGAAAGCCAGGGATCATTTTCTCAAAGGGCAGAATCAAGAGCAAGTGCTGGTACACAGGCCTCTTCGTGCTGACCTGCCCCATGACAGACGGCACTAATTGATCACAGTGACCTTTCCTACAGAGCTCATAGGAAGCCTCAGAACCCTTTGGAACCAGCAGTTCAATAGCTTCTCTCAGTCCTTCAGAGTTTGCATCTGATTTGAAATGCATTTGCCATCCCTGGTCCCCACCGCAGAGAAACGATAACAGTCACTATTGGCGAGTATGATGAGAAGTTTAGGTCTGTGGTGCACTGTTGGGGTTCATAGGAAAGCTGCGTACAGGAAGAGAGACATAAATGGGATATGGATGTCCCAGGATGATTTGAAAAGCAAAACTAACCAAAAGAGGATAAGACAAGGAAATAATATTTTCTTTCAAATCTCCCCAGGAATGAGGCTCTTCGTGACTCTGCCAGGCACCGTACCTACAGCATATACAGTGACCTCTTCTGTGTATCACACTAGCCACCTACTTGTGCTACTTTGTCATTGTCACTTATCTGTCCCCTGAAACAGTCACACGCGCCTCTGTTAGGCTCTGTCAAAATGCACCACGCCAGCTTCAGTGGTCAGTGTGGGCTTTGCAGTACAGCAGACCTGAATCCTAACCCCAAGTCTCCCTGGCACCCAGGAGTCCTTGACCAAGGTAACTGGAATCTCAATTTCCTTCTCTTTAAAAGGAGAGAAGAAATAAATAGGACCCAACATACAGCTTATACTAAGAAATGAGAAAAATCTCTAAGGTACCCAGCTGAGTGCCTGGCATCCATGAAGGAGATGGACCTAGAAGTCAGCCTACTTTTTCTAGGTTGGGGACACCTGTTTCTACAGCATGGGGTAGCATGGTAGCAGGGCAGAGTGATAACAGTGTTGTCCTAATAATTGGACTGACAAGTGATGAAATCAGGCTTTGCCACAGCTAGAAGATTCAGCCTGGGCCAGCTACTCCTTTCAGCTCTCACTTCCTGTGTGAATGAGGGACGGTCCAAGCTGCCCTCATGGCGGAATAATGTAAATGAGTGTTGGCAAAGGGTGTTGCTTGATAGCTGGCTATTCTTTTTACAGGTGATATTTTATCACATTTTTTCATTTCCAGTTTTCTGAAAATGCAAATACTGATAGACATTGAAATATGAAAACCCCAAACATTCCTCTATTTTAGATCCACTGCTCCACTAGAAAACGCTGAATTCTCTCAAAATCCATGTGTGTAGTCTTTTTACATGAACAAGAATAAGAAGGCAGACACACACATACACACACACACACACACACACACACACGCACGCAAAAAAAAAAAAAAAAAGAAAAAAAAAGAATAAGAAGGCACCGAGAAGAAACTGAGGGAGATTTTCGGAAAAATTCAACCCAGTTCCAAGTGGCCACCAAATGAGGAGTCTCTCTGAGCTGAGATGTAAACCGGATGCTATTCTAACGATTCTCTAGCTGATAGATCTGGAGGAGACTGCTCCTCTCTGCTAGGCGACAGGAGGTGGTCATAACTCCAAAGCCACCCTAACTCCTGCTCCTTAAAACTGTAACTGAGCTCGAGGAAGAATGCAGACCCCGCTGATAACATGCAGCATCTTCCGACAATGATAACTAGCCCTCACTCTAGCCTTTAACCCAACGGACCTCTCAGTGACTGGGGGAAGCCTGTCGGGAGGAGGATGAAGCAGCTGTGTCTCCATTATTCCTACCACCACCCCCTCGCCAGTAGAACTCTGGAACAGCTCCGCTGAAGTGGGCCCATGCTACTGGAAACGGCCCCGAGACCCATAACTCACTTCCCAGTGCCTGCCAAGGAGCTGTCAGACAGTGGTTCCTGCAGCCAGGGGTCAGATTTAAAGCTGTGACCCCAAAGAAATGCAACATGCCCCACATCCCATGACACAGAGCTCAGCGCCAGCCTCCATGGAGTCGGTCAGCTTCGTTTTGGTTGTCAAAGCTGTTGTTTGCATTGAGCGAAGAAAAGCTACAGTCTCTCAGGATCCTGAGGTCTCAGTCACAGCATTTTTCCTGCTCAGCGAAGACTCGCTGTTTTAAAGAGATCTAATCCCACAGAACTACCACGCGAGAATTTCAGTCCCACCATCCATCCATGTTGACTACTAATAGCCTGGAAGAGCAGATGGGTTTCAAACAGAGGTACAATATTAACAGACAATTGCACCTGCACCGGCTCTGTGGAACAAGATACCGAGAACGCCAAAATGGGAAGAGGAGTGGCCAATCAGCCACGTCTGACTTATGGGAAGGGGAGTGGCCAATCAGTAAGACAGGGAAAAGGTTACCAGAGTTTCTTTACGTTTACTGATTTAACACAATAAACGTTCTACTGGTTTCATGAGTCTTTGCTGCAGCCTCCAAGTCCACCTTCCTCCCGCAGCTTGTGAGGCAGATGCTCGTTTCTCCTCGTAGTTAGCAAGCCAACACACATGACCCATCACTCGAGTTCTCCTGGGGTTCCTTAGTGTGGTGTATGAAGCCCGATACACTTGTGCTCCAGTTCATCTCTCATCGCTTCCCACTACAAGCTGATACCCTATCCACCCTAAATTCCTCGCCTTTCCTGTTGTCTCATGACATTATTTCTCTCTGAAGTAGCTTTTCCTACCTCACTACCCTTGTAAAATTACACACGTCGGTCGTTCAATGTCATTTCAAGTTCCTATTCGGTTCATCTCAGATAGCTAAGATTTTATTCAGATAAATATTACGATATGTTTTATACTTCAGTTTAATAAGTTAGTGAGTACCTGTTTATACAAATGATAAAAAAACAATTTAACTTTAAAAAAAATAAAAGCATCAATTAAAAAAAGATGAACTCTTTACTCCAGCATATTAGTGAAAAGTTTAAGAATAGAGAGACTCCAGGCATTAGATCAAAATGTTCTAATAACAGCTTCACAGCTGGTTCCTTCATCTCTAAGAATTCGTCCACTGCTTTCCAAGCAAGCAGGGCCCCCTCTGTACCATCCTAGCTTCAGGTATACATACAGAGTGTTCCTTCTGAGTGGTTCCAAACAGAGGCCCAGCATTGGATCTTAATGTCTGCACCAAACACATGGTCAAGAGGATGGAATTTTCTGATAGGTTAGGTTCCTATGAGTCAGATTCCTGAAGCAGGCTGATAAATCGAGTCAACCTAACCCTGTGTGCTGACAGTAGGACAGAGTGGATTCTGTAAAGGAAAGTTGGCCTTGTTCTTGAAAGAAAAATAAGAAATCAATTCCAAGCATGAAAAATATACATGCAAAAAAAAAAACCCTTCCAGTTTACATTTCTATTTTACTCTGTGTTATGAGTGAGTGGTGCCCAGGGCAGATTCTCAAGAACAAGGGAAGGACATTGTTTTTCCTCAGGTTTGTGGAAGTGTGAGGGGCTTCATCAGCCCCATGGGCACATGGTTATTAATTGTCTGTGTTTATGGACTATTTCCTCATCCTGTGAAGGAATTTATGAGTCTCATGCAGCTTGCAGAGACAAGCATTTCTCTAGTCCTTACTTGACAAGCAGAGAAGGGAATTTATGTGGAGCATTCTGTGTGTATTGTTTACTTGCTGATGAAATTTATTCCAGCTTGGAGATTTATTAATAGCCCAGATTCCAGACCAATGCGATCATTACAGAATCACTTAGATGTGACCAACTAAAAATATTAAAACACCTTGCCATAAAGACAAGATGGTGGGATTAAAATAAATAAGAAAATATAGGCTCTGCTAATAGGTAAAGAAAAAAAGGTGCATGCGTGTTACCTAGACTTCTATTTTAAATTATACTGAAATGTTTAAGCCTTGATATGAAAAGTGAAGCCCTACTCACTCACAGCTAATCCCTGAAATGTCTAAGAGGCTTGTAGAAATGTTGACTTTTTACTTAGTATCTTCAGTGAGGCTTCCCTCTATAACCCCCAAAATGTCTCATTCTATACGTGGCATGGTTGGAAATATACTGGTATTCTAGTTTCAAAGACTCAATAAACGGGACTATAAAAGTTGTGGACTTGGAACGTTCTAAAGGAAGATAGTGAGTAGCAAGAGAGAGCAAAGAAACGATGTTCTGAAAACAGAAATGGGAACCGTTTGGGTGGCCCCCAACAGAAAAAGCAGAAGGATGGGAAAGAGCAAGATGAAGACAGAATAAGACAAAGTATGATGGTATTTGTGTAGAAAAAGACGTCTGAAGAAAAATAAAATGTTTTATTTTAAAAAAATCATCTTTAAACAAGAAAAAATAGAAATAAAATTGTCTGATCTCTTCTCACCCCTAAAAGATCTATACTCAAATTTTACTCTGAAACACTTGGGCGCTATGGTTAAAAATAAACAACTCATCTAGAAACATTTGTGTTTCCATGACAATATATCCAGTGCCATTGCTTCTGAGTGGAAATACTGCAACACAGACACGTGTGCCTAATAGAAAAGAACACGATATAGTTTTTAAGGTGTACATTTAACACCTACAGTATGCCAGGAAGCTCCCAGACACTCTATCCCCACACCTCTTTATTGTGGGTAATAGTATTACTCATGTACACAAGAGAGGACAGTTAGGCACAGAGCCCAACAACTTACTGAGAACTGCACCTCAGTAAGTAATAGGATCACTTTGAACAAATTCACCCAATACCATTGGCCACAGCTTCTTGCTACATGATATTGCTTTTCCAGAAAGTGGGTTAAGAGTGAGGCATGCCTTGCTTCAAACTCCATGTCTACTAATTGCCAGCTAGTAACGTAGATGTGTTATTGTGTCTGATTCTAGGTCTGCATCTATTACACAAAGACAGTAATATCATATCAATCCTCCGGCATCACACGTTGCACTAAAATGTTAGCTTTTAATATGCAGGCATTAATCCTCTTGGCTGCATGATTGCCCCAGCCTTTATAGACCAATTCTGAACCTTCTATTGGAGCGCCTAGAAAAGAAAACTGTATATATACTTGCAGCCAGAGAGATACCAACAGGGACCTCACTGTGGGGTGGACAGGATTAGAAAAATGTCTAGATTTCACATGACTTGGTGCCTATTCCTTGCCCCTGAATAAATGTGGCCTTGGAAAAATGTTCCAAATAAAGCATGATTCTAGAAATTACCCAGTGACGTCAAGTAAAACAAAACAAAAAAAAGAAAGGAAGGAAAAAAGGAGGAAGGGAGAGAAGGAGGGAGGAAGGAGGAAGAGAGAGGGAGAAACAAGTAAGAAAGAAAAACAAACCTTTCAGTCTTAGTACTCTAAGGTAATAAATAATTTGGGGCTTTAAATTACCCAATTCATCTTGGAAGTCAAAACCTCTAAATGGTTGACATTGGTCCAAACATCATATTAGGGATTGAGAAAAGAACTGAGCTGTTGATCTGTATATTCAAGAAATATCAAAGTACTTGACTCAGTATTCCCTGTGACAGAACAAGTGAGTAAGAGTTGCCAAGATGAACCCTACACAGTGCCAATCATGTGGAAGTCCTTCTCAAAGAGGAGACTACAGCCAACAGAAGGTTCTGGCTCCAGGATTACCCAGATGGTGTTTCCGACAACCTAGGAATCAAACTGAATCATCTGCACAACCAATCTAATTAATTTCATTGAAATTTATTGTCAAGATAGAGATGGGGGATGGAAACGAGATGGGGTGGAGGGAGGGAGAGAGAGAGAGAAAGATATAAAGACAGTCCCATGCACATTTACATGTTCGGTTAAAACTCTAAAATATGTAGATAAATCTAGGTAGAAAAAATAGATGTCTATTTATTTCCAAATACTTGGTTGGAGAGCATCCTGTAGACATGGGGCCATGTGCAATTGGAGTCCATTGTCATGGACTCCAATATAAGAAAGGACTAAAAGTATCATCACTGCAACAGCAGACTGAAAGAATTCATTAGGTACTAAACTAAGTACCCAGCTATATTACATGATATAAACCTAACAACTATGTTTCAATGCAGCAAATATAACTATCATCCACATTATAGATATAGATTTGTGGGCAGCAATTGGCTTTTACAAGCCTGGCCACCTGGCTGATTTGTTTCAATACTTTTGCCTACAAATGGGAGAAACATAAGTTCAAACTAAGGGCTTTATTGTCCCTTGTAAGAGATAGTCAGAGGCAGAGACCTAAAGGTGGTTGGTTTGGTTGACTGATTGCTTAATGGTGCTCTTAAGATCAGGTCCAAATATCCCTCCTATCTCCCAGCTGCACCACCCACAGGCCCTGCTAATCCCTGGCTTCAGATCTAACATTCTTAGAGCATTTTTTATGAGACATATACCCTCTTTCAGAGCATGGTGCCATACTCCCCAGCTTCCTTTTGTCATTGACTAGAAGCAGGTCACCATGTCTTCCTGAGTCAACTACCTGAGAAAACTAATGGGGTTACCCTTTGAAAGATTTTGTGAAGCAAGGTAACACTGCAAATTAGTAGATTCTGATCATTTGACACAAAACCATCTTGGAGGGAGAAATAAGGACAGATCGCGTGCTGGCTGCAATTTAACAGCAGTGGTCATAACGACCAATATTTCCATAAATGGCAACCAAAGTTATATCCAAAACAAGCGTTCATAACTTGTTTACTTAACTATATTGTAGGTTTATCCTGGAGGGACCTTTATCCCAGGGCTACCAGCCCAGAATTCTGATGCTTCTGTTAATTCGTCATCTTGAGAGACCATCATTGTTTGGGGACAAGGATTCCATTGCAGTTGTCGCTAATTGGAACTACTTTTTCCTTTTAATGTCACCTTCTGTTCTGTTTCCCATTGGTGCTCAGGTGATCAGTTTAGAATTTCAGTTTGCTCATGCTGTTCACTCACTAAAAACCCTTCTGTGCTATTCATAGTTACAGGGATAGAAACCAAAACACTGCACGCATGCTAAGAATACAGTGTCTGTCTCCTGTCTTTCTCTCCAGTATAGTCCCTTGTGCTATAGCCATACAGATCTTGTCTACCCCTTCCTCTCATTCATAATATCTCTCTCTCACACACACATATGCACATACACACTCTCTCCCCCCACTTCCTGATACACATAAAAGAGAAAGTTATAGAGAGACAGACAGAGTATAAGAAATTGGATTCTTTTCCAAGACCTTTTTATGATCCATGCCTGGTGAGGACTGGAGCTAGATAACTTCCTTAAAGTGTACTACAAAGAACAAATAAAATGAAAAACAACTAAATAAAATAGCATAGTATATGAATAAGAGCCTGGGGTTGACAATAAATAATAGTGGGCTCTTTATATATTAAACACATACCAACAGGGTTGCTTACATAACCTCCCTGAGAATCAGTTGCTTCGGCAGTAAATCAAGATAATGATTCTGATTGCAGGAGATTTTTATGGGTTTTCAGTAAGCTAATGCATGCAAAACATTTAGCCCAGAAATGGAAACTATTATTAATAAACCCAGTTCCTTATAACTACGTAAATGTTCTTTTCAGAAAAGTTGTCTTTATAAAGAGCCAAACTTCTAAATAAACCAATAGACCGATTTAAGGTAAACAGGGTTAAAATCATTGTTATCCAGATTCCAGGCAGTAGAGGTGATTGGTATGAAAAACTCATAGGGAGAGGTGCTGATTTTTTGAGCTTCATTAGTCAAAACTGGATTCAGGGCCACTCTAAAACTGTTAGAGCTAATGGATCTCTGAAACCTGGATCAACTTGGAGACCTCCAAAGCCCACTGCTGGACTGAATTTCCCTCATAATAGCCTCTGCTCTGTTTATTAGCTCATTCCATTCTGCTCTATTTTTATTTGATGCTGTTCTGGAAAATTTGGCAAGTTTGTATATCATAGTTGTCTTCTCTATCACCCTGCATGTATGTAACCAAAAAAAAAAAAATCAAAGGGAGTATGTCCCAAGTGTTGTGGAGAGTCCATAGCAGGTAAACCATTCGCCAGTATTTTACAGGCGCAGCAAACATCAATAATAATCGGAGTGTGTTTCCCACCAAAACCCACACAGTTTCTCATCTTTTCTCAGTGGAAAACTTGGATGCTTTGTCTATTCTCCATGCTGGATCTGAAAAAGAAACTGGCAACTGAGTTGCATAGCAAGGAACTCAGGATAAACCTTACATGGGGACCACTTGTGAGCCTGGTCTTGGACTTCTACAATTCAGAAACAACATTCAAGAAACAAAAACAATCAATAATTATGTTAAAATCATTTGAGCTACTCATTTGCAGTTTTCAGCACTATGAGGGGCAATTACACTCAGTTCAGGACTACTTTTGTGAAAATTCACTCTTCTTTTGCTCTCAATTTCTTCAAACTTTGCTTCAACTAAGGATTAAAAAATCAGGCTGGGATGGCACAAGATAAGAACTTGCTCGGTACAATCAGCGTCATCTCTAACAGCTTGAAATATTTAAGACAAACCAGGGACACTCACACCTCACAATGTCTGAATAGGTCCGTCCTGAGATTTTTGTCTTTAGTTTTTAGCATCCCTTCACCTTTGCTCCATTTGGAGAGCTGGCATTTCCTGCTAACAGTGCTGGAAGCCACATGATGCATCTCCAAAGGCCAAATCTAAAAGCAGCTTTGGCCCAAAAGAAAAAAAAAAATCTTTTCAAGCGAGGGTTCAGAATTCCCAACAGGAGGAAAATGTCTCAAGTAAAGAGAACTTATTCCCTCCTCCATAGCTCATTCTCTCTCTCATATTCGTTCCCTCCACCCTTCCTCCTCCTCCTTCAAATAACAGAAGATATAGATGGAGAAGAGAGAAAGAACCAAGAATGTATCAGCCTTTATTTCAAGATTCATTGAAGCTATAAAAAATTACAAACATTAAAAATTCCTCTTTACCTCATCTTTACCTCATCTGAAATCATCAAGGCCCTGAGCAATAAACACACCCAATAAAAATAAACCAACGAAAACTGATGCTGCCGATTTCAGTCCCTTTTCTGTGGTTCTGATGAAACACTGGCCAAATCTAACTTGTAAAGGAAATAATTTATTTGCCTTATAGGTGACAATTCATCATTTGCTATTCAGTCAGTAAAAAGCTGTGAAACTAGCTGACTAAAACCCTTCTCTCTCAGTCAGCACTGTCATAAGGGTGACCCTGCAAAATTGTCTTCCTTCCGTGTAAACATGATATTGTTCCAGTCTTGTTTATGCTGCCACTCCTAGGAGAGAGTGTTTTGCAGGTGCCTTCCTGGTGTTCTGGTTCTTTCCAGCCCCTCCCCTTTGGTGTCCCCTGAGCCATAGATGCAGGAACTGTGCACACACATACACGTACATGTATGTAACAAATACAATCAAAGAAAAAGAGGTCATCAACTTGAGAGTGGGAGCTCCCAGGAGGGGTTCCAGGGAGGTTACTTGGGAGGGACTGGAGAAAGGAAAGGCAGGGGGATGTGATGCAATTCTACTTCAGTTAAAAACATTTTTACAAAGAATAAATGATAAAGTATATGTTGAAATCTCAATTCATGCTCACACATAATAAATAAGTCCCAGTAACCTGGACAACCAAGCCGTAGCATTGTTCCTTCAGAGTAACAAACCTTTGGATATGAGTGTGCTGCTTATATGGATATGAGCCAGAGATGCAAAATATGAATGAATGTGTCTAACCTCCTAAGCAACATGACTAACTTCCCTTCCTCCTTTCATTATACAACTCTTATAGCTACCATTCAATGCCTGACAAGAAAAGAATGGAAATGACAAAGACATAGCTCACATTAAATTACTGGAAGGAAGGTCCAGAAACAACTGACATGTTAAATACTTTCAGAAAAAAGTATGTTGGCAGAAATGTTAGAGAGGGTATACCCACAAAGTCTCCCCAATATGTCTGTGTTAACAAAGCATAAAAGGACAAGAATGCCATCAACAGATACACTAACATGGAAGTGAGGAATCTCATGGGGCCTCAACCCTAGATGAGGAACTACAGGCAACTAAGGCATTCTGAGAATGGGAGAAGTAGTCTTTCCCAGGAAAGAGACCCCAAATTGATTATTCAGTACCAAGTAGTCAGCATTGAAATAATATACATACATACAAGTAACATTACACATGCTGAGCAGAGCAAGGGGTATTTAAATATTTGGGAATGTATATGTACGTGTGTGTGTGTGTGTGTGTGTGTGTGTGTGTGTATAAATTAAAAAATAAAAGTCATGAATTTGAAAGAGAGGGAGCGGAGGCAGGGGTACACGAGAAGGGTTGGAGGGTGGAAAGGGAAAGTGATATAAGTATATTTTAATTTCTAAAATAAAAGCAGAAAAACATTTTTAAATTTGGTCTCATTTCACCATCAGTAAATGTTCCCTAAGGCTCTGGTAGAGAAAAAGAGAACAGATGAAATGTAAGGAAAGGAAACATGCAGCCATATAGGAATAAAATGCAGCTGGTGATTACCACACAGGTATGTTTGGAAAGGAAATATTGCTTTAACAATACAGCTTATGAATACATTAAATGTTTGGGGTAGAGGTAGAATTACTAACCAATCTCTGTATCGTTCATAGCAGAGAAGCATTAACCCCTTCCAAAACCAAGGACATTGAGTGAATTGCATAAATGTAACCTCCTGACTGAAAAACCTAGATTTTTCTCAATGAGAAAAATATATCAAAAAAGAAAAGTTAAAGCAAATAAAATAAGCCAATTGTGAGACATTGCACTCACATGCACTCATGCATGCACACTCGCATGCACACACACACATACAAACACATGTGCACAGCTCATATAATGCCATATAAATAAAAGAAGTATTTGAAGTCAATCCTCTCTTTCAATAAGAATAAATGGGCTCAACCATATAAAAGTACAATAGTTCAGAAAAAGACCGAAAGACAAATCAAACAGAAAATGTGAAGACATTTTTAATTATACAAGAACATTCAGCATTTAATAATTGAAACGTGTATGATTGAAAATTTTTGTTAATTCAAATTCAGCATCTAAAATAAGTTGGGGCCGGGCGTTGGTGGCGCACGCCTTTAATCCCAGCACTCGGGAGGCAGAGGCAGGCGGATCTCTGTGAGTTCGAGACCAGCCTGGTCTACAGAGCTAGTTCCAGGACAGGCTCCAAAGCCGCAGAGAAACCCTGTCTCAAAAAACCAAAAAAGAGACGCACAGAGGCGGAGCGGCGGCGGCCAGACGCACAGAGGCGGAGCGGCGGCGGCCAGACGCACAGAGGCGGAGCGGCGGCGGCCAGACGCACAGAGGCGGAGCGGCGGCGGCCAGACGCACAGAGGCGGAGCGGCGGCGGCCAGACGCACAGAGGCGGAGCGGCGGCGGCCAGACGCACAGAGGCGGAGCGGCGGCGGCCAGACGCACAGAGGCGGAGCGGCGGCGGCCAGACGCACAGAGGCGGAGCGGCGGCGGCCAGACGCACAGAGGCGGAGCGGCGGCGGCCAGACGCACAGAGGCGGAGCGGCGGCGGCCAGACGCACAGAGGCGGAGCGGCGGCGGCCAGACGCACAGAGGCGGAGCGGCGGCGGCCAGACGCACAGAGGCGGAGCGGCGGCGGCCAGACGCACAGAGGCGGAGCGGCGGCGGCCAGACGCACAGAGGCGGAGCGGCGGCGGCCAGACGCACAGAGGCGGAGCGGCGGCGGCCAGACGCACAGAGGCGGAGCGGCGGCGGCCAGACGCACAGAGGCGGAGCGGCGGCGGCCAGACGCACAGAGGCGGAGCGGCGGCGGCCAGACGCACAGAGGCGGAGCGGCGGCGGCCAGACGCACAGAGGCGGAGCGGCGGCGGCCAGACGCACAGAGGCGGAGCGGCGGCGGCCAGACGCACAGAGGCGGAGCGGCGGCGGCCAGACGCACAGAGGCGGAGCGGCGGCGGCCAGACGCACAGAGGCGGAGCGGCGGCGGCCAGACGCACAGAGGCGGAGCGGCGGCGGCCAGACGCACAGAGGCGGAGCGGCGGCGGCCAGACGCACAGAGGCGGAGCGGCGGCGGCCAGACGCACAGAGGCGGAGCGGCGGCGGCCAGACGCACAGAGGCGGAGCGGCGGCGGCCAGACGCGGCGGAGCGGCGGCGGCCAGACGCGGCGGAGCGGCGGCGGCCAGACGCGGCGGAGCGGCGGCGGCCAGACGCGGCGGAGCGGCGGCGGCCAGACGCGGCGGAGCGGCGGCGGCCAGACGCGGCGGAGCAACACCGCATACAGGAAGAGGCTTTCGGGGACCGGCGCAGAGGCAGACCCAAGCGGCGGGAACAGGCTTGCAATAAGGAGAGCAGATCGCCCTACTACAATCGAATCAAAGAGGTAGGCCTTTGGTTGGCCAGGTCACTGGCACAAGGGGAGCCTGGTCCTGTCCTGAAGATCCTTCAGAGGGGTGAGAGGGTTCTTGGCCTGCAGCAGGAACCACGAAAGAGAGTGAGGGCATTTTGTAAGCGGAGCCCTTGGCCAGCAGGGAAACCTGATCCGGTTTTTAAAGGACCCATTGGATAGGATCAATAGGAGGAGATGGGCAGGCGCCAAGGCAAGAATTCTCCCAATAATCCGAAAAACAACATGAAAACATCAGAACCCAATGATCTTACAACAGAAGTATTTGAACAACCTAACACAGAAGAAATGGAAAAAATCGACTTTATGAAGATAATAGAGTCCCTTAAACAACATGTAAAAAATGCCCTTATAGAAATGGATGAGAAGTATAACAAAAAGTTTGAAGAAATGAGTAAATACGTACATGATACCCTGGGAAACCAAGAAAAAACCATCAAACAGGTAATGGAAACAGTTCATGAATTGAAAACTGAAATGAAGGCAAAGAAGAAAATACAAACTGAGGACCAGCTGGATATGGAAAATCTAGGCCAACGAGCAGAGTCTACAGAAACAAGCATAATCAATAGAATACAAGAGCTAGAAGAAAGACTCTCAGATGCTGAGGACACCATAGAGAAAATAAACGAACAGATCAAAGAAAACAGCAAAGCCAACAAATTCTCAACACAAAACATTCAGGAACTATGGGACACAATAAAAAAACCAAACCTAAGAATAATAGGAATAGAAGAAGGAGAAGAGTCACAGCTCAAAGGCCCAGAAAATATTTTCAACAAAATTATGGAAGAAAACTTTCCCAACTTAAAGAAAGATATTCACTTAAATATTCAAGAAGCATACAGAACACCAAACAGACTGGATCAAAGAAAAACATCTCCTCGCCATATAATAATCAAAACACAAAATATACAGGTTAAAGAAAAAATATTAAGAGCTGCAAAAGAAAAAGGGCAAGTAACTTATAAAGGTAAACCGATCAGACTTACACCTGACTTCTCGATGGAAACTATGAAAGCCAGAAGGTCCTGGATAGAGGTTCTGCAGAAGCTAAGAGACCATGGATGCAAACCCAAACTACTATACCCAGCCAAGCTATCATTCATTATCAATGGAGAAAACAAAACATTCCAGGATAAGAACAAATTTAAACAATACGTAGCCACAAATCCAGCCCTACAGAAAGTAATAGAAGGAAAATCGCAACCCAAGGAATCCAACACTGCCAACACTGCCTACAATAACCCAGGCATCTAATGACCCTTCACGAGCACATCTCAAAGAAGGGAGACAATCTCTACTACCAAAAGCAATAAGAATAACCGGAGTAAACAACCACTGGTCATTAATATCACTTAATATTAATGGGCTCAATTCACCTATAAAAAGGCACAGGCTAAAAGATTGGATACGAAAACAGGATCCAACATTCTGCTGTTTGCAAGAAACACATCTCAACCACAAAGACAGGCACCTACTCAGAGTAAAGGGTTGGGAAAAGGTGTTTCAAGCAAATGGTCCTAAGAAAAAAGCAGGTGTGGCCATACTAATTTCTAACAAAACTGACTTCAAACTAAAATCAATCAGAAGAGACCGAGACGGTCACTTTATACTCATAACAGGAACAATTCATCAGGAGGACGTCTCAATCCTGAATATATACGCCCCCAATATAAAAGCACCTACTTATGTAAAAGAAATATTACTAGAACTCAAGGCAGACATCAAACCACACACACTAGTAGTAGGAGACTTCAACACACCTCTCTCTCCAAGGGACAGGTCAATCAGACAGAAACCTAATAGAGAATTAAGAGAATTATTGGAGGTAATGAAGCAAATGGACTTAACAGACATCTATAGAACATTCCACCCAAATAGGAAAGAATATACCTTCTTCTCTGCAGCTCATGGAACCTTCTCAAAAATTGACCACATACTCGGAAACAAAGGAAACCTCCACAGATACAAAAAAATATCAGTGTCCACCTGTGTCTTATCAGATCATCACGGATTAAAATTAGAAGGCAACAACCACGCTGCCCCCAAAAAACCGACAAACTCATGGAAACTGAACAGTCAACTACTGAACCACACCTGGGTCAAGGAAGAAATCAAGAAAGAAATTAAAGTCTTCCTTGAATTTAATGAAAATAAAGGGACAACATACTCAAACCTATGGGACACAATGAAAGCAGTGCTAAGAGGAAAGTTCATAGCACTAAGTGCCCACTTAAAGAAAACGGAGAATGCATACATTGGGGACTTAACAACACACCTGAAAGCTCTAGAAAAAAAAGAAGCAGACGCGCCCAGGAGAAGTAGAAGACTGGAAATAATAAAACTGAGGGCTGAAATCAACAAAATAGAAACACAGAAAACAGTCCAAAGAATCAATGAAACAAAAAGCTGGTTCTTGGAGAAAATCAACAAGATCGACAAACCCCTATCCAAACTAATTAAACGACAGAGAGAGAACACGCAAATAAATAAGATCAGAAATGAAAAGGGGGACATAACCACAGACACAGAGGAAATTCAGAGAATCATTAGATCTTACTACAAAAGCCTGTATGCCACAAAACTGGAAAATACAAAAGAAATGGACATTTTTTTAAATAAGTACCACATACCAAAGCTAAACCAAGACCAGGTGAATGATCTAAATAGACCGGTTTCTCGCGAAGAATTAGAAATGGTTATCAAAAATCTCCCTTCGAAAAAAAGCCCAGGACCAGATGGTTTCAATGCAGAATTCTACCAGAACTTCCAAGAAGAACTAATACCTATACTCCTTAATGTATTTCACAATATAGAATCAGAAGAGTCATTGCCAAATTCCTTTTATGAAGCTACAGTTACCCTGATACCAAAACCACAAAAAGACCCAACCAAGAAAGAGAATTACAGACCGATCTCACTCATGAACATCGACGCAAAAATTTTCAATAAAATACTGGCAAACCGAATCCAAGAACACATAAGAAAAATTATCCATTATGATCAAGTAGGCTTCATCCCAGAGATGCAGGGCTGGTTCAACATACGCAAATCTATCAATGTAATCCACCATATAAATAAACTGAAAGAAAAAAACCATATGATCATTTCACTAGATGCTGAAAAAGCATTCGACAAAATTCAACACCCCTTTATGATAAAGGTCTTGGAGAGAATAGGGATACAAGGGTCCTACCTAAATATAATAAAAGCTATTTACAGCAAGCCAACAGCTAACATTAAATTAAACGGAGAAAAACTCAAAGCCATCCCACTTAAATCAGGAACACGACAAGGATGTCCACTCTCTCCATACCTCTTCAATATAGTGCTTGAAATTCTAGCAATAGCAATAAGACAACATAAGGAGATCAAGGGGATTCGTATTGGAAAGGAAGAAGTTAAGCTTTCGTTATTTGCAGATGATATGATAGTGTACATAAGCGACCCCAAAAATTCTACCAAAGAACTCCTACAGCTGATAAACAGCTTTAGTAATGTGGCAGGATACAAGATCAACTCCAAAAAATCAGTTGCCTTCCTATACACTAAGGATAAGGAAGCAGAGAGGGAAATCAGAGAAGCATCACCTTTCATGATAGCCACAAATAGCATAAAATACCTTGGGGTAACCCTGACCAAGGAAGTGAAAGATCTACTTGACAAGAACTATAAGTCTTTGAAGAAAGAAATTGAAGAAGACACCAGAAAATGGAAAGACCTCCCTTGCTCTTGGATTGGGAGGATCAACATAGTAAAAATGGCAATTCTACCAAAAGCAATCTATAGATTCAATGCAATCCCCATCAAAATCCCATCAAAATTCTTCACAGATCTGGAGAAGACAATAATCAACTTTATATGGAAAAACAAAAAACCCAGGATAGCCAAAACAATCTTATACAATAAAGGATTGTCTGGAGGCATTACCATCCCTGACTTCAAACTCTATTACAGAGCTACAGTATTGAAAACAGCTTGGTATTGGCATAAAAACAGAGAAGTCGACCAATGGAATCGAATAGAAGACCCTGACATTAACCCACAAACCTATGAACACCTGATCTTCGATAAAGGAGCTAAAAGTATACAATGGAAAAAAGAGAGCATCTTCAACAAATGGTGCTGGCAAAACTGGATGTCAATCTGTAGAAGAATGAAAATAGATCCATATCTATCACCATGCACAAAACTCAAATCCAAATGGATTAAAGACCTCAATATCAGTCCGAACACACTGAACCTGATAGAAGAGAAAGTGGGAAGTACTCTACAGCACATGGGCACAGGAGACCACTTCCTATGTATAACCCCAGCAGCACAGACACTAAGGGCATCATTGAATAAATGGGACTCCCTGAGGCTGAGAAGCTTCTGTAAAGCAAAGGACACTGTCACTAAGACAAAAAGACAACCCACTGACTGGGAGAAGATCTTCACCAACCCTGCTACTGACAAAGGTTTGATCTCCAAAATATATAAAGAACTCAAGAAACTAGACCGTAAAAGGCTAATCAACCCAATTATAAAGTGGGGCACTGATCTGAACAGAGAATTCTCAACAGAAGAACTTCAAATGGCCAAAAGACACTTAAGGTCATGCTCAACTTCCTTAGCGATCAGGGAAATGCAAATCAAGACAACTTTAAGATACCACCTTACACCTGTCAGAATGGCGAAAATAAAAAACACCAATGATAGCCTTTGCTGGAGAGGTTGTGGAGAAAGGGGTACACTCACCCATTGCTGGTGGGAATGCAAACTTGTGCAACCACTCTGGAAAGCAGTGTTTCGGTTTCTCAGGAAATTCGGGATCAACCTACCCCTGGATCCAGCAATACCACTCTTGGGAATATACCCAAGAGAGGCCCTATCATACAACAAAAGTATATGCTCAACTATGTTCATGGCAGCATTGTTTGTAATAGCCAGAACCTGGAAACAACCTAGATGCCCTTCAACGGAAGAATGGATGAAGAAAGTATGGAATATATACATATTAGAGTATTACTCAGCAGTAAAAAACAAGGACTTCTTGAATTTTGCATACAAATGGATGGAAATAGAAAACACTATCCTGAGTGAGGTAAGCCAGACCCAAAAAGAGGAACATGGGATGTACTCACTCATATTTGGTTTCTAGCCATAAATAAAGGACATTGAGCTTATAATTCATGTTCCTAGAGAAGCTAAATAAGAAGGTGAATCCAAAGACAAACACATAGGCATCCTCAGGAATATTAACCTTCATCAGGCGATGAAAGGAGACAGAGACAGAGACCCACACGGGAGCACCGGATAGAAATCTCAAGGTCCAAATCAGGAGCAGAAGGAGACGGAGCACGAGCAAGGAACTCAGGACCACGAGGGGTGCACCCACACACTAAGACAATGGGGATGTTCTATTGGGATCTCACCAAGGCCAGCTGGCCTAGGTCTGAAAAAACATGGGATAAATCCGGACTAGCTGAACATAGCGGACAATGAGGAATACTGAGAATTCAAGAACAATTGCAGTGGGTTTTTGATCCTACTGCACGTACTGGCTTTGTGGGAGCCTAGGCAGTTTGGATGCTCACCTTACGAGACCTGGATAGAGGTGGGCAGTCCTTGGGCTTCCCACAGGTCAGGGAACCCTGATTGCTCTTCGAGCAGATGAGGGAGGGGGAATTGATCGGGGGAGGGGGAGGGAAATGGGAAGCGGTTGTGGGGACGAGGCAGAAATCCTTAATAAATAAATAAATTAAAAAAAAAAAAAAAAACCAAAAAAAAATAATAATAATAATAAAATAAAATAAGTTGGGAAAAGATGGATGTTTTAATAAGTGTTTGGGGAATACTTAGTTTCGTGGAAAAAAACAAAATTGAATCCATTTCTCATTCTATGGACCAAGTATAAGTTCTAAATGGTTCATATATCCAATCAATATTGGAAGACTGGAGATGCATCCTCTAAACCTGAGAGTGGGAAATACTCTTATGTTTCAAAAATCTAGTTGTTGTTGGGTAACGTAGTGAACACCTTTAATCCCTGTGCTCAGGAGGCAGAGGCAGGTGGATCTCCATGAACTCAGGAGCAATTTGATCTACATAGAGAGACAGGGCAACCAGAGTTACATAATGAAACACTGTCTCCAAAACAATATACTTGTAATGAAGATTTAATAAATTTAATATAATATTTTAAAACTAAAAACTTTTAAATTCAAAACTTCTATAATTCAAAATAAAATGAAAACCCAGAGAAAAATATTCAGTACTTCTTGTGCTTGCTAAATTGTTTTATTACCAATAAAAACTCAAGAGTCAGAAATTGGGCTGAAAACTATAGATCAGGAAAGCAGAGGAGGAGCAACCAGTAGACCTTCCCTTTATTATTTTTTATTTTGTTTTGCATTCCAACCATAATTATTCCCCACCCCTCTTTCTGCCTCCTCGCCTTCCCCTCAGCCTACCTCCCCTTTCACCCCTCCCAACAGGTAAGGACTCCCACGAGGAGTCAACAAAATCTGGCACATTAAGTTGGGACAGAACCAAGCCCCTCCCCACTGCATTAAGGCTGAGCATAGCATCCCACTATAGTGAATGGGCTCCAACAAGCTAGCTCATGCCCCAGGGATAGATCCTATTCCTACTGTGAGGGACCCCTCAGACAAAGCTTCACCACTGTCTCCCACATATGAAGGGCCTAGTTTGGCTCCACGGAGGCTACACAGCTGTTAATCAAGAGTTATTAAGATCCCACAAGCTTGGTTTAGCTGTCTCTGTAGATTTCTTCATAATGATTTTGACTGCCCTTGCTCACATATTCCCTCCACCCTCTCTTCAATTGGATTCTCAGAGCTTGACCTGGTGTTTGATTGTGGATCTCTGCATCTAGTTCTATCACTAACTGGATGAAGGCAGTAAGATGATAGTTGGGGTATTCACCAATCTGATTACAGCAGAAGGCCAGTCTGGGCACCTTCTCCACTATTGCTAGGAGTCTTAGCCAGTGCCATCCTTGCAGATTCTTGGAATTTCCCTTACCAAGTTTCTCCCTAACCCCATGGTGGCTCTATCAAGATCTCTTTTTCATCGCTTTCCCACTTCGTCCCTCTCTCCCCTTCGACCATCCCATTCCCTCGTGTTCTCATCCCCTATCCCCTCCCCTTTACTGTCCCTTTACCCAGGATATCTCATCTAATTCCCCTTCCCAACAGGATCCATATTTCCCTCTTAGGGTCCTCCTTGTTACCTAGCTTCTCTGGGACTGTGCATTGTAGTCTGGCTATCCTTTGCTTTACATCTAATATCCATTTATGAGTGAGTGCATACCGTGTTTGTCTTTCTACGTCTGGGTTCCCTCACTCAGGATGATTTTTTTCTAGTTCCATCCATTTGCCAACAAATTTCATGATGTCATTGATTTCTACAGCTGAGTAATACTCTATTGTGTATTGTGTAAACGTACCACATTTCTTTATTTATTCTTCAGTTGAGGCCATCTAGGTTATTTTCAGGTTCTGGCTGTTATGAATAATGCTGCTGTGAACATTGTTAAGCAAGTGTCCTTGTGATGTGATTGAGTGTCCTTTGGGTATATGTACAGGAGCGGTATCGCTGGATCTTGAAGTAGATTGATTCCCAATTTTCTGAAAAATCACCATACTGATTTCCAAAACGGCTGTACCAGTTTGCACTCCCACCAGCAGTAAAAGAGTGTACCCTGATTCCACATTCTCTTCCACATAAGATGTCCTCCGCATTTTTGATCTTAGCCATTGTGACAGGTGTAAGATGGTACCTCAGAGTCATTTTGATTTGCATTTCCCTAATGATTAAGGATGCTAAGCAATTCCATTTGAGATTCTTCTGTTGAGAATTCTCTGCTTAGATCTATACCTTATTTTTTAATTGAATTACCTTATATTTTACATGTCTAATTTCTTGAGTTCTTTATATATTTTAGAGATCAGCCCTATCTATGTCAGATATGGGTAGCCCTCCTATATAAAAATGATAAACAGGCCAAGAAAGAAATCAGAGAAGCAATTACCCTTTACAATAACCACAAATGGAAAGATCACCCATGTGTGTTTTGTTTTGGTTTAGTTTTTTGAGACAGGGTTTCACTGTATCTTTGGAACCTGTCCTGGAACTAGCTCTTGTAAACCAGGTTGGCCTTGAACTCACAGAGATCCATCTGCCTCTGCTTCCTGAGTACTGGGATTAAAGGCATGCACCACCACCACCTGGTCATATATCTGTTTTTATGCCAGTATCAAGCTGTTTTTCTTACTATAACTCTATAGTACAGTTTGAAGTCAGGGATGGTGATGCTACAGATGTTCCTTTATTGTACAGAATTGTTTAGCTATTCTGGGTTTTTTTGTTTTTTCCATATGAAGTTGAGTATAAAGAACTGTGTTGGGATTTTAATGGTAGATTGCATTGGATCTGTAGATTGCTCTTGGTAAGATTGCTATTTTGTTATGTTGATCCTTGTCTTGAAAAAACAAAACAAAACAAAACAAAACAGACATATGGACCAATGGAATTGAATCGAAGACCCTAACATTAATCCACATACCTATAAATATCTGATCTTTGACAGAGAAGCCGCAATGGTACAATGAAAAAAGAAAAACATCTTTAACAAATGGTGCTGGCATAACTGGATGTCAACATGTAGAAAATTGCAAATAGATCCATATCTATTGCCATGTACAAAACTGAAGTTCAAATGGATGAAGGATCTCAACATAAATTCAGTTACATTGAACCTGATAGAAGAGAACATGGGATGCAGCCTTAAATGCATAGGAGACTACTTCCTAAATATAACACCAGTAGCACAGATACTGAGAGCAACAATCAATAAATGGGACTTCCTGAGACCTTCCCTTTCTTAATGGAGACCCAGCCAGTGATACTTGTCTTCACATGTTCCAGATCGAAGAATCCCCAAATTCTAAGCACCTCCCTTCTCCTTCTTGTCTTGTCTTCCCTATCCATATTCCTGGCTTTTCCATGACTAAATCTGGTCAGCTAGTCACTGACTCCACTCCTTGAATCAAAGTTAACTTTATTAACACAGTCTAGGACTGTCACCATGCAATCAAATATTCCACAACAGGTACTCTTTGTATTGATAATAAATTAACATTTTATAACAGAAAAGAAATACATTAATAATCTCAGAAAACTACCCAAGGGATGTAAGCGGATAGTTTGCAAAAAGGAAATATAAACGCTTCCTTTCCTCACAAGAAGAGAAATACAGAACAAGGCTATACTTGTCACTCACTCAGAATCACAAGAGTCTAAAAGACCAGTAATCTACACTCTCGGCAAGGTTATAGAAAATAAGCATTCTCCTATATTTCTAGTACACAATGAAAAAAGACACTTGAAAAAATTGGTATTATCAAACAAAATTAATGCTCATTTTTCCCTTTTTCTTAGAAAGCCCAATTCTAGGACTCCATTCCAGTTGTAAAAAATTGCAAAAGATATGTGGTAAAGTGTGTTCAATGTGTCAATGTGGAAGAGGTTTTATCAAATAGAATCAAATAGCCACAAGCTTAGGGGTCGGCACACTGCAGCCCATGAGACAGATCCCACAGCCTGTTATCATACAACCTGCAAGCTAACAGTGTTAAGTTTAAAGGAGTTATTTAAAAATGCCAGCTATGTTATAATTTGGTTCTTTATAGAAATCGTTTGGCGAACTCTAAATCCGAATCACCATGGTGCATCTGAGGCTGGGTGTAACTCAGTGATAGAGTATCTGACTAGCACGCCCAGGGGTCTCCATTCAGTCTCCAGCACTGAGGCAGGGCAATTGCATAAGCACAAGCAAGTGCAAGCGAACTCACAATGAGTGAGCAAAATTGGCCAAGACAACCTTTCCGTTGTCCAAAAGCATGGTAACTAATGACACAGTGCTCCTAGCCAATCACAACACATCTACAGTCACCACCAGTTTTAAAAGGATCATCCAGAAACCTTCCGGTGGCAGCTTAATTTTCCTAACCCCGTAGAAACCCCTGACATTTTTATAATAAAGAGCTTCTGTGTTGGAATCTCCTGGAGTCTGTGCCATTGCCTCCGTGTCTTCTTAGTCCCCGTCCCCCAGGAAACAGGGATTGCACAACAGACAGCAGCAACAAGCCCACAAAACGACATTTTTAATAATTTATTTACTTTTATTTTATGTACATTAGTGTGAGGGTTTCAGATCCTTTGGAACTGCAGTTACAGACAGTTGTGAACTGCCATGTGGGTACTGGAAATTGAACCCAGGTCATCTGGAAGAGCAAGCAGACAACGCTATTAACCTCTGAGACATCGCTCCAGCCCAAGAAATCAATTTTTTATATTATGCTGGTACTGCACTTATATTTTTTAAAGAGTTCTGCTCTGGCTAATTTTATAGCAACTTGACCCAAGCTAGAGCCATCTGGAAAGAAGGAGCCTCAATTGAGAAAATGCTTCCAGAAGATCAGATAGTAAGCAACAAGCCCATAAAGCATTTTCTTAATTAACGATCAATGGGGAAAGCTAACCTCACTGTCGGTGGGGCCATCCCTGGGTGGTGGTCCTGGTTTCTATAAGAAAGCAGGTTGAGCAAGGCATGAAGTGAAAACCAGTTAGCCACAGAGTTCCATGGCCTCTGCATCAGCTCCTGCCTCCAAGTTCTGCTCTGTTTGAGTTCCTATCCTGACTTCCATCAATGATGGACTATGATGTGAAGTATAAGCCAGATTAACCCTTTCCTCCCCAAGCTGCTTTTGGTGATGGTGTTTCATCACAGCAATAGTAGCCCTGAGACAAGTTCCCGCTTTCACGTATAGAAATAGTTGCCCAACAAATGGTTCTACACCTTCAATAGTCATCAAAATAACACAAAGGCAGGGTGGTAGTGAATCAGGATAAGGAAGCTTCATGATGCACACACAGGGATTTGTTATGTTCTCCTACTTCAGTATGTGTAAAATATCTCATCAGAAAAAAAAGATTGTGGCCCACACCTTTAATCCCAGCACTGGGGTGGCAGAGGCACTGAGTTCAGGGACAGTCTGCTCTACAAAGAGAGTTCCAGGACAGGCAGGGCTACACAGAGAAACCCTGACTGGAAAAAAGAAGAAAAAGACAGACAGACAGACAGGAGATAGAGAGTAAAAAAGAAGGAAGGAAGGAGAGAGAGGGGGTAAAGGAAACAAAAAAAAAGAGGGAGAGAGGGTAAGGAGGGAAAGATTGTGTTTAAACGAAACCAAAATAAAGGAAAACTGGAGAATAACCATTTGTCTTAAGGTTTGGAGAAATGCACATTATAATTTAAAATTCGACAACTATTTATGATTTTATTAAAAATTACTGAGCTCCAGGTGACTTTTTGAAAATCTGTCCTCCTCTCCATGACAGAGTTCTGCATTGCCCATAGATCTTTCTGCTTTGAGATTCATTCTACACTTCATAAGCTTCTTGAATTAATCATTCAGTCCCAAGATGTAGTTATGAAACAGAATCACCCAGTTAGTCCCTTTTCTGATTCAGATTTCCGTCCCATCCCAGCTCTACTGAGCCAGAATCCTATGGGCTAGAGCCTGGAATTCCCACTAGTGCTGATGGGATCAAGACTAAACTGACTCTGGGTCTAGACTTTAAATTAATATTTCTACAGCTTTTTAAATCCACGTCTTCTCTTGATAAATTTAAAGATGTTTTATTAACCTTTACTATTCTTAAGTATAAGCCCTTGACCTTTTAAAGAGTTCTCCAAACTATATTGTTCTATTATGTCTATGTATATTTCATACATTTCTATGTTCAATATGTATTTACATGATTTTAGGTTTTTTGGGTTTTGTTTTGGTAGGTTTTTTGTCATTGTTATTTATTTATTTATTTATTTATTTATTTATTTGGTTTTTCAAGACAGGGTTTCTGACTATCCTGGAACTCACTTTGTAGACCAGGCTGGCCTTGAACATGAGACCTCTACCTCATTAAGTACTGGGAATAAAGGCATATATTTATATGTTTTATAATGCACTTTAATTCACTACTCCAAATCTTGGTTTGTCTTCAGACTAGCGCTGGAATAATAATTAACAATCATTTAAATAACTGTAAAGTGGGTTGTGGCAGATTTCCCACATCAGTATCTTTGCCACCAAGAGCATCCCAGTGTGGAAGGATCATTCTCTCATTCCAGATCTATTCTTTGGAGCCTGGTACACATCACACATAATTCTAAATGTACAACAGCAAACAAAACACCTTGTCACAGAGTGACAAGGTGTTGAAAAGTAACAAATAGGAAGCTGAGGTTGGGAGTGGTCTGTTTTAGAAATGGCATCCGAGAGAGACCTGTATGGCATAACATTTCAGCTGAGACAAAAAACAACCAAGTTGTGAACTGGTGGGGATCTGCCACATAAGGAGAAGTGCAAACACAAGCCTTGAGGCATAAATCTGCATTTAGGAGCAGAACGCGAATCAATTGTTTATAGTGGTCAGGATACTGGATGGGATTTTAAGACATTACAAGTTTCTAGACAGCAGAGTTTGTAGACTATTTTTGCCTTAAGGAATTACTAACAACTAAATGGAAGCAGAAGCCATCAGTTTCCTAGAAGAAACCTGAAATCAGCCTTTTGTAGATGGGAGAGGAAAATCCAAATAAGGGGAATGGAAGCTTCCTCAACCCCAGGAGGAGGGCAAATATGGCCTCTGTGTTCCTACAAACCCAGCTGGAGGCCCTCAAGCCTGGCTTGAGCTACAACAATGCATAGCCAGCTACCATCAGGGCTCGAGAAGGCCTTGGAAGTGTTCCTTGAGATGAACAAGTGGACTGGAGCCCAGGGAGCCTTTTCCAAATTGCAAGAGCTGCCTAGAAACTGCAGAGATCGCCCACACCCTTGGGAAAGCCCCATGGTTTATAGAATATCACTGCAACAAAATACAATCCTAAGGAGCACAGGCGGTCAGAGGGTGGCATCAATCAGAACAAATGAAGACACCGGCAGGATGGCCCAGCTGGTAAAAGTGCTTACCCTTCAATCCTGACTACCTGAATTCAATCCTTGAATCATGTTGTGGAGGGACAACCAAGTCCCACAAGTTGTTCTCTGCCCCTGGCACATGTGCCTATGTTCACACATACACCTGAGAGAGAGAGAGAGAGAGAGAGAGAGAGAGAGAGAGATACACATGCATTAATAAATAAAAAAGATTTTTGAAAGAAGAAATGTGACTTTTCTTGTACTTGAAAGCTATGCCTGAAAACTCAGACTTTCCACAAACAACCAACCCACAATGGTCACACCATCTAGTGTTCCTGCTCATTTCTGCTCTCTCCTCTTTCTGCTTTGCAGATGGGGGTCTGAGACTCAGATTAAGCTTTCCCAATTTAACTAATGAATTATAAAACCTATATGCCTAGTAGCGCTCAGCATATTATATAAACAATAGTACTAGACATACTGAAGGTAGTGGCTGATCAGAATGTCTGACTCACCGATTTTTAAATCAATAATCATTGTAACAGCAACAGACCTCAGTAGGCCCCTAGACCTTATCATCACTGACTCCATGATGGAAGCACTAGTCAGGCTGTAAAACTCAGCAGATAGACAGAACTACCTGTCAAAACTAAAACAAAGTCCTAATCCATCAAAGTCCACAGTTCTGGGAAAGTCTTTAAATGCACTATAACTTTGCTTTTTGACGTCTATAATTCTGCTTCTGGCTGACTGTTCTTGTTAACTGAAGTATGTCAACCCAAGGCATGGTTTTTGTGCTTAAAAGATCACCCTCAAGAAGGATCTGTGCTACACTGGGATCCCAAGCACCCAGTGTAGTCCCCAGCCAGATAATAAAGACTTTCTATTGGCTTAAACCCATGTCCTAGCAGCCCTCTAGAGTGAATACCCCACAACAGCAGTTTGCCTGATTTTTCTGTCAACTACTGAAGAGATCTAAATATTCAACTCATTGGGTTTAGGACTCTTCAATGTATAGGACATTATGACCAGTCTTAGTGGGGGCCAAGAAGATAAGTCCTGAGATATCCTCAACAAGCAAAAGTCTCTCAGGAAATATAAGCATGCAAGCAGATAAAAAGGAATTAACTAAAATAATGCAAAGCATTTCTTCAGAATGTATGCATCGTTAGGGTAGCAAAGAGAACCCCTACAGAAGAGACATGTGATCGAGAAGATAGTCTCACACACTCTTTGTGTGTTTGAGAAGCATTAGTGGACTATCTTGGTTAGGGTTTCTATTGATGTGAAGAGATACCATGTCCGAGACAACTCTTATGGTAGAATATATTTAACTGTGACTGGCTTACAGTTTCAGAGGCTCTGTCCATTATCTTCATGCTGGTATGCAAACAGATACAGTGCTGGAGAAAGAGCTGAGAGTTCTACATCTTGATTCACAGGAAGCAGAAGTAACTGTACAGCACACAAAGCATAGCTTGAGTAAAGGGGACCTCAAAACCTGCCTTCGTGGTGACACACTTCCTCCAACAATGTCACACCTACTCCAACAAAGCTATACCTACTAGTAGTACCATCCCCTTTGGGGGCCATTTTCTTTCAAAACACCACATGAACCTGGTTAGTTCAGAACAACCCAAGTATCTCTTCCCTCATCCACAGGCTTTGTTTGATTATATATAAAATTCCATCAATTTTATTCTTTATATGATCTCAAGTAAATTCCATTTATTCAAGAAAATAAAGTAAACTTCCACAGACAAAGCTTCCCTAAAAATACTTACCATGTAGCACAGACCAACAGCGAAAAGCTATCTTCATGTTGCATTGCTAGTTAATAAATCAATGATTACTTGTATGAGTGTCTGCTCCTCAATTTCCTCGTCTTTAAATACACCCCCACTCAAAGACTGGAGGCAGGATGGTGACCTGAAGACCTCTGGAGAAGATATGATCCCTACCATGACCATGGCTGCATGGACCCAGCTTATAATAAAACAAGCTTGTGTCCCCCAGCAAAAGAACTAAGGCTCTGCTTGAGTTTCTTGTTTAGGTAGCTCAGATGGAGAAGGTGTGTTGCAGCACGTAAAGCCATATGTTGTCATGAGAATATGAAAAGAGATAACTTCCCAACTGGCTGGTTGAGAAGGGGGAAAAAATCAGATATGCAGAAACAACCAGGGGCACAAGACAATGAAATCCAAAGAAAGAAATTACAAAGACAGTAACTGGCTTAGCTCCAAATGATGTTCCTGCTTCCTGGATCTGGTCTCTGAGACCCTTCTAGTAAATTCTCTTGTGATGTTTCTGTTCCCATGACCAAAAGACTGCTGTTGCTTGGGCCAGATGAGGATACATGTGCCGTAACAACTGAGTATAGGAGAAAATACTGTTCTGATCAGCAAAACAGTCCCTCAAGACAATGGTTTACGAAGGGCCATGTCCTGGGGCTCAGCAGCATACCCTGTACCACTTTTATGGGGGATGGTGATAGCGTGTGCCCAGCAAGGGTTGGGGAAGCACTGTGCCTCTCACACCCTCCTGACCACTGGCAGTTTGACAGCAGAAGCTAATGAATCCCACGGTTGGGGATTGAACTGCTTCTGCCTGCTTCAGCAATGGACAAAGCCCAGCTGGTTTCTTTGCTCAGGTTCTAGAAAAAAAATCACACAGGAGGGAGCTGGTTCCCCAGGTCAGAAACAATCACAGAAAATTCTATCTAGGGGTCACGCTAAAAAACATGGTATAAACAGTAGGTAGGAAACAAGAAACTGGGTGGAAAAGTCAGTTCCCTTCTGAGAACAAATTCTACATCTACCAAGACAGAAATGTTCCCCATTCCTGCTTCTGCTTTCGTGGCATGGCCCTTTGCAGAGTTTTCTTGGCTACATACAGTGGTTATTTGTTTTCTGTCTTCCACCCGAAGGTAGACTCTTTGTGGGTAGACTCTTGGTCAAGTCCATGTTTTTTTTAAATTTTTTTATTAAAAATTATTAAAAATTTCTGCCTCCTCCCCGCCTCCCTTTTACCTCCCCCTCCCCCTACTCCCCACTCCCCTCCCCCTCCCTCTCCAGTCTGAAGAGCAGTCAGGGTTCCCTGCCCTATGGGAAGTCCAAGGTCCTCCCCCCTCCATCCAGGTCTAGGAAGGTGAGCATCCACAGGCTATGCTCCCACAAAGCCAGTTCATCAAGTCCATGATTTAGACAATATCATTACTTTTTGATAATTTCTGGCATCTAATGTGTTTTCATCATATTCACCCCTGACTTCTCTCCACAGCTCCTTCCAAACCTGTTTCCCTACCCTTCCAACTCCATGTCTCTTTCTCCTAAATCATATGGAGAGTTTTCCTTTGCTGCATGCATTTGACACGTGTGACTAATAGGACCCGTGGGCAGCCTGATCCTCTCTAAGTGCTGTCATTAGCAAGCTCTTGATAAGAGCTGTATAGAACAAACCCATGGCCCCTTCTTGTGTATTCTGTTATGGCTATGGTCAAAGCTGTGATGCCTCTAATCCACCAGCTGAAGGAGCTAGTCTAGAAAGCAACCTCGCTAACGATGATGAGTTCACAGTAATTGACTGCATCATGCCCAGCTTTGAAATGTGCAAAAAAATTATACCTGCTGATGCCAAATTAGAAACGGCTTCCAAGTGCCTGATGCTACATTCATCACCATGTCCCAGAAAGATGCTGACGGGTGCTTTTCAAAAACTTCAAAAGATTCTTGCAATAATTGCATATTCATTAGACAAATTAGCTCTAGATTATTTTTAAAACTGTAACTTGGGAAAAAATGAGAACAACAAAGAACTGAATAGAATTATACAGGAATGGTGTTGAGAATATAAAACTGTGGACTACTATTCATTCTTTCTGGAAGCATTAAATGGGGAGATAACATGGAGGAGAAGCAGTAAACCTGAACTTGAAAAGGCACATGGAGAGAAAGTCTTGCCTCCATGAAACTCAGTCCTCGGGAGGTAGATAGTTTTCAAATGGCTTTGTTTGGGGAGGAGACATGCGCACAGTTTTCCCACCTCTGATGACCACACTGATGACCACGTTATGATCACACTGTTACCCAGCCTGAAGTGGATGATGAATATGATGTGACCATACAAGCATCTGCCAGGATCTTGACTGAAGAGCCACGATCTCTTCTAAAAAACCTGCTTTAGTTGTTTCATTGTTAAAGACTCTATTGCGCACAGAATAAGCTTCACCTAAGATATATTAAGCAGGGTAGAGAGTCTCAGGGTGTGCAAAGTAAAGAAAAGCCATGAAAGGAGCATTAGGTGACTCTGTCGTAGAGTTTCCTGCCCTAAAGTGAATTACAGAATGGGAAAACATATTCTAGAGCCCTGGATCAGAGAGGGGGTACAAGAACTGGTGTTTGTGAGGTGGTAAGGTTCAGTGGCACGCTCCACCCCTAAGGCCACATGTAGACACTATCAAGGAATACATTAAAGAGCCCAGCAGTATTCCTGTTTGTTGCCAAAGCCCAATGAGATCGATCATTTCTTCATATGTGACAGGCTGGCTAGCTGTCACCTGGCAAAAAAATCAAGGACCATCTCAACCCTGCTTGCTTTCAAGACAATCCCATCATTGTGATTATTAACACAGCACAACATGGACTGTCGAGAAAGGAAAGTGTGGAGAAAAAAATGATCAGAGAATCAAATTATGACTACAAATTGCAGCTAGTACTGTGGAGGGAAAAAAGGGATGTTACTTACATTAGGGGATGGGACAGTCTGGGAACACCAGCATCTCTGGGCAGTGTAGCTCTTGGCTGAGAACAGGCACCATGAGCAGAAAAACTTTGATCCATACCCAATTCCACCCTTTGCTAGCTCTGTGACTTTGACTCACTGGGTATATATCATTTCTGTCTCCAAACCTCACTTCCACAATATGCATGAAAGTGATAATATTTACCACATAAGTAAAGCTATAATGATATCACCTATGCAGGCTGAAGAATTTAGTAAAAATGTAGTGAAATGATTATCAGTCTTGATGGTCTATTGCATGGTTTCCTACGGCTGCTAGTAGTAAGCATTGCAGACTAAGTAGGTTAAACAATAAAAATTGTTTCTCTCACAGTTAGGTAAGTCCAAGGTCTTGGTATCTTTGAGTTCTTTTTCCTTGGCTTGAAATCATCACCTTCTCCCTATGTCATCACCTGGCCTGTCCTCTCTGTGTGTCTGTCCTTGGTATCTGTCTTAGTTAAGGTTTCCATTGCTGTGAAGAAACACTGTGACCTCAGCAACTCTTATAAAAGAAAACATTCGATGCAGTGGCTTATAGTTTCAGAGGTTTAGTCCATTATCGTCATGGCAGGACATGGTAGTATGCAGGCAGACATAGTGGTAGAGGAGTTGAGAGTTCTACATCTTGATCCATAGGCAGCAAAAGCTTGAGCATATATGAGACCTCAAAGCCTACCTTCACAGTGACAAACTTCCTCCAACAAGGCCACACCTACTCCAACAAAGCCGTATCTACTCCAACAAAGTCACACCCCCGAATAGTGCTTTTCCCTATGGTCCAAGCATTCAAACACATGAGTCTATGGGGGCCATAACTGTTGAAATCACCACAGTGTCTATATCTCTAAATTTCTTCTTAAAAGGGCACCATTCTTCCACCATGGAGTAGAGCTCATCCTTGATGGCTTCATTTCTGCACTTAGTCCCCTTTTCAAAGTCTTTTACCGCAGCTACACACATTCTGATGTACTGAGAGCTTGAGAATTAACACATGAACTGGGGGAGGGTGACAAAGCAGCCCACAGTAAGCCTTCCTGCGCAGAAGCTGACCAATTAGAATGCTGTTTCTGACAAGTCTGCATAGCTGCTGACCTTGTAGCTCCAGCACAGGGAAGTGATACAGACTGTGTGTTATGCCGTGGCTGTTACTATCAAATGAGTATTACTTACACAGCCTCTCTTCAGGGACACCGATATGATGGCTTTAGACAGTGTGGTACAATGACCCTTAGAGATGAGATTCCAGAAAGCACTGAGATCATCAGCAGGGCTTGAAATTGGAAAAATGCAAACACCTTCTGAAGCTACCTTATGGGAAGAGGCAAGAAAACAGCCATGGGATGAAGAATAAGGGACAGCTAGGGAAAGCCGAGATTAAATATGGGTACATGGAAAAATGAATAAGAAATGACCGTGAGAAAGGGACAAGAGTCTTGAGGTAGAGGAAGCAGGTGCAATAGTTTTGGGGTGGAGAAAGACTCTGGATCCACCCTAATTTTGGCTTTGATAAGTCAATCAGAAACTAGACACAGTCATGTTGTCCCTTCCTAACATACCCATCATGTCACTCTGCTAAAGATTCTTTCTCAGTCTTTCAACCCAAATGGCTTCTTTTTTTTTTGTCTTTCAAATTAAAGCTTTTTTATTTTTATTTATTTATTTATTAAAGATTTCTGCCTCCTCCCCGCCACCGCATCCCATTTCCCTCCCCCTCCCCCAATCAAGTCCCCCTCTCTTGTCAGCCCAAAGAGCAATCAGGGTTCCCTGCCCTGTGGGAAGTCCAAGGACCAGGTCTAGTAAGGTGAGCATCCAAACTGCCTAGGCTCCCACAAAGCCATTACGTGCAGTAGGATCAAAAACCCATTGCCATTGTTCTTGAGTTCTCAGTAGTCCTCATTGTCCGCTATGTTCAGCGAGTCCGGTTTTATCCCATGATTTTTCAGACCCGGTTTTGTATCATACTGTAGGTTGTAGAAGGGAAAATGATAGGTAACCCAAATCTAAGAAATGCTGTCAGCCTTTTGCATGGTGTTTTCTCCTTCCTTCCCTTGGGTCACTTTCATTCTGTGCTTGACACGTGATTCACTGGGTTTCACATTTATTCCTCCATCTAATGCTCATGACCTCAATAACTCTGTTATTTCACAGCTGATAAATGAGGCGTCAATGCAGGCATGATGTTTCACACCTATAATCTTATTTGGGGGTTCTAAAGCTGGAGAAATACAGTTAGTCTAAGGGCAGCCTAGAAGAGCATAAAATTCTGTTTCATAAAAGTAAAGAGACAGGCGTAACGGTAATCCTTTAATTCCAGCACTCGAGGGGCAAAGGCAGGTGGATCACTGAAAGTTCCAGGCCAGCTGGTCTACATAGTGAGTCCCAGGCCATCAAGTGCTACATAGTAAGACCATGGCTAAATCACGAGGCATTGACTGGAGAGAAAGAGTTTGGGTCACCATAACCTGCATAAAAGCTAGGCATGTATGATACACTGCTATAACCCCAGAGCTTTAGGTGACAGGGCAAAGACAGGTGAATCCCAGAGCCTTGCTGACCAACAAGTCTAAACAAAACAGCAAGCAAGCTCTAGTTTCAGTGTGAGATCCTGTCTCAAAAAATAAGATGGAGACTGCCCTAATGGGGCTCCCTCCAAGAGCCAAAGACCACCTAACAAAACCCACCAATAGCAGACAGGAGAAACCCTCTCCTGATTTATTGGCCAGGGCTGTCCAAGAGACTCCCAAGACACACAACCTATTACTATTGCTCTTGGTTATTCCCCAGAGCTGAATGTTAAGTCCCTATGTCTGAAGACAGCATGCACTTCAGAAGCAGGACACAGAAGCCCTTAAGCTAGAACTGATCTCTATGTCCTCTCCCTGAGGACTAGCTTTCATAGTACCAGAAGGCACCATACAAGCTTCCAAAGGAGGAAGACAACCAACATGCCCGCTCACTTATGATGCCTGTGAACTCTATCAATGATCAGCATGGAATGATAGCCCTACAAGTACAGCACTGGCTCACATATGCTGGCAGTAGCCAACAACTTCCTAGTCACACTGACTCAACAAGATAGGCATATGCATATCTTGGCATACTGCCAACCTAACTAACTTATCAGTGCTAGAAAAAAAAATGTGGTTGTTGGTGGATAATCTACAATCAGTAATTTATTAACCCAGCATATCTTAACAGTAATCTATAATCATTTGTCCTTATATTCACAGATAAGTGTAGTCTTTACCCCCTCATCGTGGAACTTCTCTTAGCAACAGACAGAGGCTATTATAAAAAAAAAAAGAAAAAAACCACATCCAATCAATACATTGAATTGTGGATCCCAGTCCCAATGGACACATCCACAAAACAGTTCTATAGCTAAGGCTCAAAGGACATTAAGGAAGAGTGGGTCACAGATTGTGAGCGCCAGAGGATTAGGGACACTATTGTAAGATTGAGTCTCCTAGGAACATCAGAAGCAGGACCCACAAATTCTCAGCAACATGACCACCCAAATCTAAATTAATCAAGGAGGAAACCAACAAATGCGCCAAATTGTCAAAAAGAAAAGATGATGAGGACTTTACAAAGAACTGCAGGCAACTGAGTAGAGCCGGGAGCATGAGAGGTGACTCTCTTCAGGGAACGGCATATCAACTGGTTGTCCAGTGTCAAATTGTCAGTCCTGCAGGCATACATATAAGTATGGGACTCAACAGGTCATACTTAGGAATATATATGTGCATGCAAGTAGATATGCATGCAATAACAATTGATGAGGGAAAAAAAAGAGGCCATGAATTTGAAGGAGAGTGAGGATATGTATATGGAAGGGTTCGGAGGGTGGAGACGGAAGGGAGAGAAAAAAAGCAATTAAAATACAATCTCAAAAATAAACGAAAAATGAAGATAGAGAATGATAGAGGAAAACACCCCACCCACTGTCAATCACTGACTTCCACCTACATATACATAGGCAAGTGTGCCTGCACACATATGTGTACAGAAATATTAATACACACAAAAACAGAGAGTTTTTATATCAATTACAGGAAGAGCTGATGTCAGGTAATCAAATAAGAATAAGTGTAGAGATCTTGAACTTGGACCCACAACATCACACATGAGCATCATTGCTCTATACACTGTATTGTCCTGTGACTGCTGTCAGCACAGATCAAGATTGAAAAGATCAAGTGGGGATAGACAATTGGTGGGGGACAATGATCTGTGTTCTGTCAATTAAATTTTAAATAAACGCTGATTGGCCAGTTGCCAGGCAAGATAACCAGACAAGAAGTAGAGGCGGGCCAATAAGAACAAGAGAATTCTGGGAAGAGGATACAGTCCTGGCCCAGCCACAGAGGAAGCAATATGTGACTGCCTCACTGAATAAGGTACTGAGCCACATGTCTAGCATAGACAAGAATAATAGGCTAATATAAGTTATAAGAGTTAATAAGAAGCCTGAGCTAATAGGTCAATCAGTTTATAACTAATGCAGACCTCTGTGTGAGGTTTCTTTGGGACTTAATGGCTGCAGGAGTGGGCGAGACAGAAAACCTCAGTCAACAGACAATGACCAATATTCCAATTTCAGATATGAACCATGGTGTTACTGGCACAACCAGAACACAAACAACTACCATAGCACCAAAGGCTAGTGCCAGGACCTGAAGTCCTAGCATTGAGGATGAGAGAAGTTGTAAAGTCCAAAGCTAAGATTAGCTGCAGGAAGTGTAAAAGAAGCTGGGCCATTTATCTCTGATTCTCCCTTAATCCTTATTCTCCACATCTAATTAACCATCCTCTTCCTGTTCTCATGTCAAGATCTTCTGTCACCCTTCTCCCTCTCCTCACCCTAAAAGTTACTATCCTAATATTTTGAGATACCCAATCTATCTACTTCCAGTTTTGCCCCTCTTGTATTTCTATACCATTACAGTCTATCTGTTATTTCTGAAATATACATCTGAGCCTTCCTGTCTCTATCTCCTGTAGTTCAATAGCCTCTCCTGGCCTTGGGATCAGGGAATCAAGGGGAGAAAAAAAAGACACATAAAGCTTTCACTTGACAACTTCATCTCTCATATCTCCCATTTCTGCTCTTCCTCAGACAATTGAAGTACTTTTAGTTTCTCTGATACAATACATCAAGTTTTCCCTAGTGGCCAGTGCTTTGTGAATATTCTCTATGCAGTCTAGAGAACAGTTTCTATCCAAATGCCTTCAGGTCTCAACATGGCCATCACTTCTTCCCAGAACCCTTCATTGGCATGGGTGTGACATTGAAGGACAAACTCCATCATATCACACATCACACATTCCCCCGCTATGATTTCTTTAAGCAGCTCGAATATCTCATCATGACCCTGTGACCCCATATCTGCTTCAGACCTGTTGTGAAATACTGTCTAGGGGGTGTAAGCTCAGAGAGAGAGAGAGAGAGAGAGAGAGAGAGAGAGAGAGAGGTGAATGCTTATGATAACTATAAAATAAATGCCACTGAAAAAACTCGGAAAGTTGTCCATGTAAAGAAATAGAGTAGAAAGCCATGGACTCATGGGGACTGGTGGGAAGTCCTTCTCTACAGAGCTGCCAGGGATGATTTTTTAATTCCAAGGTTATTAGTTCCCCTGTATTGCACAGTTTCCATCTTAGAATTCTCAGAGGTTTTCTAAAGAAGAACCCAAAAGCTCTGCTTGGCCTCTCTGATCTCCTTGGTCCCTAATGTCAGTGTTCTTTTATTTTATTTGCTTTATAAATAATACCATTCAAAATTTCCACCTCTTCCTCTCCTCCCACTTCCCTCCCACTCCCCTACTCACCCTCCCTCCAGTCCTAAGAAAGGTCAGGGTACCCTGCCCTGTGGGAAGTCCAAGGCCCTTCCCCCCCCATCCAAGACTAGGAAGGTGTGCATTCAAACAGACTTTGAAAAGGCCCCTGCCATTAGCTTACTATATTTGATAAGGGAGGAACACATGTAAATATGCAGGTTGAGAGCTCCTCTTGCATTCTGAGATGTAAGTGTTTCTTATGGAGTAAATGTCACATTTAAGCTTACCCTCAGGTACACCTCCTAAGCCTTAGTATGTGCCTTTATGTAGAATCTTGTACACAGCCTAGATAATCACCTCACCTACATTCAAGGTGCACAATACTCTAAGTTCCCTGGGGTATATACAGGTATATTTGGTAAAGACCATACCTGAGTTATTTATTTTTAAATTTACCACCTATCACTATGCCTGGCTCATATTAGGATGGGATGTTTAAAATTAATTATAATGAATAGAGCCTTAACAACCCATTCATATCTCTTTGCCTCATTAAGACATATACTATGTAAAATTTCCTGTCCAACCATACCATCATGCCCTAAAGTAACTAGGATCAAGTGGGAGACTCGGGTCTTCCCTCAGTTCCACAAGAGTTATCCTTTCAACCTCACTTCCGGAACCTCAGAGCAACCACTAGTGCAAGAGCTGTGGGTAGCAGAGTTCTCTTAGAGCTGATCTGCAGAGTTGATCTTTGGTGTGTGTGTGTGTGTGTGTGTGTGTGTGTGTGTGTGTGTATGTGTGTGTTGTATAACAGCACCTAGATAAATTTTAAACTGTGCTTGTGGTTTAGTCCATAAAGGGAAGCAGAACATGAACTAAGAACACCAATTGCTTACCCCTTTGTCTCCCCATTTCTTGAAGAAAATTTTGTGAGTGAACTCCAAGTATGTCAATATACTAAAGTGCCCAACATCTGGGTAAATTATATATTAGCTGCAGCAATTGTTCGGCTTTTAAAAAGAACTTTCCCAATGAAAAAAAGTTAAAATTTAGTGTGGCTTTTTCAGTGTCCGACAGCTTTGAAAAATACATCGTAACAAAACCAAAATGGTTTTAGAGAATTCTTACCTATTTACTCTAATTTTCCTGAGTATTCTTCAAATGGTTCTACTAAAAGAGGACAAATTATCACCTTGAGAGATAAAGTCAAAAAGTAATGAAACAACTACAGATTTTTAAAAAACTTATTGCTCTGCCCGAATGGTAGATGGTGGCTAAAAAAGCATCTGGGTTCGTGGGAGAGAAAGCGTTCTCGCTGGCTACTACCACGTCAGTACTGCTGTCCTTAACAATCTGGCTACGTTAAGAGCACTGGTCTGGGGTGACGACATGAGATCTTTGGCCTCCAACTCTCCTGGAAACTTACAAAGAAAGTTAACAAGACATGGGCGCAGGAAACGTAGGTTCCATTTTCAGCTATGCTGTGTGGGGGCTGCAGGGTCTTTAAAGCTATATAATCAGAAAATTACATCTCAGAGCCAAAGCGTTCTGAAAAACATCTGGCCTAAACTCCCCAACACATCTAAGGCATGAGAATAAAAGCAAAAGCAAGGAACTGTTCTTGAGTGAACACTCAGGGGACAGAGTCATGAAATGTCACATATGATCATGGTTGAGACAGCGAACAAACAAATAAAAAACACTATGGAGGACATTATTAAGCCAATTGACAAAACTGTGTTGAGGATTTGAACCTGTGGCATCATAAATGCTAGGCAAATACTCCACCACTAAGCTACTTCTCCTGCCCCAAATTGGCATTCTGTTGTTTATTGACATGCTTTTACCTTCTCCTGTCCCAACCCCATGACAGGAAGAATATTTTCATAATTTATTTGCCTTTGTATCATTAGCATTTACTAGAAAATCAATGATCGCTTTTGGATAAATAATGAATGAGTGGATGGATAAGAGCAGCCTCTGGCTACTCCGTCCTTTTCCAAATATTACTGATATTTCTCAATTCAATATTGGATATATTAAGCCAGTTGCCTTATTTAGTTCTAAATAAATAAGTAAAATAAGATAGGTGCCAACAATACCATTTCATGGATTAATAAACTAACAATTGCACCAAGGGTCCTATCTCCTGATGGAGCTAGAAGCAAAGCCAATGTGTACCACCAAGTGTCTGTTTTATCAACCTTTGGTGCAGCTCAGAAAACCAGGTGTGTTCGATTTTCCTCTCGAAGCCAGTGCCTCTCATTAGCATCCTGAAATCATGCGGCAAGAGCTTGACATGGTCTCATTTTCTTCCACAGCTTATCGCTAGCGCGAAGTCTGCAGCTGCTGTGGGTGACGAGAAGGCTTTTAACCCAGTGAGTTGGTAGCTGATCTCTGTGCACCTCCATCACTGGAGTGACACCCAGAAGCGCCGAAGACATCCCAGGTCTGCAAGGCACCTTGTTTGTTGCCCTCGAGTCTCACTTTGGCAATTTTCACAATATTAAACTTGTCCTTTGGATCAAGACGAAACTTTCAGTAATCATCACAGGCCTGACTAAGATCAGCTGCAATGGTATCTGCAATTTCTGCCCTTGCTCCGTTAAAGGGAAAAAGAAAGCACTGGGATGTTCTAAAGAAGTTCTTGTTAAATATCTAAATAGTAGATAATAAAGTACCTATTGAGCTCCAGACAGCTCCCATGGTACTTGCAATCCATGGGGAGTGTGTGTGTGTGTGTGTGTGTGTGTGTGTGTGTGTGCGCGCGCAAATACTAGAGCTTGAGAGATGGTTCCAAAGTTAAGAGCACTTCCTACTCTTCCAGAGGACCAGTGTTTGTTTCCAGCACCCTCCTTGGGTGACTCGCAACCACGGGTACTTCAGCTCCAAGGAATCTGGTACCATTTTCTAGACTCCTGAGTACCTGTGCTCACACATGCACAAAGCCACACAGATATGTATGCTTCACATAGATATATAATTAAAATAAACCTTTTTAAAAAGATAAGCAAATAATGTATGTGGGCAGAGGGACAGTACAGCATGCCACAGAGAGCTGGGGAGACACTTGCACAAATGCCTGGAAAGTACATGAGAGTTACCCATTTCCCAGTTTCCCCTTCACCACTGGCAGAACTCAGCAAGAAGGCACCCAGCTATGGGGAATGTGCTTTTCTGAGCTCCGCTTCAGCACGAAAAGGCTAAGAAACAGGGACAAGTTTGTAACTGAAATACAGTAACCTAGTGACTATCTCATTAAAGATCTACAGGGAGCGGGAGTAGAAGTTATCCAGAAGAACTGTTAGCAGAAGGAGTGGCATGGTCTGTGGCCTGGCAGTGATACAGAATGGAACCCTAGAAGTCAGGAAAGCATCACATATCCAGGAACTAAGGTGTGGCCTTAACAGAAGGAGAATTCACTTCAGAAAAGTGGTAAGCCGCGAGGTTTGGACTTTGTCCACCGAGAATTATGAATTAATTTGGTACTTGGTATTAATTTCCCATAAAGATGATCTTTTCCAGGCATATTTCAAGACAACACAGGAAGACCAGTGTGGGGACTGCTTCAGTCAGAGCACAGACAGGAAGCAGGAACTCCACCAGTTATCTTCAGGAAAACAATTAATTTAAATAATCCATTAAATAATTGCCATATGGTGGGAAATTGACAAGAGCAAAAGAAGATACCAGAATATAGTAAATGGTCAGAAAACAGTTAATTTTTTGAGGGCGTGGGAAACAAGGGGTTGGTGGTAAGGTTTGTTGCCGGCCCCCCACAAATGAACTGAGGCATGTGCCCTCATACATACACACATATAAATACACACACATACACTACACATACATACACACACATATACACACACATGCATACAAACACACATACACACACCCAATGATAGTAATAATAATGATGACAAATACAATTTTAAATTTTATTCTGTAAGTATAGCTATGAATAAGAATATATGTCCTGAAGCATGAAATAAAGACTAGAGGAAGGGTGGAGGAGAGATGGGGGACAGGCCTGGCTGATGCTGTTGAAAGAATCTGACAGAGTTGAGATTCACAACTCCCAGGGGAGGCTGACCAGCAGGTACCAACAAGGTCTCAGGATCATCATATGGTGAGTTCCAAGAGTGCCGGAGGAGCTACAGACTGGAACCAACTGCTGCTATTGGGCACAAGGGTCAGTGCCATGATGAAGAAGCATTGCAGTCACCTAAACAGGAAGGAACAAGTCCCTCCCTCCTCTAGATTACCAGTTTCCCTTTCACCACCAGCAGAGCTCAACAGCACCCAGCTACAGGGAATGTGTTTTTCTGAGCCCAACTTCAGCATGTAAAGGCTAAGAAATGGGCAAGTTTGCAATTGAAATAAAGTAACTTCGTGACTATCTCATTAAAGATCTACAACTGGAGGAGCCACACTTTCAGGGGTGGGGCTGAGCAATGGCAGAGAAATCATTGCAGAGGCCACATTCTTAAGGAGTGCGGATGGCAATGACAGACAGACCACTGTGGGATCACACTCTCAAGCAGTGAAAGTAATTGTCAGAGACCTCTGTGGAGAGCTTGCTATAGAGGAGTGAAAGACCATTGTGGAGGGCGCACTTTGAATGGGTGATAGTAATGACAGACACCACTATGCCAACCTCATGTTAGGAGGGCTTTACACCTTTTCAAATTCCTGAACACACAGGTTTTCTGGGTGCCTTTTCCTGCCCAGTGACTGACTTGTCCATTTGAACTAGTTCTTAAGAGAGGGGGCAGTGCTATGCTTCTGCTAGTTATCAGAAGCCACATCTCCACCCAGGGACAGAGATACAACTCAGATCCAACCCCTTTAAACACACATCAGGCAACAGAGTACTTTCCCAACCCCAGAGAACTAGACAACAAAGAGGACTCTAAGATTGAGATACATGGATCTACATAGGAAGGAGAAAAAGACAAGATCTCCTGAATAAACTGGGAGCACGTGGGTCATGGGAAAGGGGAGAAGGGGAGAGGGGGAAAGGGAAATCCTGTAGCAGTACAGCTAACACATAATAAACATCTTCCAGAGAATATTCACACCTGAAAGAATGGGAAATTGAGCCAAGACTAACCACAAACAAGTCAGTCCTAGCAATGGACTCTCAGGCAGCTGCAGAATTTTTTTTTTGTCACCTTCAGTTTTTCCATTTTGAGAGTAATACAAAGGTGGCCAATAGTTGTTATTCCCAGCTGTCCCTTCCAAGAGCCCCACGACCAGAACAAGGGCTACCTCCCAACTCCCTGGCCTTCAACAATTCCTGAGTATTCTATGCCATTTCATTGCTTCTGTGCCTTTGAACACTTTATTCCTTCTGTAATACTGCCAGGTGGACTACATACAAGTGAGCCTTCTCCGTGGCACTAGTTTCTCCTGGCTGATCAGTCCTGACACTGTCATTTGTACTCATCTTCAGTGGGGATAGTATTGCATGGATCCCAGCATTCCTGATCTCCAATTACTTCCTTGCCTGGCTGATGGTTCCTTGAAGCCCTTGTATCTCTCATTCTGGTCTGTTTTCCAGTGTTCAGTTCAGACTGTGCTCAACAATGCCCACTGAATAAATTTAAATTAATTACAATAGAATCTTCTTTTGAGAATTGTGGTTGATGAGGAACAAAATGATGATGTTCATGTTTAAGAGTCCTGACATTTCTGCAAGTGGCTTTGCATATGTATGCAGAAAACATAAGCATACAAGCGCACACATGCACACACGCATCCACACCCAACACATGCCTCACCAGCCTCAGGTGTAACCTAGCCTAGAATATTCAAAAAGGGAGTGCATGGACCTCTGAAGCCTTTTTCCAGAATAGCACCATGCATCCATCCATCAGAAGAGTTGGGCTGCCACTTCAGGAGGTGACGATGCTGGGTGTTTTCACCCAAAAGGTGACACTTTGTCTCCTAATGTTAATTTTCCACCTTAAACACTTTATACTACAAAACACATCCAGGAAAGGCTTGTCAGGTCGGCAATTACAAATGGCAAAGCGAAGATGGATTAATCCCTGCAAGAGGGAGCTTGAATTATTCCAAAAGGCTTGTATTTAAAAAACAATTTGACATAGACTAATGAGATTTGTGTCTTCATAAAGCAAGATCTTTGTTTGGCTTAAAATACAGTCAAATTTGCCTGCAGTGCTAAGTATACAGATTTGCTTAACTATGTCTGAATTTGAACCCTGAATTTCTGGTTATCATGAGTAGTCAGAAAGTCTCTGTTTAGGAACAGTTCACTTGTACAGGTGAGCAGGTAGGTTTGAAACAGAAATGAAGATCTGACAAATAGAAGTGGAAATAGAGGTAGACTCTACTTTAAAACTCTCATAAAACAACTGTCAAACACTCTAAATGCAAAAACCTGAAAGACCACTCTCTCTTTAAAGCTATTCCTCGAGAATGCCTTAAGGTAAACACTTGTGCTTAACTCCGCATATCATTCTGTCGAATTTAACCTAAGAAAGACATCATAAGGACATGCAAGGACTTGTGTTCGAGGTGAGTTAGTATAGAATCATTCATAGAAATAATCAAACGAAAAGGTGCAATCCTCGGCAGCTCTTTAAAAATAGAAGAAAGAGAGGGTCCATGTAGCAAAAACAGGACACAACCTTCACAGGTGATATTGAGGGGGATGTTCTTGATATAGACAAGGAGAGGAAGGAATAACAAGTATGTTCCTTGTCTGTGTTTATTTAAAGAGAGAAAGAAAGGGCATGGGGTTGATAACATGAGGAAGTAAGAAGGATCTGGGAGAAGCTGGAAGACAGGAAGCATGATCAGAATACATTGTATGAAAACACAATTTCAAATTAAAAATAAATAATAAAAATAAAGAACATAAGATAGTATGAGTGTAGGTTGGAAGTCAGCTTGTGTTGTTTAAGCCTTGTTGCTACAGTTCCTGTATAACCGCAGGTTAGTTACTGGCCCTACAGATGCCTCAGTTTCCCCACCTGTAAGGATAGCCAGCACAACCTAGAACACAAAGTAATTAAGAGAACTCAGCCAGCATAGTAGGCGATCTTACACGGAAATAAAACAGTTACAAACACAAACGTGGCTCTTCTTAACAGTTATAGCATGCTTTCTGCTTTAAACAGAATGTATAAATATTTTAGACATAAAGAGAAAGTACATAAATTATTAACCAATATTATCTTAGTGAGATTAAGAAAATTTTCAGGGCTGGAGAGATGACTCAGCAGTTAAGAGCACTGGTTGCTCTTGCAGAAGTCCTGGATTCAGTTCCCAGCACCCACATGGTGGATCACAGCCACCTGTAACTGCAATTCCAGTAGATTCAGTGCCCTCTTCTGGCCTCTGCGAGCACTGGACATAAGTAATGCACATATATACACACAAGCAAAACACCTGCACACATAAAACAGAAATAGCACTTTCACTTTAAAAAACAATAATTTTAAGTAATTTTTACTTTCCTAAGATAAAGAGAATTTTTATAATTTTTAAATGTTGATAATTTTCAATAAAATGCTTCTTTTTTTTCTTTTGCTTCTAAAACAGTAACAAAGCATCATCTTAAGAAGGCTGGAGAAATGTCTCAGGGATTAAGAACACAGGCTGCTGATCTTCCAGAGGTCCTAAGTTCAATTCCCAGCAACCACATGGTGGCTCACACCCATCTATAATGAGACCTGGTGTCCTCTTCTGGCATGCAAGCATAATACATACTAAAACATAATAAATAAATAAATTTAAAAAAAAAGAAAGAATTCCCCTTCCCATATGACTCTGGCTTTAAAACAAAAAGAGAAAAATTATGGAATAATTTAGTGTTATGCAATGTGTGGTAGCAGATATTGTTAGAAATTAAATTAAAAGGCAGCATATCTAGAAAATTTGAAGTTCATGGTGTAAAGTGAAACACTACTGAAGTTCTGCCATGTTTTAATTCTTAATGACTTCTTTCTCTAGTGTGCACTGCTGAATGCTATTCATTTAACAAGTGCCAAATATGTGATTACATCCCACAGAAATCTCAACTCTTGGATAGCTTTGTCTTAGGATAGGGAAAGTTGACAAAAAAAATAAAAGACATAAATTAGTAATATCTGAAGAAGAAGAAGAAGAAGAAGAAGAAGAAGAAGAAGAAGAAGAAGAAGAAGAAGCAGAGTGGCAGCTTGGGTAAAGGGACAAAGGAGAAGGCGAGCATTGGCTACAGTTTGTAAAGGGCAGTCCCAGGATTCATCAGTGAGCACTCACTAGATGGCCACCGGGAAACACAAAGGTAAGCATTCAACCACTCTGCAAGTAGCTCCTGGGCACTTAGACTAGGTCAGACACTGGACTGGTGCTAAGATGCTGTCCTAAAAAGGTTGTGATTCATGTCTTACTTTGCAAAGGATTAAAATCTAATGACCAGATGTTAATATAGCCATTACAAATAATTATAAATTATATTAAAAGTGCTAAAGGGAGCATATGCAGGGAAGAGGACCTAGTCTTTAGAGCAGTCAGAGATGACCTCTGAGTGGGTGGTGAGTCTTCTGAGACTGCAAGAATGAGAAGGAATCAGTCACGTGAGGAGCCAGAAGACTGGCCAGCAAGTTGATGAGGCCTCCAAGATTTGCCGGGAAAAAAATTAACGCAGCTATTTTTTAATTAAAATAAAAATACTATTGCTATGGGACAAGGGTACCCTGTAAAGATTTGTTACTTGTATTTTAATAAAACACTGATTGGCCAGTAGCCATGCAGGAAGTTTGAGTGGGGTGACCAGAACAGGGGAATTATGGGAAGAGGAAAGGTTCACTCTGCAGTTGTCACCCCAGACACAGAGGAATCAAGATGAGAATGCATCACTGATAAAGGTGCCAAGCCACGTGGCTAACACAGACAGGAATTATGGGTTAATGTAGGATGTAAGAGTTAATAAAAAGCCTGAGCAAATAGGCCAACCAGTTTATAATTAATATAGACCTCTGTGTATTTCTTTGGGACTAAGCAGCTGTGGGACCAGGCTGGACAGAAAACCTCTGTCAGCATAGTATACACTGCAAATAATGCATACATGGGTCACTTTGAGCAGAGAAGACTGGAAGTTCTGAGGACTTGAAAAAGAAGCCAGAGTACAAAATTATGGAAACACAAAATACTTTCCAAGCAAAAAAATTTAAAGAAGATTATACATATGTATGTTTAAGAAAATAAATGTCTGATGTGGCATATAGGTGAGTATGTATATGTATACATGAATATAGATATGCATATACATATATATGTATATATACTTATGTATAAATACACACCACATCAGAAATGTCATATATTTGATATGTGTATGTCTGATACGATTTACATAGCCATATCCAGATATGGATAGGTTTATTTCACAAACAAAGACATGCAGTTAGAGATCTAAAAGATATATAGTGAAGGGAACTTGAGATACCCACATGTCAGACATACTTCCCACTTGAATTCACAACACTCCTAGGAAGTCAGCCTTCTCCCAATGGAGCAAATGTAAGAATTTTGCTGCAGGTCTCCCTGTTTCTAAATGGTAGAGTCAGGATTCGAACAATATGTGTCTAATTTCAAAGGTTATGTGTATAACCAATGGCCAGAGAGCTCACTTCTTGCATACAATCCTCTGGGCTGTTTGTACATAAAGTTTTATTAGAAGATCTGCAGAATGCTGCTTCTTTTATGCTGGTACAGGAGAGCTGAGTAGTTGGAAGAGAGAGCAGAGAGCCACAAAATTTAGACTCTTTACCAGAAATAGTTTATTTCCAAAAAAATCGTTGTCAGACTGCTGCTTTTTGCTGTTACGTGAAAAACTAACGTGAGGATTTGGAAGAAATCAAGAACGTAGTCCATTCAGATAAGAAATGCATCTTGGATGTGATTGTGTCTACTTGGACAGTTAAAATACAGTGGTATGGGAAATGCAGACTGTGTCTTTATGGTTTAATGCATTTAATGCTTGAAAAGAATTACAAGAAGATATTTCATGACATTTGAAGCAGTTTTGATTTCAGCTGCCTGTTATCTGACATTCCAAAATAAAATCACTAAAATTTTGCAGCCTTCTTACAGCAAAGATCACATGTGAGATCTGTGAGTCTCCTGATGCCCCTCAAATGTACACACATAAAACATCATGTTATAGATGCTATGGTTTGCAAAGCTGATGGAGGAAGGTCATTGGCTAATAAAGGAACTGCCTTGGCCCATTTTATTGGTTGGAAGATAGGTGGGAGGAGTAGGCAGAACAGGACGCTGGGAGGAAGAGGAAGTGAGGTCAGTCTCGACAGCTCTCCTCTCTGGAGCAGATGCCTGAGAGAGATGCCATGCCCCGCTCCTGGGATGAAGCTCCGACCCAGGATGGACATAGGCTAGAATCTTCCCGGTAAGCGCACCTTGGGGTGCTACACACAGATGATTAGAAATGGGCTAAATTAATATGTGAGAATTAGCCTAGAAGAGAATGGGCCAAGCAGTGATTAAATGAATACAGTTTGTGTGTTGTTATTTCGGGGCATAAGCTAGCCGTGCAGGCGGCCGGGGTGCTGGGAACGCGGCCCCGCCGCCCCTATTACTACACAAAGCAATGGAAAGCATATAGATTCAAGACTTTAGGTATTAGTATAAACTAAAAATAATATCCAGGTCTCCTTGCAAGCTTTGTAACCTATCTTTCTATGATTAAATTATCTTAGAGAAAGTTTAGATTTCAGTACCAATATTCTATCTCTCATCTGTTCATTCATTTAATCCAGTTTCTCCAAGAACCTGTGATATACCAGGCCTACAGAATAGTTAATTGCCAAGCGTCAGCTACCTTCACCACTGATATTTTCAGATTTTTTATGTTTTCACTTCTAAATGAGATCTAAAACAGGTATACTTCCATGATTTTGGAGCTTGTGGTCTACAAGAAAAGACAAAATCCAAATAAACATACAAATATTTGAAAGATATGTATCATTACAATTGCCTTGATCCATTAGGGCTACTATAGCAAAATGTCCTAGACTGGTAGCTACATCAGAAGGGTTTGTTCGTTTGTCTTTCTTTATAGGTCTGAACCCTGTGGAGCCCAGATGGAGGCACTGGGAGATTCAGTGTCTGGTGAGAATCTGCTTCCTGGGTGGCAGGCAGTATGACTCTTTCACTGTGTTCTCACCTGCTAAATAGAAAAGTAGTTTTGAGGCTTAAAGGTCATTATGAGGCCTTTAAGTGAATCCCTGGAGGCCCTACTTTCATGATGTAATTATCCCCCAGAGGCCTTATATCCTAGTCCTATATCATCAGACATCAAGTTGGAGACAAAATTTTAACTTATGTCAGAATTTTGAGAATGACAAAAAGAGTCAACTGATAGGAACAAGATATGTGAAGAATAGAGTGTTCAGCAAGACAATGACATCTTCAAATATGAAGAAAGCCAAGAAGGAAGTGAGGAAAGACCCAGAGGAGAAGGAAAGCAAAGCCCTATTTTGTGTAAGTATAATCTTTACCATGGTGTTCACATTCTAGAGGGTCAAGATATGGTACCTAACACTTGCCAAAGCTGGATATTAGAATTATAACCTTCCTACACAAACACACACACACACACACACACACACATGCATGCATACACATACACATGTGTGTGTGAATTTGCACGAGTGAAGTATAACGGTGATAATGCTGATTTACTTATTTGCTATTTGAGATTGGTGGCCAGCCCATGCTGCCTCCATTGCCCAAGATATACTAAGGACCTTGCAAAACTTTTGACCTAATTCCCAGTTCAGCTCATGTGACACTGGACCATTTTAAGGAACAGCTACCATCATAGCTGTGTGATTTTTGTTTTAAGATTTCTAGATTCCTAAAGAAAATGCCAAAAGCTGTCATTCAAACCAAGCCAGTCCTGCCTCTCCAGATCTCTAGCCGCCCACCCGCCCTCATGACTACTATAGTCACTTTGCAAGTATCTCTGCTGAAAGGGACCATCACCGTCAGTTCTTTGGCTCTTACAGATTCCAAAAGTAGAGCCTCATGTTCAGTGAAAGGGAATCGTCCCTCTGGTTGGCTGGTCATGACAGGCAGCTCACTTCCCAGGGCACAAGACTGGACTCAGAAAGCCACACATAGTGCTACAGGCCCCTAAAGCCTCCCAAGAGGGACTCCATTTGCCTTTTAGAGCGACCATAGACTTGGAGAGACACGGCCATGTTTCTATTTGTGTTCATTTAATTGCCACTTGACATGTGAAGAACAATGATGAAATGGCCGGCTGTGACCCCTGTGAGCCTAATGGCTATTTATGGGAACCTGAGCATAACTAGCATTTCTCTGCAGAAGCATTCCCAGTTCTCTCTCCTGTAGACACCAGCCTCTAATGGCCGAGCAAGAAGGCCTAGATTCTAGTCCCAACGCTTCTACAATGACAATTTTGTCTGGGGCAATTTAATTATGTGCCTCCCTTTTCATTTTTCTACACCACATATTACAAACACTTTTAAAATCTCCAGCCTCCCCAACTTTTAAGTCCAACACTGAGACTTACTTAATACATAGCTTTTTTAGTCAGCAGGGCAGTATCAATTTATTAAACATTGAGGTGTATTTGGTTTTCCATAAATAGCAATTACTTCAAGCTCTCCAGGGAACTCTTTTCTCGTATCCCAAAATCCCCACATCTCCATAATCCAGTCACAAAACGGTTACTAACCAGAACATCCTAAACATCCAGGACCCCATAGCTGGTATCCTTTCTCATTCATTGCCCAAGACATGCAAGAAGGCCCAACATATCTGTGCTTGCTTCTCGCCATGGTTTCTCCTGAGAGTCTCCAGCAGCTAGCCATGCTTATAGTGACCACTGGGTAAAAGCTTCCACACCCTGCTGACAAACACCTCTATCCTCACCTGCTGCCTGGATATCACCTTTACCTTCACCTGCTATGTCCTCACCTGACAGAAGCAGAGGCAGGACATTCTTGACAGTGGACCAAGCTCCAAATGTCTACCTAGACCACAAAAGTGATGACTGCCCGCCCACGGCCAAAAAGCCTCTGGATTCATTTTTGTGTGGCCACTTGTGAAATTTAAGCCACCACCAGCCAGGTCCAGCAAGAGCCAGAGAGAAACAGAGATGACAGATGGCTGAGTCAAGGAGAAAGAGAGCCACTACTGGCTAAAGCCAGTTGGGAAGCTTCCCGAATGGCACTCCCAATTGATGGGAATATGAGTTTCAGAGTCCTGGACATGTAGTTCTGTGTTTTACACATAAAGAAACTGGGGGACAATGTAGGGTTGGATTTTTTACCCTTTACTTTGGTGGGTCCACCACCCAGCTCCCAAATAATCACACAAAGATTTATTTTTACTTATAAATGCCTAGCCTTAGCTTGGCTTGTTTCTAGCCAGCTTTTCTTAAATTAACCTCCCTTTTGTCTCTGGGTTTTTATCTTTCTCTATTCTATATGTCTTTCTTTATTTTTAATCCATGACTTGCTATGTAGCTGGGTGGCTGGCACCTGGTGTACTCTTTGCTTCTTCTTCTGTTCTTTCTCCTTCCTCTTCTCTTTTTCTCCTCCTATTTATTCTCTGCCTGGCAGCCCTAACTATCCCTCTTCTCCCTTGCTATTGACTGCTCATCTCTTTACTAGACCAATCAGGTGTTTTAGACAGGCAAAGTAACACAGCTGCACAGAGTTAAACAAATGCAACATAAAAGAATGCAACACATCTTTGCATCATTGAATAAATATTCCACAGCATAAACAAATGTAACACATCCTCAACTAATATTCCACAACAAGAAAAAGATGTATCTACAATGTAAGTGGCATACCCAAAAGTAAAGGCTTTTGCTATTGCTCTTAGATGTAAACCAACAATTAATAGTAAAACCCTATGTCTGAAGATGCCATGAACATGTTAGTTACAGGATATAATGAAATCAAATTAGTGCTACCTGGTAGGCTTGTTCTCTGCTGGCTAGATTTCATAATACTGGAAGTTGTGTATAGACCTCTGCGGGAGAACAGTCTTACCTGACTGTGAACTCTGTGAATACAACCATGACTGTGACTGGTGTAGTAAGGCATTTCCATAGGTGAGATAGTGACATGAATGTAATGATAGTAATCAACCACTTTCTGATTGAATTTAAGGTTCACTCCACAGGAGGAAACACATGCCTGGAACTATAAATCTGAATAGGAGCTCACAGCTGGGAGTTCATAGGCCCCAAGTTGGGCTATCATTCTGCTAGATGGACTTAGTATGAAATAGGGCTCTAAATTTGTACCTCTCTACTCATAGTTCAGGGAAGCTCTTGGTCCTCATTCAAGAAGTTTCTATGTGCAATGGACAATAGGTGGTTAACGCAGAAACCTACAACTGCCAAAGTGAAGTACTCAGCCACAATCGGGACATAATATACCATGTCCTCTTTCAAAGTCAGGAATCACCAAGAAAGAGTGACAGAAGCATTGGTAGATCCTGAGGTTGGGGAAGATCAAGGTAAAACTTTTTTCTACACATATAGAAGCTCTACACTCATGAAATCACAAGTGACTGTGGTTGCCCACACAAGATTGAGCCAGTTAGCATTAGCCTGGAGGGGAGAGTTCACAAGCCCTTAGGCCCAGCTGAGGAGCCATGGACAGGTGATGGCTCCCAAAATAGGGAGAATGTTTTTTTAGGGTGTGGCTCTTGGTAGGTAGACCACTGTCCAGTGGATGGCCACACACCTAAGAACAAATTGGATTCAATTGATTATTTTAAATAGTAAGATACAAAGTTTGGGAAGTTGAACAGGTAGGGGTGGATCTCTAAAGAATTAGAGGAAGTTGAATATGATCAAAATAAATTGTATTAAATTCCAAAAAAAATAATAAAAATACTTTTTAAAGAAACATACATTAGTGACAGAGTGTGGTGCCAAACCCAGGCATCCTAGCAACAGAGGTACATGCTTAACCTTCACACTGCGCAACCTCTGGCCTCAAATATACTTTCAGCTTAATTAAAAATGACATTCCAGTAAGTGATTTTCATGGCTTACTTGATAGGAAAGAATTTGGCCATATAAAGTTTTAGGCAGCATTATAAAAGCTAGGACAGAATTTTAATGCAATTGCTGAGTTCAGCAGAAGCTCTGAGAGGTCTCAGAACCATGCATAATATTACTGACTTTAAAAGCAATTCTCCGTTCCTTAAGACTGCAGATCTCCTAGCGACTGCGCACTGCACAGAACAGAGAGACCAAAGTACATACCCAGCCACATGGTGTCACTTAACAGTCATCTGCCATCTACACGTCAGAATCACAATTCCTAAGAGACAACAACCAATCTGTACCTCATGGTCATTTTAATGAACTGTAAGTCTCGCAATGTAGACCATTTGATAAGTTTAGAACAGAAAATACTAAAAAATATGTCATTTATTTCTTTATTGGTTTTTCAAGATAGGGTTTCCCTGTGTGACCCTGGCTGTGCTGGAACTCCCTCTGTAAACCAGCCTGGCCTCAAACTCAGAGCTCTGCCTGCCTCTGCTTCCCAAGTGCAGGGATTAAAAGCATGCACCACCACACCCAGATGATTTTTTTTGTATTACTTGCTTGAGTTATACATGAATTATATTCTTAAAATGCTTGTTGAGTATTTTAATACCATCCCTGCATACACTTATAAAAAGATGTTTTCTTAAGTGTGTATGAGAGTGAGACCATGAACTTATGATAATCTATGAAGAATATTCAAGTATCACTACTTTGGAAAATAAAGCCCTCCCTCCAAGTTCAGCAATCACAAAGACCACTCATCTCATCCATGTCTGAGGGAAGGACCGCGTGCAGAGAACCAGAGCGGTCAGAGAAACCTAAAAGAACCACTGTAGATATATTTAGATGTCTTTTTCTTTTTCTCCTTTTTTAGGTTCCTTAGGGGAATCAACAGCTCCCTAATTTGCGTGGTCCTGACAGAATGCATCAGGATGCTTTCTGTGACACAAATTAAGGCATAAAGAAAACTCTTGACAACCAACTGAAAAAGCTCACACGAAAAGCCTAGAGGTAGAGCAATGCAAAATTCTCTAGAGAATTAGAGAGCTGAGAAACCTTTCCTTGAAGCATCCCCTGCCTCAGCAGACTCCCTCCCAAGTCACATTCAGTGGCCAGAATTGGCACATGTGCAGCTCAGAGCAAATACACACGCAGGGAAAGAAATTGTGCTCAATGAAGCAAACTTGTCAAAACGTCCATTACTGTCCACAGCATCCTTAATGAGACTTCATCAGTTGAAAGTTAGATAACCATTCGGGCTACAGCTCTTCTTTCCCTTAAAAATTCATAAAGGTAGACCATAAGGAGGAGAGAGGGTCATTTACCATACTGATTATATAATTGTTTCCCCTTCTATCAAAAGACTGCAAGTGCTGTCAAATAAAGCAATTATCATATCTCAACCCTGACAAAAATGTGCATTAGTCTTGCAAAAAGAAAGCTGGGTCTATACCAGGATCTATACTTGCCATTTCTTTATATGTCTGACCCACTGACCATCAAGAGACAAGTGTGCCAAGCATTTGCAAGAAGCCATTCATATTGCGAAGCAAGCATCTATTCAGAGTAGGGATTTAGAGATGTTAAATATGAGATTGGAATCTTTAGCAAGTGGTTGAAAAACACTCAAATGGATTAAGAAATTGGGTTACAGTTTGGGAGGGCCCTACACTGAAGCTTGCTGTCTCAGCCATAATAGCCAGGGTCCCTAAGTGTCTTGGTTTTTGTTGTTGTTTGGATTTTATTTTCAAACTCTGCCATCCACATGTCAGTTTCATCATCAGAACCCATTTGATGGATATTCCTTCAGATATACACAGTAACTTAAGCGATACTCCATGACAACAAAATAGAAAAATAGCTGCCTTGGTTTCAAGTCTCACATTTTTATCCTGAATGACCCAAGGAAAGGAACACATCAGCTCCACTGACGCATACCCAGGTCTTGGGATCTCTTTTCTTACCCTGAAATAGGTCATTTGACTTGATGAAGATTAATTTGGGAGACCAGAGGAAGACCATGCAATGACTTGTGTCCATCGTTGCCTATTTCTGGAACCGTGTGTGGGATCTGTGCACTCAAAGCCACATGGCAAAATGGAGGATGTGTTGAGTTTGTAGTGAGAGGAGAAGATGGAGCGCAAAGGGGTGAGTGTGGGTGTAATCAGCCAGTCCCTCACACACCTGCTGCCCATGCTTCAGCGCTTCTCTGCCTAAAGAGATTTTTTTTTCAACAAGCATCCAATTCCCAGGACTATTTCAGACAGAGTGACATTTTACAAAACCACATGGCGAGTTTTACTCGTTCAACTTGAGAAATATAAATCTATAAAACCGTGGCATATTTTAATAACAGCATCCCAAGACTGGGAACCACATGGTACAAGGTAGGCTCTGGCACAGGGTTGGAGCTGCGTTTCTCCCCAATGAAGCGTTGTGTCAAAGCAATTTCTGATTCATGCTTACTGGGCTGTAACCATCGCTAATTGAGCTTGGAGAGTTAGTAACTGGCATAGAACACAAGATGTGAGCCTGGCTAATGATAAGATGCCAGTCCAGATTGGCATGTAAATCATTCTCACTCAGTAGCCTTCCATTGATTGATCAAAGCTCTCTGAGCACAGCAGTTGACCAGAAGGAGATTCCAATACCTGTGTCTGCCCATTGTCTCCCAGCTGCAGGCTGGAAACACAAGCATATGATGGACTCCAAAGTCAACATATCTCAGAGATGTGTGCATACCCACAGCTATAGTGAGTGCGCATATGAGCTCCAAGTCAGCATATCTCAGAGATATGTGCCCACTCATACCTACAGCTGCACTGTCCATTTGAGTAGATGCTCATCAACAGATGAATGGATGAAGAGAGGATTTTGCTCAACCACAATAAAAAAAATGAAATGATATACAGGAACATGAATGGCATTGAAGATAGTTATATTAAGTGAAATTAGCCAGACTTGGAATGATAATCTCAGTGTGCTTCCTTTCATACACAAAACATGAATTTAAATTTATATGGAAGGTTCGTGTGTGTGTGTGTGTGTGTGTGTGTGTGTAAAATGAAAGTTCAAAAGGGAACCATGAAAACGGAGTATGAGACCTTAATGAGAAGGGGGAGGAATAAGATAGGGTAACAGGATGCGTGGGGCATGATAGCAGAAAGAAGGACTATTTGAACTATTTAGGGGGGAAATGAGGACCAGAAATTGGAGAAAGTTCAGAAGGGAGGGCAGAGAAAGAGGCAAAGTGTGGACAAAGTATAACTACATATGTATATGAACATGGTAAAATGAAACTCATTACTTTCTTGCTAATTTAAAAAGTTAGAGAATGCCGGTGTGGTGGCATACCCTTTAATTCCAGTATTCGGGATTCTGAAGCAGGTGGATCTCTATGAGTTCAAAGCCAGCCTGGTCTACAGAGTTCCAGGACCACCAGGGCTACACAGATAAACCCTGTCTCAAAAGAACCAAAAAAAGAAAAAGAAAAAGAAAGAGAAAAGGGTTAGAAAATAAGAAAAATAATTTACAAATGATAAAAAAATGTAGTTCAAAGATAAAGAAACAGACAAACAGGGAAATGGAAGAGATGAGTGCACAGGCCTTGGAAGGCTCCCTGGGCCTTCAGCAGTCTTCTGAGAGCTGAGCCAGACCCTAGTCTCTCTTTGACAAAGCAGAGAATCCTAGCTCAACATAAAACACCTGACCAAGTACCTTAACTTCAGCCATCTTGGGTCCCAATTTCAGAAGATAAGCCATAACCCCACAGCCTAAAATCTGGTGTTCTCCAGCAGGCAAGATTGAAGATTCAGTGAGTACAACTACTCTTTCGATATGATTGACTAATAGGTAGTTGGGTTAGCCACCTAGAAAGGAGGTGAGGGAGCCTATAACCAAACACTCACCATGACCTACTATTCCTACACAGAAGGAGGTCCCTAGCAGTCACTGGGGAATAGACACATGGTGAATGTAATAGGCACCATCAATTCACCATTGAGCCTCACTCTTCACTAGGCACCATCCAAAAGATGAGCATCCTCTGCCAGTTGCTGCAGTCTCTTCCTAGCATCCTTATTGTCTATTTGTGGTGTGATGTGGGAGGTCCTTCTGTCTGTGTGTTGCTTTTATTGGCTAATGAATAAAGAACTGCTTTGAGCCTATGGCAGGGAAGAACAAAACTATGTGAGGAAAGTTAGGCTGTATGCTGAGAAAAAGAAAAGTGGAGTCAGAGAGAAGCAATGGAGCTGCTGGAGACAGATGCTGGGAACTTCAGCCGGTAAGCCACAGACACATGGCAATACACAGAAATGGGTTAAATTAATATGTAAGAGTTAGCCAATAAGAAGCTAGAGATAATGGGCCAAGCAGTGATTTAAATAATACAGTTTCTGTGTGATTATTTCAGTTCTGGGCAGCAGGAACCAACAATCAACTCCCCCCCCACACACAATAGTAATGTGATTTATCAAAACCTTAACTAAAAATAGCAAAAACAGCATTAGCCATGATAATATTCATAAATAATGCTGTGACTGTGACACTGTTCTCTTAAGTCCCATGCCCCCTGAATAAAATACAAATGACTCCATTTGAGAACCAGGCTCATTGGTTATAATGGTGGCTCCATGGATAGATACAAGTACTTGTTACCAAACTTGACATCCTGAGTTCAATCCCCATGGCCCACATGGTAGAAGAAGAAAGAGGACTCCCAAAAATTATCCTTCTATCTCCAACATGCATAATCTCTCTCTCTCTCTCTCTCTCTCTCTCTCTCTCTCTCTCTCCTAAAAAATAAAGGAACATATTTAAATAGACAAAATGTTTTGCCCACACAAACTGGAAAGGCAAGATTCAATCACATGTCAAACTCTTTGAATGTCCTAAGTCTTTGAATGTTAGCTAAGACTGGAGAACCTGTTGGAAATGCAGAACCTCAGGCCTCCCTCCCAGACCTGCTCACTCTATACCTTCTTATGCTCCTGTTAAGCACCTCCAAGTCAGACACTTCGCTCCTTCCACATCAATATTTTTCTGTTTACAATGATAGTTCTGTTTTCATGCTTGATATATTAATCTGTACTGGAAGGGCCTGAAACTGAGGGAAGTTAGATAATTTGTCAGGAATTTTCAACTGGTACATAGCAGAGCCAAGATTTTTCCCCATGCTTATAGTAACATCTGTCCTTCCTGCTTTCATGCCAGATCCAAAGGTGTGCAGAACCATGTAGCCAGCTTCAAAAAGGGCCAGCTGACTCAAGATGTGAGTTTACCATTAATGTTTGAAAAAAGATCATGTCTATTGCATGGTAACTCTGCTTACTCAGTTTCACTTGCCAGGGTTTTAATTACCCACAGTTGGCTGTCAAAGAATGAAAGGAAAGGGAAGGGAAGGGATGGGAGAAGGGAAGAGCAATGCAGAGGCAAAATAATAGATGAAAATTTCCACAAATAAGCATTCACACATTCTATATAACTTTCATCGTGTCATATTATATATATATATATGGATGTGTATATATATTCTAATATATGATTAGTTATTACTATTAATCTCTTGCCCTACTTCATTTCCAAGCTAACTTTGATCCCAGATATATCCAGGAAAGCCAGTGTATTGGTGGAGTTTGATATTAGCTACAATTTCAGGGACCCACTGCAGGTCTAGAAATACATCCTTTGTGGATGCAGAGAACTGCTGTACAAACTTCTACTTAGAATATAGCACATTGGGGACAGCAGAAACAGATGCTGTAATTGTGTCCTGGTGTGGGAAGTCCCTCTGTATATGTGCTGCTTTTATCAGTTAATGAATAAAGAAGCTGTTTTAGCCTATGATAGGGCAGAATCGATCTAGGCAGGAAAGCAAAATTGAATGCTGGGAGAAAGTAGGCAGCGTCAGTGAGATGCAATGTAGTTGCCAGTTGGAACCCTGCTGGTGGGCCTCAAGCCTCTTGGTAAAATATAAAATAATAGAAATGGATTAATTTAAGATGTAAGAGCTAGCTAGAAATACGCATAACCTAATAGGCCAAGCAGTGATTCAATTAATACAGTTTCTGTGTGGTTATTTTGAGTCTGGGCAACCAGAAATGAATAAGTGGCCTCCCCAGCTACAAATTGGCACCAATGTGTGCTAGCTAAATCCACATAAAACCTGAGAGAGTCTGGAAAGGAATTCTAGACACACACAAAAAACAAAGTTTAGCCACATTTTTTTAAGATGGGCTCTGTTTGCAGGTGGCATGTCACAGCTCCTTTAAGAAAGTTCTTCCTGATTCAGCAGTAGCAGACAAAAAAAGAAAGAAAAGAAACACACGGTTTCCAAATGGCTACTTCCTGGTCCACGCAACAAGCATGAACTCTGACTCTTTCAGGAAGCCAAGCACTTGAATGGGGTTTGTGGGCAGTGTGCTGCAAGTTACTTGGTGGCAGCATGGACCAACTGGTTACCAGAGTTGAGGTGGAATGGACAGTTCCCAGCAGGCAGTCTCAAAGGCCAGGAACAGACATCTACCATGTTGGACTGAGCAAAGCCAAAAGTCAAAGCAGTTTAGTCCTACCCACACTGCTTAGCATTTTAAGAAGCGGTCCTGGTCAGAAAGGATTTCAGATACACAATAGGACAGATTTAGACATAAAAGACCTCTAAATGAGATGCACTGTGTTTACAAGTGTACATAGGCTTGGAAGAGAAAGGAAAAAGAGTATAGACAGTTATAAAAAGAAGTAAAGCCTTGGTGTGCCACTATTCTGTGTTCTCTCTCTCTCTCTCTCTCTCTCTCTCTCTCTCTCTCTCTCTCTGTGTGTGTGTGTGTGTGTGTGTGTGTGTGTGTGTGTGTGTATGTATTTGTGTGTAGGGGGACATGGATGCATACCATGGTGCATAGACATGTGGAAGAAGTCAGAACATCTTTGTGGAGTTGGTTTTAGAGATCATAGCTCTATGCCAGAGTTTATGCCTGTGGCAACACAGGAAAGCAGGTCATACTGGATGTTGGGGGCCCCATGCCTTTAATCCCAGCACTCAGGAGGCAGAGTTTGAGGTCAGCATGGTCTACAAAACAAGTTCCAGGACAGGTTCCAAAGCCACACAGAGAAACCCTGTCTGCAAAAATGAAACAAAACAAAAAGTAAAGTCTTTAAAGAGACAGTAAAAGTTCCTGCTACAGAAAAATGCTCTGGTGAGCACTGAAGAGATGGGTAACTTCTCAACAAAGAAAAACCAAAAAGTACTTGAGTTAGAAAAACACAAATACCAATGTGGAGGTTCTTGGATTGATTTGTACTCAGAGTTGTCTATGTTTCAAATTGCAGGGGCTATCCAAACCTACAAGAGAAAATGCCAGCTGGAACCTAAACTGTAGACCCCAAGACCCTGTGAGAACTGCCCAGCACCAAACTGCATGCCAGTACCTGAGCTGCAGTTCCCAGAATCTGTGAGAACCACCCCCCAGCATTAGACTGCATGCTGGAACCTGAGCTGCAGACCCAGTGAGATCCCTCCAGCACCAGACTGGATAGTGGGACCTGAGTTGCAGACCCTGAGACCCTGTGAGAACCCCCTAGCACTAGACTGCCTGCTGGGACCTTGAGCTGCAGATCCCAGGATGCTATGAGAACCGCCCTCCCCACCAGCACTAAACTGCCTGCTGGGACATTAGCTGAAGCCCCTGAGACCATGAGAAACCATCAGCACCAAAATGCATGCTGGATCTTAAGCTGCAGACCTTGTGAGAACCCCCAGCACCAGACTGCCTTCTGGGACCTGAGCTGCAGATCCCAAGATCTTATGAGAACCACCTTCCTCACCAGCACTAGACTGCATGCTGGGAGCTGAGCTATAGACCCTGTGACCCCCAGCACCAGACTGCTTGAGGAACTGAGCTGCAGACCATGAGACCATGTGAGAACCTCCGGGTCAGTCTGCATACATTGACTCTCCTGTCAGCTTTGCTCAAGGCTGGATTTATCATACCTTGAAAGGTGCCTGGTGCATAATGCACAGCCAGTAAGTAGTCAGTGAATAACTAAGTGGCTGAATACATCTCCATGACTCGGACCCACGGCATGTGCATTTCCAGAATCCTGAGTGTGAATTAATTAAGTGTACACATCACCCTCCTCACCAATTTTCAAACAACTAGAACACATTCATTTTACATGAGCTTCTGAGAAATATTTGTTTTAAAGAAAATATTCATCACTAAAAAGGAAAACACAATTTTTGAAAACCATTGGCACAAGAAAAAAATGGTTACTCAAAAAAGAAAAAAAATGGAGCTGAGAAGATGGCTCAAAGAGCAAAGCATTTGCCTTGCAAATGTGAGGACAGGAGCTCGGACTCCTAGAATCCATGGCAGAGGAGTGTGGTGGCTCACTTGTAATCCCAGCACACAGGTAAAGAGGGGTAATCTCTGAAGCAAGCTAGCCATGCTATGTGAAACACTGAGCTCTAGATTCGGTGGCAGACACTGCCTCAAAACATAGGTAGAGAGCAAGGAAGATACTTGGCATGCACCCCAGGCCTTTACATCCATGCACACAAGTATATACATACATATGCACTCAAGTATATACACATGTACTTATATACACACATATGCCCACAACATTGGAACACACAGCTATTCTAGTTTCCTTTCTGTTGCTGTGATAAAATACTCTGACTTAAAGCAACTGTCTTACTTAGGGTTGCTATAATTGTGAAGACACACCGTAACCAAAAGCAACTGGAGAAGGAAAAGGTTTATTAACTTATGCTTCCACATCTGTTCAATCACTGAAGGAAGACAGGAACTCAAGCAAAGCAGGAACCCAGCAAAGGAGCTGATGCTGAACACATGGAGGAGTGATGCTTACTGGCTTTCCTTATGAGTGGCTGCACCCAGGACCAACATCCCATGGATGGTACCACCCACAATGGACTGGACCCTCCTGTTGCAAGGAGGACCCACTTGTTCGACCCAGCAACCCAGCTATCTTAGCCCCAAATAACCACACAAAAACTGTATTAATTAAATCACTGCTTGGCCCATTAGCTATAACTTCTTATCAGCTAACTCTTACATATAAATTTATCCCATTTCTATTAATCTGTATATCACCATGTGACAGTGGCTTACCAGCAAAGATTCAGCATGTTTGACTCTGGCTGCTCCATGGCAGCTCTCTGACTCTGCTTTTTTCCTCCCAGCATTCCATTTAATTTTCCCCGCCTACCTAAGTTCTGCCCTGTCAAGGGCCCAAAGCAGTTTCTTTATTAACCAATGAAAGCAACACAAAGACAGAAGGACCTCCTACACCACCCTACCACATCAATTATTAATTAAGAAAATGTACTATGAACTTGCCTACAGGCTATTCTTATGGAACCATTTTCTCAACTGAGGTTCTCTTTTCCCAAATGATTCTATCTTGTGTCAGATTGGTGTAAAACTGTTCGGCATAGCAATGTAGAGAGAAGAAAAATTTCTTGGGTTCAGACTTCCAAGTCTTTGTCCATCATTGGGGAAAGTCAGGACGGGAACTCAAGGGTAAAAAACCTTGGAGGAACACTGCTTGGTGACTTGTTCTCAGACTCATGTCTAGCTAGTTCCCTTCTGCATCCAAGGACCACCTAGCAAGGGAATAGTGCTGCCCATGGTGAGCTGCCTCCCCCTATATCAAATAAGCAAGACAATTTTTCACAGTCATGCCTATAGACCAACCTAATAAAGACGATTTTTCAGATAAGACTCTTTTATTCCCCCAGGTGATTCTAGGCTGTGTCAAATTGACCACTAATCCCAAATAGGACACATACACAATGTGCACACCACATGCACATACAGATGGATGTGAAATAAGCTGAATGCAATGATGTAAGCCATAAGTCCAACACTCAGAAGGTTGGGACAGGAGGATAGAGAGTTGGAGGTAATTTTGGACTGTGGTCTCATATAAATTGAATGAATGAGTGAAGGAATGAATGAATGAATGAATGAATGAATGTAAGGGATGGAGGATGGGAAAGAAAAAGCGACAGAAAAGAAAACCAGAAGAGGGGCTGGAAAGATGGCTCAGTGGTTAAGAGCACAGGCTGCTCTTCCAGAGGTCCTGAGTTCAATTCCCAGCCACCACATGGTGGCTCACTACCATCTTTAATGAGATCTGGCTCCACCTTCTGGTGTGCGGGCATACATGGAGGCAGAATGTTGTACACATTAAATAAATAAATCTTTAAAAAAAGAGATAAAGGTTTTAATTTTTTTTAAAAAAAGGAAAACCAGAAGACTTTAGTTCTAACACTTATTTTTCAGTTATGTGGCCTTGAATGAGTTGCTTTCCTTCTCTAGAGCCCACTTATAGGACTGATAAAATAATTTGATGAGTTGGATTAATTACAAGGTCCTTCCCAGATTCAAAGTGATGTTATTTTAATTAGCAGTCAATTTTATTTATTTCTTTTTTTATGTGTTTTCTGGTTTGTTTTAATTTCTTTTCAGTGAGCATATACTTTGTATATAGGAAGAAAAGATTACCTTTCAGAGCCTTACAAATTAAATTAAACAAGGACAAGTCCCTCCCAAGTGTGCCTGCCCTGCATCTGCATCGCCTTTAACAAAAGCTGGATGAGATGTTTTTCACAATCTCACCTAGGGGGAAAAGAACTTACAGTCATGCTATAGGGAGAGCTGAAGCTTTCAAAAGCAAGCGAGACTTAAGCTGTTCTATTTCTGAAACACAAAATAAAGCCAAACAAAAAAAGGGAAAATAAGCTACCACTTCGCCAGTGCCAAGTCTCCTCATGCATAAACAGAGATCCATCCAGAAAAACAGCATTCTCAGTCGGGTGAGACAAATCCCCGTGCTTTGTGGAAAATTCCCCTGGCGAGCTGGCATCAAGGACACTGTCTACAGCTGTCTCTGTGTGCAGCCAGAAAACCAGGAAAGGTGCAAAGATGGCTTGGGCTGGGAGAAGGAGGGCCCCAGTGACAAAGCTGCCCTGCTAAGTCCCCGGCAGGCTGTGTGGTTGCTATAGAGCTGAATGTAAGAGCCCCACCCACCACAACCTCAAGCAAAGCAAGAGATGAGGTCTGGGGTTATACCTGTGGTCTCTGTTCATCTGTCTTTTCCTGAACCACCTATCTAACCCGCTCCAGTGACACTCACTGTGTGCCGTCAATCTTGTTTTTAAATGTGGCCTCTTGTAACCAGGGCCGGCCTTGAACTTGCTATATAGCAGAATTGGTCCTTGAACTCCTAATCCTCCTGCCTCCACCTCCCAAGTGCTGGGATTACAGGCTTGCATCACTGTACCTATCCCACTCTGAGTCTTAACATGGCATGCAGGAAGGTCCTTTATTCCATAGAACTGTGATCCATTGGCTTTCTCTTCTTTCTTATCTATGGCTCTCTTTGGAAGGGACTCAACCATTTTAAAGTGTAGATACTCATGTGGCTTCTGATGGTATGTCTTACAAGCCTTCAGCTTCAGCAGAAACTGAGGGCTGGCTTTCCACTTGTGGTATTTCTAGCTAGTGAGGTTATGGGTAGAGAAAAGCTTGCAGGGCCATCTGAAACACACCAGAGCTGCCTTAGCTCATGAGAGCAAAACTGCTCCTTGCCAGTTGCAGGGCTCGAGTCAGTAAAATGGAAGAAACGTTGAGGAGCATAAGAAAATGGTTCTAAAGACAGGTGCAGGGACTCGTGCTTTTAATCCAAGTACTTACAAGAGTAAGAGAGGAGCATGATTGAGAGTTCTAAATCAGTCTGGACTACATAGTGAGTTCTAGAACAGCCTGAGCTATAATGTGTCTCAAAGAGAGAGAGAGAGACAGAGACAGAGAGACAGAGATGAACAGAGTGACGGGAGAGTTGGGAGGGGGGAGATTGTTGGATTTTCTTTTATTCTTTACTCTTTGGGCTTTTGGGAGGGCCCACCACCCAACTCCCAAACAAATCACATACAGACGCTCAATTCTTGCTTACAAATACCCGGTCTTAGCTTGGGTTGTTTCTTGCCAGCTTTTCTTAATTTAAATTATCCCATCTACCTTTTGCATGTGGACTTTTTCCTTTTCTTACTTCTGTGTATCTTACTTTTACTCTTACTCCATGGCTGGCTGGGTGGCTGGCCCCTAATGTCTTCCTCTCCTGTTCTCTTGTGCCTCCTCTTCTTCTGTGTAGACTCTCTGCCTGCCAGCCCCGCCTACCCTTTCTCCTGCCTAGCTATTGGCTGTTCTGCTCTTTATTAGCCCATTTAGGGTTTTTTTTTTCTGCTGGCTGATTCATTTTGATTTATTTATTCCTGAACAGTTTGACTAGAGCCTGAGATAAAGCCCTGTAAGCAAACAACATTGCAGCGATATGAAGACAACACTCTGGTTGAAACTGAATTTTTAATTAACATAAAATTAATTACTTAATATAATTTGCATGAAAATATACTATGATTGTAGCTGAATGAACCAAGGAATGAAAATTCATGTTGTAGTACTGTAGGAGACACAAAGGGGGTTATAATATGATTTGGAGTTCCAAGAAAAATTCCCACAGGAGATTTCATGTGAATGAATGGTGTCAGCAACAGAAAAAAGTACAGAATGGAAATATCTAAAATGTATACACTGTGTCCCATGTGAAGCATTATTTTCTGAATGATTCGCATCTATTAGCATTGGGTGTTTTAGGCAGGCAAAGTAACACAACTTCACTGAGTTAAACAAATGCAGTGGAAACAAAAGCAACACATCTCTACATCGCTAAACAAAGGGTCCAGAGCACAAACAAATGCAACACACCTTAAAATAATATTCTACAACAGAGAGAAAGGAAAGGAGAAGAAAAAAGAAGAAGAAAAAGTCAGATAATCAGATGCAGGAGATGCACACCTGTCTTCCAGGTGCTCAGGGAGCAGGAGGATTGTGGGTAAGCCCCGCCTGTGTAACAAAGCAAGACCCCCATCTAGTCCTAGGTCTGGATTTTTGAAGACAATAAATGAAAAATGTCAATAATTATTGCTCAAAACAAATTTAAAACTTCTCGTAGCTAGCGATTTTATACAAGGATCATAAATAATAAAATCATTAAAAAATTAGTCAAAGAATTTCACAGTGCTTGTCCCCTGTCCCTTGCAGTGTTCAGAAAGGAGGTGCAGAGCACACACCATGTGTGTAGCCCTGTTCCATGTGCTGAGATCCCTCGGCCGTGTGTGCCGCTGAGCACTGTTTGATCACACCATGAGGCTCTATTGTGTCAACTCCAGCATCCTTTGGGTAGAGGAACTATCGGCCCCAGGGAATTTCTTCTCCTAGAGAAAGCACAACCCAGTGTTACAGTTTCGTTTTGCTTTATTTTGAAAGGATGAACAAGTTTCTCACCAGTCTATTTAGGAATTAGTACTTCCTTAGTTTTTTAGTTGTTTCTTTTTAGAATTTTATACATGAGTATTGTATTTATATGATTTCTACCCCTTCCTCTTTCTCTTCCTGTCTCCCTCTTCCACTTGTTCCCAAATTCATGACTCCTTCTATAATATATACCTAGAAATTAACCTAAGCAATAAAGAACAATGCTTCTCTACAAAACGGTTTTAAAATCTAGCAAAGACCAGCAAGGGGATGAGAGATGTAGTTCGAAGCAAGAACATTCTCCGAGCATGAACAAAGCCCTTAGTTCTACCTCCATTGCCACAAATTTTTAATTAAAATCAAAATGATAGCAAGAGTGATAACAACAAGGGAAAGATCATTCATGATATAAACTTAATTATTTTAGGGTTTTGAATCATCCTACCACTGACCTATAAATTCTGAGCTTCAACCTGAATGTCTTTGAGAAACTTAAATATATTCTAAGACTACTAAGAGAAAATAAAGGCCCAGACATACCTGAGTCAACTTTAAAACATTGAACTAAAACTAGGCTTTCAAATATTATGGCATATTCTTATTAATCAATCATAGTCGGATGGATCAATGGTGTATAATAAGCAGTTTAGAAATACAGTTATGTTTTTGAGTACTTCATCTATTATAAAATATAAATACTGAAGAAAACAGAGTGTTCAATAACATATTATTAGGAAGCCCTGTTTACTGTACATAGGGAATTAAAACTAGATCCTAGTGGTACATTTCTGTAATTTCAACACTCAAGAGCTGGGGCAGGAAGACCACAGTTTGAGGCCAGTCTGGAACACATAGAGAGATGTTATTCATCTTGGGGTCAACAGTCTAGCCACAGATGTTTGAAACCCTGGAGACCATCTTAACTTTCATGATGACAGACCATTGTCCCATGCCAGCACTACCTAGCCAGGTGTCTCCTAAGGTTCTGAGATGTGTGTGCTGGATTGCAATGTGCTCAGTAGTAAATCACATATGCAAAAGCTTGGGTCACTCACATAGCCGGCAAGATTGTTGCTGGCCTGTGGAGGGTCACAATTCCCATCATGTGAGCCTCTGGAGGGTAACTTCAGTGTTTTCATTGTATGTAGCTGACTACCCATTCTAGAAGGAGACTGTTTATTTGTTTCCCGACTACCCTGACCCAAATAATCACACAGAAACTATACTAATTACAACACTGCTTGGCTAATAGCTTAGGCATATTCCTGTCTAACTCTTATATCTTAAATTAACCCATTTCCATTAATCTGTGTGTCGCCATGAGGCTGTGGCCTACCAATAAAAGTTCTGGGCTCCTTTCTTCTTCAGCAGCTACATGGCATCTCCTTGACTCTGCCTATTCTCTCTCTCTCTCTCTATCTCTGTTCTGATTTCCTGCCTGGCTTTACTCCGCTAAGCCATCAACTGAAACAGCTTCTTTATTAACCAGTGTTAATAAAACATATTCACAGCGTACAGAGGGAAATCCCACATCAGTCCATTTTATATATTATCTGATTGCCACCATGTTCCCAGGAAGGTGTAAACCATCACTTATCAGTTAAAAACTTTAAACAAAAAAAATGGTAACTTGAAAAACACTGACTACAAAAGACAAATTGTTTAGGAAGCCAGGTTTGCAGTGCTCCTGTCAGGAGAGGAGAAGAGTGGCCAAAAAGAGAGTATGGCAATATGAATGATGCTTTAAATGCCACATGCTACAACTCAAAGTGTCAGCAGCGTTCATGCATCAGGTGATACAGCAGCCACCTGAATAGAACAGAAACTACAGAGGAAGCACACTAGTCAAACTTCGAGGACACTTTCCATCTTCCACAGGACAAAACAACACAGGAGGGGCTACACATGACCTAATCCATGTCTCACGGAGACACTTCAGACAGTAAACTCTGATCAGAGGATGTGTTACCATGCCAAGGATGAAGAACATCTGCAAAACTGGTCAAAGACTGGGAAGCAAAGAAAGCATTAGTATGTCATATACTGTATGCAATAAATAACAATCTCTGATCATAGCAACGAAAGGTTAATAGCAACATTTTAAAATATCAAAACACCTGGAAACTAAGTATTTCTCTTATATCTTAACTGATGGGAGAAAATTCCACCCCTGGTTTTATAATTTTCATAATGTAATAATGAAAACTGTAGATGTAAGAATCTGTGGGAGCCAGGGTGGTGGCGCAGGCCTTTAATACCAGCACTCAGGAGGCAGAGGCAGATGGATCTTTGTAAATTCGAGTCCAGCCTGGTCTACAGAGCAAGTTCCAGGACAACCAGAGCTGTTGGAGAAATTCTGTCTCCAAAAGCAAAACAAAACAAAACGAGAAAGAATCTATGGGAAACATTTAAACTAGTCAGAAAAAAAAATAATTGACACATATTTATATCAATAAAAAATTATGAAGAAAAAAATAACTGCTACCAACTTAAAATGTTTTTTCAAACAACATAAATTAAAAGTCAGCACAAACAGAAAATAACAGACAAAAGCAAAAGTCATAGTAGACCAGAAATTATAGAAAATCTGGTTAATAAATTAAGATGCCTGCTTCCTTGAAGAGTATTAATAGGTTAGGCAAATTACTAGTTCACTTATTTAAGAGAAAAGGGTAGCTAGGCACAAACTGTATAAAATTAAAAAAATGATAAAAGGGAAAACCACTGAAACAAAAGAAAGCCTTGCAATACTGTACAAATAAATGTGAAAATCAGTATCAAGAGAGTAATTTCTGAAGAAATACAGGTTGTCTTAGTTAGGGTTTCTATTGCTATGACAAAACACCATGACCAAAAGCAATCTGGGGAGGAAAGGGTTTATTTGGCTTACACTTCCACACAGTCAGAACAGGAACTCAAGCAGGGCAGGAACCTGGAAGCAGGAGCTGATGCAGAGGCCATGGAGGGGTGTTGCTTACTGGCTTTCTCCCTGGATTGCTCAGCCTGTTTTCTTACAGAACCAGAACCACCAGCATCACCCATCATGGGCTGGGTCCTCCCCCATTGATCCCTAATTGAGAGAATGCCTTACAGCTGCATCTCATAGAGCCCTTTCCTCAACTGAGACTCCTTCCTCTCTGATGACTCTAGCTTGTGTCAGGTTAACACGAAACCAGCCAGTACACATTATCAGACTTACTCAGCTTAGAAAGCTAAAATGAACTGATTCTTAGAAATTAGAAAAATGTTAGTTATCCTTCTCACAAGCACACAACACACACACACACACCTACACACACAAGATTTCTCAAAAAAAAAAAATGCCAAACCAAACAAGGTAGTTTCAGTGCACAAAAATTGTCCCAGAGCACAGAAAATAAGAAAAACTTTCAAAATCATTTTATGAAGCAAGTATTAGTTTAAAAATCTGATTATCTTGATTTTAGATAAATGCCTAAATCCAAACAAATTTAATAAAATTGTAGAGTAATGCAGCTTTAAATATTAATGCAAAACTATTAAATATTTACTATGAAAAACATAATTCATTGTCACACTTTGAAAATAATACATAATGACCAAGTAGAGACATAAATCTGTACTTGGTTTAGAAAAATTTATGAAGCAAGGCCTGGTGGGACACACCTTTAATCCCAGCACTCAAGAAACAAAGGTTTTGGGTCTCTGTGAGTTCAAGATCAGTCAGTGCTACATAGAAAAACCAAGGCTCAGAAAAAAAGGAAGAGAGAAAGGAAAAAAGGAATAAATGTTGAAGAAGGGCCTCTTGTTGGTTCCTGGCTGCCCAGCTAGCATAGACCCAAAATAATCTGACAGAAATTGTATTAATTAAATCACTGCTTCGCCCATTAGCTCTAGTTTCTCATTGGCTAACTCTTACATATTAATCTGTATATCGCCACGTGGCTATGGCTTACTGGGTAAAGTTCCCAGTGTCTGTCTCCGGCAGCTTCATGGTGTTGCTCTGACTCGGCCCTCCTTTCTCTCAGCATACAGCCTAGTTTTCCCCATCTAATTCTGTTCTTCCCTGCCATAGGCATTTGCTCAAAGCCATTCTTTATTCATTAACCAATAAAAGCAACACAGAGACAGAAGGACCTCCCACACCAGAAGGAAGGAAGGAAGGAAGGAAGGAAGGAAGGAAGGAAGGAACAAAAAGAGAGGGAGGGAGGGAGGGACAAAAAGAGAGGGAGGAAGGGAGGGATGGAGGGAGGGAGGAAGGAAGGAAAGAAGGAAGGAAGGAAGGAAGGAAGGAAGGAAAGAAGGAAGGAAAAATAGGAAGAAAAAATCTATGAACAAGTGCTAGATAAAATGGTCTCAATGGTTAAGAGACCTTGTTTGCCATTCTATTCCCAGCACCCATCGTGGGTAGTTCACAACCAGCTATAACTCCTGCTGCGGGAGCGCCTTCCTCTCCTTCAGTCAATAGCCATTGAGATACCAGCCCACTGGGGCGTGGTCTCTTCCTCTTTAAAAAGCAGCTGCAGCCCTCTGCTTGTTCTCTTGCGCCAGCGACTAGACTCCTTTCCTGGCTGTTGTGTAGGACAGTGTTCTGTAAGTTTTTCCCCTCAAATAAATAACCCTTTGAATCCAAACTGGAGTGGGATTGTTTCACGCATTAAACTCCAACTCCAGGAGAGTCAATGCCTCTGGCCTCTGTGAACTCCTGCACACATGTGCACACACCCACTCACAGGCCTACTCACATACATAGAATTAAAAATAATTGCATTAAGAAAAAAGAGTCGGGTGGTGGTAGTTCATGCCTTTAATCCCAGCACTCAGAAGGCAGAGGCAGGCGGATCTCTGTGAGTTCGAGGCCAGCTTGATTACAGAGTGAGTTCCAGGACAAGCTCCAAAACTACACAGAGAAACCCTGTCTTGAAAAAAAAAAAAATAAGATAAAGAAAATAAGTAGAAAAATTAATATATACATATAAAAAACATATACAAGCATATGCACACACATGCATAGCAGTGATTCTGAAGCCATGATCATACTTAATGTAAAAATGCAATGGATACATGCTAGATGAATACCTCCAAGATGCCCCACTCTTTGCTGATCCCTCCACATTGTGTAACCTTTGAGCAGTCTTGACCTGGACGGCCAGCAAATACTGTAAAATGCTGTCATGAGACATCCTATGCCAGGTAGCACTCTCACTCTGCTTCTCTTGGCTCTCTTTTTCCAAGGGAGTTCAGCTACCATGCTGCAGAGACACTGAAGCAGTCCTGGAGAGGACACATGGTGGGAAACTGTGTCCTCTGCACACAGCCCAGCTTCCACCTACCAGCTATGTTACTGACCCATCACGGAAGCATCAATCTGGCCCCAGGTGTTTGAAGCCCCAGTCACCATCCTGGCTGCTCCCACTTCCGAAACCTGAGCTGCCTAGGTCAGCCTCTTCTGAATGATTTTCTTACAGAAACTTTGGGGGATGATAAAATTGCATTGCCTGGAGGTATCACTCAGTAGGAGAGTGTGGAGTGCTTGCCTGGCATAGGCAGGGCTCTGGGTTCCGTCCCCATGGCACAGAAAAGAAAGAGAAGATGAGTGATTGTTGCTGTTTTAAGCCACTGAGTTCAGGCATAATTTGTTAAATGGGTGTAGAAAATCTGTGCTATGACACCAGACATCGGAATCTTGTGACACAGGAATAGTAAAAATGAGACCAAACCACATTTTATGAATAAGAGAAATAAATCTTTAGTGAAAACTTGGAGGGCTTTAGCTGGAAGGCTGAAGGGGGCTGTCATTGAGCAATCATTCCTGAAACGACTCTTGATTCTTGTTTGCTCTGGGGAGAAGTGCTAAATGTTGATAACTGTCTGCTGGTTGTACGCATAGTTAAAAAATCTTCTCTTCCTTATGTGCAAACATTCCGGCCTTGTACTTGGCTAAAGGGCAGTGAATGGATTCAGAAAAGACGAAGGCTCTTAGTTTGATCTGGCACTTATGATAAATCCAAAGGAAATAGGATGCTTGAGTTGATGAGAAAGCCAAAGGCAGAGTGTAGGAAGCATGCATTCACTCCGAAGGATATGTCTGCCTTGGAAAAGTATTTCTCAATCAACACGTCTACTTGCAGAGCAAAGTTGAGTCTGGTGGGAAGGTTGAGGTAGAAAGGGGACAGATAGGCACGAATACAGAGACCAACTCTATGTCATCAGTGTCTTGCACCAAGTATCTCTAGACGCTAGTAAAGAATCACCCATTGGTAAAAAGACATTAGTAAAGAGGTGTCTACACTTGTTAGAAGCTAATGATGTCTTATTTCTCTATGTGCCCTCTAAAATGGGTGACTTGTAATTAACCAGGGTACTGTGAAGCTAGAGAGTATTTGTTTTCTTTGATTCCCTCTTGCCACTATGTGTCATTGTGCATCTTACCCCACTAGTCTACCTTGGCTAAGCCATCGGGTGCTTTTAACCTATAACTACTACAACCTTGTGACCCATTCTGTTGTTTTGTGACAAATCTGTGGAAAGCATGCTTTCTACAATTGGGTAATGCTTAAGGGACAACTGTTTATCTCTGTCTCTTTGTGGCAGTCCTATTTCAACAATGCATTAAACACTGCTGAAAGACACAAAAATAACTTAGAGCTAAAAGGAGTCAGCACTTATTCTCAGACAGGATAAAGTGTTAACAAAGTTAAAAGTCTCGTCTCCCTACATTAATGCACACATTTAAGATAGGAATAAAAATATCAATAAAGTTTTCTGTGAAGCTAATGTGTTACAAGCAAAGTTTGTATCAGGGGCTGAAGAGAAGGTTAAGAGCACTGGCTGCTCTTCCAGAGGTCCTGAGTTCAATTCCCAGCAATCACATGTTGGCTCACAACCATCCATAATGAGATCTGGGGCCCTCTTCTGGTATGCAGGATACATGCAGACAGAACACTATGCATAATAGATGAATCTTTAAAAAGAAAGTTTGTATCAGAAACAAAAATGGATCAGTTGCTAGGGAAATATTCAAAATAACAAGCTATGTGAAGGGGCTAGTCCCACCAGATACTAAGAACACTCAGCAATATTTCTGGAATCAAAGCAGTGTGGAACCCACTCACAAACAAGCAGACAAACCAAGATGCACAAAAGAAAGCTTACATCCCATAAAAGATGCCTTTAAATAACATGAATGAAGATCATTTTTCCTTTTATTGCTAAATTTATTTTAATTTTTATTATTTGACAGCTGTACACCTCTATATAATGAATTTCAATCATCTTGTCCTCTTTCATTTTTTCCCCTCCCCTAAGATACTCTCAACAAGCCCCCTTTCACTTCCGTGTCTTCTTGGTAATGTGGCAAAAGACACAACTAAGTCTGCATTCCCATTCTACACAAAAAGAAGCTCAATCTACATGTAAAAACTGAAAGTGTGAAATACAGAATTTATCTGTTACTTGGTACTGAAAACAACTTTCTAACTGAAAGTGAAAATCTGGTTGCAAAGGAAAAGTAAAAGATAAATTTAACCATATGAAAATGCATACAGCTCATAAAAAAACCCTGCAGACAAAGTCAGGTGACAAGCAGATAATGGCGTGAACGATGTGTAAGATATATCATAAACCCAAGTCTATTGTCGTTGATGTACCTGAAAACTTTCAATAAAGGCACACACCTGACATCCCAACACTCAGGTGACTGATGCAGGAGGATGGCTAGTGTGAGGCTACCTAGCTTGGCCTATAAAAAAAGAACCTAGTCTCAAAAGGTAAATAAAATAAAATAAACAAAAGTAGGCAAATTCTTAATAGAACAATAAGCTAAAGACACATATGATGTCGAAAAGGAAACGCGGAAATCGTAAACCACGGGAAACCACTTCACTTGTACCTGTAATACAAGGAATCCAAGTAAAATTAACCAGACATACCATTTCTTTTTCATCAAACTACAAAAAAAAATTTTTTTTAAAGGTTGGCAGCATATTCTGTTGGCAAGGCTGGGAGGCAGCCTTACATGTTGCAGGTGGCACCATAAACATCACGACCCTTATGTTGAGGGAATTGGCAATCTCTAACAAAATTACATATGGATTTTCCTTTTCACTCAGAAATGTCCATTCTAGAAATATACCCTGAAGGTACATCTCCAAGAATACGGAAATACATTTGTGTTTGATTATTCGCTGAAAATGATCTAAATGTCTATACTCAGGAGGTTGGTAGAATAAATCGTGATATATGTAAAAATGAGAACTGGGCATTTGGAATAAAGAGAAAAGGAGGATTTCTATGTGTACAGCCAATATTGATAAGAGAAAAAGTTATAGCATGTAAATATATTTATATGTCTAAAATAAGCAAATGTAGTTAATTGCAAAAAAAAAAAAGATTTGTTCTTGGCGGGCTCACTTTAGTCATGAGGTTACAGCTAACGCCATCAGCAATTGTGGTGGTTTACATGAGAATGGGGCTAGCAAGAATCCTGGCTCTAATCCCACTAAAATCAGGAACATGACAGGGCTGTACACTCTCTCCATACCTCTTCAATATAGTGCTTGAAGTTCTAGCAATAGCAATAAGACAACATAAGGGGATCAAGGGGATTTGAATTGGAAGTTAAACTTTCGTTATTTGCAGATGATATGATAGTGTACATAAGAGACCCCAAAAACTCCACCAAAGAACTCCTATATCTGATAAACACCTTTAGTAATGTGGTAGGATACAAGATCAACTCCAAAAAATCAGTCGCCCTCTTATACACAAAGGATATGGAAGCAGAGAGGGAAATCAGAGAAGCATCACCTTTCATGATAGCCACAAACAGCATAAAATATCTTGGGGTAACTCTAACCAAGGAAGTGAAAGATCTTTTTGACAAGAACTTTAAGGCATTAAAGAAAGAAATTTAAGAGGATATCAGAAAATGGAAGAATCTCCCTTGCTCTTGGATTGGGAGGATCAACATAGTAAAAATGGCAATTCTACCAAAGGCAATTTATAGATTCAATGCAATCCCCATCAAGGTCCCATCAAAATTCTTCACAGATCTTGAGAAGACAATAATCAACTTTATATGGAAAAACAAAAAACCCAGGATAGCCAAAACAATCTTATACAATAAAGGATCTTCTGGAGGCATTACCATCCCTGACTTCAAACTCTATTACAGAGCTACAGTAATGAAAACAGTGTGGTACTGGCATAAAAATAGAGAAGTTGACCAATGGAATCATATAGAAGACCCGGATTTTAACCCACAAACCTATGAACACCTCATTTTTGATAAAGGAGCTAGAAGTATACAATGGAAGAAAGAAAGCATCTTCAACAAATGGTGCTGGCACAACTGGATGTCAACCTGTAGAAGAATGAAAATAGACCCATATCTATCACCATGCACAAAACTCAAGTCCAAATGGATCAAAGACCTCAATATCAATCTGAACACACTGAACCTGATAGAAGAGAAAGTGGGAAGTACCCGACATCAGATGGGCACAGGAGATTGCTTCCTATGTATAACCCCAGAAGCACAGACATTAAGGGCAACATTGAATAAATGGGACCTCCTGAAACTGAGAAGCTTTTGTACAGCAAAGGACACTGTCACTAAGACAAAAAGGCAACCTACTGACTGGGAGAAGATCTTCACCAACCCTGCAACAGACAAAGGTCTGATCTCCAAAATATATAGAGAACTCAAGAAACTAGACTTTAAAATGCTAATTAACCCAATTAAAAAATGGGGCACTGAACTGAACAGAGAATTCTCAGCAGAGGAAGTTCAAATGGCCAAAAGACACTTAAAGTCGTGCTCAACTTCCTTAGCAATCAGGGAAATGCAAATCAAAACAACTTTGAGATATCATCTTACACCTGTCAGAATGGCTAAAATCAAAAACACCAATGATAGCCTTTGCTGGAGAGGCTGTGGAGGAAGGGGTACCCTCATCCATTGCTGGTGGGAATGCAAACTTGTGCAACCACTTTGGAAATCAGTGTGGCAGTTTCTCAGGAAATTCGGGATCAACCTACCCCTGGACGCTGCAATACCACCCTTGGGAATATACCCAAGAGATGCCCTATCATATGACAAAAGCATTTGTTCAATTATGTTCATAGCAGCATTATTTGTAATAGCCAGAACCTGGAAACAACCTAGATGTCCTTCAATAGAAGAATGGATGAAGAAAATGTGGAATATATACACATTAGAGTACTACTCAGCGGTAAAAAACAATGACTTCTCGAATTTTGCATGCAAATGGATGGAAATAGAAAACACTATCCTGAGTGAGGTAACCCAGACCCAAAAAGAAGAACATGGGATGTACTCACTCATAATTGGTTTCTAGCCATAAATAAAGGTCACAGAGTCTATAATTTGTGATCCTAAAGAAGCTAAATAAGAAGGTGAACCCAAAGAAAAACATATATCCTCCTGGCTATGGGAAGTAGACAAAATTGCCAGGCAAAAAATTGGGATCTTGGGGGTGGGGTGGGATGGGATTAAGGGGAGATGGGGAGAGAAAAGTGAGAAAGGGAGGATGGAGAGAACTTGGGGAAATAGGATGATTGGGAAAAAGAAAGGTTGGATAGGGGAGCAGGGAAGCACATATCTTAGTTAAGGGAGCCACCTTAGGGTTGGCAAGAGACTTGGACCTAGAGTGGCTCCCAGGTGCCCAAGGCGATGTCCCCAGTTAGTTCCTTGGGCAGCTGAGGATAGGGAACCTGAAATGACCCTATCCTATAGCCATACTGATGAATATCTTGCATATCACCATAGAACCTTCATCTGGCGATGGATGGAGATAGAGACAGAGACCCACACTGGAGCATTGGACTGAGCTCCCAAGGTCCCAATGAGGAGCAGAAGGAGGGAGAACATGAGCAAGGAAGTCAGGACCACGAGGGGTGCACCCACCCACTGAGACAGTGGGGCTGATCTGTTGGGAGCTCACCAAGGCCAGCTGGAATGTGACTGAAAAAGCATGGGATAAAACCGGACTCTCTGAGCATGGCGAACAATGAGGGCTGATGAGAAGCCAAAGACAATGGCATGGGGTTTTGATCCTACTTCATGTTCTGGCTTTGTGGGAGCCTAGCCAGTTTGGATGTTCACCTTCCTAGACCTGGATGGAGGGGGAGGACCTTGGACTTTCCACAGGGCAGGGAACCCTGACTGCTCTTTGGACTGGAGAGGGAGGGGGAGAGGAGTGGGGGGACGGGGAGAGGGGCGGGAGGAGGGGGAGGGAAATGGGAGGCTGGAAGGAGGCGGAAACTTTTTTTTCTCAATAAAAAATTAAAAAAAAAAAGAATCCTGGCTCTAGAGAATTGTGGATTCCCAGAAATCCAGAAGGATGACCCCAGCTAAGACCCTAAGCAATAGAGGAGAGGGGGTCCAGACTAGCCTCGCCCTGTAGTCAGACTGATGAATATCTTAAATATCACCATAAAACCTTCATCCAGCAACTGATAGAAACAGAGGCAGAGACCCACATCAGAGCACTGGACTGAGCTCCCAAAGACCAGCTGAAGGGTGGGAGGAATGAGAATATGAGCAAAAAGGTCAAGACCATGATGGGTACACCCACTGAAACAGTCTACCTGAGCAAATGGGAGCGCACCAACACCAGCCAGACTGGGAAGGAACAAGCATAGGACCAAACTCTGAATGTGGTTGGTTGACAGTTGCATGGCTGCTACAGACTGCAGGGCCACTGGCAGTGACACCAGGATTTATCCCTATGGCTTGTACTGGCTTTTGGGGAACCTATTCTCTTTGGATGGATACCTTGCTCAGCCTAGATATAGTAGGGTCTGTGAGAGGAAACCTTTTCTCTGGGAAAAAGGTTTGCAGCTTCTCAGACCATCATACAGAGGAGTAAAATCCAAGAAGATGATGGGTCAATGATGTGTGGAAGCACACCTTAGCCAGAACTGCCTAACCATGCAAAGCTCTTGCCTCCTGTTCACAACCAGGTTTCACATTAGAGCCTTAAAGATGGACTTTGTAGAGAGGGTGGGGGTGAGGGTGTCACCAGAACTTTTTGTCCCTCATCCCAATGTGGCCAAATTAAATAGACTTCCTTTTTCTGCTTTCTGCTGTTAATTTGGTTCTTTAAATTGACTGATTGATGATGGGTACCCAAGCTGGGCTTTTTAAGGATGCTGGGGCACAGTCTCGGACCCTCGCTGTCTCTGACAATACTAGTGAAAATAAAGCTCTTGTAGGAGCAGAGAAACAAGTTCCTTAGCTGTGAAGGAGCCAATATTGCAACTTTGTTGTTGTCAGCAGTAGGGTATGTTGAGACCTAGGAGTTCTTGTGGTAGTTTGGGGCAGTTTTATCCAACAATTCTTTCTAGATGGATAGGCACATTGTCTCTTTCTTCATTGTCTAATTCAGCAGCAGCCACTAAATATGTATGTAAGGCCATTAAGCACTTGAAATGAAGCTAATGTTGCTGAGAATATTTCAATTTAATATAATCTTAAGTAATTTAATTTGAATTTAAGTAGTACCGTGAAGCTAATGTTCACTGAGTTGAACAGTGCAGATTTAGGACGAAGTTTCTGGGCTTCTGGTGTCTTGGGTCATCTGCAGAAAATGCATAAAATAATCTTGAATTATAGATGAGATGTTGAGAATGCAACAACAGCTATTTGTCTTTAATAATAGACAGCTACTCAAAAACCAGCATTTGATAAACCAGAGCGAGTATCTATGGAAGAGGGTGTAGAGTGAAGAAGAAAAGAAAAAGAAAAAGGAAATAGTTAAAGCTTTGTTCAAACTAAAAGTGCAAGCGAGGGATGATTGTTTGCACTCAAGGTATTAAAAATAAACAAAAATTTCATTAATTTTCAAGTTTGCTCTTAGCTTTCAAAGGAGTCTAAGACTCCCACCAAAATTGGAAAAATGACTGACCAAAATCTATTCTCTCATCTCAGAACAGATGGGTCCAGAGAGGAGTGAAAATTGGATTAATACTAAGAGACCTGATATAATTAGAATCGACAGTTGATTGGTTAACCCAGAAAATGAAAGTTTTATGTGCATATATGTATGAATGTATATATGTATATGAATGTGTGTGTGTGTTTAAGGTCTTAGGTCTTAATACATGACCTAGGTCTAGTTTCAAATTCATGATCCTCCTGCCTCAGCCTCCCAAGTGCTGAGGCTGTATGGGAGCACCATATCTACCAATAGTATTTTTGTATAATATTTTATTAATTCTTGATAATTTCATACATCTTGATCATATTCTCCACACTTCTCTGAGAACCACCCTCTACCTCTCCATCCTCATGTCACGTCCTTTGTTTTCTTTAAAATAATTTCTCACTTCTAACTTGTGCTACCCATATGCTCATGTGAGAGATGGGTAGGGAGAGAAGGGCTTCAGTGGAGAAAGAACAAGTACTAAGGATGTTTGAGACAGCCACATGGAAACCTACCATCCTATAAATTTGCCAAATACACATATTTTTTTTCATATGAAAGAATGTAAGGAATAATGATACTCCGAAAAGCCATAGGCTGTAAATGAAAAATTCAGGGCCAGGTGTTTAGGAAACAGTGCCACCAGCTGATAGCCAGGATGTCCCAGGGACCTCCTCGAAGCAATCCATTTGACTGTACCTGCTCTGAACTGCCCACCAGAACGCCGTGGTAAGGCCCAATTGCTGAAGACACCACACACTTTGGTCACAGGATACGGAGGCATCAAGTTGGCACTGACAAGGAGCGTCCTTCCTGGTGGCCAGCTTTCACAGTGGCAGAAGGAGTTGTGCCAGCTGCTGATGGCGGAGGGAAGAGCATCCGCGGTCTTCCCTGCTGAGAACCCCATAGACTGTAGTGATAACTAGTGTGGCCAAAGGGCTCATGGGTACCACAGTGGCCTGTCAAAATGTTATCTTTATCTTCAACTGGGAAACATTGTTGTAATAAACAGTGTTCATTTTCCTCAACATCATCCTTCTTCCACAAACCAAAAGCACATTAGGCCTTAGTCATTACAGGCTGTTTTTCTAAATGAATCAAGAGCATAAAGACACTTCTGAAGTAATCAGAGTACAGATAGACCAGGAAGTCTCACAGCTGCCCCAGCTGGTTTCTGTTACCTAGTCCACATTTAATTCAAATGCAATTTTTCTTAACAATATAACAGGTCTTATTAAAGGAAAAAAAACTTAGAATACATTAAAAATTATCACTCATTCTCTGTGGTATGTCTTTCTCTCCCACTTCTTTCCTTCCCTGCCTCCCTGCCCCTCCCCCTTCCTCCAAGGGTTGTGGTAAGCCAAATAATGTCCTTGGGATCTTCAACACCTTACTTGATGTGATAAAGGATTTTGACTTAAGGAGATTATCGTGGATTATCGAGTGGACCCAAACTTAGTCACAGGGTCCTAAGTGAAAGAACAAATGGGAAGTCAGAGGACAATTTGAAAGTGCTGCGCTGGTGTCTGAAGATGGAGGAAGAGCTGAGCCACAAGCAAAGGTGTGTGGCCACCTTTGGGTGGGTGGGGTGGGGGGAGGCAAGGAACAGGCTCTTCCTTCCAGCTTCGGCAAAAGAAAACATTGGAGTCCATTAAAGCCCAATTCTGACTTGAGTCCTCCAAGAAGGTATTTTTAGGGCACCGAGGTTTGGATGGGCTGTTAGGGTAGGGAGAGTAAAGCAACACACTAGTTCAGATCACAGACATTATACTAAATGAACCCAGGCACAATAGGCATAAGCCTTCTGAGAACTAACTCTTGGGAAACACAAAACCCCGGATTTTAGAGCCCAAACCTACAAGCTGGGGGAGTGGATTGTTAAGAAAGCTGTATCAACTGTCATATTTTGTAGGAAACTGGAGAGTGTTCGTGTCGAAGTCATTATCAACTTTATGTTGTGAATAAGCAAACTCGAATCCAGAGCAGTTAATGAAGCTGTCCCGTCTCGTCGTTAGTCCATGGCAGGCACCAGCCAGCACTTGAACTGCCATCCCTTTAATTTGGAGCTTTTTAAAATCTCTCATGTGTTAATCCTGTTTCATTTTTTCAATAAAATCTTACTTAATCTCACCTGCCATAGCTTTATTACTGTATGGTCAAAAATCACAGCGAGAAATAGAGCAGCCCACAATAGGTAGTTAATGGGGATTTAATGAAAGAATCTTTTCCCCATAGCTGTATTTCTACACTTACTCAATTATATATCACGAAAGTCCAGATGAAATATTTTTCACCTCTGGGAAAGAAAAAAAAATAGGACTGCACTATAATGACATGACATTGGTAAAGAACACGTTTTGTCGTGATTTGAAAAGTTCAATGCTGGAAGACCTGCTAATATGGGAGGGAAAATCTCGTGGGACCCCACACACAGAACAAGAATGACAAATGTCTAAGGAATGATGGAAAAAGTTTTCCCCAGGGACGAGTTCCCTAATTTGTTATCTAATACCAAGTAGTCCACTACGGAATTGTATACACACAGAAACATTATACAGGCAGGATAGGATGTATTTCTATATTTATACAACTAGAAAAAAAGAGTCCGTGATTATGAGAGGAATCAAGCGTGTGGGGGTACATAGAAGGGTTTTGAGGGAGGAAAAGGAAGGAGGAAATAATGTAATTATATTTTTATTTTAAAATTCATAAGGCAAAGGCAGTTATAATATTAAGAAAAGAACAAGTTTGTGGTGGGAGACATAAGTCAAAGGCCATACAGACGTTCATCTTTTCTACCACAGGAATTTACTACACATTTACTTTTGATGTTTGATAGAAGCACGGCCATGCATGCACTTAATAACTTCATTCTTCGGTAAGACACATCTCCACTGAGTCTTGGGCTCCTCGTCCTCAAAACCCCTGTGCTTCACAAAGCTCCTTCCAGGGACTAAAGAAAATGATATGTATATAAAATACTTAATAAATTCAAAGGTCCTGCTCAGATAAGAGGAATGACCATCAGGAGTGAAGCAAGCAGAATGGTGATTAGTATGCCCAGTGGCACTGGGAGAAGAACCCAGCTCTTGGCCCCTCCAAAGTGAAACCTGAGCTCATCAGAGAGTGTTAGGCTTTGTTGGAAGCCTTGCTGGCCTCACAGGATTATCACCCAGGACCTCTCATTAATGCCTCTGATGTCTGGGAAACACAAACCCAGCATCATTTTAAAAGAAAACAAAATGACAAAATGAAGTCCAGGCAGGTTCCTTTGCAATTGTACCCTGCCACTGCAACCATCTCCTGCTGAAATGGTTTCGTTCAACCACAAAGGCACTCTTAGAGGGGACAGTGTCTGACTTCTGCTGTACAGTGACACTATATATGTATTATCAGGGATAAAATGTCAGAAAAAAAATCAAGGACACTTTTGTTTTTCTGTTGTTTGTTTATTCATTTTTGAAATTGTGTTTTAATTTCCTTCTCTTTCCTCCCTCCAAACTCACTCAGTTATTCTCCCCACACTCCTTCAAATTTCATGGCCTCTTTTTTCATCAATTATTATCATATACAAATATGTATATACATATATGTTCCCAAATATAACCTGTCGAATCCATATAATGATGCCAGGAGACACAATCTCACAGCAAAGTTTCTAATCCTTCGACTTTTTCAATCTTTCTGCTCCACCTCCCACAATGTTCCCTGGGACTTAGCTGGGGGAGTGTTTTGTAGATGTATCCACAAACATGTAGATTCATTAGTTGTGGTTTTCTGTAATGGTCTCTGTCTGTTGCACAAAAAGGTTTCTGTGATGAGGAGTGAAGATTGTACTTATACTTTTGTTTAAAAAAAGATGAAAAATAAAAATGTGTCTTTGCTCTTTAAAGTTGTCTCTTGTGGGATATTTGTACACAGTGTGAAAATGTATTGTTGTGGTTGTGTAATAAAAATCTGAAAAGTCAATAGTTAGGCGGGAGAGACAGGCGGGACTTCAGGGCAGAGAGAGAGGACTCTGGAAATAATAAAAAAAGCAGAGTCACCAGCCGGACACAGAGGAAGCAGGACATGCAGGAGGAGAGGTAAAAGCCACGAGCCTTGTGGCAACACACAGATTAATAGAAATGGGCTAATTTAAGTTATAAGAGCTAGTTAGTAACAAGCCAAAGCTAAGGCCAAGCTTTCATAATTAATAAGTTCCTCTGTGTCATTATTTGGGAGCTGGTTGTTGGGACAGAGAAAGACTCATTACAGTTGTCTACTTACTTTATTTCAAGATAAATAAATCCAGTACTCATAGAAGATAAGTGACTTATCCAAGAATACACAGCTCAATTGAATGCAGTGACCATTGGCCTCACATATTATATATATATATATATATATATATGTGTGTGTGTGTGTGTGTGTGTGTGTGTGTGTGTATTATATATATTAGGATTTATAAAATGAGTGAAGGTAATCTAGACCCATCTTTTTAGTAAGATATTTCCATTTGAATAGGTAAGGTAATAAAGCAAAATATATATTAAGTGAATTGTGGAAAGAATTCTTTTAATTTTATATCTTTTATGGATTTAGGTAAAGCATTTATCAGCAAACAATATAAGGAAATGAGGAGAGGGTAGCAGGCAGATACACAACTATGTGCAAAGGGAATTCATAAATGATACGCAAATGATCATAAAAAAGACCATGGAAAAACTACCTAAGTTACATAAACTGTTTCCATCTCTCAAACATCCAGTGGAGCTAGGCACACAATAAGAGGATCAATAGTTGTAGATGTGATGGACAAAGTTGAATTCAAATGCAAAATAAAACCCTAAGTATGTAATATTACCCACTTAAAGGGTAGGAACAGTTTCAAGTTTGCTTTTTATGCTAAAACATAACATTGGCAGAGTGAAGAAGAATATGAGTGGTCTTAGAATTAACTCGGGTGGGTAGAGAAAAAAGAAAAGAAAATGGAAAAAATGAAAAGAGAAGCAAAGAAAAGGGAAGAAGAAACAAAAGAGAGCATGGAAGGAGAGACGAAACTCCCCTACTCTGGCTCTTTTGTTTACAGATTTGGATTTCCATTGGCTCAAGATGGGATTAGTTTCATGTTCAAGAAACTTGCCATCAGAGACTGATAAAGATGCAACATAAATCCAGCGCCTGACACAGGTTCAGAGGGTGTCCCAGAAGAAGCAGCTCCATACTGAGAACTGGAAAGGTGCAACTTGCACAGAGGAGGAAGCTGGAAGACGACATCAAAGTAGAAGTCGCTGACGGCTGGGGAAATGGCTACATGGGGAAAGTGCTTGCTGCTCATGACTGAGAACCTGAGTTTAGATCCCTAGCACCCACACACAAGTCAGGCACGGCAGCATGTGTCTGTAAACATGGCACATCAGAGAGAGGGATGGGAGTAGGGGCAGGAGTAAAACACTCTCTGGAGCGCAATTTGACTAGCTAGCCAGTCGAATTGAAATGGAGAACTCTGGGTTCAGTGAGAAACTGTTTCAAAAAATAGAGTGAAGAATGTCAGAGGTAAATATTAGGCATTGACCTCTGAACTCTACATGGCCATGGTGAACACAGTTGCACACACACACACACACACACACACACACACACACACACACGTAGAAACAGTAATAGAACAACTGCAGCCCATGAACAGTACATATAAAACAAACATATGAAGTCTTAAAATAAGGAATTGAAAAACTGAGGCAGTGTTGGTGTTTTGAAAGATCAATGAAATATGAAATTGACCAATATCTACCAAGAATAAAGGGGACTATGGCTAATGACCAGCAAAGCTTTAGATGAGCATCTCAGGAAATGCCAGAAAAATGCAGATGACATGGATCCATCCATCTTGAAAATGGCCACAACTCCCTCAATGTGCAATAAAACCCTGGAATTGCCCACCAACCATGAAGGAAATGAAATTGATAACTTAAAATCTTCTCAAACAGAAATACCTGAGTCTACATGACTTCTATGGCCCAATCTACCTTGTGTTTCAATCATGTACATCAACTGCCCACAACAGCTTCTGGAGATGGTTGAATGTTGATTGTGACCCAGGCAGGCATTGTTCCCACTGTAGCTATGTCTTAATTCACTTCATCCTCTCGACAACACAAAAAGCAAGCCCAACCCCCTAGCCTTATCCTTCGAGGAGATGAACCCCCAAGAACTCCAATGACACAGCCGGCACATGGCACTTCCAGGATTCTAGTTCAGCTTCCGGTCCTGGGTCTTCAGTCTCATCTACCATGACATGCAGAGCTAACTACATACAGAATTGGTCTATAGTTTTTCTCAAGGGATATTTGAATCCAACCAGATGGAAAGATTCCTAATCTATTACAGAATTTACTTGCAAATTTGTGTTTTAAAAATGGAAATTCAACCCTCAACAGGAGACACTGCTTCAACAGAGAAGCTATCTTCCTTCCCAGAAATGTATGTACTCTTCAAATAAACAGGGAGGCTGGGCTCTCCTGCTAGCAGCTTCCACGCAGTTCCCTCAGAAGACAGGTAGAATGTGCTTAGGAGAACACTCCAGAAGGGTGCTCTGCTACCTGGCTTTACGGAGGCAGTGCCAGCCCCACCACTGTAATTACAAGAGCCAGGAATCAAAAGACTGTTTCATTCCTTTTCCCTTCTCTTTGATATTTTACACCTTAGAGACTAATTATACCCTACGGTGGTTTGTAGGAAAATGCTCCCCATAGACTGACATGTTTTAATACCAGGGCCTCAGTTGGGGGAACTGGTTGGGAAGGAGTAGAAGGTGTAACCTTGTTTGAGGAGGTGTCAGTGGGAGTGGGGTTAATCATTCCCAGTTAACTCTCTCTCTGCCTTGGGATTGGGGATCAGATATGAGATCTCAGCTACTGCTCCAACAGCAAGCCTGCCTACTTGCTGTTGTGGTCTCCACCGTGATGGTCATGGTGTCTAACCCTCTGGAATCATGAGCTGTCAAGTTAAATGTGTTCTTTTATAAGATGCCTTGGTCAAGGAAAAGTCACTAAGAGAATCCCCTTCCCATTGATTTTAAGTATGCCAGACTGAACACTGCAATGCAGATCAACTGTTAGAGACTGTTGTGGGACACGGACGTAGCTGAATGCCTCCATTTAGAAACACCAGCACGCTGGGAAGCAGGAGTGTTCTGGTGGAAGCTCCACCTCAAGCCTCTCCTCCATCTCTCTTCAAACCCTGCTGCATCTCAGAAAGCCCACCAAATGATGAACCCCCCCCCCCGAGATGCTCAAGACCACTCCCACAGGGTGCTTAAACTGCTCCCCAGAAAACAGACCCCTCATTTTCTGGTCTTCCTTTCTCATCTCCTCTCTCAGGGGCTGGAAAATCATCTGGGAGTGTTTTAGCCATTAAACTTGGATTGTTGTTGCTGTTTTCTAATTCAGTTTGATTTGGTCTGATTTGAATTGCTTCATTGGTAGAAAGACTTATTGGGGCACAGAAACTTTTCACGCATACGCACTACAAAGAAAACAAATATATAATGTACAATGTTTGTGTATGTTCTTCTCAACGAAGATCTTTGGCAAAGTATTCAAGATAATCTATACTGTGACTGATGACAAGGTCTGACTGAATTTATTTACCTCAATTTCTTTCTTTTTGTTTTTTGTTTTTTTGATACAGGGTTTCTCTGTGTAAAAGTCCTGGCTGTCCTGGGACTTTGTAGACCAGGCTGTCCTTGAACTCACTAAGATCTGCCTGCCTCTGCCTCCCGAGTGCTGGGATTAAAGGCGTGCGCCACCACTGTCCAGACTTATTTGCCTCCATTGCTTTTAGAAGAAGAGTTTGGCCTCCTGGAATGTAAGGCTCACACTAAAAGACATGGGATTTCTGGAAATTTCCACGATTGACAATGACTTTAATTAGTAATTCTCCAGTGTATTCAGAGAAAGAAATCAGATCCCACCAACAGACCAGGGCCCCGGTGTATTCTGGGAAGAGACCGACTCCAGCACCTCTATTCATCCTAACCAAAGTCAATTGCCAGGCTTTGGCTTGCCCATTATATTCAACCTCCCCTGGCCCTTGCTTGGAGTTAGGAAGCACCACACACATATCAAATGCCCCAAACAAAACTTTCTTCCAATTCCAAGGGCTTTTGCGTCTGTTGCCTTTCTTTTAAAATCTGTAGTTCATTGCAACTTTATGTTCTACAAGGTTAGAAGATTGCTTTAATATTAAAATTTTGAGAAAAGCAGTTGCCTCAAGGGGTTTCTTCATACACATCTCAGAGATGGCCCTGGGTCTCCAAGGGTACAGGTGCCCTATTCTGAGAGTCACAGGCCATGGGCCACAGGAAGAGGTACTGTAGGGCCCAGTCGTGACAAGCTCAATAGAGGCCTGAGTTTCAGATTACCCTAAGGCAATACCTGGTTCCAGAGAAAATCACAAACTAAGACCACCCAGGCACCACCCAGGAACAGACCATCCAAGGGGAAATACCTAATGTTCCAAAGGCGATACCTCACTTTCCAGTCATTATAGACAGGATCACCAGATGTCCCTGAGCCCCTCTCACCAAGACACCCCTAGACAAATGTCAGTTAGCCAGGGGTCCTGAACCTTAGACACCCCTCACCCCAACCTCTGCTATGGTTAAAAAAAAAAATAAACCCACCCCAACTGGGCTCATGGCTCTCCAACCTCACCACTATGTCAGATGGATGGAGACTCCAAGCTCAAGCTTGAATAAAGGCTCTTTGCTTTTGAATAAGAGTGTGCACTCCATAGTGGTTTTGGGGGATGCCATGGTGTGGGCATAACAGTATCAGAGATAAATCAGATCAAAAAAACAAAAGTAACAGTCTGCCTGCTTCTGCTCTCCTTCAGTTTGTCTCCACAAACCCTGTCCCTTCACTAAGGCCCAAAAACAATCTTAACGTTCATTTCTCCCAGAAAGTCATTCTTATACTGCACAGCAGAACAATTAACACCGAAGAGAACAGGTTACAGAGCTAGTTTCTGGCTTCACACATAAGGGTTATTTTCTGTTACACTGGCTCCAGTTGTAACCGTACCCATAATGTTTAATCTAATTTAAAGCTGTAATTAAAATTTTCAGTAAGCTGGTACCTGTCACGTGACTGCAAGCTTTCCAAAGGCAGATAGCCAGTCTGCAAGAAGCCAGGGAGGAAACAGCATTGAACTCTTTCCTGCTCTACCTAAGGATGTGTTGCCAGAGGTGGGGGTGGGGGGATCCAAAAGAGAAGACGTGATCGTACACTCTAAACCTTCCTGTCAGAGCCTGAGTGTCTGAAATGCTATCTGCAAAGGAAAACAGCAGACAATAGGGTTCCTCATAGACAGCCAAATCTAATCAGCCACAGGTATGGCCTCCCTTGGACATCCCTTACAATCTCCAACATCCCATTTCCATTAGAATAAACTGTACTCTGGGGCCATTCATTCATCACACTCTTTTCTTTCTAGCATCATAAGGGTTTTTAAGATTAAAAAAAAGACACATTTACAACCATGCATTGAAAACAAAGTCGGTTTCTCTTATAGCTCCTATATGACCCACACCTGAGCATGTTTTTATATCTTGAATTTCTAGCAATCTCCCCTAACCCCACCAAAAAAGAAGTTCCTATCCTAAAGGCCAGAAAGATTTTTTTTTTCTTTTACTGACTAACAAGGACAACTTTAGTTTCAAAAGATAAGACTACGGAACACATCCTTAAAGAAACACAAATGACCATGGGGGCTTCCATCCAGCAAGTAATCTCCCTCAATACTCTAGGTGGAAAAAAAAAAAACCAGCAATGTGTCAATTTCAATGTCTGAACAATTGACGAACTTCTGAATTCAAGGAGACACCTAAACTCCAAACAGGAAAGCAAAAACATGCAAGCAAATAGCATTTTCTCCTCTGTCGTTGGTCTAAAAGTTCATCCTGGTACCAACACAGAGAAGTAATGATTCCATCAGCAGCTACCAGATGGCAGGCATGAAATGGCTGTAACCTTCTCAGAGAATGGCTCCGTGGAGTTTATTTTAGGGGTGACTGCCATTTTCTCTCTATGACTCTGTGCACAGCGTGTCGGTCTATAGTTTACGGGTCTGGTTATGCAGGGACCGGAGGTCAACACCATGAGATATGCAAGAAGAGTCAGGAGGATTTTTTTTTCTTTCTTTACCTAGGATCCTGCTTTCAGAAAAAGCAAGTCGAATGTCTGATCACAAGAAGATGGGCTGCCTGCGGTGAGAAATTATTTACATCACTTTTCTTCTATTAGGAGACATTGGAGTGTCTTCTTCATTAGATAATAAACCGACCTCTTAGTAAGGGACTACAACAGGCAACCACCAAAGGGAAAGGTCTTCGTGAGGCTTCCTCTCCAGCTAGTTTCTTACAGGGTCCACCCACTAGACCATTCCTCTAAAGTCAGTGAGAATCACCGCCCAGGCTTAGGACCATGGGTAGAGACTCCCCCAGCCTAACACAAGGGCTGCAGGGAAGCCAATAAAGCAGAGTCTTCATGGGTGAGGCCCAGACAACAATCATTTTTCAAGTTCCCCAGGTGGTCCAAGGGTGGCTAAGGTGTGCAAGAAATAATACATTTGAAACGTCTACACATTTTTGCAAACTGATTTATAGAAAGCCAACTTCTGTTACTTAATTTCTACCCTAGGTTGTCCTGGTCTTGGGTCTGTCATTCTCAGGATGTCCCTTCCCCACACTTTCTCCACCAGCCTCAGTCTCTCTAAGGTTTTGTTAAAGGTATGGGGTTTGGAGGTCAGCCAACAATAGTTAATATGTCACCCTGTCCCCTCACTCCAAAAGCTTCAGGGAGATACTGTTCTGCCACTGTAGCTCTGACCTGTATGTAAGCCATGAGACCAGACTGTTAGTTAGAGCCTGAAGGTAAATGAGGCCATGCCTGAGTGCTCCAACCCCTTTAACTGCTGTGCACTGCAAAGCTCCTGGCTATGGAAAGATGGTCGTGGGGGACTGCTCCACCCTTCTCTCTATGATAGTCTCTTCTAAGATGCCACGTGACCCTCCCTAATTTAGGCCCTATCCACTGCTGCGCATCTGACAGTGAGCTTTGGGACTGCCAACCTGTACGTTTTTGTGATGATCTGCACACAGTGCATCTCATGCTGACCTCTCTTTCCTGTGTGCCTTAAATTAATAATCACAATTTGCTCTACCTAAGAAGCAGCGACCTAGGGTCTTATGGCCAGTAGATGACTGTCACTGTCTCGTCGGTATAACAACAGTCAAGCCTCTAATGACCTCTTAGATCAAGTCAATCAAAAGAGATGATAAACCCAGTACTTACCTTACACACAAGAGTTCCGTAAATGCTGGATGAACCAGAGTCTACTCCTAAAAGCAAGGTCGTCACCCAGTCCTGACTCTAGCAAAGGAAAACATCAATAGCGTCTAGACAGGTACATTAGTAACAAGGCACAGAGAGCCACTCAAACACATCCAAGTTAAAACAGACAGAGGGGAAAGAGAGAGAGAGAGAGAGAGAGAGAGAGAGAGAGATAGAGAGAGAGAGAGAGAGAGAGAGAGAAATACCCTCTCAGAAACAATGTACAGGAGGCAGACTAGAGGTTCAGGACAACCAGAAGCAGCTCTGCCCCACCCCCACTTCCTTTTTTGAGCCATCCAGCTCCACTATGGACAGTGTGCCTCATTTCTTTCTTTAAAACCTCTAGTCCTTTTCCCTTGGCCCATTGGGTCAACCAATAATGGTTGCCTCTCTTTATATATCAGAGAAATTTTATTCGCTTACCTTGAGGGAGGAAGGCATGGCCACCCTGTTACCTACCACCTTCTCCTCCGAAGCAGATGGCGAAACCAGGATTGCTACTACAACCACTAAACACAGATTGTGCTGGGAGAGGTGACGTCCCCAGGAAAGCTGTGTGCTGTGAGATATTCTGATCATACCCTGACACTCCTGAGGCTGCCAATTAAGTTAAAGTTTGAACCAGAAGGCAGAACTAGAGACTTGCTGACTGTAATTAGCCATAGACAAGCAAGGAATTTGGATAGAGGAGATGAAAATGAGAAAGGGGTGGGGCTACAGTTTGGCAGTTTTAATGGTTTTGCAGGACAAGGAAGAGATGGACTCTTGTGGTGTCTCAAAAAAGCAAGGTCAGCTGGTTGCTTCTCGGCTTCTCTGATCTAGCAAGTTTTCACCCTCACGTCTGACTTCCGAGTCTTTGTTGGTAAATAGAACAATAGAGATTTGGTTTAAGCCTACTTATTACGGTGAGACAGAGTGGGGGCCTTCCAGGCAGCGGCCTAAGTGGCCTGTGGACCGCTGACTAGGTGGCTGTGGGGCCTCAGACGGTAATTAAAATATCAGTAGATTTATTTCCACCTGCTAAGTTGACAGAAAAACTACAGTTGTGTTTACCCATAAATAGCCATTGGGAAAAAAAATGCCTTTATTTCTACAGGATAGTGTTTCATAGCTCTAACTCACAGTAACACTGAATTTAAAACACTTTTTCCTGCTAGAAAAAAAAAAGTCGCAGTCAGAGGCATTTCCATTTGGACGTTAATCCACGTTGTTTCACGTTGTAGAGCAGAATGCATATGAAAATACAAACACAGCTGGGGAGACAAGGGTTTGCTCAGCAAGAAAAATGAGTTCGAGCCACACCTTGCCTATCTTGACGCAGCAGTCTCACGACTGTGGTTGAAGGCAGGAAATCTGAAGGTCGTTAAGCCACTGAAGTAATGTCGCGAATCGTGACAGCCATGTTCATTCATTTTAATGTGAGCAAGGCAGCTTTCGCAGCCTGGCCAGATGCTGTTCGCTGCTACTGGACACAAACTGTGTAGTCACGTGACTCCCTAAACCCCCGGCAAATGAGAGGGAGGCTACGAGGGGCCGCGCAGCAATGGTGGCAGAAAATAGTGAGGAAAAGGAAAAGTCACAAGGCATCTAGAATCCAAAGAACAAACACCCACTAGACAGGACCTTTCACAAAGCTGAATGGGACCCAAAGCGGTTAGAAATAAAATGACAGCCTTAAAGAGTCTTCCTCGATAAATTCCATTTACAAAAGCAAGAACTATATACACAATTAAGGGGGGGAAATGATGTAAATGACTTTTATAAAGATGTAGAGTTTAAAAGAATGGTATCAGTTGTTTATACTGCATGCCCCACAATGTCTGAGAAATGTGATACTAATTCATACACAGGCACTGCCTATAAAATGCACAAAGTAATTCCTATGAAAAAAGTATAGTGTCTTTTCCATCCACCAGTGATTGAAAACCACTCAGGCTAGCTTCCTTCCTTCTGAGAGCACTGCCACCTGAGTGGTCACGTGCACTGACCAGTGGACTCAACCGATGCAAAACCTTTTGAAATGGCAGGAGATGCAGAGACCAAAACGCTCCCCGCCCCATCTGTTTTTCTCAAAATGTCGTCTGTGTGAAGAACAACAAATGTCCCAGAGAACTTGCTTCAAAATGCAAATCCAGAGTCCTAGCTGAGTGTTGCAAGAATCAGAGTCTGTGGGGGAGAAGCGTTGAGCCTGCATGGCACTGTAGCAGTTCTGTGGGTGTCTGGACAGTCTCCCATCGCTGTATAACCGCACCTTGAAGGGCAGGCTCAGCAATGCTGTCGGAAGCCAGGTCTGTGACTGAACCTCCCCCCAGCTTGTGTCCAGTGTGTCCATCCTGACTTTGACATTTCTCATCCTCCTCAGTAGATGGCCAAGTACACACTTTGACAGTAGATATGCAATTTTTAAAAACTAAAAGAGCCTAATTAATTGTAAAAAGATGAAGATTTCTAAGGGCTTGCTTTTTATTTTTATGTATGTGTCTATGTACGTTTGCGTGAGTGGACATCATATGTATATGGGTAAGTCCCAGAGGCCAGAAAAGGGTTTCAGATCCTTGCAGCTAGAATTATGGGAGGTTGGGAGCCTCCTGATGTAGGTTCTGGGAACTAAACTTGGGTTCTCTAAAAGGGCAGAAAGTGCTCTTAACCATTAAGCCATCTCTCCAGCACCAGCTCTGTAATGTTTTTTATAAATATTTTATTTTTCTTTTTAACTCGGGGGGGGGGGGGGGTGTGCACATGGGTGCAGTGCCCTGAAAGGGCAGGAGGGGGCATTAGAACACCTAGAATTGGAGTAATACATGGTTGTGAGCCACCCCAAGTAGCTGTTAGGGTGATTCTCAACCTGTGAGTTGTGACCTGGAACACTGACATGAAACTCCCCTCTGTATGCTTTGAATTTTTTTTTTATTTCCATTGGTTAATAAAGAAGCTACTTTGGGCCTATGTCAGGGCAGAATAAAGCCGAACAGAGATATGTATAGAGAGAGGGCAGAGTTAAGGAGATGCCATGTAGCTACCGAAGCTGAGAGCTGCTGCTGGAACCTTTACCAGTAAGCAACAGCCTCGTGACAATATATAGATTAATGGATTAATTTAAGATCTAAGAGTTAGCTAAGAATATGCCTAAGTCATTGGCCAAGCAGTGTTGTAATTAATATAGTTTCTGTGTGATTATTCAGGTCTGGGCGGCCGGAAAACGAACGAGCAGTCTCCGCCTACACAAGATCATCAGAAAACACAGATATTTAAATTACAGTTCATAACAATAGCAAAACTACAGTTATGAAGTAATAAGGAAAATAATTTTATGGTTGGGGTCACCGCAGTGTGAGGAACTGCACTGAAGAATCGCAGCACTGGAAAAACTGAGAACCCCTGCTGTAAACGCATGGACTCAAAAGTACTGGCTGGCAAACACGCGTGGCAAACAGAAGAGAGGGAACAGTTCTGAATTTGTTCTTGACACATGAAAGTTAAAAGGCTTCTCCTCCCCCTTTTCCTCCTCCTCCTCTGTCATTTCCTGGGAAGGCGAACATTGCAAGCACCACAGAAAGCAGCCACGTGGCTTCTGCAGTGGCTGGGGCTTAGCAGCAGCCCCCACCTTTAACCAGGCACATCCTGTAGAGTGTCTGAGGACCTGCGCACTTTTGCACCAGCCACCCCAGCTTCAAGGAATCCAGCACAAATTCGGTCTCTCTGCCTAGTTCTCTCAGTGAAAATTCCCGCGACAGACTCTATCCCACCTCACACATGTTAAGGAAGAAATCAAGAACTGGGTGAAGCAGTAACGGCTGCCACGCCTGGAGGCCACAAGCACTGGAGCAGCCTGAGCTGCAATAGTGAGATCCTATCTAAAATAAATGTGTAGATAAGGAGTAAAATAAGAAGAAAGAAATAAGAAAATGTATCCAAATGACCCAGACCATGGGCACACCTGAGGAACTTTAAAGGTAGTGAGTGATCCCAAGATTCTACATTCAGAGACTCTGATTTGTTGGTCGGGGTGCACCTTACACTGTGAGATGGAATGAAGTCTCCCAAGTGACCCTAACGGGTGGTTAAGGAAGAGAACTCTGGCCTTGGGAGCTTTTTAGTGCAGAGAGCTGTATTTACTCCAACATCAACCCCCGAGTAAAAAATGCTTGCCGTTCTCATCCATAATAACTCACTTACTTTTGGAAGAGGAAAATTATTCCAATGCCATTTGCTAACAGGAAAACAAGGTCAAAATATGCTCTGACTTTTATCACTCGGTTTCCTTCCAACGCAACAGCAGAGGAAAATGCTGAGGAAACGAAGGGAAATTATCCCAGGAGACAAAACTCCAGCAGCACAAATAGCTCACACACAATGAGAGGAGGCTCACAGTGGCAGGCTGGCATGAAAAAGTACAACTGCTTTGAAATTCATCAATGCACTAAGCAGAAGAATAAAAAACATTTCAAATAGTAAAAGAGAAAAAAAAGGGAACAATTTTCCTAAGTCTATTCAATAATGGCCTAATTTTTATCTTAAGATGAATTTCAAATTATTACTTCCTTTCAAGCTTCTCTTAGATGGTGTGCATTTATATTTTGGCTTCTCATCATGGCAAATGCAAACTAATGTCATCTGAATTGCAAACACTAAGACCATCTACATCACCATTGAGAAGCTGATGCCCAGGCTGGGGATGGAGCTCCACTGGGACAAAGCTTGCCAGTGTGCACGGAGCCCTGAGTCCTGAGTTCAGTCCTCAGCACCCACCCGTCATCCCAGCACTCTGGAGACAGAGGCAGAAGGATCAGAAGTTCAAGATCATTTCTGGATGCATAGAGAGTTTGAGGCAAGCCTAGGCTACATCAGACCCTGTCTTTAAAAAAAAAAAAAATACAGAAAAGCAAATGCTCAGAAATCATTTCAATAATAATGGATCCTATTTAACAAGTCTATAAACCATCTTAGGTCAGTCCAGTAGCTTCATTTAAGGTCATCACCTCATTGCACAATTTTTATTAAATTAACTTGGGAAAGGTTTAAAAATGATGTACACACACTGTGGCAGAACCTGGGTTTAATCCACACCTATCTGACTGGTCCCAAACCTGTGTTCTTCATGCTAAACCCACAGGCAGAAAGAACCATGCCGGTGGACCAGCAGCCTCCTGGAGATCAACGAGACGCTGGTGATCCAGCAGCGCGGAGTGCGCGTCTCGGCGAGGAGAAGATAAAATTCGATGCTGGGACACTTCTTCTTAGTACACACTGGCTGATTTGGAGAGACCAGAAAAACAATGAATGCTGCATGGCCATTCCTCTGTCCCAGGTTGTGTTCATCGAGGAACAGGCGGCCGGAATTGGGAAGAGAGCCAAAATCGTGGTTCATCTGCACCCAGCTCCTTCTAAGGAAGAGCCCGGTCCATTCCAGAGCAGTAAGAACTCCTACATCAAACTCTCCTTCAAAGAGCATGGCCAGATCGAGTTTTATAGGCGTTTATCAGAGGAAATAACACAGAGAAGGTGGGAGAATGTGCCAGTTTCCCAGTCATTACAAACAAATAAAGGACCCCAGCCAGGAAGAGTAAGAGCTGTAGGGGATTCTAGGTATTGAAAGGAAACTCGAAGAAAAAAGAAAAGAAACTGACAAAAACATTTCTGAGGCCTTTGAAGACCTTAGCAAGCTAATGATCAAGGCTAAGGAAATGGTGGAGTTATCAAAATCAATCGCTAATAAGATTAAAGAGAACAAGGTGATGTCACAGAAGATGAGACCATCAGGTTTAAGTCCTACTTGCTGAGTATGGGAATAGACAACCCAGTTACCAGGGAGATCTATGGCTCAGGCACGCAGTACCACATGCAGCTGGCCAAACAGCTGGCTGGAATATTGCAGGCACCATTAGAGGAACGTGGGGGAATAATGTACAGAGGTGTACTGTTTAGTGAACCGAGCTCAAGGGATGGAGTTGCTCTCACCAGAAGATTTAGTGAATGCATGTAAGATGCTGGAAGCACTGAAATTGCCTGTCAGGCTTTGGGTTTTTGACAGTGGTGTCATGGTAATTGAACTTCAAACCCACAAAGAAGAGGAGATGGTGGCCTCAGCCCTGGAGACAGTTTCAGAAAGGGGATCTTTAACATCAGAAGAGTTTGCCAAACTTGTGGGGATGTCTGTCCTCCTAACTAAAGAAAGGCTGCTTCTCGCCGAGAAGATGGGCCATCTTTGCCGAGATGACTCCGTGGAAGGCTTGCGGTTTTACCCAAATTTATTTATGACACAGAACTAAGAATTTTATATATGATAGACCTTTTGTCAATACACTTGGCATCGTGCCAAAGTCATATGACATTGAGCTAAGCAATGAACCACAAATAAACCAAGAATCTGTTAGAACTTCACAGTATAATATAAAACTCTTACTACCCCCCCCCCAAAAAAAAGAAAGAACCATGCCGGTTACTCCCACTTTACTAGTCAAAAGCAGAACTGTAGAATCTGCCACATCACAAACAAGTTAGTGGGAGCCACAGCCAGCCCCCTCCTTATGCTCCTCACTCCATGCTTCGGGTTCCTGCAGAGGAACAAGTCAGAGTTTACATGCTACCTCCTAAAGGCTGTACTGACTTCTGAGAATGTCAAACGTTCATGCGCATGTGGCTTAACCAACCAAGGTATACATGTGGCTAGCTGACCATGGTATACATATGGTTAGCTGACTGTGGTATACATATGACTTAACTGACCATGGTATATGTGGGGTTAGCTGATCATGGTATACATATGGTTAGCTGACCATAACATACATGTGGCTTAACTGACCAAGGTTAACTGATCATGGTATCCATGTGGCTATCTGACCATGGTACCCATGTGGTTAGCTGACCATGGTACCCATGTGGTTAGCTAACCATGGTATACATGTGGCTTAGCTTTACCACAGTTCTGGCACATTGTCTTTCTATTCCATCTCTCAGGAAAGAGGTACCAGGTTGAACCCCTTTATGTGTTTCAGAATCCTCTCCTGGATCCTGTGGACACTGATGACATCAGCTAGTGAGCACAAGGTGCCTCACTTGGGCCTTCATCCTGCCCTTAGCCGCCCTGACACCATCACAGGAAATCAGCAAAACATCTTGAGGAAGCACAGATATTATCTGCAATGTTCCTTCCTTTTATTCATAAGATCATAAAGAGACCATGCCATAAAATTCCAGCTGGAAAGGTCTCATCTCCATGAGTCCCCTGATTTGAAGCAGGCTCCAAAGTGGAGTGTCAATCCATGCTCCGGCAGGAAGGTTTCTTCTTCTCTAAGCCACTGAGTCTGTGTCCTGAAACTGTATCCAGTAATTTTGCCTATGAAGCCACGGCCAAGAAGTGATTGGGGGAAAAAAAAAGAGTAAACACAGAGGCAGCTTCCCTGCAAGAGAAAGAAATAGGTTTTATCACCTAATAAACATGTCTCACCAATCAATACTTATTTGCCCTCTTTTCTGAAGCAACTCCCAAGAGTCACTCGAATTCTCTCACTATGGATAATTCTTGAAGAAATTGCATTCCTACCTCCTAATGATCTCCGAACAAGGCAAGCACCTCATTTTATTAAGTCCAGCTACCTAGAGGAGCTGGTTCAGAGTGGAGCTGAAGATACAGCTAAAAGTGAGGTCTTAATCATTCCGACGAGATAGAACTCTACTGTGTTATCAAACCTCACCACGCCAATCTCCGGCATGCCAGTGGCAAGAACAAACAGATGTCAGGGCTATTTGTTTTGTTCAAAAGTGACAGGAAATCAAAAATCCATCAAACAGACATGTCAGCAGCAATGCCACAAGCATACTGGTTAGTGAGATTTATAAGCCTCCACTTTGGTCCATGAGAAAATTACCTTCTAAGCTTTCTCCATTTTCAAATGCCCACTTGGACATACAGGTCAGAGAGTTCATGGATGTTATTTTGATGCTAGGTACCAAGGAAATGTAGGCATATGTTACATGAATTTAAATCCTACATTTGTTGTATGGGAGGGTAGTAGGCTTAGCCCTGACTGGCCTGGAATTCAGCATCTTAAGTGCTGGGATTAAAGGTAAGTAATGTAAAAATATGAAATAATCTTTCATCTTGCATATTGGCGTAACTCTGCGAATTGTCTTTTACAGACAGAGAACTGGGCTGGGGAAGTGGCTGAGAAGGTAAAGTGTTCAAAACACAATCATGAGGTCCTGAGTCCAAATGTTCAGAGATCCTGTGAAGACAGACATAATAGTGCATGTGTTCATCATCCCAGCACTCAAACAAGATTGGAAATGGAAACAAGAAACTCCCAAAACACTCCCAGGCCTGGCAGAAAAAGCAAGAGACTCGGTCTCGAATAATGTACAAGGTAAGAATTAATACTTCAGATTATCACCCCCTTCCTTCCTCCTTCCCTCCATTACACACACACACACACACACACACACACACACACACACAAACACCTGGATTTGTGCAGATAAATGCATACATATACATATGCACATGTGCAAAAGACAAAAAAATGGAGAGCTGCAAAATTTAAAAGTTGGCATATCAATTAAATTAAGAACAGTGCTCATATTATTACCATGCTACAGTGACATTGTCTATGCTAACAGAATGTCTGTATTTCTATTGCATATGCAATAGAAATGTGGAACTCTCTGAGTGACACCAGTGACCACTGTTGATGGAACTTTTAAGTTCATTGTTGCTAGGATTTAAATATCTCTTCATGCCTTAAGGTAGATAGCATAATGCCAGTCTTCACTAAGTGAGGTGTTAGCATGAATGCAGATGAGATAAACTGTCAAACTATAGAGTAGAGGTAGAATGTGATCCATTTCACTGTTTTAAAAGGTTACACAATCACCACCACAACCCTTGATGCTAATTTATGAAACTAACTCTGGAGACAACAAACTTTGCCTTCTTGTTCCCAACAAACAACAAAAGAAGAATAAAGTAAATAATTTAGAATCTAAGGAATGCAAGTTCTCTATCAAAACTATTCAAGTCTGCTGTTGCAACTTTAAAGGTAGCCAAGAGCACAGCTGTGTTCCAATAAATCTTTATTTATAAAAGCAGCAGTCTGCATACAGCATATGGCAATAGTTTTCTAAACTCTTCTCTGTGTGGTCCCTCCTACCCATTATTATATTATTATTATTATTATTTAATTTACTTTTTGATGTGGGAGTCCCCTCTGTATGCTGTAAATACCATTGGTTAATAAAGAAACTGACTTGGCCTATTGCAAGGTAGAAAGAAGGACGGAGTCAGAGAGACGCCATGTAGCCCCCACCGGATACAGATGCCAGATGGAATTTTACCCAGTAAGCCACAGCTACATGGCAATACACAGATTAATAAAAATGGGTAAATTAAGATGTAAGAGTTAGCCAATAAAAAGCTAGAGCTAATGGGCCAAGCGGTGATTTCATTAATACAGTTTCTGTGTGATTATTTTGGGGCTGAGTGGCTGGGAACCAACAAGCGGCCTGCTGCTACAACATTTTAGTTACCTCTGTGTGTGTGTGTTTATATGTGTGCACACATAGGACACGTGTGGAGGTCATAGGACAACTTATGGAAGTCAGTACCCTCCTTCTACTACCTGAGTTCACAAAACTGAACTGCCAGGCTTGGGGGCAAGCACCTTCTCCTAGTAAGTCATCTTCTAAGATGTTATTTTTAGTTTTGAAACAGGTCTCACTCCATAGCCCAGACTACTCCTAAGCTCTCAGCAATCTTGCCCCATCCTCCCAATTGCTGGCCCCTTTCTATTAAATTTTATCACTTTCCATCTCAAGAGCAGTACACTCCCCTCCTACAACTTATTTTTCATAAAGCTATTTTTGAGAAAGGAAAAAGGTTCCATCAAGACAGAAGCATTTCAAACTACACAATGTTTGTAAAAATTGTCAAGAAAATGGGGAGGGAAGAGAATAAAGCTGTAGCTGGGCTACGACGTCAAAGCCTCAAACTTTTCTGAATCTGATTTGTAGTGATGATTGCAGAACTATTTATTTATACTTCACAAGACGGTACACTACAAAATCAACAACGAAATCATCAATTTAGTTACAAATAAATAATAACTCAATAACGCTGATCTGGGGAACAGCTTAAAGCTCAAACAGTAGTCCTTAATTTTTGGTAATTGTAGATGCAGTTGTGAAAAATATATATCCTTTCCTTTATCTTTACTACTTTGAGAAAATGGGTAATGAATTATGATAGCCTACTCTATGCATAGAACACAGGAATTTTGTGACACCCAAGTGCTACTGCCCCACTCTGAAGTTCTGGCATTAAGCTGACCTCAACCACTTAGCTATTTGAGATAGAGCAAACTGGTTTTTTGTTATGGGGTAAGCTTTTTTTTTAATACATCAGGAAAGCTCAAGTCATAGGTTAGTCTCACATGATAAAAAGAAAAAAAAGACAATCCAAGTCTTGATACTGCAAAAATATTATCATTTACAGAGATTATACTGGAGAACTGTGTGATCAAGTCACACACAGGCTAAAATAATAGCAATAATAATGATAACAATAATAATAATCTCCAAATTACTTTTTAATGAGTTTATTATTTTTTTGCCGTGCTGAACTCATAGCTGTCCTGGGCCACATGGGCCACAGACTGGACATAGCTGAAAGGTAAGAGGCCACATTGTAACCTTTTTAAATTTATTCATCTTTACTCACAACACTTTAAACCCAGATTGACTTAGAACCACAAGCTGGCATGAGCCTTGATTCCTCTTTTCAGGTGAGTTTGCTCTAACCTGGAGTTAGTCTACATTCAGAAGATAGATAGATAGATAGATAGATAGATAGATAGATAGATAAGAAGAGGCTTTTATTTAAAAAAAAAAACAGAGAAAAATATATGGTCTTGTAACCTGTAAAGATTTGTCTCTTATACATGTTTATTAAAATGCTGACTGGCCAGTAGCCAGGCAGGAAGTATAGGCAGGGCAACAGGAACAGGAGAATTCTGGAAAGAGGAAAGGCTAAGTCCACAGTCGTCACCCAGATGCAGAGGAAGCAAGATGAGAACACCTCACTGATAAAAGGTACCAAGCCACGTGGCTAACACAGACAAGAATTATGGGCTGATATAGGATGTAAGAGTTAATAAGAAGCCTGAGCTAATAAGACAACCAGTTTATGATTAATGTAGACCTCTGTGTGTTTCTCTGGGACTGAATGACTACAGGACTGAGCAGAACAGAAACCTCTGTCAACAGATGAAAATCCATTCTGACAACAGATATAAAGGTAGACATACACACAAAAATGCTGAAGGGCCAGCTCTCCGTCTTCTTGGTGTCCTAGCACTGACTGCCTCCATCATCTCTACCCAAAGGTGAGCTCAGGAGATCTCCTTTCCCACAAGACTTGTCAACCAGAACTCCAGAAGTGGGGCCACTAGTCTATGCCTTAAAATCCTCCAGATGTTTCTGATGTTCACTAAAATTTCAAGGCCACTAGTTCAAAATTTAGAAACTAGCAGGCACATGCCTTCCCTAAGTCCCTCATGTAACTTAGCTGTTTTTAGATCTCACTCCCTGGGTGAGTTGGGATCAGTGCCCAAGTGCACAAGCACATTAGTACTTAGTGAGAGCGCGGTCTATTAAGATTGAAGCAGCCAAATGGAAGCCATTAGAGCGCCTCTACCTGGGACTACAGTGAAGCAGAGCCATTATTGAATCCCCGGAGAGATCATGAAGATGAGAGCCACCATCAAGGCCACAGGAGTGGTGGCTCCAACCTTATGTCCATTTAAGTCTATTTGGTCTGTGCAGAAAATAGGCAGATATTGGCCAATAACAGTTCATTATTATCATCAACTGGGGACTCTAATCATCCATGTTATACAAGCTATAGTTGCCTTGCTTGAATAGATTAATACGTTTCTTACTATCTAATATGTGGCTGTTTTCCTTTGTGTCTGTCCATAAGACCCATCAGAAGCTACTTCTTTTTTCAGTTGGCATCTTTTATTACATGATGAGATGTATTTAGTATATTTCATGATACATTATGAGATGGCCATTGAACCCTTGACAACAAAGGGTAGATGTTACAGTTTAAGGTGTCTGGTTGAAAAAGGATAGACTTGTCTTCATTTTCATCTGGATTTGGGGGTGATTAGGAGAAACAATTCTAGGTGAATCTGTGAAGGTATTTCCAGAAAAATTTATCCAAGAAGGGAAGATATGCCCAGAGTGCTGGTGGCACCATGTCATGGGTTAGGTTTCTGAATTTAACATAAATGGAAAAAGGAGAAGACAGAATGAGCACCAACATTTATAACTATTTCCTACTGTGAAGGCAATGTGACCAGTCACCTGACAATCCTGCCACCATAATGTGCTCCATCCCTTCTTAAACATAATCCCAGATATGTCTTCCTTTCTTAAAGTTGCTTCTGTAAGGTACTTTATCACCATAGTGGGCAGAATAACTAACATAGTGAGCCTCACAAATATGCCAGCCTAGAAAAACGGGGATGTAGCCAAGTTCTTTACAATCTGTTTAAGGAACAGGGTGGATATACAAGCAAACCATATTTAGATTAAATTCTGACACTCTATGAGCACCTACTATGTTCCATGCTTGTATTAACTAAAATTATCTGTTTTAGCCCTACAGTAACATTGAGATCTACGCTATATCAAGTGTATACAGCTAATCATTCATCAGAATGGCAGGCATTCAACTTGCAAATAAACAGAAACTCAGCTCTCCAACCAAGTGTCTGTTCAGAGGCATGGCTGCAGGGTTTAAACTCAAGGTTCTAGTGTGTGAAGGGGCCTATCAATTCTTCTTTAGTTAATTGCTCTCAAATTCATTGTATACCACAATTGAAACACCAGGTTGTTTATAGAAAACTGTTTGTAGTGTCCCTTTAAGTTGGCCAAAGATAATTCTGAATTGCTAGTCTGTACCCAGGACAAATACTCCTAATCACTCAAGACATTCAAGCCAGAGCCCAAATACTATTCCTAAGATTCAGATTCCTTCAAAACGGCATTTCAGGTGGTGGGGAGAATATTCTTATTAGGTATCCCTTATCCAAGCTGCCTGGAACCAGAAGTATTTTGGATTAAAATTTTTTTTCATATTTTTGCAATATTTGCACACACATAATAAGATTCCCTGGGATTAGAACCCAAGCATAAACAGTAATTTCATTTCCTTTTCGTATAGACTGTATACTCGTAAGATAATTTACATACAATACTTTCAGTTTACCTTGTTTGGACTGTCACCCACCACATAAGGTCGGGCATAAACTTTGTCACACCACGCTTTTAGGTCCGCATTCAGGAAGCTGCATATTTGGGAGACTTTCGCATTCTGGTCTTGGGGATTCGTTTCTAGACTAGTAAAATGTATTTGTTTTAGTGGCCAATCAACACAGTCTGTTCTTGTGATCCTTCCTGCCCCAATTACGGCTTTAAGCCTCCCTTCTTATTGTTCTGAGAACAACAAGCAAGCTTCAGCTAATCCTGAGAGCGGCCTTTACAAATCTCTGCCACCTCAAGGGCCTCAATCATGGTCGATTATACCGAACAGTTTTAGCGATTTGAAAGCAGTTGTAACTCGGCGCACAGTACAAAACTGCTTTGAAAATCAGGAAGCCAAGCAAATAAAGCTGCTGAGCAGATAACAAAATGCCTGTGAAATAGTGTTCTATGGCTATCACTGGGAAACGTACAGCAGAGATAGCCCAGGGAGGCTGATTCATAACGCCAGGTTTAGAAGCATGAAAACATGGCTTGAGTAAATAATTCTGATTTTGCTTCTGATACTCACTGATGATTTTTATTCCACTAAGGGAGCACCACACTGTTCCTTCAGCAACATCTCCATTATTCTAATCCCCTGTGGAGAGAAGAAAGAAAAATCAAAACGCCATCTTTCATAGACAAGCACTGTTACATTTATCACAACCTCTTCCCTTCAGGGAATCCAGGTCCCGGCCATATATTCATTGAAGAAAAGTGGGCTCAGTCATCCCTGACATTTTCGTAATATTTCACTCAGCAATTTCCCTTCTGCTTTCTCCATGTGTTCTCGAAGCTGTTTAGGAGGTGGGCAGAGCAGAGTTTGGAATCTGCTTACAACATCAGACAGCAGCCCAAGCCAAGGTAAGCAATGTCTCACAAGTGGGACAGCTTGCCAGAGTTGGGATAATGACAACCGTAAATGTTTGCTGAACGCTGACAATTGCGCTGGTTTCACTGCCAAGGTTCATGCGCGCTGGTGCGGACAGCAGGTGCTGCCGGATCCCACCGAGATGCTCTCCAAGAGGAAGGCACTCTTTCCCCATCTGCAAGCACCTATTATGGACCGCTGCAGGCACACAGACATCTCAGCCAAGGCGGATCATCACCTGAGGTCATGCCCTTTCTCCAGTGCCAGCCCATAGCCTATGACTGGTGGATATGAAGACAGAATGACTCTCTTCTTCCCTCAATTGCCAACAAATTTAAGAGGCAATGCACCCTCATGGCTCTCCATGGCATAGCTGTATCTCAGCCAGCCTCCCAGGCTTCCCTCCTCCTACAGAGATGCTCCCGAGAGCCCTCTCTAATACACTCCACGTGCAAATCTCCACCTCGGACACCTTGTTTAATACGCACAAAACCGCTTTCCTAGTTAGAACACAGATGTTTAAAGAGGTTTAGGTATGTGCCCAAAGCTCTAATGTCCTGATGCCAGGGAAAGCGCACAGGCACTCCACCCTAGTTTCAGCCTCACACACCAGTCTTCTGCACTGCTCAGTCCATGACTTCCCACACGCCCTGCCTACCACCTGTTCTTAGAGGAAAGAAGACAGTGGATATTCCTCTCCTACTTTGGAGACCAGTTCTGCAGGCCAGAAAATAGCTTGCAGACAGAAAGATGGGACTGAGGCATAACCATGAGGTGGGGTTTTAAAGATGGCAAAACTGGATCCAGGAGGAAAGGGCCTGCTGTACACACAGACTAGAAATCTTGAGAATAATAGCAATGAAAAGAACTTGAAAACAGTTCCCCAAGCCTCTCCCAAAAAGGCGGGTTCAATGGGACTCTGGGGAGGCCCCAGAGCTCTTTATCTTTGACGTTTCACGTGATTCTTAAGATCAAGGAGGGCTGGGTAATATTGAGTGGGCCCACGAAGGAAAGGCTGGGACCCACCATGGGTGCTTTGTGAGCTAGGAGACAGGGATTGGAAGGAATCAAAGGCATCACTTGGGAACATAATAAAATAGGGGCTGGGGAAGTTAAAGTGCTTGACATGTGAAGATGGGGACCTAAGTTCAAACACCCAACACATTTCTTTTTAAATACCCAAAAAAAAAAAAAAGTTAATAACACATCTATATTTCCAGCACTGGGAGACAAGGGAGCAGAGACAGACAGATTGATGTATCGAATTTATTGCTCAGCCATTCTAGCCAAATCCATGGGTCCCAGGTTAAACAAGAGACCCATCTTAAAAAGATAAGGTGGAAAACGATCAAGGAAGATTCCTAACAGAAACCTCTGGTCTCCACAAGCATGTATAAACATGTGAACCTTGTATGCCCATATAAGCATACCTACACGAACATACGCCACACACACATACACAGATTTACATATATACACATAAACACACATGCAAGCACACATACACACACACATACACATACACAGATACACATCTTTCACACCAAAGCAGAACAAATGAGATATGATTCTGAAGGTCCTTCCAGTTCTGCCAGAGCCATCACCCCAGATGGTGCTGCAGTATTTAAGGATCTGAGAAGAATGGTTTGACAGATGAACCAGGACAGCAAGCCACAGGACAATAGCACTCATCTGAGCCAGGAGACTTGAGCCCTATGTTCAGCTCACAGCCCTTCCAAAGCTGGGTTCCTTAGGACAGTCACTTTGACCAAGCAGTGTCTTAGACTACCAAGGTCAGGGGACTTTGAGGCCATCTGTTCTCAACACACCAAACCAACTAGGACCATGCACAAAAGAGATTACAGGCTCCTCAGCCCCAAAAGTGACTTCATCACAAATTCCAGGGACAGGGCCTGGAACTGTGCGTTGATAACACACTTTGTGAGATTCTGAAATGCAACTTAGAAGCTTTGTAGGATGCCCTCCAGCTCTGCCCATCTGGGCATGATGAAGTAGGCTTCCTATTATCATACCTGGAGATGTTGTCTCAAACTGTACTTTTAAAATCAGTCTCCTGGTGGAACCAGAGAGAATACTTGCTCTTGGCAGGGGACCTGGATTCAATTCCCAGCACCCACATCAGGCAACTCCCAACCTCCTGCAACTCCCAGCTCCAGGAGATCCTACACCCTTTCCTGACCTCCTCAGATACCTGTGCTTGCATGCATACACACTCACAAAAACATATGATGAAAAATAAATCTTAAAAAGACCTAGCCTCCTACATCACTGGGGAAAAAGTGGGGACCAAAGCTGCAACAAGTAGTGGGACAAAAATCTAACACAATTCTAAGACCCAGACTAGGTTCACTCCTGCTGTCATTTATCCAACAATATGTCTGAGTAATATTTGCTGTGTGCCCACTACGTGCACTGGATGTTAAACGGTAAACAGCGAAGAAAAAGTCCCAGCCCTAATAGAATTTACAAGGAATTTCCTTTCTTGTTTCAATCTTTTCATGTTCCAACAACCCCACCCCCAATAATGAAATGTCCTCCTGTTTCCAGGAGGAACGGGAACTGCCATGACAGAAGTTCTTTTTTTCAGAGCAGCTGTGCACATCCAGACGGTGTGTCTTTAAAACACGGAAGGCACATTCTTCCTTGGGAAGAGAGAACTAATCCATAAACTGTCTCATCCGTCTAAATTAAGACCTCCACCACTTACCAGGCCACTAATTGACGGAAATAAAGATTCCAAGCTTTGCCCTGGGAATTCCAAGACGTTATTTATTGAATCAATTACGTTCACAACGTGACAGCTGATTTCTCTTTCCTTCGCTCCCCCTCTCATACACTTTACAGTGAAGAAGAACAGTTAAGATATAGAAAGGGGAGAGTGAGGGCAGGGGAAAGGGCTTATAAAGTAAATTAAGGAAACGAAAAATCCCAATAGTAGGCCAGGCATTATTCGGCACCTTTCTTGGGAAGGAGGGGCCAAGCCAAAGCCCACTCGATAGTGCTTTCAAATAAAGTTCATTCTAACACTCCAATCTTACCCCCTCCCCATGAGACTTAAAGAGACTAAATTTATACCCCTTACCACACAATGCGGCCCACATGCAGAGTAAACATTAAGTGCACCCACCTTTCAGACAAACTTTCAAAGCTTTTCTGGACTGACAAACTATAAACCAGCTTGATTTTATTATCTCTCTGCCCTCGGAATGTTTTTTCCTCTCTTACTAGGCCATCTTTCCCCATTTGTCAATACACAGGCAAGAAAGCCACCTCAGGGCCTCATGTCGCTAATGCTGGGACGGCAAGACCTGAAGGTACTCCCAGTCCTTAGTCTCGGAAGCTTTCAGTTTGAAACCCTTCACACACACTCTTCTCTGTTTCTAAGAAACCACTGATCACTGCAAGACCAAAGTGTGTCTTCAGGAGAGGTAGCATCAAAGATGATTAGATCTAGACAGTGTGTTTACTTTATAATCAAGTTGACGCTCCCTCAAAAAACATCTGATTTTACCTGAGAGGCTCCAAAGGGAGTCATATGAGACCTTACAAAAATTACAGGCATCAGAACGGTTCCCCAGAGGCATACCCATGCCAAGCTCTTAATAAGAGAGCTGCTCACTTAATTATCACAGTAATAAGAAAAAATGATGTCAAAGACCCCACTGGAAAGAACTCCCTTCTTGTGGCTCATGGCTTCAGAGCAAATACTGCCTGTGCTAGCTAAATTTTTATCAACCTGATACAAGCCAGAGTATCTGAGAGGAGGGAACCTCACTTGAGAAAATGCTTCCATAAGATTGCCTGTAGGCAAGCCAGTGGGACATTTTCTTGTCTGGTGATTGATTAATAAAGAAGGGTCCAGCCCATTGCAGGTGGTACTATTCCATGGCAGGTAGTATTGAGATATACATTTTTAAAAGAACAAAAACAAAACCGAATGAGCAGCGAGGAGCAAGCCAGTAAGCAGCATTCCTCCATGGACTGTTTCAGCTCCTGCCTCTAGCTTCCTGCCTTAAGTTCCAGCCCTGACTTCCTTCCATGATGGACTGTGATGTTGAAGTGAAAGCAAAATAAACCCTTTCCTCCCCAAGTTGCTTTTGGTCAATGGTATTTTATCACAGCAATAGAAAACCTAGTTAAGACACTGTCCACAGTACCAGCTGCCACTGTGTGTATGAGGCTGCTGCCAGCAGCAGAGAGATCCAAGAGGACATGATGTCCCTACTCAAAGGCCATAGTCTCGTGAAAAAATAAAAAACAACCAAAAGGCAAGCAAATCTCTGAAAAGTGTTGTAACTTATAGAAGAAAAACCACATGAAAGACAAAGGGAAGGAGAGGTCAGGTACAAAAGAAGAGACAAGCCGGAAGAACAACCGGAGGAGTAACTACAAGGTTGCTTATGAGCCACAGACACAAGAGAAGGTGAAGAGGGAACCCGAGAAGGTTCGGAAAAGGCGCTGGGGTGGGGGCTGCACACAGCGCTCTCACTGTTCAGCAATCACCATGAGAAACTGGACAGAACAGAGAAGGAAGCAGGATGATTATACACCCCGTCTTTCAAGCCCCTGGTTCCCCACTCACATCCACATACTTTCTCCTCCTTAACGCCACGTCTTCCTGGAAGGGACACTAGCACATGAAACCTCCTATGTAGCCACAAATGACACTGTAATTGGCTAATGGCTCTATTGGAGACATCTGGGTCACATCCAAGCTTGTTGTGAAACTTTGGACAAAATTTAAAATTCTTTATACCGCAACTGCCTCCTTTTAGAAGAGAGATAGTGACGAGGGCTTGTTCGAAAATTTGGGTAAAACCCTGTTTAATCTGATTACCATAATTCCCAACGTCAAAATGCTAGTTTATGGTAAACACCCTACAATTAACGAGCCGTGCTTGCCCTAAATCCACCTGCAATCCTGTGAGGCTGGAGATACAGCTTCCCCGGTTCCCAGCACGAACAAAGCTCCTTCCTCAGCACAGCTTAAACCAAGTGCGGTGCCATATGCATGCAATCCCAGCATTCGGGGGCAGTGGAAGCGGGATCAGAAACTCAAGGTCATCTTTGGTAACACAGCAAGTTTAAGATCAGCCTGAGATAAGTGAGATCCTGTTGAGAGGGGATGAGATGATGAAGCAGATTAGCAAAAGTCTAACCACTTGAGTTTGATCCCCTAGAACAAAGGTAAAAAGGTGAAGAAACTACTTCACAAAGTTGTCCTGACCTCCACATACACAGCATGGCATGTGAAAACCCCACATCCCCCCCATCTTCCACTGCAACACACAGAGAATAATAAGAAACAGGCAAACCAAAAAGGATGCATCCTGTGGAAGAGTACAGTCTTGGTTCACAGAAGATGTACAATAACTGTGCACTGAATGAATGAATGAATGAATGAATCCACTAGCTAACCAGTCAATAATCTATTTGTATTCCTACCACTTTAGAAGAGATAGCATGCTGCTCAGTTAGGGTGCAAATTTTGCTTATGTTTGAATTCCGGTACCTTGGGCAGAATTCAACACACAGTAGGTGTTCAATGCTGATGAGTTATAAAACTTATCAACATATGACTTCTGAATGCTAGAAATGATGAGTTTAGGAAGAACTGACCTGAATGAATCTTACTCATAGTCAGCATCTGTGAAATGCGAGTGGGAGGTTCAGCATCACAAGAACTGCCGCAGAGATGAAGGGACAAAACAAGGAAAGGATGAAGGCATGAGAGGAAGAAAGAAGAAGGAATGACAGGGAGAGAGCCAGGAGCACAACCAGGTCAAAAAGAGATACTTTTCAATGTGGAAGTTTGCGTTATAAAATCATTGGCCATGGGCTGGAGGGATGGCTCAGCAGTTAAGAGCAGTGGCTGTTCTTTCAGAGGTCCTGAGTTCAATTCCTAGCAACCATATCATGGCTCACAACCATCTGTAATGAGATCTGGGGTCTCTTCTGGCATGCAAGTGTGCATTCAGGTCAAACACTGTATGCATAACAAATAAATAAATCTTAAAAATAGGTGATAGATAGACAGACAGACAGACAGATAGATAGATAGATAGATAGATAGATAGATAGATAAAATAACTGGCCACTTAACAAAAAGATTTGCATCAAATTTAGTTCAAAAACTTCATTACCCTTCAACTCCTATTTTCCATTAAGATGGCTTCTATAGAACTTGCTTAGAACCATTTTGTTAACAACACAGAATTCTGAAGACATGAATAAGATAAAGTAACACCACTTGGCTGCCTCAACTCCCAATATGACCTGTGGCCCTAACTATACTCATCGGGCCCTGTCTGGCCAGTGTCCTTCCAGTCCTCCAGACACAACCCTCCCTCCGCATTCCCCTCTGATCATGTACATGGCTCACATGCCTGCTTCCCACTCAGAAACAAACCTGTGCCTTCTTTCTCACCCACGGTTCTCGCTGAGGCAAGGCCCCAGGTCTTCAAGTGGCAGCCCTCCTCACCCTCTGCAGCTTCCACAGCTCAAATGAGTTAGCTCCTCCTCCGAGAAGGCCTATTACTGTGGCCACCCCTGCTCATACAGACCAGCCATATCCCACTGCCTTTATAGCAATTCTCAAGCTCCTAAAATTCCCAGTCTTTTCTGTCACCTCCATGAAAAGGTATATTCCATGAGACCAAAGAAAACTCCCATGAGTGACCATTGGTGAATTCCACCCACACTAGAACCCAAAAACGTAGGCATCCTTCGTGAGGGAAAGGAGGGCAATAAAGAAAAATGCAGGAAGGGAGGAATGAATGGAGGAAGCTATCTGCATCCAGCGTTCTCACCCAACTATGAAAGAAACACTGAGCATAGCTCTCCAGAAAGAGATATTTCATCACAGTAAAGCATCTTTTAATCTGATGGCCAATTTTTTCAATTTAGAGCTACCTTCATCTACAAAACTGGAATAGTATCAAATAACAATAATAAAAATTTATTAGCCCATGCAGTGTGCCAAACACTGAAAGAACATTCCCAGAGAAAAACTCCTCTAGCTTCCAATTGCACTAAAGGATTGTTATCTGTGCTTGGGGATGACATCAAAGCTCAGAGACATTAAACCAAAACCACACAGTAACTAAGAAACAGAGCTTCCATTTGATTCAAGGTAATCAGGCAGAAGGGTCTGGAATTCGGCTAGGCTACAAGTTCTAATGAGAGTGAGAAACTCCTATTACAATGCTGGATCTGGATCAAGAGACTTTCTCCCTTCCCTGTTGACTTTGGCTCAAAATTTTTGATAAACAAATCAGATATTTTAGTCCTGTTCCCAAACAAAATGTCATGAATTTTAATGTGAGTCAGTATCTAATCACATCTATGAATTATCTCAAATATAATACTTTTCAAGTAGGAAGAATCAGATACAATATACAGCTTTGATATACTTTTCCCAATAGTAGCCAATACAGTCTCCAGCAAGATTCATTTTTATTTTCATTATTCACCTTCAAATCTTTAGAAGGAACTGCAAAACACTAACTGCTACAATGATTCGGATACCTCTGCTTCAATTATGAATCTTTCTCTCTTGAAGAAGAAGAATATGTCCCACAATTTGCAACAGGAAATACTATGCCCCCAAATCTAAAACTTGGGAAAGACCTTATATTTTCTAAACTAGAAAAAAAAAATCTTTAACAAAGGGTTGAAAGTGACCTGTTTGATTTAAAGAAATCTAAAGCCAAATCTACAGGAGGAAAGATGGCACCGTTATTTTCATGAACCCCTTCCCTCATAAAACCCAACCTGACAAGCTTTAAGTCCCTGGTATGCTTCTATTATTAAGTTCTTCCTCCACTGTCCAACATGGCTCAACCTGTCTCAATTTTGGCTGTCTAGATATGTGACCTGTACATTGTTTTATTTCTCCTGGCTTGAACTTCATGTGAAACACAGCTTTCTCTTGCCATTAATCAAGGCCAGCCTCTCACACAGAGCCACACCCCTCCTGAGACCATCCTGCAACTGAACACCCATATTCGCTTAGAAGTCTCCATCAATGGGACATGTTCACTACTCCTCACCCCGCCTGCATTGGTCCTAATGACATGGCATTCTCTCTTCTCCTCCAGCAGAGCTACTGGAGGTGCCTCGTACCAGGGGGCCCCATTACCTACTCTTGTTGCAACACACTAAAAAATAACAAGGATTCTATCAATTTCCTTCTAGCAGACATTTTTGGCCCCCACTCATCAAACTTAAGCCAAAGCATAGCTTCTCCTTTTCCTTCCTTGTTCTGAAATAAAATAGCAAGTCATAGTGTATACACATTTTATCAATGAATTGTCAGCAACAGAATGTACAAAATCTAACTGTTGCCAACAGATTCCTAGATAATTCTCCTTTTTTTTTTTATTTCCACCCTGGCCCACAGTGATGTTTCTGTGTAAGTCAGTAATATTTACACATCTTTAAATCAGGTGTTTCCTTTGAACAGTATCAGTTCCTAAGCCCAGAAGGGTGAGAACTTAAGGCCACATGGTTACGGAGTGACAGATCTAGAACAGTGAGCACTTAAGGCCAGACGGTTGTCAAGTGGCCAGCCTAGAACTTCAACCTGGATTTCTCCAGCTATTTTTACAATGAGCACTCACCTCAATGAATTTACTTGCTTGCCTGGGTGGAGAGAACAGAAGAAGCATTTTGCTTTGCAATGCTACCTTGAAGAATGAAATGAAATGAGGCTGGAGAGATAGTTTAGCATTTAAGAGCACTGGCTGCTCTTCCAGAGGACATGGGTTCAATTCCCAGCATCCACATGGCAGGTCACAACTGTCTGTAACTCTAGTTCCAGGGGATATGACATCTTCACACACAATGCACATAAAACAAGTTTAATTAAATTATTAAGAAAAAGAATTAAATGGGACATCTAAAGCCACTTGTATACAACATGCTTGCATTAACAGTGTTGAACCTTCTAGTCTCCCTGTGACCCAAGATGGGGTGGGGAGATGGAGGGTGAGGGGTGGAGGATGGGGATACGGGATGAGGGTGTCTTTCACCACAAGGCCCTCTTCAGTCAGTGTCCAGTGGCCCACAAGAAATGCCACCAGAGTCCCACCTCCATCATCTGTACATTCACAGTGTCTTTCCCTTGCTCATTAAATCACCTCAGAGACGCTACTGGTGCTTTCATGACTGCTGACATACCAGATGGTGAGCAACATCTGGTCACAGCACTGATCAACACCAGGAACAAATACAAATAGAATCTGGGTCCAGGGAAGAACTGGTCCTCAGCAGGCAGGCAAAGCCCTCTTCTGTGCCATGCTAAGCACACAATACTCCTGGACTCATCAATCCTCATGCCCCGTCTGAGCTAGTAACACAGAAGAAGTGAAACTCGAAATTTTGTCAGTAATGTGCCTGACTAGAAAGAAGCAGAATCTAGAGTGACTCTCTTAGTGTCCTAAGGCCTTTAAAGGGTTTGTTTGCCGCCTAGTGTAGTGGTACACTGCTACAATCCCAGCACTTTGGAAGTAGAGACCAAGGGATTAGTAGTTCAAAGCCAGGTTCCATTTCACATCAAGTTCAAAACCAACCTGGGTCATACGGAAGAGAAAATGGGATGGGAGGGGGAGGAAAGATGTGTTTGCAGCTTTCACACTATTGCCATGAAGTCTTAATTTTCTAGCTTTAGGAGAAACAGAATGAGAACAAAGCACAAGCAGTGTTTGCAATATCCTCAGATCCAAGCATCTCACCACACTCCAACTGCTTTTCTAGCAAAGGAGTCTCACTGCTGGGCCCAACAGAAGCCAAGCATACCCACGGGAAGCATTTCTGCCCCAATAAATTGTCTATGCATAGAACACCTTGGCCAGCTGTCCAAGCAGCATTTGTCTCCCACTTGCTCAGTGATTTTGCATTGCTCTAACAACACACCATGACCAAAAGCAACCGAAGGACGAGCATATGTGTTCTTGCTTACAGATTCAGAGGGGAAATCCGCGATGGTGGGGATCATAGCTTCAACTCCATGCAAAGAGCAAAGAGAACTAGAAGTGGGGTTTGCAAGTCACAAAGCCCAGCCTCAGACATACTTCCTCCCTCAAAGTTCCACCTCCTAAAGATCCCCAAGCAGTGCTGCCCACTGGGGACCAAGGGTTCAAATACCTGAGGCTATTGGCTATCAGGGGCATTTCTCCTTCACCACATCACTAAAGGTCTTTTGGTGCTAACCATGCCCATCATTTCTTGGGGACAAAAAAACACAGATGAGCAAAGTACTAAGTCCCTTTTGGGAGCTACAGTGCCATAATTAATGGCAAAATAATGAAATGCCAACATATGATGGTGGCCTTCATCATCATACACTCTATGGAGGGGCACACGAAGAAGCCGTGAAGAATTCTAGAAGCAATCTTTGAATAATGGCAACATTTAAGAAAGCCACTAAATGATAAAAACAAAATCTGTACAGATTTAAAGGTAAAGGAGTACTGACTTCATTTGTCTGACTAGCTGTTTTATTCTGTTTTGGTTTTCATACAGGGTATTGCTATGCAGCCCAGTCTGTCTTTAAACTTGAAATCCTCCTGCCTCAGCCTCCTGGGAGTTGGAGCTAACTGTATATCACCACACCTCAAGCTTTCAGAAGGCGAAGTCTGGCAGCACTTAGGCAAACTGGTATTTTAAAATCCCCGGTTCCTGTCAGAAACTAGTAAGTGGTAAAGAAAAGCTGAAGAACCGTAGCAGTTTTCAAAAGCCACTTCACCAAGTCAACCAATTACGCAGGCAGGGTTTTGACTGGTCGACTCCTAGGGTCATATCCTCTGCTTAGTCTCAGATAAATCTCCACGGATTAATAAGTCCCACGTGGATGAAGCTCTAAACCTGTCTTCGATGCAGAAAATATTATGAACGTCTTTCGTTTGAATAAGAAGTATTTAAAATTCTTTCCTTTGGCACAAAGGTATTTATTTAAAGGAATTTCCTTTAAAACCAAGCATTGAAAGCAATTCCAGGTCTTGTGGAGAAATTCATGTGAAATCCTCAAGGTGGGGGACAACTCTTCAATTTGTTTACCTTATTTGGAATTTAACTGGCCAATTCGGGGTCTCTGGGAAATGCCTGTTACATGGCAGACATAAAGACGTGGGCTGCTAGGAGAGTGAGATAGAGAAACAGGGTGGTTCTCTATCTTAAAGCCGCTTAGCCTAGGGGTTGGAGCTCGGTGTCAGAGCACTTGCCTGGCAGGAAGCCCTGGGATTAATCTCCAGCACTGTTAAGACCAAGACCATACATTTTCATAGCAGAAACACAGTAATATAATTTTTCCGATTTGAAAGCCAACATGTACGCAGACTGCTCTTGAGTGTTAAGACAGAGACCTAACCACCTGATTTGAATATAGCACTAAGTCTTGCCCCCTGTGTGGTCTTAGGCAAGGAAACTCACCTGCCTGTGCCTTCTCATTTATTACAGACTCATTTCGGGTACCCACCACAGGCAAGCGTTGAGCCATCTGAACAAGACAAATTCATGCAAAGTACTCGGGCTCCCAAGTCATCACACTAGGGATGCTTGCACATCCATGTCTACTGTTTGCTATTCAGTCTAAAGGCCCATCCCACAGACAACCGGAAAAAAGAAATGTGGTATGCACACAACAAGGCTGTGTTGTGTGTATGTTCCATAACTCAGCCATAAAAGATCAAAATTAAGCATTTTCAGGAAAATGGATGAAAATGGAGATCATTTGGTAAGCAAAACCAGACACAGAAAAACAAATATTGTAGGCTTTATCTCATATACAGAATAGAGTTAAATTATATGTATTTGTATAGGTATATGTTATTCTAACCATAAAGTAAAAGGAAGACTGTCAGAAGGAAGGAAAAAGTCTAAAGGGGGAATCAACAGAGGTTCATGAAATATGTATGACATAAAGACAGGAGGAATTATTTACAGATTGAAAGGAACCTAGTAAGAAGATAGAAGTGGGGATGAGGAGAAAAAATTGTGGTTGTCCAAATAGTAACAAAATACATACATATACAGGTATGAAGAGGTCACACTGAAAACCACTCCTTTCTACACTAACTAAAATTCAATAGATAATAATAATGGTCATATATAAAATATATCACCCATGCCTAATGTTCTTATTCCCATCCCATTGTTTCTGTATTTGGAAAGAAATTACTCTGCTTTAATATTAAATCAAAAGAGAATAGAATCATAAAATTATTGCCATTTCTGGAAAATAATATAATAACGTGTTCTTTAAGTCAATAAATATCCACTGAGCCCTGAGGAATTTCTGGGTCCTGAGGACAGAGTAGTACATTCCATACATTCCATCTGGAAATCACTTAGTAAGAAACAGGAAAGTTTACAAAGACCAGGGAAACAGTGACATTTGTAGGAGTTCTTCAGTTAATCTTTTCTAAGACAGCATTACAAACATAAAAGGGTCTAGCCTCCAGATGTTCCACCCTGTGTCCCTTTGTGACATTATAACATTGAAAAGCACTGTGAGTTAGAAAGAACCTCAATGCTTAGTACTAAATACCAAAGTAAGCTATAACTGCTTAATGAAACTTCAAAATGATGGTTTCGAAGCTTATGTAATTAGTATAAAGGCATTTGTGATGAAATGTTATTTGAAAAAAGATGTATAATTGCACTAATAATGTGGACATCAGTGTTTGAAAGATGCAAATAAAGACTAGATGAAAATGTACCAATTAGGCTTGTTGGCTTGTTTAATTTGTTTTGGGTTTTTGTTATTTTTTTCTTAAGCCAAAGTCTTGCTATACAGTGCAAATATGGTTCTCCTGCTTCAGCACCCTGAGTGCTAGAATTACGAGCATACACCACGAAGCCCAATTCCAAACTATACTTTAATGCAAAGATAACAAAGATCACTTATGGTGTGTTTCCTGCATGCCAAGGTATCTTACATGCTTCATTACACTTGCCTGTGATTCTCATGCTGAAGAGGCAGACAGCATTATTCAAATGCCACCCGGAGAAAAGGTTGGGCTACAAGATGAGGAAGGGCTCAGATTAAAACTCAGGTCAGGCTGACTCCAAAGGCAGGCTCATTATAACCACTAAACACTGTCTGCAACACTATAATGGGGAAAATAAGTTTTTGCTTTTAACTTCCTTGCACTTTGCTTTTTAAATAATGACAACACAACAACCGATCATTTGCTTTGTGCCAAGTCCTGACCTGTGTTGTTTTATATAACTCCTTTATTCCTTCCAAGGACTCTGTGAACTGGGAACCAAAGCTGTCTTCACTCTACAGATGAGGAAAATGAGACATGGATTTTAATGGCTTGTCCAAGGTCACTCAGCTCTCCTGGGAAGGGAGTTGTCACAAACAACCCTACAACCCAATTTAAAACATGTACTAGTTATTCAATTCATATACCAGTTTTTCAGAAACATTTTGAAACAAGCCTCATAAAAATTATGTAAAAGATTTTAAAAGCCTTTTGAAGGAAACAATCATAATTTTAAATTTTAACCATTTCAGATATGTATAGATGATTAGAGATTAATAAAGAAAAAACAGCCAAGTGTTTTTGTTTTTATTTTTGTTTTTTGTGACAGGGTTTCTCTGTGTAGTCCTGGCTGTCCTGGCACTTACTCTGTAGACAAAGCTGACCTGGAACTCAGAGATCCACCTGTGTCTGCCCCCCAAGTACTGGCTTTAAAGTTGTGCACCACCACTAACTGACAACCGTCAAGTTTTCATCAAATGTAAATATATCTAAAAACAAAAGCTATACCCCACTAAAACTCACTGATCAAGAAAAATTTATTATAGCCTTTAAACTCTATTTAACCTGGGAATAAATGTGAAAAAAAAAAGTTAATTAACTGCAAAAGACACCATTTTCTTTTGCTCAGAAAATTTGGAGAAAAATAGGGAAAAAAAAGTTGAGAACCAGGTGTGATGGTCCATGCTTGTAATCTTAGCACTGGGAAGACTGAGGCAGGAGGACCAGCAGGAGTTCAAGGGCATCCTAAATTCCAGGCCCCTAGGATGCAAGGACACTGTCTCAAAACAAAGCAATGACGACAACAAAATCCAGGAAGAACAGGGGAGAAAATGAAGAGTAAGCGGAAGGGAGAGGGGATTCAAGGTGGAAGGGAGGGGAGGACATAAAAGCAGTGTATGACAGCTCCTAGGAAGAAAGATAGCTGAGGACCGATGTGTAAAATGACAGATCCCAGACAGCAAGAAGAATTGAAAACGGAGAGGGGAGGAAGAACGTGGGGAAAACGTATTTGAAGGTGGCAAAAAGATATCACTCCAACAAACTCAGGGTCCCTAAACACATACCCCCTTTCCCTGAAGCAGGCAGACACCCAAACCTCTTTCACTTCACCACTACCGAGGTCCCCCCAAAAGTAGGCCCGACAAAAGGGGTCCAGCAGCAGAAGATTAACTTCTACCACAGAGCAGAGATAAGAAATCACCCCCAAAGAGGCAGAGGACCCAAAGGAACAAGTCCCCACATCAGGGAACCCAGGGGACTTTGAATCATCATGGCCCTGGGTGCAAGCACATCATTGCAGATGGACTATCAGGACTACCGGTAAGAAATGGAGTCACCTTTCCAATCCAAGTAGCCATTCCTACACTTCTGAATTTAACTCCCAAGCTGAGATGACTGGTGGGATTTTCTGGTCTTTTGGGTCAAACTGAGGAGCCTTAATTTAGTGCAAAGAGTCTAGCTGAGGAAAAGCTGGAACTTAAAAGTGGTCTTTTTGATCCACAGCAAATCTGACCGCAAAAGCACTCAGTCTGCACAGTGTGCATGCACTGTCCCTGTTCTCTGTCTTTCTTTCCTTTTTTCCCTTTTTTATTTCTTGTTTTATTTCTTTTTGTTGTTGTTGCCTCTTGGTACAGCCCGTTTCAGCTTTAAGTTCTATGCCTGCCTCAGGTTTATATGGAGTAGGTAAAGATTTATGGTGGCCACAAACTCCTGTTTCCTCTGCCTTTCTGTATTTGAGTCTTGTGCAACAAACAGAGAGAACGAGCTGGGGAAACTTTGGTGGGAGATTTGATCCAGGACAATGGCAAGAATTGAGCTCCCGAATGTCCTAGTGCCCGGCTGAGTGAAACAAAAGAACACTAGAAAAAAAAAGAGTGTCACGGTAAGAGCTAAGAAGGCAAGGACACTTCCACTACTGTCTACAAATGTCTGCTTCAAGGTCATAGTTACACCAGATGCTCTCGGAGTTGGGCCATTCTCTTGCCTTATCTCCTCACCTGGACTTTTGTCTTCACATTGGGCACAAAGAGAGTGGGCTCCAAAATCACACAGCCTTGATTCAAGTTCCAGTATTGTATGCCACCATGTCCACAGCTGTAAGAGGGGAAGATAAGAATAACTGTGCCCTCTTTTCCAGGCTACTGGGAGGATAAATGTTTGGGAAATTATGAAGTGTTTGGACCAGTGTGCAATCGCTGATTACAGCTGCTATCTTTATTCTATCTGGTCTCCCTTAGAGCTTCTAAATTGTATTTATGGGAGGTATAGATCAAAAATAAGTCATCCTGCTCTATTACTGGGACCAAGATTTCAAAGAGTTACGAGTTTTATAATATGCGGCTTGCCTCATATGAACAGGACTGTGATACAAAATTATAAAAACCCTACTGCAAGCTCACAGCCTCTCCCATTAACCAGTGTTTTATTAGCATGTATCATATTTTTAATATTCTGTTGTCTCCGCTACACGTAACCATCTACCTTTTAAATGAATTACATCTGATGCTCTTTAATCTCTATGTAACTAAAAATATTTATTATTATGCATGGGTAAAGACTAACAAGACAGAAAAATGTTATTTAGAGATAAGGGGAACTAGGAGAGAATGAAAAATCCATATAATTTTAGAATTCAAAATGACTTAATTCAATCTGATTTTACCAAAAAAAAAAATGATAGTTTAGATCAGAGCAACCAGAATGAACAACATGGTTATCAGAGTTTGGACAAAATAGGTTCTGGGTTTCCGACCTCCTGGCCGGATCAGAAACTCATTGCCACACCATGTAGACATGGTCTCTCCTACCACCACACAATGACCCCACACATATCCGAACCTCAGGAAACCACTCCTAACCTTTCAGACAAGTTGAGTTCCCAGATTTCACCTTGTTTGGAGAAAACACTTCCAGAATTTCAGCTGACTGACTTAAGAGTTCTCAAAAGCTACAGCGCTGAGCAAAGCCCATTACAAACAGATGAATTCAAATGAGCCACCCAGGGATTTGGGATTCCTAGGTCTCACAGTCAAGGCAAAACACACACACACACACACAAAAAAAAAAAAAAAAAAAAAAAAAACAGTATGACTCATAATGACTCATAGACCTCTGAGTCTGAGATGTCTTCTGCAGAAGACTGTGTTATAGGAGACTAAGATTCTAGTGACAACAGAATAAGCAGAGAGCGAAGAGGGAAGCATTCAAGAAGAAAGACCTATCGAGAAGGAAGTAGTTAAGAAGTAGCATCCTTGGTATTCTCATGGCATCAAGTGACCTAACTATGACCTGAATAGGTCTAGTTGAGCACTCGAGTGGGATTCAAAAGCATTATCACCAGACATAAATAAGAGCTGGAAGAGGCTTCCAGAACTGGAGCATATGAGAACATATTTCATCTGGCCTTTCAAGTGGTTCAAGTCACATAAAGAATCTTAAAAGAATGCACATGGGAAAGCAGGAAACGGAAGCCCGCAGTCCTCAGTCTGCATGTTACACACAGACGTCCTCATGTCATGCCCGTAACTTGGATGCTGCCGAACAACACTTTTTCTTGCTCTGTTCCTCTCTCTTGGGAGTACTGACTTTAAAATATCCACCTTTTTAGAGTTGTGACGACCTATGCGAGTGTATTCATAGGACACACCGTTCTCAGTTAAGGAACTCAGCATTCACACAACACCCACATCAACATCGCACAACATAAAAGCCCAGGGGGGAACTGAGGCCAAATGATGTGAAAATGGCAGAATCAGTAACTGTTATCATTTCCAGAGTGGATAATCAAAGGGTTGGAGCTGCTTTTGCTTCTGCTTCAAAATTCTATGAGCTAAAAATAATCAGCCCGACAGTTCTAAGACACCAAGTCATTCAATTTAGACAAGCACAATACTGAACTGGTAGGAGAAGCTATAAGCGGGCAGAATTATTTTGGAAAAGAACTTGATAATACACACAGAAGGTCTTAACCCAAGAAGCAATCAGACATGTACAGAAGTTTTTATACGCTGGGATTTGACGCAACACTATTTCCAATAGTGGAAAAAAAGAAACTAATAATAAAAGTTGTTATATAAAAAGGATATTATGCAAACTGTCAAGCTTTCAAGGAATATGTACTGTCTACTACACACCTGTAATTGGGAGGCAAAGGCAGGGACCTAAAGCTCAACTTCAGCATGAGCTATGTAGAGTTTGAGGTAGCTTGGGCTATTTGTAAAAACGTATCTTAAAAATCAAAAAACAGGGCTGGAGAGATGGCTCAGTGGTTAAGAGCATTGCCTGCTCTTCCAAAGGTCCTGAGTTCAATTCCCAGCAACCACATGGTGGCTCACAACCACCTGTAAAGAGGTCTGGCGCCCTCTTCTGGCCTTCAGGCATACACACAGAATATTGTATACATAATAAATAAATAAATAAATAAATATTTAAAATCAAAAAAATATATAGAAATATGTAATGACAAAAAACTGTTGACAATATGTCCATAAATGAAAATATTGGGCTGATTTCAACTTTTTTAAATATGAAAACGACTTGTCTATACATACACAAACACACAGAGACACCCAGAAAGAGCTACAACAACATGTTAAAGGGGAATACCTTATTAGAATTTCTATTTCACTGTGCTTTAACAAAATATTTATAATTTAAGAAGATGATGAAAATGTTTTGAAAGAAACAGCACGAACTTTTCCTTTACCATTGTATGGCTAAAGTCTTATTTGAGACTGGGAACATAGCTCAACTGGAAGAGTGTTTACTGAGCATGGACAAGGCCCTAAGCTTGATCCAAAATAGCACACACACACACACACACACACACGTACACACACGTACACACAAAAGAAAGGATGTAGGGATTCTGAGTGAACAGCCAGTGTTTGACATGGCGGGGGGGAGGCACAGTCATAACAAAGACTTCAATGTTTCAGACCCAGGCGAATGGCAAAGCCTTCCCTGGGGTGAGGCTCAGAGAGATGGCAAAGCCTTCTTTAGGTCTGAGTGCAAAATATGCCCACCTAGCATTCTCTTCCTGAAAGTTTATGACCTGGAGACTTCTCCCCTACAGAAATTAACTACATCCGCCTCCTCATTCGGCTATATATAATAAACCCACCGCCTTGTTTATCTGTACGTAATAGCTCTACCTTCCTGTAAACTGTATGCGATAGATAGACTGTGTTCCCAGGGTGCTGTGGCTTCATCAGAGCCCAGACCACCCGATCCCAGCTTTCCCATACCCATTTGTAAGTCATTTCCTCCTTTCCTCGTTGACCTAATCAGGGTTCTGGAACCCAAACCAATAATTAAGCAACATGGGAAAACAACACCACCCAGAGCCAAGCTCAGTTAACTGTGAAAAGATTTCCAAAGGCAAAAAAAGAAATCTCATCTAGGTGGGTGATGGTGACTCACACCTGTAACCTGCACTTGGAAGCTCAGGCAAGAAGATGATGAATTTCAGGCCAGCGACACTACATAGCAAGTTCAGGACCAATCAGGGAGAACAACAGAGAGATTCTTGTCACAACAAAGCAAAACAAAATAACCAAAACCAAAATCTTACTCCAGTATGTACTTCAAAGGGTATTTGCAGGGCTGAAGTTAACTCAGCTGGTAAAGCACTTGTTTTGCTAGTACCAGAGTCCAATTTCAGAATAGAAGTACAAAACCAGGCATTGTGGTGTACACTGGTAATCCCTGTGCTGAGGAGGCACAGACAGGTGGATAGCCCTGCCATTCACTGGCTTGACAGCCTAGCCTGCCCAGTGAGCCCCAGGACCCAGATGCTATGTCAACAAACAAGGTGAATAATGTCTGAGGTGTAATACCAAAGGTTTTCCTCTGTCCTCCACACTCATGCATATATATGTTGTGAGATATGTGTACACTGTGTGAAGGTTTATTGCTGCGACTGATGTAATAAAAAGCCGAATGGCCAATAGCTAGGCAGGTGGGATTTCTGGGAAGAGAGAGGAAGTAGGAGGAGGAGTCTAGGTGCATGAGGGAGATGCCAGAAGAGTGGGAACAGGGAGAACAAGATGAAAGAGAGGTAGCACCACATGGTAAAACAAAGATTAATAAAAATATAGGTTAAATTAAGGATAAGAGTGAATGGGTCAAGCCTAAGCTAAGGCTGAGCTTTCATAATTAATAATAAGTCTCTGTGTCATTATTTGGGAGCTGACTGGCAGGACAGAAAAAGAATCGCTACATATACATGTGTATCACTTACTTACCTATAACTATACTTGTCAGAAAACATCTTTTAATACTAGTAACTATTGAAATTTAATAGACGTCAAGCATGCTCACAGACTTCCTGAATCCTTTCAGATCCCCGTAGAATAAAACTATGATCCCCACATTTAATGGATGGAAACTGGGGGTCTGGGTTATCAGACCAGTGGTCAATGAGCCTCTCTGTAAGGCTTCACTTGCTTGTTGAGCATGTGGCCAGAATCCCATGTCATACTAAAAAGTCTTTGAAAAGCTCAGCCCACTCCTTTAGTTCAGGAATTGATACTTGTGTATGGTGACGAGTGACTACAATTTGCTTCAAAGCCCTTCAGCGTACACAAGGTAGTAAGTACTACGGCACGTACGTGTCGCATGCTAAGGACAGCCAGTGCCGCTTCACACTCCAGCAGTTGTTGCGAGTATTCTAATCAGCAATCTCTCTCTAGAAATTTCAATTACCTTCATCCTTAAAAGGAAATTAGCATAAGGAATGTTCAAACTGAATTTTCACTGGTGAAATTGGTGGCTTATTAACTACCATAATGTACATTAGAAACAGACTCTCATTAATGCAATGAATGGGACCCAAGACACAGCTCAAAATTCTAGAAATTTTCCTGTCCTTGCCTGACCATGGAAGTTATACATCTCAACGACGATCATTCAGGACTAGACCACTGGTCCAGAAGACACTGGCTGCTTCACCCCACCTCTAACTGTTGTCCTTATTATGAAACTGTGATGCCATAAACAAACCGAGGATCTATTATGACTTTAATTTACATACGGAGAATACATTTGGCTTCCAATACCCACTTCTTTCTCTTGCTGGCACCACTCCATTGAGAAAGGGCACCTTATACCACAATGAACACGATCCTTCCATCTCTGCAACGTTCTTACCAGCTCCTCCACCCCACGTTCACTTCCAAAGCAGCCCAGGACAGAAAGGGAAACCTAAATCACAACTGTAGGGTGAGCTGCTCCCATTTGGTTTCTTTAGAGGCCAGAATTCACTTTTCTCCTCTTTGCATGGGCTTGGACGATAATATGGGCGACAACAATCTTGCCATGCATTGTTCTTTTTTTAGCCAGTTTGTCTCTGCGGTTAGGGACGACTACAAATGCCGAGGAATGCAGAGTTCTCATTATACAGTCCCACAGACGTGCTCCTTCTTTTAGTTTGTGAAATACATTTTCGATGTGTGATAAAATAATTTGTTATCTCAACCACTCTCGTGGAAGGCGCCGTTATTAGTGCCATCGTTATTCTCATCACGCTGATCAGAAAGCTGAAGCAGAAGTGGAATTCAACAGCGTGTGAAATATTTGCTACAGAGACAACTGTGAGCAAGTCAAACTATTTGAACATGCTTTTAAAAGTCTGGCTTGGGCATGCTATATCTAAAAATCTGAACATGTGAACATGTCACTTTAGGATGTGAGGTTGTTAGTTTGATTTTTTTTTGAAAAGTCCTGTTTTAAAATGGATAATAACTCCCTACTGTCAAAAAAGATTTAGTCTAACACATGTGATCTAAAAGGACATTTGAAAAACCCAGGTTAGGGTGGGTTTGGTGCTGCACACTTTTTTTTTAATCCCAGCACTACAGGTGGAACTCTGTAAATTCAAGGTCAACCTGGTCCACATAGTGAGTTCCGAGATAGTCAGGGCTATGTAGGAAAAAAGAAAAGACCTGGCTATATCTGGCTGCATGACTTTTTTTTTTCAAACTCACTCTATTGGTTATTTATTGCTGTGTAACAAATTACCCCAACTTGGCACATGAAAACAACATGAACCTCTGATTCTGTGTGCCAATGAGCTGTGCTCAGATTCAACTACACATCTGTGTGATGCCCCTCAAACTGAGGAACATGCCATGTCTCTAGTGCTCACTGGCTGAGAACAATTCTAAGCACATACACCTTCTCCCCAACACGCACATGGCTTAGGTGCAGAGATTATAGGTGGGCCCGTAAGAGTCAGAGACCAAGAGTCCACTCTGGGGTCAGACAAGGTTTGGATCACACTCCAATTGTCCCACTTTCTAATTTAGTAACCTTGAGAAAACTGTTCTGCCTCTTGGGACCTCAGTTTCCCTGTACAAATGAAAGGAGAACAGCAGCTCCCATCTCGCTGAGCTGCTCAGGGAAGCAGACAAGGGCACGCATGTGAGGCCCAGGGCATGTCATCTACAACTGTCATGCTCACAAGCTGCTGACTAGTCCCCTCCTTAGTCTCAGAGTGCCGAGCCTAAGCCCAAAGCCAGACTTCATCCATCCCCAGCATTGGCAGATGTTAACCATTGTCTGCCATGCTATCCACCCTCAGCCACAGGTCCCCAAACTGAAGCTGCACAAGGCGGCCTCTATCCTGTGAGTTATGCCTCATTTCTGTGTGTCTCCAGCACTCACCCCGACGTCCAGCACACAGCTCATCAAAAGACGCTTGTAGAGTTGAATAAAGCTTCAAATGTAGTGATGTGCACTATATATGCTCACGCGGCTTGGGAGATGTGTAATGATAACAAGAAAGCAGGACAGAGAAACATGTGGTTGTGATGTTCCTAACACTTAGAAGCAAAGGGAACATGTGTTTATATGTGACCTGAGGATTTCAATGTTAAAATCCTCATAGTGTTCACTCATATTTCTAGGAATGCATAAAATCCCTCTTTGGCGGATGAACAAACTTGGGCAGAGGGACTGCTGCCAGGTCACAAAAGTGATGGGGGTGTGCACAGCAGCCTGCCTATGTACAACCTGTCCTACCGCAGGGGCATGCCTGGGGCTTGGCACCCAAGGGAAATCAATAACATTTATAACCATTCCATCTAATCCAAGAAGAAGGCAGCTTCCGACTGGTATGTGAAAGTCAGCGTGTGTGTCCATAAGGGCCCCAATTGTAGCCTGCACTAGATTAGAAAAGAAAAAGGGAAAAAATGCAATTGAACAAGCCCCTGGAGGCCCAGAAAAACAAGTAACCTCACCTACAGCTTCATATCGACAGACTGAGTTTAATTTACAAACATAGATAGAAAGTTTGAGTGTCTAATTTTGCTTTTATGAGAGGTAAATAATAGCTGTCAGGTCCCACTTTTGACACCACTGAACAGCCTCAAGGATAAAGCCCAAAACTGAAAATGCAGCCACCTAAAAACCACACATCCACTTGGGCAGAAACCAGTTATGCCAACTCAGCGGGGAGGTTTACTAGGAAGGCAGGCTCGTCCTACAAAACAGCATCACATGAGTAAGATGTGAAAGATACTTAAGTATGGATGTCTTCTAAAATCAAAAAGCTAATTAAACTTAGCTTCTTCAGAAAGCAAAGTTGGAAAAGCTAGCGGGTAAAATGCATTCTCTTATTTCTGAACATAATCAAGAACAATAAAGGGTTAATCGGTTTGAAACATTCGTCACCTGGTTTAGTTGGTTTTGCTCCTGTGAATATTCAGAAGAAGTCAACCATGCTCCCCTCTGTGTTTTACTTTGTGCCCATTCACTTCCACATACACATACGAGGCCCTGTCCAGAGCATCACAGGCTAGGGAGGAATCAGGACCAAGACTAAAAGCTGGGTCTGAAGAGAAGGCTCAGTGAGTATTTGCTCTGCAAGCATGAGAACCTGAGTTCAGATACCAGCATCCACATAAAAAGCTGGCCACACACACACAAAAACATACATGTACATACATGCGCACACATGCATACTCCCTCACCTGTGACCTAAACTTGGTAGGGGTGGAAGACAGGAGGATGGCTGGGTCTTGCTGACCAGCACTTAAGCTTCAGGTTCAGTGAAAGAAAGAGGAAGACACCTAACATCCTCTTTTGGGGGGCATGGAAGGTAAAGAAGGGAGAGATTAAAGGAAGATGATGACAAAGCACTCGCTCTCTCTCTCTCTGTGTTTCTCTCTCTCTCTCTCTGTGTTTCTCTCTCTCTCTCTCTCTCTCTGTGTGTGTCTCTCTCTCTCTCTCTCTCTCTCTCTCTCTCTCTCTCTCTCTCTCTCTCTCTCTCTCTCTCTCCCAGTAGGGTACAGAGTACAGAGTCTACTGAGAACATGGTAGGAAATATTTTCCCGCAAGCCCTTTATCTGAGAAGTGACCTCAGCCCTGGTCTCCATGCCCATGGCAGAGAAGAGGATCCTGTTTGGACAGCCGCCATTCAACTGTACAAGTGCTGTTTGACCTGTTTGCAAACAAGGGCCTCTCCTTCCAGAAACATTAGAAAAGGAAGAAATAGACAGTCATTTGGCTGACAGAGAGAGAGAGAGAGATGCAGTCAGTCTTTCCATTGGCTAGAACTGTATTCAACATAGACACCTGGACAGTGGAGATTCACAGCCCACTAAACTATATATATATACATATATATATATATATATATATATATATATATATATATATATATCAGGATCCATATATGATTAACAACTATTAACAGGTTCAGATTGATGACAGGTAAAATACAAAGTCACTCAGGTGAATGGACAACATGTTTTTGTCTAAAGCAAGGCAAGCCACAACATCCAGGATGAATACAGCCTGATGTGTGTTTTCACAGGGACCATCGGATAGAATTTTATTTTATTTTACAAATGACTCTGTGTAGTCAGTCTAATAATAAGAAACCTCAACTCAACATTTAAATATTATCTCTCCCAAAAGGGGCTCCATCCTTTTGATGAATAGACTTGTGTGCTAAACAATTATACTTAATTATTATTATTACGGCTTTTCTAATAGAGGATTTAATAGATGAACAAGGAGTCAACTCAGTCAGAGACACAGTGATAAAATTAATTTTCTCACCAGGGGCATTACTTTGAGATTGCAATTTTGTAGATAGGAGTCTGGTGGTGTTATTTTTCTTTTACTTTATTTTCTTTTTTTTTTTAATAAATGCACACATTGTGCTCTAGCAGAAAAACAAGCACAATAATGTCTCCATGAGGAAAAGTGACATTAGACCTAGGAGTTCAATGACTTCCTTCCAGCCTATGCTAAACCAGTCTGGATCCATGACAGAACACCGCCCCCCAGCCAGGCCAATAACACATGCTTAATCTCAACAGCCTAGGTCAGCACTCCTTAGAATGTATTCAGACTGACTTAACCTGGTTAAACTTTGGACTTAAATAGCAATTATTAAGAGAAATTTTGTGGGTACATTTATTCATTAACTCCCCTTTTTTATCATATCTGTTCATGACATTCTTCTACTGTGTCCTATTCAATACCCAACTGATTTCTCCATGTTTTCTTAAAATTAATATGAGTTCAAAGTTGAACCAAGCTTACCTTCTGGGCTCCCTGTCTTAAGAATGCACTAGCGAAAGTTTCCAAAATACAGTTGAGAAACCCAGCCCCCGTGATTGAGATTCTGCCTCTTTGAATAAACTCTGTCCTGGGGGAAAAAAGGAAAGAAAAGAGTTATAAAACACACACACACAATTCATCTCTATGGTTATCTGCATAAAATAAAATAAAGCAAGCCTTGAGGGTAAGAGGGACATTCATTGGGAAGAAGATGCCGTTACAGTGGGAGAGGGAAAGGGAAGGGTTGTGGGGCATCGATATAATCACAATACATCTTTTACTCTCAATTGTCAAAAACACTCATCTTTCATATCACTTTGCATTTGGATATGTAATTATAGACACTTTCAGCAGCACAATTACCATTTATAATTAACACAAAATAATATCCATAAAAATTGAGTAATTACCTGTTAAAACAAAAGATTCTATTTAAGGTTGACCTAACTATGGTACAGTTTATACAGAATAAACAGCAATCCCTTCAATGAAAGAATATTCACTTCATGATACATGAAGCTACTGACACCAAACTAAACTGATAGTTTCCAATTGCCTTCCAAACACTTACTTCCTACAGCCATAGATTAGTGCAGCTCTCATCCCCTACCAAAGAAATGTCTGCAGGAGAAGGAGGCTACCGCAAAGAACAACTGGCAAGGTGTAGAGAACCCAAAGTTTGGAGTTTCCATCGTACATGGAACATCAATAATACAAGCCCTGTCCCAAGGCCCGGGAAATACCCAAGAAGATGGGCAGAAAGATTGCCAGAGCAGAGGACAGGCAGGACTGTTGTCCTCTGGACATAGTAAAGATTTGCACCCATGAACCCTCAACAGTAAGGACTGCCTACACAAAACCTACAGCAGCCCACACCAGTTGGCATTCCAGCACGGGCCAGGCCAGAAAGGGCTCATTAGGCCCCACCCCTACCAGCACTAGTTGACAAGCTAGTGGCAATGCACAGCTTCTGAGAAAGAAATCAGTTTTCTTCATGGACAAGCCCCGTGACAGGTTGTCCATGCCTAAGTGGCCAGTCACACACCCAATTGCATATGGGCAACACTAATTGGACACAGTAGGGTGTGTGTGTGTGCGTGTGTGTGTGTGTGTACACACACAATTATGATGACAATATGAAGTTGAAAGAGAAAGAGAGAAGTGAGAGGAGTTGGTAGTGAATTATATCAAAATTATAATGTATTTGTGTATAAAATTAAAAACCAAAAAATATTAAAAAATTAAGAAATGATCACTCTTTGCGGGAGGGGTGCTATTTTTATTATATATATATATATATATATATATATATATATATATATATATTTCTCTGCTCCCCTCCTTTCATCTCTCCTCCCCTTCTATCCATTCCCATGTTCACAATTTACTCAAGAGACCTTGTTTTTTTCTACTTCCCATGTAGATTAGATCCACACATGTCTCTCTTACGGTACTCATTGTTGTCTAGGTTCTTTGGGATTGTGATTTGTTTGCTTTATGTCTAAAAGCCAGTTATGAGTGATATTTGTCTTTCTGGGTCTGGGTTACCTCACTCAATTTGATGTTTTCTGGATTCATCCATTTCCCAACAAATTTCAAGATGTCATTGTTTTTCTGCTGTGTAGTACTCCACTGTGTAAATATACCACATTTTTCTTATCCATTCTTTGATCGAGGAGCACTTAGTTTGTTTTCAGGTTCTGGCTATGACAAACAATGCTGCTATGAACATAATTGAGCATATGTCTTTGTGGTATGATTGAGCATCCTTTGGGTATATACCCAAAAAAGTGGTATTGATGGGTCTTGAGGAAAGTGTTTCCTAATTTTGTAAGAAATCACCATATTGATATCCAAAGCAGCTGCACCAGTTTGCACTCCCACCAGTAATGGAGGACTGTTCCATTTACCCCACATCCTCGCAAGTGTAAGTTTTCATCAGTGTTTTTGATATTGGCCATTCTGACAGGTGTAAGATGGAATCTCAGAGTTGTTTTGATTTGAATTTCTCTGATGGCTAAGGATGTTGAGCATTTTCTTAAGTGTCTTTAAGTCATTTTAGATTCCTCTGTTGAGAGTTCTCTGTTTAGATCTGTACCACATTTTTTATTGGATTATTTGTTCTTTTGATGACCAATTTCTTGAGTTCTTTGTATATTTTGGAGATCAGACCTCTGTCTGATGTGGGGTTAGTGAAGATCTTTTCCCATTCTGTAAGCTGCTGTTTTGTCTTGTTGACTGTGTCCTTAGTTTTACAGAAGCGTCTCAGTTTCAGGAGGTCCCATTTATTAATTGTTTCTCTCAGTCTGACTATTGGGCAAGGCCAGTTCAGGCACTCTCTCCTCTACTGCCCAAGGTTGAATTGTGTTTCTTGTATGCAGCAGAAGAATCAATTTTGTTTTCGTATCTAATCTGTTTAGCCTGTACCTTTTTATAGGTGAGTTGAGTCCATTTATATTAAGTGAAATTAATGGCCAGTTATTGCTAGTTCCTGTTATTTTTGTTTTCGTTGTTGGTAATGACATTGTGTGTGGTTTTTCCTTCTTTGGGAATTGCTGGTGTGAGATCATCTATTGTCTGTATTTTTGTGGATGTAGCCAACTTCCTTGGGTTGGAGTTTTCCTTCTAGTACTTTGTGTAGGGCTGGGTTTGTGGCTAGGTATTGATTAAATGGTTTTGTCATGGAATATCTTCTTGTCCATCTATGGTGATTGATGGATATAGTAGTCTGGACAGGCATTCATGGTCTCTTAATGTCTGCATAATGCTTGACCAGGACCTTCTGACTTTCATTGTTTCCATTGAGAAGTCAGGTGTAATTCTGATAGGTCTGCATTATATGTTACTTGGCCTTTTCCTTTGCAGCTCTTAATATTCTTCCTTTATTTTGCATGTTTAGTGTTTTGACTATTATGTGGTCAGGGTATTTTTTTTTTTTTGATCCAGTCTATTTGGTATTCTGTAAGCTTCTTGTACCTTCATGTGCATATATTTCTTTAGGTTAGAAAAGTTTTCTTCTATGATTTTGTTGATTATATTTTCTGTGTGTTTGAGTTGGACTTCTCCTTCTTCTATCTCTATCATTCTTAGGTTTGGTCTTTTCATGGTGTTCCATATTTCCTGGATATTTTGTGTTAAGCTTTTGTTAGATTTAATGTTTCCTTTGACAGATAAGTCTATTTCCTCTATTGTATCTTCAGCACTTGAGATTCTCTCTTCTATCTCTCGTATTCTGCTGTTTATGCTGGCATTTGTGGTTCCTGATCATTTTCTCATAATTTCCATTTCTATAATTCCCTTGCTTTGTATTTTCTTTATGGTCTTTATTTCAGTTTTCAAGTCTTGAATGTTTCTTTCATCTGTTTTATTGCTCTTTCTTGGTTTTTTTTTTTTAAGAGAGTTATTGATTTTCTCCAATTTTTTGTTTGTCTTTTCCTCCATTTCTTTGAGGGAATTTTTCATTTCCTCTTTACGGGCCTCAAATGTTCTCCTAAAATTATTTTTTAGGTCATTTTTTTCTACTTCATCTATATTTGGTTGTTAAGTCTTGCTGGGATAGGGACACTAATTTTTATTGGTATCACGTTGCTCTTTGTGGTGTTGAGTGTGCTCTTACCTTGTCTACTCATCTTTTTCTCTGATTGGTGTAGTTGGGGTTGTGTCTCTGGTGATCAGTCTTCCAGGTGCCAGTGGATCCAAGGATCAGACGGTTTCTCCTTGTACTGCAGTCAGGGCCACAGTTCCAGTCACCCTGGAGGTCACTCAGTGTCCCGGATGTGCGCAGAACTCCTGGGGGTTGCTCTGCAATCCCAGGGGTTGTTCAGGCCTGCTCCCATGGGGGTTGCTTGCTTGGAGTTGCTCCTGCTGAGGTCGCTGCCTTGAGCCTGCTCCAGCTGAAGTCACTGGCTCAGGCCTGTTCCCACAGATGTCCCTGGCTTGGCGTGCTCCCATAAGGTCCCTGGTTTGACGAGGTCAAACTTTTTTTTTTTTTTTGGTGTGTTACCATTTCTACCATTTTAATGAGCAAAGTTTTTCCAGTATTAATTATCTCCATATCATAAAACAGAGATTTGGGTTATACTTGAGAATGATATAAGATGGCTAAACAAGAAGACTCTAGCTCAAACCTCCCGCCCCCCCAGAAAGACAGTGATTTAACACAAATGTACAAACAAAATTACCTTCATGAGACCTCCTGAAACCAATTAAGAGGTGGCATACACCCAAGTGAGGGCAGAGCCACGAATAGTCACATCAAAGCAAGTCAAGTGCGCTGTTTTCACTCACTGCAGGAGTGAAACTTTTCTGTTGCTACAACAGAATTCCTAACATAGCAGCTGCAGGAAGGAGAGGCTCCTACTGTGTATGGGTGTTGGTGTTTGTTTGTGGAATTGGGTGTCATGGAACCCAGGCTGGCCTCAAAGTCTGTGAGGTAGGGACTGACTGGCCTTGAAGTTCCAATCTCCTGTCTCCAGCTCCCAAGTGCTGAGGTATAGGCACACACACACACACACACACACACAGACTCTCTCTCTCTCTCTCTCTCTCTCTCTCTCTCTCTCTCTCACACACACACACACACACACACACACACACTATGCCTCGCTGGAAGAGAGGTCCCAGTTCATGGGCTCTAATCTGTAATGCTGGGATTAACATATATAGTGTAATGCTGCCTGGCCAGCTCACATCCATGCCATTGGGAGACTACTTGCTCATATCTCAGTGGATTCACAACAAAGAAAGAAAATTCCAGGCACTCAGCTGGCTTTCTTCTTTTTCCCCCTTTTCTCTAATCCAGAACCTCAGCCCAGGGGATAGAGCCATCCACGTTCAGTACAGATTTTCCCCAGAAGAGCTCAATCCAGTCTGGAAAAGTTTTTACAGACACACTCAAACCTGGGCCTCACTATTGCCCTGGTGTTCTTAGTCCATCTAAATCAGCCATCAAACTCCAGATAGCTCCCTCCCACCTGGCACAGTGGGGCAGAATGGGGAGAAAACTACAAAGGCATGTTTCTCCCAGAAAGGAGATAAATGTGTATCCATACTGTGACTTTAGCAGGTCTTGCCTAGAGACATGGCTCCAGGGAAGATTAACTTTGTATTTGGATGCTTGCTGGTCACTGGGAACTAAAGCCAACACAGAAGGCTGCTATTTAGCCCTTAAGGGTCTGCGGTACCACTGACAGATCACCAGCAGAAATGAGAGATTACAGGCTTGGCTTGATGAGAGGGCAGACTTCTGCATCTGGGATATCCCCTACACAATCCCAGAGAGACTTAGAAAAAGTCTGAATATCTGCACACTCTCAGGCCGGGACAGTTGGGGAGGCGCTTCTGTGCAAAGCCAGCCCATGACAAATGGAAGATGTGGTAATTGTTTCATAGAGTCAAATATTTGAAAGATCACAGGACACATTTGTGCTTGCTGTGGGACAATGGTCTTGTACCCCGTAAAGGTTTATCAGTTGTACTGGTTTAATAAAATGCTGATTGGCCAGTAGCCAGGCAGGAAGTATAGGCAGGGAGACCAGAACAGGAGATTTCTGGAAAGAGGAAAGGCTGAGTCTGCAGTCATCACCCAGATGCAGAGGAAGCAAGATGAGACTGCCTCACTGATAAAAGGTACCAAGCCATGTGGCTGATACAGACAAGAATTATAGGTTAATGAAGGATGTAAGAGTTAATAAGAAGCCTGAGCCAATAGGCCAACCAATTTATAATTAACGTAGGCCTCTGTATGTTTCTTTGGGACTGGATGGCTTGCAGGACTGGGTAGGACAGAAACCTCTGTCAACATGTGCTCGTGCACACACGTGCACGCGCGCGCACACACACACACAGAGGAAAATAGCCTAGTCATAGACCCAAACAAATTTCTAGAAACTCGCCCTATGAGTTACCTAAAAAAATGAATTTGAAGTAATTATTTTTAAAATGTTCAGGGCTGGAGAGATGGCTCAGTGGTTAAGAGCATTGCCTGCTCTTCCAAAGGTCCTGAGTTCAATTCCCAGCAACCACATGGTGGCTCACAACCATCTGTAATAAGGTCTGGTGCCCTCTTCTGGCCTGCAGGCATACACACAGACAAAACATCGTATACATAATAAATAAATATTTTTTTAAAAACAATTAACCCAAAAAAATCAGACAACTGAATGAATTCAGGAAATTAGAGCATGAAGAAGATAAAAATATCAACAAAGACAAACTACTTAAAAGCATAAAGCAACAGTAGCAAGGAATTTGGAGACAGGCTGTTCAAAAAAGGAAAATGAATGAAGAAACACAACGAGAACTTTTGAGACCTGCGGATGTTGTCAGGTGGACCCACTCACACACTATAGAGTCTTAAAGAAGAAATCAACAAGAACAGAGAAGAGAGAGCATATAAAGCAATAATGGACCAAACCTCCCAAATTTAAAAGGAAAGGAAATATGCCTACAAATTCAAAATCTCAACAAACTCCAGCTAGGAGACATCTAGAGAGATCTACACCAGACACATCACACAGTATCAAAAATCACCCCAAGAATGCTGAAGCACCAAGAGAAAAGTAGCCTGTCATACACACGGAGCTTCTGGGAGGTCTGCAGTGGGTTTTCTCTTTCTTAATCAGAAACTTTGCAGGCTCGGGGGAATTGGGTTAACATATTCAGCATGCCAAAAGAAGAAATATAAACCAAGAACTCAGTAAAATACATTCCAGAAACGAAAAGGAAATTAAGACTTCTATCTATTCAGAAGCTGAATGCATGCACCCCTACTAGAGACTTGAGCTATAGTTAACCTGGCCTAATTTATTTGTTGAAACCACCGACTGCATGGTTAGTATATATTATATATTAGAAATCCTATATAATCATGAATGTATATAACATATTTACATATATTTGTAATATATGTTATAGATTATGTATCGTATATAATTACATATCTACATTACATATCCTATATAATTACAAATAAATATGACATATGAGTATACTTATATACATTTGTTATTATATATGCTATATAATATATAGCATATGAGATATTCATACATAGATATATAGATATATACCTATTGCAGAGCTAGTAAAATGACCCAGTGGATAAGAGTGTTTCCTGGCAAGCATGAGGACCAGAGTTCAAATCCCTGGGGAAAAAAAAAAAACCTAGGTGTGACCAAAGCTATGGTGGAGACAGGAGAATCAGCAAGAGTTGATGGTGGCTAGCCGAGCTCCTGGGTCAGTAAGAGGTCCTGTCTGAAGGAAACAGAGCAAAGAGAGATTGAGCAGACACACAGATGCCCATATCCTTACACACACAGATATACATACACATCACACACGTATACCATACATGTGCATACTACACCCAAAATGGGAAGCCTTGAATTTCGGTTTTATAAAAATAAAACATTCCTTTGAAAAATGTCAGCAGTGCTAAGAAACATTTCCAATTAAGGCCCCTGCTAACTTTGGACTCGGCCTTCACTTCAAATCTCTTAAATCAACACTTAATTTTCCTTTCCCCACACCATACTGAGAATGAGAAGCTCTTCCAGGACCTCTGTTTGACAGGAAACGCAAAGGAAGAAGGAGGTGAGTGGTAGCATCTGTGGATGGAGGATTCTAAAAGAGAAAACTCACAGGGGCCCAGGCACAAAGTGACCCATGATATCCGAGAAACCACACTGTCCTAGTTGGCTTTCTATTGTTGTGACTAACACCATGACCATAGGCAGATTGTGAAGGAAAGGGTGTATTTGGCTTATTCTTCCACATCACAGTCCATCACTGAGGAAAGTCAGGGCAGGAACTCAATGCAGGAATCTGGAGTCAGCAACTGAAGCAGAGACCACCAAGGAATGCTGCTCCCTGGATTCCTCACTTTCCTTTCCTATTCTAACCAGGACCACCAGTCCAAGGATGCTCTCACTTGCGGTAGGCTGGGCCCTCTACATTAATCCCTAATCAAGAAGCTGTCTCACACACTTGCTCACATCCCAGTCTGATGGAGGCATCTTCTCAGTTGCGATTCCTTCCTCTCAGATGACTCTATCTTATATCGAGGTGAGAAAAAAACTAACCAGGACACACACACGCATTATCTTAAAATCCCCAGACATGGCACAAGATTCATCAATCCCATAATAGTCTCAGGAATGGCATGATGTGAGAAATAGAAATGGCAAGGGATGTGGACCCCGGATTGAAAGGGGCCTTGGGTGTTGAAGTCAGATTTTATCCTGGAAGAGAGAGACCTTGCCCAGCACTGAGTAACTGACACAGACTAACAGCTGCTCGTGCACCACTGCTAGCCTTGCTGCCGCCACTCATGCCTGCAAACGACCCGTTGTACCATGTTTGCAGCACAGTTCTTACTCTTCATGAGCACGACCACAGTTGTTAGGAGAACTACTTATCTTTGCCATCCCACTACTCAGCACAGAAAATATTTTCTCCATTCTCTCTGCCTTCTTACATCTTATGGAGAGGAGAAACACCCAAATCTACTATGCATATGTTCCCATGTGTATACACACACATACAAACATGTACATACACATATATGTGTGTACCTATGAAGATGCATGTATACATGCACTCACACACAAAAAAAATTTAAAAAACCGCTGAAGTCAACAAGATGTGATTTTAGTCAATCTAGCTAGTATGGCTTTGTCTTTTCTGGTGCCCCCCCCCCCAGTGATGAGTATTAATGCAAAGCAGGCAAGCTCTCCATCACTTAGAATCATCTCATGCACACACACTCTCCCTTGGATCTAACAGCAGTACCTACATTTAGATCAAGTCACAGCAGAAATCCAAACCTTCAGGCCTCCTCTCTCCCTCCCTCCCACCTCCCACCTTCCTCTTCCTGATCCTGATCCTACACACTGCACACACACACACACACACACTGCACACACACACACACTGCACACACACACACTGCACACACACACGCACACACACGCACACACACTGCACACACATTCACACACACACGCACACACACACACGCACACACGCACACACACACGCACACACACTGCACACACATTCACACACACACACACGCACACACACACACGCACACACACGCACACACGCACACACACACACGCACACACACGCACACACACTGCACACACATTCACACACACACACACTGCACACACACGCACACACACACTGCACACACACGCACACACACACGCACACACACACACTACACACACACTGCACACACACGCACACACACACGCACACACACACACGCACACACACTGCACACACACACGCACACACACACGCACACACACGCACGCAAACACACACGCACACACACGCACACACGCACACACACACACACACACACGAGTCACCCCACCAACCTGACACATACACCTCTGCCAAACCTGCTTCTTAGATTAAAGCTCATTTAAAATGTTTTCTTCGTGTAAAACTACGTTCTAGTGACACTAATCTCTCCTGTCTTTATTCGGGATTAGTCAGAGCTGACTTTTACAATGACTTTAATATTTAAAGATGAGAAGTTGAAGAGTCTCCCACTCTTTGGGAGGGATTAGTGCTTCAGTCCTCAAGCAAGTGGAGGTGAGGGATTAACCAGTCTGTCTCATATCATAGTCTAAGCAATAGCTCTTTCTGCCAATCTGAGCAGTGAGGCCTCAGAAAAGCATGCTCATGGACTGTCCATAAGTTGGAGACCAGCAGGGCCGTGAAGAGGGTCCCATCCTCACCAGCCACAAGATGGGAGCTCATCCTACTATATTTTAAGACTATCAGAGAAGAAAACACTGCACCCTCTTAGTAACTGGGGGCACCACGGCACTTTCTTCTTGTGACCCAAGACCACCCCAAACGTCTCTTGTCAGCATAAGCTTCGGTTTAAATGCCTCTGACAAGCATAACTGGTTATGCAGCATGGTTTAACAACAGCTGTTTTCTTCTGTTTTGCATTAATTTAAAACAGGAAAGAATCAGGCCTGGGCAGAGAGTTCAACACGCAAACTGCTTGCTGCACCAGTGTGAGGACCTGAGTTCAGATCCCCAGCCCCTATGGAAAGCCAGATGTGGTAGATCATATCTGTAACCCAATGCATCTATGGTGAGATGGTATGAGGAAACAAGAGAATCCAGGACATGAGATAGCGATCCCAGTGTATGAAGTGGCAAATGAGAGATCCTTTCTCAAACAAGACATAAAGTGAAGAAGCCCAGCAACCAAGGACATCCTCTAACATTGGTGAGTCGGTCCCTAAAACACACATGTACACACACACACACACACACACAAAGGAATGCACACACACATAATGCACACATGCACAAACACACTCAAGCACACAAGCTTTTAAAGAAAACAAAAAAGGGTGATGGAGAGAAGGCTCAGCACTTAAGAACACTGTCTGGTCTTCCGGAGAACCTGGCTTCGATTCCCAGCGCTTACATGGCAGCACACAGCCATCTGTAACGCCAGTCCCAGAGGTTGCAACGCTCTCTCCTGGCCTCCACCGGCAGGCATTGCATGGATGTGGTGCACAGACATAGATGCAGGCAAAATGCCCATACACAATAAACAAATAGTAAAAGAAGAAATAAAAAGAAGATGGGCAGACTGGCTGAGCTGTAACGCTAACCAACAGAATCTAGGAGCATTCAATTAGAGATGCTACTCATTTGTTATACTCTCCTGTGCTTAGCAAATCTTAGATGTGTTACTTTGACAACCACATAAAATTAACAGTAAAGCCATGATTGTGATTTCTATAGAAATAAGACATTCTGAATAGGTTCTGTGCAACCAAGAACCATTTTCAGCAAAGGTGCAGCTAGCATGGGCTAGCCCTTCGCTTAGTCACTCATGCATGGCTCTCCTTGCTCTATACTCCAAAAGGGTGGTGAAGTGTTAGCATGCAGGGAGATTCAGGTCTCCCTCCTGCTTCCTCTCTGTTAAACCTACAGATGACTGTATCACACTTACCTTACACACATTTTCACACTCTCTGTCACACTCAAAACTCTCTGTGGTGACATCGCACCCTAGACAAGGCATCCTCGGAGGCTGATATACTTTGAAATTTTGTTTCGTTACATAAATATGAAGAAGCTGTAGTAAAGAGATGTTGAAGGACTTAAAAAGGACAGAAGGGCCGATCCCCCACACAGATCTGTCCCCCACAACCTCACCAGCTTCCCCATACTCTGCCCCCACTTACTGATATGCGTCCAGGAGACGATCAACCAGTGATACAGTTCCGGCTAGCTCGTCAGTCTCTGCTGATGCTCAGTTTATGTCAGCTCACTCTCGGGCAGCGTGCCTTTCTCTCCTGTATTACTGCTCCCTGATTTTCTCACATCCCTTTCTACTCTTACACCCAAGGCAACAGCTGCTGTCTCTCCCTCAGGTCCTCGTCTCTAGAATAGAAATCCTCTACTCCACGCTACCCTAAATCTGTGTTCACTTCCTGCCCAACTGAGGTGGGGCAGATAAAGCCAGAATGTTCATATACTGACTTACATGTCATTAGCAGTCAAACATCTGACTTGAGAACAGCAAACACTTTTCTAAGTAGGAGTATCTCTTTTTTTCTCCATTACAATCTCAATTTCATTCGTAGTAATTAGTATGTAGGAAAAAAAATCACTAAAATGCATTAGGAAGGGAAGGGAAGAGGGGAGGAAGAAAGGTGGGGAAGGAGACATATTTGTAGACTATTTTGTCGAGGAGATTGTCCATCTGCTAAAGTCAGCAGAGGGCAGACTTCACCAGCTGAGGCACAAACCACCACAACATGTGTGAACGAGACTGACTCACTTAGCCAGTTCCCAGGATCTGCATTAGTTTTTGTTCATACACAGACATCATTCAAAATATTGCACACCAGAATCACAAAAAAGAACACACAGTCCAAATCTAGACACTCTAAAAATTAACAGCAGTTTAAACAACCAAGACTCCTATTCTGACTAAGCTTTTTTTTCTTCTAAATTTGGGGAAATAAAAATCCAGGGCCCCTGAAGAGTATAACTAAGGCTCATTCTCTCTCCTTTTCCTCTTCCTCCTTCCCTCTCCTACCTCCTCTCCCCTCTCCCTTTCCTTTCTGGTTGTTGTGAAGCAAGAGGCTTTTCTCTGCCATGCCCTTCCTCCATGATGCTCACACCCTATCACAATCCTAACTGAAAGCAACAGAACCAGACAGGCATGCCCCGGAATCTCTGAAATGGTGAGACAAAATAAATGGGGCCTCCGTGAAGTTGGGTGTTTTCTCTGATACGTTGTCACAGTGACAAAACACAGCCCAGTTCTGATGATAATCAAGCTTCCAGGTTGATGAGCCTCCTGAGAGCCGAGGCATAGCTGAGTCACCATGTTCATCTTGATTGTCTTGGGACCTGTGGGTTCTGCACTACATCACTGCCCAATTGACAAAACACTATCATTTCAATACTCTAAGTATTTAATGTATTGTAGGTGCATAACTACCACACAAAAAAGAAGTGTCCTTATGGGGTGCTCCCTAGGAGCAGACAAGCCCGTACGTTTTCTCATGCATCAGACTCACTGACATCTCACGTCTTCACCCCTGCCCTTCATCAATCATTCCTCTCCCACATGTTCAAGGGGCTGCTGAGAGTTTCCTGTGCTCCTTCGTGAGATTTTTTTTTCCACTGGGAAATGTTTGCTGTTTTCTGGGGAAGAAGATTATCAACTTGTCACGCTGTACAAGATTAACGAGAACTTTGCAAAGTGGGAATGAAGTTCCAAAGGGGTGCTGGCTCTATATCTGCTTATCGGTAGTGCCACAGGACACCGGCTGGTTATCAAAGTTCCCACAGCTACTGTGCAGACTCACCTGGGGCCTCTATAGAACTAGACTCGCTGCAACACATCTGTACTTCTTAATTCCCCTCTGAACCTGGGAGGAAGACACAACTCCAAACCAACGGAAGATTTTAAAGAAAAATCAATGATGTTCACTGAGATATTTCAAAATCTTTCACTAGTGAGTGCCACAGAATGCCCTCCTGGCTAAAGCTCATTGTTTTCCTCTCAGTTATCCCCTCTCTTCACAATAAAACAGCTTACTCCCCTTTTCAAACACAGCGCCTTTTAAGAGCCACCCAGCATCAGAAGCCTTTCCTCACCAATAGTGACAATTGCTCACACTTGCTCCACGTTTGTACCCTACAAGAGCAGAGTGGTCCCACTCAGGAGCTTACTACATCCTGGTATCACTGGGGGGTGGGGGAGCTCAAGCCAACTTTTCCCAGAGCAAAGAGCACACAGGTGACCAAGAGCATCAAAGAGAGCTTCCCGTATCAGTGCACAAGACTCCTCTATCAACCCCGTCAGAGCTTCCCAAGTTCTACTTGCCCTCTGCCCAGTTCATCTCTTTCCCCTCCCTCCCGCCACTCCTAGTTTTCACCTGAATCCCATGAACATGAACCAGCCATTGTCAAAGGGCCCGAAGCACCTTCTGTTTCTGTCTGTCATACACTGTGCTTGACTCTAGGGCACAGAAAACTATGACATCAGTGCAAAACCCCCACAAGACAGGAAGTACAGGTAAGAAAACCAGAACAGACCCCGACAACGTGAACACAAGCATCAGAAGGCAAATGGGGTCCTTTACGAGGGCAGTCATTATGAACCCAAATGGGGCTCTAACCAGAATTGAGCTTCAGCAGAAGGGACACTGTGGCTCAGCTTGCTGTTAGTGGTGGTGAACCCTGCTAATCATTAGATGACCCTCTAGTGTCCTAGAAATCAAGGTCAATGTGAGTAGAGGGAGCTGTGTCTGCAGCTGCATACAGGGATACTCATTCACGCTACTAGGTAACAGCACCCTCAAGTCCTGCGGCACTAGGACCGAATCTTAGAAATAATTGCCAAGTAAGCGAGTAGAGCCCGAGGGTGTTAATTCTTGGGTAACCTTGAGTCTGGAAACCGATCAAAAAGGGCAGTGCCGGCGTTAAAACTCTCACGGAAGTCACACAACTGTCACATCTGTTGCTGAAACAAACATAAAAACTCCAGAGGAGGAAAGAGATAGATACGCAAACTGCCCAACAAGCATCTCTCGAAAGATGTTAATCATACTCTTTGTGATTTGTTGGATAATTACTTGAAACTTGGCACTTTTAGCCAAGAAATCTAAAGTTGAAACCTTCAAAGGTTACAGACCTATTTACTAGAATGAGTAATAGACACCTGGGAGCCTCTATAAAACTGTGAAACTAGGCTGCTCAACCCACTAATTTAGTCTGTTTGTAAAATTTCATTTGTACTTTCAACACCTTTTGTACTCTGTTCTAGGAGCGGTTTCGCTGAAATTCTTATAAAAATGAAACTTCACCGTTCTTGGCATATACTCAACTGAGCATTTTAAAGTCAAATGCGAGGTCTTACCCAATCAGAGCACAAGGATGGTGTGCTGGACACAGAAGAGTTCAGATACGAGCCCCTGAGGTGCCATACTGAGTGTAAAAGAATCATTGCCTCCCTCAGAAGCAATCACTCCACAAAGGAGAACCTCAGGATGCAGTTGAACTTGCCACCAAAATATATGCAGTGATGGGATGAGGAGCAGCAGACGGCAAAACCCCTCAAGAAGACATTTCCATCTAGAACTGCATTACTTAGGAAAGTGTCAATCACCAAAACCAAAGCTATTCTATACCTACCATGGTCTGCACAGTATAGCAAAAGTCCTTCATAAAGGAAAAACGAGCAAATGAGAGTACTCAAAAATCAGTGGGTGCGCTCAAGGACCCATAGCAGCTGTGGGTCCGAACATTCCACCACTGGTAGGGGAGGGGCCCGTGAGGACCCACCCCTCCCAGAGGATCCACTGACAGAAAATGGGGACCAGACAAGGCAGCCACATTCCTCAGTGGTACGCTCACTGATTGCCCATCATATGCTATGCAAACATAATTTAATTTGGTGGCGTGCACACGCACGCATGCACACATACACACACTATGAAAGGGCAAGGGGACTCATTGGGAAGAATGGTTTCAGCAGGAAAGAAAGTAGAATGAGAGATGGCAACAGCGGGTGAACATGACCAAAATTCGTTATTATACATGCATGCAATTGTCAACAAATTGAATTTTTAAAAGGGCCAGAGAGATGTCTCAGCAGGTCAAATTACTATACTATGCCTGACAGCCTAAGTTCAATGCCCAAGACCCACATAGTGGAAGGCGAGAGCTAATTCCTACCAGCTGTCCTCTGACCTCCACGTTCATGCCGTGGCTCAGGCACATATGCCTACAGATTAGAGACATCAAAAATTTTTCATTACCAAATACGAGCCTAGAACTAATAAACGTATTTAAAGGGCAGGGGCTTTTATGGTTAGAATGCTTCAGCATCACAGCCAAGCTGCTCCAGTTCTGAGGCCGCAAAGGGAAGGGCAAAAGATGGCAAGCTTACTCTACCTTCTTAGTCAAAACTGTAATGTCCGAATTGCAGCCACCAGCCACACATGGGGGCTGGCCCCTCAGAACAGTCATGGCAGACTTGAATAAAAGATGTTAGAGGTTCGTTAGAAATTTCTGCAAAATATTTCTTAACAATTATTCATACTAATTATATGTAAATATAATATTTTGGACATATCAAATCAAATATTACTAAATTTAAAGAAGAATCAGTTCAAACACAAATACTAAGAAATTGATAAGCCTATCTCAGAATGGAGGTTTTCAGAAGGCAGAAATCATCAACTTTTTTCTTCTTCTAACAAATTTTAAACAGGGCACCACCACTGTCCATTTTCCAGGTCAATGCTCATTCCCACAAGAGACGACTTGAATTTTGTCCTGCTGTTATTTCGTTCACCTCCCTATTTTCTGGCTTGTTGTGAAGCGTCCTAAGGGCAAGAGGAACATCAGCCTGGAGTCCGAGCCCGGAGACTCTGACATTCACCCAAACACTCCCCATGGCATCCCGGACCTCCAAACACCAGTCTCTGTACAACAGAGAAGACAACAACGATATGGGGGATTGTCCATGCCAAATACAGAAAGCTCTGAATACTCTGCTTTCCTGGACTTAAATCTGGCTTTGGAAGTAAAATAGCAAGCTCCTAGTCCCATCACTCTTAAAGGGGAAGCACGCACTTCTGGGGAAGGTGTACAGAAATAACACGAAATGTAAACATGGAGCAGAGTCTTGCAGAATAATGGTAAATAGTTCTAAACTATTTTCATAATTTCTGTTTCTATATTTTGAACTATGCAAAGTGAGGCCACAGCTCAGTGGTAGAGCATCTGCCTGGCTTACACAACTCCTCAATGGCACATTCATACTTATTCATTTTCTCTCCTTCCATATATACAAATATCCATACTATAAATTAGAATTGCGAATGCAAACTTGTGCAACCACTCTGGAAAGCAGTGTTTCGGTTTCTCAGGAAATTCGGGATCAACCTACCCCTGGATCCAGCAATACCACTCTTGGGAATATACCCAAGAGAGGCCCTATCATACAACAAAAGTATATGCTCAACTATGTTCATGGCAGCATTGTTTGTAATAGCCAGAACCTGGAAACAACCTAGATGCCCTTCAACGGAAGAATGGATGAAGAAAGTATGGAATATATACATATTAGAGTATTACTCAGCAGTAAAAAACAAGGACTTCTTGAATTTTGCATACAAATGGATGGAAATAGAAAACACTATCCTGAGTGAGGTAAGCCAGACCCAAAAAGAGGAACATGGGATGTACTCACTCATATTTGGTTTCTAGCCATAAATAAAGGACATTGAGCTTATAATTCATGTTCCTAGAGAAGCTAAATAAGGTGAATCCAAAGACAAACACATAGGCATCCTCAGGAATATTAACCTTCATCAGGCGATGAAAGGAGACAGAGACAGAGACCCACACAGGAGCACCGGACAGAAATCTCAAGGTCCAAATCAGGAGCAGAAGGAGACGGAGCACGAGCAAGGAACTCAGGACCACGAGGGGTGCACCCACACACTAAGACAATGGGGATGTTCTATTGGGATCTCACCAAGGCCAGCTGGCCTAGGTCTGAAAAAGCATGGGATAAATCCGGACTAGCTGAACTTAGCAGACAATGAGGAATACTGAGAATTCAAGAACAATTGCAGTGGGTTTTTGACCCTACTGCACGTACTGGCTTTGTGGGAGCCTAGGCAGTTTGAATGCACACCTTACGAGACCTGGATAGAGGTGGGCAGTCCTTGGGCTTCCCACAGGTCAGGGAACCCTGATTGCTCTTCGAGCAGATGAGGGAGGGAGACTTGATCGGGGGAGGGGGAGGGAAATGGGAAGCGGTTGTGGGGACGAGGCAGAAATCCTTAATAAATAAATAAATTAAAAAAAAAATGTCTTACATCATAGATAACAGGATGGGGCTGTAACTCAGTTGGTAGAGCGTTGACCTAACATACACCAAGTCCTGGGTTCCATCCCCAGCACCCTATACACCAGGCGTAGTAGTATAGGCCTGTAATCCTAGTACTTGGAAGTTAGAGGCAGAATAGAAGTTCAAGGTCATCTTTCACTACATTATGAACTCAAGACCAGCCTTGGTAACATGAGACCCTGTCTTCAAAAAAGTAATTAAATACGTGATAAAATATGCAATTGCAGGGATTTTCATCACAGTACCGTAATAACTAAAAATTCAGAAACCTAAGAGTCAAGTACAAATGGGCCAAGAATAGTAGTAGGCAAATAATTTGTAAAAAGTATATAAATAAGCATAAATTGACTGTTAGTTACCAGAGTGATAGTGATGTACCTTTTCCTCATAATCAGAATTATTATTTTCACATAAATTTAAAAAAGCACAAAGTGAAAAGTTTTGTGGATTATCTTGGCAAATCATAATTTAACTGATAGAGACAGCTTCTAAGACTATCCAATAGCCCAAACATAATACTAAATTAACAAAACACAGTGCTAAAATAGAGGATGAAATGAAAGACTTACTTTGCATGCAATTAGACAATGCTATTCTTTTACTATATCTACATACCAACAACAGAACTCTGTTCCCTGGTCTCAGCTTTAATCCCAGCCATCCACACCCTATGTCAGCTCTGGGCATCATCATAATAAGAAACTATGGATCCACCAATCTCTCTCTGATGTGACTGAGACACACTTCCTTACTCATCCAGGAGGCTGTTGAAATACCCTAGCTCCATTGATGTGTGACCAGAGCTGTGCGAGAAAGAATGATCTGGAGAAAGCCTGGGCCCTAAGAATGGCTTTTACACGGGGACAATTAGTTAATTTGAAGGTTTTATTACTTTCATTTTAAAACTAAATCTATAATAAAAATTTTCAAACCACACAGAACAGTAATAATAAAACACAGTAAATTATCTTCTAAAATCAAATTTTTCACCATAATGATTAGCATTAATATTTAGTGCTTATGATGTTTTACTTTTGTTCCAAAGTCTATCTTGGGGTGACAAAAAAAGATGACAGACACCAAAGAAGCTGAGGCAGGAGGATGGCTGGAGGGCAGGAGTAAATAGTGAGACGCTTGTCTCAAAAACAAAACAAGGAGACTGGAGAGAGGGTTCAGCTGTTAAGAAGCACTGGCTGCTCTTGCAGAGGACTGGGTTTGGTTCCCAACACCTACATAATAGCTCAGACACATCTATAACTCCACTTCCAGGGGATCCAGTGCCTTCTTCTGGCCTCTACAGGCACGAGACCCACACGTGGTACATATTAATACATGTAGGAAAAATTCCATATGCATAAAAATATATGAATTTTTTAAAATTTGTCTTCAAGAAATGATTGTTTCTCTTCCCATTATACTTATAAAAATTAAAATGTGTGTTAATTAACTACAGGCCACATGTTACAGGGAAATGGATTCTGCTGAGTGCTGTTGTGGAGTACAAACTTGTGTGTTAACACACTGGAAGACAACATGCCAGAATCTGTGTTACAGACCATAGGTCTATGTACCCCAGAATTTATATGTTGTCATTTTTATTTTACTGAATTGCACTGCATTGTATTTTTGGTGCTAGGGATAGAAGGCCTCATGTATGGGATACAAGCTGTGTACCACCCAGATGCCTCCAGCCTAGGTGTTGAAACCTTAACCCACCATGCGAAGGACTTAGGTAGGACGCTGGGCCTTTGGGAAGTAAGTCAAGTTTACATGATTCCCTGAATGTAGAATTCTGCCGTGGAATCTCTTCCATGGAGGAGGAGAGCAGATTGCATGTTTTCCATTATCAGATTTAACAGAAGACAGGTATCTGAAAAGCCTCACCCACCCCAGATCTGCCAAGGCCCAAAGAATGGACTTCCCATCCCCCAGGGCCATGAGAAATTCACAGGTCTTGCTGGAGCCATCAAGACTGTGGTATCTAATGACAACATCTCAAACTCAGATTTCCAAGAACTCAAACTATACCTGTCCTGAAAATCCCCACCACCACAGTGCCTTAAAACCAACCTACAAGGCATGCACTCTCTGGGGATCCCTGTAAACCTCATGGACACAGGGAACCACCAAGGTGAGGTAAAGAAGAAAACTTGGTTCAGCTCAACTTTGTTAGCCAGCACTGTTTCAAACTTCTGGAGTCTGACACGAGGCCAGGTTATTTTAGACAAATTTAAATCTAGTACAGTTTTAGCAAAAAGATTCCTGGTAACTATCATCCCAATTCCACGTGGACAATAAATCTTAAGATGTGACGACATAAAAACTCTTTTGTAAAATATGCATGACCTCTACCATGAAGATGGATTCTATTGCCTAAGGGCCTGGGATCTGGTATGGTCTCTGACCAAGATAGCATGGGAGTTAGTAGCTCCCCTACATGTGACAGCTCCCCCAATGATGGTTTCTATTGACTGAGAAGCAAAGCTAAAGATAAAGGTCTAGGGAGGGAGAGTCTGGGATAAGCATTCTGGGGGATTTGGGTGAGGTCTAACCTTACAGGTAGGCTACCAAAAGTCAGCAGGTTATTAACAAGATTCACTCCCAGTCTAGATGGACAACAGATATTCATTTACTCCATTGAGGAGACAACCCTGCCTGATTAACACTCCTGGTTTCTCCAGTGCTTATCTGTGACCCTCTACACACCATAGAATTCACCTACTGATTCAGGCAGATTTAGTCTACCTGCAGGGTTAACAATACATATTTGTCATAATTTGTCATATTTTTTCTATGTACAGTTCTGTCACTACTCGAAGAACTGGATGCTAGGGAAAGCAAATTTGATGGTTTATAGATAACCTTGCAACAAATACAACACTTAAATTCTCACTAAGAGAAACACTCACATAGCCTGTAGGAATCATATTCAGAAGACATACAACTCCTGAATATGATATCCTCCTTTACAACAAAGAGAAACTCGATACCATCAGAGTGTCTACCATAGTGGCAGTGACAAAATACAGTTGAATGGCTTGCAGAGGGATAATCTAGCTGTACGTGTATCAGATAGGTAAAGCTCAGAAGCAGTCTAGTAAACATAAAAGATAAGTGTACAAAAACGTACATGACATAAAAATCATGTGTGTTAAAAAGATATACAAATTAAGCAGGCTAGGTAAGTCTATGCCGAAACGCCTCTTTACGTCTGCTTGAGCTGACCAGTGCTAGACAGGCCCACTGATGGGTCAAGTGCATGATAACTTCAAGCAAAGTATTTTCCTTGTTTAAACTCTTGAATACCTAGATTGCCTTTAAAGGTCCAAAGGAATATTCAACAAATGGGTGATAGTCATTGCTTTTGGAGAGAGTAAGAAAATACCAGAATTTGGAGGGGCACTTGGACAAGAGTTGAGTTCTGTCATATTTCCTCCAAAAGAAAATAGATTCATCTATTAATGACATGACTAAAAATACAATGAAATACATGTGTATCAGACAGAAACTGTAAGTACGAAATACAGAGAGAGAGAGAGAGAGAGAGAGAGCGAGTTCTAATCACAGGTGATCTTACCAATTTGGGTTTTCCACACTTTCCCGGAAGACAGACTCTTCCCTCATGGATGCATACTGTGTCCACGTGAGGCAGTGACTCCGGATAGCCATATTCCTCTTCTGAAGACTGAGCCACGATTCCTCTTCTAGTCGGATATCGGGTACCTTTAAAATACTCACCTGCCCAACAGAGAGAGGACAGCATTCTCAGTTTCGGAAGAGCAAGCTACATGAAGACTCGGCCTGGAGCTGATCTCAGTCACAGCTAACAAACGGAACAAGCGGTCCTGATGGTTGCATGGTTCTTCAGTTACACCCCTCAGTCTCTGATAATCAAGCACACTGTGGCCTCACTACATGTTGCCCAGGACTTGCAAATGGCCCAGGACTCATGTAGGTCCCAAAAAAATTATCAGCTGCTTCTTGTCTTCTCTGGGGCAGGCCTTCTTGCGGTGATGGGTTCTCATCAGGCCCCTCCTACATGCGCCCATGCAGGGCCGTCTCAAGAGAAATGTTTCCTCGTTGTAATCTCTGTTCAGTCCCTAGAAATGGATTCTTTCCCAGGTGGAGAAGACAACAAAAGCTACAAAGGCAGAACTGTACAAGTTAGAGCCTTAAATTATTTAAGAATTGAGATACAAGACGAACTTGAATGCCTTTTTAAATAATAGATTCAAAGTGTGTATATAGGGCAAAGGCAGCTCTGAACTCTGGAAAAGCCAGTGATAATTTGCTGCTGAAGTGTAACACGGCTTCCCATCTGCAAGTCAAAAGGAGTTCATTTTCTTTGTGGTTCTAACCTCTTTCCACTAAGGAAATAACAGTGATTTAACCCACGATGAGAAATGAATGGAAGCTGCCATTTTTCCTAGTATAAACACAGCAATTTAATTTGCACGCTCATCCGCGGGTGCCCAGATTCATTCCGGATCACACAGGGAATCTCTTCTGAGGTATTTTTTAAGTGCCTGTCAAGATGCTCTTGTTTTACGTACTAAAAGACCACCATCAAAAATCCTACATTGTGAATGAAGAGCTTCCTAGCTGTTTAAAGTACTGAGAATAAAAGAAAGTGGGTGCTCAGCCACAGATGGGCCATCTATACCAAACACCTCACGATTCAGGGAACATGGTGGAAGAGAGGAGAGAAAGAATGTAGGGGAAGAGCACTGTAGAAGGTCATCTGATGGACACACCATGGCTGCTGTGCATATGAACTCGCACCAGCTCTGCTTACCTGCATAAGATCTGCATGGGATCAAGCAAGTTAAAAACTCCAGCATAGATTGCATGGACAGGGGAGGGCTTAGCTGTGGAATATGGCAGTTGATGGCTGCTAAAGGAGGGAGAGCCACTTTCTTTGGAGGGGTACCCATGCCCCAGTAGATAACTACAAACCAAAGCAGATATGGGCAACACTAACTGGACTCCATGATTTAAAATAGAGTAATATTAGAATAAAAATAGGGGAACGTGAAGCTGGGAGGGAGATTCTGAAGGAAATTGGAGGGGGAAGGGAGTAGATAAGATCAAGACATAAATATATATGTATATATACATACACACACACACACACATATATATATATATATGTTCACACATATACATATGAAATTTTCAGACTAAAAACATTCTTTTTCACACTTCAACAGCTAGGCATGGTGGGACACACCTGTTACCTCAGTACTTAGATGGCTGAGGCAGGAGGATTATCTTCAGTTTGACACCATCCTGGGCTACACTCTAAGTTTCAGGCCCTCCTAGGCTATGGAGTAAGGCCCTCTCTCAAGAAGAAAAATCCATGTATGGTTCAAGCCATGCAAATGATGTTTTCAACTTACCTTTGTCCAACACAGAATCATCAGAGAGCTTAAGGGTTTCAAAGAGAGAGAACAATTTTCCGTCATGAACATTCCGGCATCAGTGCCCTTAGATCACAGAACTGCGCATGGAAAGGCTTGCAAGGGGCACTAAGAAGACGATGCTCTCAGAAACAACTGCTGTGCCCAACAGTGCATTACAAGCAGAAGTGCGGACTCCCTCACTGAACATGGGACTAATACTTACAATCTTCTCACTTCTGATTGTTCTTACCTGTTGCTAGCCGTGGACAGACTAGAAAAGACAACGCTTCATTCAAAATGCCAAAAAGTACCCACAAAATAATCATCAAATCACCTCATATCCACAAAGGGCCCTTCACAGAACAGACAGAGATGAGACACTCTAGAGGCATCTGTCAACACTGGGATGGACATGGAAGAAATATTTTCCTTACAAAACCATGAGAGTGGACAGTGGGACATTCTGACACCCCCTTCGATTGGAAAATGCTGTCTTTTTCTACCACTATGAAAATTCCTCAGTTTTATACCCACTGTGATTAAACTCGGAAATGAATTTACCTTTCTTAAAATTTCTGGCACCACATTCTGGCAGATAGCAATCCTCTTTCTATAGATGAGTCCTGTTGATTCATCTGGAAGAAGCAAATTTCATAGCCAAAACATAATTAGGGAGAGACGTATTCTTATCTAAAAGTCCACAGAGCTTTTTAGCTCAACTTCAATTTTGAACATATAGAATTCTCATAGATAAGGCTTGACACGAAATGAAGTTTTCCAGGGGCTAGAGAGATGACTCGGTGGCTGAGAGTGCTCACTGATCTTGTAAAGAGTAAACAAGCGTGGTTCCCAGCACCCACCTCAAGCAGCTCACAACTGCCTCTAACTCCACTTCCAAGGGATCCAGCACAGCTGGGTTCCTCAGACACCTACAGCCGGGCACACGCTCACCACAGGCATACACAGAAACACCATGTAAAAATAAAAGAAATCTTTTTTTTTTTAAACATTCTGTTTTTCAGATCAGTTTTCTGAGCCCAATCACAAATGCTCGAGGAGTAGATGTAAAACAACAAGTCTGAACACACGGGCTAAATTCGAGACAGTGAATCACAAACGGGCTACCACCCTCAGCCATCGGTGCCGAGCATCCAGTGGCCACCAGCTCAGACTCTGCCAGCTCCTGGACCACAGTCTCATGCCTAGATTTCTGACTGTTTCACTTAAACCAGTAACTAATTAACTACACGAGTTACACCCATCAAAAAATGAAAGCCCTGAGACCAGAGCATTCCTGGAGGGAAAGTTAAAACTAGTGAGAATAAAAGTAAGTGCAAGTGAAGATGAGAGGAAGCAGGGGGGCGGGGTGGGGGTAAGCAAACTGTGAAGTGCTGTCATTTCTCTGTGAATTGCTGTGACTCAGACACAAGGCGAGGTTTCTCGGTGCTCTAACTACAGCTGCCCTAACCCCTGCTGCAAACACCATCATCACCAGGAACCTGCAGTCAGGAAACAAATGCTGCACCCCCAGCAGTCCTTTGGCAACGTCAGACAATGTGAATAGCACATGTATTAAAAATGGAGTTGTTTCTAGGCATGGAGGCACAGGCCTTTAACACCAGCCCCTGGAAGGTAGAGGCAGGTGGTGCTCTGTGAGTTCTAGGCCAGCCTGGTGAGCACAGGATGTTTCAGGTCAACCGGGGTGAAATAGTGAAAAATAAAATGGAGACAGAGATGACATCCTGAAATTAACAAGATCATTTTACCATTTGACAGATAAAGAGCTTAAGCCTTTGAAAAGTTCCGTCATGAGGGAAGTAACAGAATCAGGATTCGAAATCAGGTTTGTCTCAGACCAGAAAGCAAGTTTGTCCCACATCACACAGGTGCATGAGAAAATGCTTTTGCAATCTAGTTCAATAGCTACAGATATGCAGAAAGCAGCCCGAGAAATAAGACAGTTTCATGTTGACGCAGCAGAGGAAGCTGCAGCCATGTCACCCAGCAGCACCCGTGGTTTCCAAGGCTGAATTCTGAGCGTGCTGGGCTGGGCTCTGGCTGTCTCCACAGGCTTGGGCCTCAAGCGTGCGCATGTTCAGAGCTCCTGGCACTGCCCACTCCTCAATTCCCAACACTAACTGTCACAATTCTTCCCCAGAAGGAGGGAATGCAAAGAGCACCAGAGACCCTAGCACCACACCCCGCACCCCGAGGTGGAACACAGTCAACATCTCCTGAAGGGGTCATGAGGTATATAATTTAGATGTGTGGGCCACGTGGTCTCTTTTGCAAATACTCAGTTCTTGCTGTAACTCAGATGAAGCAGCCATTGATAGCATACAGAGGGAGTGTCTAATGTGCAGCAAATCCATGCTTACCAAAACAACACAGCGTAAGCCATAATTTGCCAAACTACAGTTATGGTTCCACAATCTAAGCAATTTATGGCAACATCACATCTGTCTGCTATTTTTAATAGCCCAGGCTAACCTTGAATTCCTAGTTCTCCCACCTCCACCATTCAATGGCTGGGGTTGCAGACATGAGCCACACCATGCCTGGTTCGCCTCCACCATTCAATGGCTGGGGTTGCAGACACGAGCCACACCATGCCTGGTTCATCTGTGCGCTATCTACGATTGTTTTGCCATCTACAAATTGACATGTGATAGAGATACAGCCAAATGAGCTTAGGTATGTTAGCCAGCCTCTCTGTGCTTTAGTTTCTTCCTGCATTAAATATGAAAAACCATAATCCTACCTCAAACATTATTCTAAATGTTGAATACGCTAATGAAAAATGTTGGCACACATTAAATACTTCAACATGCTACCTGCACCTTTATGCCTGGCCTCAATCTTACCATCAAATATAATTTAAAAAGTGACAGTGGTTCTGCCTGAGATGTAATAGACACACACATACACAGACATGCACACACACACACGTGCACACATACTCACATGCATGGACACACATGTGCACACATACTCACACGTGCATGGACACACACGTGCACACATACTCACACATGCACACACACGTGCACACATACTCACACATGCACACACACACACACAAATACACACACACACACATGTATCCCTTACAAAGTGAGAATCCTTAGTGACTATAACTAAAGTAGGCCATATTCAAAGAACTTACCTTTCTTTTCTTCCACAGTTTTTACAGCGATGACATTATTATCCATGGGGTTGGGGTACTAAATGAAAACACATAATGAAAAGTTAGTCTTTTAAAATTCTCTTTAAAGATGAATTAGCTGATAGAAATGACAGGTACCTGCAGGACTAGAAAGTATCTTCCAAGAAACCTCTAAGTAAAACCCAGCTTTAAATCAAGAATCTTGGTTTTACCACTCATTCAAACAAGTGAGAAGGGCTTTCATAAAATCCAGAGGCAATTTATTTAACGGGGGGGGGGGGAAGGGGTTGTGGTCTTGCCTGCATATGTATGTGCACCAGGTGAGTGCTTGGTGCCAAAGAGAAGATCAGAGGATGACAGGTCCCCCAGGACTGGGGTTACAAATTATTGTGAGCCACCACATCTGCACTGAGAACTGAGCCCAGATCCAATAAGGGCTCCTAGCCAATGTCATCCCTCTGTCTCCGGGAAAACCTTTAGATCCTATATAAGTCCTGAACAGAGAAGAGAATGAGGTGAGAATAAATAAATGAATAATAACAACAACAATAATAATGAACCAGACTAACATAAACTAAGAATATTCTCAGTGCCAGACCTGTGCTAAATGCCTTAATTATACCACCCTATCTAACAACTATTCCATTGTGAAGGAGTTACATAATATTATTATCCCTAATTTTTAAAAGCAGAAACTGGATGAAGATCGGGTTGTTTCAGGAATTAAACAGGCCAGTCTAAAACAGAAAGAATTCATTTAACTACTGCCCTGGACCATGGCCTGGTGACTGTGTTAGTACCTCAGGCAAATAACCATAAAAGGATAGGGTTCGGGCACACAGGAGCTATTTGATAAATAATTAATTTCTTTTATTAAATTGTCCTGGAAGACAATTTAGATGAATCAACATTTATAATAGCTACCATTTTTAACCTACTCGATTTACATACATGGTCTGTTAATTCTCAAAAGCATACCATGAGGTTGTATGGGTTTTACTTTTTTCTATTGCCTATATGGGAGGTCAGTCTTAGAAAAACTAAATACCCTGCTAAAATAGTTAAAAATTACTGCACCTGAGATAATGTAACTTACCCCAGATACTGTCTGACTGCCTCCATATTGAAGTTACCTCTGAGTTACTTTAACCCAACCTTTCCATTATTCAGAAGTGGAGAGAGAAGAGAGAGAGGGGGAGAATGAATGAATGAATCTCTCAAAGCCACATGATGAATGGCTTCTAACTGGAGACTGATGCTACCCCCTGCCCTGTCCCAAGGACCCCAGCTTCATAGTGTGGTCAAATGGCATCTTAACACACTGAGCAGTACACGCTGAAGAAGGAAAAGGGGTCCTTTGCCTGGAGAACTTGAGCTTCAGGACTCCTGAATCCTTCTAAATGAAATATAAAACTCTATCAGTATGAGTTCCAAAGAAACAAGAATAAGAATAAAGATGCATTTGTGCATGCATTCACTCAGTTCAGCCCTAGACGGCAAGACTCAAAATTACAATGACTACCTTCATGAAGCTTAGCCCTCCAGAGATCCACACTGGTAAGAGAAGGGTGGACCTCGGAGTCTGTCCCTCTACAAAGGATAATTCCTGCACAGAGACATCCAAGATGCACGCAACTCCCTAAACCATGAAGACAGGGTGCGAATTAGCCCTGTTACACCAACATGAAATGGAATTGTTTCCTTTACTGCATTCCAGCTTGTTCATTACATATCCATAAATGCATCCTAGTAAATGTTACAGTCACACTGTAAGTTGTAGAAAGATAACTAAACTAAATTATGAAGGAAAACACAATGCATTGCCAGGCAGGCACAGATTACATCACTAAACTGTCAGTGAAATTCTTACAGGTTAAACTGCAATTTCACACTTCCATTTCATTTCAATATTTACCTACTAAGAAAAAGGATATTCATTTAAATAAGGATCCTTTTCATCTTTCTTGTGATTAAACAGGCAGGAAGATAAAAATGAATGGATAGGGGCTGGAGAGATGGCTCAGCGGTTAAGAGCATTGCCTGCTCTTCCAAAGGTCCTGAGTTCAATTCCCAGCAACCACATAGTGGCTCACAACCATCTGTAATGGTGCCCTCTTCTGGCCTTCAGGCATACACACAGAAAGAATATTGCATAAATAAATAAATAAATATTTTTAAAAAATGAATGGATAGATAGACAGACAGACAGATAGATAGACAGTGTCTTAGTTGGAGTTTTATTGCCATGAAGAGACACCATAACCATGGCAACTCTTATGAAGGAATTCATTGAATTGTAGCTGGCTTACAGTTCAGAGGGTTGGTCCATTATCATTATGGTGGGAAGCATGATGGCGTGCAGACAGAAATGGTGCCGAGAGTTCTACAACTTGATCCACAGGCAGCAGGGAAAGACAGTGCCTGGCTTGAGCTTCTGAGACCTCAAAGCCCGTCCACCAGTAACACAACTCCTCCAACAATGTCACACCTACTCCAACAAAGCCACACCTCCTAATAGCACTACTCTCCGTGAGCCTATGGGGGCCGTTTTCTTTCAAACTACGATAGATAGATAGATAGATAGATAGATAGATAGATAGATAGATAGATAGAGTTCCAGACACTGAGGATGTGGTCAGGAAATGAACACCACGTAGCCTCTTAAAGAATTCATACATTACTTGAAGAAACAAACAAAAGCAGTAAATAAATATGTCAGATCTGCTTAAGAGAAAATAAGACAGGGTGATAGACGGAAAAGCATGGAAAACACAGTAGAAAACACTTAAAGGTCACTCATTTTACAGTCCTTGCAAATAGCTATAAGAAAATGGAACTTTTAATAGCTAAACATGAGAACATGAACTATTCACTCTAGTAAAAATCATTTGCAAAATCTAAGTTGTTTTCCTCCATGAGTTAACAGACATAGACCTCAAGTTTCCATAAAGAATGGCGAAGGAAATTAGAGGTTTGTGTGAAACCGCTAAATACTGTGACATGGAGGGCACATATTTTAATGCATTTCAGAAATTAAAAATGTATCGAACCAAGGCTCTCTCTACCTGGCATTACTTGAAATAATAGAATGCCATCTTGTGGTAACCTACTTAGTCCTGTTTTAATTCTTAACACACAAAACACATGGAAAGCCTGATACTCAGGGAGTAAGGGCGGAGAGGTTGCTCCGAGCTCATACTAGGCGCCCTTCCCACCAGCCGGGGACGACCTCAAGTGCTACTCATGATTTCTGGACATCTATTCCAACACCATATGACTATAGAACTTGATGCAATCAGATCCAGATCCGTACTGTTCCCACCCTGCATGGCTGTACTGTGCCCACCCTTCATGGCTGTACTGTGCACACCCTGCATGGCTGTACTGTTCCCACCCTGCATGGCTGTACTGTGCACACCCTGCATGGCTGTACTGTGCCCACCTTATAAGGCTGTACTGTGCCCACCCTGCATGGCTGTACTGTGCCCACCCTGCATGGCTGTACTGTGCCCACCTTATAAGGCTGTACTGTGCCCACCCTGCATGGCTGTACTGTGCCCACCCTGCATGGCTGTACTGTGCCCACCCTGCATGGCTGTACTGTGCACACCCTGCATGGCTGTACTGTGCACAACCTGCATGGCTGTACTGTGCCCACCCTGCATGGCTGTACTGTGCACACCCTGCACGGCTGTACTGTGCCCACCCTGTGTGGGCTACACAGTGGCTGCTCTGCACGATCTCATTTAGTTCCCTTTCAAACAAGAAAACACACTAGTAAGTATTATATGAACCCTGCTTGTTAAAAGTCTCCTATGTAAATCCTGCGCCTGAACAGAGATTGACCTGCCCAACCCCACTCCATATTCCAGATACTCCTGGAAGCAACGTGGTCTGTTGACCCACTTCCTGCCAAAATACCCTTGTCTTTCTTGAGCCTGGTTCAGCGGCTGTGTACACACACCAGGTGCACTGTATTTTATCGGTGAGTCTGGAGAGTTTCCAAGGTGCATTTGGCTTCATTTTTTATCTAATTTATGATTTTACTTTCTTCATAGAAAAAGCAGGCTCACTCCTTTTCTTTCCCATGATGTAAGTCTACTGCAGCGCTAAAAAAGATAAAATGCTTACTTATCACCCACTCCTTTTCATTTTCCTCTTCACACATTAAAAGAGGCTGGAAACCATTTGAATGGAGGCATCTTGAATGGGGAAATAAAGCTACTCCTAGAATCCATAGGTTATTCAATGAAAATCCCTTTTCTAGGGATGGGCTACCTCCCTACAAATCCCTCTGCGGCCTCCAAAATAATACAGGTGATTGCCACCGCTGTTGGCTGCCCACTGGAACTAGATGGTAAGGCCCTCTTGATGAAGCAAGCACGTGCTCTGGTCTAAGGACATGGAGAAATTAAGCTAGAAGTGAGCTGGATGCTCTCTCCATGACAACTGGCCCTTACTGGGTCAGCAGTGCTACGCAGATAGGGAAACTGTCCTCAGCTGCCTTGCTCAGCATTGGACCCTGCAAACGATTTTGTTGAATCTCCAGGCAAGATGTGCCCACTAGTGTTACAGTAGCAAGTCCATTATGGGGTAACCAGCCACTTTCAAAGTGGATTTGAGGCCTGCTTCATAGGACAGAACCAGTGCTCAGTACAGGAAGCCTGGTCAAAGCCCTGTGCCTGGAGAGGTCATGGGTCTACTAGGAAGGCTGCTGCTGTTGTTTTGCTAAATGGATTCACTGTGTCCATCAAACTGGCTTCTAAGTAATTATGTTTATTCCCATAGATGAATGTTGCTGCCACCTCTGGGCAGAGACCCTTCTAGAGACCTTGTTCTACAACACTCTGTCCCTTTCTCCTGCTCCTACTTTCTTTAAATCTGGGCAGCCTTCCTAGTAGACCCATGACCTCTCCAGCCACAGGGCTTTGACCAGGCTTCCTGTACTGAGCACTGGTTCTGTCCTATGAAGCAGGCCTCAAATCCACTTTGAAAGTGGCTGGTTACCCCATAATGGACTTGCTACTGGAACACTAGTGGGCACATCTTGCCTGGAGATTCAACAAAATCGTTTGCAGGGTCCAATGCTCAGTAAGAGGTGGTTACTGAGAAGACATAACTGTTGGTCAAAGTTCTGAGAGTAAGTGACTATTGAACTTTCAGCCCTGAATAGAACATCTCTATCACCCCCTTCAAGGCTCCAAGAACACAATGAAAGAGGAGATTTAAAGAAAGTAGGAGCAGGAGAAAGGGACAGAGTGTTGTAGAACAAGGTCTCAAAGTATAGCACAACTTTTGTGCTCTTTTTTTATTTATTGTATTTTTTTTATTGTTTTAATTGAGTTATGCATTTTCTCCTCTCTCCTCCCTTCTTCCCCTCTCCCCTTCTACCTTCTCCCCATGACCCTCACACTCCCATTTGCTCAGGAGAGCTTGTCTTTTCTTCCTTCCCATGTAAATCCATGTATGTCTCCCTTAGAGCCTTCTAGGTTCTCTGGGATTGTGCTGTTGCATTTGTAACCTCACAGAGCTGACAAGATTGGGCTTTATCAACATTAGTCCATGATGGAGGGCACGTATAATGGCTCACCCTTCCCTGGAGATTTCTAGGCAGTTAACTGCTGCTGGTGGGGTGAAGCTCACCCCTTCCTCTCTGAAGATCTATAGACCATTAATAGTTGGGGGAGTCAGGGGGAGACATTTTCTTCAGTGGTGTAGTTACTGGTGAGATATCCACACTCCTGTAGATAGTCCCTACCCATTCTCCTGTAAGCACACAAATGAAATTTATTTGACCCTGTCTCTCTTTCTCTTTGTGTTTCTCTCAAATACACACACACATACACACACACACACACACACACACACACACACACACCATGAAGTAGGGAGAAGCAGTTGGGAAGAGGAAGGGTATTAGCTGGTATGGGAGGGAAACAATAGAGGGGAATGAGTTTAAATATGATAAAAAAATATATTATATTATGTACAAAACATCATAATGCAACCCATTATTACCTATAACTCATATACATTAATAAAAAGTTGTTTAAAAGAGAGGCCCAAAAGCTACGTGATGCCAAGTTTGGAGAATGTACATTAAAGCAAATACATAATTATTAAAGTAAGAGACCAAGAAATTGAGTCCATCTATTATAGGAATCTTTAGTGCACTTATGGGTGGAGCCTTATGAAGCTATAGCCTCTACTTTTGTTTGCTAAGGGAAAGATCACCATTCAGGAAGTATTCTCTTCAAAGCAGGAAGTTATTAAAATATCAGCTATCTGAAAAGTTCAGAAGTCAATACCTGCCTTTTGAAACAGGGTCCTCCTCCTCATAGTCAATGTCTTCATAGGAATCTGCTTTTAAATAAGGTTATCTGAGAAAGCACAAAGAATGAGAACCTGTAGTAAGCCTGGCCGGACCATTAGCAAACATGTATCTGCTCCATTCACTATAAGGGGATCTGCTACCCAGCTGCTTCCAAACACATTCAAAGGGCCTTGCTGCGTGTTCAACTACACAGAGACATCACTGTATACTGCCCATCCTTTTCATGGTCTCCATAAAGTAGCTCACTCCAGAAAAAAAGGCAAAGTTGACTTATTGCAAGATCAAATGAGTCACCAGTTAATCAAGACTTCATTGATCTGCCTGGTGTGGTAACTCATGCCTGTGAATTGTAGCACTGGGGAGGCTGGGGAAGAGTACCAAGTGCCCAAGGCCAGCCTGAGCTACAGAGCAAAACGCAATTTTAACAAATGCACTTTGCCCCATGTTATATGTCTGTCTATGCCCCTGAGACAGCTTGGCACAATAATCAATATGTTCCTCTCTGCTCTCCCTGACAGGAAGCACCTTCAGGACAAGGTCATGTTTTATTTATTGTCAAAGGGTGCACAGGTCTACCATGAATAACAATTAATAGGCATATAATGAATATGTAACTATTAGCACTTGGATAGATAAAAAAATCTTCTTTCCCGCACTAAGCCACAGCCTCCACTAGATGAGTTACTAAGCACACTTTAAAATTTAAATTGCACTTAAAAAATAATTTATCATGCAGATGTGTACCATTATTCATGCTCACCTTCTCCCTTATTGTTCTAAGTTGGTAAAGATTTCTGCTGGCTGCTCCCCCCCCCCCCCAACTTTTCAGTTTCACACTCCCGAGCAAACGCAAAGATATGCAGAAGTTAGCAAGGGCTTTGAAAGCACTTGCCAAGCCCCAGCATTAAGCTAAGAGCTCACATTGAAGTACACGCTACATGCATTACCTAATATCCCTCAGCAACCTTAGAAGATGGCTATTATCCTTATTCTATAGACGAGGAAACTGGAGCGCAGAAACATGAATGGAGCTGGTCACACCCCTTCAACTGTCAGCACTACAGCCTGACATGAGAGCCATGCTCCTCACCCCAACTTCTCCTCAGCTTGCAGGAGAGCCTAAGAATGGAAGACAAAAAGGGTCACCCAGCACAGGGCATAAAGATCATCTTGAGGCACTGCTTGACTCTGAGACCTAACATCTAACCAAACCACTGATTTGGGCCATGTAGATCCTCCCAAATACTTCTGGCACTCCATGGGGAAAGATGCTCCACACACATAAGTGTCAGGTCTGCAAGGGGCTGAAGATGGGATCAGAAGGAAACGTTATTAATTACCCAATCCGCTTCCCTCTCTAAATGGAAATAGCCCTTCATAAATCACCTTTACGAGCTTAAGAGTAAACACTGATCCTTTCCATGTAGCATGCCACTGAAATAAATAAAACCTCAGGTCACAGATGGAAGTCAAAATTTATTTTACTCCATTTTCTTACAGTATTCCAGGAATGCTTCTGACCCTGTGTTGACTTTCATCTGTTGGGGTTTTGGTTTGCTTCATTTTGTGAAATGGACAGAGGGTGTTTCACTGTGTTGCCCAGGTTGACCTCAGCCTAATGAGCGCAAACAATCCTCGTGCCTCAGCTTCCCCACTACTGACTTTTGTGTAAAATTGTATACTGTGAACCACAAGAGGGTGAGCTTTCTTCATGGAACAGTTTGTTGAATGTTTCCTATGTTCTAGAGCTTCTCTGGGTGTTTGGAACAATGGAAACAGTTGACATAAATCTCCGTTGGAGTTCACCCACATTTGCAAGAAGCAAAGTCAACTTGAACAAGTCTACAGTGAAAAACCGCAAGCTCTCTGGACTCGTTTGGACAGACCAGAATCCACTCATCACCATAGCTCATTTGCATCTTTAGTAATGGCTTTACGTTCCAGGCAGATGACACGTAAGGAATTCTCTTAAGCACCCAGCACCTGAGAGACACACCCACCAAAAGGACTCCAGAAGCCTCCACAAAGAACTGCCATCTATATCACCACATCTGTTTACACAACTTCCTAGTCAAACAGAAGGAAAACATTCTAGTGATGAGTGCTGGGAAGGTAAGAATTGTACAGCCGGGCAGTTGGTGGTGCTCGCTTTTAAGGCAGATCTCTGAGTTCAAGGCCAACCTGGTCTACAGAGCAAATTCCAGGATAGCCAGGCTACACAGAGAAACCCTGTCTCAGAAAAAGAAGGAAGAGGAGGAGGAGGAGGAGGAAGAGGAGGATGAGGAGGAGGAGGAGGAGGAGGAGGAGGAGGAGGAGGAGGAGAAGGAGGGAACAAAAGAACCCAATGGCATAGTAAAGCCACAGATGCTACAGTAGTCAGAAACCACAGTTTCTGTCCTGGGTGGCATAGCCCTCCCCCATGAGGAGGCTGAGGAACACTGTACTCCACAAACAGAACATTGGATCCTTTGTTTTCTAGGTACCACTCATCTTTGAAAGCATGTGGCTAATGTTTTGCCCACAGCCGCCAACAGACAGGTGGAAGGAGATCAAATAATCTTCATGTTTTAAAAATAGTCGTGAATTAGAACTTGGAAAGCGAATCTGAACATACCGAAAGCCAGAGATCAGTAGATTCTATTTAAGACACGATGTCCTCAGTTCTAAAGCAGCTTTGCCCAACATTGTACAAAATCAGATTAAATGTCCCCAGAGCTTCTCACATGACTGTCCCTCCTGTCTACTGCTTTGCTTAAAAGAATTCCATTATTATTTTTTTAAAAAAATCATCATCATAAAGACCAAAAGAAAAGTAAAAGTACATTTTGCCCAAAATATAACTCTACCCAAAGCTTTATAAAAAAAAAAAAAAAACACATGCCTGCCAAACTGTTACACTTTTGATCCTCAGAACCAGCTGAGAAGGTAGTGGCATCACAGTGATAAAGGAGGCCATGTGTACAGCTAAGCATGTTCCTCATTGCACGGGGACTCCTAATCAGGGAGTCAGTGGACCATCTCCACCCTGAGGAAGCAACTCCTTTTTTAGAAAATCAATATTTTTATAATTCTTTGAGATCTTCACACAATGTACTTTGATCATATTCATCCCCAGCTCCTTCCCTTAACTCCTCCCAGACCTACTCACATCTCCTACCCACCCCAACTTCATGTCCTCTCATTTATTATTATTATTATTATTATTATTATCATTATATATCCCATCAACTCTAAGTTATGCTGTCCATATAGTTCTAGGTGTGGGGCCATCTACTGGAGTATTGTAGACTTCCAGGAGCTACACCCTTGAGGAAAATTAACTCTCCTGATGGAGGAAGGTCATTGGCTAATAAAGGAAATGCCTTGGCCCTTTAGCTCTAGCCCTTACTGGCTAATTCTGATATCCCGATCAACCCATCTCTAATAATCTGTGAGCACCGGTCTTACCGGGAAAGATTCAGCATGTCTAACCTGGTGGCTTGTTTCATCGCGTACTTCTGCCCGGGAGAGAGGAGCATGGTGTCTCTGCTCATGGAGTCTGAGCTCACTTCCTCTTCCTCCCAGCGTTCTGTTCTGTTTACTCCTCCCACCTATCTTCTAACCAATAAAATGGGCCAAGGCATTTCCTTTATCAGCCAATGACCTTCCTCTATCACTCTCCCTCCCTAAGAAGCCATGAACTGCCCAGAGGGAGGGTCAGGAACCCCTTTCCACTCTATGCTAGAATACTCAGTGTCTAACAGCTCTCGACCTCATCAGGGAAGTATTTTTCTGAAGTAGATGGTGGCTAACACAGAAACTCACAACTAGTCAAATGGCAGAGCATAAGGGACCGTGGAGTACACACCAACACACACACACATGCACACACACACACACACACAGACACACACACACATACCTCAGAGAGACCATTCAAAGAGGAGATGAAAAGTCTGTAAGAGCTCAGGAGGACCAGAAGAAAACAGTGTCTTCTGGACATGACAGGAAGTTATTCTCATAAGCCACAGCAGCAATGGCTGCCTACAGAAATTCCTTTTTGTTGATATGTTGGTTTCATTTGTTTGGTTTGGGGTTTTCTAGGACAGGATCCAGCTAGTTAGCCCAGTGAACGCAAACATGTGATGACCATCCTGTCTCAGACTCACTATTGCTTGGATTACAGGCATGTGTCACCACACTTGGGTCCCTCCATAGTTATTAAATGTGCCAAACCCTCAGCGGACTATCTTATAAGGATTGCATCACATGTTGACTGAATGTACTTATATACGTGACCTCAGCTATACCACATGACACACTAAATCCAACCACATGAGCTCAGTCAACCCACAGAATCGCCAGCATTAAAAGCCTGTCACTAGACAAGGTCCCTAAGTTCTGGAGTGATTTGTTGCACAAAAACAGCCAACAACTGTTGTGTCCCACCATCGCACAGCGAAGCCAAGCTTCGTGTTAGGTACAGTGGTCCACCCAGAAGAAAAGCAAATGAATCAAGGAGCACTGCACCCAGCAAAGCAGAACCCTGAACCACTGTCCTTCCCACTCATCTCCTGAGTGGCCACTGTGTCAGGGCTGGAAACACAGAGTGCTGGTAAGACACAGGCTTCCGATTAGATGGGCTGAGATCCCGGCTCTCCTTCCTGCTAGGTGGGGGTGCTTAAAGAGTTACTGAGACTTCTCTGAGCCTCAGTTTCCCCCACGACGTGAATAAGTCAGTCATGATGACTTCTTGGGCTGCTTGGAGAAGTAAAGACAATATTGTGTTATTCAGAGCAAATGCCCACATGTATACACACATACATAAATATATAATACATACATACAGATATGTGTGCACACAGACATACATACACACATACACACAGAGTGAGAAAGATAGAGGAAGAGACAGAGGGAGGGAGAAAGAGAGGGAGGGAGGGGGGAGGGAGGGAGGGAGGGAGGGAGGAAGGAAGGAAGGGAATGATGGGTTGCCTAGAAAACGCCTATCTATGTTTCAGCAAACCTTTTATAGATGTGACTTTTCTGTGAAAGCCTACCTGAAGTCCTCCATGTAGGACTGCTGCAGGCCTCCCCACCACCCTGCAGGTTCCCTGTGTGAGGTATGCATCACCCATTGAAATTATGCTGACCTGTCATCATTTATTAATGTTGGGCTCACGCTTTAAAACCCATCGCCTATACCTGAAACCTTTGCGTAGGAGTACACTGCAAAGGAGCGTGTGTATGGTGTGGTGTGCATGGTTTGGAGGACGGAGATCTGCTCCAGGAGTTGAAAGGGGAGGAGGACACACCCAAAAGTTACCTCTGACCTTCCAGATGGTCGGTGAAGCCTAGACAAAGTGTCCCTCCCATTCTGAAAAGGCAGGGATCTCCTTCTCATGATGACAACCCTTCTCCAAAGGACAGTTACAGTTTGCTTCTTGACTGCTCCCCACAGACTGTGTGTTAATGGTTAGGTCTCAGGGCAGCCCAGTGTGGATTCTGGAAGAGGTGGAGAATGGCAGAAAGAAATTGGGTCCATGCCCTTGAGTTGAATTATGGGAACGCAGTCCATCCACCCTTTTCTACTTAGCTGCCTGGCTCAGACACAAGGTTTGCTCCACCCTAGGCCCTGCCTTGAGATGCTGCCCCTCCACAGGCCCAGAGTGGCAGTGCAACTGGGCTGGTTATTTTTTTGTCAACTTAGCATCAAGTAGCATCACCTGGAAGGATGGAGCTTCAATTGAGGAACTTCATCTTTCAGACTGGCCTGTGGGCGTATCTGAGGGAAAATCTCTTGATGAATGATTGGTGTGGGAGGGTCCATTCCACTGTGAGTGGTGCCATAACTGGGCAGGCTGAGCAAGGCATAGCGAATAAGCCAGTGATGTCCCTCCATTCCCCGTGCTTCAGTTCCTGCCTCCGGGTCCCTGCCCTGAGATTATGCTCTGTCTTCCCTCAGTGATGGACTGTGGCCTGGGAGCTTGCGAGATGAAATAAATCCTTCTGTCCCCAGGTTGTTTTTTGGCCAGTGTTTTCTCAATGCATCAGAGGAGCAAAGGAGGACAGAAATTGGTACAGAAGGGGGGGATATTGCTGTGATGGACCTGACCGTGGCGTTTTGGGGGGAAGAATTGTGGAAGGAGTTTCATGAGCTGTTACAAGAGACTGGAAGGAAGTTAGCCGCGCGAGCCAGGGAAAGTGAGCCAGTAAACAGCATTCCTCCACGGTCTCTGCCTTCAGTTTCTGTCTTGTGCTCCTGCCTCAACTTCACGCAATGATGAAATACAGCCTGTAAGTTGAAATAAACCCTTTCCTCCCCAAGCTGCCTTTAGTCAATGTTTTATTACAACAGAAATCAAGCTAGATCGGGTAATTATGGACTGGAGCCTTCATAACTGTGAACCAAAGATAGCCATTTCCTCCTCGCAAGCTCATTACACCATCACAGCAGAAAAGGGGCCAACACAAAAATGCACTGGGCACCCACTCCAAACTGCCAGTCTGAACAAAACATGTGCACGTGTGCCTAGAAGCCTGGTCCAAGACAAAGTCTACACCAGATTCACTCACTCACTCATTCCTTCCTTCCTTCCTTCATTCATTCATCAGACTGTTGCTGAGGACCCGGCAGGTGCAAGGCACTTTCTAATGTTTCTAGCTCCCAAAGTTCAATGAGCTATCCCCCCCCCCCAAAAAAAGGAAAATGTTTGACTTGAACTTCACCCCATATAAGCTCCCTCCCCTGGGAGTTGCCTCAGTCAGGGGGCTGGATGTAAAGCCTCCAGCCAAACAGAAAGAAAGAAAAAAAAGGAAATGAAAGGAAAAAAACAAAGATCTCCACAGCAACACTGTACTGAATACCCTACCTTGGGTCCCCAGCTGTGTCTCTCTCAGCAATGGAGGCCCCTCTTGTAATGGAGGTTCTGACCACCCTCCCAGCACCCCGTGGCTATCTTCCAGGCTAGCCAGATCCCATACTACAATTCACAGGCAGCTACAGGGACTTAGAAGACTTATAGGTACAACTCCTCATCTTACAAACACAAAATCTTGACGAGAAGACCTCCGACCAGGGCCACCCAGAGACCTAAGTGAACTGGAAGCAGATTAGTCCAGGATCGCACCCCACAGGTCTGGGTGACAACCAGTTCTCAAGAATCTTTTCCACTGTACTGTTAGCCTGAGGCACCATCCAGGAGGAGCCCTCAGGAGGGCCATTGAACACAAAACTGCAATATTATAAACAGCAGTATTTCAAAGACCTTATAACCATCAATCCTCTGATAAACACTCTTTAATAATTGATTACCTCACTCGAATCCTCGCAACAACACTAGGAGTGTGCGCTGTTATTCTCACACCACAGATTAGCAAACTAAGGTCCAGAGACAGTGAGCTCTGCAGGGCGCCCCACAGCTATTTAGGAAAAGAGAAAGTCTTGAAACAGTGTAGCAATGCTGAGTCTACCAAGATCACAGCTTCAGGGCCGAGTTTTAGAGCTGAAGGAGGGGGTGATGAACTAGAAGGCTGGACCAGACAGTCCACCCAGGGAAGCCACCCAGAGCCAACAACATCCGCTTGAGGCAAGTGGGATGCGGACATGAGGCCCTGCACGGCAGCCTCCGCTCCTCCCAGAGAGCAACCTTCGAGGAATTCCGCCTCCACCCTCCCCGGTGCATCCCGAAAGCAGCACGCGCGCTGGAGGGGGACCCGGAGAATGGATTAGGACCCCTGAGCTTTTTGGGGTCCTGTCATTGCGCTACAGGGGGAGGGGGCGGGGGAGGGCGGACAGTTAGGCTCTCGGCAGCGGGCACACCGCCCGGGTCGGAGGGACTGATACCTTTCGGAGGAAGCAAGCGACCACCTGCTCGAAGGGGTACTGGAACACCTGGTGAACGTCCACGGTGACCCCCATGTCGCGCACCCTTCTCCAGGCGCCTCGCCGAGCTCCGGCCACACCCCTTTTCAAACTTCTTAAACTTTATTGTACCCCTCGGAGACAAGGCTATAGGTCACACCCACGTCCCCTTTCACTTGTGTTCTTTAAAGATAGCACCGGAGACGCCCCAGACCCCAGCGACGGGGAAGACGGTCTCAAACACGTGCCCTCCCTGGCCACGCCTGCAGATAGTGCCCTGCCTCTGAGCCACCCGGTTACACCCTGCAACCCTGCGCTTTGCAGCCAGATTTTTAAGCCGTCACTGCCGGAGGTCACAGAATATATCTTCTGTTGACAGAACCAAATAGGAAAAAGATATAATAAATACATTAAGTCTCCGCCCTGAAACTGTGGGTGTGTGTGATGTTTCAACCTGGCTCAGCTAAATCCGGCCAGACAAAGGCCAGCGGCTGCACGCGTCACTAATCTGCCAGAGGAGTGGGACTGGGCCTCTGGAGAGGAGGAAGCTGCTCTTTTCCCAGAACAATCTAGGAAAGAGAGTCCGCCTTTGCGAGCAACTCGAGGAAGTTCCTTGGCTAAGGTTAAGCAACAGCCTGCAAGAAAAAAGATACAAAAGAAGTGTATCCCTTCCTCCAAAGAGCAGTTGTTAATAGAGGAAGCAAATGTTGCATTTATTCACTAAATTATTCACCTGTTTCTGCACACGTGCTGTGTGCAAGACACTACAGACTCAGCAGAGAATCTGACCTGTCCTGCTGTTGGGTAAAATGAATGCGGTGTGGGATTTGACACCCACTCAATAATGTTGTCAAGTAAAATCACAGGGCCTAAGACATGGTTGCTAGGTTGAACAGGAACGTTCCCTGAGGTTTTGACGTCCATATTTGCCCGTGCTATTCGGGATCACTCTGGGAGACAAACCCTCCCTTCATGGCAGGGTGCCACTGCCTCCTTTCCCTGCCTGGTTCCCAGGCCATAACCTGATGACCTCCTCACTCAGTAATAGGAAGCTTTTTACCTCTTCCTTGTGGGTGAATTTTCCGCACTTAGTTTAGGGACAGTCTGTCTACCTGGCTTCCAAATCCAGCCTGGACAGACAAATACTTAACAAATCACCCCCCCCCCCCATAAGGCAAATTGAACAGAATCCTTTCTTCTCTAAGTTGCCAGTTCTTGTGATGATGATGCTACTGTGCTTAAAGCTAATCTCACTATGGAATTGGGAATAAAGTACAGGACCAGCAAGTATCTCCACCATCCACATAGGGGTGGTAAAAGATAACCTCAATATAGATAATGAGCAAAGTAGCACCAACAACAACAAGTGATGCATCTTAAATATTTACTGCCTCAAAAGCAAACATATATAAATATACATAATACCTTAATTATAACTGTATAATAATTGATATTTAGTAAAGGCTATTTTTGCAGTCAGCCCCAGCACATCACTGAAAGCTCCTACCTCCTTGCCTACTTGAAGGCATCCCCCTAGCAATGGTCTTCCTCTTTCCTGTATCATCAGCATCCACACCTACGAGATCATTACAAGCAGCACACAAGAACACTGTGATGTCTTCCACCCTAAAACAAAACAAAAAAGCACCGCCAACTCCCCGTATCCCTCCAGACAGCTCCCCCTTCAACTGTATTCCTCAAGTGCGAGGCCTGCAATGTCCTGAGCCGTTCTCATAGCTTTGTCCTCCACCATCTGACTCAAACTACACATGCCAAGTTCCCAGTGACAAAATTGCTAAGTTAAATAGTTAATTCTTTGTGGTCTATGTTTTATTTTTTTTTATTTTATTTTTATTTTATTTATTTATTTATTTATTTGGATTTTTGAGACAGGGTTTCTCTGTAGTTTTTGGTGCCTGTCCTGGAACTAGCTCTTGTAGACCAGGCTGGCCTCAAACTCAAAGAGATCCGCCTGCCTCCGCCTCCCAAGTGCTGGGATTAAAGGCGTGTGCCACCACCGCCCGGCTTGTGGTCTTTGTTTTAATTCAAAACAATTCCTTTGTATTCCAGTTGAATATCTTGTGCAACAAGAATATGATAATTATTTGTCTTCTTTTAGTTTTTCGGTGTGTATGTTCATTATGCATAGTATTGTATTACAGGTCATTTTCATACATTGAGCAGACCTTCCATATCCCCTGCCTGTGAAGGCCCAAAATGTGAGCCTATTTCTGCTTGATCTGAAGGTCAGAGAGTTTCAGCTTGCTCAAAGTTGTTCCACCATGACCAAAGGTCAGAGAATTAGAACTTATTTTTTATTCTTTCAAGGTTATTGTCTGTTTCTACCTCAAACAAAAGACCCACCTAGACTGAGCTCACAAAGTTCTCTCTCTCAAGGTTATTGTCAACGGGTGTGGCTAATATCCAGCCCTTGTGTTTCAGGTGTTAAGAAGTAGATCTGTTTCTACCTCAAACAAAAGTCTAAGAATCCAGCTAGGTTCCTACTCCCTTAGGGAGACAACTATGGATTCCACTCAGGGAGTGGTTTGCCTACAGAATGTTTTGGTCTAGGATGTAAGCATTACTTGTCTCTTCTGGCAACAGAATGTTTTTTTTAATGTTTTTATTGAGCTATGAATATTCCTCCCCTCAGCTCCCTCCTTCCCCCACCCTTCTACTCTCTCTAATGATCCACACTCCCAATTTACTCAGGAGATCTTGTCTTTTTCTACTTCCCATGTAGATTAGATCCATGTACGTCTCTCTTAGGGTCCTCTTTGTTGTCTAGGTTATCTGGGATTGTGAATTATAGGCTGGTTTTTCTTTGTTTTGTGTCTAAAAGCCACTTATAAGTGAGTAATATTATATTTGTCTTTCTGAGTCTGGGTTACCTCACGCAATATGGTGTTTTTTAGATCCATCCATTTGCCTGCAAATTTCAAAATGTTATTTTTTTTCACTGTGTAGTACTCCAGTGTAACCACATTTTCCTTATGCATTCTTCAGTCAAGGGGCGTTTAGATTGTTTCCAGGTTCCGGCTATGACAAACAATGCAGCTATGAACATAGTTGACCACATGTTCTTGTGGTATGATTGAGCATTCTTTGGGTATATACCCAAAATTGGTATTGCTGGGTCTTGAGGTAGGTTGTTTCTCAATTTTCTGAGAAATCACCATGCTGATATCCAAAGCAACTGTCTGTACCAGCTTGCACTCCCACCAACAATGGGGAAGTGTTCTATTTACCCCACATCTTCTCCAACATAAGTTGTCATCAGTGTTTTTGATCTTGGCCATTCTTACAGGTGTAGGATGGAATCTCAGAGTTGTTTTGATTTGCATTTCTCTTATGACTAAGGATGTTGAGCATTTTCTTCAGTGTCTTTCAGCCATTTTAGATTCATCACAACAGAATGTTTAACTAAGGATGTAACCTGCAATCCTCAACTGGTCTATTTATTTCCTTGTATCATGTTAATCCAGTTTTTATCTTACTCCTACCTTTTGGGGTTGGGGTATTTTAAGCAAATGGAAATTAAACGCAGGTGATTTCAGTATTCATTCACTGGAACTTCCTCCTGATACTATCCTATGATTTTGTTTTATTATTTTCACTCCTGTCTTTGTTCTCTTTACTAATGTTCTAATCTCCATGCCCCCTGCCCTGGTAAGTGGTATTTTTGTGGAAGCTGGTCTCCAACACCTGCTCTCCTCTTTCCTCCTCCCCCCTTTATCCTCATAGCCTGTTTCATTTCTACTTTCTTTTTCATTTGTTTGCTCTCTCGCTTGCTTGCTTGCTTGTTTGCTTCCTTGCTTGCTTGCTTCTTTTCAAGACAAAAGGTTTCTCTGTAACCTTGACTGTCCTGGAACTAGCTCTATAGACCAGGCTAAACTCAGACTCAGAGATTTGCCTGCTTATGCCTCCTGAGTGCTGGGATTAAAGGCCTATGACACCACTGCCAATGATTTCTACTTTCTTTGTTACTGATGACATTTCTTTATTTGACAATTTCATGCAAGTCTATATTTTACTCATTTCACCACCTGTGAATCTGATTTTCTGTCTTATCCCTCCCATCTCCACAGAATTCCTTCTTCTCACTTTCTATTTTTTTGTTTTGTAGGTGTGTGTGTGTGTGTGTGTGTGTGTGTGTGTGTGTGAATCTAATTAGGGTTACTGGGATGGCCTTGGGTAGGTAGTTACTAAATGGAGCATGGACAGCCCACCAGCAGCCACAACATTGAAGAAAATGACTACCCCACGCCCAGAAACCATTAATTGCCAATATTCCTCATGGAGGAGAAGGGTGTCACCTCTATCCTTCCTCTATCCATGATGAAATGTCAATAGGCCCAGTCTAGACTAGATCTTGTGCAAAGCTAAAGCTTATTGTAGTTTGTGAGTGCAATCGCCATGCTGTGTCCAGGAAGCTGTATCACAGAATTCTTCGTTAATCTCTGGTTCTTAGATTCCTTTTTCAATATCTTCCTGAACTTTGAAAGGGGTGATAATCTAGACATACATACATAAATGTCCAGATTAAGCCTGAGCACTTAAGATTCACTTATTCTCAATATATTGACCAGCTATGAATCTCTACCTTAACTGTCTCCCACATTAAAAAAAAAAAAAAAAAGCTTTTCTGACTAAAGCTAAAAGCAACACTGATCTATGGTTATAAACAAACACTTAGGAGTCAGATTAACACCAGGTTCATTTGGCAAAACAATAACAGCAACATCCTCACTGAGATCCTCACTGGGGCCTATGACTTCCACAGTCAAAAGTTTTGGCCAAGCTTGCAGTGCCAGGAAAGAATTCCCTCCTGTGAAGTAGGCCTCCATTATAAGCGGAAAGCAGTTGGTTACTCCTGTAATAGCCATGCCATTATTGTACCAGAGGGCACATCTTGCCTGGAAGGTGTATATTATACTATATGGGGTACACAGCTAGGTAAAGCCATTTGATGACTTTTCACCACCATCAGGCTACACAATATCCTACCACACTACAAAAGCTAGCCAGCAGAGGGGCTTGCAACTTAAGTCAACCTTGATTTCTCTATATCCTACAATCATTATGCTTTCATGTCATGTGTACATACGTTATTTTGTATATCTATATGAAGTCTAAGAACCACATGAGAAAAAACATGTATCTTTCTAAGACTTCTCACAGTTATCTCCTAGGGCGTCCATTATCCCACAAACCACATAACTTCATTCTTCATTATGGATTGAAAAACTTCCTTCGTCTATATACACCATATTGTCCTTATCCATTCCTCTATTGATGGACACCTAAATCACTTCCATTACTTGGCTATTGTGTAAACTGTTTCCATAGACACTGATGTGTAAATATCTTTGTGGTATTTTAACTTGAAGTCTTAGGGTGGATTCCCAGTAAGTCTATTTTTAGTTTACACACACACACACACACACACACACACACACGCACACATAGCAACAGTGGTTAATTTTTAATCCCCGTGTTACAAAATTTTTCCTGGGGACACATGAACAAACATCTGTTCACTTCACGTGGAGCACCAACAAAAGACCAGATGCCAGAGTAAATAAACAGTTCCAACAAAACAAGCCTGGTAAATGAATTGGTTTATTGCAGCATGAATTACGGCTCCAAGGTATCAGCATCACTAAAAAGCCCACTCATGATTGGCAGCAACTCGCAGATGCTCCATCTCTGGCCCTCTTTCCACAGGTCACAGGTAGCTCCACTTAAGAGTCCTCTCTTCCCCTATAAATTGTTTGCTGCCCATGTGACCTGGAAACAGATCCTGTGTGTCCTGTAGCTTTCTGAGATTCTTGACTCTTATAAGTTTCATTGCTTCCTGAGTCTTAGGACTCTCCCTCTAATACGGGGTGCTTCATTTCAGAGGAAAAAGCTACAGAAGCCTCACTTTGCTAAACCTATAAGCAGCATTTCTCTGATCTGCTAAGTGATACGTGGGCCTGTTGCCATAGCTACTACTTGAGATGAATGTCTTGATGGGAGAACTCCACGATATCACCAACCCTTCTTACAGAGGGGTAGAAACATCTCCTGGCAGGCCTATAATCCCAGAACTTGAGAAGGAGAAGCAGGAAGATAAAGTGTTCAAGACCAGCCTGGACTACTCTGTCTCAGAAAGAAAGAAAGAAAGAAAGAAAGAAAGAGAAAAACACAAACTCAAACAAATAAAATACGGGTCTCCTGGGAACCTGCACAGATACACAAAGCAGAAATAATATGCTTGAAGGAGTATGCTGTACTATTGTATTGTTAAGAATGATATCCCCAGAATAAGATAGGTTAGGGCGTGATTAGCACTTTAAGCGAAGGAAAGGAAAAAAAAATCTTACCAGTAGGCTCAGAACCTCATCTTGCCTCTTCCCAGCTGGACAGGGAAAGGCTTTCTAGTTAATTCCCTTATCAGCAAAAGTTTGGAGCTACAAAAGATGAAATGGTTACCTCTGGTCTCTACCCTGAACTTGCATTAACTGGACTCACAAAGCAGTAAAGAATACTGATCTAGCAACATAGTCAGACAGACCTTTTCCTCACACACCATTGTCTTCTATTTCAGTCTCGCCCAGTATCCTAAAAAGAATCCTTTTTAATGTGCTGTCTGTTCTGTAGGCACAGTGGCTTTTGACCTAGGCTCATTCAGTTTTCTTTGTCAACCATTACTGAACCTAAAATCCCTACCTGCCTTATCCATTGCTTCCCTCCGCAACCCATGGAACAGGAGTATGTGCTGGGATGGGGTTATTTCCACTCCTGTTATTTTTCTCCTTTTTCATGCTATCATGTTTGTGTGGCTTTTCTTCTTTTTTATCTTCCTGGTATGAGTGCATTTTGAGAAACCTTCAAAGGATAGAGGGGGAAAGTTCCCTTAGCCCTGCAATACTCATGCCTGCTTCTGTTACCCCAAAATGGGAGCCCTGGGTCTTTACTCTCTTCTGATCACCAGTTTCTCCCACAATGTGTCCTTAGGCATTTGCTCACTAACCTCTGGCTAAGTGGCCACTAAAGCCCAAAATCATGTTCTGAAAGGTTAGAGGACCCAGCGTTTGTTGGCACTATGTGAGATTGATTGACTACATGACTAATCTAAAAACAAATGCCACCTGCCCATTTCAAGGACATCAAAACAGTCTAAAGGTAAAAGTGCATGCCATGCTAAACAGCATAAGACCTGTGACCATGTGACTCAGATTTGCTGCCAGTCTGTACAATAGAAATCTTCATTGCAGAGCATGTCTCCCAAGGAAGAATAAAAGACGACAAAACTGATTTATTTCTTAACTTATCTAAAAACTTTTTGGTATCTTAGTTACTTAATATTGCCATGACAAAACATCACAACCAAAGCAACTTATTAAAAAAAAAATCTAATGTGAAGACCCATAGTTCCACGGGGTTAGAGTCTGTGATCATCACGGTGGGGAACATGGTAGCAGGCAGCCATGGAACTAATATTTGATCTATAAACACCAAGTATGTGCAGAGAGATAACTAACTGGGAATGCATGGATGTTTGAAACTTCAAAGTCCACCCTCAGTGAAGTACCTCCTCCAATGAGGTCATACCTCCCAATCCTATCTAATCAGTTCCACTAACTGAGAAAGGACCAACCAGTCAAACATATGCTCCTACAGGGCTACTCTCCTCCAAGCCAGCATAGGTGGTCAGCCTTATGTGGTCTTTGTGACACCAAATGGCTCATGCAGGAGCTTTTGTGAGATACCAAACTCACTTTCTCTCTCTTCTCCATGGCTCATCTTTCTCAATTTTTAGTTGAAATTTCCAGAGAGAAGGTTTAACAATAACATTTGGTTATATATTATATATACCAGATATATAAGTGAATTTTAGGGAGTCTATCTTAGGGGAGAAAAACAGGAGAAAATTACGAAGCCCCTGACTCTTCAAAAGTTTAAAGTACCTAGTCCTAGACAGCTGCCAAGATCTTTTAACTTCTTTTTTTTCTGGTGCCAGGGATGAAACTCGGGGCCTTAAGTGTGAAAGCTACTATTTCTGAGATATACCTTCTGCCCACCTTGTTTCTTTTAATACAAAAGTATTAAGTTGGGTGTTGTGGTACACCCCTGTAACCTTAGCACTTATGAAAGTTGAGATGGGAATATGGCAAAGCTAACTTGAGCTACATCGTGAGACTTGTCTCAATAAATAATAAATAAATAAATTCACAGCATGACTCCGCACTTCATTTTGGAATATAGTTTTTAAACCTCAACTACGTACACTCTGTTCTAACAAAATCATGCTGACTGTTTTCGTTGGAGAGAGGTAAGAGAGATCACTGGGGGAAGGGGAGTAATTGTTGTACCTCTGAAAAGAGACAATGGTACTTGGTAGATACTTGAGTACACATGGGCAGTGTTACTATTCTAGGTCTACTTTGAAGGCAGAGATAGCCTGATGGATGAGGGGTGAGAAGTTAGAGAAAAGAGAAGGGAAAGGTCATCCTGGCATCACCTTGGAAAGGATCGCATGTGTATGGTAGAAACCAATATCTGTATCACTGTTCTGGGGGTACTATAAGGAAGTACCATACACTGACTGGCTTGAACAGCAGAAGTGTGTTATCGTGTACCTAAGGCATCCAGGAGTTAGAATTAAAAGCAGCATCAACACAATGGACTGCCTCATGCCTCCCCCAGCTCCCAAAAGTGTCACACAGTCATTACCAATAGATGGCATTCTCCTTATGGCTTCACATGTCTTCCCTCTATTCACCATCTTTTGTGTCTACATTTTCATAAGGATGTCACTTAGGTTAAATTAAAACTAACCCGAGTCTGGTATATAGCATTCAGAAGGCTCTGGGTTCAATCCTTAGGACCACAAAATCTTCTTGGGGAGGAGAGCTACCCTAATGATTTGGTGATTTCAATTGTTACAGACTGCACTGTATTACCACAAAATGCCTGTACTGAAGTCCTTCTATAACTGCATTTATCTACCTGTTCATTTATTTAGGGTACCAGGGCTGGAATCCAGGATCTCAAATAGACTATGTACTCTACCACTGAGTTATAATCCTAGTGATTTAACTATACTTTGAGATAGGGGTTTTGGAAAGATGATTAAATTAAAATAATGTTTTCAAATTGAGTCCTAATCTAATATGACTGTGGCATTAGAAGAAGGAGAGACAGGTGAGAACAGAGGGAGAAGGGTCATCTCCGAGCCACCGAGAAGCCAATCTGCCGACAGCTCCATCTCAGACTCAGAGTCTCCAGAGCAAGGAAACACATTTCTGTTGTTTAATCCTCCCCCCGCTATACACTGTGATGAATCCTGGTAGACTAACTCATCTGCTGAGACCTTCCTTCCTGATGAGATCAAATTCAGACGTCCTGAAGTTGGAATGTCAACCCATTTTTAGAGAACACACTTTAACCCATAATGCCAGGCGTGGACTAGCAGAGATGGAAGACAAAAGAGCTCCTGGTGGCACTGAACTCCATCTCTGGTCCCTTTTTCCTTTTGTGTAGTCTCTCCTTAGATTCTATGAGTTTCAGCAAGATTCTTCCATTAAACCTTTCCTTTAACTGAGCGGTGGTGGTACACACCTTTAATCCCAGCACTCAAGAAGTAGAGACAGGCAGGTCTCTGTGAGTTCAAGGCCAGTCTGGTCTACAAGAACAAGTTCCAGGACAGCTAAGGCTGTTACACAGAGAAACCCTGTCTCCAAAAAAAAAAAAAATCTCTCTCTTTTAGTACTTAATTTTATTTTTTTTTGTTTTTTTTTTTTTGTTTTTCTCTAATTTTATTTTTTTTAACTTTTTTTTATTGAGAAAAGGAAAAAAAACAAATTTCCTCCTCCTCCCAGCCTCCCATTTCCCTCTCCCTCCTCCCACCCTTCTCCCCCTCCTCCCACCCTTCTACCCCTCCCCCCACTCCTCTCCCCCTCCCTCTCCAGCCCAAAGAGCAGTCAGAGTTCCCTGCCCTGTGGTAAGTCCTAGGTCCTCCCCCCTCCGTCCATTTCTAGGAAGGTGAACATCCAAACTGGCTAGGCTCCCACAAAGCCAGCACATTACGTAGGTTCAAAACCCCGTGCCATTGTCCTTGGGTTCTCATCAGCCCTCATTGTTTGCCATGCTCAGAGAGTCCAGTTTTATCCCATGCTTTTTCAGTCACAGTCCAGCTGGCCTTGGTGAGCTCCCAATCGATCAGCTCTACTGTCTCAGTGGGTGGGTGCTCCCCTCGTGGTCCTGACTTCTTTGCTCATGTTCTCCCTCCTTCTGCTCCTCATTGGGACCTTGGGAGCTCAGTCCAGTGCTCCAGTGTGGGTCTCTGTCTCTGTCTCCATCCATCACCAGATGAAGGTTCTATGATGATATGCAAGATATTCGTCAGTATTGCTATAGGATAGGGTCATTTCAGGTTCCCTATCCTCAGCTGCCCAAGGAACTAACTGGGGACCTCGGCTTGGGCATCTGGGAGCCACTCTAGGTTCAAGTCTCTTGCCAACCCTAAGAAAGTGTGGAATATCTACACATTAGAGTACTATGCTGCGGTAAAAAACAATGACTTCTCAAATTTTGCATGCAAATGGATGGAAATAGAAAACACTATTCTGAGTGAGGTAACCCAGACCCAAAAAGATGAATATGGGATGTACTCACTCATAATTGGTTTCTAGCCATAAACAAGGGTCACGGAGTCTACAATTGGTGATCCCAAAGAAGCTAAGTAAGAAGGTGAACCAAAGGAAAAGCATATAGTTGTCCTCTTGGCTATGGGAAGTAGACAAAATTGCCGGGGAGAAAATTGAGATCTTGGGGGTGGGGTGGGATGGGGGTAAGGGGAGATGGGGAGAGAAAAGGGAGAAGGGGAGAATGGGGGGGAACTTGGGGAAAAAGGAGGATTGGGATAAAGGAAGGTTGGATAGGGGAGCACGGAAGCACAATTCTTAGTTAAGGGAGCCACCTTAGTACTTAATTTTAATTGGAGAACTAAGACTACTTCTTCCTAATAGGATGTGGGAGGATAGAATAATGAGTTTATGTGTTAAAAGAAAGAAAACGGACACTTTGTTGTCCAGTCTGTTTTCTGTCCCCAAATCAACCCAACTCCTGAGACCTTGCAAAGTCAAGCTGCCATTCATACTTACTTTGATTTCACCTTGATTGTTGAAAAATTTATTCATTTTGTTTGGTAAGATTGCGTCCTTAAATGGCCAACCATCTCACACCATGAGTGCTATTTTTAAAAGCCTCTATTTAAGAAACTTCTTGTCTGAGAAGATGGGTTATAAAAGACTGGTCTCATACCAGACTAAAGGCCAGAAATTACTGAAGGACCTCTGTGGTCATACAACAGAAAATAATAACGACTAAAATCCAAAGGCAGAGCTAGGGAGATGAATCAGTGTGTCAAGTCCTAGCTGTGCAAGCCTGCGGACCTCAGTTCGAATGCCCAGAATACATGCAAAGCCAGGCACAGCATCACTCCTCCATAATCCCAGCATTCCTGTGACAAGATGGGAGGCAGAGACAGGAGAGCCCCTGGAAGCTTAGGACCAGCTATCCCAGTGTATAAAACACAGTGGCAAACAGCAGAGAGACCCTGGAAGGGGAAGGTGAGAACTTACACCTGACACACACACACACACACACACAGAGAGAGAGAGAGAGAGAGAGAGAGAGAGAGAGAGAGAGAGAAACAGAGAGAGACAGAGAGACAGAGAGAGACAGAGAGAGACCGAGAGAGAGAGAGAGAGAGAGAGAACTTCAAATGAAATGATGCTTGCCCAGCAGCTAGGAAGCCCAGGATTGGGTCATGAATTTAAAACAAAAGAAGCAATAGGAAAAAAAAGGCAACTAAATGTAGTGAGACGTAGAAACAATATACTAAGTTTCATGTGATTTTTGTTCTTGATGCTGGGGATTGATCTAGGAGCTAAGCCCATGACTTACTCATGAGTCCCCCATAGCATAGCCCTTTAATGCGAGTGGGGGCTGGCAAAATGACTCAGCAATTAAAAGCACTTGCCCACATAAATGTGTGACAGGAGGACCATCCCCAGAACCCACCTCAGTGTGGAAGGAGACAAGTGACTCTACAAAGCTGTCCTCTGACCTCCATATGTACACGTGACACCCTCATGTTTACACACAAGTCATGCACACACACACACACACACACACACACACCATCCATACACACAATAATAATAATAATAATAATAATAATAATAATAATAATAATAATAAATATTTTTAAAGTCCTTTCTCTTCCTGTGCATACATATTTTTGCAGTGCTGGATATTAAAACTTAAGACAACATGTATGCTACCATTGAGCTGTAACCCCAGGTCCCAAGTTATTTTTTAAGGGAGGTGGGATAGGTCACACAGAAAAGGCCCTAAAGTGTGGAATGGGCGGAAGAAGAGGAGAGGATAGAAGAGACTCAGTGACCAACCACAAGGAGCCCCAGCGCAAAGGAAGAGTAAATTGAGCGATTTTAAAACAGTAGCTTTAGCTAATCACTTTTATTTTCTCAAAGGACTTCTTGATGAGATTGATTGGAATGATAACATCAGCTGATGAAGTACCTGTCACCCGGGAATAACACAGCTAGCCACTGATGTCTGTTCTCAGGCCCTGGTGCTGTCCCAAAGCTTTCATGTGTACAGTTCATCTGCCACAGGAGGAGATATGTGTTTATCTTTAGATTGGTTTCCCTGGCAACAGATTTCTGGAGGAAGTGCTTTGGAAGCGACACCTTGAGAAGGCAAAGAATACAGGATGAGTCAGAGGGTCAGTGTGGTCCCAGAGTTGAGGCCATTTCTTCAGGAAGCTCTATCGATAGGACAACTAGATAAACGAGTCTCCTGCAGCAAAAGACAAGTCTAGTGAGGCCCTGAGGAGGTGAGGGACGGGCCATGGCAGGCGAAGGCAGAATGGTGCCTTGTCACTAGTGTGGTCATTCATGGACTGGGATGAAAAGACTCACGTGTGTGCAGAGAGTCACGCTTCCAGAGCAATCAGGATCTAATTAACTGCCCCAAATTCTGGTCTGCAAAGGCAATATGGAATCTTACATGTGCAGAGGACCTGAGGCAGATGAAAACTGAGATGCTTTGAAGGCTAAACCACAAAAGTCCAGATTAAAGACACTGATGTTTCCAAAGAAAGGACACGCTGTGCAAAAAAAAAAAAAAAATGGGAAAATAGAACTCAAGAGGTAAATATGATTCCTTTCAAACAAAAGATTGTCATGACTATATACCTTCCCACATTGTTGTTGTTGTTATTATTATTATCCTAAAATGGTCACTTCAAGATTAACCTCAAGCAAATGCTTCTCACCAGGTGTAATGACACACACCTATAATCCCATCATTAGGAAGGCTGAGGCTAGATCTCAAGTTCAAGGCCAGCCTCGGCTGTATAGCAAATCCCAAGCCAGCTGAAACTATGAAACCAAGCCCTGCCACAATAAAAGCAAAGAAAAGGCGATAATAAAATGACTTCTCCAGAGGGCCATAGAGGTACATGTCTGTAAGTCCAGCCCTTGGGAGGCTGAATTGATGGGATACATAGTTTTAGGCAAGCCCAGGCTATATAGAGATCCTTTCTAAAAGGGGCAGTGGACGGAAATGCTGCTTCTGGGTCAGTTCAAGGAGCAGGGTGACTTAAATCAAAGGGGCATACTTGTTTGCTTGTTTTTGAGGCGGCATCTCACTGTCTTAACCTAGACTGGCCACAAACTCAAGATCTTCCTGTTCAGCTTTTCAAATACTGAGATTACAGATGTGTAACACCAAGGTATTTTTGTTTGTTTGTTTGTTTTTTTAACTTTTTCTCCTTTGGGATTGTTGTAGGAAACAGGAGAGATATAATGAGGGCCAAACCCAGGGCCTCCTACAGGTCTTTACCACTGAGCTACGTCCCTAGTCCTCAAAAGATCGTTTCTGGTTGGTGTTATTCCCATGCAGACTAAAATGATTCCTTGGTACCCTAATTCTGTCAGAAGTCCTTACCCCTTTCCTAGGCACAGGTGACACCAAACATGCAAACTGTGAGAGTTAAAGGGTGAGCTCCAGCAGACTTGTCTGTCACATGCACCCCAGTGTTTTTCTTCCATATGCCCAGAGGTGATAGACTTCTCTGTGTCCTTTGCTATGACTGAGCTGCCTGCAGAAACCAGGATGTCAAGTCAACCTGTATTTTCTACATGAAGTAACAATAATGTCAGAATCTCTTCAGAAGATGGAGTAAACAACTGTCATAGGATGGAGAGCACATCCTGTCCCTCAAGGTACCAATCAACCCATCAGCAGCTGCTTCCCTAATCTCAGAGCTATAATAAAGAAGATGACTAAATGGCAACTTTTCTGGGCATAAATCTCAAAAGAGTAGCTCATCTAAGGTAACAGATAATGCCAAACAGCCAAAGGTACCCCATGATCTCGAGATGAATAACAGATGTGGTGGCTGACAATTCATCAAGGGGTCTCCAGAGGAGAGGGTCAGTCTATGCCTCATCCAGAAGCCCTGGAAGTGGATGGAGTTGCCAAGAGGTGGAAACCAAACAAGAAAAAGGCAGTGGTGCTAGTTCCCGGGTCAAGTGCTTCTGAGATTGAGAGACTGAACTCAGAGACAAGTGTACACAAATGAATATCTCTTGGTCCACCCTGACAGCATGCTCTCTCCACCTCTTTGTTAAGTATTGTCTGCACACCAGGCAAAGAATAGATTGCGGTGTAAACGAAAGGCAAGTGCAGCTCTTCCTTCAATGGGTAGATTGAATTGTTGTCTATCAGAATTTGTTCCGCCTTTCCATCTTCAAATAGAATCCTGCTCCCCTGCAAACTCTTGTCTCAACCCTAATAAGCACCATTTTTTGAGACAGAAAGCTTTCAACTGGTCCTGATGAATCTGAGGATTACCTCCACTGCCAGAAGAAGAAGGCAGTGGGCACAGGGCCCAGTACAGACCAGTAAGGCATCAAAAAGGGCTTGTAGGGCTTCTGGACATTAGCTCTGCCTGCTCTGGAGACAAACAAGGAAGTGATCCCAACTAAGGTTAGCAAACATCCTATCAGCAGGCAGTCTCGGTTTGGTCCCTTATGAGTTTGCTTTACACCACTGGGATGAATACACTGTCAAGACCATCAGCAACTCAAAAAGAGAGAAATTTTATTTGGGCCTTTAGTTTCAGAGGTTTCTGTGCACAGTCAATTGACTCCATAGCCTCTGGGCACACGGACATGACAGTACATCATGCTGAAGAAACTGCTCGCCTCGTGGTGTCCAGGACACAGAGAAGGAGAGTGGAACCCTAATGTCCCCTTAGAGATTTATCACACATGCTCTGACTTTATTCTAATAGACTCCTGCTCCTAAAGATCCACTGTCTGTCAGTAGTGCTTGTGGCTTGCAGTCACACCTGCCCTATACCAACTATCTGAAAGATGAAACAATTTTCCTAACAGTGTGCTAACAAGCCCACTTTTTAGTTAAACCACTATGTACCTTAGACTGTGACTTGTAGGTTAAAACAAAATAAATAAATCATGGGGCTGGAGAGATGGCTCAGTGGTTGAATGCATGCATTGATCTTGCAGAAGACCCAAATTCAGTTCCCAGCATACATGTCAGAGGGTTCATATGCCTGCAATTCCAGCTCCAGGTGATTGTGATCGGATGCTATCTTCCTGTCTTCACTGACACCTACACACATACACATATGTACATGGACACACATGTACACTCAAAAATAAATTTTAAAAAATTAGTTCCAACTAGAAAAAGGCTTACAGTTTAGGCTTAGCTCTCCTGGAGAAATAGTTTTTCTCCTGACTCTAGAGGGGCTCCCAGGTGTCCAGGGAGATGTCCCCAGTTAGTTCCTTGGGCAGCTGAGGATAGGGAACCTGAAATGGCCCTATCCTATAGCCATACTGATGACTATCTTGCATATCACCACAGAACCTTCATCTGGCGATGGATGGGGATAGAGACAGAGACCCACACTGGAGCATTGGACTGAGCTCCCAAGGCCCAAATGGGGAGCAGAAGAAGGGAGAACATGAGCAAGGAAGTCAGGACCGAGATTGATGCACCCACCCACTGAGACAGTGGGGCTGATCTATTGGGAGCTCACCAAAGCCAGCGTGACTGGGACTGAAAAAGCATGGGATAAAACCGGACTCTCTGAACATGGCAGACAATGAGGGCTGATGAGAAGCCAAGGACAATGGCACTGGGTTTGTGGGAGCCTAGCCTGTTTGGATGCTCACCTTCCTAGACCTGGATAGAGGGGGGAGGATCTTGGACTTCCTTCAGGGCAGGGAACCCTGACTGCTCTTTGGACTGGAAAGGGAGGGGGAGAGAAGTGGGGGGAGGGGGAGAGGAGTGGGAGGAGGGGCAGGGAAATGGGAGGAGGGGATGAGGCAGAAATTTTTTCAATAAAAAAAAAGAAATAGTTTTTCTACCTTCAAAGTATGAATAAAATATTTGAAACTAGTTGGATCTCTCTCTCTCTCTCTCTCTCTCTCTCTCTCTCCTTCTCCCACACTCTCTCTGGTTTCTCAAGACAGGGTTTCTCAGGCCTTGGAGCATGTTTTGGAACTCTCTCTGCAGACTGTACACCAGGCTGGCCTCTAACTCGCCTGCATATGCTTTCCAAGGGCTGGGATTAAAGATGTGCACCATTACCTGGCCCTCTTTGAATTTCTCAAAGATGCAGCTATTTTTAGTAGCTGTATCAAGAATATCAAAGGAACACCAAATGCTAAATTGTCGTGCAGTGCAGATAAGACAACTTATAAACAAGTCCTCTGGCAATGGAGCTGCTCTTCAACAAAACATACTACAATTGTTTCTTGATGATAGCTAACATGTGTGAGGTACTGAATGCATGTGCCGGTCACTCTTTGTGCAGCTACTTAGAGTACCTTGTATATATTAAGTTCGTCAGCCACCGCAATCTGACAGTGTTATTTCCCAGTTTACACTTGAAAAGCTGAGGAGAAATTCTCTTATTCAGAGAGATGTATTTAAGAAAATCCACTTAAAATGAAATTCTCAATAGCCAAATAACTCATGATTAATACATATAAAATCTCAGCCAGATATGATAGCCAGTACCCGTTCTCTTAACATTCACTGAGGGAGAGCACTCAAGAGTTCCAGGCTAGCCTGGGACACCTAAGATTAATGAAATAAAATAGTAATAGTAATGAAATCAGTAATAGTAAAGCAATAAAATAAGTACTACAGAATTCTTAGTTTAAAAAGAATGGCAAAAATATAAATTATCTAAGTGACAAAAGTTAGAAGATCATCAAACCAAAGAGGACAGTGTGGTAGAAGAAATACCTTGGCTCCATTTAGCTGTTCAGTCATACCAAAAAAAAAAAAAGAATAAAACTAAAGATTGTCAGTTTAGAAGAAAGGTTTAGGAGTTGATGGAATGTTACATAACACAAAGTAAGTGGGAAATCAAGACCTTCAAAGTTCTCAGCTTTGAATGACCCAGGAGAGCGGCAGCATCATCGCACCTACTTCAGCATTGCAGTACATTGTCAGAGTCTAGCACCAGGCCTTTCATGCGGTATTCTCCTGAAGAGTGGCGCAGTCCCTCAGAGGATACCCAAGTCCATGACCCAGAACCGGAGGGAAAAATTTAGCACATCTTTCCACCAACGTTTTGTTATGAAAAGATAAAAATGTTTCCAAGGACGTCACCATCGGTGTGTAAAGGGTAAGGGGGCCTCCTCTGACTGTACAGCACTGTTGTTTGAAATAAAAATTGTAGACTTAGGTATTGATGACACGGAAGTAGAAGGGGGACTGTCTAGGCAACCAAGGGACTGGTGGGAAGAGTGTGGAGAAAACAGAAACAGTTTTATATAACTCTATTTAACAATAAATAAATAAAATGTATTGTAGATAGAAAGAAGGCACAGATAATAAAAATTAAACTTATTTTCAGGTCAACAAAAATCAAACAGTGCTGCCCAACCTATTAAGTCCTTCCTGGGAGCCTTGCTGGATTCCAGTCACACTGTTTCCTTTCCTGCAGGGCACACGGTCACAGTCTTTTGTTTTCCTAAACCTTTGTCACCCAGCTGTGCTATGGCATTATGGTTTAGTCTTGTCTACTTTTTTTATTTTGAGAAGAGAAGGAAGAGGCTTTTAATGTGATGTTACAATTTGAGCATCAGAATTGCTATCATTGCCATCCATCATCATACCTTCCAGGAATAAAGTAAGTCTTGTACAAGAGTAGGGATTCAAAATACCTCAACATAGAAAACATAAAAAGACATCTGCCCCAAAGGTCATTGTAGTAGGAAATGGAGAACACAGTCCTTGCTAATGTTAATATTAAGAAGGTATTGGTGTTTCTTCTGCTAATTTTGTATATATGAGACATAGTCATCTGTGTTTCACTGCTTAAGGAGAAAGAATATGGAAACTGTAAACCAAAATCAGGCAGAGCTATTCAGTCTCAATGAACCTTTACATGAACAAAAGAGGAAAATGCTCTAAGGTTGGTTATTTTGGTTTCTCAAATAAACTATCAGCTGCAAAGCTCACAACCGAAGACTCGGTCCCTCAACTCAAGAGATTAAGTCTCTGTGATAATAAGAAATACGTCAGTCTCTAATGCTGAGAGAACAAATCAATATTTGATTCTGACAACACAATCAGTTATATAACAGCTGTAAAGAGATAATATTTTTTAAATTCAAGAGTAGACAGTAGGCTGCAAAATTAAGCCTTAGGCACAAGATATGGGCTAAATCAGTCCTTGTGACATGACAGATGTCAATGAACTATAGAAAAGCCATGATGGAAAAGGTGATTTGGATTAAAACCACCTCAGGAGAAACAAGTAAGCCTGTGCAAGGATTAATCCGTTCATGTGCCACGTCACAGTCTCAGGGTGCTGATAAGATCATCTTTTCTATGAGTCTGCTAAGAATGTTGTGACCCCAGAAAGCAAGAGAAATAATTAGACTGAAATCCCAAGAGATTGTCCAAATGAGCATAGAGAAGCAGGCACACAAATTAAAAGAAGAAAAAAAAAGCTACCTCATCCATGTGTTGATGCTGCCCAGTAGCAGGGTCCAGCTTTAGCACCAGCTTCTGCCATCTTTATGTGTTCATGAACTGGGTTATTAGAGTGTTTGAAGGGATTAGCCATCCTAAATAGACTATTGTGGCTACTTTAAAATTTTAAAGTTTACTTATAAAATTTTAATCAGTTCTTAAATGCTCCACAAAAACTTGGTATGAGGATTTAGGTTCATGAGCTTAATAAATTGAGCATTAATCACAGAAATGGTCACGGGTACCCCTTAGCCTGCAAAACAAAAAACAAAAAAAGAAAAAAAACTGGGGACCTAAAAGGCCACAGCAAGGAGCTGGATAGCTAGATAGAAGGTGGTCTTACCCTGCCTTAGTTACCTATTCCTAAGAATGAGTCAACCAAGGCTTGTGTGTTTATTTTAGCTTGTGTGTTTGTTTATATAAGGCTCCCGTGGCTCAGGCTGGCCTCCAATTTACTCCTTAGCCAAGGATAACGTTTAACTTCTGATCCCCTTGCCTCTACCGCCCTCACTAGTGCTGGGATTCGAGGTATGCACGGTCACAGCCATTTTTTCTGTTGCAGTGCTTAGGATAGCACAAGGACTTTGTGCACACCAGGCAAACACTCTAGTAACTGGGATAAAGCCCCAGCCCTTTATCTGCCATGGTGAACTGTGTATTACCTTCAGGCAGAGAGCTATGAACCTGGATCAGCTGAGTGCTTTTGGCCCCAGGGCTGCAGTCACGTTAGTTTGCCCTCTCAAGCTTCCCTTTGCCTTCACTGGTAGGTTGCTGAGGCCTTAGTGGCTAGAGACCATGTAGTACTCCTTGCTACATGGACCTATCAAAATGCCACATATGGCTTGGGTGAGCCAGGGAAAGAGTTACAGCCCTCTGTAACCAAATCTCTGAGGTGATGTCACATTTTGACCCTGCTCCTCTTGTAAGAAGAGTTTCTGGGCCACCAACACTTGAGGGGAGGTGATTACAGGAGGGCACAAATTTAGGAGATGGGCCACGCTGTGTGTGTATTGGGTTTTTTGTTTTGTTTTGTTTTTGTGTGGTTTCACTATGCAAACCCTAGGCTGGACTCTGAAGAACCACTTGAATGTAGACATTAGGGCATGTGTCACCATGATTGGCTCAGAGTCACTTTTAAAGCTATTCCCCTGTGAAGCCTTCATAAGGTATTGGCACATAAGATAACACACAACACACTAAAGGCCAAGCGGTGAAATCAGATGTGTCTCACCAAACAACAAATGGCCAACCCTTCACTGAATGCCTGTGTGAGGCAGAATGGGGAGATACGGAGGAGACAGTGGCGGCTGAGGCACCGTGCCTTCCAGAAAGGAACTCTAGCTGAACGGCTTAACTGCTTTCTTCTTTTCCTCTTCTGACACCTGCCACTCTGTTTTGGGAGTATCTATTTAAACCTCTGGTTTCCTGTGGGAGTAAAATTACCCCTGGAGGAAAGCATCTCCCTTTCTCCCTTGTGCATGCTCGCGTCTTTCACGTTACCTGACACACAGACATCCTCAAAAAGCACACTTTGAATTTATAAAAACAGCGGTGGTTGGTTACCAGCCGTCTATATTTTCGTATAAATTAAATGGTTCCAGTCTCCTGAGAAATAGCCACTGGTGGGGAGAATTGCGTGGGAGCTGACTGACAGCGATGCTAACTGTGCAGAAAGGAAGCCCTGGGAAGCAGGTGAACTTTGACCTAGTGTTATCAGGACCGGTTGCTCCTCTGTCCTTCCCTCCCCCAGCTCAGTGAGGGTGCTCTGCTGCCCTGTCCCCAGACCTTTCCTCGGGGCTTTGCACGTCCTCTGATACAGGCAGAGCTTGGATACCACAATTTTGACAGTGACACAGCTCCATTTCTCTCTCAACTAATTGCATGACTATGAACTCTCAACAATTACTATGTTTAATTAGAACATGAGAAAATTCAGCTAGTGAGGACAGGTGATACAAACAACTGTGAACATTTCTTTCAGATTTACTTTTTGCATAATCTTCACTCCAAGTAAGCTCCAGTGAATCACAATAATTTTTTTAAAACTGTGACCAGCGGCCATTTGAATGAACACATTGCCAAAATGATTCATATTTGCGGGAGGCTTAGGATGAGAAAACATCATCTTCTGTAGGACTCAAACCTAATTGATGTCTGGAGCCAGTTTATGTCAGGAAGGTAAACTTGGGGGCACAAAGTTAATGCTGAATCGAGTTTCCAAAAAAAAAAGTTCTTTAAATTTATAATTCAATGGAGATCTTTTCTGGAAGCAAAATTGAATTATTTTTTTTCTTAAAGTACAGAGTCTGGGTTTGTAGCTCATCCCATAGAGTGCTTGCCCAGAAAGGGCAAGGACCTGGAATAGAGTACCAGTAGTACATAAAATTGGATGTGGTGGCATACCTATATCCACAGGTAGAGACAGAACGATCAGAAGTTCAAGGTCATCCTTGGTTACATAGTGAGGTGGAAGACAACCTCACGTAATGAGGCCTTGTTGAAAAAAAAACAAAGAAGGTAGGGAGGGAGGGAGGGAGGGAGGGAGGGAGGGAGAAAGGAAGGAAGAATAAGAAAGAAAGAAAGAAAGAAAGAAAGAAAGAAAGAAAGAAAGAAAGGAAGGAAGGAAGGAAGGTAGGTTTAAGACTAGGACCTGTGGGTACTGTCCTTGACTTTGCTAGAGAGACAAGGATGGGATATCCTGCCATTCCAGTCCACCAGTGTCTTCCAAACAGGGCAGAACAGGGAAAGGAGGCCCCTGGACACTGAAGGTCCTGTGTGTGAAGTCTAGATGTGCGTGATGAACAGGCCAGAGGGATGAGCCATCCCACTCACACACGGCGTGAGGATAGGAATGAACTAAGATGGGAAGGCAGAGAAGCCTCAAAGTCCACCCCCAGTGACCTACGTCCTCCAGTAAGGTTAAACCTTCTAAGACTCCTCACACGGTGCCACCAACTGAGGATCAGGCACTCAAACACCCAAGCCTGTAGGGAACCTTTTCACTCAAACACCACAGGGGTGGGGGTCGCAGAGGGAAGTAAATGCCCTTTGTTATGAAGATGGTTGAGGGAGCTGCAAAGAGAGAAGAACTTGGAATAAGGTCTTGTGGTCCTTAAGGCTGATAAGCCTTTGTTAAATGAATACGTCCATCTGTAGACACCCATCAAGATGGCCCAGCTAACCCAGCCAGGCAGAGAAGATGGAGTGTACCGAAGAGAATGGCAATAGATAGCAATGGTGCTGTCCCTCCCCAGACTGTAAGGTTAAATCCACTTATATTACCTTGACTAAGAGCCCAATGCTATAATTTTATTAGTGATAAACATTAATTCTTTTTTTTCATATTTATTTCCTAAGGGGAACTGCATATGCCTGGAACACAATGGAAACCCGATGTAAAAACAGTTCAGTGCTACTTCTGGATACTTTAGTTTGTTTTAGGTTTGTTTGTTTGTTTGTTTGTGTTTGTTTGTTTGAAATAGGGTCTCACTGTATAACCCAGGCTGATCTCAAACTTAGCCTTCTCTTGCCTACCTCCCCACCACTGGACTTAGAGGCATGGCCCATCCATCAAACTCTGTAAAATTTTATGTTTAAAGTCACTTGTTCATTTTTTTAAAAAAGTCCTGCACTTTCACAGGACATGGCATCATTGACCACAGCATTGTAGAGCTGATGTTTTGAAATCTTCACACTTGTTTCCAACTCCAGGAATTCTGAATCCTGATAGCACTAGTCTGTCTTGCCCTAAAGAGTGCTCAATCCTGACTGATGCGGGGTGCGAAGTTCACAAAGCAGGAAGTGGGTATCCTGGTGCCCTTATCTGTGTAAGGAGACAAAGAGTCCACAATGAGATTTCTAAATACAAAGGGCAGTAAACATACCCCATGATTCAGACGCATCCCTAGCATCCCTAGCGGGACCACTTGACACCACACACGCTCTAGCTACCTAGAGCCAGCCACCAGCAGGACCCTGGCAACCATTCCCTGCCTGCCTCCCACTTCTCCCCCTACCCTGCCGCGTCTCTTCCTAGCACCGCAGCCAAGCGACTAATACACGGCCTCATGATCCTCCTCGGCTCAAACATTTATGCCCATTCTAGACATTTCAAACAGGGAAAGCATTATGGGATTTGGTTACAAAGACTCCTGATTGCTAGAACAAAAGCCTTGTGGCAAAAGCTGCCAGGAGCCTGGCTTGAAGAAGGGAGGTGGGGGGGGGGGGGTCTTTTTTTTCTCCTGCAAACAGCCTCCTGCCAGTATTTGGCAGAAATTGTCTGCTCTCAGGCTAAGGAGTCTGGGAAGTGTAGTTTTCAGGCCCCTGTCGCCAGCGTCTGAGGGAGGGAGGGGGGCAGAATAGAGGCTAGCTTGTGAAAGTGACATTGACTGAACAGAGGCCCAGCTTCAGCAGCGTGTCACAGTAATCCAAGCTCTTACCACAGCTTCTGAGATGCGCTCCCGCCACCCAACACACAAGCACACATACCTCACACACTAGTGCACATTCGCACACCAAAGAGGCACGCGCCTTCTCTTCTGTCCCGCCCCCATCCGCCCCACACTAAGCCCCTCTCCTTCCTGTAAGTCTAGCGTGGTTGTTTCCTCTGTGAGTTCTACTCTTACCCCAGGGATCTGTGGGGCTCACTACAGCTACAGTTCCACTAGCCCTTTACTGAAGCCACTTTTCTAGGTCACTCGTCCACACCACGTCCAGCTCCAGAGGAAACAGGATTTTGTCCTTTTGCCTACTTCTAAATCCTTGATGCTCAGTGGTATTTGGTTTGTTTTGGTTTGGTTTCTTTTCAAAGAAGAAAATTTGTTCTTGGGTCATGGTTCCAAAAGTATATAGTGATCACCAGCAGTAAGGTTTTATGTATTTAATACCTTATTAAGAGGTCAGATGTTGTTTCCATCACAATAATAAATATCTACCTACTGAATTAACACAATTAGTGTAGTCATTATTAGACATATTTATTGTGTGATTATTTAAAAAGCTAGCCACTCTTAAGAGCATTCAGGACAGGTGATGGAATGACAAGTGTGTGTGTGTGTGTGTGTGTGTGTGTGTGTGTGTGTGTGTGTGTGTAAGAAAGACAAGCCAACATTATCACATCTTCTCCTTTGGGTAGCCTCCCTAAACCTATCAGGGATAGATAGATAAAGATACCTCAGAGGTAAAACATGTGCTTAGCATATATCAGACATTGGATGCAATCCCAGCACAAACAGAAAGAACAACCGACTAAGGCTAGCTAACAATGTATCCTTCTTTTTCTCCAAATATATTAATCCCATTCCATATTAGCCCATCTTAGTAAAGCCACACTACGCTTCAACTACCTGTTGCATGCTGATTCCACTTAAACTGTAAGACCCACAAGATACCAAAGCTCTGGCATCTTTGGGTTACACAAAGTCTCAAGCCCGTGTGTGTGTGTGTGTGTGTGTGTGTGTGTGTGTGTGTATGTGTGTGTGTGTATGTGTGTGTGTGTGTGTATGTGTGTGTGTGTGTGTGTGTGTGTGTGTGTGGTGGGAAGGGTACTCAAACCATGCCTGTGACAGAATGCTCCCATCTAAGAGTTAAGTACTTACGGTCTCTTGACATCACCCCTCCTTCTGCTCTGCTCTGCTGAGAAGACAGAGAAAGGTGCACACACGGAGGCAGGGAGCGGTCACACACAGTCCCAAAGGTGTCACGTAAGCAACGAGAAAGCAGACAAGAGCACCATGGCTTCAAAGAGTGTGTTTGCATCTTTTTATTAGAAGTATCCATATTACCCACACGCAAAAAGTATCCATATTACCCACACGCAACCCACTGTCGATTTAACAGCGTTGAAGAGAATAACAAACCTTGAAGAATTACTAAGCTATAAAGTCAGAACCATTATGGGAGACAAGCAGCACTAGATAACGGATTTCTGTGGCATCCTCACAGAGTGTGGAGAGTGGATGCTCAAGCTACGAAAGTTCATCAACAAACGTGGTTTTAAAACTTAATAACTGTCTTTAAAAGGGAAGAGTCGCCCTTCACATGCACATTAGTGGGCTGTAAGACAAAATGTCTATCAGCCCTCTCGGTTTTTCTCTTCGAGTTTCCTTAGATCAGCACGGAACACCTGCTGTCCTTCCTAAAGACAAGCTGGCTAGACCGGAGTCCTAAAATAGACCCGTGTTTTTGGTAATTTAGTGAGGAGCTGGCAGAATTCTTATCACAAATACATGCTTGAGCACCAAATTTATCATAAATAGGTTTGGTGTAGCTTTATAACCTCACCAGTTAAAGGCACACAGAAAGATCGTAGACCATCCTCATCTGAACAGGAGTGAGCTCTCTCTGCCTGCCTAGCTAGTGCAGGAGCAGCTGCAAGAGGGCCTCCTCATCTCACCTGTCTCTGGAATGAACATACTGTTTTACTTGCAGAGCCCTGCCAGGACCCCTGGTGTTGGCTGTATCTTCCCCCTTCTGCTTCATTAGAATTCAATTTGACCAATAACAATTTCAGATGCATGACAAGCAACAGGAATTTGGTTCATTGGAAATCCACTTCTTTATTCCTTTCTCACCACATAATTTTGCAAAATAGCCCTCAGCCCGGAAAATGACTTCAACCTACTGCCTGAAGTGTACATTTATTTATTTGTTCACTGATGCAGGGGGAAGACTGAGCTAAATCAAGTGAGATGCGTGCACGTGTTCCTGAAAGGATAATTTTAGAACCCGTTTCAAAGCCGATTCTAATTCAAAAATGCCCCCGTTACTTAGACCCATGTAGAGATGTTACCCGCTTTACAAAATGCCATCAAATAATTTGAGATTTGCTAGTGTTAGGAGCGAGCGCAGCTGCAATAGCTCCTTTTCTGAGAGAAGCAGGAGAAAGGGGGATGGTTTATTAGGAGAGCACACGGGAGGGTGTAATAAAAGGGGATGTGAGAACCAGGGCTACCGGCTACGGGCTGCAAATTCGGCATGGTTGCAGGCCATTCTCGTTGCAGGCAGGGCATCTGAGGGCTCGATAGGACTCCTTGAATCTGTTAGCCAGCATTGAGAACTTGCTGCCGTGGCACAGAGAACAGGTGGCGATGCCGGACCCCTGGCAGTGGAGACAGTTGTCCTCAGAGACCAACCCATCCTGCAAGGGACAAGTCAGGCTTCAGTTAGATGAGCGATTCAAGTCCACCCTTTTCACAGAAATCAAAACAGTGCTAGGCCTTGGCAAAGACTGGAGCAGAACTGTAGAAAATGTTTCTCATAAGCGCTCCTGGGGAAACGGCCAGGACACAGAACAGCAATTGGATCAGAGAGGATTTCTCAGCTGAACATCAGGACCGCGATATCTTCTGCCGCCGCATCCAACATTCTTCAACTTTCTGCTCTTGATCACCCTTGTTCCCGTCTGATGGAAGCTCAATAAAGGCCAGACGTGACTTTTCCCTCTGCCCGACAGAGGAACAAGCCCGTGTGACAAACCTTAGTGGGTGCTCAAAGAAACCAGGAGCTTCCTTCCCTAAGGGTTTCCCGTGTCTCGTGCATGGCACCCCCACAACAGCCCAGGGCGTACCTTCACCCAGGGCGGTAGGGAAATGCCATACTAAGCAGACCCGGTAATGTCAGACACATAGCCTGGAAGAAGAGGAGGTAGATTTTGATCCCTTGGGACTGAGCACCAGACTCCATGCCCCTCTGACTGTTGATACAACCATTCATTGTGGCCCTCCAATACCAGGCGCTCAGGAAGGGATGTTTTCTCACTGGGAGGCTGGGTGAGTAAATGGATTAGATCTGAGCTCTTCTACTATTTTATTCTCTTTGAGAACTGGGTAAGGCCTAGTGATTAAAGCCCCAGTCTTCGCGGAGCGGGCAAAGGCTCAGGAAGTTCCACTCCCACGGGAGACCTTACTGGCAACTGTTGACTACTGGCCAAGGAAGACTCAGTTTTCTCCAGGGGTTCCACCCTGGAGTGGCAACCTGTGTTCGGGTAGACGGGCCTACACCTGTGCACTCATAGGTAGCACTAAGTCGACTCAGGGTTTTTTCTTTAAGAGAAAAAGATTATGAAGTAGGGAGGGAAAGTTGCAAGGGGGGTGCGTGTTGAAGGGAAGGGAATGGGAAGTGGATTAGATCAAAACCGTGTATGGATACATAGTGAGAGCCTGTGTCAAATGAAAAAAGATTATATGTGTATGAAATTCTCCATAAAAACACGAGCTCGGGGCTGTGGAGCCAATGGACTAGAACGGAAGCTGATGTCTGATAAGGGCAGCACAGCGGGACCTTCGTTCAGCCTCTCCTACTCTGTCTCACTACTGAGAAAACAGGCAGGACAGGCAGGAAATGCCCCCCCCCCAGTCCTGGAATATTAAGTGAGACAGCACGTGCAATCACAGGCTCCTCTCCTCTTCCATATCCAAAGCTCCCCGTAAAAGTCAGTTTCCTTCTCAGCCCACAGTCTCCTATCAACAGAAAACGCCCCTCGGCTATGTCTTGAGCAAAGATGTTTGAGACATCTCACAGAAATGAGCAATTTCACACTCTTTATAAGCAGAATCTCCCCAGGAGCGGGCTACAAACCAGACCACCGCCGGGTGAATTTACTACGGAGCCCCGTCCAGTTCAGCTTCTGAACGGCCTTTCACACCCATCTCAGGTTCTCCCACGCCCAGGTTCCGAGCCCAGGTGCACCAACTCTGGTACAACACCCATTCTTGTGAGAAGCTTTCTCTGCTCAAGCCAGTCCGGTTGAATTGCCTACCATCCTGGCCATCTCAGGGAACACAACTTGGAAAACCCTTTCAACAGATAATTGTCCTCCTTCTAAAACCACATAATTCAGGAAGAGTGATCAAATTTTTTTTTAAATCTAAACCTCTCCCCTTTCTGGGAGTCTCAGGCTCTTGTCCATAGATGTGTCTACACAGCCCTGCCCACTCCCACCTGTTTCCAAATGTCAGCTGCTCAGTTCTTTCCAGATAGACTTACCCACCCATTCTTCCTTTCAGGAGCCCCACGCAGGGCTACCCCCAACCAGCAAGTCTCCCATTCCACTGACCCTTCCTGAGTCGATGACAGGAACCTTACAGTGGCTTCATCAGCACTTCCCAGACATCCAGAGTCACATTTAGATAATAACATTATTATCATTATTATTATTAAAGTAGTGCCTGGCACAGTATTTGTTCACATGCTGATCTACCCCTACACAACAATAAGCAGGTCTGAGAAACTCTCTTCTTTTTTTTCTTTTTTTCCCTTTCATTGGAAATAGATTCTTTTCTCTTACAATCTATTCTGATACAGTTTTCTCTCCCTCTGCTCCTCCCAGTTCCTCCCCCTCCCTTCTGGATCCACCCCCTTTCTGTCTCTCATTAGAAAAGAACAGGCTTCTAGGTGATCACAACCAAACATGACAACATAAAACACAAGACAAAGCAAAAACTATCACGTGGAGTCTGGACAAGGCTGAATGAAAAGGAAAGAGCCCTAAGGGCAAGCACAAGAATCAGAGGAATCCTCTCCTTAAAATTCTTCTCAAAATATTTAGCACCAGGGATAAAATATAGCTGCATAGCATAGTTTAGAATCAAGACCCAAACAGATCCTCCCAATGCACTTCCTCCTCTGGTCACTCTTTTGTCACTCTGTGACCAGGAAAAGGGTGCTTCTGTTGCTCCCCTCAGACATGCCAGCTTGCACAGCTCTGCAGACAACGACCAGCACAAAGCCAGAGTCTGCAGTGTTTGTGCTCATAACGTTGGTATGAACCTAATTGGACTGCTGTCTCTAGTGACCTCTAGTGAGTTACTTGACCTCTCTGAGTTTCAGCTTCCCTAGTGGAAGAGAAGACTGTTGGTAATACATGCTCCAGGGGGTCTTCATGAGAAGGAAATGAACTATTGCACAGACAAATACTGAGAATGGTAGCTGTCTCTCGTGGGCCTTCAGAAATCAGTAGCTATTACTGTTGTTATTATCTTAGCTTTCTACCTCAAAGATGAGATCGCCTCATGGTGCATTAAAGTGCCCAGAGGTTTACAGAGACAGTCTCACCAAGCACGGAGCCAGAATCCTCCCCTTGCAAATGTCTCTGGGGCTTGATTCCTTTATTCTTCTCCTTTGCTTTAGAGCTGATAGAGGTTCAAGGTGGCCCGGCTTTCTGCCTTGCTCTACTGTTTCATTGGGCTCTCTCTTCCCAGTTACAAACAGCAGAGCAAAGTGCCCCTTAGCCAGAAGGGTTTCCTTGATGTTCTTTGACCCTTTCTTTTAGAATAAAACTTGTTTGGGCATTCATTGCACAAGGGATCGCACAAACAAATAGTAATGTCAACCAGAGTTTAAGGAACAGACAAGGGAAGTGTAACCTTTCCCGGCAACCTTCTGCCACACAACTCTGCCCCTGTTTACAGCACTACAGAAGAAAACAGATCTGGATTCCTTGAAACTGCCGCCATTGCCTTTTCTTTCAGGGCTATGGAGTGATCTGCACCTGCCTATTTCTTACTGTGTGGGGGGAGACGGGGGAGTGTCCCCCCCAAGTTACAATATAATAAGAGAAATAATGGAACTAAAGATTTATACAGAAGAAAGGTGATGTTTACAATGTCCAGGCTGTCCTTCGCTGCCATGCTGGGTTCTACAGACTTTTTGTAGAAGACAAGAGAAGCAACAGTGGCGTGTTTCTTACCAGCTGATGCTTGGTTCCAAATTCCATTATGTTTCCCACCACAGACAATACTGACTGAGCATCAATTATGTGCCAGGTTTTGTTTATCTGTTGTTGTTATTTTTTTTTTTGAACCTGGGAACTGCAATACTGCATCCACCATGAACACAGCTTCTGCCTTTGTGGAGACCAAATCCTGGTAGGTATAAGCAAATCTTAACCACAGAATCACAAACAAGAAAGTAAAGTTGAAGAGGTGTGCCAAGTTCTGATGGGTTGATTCTGGGTGTGTCATCCTCATGGGAGCCATCGAGAGCCCCCAAGGATGCAACCTCAACTGAGATATTGGGAGTTAAAGTCAAGAGAAGAGAAGACCTGGGGACCACTGCTTGAGGAAGGGATCTGCCTCTGGCAAGAGAGTGGAAAGAACCTATGAGAGATGGACTGATGGACAGACGGGCAGTGGAGGGAGGAGAGGGAGCAAGGGCACAAGAGATGAGTATCAGATAAAACCAGAGACACTAACACTAGCCAGGCAACAGGGACTTTCTAAAACACATAAAGAGATTTAGTCTTATCCCAAGCAATGGAGCATCATTGAAAGCTCTGAGGGGTAGAAGGGCTAGGAAGGGAGTGGCAGAAACAAAGGTTCTCATTTCAAAAGTGCCACATTGGGTGTGAAATCAGTTCAAAGGGTGGATGTGAGCCAAATTTCAGGAGCCTTTTTTTTTTTTTTTTGAAGTCCAAGAAAGAGTTCTGGTGGAGTCGATGGGCCAGGAGAGAAAGAGAGAAGAGAGATTTTAAGAGGGAAGGTGGAGAACTAGGTCGTCATGTAAGGTAGAGAAATGAGAGTAGAAATACTCAGCACCTTGGCCTAAAGTCATCACTCAGAGATGGCTATGACTTCCTCATTCTCTTCACCTCAGCCCTCTCAGCGCAGGGACATCATTCAGGTCCCCAAAGCCCTTCTTTCATTTTCCGGGCCACCTCATGGGATATTAGAGTGAGTTCCACAGAAACAAACTTGCATACAAGGGACCCTGGAGTGTGGCGGTCAGTGCTGACAGCAACATACGGCTCCATTGTTCACTTTCAATAGACTACAAAAATTCAGTGTGTCGGGGTTCACAGGTGCTTGGGCTTGTGGGTTTACAAATGGAACCAGTTTCAAGTCAGCCAAACCTTCAAACTGACTCAAGACTTGACAGTATCTTCACTGATTGCGGACTGAGTTGTAGACCAATAACAGAGGCACGAGTGAACCCATAAAAAAGGGAAGGGCAGAACTGGGGCTGGGGATGTAGGTCGGTTGGTAGAGTGCTTGCCTAGCATGCAGAAAGCCCTAGGTTTAATGCCCAGAACCATGTGAGCCTAGTGTAGCAGCACATCTACCTATGGGATCAGCACTCCAGAGGTAGAGGCAGAAGGATCAGAAGTTCAAAATCATCCTCAGCTATGTTAAGAGTTTGAGGACAGCTTAAGCTATAGACTCTGTCTCAGAAAAATCAATAAATAAAATAGAACAGAGCTGATTTGTCCCCAACTCTAAAACCCAGGGTTCATAAGCCACAACTCATAAGAAAAGCAATGGATTCCTAATCAGATGCGAAAAGAAGTCATCCAAAAAATTAAAGATTATAAATATTTAAAATGTGAATGTCTAGTCATTAATATAATATTATATTATATATAATAAAACAAGTGTGAATTTATATTAGCAATATGCCATTATAAGCCAATAGGTGTTAAAATTCCCTCACACTTTAGCAAATATTAAGTGTTGTTATTCAAAAATGTTTCAGGAGGAATTGCAGGAGCGGAACAATGGGCACGCCACTGCTGCAGGGCCAGCCTGGGGGAAACAATGATGCTGACACACCTGTGTGTGCTGATTATGGAGAAATGTGCCTTCCGTCTCCGGCAGGGGACTGTCGTTTTCTCCTGTGCTCATCAGAGCCTCCTCCTCAGCAACTGCCTCCTTCTGGAGGATTCTCCTCATGAAGTCCCTTTTGTCCATCGGGGTCCGGATGATTTTCAGGTTGTTCGTGTAGATGATTATCTTCCCAAAATCTATAATCGGTGGAGGCTAGAGAAACAGAGAGTGGGCGTCAGCCATCACCAAATTCAGGGTGGCAGAAGCTGCCCAGTGCCCTTCCCAACAGGAGAGAAGAGTTTTGCACCCACCCAAACTCTGACTCATCCCACTCCAAGGCTTCTTTCCAAGGTTTGTTTATTCTTTCTAAAAGTAAGAAGAGTCCCTTTCCTTCTTGCTGAGGATGGGAACCAAGGAAGCTGGACCACTCGGAGGGCAGGACTGTAGAGAACAGGGTCCAGAGCATCTGTTCCCACTGTCCCCCAGGAAAGCCAGTGCAGAGCTGGGCACATGCAAAGGGACTCTTTTTGTCTCATTTGAATATTTCTCTATTTGTCTGTGTGTAAATAATCTTAGCACATACCATTGCTGAACACTGTGTGTCAGGCATCATGCTAAGCATTTTACTGACAACACTTCCCTACCAAACATCTCTGTGGAGGATATGGTATGATTTCCACTCTCTACAGGTACAGACTAAGTCTCAATGGGGTCAAATACCTCACTAAAGTGACAGAGTGACTTGGAAAGTGTGGCTGGAATTCAAACCTAGTACATTTTTGGAAGTTTTAGATTCATTCTTTTTTTACTTTCTGTGTATGAGTGTTTTGCTTACATATATATGTGCACCTCATAAATGTTTGGTGCTTGCAGAGGTCAGATGAGGATGTTGGATATCTTAGAACTGGAGTTATGGATGCTTGTGGGCTCCATGTGGGTGCTGGGAACTGAACTTGGTGCCTCTGCAAGGGCAGGAAGTGCTTTGAAACACTGAGACAACTCTCTAGTCCCTAAAGCCCACGTTCTTTGTTTCCTTTCTTCCTTTCTGTCTTTTCTTCCATCTTTCAGGGTCTCACTGTGTAGCCTTGGTGCCTGAATCTCACTATGTAAACCAGGCAAACCTCAAACTCATCCAGGTCCACATGCATCTGGTTGCACGTGTTGAGATTAAAGGCATCTATCACCATGTCTGTTTTCCAAACTCCTATATTCTTAACACCTATATACACAATCCACAAGCATTCTTTTCTCCCCAAATTTATCTCTATATTTCATATATATTAAAATATATACATCAAATTACAAAAAGATACATTAGTGAATATACCCTGTCATAATCCATTTTTGTTATTCAAATAATATGAAATACTTGTATGAATATACTTCTAAACATTCATTGTTAATAGTTAATGTCTCTTTCTATGGGTTTACCATGTGTTACCTAATGTTTTGCTCATAAAAAAAAAAGACACTACTATAGCACACTGAAGAAGCTAGATGGAAGACAGGATTGTAAGACTGTAGTTCAAAGGCAGAGAGCTTGCCTAGCATATGTGAGGCCTAGGGCTCAGAATGTCCAAGACTCAGAAGACGAAGGAGAAGAAAGAGGAGAGGAAGAAGAGTAGAAGGAGGAAGTGGAAGAGGAGGAGGAGAAGGACCAAGAGAGGGAAAGACAAAGGCAGAGTAACCACTCAGGGACCACTTGACCAGGAATACACAAGCTTTGCCCAGTTGCACAGCTGGGAGGGAAAGAGCCTTGGATTCCAGTTCTGGTGTCCACTAGTTACAAGACACAGTGCAGTCGTGTATTCTGATACACTCCATTTTGGTCATCTGCATGCGCCTTGACATCCAGCTGGTAGCTAGTTACTTAAATGCAAGAGAACTTCCACATATGTGCTGAAACTCCTGAGTTCTGTCACCTCTTATAAAATCTCCCTGCTAGGAATTTCCAACATCGTCAAGTTCGGCAATATAAGGGCTAATACTAGCTGGGCATGGTGGTGCATGCCTCTAATCCCAGCACTCTGGAGGCAGAAGCGGGCTGATCTCTGTGAGTTTCAGATAGCCTGGTCTACAGAGCAAGTTCTAGGACAGCCAAGGCTGCCCAGAGAGACCCTATCTCCAACTCTTCCTCAAAAACGGGGGTTGATGCCAAGCTCCAGGGCTCTTCTCCAACTGGTTATATATTTTCAGTCAAGTAACTAAGGATGATATCATCTTCTGAGGATGGAAGAAAGATACAGAAAAGTGGGGTTTGCAAAAGCTGTTGATAATATGCAAGTGTGGGCGTCATTGCTGCTGTTATTAAAAACTATTTTTCAATAGTGTATGCACACTCATGCTGTACAGCCAAACACCCCAGCATGAAATATTTTTCCTGGTTCTAGAATTGTATAAACCCAGCCTGCCAGAGTTAAACACTCTCATATTTAGGTATTCAGTTGGAATCTAACATGAACAAGATGTCAACATTCAGACTCCAGTAAACAGCCATGGGGGTTTTTCAATGACTACTTAAGCCACAGGCTTCCTGTCTGGCCTTCTTTTCTCCTTCTTCAGGGGATCCGATTCCATTTCCTTTTGTTTTATGCACACTGGATTCCCATTTCACACTCTGGACTATCAGTTTCTGACATCGGGAGATAAGGGTGGTGGTACTTTTGGAAGGCTCTGTTTCTACTTCCTATAATAGCCAAAAAGGTTCAGTTACCAGGAAGTTTCCTCATATCCAGGACTCTTTTTCTTTCAGTTTCTTCTTTTGAAGACTAAACTCTCACTGTGCTCAAGGAATGGATGACCATCTGCTTCAACCCCTGTCCCCAAACCGGTCAACATCTAAGACAGCAAATACTTTTACTCCAAAGATGAAGGACCCCAACCATTCTGAACGTGTATTTAATTTCAGTCCTCTTGCTAGCCAGAGCAAAGCTCTCTGGGTGCAACTATAGTTTACAAGGTCTGGTTACATCTTCCTGTGAGGAAGATCCACTCTTGTAGGATAGAGGGCCAGCTGGAGCCAAGAATCTTTTAGCCTTTTGCACACAGTCTAGAATGGCAGCTTTTTTAGGAAAGTATCTGGACACATTCAGGTTTCTGTAGCCACATGCCTATAAACGGTTATCCAGACACTAATGAATACAGAGAAGCGTTGTTAGATACTAGAAATTTAATGGGCCTAGGAGTCAGGGAAACCCAATTCAAATTTTATTCAAATGTTATTTGACAACTATGTTAGATGGACAGGTTATTTTCATCTGTAAATCCTGTAACCATCTGTTTTCCCAATTTGAAATTTCCTTTCTCACTGAAATATTATGAGACCATTTAATACATATAAATCTGTTAAGTAAATGTCACCTCCTTCCTTTCCCTGTCCACAATTTCATGAACCCTACACATTTCAGTGAGTTTTAATTCCTTAATGTGTTTTTATTACCTATCACCACCTTTTTTACCCAAGACATAAAATAAAAGATAGACTCAACATTTCCTTAAGAATTTGTTCATCACTACAACAATAGGTACCATTTGCTAAACATATATCAGGTGCCAGGCACTTGCAGGAATTATCTATTTTAATCATCTTAATGGCCCTTCTAAGGAAGGCACTTTAGCTATTCTCAGGCCAAGATGATGTCGTTGGGGCTCAAGAAAGTGAGTTTGCCCAAATTCACACAGACATCAGAGCCCATGTTTTGCTTTTATCATTACAATACACATAACAGACAGCTTACTCGTCTAACCATTTATTGGCATAGAGTTCCCTGAAATTTACATTGTTGTCCAACATTTATCTTCAGAACTGTATCTTCCCAAACTGAAATGCTAAATCCATAAAGAGTGACATCTTCTTCTCTACCCCCAGCCTGACAACAACCATCCACTTTCTGTCTCCATTGATTTGTACCATCAGTACGTCATGTCGCTGCAATGGTACCCGTCTCCCTGGTTATGCATGGCTTATTTCATTTAGCCTAATGTGTTCAAGCTTCATCCATGTTGAAGCATATCAAAATTTTCTAAGGTGTTGTGATAGTCCATTATGTATACATACCACTTCTTGTGTAGCCATTCACCAACTGATGAATATTTAAGTTGTTTCCACCTCTAATTGATGGTGAATTTCTGCAAACAGTGATGTACAAATACCTGTTTGGGTTCCAAATGCTTAAGTGAATCACTGCACTTAACTGCAACCCATCACGCTGTCATAGGGAGCATTTAAGTGGGGTGAATTTATAGCTCCATCCACTTTTGGGAAGTCATGAAGCTCCAGATTTTGTTTCCTTGCTTTTCATGAACACCATCCTGAACTGTTTCAGTAGGTGGGCTGCCCAGATCTATCACAGTCCCTACCACACTTAGAGCTTGATGACAGTGGGATGTGGTCATTGGTGGAAACACAGAGAAAGCAAGAAATAACGAGCCCCAACAGGAATTCAACTTTCAACATGACCTCTGGAATATTTTTGTTTTAATCTAATTTTGTAAATCTATGTCAAATCATTCGTACATGTGCCAAAGTCGGCATCTGAATTAGCTTAAATTATCTATCATGGCCTTTATGAACTATGCCTTTTAAAAATCTCAGCTTCCAAATAAGAAACAGTTGCAAAGGACTATTATAAGCAGAAAACATAGCTCAGTGCCTAGGACACAAATAAATAGGAATATCAAGAACATCATCACCACCATCATTATTATGTAATGATCTTGTTTGTTGAAAAGGAACATGATATAGAGATTAAAGTATGGAAAATCAGGGGATCAAGATCCCTATTCTGACTCAACACCTTAGGTCCTTACAGTGATGTGTGGCCTTTAATCAACTTGGCACATAATTTTCCTCCTTCACAAAATAGAAATGACCATACCTCGCCTTTTTCCTTGAGAATGAGGTAAAGATAAGACTATGACGGACATAGAAGAAGACAATCCATGGCAGCACTTTATAATACATAAAACGTTCTACTAACATGAGGGATTTTCATTCTCAACCCCTTCATCCAAAAATGAAACCTGCTATTGGTTTTGATAACTGGATATTACAATTATCTTTTTGCCAATATCAACAAGTCCAAAACATTTGTCTGCAATACCTATTTTCTTAGGAAATGAACAATAAAAATGATTAAAAACAATTATTTGAAAAAAAACCCTCCCAAGATGAAGACAAATCATGTTATAGTTATCATTAGTAACTTAGATACATTACACATAGGTGATCTTTAAGAAAAACAACATTCATACTTCCATTACCATAAGCACAAACCCATCTCCTAAGAGTCTGGAAACTACTGAGTATTTTCCATGTTGTCTTAGCTTAAAATAGAGTCCCTCGGGGGCTTCTGATTATCCCTTGTTCCCGAGAAGCTAAGGAAACCTGCAGGAAGAGTTTGCGTCATTGAACTATTAGTTCAAACTTCTTCTCCAAGAAACATTTCCTCTGTTTGATTTGCTTTTCACCATTTCTTCCCAGGATTCCAGCTACCTAGTGTTCGTATTAATGAGCACTGGGAAGGCAAAACTAAATAAATAGACCGACAATTTTAAAAAGCAGGCAGTAGGAAGGTGATAAGGAGGGAAAAAAAAACAAGACATGGATAAAATACAGCAGAGTAATTGGCTGGAGCAAAATGGGTACCTTCAAATATTCAATTCTTTCAGGAAACGGAATGACCTACTGCTGCATAATTCTCCAAAACGACAGGCTGGCAACTCGAAAACCACTGCACCTCTATTTAATTTACACACGAAGGAAACTCAGCCAAAGACCCAATTACAGTGTATTACCCTGGATGGAATCTGAACGCTGCCTATGCTCGTCACACTTTCCAGTGAGTAGTCAACCTGCGTGTTATTTTTGTCCAAGAAATATTTTTCTAATAACGGCTCCCCATTTGATGCACCTACAGCTCTGGCCAGTAGCTGAACTTGAGAGAGATGCTTATCTTGAAGCACCTTGGTATTTTGCTAGACATATTTCAAGGAGCCTACCCTAAAAGCCCATAACCTCACACAATACCAACCTTATGGTCATTCGGCTTGTAGTCATTGAACAGAGGCTGGCTGCCCGCCAGAGAGTAGGCACTGCCATCTCTAAACACGCTGATCCTTTGAGCAGTCAGCTTAGGGGAATACAGCTGAGGCTTGGGGGCTTCCCCTGACCCATAGACACCATCCATTGGTTCAAGGGCCTCCTGGAGAAAACTGTGAGGGTATTCCTCTTTGGGTGACTCTAATTCCTGCCCGTCCTCAAAAACCTGCTTCAACACTCGGCCGCTGTAGGAAGAGGAGATCTTAAATCGTACTTTTCTGGGTTTGTCGTCGCTCTTGTCGCTCTTCTGATTCAGTTTCTTTTCCGAGTCCTCCATCAGCAGGAAGTTCTCACTGCGGTTTTTAGGCTTCCAAGCAGCCAGTGGAACCAGGCTCTGAGAAAAGGGCATTTTATTTTCTCTCCTTCTGCATATGATTAATTCAAGTTGGTTCTGAAGAATGCTCAATTACAGCAACTGACACCCGCACATTAAATATTGATAGACCTCCTGAAAAGGCAGGTGATCATGGCTACGTGGAGTAGAAGGAACAGAGAACAAAATGAGTCCTCTTCCTGGTCTCAAGCGTACCCCTAACTTTACCCAAACTCTGGTTTTTCTTACTCTCGGGGAGAATACATTGATTACCATGATAAAGTACCAACCCTGTAACACTTGGTCAATTAGCCTTGTTAACCTTGTTAACGTTACCAAAAACAGCTATAGCCTAGTGAGGAGGTTCAAATACATGCCCATGGGACTCTAACACCATGTCTGGCCCCCAGCTTTTCAAACAGAGGCTCGGGATACAAAGCAGTTTCTTGGGATTTCTTCTTAGACTAGGAAAAATCAGAGGGTCCAGAAGCCGAGTGACTGACTCAGTAGTTAAGAGCTCTTCCGGAGAACCTGAGTTTACCTCCCAGCACCCATACAGTGACTGGCAACCATCTATAACTCCACTTCCAAGGCTTCTCACACCCTTTTATTTGGGGGGGGGGGTGAGGGGGCTCCACAGGCACATGTACCACACAGATATATGTGCAGGCAAAACACTCAAACATATAAGACAAAAAAAATAAGTAAATAAAAGTCTTCCTTCGCAACTACTGCACAGTCCCTACAGCCTTTTGAACTCAGCAAATTCCCATCTCTGAGATAGTGAGTGAGATGAATATCAGAGATATGAGTCCTGTGAAGCCCTACAGGCCTGCATAGAAATCAGACCTAACCCATGTGAAAGGCTAACCTCGTGCTTGGGGAGTAAAGTGTCCCCTGATGAATGAATCGGTGATTATTCTACAAAGGGGGTGCTTTTAAAGAGAAGAAACTACAAGGACTGAACAAGAAAGGGTTTCTGGACTGAGTCTAAGGGGTGGTTTGGATCCAAGGAGCTGGAATGATGGGATAAATTCTTTCTGTCTTTGCCAGGGACACAATGATGCATTTGCTTGCCCAAGCTGAGTTCTCATACTCCTCGGCCATTTCTAGGGATTCTTTCATTAATAACGACCCCTTTCATGCAACTCAGTTACAACATTCTCCATTCCCTTACCTCCCCTCCAAACCCTCCTATATACCCCTCCCCAAAATTCATGATCTCTCTTTTTACTAGATATATATATATATATATATATATATATAGAGAGAGAGAGAGAGAGAGAGAGAGAGAGAGAGAGAGAGTTCCTAAATATAACCTGTTCAGTCCATATGCTACACATATATGTGTTCTTAGGACTGACCATTTGGCACTGGACAACCAGATGGTACGCTCCTCCCTGGGAAAGGAAGATCACCTTTCGTGTTCCCAGCTTTCCTCGGTTGTCTGTAGTTCTGTGTAGCATTAAAACCTCGTGGGTTTTTCTTCATTCAGTTTGGTGTGTCCATTGGGGTCATCCTCACTCAGGTCACACTTGGGGGTGAGACTTTATAAGTGTAGTTTCTGATACTACTAAGAGATACAATCTCACAGCAATCTCCCTGATCCTTTGGCTCTGACAATTTTCTCACCACCTCTTCCATGTTTTCTGAGCTTTAGGCGCAGGGGTGTTTTGTATATGAATCCATTAGGACTGGGCTCCAAATCTGCATTCTGATTGGCTGTGGCTTTCCATAGTGGTCTCTGTGTCCTGCAAAGAGAAGTTATCTTGATGAGGGTTGAAGACTGTTCTATCTGTGGGTCAACGACAAATGTTTCTAGATCGTTGTTAGGGATGATCATTGTTAGGAAATTAGTGGGTTTAAATTCTCCTCCAACAACCAGTACTTCACTAGCTAAATAGTTAGCTAGGTTCTCATTATGAGCATGGTTTCCCTCTCTTTAAGTCGGTCTTGAGTCCAATCAGAGAGCTGTTGGTTACCTCCAAGGTAGGCATGCCACTACTGCACGCTTAGAGTTATTGTGCCATGCTGATTGTTGATGTGGTTTATAGGCATCATAGCTGGGTAGGACTGTATAGGTTGTTTCCCTCCTTCCGAAGCTTGCATGGAACCTTCTGGCATCATGCAAGCTAGTCCTCAGGGAGGGAGCTTTCAAATCAATTCCAGCTCAGGGGTTCCAGGGTCCTGCTTCTAAAATGCATGATGCCTTCAGCGATAGAGACTTTCCTTCTGATTATAGGGGTAGGTAACCAAGGACAGCAGCAATTGGTTGTATATTTGGGGAGTCTCTTGGGTAGTCCTTGCCAACAACTCAGAAGTGTGTTTCTTATGTCTGGTGTTGGGGTTTCTGTGAGGTGGTCATCTTGCCGTTCTTTCCCGGGTGTCTCAAAGTTGCAGCTGCCTTCTAGCGACTTTCCACCCAGCGTCCCCCCCATTGCCTACATTGGTACCACTGATATGGAAGTAGTGTCCCGCCCTCTCCACTGCGGTCTGCAGATGCCAGTTGCTGGTTAGAGATCATTCCAGAGATCCATTTCAAAACAAGTTCTAATGCCTGTGTGTGACAGAAAGCCTCAAAATCTAGCCATGGCTCCCTTTCGTCACATCCTCAGTCTCTGCTGTGCGTCCTGGTACTGTCTGATCCTGGTGATAAAGGTGCGCGCGCACACAAAATCTCACCCATTTCCTAAAACCTCAAGTTTCTGTCTCTGATCCAGTACTGTTTCTGGATTGGTGGGTATGAATTCTAATTCTCCTTCGTGATACATACTGCTTTTGGAAGCCTCCCCACTGCCCGGAGAAGCCGGCCAGGAAATGTGGATCCATCTCTGATGAAGTTCTTCCCACTTTCCCTTGCCATTCTTCTGTTTACTTCCACACAGCTGTGAGCATGTGAGAGTCCTAAGCTCTCTACGCCAGCCTTCTATCCCAGTGTTTACTAAGGGGCCTGGTCCATGCTAGAGTGTGGTTAATAATTGTTGAATTATTGAAAGACTTCTGATAAGGGAAGCCAAAGGAAGAAAACTTTCTTAATGGAGCCTGATGTATTTTTATAGGGAATAACTACTATGTAAGACTTGTAATAGTTACCATGTAAGGTTGTTAAGAAAAGCTTGCACCTTATACAAGGAAGTATTAGAGTCCTGTGTGCATTAATTTCTTTTTAGTTGGTTAATTGCAGTTAATTAATTGCATGGGGCCAGGTGGTGATGGCACACGCCTTTAATCCCAGCACTCGGGAGGCAGAGGTAGGTGGATCTCTGTGAGTTCAAGGCCAGCCTAGTCTACAAGGCTAGTTCAGGACAGGCTCCAAAAGCTACAGAGAAAGCCTGTCTCAGAAAAAAAAAATTAATTGCACAGAGCAAAGTTCTTACAGAAGCAACTTGAGAGTGGAAAGGTTCCTTTGGGGTTCAAGATTTCAGTCCATCCTGACACAGAAGCCATGTTGGAATGGCTCAGTCCAGAGCAGCAAGGCTGTGGTGTGTGGCAGAAGCTGTTCATATGGCAATGGACAGGAAGCAGACAGTTGCCAGAACCAGAGACTTTCCACTAGTGATCTACTTCCGCCTACCATGCCTCATCTCCTAAAGATTCCACCAGCCGTCCAGAACAGCACCATCATCCAGGGGACAAGTGTAATCGGTGCAAGAACTATGTGGGAGAACAAAACAGAGAGAGAGAGAGAGAGAGAGAGAGAGAGAGAGAGAGAGAGAGAGAGACTGCCTGATGGGGCCCAAGTCTACAGAAGTCTTATTGAATTATCCAGCACATAGAAAAATATTATTATTCTTCATGTTCTGAAGAAGATTGGAGAGCCCTTACTAGAGGACCTCTTCCCTCTATCTGTATTAGTAAATGGTCAATGGCCCATCTTCAGCAAGCCGACCCAGCGGGCTGACATCCATAGCTACCTGTCACAAGCAAGTATGTCCAAATCCCCCAGTGACCAGCGTTAGCAAAGGCGAACTTTCAGAAACATGGACTTCAGCCAGACCAAGACTCAGAAATGAGTTTTCTGAGTCATGTCTGTCTGTGACTTTTTTCACGCCCTTCCTAGGCTCACCGACTTTCCTTGAGTCACAGCGACGGTGTGGAGAGTTTGGAGAGGGGCAATGTCACTTGACAACTTTCAGATGTTTGTGTTTTCAGAGTGATCGCAACTCACACACTCCCAGAAGAATAAGCTGACCACTGGAAAGCAATCTTGGCAGTATTATCGAAGACCTTAAAAATGTCCATACCCTTGAGTCTTACTAAGAAAGAAAACAGTTGCCTTTATCAGAAGAGATCATGTCAAACCCTAGTATCAGTTGCCTCTGGGCAGAGGATGTGGAAGACTTTTTTCTCTCCCCATTTTATTATATTTTACATGCCAATGATAAACTCACCTTACTGTGATAATCAGGCAGAAAATAAATCCTAAAAATCCATTCCTTTCAGCCCAATAATTCTCCTGAGGAAATAATTTTCTAAGGAGAGAAATATTTATCTAGATAAAGATATTCTCCAAAACATTACTTATACCCAGAAAAAAAAACCCTCAAAATTCCAACAGTAAGAATTTAACAATGCAAAAAAATGCGTCATTTTTCAAGAGATTTACAAAAATTCTGAAATAACATGGGAAATATTTTTGTTACAAATTTAGTAGGAAAAAATAGATAAATTTTATGTTTAGTAGTTTAGAATTTGCTATAGAAAGCTTTAGGAAAGAGAAGCGTGGGTACATAAAACAGTAGTTCTACCTAAAAGGGGGTCAGCAGTGACATTTTATCTCTTGTCTCTCTTTGTCCTTTTTGTCACTTTCCTATGTTTTTCCAATTTTTTTGTGGTAAATAAGTACAAGTTTAATATTATAAGTACTTTGCATTTTAAATATATAGATGAATAAATGCACTTGGCCAAAGAAAACCAAACCCTCAGCAGTAAACATCTTCTGCTTGAATTCAAACTAGACAGAGAGCTCAAACCTCAACCACCCTGAAAAGGGGTTCTGTTTGTAGTCACCTGGAAAGAAAGGGGAACAAGAGTAAGTACAGCAAGCTGTAGGGGTGACTCAGTGGGTAAGATGCTCACTATAAGCATGAAGACAGAGTTCCATTCCCATAACTCACACCAGAAAAACCAGGCACCATGGAAAACATGTGAATTCCCAGTCCTGGGGAGGTAGAGATGAAGATCCCTGGAGCTCTGGCCAGCCAGCGCAACCTTCTTGGTAGGCTCCAGGCCAATGAGAGGACTCATCTCAAAGAACAAATAGATTGTGTCTGTGTGTCTGTGTCTTGAGGAATGATACCCAAAGTTTTTTTCCTCTCTCTCTCTCTCTTTCTCTCTCTCTCTCTCTCTCTCTCTCACACACACACACACACACGAGAGAGAGAGAGGAGTATGTCTGAGATAGTCTAGACCAAAGTTCTTCATATGTGTCTAAGTAAGCCAGATCTTGGTTTACAGGAATTCCAGGGCATAGAAGAATCTCTTGAATGACCCAAGAGGAAAGAGCACATAAAACAAAGCCTCTCTACAGGACACCTACAAAATATTAGCTTCATCCAAGGGTTATTAGATCAGGAAAATGTTAGAGGCAGGAGAACCACATTCCAGCTGGACAAAGAATAGATTGTTGTAACTAAATGCAATATATGGGCTTTGACTGTTTCCTCAGGAAATCTGACCACGGAGTTAGCACCAGGTGTAACTACAGAATTATTGTCAGTGTTCTTAGGCAAGATAATGTCATATGATCATATGGGACAATGTCCTTTATGTAAGAGATACATGCTTAAATATTTAAGGTGATGTGCTGCGATGTCTGCAACTTAATATGGAGAAACGAGCCCTGCAATATACGCACGTGCATATTTCAATATATTTGCGTACAGGATTTGAGAATGGAGAAATGTTGACATTTCCAGATGGCTGATTATTATACTATTGCCTAGAATTTTACCCTTGAAATTTTTCTAGGAATAATTAGGCAGAAATTATGCTTTAAACAAAAAGAATTCAGAGGTAACTAGGTTTGCTTATATGCATTTTGATTTAGACCTGAAGCCTTTTAGGAAGAATATCTTCATCCTGTCCTGACTGATGTCATTTACAGAGACTTGTTATGTGTATTTGGGGATTTGGGAGATTATATCAGATATGTGTCTGGGTGAAAGAAACGTACAATTATTGCAAATTGAGTCTGAACATTATCCTTTAGTGATCTTTCCTCATCTATCCTTCTAATCAGGGTAGGGCTTATAAATTAATTATGTCCCCTTTTAATTTGCTCTCTCTCTCTCTCCGTGTGTGTGTGTGTGTGTGTGTGTGTGTGTGTGTGTGCATGTGTTTAAGCAAGAGTCCTCAGTTCCTTTTGAAATATTGTTATGGCGAAGGTTATTATAGCTGTTGATCACTTGGAGAGAGCTCTAAGAGTTCATAAGATTTTACAAAATACCCAAGGAACAAAATATAAGCTGCCTAAGGTAGAAAGACCCAGGGCGGTTTTTCAAGAGACTGTCTGAGCTCCTGTGACCTTTTAAAAACATGTCCAAGATTGTCTGAGCACCCTTGGGAATGGATGTCTGTGGCGTGCGACTGCTGATGACTTGTGCAGCCTATCCCTATCCTCTCTATGGGAAAACCTGAGAAGGAATCCAGCTAAAAGTGGAACTGAGGGGCTGTGTAGAGGGAGCGACTTTTCCTGGGTCATTTTTTACCAATGCATAGACTTGATTGTTTTGGGGCAGGGCACGAGATAATCCTAATGAGACCGATGTGGGCAACCCTGCGTGAAGCCAAGTAAAGCTAATTTCTTTAGCCACAAGTTCTCAGAATGCTTCCTGTGTTGTCATTCTTTATCAGTCTCATGGGGACATACTAGTTCCAAAAATACAGTGCCCACAAAGCTCTTTTATTTTTAAAATTAGATTTGCTGGGACCAAATTCTGAGCAAAACCCGCCGAAAGGGTTTTCTACAGGAAAGTTCTCTGCACCTGCCACGCATGTTCCTCTGTAATGTATCTGCTCCTCTCGGGCTTCCTGTCTGTGGAGATGTTCCCAGGTGGAAACTGGAAATTCCAGCCCAGAGAGGTTAAGTTACCTGAGCTAGACCCCACAGTCATGATGCAACAGTCATTATTCGAATCCAGGTCCGGCCTCACCATTAAGACATCTGTCTCATGGTGTGAGATTGACCCCCCAGGGAGAGAAAGTGGTTCCTTAAAACTGGAAAACAAGTGATTTTATGTGTAGCCTCTTCAGAAACTCTCTGAAACTCATAGCTGACTGTTGTAATACCCTATCAGGCAAGGCCTCTCCCTGGCTAGGCTGTAACCTAGAGGATGGTTGTCAGCACTGTGTGGAACATAGCCCAGGGTTTGCTTTGAAATGGAGCCATGGCCTTATCTTGGTATCTCTAGCAGGGACAAGCTGTCTTCCTGAGCCTTGAAATGCTTCTTCCTCCTTCGTTGTCTCTGAGCAGGGCTGGCACAGGTTCTTATAGCGCGGGCCAAACTCCCACGTCAGAACGTAAAGCAAAGAATCTCAAAGCAGAGACCAGAAGCAGAGGAGTGTGTGGAAAATGAGCACCCCGCCCAGAACCCTAGGCCCAAATCTGAGATTTCATGAAAACGTAATCACTGACCGGGGAAGTGGCTCTATTGATAGAATGCTTGCCTTGCTAGCACAAAGTCCTGCCTGGATCCAGTTCCCAGGTCCTCATAAAACTGAACTGGGGGCGCAGGGGTGCGTGGTTCAGCATTTAAGAACACTGGCTACTTCCATGGGACCTGGGTTTGGTTCCCAGCACCGACTTGGCAGCTCCTCTCCTGGCTTCTGAAGGCACCAGGCACATGAGTGGTACACAGTCATACACGTGGGCACAACACTTTCATAAGCATAAAACATTTTTTTAAAAGAGGGTATAAAGATGCTCTCCTGCAATGCCAGCACTCAGGAGGTAGAGGCAGAGGATAAGACGCTCAAGATCATGCTTGCCTACACAGAGTTGGAGGCCAACCTGAGATGCACGAGAACCTGTAGAGAAGAATAAACAGCATGAACAACAATAATCATAATCACTTGAGGGGTCGCATGCCATTCAAAGGCTCTGTCTCCAAGGCTCCAACCTGGGCTACAGACTGAGTTCCAGGACAGCCAAGGCTACACAGAGAAACTGTGCCTTGAAAAACATCAAAGTAGGTAAATAAACAAATAAAACCATGCTCACTGTTTCTTCACTTCTAAGATGCTGGGCATCCCTGTCAGAGAGAAAGCAAGAAGGAACCTCAGAAGCCAAAAGATCAGCTCAGAGTTTTGAGTTTACTCTTTTCCAGCGTTGTCCTGCAGAAGGGAGGGTGTTTACCTTCTCTTGTAGCAGCCTTTTAACAACAAAGAGGACCAGATAAAATTACTCTTGATAGCGTTTATCCAGCTCAGCACTTTCTCATTCAGACATGTCATCCCAGGTAAAAGGTTCTTCAAGAGGCACCTTATGCCCTCTTTTGCTACCACTCCCGTGTCTGGGTCACATTTATAGAGCACATCGTTACATAACCAAACCTAGTTATAAATACTTGATCCGTACCCACATCTCATGAAGTATTAGCTGGAAAGTGGATTTATTTGCAGGACCAAATTGTCGCCATCATTAGGATTGTTGCAATCCTAAATTAGGCGTCTCTTTTAAATTTCATATTTAAGTTATATTAAGAGCGAGGTCTTTATGGGAACTGGTTATACTGAGAAGCCAGCAGTTACTCAGGGCTTGTGACTATCTTTTACATAGCTTGTAGCAGCCCCATACCCAGAAGTTCTTAATGAGACCAGTAGTGCCCCCTAGAGGGCTTTCCGGAAATTTATGGAAACATTTATTTTTTTTTTTTTAATTTTATTTTTAGAGCTGCAAAAGACCCCAGATACCTTGCAACAGACAGATAATGTTCCATAACAAAAACAGTGTCCCACATTAGGGGACAGTGTCATTTGAGCCTAGTCATGTGTTAATCTGCTTCATTTACTTCATATTCTATTTTATTTGAGGGACTGCACTTAGATATGTGTTTGTAGACATTGAAATGCACCTATTAAAGTAAATGTGCTTTTAATTTTGTTCTGAATGCTACTAAAACTTGCCCACCACGTTAGAAAGTCATCTAACTGATCAGCTAGGCAGGGCATGATGGTGTGTACCTGTAACCCTAGAATTTAAGATTGAAGCAAGAGGATTGTGGCTTTAAAACCAGCCTAAGGTTCATGGCAGGTTCCATGCCATGCCCAGCCTGTGCTACATAAAAAGACACCCCCCCTCCCATTTTATCAAACATCACTGGCACTGTTACAGTCATAGCTAACATCTATTTCATCATAATGTCCATATAAAGCGCACCCAAGCGTTTGCTGCTGAAAGGAGCACCGTTTTATTTCAATTACTTTCCTTTCATTTCTCTTTATGTTAAGGCAAAGCTGTATTGTTTCGTTAAACTAAGACTCGTAGGCAGTTATTAAATTTGTGAGCTGCACTCCAGAGTAGTAACGGAATGCTGGAAAATGCGCTCTCCTGAGAGCGTCCATTGGGTCTGCTGGGTAGAAAGCCACCTTTCTTGGAGAAGGCTGATTACGGGCTAGAAGGTGAAGACTGCCACCTGCTGGAGGGAGGGTGAATTGTCGCAGACGTTATTAGGGCAAAGTTTGGGGACCTACTCCAGCGCCCCTCCTGGAAGCCTGGGCTACAGCCCTGAGCCAAGCAGCCCCTTTCCCCGAGGGGAGTATGGGAACGGAGTCAAGGCGGTGGGGAGCAGGCCAGGTGAGCAAGAGCAATCAGCAGGCCAGAGATATTCCTGGTCTAGTCCAAGCTTAGTTGTCCAGGGAAACGTACCAAGATGTCAGTGTTTCAGAGCACAGAAAGTTCAAGCTTCCCAAAGTTTTGCAGGAGAGGGAGCACGAGCAAGGAACTCAGGACCGCGAGGGGTACACCCACACACTGAGACAATGGGGATGTTCTATCGGGAATTCACCAAGGCCAGCAGGCCTGGGTCTGTAAAAGCATGGGATAAAACCGGACTTGCTGAACATAGCGAACAATGAGGAATACTGAGAACTCAAGAACAATGGCAATGGGTTTTTGATCCTACTGCACGTACTGGCTTTGGGGGAGCCTAGGCAGTTTGGATGCTCACTTTACTAAACCTGGATGGAGGTGGGTGGTCCTTGGACTTCCCACAGGTCAGGGAACCCTGATTGCTCTTTGAGCTGACAGGGAGAGGGACTTGATCGGGGGAGGGGGAGGGAAATGGGAGGCGGTGGCAGGGAGGAGGCAGAAATCCTTAATAAATAAATAAATTTTAAATCCTTAATAAATAAATAAATTTAAAAAAGAAAAAAAAGAAAAATAAAGCTAAATAAGTAAATAAATAAATAAATAAAAAGAAAAAAATAGATCCACTTAAAAGCACGCAAAAAAAATCCACTTAAAACACAAATGTGTAGCATTCTCCACAAATTCGACAACAGACCCACAAGTTTTTGTTTTTGTTTTTTTTTTTTTTTTAAGTCCCCTTCAAGATCCTGGGGGGGGGGGGGGGGGGATGTTACTGTAAATCTCTACAGGTGATTGTCCTTCTCTGGGTCAGGCATGGAATGGCTGTTAGGGCAGTCAAAGCCGTATTTTTCCTGAAGAAACAAAAAGATCTGGGAGACATCATTTAAAAATCGCTTTCAAATTGTTTTAAGAGCCATAAATTTACACCATGCTGTAAAGTCAGAGATCCTAAATACTTCTCCTCTGTGGAAATTCTACAGCTCTTCTGAGGTGAGCCCTGGCTTGGCTTCCCCTCTGTCGGAAGTGCCACAGCCCAGAAAGAGTAACACACCTACATCTGGGGAACAACGACCTGCTCCACATCCAGGGCCCTGCCTTCCACCTCATCAGACATACACACCACACATCTCCATTATCACTGAGGAAAACCAGCAATAGTGTGGGGATAGCAGCTGTCATACCTGGTTCTGACTGACAGTGGGCAGGACCTCAGTCTTGGAAATATCTTTGTGCCTCAATTTCAGCATTTGTAAAAACACAAGGCTTGGGTCTGAACATTCTAACCTTTGACAATTAAAGGCCCTGAAAAGACAAGCATCTCCCACACTAAAGAGATAAGGTAGCTGTTGTGGGAATTTATCCTACAACCAATCGTATTGGGAAGGCTTAGCCCAAAGGACGTAGTCTTTTCTGGGGATACTTGACCTGATAAGAACCAGAAGCAAAGGATCTCTGCTCTCCTGGGAGGTGGTTGAGCTGGCAGTAAGCCATGGCTTGGAGCTTCCCGTTCGCCTTTTGGGGACGAGGTTGCAGAGCAGCCGAGGCTGAGAGCTGGTCCCAGGCAGAGCAGCTGGTGATGCGACCGGAATTCCTCAAGTTGTCTTGTAATCATTGGGCATGGATCTTGATGTTAATAAAAGGTAACACAATCCCCAGACTTCGCTCTTGAGGTAGCTTTCTGAAGTCTGCACCATGCTATCAGAACCTCGTTCTTAGGGTCACAAATTCATCAATAATTTCCCTTTTGAGCCTGTTAGTTTAAGTTGATGTCACTTATCACCAAATACCTGTAACTAACAGACTCAGTATGGGATCTTCATTCAATTCTACAGTTGCCACTTTATTTCCTGTACAGCCAAAAAGTTACTTGACTTATCAGAGATGCTGTTTCTCTATTCTTAAAGTAAATGCCAGTTCAGATTACCATAATGTAAAATCAATAACCCTTAAGATGTGAAAACATTTTACAAACCCAAGTGTCCTGTACGAAAGCACAAGTCACAGGCTTGACAAAGGAATGAAAACCCATTTCCCAACTCCTTCAGTCTACTATTTGTTCATTTCACAAGCATTTATTAGATCCCTACCGTATGTATATCATATTCTAACTGTCTGAATGTGTAAGAAGTAATACCCGAGCCCTTAAAGAACAGAGACCCCAGTGGGGAAATCTGTATGCACATCTCTAACATGGATCCAAGAATGCTCAACCAAAGTGGGTCCAAGAGGATAAGTAAAATATTGAAGAGTAAGATGGAGAGGTTGTATCATTCTGAAGGGTATAGTGAGAAGAAGATTTAACTTGGGCCCTAAAAGAACCTGTTGGCTTTCACAGAGTAAGAAGGTACAGAGCCTTCAGGGGAGACACCACTAAATGAACAGAACTGTGGAAGCACATAGTAAGTGCTTAGTTGTGTATAGATTCATGAATGAGCAAGTGACAACCCCAGTGCTGAATCTTGCCTGTGTTTCTGGGCAAAGAGAACATAAGAGGGTGTAGAGAGAGGCAAAACTGGAGGGCTAGACCCAGGCTTCATAAATCTGGTCCTCGGACGGATGCCAGACCAAGGATTTTGACATGTATGCTGATAAGGAACCTGTTGTGGTTTGATTGTGAAATGTCACCCCACAGGTTCTTCTTGTGTATGAATATTTAGTCCTCAGCAGCTTGATGTGGGAAATCCTTCTGAATATGTGTTGCTTTTATTGGTTAATGAATAAAAAAACTGCTTTGGTCTGTGATAGGGCAGAGTAGAGCTAGGCAAGAAAACTAAACTGACTGTTGGGAGAAAGAAGGCGGAGTCAAAGGGAAGCCATGGAGCCACCCACAGGAGACAGATGCACTGGAACCTTGCAGATAAGCCACAGCCATGTGGTGATACACAGATTAATAGAAGTGGGTTAATTTAAGATATAAGAGCTAGCCAATAAGAAGCTAGACCTAATAGGCCAAGCAGTGATTTAATTAATACAGCTTCTGTGTGATTATTTCAGGTCTGGGAAGCTAGCAACAAATGAGCACCCTCCCCCACTAGCAGGTGGTACTATTTGGGAGGTTGTGGAAACTTAGGGTTAAGAGACACAGCTGTCAGAAGTAGGTTTCTGGTGGCAGGTCTTTGAGGGCTCTGGTGCTCCCTTCCAGCCCCTGAGTCTTGGTCCTCCATCAAGCAACAAACTTTCACCATAAACTTCTGACCAAACACTCCATTATGCCTTCCACGCTATGATGGACTGAGAAGCCAAAATGGATCCTTTCTCCCTTAAGTTGCTTCTGCCTGCTGTTAATAGACACCGACCAGAACCACATCTAGTAAAGATCACTCTGTTGTAACTGAACAGTGAGCCTGGCCACAATGTCTACATCTCTCATTACAGAAGCACCTTTCCTGTGGACCCACAGAGCCCTCATGGACCTGATGCCCAGAGTTTCCCATTCTACTCCAGAGACAGCCAGCTGATCCACCTTGGCCAATGGGAGCATTTCAGCCCAATGGATCACAGGGATTGGTTCTGGTACCTGACTGGAAGCAGGCCAATAAGAAGACTCCTTGGATGAGGCGGAAGTGTTAGAGAGGAGGAAGTGCTTTCTTCACCAGAAGTGCTTCCTCCACCTACAGTTCACTCCAGTCTGGCCTAAGTGGAAGAATGGTAGCATGCATGCTTCTAGATGCCTTCTGCTTTCAGTCCCGCCAGCAGTCTGCAGTGACAATGAAAACCTGCCTGAGACTGAAGCCACCAGGGAGGATGCAGAGACAACAGGCACTCAAGCAAGGGTCTGATGGCTTCATTTTCATTCCTGGATGGAGGTGCCTGTGGATTTCCAGGAGTCTTGGAAGTAATCCAGCCACATTTCTCTTCCACTCAAATCTGTTTCCTGTCTTTTTCTAATGGAATGGTTTCGGCTAAATGTAGTCAGAGACGGTGTTGATGCCTTAGCACTCATTCCTCTAACAAACACATTTAAGCGGCAGGGGCTGATCAAGGCACCAAAAATACATAGGAGAGTGGAGAACAGTGCTTCCTGCAGCTTACATTCTAGTAGGGAGCTGTGGCTCGGGGCAATGAACAGAACTAGTAAGTGAATTACATAATGTCTCAAAGGGTGATATACATTCTCAGAGAATAAAACAGGGTGGGTAGGAACTGGGAGCGGAACCTGGGACGTGGGGAGGCTTGACTGAGCAGAAACTTGCCGTTGCTAAGGGAATCAGTTGTGACTGGGACCAAAGCTTTCCTGACAGGGGAACCTTCTTTCCTAAGACAGGATTCCAACTGACAGGTGGAGGAGCAGCAAGGAGACCAGAGTGGCTGAGGCTCAGTGGGCAGTGAGATCATCAGCTCGATGAGAGGAACAATAGGGAAGGACGGGCATCCAGGAGGCCACATTAAGAATTGACCCTTTGGCTCTGGAGAGATGGTTCAGTAGTTAAGAGCACTTGCTCTCGCAGAATATCCAAGTTCAGTTCCCAACACCCACACTGAGGCTTGTAGCCATCCGTAACTCCAGTTCCAGAGATAACATTACCCTTTTCTGGCCTCACAGGTGGTTCAGGCAAGCACTGATACAATAAAATAAAATAAAATAAAAATAAATTTAAACTTAAAAAAAATTGAACTTCCAAGCCAGGGGTGTCGTTCAGTTGGCAGAGTGTTTTCCAAACATGCACGAATCACGGGGTCAGATTCTTATCATCTGTAAGTGTTGGTGCACACCTGTAATCCCAGCATGCAGAAGGTGAAGGCAGAAGGATAAGAAGTTCAAGGCTATCCTCAACTACGTAGAGAAGAAAAGGTCGCCCCATCACAAAAGTACTCATTGCCTCCCCCTCAAAAAAATGACCTTTCACCTTGAGAACCATGAAGTCATTTAAGACCTGTGATGGAAGAGGGGGGTACACAAGTGCATTCAAGGATCACTCTTGACAGGACTGAAAGCCCAGGACACTTAGGCGACCTCAGAAAAGGGGGCAGGCTGGCGACATCAGAGGTGGCGAGAAGAGTCAGCCTTGTGGTCTATGTGGAAGGTACTGGCTGACAGAAGATGCCAAAGAATAGAACATGGAATCGCACAGGGAAGGAGAAGTGTTGAGGAAGTCCCCTTCTTTACAGGAGCATCTTCAAGGATAGAGTTGTCATCGGAAGGACAAGCAAGATAAGCAAACTTGGGAATTCAGGTCAGGAGTTTGCTTTTATTGTAGTGGATGTAAAACACCTGTGAGACTTGCAAGGGGAAGCCATGGGATAGGTGTTTGAATATCCACCCAGAGAGAAATCAGAACTCTAGCTCTTCTCTCCTTCTCCCCCTCTCCCCCTCTTCCCCTCTCCCCCTCCCTCTCTTCTTCTTTTGTTTCTTTTTGAGACGAGATTCCTCCATGTATCCCCGACTATCCTGGAACGCGCTGGCTCTATAGATCAGTCTAGTCTTGGACTCATAGAGACCCGCCTGTCTCTGCCTCCCAAGTGCACCACCACGGCCCAGCCAGGACTCTAGCTGTAAGCCTGCACCAAGCCCAGGGGAAGCTCAGAGCAGCCTGAGATGTTCCTGGTGTTACCTCTTCCCTAGCACGAGCTTCTTTCTCCCCATGCATTTGTGTTCACCTTGCAGGGCCCGAAGTCCCTGGACCTTTTCCCCCTGTCTCAGAGGTAATTCTCAGTTCCAATCTTCCCTGCCAAGAAAAGTTTGTTTGTTTTTAATTTTTAATGCTAAAGTTCAACTCTGGGTATCCAGCGTGATGAGAATGGCCAAATGCAAGTCAACAAGCTCTCTCCAAAAACAAAGATTCTCCCTGCCTCAACTTCCAAAGCCTCCAGATACCCCAGAAATCCTGAGGACACGCACAAGGAGGCACAAGACAGGTGCAGACGGTAAGCGGAGCTGACAGGTGGCAGAGGGGGTGCAGATCCAGAATCCTGTGGGTTCCATCAGCTGACGAATTCTGAAATGCTCGGAGGATCATTTGCTTAAAATAGGAACAATGAATATGGAAAAATCTTTTAAATGTTAATAGAAGCAGCATTAAAGAAGAAAATTGGACCTATTGTTTTGCAAACAGCTGGATCTACTGGAGCAAATTCAGTGAGCACTTCTGAGGGTTCCTTTCAAAATATGCTTAATTATAATAAGCAAAACTCCAGGAGGCACCCTGCAGGAGAAAGGCCTGGGAATTTAAGATCAGGAAGTGTGGCTTCTAGCTCCAGTTCTATGGCAGATTTCTGACTTCTGGGCATTATTCTAAACTATAGTTTAAAAAAAACATTCGAAATTGTAAAGTGAAAGAAAGGAAAAAGGCCTAATAATGGTAGATGCCGAACCGCTCGAGGGTATCGCACACAGGCAGAATCTGCAGCTTCTCTCTCTCTGAGTGATGGACGGGTGGAGCTGGGGGCTTTGGAAGAAGAGTGCCTGGATTCAAATGCCATCTCTACCACCCTCTACCCCCAAGCAAGGTGCTCGGCCGTCCACTTAGCATCTTCTCCTGCCGTCCAAACACTCCCTAAAAGAGATCATCAGATTCATTGTAGTCCCCGTTACACAATAAGCATTCCATAGAAATTGTTTATATTGTTCGTATTTATTGCTACACCACGTCTTCAGGGATGGGGACATACATATTACCATGCTACAGCCATCTGATTAGAATGATTGGTCATCCTGCTCAGGGCCACATTGCTAATAAATAATAAATATGACCGGTAAGTTAGCAAGGAATATGGAAGTGGCGGTCTGTAGAGGATGAGGAGAAGACAGAGAGATCTCAGGGGCTCCCACTAATGCTGTCTTCATCTCAGGCATCCATCCTCGCCCTTAGCTAAGATGCTCCTAACTTCCATCCAAATATCCAGCCAGTCCCTCTCAGAAAAGTCCTTCTTGTCTGGCAGCCTATGGTCTGCATTCAGCACCCCTCTGTGACTCGTTCTACTCTCTCTATGGGTTTTATTGGAGGACTTGTTCATTTGGTTGCCACAAATCTCCCACCAGAAGGTAAGCTTTCTACAAACCAGAACTGTAGCCTCATCTCTGTTCTGACACTAGTTTATCACATAAGTAGATGCCCAATTAAGGAGTCCTCACCGCTCCAGTCTGAGACTCTAGACCAGGACCTCATGTCATTTCTCCTAGGAATCCTTGCTACTTGTATTTAGCCCCCTTGACAAATGGCACAGAACTGGGGGAAATACCCCGGCTCCTCCCCACCCCCACCCCAAACCATTCCTCTCTTACTTGCACATTCGTTCATTCACGGGTCTGGTGGCTCTTCTTGCTTGTCAACCTGACAACATCTGGGATTAACCAAAACCCAAGCGGCTGGGTAGACCTGTGAGAGGATTTTTTTTTCTTAGTTAAATCATATGAAGTGGGAAGACCCACTTTTTATCCCAACCTTTTGAGGTCGAAAGATCTACCTTTAACTGGGTCATACCCTGCTGGCAGCCTATATAAAGGAAGAAGAAAGCTCTTTCTTGCTCTTGGCCTGCTTCCTCTTGCTCACTGTGGCAAGTCCATTTCTTCACTGGTATCAGAGCCTGCTTCTTTGGGATTCTGGCATATACTGAAAGTCAGATGGGACATCCAGCCTACTACTGAATTCTTGGACTTTCCATGAGTAGACAGTCATTGTTGGACTAGCAGGACCGCAGTCTGTAAGCCCCTCTACTAAATCCCATATTTATACACATTCTCTAGAGAATCTTCATACACAAGGCTAACACACAGTGTGATCAGCCAGGATTTTCTCCTCTCCCAAAGGCTGGCGCTCACTGTGAGACTTAGCAGGACACCCATTCATTCTTGCTGTCATGCTGTGGCTGAGCCAATACTGGGACTCCCATGATACAGGGAGTTCATTTTGTCCCAACAGTGCTGAACCTGCAAGTAGAGTTCTTGGGCAAGTTTGTTTTAACAATGAAATTCTAGCGGGAGGATGCCAGACGAATTCACTACTAACATGGGAACTGTTTGAGCAGGTTAGGATGGAAGAGGCTTCCTAGGAACAGTCTTTTCAGACTCAGTGTTGATCCCACACTGACAACCAATGAAACATGTGCCTGGTTCTCTCAGCCAGGACCTCCCCGACATCATGGCTTGATCTCTTACCCTTCCCATCCAGGAAAGGGGACCTGGCCACCCTGATATTTTCCTTTTCTTTCTTTCTAATAATGTTTTCATTGCCAATAACCGAAAGTGACAATCACAGCAAAATTATTATCATATATATGCCAGCTCTGTATTGTCACCATGCTATTCCTGGAATACAGCAAAGAAAGATGTGCAGCTGAACTTCCTATTTGCAGCCTAATCAGAGGACAGGTCTCTCTGTCTCTCTCTCACACACACACATATACACACATACATACACATATATACACACACATGACTCAGCAGAGCTGTGACCATTTTGCCTGTTATATGACCCCAATCTCCCTTATCCCAAGCCATCAAAAGAGTCAGTCAAGTGTGATATGCTAGCCAGTGACTCCCAGATGTTTTGTTATCTGATGTTAGTTTGGCTAATAGTGGGTTTTGTTTCATTTAGTTTTAGTTTTATTTTATTGTGTGTGTGTTCACAGGAATCCACATAGGCCAGAAAAGGACATGGTATTCCCTGGAGCTGGAGTTACAGTCAGTTGTGGGTCACCTAACGCAGATGCTGGGAACTAAACTCCAGTCCTTTGAAGAGTTGCAAGCCCTCAACCCCTGAGCCATCGCTCCAATCTGTTAGCTTATTTTTTCTAAGGCCAGGTGCATTCTGGTTAGCCACAGCTCACTTTGACTAGCTGAGCCTATGAACCACTTCCTTCTGTCCAGAGTTTGGTATCTATGTGTCTCGGCTGCTGCTCCTGTCTGTAAGTCCCAATAAACCTCACATCATGAGATCATGGGTCTGCCTCCTCCTTTCTTCCAAATCTCTGCAACTCTTCTCACTTGACAGCTGGTTCTGGAGAAGAGGAGCAAGTCTTTCTGAAATAGAACAATCATGAGTTATGATAAACAGGGCGAAGGAAGGTGAGCGGCAGAGCAGCTTACCGGAGTTCAACGCTGCTTCCAAAAAAAAAGATGCTGATATGTCCTGGGATGTTTTTTAGGATGATTTTTTTTTTTGAAATACAAAAGCAAGATTTACTGTGTGCACAATACAAGCTGGCAGGGACCTCGTCAAAGCAACTGACACAGCAGCAGCAGAGGCAAGAGGAGGTACCTGCCCTTCTAGTGGGTATCATTTAAAGGCAAAACCCAGAAATGTTACATTAGCAGGGTGAGGGGTTGCAGGTTCAATCCTGATTGGCTCATGTCTAGGGACTTTTCAGATTTTTTTTCAAACCTTGCCTGTTGTTTGTCAAGTTTTCTTAACGACTGACAATTCTGAGGTTATCTGTACTTTCCAGATGGTTACCCATTTACTTTTGCCCCTAGCCATTTCTGAGGACTGTAATGTTTTATGGGAAATAGCTTACATAGGACACAAGATGGAGGTGAAGAAAAAAATGGAGAAACTTTGGTTCTTCATTCCACCCGTTCTAGTAACTATAGTGAACCCAATCATGGGTCCCTGACAGTTAACTCATAAGTATCTTCAGTCCTGAGGCGACTGTAGATTTGTGTTCCCTGGACAATAAGTGGCATTGTACCCAACCTGTCTTTCATAAATTTCACTAGCTGGTTAAAAATGCAAGGTTCAAAAGTCAGTAACAAAAGCAGAATTACCAGGGATCCCAAGAGAGTAGAGATGAGAGTGGTCAACCAAGGGGAGCTATTAAGAGGATGATTTATTTTTAATCTGGAACAAGGACTCAGGGGCCACACTGTAAGCAAACACTCGGCTGCTGCCAATGAGTTAGTTAGACCCAGCCCAGTAATGACAAATTCCGATTACATCTTTAAAATACAACTCTGGCCACATTAAATATAAATTATTAAACATGCATATTGACAGTGTCTGTCTTTTTAAATATTAAACTTCATTTTGGAATAACTTAAGATTAATAGGAAAGTGGCAAGATAGTCCAGACACTTCCTACAACCTTAAGTTCATGTTCACTGCTGCTAACTCTCATGGTGACGCTCATCACAGCCAAAACATTGGAGTTAACGTGGATTAACGTGTCCTCAACGTCAACCCTGACTTTGTCTGTTTCTGTATTGTCCTTTTCCCGCTCCAGGATCTGCCTTAGGATGGCATGCTCATGAACATGGTTGTCAGGGTTTACCTTTCTGGACAGCCTCTCGATACTGGAGGAAATGCCACGTCAGCCCAAATCTAGAACATCCAGTCCTGGAAAGGAGGAGAGCAGACATGGCAGGCATGGGCGCAGATGGGGCAGGCACAGGCACAGACGGGGCAAGCGGCATTTTCAGGAGGGATTGCTATCATCCAGGCTGGAGGTGAGGACCTACAGGACAGGAGGTGTCTACCCAGGCAGCACAGGCCTGTCAATTCTTACCACCTCACATACTACAGGTTGCTTTTAAGACTCCCAAATGAAGACAGTCTTAGACCTTTGCATCGAGTAAACATGGCTTTTTGAATTTTCTCATTTTATCTGAGAAGAGGGAAATTTCATGAGGATATACGGTGCTCTAGCCCACAGACACTTCTTTAGGGAGAATGACCTTTTAAGACCAAAGATTCAAGGAATTACAATCAAGAAACATTTCCTGGGCACCTCCTGCTGCGTATCAAGCCCTAGGAAACCTCCTTATGAGAGCCATTTGCTGCCCTCAGAGAGGTTCCTGCCTGCGTGGATGTCAGAAGCGCTCTGGTTTCCAAAGCAGTCTAAGGAAGGACCGTAGAAAATCAAATAGCTAGCTGTAGACCGGTGACATGTTAGGAATCGACGGAACTGGTTAGGTTCAAAGCAAGTTGATGTGTCTACATGGTTGAAATATGAGCACTACCACCAGGGAAGGTTGCTAAGGAGATCTTATCACAAAGGGTGGGACAGTCACTCCTTGCGAAGCAGGGACTTCCCACATGATTTATTCAGAGGAGATGGAGTTTGGAGATGTCGCCTACACAAGCAGCTGTCTTCCTAACCTGCCCTTTGTGCAGATTGTCTTCCTTCCTCCTTTCCTCTCTTCGGTTCACTTGATCTTCTAAGGACCCCCTGGTAAGGAGATCGTATAGCAAATGATAAACATGTCCATCATCTCTTGGAAATTAAGAATGAAAAGCACACATTATGGCACTTCTGCAAGAAACACAAGAGGGTGGGAAGGAACGCCTGGTTCCTCAACCTTATTTGCCAGGAGCAGAGCACTAAAATACGGTGACTGAAGTGGGGGGACAGTGGGGTCACAGATCTGCAAGGATGCTACCCACCGTCTCTGGCAAAGTTGGAGGCAAAGTCAGCCCCTGACCAGCTGGTGCCGTGTGCTTCCTTTTCCTGCTGCTGTACTCGGAAGAGCAGTGGTGTCTTTAAGTAGTGGCCTAGGAACTTGCACTAGGGTGACCAGAAATGTTCGGTAAGAATGAAAAGCACAGGGCTCCTGTCCTAGACCACTGAATTGAGATTTCTAGGACGGGTCTTTAGGATGGGGTCCATTCGGGATACTAACCTGGGGAACAGCTGTCCTCCAGGATCCCTCTGTCTCCATGAAAAGCTCATGAGAAAGACATGTCAGAATACACAACGACCTGGAAGGAATTGCTGCAGGAGGTGGGCAGTGAAGACAGTGAGGATAATTTCAAGGGCAGGCCATTCCTGCCCTCAAAGGGAAAGGTCCTGTTTTGTAGTTGTTCTTTGGTTTGGCTTTTAAGGCATGATCTCATCATTTTTCCCAGGTTGGTCTTGAACTTGTGATCTGCCTACACTGCTCAGTTTCCAAAGTAGTAATAGTACTAGACAGCCCAGATGCTTTGGGAGCCCCCTGCCCCCTGTTATTATGGTTGCTTGTCTCAACCCCTTTCCAAATTATTATGTAGCTTGATTCTGTAGGGTCCTTTGGGCTGAAAACCTCAGAAAACAAAGTTACTCTCAACTTCCCCAACTTCACAAGGAAGTTTCCAGAAAGCTCTCAAATGTGCTGGTTAAGAAGATCAGCTGTGTAATTGGAATAAGGAAAGGAAAAGGAGAAATGATGCAACATATTATTGTCATCATCATCTCATCATCATCATCATCATCATTATTATTATTTTAGGAGAGAGAAAAAATCAGCTCTAAAATCCAAATACTAGATGACTGTACCCCTTTGTGCCTCAGTTTCCTTTTTTTAACATGGAGTTCCAACAAGCTCCCTCCTCCATCTGTTAGTAAAGAGAATATCTACTCAAAGCCCTCCATGTGTGCCTTGGACAGAATGAAAGCAAGATAAACATTTACACAAACGGACAAGTTGTCAAAATTGCATGGAAACGCTGACAGCCCACTGACACAGAAGTCACCATGGAGAGGTCACCATGGAGAGGTCACCATGGAGAGGTCACCATGGAGAGGTCACCATGGAGAGGTCACCATGGAGAGGTCACCATGGAGAGGTAAGGGGCAAAAGATATGGTCAGGGAGTGAAAAGATACAAGCTTATTCACGGGGGAGCAGGTAACTCTCTGCTGAGAATTCCAAAAGCTGTTCCAGGCTGTGTGGGAGGCATGGGGAGGGGGGCGCATTACGTAGAGCTCCAATGTGAGCGGGAGTGGGACTCAGGTGTGGCAGAAAGGAAAAGAAGAAAAGGCAAGGGACATGCTCTGTGTGCGTGCACCCGTCATCACGGATGAGCAACAGACATGGTCGGAGTCCTCAAGGCAAGGCCTTGTCATTAGAGTGGGGATGAGAAAATCTCATTTATAGGGAAAACTGAAGTCGTGTGACGCCAGAGCTTTTAGAGCAAAGAGCACCAGCCAGATATTTTCCCAGGCTGGATAAGCTTGTGTTATTGGTGGCTGGTGATGGGCCTTGGGTCTTCTGCCTTCTCATATGTATTGTTTGTTGCCCCGTTTTCTTTACCAAACCCCCAGGAGGAATCCTGAGAGAGTCTAAGAGAAAACCCGGGAAGGGAGGGGAGGAGGGATGGTTTCTTGTCACGGAAAGCACCCCTGCACTTGGAAGAGCTCGATTTGAACTGCTTAGAAACATTTCAGTACCACTTATCATAAGCCCACCTTCTACTTTCACAGAGCAGAAGATGAGATGGGGGAGCACAGAAGGGGGTTCCAGACCTAGAGGTAAGTCCAGTTCAAGTTAAAGCGGCCCTGGGGAAGTCTTTCAGCCCTTCTGAACCCCTTTCCCTGTCCACAGAGTATTGGAAGAGATACACAACAGTCACCCAGCCAGTCACCTGAGATTGCTCAGGTGTTATCATCATCCTAATGTCGTCGTCACCGTAGTTGTGGCCTGTGTTGTTATTGTACCTAAGAGGTTATGGAAGCAACTTCGGATCAACCTGTCTGACTTTAGGATCCTAGAAGCATCGCATGACACTGTTACCAATAAGGTTATCTTGTAGATTCCCTGTCCTTTTTGGAAAAATATAAAAGCAGTTATTTCAAGATGCGCATCCCCAAGAGTCCACATCTCCTTTCATGACACAGAATAGTATTGCTGTGTCGAGACAGACAAATTCCTCGCAGGACTTGCCTATTACTCCCACCTACCACTAGCTCACCATTGTCAGGGTCTCCTTTCTGGTCCTCAATGAATGATCAGCCAGGGGAAAAGGCAATTCTCATTTCTCTGTCTCAGATTTTCCTATGTTTTCGATCCAAACGCTTGCACATCCATCTTCCATCTCCCCAGAGCTGTGGCTCACAATCAGGACGTTACAGAAAGATCAGAGCTCTGAGAATGAGAGCAAACGTGTAAAATTTCAGCAAGGCCACAGTCCCAAGACAAAGGCATCCTCCCCATGAGTCACTATGCAAGCACCGAGGGGACATCTGTAGGTATCTGGTCCCATTCTGGGAGAACAACATAGTCCTTGACACAGAAGGTCACAGCCTGTAAGGAAGCACTAGAGACCTCAGTGGTGTGGAGAGAAGAAAGGCTGTCTTAGGACTGGCTCAGTGATGATGCTTTCTGATGAGCTCATGTCTGTGGCTCCTCCTCAGGGATGGGTTGTGAACACTCAGTTTATCTCAAGCCAGATACCTCCTCACTATCTGCTTTTCACCACGGGGAAAGGTACATTCTGGGTTGAGAACCGCTGTCCCTCACTATCAACCTTGCCAAAACCCTTGCCATTAATAATTAATAAAACCAGTCCCATTAATAGAATGCCATGGCCTATAAAAAGTTTCTGCGTAATATCTGAAGGTAAGGCAGGCATTTTGCTAGTGTCTTTTAGGTGAGGGAGTCAATGGTTGGCCAGCAGCCTCAGAGCTCCAAAGGAAAAGAGCTGAGGGGGAACTTTTGTCCTCTGCCTGAGTGAAGCCATCAGCAAACTCATCCAAAGGTCACTATTCATTTCCTGACCCCTCAGGCACGCATGCTCTTTCCTTTCCAATGAAATCCCCCATTGCCCTGTTGGAGAAAACATATTTGGAATAGCATCACCCCCTAGCCTGCATTCTTCTAAGAGCTCTATCCTGAGAGCGGGTATCTGGAACACTCAGAACACACAGCAGCTCTGTACTGCCCAGCTCTGTGCACCCGCTTCAGCCCCATTAGTGGACATCCTCCCACCTTCTGCAGCCTGTGCCACTACAGCCTCCCTCTCCGTTACTGAACACCAGTTGCCTTGTGCTCCTCCTCAGTGTTTCCTCCTGTCCATAAGTTCCCATCAGAGCGACCTTGTCCTCCCGCTCTGGCATTTGCTACAACACCAGCTTCCCACCTGTGTGCTGTTTCTTGGTGGGTGGGTCTCAAACCCTGGGTATGGCACATAGAGTCAGGCTCCCTTCTGGTCTCACTGCACCACTGGGCACAGTGCCATCTGCATGCCCTTTCCATAGTTCTGCCTTGTATTTGCCACCATGGGTTCTGAGCTACCATTGCCATGTGACCTGGGGCCAATGGGTCCTTAACTGGTGGCTCCTTCCTAGGAACTTGCTTCCTAGGAACAAAGAATCTGTTCTTGGGGTAGGATGAGGCAGATTCTTCATGGAACATCCACTGCCCATGTTTCTGCAGTCCTATAAAATACAAGGCTCCTCTCTTCCAGTCCAAAGCCATATAAACAAGTATGGGAGGGTAGAGGCTCTGGGCCCCACAAAGAAGCTGAACATTGCTGTGTATGCCTGGCAAAGAGACAGCTGAGCTGGGCACGTGCAGGAATAGATGCCAATAATGAATTCCAATAAATCCTCCATGCTAATTTTTCCCTCTTTTAAAAATTAGTTTTAAATTTCTGTGCACATGTGTTTCTGTCTATGTGTAGGCCACATGTGTGGTGTGTGCCCATACCAGTAGAGTCTAGAAGAGGGTATTGGATTCCTTGGAGCTGGAGTTATAGGTGGTTATGTGCCATCAAAAACGGGAGCTGGAAACTGATCTTAGGTTTCCTAGAAGAACAGGAAGTGGCTGTTAGCTGCTGAGCCGTCTCCTCAACCCATATTTGGTAGTTTTACTTTTTGAGCCCTAACATGTATAGCCAATGAACACATACAAGAACCACTACTATGTAGATAAGAACGTGGCAGGCACTCACTGAGGTCACATTCACTAAGCCAGGAAGGGAGAAGTTGGTCTATGTACTGATCTCAGACCCTTAACTAGACCCTTAACTGCATCGCAGCATTGCACTTAAGCCTTGCCCACCCTGGATGTGTAGAAACAGTTTGCAGATCGAGAGGGCGTTTCTTGCTGCAGGAACGCTCTGAGAAACGATGACAAAGGAAGGTTTAGGTAATGGGTGGGTGGGTGGGAGGGGGGAGGAGGAGCTGTTAATTTTGGATCTGTAATTCAGACTTCTCATTAAATGGCAGAGGTGTCACTTTGCCCTTATCTTTTCCATTCACCTTCTCAACTAAAGAGTCAGATCCTGGGATTTCCTCAACGGGAAGATTTCTCCTTCCCATGCTTATAAATCCTGGGAACAGTGGGGCTTTTTCCAACTCGCCGAGGAAGACTCTGACCTATAAGCCTCTATCCTTCACAGGAATCTTCCCAAATCATGTCCTCAACATCTAATAGAGGGTTCCATAAAGTGGGAGAATTTACCAGGTCTTTTAACCTGGGCATTGTCCCAGGGGCCAGGATGACAGGGCAGCACCGGTCCCTAATCATCCAGGTGTCCCATCCCTTATTTCCAGGTCACTCAGACATCCTTGGCAGTAGTGACTGGTAGTTCCTGGCCCCTTAAACACCAAATTCTTCTTCATCATGTTTGTGTTAGTTCTACATAAATTGAAAATCAAGAGATTAGCCACAGAGCCAAATTAAAGACCCTAGAGTCAGTATTAGAGTTAGGCATTGTATCTACACCTATGAAAGATTATCATGTTTCCTCCTGTCTAGTGTATTTTAAGTGATCCTGAACCATCACACCAGGGTCACTTGACAGCTGGTTAGCAATACTTATTCTCAGGCCACACTCAGATAAGGAGTCAGAACCCCTGGGCATGGACCTATCAGTGGGGACCTTAATGAAGCTTGTCAGGAGATGCTGGTGTACCTTGTGTTTGAGAGCCTGTGTCTCTCTTTTGAACATTGCAGCTTGCATTTTATAAAGGACTCTAAAGTCTTAAGAACATGGAGTGAGCTGCCCACGGTGACTATGGATACCAACTAGAAGGGAGCAAAGCCCAACCTTTCCTGTTGGTGGAAACTTGGCATGCCAGAGAACCAAGGAGACAAACATCTGTTTCTATGGAAACAACAAGAGAGTCACTTCAGTTACTCAGGAGATAAACATTCACCAAACTTGAGATTTGTGCCAATCACCATGCATCCAATGGCAGTGTCTCCCCAAATGCTTCCATTGAAGGTACACTCCCCACAGTAGTGGTTTCTGAAAAAGCAGTGACTGAAGCTCCAACCAGAGCCTTCATAAACAGGGTGAGTGGCCTTATACAAGAGATCCTGGAAAGATCCCTTGCCTGCTCCTTTCATCTCCTGTGTGAACACCAAGGAACGTCACGGACAATCAATCAAGGAGTATGCGCTCTTTGAGAGCGCAGGATCTGCCAGTGCCCAGCGCAGGACTTCCAACCTCCAGAACAACAGGCAATACATCTGCGTGGCTGATAAACCCCCAGTTTGGGGGATTTGTTATAATAGTCCCGGAAGACTAAAGTACTATGCATAAATATGTCCTCTCACTTCATGCTTCTCCTAGGCTGTGCCAGAGAAGCCTTCTGAAGTCACAGCAGGTAGGAGAAGCAGCGCTCACCATCACTAATTTCCAGGGAAGAAACCGAATCCTGCTTAGTCTTCCTCTAAACCCCTCACAGCTTCCCCGAGGCACATGCACACACTCAGCAATTCTTGCTTCCTCGTGGCAGAAAGACCAGAACACCAAGGGTGAATTCATATGCATCAGCAAATGAGATCACGCTGCTCCAGGGCTGAGAGTCCACCTCAACAGCTCACCCAACACCCCAGGTTGCTCCTCCTTCTCCTCCCTCTCCAAAACCACCAACTTTCCCCCTTTCTCCTTTTGAAACAGGGAAAACAAGTTCTTACCAAATCGGACGTGTTGAGTCTCCTTCTTTTAATACCTTTCCAGGGAAGCAAGGCCCTCAATGGGTTGTGATGCCAGGAGCAAAATGAATTGCCAATTGGAAGCTTAGCAATATTCAATGAGGATTATCTTAATGCTATGGATGCCTTCAGCCAGCTCCCCACACAGAACAGGCACACACCCTCGAAACTGGCTTGGGATTACCAGCAGCCATCCAAATCGATGGCTGAGTTGATGTGCAGGCTCCTGGTGACACGTCATAGAAGGTCTGTGAAGTCAAACTGCAGAAGGCGAGATCCTGAGATTACTGGTTTGTACATTATCTACAGTTCCTCAGCGAGCATTTTGCACTTTGTATTTGTTAAATGTTTTGCTATTTCATTCAAGGACAAACTTTTTTGGTAAAAACTCCAAGAATATTTGTTGACATAAGTATATACATTGTGCTAAACCTAAAGGCAATCTGTCACTCTCTAGTTTAAAGCCTGTGATTGCTTCTTATTTGCTTTTAGAATGAAGCCCAAAGGTCCCAGCCTGGTTTACATAGCACCCTATGACCAACCATGGTCCAGTCCTGTGTCTGGTGCTCCGACACACCTCTGCCTAGGTTCGGCCATGCACAGTGTGCCAGAAGACCCTAGATATTCACATACTTCATCCCTCTGTGACTGTTAGGTCCTGAGCATAAAATCCATCCAGGCTAACCAACTTCCTCTCATCCCCCAAACTTCCTTAAGGAAGTACCCTTGACTTTTAATGAACAGTCTTGAAAGCTGACCTTTGTAACACTACTTTCACACTGGTTCACAATAGTCTACTTACTTCTGTGTCACCTCCGAGCTTCCTGACTGTCCCATCATGGCTAACCACAGCACAAGGCAAACAGTAAGTACTCACAGCATCGTGGTTAAATGAATGAACGGTCACCTCAGTCTGTCTGTTTATTGCTCTGTAGGGATTGAATACAGGATCTAGAGCATTCTGGAGAGGATAAATACTCCTGAGCTAACAGCTGCAGTCCTTTTATTTTTTTTACCTTACTTTGAGATGGTCTCGCTGGGTTGTCCACACTGCCTGTCTCTGCTTATTTCAAGTAGCTAAGATTATAAACATGGGTCACTATGATGATATTTAAAATAATCACCAGTCTGACTACAGGGCAAGGCCAGTTCAGACACCCTCTCCTCAATTGCTTAGGGTCTTAACCGGTGTCATCCTTGTGGATAGAGCCAGGTTTCTTGCTAACCCCAAAATGGCTCCCTCAATCAAGATATCTCTTTCTTTGCTCTCATATCTGTCTTTCCTCCATCTCAACTATCCCATTCCCTCAAGTGCTCCCCAACCCTCCCTCTCTCCCCTCCTCTTCCCCTTCTACCCTTCCTTCTACCCCTGCCCCCATGCTCCCAAATTTTGTCAGGCGATCTTGTCTGCTTCCAATTTCCAGGTGGAACTGTATGTGTTTTTCTTTGGGTTCACCTTATTACTTAGCTTCATCAGAGACCCACACTGGAGCACTGGAGTGAGCTCCCAAGGTCCAGTTGAAGAGAGGAAGGAGGGAGAGTATGAGCAAAGAAGTCAAGACCATGAGGGGTTCACCCACTGAGGCAATATGCCTGAGCTAGTGGGAGCTCACCAACTCCAACTGGACTGGGAGTGAATGAGCATGGGATCAAGCTAGTCCCTCTGAATGTGGTTGACAGTTGGGGCAAACTGAGGAGCCACTGACAGTGGCACTGGGATTTGTCTCTACTACATGTACTGGCATTTTGGGATTTTATTCTATTTGGATGTATGCCTTGCTCAACCTAGATGTAGTGGGGAGGGCCTTGGACTTTCCACAGGGCAGGGCACCTTGCCCTCTCTTAAGATTAGAGGGGGTGTGAAGGAGGGTTGTGGAGGGAGTGGGAGGGGAGTGGGAGGAGGGGAGGAAGTAGGAATTTGGATTAGTATTTTTTAAGTAATAAAATAAAAAAATTTAAAAATAAACATGGGTTACATATGCCCAATATTTATATTCCCTGCAGGCTTTGGATAGAGCCATGCCGATGAGATATACGATTGTTCTTGCCCAGTACCCTTGAAAAGCCAGTTCTATCCCCCATGGACTCTTATGGCCCAATATAGTCAGAGAATCTCAAGGTTACCAAACTTTACTCCAAAACCTTATTTAGATGAGTCCATTTCTTTATCTAGATAAGCCCAGTTACATTCACCAACTACAAGATTCTTGAGATTAGTAATGAGGTTAGATCAAATTCTGGAATTAGTTCTAGGCTGAAACTGTCTAAAACCTAAGTTTGATTAAGAACTTTATGTTCTATATATTTGGAGATACTGCATGCATTAAAGAACACTAGGAGGCAAACAGAAGCTGATGAAAATAGGTAACTGTGGTGGTTAGCGTTGGTTTTCAGTGACAGGATCTGGAATCTCTTAGGTGACAAGTCTTCAGGCACACCAATGGGGCATTACTAAGATTTGGTTAACCTCTGTGCATGTCTTTTGGAGGTTATCTAGATTAATTGAGATAGAAAGTTCATCCTAAAGGAGAGCAACACACCACCCCTGGTCTTGGGTCCTTAACCACATAAAAAGGAAGAAGTGACCCCTAAGGTTCGGGAAACATCACAGAAGAGAAAGCAGAAAAAAAAATAAGAGCCATTAGATAGAGAACAATGCCATAAAACGTTGTTTTCTAGACATAGCGTGGCCGTGATGCTCACGAACTCACTGTAGCTTTGGCTACCAGGACCAAGCCAAGAACAGTCAGTATTGTAACAGGCAGCACTAATTGGACTCAGAGACAGAGAGGAAGAGGGGGGAGAAGGAGGGAGAGAACATGAAGTTTCAAGGAGAACATATTGGAGGTGCCTAGGGGTAGTGAAGGGATGGTGGGGTGGATATGATCAGTACACAATATTTGCATGCAGTCAATTGCCAAGGAGTGCAATAAAAAATATTTTTAGAAGACAGAGAAGGCAAGCTGAGTTTGAGCATCCATCACTCTCTGCTTCCTGACTATAAATGCAGTCTGACCAGATTCTGTCATCACAGCTTCCACGCTATGATGAACTAGACCTTCAAGCTGAGATCCCAGATAAGCCCTTTCTCCCTAAGTTGCTTTTGTTGGGATATTTTATCAGAGCAGTCAGAAAAATGACTAACACAGAAGTGGGAAGTTGATCCCTAATTGGCCATCAATACAATTCTCCAGAAACAATCGGTAAGCCCATTTTAGACTCTAACACGGGGTGGACCTTTAAGAGAAAGCTATTTCCAGTTGACCACATACACTGTATCATGTAAACCATGTCTATTAGTTACTACTAAGTACACACCAAAGATTTTTCACATAACTGAAGTGTTTTTTATGAAGCTCCCAGTTCTAGAGGTGACAGAAGGTAGCAGAGGCTATCACAAACCATGAAATGAAAATTTCCATGGTTTCCAGCTATTCTGAGAAAGATCTAAAGATCCGTTTTTCCATTCACAAAGATAGCTGAATCTGAGAGACACCAGCTGGTTGCCATGAAACATGCCCTTAAGGTTCTCATAGTTCCAACCTGGCCTGCTTACTAAGCCAGTCTGGACTCCATATGCCCTGGAATTTATAATCACTGTTGTGTGTCTCGACAAAACTCCTCTAAAGGGCTGAGAAGATGGCCCAGATGTCTCAGGCAGTAAGTGCCTGCCCTGAAAGCATCAGAACCTGAATTTGGATCCCCAGGAACCACATATGGGCACAAGAGCACCTGCCTGGAATGCCATTACTTGTTGGTAGACTAGAGGATGCCTGGAGATTTCTGGCTGGCCATTCTAACTGAACCAGCAAATTCCAAGTTCAGAACAAGATCGTCTCAGAAAATAAAAACATTGACTATTGACTTTAATGAACACGCACGTGCACATGTGAGTGCACACACACACACACACACACACACACGAACATGTGCACACAGAGAGACTCTTAAAACACCAGATTCTGATCACTAACTACAATCTTCTCTTTTCTATTAGGCTGATTTATATAACTCCACCCATGCGCTCCTCTGTGCATCTCCATTTCTGTGTAGACAACCAGTCCTCCTCTGATGCGTGTGGAGGGCAGCTTCACCTGTCTTCCAGTAAAATAACAGTGGGCTCCTTTCACATGTATTCTTATGAACACTGTTCTTGAATGAACTTCTAGAAGAAGAAGAAAGAAGAAGGCACGTTTAAAATTTTAATTGTAAGGACTGGGGAAAGGGCACAGTTGATAAAGTGTCTGCCATGCAAGCATGATGCCCTGAGTTTGGATCTCCAGCACCCACAAAAGAGCAAAGCATAGTGGTGCAGACCTTGAACTGAGAGAATAAAGAGAGGACCCTGGAAATCATTGATTGGCCAGCCAACATAGTCACCCTGTTTCGTGGTCTTTTTCTCTTAAAAAAAAAAATCACACACACACACAACCTGAAAAGAGAAAAAAAATAATGGAATCTATTTTGTACTGGCTAACTATTCCTGAGCAAGCACCCTCCCAGGAATAGCATGTGGTTAATATAACCAGCGACATTCCTTTGAAGAAAACTCTCCTCGCAGCTATCAGCTACAAAGAGTTTCTTGGTTAGGGCTAGGCTTTTGTTGCCACTTGCCCTCCTCTGTATTGGGATTTTGTCTGGTTTGAACCATGCAGGTTTGGGGCATGCCATCACAGTCTCTGTAAGTTCATATGTACGTCAGTCCTGTTTTGTCTGGAAAACAATGCTTCCTCTGAGTTATCCACCACCTCAAGCTTTTACAATCTATCCTTACCCTCTTCCTCACAGATCTCTGAACCTTGAGGGAAAGTGTGCAATACATACATCCCATTTAGGCCTGAGTGCTCCAAAGTCTCTCACTCTCTGCATGTCATCCAGTTTGGGGTCTCTGTGCTGATTGCCATCTACTTCAAGAAGAAGCTTCTCTGGTGAGGGTTCAGTGATTCACTGATGTGTGAGCATAGCAATATGTCCTGAGAAGTAGTTTCATACCTATGTTCATTTAGGAGAATAATAGTAATAGATTTCACCTAAAGCCTACAACCTATCTACTCTCAGATTTTTGGCCTCATTAACAGTGTCAGAAGTGTGTCCCATTAAGTCCAGTCAAAAGGTGATTGGTTACTTCCATAATGCTTGTGCCACTATTGCATCAGTGAGTATACCTTGCAGGTCCAAGTTACTGTTGTAGCTTACAGAGTTCACAGCTGAATGATACCAATGATTATGTTTCCCTTCTGGTAGCATATATAGCACCTTCCAGCACTGACAGTGCTAGTCAACAGGGGTGATGCTTCTGGTTGAGAACCATATCGATTTCTTCATGTTTAGTGACAAGTATGTGGTGTCTTTAGCAATAGAGTCTCGGTGTCAGTTGTGGAGAGCAACCAATAGCGTTGGCAATAGCCTATAGTGTTTGGGGGCATCTATGGGACCCATCTAGCCAATAACTCAAAAACCTGTAACCCACTCATTCCTGTCACCAGGGGTTTTATTTGGTAGTATATGATGTCAAGCTGGGGACATTATCTCCCCCAATATAAGGTGACTCCATTTAAATATATCCATATATATATATATATATATATATATATATATATATATATATCCATATATAGATACAAATTATATGTGTACGTGTTGTTGTTGTTTTGTTTTTCGAGATAGGGTCTCTCTATGTAGCCTTGGCAGCCTTGGAACTAGCTCTGTAGACCAGGATGACTCCAAACTTACAGAGATTCCCCTGCCTCTGACACCCAAGTGCTACAATTAAAGGCATGTGCCACCACCACCTAGCCAAAATTGCATTTGTATCCATACATTTCAAGAAACTTCTACAACTTCTACTTCTAATAGTAGGTTTCCATACAGCTTTTTAAAAGATCTTTAGTGCACACGAAGTTTTAATGCAAGAGTACTTACCTAGCATATACCCAGCCCAGAATTTGATAATCAGGACTGCAGCAACAACACAATTAGCAGGCAATGTTACATTGCCCAGTTCATTAGCGCCAATGAAGGAGCATTTGAGATCGGGAAGCAACATGAAAAGAGGAGGTGCCCACCACTTCAGCCCTCTTCCTCAACAACCATATCCCTTCATTCTTAGTCCCATGGATATAGCAACCATGTCCACACATTCTTAGTCCAAGCCACAGCTGATTGGCCCCAAGATAAAACCACAGATGGACACATCAAACCTGACAGAACAAATATTTTTCAGACTTGAATCTGAAAAGTAATTTACAGTCCAAAATTGGGCATTAGAACCAAAATGAGGTGATTCTGGTTTCTTCTGTAGGAGTCTCTATTTTTAATTTAAAAACAATTTTTATCCAAAAGAATTATATCAACTAGTCTTCATTCACTTTTCTGGCATAACCCTCTTTTTTTTTTTCAGACAAGGTCTCCTGAGATAGCCCAGGTTGGCCTTTGACCCTCAGTCCTTCTGCATCAGCCTCCTGAGTGCTGAGATGGCAAGTGAGCGTGCCATGCCCAGCCATTCCTTTCCTTTCTGTCCTAGGCTTATTTTGCTTTCTTCTTGTTATCAATGAATATGAAGTTGTTGTCAACATTCCCGAGGACTGAACTCTACTGACTAGAACTAAAATAAAAGTCTCAGGTCAAAGTTCCTCGAAGGGCTTGATTACAGTAGCATCTCTTTTCATGTTCCAACTGTAACAAATGGGTTGCAGGGAGGTCCAGAGCACAGACTGACTGCGTCTGCATCCTGAGGTCCCTTTGCAGGAAGAAACTGGAGCAACACATAACCTCTGTGGGACTCTGTTCTTAGCTTGTAAAAGGAAAGCTAGGATTCTTAGTTCAGAATCCGGCACAATAATGATAACTGTCATTGTTTGTTCTATCGTAACAGCCAACCCCACCCCTATTAAAGTTCTCCAGAGTGCTACTGTGCCCAAGACCATGTAAGCCTCCAGGCAGCCACTCTCTGGATTAGCAGTCATGCAAAGGCCAAATGAATAACAGCTTTGGTGAAAGCCAGAAGTTGGGGTCAGTTTTAAACTGTACTTTAGACGCAACATGGTAGATAATAAGAGGCCAGGCATGGGGATAATGGGTAACCTTGGCTGAGCACTCACGCTGTATCACACTGTTGAAAGCATTTTATGAGCATCCTCTGTATGTGTGTGCACAACAATCACACAGGGTGTTATTATTGCTGTCCCATTTGTCACACACACTCATTTACACAGGGTCTCAGGTAGTCCAGGGTGGCCCTGAATTCACTAAGTAGTCCGGGATGACCCTGGACTCTTAATCTTCCTGCCTCTGCCTCCAAAATGCTGGGATTGCAGAAGTATGTCAATACACCCAACTTTAGGTCTAACTCTCATTTAATAAGATGGCTACGGTCACCTCATTCCAGGGAACACAACCAAGATGACCACCAATATCTTTTGAGTATTTCTTATGTGGTAGGTATTGTTCTGGGTGATACCCATATGTATTAAGAAATGCGTTGCTCCCAAATCTGGGAAGTAGATACCACTGATTGCAACTTTTATGAGTGAGGCTTGGAGCTGTTGAACACTCAAAATTACAGAGCTATTGGTGGTAGAGCTGAGTATCCAGGGTCCCCAGGTGCCCAGCCCTAAGTTTTCGCCTTAGGAGTACAGGGATAACTAAACGCAAACGAGCCATCCTCGGAGTTCAGCAGATATTCACATCCACTGATGTCAGGCACCAAGCTCTCGACACAGGCATGCTTCCTGTTCCATGTGATGGAGACTGTGTAGGACAAAAGTGATTTATAGGAAAGAGCAAGCAACTAGGACACAGTAGCGCATAAATAATTGGCAGCACTCGGGAGCCCCTCAGAAGCGTCTAATTGGTTTGACAAATGTTACTTATATTCCGTTATACAAAAGTAATTACCTTTAAAAATTAAAGAGAGAGCCCTTGTTTCTCCTGTCACCTGCATTGCCCTTGAAGACCAGACTCGGGATGGACGTCTAGACTACTCATAACCCACGTATGACTCAGATTTACAGTCTCCCTACCTGTATCATCAAAATTGCAAGATGGATTGCACAAGAGTCTCAGCAAAAGTCAGCTTTGGCACAAATCTTGCTCAGTGTATGAGTTAAAGATCATGGTTTTAAATCAGCGCATTTCTGATTTCATCAGAAAGGAAACAGAAAAAGAGGAGAGGGTGTCCAGTTAGGAGTGAAGTGCCAGCCACAGCCTTCTGTCTGCCCTGCGAAGTACTTGTTCCGGATTGCGGTCAGCCAAGTACAGCTTCAGAAAATGTGGAATTCATTGTCTTTAATAGTTATCTTACCAGATGTAATGGGCAGCCTGGTTGGATTATAAGATTTAACTCTCTTTAGTGAAAATGTTTCAGTAAATCTGATGACACTTAAGCTGTTTAGGGGTTTGGGGTTTGTTTTGTTGTTTGTATGTGTGTATGTGTTCATATTCATGTGTAATACAGATGCGCATGTACATGCGTGCACATGTATGTAGAGGCAGAAGTCAACCATACATAACACTCTCAGGAACTATCAACCTTGTTCCTTGAGAGAAACTCTCTCACTGGGATCTGGAATTTGCGAGTAGGCTAGGCTGGCTGGCCAGTGAGCCCTGGTGGCCTGTCTCCACCTCCCCAGGTCTGGGATGGCAAGCATGTGCCATCACTAGCTTTCCAGATGGGTTATAAGTTCAAACTCAGCTCCCCACGCTTGTGTGCTAAGCACTTTATCATCACTACAGCCCCTGTTTCGGTTTGTTTGTCTGTTTGGTTGATTGACTGATTTGATTTTTGCTGTTTTTGTTTTGTTTCTTGTTATTACTGCTGTTGTTTGAAAAACACATGTAGCTCAGACTGGCCATAGGCTCACTATGCATCAGAGCATGACTTTGAACTCCTGATCCTCTCCCCTCCACTTCTCAAGTGCTAGGATCGCAGTATGTATCACTATGCTTTGGTGTGTGTGTGTGTGTGTGTGTGTGTGTGTGTGTGTGTGTGATGACAGAACTATGTGTTAATTATAAAAAAGTTACAAACATGCATAAGCAAACTGAAAACAATAGAAAATCAACTAATATGTTGAGTTATCATTGTTACCTTTTGCCATGTATTCTTCTAATCATAATATTGTATATCTGTATATCTGTGCATCATTTTAAAATAACCTCAACTCTACCAGGCATGGGGCACACACTCATTACCATAGCACTTGAGACATGGCAGCAAGAGGATTCCTACCCCGGGCTACAGCATGAGACCCTAGTTCAACAAATAAACAAAAGAAACCCTTCCAAAAAGAAGAAAACTAAATAAATAAAATGAAGCAGCCTTGACTCACATGACTTTCAAGTTTCTATTTACTCAGTTGTGGATATTATAGCTCCTTCTATCATTTCTAATAGCTGGGCAGTAGTCTCGGGTTTTTAAGCAGTTTCCCATTGTTGCATATTAAGACTGTTTGTAACCACTCACCAGTGTCAGTAATGCTGAGAAATGTACTTGGGTACATGTCTGTTCTGCCAGAACACACTTCTGGATGTGCACTGGGTGAACAGGATATATTTATATGGCTATGACTAACTATACATGGTTCTTTTTTAACCAGTGTTTGCAGAAATGGTACAGAGGACCCCTTATACACTTCCCACAGCTTCCTCAGAAATGGCCTCTTATAGAACATAATAAACATAAGATAACTGACATTGGCATAGTATGAACAGCGGGACTACAAATTTGCCTGGGACTTAGCAGCCAAGCCATTGTCCACTACTGACAAAATGGTAAGGTGCATGCCTACCTAATTTTCTACTTTCTGTTCTCACACACTGCCTTTTGAGATGCCTTCTAGTCTATGGAGAAAACACAGGTGTGCGTAGACAGCTAGCCTACTGAAAATCAAGAGGAAGACTCTCACCAGAGCAAAGATGGGCAAACCACTGTTCATGATACAGAATAGGCAGGGTCCCCCCGCTCCTCCAGTTACCCCAGTTCCTCTACAAGACACAGCCGGATACCCTAACACAGCATGGATCTCTTTTAGTCCCAGGGTGAGAAAGGCCTTGCTTTGCTTTTCCAGTCCTGACTACACCAAAGCAACTTCAGTCTAGGGCTAGTCTTCAGCTTCATGCTAGCACTTGTCACTTCTCCTGCTTTAGCCATAATTACACAAGCATTTACTCTCACCTGCAAATTACAGCCAGGGAATCTGTTTGCTCATTTGCAGAAGGATTTTTGAAGTTTCCTTTTAAGATTACATTTTTTAATCAGAAAATCGATTTACTTTTTTTTTAAAACTATATTCCTATCACAAGAGGCATGGAAGTAGGGTGCAACCGTGAACAGAGATAAGCACACTGATCAGCGCCTTCCGGGTGATGGAGAACTGCCTGGTCACGCATGCTGGTCTGTTCTTCCTCAGGGTTAATTTGATTTAAAGTGAAAAGTCTTTGGCTTTCCTTTTTTTCAACGAGATCTGCTTACGAAAGGAAGGAAGGAAGGAAGGAAGGGAGGGAGGGAGGAAGGAAAAAAGGAGGAGAAGGAAGTCTACCTCTGGTAAGCACTTCTACTATGCATCAACAGACCCCTCGGAAGGAATCCTCGAGGTGAATCCTGTTAGTAACCTCATTTGATATATAAGGAAGCCAAGAAGAAGAGTGAAGTGGGCTATGCTGTGATTGGCAGCAGAGCTGGGACTGAAATCAGGTTCACCCGACTTCTCATTCATGCCTTTGACATGGATTCAAATTGCTTTTCTTTTAACTTAAAAACCACAGGTCGTCCTGAGAACACTAAAGTTCTTTGTCCCTGCCACAAGTGTGGACCACTTTACTGCAGGCCTGATAATTGCATAGGAATGCCCTGAAATATACTTCTCAACTGCAAACATCCCTAATGGGAGGAGAAATCCCTTGGGCAACTTCATTCTAAGCCTGCATCTTTCAAAGAAAGACGGGATGTCCAACAGATAGCCAGACCTTCTCTCTTCCTGCTTTCACATTCATTTTTAGAAAGGTGCCCACTTTCCACATTCGTTTTCTACTCCCTAAAGAGCTCCAAAAGTTCCCAAGGACCCACTGGGAAATCTAATCATGGGGGCTAATCCAACATCAGGAAGCAGCACCTCTAAATGCATATTTATACTAGGCACTGAAGAAAGAGATGGAAGAAATAGAAGCCCCTACCAAAATGCAGAGAGAAAGGAGAGGCTTTTTGGTGTCACGTTTTAACTCTAGGGAGCTAGAGTCCGTGAGAACCCTTTGGACCAATTTGAGGATTTATTATGAATGGTTAAGTTTATGGTAGAGATTTTGAGGTTACAAACACTAAGAGCAGAAAATAAAAATGACTAACGCAGGTCAGTGGGACAGGCTCCCAAGCAAGCGCTCTTGCTCCACAGGCCTGACCATCTGAATCTATCCCCTGGACCATTGATGAAAGGAGGGAACTGACTGCCAGGGTTTGTCTTCTGATGCCCACATCTGTGCCATCACATGTGCATGCACACACTAACAAAGAGTATGACATACCACTAAAGTTATAATTCCAAAGCTACATCCAAACCAAGAGCACATAGTTTGTGATGCAATTTTCACATTAAAAGAAATTCTCTTAATCAGAGAGAATGGCCTGTTCCTTGAAGGTCCTTACACAGGGAGCAGAAGTTAGCGACGGGTATTTTGTCTGGAGCCCCCTGTAGATGTACAGTGCTCCAATCACAGGACTTAGCTCAGGACCATCACCCTTGATCAATGAAAGAAGAAGAGAGATGAGAGCTTTCTCCGTGAGCTACCATCACCTAAGAAGACTCCCACTTCTGGATCAGGACTGTATGAGTGCGATCAGGTTCCCAAAGGTGACCCGTATGGTACCATCAGAGAACATTTGGGTTTAGAAGGAAGAAATATATGGCCAGATCTTGAGACAAGACACTAAGTGACATCTACCTGAATCTGGTGGAAATTCTTAGTTCTAGTAAAAGGTGGAATTCTGGGCATTCAATTTGACTCTAGATGTGTGTCTGATACCATACAGGTGTGATGTACAGCCATCTACTGCTTTAGCTTCTTAAGTGTGGGGACTACATGCCTGCTTTCCAAACACAACATTTTGAAAACATCATTCATTCATTCATTTACTCATGCTCTCCTCCTTCCAGTCATAAGTTCATTCATACACATTTATTGAGCATCAACTACATACCAGTCGCATCCTTGGGCAAATACAACCTTTGTGAAAGAGTATAAGCTGACAAACTCACCACTCGCAGAAATCAAGACCATTTCCCAGAAGGGGCATTTACTTAGAGCTCAAAGTCACAGAGAATGTGAAATAGACAAAGAGGGAGAGAGACGGAGACAGAGAGAATGAGAGAGAGGGAGAGAGACAGAGAGAATGAGGGAGAGGAAGAGGGTGAGAGAGAGAGAAAGAGAGAGAGAAGGTTAAGGGAGAATGGCAGCAGTACCTCTGGAATACAGAGGGATATGTTCGCACAAGCTCAGGCAGATAAGCCAGATCATACACGGTCTTACCGGCCAGAAGAAAGACTTGGATTTCAGCCTAAGGCCAGTAGGAAGGATGTTGAATAGGGGAACCAAATGATCAAATTTGCCTACTTTTAGCACGAACTGACGTGTGAACACAAGCAGCACAAGCTCCTAAGTACTGTACAGATAGTAAACAAGCGCACAGCCTGGAACGGCCTTGGAAGGAGTGTTGCTGGAGCAAGCGTGGTGCAGGGAGCCTGAAGTCTGGGAAGGATGCAGAGTTCACCTTTTTGTTTGGTTTTTTTAGGAACTAGCTATTTGTCTGATTTGATGCCAAGGTAGTGCTTGGGAAAGCCAGAATAAAATCCCCATCTAAATCCATCCCAGTCTTCCAACACTTCAAAAGAAAAGGTCTTCTTGAGACTTCAGTCTCTGTGGGTGGTGTTAGGGACCACCTACAAGTGTGATTTGAGGGCCCCCCACACCCCCAACCCACCTCCATCCTACCCCCACCCTCGCTCCCAGCCAATGTAAACTTTCTCTGTCCTGCTCCAGTGCCCAAAAACCTACCATCCTCACTCTGTGGTTTTGAATTTCCAACTGCCAAATGCACTAGGAAAGGATAACTCACTGGGCTTCCCTGCCTTCTTAGGACCTCGCGGATGTGATTGAATTCTCTCAGCAATGGAGGACTCCAGAGAATTTTGAGACCCCTGACTATGCGGAAACAGGGAGGGGCTGTGAAATGGGGTACACTGAAGAAGGTGAGAGTCAGAGCACCCTAGTTTCCTTTATTCTTGTTTTCTTGGTTTGCTTCTGAAATCCGTTGATGGATACATGGTGAACCTTGTATGTAAAAGTGTGTGGACTTATATAGTAAAGATACAGGAATAGACTCAGGGTGTGTACAGGACTTTGTAACATTAAAACTCAGGTTTAAGACATAAGGAAGACCCAATGAGACAATTTGCTTAAAGTTTTCTCACTGGTATCTGGCATACATTAAACTATCTATAGCATTTCTATTATTGTTTTACATGTTCCATGCTTACATAAATATGTTTCTTGGACAAGCTTGTGCGTGCATGTAGGTGCAGGCGAGGGTATGTCGGAGAGATAGGATGTGTTTAAGAATCTGGAGGGAGGGCACAGTGCAAAACCCTGCTACAGAAGCTTGTGTTGAAGTACACTTTCTAGAAGGCAAGGGGTCTACAGGGCAGGGCACAGAGGAGCTGAGTGGAAATGAGACGGAAGAATCTGAAGAGAGCTGCCCTCATGGGCAGGTGTGGCAATGCAGAATGGGGTGGGATTCTGTTGATATTCAGTGGGGATTTGGAAAGAATTCTCTGCAGGGGGTACATGTGGGAATTAAGGCCTGAGACCAGAAGAGAAGACTACACTTGCTCCTGCCAGACATCTTCTTCATTTTGAGCTTCATGAAGGTTTGATTTTTTTTTCTTGAACTGATGTGGAAGAACACAAGAAAGACCATCGATGGAAGGCTTCTTGATCCCCTCTTAAGATTTCCCAAGGAGCCACGTCAAAGTGATTTCCTGTGATAAAGAATTACTCTCAGGCAGGGCATTTAGAACAGTTGTAAAATCCTGGCTAGCAAGTATGAGTGCCTAGGTTCAATCCCTGGCCCCCTCCCCCACCAAAGAATTGTTATCCCTAGGCTTAAACATAAGAAGATTCAATAGATGGATAAAAAGAGAATAGGGGAAAAAAAGAAAGGAAAATTGATTTGTATTTGGGGTGGGGGACAGATTCTCACAATATAGCCCAGGATGACCTCAAAATCATGATCCTCCTGCCTCTGCTTTCCCACTACTGGGGTTACTGGTGTGTAGCACACACCCAGCCATAAGAAACCAGGAGGGGGAGGAAGAGGAGGAGGTGGAGGAGGAGGGAATGAAGAAGAAGATCCAGTTTCTAGTTGCAGCTTTACCCTCACTCGCCAGGCAACTTGAGAGAATCTCTTGATCTCTCTGGGCACAGCTGCCTCATCTGCAGGCATGCTGATTGGTCAATCTGGGTCATTATCTCCTGACTTCTTGCCATTGTCCTCATCCCTGATGAGGTTGGATGTCCTCAAACCCTCTCTTAAGCCTGCTTACTTCATGGCACTGTAGTGAAGAACACTGACCGCCTGCCTTCTATCTGATGACACTGGTCACATGACCACCTTTCCTGCCTGTCTCATAGTCTTCATCTGAGTGGTTAAAGTAAACAGTAGTGGTGTCCCCAAGTTGGTCAAAGGGTCAAGCAGGCAATACAGGTGAAGTATTATAATAGTAGCTGACATGCGCAGGGGGCCACCCTGCTATGATGTGATGTCATTACCTACTTGCTCAATTGGACTGATTTGCAACTTGAACACATTATTGATAAATAAAAAATGGAACTTTATCATCATTTAAAGAGTGTGGAATGGCTACAGGAAAGAGAGGAGATCGGGGGTCATTACCCCACCCCCACTCCCTGAGACAGAGTTTCTCCATGTAACAGCCCTAGCTGTCCTGGAACTAGCTCTGTAGACCACCCTGGCCTTGAACTCACAGAGATCCACCAGCCTCTGCCTCCCGAGTGCTGGGATTAAAGGTGTGCGCCACTACCACCCACCCAGCTACTTTTGCCTTTTTAAAAGACCTTCCTGTGCTCTGATTTTCAAAGTATGCGCATGCACACCCCACTTTTTTTTAAAATTGGAAGAAACTGCACCAAAGATTACTGAAGCCTCTCTCATCTCAACACGCAAGAAGTGATTATCACTTTTAAGACCAGTATTTTATAAGAGGCCGACTTATCTTTGAACCACAGCTATCATTAATATGTTTGACCTTCTCAGGAAATCCTCATAAAAGTTTAAAAATAAGCACGGGCACTTGGCATGTTTCTAATTAAGCAACTTTAAGCTGCTTGAATAGGGGAGGAAGTGGGGAAAGCAGGTCCACGAAGAATTCAGTGCTTGGTATCAAGGATGGGTCAGCCCAGCCTGTGGGCTGGCAGGCAGCTGCTGGCAGCGACAGTGTTAACAATGTTGGGTAAGGTGATCCCTTGAAACTGGAAGGACTTTATGGAAGTTTTCAAAGCCAGGCTGCTAAGCCTCTGGGAGGAAAGGAGGCTGGCCAGTTAGAAGGAGCAGCCCAGCTGAGCCCAGAAAGAGGGTAGCCGATTGCAACTGAAATTATAGGCACAAGGTTAGTGGTCCCACGTCCTTCGGCGCGCCGGCAACTTTGGAGAAGACTTCCACCCCCACTCCCACCCAACCCCGCCACCCCGAGGCGCCATCTCTGCTCAGCTCACCTCACTTCTGCTCTGCTAGCGACTGAGGGCCACCGGCCCTCCAGCCGAGCCCACCCGCGGTGTCCCCGGTCACCGGAGCCTGGGCGTGGCTGACTCGTACCGTGAGACCTCTCAAAACCGGAAAGTTGGTTTTCAGGCATCTGAAATGAAACTGCTTGTAAAGCCAGGATTGTTTTCGGACCACACACACACACACACACACACACACACACACACACACACTGCCTGTTCATGCTGCTTGCTTTGAGTTTCTGTAGGCTATGACCACAAGCCTGAATTCCTTTCTGCTGAAGCTGAAAGCCTGCCAGTACAATTGTCAGAGCAACTAAACAGGCCGCAGGACCTCACCTGGTAGGAGGAAGAATGTCTCTGGCTCTGCACTAATCTGGGGGGGGCGGGGAGGAAGGCATGGAGAGGAGAGGAGAGAAGGGGGAGGTGACAGAGTTAAGGCAAAACAATACTGGGGAGCAGGGATTTTTCTTGAATATTGCCAGAACAAAATAGGGGAGGAAGATCTACTGGAGGGGAAGAAGTCTACATCTGCATGGGATTCCATAAACACTTTCCTAAACTCTTCGGCTTGTGCTGCAGAGAGAAGACAAGCCCATCTGGGGGAGGGGAAGAGGGAGGAGGTAGGTGGCTATCCTCCCAGAAAGTGTATTGTCGGCCTAGGTCTGAGTTAATGCTAATCGACTGTGCATCAGGCAAGAGAAAGCTCCTCTCCTGTCCTTTCAGTAGAGAAGTGGCTCCTGGCCCGAGCTGGTCAGTTTCCTTTCCTTGCCTGGGCTCTCCACTCAGAAGCAGTGAGCCCTCAGTCACTGCGCAGAACTCCCTCTGATCCTGGCAGCAGGCACAAGTCTTCTAACCTGCAAGACTGAATCAGAATGAGTCATTTGAAGCTCCCGGAACAAAGTACTTGCAGCTGCCTCTCAAGACACAGCCTCCATGTAGGTGGGACACACCTCTCGGGGCAGTCACATTTTTTTTCCTCCTTCCTTCAAACAGGCAGGGAATTCTGATGCTCCCAAAAGACCGGCTCTACCCCCTCGGCTCGCCTGCCCCCTACTATGAGAACTCTACTTCTCCAGGTCCAACAGGAGTTTTAAAATAAAATGGATGATTTGACGCTACTTGATCTCCTGGAGTGCCCTGTGTGCTTTGAAAAGCTCGATGTCACAGCCAAAGTCCTCCCCTGCCAGCACACCTTCTGCAAACCATGTCTACAGAGGATTTTCAAGGCCCACAAGGAACTGAGGTGCCCGGAATGCCGGACCCTGGTGTTCTGCAGCATCGAGGCTCTGCCAGCCAACCTGTTGCTGGTGCGTCTGCTGGATGGTGTGCGCTCGGGGCAGAACTCCTGGAAAGGGGGCTCCTTTCGCAGGCCTCGCATACTGACCTTGCAGGACAACAGGAAAACCAAGACCAGTTCCAGAAGTCTACAGGCCAGCCCTTTCCGGCTGGTGCCCAGTGTCAGGATCCACATGGATGGGGTAAGAGAAAACTTGCTTGCTAATATCATGTGCGTTTGGAGGTTGGGTATGTGTATGCTGAGAGCTAGGGAGCAGACTACTTACTTCATGTACAAAGACTTCCATCAGAGTGCTGGAGATGATTCCCCAGAATGGGCTGGGAGAGCTATGATCACTTTACTGAGACACAATGGGAATTCTGAGCCTATCTGATCCATCTGACAATTCGTCTGAAACAGAACTTCTGATGCTTGCTAGATTCTCCTTCAGTTCTCGTCCTGAGGTAGTCGAACCATGAAAGAAGTACTTGTAGATAATCGTTTTCTGGTCTTTCACTTCTGCTGCTAAGGGGCCAGACCAGTGCATGGGAACTGCTCCAGAGTGAGGAATAAAGAAAAATAAATTCAACTGCAGGTTGGTTTTGAGATTTCGGAGAAGTTTGCAGATGTCAGGTGTTGCTTGAATTTTACCTAAATCTCTTTTCCCATCCCTTATCATAAAGTGCTGATACGAGGACGATCACTCATAATCTGTCCAAAGCTATCGAGATACTTGATGCTCAGAATCACGCAGGAGGGAAGTGTCTATGTATGTGGACTGATTGATGGCAAAGGTTAGGATATATAATCAAATAGATGTGTATAGACACACTGCCGATGTGTCTCTACAAAGCAAAGAGAACACACAAAATGTTCTAAGCAATGGCTTAGATCGTTGGCATATTTAGGCCATCCAAGATGTATACTCTGAAGTCTGGCCTAAAGCAAGCTTTAATGCTCGCTGCAGGGTCCCAGGACTGCTCAGAAGAGTAGCGGTGGGTGGGAGCATTTGGCACTGGGCTCCCTCCTCACACAGAAGAGGCTTGCAGTATGCATTCACAGCTGTTTCCTGAAGCTTTCTTCTGAGAAGTCAGTCTCTTGGAGTTCACTGCACCTTTAAACCACCCATGTGGTAGGGTTGTGTGTAAAGATTCAAAAAAATGAGAGCGGGAAGTTGGCGTGGCTTCTTCACTGAAGGTTTTTTTTTTATTGCTGCTGTGCTTCTGTAGGTGAACACATTCCGGGAAAGGGATGGGCGCTCACTCCACTTTACGTCTCCTCAGCCAGTCAGAACCCACAGGCCTGCAAAGGTAGAGTAGGGTGGAGAACAAACCTTATTCAAACCTACCTTGTTAAGAGAAAAGATATCAGTGTCAGGGTTGGCAGATGGCCCTTGAATTTTGAACACTTGGAAACCTCTTCTCTTCCCCTGCCTATAAAAGTCTGACTTGCCTTTCAGGAGAGGGTCATCATTCGCTAAGGAAACGCTGCCTAGAAGGAGGCAGGGCCCCTGTAAGCTTTGCCTACTTCTGTTCAGGTTTTCCTCTTTCTCCCTGTTGCTAAGGAAAGCGCATTTGCAGTTGCCAGGGGGTTGCACCATTCAAGATTCACAGAGTGCTCCTCCACAAGGGGAATTGAGAGCAGAAAATAGTAAGGCGTTAAGAGAGTGGGTGTCCCTGGACCTCTTTGCAGGGATGTGGAACCTAGGACAAAGAAGACAGTGATGGGTCTGTGCATACTCACCAAGCCACCCCGGACCCAGGCCTGTCATCAGGGCTGAAGCACGGACTCAAGTCCTTCAGGGTTCATGCTTCTAGAGAGAATCTGAGTTCATAAACATGTTTTTCAAAGAGAAGGGCTGGCAGCCCACCACTGTCACCCCATTCGTTCACTTCTTTCTTGGAAGAGTTCATCCCACGTCTCTTGTCTCTTGATGGGACTATGAACAAACCCATTCCTGGATGTTAAGACAGTGGCATCCTGCAGCTTGTTTCTGCTTGCAGAAGTATACCTATCTTTCCTGTAAGTATGAAACCTTCGTGCCTTCCAGTTAAGGCACGGATGCTGCACTCTGAGGGTGGACTCGCATCATCGTCAGTCAAATCCCCTGGGGTTATTTGTCCTTTCTGCCTCGGTGTATCCAACCAAGCCGACAGCCAATAATATTTGCTACCCCATCCCTTCTCTAAGACACTGTGAAATTATCTTTGCAACGTGCTGCATCACCATGGAAAACATCGGCCAGGGAAACACAAAGCACCATCATTATCGTTAATTTAAACACGCGCGATGACTTTGGACAAGCCACTTAAGCTGGCTGGGTCTCAATTTAAAATTCTGTAAAATGGGAAAATGTATTATAAAAACCTAGAGCCACCTTGACACCTAACTAATTAATGTTTGCAAAGCACTATGACAGCCTTAGATGAAAGGCATCGGACGATCGTTATCGTAGTAAATATCACTATTGGCTGTTTATTGTGCCCTGCCATACATGAGGCATTCTGCAAAACACAGGAGTTATAGCCCTCGCAGGAAAGCGGAACAGGCATTGTTATTAAACATGAGTCTATGGTGAACCCAGACCGTAGTAATACTAAGCCTAAATACTCCCCTGTGCAGGGAAAATCATCTGTTGTCATAGGGTACCATTTTGTAAAACACCTCTTTCATAGGCCTCCTTCATAGCCTGGCAGGCTGTCAGAGTTCATTTAACTTCCTACTCACAAGCTTTTTAAGCCCAAAGTCTGTTCTGCTCGCCCAGGCTCATCCACCAAACAAGCTCATCAAGATCTCTTTGTTGGCTCAAAGAGGCCTGATGCCTGTTGTGCCAGCAAGTATGCTGGGGTGGAACCAATAGTCACACCTCATGCTGCCAGCCCAAGAGAGAGAAAAATTAGCCCATTGTGCCTACACATCTAAATCCCTCCCAAGCTGATTGTATAAAAAGAAAACTTGAGAAGTGGCTACGGGCTCTTACAACATGCAATTATTCCACCGAGTTGGGGAGCTCTGGTGGGCTCCTTATGATAAAAATCCCTCTGGGTCTTAGCCCAATGCAGCCAAGCCAAAGGAATTGGATAAGCCTTCAAAAGTCACCAAAGAGTTTATCTCTCTTCCTTCTCATTCTGTTTTAATGACATTTCTGAATTAAGACAAGGAAAAGAGATTTGGTGAAATTAAAAACCCAAACCCTGAGTCTGCTCCCTCAATGGTCGTGTACTTTGACTGAGTCACTATAAACCTCAGGGCCTCCAATTCTCCACCAGGAAATTGAAGATAATGGCAGTGCCTACCTCAGAGGGCTGTTGAGAGATAGAAATGAGATGAGTCACGCCCATTAACTCTTCGTGCGTTGACTGGCTCGCGTTGCATGCTCAATAAATATTAGCTGGGATTGTTGGTGAAGTGACTCAACACTTTCTACTCAAAATTACTCGCCCTCTCTCACCCCCTTGTGAATTAGGTGCACCCCAAAATGGTTCTTGGTGCCCTGATTATCTGGCTTGTGTGGTTTTGTTCCGAATGATCTGTGGCCCATAATTCAGGTATGGTACTTCCCAGCTTGTCCTGGCCTGAAAGCTCCCTTCCAGAACTAGAACCCTTAGGGAAGGGAGCTCTGAGTTGGGAGGGAGAAAGTTCACAAACTTCACTTCTCTGAATTCTCCCCTCCCCCCAAAAAAACTAATTAAATTTTTAAAAGCATACCCAGAAAGCAAGTATCTGGTTCACCCCAACCCCCCAAGCAACACTGATTCTTCCTTAACTTTGCATTTTCTCTTTTCTCTGCCACGCTCTCTCTCTCTTCCCCAACACAAGTGCCACCGCCCTGGGTCTCTCAGGGCTGGACTTTCTCCCTGCATTGTTAAGCACTGTGGCAATCACACCCCACATCAGCGGGAACACACCTGCTGTCACCACACAGAGACCAGGTGGCTCTGTCACAGAAACTTCTTCAGCTGCTGTTGCAAGCAACTGAGGAGCAAAAAACGAGGTCAGAGAGCACCTGAGGGAGCTGAGGTCGGGCAGAAACCACAAGGCCGTTGAGCCCCTTTCTCGGGTCTTAGGTGTGTTCTAAGCGGTGATACAGATGGTGGGTTTTGCTAAATGAGCGAAAAGATTAAATCATTCCAGTCCCTCAAAACAGCAGGCAGGCGACACCTGGGATGACCATATGTAGCAAGTGGAAAGATTCAAGTAGGGAGAGGCTGTGGCTGAGAAATCAGGGGACCCGGGTGAGTCTCCGACTTCCCCCATATTTATTTGCAAATAACTTTGGATAAACACGGGGTCCCGAGTGTCGCTGCTGCCGCGCACCCACGATGCGCCCACTCCTAACTATAACCCACTCCCCCTTTGGTTGCTAATTGTATTCGAGGATTTCTGATCAAATGGAGCTGCCTTTGTGCTGGGATTTAATATCTGTTAGCTGCGAAGCCTTAGGCAAGTCATTTAACATCTGTCATCCTCCGTTTCGGCATTGTAAAAGGGAGGTAATAATGGCATGCACGCAGCATAAGGTCATCGTGAAGTTGAGATGCGATGATGCATATTGAGAGCTTAGCGCAAGTGCCTGGTACCCAACAGGAGCTAAGACACGTTAGCAACAGCAACAGTAAACCTACAGCGCAACCATAGAAAAGTCTGCTAAGAACAAGGCCCCTCGAAAGCAACCGAGCAACGCTTATGTGAACTCACAGAGACGGGAGCAGCAAGCACAGGGCCTACACGGGTCTGCACCGGGTTCCTCTGCATATATACTGTTTTTAGGACTTTTACGAGACTTCTGAATGTGTAGACAAGTGGGTGTCTGGCTCTCAAGTCTTCTCTTGGGGCTCTTTTATTCTTCTATCGGCCTTTAAGCTTGGCCTGTCCAACTGCGATATGATGGTTCTCATTTTATCTTACTATTTTTTATTTGTCATGTTTTGTTGTTATCTCCTAGAAACCTGTTCTTTTCTAAGGAGAGACAGAAAAGGAGTGGATCCAGATGGGAGAGGATGTAGGGAGAAACTGGGAGGAATAGAGGGAGGGGAAACTGCATTCAAATATAAAAGAAAAAATTAAATATAATAAAAAATAGAAAAGTCTGCTAGTAGTGGGGAATGGAGGGATATACATAAATATTGAAAAATTAAGTAAAGGGGATTTGGGGAATATCAAAAGGAAAAGATGTTCGCAAACAGTCAGAGCTATCGGGATAGCACATCACTAGATTGCCAGGGTTTGTGGGTTGGGTCAGGTGTGGCTGTGCAGGGGCAGCGTGAGAAATTCTGTGACTTGATCCAATTACTCTGGGTCTTGATGGTGATAGTAGGGCAATGTGTACGCACTAAATTCATAGAAATGAACACCAAGAAAACAGTCACCATACCATATGATAAATTTTCAAGTGAGACTGAAAAAGGGAATGAGGTCTACACACTGTTCCTGGTATTGCCTGATTCCTACCAGACCTCCTCTGACTTCCTCTCCCCTCCATGTGCTGGGGGTTTGGGGTGATTCTCACAGGTGGCTCCTCTTGTTTTAGAGAGCCCAGTGTTGCATGGCCTGCTTCGGTTGGTTAAAGGTGTCTGGCTCACTCCCCATGGGAGGCTACAGTTCTGAGGCAGGTGGGTGGGGCATGAAGTTCTCCTTAGCCAAAGTCAACTCTCCACCATGAGGGAGACACCACCTTAGGATTAACATATGCATACTTTCATGCTGTTTTCCTTTCTGCTTGTGAAAGGTTGCTGCACACCCGTCTCATCAGGCTGTAAAGAGTTCGGGAGGGAAAGTACTTGGGTAGTTCAGGACCCATGAAGAGCATCCCCATCTGAACCTTTCCAGGGTTCTCCTCAGACCAGACGAAATATACTATCCTATCTTTTGCATTCTTTTCATTTTTGTTTACTCCAGATACCAGCCTTTTATACATGTGAACATCCTCAGAGGATGCCCCACAGAATTGCAGAGTCACACCTCAGAAAATGCCCCACAGAGCCCCAGAGTCACATCTCAGAGGATGCTCCACAGAGTTCCAGAGTCACACTTCAGAGGATGCCCCACAGAGTTCCAGAGTCACACCTCAGAGGATGCCCCACAGGGCCCCAGAGTCACACCTCAGAGGATGCTCCACAGAGTTCCAGAGTCACACCTCAGAGGATGCCCCACAGAGCTCTAGAGACACACCTCAACACACCTCAGAGGATGCCCCACAGAGTTCCAGAGTCACACCTCAGAGGATGCTCCACAGAGTTCCAGAGTCACACCTCAGAGGATGCCCCACAGAGCTCTAGAGACACACCTCAGAGGATGCCCCACAGAGCCCCAGAGTCACACCTCAGAGGATGTCCCACAGAGCTCTAGAGACACACCTCAGAGGATGTCCCACAGAGCCCCAGAGTCACACCTCAGAGGATGTCCCACAGAGCCCCAGAGTCACACCTCAGAGGATGCTCCACAGAGCTCCAGAGTCACACCTCAGAGGATGCCCCACAGAGTTCCAGAGTCACACCTCAGAGGATGCCCCACAGAGTTCCAGAGTCACACCTCAGAGGATGCCCCACAGAGTTCCAGAGTCACACCTCAGAGGATGCCCCACAGAGTTCCAGAGTCACACCTCAGAGGATGCCCCACAGAGTTCCAGAGTCACACCTCAGAGGATGCCCCACAGAGTTCCAGAGTCACACCTCAGAGGATGCCCCACAGAGTTCCAGAGTCACACCTCAGAGGATGCCCCACAGAGCTCTAGAGTCACACCTCAAAGCCATAAAGTTCTTTTCAGAGTGTTGTTGAGATTTTAAAAGACAATCAAAAGACAATCGCCTCTAATAAACTGGGGATCTTTAAGTGGGAGATTGTCATAAAAACCATTTTCTAAACTCCTCTTTCTCCTCCTCCTCCTCCTGCTCCTCCTACTCCTCCTCCTCTTTGGTCCTGGAAATTGAACCAAAGGCCTCATACATGCCTAGAAAGTGCTTTGTTACTGAGCCACATTCCCAAACCCCTCTTGTTCATTTTTTATTTTAGGGAAAAGTCTTGATAAATCGCCTAGCTCATTTTGAATTTACTCTGCCCCTGATGGGCCTTGAGCCTGCAGTCCCCTTGCCTCAGCCTCCCAAGAAGCCAGCACTGTAGGCTTGTGGAAATACAGTGAATTCATTTCCCAAATTTCAATGATGTTGCATCGCTTTCTCCTCCTTCATTAGGAACTTAGTAATAGGACACACTTGGTAAGGTGCTGTCTCAGAGTTTGTGTGCTCAGTCATATTTTTTTTTTTATTTTAATTTATTTATTTATTAAGAATTTCTGCCTCGTCCCCACCACCGCTTCCCGTTTCCCTCCCCCTCCCCCGATCAAGTCCCCCCCCCCCTCATCTGCTCGAAGAGCAATCAGGGTTCCCTGACCTGTGGGAAGCCCAAGGACTGTCCACCTCTATCCAGGTCTCCTAAGGTGAGCATTCAAACTGCCTAGGCTCCCACAAAGCCAGTACGTGCAGTAGGATCAAAAACCCACTGCAATTGTTCTTGAGTTCTCAGTATTCCTCATTGTCCGCTATATTCAGCTAGTCTGGATTTATCCCATGCTTTTTCAGACCTAGGCCAGCTGGCCTTGGTGAGATCCCAATAGAACATCCCCATTGTCTTAGTGTGTGGGTGCACCCCTCGTGGTCCTGAGTTCCTTGCTCGTGCTCCGTCTCCTTCTGCTCCTGATTTGGACCTTGAGATTTCTGTCCGGTGCTCCCGTGTGGGTCTCTGTCTCTGTCTCCTTTCATCGCCTGATGAAGGTTAATATTCCTGAGGATGCCTATGTGTTTGTCTTTGGATTCACCTTATTTAGCTTCTCTAGGAACATGAATTATAGGCTCAATGTCCTTTATTTATGGCTAGAAACCAAATATGAGTGAGTACATCCCATGTTCCTCTTTTTGGGTCTGGCTTACCTCACTCAGGATAGTGTTTTCTATTTCCATCCATTTGTATGCAAAATTCAAGAAGTCCTTGTTTTTTACTGCTGAGTAATACTCTAATATGTTGTGGAGAAAGGGGTACACTCACCCATTGCTGGTGGGAATGCAAACTTGTGCAACCACTCTGGAAAGCAGTGTTTCGGTTTCTCAGGAAATTCGGGATCAACCTACCCCTGGATCCAGCAATACCACTCTTGGGAATATACCCAAGAGAGGCCCTATCATACAACAAAAGTATATGCTCAACTATGTTCATGGCAGCATTGTTTGTAATAGCCAGAACCTGGAAACAACCTAGATGCCCTTCAACGGAAGAATGGATGAAGAAAGTATGGAATATATACATATTTTTAAACAACTCTGAAACCCACCATTGCTATTCTCTGCGGTATTTAACTCTGGCCAGTTTCCAGCTACAGGAGCTATGGTAACCTACACGGCAAAGTAAAGATATCCACTTCCCACAGCTAACTCTCCAACTCTGCCTGGCTAGAAACCCAGCTACCAGCACACAAGAACATAAACCTGTATACAACAGGTGTGTCTGTGTACAAGTTGGATATTGACTGTAAGATGATATCCATTGTAAGACATACTGTCTCTGTACTTAAGACAGATAGGAAAGAAACATGGCCATAGCTACTCACTGTAAGACACATCTGATTTTAAGATTGTTGAGGTGTGCCAAAAAAAAGTTGCCTCGTTCCATTTACATAAAGCTCCAGAAAATACAAAATTATGTACTTTAATGATTTGGAGGTTAATGAAGATGTTAGTCTATTATGTAAGTCTATTAAAATTTCCCATCCTGTATGCTTTAACGGATACAACTTTATGTATGTTATAATTCAATAAAGTTGATTAAGACAAAAAAGACTTAGACCCAGACTTGCAGTCTATGAGAGTGTCAAGTAGTGAGGGAGATCATTCTGAGGAGAATGAACCTTCGTCAATACAAAGAAACTTCCTATGACATAGGTGTTTTTAAATATTGAAGGAGGATGGGGTCAAGGGATGAAAAGGAGGGGTCTGGCCTGTGCGTGTCACTACAAGGGAGGACAGGACAGAGATGCGCTGAACAAGAATGGAAGCTGAAAGAGAAGGCAGAAGCAAAGAGAAAGGAGGCAGGGTGTCCTGCCTTCTTATCAGGGTGTCTAGATATCATTTGGAAGGTGCAAGCCAGTAGCTCCCTTAGTAAAGTCTTTCCAATGGCCCTGCCAAACTGGCTGCATGTCAGCATGTAGCCTTTCAGTTATATCAGCAGAGACTTGATAGATTTGATACAGCCAGAAGAGATATAGCTCAACCGTGCTCCAAAACGGTGGCTGATCACGTGGGGAAATGGAGAAGCAACAGGAGGCAGAACCCTTCTTCACTGTTTCTCATGGTCAGGTCACCTAGCTAACCTAGCTCATAGGCATGCCAGCCACAGCACCCAAAGTAAGTGACAGAACAGCCCTTCATGAACAGCTTCCTGCAGCATGGTCTTTGTCAGCTACACCACCATGCACAACCTTAGAGCTCCAACTCCGAGGCCAGACTCATCAAGGCCTGCCGCAGTTCCCCCAGTGCCCACCACACACAGGCCCTGTCCCGACAAGCCACACGAGGAACTCTCGCTGAATTCATCTCCGATTTCAGTCAAGTCTCCAGGCTTTCTCCAAGGCATGAAGAGAACACAAAATTCATCTTTCAGTACTGTGCTCAGACTCCCTAGCCTACAGTCTAACCCGTGCTAAGAGCCCCAAAGCGTTTATTGAAAGTTAGAGTAAATAAATGAATGAGTTCATGTCTCTGGTAGACTTCATGGAACCACAAGCTAGCTCTTTGTGGTGCAGAAATGAGCCCTTCATGAATTAAGCCATTACAGAGCTATGCGAAGAATGAGCCACACACTATATTAGGGGCAAAGCACAGGGTGCCTGAAATGCCCTTGACGTGAGTCACCTCATTAAATACCTTTTTAATGGACGAACATCACTCTGTTGAAAACACGGTGGGTCAGGTTCAAAATCACTTGGGTCATGAATTGCTAACCTGAAGACAGGAACTGCCACTCTGTATGTGGCTAACCTCGTTGGTCATACACCACGAATCTATATGCACTCCTTGGTTCTTGGTTCTTTGTCAGAGTTAATGGGTAGTTAGTCACATAAGGGAATAGGTTCCAAAATAATTTGCCTTAGTTTCTTTCCCCAGCACCTGGGATGTGTGTAGGTCTCCCCACCTCTCATTTGTGTGTGTCTATGTGTCTATCTGTGTCTCTGTGTATGTATCTGTGTGCCTATGTATCTATCTGTGTGTGTGTGTCTATGTGTATCTATGTCTGTGTGTATGTCTGTATGTGTGTGTATGTGTCTGTATGTGTGTATGTGTGTGTATGTCTGTCTGTATGTATGTGTGTGTATGTCTGTATGTGTGTGTGCGTCTGTGTGTATCTATGTCTGTGTGTATGTCTGTATGTGTGTGTATGTATCTGTATGTGTGTATGTGTGTGTGTATGTCCGTATGTGTGTGTTTCTGAAGGGGAACTGATGTCTTAGTAGCATTTTAAAATACTTATTTCAATTTTCCTGTTACTTCTGATTAGACACTCCTAAGATAAGCATACGAGACAGTGTTGTGGCTCAGAAGGAAAGCCCTGGTCTGACATGTACTGGTTGTGTGCTCCTGGGTAAGTTACTTAGCAACTCAGAATTGTTGGCATCAGCTAGAAATAGTAGGGCACACCTCACAGAATGATTCTGAAAAGTGACAATGAGACGGTATTTATAAAGTACCCAGCCTAATGGTCTAGCTCCTAGCAAGTTAACTGGCTTATGCTCATCCAGGTAGCCACATGTATCTTTTAAAACCACTACCCCATTCATCAGCTAAATAGCTATTTCTACACTGTGAGCATGGAAGAAGCATGATCCTGAGAGCCAGAGAGTGGCTCAATCACTAAAGCATCTGCCTTTCAAGTGCAAGGACTAGAGTTCAATCCCCTGAACCCATGTCAAAATCCTACGCATGGTGGTGCACCAGCGAGGCAGAGGCAAGAGAATCCCCAGGGCTCACTGCCCTAATTGGTGAGTTCCAGTCCAACGAGAGACCCTGTCTTCTATATATATTATTTTTAAAATTTTGTTTATTTTTGTTTCATGTCCATTGGTGTTTTACCTGCATGTATGTCTGTGTGAGAGTGTCAGATCTTCTGAAACTGGAATCATAGATGACAGCTGTGAGTGGCCCTGTGGGCACTGGGAATTGAATCTGGGTCCTATGGAAGAGCAGCCAACGCTTTTAACTGCTGAGCTCTCTCTCTCCAATCCAAGAGACCCTGTCTCAAGGGAATTAGATGGCCTTCCTGGGAATGACACCTGAGGGTGTCCTCTAGACACCACATGCGTGCACAGGTACTCTCCTGTGCACCTACACATTAAATAAAATAATCATCCTGGTGCCACTTCGAGAACAAATTAAAGAAAAATCTTGAAGTTATCTAACATGGGGCCTGTCATATACTGAGCTGTTGTAGGCACTGGACATGGAGTCTTTCACTTTGACATTGGTGGAGATGAAAGCAAATGAAACATGACCCTGGTCCTCAAAGAGCCAAATCTACTAACCCTGGTGATGCAGTTAATAAATCCTAAAAGTAGCACAGTGTGCTAAGTTAACACAGGTAAGGGATCGCTCCACTTTGCCAACACAGTCCGTGTACAGTGCATCGCCTGAGTACTCTTCCTGGGGTGAAATACTTCAACCCACAAACTCCCACTTAATATGTTTTTAATCTATAAAAATGAATTTATTACTATGTGTATGGATGTTTTGCCTGCATGGATGTCTGTGCTCCAAGTGCATGTGGTGCCTGTCAAGCCAAAAGAAGAAGAAATCAGAGTGCCTGGAATGGAAGTTACAAATAGTTGTTAGCCACCATGTAGGTGTTAGGAGTTGAACCCAGGTCCCCTAGAAAAGCAACCTGTAGTAGGAGACTGCTCGTTCGTTTCCCAGCTACCCAGACCCAAATAATGACACAGAAACTACATTAATTACAACACTATTTAGCTAATGACTCTAGTATATTCCTAGCTAGCTCTTACATTTTTAAATTAACCCATTTCTGTCAATCTGTGTGTTGCCACGAGACTGTGGCCTACTGGTAAGGTTCCTAAGGTTCTGGGTGTCCTTCTCCTTCATCAGCTATGTGGCGTCTCCTGGACTCTGCCTACTCACTTTATCTCTGTTCGGATTTCCCACCTGGCTTTACTCTGCTAAGCCATTGGCCAAAACAGCTTTATTCATTAACCAATGAAAGCAACACATATACAGAAGGACCTCCCACATCAGCAAACAATGCTCTTAATTGCTGAGCCATCTCTCCAACCCAAAGACTCCCAATCTACATGCAGCCACGGACACGAGTATCAGTGGAATCTCCACTTTTTTGTTGATTTTATTGAGCTCTGCATTTTTCTCTGCTCGCCTCCCTTTCCCTCCCCTCCCCTTCAACCCTCTCCCATGGTCTCCTTGCTACCAATTTATTCAGATCTTGTCTTTTTCTACTTCCCATATAGATTAGATCCATGTATGTCTCTCTTAGGGTCCTCATTGTTGTTTAGGTTCTCTGGGACTGTGAATTGGAGGCTGATTTTCTTTGCTTTATGTCTAAAAGCTACTTATGAGTGAGTACATAAGATATTTATCTTTCTGGGTCTGGCTTACCTCACTCAATATGATGTTTTCTAGATCCATCCATTTGGCCACAAATTTCAAAAGGTCATTATTTTTTTTCTGCTGTGCAGTACTCCATTATATAAATGTACCACATTTTTTTAATTCATTCTTCAGTTAAGGGGCATTTAGGTTATTTCCAGGTTCTGGCTATGACAAACAATGCTGCTATGAATATAGTTGAGCACATGTCCTTGTGGTGCGATTGAGCATCCTTTGAGTATAGACTCAAAAGTGGTATTACTGGGTCTTGAGGAAGGTTGTGTCATAATTTTCTGAGAAATTGCCATACTGATATCAGAAGTGGCTGTACCAGTTTGTACTCCCACCAGCAATGTAGGAGTGTTCCCTTTACCCCACATCCTCTCCAGCATAAATTGTCATCAGTGTTTTTTATCTTGGCCATCCTTAGGGGTGTAAGATGGAATCTCAGATTTGTTTTGATTTGCGGAATCTCTGCTTCATACATGGTAGTTTCAGGCTCAGCTGGTATTGATATTATTATTTTAATAGGAGAATATAACTACAGGTCAAATTTTAGCATCCCTGTAGTAGCTATGGGAGAGTTCAGGGAAGCAATTGAGGTTGCACCTCTTTTTTAAATTAAATTAAATTATTTATTTTGCATCCCAGCCACAGTTTCCCCTCCCTCCTTCCTATTCCCTCCCCTACCTCCCCTCTGGCCTCCTACCATCCACTCCTCATCTGTTTCTGTTCAGAAAGGTACAGGCCTCCCATGGGTATCAATGAAGCATGGCTTATCAAGTTGCAGTAGGACTAAGCACCTCTCCTTGTATTAAGTCTGGGCTAGGAAACCCAGTATGAGTAACAGGTTTCCAAAAGCCAGCCAAAGCATTAGGGACAGCCCCTGCTCCTGCTGTTGGGAGTCTTACAAGTAGGCCATGCTACAACTGTCACATATACGTAGAGGGCCTAGTTCAGACCCACACAGGCTCCCTGGTTGTTGTCTGTGAGCACCTATTAGCCCAGGTGAGTTGTTTCTGTGAGTTTTCTTATGATGTCCTTGACTCCTCTGGCTCCTCCAGTCCCTGTCTTCAGCAGGATTCCCTGAGCTCAGCCTAATGCTTGGCTGTGGATCTCTGCATTTGTATCCATCAGTTTCTGGATGAAGGGTCTCTGATGACAACTGGAGTAGTCACCAATCAATGAGTTTAGCAGACTATCAATAGGATTCATTGCTTGACTTTTTTTTTCTTCAATCATGTTTGGTACTATCCTAGGTCTCTGGGCCATCCAGCCTCTGGGCCCTGGCAGGGCTCACTCCCGTATCATGGATCTCGGGCTGGACCAGTCATTGGTGGCCACTCCCACAATCTCTGAGGTTACACTTTTTTTTAATGCTCATGGTCTGGGTCCATAATCATCCAAGCTTTGATGGATGACACTGAGCTTATGAATTCAGAATACATTGAAGCACATATGCTGAGTATTGAGTCATGAACCCCTTGTCCCAAGGCTTCTGGCTTTGGAAAACGTGTCTTTGGATACCATTCACATACATAAGCAGAATTAAGAGATAGAGCCTAAACAACTTAGAGCATTCAGTATAACCCTTCCCCTGGAGAAGGAGGAAATAAAGCAAATAATCCTATAGATCTTGAAACAGACCATCCAAGATGATGGCATCCATCAAAGGACCAGGGATAGGAGGGCAACAATGAGACATTTGCCAATTAGGAAGTTGATCCCACGTGACTGGGATCACTTGTGAGTCTATGTAGCCTTCATTCCTCTGGGAATCCAGTCCTTTATCTCACACACCAGGTCAGTCTTATGCTCATCTTGAGATCCCCAGGGTCCCCTGTTGCAACCCACTCAGCCTCCACAGTACCTGTCGGCCTGCATGCTACAATCTCTGGTTGACAGGGGTGTTTCTTTTTTTTCCAGGTTAGTTAGTTAGTTAGTTAGTTAGTTAGAGACAGGGTTTCTCTGTAGCTTTGGTGCCTGTTCTGGAACTAGTTCTTGTAGACCAGACTGGCCTTGAACTCACAGAGATCCACCTGCCTCTTTCTCCCGAGTCCTGGGATTAAAGGCGTGTGCCACCACCCCTGGACAAGGGTGTTTCTTGACTTAGGTCCAGGTGTGCTAGAAATGGCATGTAAGTGCTTGCAGAGGACTCAAAGGTAGTTTCAGAAGGGAAAAAAAAGGAGTCAAACCAGAATGGAGCAGATTGCAAGAAGAGTACCAGGTGACTAGCATGTCTTCTGAGTAAATCGTCCTGGTTTTCACAGAACTAGGAATGATATCACCATACACATAGGAGTATTTTAATAGGTTACCAAGGCAATGTGAAAGAATCACTGGGCACAGAACAGGAATAGAACTGTGCAGGACTGTGTTCAGGAACCGTGTTTATCTGCAATATTAACAAGCTGTCTGGATATGAGAAAGCTGGGGTGACAATAAATCTTATTTAGAACTTTTACTTAATAAACAAGAAAAATGGAGCAGGGAAAGAGAAAAATTCTCTTCCTTGGTCTCTCAAGAAGCAACAGAGGTGATCTTCCCAAACTCAAGTGTCTTCTTGGAGAGGAGAATTCCCATGGATAGAGGAACTCCAAGGCAATTGGCTCTATGCTTACAGGAAGGTAGAACCAGGTGAGCAAATGGAAGCAGACAGCAGTGCTACCTCCCTTCTGAGAGGGTAGATAAAGGTTAAATAGGGGATGCAGGACCAAGTGCACTCACCAAACAAAATTCCTCCATCCCTTCCTTCTTAGTTCCCTTTATATTAGAAAGAGAAGTATTTCTCATTAAACACCATTATTGTTATTATCATCATTATCCTTGTTTTGGCTTTTTTGTGTAGTCCCAGCTTTCCTGGAACTTGCTCTGTAGACCAGGCTGGCCTCAAACTCAAGAGATTTGCCTGCCTCTTTCTCCCGAATTCTGGGATTAAAGGTGTGTGCCACCAACACATGGCTTTATTTTTGTTTTCTCAGTTCTGTTGGGTTGGAGACAGGACGTGTGACTTTCCTACCTTCTGTCATTCTCACCTCAAGACCTGGAGAATAGAATAAAACTAGTCAAGGGGAGGGTTGGTTCTGATTGCTTGAGCAATGAGAGAGGGACCAGGAAAAGAAGCTACTAAAGGCTGGACACAGAGGCTCATCATCAGCTTGACAATGACTGGAATCATACAGCATGAACCATGTTCCAGGCAGTGTGCAAAACAAACATGGTTTCCTTTACTCCCCTATTGTTCCCTGGAGGTCTGCAGTATTTCTCATTTTTCAGATGAGAAAACAGGTAGTTAGCAGGATGCTCAGAACTTCAACCTGATCTGCCTGAATCCAAGGCTTAAGCACTGAGCAAGGCAACCAAGCAGACCAGGACCCCAGGATGTTTTCCTGAACCCTGTGGAGCCTGCATAATCTGCCATTGCTGACCACTTCCCACTGGCACCCATCTCTGCATGGGAGGTCTGGATGATGGTGGGGGACCCCGCATGAGGAGAGTAGAGAGGAGAGCCTATTGGAAATCAGATGTGCACGGATGAGAAACTGGGAAGAGATATTTTATCAGGAGTTACGATAAGTTCTGGTCCAGAACTAGTCTGCTTCCCCCAAAACATAAACAGTGTTAGAGCAAAAATATTTATGTTCCATGCTCTATGAAAACCTGTCGTCTGGGTAGGTGGCAGGAAGTCAAGCTTGGATGTCAGGAAATTCAGCTTCCACCTGTCTCCGCTGAAAAGCAACCACGAGACACGAGGTGCATGGGAATGCTAGCAAACATTAGCCATGACTATGGTTTGGAAAGAAAGTTTCAAATTATCTTTCTCAATATTCTATCATTCCAAATCTAAATTTTCCCCTTCTAGTTTTAGAGAATATGCAAAAGAAACAGAAATATCTAGATACATGTAATTTTAAGGAAATTTTTAATATAAAGTTTCTCATGGAAAAAAAGTAGCTACCATCTTCAGCCCTTCCAGTTTGCAAGGGCCTGGGATAATTTAAACCACAGAGCAATATATTTTCATAACAGGAAAACTAAGACTCAGGAGAAGCGAGATACATGTCCAAAGCCACTCATGTAGACTGGTTCCATCTCCACTCTCTAGACAGGTGGTTCTCAACAACTCTTTCACGGGGGTCACCTAAGGCCATCAGAAAACACAGATATCTACATCATGATTCATAATAGCAGCAGATTACAGTTATGACGTTGTAACAAAATAATTTTATGGTTGGGGGTCACCACAACATGAGGAACTGTAATATAGGGTCACAGCATTAGGAAGGTTGAGAACCACTGCTTTAGACACTCACACCATGGGGTTTCAAGGCGAAGCTCTGCTCACCTGTACAAAGAGTGTGTGCAGCACACGGCTCTTTCCTTACCATGCCTTCGTGTACTTCTTTCAAGTCCTGTCACTAGTTTTAAACCTTGGAACTCCCCAACCGTACACACAGTGTCTATGTACGTCACCTCATTCTCAAATTCTGGAGTCTTACATCTGAAAGAGGTCTTGCAGGTCTTCTAAAGCCACCTGGTTACCTCCCGCATACTTCAAGCCTCTCTTTGACTGCCCAGAGAAAGGACCACCGGCAGGGCCTGGGTGCACTCTGTGCCCTCCACCTCTAGAGAACAATGAGAAATGCCTTACTGAAACTGAGTCACAAATACATCGGCTCCATCTTAAATAGGAGCCTAGAACTTGTTGAAGGCAACTCAGAACACCTGCATTTTATTGTCAGTAGCATCTCATTATCAGTCTTATTTTCTTCAAACTGAAGATTTCATTGGCCCCGCCCAAGGATCTAGTTATAAGTACTATTGGCACAAGGGCACTAAGAGCAATGGCTAAGAGCGTGCGGGGTACGGGGAGCGTCAAAGTCATCATAACTGGCTTCAGATTCCAGCTCTTCTTGTTCATTAAGAATGGAGGTAACATACGACACAACTCTCATCAGTTCTGGGGAAAACTGATACATTCAAGGACTGACCTGTGTTCGTGATACATGTTATTAGAATTTTTTATTGTCACACCTGAATACAAGTATTCATCCTATTTCACTGTGTGCGCCTGGTCCAAGGTCCAGTCATTTTCTGTTTAAACAATCCACAAATAAATATGCTGGGGATTTGTCCCCAGAAGCACCTCTGAAGTGGTACCACACCACAGGTTCAAGTACCTCCAGCAAGAAGCACCACACTCCTAAGAGAATCTTGACTCTGTTTCTTTGTAAAGAGCCGCTAGCGATTGCAAACTGCTAAAACAACATCTTTTCTTCAAAGCCTTTTAGGGAAAATATCCTTAGTTTCCATTTTGGAGACTATATTTCAGTGTGTGTGTGTGCAGAGAACTACTATAAATTAAGCCCAGTGAAAGGAAGAAATTCCGCATTTCAGTGACTGCAGCAACCGACATTCATCACTATAAAATCTATCCTGAGTGTTCTCTGCAAACTGGACACTAAACTAGGCACTGGAATATGACCATGAACAAGACAGACTGATGTATGCTCTGTTAGAATAAGTAGAAAGGATAGCATGCACATACACACGCATGCATGCACACACATATAAATACCTGATGCAAGCATGCACACGCATGTACAAACATCCATGTTCTTACTCAGGTCCCCTCACTGATTATTTGGACAATATAAGAACACTGTCAGGGACGTCATCTGTGGAGAAAAGGACGAGCAGTAAGGATGTACAGTGAAGCCAGCTGCAACCTGGCACTGAAGCTTAATCCTCCAGGTGAACTCTGGGAGATGGTGAATTCTGCTAGCAGGTGGTAGATGCAGCGTATTTATAGCCAGCATCTATGCACTGTTTGTCAAGAGCCGTCCTTGGGAGCAAACCAAGTTCTCCAAAGAAAAGAGTTACAACAAAATTGAAGGTATTGACTGTTAAAAATGAAGCCAGGTGGTGGTGGCGCATGCCTTTAATCCCAGCTCTCAGGGAGGCAGAGGCAGGCGGATCTCTGAGTTTGAGGCCAGCCTGGTCAACAAGAGCTAGTTCCAGGACAGCCCAAGATTTACAGAGAAACCCTGTCTTGAAAAATCAAAAAAGAAAAGAAAGTAAATGAACTGACTCCTGCACACCAGTGGTTCAAGTAAATAAATCGGACACAGACACATGGATATAAAACAAATGTTTAAACCAACAAAGGTAATCTGAGTAAAGTATGACATTTAGTTAACAGCTTATAACTACTGGCTTATTAATATTAAATCTACCATCTGGATGTGAAACATTAGCCACAGGTGTAATTGGATACAGACTATATAAGGAATCTTTGTATTATCCTACTTATTTTTTGTGAATCTAAAGAAAGTTTTTTTAAAGTAGTAGAATAGAATATACTGAATAGAAGATATAAACAAGGAAACATAAAAAACTATCCTTCCATCTCAAAGTAATATTTATTTTAATTATTGTTTTAACAATAATTTCATCTCAAAGTAATTATTGGTTTTGGTGAATGTTCTTTTAACCCTTTTTGATATATTTAAATCTATACCTATATTTAAATAAGAAACTACCTCAATCTATCCATATCTCTACTGTTTGTCAGTCTGCTCCCAAAATACAGTAAGCCTATAAATAAACATACTTGCATACTATTTTAGATGGCTTCATATTGAATTAATGTACCTTAATTTATTGAACTAGTGCTTGTCATTGAATAAACATTATTATATCTACATTTTTGATATGCTACAGAATGATGTGACATCTTTTGTGTTGTTCTTGTGTATTTTACGATCAGTTCAATCTACAAAACATTACCATTGAAAGAGTGTGTTTTCTCAAATCGTGGCCATTTCTCTGTTCTTCATCTGAGTTCCCACCTTAGGGTTAGGGTCACTACGTTCTGCCGAAGTAGATTTTGTTTTCTTTTGAGACAGGGTCTCACTATGTAGCCTCGACTGACCTAGAACTCACTGCATAGACAAAGTTGACCTCCATCTCACAAAGCATCTCCTGCCTCTGATCTGTTCTCCAGAGAGCTGGGATTAAAGAGCTGTGCCACCACAACTTGCCTGAGTAGATTTTTAAAGATACCTCCTAAAGGGATCTTTTAGTTGCACAACTTTTTTCCTTCTTTTTCCTAGAAACATCTTTACTTCTGTTTTAGGATAAAACACTTACACTCAATAGAGTACTATAGAGTTGATAGTTGACACCTATCAACTACAAATTGATAGTAGCATTTCTTCTGCACATCATTCTAAGGCTCTCTGGTTTCCATTGGTGGTGCTAATAAATATGCAGTTGTCTGATTTTATTACTTTTTTAAGGTAACCTATATCATTTTATCTGACCCTATCAAATATCACTCCTTTCTATTTGTTAGTCTGCACACTGCTTATGATGTTTAAGCTAGTGCACTCGTGTATGTGTGTGTATCTGATTATTTTACTTGAAGTTTGTAGATCCTCTTAAATCTGTATATTGAAGTCTATATATGTGACAGAAAGAAAAATAGCTCCCCAAAGGTGCTCATGTCTTAATCCACAGTGAACAATCCACGTTAACATTGTAGATTAATTTAGATCACTAATTGGATGACCGTGAGTGAAAAGATTGCCCTAAGTTATGCATGTAAGTCTGATAGAATGATTTGTGTTTACACAATGAAAGAAGCAGAGAGAAGAGGTGGTCAGGGTTAGTGTGATCTGATGTTGAGGGATTAAGTCCACTTGTGCTGATTTTGAAGGTAGAGAAAGGGGACCCTGGGCCAAAGAATACAGGTTGTTCCTGAAAGCTGGAAGCGACAAGGAAATGAAATCTCCCCTAACGTCACCAGAGAGCAGTGCACCCTGCTCATATCTTGAATTCAGCCCAGTGACACTCTTATAGAATTTCTGAGGTTCAGGACTGGTAGGCAAACTCCTGTTGTTCTGAGGAAGTCACTTGTTATGATAGCTATAGAGAGGTCACACAGTGCTCTCCAAAAGTTCTGGGAAACTTGGCAAATACTATCCCCAAATACCAGCTCTTACTCACACTCTATCCTCCATATCTCTTGACCGACCTTAAATATTTAGTATCTTTTTTATTTTGGTGATTAGTTAAAACTGTTGGCTTCTGATTCTACTGTACATTAACTCATATATTTATCCTGATAGATAATTTGTATAAACTGGGAACTGCAAGGGCAGTCTAAACCAAGCTTACCCTTTAAAATGCAACTGATAAGAATCATAAAACACAGGTGCTAAAAACTCTTTAAGAAGAGAGGGTAATAAAAAAAGACATCTGTTCTGATGTCTTATTAGAGAAACAAAATTCAAGGTCACACCATTTGCCAGCCAGGTACACAAGGAACAAACCCTAGATTCTCTCACTCACAGTCAGCGCTCCTTACATTTCCCCAACCTGCTTTGCCTCTTCCACAGGCCTTTTGATTTGTTTGCCACCAAAGCAAGTGGCACCCAAAAGGCTATGAGTGTATGCAGATTGTGGGTGGTGCCTGGCAACATGGGTGATCTCAGGCCTCCTGAGCTCAGCAAATAGGCGTGTATATGGCCTTGCAGTCCAGGCCATTCTGAACCTCAAAGGAAGTTTTCTAAGACTCCAGGGAAAAGGACAAGGGATAAACTGTTCAGAGAAGCAGCGATGAGGTTATTTTTAAAATGTGATAAAGATGCCGTGACAAAGGCAAGCATGTGCTGTTAGTTTATAACTCCTTTCTCCGTGGGTACTATTGTCTAAAAGCATGTCGTAGATACCCATTTACCCAGTCTGACTAAATATTTTTGTGTTGTTTTTTAACATTGTAAATCATTTACAAAGAATACCCCCAAAAAAAAGGAAGTGAGAGAGAGAGAGAGAGAGAGAGAGAGAGAGAGAAAGAGAGAGAGAGAGAGAAAGGACAGGACAGGAAAGGAAAGGAAAGGAAAGGAAAGGAAAGGAAAGGAAAGGAAAGGAAAGGAAAGGAAAGGAAAGGAAAGGAAAGACAAAAATGCAAAGGGGGTGAGCATTTTGAGACTCTGGGCATATTAATTTGCTTGCTTCTCTGTTTGCCAAAACTCTTAATTACAAGTGAAAGAAACCACCTCAAACGGGCTTAAACCAAAGTAGGAATTTGTTAGTCGATAGAATAGAAAGTTTAGTTAAACTAATCTCGCTGCCTCTAAGGACCCAAACAGGTCTAGAGATTATTCTCCTTAACTCTGCTTTTTGCACAAATGAACACCGAAAATCATGTTCCCCGTGATTTAGTTTGAAGACGGTGAATCTGCCAGGGTTTTAGGTAAATAATAAAATCCAGTAGTAGAAAAGGAGGTAAGCAGAGGCAAGAATAACAAAACCAAACAAAACAAAACAAAAAAGATATTAGGCAGTCACAGAGTTTTAGGGAAGCTTAGAAAACTAGAAAACCTGCCATCCTACACGGACAGTTGCTCCAAAAGATCCCTGCTGACTCCCATACATGACCTTGCTCACACTAAGAACAAGGCCTCCCCTTGGTCCTAGACCCACTGCTCTATTGGAGGTTGATGTTCTATAGCTTAGAGTAGAGTCTTTCCTGATACTCTTTGTTTTTGCATCACTAATTCCCAACTTGAAAGTCAAGTCAGGTGCCTTCCACTGACATAACCTAGGTCCCTTGCTAATAGTGACAGTGACAAAGCTTGCATGCCCAGCCTCTCAGTGTGGAAGCAGACCCTACAACCAACAGAACATAGAATGTGGGTGCAGGGCACCCAAAACTATCACAGGCAGGTGTCACACACATGCAAAATTAAGGAATCGAAGAGGAAAGATGTAATTCCAGCACCATCACCCCAAGAAGGAAGCCTAGTTTGATGAATGATGCTTAATTAAGACCTGCTGATCCAATATGGCCCGGGAAGTTAACAAATAATGCCTGGAACTGAGTCCAAACACTGTTTTGTTCTACAATTGACAAAACTAACAAGAAATTAAATCACATCTTCCCGTTTTCTTCATGTCTCCATTATCTGTTACCTGGACTTTTGCTTAAAGACAGGCAGGCTGCCCTACCTCACTTGTGTTTAACTTCTGGTTTCTATTTTGTGAGCAGAAGAAGAAGGAGAAGCAGACTATTTCTTTAAAAAAATAAAAAAAAAAAGAAGGAAGACTGGTGTTGTTTCCAGTGGAACTCTGCTGAAATAGAAAATGAGGTTCTTACCTTTGAAGAATAGTAACAGGATGTGAAATTGCTATTGGCACTTAAAGATTCATTAGCAGGGTCAAAGTGTGGATCAAAAGAACCCAATGGGCAAAGCAGCTAGCAATACTCGGTTTCGCAGGAAAAAACAAGGCAGGAATTTAAAATGCCTTCCCTCAGAGAGCTTTCCCAGGTAGTGTCATATTTGGTAGCAGCAAGAAACTGATGGAAATTTTATACAAATGCTGAAATGAGTTTTGCTAACACACACTCCTACAGTGAACGCTGCCCAACCTTGACTTTCACCAAGTTGCCCGTGGAGAGAAAATGAAGAGGGCAAATTGATAACATTCTTGAAGACAGCAGGATTCTTCAGGAGCCAGTGTCTTCCTGCATCCTTCTTCATCCGTCTGCCTCACGACAAGCTCAGAGGGACTGCAGTGGGGGGAACCCTGAGCGGGGGCATCTTCAGCTGCCACCACCGCAGTTTCCCTTACTTGGAGACAGAGAGAAGAATGTAATGACTAGTTAGGGTTGTTTGGTTTCTCACAAACTTCTTTGTAAGAACCATTACCTCTTTCTGGCCCCAGGGAGACTAGAGAGCCGAGGAGAAAGGGCGTTTCAGAGGTAGGTGAAGTAACTCTTCTCAGGATTCTAGCTACAGATCAGAAACTATTTGAGGATTCTTTGGAATGAAAGTTCTTGAATACTTAAAATACAGGACACAATCATCATAAGGAGCCATAGAAGAATCTTAGTAGCTTTGGTTTAAAGAGATTTCAGCAGCCACTTGGCCATAGACAGAAACCAGAGGGGTTTTATCGCTTTAACTGAAGTAATGAACTAAGGCTACCAATTCAGAAAGAGAGAAAAGTTGTCCAAGTCAGATATTAATATCTATTAGACCAACTTATCTAGGGACAATTTCTGTGTTGACACAGTGTTTAGGTGGAAGCTCTACTGCCATCCATATAGACCCAAAAGGGGTGGGATGTTGGGAATCTCTAGCTAGGGGCCCCATTCATCAATCTGGTCTCAACTCCTCTCATTCCAAATCCAGCCCCTGGGAAAGCAAGCCTGTTGAAAGTCAGCCCCTCCCTGAGGCTGCTCAAGACCACGCCTATAGGCTATATAAGACCTGGAGGCTGTATTTGCCATGTGATTTCCCCCCTCCACTGCCTTCCCAAGAGTCACTTTGTTCTCCTCAGATTAAACCTGGATTTACTAATTCGGCCTAATCTATTACATGGGTGGCAGCGTTACTACCAGAGGCTTTAAACTTTTCCCACAGTTTATCAGCTCTGTGTGGGAGAAATTTTCCAACTGTAATTTGCAAAATTTCTCCTCAAGTAGATTTAAGGGGGGAAAAAAGATGGAGGAAATGAGTTTCAGATTGGCAGTTCCTTGTCCCAACTGAAAATTGGACCCTGAGGGCTTTTAAGGGTTTGTTCAAATACCATCCAATTAGGAAGGAACCCCTTTGGCCTGCCTGAGACTGTCTACCTCCAGACCCTAAAGCAAGAATCACCTGTTCCTTTCACCTATCTACAGCCCCACCCTTATCGTGTTATATGGGTGTGGTGAAGCTCTTTGTCCTGTCCAAAGCCACCACCATCTACATCATAAAGTAAAGTAAGGGAGCCCTGGAGAAGGAAGAAAAAGTGCCTGGGACAGCATTTCTTCTGTCCTAACTATTTATCTCCCTCATATTTACTTCTTACGATATTTGGTGTGTGTGTGTGTGTGTGTGTGTGTGTGTGTGTGTGTGTGTGTGTGTGTTGGGACCAGTGGCTATAGGGATCCTGCTCTATGGATCTCTGCCTAATTCCCTTGAGACATCTCACTTAGCCTGCAGGCCCAGCTCGTGGGTGCAGGGAACCGAGCTCGGGTCCTGAAGCTTGCAGAGCAAGCTTTGCCCATTCTTACCCCTGAGCCCTTTACCGGGGCGCTCTCGTTTGCCTCTTACTGGTTTCTTACTCTGGAGCTCCTAACTGGCAATTCAACTGTTCTCTTTTTAAAAATCACTTGCAATAAAGTAAATGCTAGTGTGGCAACACACACGCACACACACGCACGTACGCACACACACACATGCATACACACACACAGACACACACATGTGCGAGCGCACACAACTTCAAGTCAGACAAAAAATCAACAAGGAAAGGGGGAAGTGGGTACAGAGCCCCATCCCTAACCGAGAAGCTTTTTGCAATTGATACCTGCTAGAAGAAAGGAGGTTCCTTTTCTCCAGGGGAGTGACATGGGCTGTGTCAATCATACTCCAGGACAGGCACCATGCTTAGCAGTGGTTGGACAACACAAAATGGACACCATGGTTTTGGTGTGTGCTTTTATTTTGCTTTGGGCTTTTTGGGGGGGGGGGGTGTTTTGATTATGGTGTTTTGTTTTGTTGAGAGAGAAAGAGAGAGAGAGAGAGAGAGAGAGAGAGAGAGAACATGAAATTGGATGAGTAGTGAGGTAGGGAGGGTCTGGTAGGAGTTGGGGGGAGGAAAAAGAATATTCTCAAAATATATGGAAAAAAGCCAATAAAATTATATTTATAAAAATTAAATACTGACTCCACACTAGATGTAATTATATATAGAATTTACTGTAGTTTCTGATGTAAACTTTCCCCTGGTTTTGCTGAGAAAGACATCTAGAGACTAAAGGTGTTAGTATCAGTGATTTTATAATAAGCACTTCATATTAGAAGGTATTATGACCACACTAAAAACAGATAAAACATGGATTTATTTTTTATTTTATAATATTATTTGATTAATTGATTGATTTACTGATTGATTGATTGTTTTGAGACAGTATCTTTTTATGTAGCTTTGAATAGCCTGGAACTCTATGTAGTCCAGGCTGGCCTCAAACTCAGAGAACATGAGTCATTTAACTAATGCCCAGGAGACTTCTTTTCCACATAAACTGCTCTGTTCTGAGGATGATTAGACCCTCAGACCCATCCTACCACCATTTGTAACTGGTTCCCAATTCCACTAAAGACCTAGCCCAAATAAGGCCAATTACCTTACCCACGAGTTCTGGGATTCCCCGGAGTTCCCTTTAGCTACAGGATTTTCAGTGTGTGTCTACTTATCAATATGGAGTCCCTGAACTTTGGTCATCATTAAGCTACAAGACTGTGAGCTGAAACATGCCCTGGGCCCACTGCAACTGCGTCTCTTTCGGCATCCACAGCAGGGCCTGCTTTGGTCCTCAACAACCACACTCCAGTAAAAAGACATTTTCTTGTATCCTGGGAGAATAATCAAAGAGAGTGGCAGACTCATTTTTAGGCTTTTGTTATTTCTGACAAAACTGTTAAAAACAAAAACAGAAGAATTAGCTTTCCATGACCAAATGTATTTTTTCCCCCAGTTTTCCTCCTAGAAATAGCATTGCCCTGTTTTGTGAGTGGTGTTTACCCTCAGGCTAAGTCTGATTCGGTAGACAGACATCAAGCAAAAAGAGCTGTGGGCTCCCTTAGCTGTGTGGACCTAGGTCAACTGAAGGACTGTGTTACAACTCAGAGCTGGTCTGAGACACAGTCCTGTCAGTGGCTGGATCCATCATTCCTTTGGACTAGGGTTATGGCAGTTTTCTATTAAATTAAGAGGAGATGAAAACGGGATTTGACTATATTCATTTAAACAAACATTGCCTATTACATCAAGTGCTTAAGACATGGCATTGTGGGTTTTCAGAGTTGAAAGGAACTAAGATAATTATTATTTATGCTAACTATTCTAATGCCATTCTCCCTTTTAACAAATATTTACTTATCAACCACCACATGCCAGACAGACTATAAAGCCATGGGTAAACATGGAGAAAAATAGAGATTGGCTGTTCTCTGTTCTCATCAGAGAGATGTTCAATAGTAACACACACAAATAAATATATCATCTTAAAGCATGGCTAGAAATAAGAAGGGAACCAGGCAGTAGTGGCACATGCCTTTAATCCCAGCCCTCAGGAGGCAAAAGCAGGCAGATCTCTGTGAGTTCAAGGTCAGCCTGGTCTACAAGAGCTAGTTCCAGAACAGGCTCCAAAGCTACAGAGAAACCCTGTTTGAAAAATCAAGATGATAGTAATAATAATGAGAAGGAGGAGGAGAAGAAGATGAGAAGGAGGAGGAAGAGGAGAAAAGAAAAGAGAAGAAAAGAATAAGAAAGGAAAGGCCTGAGTGTCTGGTCTATTTCACGAAGAATATTTGGGGCAGGACTTAAGTAGGAAATAATTAAAACTTAATGTGGGATTCTGTATGCCGTAAATGTTTTATTACCATAGGCTGTAAATTAGTATCAAGGTTGAAAAGGTGAGCTTTCTAAGGGTCTGGGAATAGGTCAAAATGAGAAACAAAGAATTGGGCAGAAGTATCCAAGACAGAGAGAAGAAAAACCTGCAGGAAGGGGAACTGAGATGTGAAAGAATATGTCCTCGTGTGGAAGGAAAGAGGGGCCATAGGGAAAGCGTGGGAGAACAAGAACCTACCCAATTAAAAAATAGGGGCATCATTGAATGACTATAAACATGAAGGATAGTATCTAATTTTCATTTTGTAAAGATCTTTCTAGCCACCTTCATGAAAAGAGGAGGTCAGAGTGGCACGGGGAGACATAGTAAAGGTATTTGGGATCTGAAGACAGCTGTCGGTGGTGACAGTGGGGCCCCAGGGTTGCAGGGATGAACAAACAGGTATATATTAGCATTATGGGAATTTTTGGCGTGCTATAAGCGCTCCATATATGTGCTCACATTACTGTTTTCAGGCCACTGTGTGTTACTTGCATAAAATTTCACCTCTTTCTCTTTGGGGAACCCCGAGAAAGTAGTACTAGTTCCCAAGAACAAAAATAGGCTTTCCATATCCAGCCCTGGTCTCACTGTAGGGGAACATGCCAGAGAGGGGAGTTGTGGTCTGGCACCCACTATGCGGGAACACGTGAAAGAGGGAGGATGTGGTGTGTTACAGATGCAGGAACGATGACTATTCTTTAGAAGCAATGATTTCATAAACAGAGACTTAATGTGAGAGGTGGTGTGAGCTGTGAATATGGTTTTTTTTATTGATTTTTATTGAGCTCTACATTTTTCTCTGCTCCCCTCCCTGCCTCTCCCTTCCCCACTTCAACCATCCCCCCAAGGTCCCCATGCTCACAATTTACTCAGGAGATGTTGTCTTTTTCTACTTTCTACTTCTCATGTAGATTAGATCTATGTAAGTCTCTCTTAGTGTCCGCATTGTTGTCTAAGTTCTCTGGGATTGTAGTTTATAGGCTGGCTTTCTTTGCTTTATGTTTAAAAACCACCTGAGTGAGTATATGTGATAATTTTCTTTCTGTGTCTGGGTTAACTCACTCAAAATAATGTTTTCAATTTCTACCCTTTTCCCTGCAAAATTCAAGATGTCATTAATATTTTTCTGCTATGTAGTATTCCGTTGTGTAAATGTTCCACATTTTCCTTATCCATTCTTCGGTGGAGGGGCATTTAGGTTGTTTTCAGGTTCTGGCTATGACAAACAAAGCTGCTATGAGCATAGTTGAGCACATGTCTTTGTGTCAGGATTGAGCATCCTTTGGATATATATACCCAAAAGTGGTATTACTGGGTCTTGAGGAAGGTTGTATCCTAATTTTCTGAAATTGCCACGCTGACATCCAGAGGGGCTGTACCAGTTTGCATTCCCACCAGCAATGCAGAAGTGTTCCCTTTTCCCTACAACCTCTCGAGCATAAGCTGTCATCAGTGTTTTTGATCTTGGCCATTCTTTTTTTTTTTAATTTATTTATTTATTAAGGATTTCTGCCTCCTCCCCGCAACCGCTTCCCATTTCCCTCCCCCTCCCCCGATCAAGTCCCCCTCCCTCATCTTCTCAAAGAGCAATCAGGGTTCCCTGACCTGTGGGAAGCCCAAGGACTGCCCACCTCTATCCAGGTCTCGTAAGGTGAGCATCCAAACTGCCTAGGCTCCCACAAAGCCAGTACGTGCAGTAGGATCAAAAACCCACTGCGTTTGTTCTTGAGTTCTCAGTATTCCTCATTGTTCGCTATGTTCAGCTAGTCCGGATTTATCCCATGCTTTTTCAGACCTAGGCCAGCTGGCCTTGGTGAGTTCCCGATAGAACATCCCCATTGTCTCATTGTGTGGGTGCACCCCTCGTGGTCCTGAGTTCCTTGCTCGTGCTCTCTCTCCTTCTGCTCCTGATTTGGACCTTGAGATTTCTGTCCAGTGCTCCCATGTGGGTCTCTGTCTCTGTCTCCTTTCATCGCCTGATGAAGGTTACTATTCATTCTTACAGGTGTAAGATGGAATCTCAAGAGTTCTTTTGATTTGCATTTCTCTGATGACTAGGGATGTTGAATATTTCCTTAAGTGTCTTTCAGCAATTTTAGATACCTCTGTTGAGAGTTCTCTGTTTAGGTCTGTACTTGATTTTTTTATTGGATTATGTGTTCTTTTGGTGTCCAATTTCTTGAGTTCTTTGTATATTTTGGAGATCAGATCTTTGTCTGATGTGGGGTTAGTGAAGATCTTTTCCCATTCTGTAGGTGGTCTCCAGTGCCAATGTGCTCAAGTCTATTTCCCACGTTCTCTTCTATAAAGTTCAGTGTGACTGGCTTTATGTTGAGGTCTTTGATCCATTTGGACTTGAGTTTTGTGCATGGTGACATATATAGGTCTATATTCATTCTTCTACATGTTGATATCCAGTTATACCAGCACCACTTGTTAAATATGCATTCTTTTTTCCATTTGACTTTTTTCTTCTTTGTTAAAAATCAGGTGTTCAAAGATGTGTGGATTGATATCCAGGTTTTAGATTTGGTTCCATTGGTCCTCTTGTCTGTTCTTATGCCAATACCAGGCTGTTTTCAGTACTGTAGTTCTGTAGTAAAGTTTGAAGACAGGAATTGTGATGCCTCGAGAAGTTCTTTTATTGTACAGGATTGTTTTGGCTATTCTGGATTTTTTTGCTTTTTTATATGAAGTTGAGTACCGTTCTTTCGAGGTCTTTGAAGAATTTTGCTGGGATTTTGATGGGCATTGCATTAAATATGTGTAAATATGTTTTATTGTCATTGGTTAATAAAGAAGTTGCTTTTAGCCAATGGCTTAACAGAGTAAAACCAGGATGAAAGAGATATAAAGAGAGAGTAAATGGAGTCAGGGAGAAGCCACATCTCCGCTGGAGCCCACGGAAACTGCTGGTAGGCCACTACCTCGTGGTAAGGCACAAATTAAGAGAAATTGGTTAATTTAAGATACAAGAGTTAGCCAGATATGCTTAAGCTATTGGCCAAAAAGTATTGCAATTAATACACATTTCTGTGTGATTATTTCAAGAAACAAACGAGTAGCCTCTGCCAACAGAGACCCAATGAGCCCGCAAAGGCTTTTGTAATTTCATTGAAAATAATAATGTGACAAAAATTTTAGTATGAGCTGAACACTAACTAAGGCTTGTGTTTGGGGGCTACTTTAAAACAATAGGTAATTTGGAAAAAGACACCAAGTCTTTAAGAAAATGCGAAGTTCATAGCTGATTCGTCTCTGTCCATCTTTGCATTTTTTAAAATTTTTTTAATTACATTTTATTTATTTATGTGTGGAATCAGAATGTCTATGCCATGGCATACACGTGGAGGTCGGGTGAACTCTAGGAGTTAAAGTCAGCTCAGCAGGCTGGGCGCTGAGTGCCTTCCCTCACTAATCCATCTCGCTAGCCCCATAAACACTCTAAGTTTCTGAGCACTAGTTTAGCACCGTGGTGCTCTGTTAACTCCATCAAGCAACACGGGTGCCTCAAGGAAAACAAATTAACCAAAGGGCCAAAAAGAGAGTGAAATTTATTCAGCCTCTGCAGTGTGTGTGCTAGATCCCCTGAGGGAGGCACTTGTTCCTCTGCATCATGGAGGGGAAACATGATGCTGAGTGAGTCTCAGGTGTGTCCACGTGATTACAGACACCATGAGTGACAAGTAAGGATTACAAACCTGTATTTGGCCATGATACGAGACTTGTTCTATCTTTTCTAACCAATAATCAGACCTTAACTGCTTTCAGGGTCTACAGAGCAAGTTTCAAGACAGCCAGGGCTACACAGAGAAATCCTGTCCCCATCTTGAAAAAAAAAAATCAAGTGTAGAGTGACTGAGAAAGACAGTTGGCACGAATCTCTGTCTTCTACATGCACACAAGCACAAATGCATGCTCGCCCCCACCAAACATGCCCACACATACAAATACATAAACGCGCACACGCACATACACAGGTCACTGTGCCCTTTGCCTGTAATCTAAGCATTTGGGAGGCTGAGGCAGGGAGATTGAAAGTTCAAGGCCAGTCTTGTCTATGTGGCAAGTTACAGGCCCTCCTGGGATGCAAAATCAAATCCTTCTCAAACTAAATTAATATATAATCTATAGTGAATATCTTAATTCTAATCTTTAATTTTAAATAGATATATTTTATTTCATCTGATTTATTTTGACATATAATAGTACAAAAACTATTAATAAGATATTTACTATTTTTTTTCTCATCTTAGTATGCAAATATCTTCAAAATCCGTGGAAAATTTTCCTCCACAATGCTACAGTCCCATGTGGTTGTCAGCCAGCATACAGTCTGGTCTAGAAGCGCATACATCAAAATGTGAGTTCAGGTTGTCTCACGGGAGGAGTGGGATGAGGAAAAAAGCATCAGAACGTTTGTCTTCCTGATGCATTCTTTAGTACAGTGGGTCTCAACCTTCCTAATGTTGCAGCTCTATAATGCAGTTCATCAAGTCTCAGTGACCCCCAACCATAATATTGTTTTGTTGCTACTTCATGGCTGTATTTTTGCCACTTTATGAATCATGATGTAGATAAATATCTGTGCTTTCCCCCGATCTTAGGTGACCCCTGTGAAAGGGGTTGACACTCCTCCCCACCCCCACCTCCGCCAAAGGGGTTGCGATCCTGGGTTGAGAACCACTGCTCTAGCATCTCGATTTCTTCTTCATCTAGAACATTTTAAAGACCAGGACATGGAGACTTGAGAATAGTCTGTGGCTTGCTTGCCCACATTCCCATTGCCTGTAAGGGCTGGTACTAGGTTTACCCATTGGACCCTCTGTCCCCCTAGCAAACTGAAAAGACAGTCAGTAAAATAAAACAAGGAAATCTGTCTGTGTCCAGGCTTCTACGTGGGTTCAGTGCTACAGAGATGCTTTCTAAAAGAGGAGTGAACATTCTAGGTTGGGTGCATATTAGAAGACGTTCCAATAATTTATGAGCGTGTAATTTTCACTGGCACAGTTACAAATGCAATTTGATCTTCACATTATTCCAGAGCAGTTGAAAATGGAGGAAAGCAATCTCTGGGTCATTTTCAAGTCATCGGGAATGTTAATGGGTGCCGTGTTCCAAGGCCTGTCAAGCCTCAATACTCTGTAGCCTAAGGGGTTCCCTTTCCATTGGACTGCTTCTTCTCTGACCAGAATTCTGCTTTCTCTGCCAAGAAACTCTAAATCCAGTCCAAAGCAACCCGTGGCTCTCACCTTCGTGGCTGCCCCGGCACTTGAAAACCCCACAAAGACCCGTAATTGTTCTGTCTAAAAATTAAACCCTTGAGCTTGGGAATTATTTTTCTCTCACCAAAAGCAAATTGGTTGGATTTATTGAGCTGTAAGAAAGTGAAGCAACTAGCCAGAAGATAACAGTCTACCTTTCTACCCCGATCCTGGATTTAGATGTCAGAAGACATCTGCTCTGGTTGATAAAAGACAACAGTCTACCTTTCTACCCCCATCCTGGATTTAGATGTCAGAAGACATCTGCTCTGGTTGTCAGGGCCATTGAGGAAAGAGATGAGGGGCCAATGAATGGGTATCGTTTCACCTTCAGAATGGCTGTACCAAGATGGCAGACATGGAAGCTGAACTCTAAATAGGTCGTTTTTCATGGTCTTCCAGCTCTCCAGTGGCCCCAAAGTTTATGTTCACTGCTTAATACTGTGCTGATCACTGGGATGAGAGAGGCTAAACAGAAATATAAAGTACCCATGTTAAAATCAGAATGAAGATGTTTGTACACCCTGTCAGTCAGTCCGTAAGGACTGACAGAATGCTACTCACAGCCTGCCCTGTGCTAGGTACCGCAAGTACTGAAGAAGCAAATGTTGCGGTTTTGCCTGGCTCTAGCAGAGCATTGGTTGTCAAAGCTTTCACATCTAGGATGAGCAGACTGTGGTACTGTCCCCAGTTAGGACACAAGATGTAGCTATGGCTTCGGTAGATAGGGAAGTAGTAATACAGAGTCGAATGGTCTGTGTGTGTAGTAAGTCTTAACTATGGACACATGTACCTTCTTTCTCAGTCTCATGAGAATAGCATATGGTTAATATTCTTACCTTCATCCTCATCTTAGGGGAGGTCACAGGCCAGGTCACCTACCTTGATGTAGGATGTGAGTCAGATATTTTTTTCTCTTCAAAGAATAAGATGCCTGAATGACAGAGACAGGTTTTGTTGGAACTTTTCTTATACTACTCACAATCCAATAACCTTGAGCATGCTGCTTAACTCAAGATCAACTCCTCCAAAAAAGAAAATAGATCAAAGAAGAAAGGAGGTAGGGAAAGAAGGAAGGAGAGCAGGGAACATTCTAGCATCTTACCAGGATTATAAAGGCTTTATTTCTACTTCGTTTATACCCCTCAGTCAGGTTGGTTTGTCACCTTGGAGACTAAGTGCAAAGCAAAGGTGTTTGAAGAATGTAGTGGCTCCTCATTCGTTTTATATTGTATAACAGATCATCACAGATGTAGAAGCAGAAAACGAGCAAACCTGTTCAAGCTTATGTTTCTGTAACCAGGAGTCGTGTACAGCTTAACTAGCTCGATCCCCTGCATTTAGGACAACAGTCAAGACGGGTGTTCATCAGAAAGCACAACTGAGCAAGGATTTCTGATCAAACCTTCATATCACAGAATCCAGGTTTGCATGTCCATCATACTGTGGGCATCTTGCTGCTACTGACTGGAGGCCATCTTAAGCTCCCAGAGACTGTTCACAGCCCCTTGCCATACAGACCAGCTAACATGGCCATGCACTTCTTCAGAGCCAGCCGTGAAGATATCTAGCAACGTAGGTCCAACAAGATGGATCCAACATGATGCTGTGACCATGGACTAGCCCCAGCAGGGCGATCTCATGACTTTTGCTTTGTTTTCATGGCTAGAAACAATTCATAGTTCCTACCTACACCTGGGGGAATGACTCACACAAAGGTGAACACTTACAGTCTTTCTGCCTTAGATGAATAGAAATCAGAATGGGGGGCGGGGCGTGAGGAGCAAGGAGAAAAGAATAGAGAATGGAAATGTATATACATATATATAATATTTATTAAGGGCATGCTGCTTGTAAGGTAATATGTCCATTATTCACACATATTTCTTCATTTAGTCTTCCTCTAAACCCTGTGCAGTCATTTTATTGTTATGACCACTTTACAAGAGATTAAACTAGTGCTCAGAAAAGTGAAGCCAAGTTTCCAGGACTGTACATGAAAAAAGAAGAAGCAGGGCCCATGCTTGTTTCTGTTAAACCGTAAACCAAGTTTTCATCATGTGCTTTAGTCTGAGAAGTGAGATAAATAAGAGAATAGAATAAAAGAGGGAGTGGAGGAAAGAGCAGGAGAGTGCCATGCTTCTAATCCATTTGTAAACTCATTCCTGAAAATGCTGACAATCAGGGCCTGGGGATGTCCAGGGGCTAGAATTCTCAGCCCACTTGCAAAAAGCCTAGGTTCAATCCCAGAACTCAGGGGAGGAAGTAGGAAGATGAGAAGTTCAAGATCAACATCAGCTACGTAGTGAGTTGCAGGCCTGCTGAGCTATATGATATATTATCCAAAAAAAAAAAAAAGACATGGCTTTGGGGGAGGATGAAAAAAGAAGTAAGGAGAAAAAACAATTCACATGTCTACAGTGTACTGCCCAGTACACAAACCACTCAAGCTAAAGCACAGAAACCCAAACTAGAGCCGGTAGGAGCCTAGTTGAGTATCATGCTTCTGAACCTTCCTGGCCCACCTTAGCTTTCCAGAACCTAGAGCCAAACACTGCAGCCAAGCCGTGTGCAGAAACTCAGATGCCCAGCTTGAGCAAGCGGCGTCTTCCATGCGCCCTCTGCCAAGCTTCTGCAGGGCCACATCTGGGCTCCAGCAGCAGGGCCAAGGCCGGGGTTTGTTTTTCACAGCTCATTTGCGATGTCCCATTCTATTCCTGGACACTCTGTCCTTCCCAACTGACATTAAAGCTCAATTTCCCAACAGCCACTTTAACGAGATGGCTCCAGAAGTGCTCGATGCTCAGCGACAGTCCTGGGAAGCCAACATTTTCCAGCACCTGCTCGAAGAAGGATGGCTGGACAGAGCATAGCTCTGACTCCTCTCTTGGTTGGCAGAGCCTCTGTCTTAAAGGGGTAGTTGCAGATGTCATGGAGAACCTCTGTAGACACGGGTGACTCACAGCCATGCAAGGGAGAAGATTTGAACATCAGATGTCTCTTACATCAGTACAGGACAGGCAGGTCAGCTAATCCAGCCCCCGCCCAAGCTGCCTTTGCTCTAACATGACCAAAAAGAAAAAAAAAAAAAAAACAAGCCAAAAAACCAAAACCACTGGTTCCCTCTGTGTCTATCTAGTTCACCTACCCAGAAGGAAAGCCCAAAGCCCAGAAAAACTACATTTTGTGTTTCTCAATAACCAACCCTATTAGGTCCCAACCCACTGATAAACTTGTATTGAGATCCAGCTTTATGCAGAAGCATAAAGAACTTACCACTGGAAAAGCACTGAGAACTTACCACATGGAAAAGCAAACAGAAAACATTGTGTTCTTGTACCTGGGGTAGTATCCAGCTCAGCTGTTTTCCAGTTGTGGGGCAGCCAGCCAATCCCGATCTGTGTTCCATGCCCCTTATCTGTCAAGGGGAGACAGAGAGAGGCCCTCCCTCATGGGTCCCTGTGAGACTTAGACATTACATTGGGACACGGTTGTGTTCAGCCGGTAAGTGTTGCTGTGGTAGGCACTGATGGGAATGATTGACAGTAGACTTATCCATAGCTTACAGCTAGCCTTCCTGAGAGGCAGGGTTATAGCTATACACACCTAGTGCTTAGGAATTCTGACTGCTTACTCACCGCTAGCCCTGGCTTCTAGAACAGTATTGTTATATGCAGGCACTTGGTAAATTTTGTCTAACCCCCACTTTACAGATGGGGAAAAGGAGTATGAAAGAGGCTACAAATGACTAATTTAAATCATACACTGTAGATGGATATACCTGAGATTTGAGTGCAAAGCATTCTGGCTATAAAATCCTTGTTCTTCCCACAACAGCATCTTGTCATTTATAAATGATTTATAATTATTTGTTGAGTATATTTTACTTTTTGTGAGATTTGGGGGGCCTTGGGTTTTTCATATGCATGCGTGTATGTGTGTATTGGGTTTACTAAACACCAATTATGTGCTCAGGAATGTGGGGCTTATAATAATGAGTAGTAAGTTTTACTTTCTATTCTCAAGAAATTGAGAATCCCGTAAACAAAGCACCTACCTTGCTTGCAACAGTGGGGCTGATCTATTGGGAGCTCACCAAGGCCAGCTGGTCTGTGACTGAAAAAGCAAAGGATAAAACCGGACTCTCTGAACATGGCGGACAATGAGGGCTGATGAGAAGCCAAGGACAATGGCACGGAGTTTTGATCCTACTTCATGTTCTGGCTTTGTGGGAGCCTAACCAGTTTGGATGTTCACCTTCCTAGACATGGACGGAGGGGGGAGGACCTTGGATTTTCCACGGGGCAGGGAACCCTGACTGCTCTTTGGACTGGAGAGGGAGGAGGAGAAAAGTGGGGGAAGGGGGAGAGGGGCGGGAGGAGGGGAAGGGAAATGGGAGGCTGGGAGGAGGCGGAAATTTTTTTTTCTTTTCAATAAAAAAATTAAAAAAATAAAATAAAAATAAAAAATAAATAAATAAATAAAAATGTGTTTATGGACTGAGGAGTAGGAAAAAAAAAGAAATTGAGAATCCAACTATCTTCAGGAATTCTGCTCCTGAATCTCGGATATAGCTCAGTGGTAGGTGCTTGCCTACATCTGTAAGCCCTAGGTTTGACTCCCCAGAACTAAAAATCAAGCAAACAAACCAACCAACCAACAAAGGCTGTATTTCCTGTGTTTCTAAGAGCTCATATTTCTAGCATCATGTTCTCAGGCTCCCTGAATCCGCACAAGTACAAATGAGAAAGGCCTATGGTACATCTTTAGCTGTACCTTTCCTGTCTCCCAAACCAGAGATTATAAAAGTGACCACTGAAGCCCACTGGTCTTGTCCATCTCCTCCTAAGATAGCTAGGGTTACTTGAAAGGACATTGTTGTAGGGAAAGCTAACTGCACGAACTTGGGGTATCAAGTCATCTCTTAAGTGTTTCTAGATCCCATGGCTGTCCCAAAGAGTCTTTATGCATTCGCTTAGAAAAACACTGCCATCATTTTGGGAAACACGCTCAAATTAGAACCACCAAGTCAGAGTTTGCCTCATTTTCTTTCCTGGTTGTGTTTTCATAATATTTCGGAGCCAGAAGCATTGTGTGTGTGTGTGTGTGTGTGTGTGTGTGTGTGTGTGTGTGTGTCTGTGTGTGTGTCTGTGTGTGAATGTGTGTGTGTGTGTGTTTGAATGTATGAGTGTGTGTGTGTTTTAATCAGTTCTAAATTTATGTGTTGTATCCCATGGGATTGGGTGAGCAATCATATAATAATTCTACCTCAAAAGGAGAGAAGTTATAACTAGTTCACTTGAGGTAATTATAGGGCAACTTTCCGCCAGGATTTAAAGATAGACTTTGAAATGTTTATTTTTTTCACTTGCCTACTGTTATGTGTAGAGAGAGGTTCCAGCTCCTGGGACACCCGCCAGAGTTAAATGAGGACCAGTTAGAGAGAGAGAGGCACTGGGAGTAGGTTCTTATCTGCCTGTGCTCAGGATTCTGGGGACACATATTTTTCTTATCCTATTCGTCTCCATGGAGATCCTCAACAGAATTATGGCAATATGCACAATGCCCAGCTTCGGAGGTGTGCATCCCTGGGCCAGCAGCCACATCCCTGGGAACTGGTAAGACGTTTAGATCTGGAGTCCCACCTCAGACCTACTGCATGAGTAAGTGGGTGTGGAGGGCAACCTGTTTGAATAATCCCCAAGATGATTCTGGTGTACTCCAAAATGTGAGCATCACTTCTCCAGGGCCACAGTGTTTGGTTTATTAACTTTGTCCCAATTTAATTAAAGGAAGAACTGATTCAAATGAAACGTATTCACACACAGCCACGTGATTTGTTTTTGCTTAGCTACTGTGCACCATGGCGCCTAAGACATGTAACCCAACTGGTCTCTATGTTCGAAAGTTTAACAAGTAATTCAGAGGAATGCCGTATCTGTTCATTTCCAGGGTGTCAGTCAACACCTCTGCTGCCTTCAAGTAACCAACATGCTGTCAGTCAACTGGAAATTTTCAAGAAAATTCAGCAATTTTCTCTCATAAGTCCAGGAAAGTTGATTCCAATTTACCACTCTCTCAAGACATAGCTTCTTCATCTGTTCTGTGGGTGGATAGCAACAGTATCAACTCACAGGGTTATCAGAGGACTGAGATGAGAACACAGGAAAGTTGCAAAGAAAAGAATGGTAGCAGAAATGTATAGAATGCTTCCCTCTTCTGAGTACTTAACCTACTATCCCATTGCGACCTCACAGCTATGCATAGGGTACTGAGAGCTCCTTTCACTTTGTGTGTGAAAAACCTGGACTCAAATAACTAATCCAGAGTCACACAGGTAACAAGGGGAAGAACGAGTGTGACTCCAAAACCCTGGGGTCAAGGACGTTCTAGGCCAGCTCACCAGTCTAGGCTTTCTGTCCGCTATTAAACAGCCTGCTTTCTACAGTTGCTTCCAGGAATTCTAGCATAATTCTACAAGAAAAGTTCAGAAAACTAAGGATATCGAGTCCATGGCAACAGGCAGTTTAAATCTTACCTAATGTACACAAATCACCACTGAGAAATTTTCAGCTCCCAGCATTCCAGAAGAGAGGTGTCTATGCAGAGCTTTATCGGCTCTGGTAACTCCTCTGATTTTTTTGAAAGTTTTTTGTTATAAGAACTTCTAAATATAAAAAAGCAGCAATAAGAAATGATGAGTGATCAGCACACACTCGCACAGCTGTAAACTGAGGTCTTGTAGGCCGTCTACACTCCAGGCACTGTCCTCCAATCAGAATGGGGTTGAGGCAAAGCCCGCACATTATACTCCTCTGTCTTTAAAGTAAGCAGTTAGAAGCTGCCTTTCAAAGACAAATACATAATCTTTATCGCAGCTCCCATAGCCTAATCACATATAAATATTAAGTCCTGGCAGCAAACAACTTCACCATTGAGCCATTTCACTGGCCCTTCACAGCTTTTTGATAGATGATGCTGGAATCAGGATACACCAAGTTTCAATACTGCAGTTGGTCAGTACTCCTCTTAATTTTTTAAACCTGAAGGTTTGCCCCCAACAACAAAACTATTCTTATTTTCCACATGCAAAGATTAGATTTCCCTGAGATTCCACATCCTCCTGAATCTTTCTTATTGCATCCCTGGGCCATCAATGGATCTGCTCACCAACCGCATCCCTGGGGTATCAATGGATCTGTTCTTCAGTCCCTGAATTTCTTGTAACCAACAGATGCAAACATATGCACCCTGCACAGTAGCCACTGGCACATTTGGTCTGTCTTCGTGTACATGAATTTGAACTAAATGAAGCTTGGAATTCAGTTCTGACGCCCCACTAACTCCAAGGCAACAGGTTTTCCTCACAGTTGGAAGTTTATTGAACAGCGGTGCTTCTCGAAGTTGCAATAGATCCTCTGACACCTGTCACCTCGTTTTTCCTCATGTACACGAAAGAGCAGATACGAACACCCTGCCTCTAGTTTTACATGTGTGCTCAGGTCATGTAAGGGAAGCAAGCAGTATGTGCCAAATTCTAGTCCTGTCTGTTTTGAGTGGCAGCATCTGTGTTTACAGAAGGTGATTAGATGCTAGAAGGAGACCTTTCGCTATGTGATAAAAGGCCAGCAGCTCCCCAGCATGCAAACAGCCTGGCCCATTCCTGCCTGCTCCCCTGGAAATTGAGAGGATTTGTGCTGTCCGTAAGGCTCAGTTGTTAAAAGGCTTGCTGCTTCCAGTACATCCTTTCCTTTCAGGTGTCCCTGGGGGTTTCTTCCTGGCTGTATTTTTGTCTTGGCATGGGTGCAGAAAGCACATTTCCTACACGCTAAGCAGGTTTCAGCTTGCTCTTGTGACACTTTGCAAGGCCCGGGGGGCCATGTCAAGCAAAGTACGTGAGTCACCCCATGGAGAATTTTAACAGGAAACTATGCAGCTCCTAAAGAAATCTCAACAAATGGGACCTGAGAGCTGGCTCAGCAGTGATGAGCACCTGCTGCTTCTCCAGAGGACCCAAGCTCAGCTCCCAGCACCCACACAGGGCAGCTCACAACCTCCTGCAACTCCAGCTCCAAGGGATCAGACTCCTGACAACTACACTCACACAGACACACACACACAAAATATAAAGATATGTTTTTTAAAAAAAAATGAAAGAAACCTCAATCAGTTTACAGGGACAGGATATTCGAGGTTTGTAGTAAGAAAGAATGTGGAAAATTTAAGGTTGAGATGTCTTTATTAATGAATTCGTTTGTTTTAAACACCCTTATTGGGTTAGACACTGTGTTAGGCATTAGGAAGACTAGAGAGATAAATAAGATTTTAAGGCCCTACTAAATCTAGTCTAGTGAAAGAAGTAGGTAGAGACACAGGACGCTTTAAGGCCGATTGACAGCTTCAGTGCTAGTTGACAGACACCATGGTGGAGAACGTCCTTAAACCAAGCGGGAAGATCCTGAATGCACCATGGTAATTTAAAGGTGTGGTGTTTAAGCCCAGACAACAAGTAGCAGTTGGGCAGTAGAGGAAGAGGAGGGGGAGAATATTCTGGAAAGCACTAAAGAGGTAAGAAATCCTGAGCATAAGTAGTACTAAAGAAGCCCCAGGGGACTGCAGTGGGCAGCGGCAGAGAGGAAGATGCCCAGAGATGGTAGATACGGACAAAGGAAACTCAGCAGTGTGAGCTCAGCTAAGTCACGTCTCCTTGTGCCACAGTGTCCGACACAACCAAGCAGGCGTGATGACGTCATACAGTGCTGCGTCTAGGATCAAGTGACAGAGGGCACAAAAATATGACGCAAGCTGTACGTGAAGTCCTACCTGTGGAAAGGCAACGGTGCTGGGCTGTGGCAGCATTTCACATCTAAATGTGAATTCGAGGATCCCTGCACAGGTGCCTTGGAACAGCTTCTATCGACTCTCAAGAGTAATAGTGTCCATCTCCTCCCAACACCACTCAGTGACGTCACATACGTAAGCAAGGTAGGAGTCCTCACCCTGGGAAACTGGATGTGTGTTCCAACGGAGCCTTTCAGTAAAGGTTAATTTACATACGGTATTGAGAGCGTGGGAAAGGAATGAGAAGAGTAGCGCCAAGGCATGCTTTCCCGCAACAAAGAGCGACGCGGATCTGTTGTGACTCTTGAATGCTACATATGAGACAGGCCCACCCAAAGCCAGCTCATGGAGACAAGACCGGGAGAGCAACTTCCTCATGCCAACCAATTTCCCATCATGCCTGAGGACGACTGTCCATGTCACCCAGCCCACGGACAGGAGCTTGAAGCCTCTCAAGTCAACAGCTGCTGAGAAATGTTTACTTTGGTGCATGTGGCTAGCAATAAACTGGATTTCAATGTTCTGAATCGGCAGAAAAAGATAGCTCCTTGCTGCCGCCTGCTCCCTTCAGTGAAGCTGCCATCTGTCAGCTTTTGTCACTCAGCACGGTTGTCTGCACTGGGGATTAGGGACTTAATGCAGAAAGGCATGCTGGGAAAGAAAACGTCTACCCCCAAGCCAGAACCTCCAAGGCAGATGCCCCTGGAAAACCTTGAACATGGATATAGTTCAAAGCATGCTTAAAATGATGACACCTTTTCAATGGGCAGGGTTTTTTTTTAATGCAGTATTTATCTGTGGTTAGCGTGTCTGATTAGTCCCCATGTACAAGGAAAGAGCTAGTTGTATATGATGTGGTTTTATAGGAAAAATGATGCCAACAAAATGCCAGGATTCGAATGGTGCTCAGGTGGGATGGCTTGATTTAACGTTCACTTGTTCATAGATTTGTTCAAAAATTAATGAGTGGCCGGGCGGTGGTGGTGCACGCCTTTAATCCCAGCACTCGGGAGTAAGAGGCAGGCAGATCTCTGTGAGTTTGAGGCCAGCCTGGTCTACAAGAGCTAGTTCCAGGGCAGGAACCAAAAGCTACAGAGAAACCCTGTCTCGAAAATCCCCCCCCCCAAAAAAAATTAATGAGTGTTTACTAGGCACTGGTAGAATGTGAGTTCCATAAAGGCAGAAGTTGGGTCTGTCTTATAATGATGGCTGCTCAGGAAATGTCCGCCGACTACATGAGCGTACACGACACTGCCAGGTACAAAGAGTATGCACAAATAAGTTAGTGTCTGCTGTGCAGAACTCAGTCTGATGTGCAAACAAATAAGCCAGCAATTGCAACACAGGGAGACGAGTGTTATAGTAGAAGAAGTATAGGACAGCTCCCAGAACAAGAGGCACAACCTAGCAGGAAGAAAAAGAAGGCACAGAAGAACATGTCTTGATAGGTCCTATGGTGGCTAATCTGCAATGTCCACCTACCTAGATTTAGAGTCCCCTAGGTGTGGTCACACCTCACACACACATGGATACACTTGTACACGCATATGCAAGTCTCAAAGTCACACAACTCTGTAACAACAGATGTTGCCAGATGTATTGAAAGATTGAAGAGAGTTCTAGCTCTCTTCAAAGTCATTTTCCCCAGTGGTCTGTTCCAGGGTTGCCGCGGTTGTAACATTTCTTTCCTTGCCACCACAGCCTGTCCCAGTGGTGGCACCCTCACTGGAAACTCCAAGATGACCAAATACATGAAAACAGAATAGCATGCTGACCTGCCTCCTACCCATGGCTCCAGTCCAACGGTTGTCACTTGGACAATTTGATCTCATCCATTACCTTTATGCTACGAGAATTTTAAAGATACTTCTAAAATCTTTCACTTTTAAAAGGCTCTGTTATCTTTAGAGTTGGAGGAAATAGTAAAAAAAAAATACTATTTTTTTTAAAACATAAAAAACTGGGTGCAGAGAATTTACTGCTTCGTCCAAGGACATAGTGTGTAAGCTGTAGTCCTATCTAGGGGCCACCTCTAGAACCTCAGCCTGGACGGCCCCATTCTCAGAAATGCCCTGCTGTTTGCCTAGGCTGTAATACATCCATTGCGCCTCTTTCCTCTCCAGACCCCTCCACACGGAGGTGATCAGGGAGCAATAAGTTAAGGGATAAAGGCAGAGGAGGGCAGCCAGGACAGTGTTTTTTTTTTCTAAGCTAGTGGGAAGGAGGTAGTGGGCTAGCCATTTAGTTTATGTTTCCTCTCTCTGAGTGATAAGTTTGGCTCATTTCTCCAGCCACATAGAAAAAGACATATCTGAAGTATGCCACACTCATTAGGAAGCCTTTCTATGGAAAAAGAATTGATGGGAGAGGACAGACTTGCTTCCCAGCCCGAGGGAGATGATGTTTTGCTTGTCTTCCAGGTGCTTTATGCCCTCCTGGAGGAAGAGATGCTGACAGACACACTTGGTTTCTAAGGAGTTCAATGCTGTCTCTCTGAACATCTCCAGGGTTTGGCATGTAGCTCACTTCCAAAATAATCCCAAGTTACTGACTGAGAATCAGCTTGTTTTTAGAACCAGGGATACGGCAGTGGACAACTCTGGTATTACCCTCGATGATGGACAAATGAAATCACTCCAAAGCAAAGTTGGGGAAATGTTTCAGGGGAGAACAGGAAGATACATAAATTGCAGACTTTAATGGGCAAGGACAGATATATTTGAGTGTCCTGTTCTCAGCCACAGGACACAAACCCCTGCTTTCCATCACCTTCTTCTGGCTACAGGCTCTCGGGAAGATACCAGACATTTGGCTGGTATCTTCTGGAATTGGGAGGAAGGATGCCATTTCTCTTTTGGCAGAAAATGAGTTCATAACAAAGACCTATGGTGTCCCAGTACTGAGGTGCAGGTTAGAACAAAAGACCTCAGACAAAAGACAGACAGACAAGAACAGGAAGGGAGGTAGGGAGGGAGGGAGGAAGGGAGGGAGGGAGGGAGGGAGGGAGGGAGGGAGGGAGGAAGGAAGGAAGGAAGACACACACCACCAATAGAGTGAAGGTTTAGCTACATCTGCGAGGTGATACTAATCTTCCTTGCTGTCTCCTTCCTATCTCAAGGACTCTTGCTTCCCTAATCTTTTCTTCTGTTAAATGCACTCTAATTTACAATTTTATATTTTTTCATATACATTTGTTTGTTTGTTTGACCAAGCAGTCTATGAGATCAATCAAAGGTTTGTGCAATGCCTGGCATGATGGCTTCTTAAATTATACTTGCTGAAAGAAAAACAAAGGAATGGCAAATAGAGCTGAGAAAGACAAGCCAGGGGATACTAACATCAGATTGGTTCCTCCTTTCTCTTCCTTTGGGCAAGACTTCCTAAGCATCCTGATTTCTGTGGTATTCATTATTTCCACTCGTTCTATTAAACAGTCTGCATGATTTGTCTCACTAGTCCTCTCGACATAACCATAACGAGGTGTGTCCAAGGGCCCCAGGACATCTTCAGATTGAACAAATCACTGGAAATTGGGAAAAATGGTCTATTTCAGCTAAAGGATACAGCTTAAACAGTGGAAAGGCACATAGTCCAAGAAGGGCACAATATAGTGCTTCCGCTTGCCCGCCCCCACAAAGGCAGGCAGGCACACCTGTTTCCCCATCAGTGATACAGGAGGATCTGCCCTGTAGGGATGCTCACCTGAGACCTGGTGTCCAACAGTATCACTGGAGGCCTGCCACATAGGCATGACTGACCACCTATGAGGTCTGCCTTAGTCACCAGCCCCTCCAGAGATCAAGAATCTTCTGCTTGACTTTCTGGCATTAATCACTTTGCTACCTTGGACTATCTAGCAGGCATGTCAGATAAACGGCATGCAAACCAACACAAAATCCTAAATTCATTTAAAACAGGGTGAGACTGTGAGAGGTGTGTGTGTGTGTGTGTGTGTGTGTGTGTGTGTGATTTTCTGTTTTGTAACTCAACCGTGTGGTCTTTGAGTATGAACTTTGTAAATGACAATGTCATGCTATTATGTGAAAGGTTGGGCACCGCTGATTCTCATGTGGCCTGAGGTCCCCAAATGTCTCTGAGCAGACACCATAGTCTAACATCTTAGGCATTACCTCCCAGGGCAAAAAGTCAGCTTTGTTTCCTTTTCTTTTCTTTTCAAGACAAATATCTCTGTGTGGCCCTGGCTGTCCTGGAACTCACTCTGTAGACCAGGCTGGCCTAAAACTCAGAGATCTGCCTGCCTCTGCCTTCTGAGTGCTGGTATTAAAGATATGCACCACCACTGCCTCACTTAGACCTTTTATTATACTATAAAAGGTTTGGATAACCCAGCTTCTTGGAGCATGATGAATATAGGAAAGTAGAAGTATTGACCCCAATTTGTTATTGTTATATTCTAAGGATCAGGGAAGCCTTGACTGAGCCAAAGTTACAAAAGTCAAAACACAAACCAGTACTTAATTTGGCTTAATCATATATGTTCTTCTACCATATAATTCAGCTGTATCATAGTTGGGTATGCACCCAAAGGACCCTCTGCCCAACCACAGAGATATTTGCAAATCTATACTTATTGATACTTTTTAATCCACAAAAGAATCCAAGAAATAGAACCAGCCCATATGCCCACCAACAGATTAATAAAGAAGATATAACACATGTACAATGCAATCTTATTCAATAAAATTAAAATCAAGGTAATTGCGGAGAAACAGATCAAACTATAAATTATTTTTTTTCTTTTAAACACCGCTTGGCCCATTTCTATCTAGCCTAGCTCTCGCATCTGGACTAGCCCATTTCTAATATTCTATGTAGCACAGCTAGGTGCGCTTACCGGGAATATTCTAACCTACGTCCATCCTGGGTCGGAGCTTCATCGCATGTCTCTGCCAAGGAGCCGGGAGCATGGCGTCTCTCTGAGGCGTCTGCCCCCGAGAGGAGAGCTGTCGAGTCTGAGCTCACTTCCTCTTCCTCCCAGCATTCTGTTCTGTTTACTCCACCCACCTATGTTCTAAGCTATGAGCCCAAGCAGTTTGTTTATTACTTAACCAATGAAATAAACAGATTGATACATGACACTCCCACATCACTTCCCCTTTTTCTGTTTAAACAAAAAAAAAGTCTTTAACTTTAACATAGCAAAATTACATATAACAAAACAGTTATCAAACAAGAATTACAGTTACAATATTTATATCTATTTTATCTTTTATCATAACAATGGAAAACTGTAGGCTAGAATCTTTCCGCACCAATCTACTTCAAGAAGAAGATGGGCATCGAAGAGGATCCTTATGGAGTTTGATAGCCATTTGGGCAAGAAACTGTTCTTGCCTGGACTATTGCATAAACTGAACACAGAGAACCCGCAGAGAGAGGACTACTGAACTTGCCTAAAAGTGAGATGATCTTTCGGGGTTCCTGATTCATGAAAGAGTCTGCGAGACATTCTTCAGGACAAGCAGATAGTGACTGCCTTTGAAATTTCCTGCTTTGTCGAAATGTCTGCTGGAAACTATGGGCCTGTAGGCCGAAGATGGATGCCCCAACGGTACAGAGGAACTTTGGGTGACTGTACAGGCAGTGAGATGTCTCTGTCATTTCTAGAGTTTTAAAAGTTGCTTACTTTTTGTTTGCTTAGGTAATATTGTATTCTTCTGGAGTCTTTGATGGAGTTGCACAAACTATAAATTATTGTACCAAGTGAAGGTACTCAGACAAAGAAAGATGAATGTCACGTGTATTCTTTCTTATGAAGCTCCTATATTTTAATTTTTATATGTGAATATATGGGAGATAGGTCATAAGGCAAGAAGGGGGCTATGAGAAGAGAAAATGAGGTCTTAATGAGTAGGGGGATGGTGACATAATGTAGACTGGAACCAACGAGAGGGAGAGAGCGATAAGAGAGCGCTCTCTCTCTCTCTCTCTCTCTCTCTCTCTCTCCCTCTCCATGTCATGCCTTCTGCATGTCATTATCCAGCCCTGAGTCCCTCACCAGATGCCAAGTAGAAACCAACACTGTGCTCTTGAAGTTTAAGAAACACAAGCCAAATAATTTGTTTTCTTTATAGTATTTTCTACAATTGCTTATAATTCTCTGAGTTACTTCCAGCTATTGAATGGGAAATAGACCAGCTACTGTCTGTTTCACTTAATCTCTGGTTCAGGTGCTGCCTGTGGCTTCTTTCAGGGAGCTGTGTCTACCGGTTAGGAAATAACACCACAATTTGCATGTAATACCAGGTCTGAAAGTCAAAGGGCTACGAGAATAAGGTTTGTGATCCCAAAGTAAAAATTAGTCTTTCTCCATTTAAACATCAATTCTCAAGAAAAATACTAGTTGGCCCTAAATGGTGCCTGTGCCTGCCCCCCCCCCTTACCATTCATTTTGGAGGAGTAACTCAATCTATTCTCTGACTGGCTGGCAAGAGCCCCTGACCCAATGTGAGCCATAACCAGACTGTGTAGGGCCCTGGTCTGCCCCTGTTCCTGGGGTACATTTGGTGGGACAGTTTATGATCAGCTAACTAAGCTTCCTGTGTGTTTCTGTGCTCTCCCTGCCCCGCCTGGTGATTAGCTGCAGGGCATTTACTCCTTTGTTAATATGGTAATTTCCCACCTGCCTGGGCGGAGATCCTTGTGCAGCAGTTAGGTACAGAAGGATTTCCCCAAGTCTGAATAAACTGGCATTCAGCTAGTCTCCTTTCGAATGACCCTTGTCTCTCTGTGTGTTCTGACTCGCCTATGGTACAGAGGCGCGCGAACTGTACCGAGGGTGTAACACAAAATCGGGTGTTACAGACTGAATGTTGTTGTGTCTGCCAGAAGATGAAAACAAAGCAGAAAGTTCCTCAGACCAGGGACTGCTCCACAATGGGACAGCCCAATTGTGTTTCTAGTAACTCTGCACACACTGTTTATTTCTGAGCTTTGTGTATTGTCCAGCCACCTAAATCATGGCCAACTTAAAAAAAAAAAAAAAAAAAAAAAAAAAAAAAAAAAAAAGAACTAACAGGTCTCAGGAACAATTCTGAATCTCAAAGAAAGGAATGTTTTGGGGGCACATATGAGCTTCCATTACAAGACGGATTATCTACTCTTGCGTCAAACACCACGACAAAGTTGGATAATGACCTTTGAGTCTTTGAATCCATTCCCCATCCCACCCCCACCCCTGCACCTGCAGAAACAAAGAAATATTATGAGTGATAAAAGCTGGTGCCAAGTGCACAACGGGTAATAGCTGATGCAGAACTTGGAGTCATTTTCCCTGGAGGGAACAGTTGAGGACCGGATAGAATCAACCATCTGAGACTCCTCAGGTGCTTAGCTTTTATGTGAGGGCTCTGGAGTTCAATAATTCATGCTAATGCAGCCAGCATCAAGGCAATTGCATTCACACTTCATTCGGATTTTGATTACTAAACAGTCCCGGTGACTTTTCCCGATGAGAAAACACTCTGGTTCCTCTAGCTGGAATGGGAGGAGTGTGGCGGCGGCACCAGGGCTTTGGGGTCAGGTGAGCCAGTCTTTCTTGGGCCTTGTCTGGTGACATTTACCATATCAGAATTTTCCAGTCCATGAAATAGGGTGATGCCACTTCGCAGGGTTGTGAGACCACGTGACTGAGATGAGCAGGTGAAAAATTCAATAGTACAATACATAAGGGAAACTTCAGTGGCCTGATAGAACCCTGAGAAATCTCCATTTCCTTCCCTTCAGGGTCATCCTCTTTCTCTCCTCCTCTCTCTCCCTCGCTGTCCCCTCCTGCCTCCCCCCTCCCTAGCTGCACATGGAAGACAATGTTTTCTGTCACTATAATGGGAGTACCAAGAATAAATAGGGGACATCTTAACCAGGAGGAAGATCTAAGACGGAAAGCCTTGTGCTGAATATAGAATCTGTAGTCCATGTTCACAACACTGCCTCCTGTTGAAGAGGAATGGAGAAAAGAAATGATGAAGATGAAGACGGACAATTAGTACCAACATGGAGTTTCAAAGTTTAGGCAACTTCAAAGGAATTGAAGCACTTTTATGCAACTTTACTTTAATGCACTCTCTCGGTACTCATTAAAATACGTATGGCACTTGCACTAGAAATATCTTCCCGGAAGGAAAAGAAGAAAGTAGGTTAGTAATTTACAAGCTTATATCAAATCTCCGTTGCCCCCATTTGATTTAGAAAAAGATGTAGCTCAAATGAGTAGCGTCCAACCTAGATGGTAGAAAAGATTCATTAAAATTAAAACGCAACTCCAAAAAGAAATCCTACTCCAAGGAAGACTGGGCAAATAAGTCACGGCTGGGGGCTGGTGTGTGTGTTTTCAGCATCCTGCAGGATTCTGGCACAGGTAAACCACAGATTTGATTTTGAGAAGCATGAGCTTCATGCTTAAGAGAGTTCTGTGTTCAGAACCTGATCTGCTAGACCTCGCTCTGTGGATTTGGGCAACTTTTAACTTTTCTGATTTTAAGTTTTGAAATTTGAATTTATATATACTTCAAAGGTTGCTGTAAGAATTAAATAAATACATTATGAAGTAATGGTCTCTGGTATGTATGAAAATAATACTATTACATATACATTACCATGATTGTGTAAAGGACTTGGATTTTTTATCATTTCATTCTTTTCTTTTTATAAATATAGAAGAAAATGTGTTAAGATAAAAGTTTATGAGGCTTTCAAACAGAAGTCTGAAAGGGAGTAGTCCAGGGCAGTAGCTTAGAAGCCGCCTTCATCCTCATTGTTCAAGATGGCAGTCAGAGCTGCTGCTTCATCCCACACAGCTGCCAGGAAGACCGAACAGTATGGCCAGCCAGTACTCCATGTAGTATGTGCCCAGAAAACTGTGGCTTGTGTTATGATGCCAATTATGTGATGATTGGAGAGAAGGAATTTGGTAGGAGAGGTATTGATCGCTGGTGTCTCACAGATTTAGCCTTTCCTCGGGATCCCCTGCTCATGTCCCTCTACATGCTGGTTTCCCAAAAGTCATCTTCTTCAAGGCAGGTCGCAATTGCTATTACCTGTCCTGCTCAGTTTGGCTCATTCTCTTCCCAGTTTCCTCCCATAGCTCCATACCTTACCTGTAAGCTCTACCCCACCCTCCCCTGCTCCCAGTTTTGTCTAATTCTAAAGGCAACACAATCATTTTGTTTTAAAAGTTAAAAACCTAAACTCAACACTTTGGAGAAATTTCAATACCAAAAACATTGGCTTTAAAAATAATCTTAGTGTTCTGAAGCACAGACATCTAGTATTTCCCTAAGCAGATAAATTGATATGCAGTGGAAACCTACTCTGTGCGACTCTCCTTGACTTCTATTACACTGAACAGCACATTGAGAGAGATACTTCATGCTAAAGGTTATGAATCAACATTATTAACTATATTGACAACAGAGTTCTTACCATATGAATGTGTTCTTACGCCTTATTCAACCACTTCTACACCTTGTTCAATAACCCTCCAATCTCCTTCCCACAGTGAGCTTTGTCCTTGTAATTCTCTAAGCCCAGGTTCCCCTTACAATATCTGTAGCTCCATTACCCCATCGCCAAAGGGATGCAAGGTCTCTTCTCTACACTCTACTTGGAATTCCATTTTCAAATGAGCATTGTAGACCCAGAAAATCCCGGGAGACCTGAATTAAAGCCATCCTACTCTCCTCAGAAGAGCAAGCTATCCCAGTGCATGGGAACTGTTTCATCCCACTGCCTAGAAAGGCACACACAAATATCTCAGGTGAGAGAGAGGCTTTTGTTGGAACCTGAGCTGTGAGAACTTTCAGGGTACCAAGTCAACCTCCAATAAGACCACATCAAGGTCATTCCCGTGTGGAGAAACCAGTCCCAATTGGGGGGGAGAGGGGGGAGAAGAACATTTGACTGAATTATTTAGACAGACAACTGATTTGACAAATGATGATTCACTGCTGATTTATTTTTTTCAAAAGCTATGATTGATTCCTGACTAATTTGTTTCCTTGTCTCTGTTGAGTTTCCTAATGATCCAAACGTTCACGAGATCTAGAGTTTCTGAAGAAGACTGGAGACAAATTATGCCTCAGCCCTCTCACAAACCACTTCCTATTTGCAGGTGGCTTCCACTTCCATTTTCTTCCCATCAGTGCTGAGGAGGATGCAGAACTGGTGTCATTAGTTCCCCATTATACAGGATGCTAATAAAGGAAGCCATTCACTGAGCACATGGTATATTCCAGGCAAGATGTTAAATGCATTATGGATATCCTTTATTGCTCACAAAAGCCCTAATGAGGTAGACATTCTACTGACACTCTGTTATATACATGAACGTAGTCCAAAAAAAAAAATATTAAACAACCCTAATTACATAAGTAGAGAGAAGTACAACCAGGCAAAATCAGGATGGACACAGAGAGAATTACTAACTCACTGTACTGACTGGTTTTATATCAACTTAATATAAACTAAAGTCATGTGAGAGGAGGGAACCTCGATTGAGAAAATGCCTCCATAAGATCAGGGTGTTAGACAAGCCTGAAGGACATTTTCTTAATTTGAGACTGCTGCCATGCCTATCCCATTACGGTGAGTCCCTTGAACTGTGAGCCAAACTCTTTCCTCTTAAATTGTTTCTGCCACAGCACCTCATCACAGGCTGGGAAAAGAAAACAAGACAGCTACTTAGGCTAAATGAGCTAGATGGTCTACACACAACCATCACTAGTCGTTGCTATGAGACCTCCCATCCCTTCAGCCCTAAGCTCACTTCCTATTTTCTGGTCTTTGCCACTTGCAGGTGCCGCGAGCCAAGGCCTTGTGCAACTACAGAGGGAAGAATCCAGGTGACCTGAAGTTTAATAAAGGAGATGTCATTCTCCTCCGGAGACAGCTTGATGAGAACTGGTACCAGGGGGAAATCAATGGGGTCAGTGGGATCTTCCCAGCCAGCTCCGTGGAGGTCATCAAGCAGCTGCCCCAGCCACCACCACTCTGCAGGGCCCTCTACAACTTTGAAATTCGAGACAAGGATAAGAGTGAGAACCAGGACTGCCTGACCTTCCTCAAGGTAATCACAGACCACACAGAGACTATGGAGAAGCCACAGTCCACTATTTAACACTGACGATTTTTTTTGTATTGATTTTTATTGAGCTCTACATTTTTCTCTGCTCCCCTTCCTACCTTTCCCCTCCCCTTCAACCCTCTCCCAAGGTCTCCATGCTCACAATTTACTCAGGAAATCTTGTCTTTTTCTACTTCCCATGTAGATTAGATCTATGTAAGCCTCTCTTAGTGTCCTCATTGTTTTCTAAGTTCTCTGGGATTGTGATTTGAGGGATGGTTATCTTGGCTTTATGTTTTAAAACCACTTATGAGTTAGTACATATGATAATTGTCTTTCTGTGTCTGGGTTAACTCACTCAAAATGGTGATTTCTAGCTCCATCCATTTACCTGTAAAATTCAAGATGTTGTAATTTTTTTCTACTGTGTAGTACTCCATTGTGTAAATGTACCACTTTTTCCTTATCCATTCTTCGGTCGAGGGGCATGTAGGTTGTTTCCAGGTTCTGACTATGACAAACAATGCTGATATGAGCATAGCTGAGCACATGTCCTTGTGGCACAATTGAGTATCCTTTGGGATATATACCCAAAATTGGTATTACTGGGTCTTGAGAAAGATTGTTTCCTAATTTTTTGAGAAATTGCCACACTGACATCCAGAGGGGTTGTACCAGTTTGCATTCTCACCAGCAATGCAGAAGTGTTCCCTTTACCCCACAACCTCTCCAGCATAAGTTGTCATCAGTGTTTTTTATCTTAGCCATTCTTATAGGTGTAAGATGGAATCTCAGAGTTGTTTTGATTTGCATTCTCTGATGACTAAGGATGTTGAACATTTTCTTAAGTGTCTTTCAGACATTTTAGATTCCTCCATTGAAAGTTCTCTGTTTAGGTCTGTACTCCATTTTTTTATTGGATTATGTGATCTTTTGGTGTCCAATTTCTTGAGTTCTTTGTATATTTTGGTGATCAGACCTCTGTCTGATGTGGAGTTAGCAAAGATCTTTTCCCATTCTGTAGGCTGTCGTTTTGTCTTGTTGACCGTATCCTTTGCTTTACAAAAGCTTTTCAGTTTCAGAAGGTCCCGTTTATTAATTGTTTCTCTCAGTGTCTGTGCTGCTGGGATTATATTTAGTAAGTGGTCTCCTGTACCAATGCGTTCAAGTGTACTTCCCACTTTCTCTTCTATAAGGTTCATTGTGGCTGGCTTTAGGTTGAGGTCTTTGATCTATTTGGGACTTGAGTTTTTTGCATGGTTATAGATATAGGTCTATTTTCATTCTTCTACATGTTGATATCCAGTTATGCCAGCACTATTTGTTAAATATGCTTTTTTCGATTTGATTTTTTTTGCACCTTTGTCAAAAATCAGGTGTTCATAGGAGTGTGGATTAATATCCAGGTCTTCTATTCTGTTCAATTGGTCCTCCTGTCTGTTCTTATGCCAATATCAGGCCATTTTCAGTACTGTAGCTTTGTCTGCTGATTTTTTAAAGAATATACACACTACACATGAGTGAACATGTGTATCTGTATGTGTGCACACTCATGCACATATGTAAGCAAAGTGTGTGTATAATTTCAACTACATGGACTATGTATTGGTCAATGGTTTACTGCTGTGAAGTGACATATGGCTATAATAACACTTATAAAATAAAGTATTAACTGGAGCTTCAACGGAGTTTTCAGAAGTTGTTGTACCATAGATGTCCAAATCCCCTCATAGAAATCTAAGCTGGGGTTTCCTTATTAGTTGCTGCTATGACAAGTTAACATGTAAGTCCATGAAGTGGTACTGTTATAATTCCTCAATAAAAACCCATAAACCCATTCATTTAATGATTTCTTTTAAATATATTTTAATCTATTTTCATGCTATGTATGTGAGTTCTGCCCACATGTGTGTATTATACCATGTGTATACCTGGCACGTGTGGAAACAGAAAAGAGCATTGCATCTCTGGAACTGGAGTCACACATGGTTGCTAGTCACTGTGTGGGTGCTGGGAATCGAACCTGGGTCCTCTGCAAGAGCAAGTGCTCTTAACTACTGAGTCATCAGTCCAGCCCCTTCCCCCATCTGACAGGTCTCTGGGAACAAAGTGATGGAGCAATGCCCTTCCTTCTGCTTTACTGGGAGTCTAGTAGTAAACACATATTCATCAGTGGGGAAGTGTGACGAAGACACCAGAGCAGAGGGTTTTGTCCATTCTGTCACTGTGGAACGCTGAGACTTCTCTAGAAAAATCTAGGGTCATCCTAAACCCCATGTCCAAATTCAACCCGAGATCTTCCCTTTGCCAAATACTGTGGCATGTCTGTAATCTCAACATTTGAGAGATTAAGGCAGATAAATAAGAAGATCAATGAAGTCAGTGTGGGGGCCATAGCAAGTCTCTCTCAAAAGCACAAAGAAGAGGCTGTGGTGGCTAAGGAGATGGCACAGTAGACATAGGCACTTGCTGCCAAACCTGATGACCTGAGTACAGTCCCAGACCACGGGGTTCAAGGAGAGACCCAACTCCCAGAAGCTGCCCTCTGACTTGCACGCACATACCATGGTACATGTCACACACATGTATCAGAGAGAGAGAGAGAGATTTGCAACAAAAGTGTTCTTCTTAAGGTATTGAATATGACATCATTTGTATGAAGTAGGAGAGTAGACAAAAGGAGTGGGCGGTACCAGAGGTCATGAGGCTGGAGTGTGGGAAAGGGCACAAAGAAGGTGTTAGGTTTCATACCTTGGTATGGATGAGGGTTCATGGCTATAGTTGATGGTTCCAGCTCATTTCCAAAATTTATGCACTTTATGGAAGGCATATGTGTATCCTTGAAAAGAACTGAGATCAACATTTATATGCATATATCTTTTATCTTACTACAAAAGCATCTAAAAATGTGAAGCAAGCTATTAGCGGTGGTTGTGCTGTGGCAGACAGGATCCACTTGTTTTTCTTATCAATATTTTTAATTTTCTCCAACTTTACATGTAATCTTTTGTAGCAAGAAAATTTTGAATGAAAACCGCTTTATTTTTAACATATTAAGATGGAGTCAGTCCTAAAAGTCTTCAAAATGGGAACGAAAGTTATTCCCCTTTACCAAGCTAGAGCTGAATCCCCTATGGCTTCCCTTTTGGCTTCTCCATCAGGATAGTTTAAAGGAAAACCACAGATTCCCCTTGGAGTATTCTGAATTTTCTTACTGGGTTCCACTCATCTGCCAAAAACTTCCTTTCATCTTGAACATCTTGGTGCCCGAACACTACCTTTTAAGATGACAGAAATATTTCCCACACAACCTACTCAAGAGCTTCACCCTTTGTTCCCCGGTATAAACTTGTCTCCATGGGAAGATCCCATCCCCTGAACGTGGAGGACAGAGCTGACATGAGGCCTTCTCTTTCAGGATGACATCATCACAGTGATCAGCCGAGTGGATGAGAACTGGGCGGAAGGGAAGCTGGGAGATAAAGTGGGCATCTTCCCCATCTTGTTCGTAGAGGTATGTGAGACTCCTGTCTACATTGAGTCAAGCTTGCTCAGGAGAGTCTGTGTGCCCCAGTGATGCCTGAGAGCAATTCCTATTTAATATGAGGCTTAGAACTCACTTGGAACCTCGAAAGAAAAAGTCTGTACAATGACACCCAGTTCTGGTGAATATGGAGAAACTGGTCTTTTTTATTCTCTTTTTGGGAGTGTCAAGTGATCAAATTTCTCTCATCAAAATGCAAGTTCACCCATATTTTAAAAAAATACTTAAAGTGTGCACTGCTTCCCATCAACAGTTCCACATCTGAGAGCTGACTATAAGGAAATATTTAAGTCAACATGAAAAGTTGCTGGTCCAAAACATTTGAAATGAAATGTTCACCATAGCATTATATGTAATAGTGAAATGCAGAAATAATCTAAATAATCAACAGTAAGGACTCACTTTGGTAGAGGGAGGGGGGCGCAGACAGGATCTCACTGTGCAGACCAGGCTGGACTCAGACTCACAGAGATCCACCTGCCTCTGTCTCCTGAGTGCTAGGATTAAAGGCGTGCACCACTAGGCCTGGTCTAGTCTTTATTATGGTGCTAGAAAAATTTTATATATACCATTTAAATGTTAATAATATTGTGAAACACTTGATATTATTGAAAAATCTGATTTATTGTTGAGCTGAAAACAAAATGAATAAGTATAGATTTTCTATTTTATCTTTTTTTATTGTTTTTATTGAGCTATATATTTTTCTCTGCTCCCCTCCTTTCTTCTCCCCTCCACTTCTGCCTTCTTCCATAATCTCCACACTACCAGTTTACTTAGGAGATCTTGTCTTTTTCTACTTCCTATGTAGATCAGATAAATATAGATTTTCAAATTCCCAAGAAGAGACGGTAATGGAGATCTGTCCAGAATACTATGAATGCTCAACACTGTTGAGCTAGACACTGAAAGAAAATGATAGAAAACACATATGCGGTAGGAAACACGTATGTTTTCTACCACAATAAAACAAGGTTGAACTAAGTTGAAAGCAGCTCTAAAACTGTGTATTTGTGCATAGAAGTTGGCAAGGGACAGCAATGATGTGCACCAACATCTACCAACATACTGGGAGTCGTGACCACTGGATGTAAAATTCCAGAGGGAAGCCAGAGTTGACACCAGATTCCGTCCCCTACAGCGCTCCCATCTTTGTTGTGAGAGTCTTTCAGTAAATCTGGAGTTTGCTGTTTTGATGACACTGACTGGCCAGCGAGCACACAGGGTCTGCCTGTCTCCCACCCCCACCACCAGCACTGGGTTTTCAGGCATGTGCCACCACACCCAGTTACTCAGGGTCTGGGGATTCAAACACAGCTCGTCACCTTTGCTCAGCAAGCACATTACCTAGAGAGCTAATTCCCCAGCCTTACTTCTGTGGGGTTTTTTTAAATGACTTAAAAACCAAGCTAGGCTATCTGTTTCTCCAGTATAATTACCCAACCTCTAGTCTCTCTAACCTCACTAGCCACGAGCCCCACCCTAGTTTGAAGCAAGTCATTGCAAATTCAAAAGAGAATTTCCATTGTTTAACTGCATTCTCGGGGTGCTTACCCTGCATAAAAGCATTAAAAGTGAGTATTGGAGAGCTATAAAAAGAAGTACCAGGCAGTGTCCCCACCCTCCAGCAGGGTGTTGAAAATAGGGCTGAGGCATAATTGGGGAGAAGAAGCCAATTCTTCCGTGCATGAAAGCCGGAACAGGTTCTACAGCAAAGGGTGTGCCCTATGCATTGCCCAGCTTCCAGGGATTGGGTATATTCTTCACACAGCCAGTCCAAGTACCAGCGGAGGGAAGGGTAGAGGGAGATGTAGAACAATTGTGCTTTTAGGGTGTGGACTCTAAAATGAAACGTATTCTCCTTCCTTGTGCGTTGTCTCTCCCTGGGCCTCTTCCTGGTCCACCTGCCTTGTGCCTGGTACACCTTCCCATCTGTTCAAATTTCCACCATTTATGCAGCTTTGTTGGGGAGGGGGAAAAAATGTCCAGAGCATTTCAGAAGCCAGGTGAACATTGATTGATTTCTGTCTTCTCTAAACATGTGGCAGGTGTGTTTGTTACACTTTACAGACCAGCTAACACAGAACAGGCCCTCCATAGAAAAATTACTTGCCTAGTTTGTGAAAGGCCTTGGGATCCGGTAACAAACAATACAACAATTTTTAAGGCATTAAATTGAATAAATGAAAACCTATTTGAAGATGGTTAGAAAAAAAATAAACCATTCACTCTGACCCTGTCCTGCACGCTCATTTATTTAGTTGTCCATTGGCACCTGCTCTCTCAGGCCCTACATGAAATTCTAAAGATGCGGAGTAGTTGTGGGTCCCTAACCCCAGAGATCACACCGTCAGGCGCGCGGGTAATTGACTACAAGGATGATGGATGGTGCAGAGTGAAGCAGAGGATACCTTCAAGAGGTTGTGATGTGCAACTTCATCTGGAAGGTCAGCAAATGCCCTCTGAGCCAATCGAGAAGCAATTAAGGTTGGGTGTGTATGCATGGAGGAAGGAGCAACTGGGGCATGGAAGTAGCAAGAGGACTCAGAGCCGGCTAGATCCAGAGCTAAGCCACTAAGCCAAAGAAGTAAATGGCAGTATTTAAACAGAAAAGACTGGGTGATGCCGGACTACCAAACAGCTCCAAAGTCTCAGTGACTCAGCAGAGAAAATGCTGTTTGCTACCCACACTCCATGTTCAATAGGATGTTGAGTGGTTCTACTCACAGCCCGCTGGGAACCCACACTAATAGGCCTGGGCCGTCTTTTAGCTGTGACATCTGGAGCATGTGTCCTTCCTAGTTTCCACAGAAGGGGAGAATGGATTGTGTCTTCACAGTTGAAAGCCTCTGAAGTAACTAACACTACACACATTGGCTTACTGCCCTTTGGATAAACCAGTCACAAGGCTCCACCCACATCCACTCATGCCCATTGGCTGGACAAGTCACAATGCTCTAAGTCAGCAGAGGAAAGGGGACTGCATGTGATGCATGGTGAAGACCCTCTCCATCTTGCTATAATAAATTTGGATTTGACCCAGAAATCAGTGATTTGATCAGACGTGGTTGGTTTTGTTGGATTGTTGTTTTTGATTGGTGGGTTGGTTGCTTGCTTGCTTGGTTCTTGGTTGCTTGGTTTGAGTTGACTTGTTTATTCTGATTCAAAGTCTCATTGTATATCCCAGGCTGGGATGTAACTGAATGCACAGCACAGGGTAGCCTCAACCTTCTCAACCTCCCAAGAGTTCCGATTGCAGATGTGAGCTGCCAGCCCCAGACTTTGGTTTCTGGGATGCAGTGGAAAGGATAAAGTTGAGAGAGAGAGAGAGAGAGAGAGAGAGAGAGAGAGAGAGAAAGAGAGAGAGAGAGAGAGAGAGAGATGGGGGGGGCTGTTGCATGATTCCATTAGAAAATGATGTAACTTTGACTGCTAGACTGGAAACAATTGAAAAATTCAAATTCTATTTCTTATGAGGATTTGGGAATTGCTCAGGTGGAGGATGTGGGAAAGAGAAAGTGGCCTAGGGCGTCTCCACTTTCTGATTTGTGTACCTAGGTCAGTGGGGGGTGGGGGCTCGTTTGCTAAGGAGAAACAATAAGGGTAATTAGGAGAATGTCAACTCTCCCAGGACCTGCACTTGGTACCTACCTGAACACATTGGAGGTGGGGGACTTTGGCCTCATCTCCTGCATTATTTTGAGATGCTTCTTCATAGTTCTAAGGTGAAGGGGTAAGCATTAATTTCATCACCTGTCTCTGAATGCTGCTGTTTTCAAAACTTCTGTATTTAATGATTATTCATTTGGATGCTCTCACTACCAATTTACCTCTAAAATTAGTAATTACAAGAACCCTCAGAATTATCATTAAACTAGCCATGGCTTCATTTGTTCTCCTAATTGCTAGGAGGGAAGAAGATAATCAAGTGGTTTGTCTAATTGGAAACTGACTTTTCAAACATTACTTCAAATCTAAATTGAGCTTTTTAAAGCAGTACTTAAAGTTTTGACTCCAGTAATTTCATTAAGAGTAACACATGCTAAGAACTCTTTAAATAAGTTTGCATTGCCAGAGCTATGCAGAGCAAATGAAAGGGAGGCTTTCTTGTAAGGATAACATGGGTGTTTTATGCATAAACAAGACTTTTCCTGTTAATGCATCATTTGATTTATTGAGCTGCACCTGCACAAAGGATGGCTAAACAGAAGCTGAGCTTCTGCCCACTCCTGTCAGGACGTCTCCACATGGCAGCCTTGGCTACGTGAGTCTCATCCAGTCCAGTGAACTCCAAGGATATTGTTTCAAATGAGTGCAAAGCTGAGAGTCCCACAGTCCTTCCCCAGCTGAGCTATCTGTCATGCCGGTGGAGGACAGGGCAGAGGCAGATTCTCACAGGCCCTTTGTTAGTGTTACTGATTTAAAAAAAAAAAATTAAAAAGGTGATGTGGTACCCACCTGAAGGCCCAACAGGGGGGCAAATTAGAGAGAATTAACTCGTGTCACTACAACCACAAGTGGTGGTAAAGAAAATCACTCATTCGGTTTCAAGGGTATTGGTTGTCCTCTTCCTCTGCAAACTGTGGAGCGGCATGGGCTGTGGGACCTTGCAAAGCCTTGTCGTTAGTTCAGGCTGCCATTAGAGCCTGCCGGAACAAGGTTAATTGATCTTGCTAATTGGTGTCCCTACTCATCATTACTTCTGGGTAACATCAAGAATGACATTTTCATTTATGTGGAGTAAAACCTGCTTTTGGCTTTTTTTTAATGTATCTGGATCTCTGTTTTTGATAAATACATATAATTATATATACACACTAAAGTCGATATATAGAAAAGTTCCAACATGCTCCCCAAATCCTTCATGCTGTACCCTCTTGTCTGTTCCTTCATAGACTCTCAAAACCTAGTAACCAGTGATCTATTTTCTGCCCCATGGCTTTCTTTTTCTAGAATGTTCTATAAATGGAACCCCATAGAACACAGCCTTGTGAGTTTGGCTTGTGTTCATTTAGCTTAACACATTTGAGTCTTGTCTTAGTTAGGGTTTGTTTTTTTTTTTTAATTGCTGTGAAGAGACACCATGGCCACAGCAACTCTTATAAAGAAAACATTTAATTGGAGTGGCTCGCTTACAGTTTCAGAGGTTCAGTCCATTATCATCATGACTGGGAGTATGTGGCGTGCAGGTAGACATGGTGCTGGCTACATCTTGACCACAAAGTAGCAGGAAGTTGACTGAGAGTCACACTGAATGAAGTTTGAGAAAAAGAGACCTCAAAGTCCACCCCCACAGTGGCATACTTCCTCCAAGACCACACCTACTCCAACAAGGCCACATCTCCTACAGGTGCCCCTCCCTTTGGGGGCCATTTTCTCACAAACCACCACAAGATTCATCTGTGTTGTGCCATCTGTCCATAGCTCATCTTTTTGTTAGTGAACAGTGTCCCAAGGCACAGATATTCCAGAGGTGGCATCTGGGGAGATAGTTCTGTCTGTAAAGTCTTACCATGCAACCATGAGGACCCGAGTTCAATCCCAGAACCTATGTTTTAAAAAGAAAGAAAGAAAAGAAAAAAGCCAGTTATGATGTCATACACTTGTCATCCTAGTACTGGGGAAGTGGGGACAGGTGGATCCCTGGAGCTCGATGGCTGGCCAGCCAGCCTCATTGGCAAACTTCAGGCCAGTGAGAAATCTTCCTTAAAATCCAAGATAGGCAACCCCTGAGGAACAATAGCTGAGGGTGGCCTGTGGTGGCCACATACACACACACACACACACACACACACACACACACACACACACGTATAAATCAACATCAGTCAATTGGCAATAAATGACATCAAGGTTGGTTCGTACTGTTGGCAACTCTGAATGAAGCTGTGGGTTGAGCATACATTTTTCTTTCTTCGAGTAATTACCCAGAAGTGGGATTGCTGGATCAGATGCTAAGTATGTGTTTATGAGAAACTGCCAAACCGTAACAGGAGCTTTTAAAAGCATAAATCAGGTCATGTCACTCCTCTACCCAGTCCTGCCAGGAGCTTCCTGTTACACTGAAAATAAGTCAAAGCCTTCTGAGCCCTTGTGCAATCGGGTGCCTGCCAGCGCTGTGGTCTCCCCTCCCTGTCTCCTCAGCTGCTCCCGTCCATCTGTATCTACTTCTCTCTGCCTGTCCATATCCTTGTTTCCACACAATCAGCTCTTCCTTGCCACTTGTCTCAGCTTAAATGCCACCTTCTCAGAGGCTCTTCCGTGATGCTCCCCCACCCGTGTGAAGTGGCCTTGTCCCCCACGCCGTCCCTTTTACACTGGAAGACGTTACCATCCCAGCTTCTTGTTTACTAGTTTACACAAGGGCCCTGTCACTTATCTTACTCCTTCTGGACCTCAGCTTTCTTATTTTTGAAATGGACTTTTTTTTTTTTAAGTTCACTGAGGGGGAAATGACTTAGTAAAGTACTTGGTGAGCCCCAGGCCAGTGAAATTTGCTGCCTGGAAAAACAAGGGGAATTTCCCCTAAAGAACAAGAGCAGAGCTTGACCTCTGCACGCATGTCCAGACAAATGTGGACGCAATAACACTAATTGCCTATTTGGTGAGTTTTCACAATGTGACAAGTTTTTTTTTTTAAGAGAAGAATTACCTCTTCTTCAAAGTCTTCTATCTCAGCTATTTTAATCCTCTCCACATTGTCATTTAAAAAGTTCTTAGATGGATTTTTTTTAACCTATCTAGCAGGATATCTAAATTAGAATGAGACCTGTAGCTTTGCAGAACTGGCAGCATTGTAATAATGGAAATTTCACTAATCATCCTTGATATTGAAGCATTGACTCATAGGGACCCTCAGTTTTTTCGACATATTTCCTATTTCCAAAGGCTATAAGCCCACAGGGGCCCTTAGGAGTAATGAGTAGGATGATGGGGAAGGCTACAGTGACCCTGCAGCACGGCACTGGGCTGACTGGTGCCAGATCAGACACGCCATTTCCAGAAACTATGCTAGCTAGCTGTTAAACAGTTGGTTTATCGACACACTACACACCAGGGCTTTTGCATCCTTTTTTGGGAGGGGGGGGTTGGTTTTTTTTTTTAACCTAGCTAATTTATCAGAACAACTAACGTTAGAGACAAAGAACTGGAAAGGAAAGGAAAGGAAAGGAAAGGAAAGGAAAGGAAAGGAAAGGAAAGGAAAGGAAAGGAAAGGGTATCTACTATGTCTCAAAGTTATCAAATGTTGGTACTTCAAATGTATAAAAGATATAATTTGTTATTATATTGACAAAAGGATGGCCATCTCAGTCATCTACTGACCAAAGGATAGTCATTTCACCCAGCTGACCAAAGAGTGACCATCTGACCAACCACTGACTGAAAGAAGGTCATCTGACCAGTTACTGACCAAAGGATGGCCATCTGATCCAGGAACTGACCCAAGGATGGACATCTGAGCCAGCAGCTGAGAAGCTAGCACTGACTACTAATGAGTGGGAGACTTAGCTACTGTACTATATCAGAGAGTAACTCTTATGCCTTCTCTTATCTTTGCAGCCAAACCTCACAGCAAGACACCTCCTAGAGAAGAACAAAGGGCATCAGTTATCTCGCACAAAGAACCTGTCCCTGATGTCCTCACCATCCAGAGGCAAAGCAACCAACACACCCACCCTCCGAAAGAGCCCTGGGTCCAGGAGGAAGGGGTCTGGGCAGTTCTCCATCACAACAGCCTTGAACACACTCAACCGCATGGTCCATTCTCCTGAAGGTCACCAGATGGTGGAAATCAGCACCCCCGTGCTCATCAGCTCTAGCAGCCCCTCTGCGTTCACTCAGCCTGGGGACAAGGCAGACTTCCCTGCCAACTCTGCTGTTCAGGTAAGGAGTAAATCCACTGGGACCTTAATGGTAGGTAAGAGAGCATCCCCATGTCACGAGCACTGCTGGGTGCTAAATACTTGCCAGTCACTCAGACTATTAGCTAAAATCATATATCTTGTCAGATATTTGTGATCTCATTTTATTCTTAAGCATCCTGTAAGTTAAATATTTATTATTATTATTATTATTACTCTATAGATAAGGAAACTGAGAGTTCAAAGAGTTAAATAACTTGTCCAAATCCCCAGATACTTCTCATTTTTCTGTTTCATGAGAAACATGATTGCCTGTTTGTCATAAAACTTTCCTCTATGGAGATGTAGGTAGACACTTTCATGACAGGGTTTTGGCATAATGTGAGACTCTCTGTCACATTTGCGATAGCCTGGGTATCACATGGGAAAAAAAAAAAACAATGGAACCTGTGGATTAGCAGGTACATCTCAGGATAACGATATAATTTGTGGGTCCAATGCCCATTTCTGCATTTTTCCTTTTTGTAATTTCTTTAATGCAAGCCCCTTGTGCTTAAATGGTTAAGAATTTCAAGATGGCAATAGCAGCGCATTAAGTCAAACGATGGTCCCCAAGTGACTACACAAGCCCCACACCCACAGAGCCAGCTTGGATGCTCTCACAGTGGGCACCCCATGAGGCAATGGGCACAAAGCACCCAGGGTAAGGATGTCTGCACATGTTCAGCTCCCAGACAGCACTTGCTCTCCATACAATTTTTATTATTAGCCCTGCTCACCAAGATGCTAAGAAGAGATGAGCCAAGGTGAATCGCAGCAGTTCAGAAGTTGAAGTCTTTCTGCGAGCATGTGGCTGTCTAGGCTGAAGGGTCCTTTAAGAGATGAAGGAGGAGAGGGATGAGGCAAGGTAATTAGGAGGAGTGTGTTGGGTGCACAGCTAAAAACGCTCTTTGGAACCATGCATGTGGCAACTTGAAGGGACAAACTTCAACTCACATGGGTGTCTTTTTTTTTTAAGAAGCTGTAAATCTTGTTTTTAAACATGAATTTCTACCTTGGGATTAAATGGCTTAATTGGACTCTAATCCCTTTATAACAAGACATGGAAGAAGGAGAAAGTCAAGGGCTCCTCAAAGACCTGTGAGCTGGTCTGCAAGGAAAACAATCATCTCTCTTAACACACTCTCTGACACCACTGTCTGAGTGGCTAAGGGTGTAGCCTCACAGGTAACTGAAGTAACTGAAGCCCCACCTGTACTATTCTACTCTCTCTCTCACACACACATACACACACACACACACACACACACACACACACACACACCGTATATACTCTCCTTATTTAAAGAAATTCTGACATGCATCCTAAAGCCATTTTTGTAAGTATCTACACGCTTTCTGCCCACAGTTGTTCTAACATACACACACGCATACACGAACCTGATGAATCTAAAACAGGAACCTGATGACTCACATGAAGCCGAAAAGTCAGAAGCTTCTAAAGCGTTCTTTATATAGAGGCCTGGGTATATAAGATGCACCCACACTCTGGGAGCGCAGCTGGGAACTGGCTCATCAAAAGATGTATCCAAGAGACATGTTCTCTGTGCCTTTGAAATCTTTATTCCTGGACGTTTACTTCATCTGCTGAGAGGATGGACCAGAGTGGGAGAATCCCAGTAGTACTCAAAACAAATCTTATTTCTTCCAAGTATGCACAGAGAATGATAATTCCAAACCGCAGCATTCATGGGAATCACTGGGCAGTACCGATAGGGTTTTTGTCGGCGCAGATGGTTGTAAGTGGTGAATATTTTTGTCTAGGTGGTACAGGCGTTGTCCAAACATATTCAGAAGCCCCATGTACAAGCTCATCTAAAGATAAGCAGGGCATCGAACAAAGTCTCTCACTTCCAGCCTGCGTTGGATATAGCCCAAGTTCTCCCTGTCTTCCCCACCCCATACCCTCACACAATGTTTAGACTTAAGTGGGTATTCAATAAATCAAATGATCAAAATATTTTTTCTTAAGTATCTTGGCAGGTGGTAATCTATACTGAGGGAAACCTGAAAGGGAGAATTACTTTCTTGTAGACCTGAAAGATTACTGTAACTCCTTCAACTAATAAATGTCCGAGTGTGTATAATGTACTGATAACCATGGCAAGTGAAGAGATCCTGCTACAGAACAAAGGCAGTGATAATAATCTAATCGAGTAAACTGTAGCATGGGGGTCATGGGGGACGGTAGAAGAGGGGAGGGAGGAAGGGAGGAAGTGGAGAAAAATTATATTAAAATAATGGATAAATAAAATATTTTAAAGCTTTATGAGATATGGATGTATAGTTAGATGATAGATAGATAGATAGATAGAAGATAGATAGATAGATAGATAGATAGATAGATAGATAGATAGATAGATAGATAGATAGACATGCAGACGGACAGATAGTGATAGATACAGGTGAACAGATACATGATATACTGTTATGATTCCCAGGCCCAGTCTCCAATGCCCTGCTCTCCATACTAATGTGGTAAGAACCTTTGTAGGGGAGTTATAAAACCACTTTACATCAAAGAAATTAAGGGCCCAGAAGAAAAATCGTTTGGGCAACTTCTCATGTAGAGTCTGCCTTGATCTTAATAAGAATTTCACTGTCCTGTCAGCAAAGACCACCTGAGCATCAGCATTAAGCCCGTGTGGTTTATCTTAAGTTTACATCCTCTCTTCTTGGTTGTCCTCATTTGTCTCCTGTCTGACTACAAGACTTTCCATCACTCTTTCCCCACATACCTCCCAGTGGAAAATAATCCCCGTCTTTGTTCCACCTAAAGGCCTTCATTGACTGCCACTTTGTTCCTTACAGACTGCCAGCTGTGACCAAGCATTTATGCTGTATGTTGCTAAGGTCATCAAGAAGAAGTTGTTACCAAGGAATCCACTCAATGGCTAGCCATAGCGGAGACCAGGCTCTCTAAAGTGGGATAAGGACCCTGGTGGCCCCCACGCTGCCTTAAGTGGTATAAAGACTCGGAAATTAATAAATACAAAAGAATAGACTGAATAACTCATTCCTTTTACAGCCCTCCATGGGGTGTTAGAGGATACCAAGGTCTTGGCTCTGTTCCAGTCTATATGTAACACCCCCCAAGCACTGGCTACTCAGGAATAGCCAGTAAATAAGGAAAGGGGGAACTGCCTCGGATTCTGTAGGAAGTTACTGCCTCACTTCTAAGTAGAGAAATACCATGTTTCTACTTTGTTGTGTGGTAGTGACTCTCTAAGTCTTATAAGCTATATCAATTCTATGTTCACAGAAGGAAAGATGGAAAAATGTTTGGGTATTTGATTTAAATTTAAATTTTCCATATTTATAGAGCAGCAAGCTAATAAAGGTACATACGTAGACATGGAAAAATAACTATAAAGGTGGGTTCCTAGTACAGATTACATCATGCTGATCTCAGGTGAATATGTGTGTAAACAGAGCATGCACGAATGGCTGTCCTGGAACTCACTACATAGACCAAACTGGCTTTGAACTCACAGAGATATGCCTGCCTCTGCCTCACAAGTCCTGAGATTAAAGTGATCACTACACCTGCCAGGAATAGCTAAGTATTAGTCTGTAATGTGACTATGTAGTAAAAGGTCCAGGAAATTTCTTTTAGGGAGTTTGTAAACCTATCCAGCTCCCACCAACAACACAAAAAGGAGGTCAAATAACAAGAAGTCATTTTACACAATCAGCCTAGAAGTCATCCCAGTTAAGTGTCCTGGTTCCCTCTGTGAAGAAACAAGACTGCAATTGCCCAAGTCTTTATTATGGTACTGTTACCTTCACACCCAAAAGCCGGAGCAGGGGATTGGATCTTCTCATTGTCGTCATGTCTTCCTACCTGTAGGAAACCACGTGCCAGCCCTGGGTACTCGTTGCAGTACTAGCCTCAAAGATACACTAAACTACGGGCTGGAAACAGCTCTCCTTGAAAACGATTCAATCAAATCTGAGCACTTAGAGCAGGCTCTGTGGAAGCTTTGGTGGAGAAGGTCAAGTCGGTGTCTTGGCACTAACACACTTGACCTTAGTGAGAGCCTGGGCATTATCTCTAGGACCATTACTTAGGAAGCGTGCCTCAGAAGGAGAATGGCACATAAGTTACGGAAGAAGTCCTTCAGTGACACAGAACTTCTATGGGAGAGTCACAAGCATAGGCCCTCACTGCCCCTGTAATTCAGGCTGTGGAGCCCCTCTCAAGCCTGTCTGCCACACTCACAGAACAGTGAAGCAGTCTCCTTTTCGGCAGTAAGAGGTCCTGCTCCCTCGGCATCTCTCCTCCTCTTCTTTTTTCTCCATCCCACTTCCAACTCTGTAAGTTCCTTCTTAACTCTCTCTTCCTATATGTCAAACCCAGGGTAGTAAAATCTCTATTAAAAAAAAAAACTTTACCCCCACCTCCTACAAACAGCTCGTTGGAAATCCCTTTTTGCCACCTAAATAGTGGCAACCTAAATGACCTAAATAGTCATTGTTGTGTCCATCCCGTGCCACTTTCTTAGTTTTGGACCTCATCTTTGCCTAGTCTACTTTCCCGGCCTCTGTATTGACCTCCTAGAACCATGCTCAATCACACGCTTCATCCTGCCCAGCCACTCTTGGGATCTCTCCATTTTTACACTTATAACTTGATAATGAATGTTTTAAATTTTAAATCCTTTAGCCATTTCTATTCCCTAATTGCTACTGGTTCCCAGAAGCCCTGAGGAATGGTAATATCTGTAGTTTATTTAGAAGTCACTAAAAGACAAAAATCATAAGAGACTTTATCATGATAAACAACTGTTCAGAGGAGATATTGATGTGTGCCTTTAACAACCAGCACATTTCTGGGAGGGAGAGATCACATAACTTGTTCCAAGGCTAGAGCCTACATCAAAGTTTCTTCCCCTAAAGATTTCATAAGTATGGTACCATAGAGTGTCCACAATCTGGCTACAATATACCTTCCAGAAGCCCCGGCTCGGTACAGTCATAAACATGCATGTACACTAGCCCAATATAATATGGAAGGTAGGGTCAGTCCAGATGTGGTAGCACTCATAATCCTGGCACTTGGGAAGTGGATGCAGGAAAATCAAGAATTCATTGTCGTCCTTGGCTATACAATACATTTGCAGTGAGCCTGGGACTGACTATATGAAGCTTTGTCTCAAAACATAACCACTTGCACACATATTACAGTAATCTGCTCAACACCCAAAGGACAATACATATACAGTCACCTCATTCTTTCTTATCCTTGCACCCCTCACAAGGCCTGAGTATTCTGGACAATGAACATATTTTGTTAGCTAAATAATGCAATTCCCTCCTAATTGTATTTCTGTTTCATTCATCTGCTTCAATCATACCCATCCCCTAAATCCTACTTATATACTATTTCTTCAAGGAAGCTCCTGTCAGTCATCCTGTGTCTCTCCCTTGTTAACTACACACCATTTACCTTATTGTTATAAGCAACATGTTAGAACATGTAACATCATCTCTGTATAATTTAACACATAAATAAAGACTGTGTGCATATATCTTATTACATTGCCCAATAGGTTGAAGGTTTCTCAAGGGTGGGGATATTGTCTTATACACTTATGTCACTGTAGAATAGCCAAAGCCATCACATCTCTATTACCCAGACACCGTAGAAAGACACAGAAAGCAAAGGCAAGTCAGTGTGAGAAATATAATTCCCTTCTCCACCTATGCCAGAGGGATAGCAGCGAGTCTAGGCACCTTCTCTGAGTTCCTAGAGAAATGAGCCAGCATGTATCTTGAAGAATTCTGAGATACACAAAAGTGACTCCTTTTAACCCTGTATTTGGAATATTATGAAGTTATTTCTAGAACTGTTATAAGTCCAGATCCATTCTATGGGTGTCTCATCTTCCATTAGGGTCTCTCAGTCCAACATAGTGCTCAGGGCTGCAGGAAGGGTAGTTTTTTACTTAGGATTAAGGTAATTTTCCCCCCTTATGCTTAACAACTCCACCCAAGATAATTTACAGAGATAAATGATGATAATATTTCTAAGTTACTATCTCCCCAATACAAATTTCATTCATTCCACAATTCTCACTCAACAAATCCACATTCACATTAGAATTGTGGGTTCTTGAGAAATTGTAGGAAGAAAGGAGTCTGCATTGAATAGACACCCTCCATCAAACATTCTATTACATACTATCATTATCTGTTCAGAATACCTTTTATGAGTCTTCATGGGTACTTGAAATCTGTTAACTTTTTGAGAACATGCCCCTTGATAAAGGTATTTGACTCCAGGTTTTTATTATTAAGACCAAGTAGAATTCATACTACAATATATCCTTAAACTAGTCTTATGAGTTATCAGTTAACGCCTTAGATGTGATCACTGGCAGGCATTTGAAAATAAGAAAAGAATGAAATCCCCACTTGTCTGTCCCACAAGAACCCATAGGGTGAAGGACAAGCAGGGTGGAGGGCAAATAGCAATCAGTGCTGAGTGAAGAAGCCATGCCAGCCCTGGACCCAGACTGCTCTCCTCATCCCGGGCTGAGGCTTTAGACAAGTCAGTAGCCATGTTGAGCTCCAGTCTCGCATCAAAAAAGGAGTGTGCTTGAGGTTGGATGATCTGTGTGGGAGCTTGTGCCTGGAGAAAACTGATTCCCCCTCTCTCAGGAGCCATTGACCAGTCTTCATCTAAGAATGGAACCTTGTAGAATTTCCCCTGTCCACACTGGGTGTGTGGACAGACAACCTGTTGTTGAGGTTTTGTAGGTGCAGCTATCCAATCCAATAGGTTCAGCCCTGGACGCATGTACATTCGAGAAAAACTAGCTAGCCTCCATTAATATTAGTTATACAGAGAGAGAGAGGTATAGATGCAACAATAATAAAGAAGAGGTCATGAATTTTGGAGGGGAGTTGTGGTGGGGGGGACATGGGAGGAAACCGAGGAGCCCAGGAGTGGGAATAATATAGACTCGATGCTCATGTGTGAAGTTCTCAAAAAGAAAAGATAAAATAATTAAAATATTTAATTTTTCAATGAGTATACTCTGATTCACAAGGTTTCTGGGAAAATCAAAAAATAATAAATATATAAATAAGTACTTGGCTCTCAGTTTTATTGTTGTTTAAGTTTTCAAAGTCAGATTTTCTTAGTAACAAGTCGCCATATTGCCATCCAATCTTTGCTGTGCATTTTTGAACTTTTTTAAATGAAATTTTTCAAATCTATCTAAAAATTAAAAGAATATTGTAATGAGCCCTCTCGGGCCAATTTCTTCCCCTACTCTTCCTCCACCTGACTCCTTCATTGAATAAATCGAAGCCCAGACTTCAGGTCAAATTACCTATTGTTGTAATTGTGTCTTTTAAGACATTTTAGCACTATCATAATATTATCAAACAGCAAGCAAAATTGTCTTCTATATTTTCAATATTCCATGTTTGCATTTCTACTTTGGCCTTATAAACATTCTCCTTGGTTGATTTATGCAAATGAAATGCAGATGAAGTAAAAACTTTTCATTGGCTTTATACAGTTCCCATGTTTATTTTCTCTATCCACTAACTGGCTTCCTCGTCCCTTGCACTGCACATGGTTTCGTTGTGTTGTTAACAAAAAACTAAGCCATTTGTCCTCCTGGATTCAAATTTTTCTGGATACTGCCAGTTGCGTCTTCACAGTGGTTTTTGATTCTTGCTTGCCTTGTTTTGTTTTGTGTTTCATGTAGTCCATGCTTCAAGGTTTATCCACATAAGCAGCCTGTGTTAGGACTTTATTCTTTTTTATGGCCAAAATAACACGCCAGTGTATGGAGCTGCCATAGGATTTAGTCTACCGGCCCATTAGTTAATAGGCATTTGGGCAGTTTCTATTTGTCTAGGAATATTCAATGATAATACTCCTAGGAGCATTTGCAAGAAACTTCTGTCTAGGTAATTTTCATACGCATATAAACCTAGGGATGGAGCTGATAGTTCATATAGTGGTTCTCTTCCACAAGATTCTGTTGGTGAAAGTCACTATTTCCCAAAATAAGCGCACATTTTACATTTCTACCATCACCGCACAGTGACTCCAGTTTTTCCAGTTTTTACCAACATGTGTTTACTGTCTGTCTTATGGCCCATAGCCACCCTAGGCTATATCAAGCATAGTATCTCATTGTAAAATCTGGTTTGTATGTATTTGGTTTTCCTGGGCTTTGCTTTTTGTTTTGAGGTAGGATCTCACAGGTTGGCCTTAAACCCTCTATCCTCCTGCCTCAGCCTCCCAAGAGCTGAGATTATAGGTACAAGTCACTGTGTCTTACTATAGTTTTAATTTGCAGTTCTCTGATGATTAATGACATTGGGCATTTGTTCATAAGTTTACTGAACAAGTATTCTTTGGAGAGAAGCCTGTGTGTGTGTGTTGTCCATATTATAATTGGGCCGTCTCTTTTTAACTGAGCTATAACAGAGCTCTTTACATAGGCTGCAAATAGTCCTGGATCAGATATATGACTTACAATTTTCCCCATTCTGCAAGTTCTTTCCGCTTTCTCCACAATATTCTTTAAAACACAGAAAATATTTCTGTTGTGATGGTGTCTAATTTAACTACTCTAGGAAACCATCAACTAAACAAAATTTAATTTGTCTTCAATGGTGTTTTACAATTTTATCTATTTTTTAAATTATTTATTTATTATGTATACAATATTCTGCCTGTGTGTATGCCTGCTGGCCAGAAGAGGGCCCCAGACCCCATTACAGGTGGTTGTGAACCACCATGTGGTTGCTGGGAATTGAACTAAGGACCTTTGGTAGAGCAGGCAATGCTCTTAACCTCTGAGCCATCTCTCCAGCCCCCACAATTTTATCTTTTACGCTTGTGTCTAGGACCTGAGTACAGTCGATTTTTGTATATATTTTGAGGTTGGAGTTCAAATTTATTCTTATCATACAGATATCTAGTTGTCCCAGAGGCATTTATTGAGAAGGTCATTACATCCCCATTTTGTTAAGTTGACACTCTTGTTAAAATTTAAATACTTATCACACACATCAAACAGCTAGAGATGTTTGATTGCATCTCCTTTCCAATTAAAATGTATTTATATTGAGCTGTCACCAGCCTGCTCTGTTGGTTATCAAGCTCCCCATCCATCTTCCGACCCAATGATTTGAACATCATTTTCTTCTGGGTGGCAAAATGGTGGTGACACTCCAAACCCACCCTTGCTGCTGGGTTTCTTTTTAAACTGTGACACTTCTGTAATGTTGATTTCTGCTTCCAAGAGCCCCTTGTTTGTCAGACGGCACACGGGGTGCATTCCCTGGGTTACACACTGCATCCCACTCCTGTGTGTCAAAAGCTAATAGACCAGAGACTCCAGAGCTCATATCCTTGACCCCCATTTGTTCCTGAGCATTCTCTATCTCAAAAACAGGATTCATTTCTCACCAATGCCTGGCATGTTTGCCATAACTGAACCGCTAACCCTTTTTCCACTAGCTGCTGCCAGCTTTGCCCTAGCTGTCTGTGCCAATCTTCTTGTTTACACCCTTATCGTTGCCCTCGGGCTGGCCCAAGTGGCCCAGGTTCCTTGGCTATGTGCTCACTCCTTTACCCTCTCCAAGGTCTAGTTTCCACACTTGGGCCAAGACCAGGAGAAGGAGGCCTGAGCTTGTGCAATCTGGAGAAAGAAATGGCTTCAAGGTTGATGTGGGGATGAATGATGACCTTTATTTTCCAAATATGGGTTCGCATACTAGAATTGTGTTGCCGTGTTCAGAAGCAAAAGAGGAACATAAATCAAAGTATACAGACTGTGGGAACATACAGTGAGAAAGGGCTCCCATCTCTTGAACTGCTGGGTTCAGCATACTGAAAGAAAGCATTGGAGCAATGATTCTCAACCTTCCCGGTGCTGACCTTTTCATACAGTTCCTCATGCTGTGGTGACCCGCCCCCCACAACCATAAAATTATTTTTGTTTTTACTTCATAACTGTAATTTTGCTATGGTTATGAACTGTAACGTAAATATTTTTTGAGGCTAGAGGTTTACCAAATGGGGCCGTGACCCACAGGTTGAGAACCACTGCCCTAGCGGCACCTATACATCCATTACTATTGGGTTTGGGTTTGGTTTTCAAGTTCTCTTATTCAGAAAGGTACATAAGAACTAAAAGTAGAGGATTTGACTCAATCAGAGTTTCTTGCCACGGTTTTGTCATCTAACAACTAGAGGACATGATGTGCCCCTGTGTTCTCATTTGCAGAACAGGCTGTCTTTCCATGAAGGGTCTCTGCAAGGGTCTGCAGTAGTTCAACAAGCTATAGTCATTGTTCTTACCTAAAGCAGAGTTTTAGAATGCCATGACGTTGAGACTCAAGAGATCCCTAACATGTTCCCGCCAGTAAAGAAGGGGGAGGGGGGCTTAATCTTGTTTTACACGTAGGAAAACTGGCATGAAGTAGTCCTTCCTTGACAAACTCAGGCCTCCCTACTCTTCAAATAGACACCAAATTGCTATTTAAAACAGAATTTGGGTCCTTTGGTGTACTATGTGGTGCCTGGCCCTTGAGCTGCGTGGTCCCAGGTGGCAGGGGTGATCATCTGCACAAGAACCATGATGGATGTGACACCAATCAGGCCTAAGAGGATGGAATCCACTTCAGTATGTGGCTCTCCAGGCGTGCATCCTGTCCAGGTCTGTGCCTACATCTGCTAAGGTGGCTTGGATGTTGACCTGACAGAGAATGATGTGGCTCAACTACCTAACAGCACATTCTGAGATGGACATGGAGGGAGGAGCTGTTCCTGTCATGCAGTTTAGGATGGCCTCCTATGTAGTTACGGAGTTGGGATCCCTCCTCTCTGCTGATCACACACACCTACACAAAGACTTTCGCATCTGGTTGTTCCAGCTACTGCAGTGCACACAGGTGAGGGTCAGAAAGGATTCTTACCCTGAGACAAAGAGCAGTGAAAACCTTGGGGCTTTGGAGTCTGTAGACTGAGGTTTCTGTCTGGCCCAATCCTGCAGACTTTCAGTCCCAAAGAAACATACAGAGGCTTACATTATTTATAAACTGGTTGGCCTATTAGCTCAGGCTTCTTATTAATTCTTATATCTTACAACTTAACCCATAATTCTTGTCTGTGTTAGCCATGTGGCTTGGTACCTTTTGTCAGTGAGGCATTTTCATCTTGCTTCCTCTGTGTCTGGGTGACAACTGCAGACTGAGCTTTCCTCTTCCTAGAATTCTCCTGTTCTCATCGCCCTGCCTCTACTTCCTGCCGGGTCACTCTGCCTATACTTCCTGCCTGGCTCCTGGCAAATCAAGCAAGTACAAGAAACAAATCTTTATAGGGTAAAATCATTGTCCCACAGCACCCCCCCCTTTTTTTAGAACAAAAACTCTGAATCAAATCTCGCTTGTTTAGTTTTCTTCCTGACCATTACCAATACAACTTGTAACCAGCACTTTAAACAAAGAAAAACATCCATAATCCATTTTTGGGGAATGCAGGCATAGTTTTCCAGGTTAATTCCTGCTGATTGGGGGTGCTGATAATCTTACAGGGACCTAAAGAAAACTTTGAATTATGGTCAAATCCTGAATGGAATATTCTGTGAGGTTTGATCATCTCAGCCAACAGTCGTGAAACTGTTCTGGATGCAGAACTCAAAGAAAACTCCAACAGAGGTTCTCTGAATGTTGGATCATCTGGACCATCTGCGCCATTGGAGATTCTTCAGGGGTCTTCCTTGATCAAACCTGATTTTTCTTAGTCCAGAATGGATTCACAGCCTCTCATTTTCTGTGGAAACAAAAGCAAAACCTCTTCTTCAAAGTAACATACCTTTTGACTTAAATTTTGAAGTCAAAGCATTTTCAAAATATGTATGTTGGATTAATCCAGCAGCATTTATAATCAAATATCTTTTATCAGCTTTTGCTCCTTCCTCAGCAATCAAACAATTTAAAGACAACACAATAACATATAGTTTCCAGACTCTCTGTGTATTTTTCATCTTTACGTGACTTTATTTTAAACTCTATTTCTTAACCCATAATTCTTGTCTGTGTTAGCCGTGTGGCTTGGCACCTTGCTTCCTCTGTGTCTGGATGATGACTGCAGACTGAGCTTTTCTCTTCCCAGAATTTTCCTGTTCTCAACACTTCCTGCCTGGTCACCCTGCCTATACTTCTTGCCTGGCTACTGGCCAATCAGCATTTTATTAAACAAGTACAAAAAAAAACAAATCTTTGTAGGTAAAACCATTGTCCCACAGCAGGGGTCACTGAGACCTGAGAAGGGATTCAGTGTTTCTTCCTGAACTTTTTCCTCATTTTTCCATGTACAAGAGACAAGGAGTGGATTTAGAAATAGAAACAGATCCAATTAATGTCCCCTCTGGTAGCGTTAGTAGATCAAACCAGGAAGCTAGAAGCGTCCTCCCTCCCAACCCTTTCCCAGCCCTGGCCCCAGGGCTGATCTGTACAGACCAGCCTTGCTAGGAGTGAGAGTCCTGGGCTGTACTCATTCAGAGGAACGACCTGCTGGAGTTGGAACGTGAGGGCTTCCAGAAGCCCCTTTGCTTCCTTCACAGGCAGTGATCATTCCAAAAGCACAGGGATCTGATTTGGTATTCTATCCATGTGTGCCCTGGAACCATTCCTCTAGCTAAGCTCAGACCTCAGCTGTAATTCCACATAAACCCATGCAAAAAAAACCAAAAATACACAAAGGAGAAAGGACTTTGGGGAAAGGAGATGAAGGCTGTGGTAGGGCCAGCTCCCTGTCCATCATTCTACACACACACACACACACACACACACACACATACACACACACACACACACCTTTGTCTGTGAGTCCTATCCTCAACTGGCAAGTGTCTTAAACCAAAAAGGAGCCCTGTTTTCCCTTACAGCCTGTCAGTGGGTCAGTCTGTAGAGAATTGTTAGGTACCCACTATGTACTGAACACTTGAGCCACACATGATGACACAGCAAACAAGGCGCTTGATCACTGCCTTTAGGGAAGCTCCAAGCTAGGAAGGTAGACGCATATTTAGTATTAAATATTGGTCTCATGGTTATAAGTCTGCAGAATGCTGTAAGGTTTGAGGGTGAGGCATGGATAACACCTGAGATGAAGGGTCAAACTGGTCTGGAAGGCAAGAAGGCTGCCTAGAGGAAACAGTGTTCAGGTGAATACCTAGAGGGTATAGCAATTAAAACGCAAAGGTCCTGCTGCAGCTTTCCCTGCCCAGCTTCCAGTCTCCAAGCAGTGCATGGCCCCTAGTACACAGCGACTGCTGTTCGCTTCCACCGCCAGCCCTGCCCTGCTCCCCAGGGTCCTCTAGAGAAAGCCTCTCTGGTTTCTGGTGACTAAAGCGGGTTTGGTAATTAACCCTGCTTGCTTCCTTGATTCAGCACTTCTCCAACGAGTGGTTAAACTTTACATCATCCTTTGCCCAATTAATCCTGGCCGCTGAAGAGACCTAGCCCTGTCTGGGTGGAAGAGGGAGTGGCCCCGCCTGAACCTCAGCAGTTTTACAGAGATTCATGAACTCTGAGGCTGAGTGCAGAGCTCACTGACATACAAAGGGACCTCAGACTCACACACCTTGCCTCCGTGGAACTGGTCACCCTCTTGTGGCAATAAAAAAAAAAATGTCTCCAGACACTATCAGACATCCCCTGAAGTCAAGAGTCACCCCCAGCCATCAGTCACTGACGTGCAAAGTGACTAGACACGTGACTAATATGAAATAATTAGCAGCTAAGGAGAAGCCTGTGTGGAGACAAGTGCCCTATCTGAACACTCCAGCAAGCCATGCTTCTCAAACACACACTGAGAGACCGTGGAGGCTTTGGAGAAACCTGGAAGTTTACAAAGGTTGCACAAATAGGTTTGTCAGTGTCCTATCCCTGGGCATGTGAAAGCAGACTACCCCAGGCCTGAAAGAAGCTGGAAGAATCTAAAGACTGAATCACCAGTATAGGTCCACTTTCCGCTTCAGCTCAACCCAGAGGAAAAGGAACTCATGTTGTGACAGAGTCACTGCTATGATCCTAAACGCCACCTGCTCCTCAAGGTGTTGCAAACAGGCAGTATTGCTTCCATTTTAAATAATAGTTCAAAATCATTCAGTAGGTACCCTTCCAACATTGGATCAGAATCCAGGGTTGGCTCTCTTCCAAGTCTTTCCCTACACAAGCAGCAGAAGTGGGAATCTCGACTGTCCACAGAAATGGTTTAAGAATGATTATTGGAGCCGGGCAGTGGTGGCGCACGCCTTTAATCCCAGCACTCGGGAGGCAGAGGCAGGCGGATCTTTGTGAGTTCGAGACCAGCCTGGTCTACAAGAGCTAGTTCCAGGACAGGCTCCAAAACCACAGAGAAACCCTGTCTCAAAAAAAAAAAAAAAAAAAAAAAAAAGAATAATTATTGGGAAGTAGACAGGCATGGAGAGAAGAAATAATGGGGTTGATTAGTAATGTCTGTCATGGCCCAGGCATATGAAAAGAGGCACATATGCCATTGGACATGTGTATAATCTAAGATTCTGTAATTCTACGATCACTTTTTGTCATTTTTGGGTAGCTGTATGGAGTTAAGGGTCCACCCAAGTTTGTTTAACAAACAAGCCACTCTATGCAGGCCTTGTTCAAATGTGAAGTTCCTATGGGGAGTGAGACAAAGAAGGGGCATGACTTTTATTGTTTCCATAGAAAAGCAAAACCTGTTCTCCATCACAGCCCTGGGAACAACTTAATTTTACTTTTGGTACGTGACAATATCTAAGAAAACAATAGAGAAAATTCCAATAAAATGGGGCATTTTTGTTCTTTTTTTTTTTTTTTTTAGAAATTGCTCATTGTATTTCAGAGTCCAAGTATAAGAGAGAAAATAACCAGCTCCTTTTCCCTCTCTTCTCACCTCAAACAAGCAACCCACTAGTGGAAAACTGGACAGCCTTGGTGCATAACAAATCCTGCCTTCACAGCAAAGAACGCTGCAAATACCAGTGCATCTGTTTCTGAGACATCCTTCCCAGGCTGACCACTAGTTAGAGCACTGAGCGCAGAAAGACCAGGGACAGAAAGGAGACCAAGACTTTACCCCTGGCCTGGCTCAGATGGAGTATCTCCCTGTGTTCCCGCTGCTTTCCTCGCAACCTTTGGCTGTCCCGAAGTCAGACTAGCGAAGAATGCCGGCAGTCATTAAGCTCTTGTTCATAAACATGGTGGGCCTGCCTGCCATGTGCCAATAATTTATTTATCTGGGTACAAGTAAGTAACCAAGGCCTGGTTACATGCCAAGCTTGGATGCGCAGTTAGGAAGCAGTCCCTAGACAGATGTAAGCAGCTGTGCACTGGATCACAGAGAGTATGCTAGTTTAATTGCTCACCTGCCTTGGCTCAAGTGGCGGAACACAACTGGGAACTGCCTGGCCCGCATTCCTGAGCCTGGTATTAGCCACTTACAGGCACCAGCCTAAAGAAAGCCATCTCCAGGGAAGGACAGACAGCATGCCCACTGTTGCACCTGGAAAGCACCTTCTGCTCATTTGTTTCTTTGACCTAAAACAATACTGACAAACCGCAGCCTGTGGGCCAAGAGCTGCCTGCTCCCTGATCTGGAACTGGGACAGGGAGGGAGGGGGATCAGAGGAGTAGTCCTCAATGGCGGGTGAGAATTATCTTTCGTTTTCAGTGTGCAAAAGTAAAGTTTATTGTCTACAAATAGGCTTGCTCTCTGAATATTATCCATGATTGATTTCAAACCACAATATAGAGCTGGGACTGAAACCCAAAGAAAGCCGAAAATACTCTGATAAGTTTACAGGGAAAAGGTTGCACGACCCTGAACCTTGCTTGACCTTTCTTCTTTTGTAAGACTTTGTGAGCATGCGTGTCTGGTCACTTTGAGCCCTGTAAGGAGGAAGGAATGCCGAATGCACAGCCTGACTACACATGCCAGGGACCTCTCTTACTTCCTACCTTGTCTGGGAGTTTGCCTTAGCGTTTAACTCCACAAGGCCAGGGTAGCTGGTGCCCTCCATCAATCCAAGGTTAAGTCCAACCAAGTCTGGTAGGACAAGAAGTTTGGTAAATGTTAGTTGAATACACAAACAGGCAAATGAATGAAACCTCTTGAATGTATCTGCACCTGTGTGTGGACCACTGAACATCTGCAAGGGACAGAATGAATGGACCCTTCAGTGATGGAGGGGTTCAATAAGAGAAAGATATAATAGGTGTCTGAGTGAGAAAATTCATGTTAGGATGAGGAATTGAATAATGAATATGTAAATGGAGGGTAGGAGTCTCTAAGGTGGATGAGTGACAAGTGAATGTAGGTCTTGTGGGCTACATGCAGGCGACAAAGGGTGTTGGTGCCACATTCAAGCGATTTCATCATTTTGCCTTCCTGGCTCATACCTTGCCAGCAATTTTGAGCTTAATAGAAACCCTCCTTTGAGAACAGTGTGTCCATGCTTTAATATTCAGGCTCTGTCCCTAGAAGGGCAAAGTCACCTTCCACCCTGGGCCTCAGGCCAGGTCACCACACCCCCTAGAGTATAATTTCCCATATATTGGAAGAATATGTCCCAACCCCAGTTCTTTCCATGTACATAACGTGAATAGTATAAACCCCAAAAGGTAAGGGACTCCACAAAAGCACACATTCCAGGTAGGGGGGTTGGAGGATGTGTTAGTTGTAAGTGAAGTTCATTGTAGCCGGATAATAAAGCAGAGTCAAACCGGAAAAGCCATCAGAAACATTCTTCATTTGATCTCCATCTCCAGTCCCTTTAAATTTAATTAGCCTCCGTCTCTCCCACTTAAACTTGTTGTGTTGCTTGAGCTTTTTCGCATGCAGGCACCATGAAGGCAGAGGCTTGCACAGGGAACACCCCTGATGATTTGTTAGGAGTAAGTGGCACTGCCTGGAAAGCTAATCCAGCATCTGCTCCCACCAGCTCCCAGGACATGGTCCCTCACCCTGTGGTAGACCTGGCCTGACTTATGTTAAACTTCACCAATGACCCTCAGCATGCCACTTGCCCTCTCCGATGCTCTGGATTAAAGTGTCTTTAAGGTCTATTCTGGCTCTCACATGCTGGAATTCTAAAGCCAAGGGCTGTGGCCAGAGATAGAACAGCGGTTAAGACTATTTCCAGCAGAGGACCTGAGCTCAGTTCCAGTGCCCACCTTGGCTCACAACCATCTGTCACGGCAGCTCCAGGGCCTCTAACCTCCTCTTCTGGCCTCCATGAGCACCTGCTCACACACAAGCATACATATACATAATAAAATCTTTTAAAAAAATAATAAAGCCAAAGGCTATTAATTTTTCAAGATTCTTGTAATTAATAAAAGCCAGAAGCCCTTGCCACAACACTTAACATTAATATTTGGTTATTAGACAGGGGATGACCATTTAACCTGGCCGTTGACCAGGAGCCAAGTGGCACTAGATATGGTGGCATCTGCTTTGACCGCTGAGCACGTGTGTGAACCAACACAAATGCTGGGACTACTCTCCCTCAGGCTCTGCTCTGTTGCCTCTGCCTTGTGAAATCCATCAAATGCACTCAGAAAACCTGCAGGAAAGAGACGGCTGGGAACTTTCTCAGTTGCTTTTGCAGGACTCTCGGAAACTGGGCAAACCCGCCCTGGCTCAGCCCAGCCAATAAGGAACAGAGAACTTGGAAGGCTGTTGCCTGTAGCTCCAGTCTGCATGCTGCCTGTCCTCTGAGAACTCTCCAGCCCCATCACGGGCACGCTGGATCCTACCTCCAAACTGCAAGTGCTGCCTTAGACTTCGTAGGTGGGATGAAGACAGCAGACTCTGTACCAGATGGCTCGGGTTTGGGTCCTACCTCTGCTGACTACCTGGCCCTGTGGTCCTGGACAAAGCATTATAACATATGTTCACCTTAGCAATCTTGTCAGCAAAAAGAGAATGAGAAAGAAATAATAGCACTTAATTTGGAACACTAGAAGAGCAAATACAAGTAGATCTTTAGGGCTCCCAGGTCAACCAGCTTAGGCTATTGGGCCAGCCAGCTTCAAACCAATGAGAGACCCTGTCTAAAGGAGAGGCGGGGTATAGTTTCTGAGGCACAACATCCAAGTTTGACCTCAGGCCTGCACATGAACATTTATGCAGACCCACAAACATGCACCCCACAAATGCATATGCATGTGCACACACAAAAATAGCACTTGTTTTTTTTTAACTTGCTATAAGAATTTAATGAGAAAATTAAGTGCTTAGGAATGTGTGGCCTCTACTGAATAGTCTGTGAACACGAGGTCTTGTGATGGTTGCATTCTCAGAGGTTTATTTTGGTCACTCTCATTTTATCTCGATGAGATTACACAGCCCTTAAAACAAGGGAACTGTGCCTTGCTTTTCAAACCCTTTCCATTCACAGATGGCCTCACCTAGAACACAGACACTCAGAAGGGATCAGACATGCCCTAATGAGGCTCTGTATTAGCAAATGCCTGTCTATCTGAATCCTTGACCAGGTCCACCATTGAGGGAAATAATACCTGTGTCTGTGGGAAATCATCCAATGGGAAAAGAGACTGAGGTCGGGAATATCAAGGGGAAAAAAATAAAAACAAAAAACAACACTACCCAACTACCAATGCGCCTCAATTTTCCTGTGTTACCGGCTCCTTAATGCCAATGGAAGAAAGAACTGGGTAAGAAGACCCTTCTCCTCACTGGCCTACTCATCATCTGTGCCAGTGGTTTAGATGCCAGTCTTCTTGGAAGAACTTAGTGAACATTTGTAGGGTGCTCGGGTGTGTTCTGAAAGCTGGGCTACAAGCAGGACATTTGAAAACAGTCTGAAGTGTTTCGGGCTCTCTTTATCCCTATCGGATACAGGAGGATTCTGGAAGGTGAGAGGTAGCCATTGTCCAAACACCCTGGGCTCTGTGTTTGTGTAATTGACTCGGTGACACTAAAGTTCAGCCGAAGTCTAGCTGCAAGGCAATTGAAGGTCTTCAGTTGCCACAGGCTGGACTATCTAGGGGCCTGGCCAGCGGACTAATCAAGAAGTAGTAAAGGCTGAATATTTGTTATTATATGATTATATTATTATCTATATGGAAAACTCAAAAGAATGCAGAATAATGCATTGAGAACAGGTATGCCGTTATCAAGGTTACTAGTTGACTAGTCTTAGATTAGTATTTATAAACACACTTCTATATACCAAAAAAAGGAAGGTAATTTTCTTTTGGTGTTTGTTTATTTTCTTGCTTGCTTCAGTGTCTCTCCCTAGCTCGGGCTGATTTGGAACTCACTGTGTAATCTAGGTGCCCTCAAACTCATGGCAATCCTCCTGACTCAGCCTTCCAAGTACTGGGTGTAAAGTTACAGACTTTAAAGTGTAAATTTATTTTTCTGAGACAGGGCCTCTTGTAGCCCAGGCAGGCCTTGAACTTGGCTTGTTGAAGAACAGTGACCTTGAACTTCTGACCCTCCTACCTCGGCTTTCCCAGAGCAGGGATGACAGGCAGGCACTATGATGTCAAGTTTTCTGCAGTGATTAGGATCAAAAAAGACAAAATAAATGATGAATTGAATTGTGTCGTGCTTTTAGCCAGGAACATGCAATATTTCTTCTTAAACGGCGTCTTGTCCAGGTGTGGTGGTCCACAGTGGCCCTCAGGAGGCTGAAGCAGGCAATCAGCAAGATCAAATGGCAAGTTCCCGGCCATCCAGGGCTACAGAGAAGTGCTTCATGTCACACAATTAAATAAAAAGGACAGGAGGAGGAAGGGAGGAAGGGGGAAAAGGGAGGCTTAATGAACAGTATAGAGAAAAACAGGAGACAGCAAGAGAATAGGAGGGGAGCTGAGGACAGGTCGGAGCTGACCTTTAATCATGATCATCCTGTCTCAGCTTCCTGAGTGCTGGGATTGTAGGAATGTGCCATCACACCCTTATTTCAATATCTTAAAGTTGTTATTCCCCCACAAATTCACTCCCCTAGAGTTCCTTTTCATGACGCTCAAACAGTAACTCTTTTTTTTTTTTAAATTGATTTTTATTGAGTTCTACAAACAGTAAATCTTAAGGTTCAGAGGTAGCAAGGAAAAGCCAGGGACAAAGAGATTGCTAAGGAGAAGGGGCGGGGTTTGCTTAGGGCGGGGTTTGAGGTCTGAGGATCAGATGTCCCTTCTTACTTTAAAACTAAGTCTGAGCCATGCTAATACTTAGCTGCAGCTTCTTTTAAGCCAGTGGAACATACTAGAAAACTTGGAAACAGACCATGTGGAGACGTGATTTATGGCAAACAGCTCCCGCAGGTCAGAAGGGAAGAATGAACGCCAAAGCTGAGTTAATTGGGTGTCCATGTGGGGTAAGGATGAAACTGGATTGATTCCTCTCTCACCAAAAATCAATTCCATGTGGACTAAAGAACTTATATATGAAAGGTAAAACTTTCAGAAGGCAACATAGAAATGTACCTCACGACCCCGAGATTAAAGGGCATCGTAGCCAAGATTTTTCAAGTGAGAATTGTATAGGAAAGCATTATATAATTACGTTTGTTCATCAAAAAAAACCCACAGAATAAAAAAAATACAAGCTACAAGGGATTTATATCCAAAAATAATAGAGTCCACAACTTAATGAGAAAATAAATAACCCGAGGGCTTTGGAAAGACAAAGGATATGAACAGACATTTCATGTAATAATAACCATCGGTAACCATTTGAAAACAGGGGAAATGAATAAACTCAAATTCATTGGCATTTCAGAGACATGAATGAAAAACCACAATGAGTTAGCATCTCACACCAACACATGAGCAGATATTAAAGAGCTGAGTGTTACCTCATGCTGGCAAGACTCTAAAATAACAGGAATTGTCATTAGTTGCTGGCAGACGTGTAAATTGTTACAGCCACTCTGGGAAACAATTTGTTATTACCTAATAAAACTGAACAGGCTCCTGCCCTACGGCCCATCAATTCCATTCCTAGGTGTATATGCTGAAGAAACTTGTACATGGGCACAGGGGACATGTACAGGAATGTTCATAGCAACACTGTTCATAACAGCCCAGGACTAAAAGCCGCCCAAATGACGTATAAACGATAGACTAGTCCCGTGGTGGTATATTCCTGCCATGAAATACGAGACAGGAGCCACAAATACACAGCAAACCCCCGTGTCGCAGGTTGTACTTATTGCATGTTCTTTTATATGATGTTCACAGCAGACAAAACAGAGAAGCATGTGCAAAAAATGTGTGCCAGGAAGAAACGACACTGAAAAGACCCGGAATGATTACATGATTAGCACACACTTTAGCACTATGGTTACCTCTAGGGCAGTGGTCCTCAACCTTCCTAATACTGCGACCCTTGAATACAGTTCTTCATGTTGTGACCACCAATTATAATATTACTTCATTGCTACTTTGTAGCTCTTTTTATTTTGCTACTGTGAGTTGTGATGTAAATGTATGACATGCAGGCTCTCTGACATGGGACCCCAAAGGGTCACAACCCACAGGTTGAGGACTGCTGCTCCAGAGGGAGGGGAGCCATGTGGTTACTGAGAAAGATGCAGAGAGCTGCTAAGTACAATATCCAGTTTCTATCTGTATTCTGAGTTGGGTGGTATGGATACACTCATCATCTACACTATTATGTAAGTGATGCATAAAATCATATATACTTGCTGTGCACGTGATGTGCTTATGACTTATATTTTTTTATATAAAATGGAAGTAACAGGGAAGAGGTGAGAAGCAAATGACAAAAACAGCATGGCCAAGGAGATGGCATGGCTCACAGGACAAGCAGGAGCAGAGGAAGGTTGGTGGCCTGAACAAGGATGGTCCCCATATGTCTGACGCAGATATTGAATGGTTAGGGAGTGGCCTTAGAAGGTGCAGCCTTGCTCAAGTATGTCTGACCTTGTTGGAGGAAATGTGTCACTGGGGGGTCGGCTTTGGGGTTTCGTGATGCCCAAGCCAGACCCAGTGGTTTTCTCTTCCCTTCTGCCCTCGGATCCAGACATAGAACTCTCTTACCTCTCCAGGTCCATGTCTTCCTGCTGTCATGCCTCCCACAATAATAATAATGAACTAAACCTCTGAACCTGTAAGCCATCCCCAGTTAAATGCTTTCCTTTCTAAGAGTTGATATGGTCGTGCCTCAAGTCTTTTCATAGCAATAAAACCCAAACTAAGGCAGAAGTTGGTGCCAGGATTGTGGGGTATTGCTGTGACAAACTTGAAAATGTTTTAGGGAAGACTGTAAGGACTTTGGAACTTTGGGCTAGAAGAGCCATTCAGTACTGAGAGTTCAGTGAACTGTTTTGTCAGAGGTTTGAAGACAAGAAATGTCAAGAGCTATGCAGACACTGAGATTCTGCCAGGCATTTGTGGTAGAATATGCGGTTCCAGTCAGGTGGGGCTGAAGAATCAACGGCAATTAACTAGAGACCAGAACCACTAAGTCACCTTTGTTTCACTGGTATAATTAATGCTGGTTAGCTGGAGGTGTGAAATTACTGATGATTAAGAAGAGACCAGCATCAGTGAGGTAAAGTCTTCTGGGAAGTGTTTCCTGAGAGTCAGCACACAGAAGCTGTGTTCCAAAGGTGGCCAAGGTTGGACCTCGCGCTGGTAACCTAACTTGGTAATGTAAGAGTCACCCAGGTGGTAATGATTTTGAAGGCAAGGGGTCATGGAGAGCAGCTAAGGTTTGGCGCTGTGAGAGGCCAGGAGAGGCCATCGGTGAAGGGGCAACCTCAGTAGCAGTTAAAGACCCAAGACTGAAGGGGCCATGCAGAGAAGCTGGGGCCTGGTAGCGTGAAGAGAGCCCAGGAGAGGGTATTGGTGAAAGTACAGCCCAGGTCCAGCAGAAGACCCCAGCATTTTAGAGATGCCAGTTCCATGGGACGACCACCGAGAACAGCCGCAGCTGGGGGGAGTGAATCCTGCCCAAGCTTGGAAGACAAGCTGTGTGTGACGCAGGGGACAGAGCTAGAGATGTGACCCAAGCTCTTGAAGGAGCTCAGATGACTGTGAGTAAATCCCACACAGCGGACATTGCTTTGGTCAAACTGTGACTGTGCCCTGGTATTTCATTCTTGTAGTAGGAATTATTTAATTATTTGCTTTTTCTATTTTATGGGATCCCACAGCTGAGAGATTAAATTTTAGGAGATTTTAGGCTGTAAAAGAGGTTTTGAAATTTAAAAAAATAAAAACTTGAAAGTGTTTGAATTTGTAAAGACCATGGGACATTTTAAGTTTGTAAGATGTTTTTATTTGTGATATTGATATTAATGTTAATGTGTCATCTGCGGGAGGAACAAAAAAGGAAAGGTTGCAGCTTAACAGTGCTGTGTTTCCTGTGTGTCTGGTTGCCAAGTAGTCAATTGTGCTGGACAGTTTGATGTCAGCTTGACACAAGCTAAAGTCATTTGAGAGGAGGGAACCTCAGATGCCTCTATAAGATCAGAGCTGTAGGAATGCCTGTAGGGCTTTTCCTTCATTAGTGACTGATGGAGAAGAGCCCAGCCCATCAGTGGATGGTGTCATCCCCTAGATTAGTGGTCCTGCGTTCTATAAGAAAGCAGATTGAGCAAGCCATGGGGAGCAAGCCAGTAAACAACTCCCCTTTATGTTCACTGCATCAGCTTCTGCCGCTAGGTTCCTGTTCTATTTGAGTTCCTGTCCTGCCTTAATAATGAACAGCGATACAGAAGTGTAAGCCAAACAAACCCTCTCCTCCCCAATTTGTGTTTTGGTCATGGTTTTTTGTCATAGCGATAGAAACCCTACCTAAGACAGGCGAGGCTAGAAAGGGAAGCAGAAGAATATTCTAAGATAGCTCAGCCTTTCAAATGTTTGCCACACAACTGAGAAGACAAGTTCAACCCCAAGAAGCCACATGAAAGACCCAGATGTTGTGGTGTGTACTTATAGTCCCAGAGATGGCTCACTGGCTGGCCAGCCTAGCATGATCAGCAAGCCCTGGGTCCCAGTGAGAGTTCCTGTCTCAAAAAAGAAAGAAAGGAGTAGAAGGTGGGGACAAAGGAAGGGCTAATGAGATGGCTCAGCAGGGAAGGTGCTTGCTGCCAAGCTTGATGATAGAAGCTCTGAATTCTATCCCCGGGACCTGTATAGTGGAGACAACTGATATCTAAAAAATTTTCTCTGACTTCCACCTTTGTGCATGCATGCGCACAGGCAGGCACACACACACACACACACACACACACTTTTCTTTAAGCACATCAGCATATTAGACAAAAGGAAGAATCCTAGGAGAGTAGGCAGAGTTCAGAGGTTTCTATCATTGCTCATCTGGTTTTATCTGGAAGAAACGGAAAGGGTTCACATCATGTTCTGTAAGCTATTGTATCCGCTGCTAGGACGTGTGTGTGTGTGTGTGTGTGTGTGTGTGTGTGTGTGTGTGTGTGTAAGTGTGTGTTTTAATGTTAGCAATAGTTAGTGAGCAGGTCGGCTCATATCCTAAGACATAATTTTAAATTGTGTATGTCCTAGTTAAGTAACTGTTGTCCCTCCCAAAGTGTCTCAGCTTCTGATGGAAAAAATGGGGATTAATATGCTACCTCCGGTGAGGACTAAATTTGTTGATACTTAGAAGGCTCTTAAAAGGGGGGGGGGGGAGCTAAGTGCTGAGTCTCAGTCGGCTGTCCTGTTGTTCTCCACGGGCATGTTTTCACACAGAAACTGGGTGGGATGGGACAGGAGAAGCTCACGGTCCTGTGGCTCTCAGTTGACAGCCTGCCGTACTCTGCTACACTCCTTTGAAAACTTAGCCCTGAACACTACCTAGACCGGCCATAAGACACCTGCTCCCCGTCACTCTACCCAAAGCAACAAACCAGAGAAATGGCTGGGTTGGCGGTGCTGGGCATGGCTGTTCATTTTCAACCATGTCAAGCTGCTCTGTGATTTGTTCACCTGCCTGGCTTGGGGTGTTTACCAGTTCTGCTTGGTTGTCTCTCCTGTCTGTATAGGTCAGCACTTCTCAGCCCGCACCTGCCTCTCCGGGACATTCCACAGCCATGGTCAGCGTGCCCAGCTCCCAGCAACAGCTCTCAACTAACATGTGAGTAAAAAGCTCAGCACCTCGTCCTCTAGCCTCTGGAGCAGAGCTCTCGTCCTTGCAACCCTCTGCCACCTAGTCTCCATGTCCAAACCATAGCATCCAAACGGCTAACGCCGCCTCCTTTTCCACCACCGATGGTGATGAGCGCGGATGAGAAAACTGCAGATTAGGAACTACAGCACTGCTAGGAGATTGGGTACTGAGCAGTCTCTATTGTCTCCCTGCAGGTTTAAAATATTGGCTCAGAAATGAATACTAACTTACTAGAATCAGTAAAAACAGATAGATTCAGCATTGTAGGTAAGAAGAACATTCGCAAATAAGATGCACTTTGATAACGAGTTTATGTGTGTCTCACAGTCCTTAGGATCTCAAAGGAATGCCAGGCTGCATGTCCAAACTGCAGCCTACATGCCACATGAGACCAAACTATGGATATAGCCCAACACGTAACCATAAGCTAACTTAAAACATTATCAGATCTATTTTGCTTTTTTTACTTTCTGTAAACTCACTTACACAGTTATGGGGCATAAATTTTGCAGATGACAACATCATGTCACAATGTCAAAAGCTTGGCCACGCCTGGCTAAAGTGACCCCGAACCCAAGGCAATTATGTTCTTTCTTTAATGCCTTCCATGAGGCAGCGGCTCTCATGTCCTCAGCCTCAGCTTCTCTGTTCCCCGGTGTCCTCACCACCATGACTCATACTCGGCCACCACCTACCTGACTCCTGTGTGAACTTGAGAAGACAGTGTCCTCTTTCTCCTCACTCACATTTTTGCATGATACAAACCCATCCCCCTCCACCTACTGTTGAGCCAGTGGAATCATTATGTGCAGAAATAATAATGACAGTCAGCCCTGCCTCCTCCTTCCCAGCGTACACTTTGCAGTTGGCATCCAGCTGTCTCCCAGGCCGCTCCTAGATGTCAAACCAACCCCTACTCTCAGTTCAAAGAGGGTTTCAGAGAGGCTTCTGTGATGACTCCTGTCCCCCTGAGCCTTGCTGTCTTCAGAACGGCAGCAGACAGTAGTGAGAAAGCATTACCGTGGACTGTCAGACACCTCTGCCACTGATCCTGTCCTTCAAGTCTCTTTCTCTACTGGAAGTCAGTTCCCCATTGTCCCAGTGCCCATGTTGGCCTATCTGATGGCCAGCTGTGCTGTGCCCTATGGAGTGGAGAGACAAAGGCAGGAGACCCACTGGCATTTCAGCCAGGTTGTTCCACTTCTGTCTGCCTTCCATGGTTAAGTTTCCATTTTTAACGGCGTTTGTTGCTAGGTGCTGGCAGGTGCACTCTAGGACTGGCCTCCCCCAGCCCTTCCTCAGCTTTGCGCCCTCCCCAGGCGTACCCAGCCTCCCTTACGAGCTCTTTGTGTTTCCAGGTTTGTAGCCCTGCACACTTATTCAGCCAACGGACCTGAGGAGCTGGACCTGCAGAAGGGAGAAGGCATCAAGGTTTTGGGGAAGTACCAAGATGGCTGGCTAAAGGGTCTCTCCTTAGTCACGGGACGAGCTGGCATCTTTCCAAGTGACTACGTCATCCCCGTTTTCAGGTGAGTCTCCAGGGCCCTTGCGTGGGTTGAATGGATGATGGACTCGGGGCCTTTTCAGAGTAAAAGCCTAGAAATAGCTTTTGCCTTTGCATCTCATTAACTTACACACAATATATTTATAACCACACCCCCCAGAGGTCTCACTGTGTATTTACAGGCTGGCCTGGAACTTAGCCAAGTTGGCCTCAAACCCACAATCCTCCTGCCTCAGACTCCCAGGTGCTAGGACTACAGGTGTGAAGCACAGTGCCCAGCTTTGCCTCATTTAACTCTCCGGCCAAGCAAAGAGCCTGGCATGTGTTATTCTCCAGATGAAGGCACTGACGCGCAGTGAGATGGCTGGCTTAGGACTGCCTCTGAGGCCTTCTGCTGCCGAGTCTCAGACTTCCCACATCGCATTTGACATCAAAACAATACCATTGACCAACTCATTGGAAAATGTGACCAAATGCCTCCCTGGAGCATCTTGGAAGGTTCTCAGGACACTCAAGTATGAGGCAGAATTTCCATGGATTCAGATCCATACTTGTCCAGCCATGCCCTGGATCAAAGACTGGTTACCCTGAGGGAGCCCTTCCTCCCAGTGTTCCCAGTGACATTCCTAATCAATGCCACTGACCCTCAGCTTGTCCTGTCTCTCTACACTGTGCCCATCAAGTCCTGCAGACTGCGAGTTTATTGTGATTCCTCCAGCCCCACCTGCCCAGCTCTGAGGCACCCATCAAACCCTGCCTTTGTGACATATCAGTGGGTCACAAACTCCAGGCTAGTGACAGAGGCTGTGAGCATCCAAGCCCCACTGCCACTTTGGCAGGCCTTCCCTTAGGTGGGGCACTGTGTCTGGAGGAGGGTAGCAACAATGGTGAGAAAAGAACAAACTACAGCGTGGAGGAAATTGATACAGTGGGGAGGTTTAACCTGTGGGAAGCAAAGGACAAAGGGATCATGAGTGACCGTGTGTGCCAGAAGCTAGACTGAGGTCATGGTGACAACAGAGAAAAGCAGGGAATACCATTTAGACGGTCTGGGTTCGATAAAAGGCTCCACTCTTAATAGAGTTTCTTCCACATGGCTAGCTGGCGAGGCAGAAGGACCCCTGTCTAGATAAGTATAGGCAAAGATGAGGTCCTCAAGGACCAAAGTTATATAAAAAGGTTTTTTTTTTTTGTTTTTCTTGTTTTGGGTTTTTATGTGACAGAGGTTGGGGCTTCATAGCTATTCCTTTCAATGTAAGGCATTTAGAATTTGTTGAAAGAATGGCAAACCAAAGGTGTGTGTAGCTAACGCTTTCATCTCTTCAAACATATTTAATGTTTTTATAGATCCTGTGTGTATGAGTGTTCTGCCTGCATGTACGCATGTGCACTGTGTGCAAGTCTGGTGCCCTCAGAGACCAGAAGAGGGCACCAGATCTCCTGGTACTGGAGTTACAGATGGCTGTGATCTACCATATGGGTGCTGGGAACCAATCTCAGGGCCTCTGAAAGAACAACGAGTGCTTTTAACTGCTGGTCCATCTCTCCAGTTCCTTGATGTTAACTATACATCAGATTTCCTGGACCTGGGGAAATATTTGTAAATAAAACACACATGCATGCACCTATATCTGTGTGTAAGGATTTGACCTTAATGAGGGAAATGGGGAGGTAAGCTAAGCTGATCTTGAAGAGAAGTACATTCTAGGCCACAGAAACAGCAAGTTCAACAGCACTGGGGTAGGAATGGACCTGACATGAAAACCAACTAGACTGGACAAGAGCAAATGATGGGGGAGACCGGTAGAAGATGAGATCAGAATGGCAAATGGGGCCAAGTCATCTAGAATTCTTAGATCATAATGAAGGGTTTGGTTTTAGCTTCATAGCAGTTTTGAGCAGAAGAGTACCACAATCTAACCTATGTTTAGCTATAAGCTCTCTGTTTGCTGGTTTGAGAATAGACTGTAGCGAAAAAAGAGTAGAGACAGAAAATCTAGCTAAGAGAATACCGTAAGGATCCTTCAGAGAGGGTAAGTCATCATGCTGTCAGCATATGTGGTGGGAATCTGAGCATGCAGAGTCCACAAATGCGTTAAAACTAGAGGCATCAGAGGTTTTCTAACACTAAATATCAGGTGTGAAGGGGAGAGGATTCAAGGTGAATGTGAGATCCCCCCCACACACACAACCCGGTTAACCAAAAGAGAGTGTCTCTTTTATTAGGAGGACAATGATGAAAATACCAGCAGAGGGGTTTGAGCTGTGACGCAAACACTTACTTCCCAGCAGATTAAGTGTGAGGTGTCTGATGGTAACACAAGTAAAGATGCTGGTGGGCCACTAAGTACGCACGGCTAGCTCTGAGAGAGCCCTGGTCTTGAGATGCTATTTAAAGCCATTAATTAGACGAGATTAGATGAGATCATTGCGGTGTGGTGAGGTGTCAAGAGACTAATAGGGGAGCCAGAAGCTAAAATCCTCAAGGAATAAGAGGAGAGGCAGATCTAGACAGGAGGCGATTGCGACCGCTGTCAGGGGTCGTAGAGTCTGATGAGATAAACCAAAGCGGGAAGGTATTGAAAAGAACTTGGGATGACTGTGAAGGGACAGTAAGGAGAAAGGGGCATGACTATCTTCTGTGGCATCTGACCTAAGGAGTCTAGGACCCATGCCGACTGCCAACGTCTTTGCTTATATGTCAGCCTTAGCCCAGAGTCCTGAATGCGTCATCAAAGTATAAGAATGAATGAGAGTAGTCAGACATTTACCGTCTCTATGTTAGTATTTTTGAGGAAGTATAAACCAAGGAAAGCCTTCAGTGCCCCGGGGTGATCAGAATGTGTGGTCACCGTGTGCATGTGGGATTCCAGCTTCCCAGTGCTTCTGCTTCCGTTCTCTTCCTTGGTTTTCTCTTAAGCAGACACCCAGTACACCCAGACATGCGGGCCGTGCATATCTGTGCTCACCCCCCTGAAATGGCTGCATGCCAGACAATGGTGGGGTTCTGGCACCACAGATTTGACAGTGAGCTGAGCCTGTTTCCAAGGCCACAGAAATCTGAACATTAGCAGATTGTGAGGTGTTAAGGTTGGGGCATGGTTTTTTTGTGGGGAAGTGGCATTCCCAAGAAGAACAAGTATCTGTTCTAAGTGCTGTTGTGTTAGAAGGAATCTGAGTGTTATTTCCTTGACAGTATTTCTCATACAAAGAAAGCTCCCATCCTCACTAACCTTAGATGTAAACAACGTTTGCCAAATTTTCCAGCTAGGTACACCTAGGCCCTGGTCCTACCCATCCTTCTGTTATGTTTCATCCTCCCACTTCTCAGAACTGAAAAATATTGTCCTTTGTCATCTTTGTTTCTGCTACTACCAAGTCCTACGTGAGAACCTAGTAGGTTAGACAACACAGGCAAGGCTCCTTTCTGCTCTTTGATGCCTCCCTTGCCTGTTTCCTGTTAACAACGATGGCTCTGTAGTGTCATTAGCTCCCTTGATATATAATGCCAACAGTTGAGGGCTCAGAGATGTGAGGTGTCCCCTGGGCACTAAAACCTTTGCTTTTAAAGCATCGTGCCCTGACAAAAGAGTTTAGGGATTAACTGTCTCTAAAGACTGACCAGAACTGGGCACTGTGACACAGGCCTGTAATCCCAGCATTCCGGGAGGCTACGATAAGAGGATTGGCAGGAGTTTGAGACAAGGATGAGCTATATAGTGGATATCAAGGCAGACAGGGCTACACAGCGAGAATGTCTCCCCCCCCCAAAAAAAAATGACCAAAATGGCAAGGTTTCAATTTAAATTTCAGTAAGTGGGCCCATAGTTTAAAAAAAAAAAATACTCCAGCTACCAATGTTCCCAGCTCTTATTAACCACAGCTAAACCTCTGCTTCCATGAAGTCTCTTTTCTTTCACCCCGAAGATATATGAAGGGTTTACAGTGTCCATCTGTCCAGCATCCAAACCCCTTCTTAAAAGCACCAAATCCCCTTGAGTCTTTGTCCTGTGTGCTCTCAGTAAGTAGTGGTCCTCAACTCTCTCCACATCCCATCCATAACTAATCTTCTTTTCTTACAGGTTGGTGGTGCATGAGACAGGTTGGTGGTCTTGTGTAACCCAGACTGGCTCTGAACTTACTGTGTAAATGAAGCTAATCTTGAGTTTCTTATTGTGGGGGTTTGAATGATAATGACCCCCCTGTAGACTCACAGGGAGTGGGACTATTAAGAAGTATGACTTTGTTGGAGTAGGTGTGACCTTGTTGAAGGAAATGTGTCACTGGGGATGGGCTTTGAGGTTTCACATACTCAAGCCAGGCCCAGTTGAAGGCGTAAGTCACAAACAATGCCACACCAATTCGGGGTTATGATTATTAGGGTGGTATTTATTTAAAGGGGAAAAAACTTACAGATCACTGTCCTAGGCAACAGCCCTCTTCGCAACCAGGAAAGGAGTCTAGTCGCAGGCGGAGCAGGAAGTGAAGAGAGAGCGAAGAGGGAAGTGGCCGCTTTTTTAAAGGGAGAGAAACCACGCCCCAGTGGGCTGGTACCTCAGCGGTGATAGGCTGGAGGAGTGGGAGGACCTCCCGCAACACCTCCCCCTTTTGTTTAAATAAGAGAGTTCTAAACCTACTATGAAATTATATACAATAAGTACAAATATCCTATTCTAACTAGCTTAGGTCTTGTATAATAAATAACTTGGCCAAGTCATGAGAGAAAGTAACTACATTTATATAGTCTTCAACCCCATCGAAGATCTGAGAAGGGAAATAATGTTACCTGGGTAATTAGGAAGTTCAGTAAAACAACTTCCAAAACATGCAACAAATCACAGAGACAACTAGCTACCTGGGCAATCACCCAAAGTCACATTAGCAGCGTTGAAGCAACCAACTTTGGCTAAGGCCTAACATAACTGACATACCATTTTCTAAGGCAAGCAACTTTTCAAAACTATCTTACCCTGTCTTGGCAGGATATGACAGTCCTGTTTTATCCATTGATGCATGCTCTGTATCTTTGTCAGTTGTTGAGGTATGGGCATTTCTTTGCCCAAACGCCAGTTCTGCCAAAAAGAAAGGCTCCAGGTGGAGTGTCTTTGGTGCTCAACATTCTCTCGGGAATAGAGTGGTGTTGCCAGGAGCAATTGTGTCTCACTACCACAAAACTCTGAGTTAGATTAAAGGCCATTTTCTACAGCTCTTTGAAGAAGTTGAAGATTATCTATCTATACTGAGTATAATCTCTATATATCTAAAGAACCTGATTAGTCTATTATAAATGACAAACTTAGATGACTATTAGTCTATATAATTCTCAATATCTATCTAACTTAAAGACTAAGACAATAAATGACTGTGAAACAAATGAGGACAATGACCTCCAAATATAAACAATGTACAAATAAACATTGCAGTAGGTAAATATATATCAATACACAATCATTATATAAGTATCTTAATCAGAGGTAGAAATGTACACTGCAATATGGTAAATATATACAATATATATATATATATCAATACAATATATGTCAATACATAAAAAAATGTTTTAAACAGAGGTAGAAACATGCATGCGTACAATAGTCAATATAATTTAACTTTGTATCAATATACAAGAATCTATACCAATGTATTTGTCTAAAAACAGTAACTCACAATTACAAATCTATTATCCCATCATCCCTCTTTTTTTTTTTTTCAAAATGATCCCTGAGCGTATAAAATTCCTCCCCCAACCCTCAATCGTATACTAATTATAATCAACCCCTAAATGATGTCCCTAAACCCAAGGGCAAGTTTTATTGGGAAAGGGGACGTCGTCCTCTAGAATTACTTCCAGCTGTCATGGGGGCGACGTTCTTTCTGGGGGATCCTGTGAAAGTGAAATGATGGTTAAATTTCAAGATCAATTGGTTAAAATTGCCAATAGTCTCTGAGTATTTTGTGCAGGTCTGGCCAAAATGTTGTATAAGATGTGCACCATTTCAGCTAACCAAGTTGGAACTGTCTTGTGCAGCTGGTACCAAAAGCAGGTCTTGTAGTAGCGCTATCAGTATCATGACGTCATATCAACCAGGTGGAGTTGTTGTTATGGGGCCCCATCTTCTTCCTGGAAACTTCAAATGTCACTTCAGGAAAAACTCATTGTTCATTATGAAAAACTTAAACATTAATCATATAGACATATATAGACATATATATATATTCAATGAAAGACATGATAGATATATTCAATGAAAAGTATGATAGATATGAAGAAAAGCAAAGATGTTTTCTAAACTCATATTTCTTTCTGTCCCATATCATGGCTCTTGACATGAGACAGAAACTCCAGAAACTCTGGGTTTTTCTCTTACTAACAGGCTTGGAATTGGAGAGGGACTGAGCCAGAGTCCAACTTCAAAACCAGCTTTATAAATTTAGAAATATGGTTTAATATTACTTACACAATCCATTCAGTTGTCTTGATATTTCCTATTGGGCAGGTATTTTTCCATCTGTCAGTATCCAAACATCCAGGGTCCCTTGAATTTCTCAAAGATGAGTGTTTTCCTGTGGAGATAAGAACAGAACCCTGCCCCCATTCTATGTTTTTCTTACCACCTGTATGAATATCATCATTGTGGATGAGTTGTCATTTCTCCTTTCCAAGACGTTTCTCCTCTTCAAATCGAAACTTTATTAATTTTGATGGTATCCACAATTTTTCTTCTCCTGTGGAAACAAGAGCAAAACCCCTTCCCCAACGTAGCACATCTGGCTTCCACTGAGAGGTCAGCACATCTTTGAAATAAATCGGTTGATTTAGTTCAGCAGACTTTTCCATTATCCAATGTCTTTCTGCTGCTGTCGTTCCTTTCTCATTAGCGTTAAGAAAATTCAAGGTTAATAAAGCATTATGTAATCTATTTCTGGGGGTATTTTCAGTCCCTTTCTGTTTGTTCAGCATATCCTTTATAGTACGATTTGATCTTTCTATAACTGCCTGACCTGTAGGATTATTTGGTATACCTGTAATGTGTTTTATATTATAATAATCAAAAAAGCGTTTCATTTTCTTAGATACATATGCTGGACCATTATCTGTCTTTATTTGCGCAGGTATACCCATGATGGCCATAACTTCCAATAAATGTGTGATTACTGAATCAGCCTTTTCTGAGCTCAGGGCAGTAGCCCATTGAAAACCTGAATACGTGTCTATGGTGTGGTGTACATATTTTAATTTACCAAATTCCATAAAGTGGAACACATCCATCTGCCAGATTTCATTTCTCTTAGTACCCTTTGGGTTACTCCCTGCAGGCAACGGTGTTTGATTATAGAAAGAACAAGTAGGGCATCTCTTTATAATGTCCTTAGCTTGTTGCCAAGTAATGGAAAATTCTTTCTTTAGGCCTTTACTATTGACATGATGCTTCTTATGAAATTCCGAGGCCTGCAACACACTTCCAATCAATAATTGATCAATCTCAGCATTGCCTTGGGCTAGAGGACCAGGCAGACCTGTATGGGACCGGATGTGTGTTATGTACATCGGACAAAGCCTGTTCCTGATTATGTCTTGTACCTGGATAAACAATGAAGTCAACTCTGTGTCATCTGGTATAAATTCAGCGGTTTCAATATGCAAGATAACTCTTTCTGCATATTGTGAATCTGTAACTATATTAAGAGGTTCTTTAAAATCCCTTAGCACCATAAGAATGGCATATAATTCTGCCTTCTGGACAGAATTATAAGGGCTTTGTTCCACCTTACTCAATTCATCTGACTTGTAACCTGCTTTCCCTGATTTATTTGCATCAGTATAGAACGTATGGGCTCCAGTTATTGGAGCATCACATACAATTCTAGGAAGAATCCAAGAAGTTCTTTTTATGAGATTAAGTCTATCACTTTTGGGATAGTTGCTATTAATTTCTCCCAAAAAGTTAGCACAAGCTCTTTGCCACGGTTCATTGTCTTCCCATAACTTTTTTATTTCTTCAGTAGTAAAAGGCACTATAATTTCTGCTGGGTCTATACCTGCTAGTTGACGAAGTCTCAGCTTACCTTTTATAATTAATTCAGAGACCTTTTCCACATAAGTTTTTAATTTTTTACTTGGTTTATTAGGTATAAATATCCACTCTAAAATAATATCTTCCCTCTGCATTAGAATCCCTGTAGGAGAAATTCTGGAAGGCAATATGACTAGGATGCAGCTAAGATTTGGGTTCACCCTATCCACATGTGCCTCCTGTAATTTTTCCTCAATCATTGTCAGTTCCTTTTCTGCTTCAGCTGTCAGTTCTCTTGGACTATTCAAATCTTTATCACCATCTAAGGTTTTGTTTAAATGAACTATTAGATCAGGTGTTATCCCAACAGCTGGTCGTAGACTGGAAATGTCTCCTAACAATCTTTGGAAGTCATTAAGAGTCTTTAACCGGTCTCTCCTAATTTGTGCCTTTTGCGTTTTAATTTTCTCTAACCCTATTCTGTAACCTAGGTAATTAATAGAATTTCCTCTTTGAATCTTTTCAGGGGCAATTTGTAATCCCCACCTAGGTAAGTCTTTCTTTACTTCTTCAAACATCCTTTCTAAAGTATCTTTATTTGAATCAGATAATAAGATGTCATCCATGTAATGATAAATGATGGACTTGGGGAATTGTTTACGAATTATTTCCAATGGCTTACTTACAAAATATTGGCACAGTGTAGGACTATTGAGCATATCCTGTGGGAGGACAGTCCACTGATATCTCCTATTAGGCTGAGAATTATTATAAGTAGGCACTGTGAAGGCAAATTTTTCTCTATCCTTTTCTTGTAACGGTATAGTGAAAAAACAATCTTTCAAATCAATAACTATAAGAGGCCATCCTTTTGGTAACAGAGAAGGCAAAGGAATTCCAGATTGTAGTGGGCCCATAGGTTGAATTACTTTGTTGACAGCTCTTAGATCTGTCACCATTCTCCATTTACCAGATTTCTTTTTTACAACAAACACAGGAGAATTCCAAGGGCTGGTTGATTCTTCAATATGGTGAGCATCTAGTTGCTCTTGCACCAGCTGTTCCAATGCCTGTAGTTTATCTTCAGCTAGAGGCCATTGTTTGGTCCATATTGGCTTCTCAGTTAGCCATTTTAAAGGTAGGGCCGTTGGTACCTCTAAAGGTTTGGTATTTGCTGTATGTTCTTGTACAGCCTGAATGGCTGGTGACCTTTTTCCATAATACCTCATCATATCCTTCCCAGAATTATGAGTTCCTGGAAATACAGGAATGTTAATCTGGGTATTCCATTGCTGTAGCAGGTCACAGCCCCATAAATTTATGGCAATATTGGCTATATATGGCCTTAGTCTTCCTATTTGCCCTTCGGGCCCTATGCATTCAACCCATCTTGTGCTTTGTTTTACACGAGATAGGGTTCCAATTCCCAGGAACTGAACATCTACCTCTTGAAGAGGCCAATTCGGATGCCAAGATTCTGGGGTAATGATACTTACATCCGCACCTGTGTCTAATAAGCCTTCAATAAAAGTGCCATTTATACAGACTCTTAGCTTTGGTCTTTGATCATTAATAGAAGTCTGCCAAAATATACGTTTACTCTGTCCTATTGGGTTTTTTGACTCATCCTCCACACGTAATTCTTCATTTAGACCAGTATTACTTTTTACAGCAGAAATTGGAGCTTTTAATTTTCTTGGTGAGGCACGTTCTCCACTGTGACTGGGAATGACTGGGCTACTGTTGGCTTGGGGGCCTGCGAGACGCCCCCCAAGGAGTTTCCCGATGATATCGGATTGCCCCGTCTGTCTGTTGTTGACCTACATTCGTTGGACCAATGCCTGCCTTTACCGCATCTCCTACATATACCTGAAGGCCGAGGTCTCCTATTTTTGTCATTCCCAGAAGAGATATTATTCCTAGAAATTCTTTGCCTGCAATTCCTTTGCAAATGTCCTAATTTACCACAATTAAAACACCTGGCAGTTTGATGTCTCCTCATTGCTTTGGAAATCGCTTCTCCTACCCAAGATTCATCATTATAGCTAAACGTCTCGACATTCACCGTATGCTGAATCCATTCATCCATAGGTGCTGATCTAGACTTTAAAGGCCCAATTATCTTTTTGCATTCTATGTTTGCATTCTCAAAAGCTAGAGATTCAAGAAGTATTCATCTAGCTTCTGGGTCTGTTACCCCTATGTCCAGAGCCTTAATTAATCTTTGCAAAAAGTCAATAAAGGGTTCTCTCTGTCCCTGCCTAATTCTGGTATATGATTCAACCCTTTTTGCTGGATCTTGTATCCTATTCCAAGCATTTAAAGCTGCTTGGTGACATAGACACAGTACTTCATCGTCATAAAGAGCTTGGACCTGTGGATCAGCATATTCTCCTGCACCAAGAATTTGATCTTGGGAAACCTCAATACCTTTTGCTCTTCCTTGCTGTTCCATATGTTTGGATTCTTCTCTGAAATAAATTCCAAACATCAAGGAAGGTCCATTATCTAAAACTGCAGACACTAACTGATGGAAATCATGGGGAGTAGCTCTAGCATTAGAAGCCCAAGTCCTTATCATTTCCTTAACATATGCATTGTGCAAGCCAAAATTAACAACAGCTTGCTTAATTTCTTTCAGATCATTCATTGCTATTGGTGTCCATCTAGCTTCTCTGACTCCCTTTGAGCCTTTAGAAGTTGATGCTTTTTCAGAATTAAGTATAGGGTATGTCGCTAGAACCCTGGGTAAGCCAGTTCTAATAGCTGGTGGAGGCCTTGTATCCTGTCCTTGTGCCTCCTTACTCTGTTCACCAGCTGCAATCATTTCTTCAATCATTTCAAGTCTTTTTATTATTGTCTTTATTATTGTCTCTCTTAAATCCTGAATCTCCTGACCTGTATATATTTCCAGTGATTTCACTGAGGTATCAATTTTTTGGTCCCCATTCTGCACCTGTGATTCCAAAGCTTTAATTTTTTCCTTCAAAGATAACATGTCCTCCTTAAACTTTTCTTGTATATCATGTAGATTCCCATCTTGGAGGTACATTCTGTCTGTTACCTTATCAAAACTTTGTGATAAAGTCTGAACGTCAAATTCAACAGCCTGAACCCTTTCAGGTAACTTTCTAATACCCTTGGATATGGAATCAATTTTGTCTGTCATAGTATCCACTTGTTCAGATAACCTCTGATTTTCAATAATTTTAATCCTGTCAATTAGTTGTTCATTATTAGTTCGTAAAGATTCTATCATTCTTAGGAGTGCCATATTCTTCTGTTCATTATTAGTACGTAAAGATTCAATCGTTCTTAGTAGTGCCATATTCTTCCTTAATGATAGAATATGGAAAAGAAAACTGAAGGCTAGTAACAAGCAAATTAAGGTATCCCCATAATCATATAAACCTTGTATGATGTAATTCATTGTATTAGTAAATATAAATTTACTAATCCATTGTATTAGTGAAAACAAAGCAGTAAAATTTGCGTTAGAAACAAAAACTGCAATATTACCTATTATCCAGCAGGTGGTGCTGTTGCAGAGTCGCGGTGAAAACATGGTCCTGTTTCAGTGCCTTAGTAGATGTTAAAAACTGGAAAATGCAAGTTTCTCAACAAAATAAATCTAATTAAATCAATTCCTGAGACGGAATAAGTCACCCTGAGGGGTTGCAGCTTTCAGCAACCACGTGCTCTGGTTTGTGCCACTTAAGAGCTGTACTTGCAAGGGAGATTTAAAAATGACTCAGAAAAGAGCAAACCACGCGGCCAGAGACTACGCGGGCCTGTGGAGTTTAAATCCACGTGGGGAGTCCAAGGCAGCTGGGGCTGAGGAAGGGGAGGGCTCCCGCCAAGCCGAACTAGAGCCCGCCAAGCCCGCGGCCGCCAAGCTGAACTTGCACCCGCCAAGCCCGCAGCCGCCAAGCCGAACTTGGGGCCGCCAAGCCGAACTCGCGGCTGCGAGTGGGGAAAGGAGAGGTTCTAAAACCAAACGTTGGGCGCCAAAATGAAGGCGTAAGTCACAAACAATGCCACACCAATTCGGGGTTATGATTATTAGGGTGGTATTTATTTAAAGGGGAAAAAACTTACAGATCACTGTCCCAGGCAACAGCCCTCTATGCAACCAGGAAAGGAGTCTAGTCGCAGGCGGAGCAGGAAGTGAAGAGAGAGCAAAGAGGGAAGTGGCCGCTTTTTTAAAGGGAGAGAAACCACGCCCCAGTGGGCTGGTACCTCAGCGGTGATAGGCTGGAGGAGTGGGAGGACCTCCCGCAACACCCAGTGTCTTTCTCTTCCTGCTGCCTGAGGATCCAGATGTCGGTTCTCTATTGCCATGTCTGCCTGCATGTTGCCATGATGGCAATAAGCTAAACCTCTGAACCTGTCAGCCAGCCCCAATTAAATGTTTTCCTTTATAAGAGTAGCTGTAGTCATGGAGTCTCTGCACAGCAATAGAAACCCTAATGGAGATACTTACCTTCTACTTCCATCTCCCCAATGCTGGGATTACAGGTGTGTGCCGCCATGGCAGCTTTGCTTGACCAATCTTGCAGTCATACCTGGACTTTGAAACAGGAGCCATGGAGGAAAGGATACAAGAAAGCTGAGGTCATTATGATGAGGCCAGCAGTTACTTCTGATCCACAGTCCTACCTCAGATCCCCCCACACTGAACCTTCAGCTGCCCACTTGCATCCTGTTCCCAGGTTCTTTCCACCTAGCTCTTATCCTCCCAGTAGATCCCTGTCTATGCAGCTAGGCAGGATGGCTCTATATCATAGCCTTCAAAGACAAGTATGCCTGCCTTGTGTCTTATGGGTGGGGGAACGTGACAAGGAGTCATCACTGTGACCTTTTGTTCCCCACACAGATATGAGAAAGATGGCCAAAGTTCAACATTTCTCCTTAGTAGGAGGCTGCTTCCCATGGCAAGTCCAGCAGAACTCTATGTGGAATGCTCTCTTTGAAAACAGAATAAGGTCTAACATCACAGACAGAAAGGGACACAGGGACCTGTGTTAGCAGAGCAAACCAGAATATCCACTCCTCCCACTTAAGCCCAGAATGTCTTTCAGTGTCCTCTGAGAACAAAGATCATAATGTCTTCAGGTTTGGGGTTTCCTGGGGATTAATTAATACAAGTTAGCAAAGTGCTTTGATGTTGGAAGAAAATGTTGGGTAAGTGCTAAGCTTTTTGCCAAAAGACATAGAAGGAGTCAGCATTGGATGGGAAAAAAAATCACAGTTTAGGAGTTCCTGGAATCAAGCCCAGTGCTGAGTTTATACCTGGTGCCATAAACAGTCGTTCAAAGAAGAGACTGGTGGAATGAGACTGACTTGAGCCTAATTAGTTCGATTCTGTCCTTGCTTCTGTTTCTCCTGCTGGAAATAATTTGGGAACTAGTCTTGCCTGTTGCTGATGTATATATGCAAGTGGAGGCCAGAGGTCAACTTCAAGTGTCATTCCTTTAGAATTATCTACCTTGTCTTTTGAGCTGGGGTCTCTCACTGGGACCTAGAACTCAACAATTCAGCTAGGCCGGCAAGCTCCGGGAATCCGCCTGTCTCCCCCTTCCCCAGATGATACTACTACCTCAGCTGGCTTTTCATAACTGGATGCTGGAGATTGTTTTTGGGTTCTCGCGGTTTCACAGCAAACACTTTACCAATTAAGTGCACTCTCTAGTCCCATAAATGCTCTGTGTAATTTACAAATTAAAAAGTCTATAAAGCCATAGGGAAAGCGGCACTGTCTTAGAAAACTGTCACGAAGAACTCACATTAATATGTGTGAAGTACCTGGCCAGTGGCTGGCTTACAGTAAACCCTCAACGTGTGCTAACCAAAATGACTAGAAGGAACTCTCAAGGAATCGAGGCTGAGGCTGCCATTCGACACACACATTAATCAGCAGGACGGGCAGATAGCAGAGGCTATAAAATAAACCTCAGAACCCCTCACCTTCAGATGGTTTAGCATTGAGTGGGAAAGCTACTGAGTAAACAGAAACTTACCAAACAAAGCAAGAAAAGAGCAGCGAGCTCACGTAAGGCCTGGGCCCTGACCTTGGGCTGAAGGAGTATGGGGTGAAGGGTGATCCGAGCTACAGGGAAAAATGAAGTTTGAGGGTGCAAGGTCTTCCAGGACTTCATAAGCCCATCTCCCTGATGTCAGGACCCACATAGTTATTAAGGTGCAGGGAGGTGGGATCAACGTAGGCAGATCTGTGGGTGACAAAAGAATGGGTGTGGATGGTCAAGGGTGGCTACATTCATGTGGTTGGGAGCTGTTTAAAAAAAATGGGACTCTTAACTGAACATTTTCTCTCTCCATTTCTTCTCTTTTACAAAATAGTTCAACAGCTAGAAAGACATCTAGTTTTCCAGATCCCCGGAGTCCCACTGTCTACACCACATGGGCATTACCCACCTCCTCTGTGTCCTCCCAGGGTAGCTTTTCAGAAGGTGATCCCCGGCAAAACCGACCCTTCAAATCCGTCTTTGTGCCCACTGCCGTAGTTAATCCTGCGGGGAGCACAGCCAGCCCAGGGACTCCGGGACAAGGGTCTCATCGGAAAGGGCGGAACAGCATGAGAAAGAGTAAGTGGTGGCAGAAAGGTACGTGCCTAGAGCCAAACAGAGGGGATTCCGATTGGGGCACACTGGAGGGTTCTCATAAGAACAACTGGTTTTGAGCTGAGCCTCTGCAAAGGATAGTTCCCAAGGGAAGAGTGCCTTTATTGAGTGTAGCCTAGGCCTACTGAAGACCCCTTCCATCTGGTCCATTCATACCTACACGGTGAATAACGGGGTGGCAGCATGTAATTGGATTGTAGCCAAGGGGGGACCCACACAAAGGCTGACATTGCTGGTTCAGTGCTTCTCAGACTGTGTTCTGGAGACACCCCTTGAGCCGGCAGGGCCTGGGAGGAGAAGACAAGACTCTAGAGACAGTACGTAGAACCCGTTTTCTACTATATTGTTTATGTAACCCATGCAGAGAAGTTCTTTTTTTAAAGGTTATGTAAAAGGAAGACTCTCATCTTACTTTGGCCCACGAGGTCCAGATTTTTCCAGATTGATAGACACCTTCCAGTCACACAGTGTGCGCCGTCCCATGGCTTTCTTTTTTCCCTCTATAATATCCATACTGAGCACACGGCAGTACGTGCACATCTATCATCAACACCATGCTCTTATTAATTATCAACATAGTAAACTTCTGCATGAGGTTTCATTTGCAGGGACTCAGGAAAGATCCTGAAACCTCATTGTACAAAGCAAGAAAGGATCCCTTTTAGTCACAATCCCAGTATGGGACATACACTTTGTTCTACATCCCCAGCTTAAAACTGGCCCTGCCGTCTCTCGGGCCATCTCACCAAATGATTAAAGCATGAGATGCAGGACAGAGGAATAGCACAAGGGACACAGTATGCTGCAAGGGGAAGTCCCCAAGAACAAAAGAAAGCAAGTGTCTTCATTTCTCCGTGTCCCCATCTTTTCCATCTAATAACTGGCATAGCCTCTAACTGTGCCCACCCGTATCTCCTGTTTCTGGCTTCAGCCCCCTCTTTCCTGCCCCCCACCAATTATTCACCCTAACAGCCTTGTACAAGTTCCTGCCCTCTTTATTTTCCTCATTTGTAAAATGGAAACAATAATACTCAGCTCATCACCCTCCGTGTGTTATACCATGTTGGCACAGTATCCCTATCAGATTTAGCTACTAGGCTAACCATACAGTGTCCACATATAACAATCTCTTGAGAACATGGCTTTTAAAAAAAGTTATTTTCTTGATAAAGTCACGTTAATTATTAGTATAAAAATCACTTTGCTACTACTACAACTAAACAGATTATCTTCGGTCCATCTACATCCTGAGCTTGTTTAGGGTTGAGATGTTCCCTCAGTCCAGACCACTTAGCCATGCAAAGAATTGGATTCCACTTACGATAGCTCACATATTTTTAATACACTACCTCGTTAGGGCTGTGTAACTCTTGATTGACCTGGAACTTTGACTGTTTGTGTTGTATACACACGTAATAAGAGAGTATTAGGTCTCTTGAAAACTGGAAACTGACCAGATAACCAGATGGGCAAAAAAAAGCCAAATTTCCCCACACACACACATCTATAGGAGTCAAGGATGTGTCTGTCTGGTATTATTTTGACTTCCCTAGTTGTAGAAGCTTTCCTTTATCCCATTTTCCAAGGTGAAGTAGGTCGAGCTATCAGTCTCTCCAAAGGCCTATGCCGCTAATCAGTGGAAAAACTAATGTGGAAATGGAAAGGTCAGACTCGGCAAATCACAACATGCTTGCAGCAGCTGAGAATACACCTGAGCTCATTGTCCATGAAAACTTCCTGCTTGGTGAAGGTTCACAACCACAACACAAAGTGTGGCTTGGCTCAGGCCCTCCATGCTAGACATGGATGACTTTGTTTCAAACGTGTGTCCAAACTGGGCAATAGTGGTACACACCTTAAATCCCAGCACTTGGGAGGTACAGGAAGGCAGATTTCTGTGAGTTCAAGGCCAGCCTCTTCTACAGAGTGAGTTCCAAGACAACAAGGGCTATGCAGAGAAACCCTGTGTCAGGAAAAAAATGTGTCCAAGAACTGTCAGGAAAGACCATCATCGATAATATATGGTTCTTCAAATGTTTGGAGACCCTTTGAGAATGACCCACAATGCTTTGCACAGTTTTTTCTCCAAAGGCAAGGAGCCTCCCATTTCTTTGGTCACCTATAGAACTTACGCCCAAGGAATGGGACCTTCTTCTTAGAGCGTCTTGGGGAGGACTTGGTTTCCATTACCTGAGGAAGGACTGCCTACATGAAGCACACACACACACACAGTCAGACTTTTGTGTTGCTAGGCACACTGCGCTGTCCTTCACATAATAGTGACAGCCAGCAAGCATCTGTGACTTCAGGCGCTGCTTGGCAGGTTGGATATCCTGTAAGAAGCAATCCACACTCCATGGTGTGTTTGGGAACCTTTGCTGAGCATCAGGAAGTAAACAAGGAGGCCTTCTCAGTGGCTGCCCCACCCCTGCACTTAAAGTTTCTATTAACAATTTTTTCAGCACACAGGGATGACACTAGCCTCCTCTCCCTCGTCAGCCCTCCTGCTCTGTTGTCTGCTCACTTTGTGCTTCTCACTTTCTGCTTACTCTTTGGCCTGTCTGCCTCTGTGTTTGCTTTTCACTGTGAAACTTTGTGTGTCTGTTTCCCTAGCCATCCTAAAGGGCTAGAGGAAGAGAAAAGGGGCAGAGGGGACATAATTTGAAGCAGCATTCCTTCAGCTACCTCACACAGCATTCAACTAGACATTTACCTGCTGCCAGCGACAGCAAATAGCACTAAAAATAGAGTAGGTCACCTTTGAAAGACCCCAGGAGAGTGCGAGCAGTCATATTAGAAAAGCCTTACCAATCTATTCTGAGATATCGGACACAGTGCATACCCAGCCCGCACGCAATCCTCTGTCAGCCATCCTATTGCTGATACTGCTCTGTCATCCTGCAGATGGATCCTTGCAGAGACCAGTGCAGTCAGGGATCCCCACTTTCATGGTGGGATCCCTCAGGCGCAGCCCCACCATGGTGATCCGGCCTCACAAGTTCCAGTTCTGTCAGCCGCAGGGAATGACCTCTTCCCCAGCACCCATGATGGTAGAGATGGGGTCTAAACCCATTTCTACTGGGGAGCCTGCCCTGACCTGCAGCTGCAGAGGTGGCAAGACCAGGATCCACTCAGCGGCCAGTTCCCTCATCATGGAAGGCAAAGAGATACCCATCAAGAGTGAGCCACCGCCCAAGCCGCCTGCCTCCGCCCCACCCTCGATCCTAGTGAAACCAGAAAATTCAAAAAACGGCACCGAAAAGGTAGGAATGGAGTATACTTGGGAGCCTGACTCTTTAGCCTCCCAGCTTTGCACACCATGGACATGGCCAACTACACTGGCAGCCTCCAATAAAATCTTTACACACACAACACAGTCCCACCCCCCCTCACACCAAGCACGCCTTCTCCTTCATAAACCTACTCCTCATGTTCCAGAAACTTCCTGGAAAAAAACATGGCTTGATTTGAATCACTGCTCTGGTTAGGTGGCTCTGGCTAAAGCACTTCACCCTTCTGGGCCTTTGTTTATTCATTCATGATTTACTTATTTGCCTCATTCATAGAAATAATAATATAGGGCCTAGAGACATGGCTCGGCAGGTAAAAGGACTTGCAGCTCTTATAGAGGACCAGGATTCAGTTCCTAGAACCCCCATGGTGACTTCACAACCACCCACGACTCCAATTCCATACGTGATGCCTTCTTCTGACCTCGGCAGGGACACACGTGGTGCACATTGAGACATGCAAACAAGACAGACCCATATATATAAAATAAAAACAAATCTAAAAGATGTTAGGTAAATAATAATAATGGCCATCCATGGGCTTGGAGATGACATTGTGTAAGATATGTGCAGTATTTTCACAGGGCTTGATACATAACTTCATCAGATGACAGGAACAACTAAGACAAGGGAGAATTTAAGTGATGCCCAAGTCACATCGAATGGTAATTCTAACAGCTAACTTATTGTGACATCTATGGAATCAACCAGATCTGTTAACATCTGGAGATTTTTGCGCTAGAAGACATGGAGTTTTATAAGGTCCTTGAAGCAAGAGAGATCATGAAAAGGAGAAGGTGACATGAAGGGATCAGGTGATGTTCCTCACTATCCTTCAGTTTACTGAGCATCACTGCACGCACTCACCAATCATCTCCCCACCACCACCCTCACCACCATCCCACCGTTGTCACCCACGCCCTACAAAAACATGGGTGGGATGGAGTTCCCTCCTATTTGCTAAGCTAACTACTGAATATGCTAGCAGACAACCATGCACAGCGCTCCATGTGTGCCGTCTCATTAAACCCCAATAACAACCCTCTGAGGTAGGTATTATTTTCATCCTCATGTAGAATGAGGAAGCAAAAGCTTGGGAGTTAAATAACATTGCCCAAAGCCACGCAGCTGACATCTGTATTCGATACAAAAGCCCAGGTTCTTTCCACTCAGCTTGTACAGAAATGCATTTGGAAAAGTTCATGGTGACTGACAGAAGGGTTGGGAGTGCTTATTCCAACTTCCAATGTTCATGCAATCTAAAGGATCCCAGTTGTCCAATATCCCAAGTCATCAGACACAACCCCCTAACTTCGACGTCCCAAGATCACACTGGAAATGTGAGAATCAGAAAGCAGGGGAAACTTGGAGACAAAAACGAGGTAATTTCATGGAACAAAGAAGTAACTCCCAGGAAGTACCACAGAAAGAACACTTTACTAAGCTGTGGGACAGTAACTAGCTAAAGCAAACACCTATAATTGCCAAGCAAGATACATAACCACCTAGGAGGCATGAGAGAAAGCAAAGGGAGATGGGGCTTCACGTGAAGTGCAGACACGGTCTCATAAAGAGGGAGCAACCCTTCAGCTCAGCCAGGTGTCGCCAGTAGTGATCGGCCCAGAGCTCCAGATCTTAGGCTAGTTCGGATGCTTGCCTTTAGGTTTTACTTTGGTTTTGAGACATATTTTCACTATATAGTTAAAACTGGCCTCAAACCCACAATCCCCCATCCAAATGCCTGTGCTACCACACTTGTCTCTGTTTCTTCCATCTTTTAAAAACACACTTGAAATGCAGCCCTGTATATTGGTCTAGTGGTCTTAATGTACAGAGAAGTCAGTCAACACTTAGAAGCCTAGATGGCAACAGCAGGTGTCCAGGAAACCAGCTCTGGGATGAGTGTTTCTAAGGAGATTATGGGGAACTCGTGGGGATAAACCTTAACAAGCAGAGGGGAGAAGGGAGAGGGGAAAGGTGAACTTATATTTTCCAGAGGGGTCCTTGTGAAGACCACTGCTGACCCAGTTTCTTCCAAACTATTCACCCTAATTCTTAAATCCTTCTGCCTCAAGAACAGCTTTCGCTGGCTGCCTATGAGATGCTACTCCACCATCTCAGCAGCTTATATGCACCTCACAGGGTATATTACACGATGCATAGTAGACACAAATGCTTGCTGAATGAACACCACCTAAATGAGGCGTCTTGAGTGGGGACAACTGTAGAGAAAGGACACATCTTATCCAGGGATTGGGGATAGAATACACATCTCACACCTAGTCCTTTGCTCTTCTTTCTATTTTACAGCAAGTCAAAACCGTAAGATTTCAGAATTACAGCCCTCCTCCTACCAAACACTATGCCTCCCATGCCACCTCTGGAAAACACGAACAGCCAGCCACCTTGAAGGGGTCCCAGCCTGAAGCAGTCCCCTCAGGAGCAGAGATGACCGTCCTATTTGCCCACCGAAGTGGCTGCCACTCGGGACAACAGACAGACCTCCGGAGAAAGTCAGCGTTTGGCAAGACGATGCCCCCAGTATCCACTGCTTCAGCCACACAGACCATACTTACCAGCAAATGATTCCTTGGATGGCTTTTTTTAGACACAGAAAGAGGTGAATTGCATGTAAATACAGTCTGCCTCCACTACAGGCATCCTACTGGTCTTCTAAGGATTAGTCTCCTCGAACACCTGAAGGACTGGGAAGGTGTGAACTGCTGCCCTGAATTGGTTGGCCTCTCCCCATGCACCCTACCAACACCACCCCACCACCCTGAGATAGAGTTTCTCTGTGTAGCCCTGGCTGTCCTGGAACTCACTCTATAGATCAGGCTGGCCTCGAACTCACAGAGATCCACCTGCCTCTGCCTCCCAAGTGCTGGGATTAAAGGCGTGCGCCACCACCACCCAGCATGTTTCTAAACTTAGTGATTGATTCAGCCGAGCCTACGGCTTGAGCCAAGAAATAGGGACAGCGTTGGCACCTGGGCCTTACGCGTGCAGGATTTGGCCTCTCGGCCCGTGCGCTCAACGTAAAACGTCTCCGCATCCTAGGACAACTGCAGTGTGGCAGAGGTGAAATTGTTCTCAGGGCCTCTTTGACCTCATTGCCATCCCACTCTCTCTCCATCACACAGAACAGCCTCTGCCGTCTTCTGGGAAGCCACAGAAACTGAAGGGAGTTACTTCCCGAGTTTACTACGAACAAGGCCAGAGAGAAGGCTGACTACCAAATGCCAAAAGATTATTATGCGCTAAGCTTCTTGGCCTGTTTCTTCCCACATATTTGTACACAGTAGATAAACAGGGGGCATGGAGACGCAGATAAGGGACATGGATGGCATTATAGACTTTTCGTTTTTCCCCTCACAGCAAAATGCGCTTCAAAGCAACCTTGACTGTGCAGCGAGTTTAGATCCATATTCTGCTTGCATTCCAACAATTTTGCTCTCCAAGGTTCCTAACCGTTTGAGGCATTAGGGCAGATGACTTATTTCCCCTAATAGGACAAAGGCGGAGGGCAAGAATGGGTGCTCTTTGGGGAGAGCTGCTACCAAAGGAAGTGGACAGAGAAGGCTTGAGAAGGAAAAGAGAGATTAGAAGGAATAAAGGAAGAATCATGCAGGCGACAGACACAGACGAGAAGGGGCAGGAAGTGGGGAAGAACGAGCTTCTCAGGGAAGAATAGAAAGCAGGTTTGATGGGTGCAATGTTTACACCACTGGCAGAAGAGGGAAGAGGACAGAGTCTGCCATGGAGAAAGGGTCAAAATGAAGTGACTCCTCGTGGATGGACTGGAATGAGCAGGTCCGGCAAGGGAGCTTTGTGAGCAGGGCGGGGGAGCGGGGAAGGCAGCTCTGGGAGTCAGGGTCACGCTCTAAGACAGCCCATTAGTTCTCATTAAATGTAATTGTTGTGACTTAGCGCTCATCACATGCCCATCAACGTGGACACTTTAATGCATAAATGCCTTTTGCTACTAAGGCTGGATGCCACTTAAAATAAAGACAAAAAAGGCAGGTCTAATTAGCCGTTTACCACAGACAGTTCTTGCAGGTCTCGGGATTGCGAATATACATCTTTAACCCGCCCACACACTTGGCAAACTGAATTATCTGTAGGCATTTTTAGACATTAATAGAATAAAGCGAAACCATAATCCTGCCAAGGAATATGGCATCTGTGCCAGAGTTTTGGAGCCGGTGGGGCCCACGGTAGCATGTTGTTCTTGCATTTCTGTGAGATTGGGATTCATGTACACACCATGAAATCAGCACGTTCAACTCAGGACAGCCAACCAGATGGAGCAATACTACAGTCGCAGGGACAGAAACACACTATGATTTTCTAAATGTGGGTACCCGTGCCTCATCTTTACTCCAGAAAATCACTCTCATTAAGTATACCAAGTCACTCTAGACCCAGAGTGGCAAACATGCAGTATAATAAGCCAACTGATTGTTTAGGCTGTTCCCCAGTGGCAACTGGTCCAGTGTGTGGCTATCAAGTAGATGGTTTACAGGGCAACAGAAAAGGATTTCTATGAAATAGAAATGGATATGAAACATGAAATAGAAGGTTTTCTCTTCCTGCCATCTCCCCAGCATAACCTCTCTGAGAAATGAGGATAACTACAAGGATCGCCACCTCCATGGTGCAAGCTTTCCATCCACTCCCAGAGTCAAAGGCCTCCCAAAGCATACCGCAAGAACGTTGCCAGTGCTTGGGTGGAATGGGCTGATATTGCCAAGTAAAAGCTGATTTCATGAACACCTTTTTTGATGAAAATGGAACTTTATTCATGTATCAGCCCTACCATAACATTGAGAAGTATATTCAGACATTTGGTTGTAAGCAAAAGCCTATTGTGTTTCCTCCAGTTATGTGTTTTTATTATTCTCTCATATATTACATCTTAACAACCGTCTCCCCTCCCTCCACACCTCCCAGTCCTCCCTACACACAACTCCCCTCTTCCCAGACCTACTCCTTCTCTGTTTTCCCTCCAAAAAGAGCAGGCCTTCCAGGGATATCAACTGAACACAGTGTAACAAGTTCAAATATGACCAGGCACAAACCCTCATGTCAAAGCTGGATAAGGAAAGGGTCCAGTAGTGGAAAGGGTCCCAAGAGCAGGTAAAAGAGTCAGAGATACCCCCCCACACTCCTATAGGATCCCCGCAAGAACAGTAAGCTATGCAACTAGTGTATATGCAGAGGACCTAGTTCAGACCCATGTAGGCTTCCTGATAGTTGCTTTTGTCTCTGCAAGCCCCATGAGCACTGGTGAGTTGATTCTGTGGACTCTGTTCTTCACAAGTGTCTTTCACTCTTTTATTCCACCAACACCTGTCTGACGTTTACCTCCATGCTGGATACAGCAATGAGAATCATACATTCATCTTCTTGTATACTTACCGTAAAACACTGTAAGGCAACTATAACTGTTCCCTTATAGAGCTGAGGAAATGGAAACTTAGAAATTGGCCACAGACTGGCTGAGGCAAGGATGAGAACCCAAACTATCTGGTGGCAAAGTCCAGCTGGGGACTGTAATGTATAAACCAAAAGACCATTATTCACTCCAGGACAGTGAATGAGTCCCAACTGCTAGAAGGCAACGTGGTGTAATTTTGGCTAAAAATTCAGAAAAGGCCAGCAGGCTCTGCTGGACACAGAGTTTGGGTTTCTGTTTATCATTTTCTGGGCAACTATCCCACTTAATCACACAGACATTCTTTTTCATCAGTAGGGATGATAGTGCCAACCTCACGGGACCACTGTGGAGATTACCTGAGATAAGAAAATAATTTAAGGGGGCTAGAGAGATGGCTCAGCAGTTAAGAGCACTGGCTGCTTTTCCAGAAGACCCAGGTTCAATCCCCAGCACCCACATGGCAGCTCACAACTATCTGTAACTCCAGTTCCAGGGTATCTGACATACATGCAGGCAAAACACCAATACACATAAAATAAAAATAAGTTATTTCTAAAAAGAAAGAAAATAAATGATGCTTAATGAATACCTACAACTGCTAGGTTTGGTTGTTTTTAAGAAAATGGGACTGCTGAACCTGGTGGCATACACCTTTAGTCCTAGCACTTGGAGAGGCAGAGACAAAAGGATCTCTATATGAGTTCAAGACTAGCCTGGTCTACACAGAAAGTTCTAGGCCAACTAAGGCCTAGTGAGACCCTGTCTCAAACAAAAGAAAACAACAAAAAAGACTTTAAAATTCCAGGTCGGAATTTCTAAAGCAAAGGGTCTGTTCAACACAGTGAGGTTAAAAAGAAATCCACACAGCCTTGCCTTAGAGCTCAGAACACAGTCTGAGTCCTGAAGGAAAGGCAAAAGAAAGAGTGAGCAATGGAGAAACGGGCTTCTGAGTAGACAGAAAACTTCGGCAACTGGGCTTAAATGTAGCAGTCAGACCAAGTTCCACTGACAAATCTGCTCCTTAGTAGAACATTCCAGAGAACCAACACTACAATTGAAATTCCTTTCTGAACAGGCTACAACTCCCAGCTAAGAATCAGAGGCCCTGGAAGTACCTTGTTGTTTCAGGTTCAGACCCTGACACCAAAGGGGTTCAGGGTAGGATGTGTTTGGAGGACATGGGAGGACAGCTGAGAGACAGCAGTGGGCCACAGCCATCTGAGGACCATACTGAAAAAAAGCACATCAAGACCCCCCCCCCATCAGAGCTCAACTTCTTCCTTTCTCTCCTGGGTTCACCCTTATTCCCACCCCTCACCCGTCTCCAAGGCAGGGCTCTTGGAGCAGAAGAATTTGAAGCCATGTCGACTTGCTGAGTCCAAACACTGACCCATTGATTCTGAGTCTCAACATCTCTTGAAAAAGTCAGACTGTCCATGCACACCAGGTCTACTGTGTGACAGCAGCCTAAAAGAGCTGGGAAGAATACGGTGGCTTCAACAAAATAGCCACAGCTCTGTCGGCGTGCCAATCCCCCAGGCCACAGATCTGTTGGCATGCCAATCAATCCCCCAGGCCTGCGTCATTCACTCATACAATCCATGCTTGATTTAGGCATACTTCCCCTTTGGGCTCTGTCCTTCAAGTCACAAACCCTTCCAAAGTTAGATCTAATTACTAAAGATTAGTTGCCCAGGGATTCTCAGATCTCCCTAATATAGTGGTCTTAAGAGTCATATTCAGCAGTCTTGAGGTGAAAACAAGGCCCCCAACATGGCTCAGAAGATTCAAAGAAAAAGATCTCATCCACCTCTGTCATGGGCAGGAGCATGGCTACACCAGTACTTAGAAAATTGATATAGGTCTGTACTAAAGTTACTGAATTGCAGGTACTCAATGCTCCTTGCAGCTTCTTCCCATCCCACACCTAGATTTTTTCCCCAGACCCTCTCCTCCCCTCCACCACCCAGCATCTAGCCAGAGACACTGAGATCGCCACCATAAATCTCTTTTCCATTCTTATTGGCTAGTACCTATGTCTGGTTACTGAAAGTCTGACTGTTGCCCTGTGATACAAAACAGGGCCAAAGAGGTTACTCACAGGAAGTGAACAGCACCAGCAAGACCTGGATTCCTCCCAACCCCATCATGGCCCAGGGAAGAAGCTAACCAGGTGAAGGAAACCTGTGCCCCTGAGTCTATCTCTTCCAGCTAACACTGCATAGGTACACACAGTGCTTGTGTGGTTACCAGCTCCTCCTCACACATGGTATTGGCAGGTGTGGAAATCGTTTATCTCAAAGATGACCAGGCCTCCACGTTTATCCTTACACCCCGCCAGCCACCACACACCTCTGGATTCCCTGGGAAATGAGGAGCTGAAACAAGAAGGATGTCTAATATGCCCTCCCAGCTCCTCGGACAAGACCACACATTTAACAGACTAGCCTAACCAACGCTGGAGCCACTGTTGCTTCCCTTGCTTATACCTTGAAAGGAAAAGACTCCAGTCTTCTCTTGTTGAGCGAATATACACAGTCCCAGCAACTTCTGATGTGACTATGAAGGACAGTTGCTTAGGGCGTGTGTTTGGGAGGAAGGACTAAACAGGTTAACACCGGAGATGCTTTCAGCAGCTCGGTGTCATTGGGAATAAATCACACAAGGACATTTTGCTTAAAATAGAGCAATCGTAAATGATCAAGCTGTCTGCCAGAGTTATGTCCTAGACCAGAGCAGAAACAAAATGTTCCCAGGAGGCCCTCAGTCCACTGATCTACACTTTGACAAATAGAAAACTTCAGAGGTGGGATTCAAGGTGTACCTTCAAATAAAACGCCAGGGAAGTGGGGAGCAGAAAACAGTGTGGCAAAGAGTGAAGTTATCCGTCAGTCACTTTGGACCACGGTTTAGGGGAAGTGATAGGGACAAACTAATTTATAGGAGACAAAAATAGGTATGGCTCACATGGTGTAGGATTTCTTGTTTCTAGTTGGGGGATTCTGTTTTTTCCCCTTTTTATTATTAAATGTTACATATATATGAATAGATCTACACCATTTTATGATTAATAAGATCATAAAACAACCATATCTGGTATACATCTTTTTAAAGAATAGTAATTGCTAATACTATTGAGATCCCACTGTATCCCTCCCAACCACAGTCCTGAATTCCATGCTTATCTTTGCCTTGTAATGTTCCCACACATGGGACGGATGGAATTCTCAGCACCCCCCACAGAGATGCCCAGTAAATAGTGACGTGGATACTGCAACACAAAGCTGCAAGCACTCCGAGTGTCTGCAGCCCCATCTGTCTCCTGCCACTGCGATTCCAGGACTTCGATTTGTCGCTGGGGACAGATGAACTGACGTGTCTGGTTTTGAGACAATGCTAGCCATGAAGATTTTTCAAGAGCTCTCCCAGGGACCCCTGTTTGTTGCTTCTAAGTTGAAGCAATGCCTAAACTGTTTGAGGATGGGACTTTGTGGCACCTCTTTTCTGAGCCTTTACCTAGCAGCTCTGAGTAGGCAGCTATGGAAACCCGAAGGGCTCCTTGGAATCTGAATCTGAAGGTGTCTTGGTGGTGGTGGTGGTCGTCGTGGTGCTGCTGCAACTGAGGTGATGCTGATGACGATGCCGATGCCGTTGCTGCTGCAGAGCTCAGTGATGACAGTGACATCAACAAATGCCCGTAAGAACCCCGTGAGGCATGCAGGGAGAATCTGTTTTGATTCCCAAACTACAGATCAGAAAACTGAGACGCAGAATGTTGTGGTTGCTTGTGTAAGGTCACAAAATCAGTTGGATGTGGAGTGGAAACTGAAAAATAGAACAAACCACAAAGAAAGCCGCATCTAATGAGAGAATTATCATCATTTACTCAGCACCTGCAACATGCAAAGGATTTTACATGTTTCATGCATTCCATCTAAACCATCTGCCCTATGAGAGGTGTTGCTTTGATATCATACCATTGTAGAGAGTGGAATTAAAGCTCAGAATTCAGCTTGGCCAAGGTCACAAGAACCATAATCCAAACTCTAAATTCAAACTTCTATCTTAAATTGCAACCTCCTTTTCATTAATGGCAGCTGTTGGAGGGGGCTGCTTGTTCGTCCTGGCCACCCAGAACTGAAATAACAACCCAGAAACTGTATTAATTAAACCACTGCTTGGTCCATTAGCTTTAGCTTCTTATTGGCTAACTCTTATATCTTAATTTAACCCATCTCCATTAATATGTGCATCACTACGAGGTCGTGGCCTACCAGCAAAGTTTCAGCACATCTGTCTCCAGCAGCAGTTCCATGGCTTCTTTCTGACTCCACCTCCTTTCTCCCAGCACTCAGTTTAGTCTTCCCCATCTAGCTCTGTTCTACCCTATCAGGCCAAGCCAGTTTCTTCATTCATTAACCAATAAAAGCAACACATAGACAGAAGGACCTCCCACACCAAGAAGCTTGTAAACATAGTTTTAATATGGTTGAGGTTGGAAAAGATAGGGCAAGGGTCAGTGTTGTTGAGATCACTAGGATTAGGCTAGGGACAGACAGAAGAAGGTACATCTCAGTGGGTCAAGCCTTCCCAAAGTTAAACAAAAGATCTTGTCCAAGAGGCAGGAGTGGGGTGCTGTGGTGGTGGTATAGCAGTGAGCATGGCTGCCTTCTAAGAAGTCTCAGCTGGAGGAAAGTAACTGAGAGGGTTCTTCTCGGGGAAATGCTGAAAGAAAAGCCAACCCTCCTGTAAGGGCTGCCAGCCTCCGCCAAGTGCATGAGGCAGGACGTGGAAGCACAAGGGCCATTTTGCATTCCCCAAATCACTCCCTCTCCCTGAGATATTTCTGGGTTTGCCTCTCTTCACACTAAATGACACAAAGCAGATTCCCAGAACAAGAAGGAAATGATTCCCAAAGCAGTCCTATTTTCATCTCCTGTGGAAACAAGAGGGCTCACGGAGGTGACATCTTCCAGTGTCCCATGCTGATGTTTATACAGAGCTCAAAGGCAGCCCTTTTAGAGGCAGACTGATCATGCAAGCAGGGTCACTACTGGCTGACAAGTACTGCAGCCTGGTAAGGACTAGGACGTTGTCAGCCAGGATGCAGGGACAAAGCAAGAGGCACTTGTAGATGCTGCATCGCGCATGGTGAGCAGTTTGTGTGGGCACCTTGGAGCCAGTGCTAGCTCCAAGTGACATCCTCTTTGATGTCGAGTAACAGAAATCAAATGTCTCTGGCACACTGTAGCTCAGAAGATGAATGCATTCCTTCATTAACCCCTGCTGGATGTGTCGTCACAGCCTAGGGGGTCTGGACCAAAATCTCTATCCCATTCAGACCCAGAACACTTGCTTCCTAGGTTAAAAACCAACCTTATTTCATCAACTCACTTTTCATTCAGCCATACTAGTCAAGCACCTATTTTGTGCCAGGAACTATTGAATAGAGTTGGGACACCACGGTAAATAAGGCAGGCCTTCTTTTCGTATCTTTGGAGGGAGCAAATAGTAAGCAAACACACACAACTGTTACAGGACAGAGGTTAAGAAGGCAGCAGAGAGACAGAGCAGAGGATGACTGAGAGGTGTGAGCAGTGTGGCCAGGGAAGGTGTCCCCAAGAAGGTGACATCTAAATCGAACTGTGATGGCAGGAAGGAACCAGACGTGCAGCACGGAGAGCCGGGAAAAAAAAAGCTCAAAGTGCCAGGGGGCTCCCAGGCAGGCTTCCACTAACTGCATCAAGCATCTTTATCAAGATGCTTCAACAAGCATCTTTATCATACAGTAATCATTTCTTTCTCTCTTTTGGAGACAGGGTAATCTAGCTGTCCTGGAACTTGTCTGTAGACCAGGCTGGCCCCGAACTCACAGAGATCTGCCTGCCTCTGCATCCTGAGTTCTGGGATTAAGGTGTGCACCACCACCACCTGGCTTCAGTAATGATTTCTTGAGAAGACAGTGGGAAGGGAGATGGATCTTCTTTTCTGGCAAGAGAGACCTTTGTAGGAAAGATGAATTCTGGAGATGCTTCCTGAGTTACCAGAGCAACAACATGAAGGTTGTGTCCCTTTTCTTCACCTTCGCATCCACCCCACTCCACCCCACCCCTGCCACTCTGATCTCCATCTCTAGAACAGGAGGCTTGGCCCAGGCACCAGAATCCCAGGAATTCAGGGCTTTAGGCACCCAAAGGAACCAACTCTCAAGGCTCTTTAAGAGAATGGCTGCACAACTCTGTCAGGGACTTTCAGAAAAGTCCAAATGGTGATTTAGAATTGTATAGACAGGCATGAAATGTCATCTCTCTTTTATGGTCAGAATGAACTTACTGAAGTTCCACACCCACCAATGCACTCAGAAAATACTCAGTGATGAGTCCCTGTCTTTCCTTACCTTTCTTCTTTTCTCTCCTCCTCCTGTCTTTCCCAGGTTTCTCTGGCATTGCACGTAAGAGCCCAGGCTGTAGAATTGGAACATATGCATTGTATACAAAAAATGACTTGTTGTGTGACATTGGGCAGTCACTTCACCTCTCTGACACTCAAGCCTTTCAGCGATGTGATGGGATTAATAATAGAGGCACTATACACACACACACACACACACACACACACACACCTGGCTGTTGTTTCTTTGTTTTGTAAATTAAAATGTACGATTATTTTTTCTCATTAAACTTATTTTAATGGGTCTAAAAATTCTGTGACAGATTTTTGGTCAAGTTGTTTCCATTAAAAAGTACTGATTTTGAAAACTAATAACTTAAAACTGCCACACACAAAAACAAAATGGTCCACAAAACATTCTCCTTTCCTTCTGGAGGTTTTACGATGCATTGTTATCATTAACCAGTTTTTTACTATTAAACTTAAATGGCCAATTGAGACAAACAGTTCTGAGACCATTCTTCCACCACTGATTAAGACTGGGGTGGCAGGTGTTAGGGATAATTTTAAAGAACTCCAGGAAATGGAAACAGGGCATTTTCTTTTTAATGGAAAAAGGAACTCTGGCTGTATGTGTAACAAGGAGCCACCACTTGGTGATCCGTTCCCATGTACAGGGATTTCCATCCTTTAACCAAGAAGCAAGATCAGGAAGGGTGACCTTCAAGGAGCCTCTTACATCCATACTACTGTCTTTAAGGGGATAATTCTAGAAGCCCTGCTGTGGGCCAGCCTTCTGTGTGCTTTCCTGTGTTGACACTTAAAACTCTCCTCCGCAGCAGAGTATCCTCACAGTCCTTGTGTTTCCAACAGGGAAGGTCAGGACTACTGAGATGAATAGCCACGGGATCACAGGCTGGGCAATGATAGAGTTTAGAGGGAAGAAAAAGCAATCTGCACCCAGCCTGTGGCTGCCAGCTGCTCACTACCTCATCTAAATGGTCAGTGAAAAGCTTGTCTCAGACATCACGGCTTTCTGCTTCAGATAGGTTTGTCTTTTGGGCACTCGGTAGGTAAAGAATTACTACCTGCCTAATCCTGAAAGCCCTGGCCGGGAGCACTAAGAAGGGCTGATTCCCGGTCCTTCACGATTCTAGCATAGGAAAAATGCACACCTCCTTTATTAATGAGGTTTGCAGGTGCCTATTAAAATGTCAATTGCTCTCAGAGTCGGAATTCTTTCTACATCATTTGGTACAACCTGGAATGTCAGGCTAATGTGGCAGTGGCCTTCCCTTGACAGTCCTTCTTTATGACCTCCCAGGCCTCGCGCTAGCTCTCAGAAGCACTGCGTCACAATCAACGTCGTTAAAAAGGCAAACAATTCAACCTGTCTTTCATGGGATCCACCTATAGTGCTCCCCAGTGACCTTGCCTTCCCTCTCAGAGGGACGCTCTCCCCCCAGCTGACACCAGGACTGACTGTAGATCACAGTGGATGTTTTCTAGATGTTGAGCAGGCTGGCCCTTCGCTGACAAAAGCCAGGCACACATCCACACAGGTACCGCGTCAGAGGCAGGCTGTTCCTGAGACAGAGTTCTCCTCTAAGAGCTAAACCTTATGAATAACAAAACGCAACATCCGCCTATGTTCTGTAGTGAGAAGGACCTAATACCGAGTCCTGAGTAATAATTCAGCAATAAAGTGATAGAGAATTCAGCTGGGAACATGCAGTGTATTCACGCCTGCTTCTTCCGCTGAATATGAAGCAGCCACCTGGCTCCTCGGGTGGCTCCGGTCGCCGTTGTGTTGTTTGGAGCATGTTTGCTGATGCGTAAGGGTTACACCGAGCATGCGCCCCTGAGAACGCCCAGAAGCTTGATGAGCCCAGATGAACCGTTTAGGAGCCTGGACTCCTTTGGTCCTCTCAGTCTCCGGAACCACAGATTATAGTTCTTTTGGAGACAAGAGATTTGGGTAAGAATCCCAAATTTAGTACAGTAAGACCCCCACGAACTTGGCTTACAACATCTGTCCTTGCTACATTTTCCAAAATAAAGTCAAACTAGCCTGTTACATGAACATGAACCCCTGGTTAGAAGTCAGACTTTAGGTGAAAAGTAGGCAGGGATGTGGAAAACAACATCTGAGGAGAGGGAAGGGGACTGGAGAGATGGCTCAGAGGTTAAGAGCACTGGCTGCACTTCCAGAAGTCCTGAGTTCAATTCCCAGCAACCACATGGTGGCTCACAGCCATCCATAATGAGATCTGGTGCCCTCTTCTGTAATGCATGGAGGCAGAAATGGTATACATAATAAACAAATACATATTTAAAAAAAAAGCATCTGCTAACTTCCTGCTTTACTGGGCTTTAATGGAAACTCATGGACAAACTGAGGCTGTGATATTATAAAGCAAGTCTCAGAATTTGTCAGACTATTTCTCGCTATATTTTCAGCGCGGCCCTTTCCTCCTTTGGCACGGTCAGTTTGGACTTCGTCTGTACTGCAGATCTTAAATAGTTCTCCTATCAGATTTTTTTCAGTTGTCTGATTTCCTTCATTGCACGCTCTGGCAGCAGTCCTTGGTAGCCGTTGATTCCTAGTGTGCCCATTCAGGCCACTTGCCCTCTCTGCATAAGAGGACACCAGAGATGCAGGGTGGCACTTTCTCCCAGGAAGAGCCCCAAAAGACAAGACAGCAAAGGAGCAGTTGAATGGAGCCCAGTTGGTCACATGAGGATGGCTAGGAGGCATGCAGGTCAGGTTTGATATTCAAAATGAAATGCTTGAGGCCTCAGGGAAATTCTGAGAGCTCATGAATTTTAGCTTATTTCCAAAATAATTTCAGGCTTACATAAATGTTTTCTAAAATTGTACAAAATCTTCCCATGCACCCTGCCAGTAGGTTCCCCAAATGTTAACATTTGCTGTGCAGGTTTTGATTTTTTTTTCCCCCTGACCCACTGGGGAGGTTGAAGACCAAATGGCAAGTTATAGTCCCACATTTTAGAGTTTGTTTCCCAAAGACAAGAGTATGCTCGTACACAAACGCCAGTGCAGCTACGGAAATCGGGACATTGGCTTTGCAGGGTGTTATTAACCAGTCCTGATCTTACTCAGTTGCTGTACTCATTTTTTTCCCAGTTGTCCCATTTTCCTTTATAGAAAAAATTTACAAAACCTTGTCTAGGATCCCTTCCAGTTCCACGTATGGAGAACGGCTGTCTAGCTCTCCGGTCTCCTTCAATCTGGAACAGCTCAAGATTGCCTTTCATGATCTTGTTATTTTGAAAAATACCATTTATTTTATAGGATGTCTCCCATCTTATAAAATGGGTTTTGTCTTCTATTTCTTCATCATTAGACACAATCATTCACTTTGGATAGTAACAGGATAGTCCAAAAGATCAAATGGGATCTCTGTATCCATTGTAATATAAAGGAAAAAATCTCTAATCAGATTGATGACAACCTTAATTGTCATCATAGAACCTTCATCCAGTAACTGATGGAAGCAGATACAGAGACACTGGGCCGAGCTCCTTGAGTTCAGTCAAAGAGAGGGAGAAGTGATAATATGAGCAAAGGGGTCAAGACCATGGGACAGGGAAACCCACAGAAACAGTGACCTGAGGTAGTGGGAGCTCACTGATTCTGGACTGACAATGGGGAACCTGCATAGAACCATGTAAGTCATCTGAATGTGGGTGACAGTTGTGTGTCTTGGGAAGTTTGTAGGGCCACTAGCAAGAACCAGTATTTATCCCTAGTGCTTGAACTGGTGTGTGTGTGTGTTGTTGGTGGTGGTGTTGTTGTTGTTATTGTTGTTTTGTTGTTGTTGGTGGTGGTGGTGGTGTTTTTTTTTTTTTGAGCCCATTCCCTATGGAAGGATACCTTGGCCAACCTAGATACAGCGGGGAGGGCCTTGATCCTGCCTCAACTGTTGTGACAGACTTTGATGACTCCCCATTGGAAGCCTCACACTCTCTGAAGAGTGGATAAGGGGTTGGGTGGAGGGAAAATGGGGGAGCTGGGCGAGAGGAGGAAGATAGAACTGGGATTGGTATGTAAAATAAAAACTATCATTTTGAAAAACTTTTACAAAAAAAAAACCACTTTCTTACAGAATGCATGTGCTAAGTGTAGAGAAACTGGTGGAATTAAGACATCACTGCTTGGCCACGACAGTAATAGTTGGTTCAGAAAAGAACCATCAATAGATGTTAACACTAGCTCGGTGACAGCTGGAAGAAGCAGGAGCATCACCTGATACCATGTTTACTAGTCACAAAAGGGGAAATGGCAACTTTAGAGTTCAGGGATCAAAAGATCCATCAGTTTCAGCAGCACTGGGGAAAGACGGGCCTAAGCATCATCTGAGAAGACAGACTTCTGCAAGAAGAGAGGACCGATTCCTTCCCTGACTGCTTCAGTTTTAAAGAACTGTAGTTCTTCCAGGCCGTACCCTTGCCCTAATAGATGCTGAAATCTGTGTTCGCCTTCACAGAGCCTGCATGCCAATCAGCTCCTGGAAAGATCAGAACACCCAGGATGCTGAAGGAAGCATCCAGCTTGCTGGATCGAAGATTCTCAATGAGACTGTGGGGTATGTGACATTCTTCAAACAACAGGGATGACACTGGATGACCCAGAGTCCAGCCTCCAAGAGAGGAAGACATCTGTCTTTAACCCCTGATGGGTGATGAGCCAGGAAGGAGGAAAGCAAGGGAGCTACATTCCATGTTTATTTCACATCCCACCCCTCCTGTGTTACTCACTCTGTTGTCAAAGGGATACTCGACCTTGTCAGTTGTCACAGCTTGGCACCTCACCAACAAATTAAAAAACCCTCTGCCTTCCAATCCTGTGCCTGCCTGTCTCTCCAGCTCATGACTGAGGGCAATGCAGGGGCTGACATGGTATTCTTCTCTTGGGTTTGATCCAGAGAGGTTGCTGCATGTACACCATGTCCTCTAGGAATTCACCCCACCCGTGACTCCCTGCCATGAAGCCTGCCTGCTAACCACTCAGTCTTTTCCTGTGATGCCTTCAGACTCAGAGGATGTCTGTTAGAACAGTGCTTCTTAAACCTTTTCCACCTGAAACCTCTTCGATTAAAAGTTTTTATGCAATTCTAGGTGGATAGGTAAATTTTAAAGGGTATATAAATCATTTTCCAATAACAAATCATAAAAAATTATTTTAAAACAGTTCTTTAGTAAACATATAATTTTACCATTTATTAAAGGCTAAAGCAAATTTGCACACTAATTAGATGGATGTGTCCTTATATGCTACATAAAAAATTAAATTTTATCAGGTATGTTGGCACATGCCTGCAATCCAGAATGTGAGGTGTGAAAAGACCTGAGCATTGGCCATGCTTAGCTGTATAGTAAGTTCAAGGCCAGTGTGGGATACTTGAGACCCTGTCCTAAAAATAACACAAAGCAAAAAAGAAATTAGTTTTGGGTAAGAGTTTGATATTTCATGTTACTGGATGAAGGCTCTATGATGACAATTAAGGTAGTCATCCATCTGTTTACAGGGAAAGGACAGTTAGTGCACCCTCTCCACTATTGCTTAGATTGTTAGCTGGAGTCATTCTTGTGGATCCCTGAGAAATTCCCTAGTGTCTGGTTTCTGTGGACCAATGGAATTGAATCAAAGACCCTGATATTTATAATCCACACACCTGATTTTTGACAAAGAAGCTAAAATTATACAATGGAAAAAAGAAAGCATCTTCAACAAATGGTGCTGACATAACTGGATGTTGACAAGTAGAAGAATGCAAATAGATCTATATCTATCGCTATACACAAAACTCAAGTCCAGATGGATCAAAGACCTTAACCTAAATTCAACCATACTGAACCTCATAGAAGAGAAAGTGGGAAGTAGCCTTGAACTCATTGGCACAGGAGACCACTGCCTGAATATAACCCCAGTAGCATAGACACTGAGATTGACAATAAATGGGACTTCCTGAAACTGAGAATATTCTTTAAGGCAAAGGACACAGTCAACAAGACAAAACAGCAACCTACAGAATGGAGGAAAAAAGCGCACATCTGACATGGCCTGATCTCCAAAATATACAAAGAACTCAAGAAACTAGATATCAAAATATCAAATAATCCAATTTAAAAATGGGGTACAGACCTAAACAGAGAATTCTCAACAGAGGAATCTCAAATAGCCAAAAGGCACTTAACAAACTGCTCAACATCCTTAGCCATCAGGAAAGTGCAAATCAAAACAACTCTGAGATATCATCTTACACCTGTCAGAATGGCTAAGAACAAAACATTAATGAAAGCTTATGCTAAAGAGGATATAGAGTAAGGGGAACACTCCTCCATTGCTGGTAGTGAAAACTTGTACAGCCACTTTGGAAATTGGTATGTCGGTTTCTCAGAAAATTGGGAATGAATCTACCTCAAGACCCAGCAATACCACTCTTGGGCATGTACCCAAAGGATGCACACTAATATTACAAGGACATTTGCTCAACTATGTTCATAGCAGCATCATTTGTAATAGCCAGAACCTGGAAACAACCTAGATGTCCCTCAACCAAAGAATGGAGAAAGAAAATGTGGTACATTCCCTCCCTTTTTAAGACATTGGCAAGAATGCTGTTTTTAAAAAGACACAGTTCCATAATTATCCAATGTAATGATCGAGTACAGTAGTTGTTTTAAAGTTGGGGGCCTTAATTTGATACTGAAGCACCCTGTTCAGTCTTCCATCCAGTCCGGCCTATAAACAAGAGTGAGCACTAGCCCAAGTGTGATTAGGGGGAGGGGTGGGCTTGCACAGGAGGGTTTCCTTCAGTGTGGAGCTAGCCCATGCAGCAGCTATGAGCCGCCTACACTTAAGTCCCAGTGAGTGCACTTGCCAGGGTACCAACACAGAATTCCACATTTGAGGGAAATTTTTATCTTATAAATGGCATATTTATAAATATACCATTGAATGGGAACAATCTGTCCTCATCAAAATTAGGGGATAACATAAGTTAGTCTCCAGAGCCAGTGACCAAATTTCTACAGATAGCCTTGTCCTCCGGACCTCATTGTCCACAGGGAACAATGATGGCTCCCAACTCTCAACAGCGTAAGCAACAAGAATTTGCTGCACATTTTTACACATGCTGCTGTTTTGTTTTTTGTTTCTGGAAACTTTCTATGGCTCATATGAAAGATTTCACGAGGATTTAGCTCATCTTTTGAACCCGGGTTAGCCAGTAAACCAAATTATGTAACACACAAGGTGGAAAAAGTCCGTTCATTCCAAGAAAAATCTAGAAGGTCAGAGAAACTCCTCACTTTCCGAGGTGCTCATGTCTGGACTCAGTTCCATTACACAGAGGACAAATCATCCTTGGTCAAAAGGTGGCGGGTGACAGTGAAGCGGCATGTTTGAATAGTGTAATAAAGGCAGTCATGATTTGGCCTACGATAGATTTCTAACTATGAAAGTTTGAGTTCCATCTAAAATCATTGCTTCTTATTTTTGCATTTGGTCGAGCAGAAGCAGTGTCATTTAGGTGGAAAATGAACCAAGAAAATAGACTGGGAGAAATATTAATGCCTCTACAGAAATTTAAACAGACATGCTGTAGAGTCTTCTACCTTTGCTTGCTTCTTTTTTTAATTCAGTGCTTTTAAAAGTCCAAAAGGGAATATTTTTGAGTTAATATGTTTGTATATAATGTTCATAACAGGGGTGTCATGCAAAAGTCATTATGGAATATGGGATAAATAAATTCTAGCTCCATGAAATATATAAACAGATAAAAATAATTGTACCAGAAAATGGACACTCAGGGACGTCCATACTTTGCATAGCTTTGTTCCAAAACAATTAGAGTATCCCAGGAATGCAGCTGTTGGCCTTAGTTTGTTCTGCAAATAGAAGAGCGTCAAGGAGCTTTCTGTTGGCCTGTCTCCTGGTTTCTGATGCGTGGCATTCTGAACAGGTTACTTTGGAACGTCTCTAGCCTGTGTGTTGGCACAGGGAGTCATTTGAGATTTGTTCCACAGTTTGCATCCTGGTAAAACCAAAAGGAATTTGTCTATGATAAGCAGACCGTGCCTTCACCGTTGGGTAAATTTCAGATTTGTACCACAAATTTCACAGACTTCACAGATTGCAGAGTTGGGAAGTTCTTGTCTTGCATTCTCAGGCCAACTGACAGATGGAAAAAAAGCCAAGAGTACCACCAGCCGATGTATACACAGTATCCCCTAGGGCTATACCAGGGTCTCTGTTCTGTCCAGCTCACACAGCTGGAGAGTAGATGCAGCTGATGAATGCTTAACATCAGTTATTATCTGTCACAGAAACACGCAGTATTGGATAATGGTGTTCATAGGAAGCACAGGTTTTTGTCAAGTTCTTTTTCTTGGCCTTGGCATGTTCTTTTAGAGAAAATCATGAGTTGTGGCCCAATGCCACCTCCCTTCAAGATCACTCTATACTGTCTTATAACAATAGCAGAGAACTCTCTTATAAATTCTGCTCCTGTTCTATGATCCTGTAGTAGACAGTGTTCTCGGAGCCTTGAATTTGACATGCCTGGACCCATCTCTGCGGAAACACTAAGTTTGGTCTTCACTGATGGGAAGTATCAAATGGGAAAGGGCTCCTGGGGGAAGGCCCACTAACACACCAACACCCTTCAGATCAGCTGAAAGGCAGAGCAGGCCAGAGTCTTCTGCACAAGCCACCATCTTTGCTTTCTTCAGACAGAGTTTGTTGTATGGAAGTGCAGGCTTCCTTGCCAAAACTAGGTATCATTGCCAATTTGAGTCTGGGAAGCCTGGAGTGTGTTTGAGTGTGAAACAATAAAAACAGGTTATTTTCATTTAACCATTGTCTCCACCGGGCCTGCTTTTTTCGGTTGTTGGTTGATCGCAGATTACATGTCGACATGGAGCATTTAATTTTCCCCCAAGAGGTCCAGCTCCTAGCATCTGCTCTGAGTGATTCTGTGGAAAGGATTAGGGGCAGGGACAGTAAACACTGGCAAGGCTGACCACGATGAATTCATCTCTGTAAAGAAAGTTCTGGTTGGAGAAACCATGTGGGCTCCAGAGGGCTATGAAGCCTTGGGAAGGTCATTTGCATTTCTGTGGCTCAGGTCTCTCTTCTGAATTTTAAAATTTTTTAAAAAATTTTTGCAGTTTTAAAAGACATTGATCTTGAAATTTAACCATCATTTTACTTTCACAGAATCCCCCAGAAAGAATGTCACCCCCATGACAGCTGGAAGTAATTCTAGAGGACGACGTCCCCTCTCCCAGTAAAGTTTGCCCCTGGGTTTAGGGACATCATTTAGGGGTAGGGAGGTTGGGGGAGGAATTTTTATAAGCTCAGGGATCATTTTGAAGAAAAAAAAAAGAGGGATGATGGGATAATAGATTTATAATTGTGAGTTACTGTTTTTAGACAAATATATTGCTATCGATTCTTGTATATTGATACAAAGTTAAATTATATTGACTATTGTATGCATGCATGTTTCTACCTCTGTTTAAAATATTTTTTATGTATTGACATATATTGTATTGATATATATATATTGTATGTATTTACCATATTGCAGTGTACATTTCTACCTCTGATTAAGATACTTATATATTGTTTGTGTATTGATATATATTTACCATACTGCAATGTATTTTTGTACATTGTTTATATTTGGAGGTCATTATCCTCATTTGTTACACAGTTGTTTATTGTCTTAGTCTTTAAGTTAGATAGATATTGAGAATTATATAGATTAATAGTCATATAAGTTTTTCATTTATAATTAGACTAATCAGGTTCTTTAGATATATAGAGATTATACTCAGTATAGATAGATAGTCTTCAACCCCTTCAAAGAGCTGTAGAAAATGGCCTTTAAATCTAACTCAGAGTTTCTTGATAGTAAGACACAATTGCTCCTGGCAGCACCAATCTATTCCCGAAAGAATATTGAGCACCAAAGACACTCCACCTGGAGCCTTTCTTTTTGGCAGAACTGGCCTTGGGGCAAAGAAATGCCCATACCTTAACCACTGACAGAGATACAGAGCGTGCATCAATGGATAAAACAGGACTGTCATATCCTGCCAAGACAGGGTAAGATAGTTTTGAAAAGTTGCCTGCCTTTGAAAATGGTATGTCAGTTATGTTAGGCCTTAGCCAAAGTTGGTTGTTTCAACGCTGCAAACGTGACTTTGGGTGATTGCCCAGGTAGCTAGTTGTCTCTGTGATTTGTAGCATGTTTTGGAAGTTGTTTTATTGAACTTCCTAATTAGGTAATATTATTTCCCTTCTCGGATCTTCGATGGGGTTGAAGACTATATAAATGTAGTTACTTTTCTCTCATGACTTGGCCAAGTTATTTATTATACAAGACCTAAGCTAGTTAGAATAGGATATTTGTACTTATTGTATATAATTTCGTAGTAGGTTTAGAACTCTCTTACTTAAACAAAAGGGGGAGGTGTTGCAGGAGGTCCTTCTGCTCCTCCAGCCTATAGCCGCTGAGATACCAGCCCATTGGGGCGTGGTCTCTCTCCCTTTAAAAATGCAGCCACTTCCCTCTCCTCTCTCTCTTCACTTCCTGCTCCGCCAGCGACTAGACTCCCTTCCTGGTTGCACAGAGGGCTGTTGTCTGGGACGGTGTGTAGTAATAAGGGCGGCGGTGCTGCGTCCCCAGCACCCCAGCCGCCCACACGGCTAGCTTATGCCCCTGAAATAACAACACACAAACTGTATTCATTTAATCACTGCTTGGCCCATTTCTATCTAGGCTAATTCTCACATATTAATTTAGCCCATTTCTAATCATCTGTGTGTAGCACCCCAAGGTGCGCTTACCGGGGAGATTCTAGCCTATGTCCATCCTGGGTCGGAGCTTCATAGCGTGCGTCTGCCCAGGAACCAGGAGCATAGCGTCTCTCTGAGGTGTCTGCTCCCGAGAGGAGAGCTGTCGAGACTGAGCTCACTTCCTCTTCCTCCCAGCGTTCTGTTCTGTTTACTCCTCCCACCTATCCTCTAACCAATAAAATGGGCCAAGGCAGTTCCTTTATTAGCCAATGACCTTCCTCCATCAACGGTGATCTGTAAGTTTTTTCCCCTTTAAATAAATACCACCCTATTAACCATAATTCCAAACTGGTGTGGCATTGTTTATGACTTACGCCATCAGGGAGGAGCACTAAGGGTTGAATAGCTCAAAATATTCAGAGCATTTTGAGTTTGTTAGTGTTGGGCCTTTGAGATGGTTCAGTCAGTAAAAACACCTGCTGTAACCGGGTGGTGGTGGTGCACATCTTTAATCCCAGCACTCAGGAGGCAAAGACAGGCTGATCTCTGTGAGTTCGAGGCCAGCCTGGTCTACAAGAGCTAGTTCCAGGACAGGCTCCAAAGCTACAGAGAAAGCCTGTCTCGAAAAACAAAACAAAACAAAACAAAAAACAAAAAACCCTGTTGTGCAAGCCTGGTAATTTAAATTCCATCCCTGTAACCCATGATAAAAGGGGAAACTGGCTCCCAAAAGTTGCCTTCTGACCTACAAATATATTCCATTCATGGCACACATACACTACGAGTAAACATACAACATAATACACAATGATCATATTAACACAAATATTTTTTTGAAATCAGTGTTTTACCCCTTCAGAGTGTTTGCTACATCCACATACCAGCTATGCTAGTAACTTTCTTATTTTGAGTGATGGCAGTTTTCCTCGTTTATTCCTCCAAGTGCTGGGATAGCAGGTGTGAACTATCGTGCCTATTTAACTGACTCCATTTTCATGCAGAATTTAATTTTCTAAGAAACTTTACAGGCCTCGAGAGATGGCCCAGCAGTTAAAAAAAAAAAAAAAAAGCATTGCTCTTACAGAAGACCCAGACCCAGGTTCATGTCCCAGCACTCATATGGCAGCTCACAACCGACCATAACTCCATTTCTTCTGGCCTCTATGGACATCAGGCGTACAAACAGTACACAGACATACATGCAGGCAAAATACCCATATACATAAAATAATTTTCTTTTTAATTTTAAAAGAAAGTGTACATCTAGCTGAAGAAATGGCTTATCAGTTAAGAGAATTTATGTCCCAACTATAAATAGAAATTAGTACAATTTATTACAAAGGTAGCCATTGTCTTGGGGTTTCTATTGCTATGAAGAGACATCATAACCATGGCAACTCTTATAAAGGAAAACATTCAATGGAGTGGCTTACAGTTCAGAGGTTTAGTCCATTGTCATCGTGGTGGGACATGGCAGTATGTGGGCAGACATAGTGGTGGAAGAAGTTCTTACATCTTGACTCACAGGCAACAGGAAGTGGTCCATCTCACTGGGCATGGCTTGAGCATAGATGAGACCTCAAAGTCTGCCTCCATGGTGATGCACTTCCTCCAACCAAACCACACCTCCTAATAGTGCCACTTTCTTTGGGAGCCATTTTCTTCCAAACCATCACAGTCATAAATTCTCAATAGGGTATTTATATTCCTCCCCACCAGCACCACACCACACTACAACACACACACACACACACACACACACACACACACACACACCTGCAAAAAAAAAAAGCCAGACCTTTGTGGTACACGCCTTTAATTCCAGTGCCTGGGGGGTAGAGGTAGGCAAATCTTTAAATTCAAGGACAGCCTGCTCTACAGAGTGAGATCCAGGACAGCTAGGGCTATACAGAGAAACCCTGTCTTGAAAAACCAAGAGGAGAAAAAGTGTCAGGGTGTGGGGGCAGGGAGAGAGAGAAGTGTATTTACTGAGTCCTTAATTCTACTCGCTCAGCACAGTGCTACATGGCTTGACTGTTATAACCTCATAGCCCTTTAAGGTCAATGCTAACACCAGCTTCTTTATCCATGAGGAACTGAGACACAGGAGGTAACGAAACTGCCCACAGGTGCACAATCAGTTAATAGGTATTCAAGTTCTTCAGCTCTGTGCTGTTGCCCTGACAGAAGTAGATGGCATACTCAATTCACAAAGCCTCCTGGGGATGGTATATAAACCGCCACAGACTTGGTGTCTTGGAACAATAGAAACTTATTCTGTCACGTTTTTAGAGGGGGATATCTGAACACAGGATACTGGCAGGACCGTGTTTCCTCCACACTTCTGGGGCTGGATTCTCCCTTGCCTCCTCCAGCTTCAGCATCCCTAAGCAGTCCTTGCCTGGTAGCAGCCTCCCTCCCGTCCTCACGTGATTTCACATGTGCGTCTCTACTCCTGCCTCTTCTTTAAAGGGCACCTATCATGCTGTATTCAGGCCTACCTGAATTTCATCACGTTTGCAAAGATTGTTTCCAGATAAGGTCTTCTTCACAGGTGCCAGGGCTTGGGCGGCAATGTATCTCTTGTGGAGTGTAGGAGAAGCAGGAAACACAATCTAACCCATAATGCTCACCCAGTTATGGTTTTTGAGCCTGGAGCAAGGAGACTGAAAGTGTTGGAGGAGAAATCAGGATCAGCACCAATACAGACTTTCTTTTTGAAAAAAAATATTTATTTTTATTTATTTTTATTACTTTATAAATAATACCATTCAAAATTTCCACTTCCTCCCCTCCTCCCATTTCCCTCCCGCTCCCCACTCCTCCTCCCCCCTCCCCCTCCAGTCCTAAGAGAGGGCAGGGTACCCTGCCCCATGGGAAGTCCAAAGCCCTCCCCGCTCCATCCAGGCCTAGGAAGGTGTGCATCCAAACAGACTAGGGTCCCAAAAAGCCAGTACATGCAGTAGATACAAATCCCAGTGTCATTTTCATTGGCTTCTCAGTAGGCCCCAATTGTCAGCCACATTCAGAGGGTCCTTCCTGTACAACTAAGACTGAAGGAGTTGGGCTGGGGGGGGAGGGGGCAATGGCTTACTGTTCCAAAGACATCAGTGCCTAGTTAATCGGGCCTGGCCCATCACTGATATTTTAGGGAAAGTGGGCTATACAATAAATATACATGGGAATTTTTCAGCCTCATGGGAAAAGATGGCATCAGAAACTAGGAGAAAAGTCAACCTTCCAAAAGCCAGGGGGAGGGGAGAATATATCACTCACCTCTAGAAGGTACTGTGTATGGCTGGACCAAAATAGCAAAGTCAGAAACTACTCAAAACCTCGGGGGCATCATAGCCCAGCAGAGACAATAGTGAGTAAATCATTTATTCTATTCCAGTGAATACTTATTGGGGAGGGGGGACTATCTTTCTAAGACAGGTTTGAGAGGAAGGCATAGGAGAGCGAGCGCAGGAGGAGGGCTATCAAACCAGGCTGTCCTTGGGTGCTTGAATTGCACAGATCTCGTAGAGTTGGGCGGTTCTCATCTTGAGTTCTCGGGCCACCTGACAGATGGAGAAAGGCCAGCAGCAATGCACCACCATCCAGTCTTCACAGAGTGTCCCCTAGGGCAAGACCAAATGACACAGGACTCTTTCTGTTTCTCAAGGGATATTTGTCCTGGAGGAGGGATGACAAAGAACTGCGATTGGATTGGGAGGAAACAGATGGGACCCATAAGAAAATGGCAGCTTTTCAAGATAAAATGGGAAGCCCCAGGTTAGGATGAGGTATACAGTTTTAATTAGGCATGTTAATTAGGTGAGCCAAAAGGGGAGGTTGATTGCTGGACTTCAATACTTTGATAGCTGGACCTTGGTAGTCAGCCTCAGGAGGAGGAAGGGGCTAGCTTTAGGAATGTATTCTAATGGTTTAGCAAGGCGGAGGGAGTCAGGGAGAAGGGCAAGGCCTGTCAGAGCCACATGCTTTAGCGGAGTAGCATCCCTTCAGGTAATAAACTAAAATGGTCCCAAATCCCCATAGTAAAAAGTGATGGGAAATAAAAAAGAAAATCCCCCCTCGCCTCCCCCAGAGCTGTCCCCAGTCACCCAACTACCTGCCTGGAGACAATCATTGGTTAACAGTTACATGTCCAGGCAAACTGGATCAATCTAAACATATACACATACAGTCCTCAGACATGAGGAGTCACGCAAGCCTGTGTCTTGTTCACATAAAAAGATCATCCCCCAAAATACCTAGATACTGTGAGGAAGAGAATAAAGAGAGTCTGTCTGTCTGTGTCTGTGTCTGTGTGTCCAACGTAGAAGGTTCCCTTTGGAAGACCCTCTGTGTCTGGATGTGTTTCCACCCATCTCTGCTCACCCACTCATGGCTTCAGTCTTGGCTCTACTGGAAGTTAAGGACCACAAGGAGCCTCCTAAGTAAAGTCTACCTGCGACACATGGGCTACACTCCAAGTCAGACCTCACAAGCACTTCCTCCAAATTAGGTGTGAGTCCATCCGCCATGTCTTGAAGTAATAAGAGACAAGTGTGCTTTTATTTCTGTAGATGGGAGGGGATAGTGGCTACAATCACCTAGTTCTGCGCATCAAAGTACATCTCAGAGTGTGTAAGTTGGCCAATGATTTGACCAGACCTGTTCACCAACACAGCCTGCATTATGATTTCTTCTTGAAATAGCCTTCAATATAAAATATACTTTTCATTTAAGTGATAACTCCTAGTAAATAATGAAATCAGAACTTTCATTCCCCACCATTTTTTATTAAATGTGAGATTTTTTTTTTAAACATGTGTATGTGTGTGTGTTTCTCTCTCTCCCTCTCTCTCCCTTTCTCTCTCTCCCAATCACCATGGGGAATCATAGGTTTGAAAAGCATCCCAGTTCTCATAAAGATTTGGATTCATATATGCCTCAGTTGTCCTTACCTGTATCTTATGTCTCTCTCTGGTGCCAGTTCTCAGTGCAAAGGTAGACCCTGGTAACAGTGGCCAACAAAGACACTCTCCATAATGCCTGGCAATGTCACACTCAAGACACATGGGACAAAAGAGACCACAGAAACCTGTCGATTGCACAAAAAAGAAAACCAGCGTTCTCAGAAATTCAGGGAACAACTTCACATTTTAAACAGATTCGCAACCCTATGCCATCAATTCAACACCGCATTGTCTGCCTGGAACCAGGGACAAAGAATGAATAAACAATTCTCAAAACTCAGAGCTAGAAAATCGTCATTACCTAGACATATCAAAATTGTGTTCTTTTGTTAAATATTGCCAAAACTTAACCTGACATGATTCTGTTAGCATTGATTATAGGAACTTTTTCTCCTGCCAAAAATGTTAAGTAATTTTTGAATCATAACTGATACTTACGTTCTTCTATCCAATTTTTAACATGGACCTAGGATACTTCCCGAATAAGCTTCATGAATTACAGATATTCCTTTCTGTAAAAACGATAGAAAAACTATTCCCATTTCCTTTTCTTGTCAGGGTTTTATTCTATTTCTCAGATCAGAGGTTATTCTGAATGTTGTCAGCTTCACAGAGCCACTGACGTTTGTCCATTTTAATCTGTAAACTATTAGGTGACTGGGCCCTTCAGTGTCAACTGGAAATGGTTTCCACTTAGTACTTCATTCACCATTAACTCTTGATATGACTTGCTACACAGACTGAATGGACTAACACGGATTCTATTCCCAAGATGTTTGAGGCCACAGAGCCTCCGGAGAACATAATGGCTGTTACGAACTTGCTCCAGAAGGGAAGAGAAAGCGCATGCCCATGGGCAGGCAAATTGTTCACTCCCTTCCACGGAGCTCATAGTGCCACAGAAAACTATTAACGAGCCGTAAGAGCCTGCTGACACACAATTAAGATGTCACATCATCTAAAACTGCAAAAAGATGACAATCCTGATGATTTCAAATAATTAGGACTATGAACCAACAAAAATGCCACAATACCAGTCTTTGGAAACACACTATCTTAGTTAGGGTTGTCATTGCTGGGATAAAACACCATGACCAAAGCAATTTGGGAAGGGAAGGAAAGGGTTTATTTGGCTTATGTTTTTAAGTGTTCATCACTGAAGGAAGTCAGAACTCAAATGGGGCAGGGACCTGGAGGCAGAAGCTGATGCAGAGGCCATGTAGGGATGCTTCTTACTGGCTTGCTCCTCATGGATTGCTCAGTCTGGTTTCTTATAGAACCCAGGACCACCAGCCCAGGGATGGCACCATCCACAATAGGCTGGGCCCTCCCTCACCAATCACTAATTAAGCAAATGCCCTACAGGCCTGCCTATAGACCTATATGGAGGCCTATATGGATGATTTTCTTAATTAAGGTTCCCTCCTCTTACATAATTTTAGCTCATATCAAGTTGACATAAAAATATGGAGTATGCATGCTAAACATTTTAATCAAGAGGAATTTTATATACAAAAAATGCACAAACCTTAAGTATTCGCTTTGGGTGACAATAGTAGCATTCACCTATATAATAGGAAATCATACCCTTATCACCCCTACTCCTGAGGGAAACACAGTCATGACTTCTATCCCTCATCTCAATGGAATCACATTTACTTCTATTGTTTTGTGCAATATCACGAGTTTTTTTAGGTTTACTCATGTTGTTATATAAGTTATAACTAGTACTGTTGAATAAGTAGCATTTCATTGTATGAATAGTCTAAAAACTGTTTATTCTCCCACTACTCGACATTTTATTGCTCCATTTTTTTGATATTAATACCACTATGCATACTCACATGTAAGACTTGATATAGACATACCTCCAATTCAGTGTGTGGATATATGACTTTATTTTATCTGAGTAGTTTCCTGAGAGTGGAATTTCTAGGTCATATGTTTAATTCTACAAATATAGAGAAATAGTTCTCCAAAGCATTTGTACCATTCCATACCCCCTCTGACACCATTCAAGACTTCTAATGGCTTGACATCATGGCTAGCATTTGCTATTGTCAGAGTTTTGTTTTAGCCATTGTAGCTTGTGTGAAGCGTTAGTCACCACAGCTTCTGATGCGCCAGAAACAAAGGTATGGTAGGTACCTTGTAGCTGAAAGCAAACTAAGTAAGCCTCAAATAATTCTAAGATATTTTAATCTGAATCAAAAAAAAAAAAACAATCCTGACTGGGGCTATGGCTCCATGGTCGTGTACTTGCCTAGAATGCACAAGGATCAGTCCCCAGCACTAAAAAATAATTCCCGAGCAGAAAAGGAGACTCTGCCCAGCACTGACAACTAGTCTGAACAACTTGGAAAGCAGTATAAGGCCTAGCAAATTTGCAGCAAGCAGAGGGTTCCCAGCATCTGCAACCTTGAATTAGAGCAATTTGAAATCAATGGCACGGTCTGTGAGGATTATGAAAGACGGTAAATTCCCACAAACAAAGCAATTAACAAAAATTTGCCTAATAATAAAGCTGGCAAATTAAGCAACTGATCAATCCTGTTTACTCGTCTCTGAACAGTACCACACCCTGTAAAGACATTGATTGTGCCTTAGCATTGTTGCTCCACGTTAGAACTCACTTGCTGGGTTTTTTTGTTGGTTGGTTGGTTGGTTGGTTGGTTGGTTGGTTGGTTGGTTGGTTGATTTTTAATCTGTCTGTCAGATAACCATGCTATATAAGTGTGCTTTTTAGACACTTGTCTTACTTTTCTACTGAGGTGACATAATACCATGATCATAGCAACTTCTAGAAGAAAGCATTTAATTGGGGGCTCGTGGTTCCATATAGTTAGAGTTCATGCCCACCATGGTGGGGAACAGTGGCAGTGGTCAGGCAGACATGGTGCCGGAGCAGAGCAGAGAGATTACTTCTGATCCACAGCAAGAGGCAGAGAAAGAGCTAACTGGGAATGATGAGGACTTCTGAAACCTTAAAGTCCACCTCTCTTAAAAAAAAAAAAAAAAGTGATACTTCCTCCAACAAGGCTATACCTCCTAGTCCTCCCCAAACAGTTCCACCATCTGGGGACCAAGTATTAAAACATACGAGCCTTTGGGAAATGTTCTCATTCAAATCACAATACTTAAATTCAATCACTTTGAACTAGAAGTCAGCTGTGGTTTTTAAAAGATGTCTATATCGAAGCCTATATAGAAATATTTATTTTACAATAGCTCATGTTTATAAAGAGTTCCCTGTGTGCCAAGCTCTTCCTGAAAACATTTAACACGTGTTAGCTCATTTAATCTCTGAAATAATCATATAAACTAGGCACTTTTTTGTTTGTTTGTTTGTTTGTTTGTTTGTTTGTTTTGAGACAGGGTTTCTCTGTGTATTGCCGGCTGTTCTGGAACTCACTCTGTAGACCAGACTGGCTTCAAACTCAGAGACCCACCTGCCTCTGCCTCCCATGTACACTGCCATCGTTCAGGCCTGCATGATAGCCTGCCCCATAACCACAGTACGTGTGGGATTAAGATAGTAGAAGCATAAAGTTTGAGGACAGCCTAGGATACACAGGGAATTCTAGAACAGCCTGTGCTTGCTTGCTAAGACCCTGTCTCAGAAAAATCAACTGATGAATAAAATGGGTCTTCTTACTAACCCCATTTATAATTAGTTCACCTAATCTCTAGAAGTAATTGTCCCTAAGCTTATAATATTATTAGTGAAGGACAGAGACCATATTTGAACTCTAGGAAAATGAACCCAGAGTCCTAGTGTATGTCCATATGTTCTCATGTTTTACATTTCTATCCCATCATAATTAATGAAAAAGAGTTTGTGTAGTCCAGGACAGTATGTCATTATATTTATCCCTGTGGGGTGACCTGAATTCTGTGACTCTTTTCAGAAAGACCCTCTGAGTCAAATGTCACTGCTGTGCATGGTGAGGGGTGTGGCTGGAGACAAAAATACTTAGACTAGACCCCAAGAAGGGATGCACAAGAATAGAAGGCTGGGATCCTTTCCCCAAAAGTAGGTTTTGCCGTGATATCGGAGAACAGGGTAAACACACAGAATATGGGAGGCACTCTTATAAATATATATCAAGGAAAACAGAAGAAAAGATAATGGCCATCAGTGGGTAGCTTGCTAAAAAGGAAATACCAATGGCCAACAATAATGTCATTATGAAGGCATATTAATACTATCAGAAATCACTTGCTACTCACAAGAATGCCCCATTTTTAATATATGTTTGGGGACATAAAATTACAAATACATGAATGTGGAAATTGGCCTAACCACATTAGATGAGACCTTTGCTCAATCTATTAAGAATTAAAAACACTCTAGGAATGAATAATCTCACTTATCAGCACCTAGAGTAACACTTGGGCACAGAAGGACACCTGCAAGGATAGTCACTGAAGTGTGTCTGCATCACAGCGTTTACAAACGCAAATGCATGTCAGTAGGCTGAGAAATAGATAAAACATGGCGTGTAACCACTAAGAATGTGGGAAAAGGACTGGAGAGGTGGCTCGGTGATCAAGAATGCTTGCTGGGCGGCCATGAGGACCTGAGTTTGGATCCTGGCAAACACAACACAAGCCAGCATACATACCTGCAATGCCAGGACCGTGAGAGACAGAGACAGAAGGAGTGGTAGGGCTTGATGGCTGCCAGCCTAGCTCTAGGTTCAATGAGAGGCCCTGTCTCAAAGGAGCATAAAGTGGAGCGTAATAGAGGAGGATATCAGATGCCTTCTTCTGGCTTCTGCCCATGCACACTGGTACCCATACCTGCACATACACTGCACGCACATGCACACACATGCACAAACTTTTCTAAAAGGATGTGATAAAAATTCAATTAAGTACCAACAGAGCGAAATCTCTAAGGCTAATTTGAATTTTAAAAAATCAAATTGCATAAGGAGCACAACTTAATACCAATTATGCTTTGCCTAATGAGTTACAAAGCAATAGCATATATTGCTAACAGATTTACACAGGTAAATGTAGAGAAAATACCTGGAAGGAAATGTTCCCAAATGATTTTTTGTTGTTGCTCTTGTTTGCAACCATAAATGGTATTTACAAAGAGACAAGGATCCTTTTTCTGTAGCACCCCATTTCTACAAGGTGAATGTGCCAACATGTTATCAGTCATATATTTTCTTCTTTTACAGAGCTCATGGTCAATAGGGATGCATGGTACACATTCAGCCTTTCCCTTTACTTCCACAGCCCACCTAAACCGAGGCCTGTTCTCCACCCTCCTGTGTAGAATGCCATCCTTCTCCCTTACAGGCGAGTCAAAACAAAGACAAGAAGCGGTGGTGTAGAGGCCCAAAGAACTGAAGGAAGGAAGGAGAGTGGGAATTGAGCACGGCACATTTCAGGTCGCTTGCTGCAAGGGAGCTGAACCTTCCAATACTAAGATACTTTAGAGAGGAATGGAGCACACGCATGCACCGCCAGTGGGAGTGTAAATTAACTCACCTTCCAGAAAGAAAGCCACTTGACGACATCTACCATAATTTAAAGAGGCACGTTCTGTTTGGTCAGCAAGTTTACTCATTAGCAGTTACCCAAGACAGATATCCTCACACTATGCAAAACTGACATCTGAACAAGCTGGGTTGCACAGTACTGGTTTGAGTAAACCCCATACTCCAGCAACCGGAGTTTCTGCATAAACAAACTGGGATACAAGGGGATTCATGAGGCAATTTAAGAAATTAGCTCCAGATGTGCTTATGTGGCATGATCACCTACATGTGTGGTGAAATCGAAACAGAGGTGTCTAGTAATGTACATTTACAATTCTTCCACTTATGTAAACTGTGTACACACATAAGTAAGGGATCTGGCGGTGGGTGGGGGAGCGACAAAATATCTGCACCTACAGATACTGTTTTGTCCTTGGGCTGTCTTCTATATTTTTCTTTTTTTTTCTTTTTTTTTTTTTTTTTTGGTTTTTCGAGACAGGGTTTCTCTGTGGCTTTGGAGCCTGTCCTGGGACTCCCTTTGTAGACCAGGCTGGCCTCGAACTCACAGCGATCCGCCTGCCTCTGCCTCCCGAGTGCTGGAATTACAGGCGTGCGCCACCACCGCCCGGCTATATTTTTCTTTTTTATGACCACTAAATGGTGATTTTAAATCAGGACCCAATACTTGCTTCTCACAGGTTCTGGGATCCTGAGACATGGCCGGTGAGATAAACAGTGACTCAGTGTGCCTTTGCTGTAAGCCAGAGGTCAGTCGTGAAACTAGAACCTCTTGACGACTGAACCAGAGCCAGACAAGATCTCAGTCAACAGAGGGCGTTTCCTTTCAGATCATTCTTGTTACAAGAGCAACGCATGGAGAGATTAAAGAGATAATTTTTGAAAAATGAAATGTATTTGTTAGCCTGCCATCTGGAGATATCTGCTGTAAATAATAGTATTAGATCCTCCTATGCTTTTTTTCCCTAAATGTTTTCACCTCCTCCAGATGGAATTTAATGAACACAGTTTTGCACTCACTCGGCTTCTTAAACTCAAAACCATATGCAAGACAGGTGTGCTACCATGCACCTTGAGTCCCAGCGCTCAGGAGGCCGAAGCAGGTGGAACTCGGTGAGTTCCAGATGAGCCAGGGAAACAGTGAGACCCTGTCTCAAAAAAAAATAAATTAACAAAAGTGAAACTGTACACAAAAGATCTTTTAACTCACTGACTGTTACTCTACTCTGTGACTCTTCAGAGCTGTATAAGAACCCAGTGGATGGATGCAGTACATATGCTGTTCCAAGCTTTGCCACAGTGACCAGGGCTGCAGTGTTGATGTGCCTGTTCAATTTTGCACATAATTTATTTTCTCAGATTAAGCTCCTACTAAGAAATGTAGTTACCAGGGGAAACACTAGTGTAACCCTTGCTGATCTCCACCAGTTCATACCGTCACTTCTAGTGACAAGGGAGGCTATTTTGTGTCTTTACCAACTATGGATTCTATCATTTAAATAAAAAAAAAATCTTTGAAAATACCACTTATCCTATGAACGGGTCTACACTGTTGAAAAGCATGACTTTTTTTTTCCCAACTAAGGAACAGCCTTGAGACGCTAGACTAATCCAGTTATTCTGAAATCTTTTACTTTCTGACCTTGTGCCGGGGTAGCTTTTCCACTTACTGATACCTCAGGGGAGAAAATGGTAAGGAGGAGTGTGAGTGAAAAGGAAGCCCGTACAGATTTTCCTGTCTCTGCAGACGCTGAAGAGGCCGGTGCTCCAGTCCCCACCAGTCTGGATGATGGTCGTGACTGTGGTCCTGCTGCTGGCTCCGCGGATAGGCTGCTTCACTACGGTTCGAGCTGGTACTTGGCTCCTGGAGAGTCAAGGATGATGGTTAACTTGTTAACCAAGATGCTGAAGAATGATAACCATTGATCAAAACAGAACAATAAAGAAGAGATCAGAGACCCGTGGAGCCAAGAGGCTGAGTCATACATAATCCAGGCTGACGCGATCAGCTCCCTCTTTCAGCATGCCTCCTCTGACTTTATAATGTTTAGTCCCATTAAGGACCAATCTCTTACGCAAGTTCAATGTCCAATCTAACACCTAGTGTTTGCCAGGGTTTCATAATAGCTAACTTCACAAACTTGAAACAAAGAGACATCCAGTCAGATCCCAGCATGTCCCTCCATGGTGACATGGCCGCAGCTAAGTGGTTTGTGCTCCCTACCTCCTGTCAGTTCAGATGGGAAAATGATCTCACGGGGCTTATTGTATCAACTGAAGGACATATAACTAGTTTACTGTCACCTGAGGGTGTGCCACAGGTGAAGTAAGCTATAACCCAAGAGCGGTGAGCATCTGCTCAAGAAAGAATGATGGGGAGACTGGGAGAGCAGCTAGGAACCTGGGCACAGCTACTGGGGTCGACATGTGGATGGCCCCAATGCACAACATCCCACACATTCCTCTTGGAGTTAATTTTCCCTGAAAGGAATGGATATTTCCACTTTCTGTAATTCTAAATTAGTAAACAATTGCTTAACGGACTGGGATGTGACGGTGAAGTGAGGGGGAAAGCTCCCTCCTATTTCTGAGATAAAAAGTTCTGTGTGAATTTCAGTCATGGAAATGGCAAGAGTCATTTCCATAGATGAAGGTAAGCTGCTTCAAGGTTCATGGGAAAGCTGGGTCAACTTGGAGTCAGTGGGGCCTATCATGAGTCTGAGCCTGCACTGTGTTGTCATTACCTTGTGGTATGCCTCTCCTGCAGCAAGCCTCATGAGCTGCCTGCACCTGATCTCTGAGGTGCTGTGGAAAATTAAGGACGGAACCTGCCTCACATTCGCAATAAAATAAACAAGACGCAGCACCATTTGCCCAGGAACCATTGTTGCAGTAGGTCACCGAGTTCTAGATGCCCTAGGAGTCAAAGTGAAACTTGACTGAGCAATCATAAGAGTGCATTGCTCTGGGGGTAAATGGCTGGAGAGCTCCTTTCAAATCTGATTTGGAGCAATCAAATCAGTAAGATGTTATGGTATGGTGATATGTCTTTTCCACCACACCAATACTCCCTGCTGTTGTGTTGAAGGTCCCTAGCTGGTGGTATGATATGAGGTTCTGGAACCTTTAGGTGACAGGCCTATTTGGAAAAAGTACTTCATTGGGATCTTTGAAGGTTTTGCCTTGTGAAGGGACAAGTCACACCTTTGAAGGGAGCCTTTAAAGGAGTCCCTTTCCCTGCCTGCTTCCTGTCTACCTTAAGGCATACACCACCTTCCTTCATATATTCCTCCCACCACAATCCTCTCAACACGGGCCCATAATCAATGGGACAAAGGAATATGGATTGAAATCTCTGAAATCGTAAGCCAAAACACATCATTCTTTCTGTTCAGGTGTTTATGTCGTGCACTCTGTCACAGGGACAAGAAAATTAATCGCTTGCCCAAGCATCACCAAACAGGACAACTTGCCAAAACAAGTTCCAAAGCCCTGCCCCAGACCAACTGCACGGGTCTCCAAAGTCCAGAAGTCACGACCATAACAGGTTTCCAGGTAACTCTTAAGGAAGAAGTCTGTTGCCACCTGACACCTCATGCAGTGGATCTGAAAGCCACTGGTGACTGCAACAGCTCCCAAGTCTTCACCAGCTAGGCGATGTCCATGGAACAGGAATGGCAAGGGACACAGAACAGGTAGTAGGCAAGAAGAGAGGATACTTGAAACACACCTACTCCAAAGACCCAGTGAGTCATCAAGATGTTAAAGAGCTGGAGATGCTCCACGAGAGCTCAGAAGGGACCTAGAGGCCAGGCTGGATCTACTGGGTCCCCAGAGCAGGGCTCGTCCTTTTATCTGGTAGACATTACAGATAATACTTAGGGTCTAATTAGCACTTTGAGACCCTATATGTTTTTTTAAATATTTATTTATTTATTATGTATACAATTTCTACATGTATGCCTGCAATACAGAAGAGAGCACCAGACCTCATTACAGATGATTGTGAGCCACCATGTGGTTGCTGGGAATTGAACTCAGGACTTTTGGAAGAGCAGGCAATGCTCTTAACCACTGAGCCATCTCTCCAGCCCCATCCTATATGTTCTTAAGACTTGGAAAAATGTGTAAAACATAAAGCTGATGCTAAGTCAAACACTGGAAGTTAGCATTATGCCCATTCCATTGCCAAATAGAACTCACGAATTCTGTTGTTGCTTGGAGTACTTTTGTCATTTGATTTTGAGCCAAGGTCTGTGTAGTCCTGGTTGGCCTGGAATTCACAAGAGCTGCCTCTGCCTACTGAGTGCTGAGTTAAAGGCTTACGTCACCACACTCAGTCCCACCAGCAAATATTTGATTGCATTTGAAAATGTGTTTAAGGTTTTCCTGTTGCTCAAAAAATGCCCAGAGGCATAGCTGCTGAAAAGTAGCCGCCAGTGGCTCATCATGACCTATAACCAGATAAGTTCAAAACAAAATTGTAAAACACCCTTTCGTCTGCCACTCAGATGTGTGTGAAGAACGAGAGGATTATGGCCTGCGTATGTGTTGATGTTCAGCCTGAAGTGTGTTAAGGGTTATTTCTGTGAACTGACATATGCTCCCTGAAATGTGGCTGTATATGGAGATGACTCCTAGAAAGTAAAGTTCAGTAGGGCAGAGGGATGGAATCCTAAGTTAATGGCCTTGATGAACAGAGAGACCAAGAAAGTACCCTGTGAGCCAGGAAAGGCCTCACCAAACCCAACCGCACTCCCCCAGTCCCAGACTTCCAACCTCCAGAACTGAGGGAAGTAGTCATTACTGACTCCACCCGGCCACCGATGACCATTTGAAACTGGTCCTGAAGAAGCTGCCTTCACACTGGCCCTGTTTCATCTCCCTCCATTTGTGCTCCCTGTTGCCAGGGGCACAGGCTGTTGTTCCTCTTTGTATGCCCAGCATCAGCACACTGCCCTGAAACGGAGTGAGTACTCGATAAATATTTGCTGATTGGATCAAATAGATTCACTGTCTCTCCTATTGTACTCAAGTCTTTCTTCAATCTAGCTCCTCTGGGCTAAATTATGCAACTTGAACTGCATTTCAATTCTGTAGCCTAACTCTCAGGTGTGAGCTGATGAAATACAAGCAGAGGATAGCCTAAAAGCTTTCTGCATCTCTCTACACAATCCAAGGCATTTCCTTCTCTGCATGGTGCCTACCAGTGAGGGCTTCCATCATTATGCTAAGAGCTTCAATCATCTCTGATTTTAGTGGAGGGATTTCTGAGGGCTGAGCACCTGGAAAGATTTTTCCCTGAAATGAACCATTTGCAGTCTGCAGCCCTAGACAAGAGATTTTTGCTTCTATCTTAAAATTATGTGCATAACACCTTTTTATCACAGCAAGGAGGCCAGTCTTCTATCTACTCCAAATCAAGTAACTGAGAAGGTAACTTTTACTTGTTGGAAAAAATTACGTGTGTGTGTGTGTGTGTGTGTGTGTGTGTTTGCCTAATTTTGAACTCAATAAGAACTCTATTCTAATACTCTGAATCTTTGGTGATTTTATTAAAATGTTTAGATTTACAGTTCAAGCTTAACGCTGCTCATCTGTCATGATTCAGAAAGTAACGCCAGCCCTTCCCTAGGCACTGCCTATGTGCCAGGCATTTGGTAGTCCCACTAAAAATAGCAAGGTGATGAGGTGTGACAGTGTACACCGGTAATCCCAGGACCTGGGCAAACAAGGCAGGAAAGGTTGAGAGCAACCAAGCCTGCATAGCAAAATCCCATCAAAGGAGAGGGAGAATTCAAGAGAGAGAGAGTCAAAGCAAGACCAAGGGCAGGATGGCTTATCTTAATCCGGGGCTGCTACACATGAGATGAAAGTAGTCACTGTAACTTCTTGGGCAGCTTGTCTATATGACCTGCAAGGAGTGCTTATGCCACCACGAAGAACAGGAACAAGCTTGGGTATGATGGATACAACTGATGCCCACAGACCTGGGCCAAATCAGAGACGCTGCCATTCATAAGCAGAAAGAACAAACTGGTGCACACTGAATTTCAAATCCAGCTCAGCTACGTTCTAGCTCTTCAAGCTTAGGAAAGACCCCATCACTGCCCTCAACTCTGGCCTCATCTTCCTCCTCCAACTGTGTTTTAAGCACTCTAGCTCTTGGTTGCCGTGAGCATTCAATGATATCATGTACTTGGTGCATGGGAGGCATGCAACTGACAGCAGCTAGTGTTAGCATGACTTCAGCATCCAGTGCGCTTTCTTTGCTTTTCTGAGGAACAAAGAAGGCAGAGAAATCTGGGTCGGTGTTTTTAAGATGATACATGTGCTACCCAAATACCTTGAGATACAGTCAAGATGTTCAACCATCTTAATTTGACTAGGATAGAGAACTTTTGGTACTAAAATCAAGATGGTCCTGAGAAAACCAAGAGAGGTGGTAACTCTGCTCATCAAAAGCAGAGGGAAGCTTTAGTGGGAAATGGGATGACAGCAGCCGTAGTCTCTTTGATCCTTTTACCTAGTGATGCTTCAGATTGGTAAAATACACTCTCTCTTCTGGCTTCACTTTCTTCTAACTCACCCACCTAAGAAGCCAGGCACCCTCCCCAACAAAAGCTGACTGTCCCCATGTTGAATACACCACTCTGGGCAGTTTCTGTTAATTCTTTAATCAAACATACAGTGCTAAGAATTTATTGTACTTTCCACCCAGGCCCCCTTGTTTACTCCAAATTCTTCACTGAAGTCAAATCTCTAGGATATTTATGTCAAAGGGGTGGATTTCACAGGCAGTAGCCAGATATAAAGTTTCACTTGATCAGGACAGGATAATTTAAACTAAGAATGAAGAGATTTCCTTTAACTTAAGCAGTCCTTCCTTCACAAGCCATGCACAGTTGCCCCCTTCTCACGCACTCTTGGGGCTAGGTACTCCCACTCGCCCCACAAAAGCCGCTGTTCTTTCCCCGGGCTCCTTTTACAAAGAGATTGGCTGGATAGTCCAACAGCAAAACCTGTGAGAAAGTCACCTGACTTCCTACCTCAAGTGGGAAATGAAATGCTCATCTTCAGACGATACGAGGGAGAAGAGTGGTGCATGTGTACTGAGCAAGGAAACGTCCTCGTGGGGCCTGGAGAAGTGATGCCCGAGCCAGCTCATAAGGACAGCTTCTTGTCTTATTGTCTGGTTATCCTTTCCCTTGGACAATGCGCAGACTGGTTCTAAACCTGGGTTCAAACCAAAGGGAAGCGTGCCTTTAAAAGAATGTTGCCTTGATATTCTGGAACTTGAGGTCATAGCAGGCTGATAGACAGACATTGTATTGTTTTAAAGATGAGCACATGTCTAACTAAGGGTCTGTACCTTTTTCTAATCTGAAGGGAGGGAGATTGATGGAGATACAATGTAAACACAAAATTTAGCCGGGCTGTGGTGGCTTACGCTTTTAAACCCAGAATTTGGGACGTAGAGGCAGGCAGATCTCTATGAGTTCAAGGCCAGTCTGGTCTACAAGAGCTAATTCCAGGACAGCAAGGGCTGTTACACAGAGAAACTCTGTCTTGAAAAACAAAAACAACAACAACAACAAATGTAAACACAAAATTTAAAACAAGGAATTTATCTTTGATGGGAAAAACCTTTGCTTTAAAGGATGCCTTTACTAAGGATTTACCTGGTTAGGTGCCACTCCGCGCCATGTCATCGCAGAAACTGCAGTTTTCTACCTTACTAGGCAGCAAGGTGGCTGCATCACCAGGACCAGTGGTCCAATCCTGAAAGCTGAAACAATTCCAAAATATACCCAAAAGCGGGGATAGAAAGGTCTTTCAGCCTGGGGATTACTTACCAAGAAAAAAGGTCTTCAAAGGACCAGAAAACCATTAAGAAAAACAATTGAGTCCAGACTATCCCCAACACATAGAAACCATATATTTCTAATTATAAAGGGGAAAAAATACACATCATGAATGCCTGGAAAAAGCCAAATGTATCCAAAATGTGTCTTTACAACTGAAAGTTCTGAGAGCTTTTTCAGACAAAAGGGACTTTCACCTGCAATCAAAGTTCCAGAAGTGACTGTCCAGGAAGATATCTCTGAAACAGAACATCCTGGAAGTTGTCAGAAAGTATCATTAATAAGGGGAATTCTGGAATTTATCAAGTTTAGAATTGAACAAACTGGGATAATTTATCTTCAAATTGGGCAATGAAAGTAATGCTTAGTCTGAATTTTAACAAACCTCTAGACATATTGCAAACAGAAATACATTCTGAGCCATTTTAAACTCTGTTAGTCAAGTGCAACAAAAGTAAAAAGAAACAAGCAAACTTAAACTTAACATATATTTTGCCAATTCATCACTTTTTCTCTACTTTTACGTGTAGGTGCTGTGTCTGCATGAATGTCTGCACGCCATGAGGATGCCTGGTGCCCACAAGGCCAGAAGACAGTGTCAAATCCCCTGAGATCAGAGTCACAGACAGTTGTGACCCACTCAGTGAGTGCTGAGACTAGAACCAGGTTCTCTGAAAGAGCAGCCGGTGCTCTTAACCACTGCGTCATCCCTCCAGCCTTTTCAATCGATATTTTAAAATTATTATTGGAATACCTTGCATTCATTTTACATACAAATACTCTAAGATCTGGATCATAAACTACAGTTACAGCACCTTGAGATCTGGTCCAGCTGCATTTCAAGTGCTCTGAAGACTCACGTGGCCAGTGGCAAAGCCCTGAACCACACAACTCTGAATTTACCATCACGAGAAATGTGAGAGGAACAAATTACCACCTCCTCTTGAAAACTGAAAATGTAGTATTTGTTCATTACATTCTTTAAGACCCTTAGGAGTGTCATCTTCTACCCTAGTTAGTGGGTGTGTCTTTGTGTGTGTGTGTGTGTGTGTGTGTGCTTCACCTGCAACTAGTTATACTGTGTATAGTCTATCAGTGAACAATTAGAAATAATTGTTAATACTCCAGGTTTGAGGGGTATTCTTCTAATGCAATGGTTCTCAATCTGTGGGTCAAGACCACTTTGAATGTTTGACCTTTTTACAGGAGTTGCGTATCAGTTACCCTTCATTACAATTCATAACAGTAGCAAAATTACAGTTATGAAGTAGCAACAAAAATACTTTCATGGTTGGGAGTCACCACAACATGAGGAAATGTATTAAAGGGTTGCAGTATTAGGAAGACTGAGAATCACTATTCTAACATAAAGGTGAAGTTATATTCAAGACACTAAGTGAAAAACCATGATCAAGCGAGTAGTGCTAAATCCATACATACATTATTAAGAGTGTCAAAGACATATATTTCCAAAACATATATCAAAATATCAGCAAATTAAGTCAGACACAGTGGTGCGCATCTGATGTGGGATTCCCTTCCCTTCTGTATGCTATGAATATGTCTTATTACCATTGGCTAATAAAGAAGCTACTTTAGCCTATAGCAGGGCAGAACATAGCCAGGTCAGAAGAGACAGAGAGAGTAGGCAGCATCAGAGATGCCATGTAGCTGCTGAAGGATACAGATGCCAGAGCTGGAAACTTACCCTTGTGGTTATACACAGATTAATAGAAATGGGTTAATTAAGATTAAGAATTAGATAATAAGAAGCCTAAGCTAATAGGCCAAGCAGTGTTGTAATTAATGTAACTTCGGTGTGATTGTTTAGGTCTGGGTGGCTGGGAAACAAATGAGCAGACTCCATCTACACATGGTGCCAACTTGAGCTGAGTACATCCACATAAAACCTGAGGGTGTGGGAAGGAATTCTAGTCACAAAATAACAGAGTTAAGCACAGCTTCTTGGTAGCAGCATTTTCTTAGGTGGGCTTTGTTTGTTAGAAGCAAGCAGAGGCACAATTCCTTTAAGATAAGGCTTCCTGACTCAGCAGTAACAATAAAAACTGCACAGCTCCTTTAAGAAGGCTCCCTGGTTCATGCTAATTGCATGAACAGCTCTGGCTCTTTCAGGAGGTCCTGCACTTAAATGGGGTTTGTGAGCGGTGTGCTACTAGTTGCGTAATGGCAACATAGACCCATGCATCCCTGGAGCTGGGGTGGTGAGCAAGGCTAGTAGAGGCAGTGAACATACCTCTGCCATGTTGGATGGGGCAGAGCCAACAGGCAGGGCTGAGGAGCAGCCATGCCCACTTAGCATATTTTTAAAAAGGGGCTCCTGATCAGAAAATGATTATAGATATGCAATAAAGACAGATTCAGACAAAAATAAATCTCTGAATGGGTCACAGTGTGTTTAAAACTGTACATAGGCTTGGGAAAGAGAGGAAAAGAGTATAGACAAAAGTAGTCATAGATTAAAGGAGTAAAGATAATAAAATAAATACTAAAAATTAATAGCATAATATAAAAAGTTCACGTAAAGATGGAAAATATACAGTCTGGATTACGCATATTATTGTGTTTTCCTTGAATTTTTTTGACTGTAGAGAGACATTAGATTCTGGGGGTTGTTAAGTTAAATCAACTTAAAGGCATCTTGACTTCAAAATTTGAGTCTAAGGATATGTTACTTTGGAAAAGAGATTTTGCTTTTGTTTCCAAAGAAGATGAGAACCTATAGATAAACTAATGTGGTTTGTTGGAACAAGACCGCCTGAAAGGTTGCTATGAACCCTAAAAATATTTCACCCAATAAACAGCAGAAAACATTTTGGGAAAAACAATGACCAAATTCCCAAAATAATTGTTTATAACATTTATAGTATGTTTTTCTTTAAAGGGGGATATGATATAGAGATAAATACTTTGCATTGGTATGGATCTTGGTCTATTGATACAGATTTAAGGTTGGTTTTGTCACACTGTATATATGTATTTCTGCTATTGCTTAAAGTATTGTTTATGCAGTTCATTTAAAAATGTAATGTATAATTAAATACAGATTAATAAATAGTCATCTATAATAGTCAAACTGTAGTTACCTTAGTTAGGTAATCTTCAACACTCCAAAGACCTACAGAACATGGCATTTAAAGTGTTTTAAGAACTTAGACTTTTCTCAACAGTGATACATGTCTGCTCCTGGCAGCACCAATTACTTCAAGAGGAAGATGGGCATCAAACTTGCCTGGACTGCTTGATGGTATGCTGTATGAACTGGATATGCATGGCCCACAGAAAAATGACTGCAGAACTTGCCTAAAGAGAGACAGTCCCTCCAGGGTTCCTACTTCATGAAAAGTCTGCCAGACATTCTGCAGGACACAGAAGAAACCAACTGATGAACTTTGCCAGTATAAGGCATAAGAGACCTTCAAATTTCCTGCTTTATGGAAAAGTCTGCCAGATATTATGGTCCTGTAGGCTCAGGGTGGATGACCCAAAGTTACAGAAGAACTTTGGGTGATTGTCCAGGCAGCAAGATATCTCTGTCAAGTCTAGAACTTTGGAAGTTGCTTACAGTGCACTTCCTGTTTATTTAGGTAATATATTCTTCTGGGGTCTTTGAAGAGTTGAAGACAGATAGTTATAGTTTTCCTTAGCTATGATAAACGAGAAATTAGATATAAAACTTTAGACTGTCTCGTGGGGCCTCCTTGCTCTTCACTGCTCACACAGGCAGCTCCATGCCCCTCAGGGCCTTTGTATTTGTTGTTCCCAGGTATCTGCTAACAAAGGTACAAGGACATCTACCCCAGAACCTATAAGCTAGCTCACTTCTACAAACACAGTCTGATTATACACTTCCTGAACTATTTGCCACATGTTCATAAGGTTATTCACCATGTGCCCTTCCTTTTCAGACTTATTATTTTCACATGGATGTGTGTGCACCTGTACCAGTTTATGTGCACAGAGGAGCCCCAGGCCAGAAGAGGGTGTCAGATCCCCTGGAACTGGAATTGTAAGGGGTTATTAGCCATCATGTGGGTGCCAAGATTCAGACTGGAGTCCTCTGCAAGAGCAGCAAGCATGGACAGTTGTTACATGTCCATGTAACAACTCCTGCCTCACCTCTCCTGCCTCACCTATATATTAACAAAGTCTACAGAATATCACTTGGAAAGAATGTAAGTGTCCATTTATAGATGCTAACTAGACAATTAAACCTTCACAACAGCCTTATGCAGTAGGGTAGAAGGAAGAAGAGAAGCATGAAAAAGAATTCTCAGCCAGGCGATGGTGGCACACGCCTTTAATCCCAGCACTTGGGAGGCAGAGGCAGGCAGACCACTGTGAGTTCGAGGCCAGCCTGGTCTACAAAAGCAAGTTCCAGGATAGGCCCCAAAGCCGCAGAGAAACCCTGTCTTGAAAAACAAAAACCAAAAAAAAAAAAAAAAAATTCTCACAATATATTCAGGTTATGTTAACTTCAAAACCAAAGTATAAAATAATTTTATATATAATTCTATGGAAAGATATTTATATATAATTTTAGAGAAAAATATTTCCTACTATATTAGAAAAAGGAAATTAAAACATAAATAAATTAATTGCTTCTTTTGGAAAGAGATATAGAAAACATAACCAAGAAATTAGATAATAATGTTTAGCTATTAAGTGGAAACACAGCGTGAGAGTTTTGTGAACGGATATAGCTTTGACTTTCAAGCCATGTATTTTACTTATTTAAAAAAGAAAAAGCAGCAGGCTAGAGTGATGGCTCAGCAGTTAAAAACTCTTGTTTCTAGAGCTGGCTCCCAGTGGCCTTTCCCTCCTGCTCCAGGAAATGAAGCTGTCTTCCGGCCTCCACAGGCACAGACGCACACACACGTGCATAAACCCACACTCAGGGCACACAAGTGCACTAAGTTGAAAATAGAACAATTTTTTTTAAAGAAAACCATAAAGCTGGACATAAAAAAACAACAAATGGTATAATTAAAACCACATATAGAGCTGGGCATAGTGGTGCCTGCCTTTAATCCCAACATGCAGGAGGCAGAGGCAGGAGGATCTCTGTGAGTTTGTGGCCAACCTGATCTATAGAGTGATTTCCGGGACAGTCAGAGCTACACAGAGAAACTCTCTCTCGAAAAACAAAACAAAAAGCAACTGATGGAAAAGCAGATACAGACATTTGTCCCCTAATCTCCATACACACCATGGTACAAATACCCCCTCCACATACAGACACACACCATACATAGACACACAATAATAAGAGTAAATTGAAAAACAAAAATGTTTCCTTGGGATCCATAACTCCTAGTCTAGCTCAGGTTCAGGGGCAGATCACGTCTCACGGGAATAAAGCAGAGAGTAACAGCAAAACACCCAGTGTCCTCTTCTGTCTGGCACATAAGCATGTGCATAGAGTTCTCCACACATACATGCACATCCACTACACACATGCTCACATCACACTCATAAAAGTAAGAAATGGAACTAGCCTACTCACTACTGTCTTTTCCTTTTCTTTTTGCATGTTCATTTCAACACAGGGTTTCTCTGTGTAGCCTTGTCTGTACTGGAACTTCACTGTAGACCAGGCTGTCCTGGAACCAGAGATCCTCCTGCCTCTGCCTCTGCCTCCTGAGTTCTGAGATTAAAGGCGTGCACCACCACTGCAGGTCATCTAAACAATTATGTTATCAAGAGCTATGATGCTCCTTAACCTGCATAAACAGTAAAAAGCATAATTCATAAAAGGGACACACCAACAAGAGGGCACAGTGGACATGCTTAGAATCCCAGCATTCAGAAAACTGAGTCAAGAGGATCATGAGCTCTGAAGCCAGCCTGGGCTACAGTGAGACCCTTTCTGAAACATAAAACACAGACCCAAAAAGGGGCATCCTGATACTTTTGTGTAAAGATTAAAAACTCCTAGGAAACAGAATTATGTGTTAAAAATAAATAATGTAGCACAAACCATTTCTCTTAGAGGCCCAAAGGTGAAAAAAATGCGAAGTTTATTAGATTTAGAAATCAAAGATGAATTGGTATAATTATGATTACATAAAGAATCCAGCAGTTAGAAATGAAGTCTATTTAGATCTAGCTTGAGAGTCTCAAGGCAGAAGTAACTTAGAAATCACATTAAATCTCCAATTTGCACGAGTTTTCTCAGTGAACCAGATAGACCATTGTGTCGCCAATATCCATGCGTAGCCCGTTCTCAGTGAGGTGAACTTTCTTGCTCTCTAGGTCCACATGAAAAACGGCACTCTCAGAAATGAGCGTCTTCTCACTGTGTTCCCTCCCGAGGACCGGAACGCTTCGAGGCCCCAGCAGAGGATTGTCAAACCGCATCAGTTTCACTTTGGAAAGATCTATAGCAAAAGAGATCACCAACATGAGTATCTGCATATAGTCACTGACACAATCTCATAACAGCCAAACACAGGCATTTTCATCAGATTCTTAGGACCTGGCCTCAGAAGCAAAGCTAGCATCTTGTAAACTTCATCCCCTCCCAGCTTTATACCTGAACCAAACAGTCAGAGCGTCTGTGTAACACATCTGAACACCAAACCAAGAGGGAAGAAGAATAGTGTTCTTTTTTAAGTGCTAACCTACGGTTTACATCACCTTTACATGCTTCACCAAGCCTCTGGTGCTCTGGACGCACTCTGCTGGTGAAGGACCTTCTCTGAGCTATTTTTGGAGGAGTCATGATCACTGTGAAAAGCAGGACTACCTATTTCTTGTGTTGTTCAAGAGACAAGAAGTGCTTATAGCACAAGTTGGTGAGAACCAGGAAGAGAAGGAGGGGGTAGAGAGAGGGGCAACTTTGAGATGAGCTCTAATCTGACTGGCATCTGGTCTACTGTTGTGCAACCTCGTCATACAGCTCCTCACAAACAAAAACAGAAAACAGCAACCCAAAATCAAACAAGCACTTATCCTATGGATAAATTTATGATTCAACAATCTAATCAAAAAATTTATTTAAGCAATTCTGAGACTTTCAACATCAAACAATTTTGCTTATATACGGGGGGAAACACTGGCACAAACGCTCGTCCTAGGTCTATGTCATTCCGAGCAGTGTGGTCAGCTATGCTTCACCTGCCCCTCCCCAAATGACATTTCCTACATTACTTCCAAGCTTTTCTAAAATGATCACTGGGTGGTCTGTGAGCTACATCCCCTCATGGTGTCTCAAGAGGACAAAGCTTAGCTCTATAAGGGATAAGAGATCAAAGAAGACATTAATGCGGCTGGCAGTCATACCCAGAGTACAAGTCTTCCAGGCATTCTCCTCTCTCTGGGAAACAAAGACTGAAAGGCAGCAAGTTTAGAGAAGAGCTCTCAGGGCTTACAGAGCAATTACCTGCATCTGCCATAAAAGCAAACCCTGCCTGCGAGTGTTCCGAGTTTCTGCTCCAAGACAAGAGCACAAGCCCTGAAACCTCAAACAGGAGAGACAGCAGTCTTCTGCAAGCCTTCATCTTGTCTGGGCGGGTACAATCTATGGTAACAGCTATTGCAGTTTCACCGGAACATCAGTGGCACCAAATATTTTGCTATAGAAACTGTAACAAGTTCTGCCAGCAGGTTTTACACATTCACTGCAGCTCTCTCTCACAGTCTCCCCTCATCATTTCAACCAATTCTAATTCAAACTATTTCAAAGAAACCTTAACACTCAATCAGCCTTCTAAGTGACAAAACGCATTTGCTTTCATGTTTTGCCATGTGGTTCATTACTGCCAATAAATTCGTAGGGTTTTCTTAGTGGCCTTCCTATCTATTCTTATCCTAGATCTCTCTCATCACTGAAAATGTTGAAATTTAAGCCTGCAACTACACAAGATTTAAGGCACTTAGAGAAAAGATAAGAGCGATTGAAAGTCCCTGGGGACTGGTAATATGAAATGGAGTCTCTCACCTCCGAGTTATTAGTTCATATGTGGCATAGGTGTGAGTGATTTAAAGTCATTATCATCAAGAGTTGCTCAGTGGCCTTTGTGGAGGGAAATGATGGTTTGAGCGAGTTTCTCCCAGCCCTCGATCATAATCACCCTCAATACAATTGGCACTAATTGGACTGCTCGCTGGCTAGTGCAGCAGACAGACTATGAAGTGTGTTATTGAATTGAACTGTTTTTCTATCCTACATACTCAATATGCTCAACCCTCATACATATCAAAGGAACACGAAGGCCCACTGAAAGTATCAAGGTTAGATCCCTTCTGGTGATTCTCACACAAATATCAATTTCGAACTTCGCTAATACATCTATCCATCTTCCAAATTTATAGCAGCTACTAACACGAAACTTAAAACTGATTCATACTCACTGGATATATTCATAGCTTGTAAAATAAAGAGATAAGAACGATATCAGAGGCTCCATGAGAAAAGGCAACAAATAGACAGTAATGCCAGCACAGTTCTGAGGAACCCAGTCAGTGCACGGAGTACCTTTAATAGGAATTTAAACATCTTTAAAAAAATTGCCAGGCAGCGATGGTGCACAACTTTAATTCCAGCACTCAGAAGGCAAAGGCAGGCTAATCTGAATTCAAGGCTAGCCTGTTCTATAGAGCCAGTTCCTGGGTGGTCAGGGCTATACAGAGAAACCCTGCCTGGAAACCCCCCCTCGAAAAAAATAAATAAAAATTATTACATTTATTTATTTTGTGAATCTTTGTGTATGCATGCCATAGCACACAAGTGTAATTCAGATGACAATTAGGTTTCTCTTCTTCCATGACAAGATAGGGACCAAGGTCATCAGCTTAACAAGTGCCTTAGCTCACTGAGGAATCTCATTGCCCCCAATTTAATACTTTGCAATACAATTTTCAATGCAGAAACACATCCTCTAGTATACCACAACCTCATAATAAGATCCCATGAGTTCCCACAAATACCGGTTTTCTTTAAAAGCCATTCTAATGGCTTTAAGGACTATGTATTCTTCCTATTAGAAAATTTGTTGAAGACTGAACAAAAGCAATACAAATATGAAGAGACAGAACATGGCTTCCTAGATATTCATACTTTCAAATTTTCAAGTCCTGCTTATTTGCTCCAAAGGCATACGTACCATTCTGTGGTATTTCACCGGGAAATAAATGCCTATATGAGCTAGAGAGATGACTCAATAACTAAGACACTTGTTGACCTTGCAGAAGACCCAGGTTCAGTTCCCAGCACCACAATCACCTGTAACTCCAGTTACAGGAGATCTGACACCTCTTTCTGGCCTCCATGGACACCTTCACTCACATTGTGAACATTCATAGACTCAGACACATACATACACACATAAAATAAAGAACAAATCTTTAAGAACATGGATGAATCTTGGAAAACTGGTCTTTTATTTTAAAGATTCGATATGTTGTATTAGTAAGCTTTTGTGTGTGTAGTATATGCATGTATGCGGGTGAACTCATATGTGTATGTGAAGGTCGATGCTGAGTGTCTTCCTCTGTCACTCTCCACCTTATTATTTATTAAGAACCTGGAGCTTGCTGTTTCAGCTGGACTGGCTGGATACCTGAATGCCATCTGTCTCCCCTCATCCCCTCAGCTTTGGGGTTATGGTACATGTTACTGCACCTGGCTGGTTTTCTTCGATTTGGAATATTGGTGCTGGGATCCAAACCCAGGTCTCACATCTGTGCAATAAGCACTTTACAGACTGAGCTGGCTTCTCATGTCAGCCCATGGGAGACATTTTGCTTAGTTAAAGGAAAACTGCTGCTGGGCAAAGTAGCCCATGCCTGTAGTTGCAGCTACTCAGGAGGCCAGGGAGGAAACTGCTTCAGTCAGGTCAGCGCTGGACAAGAGTGAGAAGTCATGTCTTTACACACACACACACACACACACACACACACACACACACACAAAAGCTTACTAATACAACATATTGAATCTTTAAAATAAAAGACCAATACTACTTCTGTGAAGTACCTAGAATAGGTGGGACAGTGAAGAATGGTCAAAAAGGACTAGAAGGAAACAGGAAGAGGCAACAGGTTACCCAAACTAACACATTTTTGATTGCTATCAAAAAGAAAAGAAGGCCAGCAAGACGGCTCTGAAGGTACAGGTGTACACAAGCCTGATGACCGAAGTCTGACCATGTATGTGCACTGCACATACGTAACAAGTAAGAGTCATTAAAAATGAGATCTAACTCAACGGGAGATCCCTTGCCTAGCATGTACAAGAACCTAGATTCAAACCTAGCACTACAAAGAAATGAATACATAAAATTAAATAAGAAGACCAATCCTGGGGGCACACATTTGTAATTCCAGCAGTTAGGAGGCAGAGGCAGAACTGCCACAGGTTCAAAGCCAGCCTGGTCTACATGGCGAGTTTCAAGTCATCTAGGGCTTCACAGTAAGAGTCTGTCTGAAAATAGACAATGAGGGAGAAGAGATGGGAGAAATGGGAGAGACAGATATCACCTAAAAGATGAACATCAACATTAGTCAATCTTTATAATCCTGAAGAAAAGTCCTAGAGACACACTAAGCTGCCTCTCGTGTCCACTCCTGGACCTGGCTAGAGTGATGGGTCATTTTCACTAACCTGACAGCATTAAAAATCAGGGGAGCACAAATCTGGATATGTAAGGGCATTTCCATAGACGTTCAGCTGAGGAGAGAAGTCCGACTCTGAATGTGGGTGGCACTGGCCCGTGGACTCGGGTCCCAGGCTGACTCAGAAGGAGAACAGAGAGAAGACAGCTGAGCATCAAAGGCTCTCCCGCCTGCTTCCTGACAGCAAATGTACTGTGACCAGCGCTTCAAGATCCTGGGCAACGGCCAAGTGCTAGCCTCACCGCCAGGTCTTTGCCACTATCCTCTACACCCTCAAACTGGGAATCAGAATCAGTCTTTCCCCTCTTAGGTTGCTTCTTGTCAGGTATTTTTTCATAGCAACAAGAAAACTAACAAATACACTGGGTACTGAAAAGGAAGGCCACAGCACTGAGAGGCAGAGGCGGGCAGATCTCTGTGAGTTTCAGAAAATCTGGTCTACATAGCAGGTCTCAAGCCAGCCAGGGTTGCATAGTAAGACCTTCAGGGGAGGGGAGAGGGTGTTTATATTGAATTTAATCACAGAACATACACTTCTAATCTAGATCAGAAATTGAGATTGTATATGTATTTTGCCTAGAGAAACACAGTTTAAAAGAAAAAAACCAGAAGGTTTGGAATCCAACAGTTTGAATTCTAGGCTTGAGATTTTCCAGCTGAGTAATTTCCCTTTGTGAGCTTCTATTCCACTAGCTATACAAGGGGGATGAGGATGAGGATGAGGATGACGATGATGATGATGACGATGATGATAGTTATGTTGAATTTGTAAAAGGATCAATACACTAATGCATGGAGGATCTCAAAACCTCATTCTAATTCTCCTCTTTCCCTAGTAAGAGACCCAGCTGGACAACTTAGTCTAGAATAGTAAGGGTATATGTTTCTAAATTTGAATTACCTCTAAAAGACATAAATCACTTGTTGTAATTTAGAACCAGACAGGATACTGAAAAAACTATCCAATTCAAAGAACTCACAACACTGAAAGAGAACCAGCTAGGCATTTACGTGACACAAAGTTACCAAACTACCTAAGCCCAAGCAAGACCAAAAAAAAATCTAGGTTTCCAGTTTGGGGCTCAATTCTCTTCCCACGGTGTTACACAGCTGTCGGAAGAGCTCTTTCTGTCCCTTCGACTTACAACTCATCCATACATGAGCTTCTGCTGAGTAGGAGCTTCAAGAGAAAAGATTTTACCTTTGATTCCTCGGTCCATTTTCATTAAGCGTCTGATTATGGAATCACAGCTGTCTCCTTGCCTGACGTCGATTCTAGTTGAGAAGTGGCCATTGGATGGCTGGGGATTTACTAGGAAGATTGACACACCAGGCTAGGAGAGTAAAGATATAAGTTATGACACATTAAACTTGAATACTGCCAAAAATAAGGGCAATCTCTACTATATTTTCAATACCCACTAAAGACATTTCTAATTCTGCATAAAATCATGACAAGACACGACAGAAAAACTGGGTGAGCTCATGTTTCCACCCAGAGGGCTTGGGAAACAGACTACAGCTGCATGTACCAACCCTGCTGACGGACTGTAACAATAACAGCATTTTCTCTCCCATGACTACCACCGCTTGTTCAACCTCTCTACTGCAGGTCAGGCACCGCAAGAAACACTTTATAGACATGGCTTCCATCCCCCAAGGGAACATTACAGCTCTATAATGAACACTATTTTATTTACTCATTTCTGTGGGCCAAATGACTGCACTTCTACAAGCCACACTGCAAGACGATGAGAGAATGATCACAAAATAAACTCAGAAGGTCTCCATGAATATGATTACCCTACTCTTCCAAAATAAACCACTATTTTCAATTAAATATGGTCAAAGGAACAACATTCCTAAGTGCTCTATTAGGATATTAAGGAGTCATAATTGTAGTACAAATCTGAACGGATTCTTGGAGGCTAAACAGCATCTATAAGACTTTAACACTTCTACCAAAAAATAAGAGGTAGGAGACAATTCTAGCATTAAGTTGATGAACCTGCCTGGTCTAAACCAAAAAGCAAAAAAGCTTGCACAACAGCTAAGTAGGCGGAATAGGACATTCGAAAGTTTTGTCACTGTTTAAAAGTTTTACCCTTTTCTTTCTTTCTTTGAGTAAAAATCAGGTTCAGAGCTGGGCGGGGGTGCATATGCCTTTAATCCCAGCACTCGGGAGGCAGAGGTGGGCAGAACTCTTTAAATTTGAGGCTAACCTGGACTACAGAGTAAGTTCCAGGACAGCCAAGGCTATGCAGAGAAACCATGTCTCAAAAACCAAAAAAACAAACAAACAAACAAAAAAAAAACCCAACAAAACAAAATAAAACAAAAAACCCAGCTTCAGAGCATCTTACTTTGTTTTTTACAACTACAAATAATAAACAATACTACCATACAATATAACTAGTACTGCACAAGCCAGAGCAACAGAACACCTATGTTCTGCCCCATTTCTAACCCTTCAGATTCACTTCCTTCCACCTATGAACGACGGGTGCTGCTCTTGTCTAAGCCTAAGAGGCAATGATTCAATACGGCTTCTTCAACTTACTTCTGTTCTGAAAACATTAAGCGGCTTCCCAGGACAACAGTCTTCCCTGACTTTATCTTCTGCTTCAGAGGCAAACTTGACTTCTATATGTTCTAGCTAAATGGATGGGGAAACAAAAGTCATGAGTAGCACTTAGTATGACAAATTAATCACCACTTCATTTCATTCATCTCAGCTTCTCCAGTTAATATGAAATGATCTGCACAATTTTATTGTTTTCCTTATAAATGTTAAATGAAATCTACAATCTGTTATCAACATTCATCTTAGCTGTTTCATGGCATTGTTCTTTACACAACTGTGTCACTTTCTATACCAGAATCTGGCTCTACCCACCAGCATGAAAGCTTCCACCTAAACAGCAGAAGCTCCAAAGTTTATCATTTCAGATGCCACATAAGCAGAAGAATAGCTCAGTAATATAACACACTGCAGATTTCTGAACAGATGACTCTGAGGTGTGTGCCTACTGTCCACATGAAAAGGACCAAAAGGAGTTTCTGACCTACATATGAGCACTTGGAGATATACACAATACAGACGTCTACTAATCCTGGACTTCATGATCCACAGGCCTAGCCAGCATAAGGCCTGGGGTCAATCACCAGTGGCAAATGAGCAGGGATGACAAATAAAACAAATCCTCACATAGAACTCTCCTTCAGCTCTGTGGTCCTGAAACAGTCCTCAGTCACTCTAAACCTACGTGGTTTCAGTGTCTTCACTATCATTAGAACCACATTCTGAGTCTTCCAGCAGTATTCTCAAGCAAATTAGTTTTCCTTTTGCCTCAGCTAAGGGAAGGCATTTTTAGATTCCGTGTAAGCTGTGACTGAGAATGGACCGGGACCACAGATGATAATTAAGTCAATTCTGTAACTCTGAGATCTGAAACTGGGACAAAAACACATGCATGGATTCTCCTAAGTGCTTTAAAGATAATCCAGAGAGAATCCCGAGCTACACGCAGCCCATGTTTTACATATAAGGTAACTGATAAATGAGTAAGGTGACAGATCATTCTTTCTGCGACTTTTATATCCACTCATCTACTTTCATCTGAAAAACATTTAATTATATATTTAGTAAAAGTTCTAAAGATTGAATGTGATGTTTATGAAACGTATCCTAACAGGCTGTAGAGTTGGACTGTAGCTTTATAGGAAACCACAGTAACTAGCTATACAATTCCTGGCCCTCTTACCTCAAGAGAATTGGTTAGGTAGACTATATTCTCCGTAAGTACTGCCTGCTCATCAAATTCCAACTGTAAATCCAAGACTCGAGGCCCTTTCTTCTCCATATTTTCCTAAGAGCCAAATGATTTTGAAAAACAAAATCATATTAAAAACATGCTTAAAAGAATCTGTCATTAAGTAATCAATCATTGATAAGAAATGTTTACATTTCATCAGGTAAAGGAAAGGCTTTTGACTCAATGGGTTTCCCTTATCTATGTTTGCTTGTTAAAGAAATTACCTGCTCAAAATAATTACCATGTAAAATAAGATTTAAGGAAGTACTGAAAACACTGGAAGGTATGGGATTTTCAGGCACTGAAAATAAACACGGTTTTAAAACTGTGCATTTAGATGACTTATTGTACAAACCACAGAAATCAAAGAAATTTACAAAAAAATCTCTTTAGCTAATATTTTTTTAATTTTCCAAGAAAACAAATATTAAAAATCCCAAAGATATGCCTACAAAGCTTAAAGAAAAACTGACACTATCATACTATCTAGGTATTCAGATAATCTTGTCATATTCAAAAAACAATTTCTTATGCTTTATTTTCTCAACATTAAATACTTGCTACTCAAAACATAACCTTAGTGATCCTACTTAGTAAGTACAACTCCAGCTGTGTAACACAATGTGTTAGCTTCCTGGGAAAGTGGCCCCACATGATTCTACTGTCCTCTGCTTTAGGTTACCAACTGCAGTCGATCAGTGCCTTTATACAGGGAGTGTGAGTTACTGACCTGTGTGCACTGCAGGTGCCCACCTGTCCTTCCCCCATAGGGACACAGCACAAAGGCAGGGGCCAGTGCTGCTCTAGCTTCCCAACCCTCAGAACCACAAGACAAAGGAACTCCTAGTGTTCATACAAATGGGTAGGATGCTTGCCTAACATGGACAAAGCACTACATTTAACTGCCAACATCACAAAAAGAGAAAGAAAAAAAATTATCCAGTCTGTAACAACCTGTTATGCAGAAAAAGATGGACTAAGAGATCACCTAAGTTCTGTTTCCTTTCCCACAAAAGTACTAGAAAGGCAATTTCTTTGGAAACGGGCTCTTGTGTAGCCCTGGATGGTTTTGGGTCCTTGAAATTCTTATCCCCCTGGGTCCACCTCACAAGTACTGGAATTATAGGTGTGCACCATCGCATCTGGTTTAATGTGGTGCCTGGGATCAAACCCAGACCTATGGACATGGTAAGCAAGCTCTCTACCACATGGCCACATACCCAGCCCAAGAAAGCCATTCTCTTATTCTCACATCATCAATCACTTCAACATTTACAAACCACTGATGTTTTGCTTGGGAAATCAAAAATATTATTTAAGAATATATTACTTCTGGAAGTGGACACATGCCTTTAATCCCAGCATACAGGAGTAAGAGGCAGGAGAATCTCTTAGTTTGAGGTCAGCCTGGTCTACAAAGCAAGTTCCGGGACAGCAAGGACTATACAGAGAAACCCTGTCTCAGATTAAAATGGAGAGAGAGAGGAGATGAGTGGGAGAGAAAGAGAGAGGCAGAAGCAGGTAGATCTCTGTGAGCTTGAGGCCAGTCTGATCTATATAGAGTTCTAGGTTAGCCAGGACTACATGGTGAGACCCTGTATCAAAAGAATTAATTAAAAAAATGAGGAATACTGAGAATTCAAGAACAATTGCAGTGGGTTTTTGATCCTACTGCACGTACTGGCTTTGTGGGAGCCTAGGCAGTTTGAATGCTCACCTTACGAGACCTGGATAGAGGTGGGCAGTCCTTGGGCTTCCCACAGGTCAGGGAACCCTGATTGCTCTTCGAGCAGATGAGGGGGGGGGACTTGATCGGGGGAGGGGGAGGGAAATGGGAAGCGGTTGTGGGGACGAGGCAGAAATCCTTAATAAATAAATAAATTTAAAAAAAAAATAAATAACTTTTTTAGGTGGATGAAAAAAAAATTAAACTACATTTTCCGCAAAAAAAAAATAAATAAATAAAAGAAAAATCTAATACTGAGATCCTAAAGAACTCAACTCTTTCATAACAAAGAACTCACTAGCCTACTGCTCTAACCACTAATCCGAACGTAGCCACTGTCACTGCAATGCATGAAGCTCAGCTAATCCACAGAAATGGAGACATGTCAGAGGGATCCACTGACCCCAAAGAACACACTTCTTGCCATAATCGTAAAGGGAGAAAGGGAGAGCACAGGAATAAATCAGTGCAGCAATTCTAAACCTAATTTTCTTCCAGAATACATATTTTAATATTTTCAGCAACCCTGCAGGTAAATTCAAAATCTGACTGTTCATGTCTCACAACCACTGACTGAAGAGTGCTATTTCAGCATGTCACTGGGGGAGACTGTAAAGGCTTTTCCCTTTCCCTCTTCTGTCCTAGCTAACCATTTCTCAAATGGTCACAGCTATCCAAAGTCCATACTCACTTACCTTAATCATGGCAACAAACGGCATAACTTTCTTCATATATTTCTTCAGTTCTGGCAAATTGCCTAGTTCACAAGCAATGACTTTGTTATCAGGCAATTTTCCACTGTTGGCCTAAAAATGGGAGCAGGAGAGGAGTGTAAAGAGAAGCATTTAAAAGATGATATGAAACCATGGGTCTGCCTGCAGGAACTGTGCCAGCTGCAGAAGGCGGCTGCTGGAGGAGGTGCTCAGCCCAGCACCATGAAGGGTAAGTTCAGTGGCTGATGCAGAAAGACCCTCGCTTCTGAACAGCGGCTTAGGAAACACACGTGCAGTGCACTGAATATCACCTTTCCTAATGAAAGCAACCCCTCCTGGTAAAAGGCTGATGCTCTCCAGTTCAAAGACCTTCATTTCACCGGTCAGGTTAAAATGGAAAGCAATACATTTCATACACAAAACATTATATATGAAGACTTCGGGGGAGTGTGAGTGTGTGTGTGTGTGTGTGTGTGTGTGTGTGTGTGTGTGTCTGTCTGTCTGTGTGCACATGAAAGCAGGTGCCCATGGAGCTGAGAAGCATCAAATCCCCCTGGAGCTACAATTGCAGGCAGCTGTGATCTGCCTGACATAAGTACTAAGAACCGAACTCAGATCCTCAACAAGAGCCATCTCTCTAGCCCTGAAATATGACTGCTTTTGAATACTCTCCTGTCGGGGGAAGAAAGATTCCCTAGTTTCTGAGGTCAAAAATAATATCATTTCTATCTATTCAAAATAACACACACACAAAAAAAAACAGTTGTCATAGATCACCAGTGGACAGGCATGTACATGGTGCACAGACATATATACATGCAGGCAACAACTTAAAATAATAAACTATACGTACTATAATCATACAGATAAAAATATTAAAAAGAAAGAAATGTAGGGGCAAGAGTAGTAGCACACCTTTAATCCCAACACTCAGGAGGCAGATGGCGGGGCCTCTGTAAGTAACTGGCTGATCGGGAGGATAAGCCATAGAGATGTTGGAGGACTGAGGAAATCGAATAGAGAGGGACAAGAAGAGAAAAGGGGGGGCAGAGGAAAATTTCCAGGGCTTTTGGATTGGAGAAAGCACGGAGAACAGGGTCAGCCAATCACCGACTCTGTCCTTGATTCGGGTAGCTTTCCTGGCACAGTAGATTGACACTGAGAACAATCCTCCCGCAAGAGTAGTAAGGGAACTCAATATCACCTCAAAGTGGCTTCGCAGGACGGACAGGGTGATGTGCTGCCAGAGAGGGTAGTTCTTTGCCACGTAGATAGTGCAGTGGGAGGGCCTCTGTGGTGGCTGTTTGTCAGTCTTCTGCACAGGAGAAGAAAAAACACATTGGTTCTTATGTAAACCAAAGACGAGAACACTCAGTGCCTAGACAACCACCGTGACAGGTGGAAATGCATCCTTCAGACCCTTAACAGCTAAAACATACACGCTACAAACCCTTAAACAGTTAGAACATACATCCTTCAAACCCTTAAGAATTAAAACATACATTCTTCAGACCCTTAAGCAATTGGAATATGTACGTTTCAGATTCTTAGCAGTGAGAATATACATGCTCCAGAACTATGTCCGCAGTATACGCAGCAGTACCCATTTTAATCACTAGTTTACTATCTAACCACATACTGTAAGAAATAATCTTTTTTAAAAACTGGGCTAGAGAAATGGCTTGGTGGTTGGGAGCACTGGCTGCTCTTCCAGAAGACTTGGGTTCAATTCCCAGCACCTACATGGCAACTCACAACTGTCAGTAACTCCAGTTCCAGGATAGCCAACACGCTCACAAAGGCATACATGCAGGCCAAAACACCAATCACATAAAAGAAATAAATTATTTTAAAAAAAAAAACTGTTTAGAGGATGACTTCACCTTTCCTTTAGCTGGCATCATATAATTCTTGAGCCGTAACCTAAGGTCATGTGCTACTTCCATGAGATACTGTGAAGAACGGATCAAGGATTCATCCACGGGGCCTGCCACAGGCCATGAGGCATTCATAATTGAATCAGGCTTAAAAAAAAAAAAAGATTGAGTGAGATTAAACAACACTTGCTTTCCAGGCCTTGCTTACAGTTTCACACCACGGCTACCATCTGGAATTGTGTGCCCCGAGTTCAAACCTGACTACACATAGCACACTTCTACAGTCCCTGATCTAATGTTCCCTGGAATTCAAGCTGTGAAGTCTGACTCTACATTCTTAATTAGCATCCATTTGTACAAGCATATTAATACCCACACACATATGCTCACTTTCAAAGAAAATTATGTAATGTTAATTTGCCTAAATTTAATCATTATTATATAAATTATGCATGCTCTCGGTTTTTATCCTATTAATACGTCCAACACTAACAGTATGGCTATTCGGCATATAGATCACTAGCACAGTTCCACGCATGCTCAAAGACTGAGAAGCACAAATGCATGGCTAAGGAGGCTGGAGAGGAACATGAATCAGAGCAACCTACTGATCTGCAAGCCTAGGAGATTACTGAATTTATCTTCACACTATGAATGTGACATAGCATCCTTGACATGCAGCCCTATATATCCCAGGAGTTTTATATAAAACAAGAGCATTTATGGAAACATACCCTTATATCTTTGTTCATAATCACCCCATTCTGTTATTTCCAGCTCTCTCTAAAGTATTTCCACCTTTTTTTGTTACACATGCATTTGAATGTACATCTCAACATACACAAATGCAGATGGGAATTAAATAGTAGACAACATGCATACGATCACATTGTTAACATTTAAAACCCAGCGATGTACATACCTTTCCCAGCAGTGTCCAGACGTGCTCACACAAATGTGGACAGAATGGAGCCAGAAGGATTGTCTGAACTTCAATAAACCGAAACACAAGCTCTCTGTGCATCCCTTCTGTGGCCAGTTCACGGTATTTATCTTTCGCAGCCTATACAAAATTTCAAATGGTTTATCACTGTCATCATCTTCTTTCAAACAAAGACAAAATATTCAGTTTCTTGGTTTTAATGCATTAAGTCTTATTCTTTTTAAAAATTCCATAATAAGTTATTATAAAAGTTTCACTTTATTTTTAAAACTCGACAGTATAAAAACAATATTTTATCCAGAGAATATTATGTCTTTATATTAATGATTCTCAAGAAAGAAGGCTGGAAATGTAGCTGGGTAGCAAGAATGCATGCCTAGCACATGCAAGGCCCTGGTTTTAAAATAAATCAAAAAATTGCTTCAATTTTCTTGACTGCAAGAAAAATAAAGAACAAAAGTCTCAGAATTTTGCTTGTCTACCTGGCTTAGGGTCTGCGACAGAGCGTTCCTGTGCACCCTAAGCTTGCACTACCTCTGTTTTTACAACCACACTCTTTGATCCAGGCTAACCTCAAACTCACAGCTATCCTCCTGCCTTAGTCTCCCAAGTACTGGGAATATGAGCATGAGCCCTCTATGTTCATATTTTTTCTTAAGGCATTTTAAGGCATGTTTATGTCAGTAAGGCATAAAGCTAGGTCTCTGAGCTGTTTTATAAGGTCGGGCTTTGAGCAGTGCCCAGAGCAACATTAATATAAAGGGCTATGAAGGCAGGATTTCTACACTCAGCACTTGGCCTTATTTAACCACATCTGAAAACCAAGTTACATAAATCCCAATGTGACATTTTACAAAACTGATTGAGCTACATGTGGCCCTTGAAATGTCAAACTTGGAAAAATACTGACACCTTGTGGAAAAACTCAGAAAGCATTTGCTTTTATGTTTATGGCAATTAATTATACTTTTGTCTTCGTATTTATCAATTTATCAATGCTTTTGTGTATCAGGGCACGGTGGTACAGACCTAAGTGGAGGCAGGAGGACTTCTTAACACTCATGGGTAAAATAAGAGCAGAATTTCCTATGCTAAGTAGATGCCACAGACACAATGTCAAAGAAAGCTACTTTAAAACCACAGTTACCAGAACACTTAGAAAACTCACTGAAAAGATTTTCAGTCTGTGCTTTGGGCGTGCAATTATCTCACAGCAAGAAAAAAAAGGAGGAAATACATCATATTAATGCTGACATGTTTTAGAGACCAAAATAATAGCATACCTGAAACTCAAAAAAACCTGTTTTCAAAGCTTCTTTAAACATCATCTTTTCATAGTTTTGATCTGTTTTTATAATTCCTGCATTCATTTCACTATTGAATAGGGAAAGAAAATCTATTCAGTTTAAAGACAACTACGTATTTTATGAATTTTTAAATATTGTATATTTATGTTTACATAATGTATTTATATGACAGACCTGTACTTATATATTATATTATATAATATATATACATATATATATATATGTATTACATAGATCGATAACCAGCAAAATCAGTAAGAGACCAAAAACATTACAAATTGCTCAGTACAAGGGCCAGGGGGATGGCTCAGTAAGTAAAGTGTGTTCTCATGCCATACAAACATGACAACTTAAGCTCAGATGCTCAGGGCTCAGCTAAAGCCAGATAATGCAGTGCCTGTCTGCAATATCAGTGCAACAAGGTGAGACGGGAGGCTGAGACAGGAGAATCCCAGGGAGCCCCCAGTCCAGCTAGTGTGGTATACACAAGATGGAAAGCAAGGACCAACGCCTGAGGTTGTTCTCTCTCTCTCTCTCTCTCACACACACACACACACACATACACACACGGGGGGGGGGGGGACACATGTGCGCTTTTAAAATTTGGGGTTTTAAAAAGAATTGTCCAATATAAAACTCCTTTGTCCTCTTCAAAACTGTAGTCTGTCTACCCACTTGTATGCAGTGTTGGCTTTCACTATCCAGAGCTCCTGTTCATAAAAACACACTTAGCAGTGTTTTTGTTGTTGTTGTTTGTTAAATTTCTTGGTAGAGCTGGGATGGTGGCCTGTGATTCAGGTACTTGGGAGGCTGAGGCAGGGCTGTATAAGTTCAAGGTCAGCCTAGGGTAGTGTGAGACCCTGTCTCCCCAAATACTTCCTCATTGAAATCACTGTTAATGCTCCTTAAACACACTATGAAAAATGCATACTAAGGCGGTAGCCAGGATTTACTGGTGTTAAGTAATAGTTACAAGCTATTAGGAAACACACCTCTCATCACCCCAGATTCAATTTGACCTGAGCTGGCCCTGACCTGTTTCATGCCTTTAAATATACTGCACTTCCCAAAGATTGTATGTGTTTTCTCCTTTCCCTGCAAGACTACTATCTATTTATTCAAGAAACCCAGAGTTCCCAGTCTCCCTGAATCCTCTTTACACCTACTACTGAATTCCCAGTTAGAAGGTGCTGTGTCCATCCAGGAAGTCTTACTCATCACTCCCAACACAAGGCCACCAAAAGTCTTGACTGTTTTTAAAGGTATTTCTCCTTTTCCCTTAGTCCGTCTTTCCTGACACCATTTGATGCTCCTCTAATGGGACAGTAATGTCATGCAGAGGTTTTGGAGATAAAGACAAATTCATATCCCAGGTTTCCTATTACTACATCAAGGCATTTAAGGAAATAATTGCTGAGTCTCAAGTTCCTCATCCCCAAGGCTGAGCCAGGTACACTGGTAGCACATGACGTGGCTCTGAGGTTAGAGAGGCCCTCAGCAAACAGCACTTATCGCTACCGTTTAACTCATCTTAGAAAAAAGGGAGAAAAGACACCCTGAAAACCAGGACTGCACAACTCCCATGCCACGGCGCTGGCCCAGGATTACCTGGCAAACACACGATCATTGAACGAGTCGGCAGGTCCACTTCTGAGGCTGTTGCAGTTGGCGAGCATTTCCTTGACCCACTCTACCCATGTGTACAAACGGAGGATACCTGCATCTGCCATGGCTTCCACAAAATTGGCGTCTTCAACAGTGTCACCAGCATCAGCCAGAGCCAGGCGCATGCCTGAAAGAAAACAAAGTCAGTCACTTGAAAGCATGATTTCTGACTGGGTGGTGGTGGTGCACACCTTTAATCCCGGCACTCAGGTGGCAGACACAGGGGGATTTCTGAGTTTGAGGTCAGTCTGGTCTACAGAGCAAGTTTCAGGACATCCAATCCATGGCTACACAGAGAAACCCTGTTTTGAAAAACCAAGTGTGTGTGTGTGTGTGTGTGTGTGTGTGTGTGTTTACTGAAGGCCAGGCATGGTGGTAAATACCTGTAACCCCAGCACGTGGGAGTTAAAAACAGACGCCCAAGGTCATCCTTAGCCACATAGAAAGCGTGAAGCCATCCCAAGCTATATGTGTGATACTGTCTCAAAAAAGACAAAACAAAACATACACTTACATTCTAGAAAAAAAAACATGCATCCAGTTGGGTACACACTGAAATCCCTACATACAAATTAAAAAAATAATAAATGGGGACTGCAGAAATGGCTCAGCAGTTAAGAACACTGGCTGCTTTTCCAGAGGACCCAAGTTCAACTCCCAGCACCCACATGACAGCTCACAACTGTATGGAATCCAGGTCCAGCGGATCCAGCATCCTCACATAGACATACATGCAGGCAAAACACCAATGTACATAAAATAAAAATAAATTACTGAAAATAAGAAATCATAAATGTTATATATGACTGCCCTGGATCAACAGCAAAAATAAGACTCTCAACTATTTACAATACTCTGTGTCCTTTGTATCACATTTGTGTTATTTGTTTGAACACACTCAGGACACGGTTTTTCTCCCAGACATGCTGAGATGATAGTGGTACGGAGGCATGGTTCTTGTTAAGTGTAGTGAGACAAGCAACTGAGGCTGATCCTTAGAGGTAAGAGAGTCTGTGGAAGGACCCAAAAATCTCCAGAACACACATAAAAAAGCCAAATGTGGTAGAACCCATCTGTAATCCCAGAATTACTATAGGGAGATGAGAGGTGGAAAGAGGAGAATCACCCCAACGTTGTTGGCCAGCTAGCCTGAAGCATACAGAGAAACAAGAGAGATCCTGCCTTAAAGCAAGGTGGGGAGAAAATATCAGCTCCAAACATCTGTCATCTGTTCATTGTAGACAATGTCATGGGACACATATGCACCACAGTACGAACGTGCTCACACTCATATATGCGCCATACACAGATGCACAAAAAAATAAACATCTTTACTACTCTGAACATATTGAGCTTTTTCTTGAATAGATTATATCAGCAATTCTGCTGTTTCAATTTATATACTGTGCTGCTTATCCACAAAGAAAACATGTAAAAGCAAAAGAATAAACAACCATTTTAACCTATCTTCTGCAGCCCTGAGTAACAGCAAGGATAAAAATGTATACTCACCATCAGCTGAAAATTTGTCAACAGCTTGGCTCAAAGTGAGGAAGTTGCCCGTAGATTTTGACATCTGAAAAAGAAAGCAGTATTCAAGCATTAATAAGAATATACATAAATGAGCTGGGCAGTGGTGGCATGCGCCTTTAATCCCAGCACTCGGGAGGCAGAGGCAGGTGGATCTCTGTGAGTTTGAGGGTAGAGTGAAACTTTCATGACCTTCAGCTATAGAGAAGCAGCATTTACAGCAGATTGAAAAAAAATGCTATATTCTAACAGGGTCTCTGGCAGGCCAGGAGCTCATAGAGAGCTACCATCTGCCTCTGCCTCCTAAGTGCTAAGATGAAAGGTGCGCACCACCATGCCCACTGCAAGAGAACTTTTAAAATCACCTTTTGCTCTTAGGGTACTGGCTATATCGGACACTGCATATTGTATTGTATTCCAACTGATGTTTGTTCAAATCTGTATCTATTTCCACTATAACACTTATAAAGATTTCTTTCCATTTTCATTTATGTATGTGTGAGGGTATGAGTGTGTGTGAGCATGCACATGCCCACAGACTCCAGAAGGGAGCTTGGATCCTTGGAGCTGTAGTGACATGGGTACTAAGAGCTACACGGGTTGAGCTGAAACAGCAGCCTTGTCATTACTACTCTATTGGTTACAATAAATTTATTAGTTGGTCAATGAACCTAGCTTACTAATTCGGAAATAAATACAACCACTTTGAGATTGTCTTTTTGTGGTTTCTGCTGAGCAGGCATTAGAGGGACAAGTGAGGGGAGGTTGTCTAACTTTTTATTAGAAAACTGACTTACTGAGATAAATCCTACACATCCAGCAAAAGGAACAATATTCCTAATGATGTTGGGAGTAGCAGTGTAAGCAGGAACAGTATTAACATTACAAGATATATAAAAGCCCCTAAAGCTCCAAATTCTCTTGTTCTTCAAGAACTGTAAGTCACAGCAGCAAACAAAAAGCACCAGGCATTCTCTCCTGATGTGGAACAATCCTTTACTATACTATGAATGTGTATTACTCTCATTTGCTAATAAAAGCTGATTGGCCAGTAACTGGGCAGGAAGAGACTGAGTGCTAGAGCCAAACTAGGAGAATTCTAGGAAGAGGAAAGGCAGGTCAGGGAGTCTTAGAGGGAGCAAGAGATGAACATGGCATGCTAATAAAGGTACCTCCATGAGGCAGAGCATAAATATAGAAATATGGGTTAATTTAAGTGTAAGAGTTAGCTAGTAACAAGCCTGAGCTATTGGCCAAGCATTTATAATTGATATTAAGCCTCCATGTTAGGAAGCAGTTTGAGGTATTTGGGAACATGTGGGGAGGAGAGGAACATCTGATTACACTCCCTGTTGGTAAGAGGCATCTGATGGGTCACAATGCTAATTTTTTAAGCTTCCTGTCCTCACTGCCTTTGCTTCATTGCTCCCCTCCAGTCCTAATTGGTATCATTCTGAATCCCATTATCATAACAAACTTGTTGTTAAAATTTATTTAATGCTATTAGTCCTGAGAAGTTTAGGTAACTTTTCTTAACTCTAACTAGTTCGTATTACTGTTTATTTTCTTCCTCCTTGGCTGAAAAGCCTGGCCTGAAGCCTCACCTTCTCTGAGTTGAGCAGCAGGTGTCCATTTGCTCGCACAGCCACAGGCCACTTGTCACTTCACAGGCACATGTTGCAAAACAGAACACAAAAAGAAAAACAGGATTATAGCTCCCCATGGTATCCTGAGGGAAATGCTAACAAGGAGCAGTTTGTTGAAACAAAGCCTTGGCGCTACCATTGTAGGCAGCTTTTGCTTTGAAGGTCTAGGGCTCAAAAACAAGGCTTGGCTCATCCCACAGAAGTCCTCCCTGTGCTGAGCTACTGTTTTCAACAGGAAGCAATTGAAAAGAACCAAAGGATCATCTCTGTGAGTTATGAAGACAAAAATACTGCAACTGTTTTGAAACCGTAGGCAGAGCGCAGGTATGAACTCAGGAAGATCTTGAAAATATGCTATTATGCCAAAAGAAAGAAGAACGCATATACTGTGGTTACCTTTGCAAGAATACAAATATATAGCTAATTTCCAGAATATGCATAAATATTTGTTCCAAAATAAACCAGAAAACAGCCAGGCGATGGGGGCATACACCTTTAATCCTAGCACTTGGGCAGCAGAGGCAGGAGGAACTCTGTGAGTTCAGGCCCGTCTGGTCTACAGAGTGAGCTCCAGGACAGTCAGGGCTATAGCAGAGTAGAATAAGTACAACGGTGGGTGAAAGGTCATGAGCAGCCTTTTATCATCACACACTGCATTATGCACTCTCCAACCTGTCTGAAAACTGCTGCATGTCTGCACCAAGCAGATCACTATCCCTTTATGCCCGTCCAGGAAGAAGCACATTCCACATTAAGGCACACTGTGCAAATCCATCTAAGCCCTCCACAGCCATTCCATAAGATACTCAAAGACGCCCTTATTGACCATCAAAAACAACAGCCCACACAGACTTGAGCACTTACCTCTGTTCCGGCCACATGGCCACATGGTTGTAAATATAATATGAAAGATGATTTGGAATCAGATCTTTGCCGGAGGCTCGAAGGTCCACTGGATACCAGAACTCAAACTCCTGCTTCAGCTGATCCAGCTTCTCCTTTGGGATCTGAGTCTTAGGAAATGGCGCATCCTTGAAGAACACATAATCCCAAACATCCTTAGTCATCTGCTGGGGTCTGCATTGAAATAAGGCAAACAAATGCACTATTATTTTGAAAGAGTCAGAATTTTCACCTAATCATCAATTGAAATTTTAATTAGTCACTGTATCAAACAAGAGCAAACCGCTCCCCTATGAGTCAAGAAACAGAACAGGAAGGGTTACTAAACCACTTAATCATCTTTCTCAGTTGCACAATAAAAAAGCAAAACGTAACAAAAGACTGCTAACAACAAAAAAAAAAGTCAGGATGGCACTATGTAGCCCTGGCTGTCCACTATGTATATCAAGCTGGCCTTCAACTCACAGAGTGGCCTACCTCTGCCTCCTGAGTCCTGGAATTAAAAGTAAATGCCTCCTGCTAGCCAAATTCTTGAGAAAAATAAATATGGAAGAATGAATTTCTAAATATGTAAACCAAAATGTCACAACATGTACCTAGTTCTTCTCCTGAACTATGTACCAACCTGATGCCCAGTGGAGACTCTGCCTGCCCCTGCAGGTCATTCCCCTGCAGCAGGTGTGCGACTGTGTAATACGCCATGTAAATAGTGGAATCGGACAGTGATTCAATCAACCACTGCTCATCCCAAGGCAGACGAGTGCCTGCAAGACAAACAGGGAAAAAATTAATGTTGAATGAAGCTAAGAGATGCCCACTGGAAGAAGCCACATCTTCAAGGCTACAGTCTAGCAAATTCTTTTGTTGAGTGTGGGTTGCTACTATTTTGTTTGTGGTGCTAGGAACTGCACATAGGAAGCAAGCACTCATCACCGAGCTATATCCCCAACCCTAAGAAGCTCTAAATTCTACCTTAATAATTTCTAAAGATAAAATACTGCACAAAACCAAAAATGGGTGAACCTCTGGAGCCCTTTAGTAGAAATGCCATGGGACTAGAGAGAGGGTTCAGTAAGTAAGAACACTTCCCGTCCACACAGAAAAACCAGAATTTGGTTTCCAGTACCATGTAAGATCCTGACTACCATAGCCCTGACACTACTGGGGAGATAGAAAAATCCTGGGACTTGCTGGCTGCTAACCCAGCTCCAAAAAGTGACAGAAGGGGACATCAGACACATTCCACTGGCCTCATATGCACAGGCATACACACTCTGCTCATAAATGTGCCTACTCCTTAAACACACACCATTCTCTCTCTCTCTCTCTCTCTCTCTCTCTCTCTCTCTCTCTCTCTCTCACACACACACACACACACACACACACACACACACACACAAGGTAAGTACATAAATAAGAGACAGATCATACTCTAAAGCCATGTGGGTTGAAGAGGACATACCTAGCATAGGATAGATTACAGGGAACCACATCCTAATCTTTCCCATCCTCTAACCAAAACTTATCACCTCCAAATTAGCAAACATCAGAAGAAAGGGGGAAGGAAGAGGAAAAGTGCATTTTCTTTTCTTTTTCTCTTTTTAAGACAGGGTTTCTCTGTAGCTTTGGAGCCTGATCTAAAAACTCACTCTACCCACCCCCTCTCCCAGTGCTGGGATTAATAGCATGCGCCACCACCACCCAGCTGAAATGTGCATCTTCCATCTAACAAAATCATCCGAACAGAAGTGCGGAAAGTCTGCTGACCTAAACCATACGTTCTTGAGCAAGCATGTTCTTGTAGCCAGTCTAAGGAAGCTTCAAAATTCTTCCTGCTCTCCTCGCAGAACCTAAGAACAAAGGCCGAAGGGTGTCCTTGCTTTCATCATCCTCCATGGGTCTCATCCCCACGCCCTTTCAGTTCCCCCATCTCACGTTTCCATGTTCTTCAAACACTGAAATGTCTCCTTCTTCCAGCTCTCCTCTCCATAATCCAGGTACCTGGGGAAGAACAAATGGAACTTGTCTCACTGTCAGAAATGACCACAGGGGCTGACAGAATCATCTTGTGGTAAGAGGGACTAACCACTGGTCACACAGGGCCACGACACATTCGTCCGCAGACCTCGACATCACTTGCTTCTCTGGTTCCATGTAGATAAGTGCATCTCCCTAAACGAAGGTGAATTAAAGACATGGCAGATGTCACGTCCCATCAAGCCTCCCCTCCCCAGGCTCAGAGTCTGCTTCTCTGTGCAGTATCTGCTTCTGGAACACGTCATCAAGTGGACCACTGCACAGGCTACTCATCATTTTAGCGCTTTCTAATCTTATGGCTGAATAGGTGGCTGCTTATGATAACCTTCTATCTTTGTTATTAAAAAACAAAGAAAAATTTAAAAACTAAATACATGACACCACTGTTTTTAAAATAATATAAACATGAAAAAACCTTATTATAAGATATAGAATCATAAAAAAAAAATGCAGCTCCAAATAGAAAACTGACCACAATTTATTTATTTTTGGTTGAGGCAAGGTTTAGCCTTGGCTAGCCTCAAACATGGTATGTAGCAGAGGATGACCTTGAACTTCTGATTCTCCTGCCTCTACCCCCAAGTACTGAGATAGGTACGCATCATCATGTGGACTCAAATGATTTTATGGGGCTGGAGAGATTGCTCAGAGGTTAAGAGCACTGACTGTTCTTCCAGAGGTCCTAAGTTCAAATCCCAGCAACCACATGGTGGCTCACAACCATCTGTAATGAGACCTGGTGCCCTCTTCTGGCTTGCAGGGATACATGGAGGCTGAACACTATGTATATAATAAATAAATAAGTTTTTTTTTTAAAAAAAGATTTTATTTTTTAACTTGATATATTTTTTAACTTGTATGATCTCTTCATACATTTTAGGGCCAAACACTTAAAGCTAGGATTTTTTTCCTTTAGTTGAGATGGTTTGTGTAGCCTCAGCTGTCCTGGAACTTGCTCTGTAGACCAGGCTGGCCTCAAACTCACAGAAATCCACCTGCTTCTGCCTCCAAAGTGCTGAGATTAAAGTGTGCACCACGCCCATCCAGCAAGCTAGGATAACTTTTAAAACTAAAATCCAATATTATCATTCACAAAATGAGTCATATGCTGTACTTATAATGCGATTCTTCACTCTACATTAAAAAGCTATTAATGTAGTAGATTAGAAATAGATATTTAACTCCATCCAAAAATTTCAATTCCAACTGACAATAAAGAAGATGGAGGGATGGACTGACTCTACAAAGATGAGCAGAATGGGAAATGGCTGAACCTATAATAACTGTTCCAACAGAGATAAAGCTCAGCAGAGGGGTTGCAAGTATGTGCAAGGTCCTGGGTTCAAGCCCAAGTAAAAGGATCAAACAAAAGAAAGAAAGAAAAGTTAGCTGAATCTTAACCAGCAGAAGAAAAAGCTGAGGAGAAACCCCATTTGCACTGCTGAGCCTCCAAACGCTCGGGAATGAGTGGTGCAGCCTGATTCTTCAAGTAGAAAATAATGACGCTGGAGAGAGGACAGACTGACGTTTTAAACCGTGGTTAGGAGCCCAGATACCCTAATCTATGCGCTGATTAGTTTTTATTGCCAGCTAGACAAGCTATAGTCACCCAAAAGAGGGAGTCTCACAAGGGGAATTTCCTAGATCAGGCTGGCCTGTAGGTGGTCTGTGGGCATTTGTTTTTAATTGATGACTGATGTGGGTAGCACCATCCCTACGCAGGTGGGCCCAGTTGTTCAAGAAAGGTAGCTGAGCATGAGCCAGTGAGCAGCCTTTTTCCACAGTTCCTACCTCTGTTCCTGCCCTGACTTCCCTCAGTGATGGAATATTACTTGGAAGTACAAGTTGAAATAAACCCTTTCCTCCCCAAGCACAGCCACAGAAAACAAACTAGAACACTCACTATGCAAAAAGCAACTGCGCCCATACAGTATGTCAAAGGCTTATCCTCTGGGGCAAATCATAGCAAAATCAGCAGATTACTTGAAAGTCAGCACACTAGCTGCTGGTACCATCTCTACCAATCTCCCAGTCAACCTCCAGACTGCTCAGTCCAGAACTGCTACCCAGAAAGTCAAAGGTAAATATGGAAAGACATACACTGTCTAGATTTATGCTCACCAGAAAGCTCCTAGAGACACAACCTATCCAAATGAGCAGGAAAAACAGGAGACGAGCCATTGAATTACAGCAAGGAGACCAGCTTTGAGAGTGGCAGAAGTAATCTGTAATAGTCAAGGGGCATCAGCTCCACCAGTGACAGCAACCCATCCAGGCCAAAGGCACTGGGAGAGCACTCTAAGATGAGACGAGGGACAAGCTGGGAGAAATGCATAGCTGCAAGTTTGGGAATAGGTTGTTAAGTACATGGGCAACTATTAATTCTAGGGAAAAATAAAAATTGGAGAATAAAATCTTCACTATATATGACAGTCAGGATTAGCCATGTCTCAAAAGTATAAACAATGACTAATCTAGTGTACATTATAAATACATTATGAATATGAAAGATGAAGAAATATATAAAAGATACAAGAAGAGGTATTAAAGAATTTAATTCTTGGGTATCCCATAGTAGGAAGTTAGTGGTTGATAGATAAACCTAAGGAAACATCAAAACAAAAACTATACTCCAGCAGCTATAATCCCAGCTACAGGAGGTGGAAGCAAGAAGACAATGGCGTCAGTGGTAGTCTGGGCTACACTGGGAAACCCTCTCTCAGCAAAACAAAACAACAAAAATTACATTAGAAACACCTAGAGATCTATGAAAGCTGGGCATAGTGGCTGATATCTGTAATCACAGCATTTGGGAGGCTGAGGTAGGAGGACTGCCACAAGTTCGAGGCCAGTCTAGACTACAAAGTGAGACCATGTCTCAGAAGAAGAAAAAAATACATGAGCGAGAGACAGAGAAACAAGAGACAGAGGCAGAAACAGAGGTGTAGCAGAGGAGATCAGTATTAAAATAAGCAACACAGTGGAAGGCTGTCCTCTCCAAAGAGAAATGAAAAAGAATGTGAAAAGACAGAGCAGATGGCTGCTTTCTGTTACTGCGCGTGTGTGCATGTGCACATATGTTTGTGTGCGTGTAGAAACCAGAAAACATTCTTTAGGCGCCATCTTTTTTTATTCTTTTTGAGACAGGGTCTCTCACTGGCCTGGAATTCATTAAGCAGGCAGTAAAGTGAATCCCAGGGATCTGCCTGCTTCCACCTCCCCAGTAGTGGGTATCAGCATGCACCATCATGCATACTTGCGTTCCAGGGCTAGAACTAAAGTCTTCTCCCAGCCTGTTTTGTTCTGGAGCCAGCACTGTTTCTCAAGTCTCTGCCTCCTGGTTACAGATAGGAATCAATACGCTAACCTTTGCTTTTTGAATTCAGTAAACATAAAGACCACGGTCTACATATCACGGGTCAGGATGACTGTTGAAATCAAAACTTTAAGAGATAAGTAGCTAAGCAAAGGTCTATCAAAGGAGGAATCTGGAGATGAAAAACAAAATACAGAGGTAAAAAGCAAAGGAGCACAGAAAAAGGATGGAACCACTGCACGCAACTCTAAAGTGGCCGCTGTTGAGACATCGCCAGAGCTGTGTGGCTGTGCTCTGCACATAAGCTTTGGTTGTGTCTGGGTGTGCTTTCTTCTTGTTGTGGGGAGAAGTTGAGTTGAAACACTGTCTGCATAGCCCAGGCTAGTCATGGAGTTGAGAGCTCCCTGCCCCTACCTCCTAAATGCTGAGATGACGGTACCACTACCACACATGGCACAGGCCAGCCTTAGGGCGCAACCTCATCCCTATAACAGGAGATGCAAATTAGATGAACTGCAAATAGGCCTATTTCCTGCCATAAAGCTATTCTATCTTTTTATATAGTGCTAGGTCCTCCTACAAAACTCACAGCTAATAACACTCTTAGGTCTACCGATCAGTGAACCATTCTTCCCAAACAGTCCCCAGAGGACAGGCTACCACCTACAGCGTCAATCATGTTTTTCTGAATAGTCTTCTTTACGTTCTGGATCTTCTGTCCTTTAAATCCATCCACCAACATCACCTACAAGGAGGAAAGGGGAACATACAAGACAATTAAATTTCGCTTCAAGTTTCCCTAGTTAAATGTACTTTACAGACTAAACTAAAAATATCTTTAGAATAACAGTTATCACATTTATAATCATGACTTTATTTTGATACAGTTAACACAACTGATATTCATAACATACTGGCTCTAACTAAGTGTAACTGGGTCTAGTACTGTTGTCCTTCTGGAGCTGTAGCTAATGAGAGCTTGGCTAGGAAGACACATTCCCTTCCATGCTCAAGCTTCCATATGGAGATGAAGAGTTTATACCAGGGTTCTTAACCTGTGGGTCGCACCCCTACAGGGGTCACATAGCAGATATTCTGCCTATCAGATATTTACATTATGATTCATAACAGCAGCAAAATTATAGTTATGAAGCAGCGACAAAATAATTTTATGGTTCCAGGTCACCAAAACGTGAGAAGCTTTATTAAAGGGTCACAGCATTTGGAAGGCCGAGAACCACTCTTCCGAGTATAAGCCATTCAGGTGTCTCTTTCCGACCCTGCCCCTTACCGGCCTGCAAAGAATTAACTCACACTTTGTTCCCCGGGACAAGGCCATAAGCCTCATAAAGCTGACTGGGGTAAAACACTCAGATGTTTTACATGTCTGACTCTGTGCCGCTAACAAACAGTTCCCATGGAAAAACACGCACTGCTTTTGCTCTTCAGGTTATTAACATATTGATGTTTCATTCTATGTAATTAAGTTAGAGCCATGGTCACTGTGCAGGATCAGAGATCATGGAGCAAAGCTGCCAACTCTGAATCCCAACACTGCCACAAGCTTGAGAAAACAGAAGCCTCTTTGTGCCTTTCCTTATCTGGAAGTGATGACGAGACTGCCCACTTTGCAGCATTATTTTGTGAACTCAGTTAATATTGAATCTGAGCAGGTGACTCAGCAGTTAAAAGCACTTGTTGGTCTTACAGAGGACCTGGGTTAAGTTTCCAGAACCCATATGGTAGCTCACGGGCATCTGTAACTCAGTTTCTGGAGATCTGACCTCTACGAGCACCACATATATATATAGTGCACATATAGGCATAACACATATACACATAATAAATAAATAAATAAGTGGACTAATGAATTAATTAATAAAACTATCTTTTCTTTCAAGTTCATATATTAAAGTATTGGCTCTTACTACCATTCAAAATACTGTCATGGTTTGACAAAGAATAGCCACCATTGGCTTGTATATTTGAATGCTTAGTCATCAGGGAATAGCAGTACTTGAGAAGAATTAGTTGGAAGAAGTATGCCACTGATGGACTTTGAGGTTTCAAAAGCTTGCGCCAAGCCCAGTGTCTCTCAGCCATCAGATCAGTACGTAGGTCTCAGCTACCTCTTCAACACCATGTCTCCCTGAACCATGATGATAATGGACTAAACCTCTGAAACTGTAAGCCAGCCTCAACTAAATCCCTTTCTTATAAGAGTTGCCTTGGTCACAGTATTTCTTTACAGCAAAAGAACAATGATTAAGACAATATACAATTCACTTTTTAAAAAAATTAAACTAATTTTTGTGTATCTAAGAAAGGGAAAATGTAAAAAAAAAAAAAACACTCCCGATGTGTGTCCTTAAAAACATTCACTTCAGCCCTACGTGGCTAACCTGACTGGCTTTCTCTTGTCTAGTTTAATCTTCCCTGAAAACCTAAGGTACGATAGCACAAGCAGGACTGAGAGAGGAAGCTCAGCACACTTTGTGGTCTTCACTTGGCACTTGATAGGCATCAACAAATGAATTAATAGACAGAATAAAAGGCTTAAGCAAAAAATGAACCCATTATGAAAAGCAAAAAAAGGCATTCTTTTTTCCAATTTTAAAGATGTATTTATTTATTTTACATGCACTGCATGCATGCCTACTGGACCCCTGCACTGTGGTTACAGATGACTGTGAGCCACCATGTGGGGTAACCCAAGTTCTCTATAAAAGGAGTAAGTGCACTTAACTGCTAAGCCATCTCCCAGTCCTGGAACAGGCATTCTTGATGCAGCCAACGTTAAGAGTTGTATTGTATAATAAAAGGAACTAATTTTAAATATCTCAAGAAATTCATTTCTTAGAGATTCCCAGAACACACACACACACAAATCTAATTCTGGAAATGTTTCTAGAAATGACATGATAAAAACTGGAATTTAGAATAAAATTTACTTATCTTTTCCAAATTAGCGTTTTATAAAAACTATGTTTAATTTTTCCTTTTAAGTTAAAATTAAGAGGAACAGCATAACATATAGCTACAAATAAAAACAATAAAAGTTATGACTTACACCATCATAAAATCCTCTTAAATACAATTTCTCCTTTGCTTCTGCAAGTTTCTCGCGGTCATTCTGGCTCTGAATTTTCAGCTCATCACAAAGGGTCACAGCAGAAAGACTTCCAATCCCTGGGATTTCAAGGACTGGCACCTGCAGAGAACAGCAACACCAGATGTGTATCCATGCTGAAAGGCAGACACAGATCAGCCGTGTGGACATGGCCCCTTTGCCCTGTAAAGCCACACTGGATTTTACTATCACCAGGCAGTGACAAACACTCAGAGCTCACAGACCACTAACCTGAAGATGCAATGTGTGCACTCCCTCACCACAGGAACAACACATGCCACCCCCTACTCTCACCTCCTGTCACACAGGCAACTGAATAACTAAGGCTGCAAGAAGCAAAGCAATGTCAACTATTTTTATGGATGACTTCAAGCATCTATCAAAGTTTTGGAGTCTTTTCCCCCAGTGCTGAGAATCACACCCAGGGCATTGAGCATGTCCAAGCTCACTCTCCTACACTCTTCATTAAAGTTATTTGCTGGTATTATTCTGACTTTTCTTCTGTACAAAAATGAAAACAAGAAACATTAAACAGCTCTACAAGGTTACAAAATAAATATTCCTAGGTTAAGTAAGGTACATTGTTAACAAGTTAGTATAAAACTGGTGAGAATAGGGACTAGAGAGATGGCTCAGAGGTTAAAAGCACTGACTGCTTTTCCAGAGGTCCTGAGTTGAAGTCCCAGCAACCACATAGTGGCTCACAACCATCTATGAAATCTGGTGCCCTCTTCTGGCAGGCAGGCAGGCATACATCAGACAGAACATTGTATACATAATTAATAAATAAATAAATAATTTTTTTGGGGGGAAGCTGGTGAGAATAATATATAGGTTTTCCCAACTACAGGTGCCAGGTGGAAAGAAAATGCATATTGTTTTCCTTTTCTTGTTATTTGCAACAGTAAGTTATCAAATTAAAGTAAAAAATTTCCTCTCATTTTCAAACTCTACCAATGATCTATTTTTGTTACAAGAAGAACATGTAAGCATCTTTTCCCCTTTGATAAAGGCGTGTGATGTCTGGGAATACACACATACTCACCGGCTCAAACGGCAGGACCATTTCATCTCTAATTCCATACTTTGCTCGTAATGCCTATGGAAAATTCGTAAGCTAACATTAGTGCTCAATTTTGTTACTGATACAATCAGTAAGAAAGCAAACTCATTTTTTTTCCTGAGGCAAGGCTTTACTGCAGCAGCCTATGCTGGCCTTACACTTGAGGTCTTCCTGCCTCGGCCTCCCTCCTCCCTGGCTTCAAGCTTTTATTCCATCATTTGTTCTTTCCATACAGAACATTTTTAACATTATCTCAATAAGGGCCCCGGGACCTTTTAAAATGTGAATAGCCTTCAGGTATGTCTAATATTTTGACACTGTGATAAAACTTGTCACCTATACATTTCCCAATTAAGAACTATGCAACCAGCTTACAAACAAAACCTCGTGTTTTAAATAAGTTTATGATTTTTCGCTGAGCCTAATCCATAGCTATCCTGTGACACGTGTAAGCCACAGTCCACAGGTTGAACATGTCTGTAGGAAATGCATCAAATGCAACAATGCACACAGACATTGAGACATCACCCCAGTCAAGGGTAATATTCTTGCCTGTAATGAAAATATGGGGCTGAGAAAGGGAGTCAGTGGGTGAGAGGACTTGCTACACAAGCATGAGGAGCAGAGTTCAAATCCCCAGCACCCATGAGAGAAGCCAGGCATACTAGAAAGCCCAACACTGCACAAAGTGGAGACAGGAGAATCCTCAGGGACTTATGGCCACCAACCTAGCTCCCAGTCCCATGAGAGATGGTCACAAGAGTGAGGTGGAGGGTATAAAGCAGGTCACCAAATGTCCTCTCTGTAATGGTGGCGCTGCATATACTTAAAAACACACACACCACCTTCTCAAATTTGTTACAGAATTTTATTCCAAGTTCCAACCACAGAAACACAAACACTGAAAAGCAGGTTAGAGATGACAGTTCAGAGACAAACATGTATGCCCTCAGCCTGTGTCACAGCTGTTCGGCAGTGCCCACTAATATGCTAAATTTAAAACAAGGACATGGCTGGGTGGTGGTGGTGCATGCCTTTAAATCCCAGCAGAGGCAGAAGGATCTCTGTGAGTACAAGGCCAGACTGGTCTATAAAGTAAGTTACAGGACAGCCAGGGCTACACAGAGAAACCCTGTCTTGGGTAGAAAAAAAAAAAAAAAGAATAAAACAAGGACATGAAGCAGATACTTGCTTGCTTTTTCTTCAGGTCTCTGAGTGCTGCAAGATCATCCGGCGAATCAGAAGGAACACTCGTGACCACACCAGTGCCTTAAGAAGAAAGAATGAAATTAACTAATACACCAGAATGCGGTTAACAAAGCCATCTACCAGCAAAATCTGTACCTTTATCCTCCTTAATGGTGAGCATAGGGAGAACGTAGACCACCTTATAGCATGTCAGCGGTGCAGAAAGTGCAGCCCCAAGGATCTCCTGCATAAAAGAGGAGTGAAAAAGGGAATAAATATAACTGCAGTGACAAAAAGTTAAATAAATATTCAAATTTTAAGGTCCAGAGGCTCCTACTGAAAACCATACAGGAATAAACTCTGGAGATCTACACCTGCACAAAATAGTTGCTGTGGCTAATGTCATGATGTTAGACAGTTGAAAATCACAATCACTTTAAATGTTCTCACATCAAAACTGAGAAGTCTGAAGTACTGTTTGTTAATGACTTTACACAGTCATTCTAGCATGTATATACACATTTTAAACATCATGTTGTTCCCATACATGTGCACAACTTCTCCACTAAGTAAACAAAATAAAATACACAGAAAAAGTAGCTGGGCAACGGTAGCACATGCCTTTAAACCCAGCACGCAGAAGGCAGAGGCAGATGGATCTTTGAGTTCAAGACTAGCCTGGTCTACGAGATTAAGTTTAGGACAGTCAGGGCTACACAGAGAAACCATTTCTCAAAAAATAAAAGAAAAGAAAAAACAAAAAACAAACAAAAAAAAAAAAAACAGAACCACTGCACTAAAGCTTTCCATGACCAAAAAGCTAGGTAATAAAAGTCACATCAAGAAAACAGAAATCAAGCCAGGCGGTGGTGGCGCACGCCTTTAATCCCAGCACTCGGGAGGCAGAGGCAGGCAGATCTCTGTGAGTTCGAGACCAGCCTGGTCTACAAGAGCTAGTTCCAGGACAGGCTCAAAAAAAAAAAAAAAAAAAACCACAGAGAAACCCTGTCTCGAAAAACCAAAAAAAAGAAAAAGAAAACAGAAATCTACATATCTGTCTAAAAGGACAGTTATAAATAAATTCAAGTTGAAGTGAAAAAGATATTCCTATTGCCTCAAAAAAATTAGAGAATGCAGAAAGAATGGGCCTATTCTCTATGTGTGTCTCTCTCAGTCTCTCTCTCCTTTTGTTCTTTTGTTTGTTTGTTTTTTTAATGTCTCATATTTCATTCTGTAGCCCAGCTAGCATAGAACTCACAGTGATCCTCCTGCTTCCGCTTCCTGCATGCTACCCAGCTCTGACCTGTACTTGTATGAGACAACAAAGGGCCTGCAGCTGTACACTTGTTCTGCACCATTCCGTTTTATTCCTTTGTGTGGGCGTGTGTGTGTGTATGTATGTGTGTGTAAATGCACACATGAGCTACCTTTGTAGAATTTGCAGTCATATGGGTGACAGCTTATACACCACAGCAGTTTTAAAGGCTGAAATCAAAGGCCTATTTAAATACCATGGCGAGAAAGGCATTAAGAACAGGAAACAGAAGCTGGGAGCTGGTGGCGCACACCTTTAATCCCAGAACTTGGGAAGCAGATCTACATAGTGAGTTCTAGGATGCCAGGGAAAGAGACCCTATCTCAAAAATAAATAAATAAATAAATAAAACATACAAAAACAGGAAACAGTTCTTCAGATGCTTATGGTCCTGTAAGCAGCCCTATGAAACTTACTAGATCTCTCTCTCTCACACACACACACACACACACACACACAAAATGAAAGTAGAAGGGGGCTAGTTGGGACTAGAAGGGGCTTATTGAGAATAAGAGGGGGAAGAGAGGGTAAAGAGGGGAGTCAATATGATTGAAATACATTATGTACATGTATAAAATGGCATAATGAAACCTATAATTATATATAGTTAAGATATGCTAATTTAAAAACAGCAACAACCCCGTGGCTGGTGGTCCAGCCTAAAATCTCATCTGTCAGGAGACTGAGGCACAAGAATCACAATTTCAAGGAGATCAGAGGCTGTACAATAAGTTCAAAGTCAGCCCGGGAAATTTAGAGGAAGCATGTCTCAAAGTACAGCATCTGGGGCACGGCTCAGTGACTGGGCACCTGCAGCACAGCTCAGTGCTTAGCATGGGTAAGGAGCAAATAGGAAACAGGTGGGCAACACAGTGGCTCACAACCATCTACAAAGAGATCTGGTGCCCTCTTCTGTCTGCAGGCATACATGCTTGCAGAAAACTACATAAAAAAAATCTTAAAAAAAAAAAAAAAAGAATAGCAATTATCATAGATGAAATCAAGACAGAGGCCCCTTTGGAGGAGTGTGGATTCAGCTTGGCAAAGCCTTCTGAAGAACCCTGACAGTTCTGTGCCTTACAAAATACAAATATGGGGCTGGAGAGATGGCTCAGAGGTTAAGAGTATTGGCTGTTCTTCCAGAGGTCCTGAGTTCAAATCCCAGCAACCATATGGTGGCTCACAACCATCTGTACTGAGATCTAGTGCCCTCTTCTGGCCTGCAGACATACATGCAGGGAGAACATTGTATACATAATAAATAATTGAATCTTTATAAAAAACAAACAAACAAAACTACAAATGTCCTGCACATATTATCTCATGTGTGCTCTAATTATAGTTTTCTGATATTTTTTTCAAGCTCCACTTCCCTCCAATTTCACAATAAAAATCGAGAGTTGCTCCCCAACTTACCTCCCCCATTAACTCCTTCACAACAGGCACCACTCCATTGTGCTTGGTGAAACCTTGGTACGACATATTCCTGGCAGCTCTCTGCGTGCAGATGAATATATCACCATTCGCTGTCTCAAACCCAATGTACTTCATATCAGGCCGAACCCAACAGTTGGTCTGTCCAAACATAGTCTCAGGTCTAAGGGTAGCAGCTACCAAGAAGATAGTTTTCCCTTTCAGACCACTAAAAAGAAAAAGCACATATTTATATTAAAATTGTGGCTTCCCTCATAATCATCTGATTGTTCAGAAATGATCAATCAAGCCAGACATAATGGCAACTTCAACCTCAGTACCCAGAAGGCTGAGGAGAGAGCACTAGGCTGCGAAACAAAACCCTGTCTCCAAGAAAAGAAGGGAAAAAAAGAAAGAGAAAAAGAAAAAAAGACCATGAAACAGTAATTTTTAGCCAACCTACCTTAATTTTGATGGGTATGGTTCAAGCACCTTCAGTTTGACTAGGGTGTATTCCTGAGGTCCAACGCCCTACACAAAGAAAAACGGGGAAAATATGGATTCACCCTGATGACCTATGCAGGAATCCACTTCAGATTTATGACATGGATTCTTGCACATAGGAATAATTCATCCTTCCAGCAAAGAGAGTACCAGTGGTGTGGCCACAGTAAAGGGTATTACAGTGGCCACTCAGTAGTCCAGATAATCACCTCTCCAGTTTGTCTGTCATGATCCATGCAAGGCTGTCCATCTTTTGGAGAATAAATGGTGTACCTAAAAAAAAAAAAAAAAAAAAGCAATAAGCAGAAAACACTGTTATATTTTCAGGTTACATCATGAAGTATCAGCCAGTGTCACTAATACCCTACAAGCGTGAATTATAGGTGACACCCTTAGCCAGCCAGTGTCTAAATTATGCATGCTTTGATGAGCAGTTCTGAAACGGAGCTATTGACATCTCCTTCATGAAAGGGAGCACTAATGAAAACTGTGGATTAGCCTTAGCCTTGTAGTAATGAAACATAAGACCATAAAATAAATTCACGTAGCCGGGCAGTGGTGGCGCATGCCTTTAACCCCAGCACTTGGGAGGTAGAGGCAGGCAGATATCTGTGAGTGTGAGGCCAGCCTGGTCTACAGAGCGAGTTCCAGGATAGCCAGGGCTACACAAGAAACCCTGTCTCAAAACAACAAGAACAAAAAAAGATATAAATTCATATAAGTTGCTTTTATTTGATCTACATAATAAAGGAAAAAATCTTAGCAACTTATAGAAGTATAAGCTAAAACACAAATAAAATAATCTTGCCAGTGGTTTGCTAGGAATACTGAAAAGAATCATTCCCTTCTCTCGGGTTCTAGCTGTCAAAAACACAAAACAGCTCAGAAGTCAAGAAAATTAGCAGCAAGAAAGTGGGAGCTCAGTGACCAAACACATGTCACGGGGTGCGAGCCCCGAGTCCAACACAAATGAAACAGAAAAATAAAAGACACAGAGAAACCCTGTCGCGAAAAACAAAAAAAAGGAAGGGAGGGAGGGAGGGAGGGAGGGAGGGAGGGAAGGAGGGAGGGAGGGAGGGGGGAGGGAGGGAGGGAGGGAGGGAGGGAGGAGGGAGGGGGGAGGGAGGGGGGAGGGAGGGAGGAGGGAGGGGGGAGGGAGGGAGGGAGGGAGGGAGGAGGCAGGGAGGGAGGGAGGGAGGAGGCAGGGAGGGAGGGAGGGAAGGAGGGAGGGGGGAGGCAGGGAGGGAGGGAGGGAGGAAGACACAGGCAGGCACGATTAAAGGACAGCAAGAGATACAACAGAACAAGAGAGTGATGAAAAAGGAAAAGACAGACAGATGAATGGGTGGATGGACAGATAAGAGAGAACATGGTGAGATACAGACACTGAATTGCAATGCACTGCAAGAATTATGATTTTTAGTTGATTACACTGAAATAAAACAAACTCACCGCTTCCCAAATTTAATTTTGTTTCTTTCTCTTAATGTTAAAAACTGCCACCTGACAAAAGAATCATAGTAAGGATTCACATCCGTGGTGATGAAGGAACGCCGCCAGTCTACCTAGAGAAAGAAAAGGAAAAGATAATTTTTATAACTAGGGATTCCTATGAGTCAACTATTTACCTTTCTACTATTTATCCCAACTTAACATTAAATCAACTATTAAAGAAAAAATTTCCAGTTCCACCTCTCTCTCTCTCTCTCTCTCTTTTGAGACAGGGTTTCTCCGTAGCTTTTGGTTCCTGTCCTGGAACTAGCTCTGTAGACCAGGCTGGCCTCGAACTCACAGAGATCCACCTGCCTCTGCCTCCCAAGTGCTGGGATTAAAGGCATGCGCCACCACCGCCCGGCTTCTCTCTCTCTTTTTTGAGACAGGGTTTCTCTGTAGCTTTGGAGCCTGTCCTGGAACTAGCTCTTGTAGACCAGGCTGGCCTTGAACTCAGAGATCCACCTGCCTCTGCCTCCCGAGTGCTGGGATTAAAGGCGTTTGCCACTACTGCCCAGCCAGTTCCACATCTTAAATTCATATAAGTCATTGCAATAATTTGTTTAATTAATAGGTTTTATTTTTTTTTTTTTTTAGAAATATTAACTTTGTTTATTTATTATGTATACAATGTTCTGTCTGTGTGTATCCCTGCAAGCCAGGAAAGGGCACCAGACCTCATTACAGATGGTTGTGAGCCACCATGTGGTTGCTGGGAATTGAACTCAGGACCTTTGGAAGAGCAGGCAATGCTCTTAACCGCTGAGCCATCTCTCCAGCCCAATTAATAGGTTTTAAAATACACACACTTGCTGAGCAGTAAGAGCACATGCCTTTAATCCCAGTACTCAGGAGGCAAAGGCAAGAGTTCTGTGAATGTGAGGCCAGCCTGATCTACAGAGGGAGTTCCAAGACAGCCAGAGCTACACAGAGAAGCTGTTTCAAAAAACAAAACGAAACAGAGAAACAAAAAAATACACACATGTTAGTTAACATATAAGATTTACAATAAATTTAAAGAAATACTTAAATAATACAGTCAACATACTTGAGTTAAATTTTGGTGTCTTTGTATTCTTTAAATAAAACCCCTTTCTACCAATTGTTAATAAATATATTCTGATGAGACGAATGTTGAAGGTTTTCTTACTTGCTGCCAGTCTAATAACATCTGGATTTTTGGTGACATTCAGCCAGAATATACTTTTGTAAATTTATTTATTTATTTATTTATTTATTTATTTATTTTTGCTTTTTCAAGACAGGGTTTCTCTGTGGTTTTGGAGCCTGTCCTGGCACTAGCTCTTGTAGACCAGGCTGGTCTCGAACTCACAGAGATCCGCCTGCCTCTGCCTCCCGAGTGCTGGGATTAAAGGCGTGCGCCACCACCGCCCAGCTTACTTTTGTAAATTTAAAAGTTGTCCCATATCTTTTTGAACGATACAAACGTAAGTGCCTTTCACTGTCTCTAACACTGAGGGCTACGGCATACCTTTAACCCTATTTTCTTCAGATCTTCAACAGCCAGTGGTGGGAAATACTCAAGCCAATGTTCTGCTTCAGAAAACTTCACTATGTCTTCCTCAGAAAGCCCAAGGGATTTCATAATGTCCCACTGGTACTTAGACGATCCTGCTTTGGCAGCGGCTTTGCTCTGAAAACAAACACAAACTCCAGTAAAGCACAGCCGACAACCATTCAGCATCCCAGGACCACAGTAACTTTAATTCCATAATCCTATTTGGTGATTGTGTTTCTTTGTGAAAGAGGGTTTCACAGTGCAGCTCTAGCCAGCCTGAAACTCGCTATGCAGACAGGATCTCTCATAAAGGATCTGCTGCTCTGCTTCCCGCAACACTGTTGATGGATCAGAACACCACAGCAGTACAGATATCAGGATGTGCACCAGGAAACGGACACCAGAGATAGAAGATGAAGGAACCACTCAACCACCATCACTGCGGTCTTAGCACCATACTCTCATTTCCTTTCTTCTAATAGTACACATGCCCTTCTTAGCGCAAAATAAAAAAATCACTTCATTTTATTTATATGAAAAACCATCAGGTGACTCCAAATTAAAGGAGTTTATTTAATGGTTGAAATTTTGGTCCCCACTTTAACCATAAGAAACTTAATTCCCCATGTAACAGCATTAAAAGGTAGACTCTTAAAGAGATTCTGCCCTCAAGAGTGTATCATTGCTGCACCAAAGAAGACAAATCCGGCCTGTCCTGAACATGTTACCTCCTCTCTCCCTCCCTGTCTCTCTTTCCTGTTCTACTACTATTTCTTTTCCCTTCCTTCACAGACAACACAGCAAGAAATGCCTTATCAGGTACTGAACTCTCAACATAAGCCTTCCCAGCCTCAGTGGGCCACTAAATTTCTGGTCAGTATAAATTACCCAATCTGTGTTGTTATCACTGCAACACAAAAACAGACAGGACTTTTTTTGACAGTCAATAAAATTTTTTTAATTGGTTTTTCGAGACAGGGCTTCTCTGTAGCTTTGGAGCCTGTCCTGGAACTAGTTCTTGTAGACCAGGCTGGCCTTGAACTCACAGAGATCCACCTGCCTCTGCCTCTAGAGTGCAGGATTAAAGACGTGCACCACCACTGCACAGCAACAGTCAATAAATTCTTTATCTGAACATTACTCCATGTCAAAAGTCATAGAAGTTAATAATGTAGTGTGGATTCTAGATTGGGTCTTATTCTGTTAAATTATTCACTTTTACTTTATGTATATTTTACCTGCATGTATGTATAGGTACTATATGTAGACTTGGTGTCCACAGAAGTCAGAAGGCATTAGACGAACTCTGAGTTGTGGATGGCTATGAAATACCACATGTGTGGGTACTGAGACTCATACCTGGATCCTCTGCAAGAGCAGCTCTTAACTGCTGAGCCATCTCTCCAGCCCCTGCACTCCCACCCCCCGTTTAAAGCAGAGAAAAGACATTAGGAGAAGGATGGGTACAACTTCAAATACAAGATCAGCAAGAGGACTTAGTCAGTATGGGTGCTTGTGCACAGACCTGACAGCCTGACTCTATCCCTACATCCTACAGGATGGCAGGAAAGAACCTACTCAGAGCTGTCCTCTGACCTCCATAAGCTTGCCCCTGCCTCTCCCCTCAACACACACACAATTTCTAATGCAAATACGGGAGGCTAGCGAGATAGCTCAGCAATCAGGAGTGCACACTGCTGTTACAGAAGACAGATTCAGTTCCCAGCAACCACATCAAGCTGCTCTCAACTGCCTGTAATTCCAGTTCCAGGGGACCCAACACCTTCTAGACTCTCTAAGTATCTGCACATAACAAAGACACACACACACAAAATTAAAAATTAAATCTTTTAAAAAATGAAGTCCTCTTTTTAAAACACTTCAGATGAACTCTACAGTTTAGCACACAGCACTGAACTAACGTTAGCTGTTTAGGTAGGATGATTGTATCACAGTTACAGAGGGTAAAGAAGAATAACGTTAGGGGAGGTGGACAAAGGTTATGCTGGAATGCTGCACTATCTTGAAACTCCTTTAAATCTAAAATACATCAAATTAAAGTGAAAAGGCAACAATAAAGCCAGACAATATTTTGATTTAATGTATTGATTCTATTTTTATGTAAATGGGTGTTTTGCTTGCATGCATGTCTGTGTACCATGTGCATGTAGGTACCCAAATAGGCCAGAAGAGGGCAGCAGATACCCTGGGATTGGAGTGACAGATAGTAATAAACCATCATGCAGGTGCTGGGAATGGACATGGGTTAACAGTGCTGTTAACTGCTGACCTGATGGATTTTTCATCTTTGTGGATGTATGTAAGATGTATGTTGGGGCTGGAGAGATGGCTCAGTGGTTAAGAGCATTGCCTGCTCTTCCAAAGGTCCTGAGTTCAATTCCCAGCAACCACATGGTGGCTCACAACCATCTGTAATGAGGTCTGGTGCCCTTTTCTGGCCTGCAGGCATACACACAGAATATTGTATACATAATAAATAAATAAATAAATAAATAAATAAATAAATAAAGTAAGATGTATGTTTATGGGTGCATGCTCAGCAGTATCTATGGTGCACATGTGGAGGTCAGGACAACCTGTCAGCTTATTTGAGGCAGGATCTCTGCTGTTCAATACTGTGAGTCCAGACTAGCTTACAAGCTACTGGGGATTCTTCTGTCTCTACCGCCCTTCTCACCAATGGAGTGCTGGGATTTGGAGATGTTGTGCTTACCTAGAAAGCTCATTACCCACTGAATCATTTAAACAGTCTTGATTTGACAGTTTCTTAAAAACTACCAAGTACGCTTCATGTGCCAGGCACCTGCCAGTGCTGGGTATATATACAATTAAACCAGAGAGGTGGGAACGTCAGGCAAGACAACCGAAACGTAAACAACCACCAGACCTTTTTCCCTTTGGCTTTATCCTTCACTGTTATATCTGCAGGTTTAACGCTACTTTCTTCCTCTTCCTCTTCTTCTTCTGGAAAATCAGGAGGGCAGCCATACAGCTCTATTTCTCTTTTCAGCTTGTCAGCACACGCCTACAGAACAAGAACACAAAGAGCCAAGTTCAGAACTCAAGGAAATAAACTGTTTCCAAGGTCAACAAAAATCAACTTTCTGAAATTGCATGTAACATCTACACACAAATATTATAGAAAACCCAGATGATGTAAATCACATGCCTCAAAATCCTATAACAGAGTTTGTATTTTATTCAATATGTATAGTGCTTAATGTAGCATCCTGACACACCAAACAGCGGAAATGAAAAGATACATAAAACAGAGGATGTCATTTTGGATAACAATACTAATGGTTTCTCATTTTGAAGATTATCTTTGTAGTGGAAGGTAAATTCTTACCCTCTGTTAGTAATCAGCACTCCTGAGAGGTAGACAATAGACACTGACATGAAGTGATTTATCCAAGGTTATAAGCTAGCAAGTTACAGAACTGGGCTCTCCACCACAGTTCTTCCAAGCTATCCCGTAAGTTCACTCCCCAAAACAGAGAAAACATCAAAGAAGAGTTTCAGCTGATAAGTAAGTACAACTAGAAAGGTACTACTGGCACATACAGATGTTCTGGAGACTGAGGCAGGGGGATTACGAGCTCAAGATCATCCTGGGCAATTTAACAAGACTATATCAAAATAAAAATTAAATGAAAAGAAATACAGATATAATTCAGGTTAAGAGAGACTGTCTACCTGGTAAAGCAAAGCCCTACCTAAAAGTCCAGTACTGAAAGGGGAGAGTCACCAGTATTGGGTTTGAAGACGTGACCCAGTGTTAGAGCACTTGGGCTACCAAGTGTAAGACCCTCAGTTCAATTCCAATGCCACATACACATATAAAAATGTCATCATTTGGGGCTGGAGAGATGGCTCAGTGGTTAAGAGCACTGTCTGCTCTTCCAGAGTTCCTGAGTTCATTTCCCAGCAACCACATGGTGGCTCCAAACCATCTGTAAAGAGATCTGGAGCCCTCCTCTGGCGTGTGGAGGCAGAAAGTTGTATAAACAAATCTTTTTAAAAAAAAAAAAAGTCATCATTTGCAACCACAAATGTGGTAATTAAAATAAGCCAATATCACCAAAAGATGCTAAAACCACTAGGCTACTGAATAATAGGCCATTCAGAGGTTCTGAACATAGTCCCCACAGACTACTTTCTAATTACTAAAGACCCCTTAGAATGAGCAACTCTGTCATGTATTAACTTAGTGTTACTAAAATGGGACAAGCTGCCATCGTCTGCTATTGATGTGACACAATAGGAAGTTTATGCCTCATCAATATACTAAGTATTCTTCTCAAAGTACCTAAATTCAAGCATTAATGAACATCATGTCAGACAACTAAAACGTCTAAAGCAAACTACATGTGAAGCACAGCCCACAGGAGAAAATGTAAAACTGCAACCAGGAGAAATGTGGCGATATCTTGTTTGTACAAATGAAGCTTGCCTGAAGATCAAAGGATGGAGCTAGTCATTAGTTAACCATAGAGGTCTGGAGGTTTGTACAGACACACAGGAAGTGATATGGCAGGGCAGAGAGAGGAGGAGATAAGGTGGGAGGAAACAGGAACTCAGCCTCTTTCTGGCTGGGAAGTTGAGTAGGTAAGGTGGCTGTGGTTTGGCTCCTTCATCTCTCTCGTCTATGAGCATTTTCCCTTTACCTGACTCTGGGCTTTTATTATTAAGACCTATTAGAACTCATGCTACATTCTGGGGCTCTGAACTCAAGTCACCAAGTTTACTTAGTATGATGGTACGTATAAAAATGGCCCCCATATGCCCATAGGGAGTAGCACTATTAGGAGGTGTGATCTTGTTGGAGTAGGTATGGCCTTGCTAGGCAGTGTGTCACTGCAGAGGCAGGCTTTGAGGTCTTATAAACTCAAGTCTGGCCAGTGTGGCACACAGTTTCCTTCTGCTGCCTGTGGATCCAAACGTAGAACTCTCAGGCTACCTCTCCAGCACCATGTCGGCCTCATGCCGCCATGCTTCCTGCCATGATGATAAAGGACTAAATCTCTGAACTATAGGCCAGCCCCAATTAAATGTTTTCCTTTATAGGAGTTATGATGGTTATGGTATCTCTTCACAGCAATAGAATCCTAAGACACTTGGCAAGTGCTTTACCCTAAGCTATCTCCCTAGTCCTTTAAAGAATTTTTAAATTAATTTTCACTATAACAAATTTAGCTCATTTCATAAAATACTTTAATGTAAATGGCATGAGTGAAAAATCCAATTCCAAAATCATAAATCAGGTATTCTTCTTTACTCTAAGCTCAAGAGTAGAAACCAGGGACTGGAAAGATGGCTCAGAGGTTAAGAGCACTGATGGCTCTTCCTGAGCTCAACTCCTAACAACCACACGATGGCTCACAACCATCTATAATGGAATCTGGTGCCCTCTTCTGATGTGCAGACATACATACAGATAGAGCAATCATACCTAAAAAATACATGAATAAATTTTTTAAAAGTTAAGGAAAAGGAAAGAGTAGAAGCTAATCCTCTAAGCAGTCTTACCTTAATAGGCATGCCAGTACAGTGTAGCCCAAAGGGAAATAGACAATTTTTTCCTTTTAATCTCTGGTATCCTACTGCAAACTGCAGGAAGAAAATCAAATTTAAATTATAAATATAAATGGCAGATGTACACAAAATGCTAACTTTGGGGTGGGGGAGACAGGGTTTCTCTTTGTAGCTTTGGAGTCTGTCATGGAACTTGTTCTATAGACCAGGCTGGCCTCAAATTCAGAGATCCTCCTGCCTCTGCCTCCCGAGTGCTGGGATCAAAGGCTTGCGCCACCACCACCTGGCAAAATGCTAACGTTTGGCAGCACTAACTTCCCTCTTCCCAGCATTAGAACAGACATTTTGTCACTGCAACATTCTACTTCACTATCTTTTTTGTTGTTTTTAACCAACATAGAAATTTTTAACATACACATGTCCAGAACCCTGAACAAATACGCACATGACATGGAAACAAAAACATAAAATTTAAGGTATAAAAATTATTCTTTAAAAGTATTTGAATTCCCTTAAGAGGAAATGAATTTTATACGTGCAATTTTTTTTCAAACTGGTATTTAATATAGACCCTCCCTATTCCAAGTTAGTAATAAACACAGGAGCTTTACCTCACACTTGGATAAGGAAAACGTGTGTCCCAAATGAAGGCGTCCGTTCATGTATGGATATGGGAAAGTGACAAAGTATTTCCCCTTGCTGCAAAGTAATCATATGAAAAAGAAAGTACAAAAAAAGAAAATGTTAAATTTCTTTCACAACAAACGATGGGACGGAAAGGCTGCTGGGTCATGCAAGTACTCTGTAGCAAGTCTAGTTTTTGGAGGAGCTGGACAGATGTTGCTGTCCTCTTGCTGCTCAAACAAGAGAACCCACATGATAGATCACAATCTTCTGTAACTGTTCCAGGGGATGGAATGCCCTCTTCTGAACTCTGCAGGCACTGCTGGTATACTTACATGCTCATACACATTAACACATATATACATACACATTAACACAAAAATAAAATCTCTTTTAAAAACAAAATAAAGAGCCTGGCGGTGGTGGTATGTGCCTTTAATCCCAGCACTCGGGAGGCAGAGGCAGGTGGATCTTTGTGAGTTCGAGGCCAGCCTGGTCTACAAGAGCTAGTTCCAGGACAGACTCCAAAGCTACAGAAAGGGTTCTCTCAAAAAACAAAAAACAAAAATTTAAAAATAAAAAAATAAATAAAGTTTAGCTACTTAAAAGATAGCAAGTTTGGGCTGGACAGGGTGGCACATGCCTTTAACATGTAGTAACTTTAACATGTAGTACCCTTTAACATGTGGTAACTCAGGAGCCAAAAGCAGGTGGATCTCTATGAACTTGAGCTGTGCGTGGTTCATACAGAAAGCTCTAGGTCTAGGTCTAAAGCCTAAGGTAAGACTGTCTGAAAAAAAAAAGATACTAATTTTATAAACTTGAAATTAAAAGCTCTCCAAAACTTAAGATAAATTTGATTTTGAAAACATCATACATTCATAAATGATATTATGCAATAATCTCCTTGATCTAGGGATGTAGCTTGATGGTAGAGCACTTACACAGCATATATGAAGCCTGAGTTAGACCACAACAGCACAGAAAAGAGATAAGTATCTCTGTCACAAATATGAGAGGTTTAACTCAGACTGAAATATGTAAGTAACAATGATATCATTTAAAAATTAACATTTTTAACAATCTGTACTGCTCTAACATTTATTTGAAAAAGTGAGATTCCAGCCAGGTGGTGGCACACACCTTTACTCCTAGCACTTGGGAGGCAGAGGCAAGTGGATTTCGGTGAGTTTGAGACCAGTGTGGTCTACAGAGTAATTTCCAGGACAGCCTCAGCTGTTAAACAAAGAAACCGTGTCTCGAAAAACCAAAAGAAAAAAAGGGGGGGGGGGGGAGTGAGATTCCTTTTTCATTAAAGATACACACAAAGCAGCTTCAAGTTCCTTGAGAGACGTGTCCTAAATATCACAGCACGTGCAGTGGAGAGACGTCCTAACATCACAGCACGTGCAGTGGAGACGTCCAGATATCACAGCACGTGCAGTGGAGACGTCCATATATCACAGCACGTGCAGTGGAGAGACGTCCAGATATCACAGCACGTGCAGTGGAGAGACGTCCTAACATCACAGCACGTGCAGTGGAGAGATGTCCTAACATCACAGCACGTGCAGTGGAGAGACGTCCTAACATCACAGCACGTGCAGTGGAGAGACGTCCTAACATCACAGCACGTGCAGTGGAGACGTCCTAACATCACAGTACGTGCCGTGGATCATCTTATTGAAAGCTGTTTCTACTCTCAGACTATCTTTCTTTTTCACAATAAGTATTTGTAACCTACGTATTATATCACACAGAATAAATGGTGCATTTGTTAGTGTTAATTTTTCAGCCAGGATGGAAGGCAGAGGTAGGGGGATCTCTGTGAATTCAAGGTCAGTTTGATCCAGACCAGCACGGGCTACATAGTGATATCCTGTCTCAATAAAATGTCCACTTTATTATGCCGTATATTTACAAATAACTGAGCACTTACAAATGTACCCTCCAAGTTATAATTCAGTGAAGCCAACCATATGTGCTCTCCCCACAATGGAAAACCAATAACCTTCAGTTAGCTTTTGCCATTCTCTTCCTTTTCCATAGTTTACAAGTATGGATATATTCTTCAACAATATATCACTTAGTGTGGCTCACTCACGAATTTTATTAAAGCACAGTGTGTTTCATAAAGACTTTTGAAATTTAATCTTCACAATTTTCATAAATTTCTTCAACAAAACATCATATCTCAACAGGTCATTCTTTTACTGACCCATTATAGTGGTTCATTTCTTTCTTTTTTTTTTCTTAAAGAATTATTTATTATGTATACAACATTCTGCCCGCACGCCAGAGGAGGGCGCCAGACCTCAGTACAGATGGTAATGAGCCACCATGTGGTTCCTGGGAATTGAACTCAGGATCTCTGGAAGAGCAGGCAATGCTCTTAACCTCTGAGCCATCTCTCCAGCCCCAGTGGTTCATTTCTTATTAAACTGATTTAATGTGGACTAAATTCTAAAACCAAGCAACAGAATAACAAACTGTAGTTTAAGGTATAACAATACTGTATGCTAGCAATTTCTCTTTCACTTTAAATATAGCACACTACATGCATTCCATTGGAGTTTACCTAAGTAGTAAGTAAAGATGATAGATCTTTTTTTTTAATTAGTAAGTCCTAGAAACATCTACAGTTACACCTTAAGTTCATCAGCTCTTAAAAACCAAGCTAGTAGGGGTTAAGAGCACTGGTTGCTCTTCCAGAGGTCCTTTGTCCAAGTCCCAGCAACCAGATGGTGGCTCACAACCATTTATGAAATCTGGTGCCCTCTTCTAGCCTGCAGGCAAGCATGCAGGCAGAACACTACATACATAATAAATCTTTCAAAACAAAACAAAACAAAACAAAAAAGCTAGTCTTGCCTGGTTAATACTTGGAAGGACAAAGCCAGGAGTGCCTTTAATCCCAGCACTTGGGAGGTCAAGGCAGGGTGAGTTAGAAGTCAACCTGGTCTGCATAGTAAGTTCCAGGACAGCCAGAGCTACATAGAAATATCCTTAAAAAATACTTGGAAGGACAGAAGTATGAAAGAGTCACACCCTGTGAACTCTTATCAACTTTGAGAACTTTACTTAGCCTCTCTGTATCTGCTTCACCATCTGCTACATGTAGTTTAATTTAATTTTTTTTTTTTTTTTTTAGCGGGTTGAGAACAGCTTAGTTAGTTGAGTGCTTGCCCAGAATACACAAAGTGCTGGGTCTGATCCCCAACACCACATAGATCAAGCACGGTGACACATGCCTGTAATCCTAGCACTTAGGAGGAGGCAGAGGATCAAGTCAGGTCATTCTCTGCTACATAGCCAAGTTGGAGACCAGACTGGGATAGTGTGAGACCTTGTCTCAAAACACAAAAAGGAGCGTTCACCTTAAAAAGCTATTAAGGAGCTAAGCAAGGGACTGGAGGTGTTCAGTAGTTAAGAGCATCTGCTGCTCTTCTATAGCCCACAGTTTAGCGCACAGCACCCACACAGCAGTTCACAAGCGTCGGTAATTCCAGTCAAAGGGATCTGACACTCTCTTCTGAGCTCTGTGTGCACCGTGTGTCCACATGGGGCACAGACATACATGCAGGCAAAACATCCATAAACATTAAAAAGTAATATCAAGTAAACATAATAAAAATCCTTAGGATTCAATGAGACTATGGTATGTTTCCTAGCACACAGTTAGTTCACAGTTAGCTACTACCACACACATTCTCTGCCTCCCAAGTGCTGGGATTAAAGGTGTGCACCACCATGCCCTACTTGGACAATGTCAATATATATATATATATATATATATATATATATATATATATGGGTATGCACATTAATTTAACATATTGTAACATTCTTTTCTTTTTTTTTGTTTTGTTTTGTTTTTTAAGACTGTGTAGTCCTGGCTGTCCTATAATTCACTCTGTAGATCAAGTTGGCCTCAAACTCAGGGATTCACCTGCCTCTGCCTCTTGAGTGCTGGGTGCTGGGATCAAAGACACGGACACCATGCCCAGCAACTGTGGCATTCTTCTGGAGGACGATTACTTTGCTTTTGTTTTCCCTCCAATAATCACTGTCTACAATTTGCCTCAAATTATCAGTTATAATTTGAAACTAAATTATTAGTTTCAAAGCAATATAGTACTTATAAAATAAAATCAACAAATAGAGTGACCCTTCAAAATTTTATTCTATATTGGAGGTAATATCAGTAAGAATCTCTAAGAAAAGGCTTTCTTTTTATCGGCCAATAAATACAAAACTTCAAAACATTTTCCTTTGTCAAAATGTGAAAAATAATAACTTAAAAAATCTGTAAGGGCTGGTGAGATAGCTCAGCAGACACAGGCTCAAGGTCAATCTTCAGAACCAACATGGTAGCAATCAAGTGATTCCTGAAAGTTGTCCTCTGAATATCACGTATGTACCACACTTGCAAACACACAAAAATAAATGTGGTTTTTTTTATCTTAATGTGAACAAAATCTAAGAATTCCATAGAAAGAGTTCGACTTGAGTACACGGGGGAACTCAGCTCCTCCAGCCCACTATACACACTGTCTCACTTCCCTCTCCCTAGGCAGATGGGTGTGGGGATCGTCACCGACTCACCTGGTCTGCTTCTGCTTCTCCAAATGAGATGCATTGACTTCAAACACTTTCTCAGCTTCCCATTTCTGCTGGACTTCTTTCTCGATCTTCTTCAAGAAGTCTACTTTGGCTGTTCCTTTTCTTTCCTATTAAATACAAAAAGAGACAGAATGGCTTGCTTTAAAAGAAATAAGAGCCGGGAAAGCAAGTGCATGCCATAATCCCAGCACCTGGGAGGTGAAAATAAGAGGATCAAAATTCAAGTGCACCCTCAGGCAAACTGCAAGTTTGAGACCAGCCTGGGCTACCTGAGACCCTGTGTGAAAAACCAAGAGGGAAAAAAAGAAGTCAGGCTCACAAAAAAAAAAAAAAAACTGAGCTGTTCACTGACAGATCAAATTCTTCAAGCCTACCTTAAAATGTAAATGAACAATATTAAAAATTAGTTACTGGCCGGGCGGTGGTGGCGCACGCCTTTAATCCCAGCACTCGGGAGGCAGAGGCAGGCGGATCTCTGTGAGTTCGAGACCAGCCTGGTCTACAGAGCGAGTTCCAGGACAGGCTCCAAAGCCACAGAGAAACCCTGTCTCAAAAAACCAAAAAAAAAAAAAAATTAGTTACTGAACCCAGTAGGAACGGTGCATTCAGGAGGCAGGGCAGACGGATCTCTGTGAGTTTGAGGCCAACCTGGTCAACAAGAGCGAGTTCCAGGACAGGCTCCAAAGCTACAGAGAAACCCTGTCTCGAAAAAAACAAAAAACAAAAAAACTGAATTCTGAGGTCCTGATATCTGTGCCAGGTTTTGCTCTCAGGGGCTCTCTGGTGCACTGTAGGATGTTTAAAGCATCCGTGGTTTCTTCTCAGTAGGTACTGATAGTACACACCTGGTTGTGACAATCAGGTCTCCAAGCCAGGCCTGGTGGCACAGAACTGTAAACCTAGCTACCTGGAAGGCAGAAAGGACAACAAGTGCCAGCCCTGTGTGGGATGTAGAACAGGTTCAAGGGCAACGGAGCAACTTAGCAAGATTCCATCACAAATTTAAAAAAGTAAGTATCAAGAAAGGGAGAGCTGGAAAATTGACTCACAGGTTAAGAGCACGGGATACTCTTCCAGAGGACCTGAGTTCAGTTCCCACCACCACACAGCCAGCTCACAACTGTCTGTAACTCCAGTTCCAGGGAGTTCCAGATCCAGCACCTCCTTTGGCCTCCACAGGCGGCAGACAAGCACAATATACAGATACACATACAGGCAAATACATATCTTTACAGTATTCTGCAGTTCATTTATTTTGCTTTGTGGTTTGGGTTTTCTGTTGTGGTTTTGTTTGAAAACAGGGTATCGCTATATAGCCCTGCCTAGCCTAGAACTCACTATGTAGGCCAGCCTGCTCTCAAACTCAGAGATCTGCCTGCCTCAGAGTGTTGGGATTAAGGAGGTGTAGCACCATAGCCTGCTATTCTGCAGTTATTAGGACACTTTTGTAAACATCATCTCAATTTTACAACCCTGAGAAGCAGGATAAACTGTGACTCCCATTTTCGAGACAGCAAATCTGAACTTGACAGCAAGCCAGCAAATGGTGAAAACCGACAATACCACCCATCATCTTACTCCAATTTCTGTTTTCCCTTGCTCTGTTGCCCATATCCTGGCTCCACCAGTTCCTAAATAGAGAACCAGGACCCTAAATAAGTTCTATCCTGGCTTTCAGTCTGACAGTGCTCCTGATGCTCCCATCTATTTTTGGCACAGGTCTTTTGTAAACCACAAGGTATTCCATGAATACAAACTATATTACTTGCGGATATTTAACCTTGCAGGGTAAGAAACACACACACCACCAGAATAAAACAGAGAAATTAGTCCCTGCCTCTTTTCTTGAGGTTTTTCCTACCTGGCTCTCTCCCTAACACGATTTCTCCCACAGTGATGGGTATGAACAGCCATGGAGGTGGTCACTCCAAAAGATTTTACTACTAACTAGAAACAGTCCTTTCAAGGTGGGTACGCAACACAATGGCAGTTTATTTGCCTACCATGTGCAAGGCGCTGGGTTCAATCTCCAATAGCACTTCCACAAAAAGGAGGAGAAGGAGGAGGAGGAGGAGGAGGAGGAGGAGGAGGAAGAGGAGGAAAGAAAAGCCATGATCTGAAGAGCACAGATGAGTTACTTTTATGCCAGATACAATATTGCACCGCTGAAACCCAACCCCCTTTAAGGTAAGAGGCAGAAAGACTCAGAGATAAAGCTATACAGTGAGTTTCAGGGGTCCTGGGCTACATAAGACTAAGACCAAAAAGAAAAAAAAATTCTAGCGCCAAAAATTCTTCAACCCTATAGTAACCTTCTCCTGATAATGGGGTCCCTTTTCCGCCAACTCTTAGCTTGCCAGTCACCCAGTCCCATCTTCTCACTGCCTCTCTGTACCCATCGTTGCTTCTGGTTCTGGCTACTCTGCCATCATTGTATTACCTGGAAATACCCTGCCCAGTCACCTCTGCTCCTCCACCTGGGTAGGTGAACGTGGCAGGAGGAAAACCCGACTGTCCTCTAAACACGTTGTGACTACCAAGCTCAAGAGGCCTCAAGGAATACCTCTAATTCCTGAAAGTCATCGCTCCCTCCGGCTTAACTATTCAATTTCGCCCCCAGTACTGGAGAATGAATTAAGGGCCTTGGTCATGCTAGGTTAGAGTTCTACGACTGAACTACTTCCCAGCCCTTTTCACTTTTTATTTTGAGACAGTCTCGCTAAGTTATTCGGGTTGACTTTGAACTTTTTCCACGCCTACGCAAGTCTTTAATTTTCGGTCCTCCTGTCTCGGTCTCCAAAGTAGCTGAGACTACTAGACCTGTGCCACCGGGTCCAGCTGCTTAATTGTAAAATAAAATATATTTAAAAGTCAGTGCTTCAGAGACACTAAACACATTCTCAGTGAGGTGCCCGATTGTTGGAAACGTTTACATAGTCTTCTCTACCTCTATTTTTACTTAAAACACGACGAAATTCCGTGTTTGTAATTTAAGTAGTCCGCGTAAAGTGAAGACGCTGGCTCAACTAGAGAGAAAAGCAAATGATTCTCCAGGAAATCGTGCCTCCAGCGAAGGAAAGGAGTCTTTCCGAAAAGGGTGTTTCCCTTCCCGGCGACAGGCACATGTGGGGAGCCCCGAATACCCTAACAGCTGGGTTTCAGGGCCCAAATCTGAGGATGCTCTTCCCGCCCAAACTCACCGCCATGGTGTCGCCCAATTGACTCAAGATCCAGCAGAGCGGTCCCGGTGATATCCTCAGAGAAGTAGCTCCAACTTTTCCCTCCCACTCGGGGAATCCTAGCTTCCCAGGACACCAAAGCACACACTTCACACTTGCTGAGGCAATCGCACAGCTCGCAGAGTACAGCCGGGCGCATCTCGAGGACAGCAGGGAGTTGTAGTTCCCAGACCATGAGTACTGAGGTACAACCGGCGTCTCTGAACTACAATTCCCAAAAGACAACGGGATACCGGAAATCAATCATAGCCCACTCCCAGGTGACACCGGCAGTGATGTCACCCTCGTGTTGAACTACAAGATCCGTGATGCAGTTCAGGATGATGGACTGCCGCAAGTGAGCTCTAAAGGAGGTGGAGTTAGGAACGTGAACCCTCTCACCCCATGGAGCCGTCTGTCTGTCAGGATGCCAGAACGCGGAATTGATTGCTATTCAGTGACTAAGGTGCTAATTATGGCTTGCCACCACGCACAGGTATTTATTAGCACCAGTAGCATTCAACAGCTCAGCTTGTAGATGTTTAATAGCACCAAATAATCTGCACCTTTAGGGAAGAGATCAGAAACGCACCTGTTCTCTGAAGCTTGGCTCAGGCCACGCCCAAGCCACATTTCAAGTACTCATCATCTATGACTGCCATATTGGTTGGTGCAAATATACTGAAAAATTTCCATCAGCACAAAACTATTCTGTCGAACAGACCTGATAATAAATGGCTTTTACTCTTAGAGTTCAGATTTGTTCATATGTTAATCCATTAATCTAGTAAACACTAAGCGTCTACAAAGCACTTTAAGAGGAGCGAATAACTGAGACGTGCTACCAACAGTTCTGAAGAATTTTTTTCTTAAGTAGTCGTAGACAAACTTTAATGATGGTGTAATACATGCCTGGCGTATGATACAAGTGTAATAAAAAACATGGTTGGATGAAAGAAAGAAGGAGCCTTAGGCTACGAAGAAGAAAGCTCTGGCTTTCTCAGTAAGGGCTGCACACACAAAAGCATTCACTCCATCACTTTCTGCACCTTCTTTTAACTGGCAACAATTTATAAATCATTTTTTTGTTTGCTTGTTTTTTGTTTTTCGAAGACAGGGTTTCACAGTGTAGCCCTGGTTGTCCTGGAACTTGCTTTGTAGACAAAGCTGGTCTCAAACTCACAGAGATCTGCGAGCTTCTGCCTCCCCAGTGCTGAGATTAAAGGCGTACGCCACCACTGTCCAGCTAGAAATCACTTCTTAACACTATGTCTGGGTTAAATGACTCCTGGAGTGTCTTGTTCTTTCTCTCCCTTTAAATACATACATGTATGTATGTATGTATGTATGTATGTAATTGCCTGTTTATCACCAGACTTCAAGCTTCATGGTAATAGGAATTTGTCTAGCAGTATCTCTAGCACATGGTAGGTGTGAATAGGTAGCACATGAATAAGTGAGAGAATCTCATACTCTACAGCTTTTTAGAACTGGTTATGCTTTCCTGTAACAATTGTGACCTAACCTGAACTATTTGTCCTCCCAAATCGCATTGGTAACTGAAATCTTTCATGCAGCAAATACTTACTAAGCACTTGACATGACCCTGACATAGAACGAGAGTAGAGCAGAGAACCACAAAACACATAGATGCTGTCTTCTAGCACCTATCATTAATAAGCATGAGACATGAAAGCAGAAAGTAAACAAATGATTTAGTGAATGCAAACTGTGCAAAACCACCTACATGCCTCCACATTTATTTGTATTTCCTATTCAAATGCCTAAAAATCTATCTTTCTAAAGAGGAACTAGAGTTAAGTGCTTACCTAGTATGTGCGCAGTCCCAGTTTGACCCCTAGCTCCACCAAAGAGGACAACAGTCATTTGGATTCATTTCATTCCACTCCATTCATCTAGCATCCTTTATGTACATGATGCTCTCATGCTGGAGAGACACTTAAACAAGATAGAGATAGCTGTGTCTTTCATGGAGAGTAAAGACTAAAAGGAAAAGGCAGGCATCAAACCAGCAGGGGCAATGAGAGCCCACTCAGGTTTTAAGCAGGGGAGGTACATGGTCCTATTTGTGTGTTACAAAAGAGAAAAACAGAAAAGAAAATAGTGAAGCTGCTACTGTTGTCCAGAAGAGATGGTGTCTTTGACTATGGAAGTGTCTGTTAAGAAGAAGGAAGAAATTAAGAAATAAAGTGTGGAGAGTGGAAGAAGTCCTGAGTGGATGAAGTCCTGAAGTGAATGTGTGTTGTTAGCATGGACGTGATCACATCGAGGACTTCAACGTCTTAGCCCCACGGAAAAATGTCAGAGCCTCCCCTCCTCCAAACATGAGGCTTAAAGAGATGATAAAGCTTTCTGTGATGCCTGTGCAGAAAGCATCCATCGACACTTTCTGCCATAGGTATTTACGATCTGAAGACAGCTTCCCTGCAGAACCTGTACCTACCAAGATTAGCTAAATCTGCCTCCTTGTTCAGCTGTGTATAATAATCCTGCCTCCTTGTTCATCTATATGTAGTGAACATGGTGGGCTACCAGCGTGCTTCAGTCTTTCTAACACAGGAGTCCAGTCCACTCAATCCCCGCGTTTCCATAAATGTGTGTCTATGTGTTTATTTTTATTTCTTCTTTCCCTGGGTACCCCCAGTCAAGCCAAGTCCCCAGGAGCCAAGCAAGAACTTCAAGGGGGGGGGGCTCAATGATTAAGAATATTTGCTACTCTTTATTTATTTTTGTTTTTGTTTATTTGTTTTCTTAAGACAGGGTTCCTCTGTGTAGCCTTGGCTGTCCTGGAACTTTTTCTGTCTACAGACCAGGCTGGTCTCAATCTCATAGAGCTCCTCCTACCTCTACCTTTTGAGCACTGGGATTAAAAGGATGTGCCACCACCACCTGACTTAATTTTTGAGTTTTTTGAGACCTGTTCTTGCTAGTTAGACCTGGCTGTCCTGGAGCTCAGTATACAGACCAGGTTGGCCTCAAACGTAGAGATCATCCTGTCTATGACTCTGGAGTGCTTGGATTAAAGTATTTACTACAACACTGAGGCTTTGGGGGGGCTCACAGAACACCAGGAGTCAGTTCCTAGCACTCACATGATTGCTCACAACTCTCTGTGACTCCAATTCCAGGGGATCTAACACCCTTTTCTGGTGTCTGAGGGCACCAGGCATGCACATGGTACATAGGCATACATACAGGCAAACATCTATGCACATCAAATTTAAAAAAAAACAAAACAAAGAAAGTTAAAATGTTAGTGAGTAGTAACATGACTTTTTGATTGGGAATTATTGATTCCATGCTAGACCATGTGGTCTACCCTCTATCAGTTAATGCAGTTAGAAAGGTAGAACTGTGGATAAGAGCTACAGCTACAAATCAAACAGATCAACGTCATCATTTCCTGAATGACCTCAGGAAATTCAACTAACTACTCTTTAAAGATAATAATAGCATGTATCTCATCAGATTGCTAAGAAGATGAAAGGAGTGATGTTTGTATGGACCCTGTTTCTGTATGCACGTGTGTCTGTAAGCATTTTTAAATGCTAGCTATTTATGGCATTAAGAACACGAGTCTAAAAACATTAGTCCTATTTAATAGGGAAAAGCTTTACCTGTGCTCCTAAGAATCTTTCCCCCAGCTTAATTGAGCTGGTTATGATCATATAATTGCGTGGTATACTTTTTTCTGATTGGCAAACCATATACTGCTCATACTTCAAAACTCTGAATAGAACTCAGTTTCTCCCTGTCTTTCCCTCCTAAACTTACCCCGCTGGTTATTTCATTCAATTTAGTCCACTTTCTAAATTTAGATCCGTAAGGCTATAATTAATTTTGGCTTGTCTTTGAGTCCTTCTGTGTTGTTTTTTAATGTCTATTTTACCTAACTTCTCTATCTTGAAATGACAAGGGATTGTGAGGGAAAGATTGCATGCAGTTCTCTCAGGATAGCTGCCCAGGTACATGGTACTCAGTGAGTATTTCACAATTAGACAGCTTTAGTTTTTAAATGGTTTTCTTCTCTTAGATTCATGTTCTACCTTTATCTTTAGACTTCTCCAGTTATTGTACACTGGCCTCACGAGGCAACCCAGGCTGGCCTCCGGATCACTTTGTAGCCAAGGCTTGCCAAGAAGACATGGTTCTCTTGCTTTGACCATCCAGGGACTAGGATCACAAGTGTGAATCATCACACACAGCTGAACATTTTTTTTTCATGATCCAGGCAATAAGAAGAAAAATAGAAGGAAGAATAATCCTTTTAGAACTCACAAGTTTAGTTGATGACAGCATTATTTTGTGTGCAACTTCCAACACAGCTCATGAGTCAGCTGAGTTTTGGGGGTGTGTACAGTGGTTACATTTATGGGCTTTGGAATCGGGTGCCAAGGTCTGAATTGAGGCTTGTCTATCTCTGTGACTTTAGGCAAGTTCCTTCAACCCAGGACCTCTGAGTCCTCAATGTAAATTGGAGATAATGATCATACTTACTTCCTCAGACTGCTGAGAAAATACGAGCTCATACCACACGAGTAATATTTACCAATGCCTGGTACGTAGTTAAGTGCTCAAGAAATATGGAGGAGGCAAGCCAGCAAGAACAGTAAGTACTACGGAAAGCCGGTTTCATCAGTTATGGAAAACTCTAGACCTGATTGCCACAAGCTGGGGACAGTCATTAGGTTAATGGAGAGTGCTTTTTATTTAGACAAATGCAGCTAAGTTAGGGAAATGATCATTCCCAGGCAGAAAAGCTTGTCTACATTTCTTTTGACGTCTAGGAACTAGGAACTAGTCACTTACGCAGTGACTGCAGACTCAGCATCTGCAAGGTGCGGCTGCCATCTTCAGCATTCCACAGAGCACCGAGAGCTGTGTCACGGGCTCCTCTGGGCCATGTGACACCTGAGCCATTAAACATTGCTTTCCCATCAGATGCAGTGGTCCAGTGTGGCTGTCATCTAGCAAGAAGATTGGAGGAGGAAATGGAGAGTCCTAGGCCAGTCACGGCTACAATGCTAAGACTCAGTGTTAAGATGAAGATAAATCAGTGCATGGTGACACAGGTTTATAAGTTCAACTACTCAGGAGGTCAAGGAGGGAGAATTGCAAACCCAAGGCCTGCCTGGGCTACACAGCAAGCTCAGGACAGTCTTGGCAACTTAGTAAGAACTTGACTTAATATCTAAACGTTTAAAATGGGTTCAGATATATCTCGTAAGTAGCGAGTCCCTAGTTCTGTCTCCAAGACTGGGAAGAAAGGAAAAAAAAATCACCTTTTGCCACCTAACAAATTACTCTAAACCTTAATGGTAACAAACCATTTATTATCTCCCAGAGTTCCTGTGGGTCGGGAATTTGGAGTACCTTGTTAGTGTAGGTGCTGTCATGAGTGCACTGTCAGACGGTGATGAGAAATACAGCTGGGGCAGGAAAGCAGTGGGTTTGCTGTTGTTTGGTTTATGTTTTTAGACAAAATCTTTGTATATAGCTCAGGTTAGCCCAGAGCTTTCATTCCTCCCCCATCAACCTCCAGAATTCCGGAACGGGCATTTGCCACCACGCCAGCCCTACAAACCACTCCTTAAACCCATTTTTCCCCATCCCAGGCTGGGTGTGTAGGCCAACACTTTGGTGTCAATCTTGACTCACATATGTCTTCTTCTTTTTTCCCTTTTTTTTTTTTCGAGACAAGGTTTCTCTCTGTCTCTTTGGAGCCTGTCCTGCTCTGTAGACCTAGCTGACCTTGAACTCACAGAGATCTGCCTACCTCTGGCTCCCAAGAGCTGGGATTAAAGGCATGCACCACCACTGCCTGGCTCATAGGTGTCTTTTATACCCAAATGAATCTGTCTTTGAAACAAATTGACTTGATCTTCAAAATACATCCATAGTCCAACTGCTCACCGTTCACCTAGTACAAACTTCCATTCTCTTTTCTTGCTGACTTCCCTACCCCCACTTCTGCCTTCTCTAGTCTGACAGACATGAAGCAGTCATAGCGGCCCTATTTTTTTTATTGATTTCTATTGAGCTCTACATTTTTCTTTGCTCCCCTCCCTGCCTCTCCCCTCCCCTTCCACCCTCCCCCAAGGTCCCTATGCTCCCAATTTACTCAGGAGATCTTGTCTTTTTCTACTTCCCATGTAGATTAGATCTATGTAAGTCCCTCTTAGGGTCCTCATTGTTGTCTAGGTTCTCTGGGATTGTGATTTGTGGGGTGGTTTTCTTTGATTTATGTTTAAAAACCACCTATGAGTGAGTACATGTGATAATTGTCTTTCTGTGTCTGGGTTACCTCACTCAAAACGATGTTTTCTTGCTCCATCCATTTTCCTGCAAAATTTAAGATGTTGATATTTTTCTCTGCTGTGTAGTACTCCATTGTGTAAATGTACCACATTTTCCTTATCCATTCTTCAGTCAAGGGACATTTAGGTTGTTTACGGGTTCTGGCTATGACAAACAATGCTGCTATGAACATAGTTGAGCACATCTCCTTGTGGCACGATTGAGCATCCTTTGAATATATACCCAAAAGTGGTATTACTGGGTCTTGAGGAAGGTTGTTTCCTAATTTTCTGAGAAATCATCACACTGACATCCAGAGGGGCTGTACCAGCTTGCACTCCCACCAGCAATGCAGAAGTTTTCCCCACAACCTCTCCAGCATAAGTTGTCATCAGTGTTTTTGATCTTGGCCATTCCTATAGGTGTAAGATGGAATCTCAGAGTTGATTTGATTTGCATTTCTCTGATGACTAAGGATGTTGAACATTTCCTTAAGTGTCTTTCAGCCATTTTAGAGTCCTCTGTTGTGTTGAGAGTTATCTGTTTAGGTCTATAGTCCAGATTATGTGATCTTTTGGTGTCCAGTTTCTTGAGTTCTTTGTATATTTTGGAGATCAGACCTCTGTCTGATGTGGGGTTAGTGAAGATCTTTTCCTATTCTGTAGGCTGTTGTTTTGTCTTGTTGACCATGTCCTTTGCTTTACAGAAGCTTTTTAGTTTCAGGAGGTCCCATTTATTAATTGTTTCTCACAGTATCTGTGCTGCTGGGGTTATATTTATATTTAGGAAGTGGTCTCCTGTGCCAATTCATTCAAGTGTACTTCCCACTTTCTCTTCTATAAGGTTCAGTGTGGCTGGTTTTCTGTTGAGGTCTTTGATCCATTTGGACTTGAGTTTTGTGCACGGTGATAGATATGGGTCTATTTTTATCTACATGTTAATATCCAGTTATGCCACCACCATTTGTTAAATATGCTTTCTTTTTTCCATTTGATGTTTTTTGCTTCTTTGTCAAAGATCAGGTGTTCGAAGATATGTGGATTGATATCCGGGTCTTCAATTCAGTGACCCTATTTTTTTTTTAATATTTATTTATTTATTTATTTATGTATACAATAGTCTGTCTGTGTGTATGTCTGCAGACCAGAAGAGGGCAGCAGCTCTCGTTACAGATGGTTGTGAGCCACCATGTGGTTGCCGGGAATTGAACTCATGACCTTTGGAAGAGCAGGCAATGCTCTTAACCACTGAGCCATCTCTCCAGCCCCTAGTGACCCTATTTTTTAAAAAGATTTCATTCATATATTTTGATTGTGATATGTGTGTATATAAGAGTCTTTACTGGCTGAAACATCTGAACAGCCCATGATTCCTTTTCAGTTTGGTTGTTTGTTCACTTGTTTAAGATTAAATAGTGTTAGCCGGGCAGTGGTGGCTCATGCCTTTAATCCCAGCACTCGGGAGGCAGAGGCAGGCAGATCTCTGTGAGTTCGAGGCCAGCCTGGTCTAGTTCCAGCTAGTTCCAGGACAAGAACCAAAAGCTATAGAGAAACCCTGTCTCGAAAATAAGAAAAAAAAAAGATTAAATAGTGTTTATTTATTTGTGTGTGTGTGTAAGTCTGTGTTCTCGTGTGTGTGTGTGTGTGTGTGTGTGTGTGTGTGTATCCATGGAGGCCAGAAGAGGCAAGTCTGGTCCCCTGATGCCAGCTTTATAAACAGCTATGAGCTGCTCATTGTAGGTGCTGGGTACAGAGCCTGGGTCCTCTGGAAGAGCAGCAAAAGCATTTAGCTACTGAGTCACCTCGCCAATCCATCTTTCTATTCTTATCTACCACCCCGGGGAGTCAAGCTTCAAGAAGGTTGCACTGCCTAATGGTTGCACCTCCGAGCTTGGTCTCCGCTTTTAAAACCGTGTTCTTTTCAAATATTACACAAATAGAAACAGAAAGTATGTAAATTTTGGAGACCAAGTTTCTCTCCGCAACAGGCCTGGCTGTCCTGGAACTGTTGTGTAGACCAGGCTGGTCTTAGACTCACAGAGCTCTTACTGCCTCTGCCTCCTGAGTGCTGGGATCAAAGTCGTTTGCCAGCATTGCCTGGCGATAGTTTTTAAGAAAGCATCACACTGCTTTTCAGAAATGCTGTGCCACTTCACATCACCATCAGCAAGGTGTGAATGGTCCGATTCCTTGCTGTATTTAGTAGATCATTAGTATTACACACACACACACATAGATGTATATATATAAACATTTTTTAAAAAAAAAATTGAACCCCTTAATCCAGAGTTCTTTCCGAGGAACAAATCTATGTTTTCAGAATAAAGACACTATTCGAGTTGACTCATAATTTGTCTACCAAGTGACCTTGTGTTTACACAACTAAGATTCTAGCTATTCTTAAGAAAATGACTTTTTTTTCCTAAGTCACATGAGTTGATCCACGTGACCCATATTTAGGATAAACTGATACTTTTTGGATTTTTTAGAGAATTTCATAGACGAGCTCTGTATTTATATCATTTTTCCTTTCCTTTCCTGCCTTCAACACCCCCCCATGCTTCCCCTCTCTCAAATTCATGGCCTCTTTTTTCTTTCTTTTGTTTTTGTTTTGTTTTGTTTTTGAGACAAGGTTTTTCTGTGTAGGTCTGGCTGTCCTGCAACTCTTTCTATAGACCGGGCTGGCCTTGAACTCACAGAGATCTGCCTGCCTCCTGATGCTGGCATTAAAGACGTGCACCACCACACCAGCTCCAATCTTACTGTCTTTACTCAGAATAGTGGCTCATGGAAGGTAGTGTGTGCAGTTCAAAATGTTGACTGAATTTTGAACTAAGCAGGGAGCTCATATTTTAATGTTTTAATTAAACATTAAATTTGTTATCAGGATAATTTAGTGACAGCTAAAGGCGTGAGCGCTGGAGTAAAGGGACATAGTCGAGGATGGATCCTTACTATTCGTTATTTTGTCGACTTTCTGGGTTGCAGTTTTCTTGTCTGTGACGAATGCCTATATATTTAGGGGTAGTGTGAGAATGAGCGAATATAACGGTGTGCTGAAGCAATGTGCTTATCACAGGGAAGGGGTAGCCTCTGGGACTTGCCTCTAAAAGTCTCCCTCTGGTTTTTTTTTTTTGTTTGTTTTTTTTTTTTTGAGACAGGGTTTCTCTGTGGCTTTGGAGCCTGTCCTGGAAAAAGTCTCCCTCTGTCACTGTCTCTTCCTCTCAGGTTCTGGGGATTGAACCCATGGCCTTATGGATGCGCAAGTGTTCTACTACTGAGCTACACTGCCTACCCACAAATACAAAAATGAATGTAACTTCAAAAATAATTTTTTTTGTCTCTGGCATGTGGTAAGCATCACTAATTATGTATCCACATGTTGCATGAGCACATGAATATACCACAGTCAGGGTAGCCCAGTAACTCGTGCCTGGAGTAAGTGCACATTCATTCATGGATTGCAGGTGAGTCAGTTCTTTATATGCAATGCAAGCTACCAAATAAAATCAATGGAGAAGTTCTGGCTCGTAGCTCCTGAATTTATCTGAACCATCTGGCAAATTCAGTGAGCCAAGCATGGAGGTGGAATTGACTACATTGGACAGACTTACTTCTGGGAAAGCAACTGTTCTTTTTTTAAAAAACAAAAAACAACCCCCCCACACCATTTATTTATCTACTTACGTGTGTGTGTGTGTGTGCATGAACATGCTCTGTGAAATGCAGTGGGGGATCAGAAGACAACATGCAGGAGTTGGTTTTCTTCTCGTGGATCCCAGGGATTGAACTCAGGTTGTCGGGCTTAGCAGCAAGCACCTTTACCCGCTGAGTCATCTGCCTGACCAAACCAATTTTGTTATACATGGTGCTTATTCAAGAGACAGTTTGGAATGCTATGTTCAAGAAGTGGTACTAAGGTTTATAAATCTACACACACACACCAAATATATATATACATGTATCAAATGCCTAAATCACCAAAGTAATTATGATAATACACACACACCAAATATATATACATGTATCAAATGCCTAAATCACCAAAGTAATTATGATAACACTGAAGTAGAGAAAGGGGGGGAAGTTACTAAGGGGGTCTCCTACCATGATAATCATGACTGTTCTTGTAGTTATCTTACTCAAGTGAAGACATTGATCACCATGAAGTTAGTAACTCAATACTTACCTTGGAATTAGGCCTGCAACAGAGGCAAGTGGATCTCGGTGAGTTCGAGGCCAGCCTAATCTAAATAAATAAATGGCTTGAAGGTTTTGTTTTTGTTTTTTTTTTTTTTTTAAAAAGATGTTAAACCGGGCAGTGGTGGCACACGCCTTTAATCCCAGCACTCGGGAGGCAGAGGCAGGCGGATCTCTGTGAGTTCGAGACCAGCCTGGTCTACAGAGCTAGTTCCAGGACAGGCTCCAAAGCCACAGAGAAACCCTATCTCAAAAAAAGAAAAAAACAAAAAAAAATCCAAAAAAAAAAGACGTTAGCTTGTATATTTGTTAAATAAATACATTAAACATTTTGTTGTTGTTGTTGTTTTTCAAAACAGGGTTTCCCTATGCAGCTCTGGCTGTCCTAGAACTCACTCTGTAGACCAGGCTGGCCTCGAGTTCACAGAAATCTTCTTGCCTCTTTCTCTCAAGTGCTGGGATTAAAGACATCTGCCACCACATCCAGCTTTTGTGTTTGGCTTTAATAAAGAGACTGGTTTATCCTCATTTTATGTGTATGTATACATGTCTGAATCTCTGTATGTACATCAGAAAGCGATGTCAGATCACCTGGAACTGGAGTTACAGGCTGCTGTGAGCCACCAGTATGGGTGCTAGGAGCTGTCCCTTGGTCCTGCGGAAGAGCAGCGAGTTCCCTTGCATGCTTAGCTTAACTGCTGTACACTGCTAACTCCCTATGTATACTAGGCTGGCTTCAAACTAACAGAGATCCGCCTGCTTCTGCTTCCCAAGTGCTGGGGTTAAAAGTATGTGTCACACAGCTTGCTTGGTTCTGAGACACAGTGTTGTTATGTAGCCCAAGGTTGGAACTGGGCTGAAATTCATCCCTATTCCGCTTCTACCTCCAAGTGGTGGGATTACAGACGTGAACCGTCATATCTCACTTATACTGTTAAGTCAGAATTAGGCCTGACCAAATCACTATTTAAATATTATTTATTGGCTTATTTATTTTCTTTCTTTCCTTTTTTTTTTTGTTTGTTTTTGTTTTTCGAGACAGGGTTTCTCTGTAGCTTTTTTTTTTTTTTTTTTTTGGTTTTTTCGAGACAGGGTTTCTCTGTGGTTTTGGAGCCTGTCCTGGAACTAGCTCTTGTAGACCAGGCTGGTCTCGAACTCACAGAGATCCGCCTGCCTCTGCCTCCCGAGTGCTGGGATTAAAGGCGTACGCCACCACCGCCCGGCTCTCTGTAGCTTTTTAGAGGCTGTCCTGGAACTAGCTCTTGTAGACCAGGCTGGTCTCGAACTCACAGAGATCTGCCTGCCTCTGCCTCCCGAGTGCTGAGACTAAAGGCGTGCGCCACCACCGCCCAGCTTGGCTTATTTATTTTTGGGGGGGGGGCGTTGAGGCAAGGTTTCAGGTAGCCCATATTGGTCACCAATTCACTATTGTACTGACACTGGCCTTGAACTTCTAATCCCTCCTCCTCTACCCCACAAGTGAGACTGTAAGCGTGAGTGACTACCTTAGGATTTCTTTTTTATTTTTATTTTATTTTATTTTATTTTGGCTCCCCATTGAGGAATCGAACCCCGGTCTCCCGCGTGACAGGCGGGGATACTCACCTCTATACAAACAAGGAGGGGTTTCTTTTTTAGAACTTGTATAATTTCTGAGGGTAACACTGTAATCACTGAAGTGAAAGAAAGACATAGAAACTGTTAAAGGGGAGGAAGAGAGAGGGAAGAGGAAGCAGTGGATGCGGGAGAACTCTGGGCTGCAGTCAGACTGGGGCTAGCTCCAGCTCCACCTAGAGGGGTGTGACACCAGACAACCAATGTACCTCTCCAGGCTTGCCCTCTCCTTTGTAAATATTGCCTCCCGTTTTGTTTCTTATAGAAGGGGTATGCAAACCCAGGCCAGGGAGCCAAGCTCCGCTAAGCTCTGCTGGCACCTGCCCTCTGCACCTGTGAGATTACAGTGCCAGTTACAGTTTTTCAAGTGATTGAAACAAATGAAGAGTAATATTTTACGAAAGGAAATAACCTAGAAGTCCACAAACAGGCGAATGGATAATGAAAATGTGCTCACAATGGGAGTTTTATCAGCTGTAAAGACAAATCAAATTGTGAAATTTGCAGCAAAGTGGATGGGTCTGTGCATTGTCATATTAAGTGAGGCAAGCAAGTTCTGAAAAAATAAATACTGCATATTTTCTCTCATATTCAGATCCCAGCTTTTAGAGTTCACATACATGGATCTGTCTGGGTGTGAGTGAGGTCCTGACACCAGAAAGGGGGGCGGCGGTCACGACATGGAGGAAAGGGCGAGGGTAACAGAACCCTGGTGAAACGCCTGTGACATGCGGCTTACTAGGGATAGAAGGTATAAGGGTAAAGGGACAGGCTGGGGAATGGGAGACAAGAGGCAGCAAAGTGGAGTAACAAAACCAAATTGTGTTTCAAAATGACATAATGATACCTAATAACATTAGGTACAATTTATTTATTTATTTATTTAGGCAGAGCCTGGAGATGAGTCTTAGGCCAGTTCCATGTTGGGCTACATAACAAGACCCCGTCTCAAAAGTCAAGAAAAATAATACGTTATGATGCAAAAATTTACATGGTATTGGCATTTTATTCAATAAAACTTTCCTGCTCCTGGAGCACAGCCATGATCACTTGTTTACATGTGCTCATCTACGGCCTGGCTCAGGCCACGTAGAGTATTTGCCACAATGACCTCAAAGTTCACATAACCAGAAATGTTGACTATCATCTGGCCCCCTTACAGAGAGCAGGCTAGCCAGTACCTGTTCTATATACGGTCTATTTAGTGCAATGGCTTATTTTGTGTTGATCCACCTCTTTTCCGTGAAATATGTGCTCGTTAGGTATTTTCCAAAATGTTATTGTACTGCACAACTCTACAAACTGTTCAGGTATCTAGAAGAGGGATTTCCCCTTCATTGGACGCTAATGGTTTACTGTAAGTACATAACAGGGTCTCCATGTTTGTTACTGAATAAACTATCTATCTATCTATCTATCTATCTATCTATCTATCTATCTATCTATCTATCTAAGTATACAGTGGTTTGCCTGCCTGTGGGCCAGAAGAGGGCACCAGATCTCATTACAGATGGTTGTGAGCCACCATGTGGTTGCTGGTAATTGAACTCTGGACCTTAGGAAGAGCAAACAGTGCTCTTAACCTCTGAGCCATCTCTCCAGCCCTGAATAGGGCCTTTTTTTTTTTTTTTTTTTTTTTTTTTGGAAACCAGAACATTTATTTTATGACAGATTGAAATCCTCAAGATGAACTGGATGCTGCAACAGCTGCCCTCTTGGGTTTAGGGGTTGTCCCTTCACGGAATTCATGCCTGAATCTTCGGTAGACAATTTTTAGATGCCTCATCCGCCCAGTCCCGGTAGTGTTTCGTCTCTTAGCCTTGGCACTCCAGTTATACTTTCTCTTGCGCTTGGCAGGGTAGCCGCATTTGCCACAGGTAGACTTCTGAAGGTGGTAGGCCTTAGAGCCACAGCGGCGGCACAACGTGTGCGTCTTGTTGCGATGCTTTCCGAAGGATGACGTTCCTTTCGTCATCTTGCTTCTGCCGCCGAGGCCAAAGAGACCGGAAGAGCTGAATAGGGCCTTTTAATACCAGTGACAAGCTACTAACTTAAGAACACCAACAGGAATTTCCCATTTAATAAAAACTCAAAAAGTAGCCTATTCTTGGCAATTTCAACTTTCCTTCGCAATTATTTGTTTGCTGAGACAGTTTCTCAAATCCCTGCTCTGCCATTATTGTTATTATTATTATTATTTGATTTTTCGAGACAGGGTTTCTCTGTAGCTTTTTGGTTCCTGTCCTGGAACTAGCTGGAACTAGACCAGGCTGGCCTCGAACTCACAGAGATTCGCCTGCCTCTGCCTCCCGAGTGCTGGGATTAAAGACATGCGCCACCACCGCCCGGCTTGCCATTATTTTTTTAAACTTTGTTTGTTAACCAAAATTCTCCCTGAAAAAACAGAGAGGGAGAGGGAGAGAGAAGGAGAGTTTTTTTTTGTTTTTTGGTTTTTTTTTTAGCGCTGGTGTAGTAGTGCATGCTTTTAGTCCCATTACTCAGGAGGCAGAGGCAGGCAGGTATCTTAGTTAGTGGCCAGCCTGCTTTACAGAAAGAGTTCCAGGACAGCCAGAGCTATACAGAAAAATCCCGTCTCAAAACAAACAACAGAGGGAGGGAGAGGGCGAAAGACGGGGAGAGGGAGGAAAAGAGAGAGAGAGAGAGAGAGAGAGAGAGAGAGAGAGAGAGATTCTGTGTAACTGAAACTTAGCAGAAAAAAAAAAACCACAAACCAAAAAAACAAAACAAAAAACAAAACACACAACAACAACAACAAAACAACAAAAACAGAAGCATGAGCACCGGTCATCAAAATGAGTGTGAAAGGGAGAAAAAAATTAGCAAGATCTTGCTTCTTTGCAATGTGTCCAACGTGAAAGCATTGCACATTGTGCTGCAGATTTACTACAGCTGAGTCATTTCGGGACACCGGAGAGAGTTTCCAGGAAAAAAAAAAAAACGAGCGGAAGGAAGCTGGAAAAGGGGCTCTCCGGGTTCCCCCAGGCACTGCTAGTAGCATACACCGGTATTCCGGGCGTGGATGGCGGCGTGGTTAAAAAAAGGCGTCGCGGACCCTTTAAGAGGCACAGCACCTTCTCCAAGATACCATCTTGCACCGGGAGTTCACTGAACTCTCCACCTACCTTGCTAGGTCCCTCCGCCCTCACTGGATACGGCCGGCGGGCGGGGCGGGAGAGTCTTACGATTGGCCCGCCGCGCGCGGCCCTCTCTCGCCTATTGGTGCGTGCGCCCGTCACTTCACATTATCTCCCGCCTACTGGAGCCCCTGGGCTAGGTTGACTGGGGCTCTTGGGTTAGTTCCTGTTAGGCCCCGGCCCAGGGAGTAGGTGAAGTCTCTAAGATGCCCGGTGGGTCAGGGCACCCGGAGCTGTGAGGGAACGTGAGGCGGCGGCGAGCGGAGACCCGCGGCGGGCCTTAGGAGGAGCGGCGGCCCGAGCCCGCCTTCCCTGCACCATGCTCATAGAGGATGTGGATGCCCTCAAGTCCTGGCTGGCCAAGTTACTGGAGCCGATGTGAGTGCGCCGGGCCGCGCCGGACCGGCGGCATGGGCGTTGGGGACCCGCGGGGGCGTGGGGGAGGGGAGGCGGGAGTCGGGGCCGCCCGCCTGGTACTCGTCCACGGTGTAGTGAGGTGAGGAGGGAAGGGGCCGGGCACGGGCGGCGGGGGTTCCCCGTGTACCCGGGGAGCCGGCCCGGGCTGCAGGCCGGCGGGAGACTGAAGGACGCCGACCTGGGAGCAGGGGCGGGTGGCGCGGCTGTCGAGGGATTTTTAAATGTGTGAGCTGAGGTGCGGGACGGCGGAGCGGGTTGCAGGACTTTGCAAACAGTCCCCGGGAGCCCGGTGTCGACGGCCTTCTCGGGGTGCCGGGGGTCCTGAAGCTTAGCCGTCGTTGGGGGTGAGCGCCTAGGGGTGAGAACAGGGAAGAGGGCTGAAGTGAATGTGCGGGCATGGAAGGGTTTTGTTAAATTACGGGGAAGCTCGTGAGGATAAGAGCAAGGATACTGAGGGATTTTAAGGTGTTCCTGAGGAGTTGATGGCAGAATTGATTATTTTTTAGATACCGCAGGATGTTGGGGGAAGAGTCGAGATTTTTATGTCTGATTGAGGGTTGAAGGACTGATTAGTTAATAGTATGGATGATGAAGTTGAAGTGGGTAAAGTTGAAGCTTCTTTTTCTTTTTTTTCCCCCCCAGGTATTAGGAAAATAAAAGGGGCCCAAGAATAAATAAGGATCTTGTAAACATTTCGGAAAGATGACAGGGCAGCTGTAATTGGGGCGTAGGGTGACTGCTGAGGGACCAGGGGAACGAGAGACCTGTCCTCTCAAGACGTTTTGAGGAGTGTCTGTTGTGGACATACCACTAAGAGGCTTGACAGGGACAGCAGGGGCATCATCAACTTCTCGTTTTTAACTTTTAAGAAAGTAAAGGTTGTGTGGAGAGTTTGGGGATCCTCGGGTGTAGCTAGTCTCTGCCTGTGGGGAGGAAAGGATGGAAGGCAGGGGAGAGTCTTTGAGGAGAGCATGGGAAACCGAATGGGAGGGAACAAGAGCATTTCCTGCTCTCTCTCTCTCTCTCTCCCTCCCTCCCTCCCTCCCTCCCTCCTTCCTCTCCCCCATTACTGTTTTTGCCTACTCCTCCCCCTCCCCCCATGGTTCGAGGAGGAAAAAGGCGGGCCTTGAATCATGAAATCAGATTACCCTAGTAAGAAAGAAAGAAAGAGAGGAAGAGAGGAAGGAAGAAAAAAGGTTTTCAGGGGCTGGAACTGGGAAGTAGCCCCACAGGTATGGAGGAACTGTAAAGTTGAGGCTGTTGGGGGACATTGTCAGCTTGTTCTCATCATCTGTTATTTCCTCACCATCACCCTCTTCCCCCCCAAGAAACTTGGTTAACTAACTTTTTGTTTTTGTTTTGCTACTTTGTTTTTGGGGGCGGGGTGGGGGTGGGAAGGTACCTCAGGAGGAGGGTCATCCGTGGAGGATGGTAAAGGAGGCTGCGGACGGGGTGTTTGGATGTCTAGTTTGTTATTTGCCTTCTGGGAGTGAATGAATAGAGCATAGGGACAAATGAATGAGTAAATAATCGTGCAGTAAGGGCTTCTCAGGTTTAGATGAGTGGTCGTCCAGTTAGAATGAAAATGACTTCTGGGCATACTCGAAAGTTTGGTGGAATGTTTGCATCCCTTTTCTACAGTGGAAAGTTTTAGGGCACTAAGATGGAAATGGATTGTGATGTGCAATTTGGGAATAAGATAGAACTAGTCAGTTTTACTGTTGTGAAAAGAACTAAAAAAGGCGGGAAAGTCTATATGTTTTTAAAAATTAGTTATATTTTTCTTTTTTGGTTTTTCAAGACAGTATTTCTCCGTGGAGCCTGTCCTGAAACTAGCTCTGGAGATCAGGCTGGCCTTGAACTCACAGAGATCCACCTGCCTCTGCCCCTGAGTGCTGAGTAAAGGCTTGTGGTGCTACCACCTGTTTATTTTTCTTACCAACTCTTGAAAGGTCTGTTTTGAATGTCTGTTGTGTAGTAGCATTTCATTTGTGGGTTTTTTTTTTTTTTTTGGGGTTTTTTTCAAGACAGGGTTTCTCTGTAGCTTTTTGGTGCCTGTCCCGGAACTAGCTCTTGTAGACCAGGCTGGCCTCGAACTCCCAGAGATCCGCCTGCCTCTGCCTCCTGAGTGCTGGTATTAAAGGCGTGCGCCACCACCGCCCGGCTCATTTGTATTTTAATAAATAAAGCTTTCTTGAAGATCAGAAAAGTAAGCCACACTGACCAGCCTTACTGACCAGGCAGCAATGACACACACCTTTAATCCCAACAGCCACACTAGTTTGCCATAGAAACCAGGTGGTAGTGCTGCATGCCCTTAATCCCAGAACTGGAGAGGATTATAAAGCAGGAGAGACAGCTCTCAGTCTCATTCTGAGATTCCTGGAGGCAGCATTTCCATTTCAGATTGAGGTAGAGCTAGTGACTGGCTGTTTTGCTTTTCTGACCTTCAGGTTGAACCCCAATTTCTGTCACTTGAGTTTTTATTAATTGTGCTTCAATGTTGTCTTTTCTTGCATTGTAGAACATTGAACCCAGGGCCAGACCAGCCCATCTTTTATTTTCTCCTCAATTTTCCCTGATAAGCTCTCATTCTCTTTGTTAGTAGAGATCTTGTGTACTGTCTTTTTAAAATTTGAAAGTATTAAATGTATGTTTTATGTCTCAGGTAGATAGTAACAACATTTAGCATTATAGCTTCTTTTTAGTTTTTTTTTTGTTGTTGTTTGTTTGTTTTTGTTTTTCGAGGCGGTTTTGCTGTAGCTCTCAAGCTCTTGTAGACCAGACTGGCCTTGAACTCACAAAGATCCACCTGTCTCTACCTCTGGTGTGCAGGGATTAAAGGCATACACCACCACAGCCTGGCTTAATTTAGTTTTTCTTTTTTTAAGTACCCTAAAAATGTATTACTGGGTAGTAATAGCACTAGCTAGTACTTTTTTTTTTTTCTTCTTCAAGATAGGGTTTCTCTTCACAGCCCGTGCTGTCTTTGAACTCTGTAGACCAGGCTGGTCTCCAATTTACAGGGATCTGCCTGCTTCTGCCTCTTGAGTGCTTGGATTAAAGACTTGCACAATCACTGACCAGTTCTTTTTTTTTTAAATATTTATTTATTTATTTATTTATTTATTATGTATACAATATTCTGTCTATGTGTATGCCTGAAGGCCAGAAGAGGGCACCAGACTTCATTGCAGATGGTTGTGAGCCACCATGTGGTTGCTGGGAATTGAACTCAGGACCTTTGGAAGAGCAGGCAATGCTCTTAACCACTGAGCCATCTCTCCAGCCCCTGACCAGTTCTTTTCTTTTTATTAAGGTAAACTTTAGTGTAAGAATGTCATCTTTCTTGCTAGTGATGTTTTTGTTAGGGTGTTTTTTTTCTTTTATCAACTGACAATTTTAATTATTCTGTGATCTTGATCGAAAATTATACTTTAAAATGAATGAGAGCTTGAGAGATGGCTCAGTGCTTAAGAGTATTTACTGCTCTTCCAAAGGACCTGAGTTTGTTTTCCAGAACCCTTATAAAGTAGTTCAGTCTGTAACTTGGGCTCCAGAGGATTTAACATCTCTGGCATCTGAAGGTATCTGCGCTCAGATGTACATAACAAAATACAGACATACCCTACAAATAATTAAAAATATAATAAGGATAAATCTTCAAAAAACAAACGAATACTTGAAAGCTGGGCATGGCATTGTGCACTTGTAAGAGGCTGAGGCAAGAGATTGCCATGATTTCCAGGCTAGCTAGGACTGTGTAACAGAGACCTTGTTTCAAAAGAAGAACACCAACCAAACAAAAGATTACTTGAACTTAGTGTTAAAACTTGTTTTGTGTTGTTTTTTTCTTTTTCTTTTTTTTATTTATTTGTTATGTATACAATATTCTGTCTGTGTGTATGTCTGCAGGTCAGAAGAGGGCACCAGACCTCATTACAGAGCCACCATGTGGTTGCCGGGAATTGAACTCAGGACCTTTGGAAGAGCAGGCAATGCTCTTAACCTGTGAGCCATCTCTCCAGCCCTTGTGTTGTTTTTTTCAAGTCAAATTGAAACACACATCATTCTTTTTTTTTTTTTTTTTTTTTTTTTTTTGGGTTTTTCGAGACAGGGTTTCTCTGTGGTTTTGGAGCCTGTCCTGGAACTAGCTCTGTAGACCAGGCTGGTCTCGAACTCACAGAGATCCACCTGCCTCTGCCTCCCGAGTGCTGGGATTAAAGGCGTGCGCCACCACCGCCCGGCTACATCATTCTTTTTTAAGATTTGTTTATTTATTAAGTATACAACATTCTGCCTCCCTGTATGCCTGCACACCAGAGGAGGGTGCCAGATCTCATTACAGATGGTTGTGAGCCACCATGTGGTTGCTGGGAATTGAACTCAGGACCTCTAGAAGAGCAGCCAGTGTTCTTAACTACTGAGCCAGCTTTCCAGCCTCTGTTTTGTGTTTTGAGATAGTATTTTTCTGTGTAGCTTGTAGCTCTGACTGGCCTGGCTTTTGTAGCCCACACTGGCCTCAAACTCCTGAAAATCCTATTGCCTTGGCCTCCTTGGTATTGGGATTAAAGTTACTCATTGAAGATTAGAAAAGAAAGACTTAGGCTGGTATTATATGTTAAACTTTGCAGCATATACTTTTTATTTATTTATTTATTTATTTATTTTTTGGTGTTCTCTTCCCATATTTTTTTTTTAAATTTATTTATTTATTAAGGATTTCTGCCTCGTCCCCACAACCGCTTCCCATTTTCCTCCCCCTCCCCCGATCAAGTCCCCCCCCCTCATCTGCTCGAAGAGCAATCAGGGTTCCCTGACCTGTGGGAAGCCCAAGGACTGCCCACCTCTATCCAGGTCTCGTAAGGTGAGCATTCAAACTGCCTAGGCTCCCACAAAGCCAGTACGTGCAGTAGGATCAAAAACCCACTGCAATTGTTCTTGAATTCTCAGTATTCCTCATTGTCCGCTATGTTCAGCTAGTCCGGATTTATCCCATGCTTTTTCAGACCTAGGCCAGCTGGCCTTGGTGAGATCCCAATAGAACATCCCCATTGTCTTAGTGTGTGGGTGCACCCCTCGTGGTCCTGAGTTCCTTGCTCGTGCTCCGTCTCCTTCTGCTCCTTATTTGGACCTTGAGATTTCTGTCCGGTGCTCCCGTGTGGGTCTCTGTCTCTGTCTCCTTTCATCGCCTGATGAAGGTTAATATTCCTGAGGATGCCTATGTGTTTGTCTTTGGATTCACCTTATCTAGCTTCTCTAGGAACATGAATTATAGGCTCAATGTCCTTTATTTATGGCTAGAAACCAAATATGAGTGAGTACATCCCATGTTCCTCTTTTTGGGTCTGGCTTACCTCACTCAGGATAGTGTTTTCTATTTCCATCCATTTGTATGCAAAATTCAAGAAGTCCTTGTTTTTTACTGCTGAGTAATACTCTAATATGTATATATTCCATACTTTCTTCATCCATTCTTCTGTTGAAGGGCATCTAGGTTGTTTCCAGGTTCTGGCTATTACAAACAATGCTGCCATGAACATAGTTGAGCATATACTTTTGTTGTATGATAGGGCCTCTCTTGGGTATATTCCCAAGAGTGGTATTGCTGGATCCAGGGGTAGGTTGATCCCGAATTTCCTGAGAAACCGAAACACTGCTTTCCAGAGTGGTTGCACAAGTTTGCATTCCCACCAGCAATGGGTGAGTGTACCCCTTTCTCCACAACCTCTCCAGCAAAGGCTATCATTGGTGTTTTTTATTTTAGCCATTCTGACAGGTGTAAGGTGGTATCTTAAAGTTGTCTTGATTTGCATTTCCCTGATCGCTAAGGAAGTTGAGCATGACCTTAAGTGTCTTTTGGCCATTTGAGCATATACTTTTTAATGTATGTTAAGCCCTGAGTTTGGTCTCCATCATATAAACATAAGCTAAATAAGAAAAAAAGACTAGCATCACTAATTAGACTTTAAGAATGTATCTCTCCTATGAAAGTTTTATTTTTAACTTATAGTATTGTTTTTAGAAAGAGCTGTTGATTAAAAAATAGTAAGTGCAAATGCCATATAGATTTTCATTCTTGGTACACTGTCATGGCTGACTACTTTTTGTCTAGAAAGTCTAAAAACATAATAAGTGATATGCTAATGTGGGTTGTGTTTGTAAATTTACTTATTTCACATTCTAGATTCAAGAGCACTTTTCATAGCAGATTGACATGTTATTACAACATAGCATTTCAGAGCAGTTAGTTGTCAGGCTTTGAGATAATGTACTTGCAGGTTGGAATCAGGCTATGGCTGAGTACATGAATTCTGTTGTACTTTTTTTTTAAAAGATTTTTATTTTATTTTATTTTATGGGTGTTTTGCCTACATGCATATCTGTGCACTCTGTGTCTTGTGCAGAGTGTGTTTGTCAGAGAGGTATTAGGTATTTTGGAATTGGAGTAGAGATGCTTGTGAGCCATCAAGGGTCCAGGAGAAGAGCAGCCAGTGTTCTTACCTGCTGAGCTATCTTTCCCACCCTGGAAGGAATAACCCTTTACCTCCCTTAGCTTGCTGGAGAAAGACCATTGCCACCATTTTTGATGGCAGTACACTAAAAGGGGAGGAAATCAGGTCAAAAAGTCACAGACAGACTATACTAACCGATCTTATATGGGATCCTTATTTTTCTTCACTTACAAAGAATTGTAGGGTCTGGAGAGATGGCTCAGCAGTTAAGAGCACTGGCTGCTTTTCCAGAGGTCCTGAGTTCAATTCCCAGCAACCACATGGTGGCTCACAACAATTTGTAATGAGGTCTGGTGCCCTTTTCTGGCCTGCAGGTATACATGCAGCCAGACACTGTATACATAGTAAATCTTAAAAAAAATCGCAGACATCCTTGTCAGACATATCATGTAGGCATTATGCATAAATTGTGATATTGTGCATCATTTGATCAGAAATTACTACTCATTTTAAGAAATTAATTGGTGTGTGTATGCATGTGTGTTTCTACATGTAGAATCCGAGTACAACTTGTAGGAGTCCATTTTCTTCCTCCTTGTCAGTTCCAGGGATCCAGTTCAGGTTATCATGTCTTGTTTGATGGGTGTCTTTCCCTGTTGACCCAAGTCTCTGGGGCCAAGTATTTTTATTATAGTGACAGACCTGCATTTCTACCTAAATAAATAAGATTTTGTCTTTCTTTTATAATACTGAGATTTGAAATCATTTCCTTGTTCATTCAAGGTAAGCCCTCTATCACAGAGTTCTCAAATGGGAATTTTTAAGTATGTGTTGTTTCTTGTTTGGCTTATTGTAAAAATTTGACTTGATGTGTTTTTCTTTTTTCTTACCCCCCCCCACCACCACTTCTTTTTCTTTTTGACAAATCTTACTATATAGCACATGCTGGCCTGTTTTTCACTGTTGCCCAGAGTGGCCTTCAATTTACTCACAATCCTGTCTTAGAATAAGTGCTTTGATTACAGGTTGTATGACACTGGTGTATGGTTTTGTTTGTTTGTTTGTTTGTTTTGGTTTTGCTTTGATTTTTTTGAGACTGGGTTTCTCTGAATAGCTTTAGAGCCTGTCCTAGAACTCACGTTGTAGACCAGGCTGGCCTCCAACTCACAGAGATTGACCTGCCTCTGTCTCCCAAGTGCTAGAATTAAAAGGCGTGTACCACTACATCCAACGACTGGTGGGGTTTGTAAACTTCTTGGATATGTCTGTGTATTATAATAGAACATTGTTGTGTGAATCAGGGCAGTTAGCTTCTACTTACGTATATCTGTCTAATTTTGATTTTTCAGATATTATCTTTCTTCTCTTAAATATTAGCCTTTTCCCCTACTTTGCAAACATAGTATGGTAATAGTGCAGACTGTCAAAAGTGCTTTGTGTTCTTCAGGCACTCTGTACCATACAGTTTGTGTTTTTGAAATATGAAGCTACACTAAGCTTTGCAGATATTTTGCTTATTAATGTTGGGTGCCACTGCCATCTTTAATAAATATTCATTTGTCATGTGTATAACATAGTCTTTGCCTCATTGCGATCTTATAAGTAAGAATAGGAGTTGTGGGGCTGGAGAGATGGCTCAGAGGTTAAGAGCACTGGCTTTTCCAGAGGTCCTGAGTTCAATTCCCAGCAATCACATGGTGGCTCACAACCATCTATAATGAGATCTGGTGCCTTCTTCTGGTGTGCAGGCGTACATGCAGGCAGAACACTGTATGCATAATAAATAAATAAATCCTTAAAAGTAAAGAATAGGAGTTGCTAGTGAAAGTCATGGACTTGGCGTGTAGTTCCTGTGAGTTTGGGCAATTTCAGAGTCTTCAAACTATAATAGGAAATATGTTATTTTAGTGTATGATGGAAAGGGTAGCAAAAGCTGCAAGAGTAGGATTATTTCATTAGTTCCTATTTATTGATTCAGTAGTCATGGCAGGCATGGTTTACATCCTGGAGTAGACTGGCAATTCTTAGGACATTAAACTCTGACTAGTTATCACTGTAGTTCCTCAAGTGGGAAGAAACATGAGCTATTGGTCACTAGGCCTGATCTTCTGGTAAATAAACTAGTAGGGTGTAATGAGTATTTGGGACACTATTCTTGGGATGGAGAAGTATTCCTAATTTTTTAAGGTACTCTAGTGGCTTCACAGAATTCTTGTGCCTATAGCATGGCATGAGACTTGTTTAAGGTGATGTTCACCGACTTAGAGAACGGGTTATTTTCCAGAGGACTTGTTGACATATTTTGGTGTACCAAGTAAGAGCATACTTGATCTTATATTCTTGTTCTGCTTCCTAAATATCTCGGACTTCATTCTTCCCGGCTTAATAACTACAGGCTAGAAGCCAGAAGTTGCCTTTATAGCCCTGAGTTTCCTCTCACTGTGTTCTCTCATTCTTTTGCAGTGTTGTTGCTTTCATAGTTATTGCATGTCTTTTTGTACCATATGTGATTCTGTTCTGTAATTCTTTTTCATAGTCATGTGACTTGAAGAGCAAGGTCTGTTTTACTCAGAGTAATCAAAGTCATCAAACAAGAGACTTGGGTGGTACTAAGTGGTGATGGTGTATGCCTTTAATCCCAACATTTGGGAGGCAGAGGCAGGCAAATCTCTGAGTTCGAGGCCAGTTTGGTCAGCAGAGCAAGATCCAGGACAGCCAGGGTTACACAGAGAAACCCTGTCTTAAAAAATCAAAAAATAGTTGATATTTAATTAATAGTAAATGTTGAAGCGAATGAACAGCCTTATGTGTATATTTCGATTGCTTAACAATTAGAAAATTAAGTTTGGACTGGGAGTGCAGCTTAGTGATAAAGTAATGCAGAGGGCCTTGGGTTTGAGTCCCAGCATTAAAAAGATTTGTTTTTTGCTAATTTAACTTTGTGGATATATTTAACTAGTGGTACCTAGGATCTACGTTTCAGATATCAAAATTGCATTTGGAACTGACGGATGTGTATGGTCATGCATATTATCACAAATATAAACAAAACAAATCTGGAGGGTATCTCTTCCATATATACTTTCGTGAAAACTCCTAATTAAGAGTAAGATAAGAAAGAAAGAAAGAAAGAAAGAAAGAAAGGGTAAGTTGAAGCCAGGCATAGTGGTGCCTTTAGTCCCACCATTTAGGAGACACAGGCAGGGTCATCTCTTGTAAGTTCCAGGACAGTCTGTTCTTCATAGTGAGTTCCAGGACAGTCAGGGTTACATAGTGAAACCTGTCTCAAAAACAAAAACAAAAAACAACCAACAAAGACTAGGATGAGTGAGGTGTTGTGCACTCTTTTAATCCCAGCACTTGGGAGTTCAAGGCCAGCATGATGGCTGTGTGGCGAAACCCTGTCTCAAAAAAGGGGTGTGGGTAAAGTGAGAGGAAAGTATTACAGTCTTGATGTTTTAATGTCACCCAGAGTTCATGTGTTGAAACTTAATCCCCAATGTGAGGGTAGTAAGAGCTGAAACCTTTATTAGTGCGCTATAGAAAATAAAATTATCAGTGTTTATTTTCAGTTTCTCCTTTATGAAGGAACTTTGTAGCTGTAAGCACTCACTGTGAAATTTTCTAGCTTAATTTCTAATTGACATTACATCGGGAAAGCATTTTCATATTTGTGCATTACTTTTATAGCCATCACTGTGCATGCCTAATATTTCCTATATCTCTGATAGTCAGAGTGGTTTCCCTGACTGTTATTACTATTTGGTTAGAAATAATGTTGTCTCTATAATAAACAGATTTTTTTTTAGTGTTTAAGTCTTTTCAGTGTTTACCTTTGTTTCTTCTGTCTAGTTTTTAGTAAATATGATTATTGGTGACTGTTAATACACATTAGGAGTAAGCGGCCTTTTCCCTATGATTCATTAACACTTTATTTATTAGTGGTCTTATCTCTGAAACAGAGATCACACTAAGAAGCTAAAATCAGGCCCATGTTAACAAAAATGTAGATTTTGTCCAAGTGGAAGGAGGTTACTAGACTTTGTCTTCTTCCTGAAGCAAAAAATGTAATGACTTTTTAGTAGTATCAAAGGTAGGACCTTTACTTTTTCATCTGGGATTAGCATATGTCTGAAATCTGAAGCTGGTGCCTTAGCTGTACAGATAGTAATGTCTACAAATAGAGAATTCATCAAAAGAGAAAAGAATTGAAATTTGAGGGCTTTGTAGATGTTTGTAGGTCAGTATTTTTGTTAGCCTTTTCTAGTAAAAATTCTGATTTATTTTTTTCTCTCTTTTCTTTTATAATACTGGGGATTTGAACTTAGGTAATCACCACTGAGCTATAGCCCCAACTTTTTAGTTTTATTTTGAGATAGGGGTTCACTAAGTTGCCTAGGCTGTTAGTTCACTCTGTATTCCAGGAAGGCCTTGAAATTATAATCCCTATGCCTCAGCATCTCAGATAGCTGGGACTTCAGGACTGAATCAACAGGTCTGTTGTGTAACTGATCTTGTTTTCTAAGATGACTTAAAGTTTATTAAAAATGTCTTATATTGTATAGGATATGAATTTTAATGAGTCCTCATATTGGTAACACAGTTTTTGAAATTTTCTTTTGTTGATTGTTATTGCAGTTAAAGGTTGAGACTTGTAACATTAATTTGTCTTGCAGATATATGTTAGAAAAGTATATGTGATATGAAATATATTTTACTTGCATGGAGTTACAGCCTAGTTTTACTTCCCAAGGAGGGTTCTCTGCCTAATCTTTTAAAACGTTTTAAAAATTAATCTTATTCGTGTGTGTACATTGTATGTATGTGTGTTATATGGGCATTGAACTCAGCTCATCAAACTTGGCAGCAAAGGCTGTCACCCACTGAGCCATCTCACTTAGCCCTTCTCTTGAGTGGAACATTTAGTTGCCTTGCAGATTTACAATTTCAGTGTTAGTTTTTTTTTTTAAATCAATTTATTTGTTTGTTGTTTTTAGGCAAGTTCTTCTGTGTAACCTTAATTGGCCTGGAGCTCACTATGTAGACTAGGCTGGCCTGTAACTCAGCGATCCACCTGTTTCTGCCTCTAGGCCCCTCTTATTTCTTTCTGCCTCTCCTCTGCTTCTCCATCTCTCCCTCTCTTCTCTGCCTCTCCCTCTCTCCCCACTTCTCTTTCTCCTCTGCCCCACCTCACTTTCCATTGCCTTTCCCTTTTTCCTCTGCTTCTCCTCTCCTCTGCCTCTTCATCTTTCTGTCTCTTCTGCTTCTGGAATGATGGTTGTTTGTTTTTTGAAACAATGTTTCTTATAGCTAAACTGAATTTGACCTCTGATCTTGTACTCCTGTCCTGCCTCCACCTACAGAGCCCTGGAGCATGTGCCACCATTTCCAGTCCAATGTAATAATCTAAGATATATATTAGTAACTTTTGTAACCTTTTTAACAGAAACCCATCTTTTTCTGGGAAATATACATGTTTAATATAGTTATAGATGCAAAAAAATTTAAAATTTCTTTCTAAGCTGTGCTGTATCAGTGGTCAAGCAGAATATATGAACTTGGTTCTGTAAAAGTGCTAAAGGCTTTGTGTACTGTTGTTGCATACTACTCATGGATCAGGAAGGGAAAATCATTTTAGTAGGAAAAGGATGACTTAGGGTAGGAAAAAGGGTCTTAGGTTGTTTCTGTGATACAGTTCTGGAAATTCTCTTGGGCTACTACTAGCTTAAGTATCGTACCATGCTATTGTGTTATTGTGAATCTTTGAAAATTATGTAGTAGGAGTTGCTGTGTTGAAGGGATGAGTAAGACTTCAGAAAGGTCTGAATAGTTTCAGCACAAGACCCCCAAATGTCTTTGTTTCTTTCATCTTTCACGTAGTGTGACTTAGTGTTTCAGACTGATGATTTCCTTGATAGCCCACTTTATTGGCACATATTGGGAGATAATAGATTTGAATGCTCTTCTTATCCCTTTGAATGTAGTATGTATTTGTATTCAGTGTATGAGTCTACCCTACACTGTTATTTATTTATATTAAACAATTATTTAAACTGTGATTACCTTTCCTAGAGTATTCTACTTTTTAAACTATTCACCCTAATTTTTAGCATTATTACATTGAAATGTGTTTTCTGAGATCTAGAAGGAAGTATGTGGTACATGCCTATAAATCTAGTAGTGAAACAGGAGGACAGATACAAGTTTGAGGCCAGCTTGGGCTGCATTGTGAGATCCAGGCTAGCATGGGCTAGATATTGATAACTTGTTTTAATCTCCCTAAAATGTGTTTCATCAAAAACTGCTCAATTCTGTATTTGTCTTTTAGTCTGAATACTAAATTATGTCAAAGGTACTTGGGTTTGTTTAACCCAGTAACTGGATGTTTTACCTGTTTCTGACTATAAACTTCATATTCTTTTTTGATTTGTTTTGTCTTTTGAGCAGGGTCTCTAAATAGCCCTGGCTGTCCTAGAACTCACTCTGTAGACCAGGCTGGTGTTGAACTCACAGACATCTGCTGGCCCCTAAATTAAAGGTGTAAGCCACCAAACTGGGCTTCGTAGTCTCTTACTCAGAATTATGCTTGTCAAGTATTGAGACTAAAGATGTTTTGATAATACCAGAAAAAAAATAACGTTGCCATTTTCTGCCACATTTATTTGTTTACTTAAATATTTTATGCTTATGAGTTTTGCGTGTACGTGTGTGTGTGTGTATGTGTGTGCACATCTTGTGGTACCTGCAGAGACCAGAAATAGGAGTTGAATACCCTGGAACTAGAGTTGCAGTGGTGACTACCATGTGGGTGTTGGGAATCAGACCCAGGTCTTCTAAAAGAGAAGTACATATTCTTTTGTTTTGTTTTGTCTTTCTTTTTTGAGACACGGTTTCTCTGTGCAACAGCCCTAGCTGTCCTGGAACTAGCTCTGTAGAACAGGCTGACCTCAAACTCACAGAGATCTGCCTGCCTCTGCTGGGGTTAAAGGGTGTACCATCACCACCCAGCTTGAGAAATACATATTCTTAACCACTTAACCATTTCTTCAATCCCTTATTTATGTTTTTGTATCCTTTTTATCTGTGTTAGAGACGATCCTTATCCATGACTGGTAAGATGGCTTAGCAGGTAAAGATGCTGGCCACCAAACACCAAGCCTCTTAACCTGAGTTCATTGAGTCCCTAGAGCCTATGTGTTGGGAGGGGCGTGTTGGGAGGGAGAGAACCGATTTCCACATGTTGTCCTCTGATCCCCACAGGTATGTATGTACACACACACGCGCGCGCACACACACACACACACACGTAAATATTTAAACAAGAAGAGTATCTGTGTTGGCTGATTTGTGTCAACTTGTTACAAACTGGAATCATCAGAGGGGAAGAAGCCTCTGTTGAGAAATCCTCCATGAGGTCCAGCAGTAAGGCATTTTCTCAATTAGTGATCAATGGTGGAGGGCCCAGCCCATGGTCGGTGGTCCCATCTCTGGGCTGGTGGTCCTACTAGGTTCTATAAGAAAACAGGCTGAGCAAGCCACAGGGAACAAGCCAGTAAGAGCTGCTCCTCATGACTTCTGCATCATCTGCTTCCAGGGTCTTGTCCTGTTTGAGTTCCTGTTCTGACTTTATTCAATAATGAACAGAGCAATATGGAAGTGTAAACCAAATAAACCCTTCTCCACAACTTGCTTTTTGGATATGGTGTTTCATCACAGCAATAGAAACCCTGAGTTTACCTTCCTTCCTTTCATTTTTTTTTGAGACAGGGTTTCTCTGTGTACCCCTGGCTGTCCTGGAACTAGCTCTGTAGACCAGGTTGACCTCTGCTTTTGAAGTACTGGGATTAAAGCTTTGCACCACCACTGCCCAGCTGACTTTCTTTTTAAATTTTGTATTATTGTAATATGCAAATAATAATACATATTCATTCTTAGTACACTTTGACCTTTGCTTCTGATTTTGTAAATAGCTCTGTGTTTTATAAAATTGATATTGACTATATTTTTTCTTTTTTAGAGTTAGGTGCATAGTCTGTTGTCTCTGTCTCTCTCTAGAATTAGGTACATGGTCTCTCTCTCTCTGAATATGTGTATGTGGAAGCCAGAGGTCAACATCAGGTGTTCTTCCTCTTTCCTGCTCTACCTCATCTCTTACTGAAATTTGCTGATTGGCATGCTCGGATTACAGACACACTGTTACCTCCAACTTAGGTGTGTGCTAGGGATCCGAAGTCAGGTCCTCGTTCTGTGCTGTAAGGACTTTCCCAGTCTCTAGGTGTGTGGCTTTAAAGAATCACCCTTCCTTAAGACAATGTTGGCAATGAAGAAAAGTTTTGCTCTTTTACTAATATGTAGGCTTTTGTTTAGTTGCTTATTTGTTTTAAGATAGTTTGCTTGGCCCAGTGTGTCCCTGAATTCAATGTGATCTTTCTGCCCTGGTCTCCCAAATTCTGGAATTATAGGTTTGAACCATCATTTCTGAAGTAGAGGTACTAGTTTTTCTTTTGTTGGGAAATGTGATTGACAGTCATAAGTTGAAATGTCTTAAGCTTTCTGTTTGACAAAGGAAGCCTAAGAATTGTCAAACAAGATTATATTGAATAGCATTTATACAAATTGGATCACTTTGCTTACACAATGACTACTATCCTCCTGAATGTTCATTTTACTTTAGTAAGAACAAGGCATGGTAGCACACACCTTCATTTCTAGCAGGCAGAAGCAGGAGGAGTTGAGGCCATACATAACATCCAGATGAGTGAAATCCAGTCTCAGAAATAAACAAAAAACGCTTTGAGGCCACATTAGGTATGTGTTACTTAAATATGCATGTATTAGGAGATCTAGTCTATTTTTAAAATACATACATATGTAATTGATTTTATGTACATATATATATCAACATGTAAACTTCTAGTTTGATATGACATAGATCAAATATTATGTCTGACAGATTGGTGAGGAATCAGCAAGCCAGAATCATGTGATCTCTGGCATAGGAGGTGTTTTGAGTATCAAAACAAATGAAGGTTCTTTCTACCACCTTTCAAGCACTTGTATACATGTTTTTAGCTCTTGGAGCTTTCTTTTGCTTGCAGCTGTGAAGTAAACTAACCAGTAATGACTAAAGAACAGGCTGTGAGGTTAATAGTAGGTTGAAAAGCTGATTTGGGATGTTGGTCCCTGTGGCTCTAGGGTAAGATACTCTGAGAAGAGGAATAATCTGTCCATCACTTTCCCTTCCTTGTTTTTTTTTTTCCCACTGGTCACATGAAACTGGGGGTGTTATTGGTGCCAGCAGTTTAGGGGTTACCCTTTCCCTGTTGCTTCTGAGAAAGCAAATAAAAATGTCCTGATTCAATGTTCTTATTCTTACTAGAACCTTGGAAACAGTAGGCAAAGTAATTATTAAGTAAACAGAAAAGGAAAATCTCACTTGGAGAACATAAATGCTGCTTGTTACAATAGCTGCCTGTGTTTGAAGTCACTTTAAATCTTTGATTTTCTAAAATGGGTAATTTCATTAATAACATCACTGTTTACAACCAGTGTTTTACAATTTTAATTTTCTCTTTGTCTAACTAGATGTGATGCTGACCCTTCAGCCCTAGCCAACTATGTTGTAGCACTGGTCAAGAAGGACAAACCTGAGAAGGAATTGAAAGCCTTTTGTGCTGATCAACTTGACGTCTTTTTACAAAAAGGTAATTTTTGTGGGCCTATAAGTATTTTAGGCAAATATTTCTAATTTAAAACTTCCTAAAGGCAGCCAGGACTGCTGACACATGGCTGTAATCCCAACAGTTGGGAGACTGAGGCAGGAGAATTGTGGGTTTGAGGCCAACCTGGGCTTATCTACAGAATTTCAGGTCACTTGTACAGAGCAAGACCCTGTCTGAAACAACAGAAGCAACACAACCAAACTTCATGAAGGCATGAGCTTAGGGGGGAAAACATTTGGGAATTTGTGTGTAGTCCTTCCTTGCATACTGCCATGTTAATCTCTGTATCATTCTAATTTTACTGTATGTGTCTATGAAGTGAGACACTTTTCAGTAAAGTAGTAAGGGTCCTTTCAGTACTTTAATATGCCCATTCAGAATGCTTACTTATTTGTTATGTGTTTAGGAAGGAGAGGTTCTTCCCGTCCTTCTTTGTTTCTTTCCTATATTGAGACAGTGGCTCTAATACTTGTTAGATTCCTTGCAGCTTTTGGTAATATTTAGTTGATGATTGAGGGCTATTTAATGCTACTTGAAGTTGCTTTCTAGTGCTTTTGTATGTGTGTGTGCACACGCCCATGTATATATATATATATAATATATATATATTATATTTATAATCACACATGTGCAGTGGGTACACATAAGTACTTTTGGTGAAAAAGAGGTCAACTCTGGTGTCATTTCTCAGGAACCTTCCATCTTGTTTTTTTGAGTTTGTATCATTGGTCTGAAACTTGCAAAGTAGGCTAGGTTGGCTGACCAGCAAGCCCCCAGAAATCTTCCTTCTCCAGTACTGTGGCTGCAAATAAGTGTCACTATGGCATGGATTCTGGGTTCAAATTCAGGTTTTTACACTTGTATAAGAACTATCTCCCCCAGGGCTGGAGAGATGGCTCAGAGGTTAAGAGTACTGGCTGCTCTTTCAGAGGTCCTGAGTTGAATTCCCAGCAATCACATGGTGGCTTACAACCATCCATAATGAGATCTGGTGCCCTCTTCTGGCCTGAAGGCATGCCGGCAGAACACTGTATACATAATAAATAAATAAAAAAAAATCTTTTTTTTTTGAGACATTTCTCTTTTTAATATTTACTCACATAAATCTATAAATCTCCATCTTAGAATTTGCTAAGATGTGTTCACAATTTTGGCATGTTATTTTTTTTTTTTATTGAGAAAAGGAAAAAGAAAGTATCCGCCTCCTCCCAGCCTCCCATTTCCCTCCCCCTCCTCCCACCCTTCTCCCCTCCCCCAAACTCCTCTCCCCCTCCCTCTCCAGTCCAAAGAGCAGTCAGGGTTCCCTGCCCTGTGGAAAGTCCAAGGTCCAACCTCCTCCGTCCATGTCTAGGAAGGTGAACATCCAAACTGGCTAGGCTCCCACAAAGCCAGAACATGAAGTAGGGTCAAAACCCCGTGCCATTGTCCTTGGCGTCTCATCAGCCCTCATTGTTCGCCATGTTCAGAGAGTCCAGTTTTATCCCATGCTTTTTCAGTCACAGTCCAGCTGGCCTGGGTGAGCTCCCAATAGATCAGCCCCATTGTCTCAGTGGGTGGGTGCACCCCTCGTGGTCCTGACTTCCTTGCTCATGTTCTCCCTCCTTCCGCTCCTCATTGGGACCTTGGGAACTCAGTCCAGTGCTCCAGTGTGGGTCTCTGTCTCTATCTCCATCCATCACCAGATGAAGGTTCTATGGTGATATGCAAGATATTCGTCAGTATTGCTATAGGATAGGGTCATTTCAGGTTCCCTATCCTCCGCTGCCCAAGGGACTAACTGGGGACATCACCATGGGCTCCTGGGAGCCACTCTAGGTTCAAGTCTCTTGCCAACCCTAAGGTGGCTCCCTTAACTAAGAATTGTGCTTCTGTGCTCCCCTATCCAACCTTCCTTTATCCCAATCCTCCTGTTTCCCCAAGTTTCCCCCATCCTTCCCTTCTCACTTTTCTCTCCCCATCTCCCCTTACCCCCATCCCACCCCACCCCCAAGATCCCAATTTTCTCCCAGGCAATTTTGTCTACTTCCCTTAGCCAAGAGGATAACTATATGTTTTTCCTTGGGTTCACCTTCTTATTTAGCTTCTTTAGGTTCACCAATTGTAGTCTCCGTGACCCTTATTTATGGCTAGAAACCAATTATGAGTGAGTACATCCCATGTTCATCTTTTTGGGTCTGGGATTCCTCACTCAGGATAGTGTTTTCTATTTCCATCCATTTGCATGCAAAATTCGAGAAGTCATTGTTTTTTACCGCAGCGTAGTACTCTAATGTGTATATATTCCATACTTTCTTCATCCATTCTTCCATTGAAGGGCATCTAGGTTGTTTCCAGGTTCTGGCTATTGCAAATAATGCTGCTATGAACATAGTTGAACAAATGCTCTTGTCATATGATAGGGCATCTCTTCGCTATATTCCCAAGAGTGGATTGCTGGGTCCAGGGGTAGGTTGATCCCGAATTTCCTGAGAGACCGAAACACTGATTTCCACAGTGGCTGCACAAGATAGCATTCCCACCAGCAATGGATGAGGGTACCCCTTCCTCCACAGCCTCTCCAGCAAAGGCTATCATTGGTGTTTTTGACTTTAGCCATTCTGATAGGTGTAAGATGATATCTCAAAGTTGTTTTGATTTGCATTTCCCTGATTGCTAAGGAGGTTGAGCATGACCTTAAGTGTCTTTTGGCCATTTGAACTTCTTCTGTTGAGAATTCTCTGTTCAGTTCAGTGCCCCATTTTTTAATTGGGTTACTTAGCATTTTAAAGTCTAGTTTCTTGAGTTCTCTATATATTTTGGAGAACAGACCTTTGTCTGTTGCGGGGTTGGTGAAGATCTTCTCCCAGTCAGTAGGTTGCCTTTGTGTCTTAGTGACAGTGTCCTTTGCTTTACAGAAGCTTCTCAGTTTTAGTAGGTCCCATTTATTCAATGTTGCCCTTAATGTCTGTGCTGCTGGGGTTACACCTAGGAAGCGATCTCCTGTGCCCATCTGTTGTAGGGTACTTCCCACTTTCTCTTCTATCAGGTTCAGTGTGTTCGGGCTGATATTGAGGTCTTTAATCCATTTGGACTTGAGTTTTGTGCATGGTGATAGATATAGGTCTATTTTAATTCTTTTACAGGTTGACATCCAGTTGTGCCAGCACCATTTGTTGAAGATGCTTTCTTTCTTCCATTGTATACTTTTAGCTCCTTTATCGAAAATGAGGTGTTCATAGGTTTGTGGGTTAAAATCCGGGTCTTCTATACGATTCCATTGGTCGACTTCTCTGTTTTTATGCCAGTACCACACTGTTTTCATTACTGTAGCTCTGTAATAGAGTTTGAAGTCAGGGATGGTAATGCCTCCAGAAGATCCTTTATTGTATAGGATTGTTTTGGCTATCCTGGGTTTTTTGTTTTTCCATATAAAGTTGATTATTGTCCTCTCCAGATCTGTGAAGAATTTTGATGGGATCTTGATGGGGATTGCATTGAATCTATAAATTGCCTTTGGTAGAATTGCCATTTTTACTATGTTGATCCTCCCAATCCAAGAGCAAGGGAGGTCCTTCCATTTTCTGGTATCCTCTTCAATTTCTTTCTTCAATGTCTTATAGTTCTTGTCAAATAGATCTTTCACTTCCTTGGTTAGATTTACCCCAAGATATTTTATGCTGTTTGTGGCTATCATGAAAGGTGATGCTTCTCTGATTTCCCTCTCTGCTTCCATATCCTTTGTGTATAAGAGGGCGACTGATATTTTGGAGTTGATCTTGCATCCTGCCACATTACTAAAGGTGTTTATCAGATGTAGGAGTTCTTTGGTGGAGTTTTGGGGGTCGCTTATGTGCACTATCATATCATCTGCAAATAACGAAAGCTTAACTTCTTCCTTTCCAATTCGAATCCCCTTGATCCCATTATGTTGTCTTATTGCTATTGCTAGAACTTCAAGGACTATATTGAAGAGGTATGGCGAGAGTGGACAGCCTTGTCGTGTTCCTGAGTTTAGCGGGATGGCTTTGAGTTTCTCTCCGTTTAATTTGATGTTAGCTGTCGGTTTGCTGTATATAGCTTTTATTATATTTAGGTATGACCCTTGTATCCCTAATCGCTCCAATACTTTTATCATATACAGAACACTGTATACATAATAAATAAATAAATAAAATCTTAAAAAAAAAAGAACTATCTCCCCATCCCGGAAACTATGTACTCTTGCTGTTAATATAATACAGAGAACCTAATGTTCTTGCTCTCTTGGCTGCGGTATCTTGAGGTCCAAGAAGAATGAGTATGATTCTCTTCTTTTTGTACCTTTAACTTCCCATTTTCAGTTGGACATGAGGTGCTTGCCTATGACTCAACACTTGGGAGTTGGAAGCAGGAGGATCAGAAGATCAGTTGCCCTTTACTTCATAGCCTGGGCTGTCTTTTTACCAACATCCTCCAACCAAACAGAAATTGCAGGAAGTTTTTCTTGCTGTTTCCTTGATAGTTCCTGCCCTATCCCACCCTTACCCAGTCTTCCTCTACACCACACTGCCCACCTCTCTGTCTTTGAACGTCAGTGAGCGTGTCCTTACTCAGAGCCCTTGGCTGTGTTTTTTGTTTGCCTGGAAGATTCTTTCTCATGTCCTTTTGATTTCTTCAAATGTCGTCTTGACAGCTTTCCCCAGTGTAGTTTGTATAATGTGGTTGTCCCATATTCCAGTTACCCTTTCCTCCTCTCAGTGATGCTCTATTCCCTTTTTTTTTTTTAGCTTTTATTTATTATATATAGTATTCTGTCTGCATGTACACCTGCATGCCAAAAGAGAGTAGCAGATCTCATAATGGTTATGAGCCACTGTGTGGTTGCTGGAAATTGAACTCAGGACCTCTGGAAGAGCAGCCAGTGTTCTTAACATCTGAGCCATCTGTCCATCTCCAGCCTGCTTTATTCCCCTTTTAAGAAAGACTCTCACTATATATCCCTGGCTGACTTTAAACTCATAACATCTGCTTGCCTTGTGTCTCCCGAGTACTGGGATTAAAGGCAGGTACCACCATGCCCAAGTGCCTTATTTTTTTCATGGCACTTGTTACACCCTATATATTTGCCAGTTTATCTGCTTTTTCTTTGTTTGCTTTTCCTTTTCTTGAAACCAACAGCATTTGTTATATAGATTTTGAAAAATTGCATTCATTTATTTATTTTGTATGTGTATATGTGCCATAGCATGCATTTGGAGGTCAGAGGACAACTTTCAGGAGTGGTTTCTCTCCTACAATGTGGGTCATGGAGATTGGAGTTAGGTCAGCAGCTTTGTGGTAATGGCCTTTACTCATTAAACCCACTCATTAGCCCTATTTTTTGTTTTCATCCATCCATCCATCCATCCATCTATCCATCCATCCATCCGTATTGAACTGTCTTTCAAATTACAAAAGAGGTATGTGTGAAAATACAAGAGTATGAAGAAAGTTGTTTATAAAATGTTTTGAAGAGTCTTAATTTATTACCTTAAAGTTATATGTTACAGTCAACAAGTTAACAGTTTTATTTTTTTCTTATGTGTTTCATTGTTGATAGGGACTCATATAGCACAGGGTATTCTTGAACTTGTCATGTATTAGAAGATGACCTTAGACTTTTGTGAACTCCTGTTCTTGCCTCTACCTCTGTAATACTGGGATTGCAGGCATGACTCACTAAGCTTGGCTTACTGTTGATTAAACCCGGGATTTTCTACATAGTGAACACTCAACTACATCTCCAACTATATTTTTAGTTTTTTAAAAGTTATTTTTATTTTATACAAATGAGTGTTTTGCTTGCACATATGTCAGTGTGTTGTGTGCCTGCCTGGTGCCTGTAGAGGCCACTACAGGTTTCCAGCTCCCTTGGAACTCAGTTATGGGTGGTTATGAGCAGCTATGGGGTTTCTGGAACCAAACCTGACTCTTCTGTAAGAGCAGCAAACAAGCTCCCTTAATTGCTGAACCATCTGTCTAGCCCCTGGGTTGTGTTATTTATTTTTTTATTTTATTTATTTATTTATCCTTTTGTGGGGATATCACTCTAGTACAGGCTGCCCTGGAACTCATTAAGTAGTCTAGGCAGGTGATTCTTCCACCCACCCTCCTGATTATAGTATTAAAAGTATGAACCATGTTCTACTTCAGCTAAAAGTTTTGCCATTTTGAAAAAAAAGTTTAGTTATAAAGTTAGTATTGTAAAGGAGTTTGTCTGAAGATGCTTTTCTGAGATAAAAGTAGTTGGCATTTTAGAAATGTAAAATACATCATAATTGTGGTATCAGCAGATCCCACGTGATGCCTTCGAAATACCCAACACTCCCTTGAGTTGGGAATTGAACCATCAGGGCAAGCCCTCTGCCACTGAGCAATACCCCTTTAGGTGTTCCTTAGGGGAACCTAAGGGGAACCAATGAAAGTTACATTTAATTAGAGTAAAGCTAGAAATATTTTTACATTTGTGTTTTCAGCAAAACTACCTGTTTCTCTTATTTTGTTTGTCAGAGGAAGTTTCAAATAGTCCAAAACATGGAGTTGAGTCAAATACAGATACTGATTTCAACCCATTCAAACCTACCTAATTCGGTCTTTGCAGTCTATCCAACACATAAGGTTATACTATGAGATTACTTCTTCCTATTCTACATAGGCTTCTTTTTCACCTACAGTACACAGTTTGTCATTTTGGTTTCTTTGAACAGATAAACACACTAAGTATTAGTTTATATCTTTAGATCTGATATTCTTAATAGGTCAAGAGAAATTTTGTAATCTCTTATTTGATAATTTGTTAATCTCTTGCTTATAGAAACTTTGTTTCTAATCTTTTGTTCTTAAGCAACAAAATCTTACACTTATTTCATTTGAACACATGCAATTATGTTTGAAGGATTTAAAAAGAAACAAAACCTCTTCAAGTGGGGATGTCTGTTCCTTTAAGGTAAGTCTTGGTTTTAAAAGCCTGACAGCAGCTTTGAAGATACCTTGTTCATCTAAAAGCATTGGCAACAATGTTTAAACTTTGCATTTTTGTTTGTATAACATTTAAATATTTTTTTTTTTTTCTCTTTAGAGACTTCAGGTTTTGTGGACAAGCTATTTGAAAGTCTTTATACTAAAAACTACCTTCCACCATTGGAACCAGTTAAACCTGAGCCAAAACCACTAGTCCAAGAAAAAGAAGAAATTAAAGAAGAGGTAATACACACACTTCTTAGATTTTGTTACCAGGATTCTCAAGTTTAAATTATTTTTATTTTTGTTTCTTTGTGTTGTGGTTTTTTGTTTGTTTTGTTTTTTTTAGACAGGGTCTGGTCTTACTGTGTAGCCTGGCTGACCTTGAACTTATCGACCGTGCCCATCCAGAAATTTTTTTTTCAGGCATGGTTTCTCCCTACACCTAGAGGTGGATTTTCTTAGCTAGGCTACAAACCAGCAAGCCCTAATAATTTGCTTTTCAGTGTTGGGTTTCAGATGTGAACAGGATGCCACATTCATGTGGGTGCCGGCATCTGATCTCAGGTCCTTGTGATCAAACAGCAAGTAACTGTAGAGCTATTTCTTCAGCCTTCAGAGAAACCCAGTGGTTTCTAAAAGAGGAAAATTTGGTTACATACAGAGGCTTAAATGAAAGTATTCATGAAACTTCCAAGATAAATCATTAGATAATATACTGACACATATACAGAGAAATGATTTACTCTTTTAACTACACTGTCAACATTAGAAAAATAAACAGAAATATTGTTAAAGTATACAAACATGATTAAAGATACCGAGCTAATGGGCTAGAAAGATGGCTCAGTAGTTAAGAAGTTGACAGAGCATATTGCTCTTGCAGAGGTCGTGAGTTTGGTTCCAAGCACGTTCATCTGGTGGTGGCTTATAACCATGTAACTCCAGCCCCAGGGCACGTAATGCCTTTGGCCTCTGTGGGCACCTGCACGCATATGCACGTACCCACTCCCACAACATAATTTTAAAAAGATACCAACCTAATTGCTTGCTTGAACCAATAAAGAAACATCATAGCTTTCATTTATAGTTCCTTTTCTATATAAAGCAAACAATATTTGATAAGAATGTGGAAAAGAGGTTTGTTAGTTTAATTTTTGAGACAGGGTTTTTCTGTGTAGTTCTGTTTATCCTGGAACTTGCTATGGAGACCAGACTGGCCTCGACCTCAGAGATCCAGTGTTGGGACTAAGGGTGTGTGCCACTACCACCTGGTTGTAGGATAAGTTTAAAAAAATATTTTATTTTATTTTTTGAGATAGGGTCTCATATATCCCAGGCCTAGGATAACTTTGAGCTTTGCTCTTTCTGCATCCACCTCCAGAGTGGTATCATTACATATGTTACCATACCCTGTGCTGGGAACTGAACTAGGGCCTTAGATATGCCAGGAAAACGCACTCTGAACTACACTCCCAGCACATACATCTTTATTTAAACTAAAATTTTAGTCGTCTGTGTTGAAGGTGACCTCAGAGATCCTCTTGCCTTTTACCTCTAGAGTGCTGGGATTAAAAGCATGCATTACTACCACCCAACTGGAAAAGAGATTTTTATGTACAAATATAGGTAGTCTTTAGTCCTGTACCAGGAACAGAAATATCTTCCAACTTATTAAAGAAATATTTTTTATTTTTATCAGCTATAAAGTTGGCTTAGTGGTTAAAAGCACTTTCTTGTAGAGAACCTGGATTTGATTCCCACCACAAACAGCAGTTCACAATCATCTAGAACTCCAGTTTCAGGACATACATGATACACAGATATATATGCAATCAAAACATTCGTACATATAAAATAAATCTAAAAAATGATTTATTTTTATTTTATGTATCTGTCTGCACCGTGTGCATGATTGGTGACTACAAAAGCTAACAGGGGATGTTGGATTCTGAGCTAGCTAGTTTATTGTCAGCCTTACACAGGCTAGAGTCCCTGGTGAAATGGGAACCTCAATTGAAAAATGGCTCTATGCTAGTTCCAGGACAGGCACCCAAAACCACAGAGAACCCCTGCCTTGAAAATCAAAAACAAACAAATAAACATAAAACAAAATAAAAAATAAATAAAAGAAATAAGGCTCTATAAAATTTAGTTGTAGATGCACCACTGAGTGGGATTTGGTGGTACACACCTCTAATCCTAGCATTTGGCAGATAGATCTCTGTGAGTCTGAGGCCAGACTGGTCTACAGAGCAAGTGCCAGAACAAGCTCCAAAGCTGCACAGAGAGAACCCCTGTCTTGAAAAAAAAAATAATAATCCAGCTGTAGACAAGCCTGTAGGACATTTTCATAATTAGCGATGGTTGGGGAGGACCCAGCCCATTGTGGGTTGGTACCACCCCTGGGATGGTGGTCCTAAGTTCTATAAGAAAGCAGACTGAGCAATCCATGTTGAACAAGATAGTAAACAGCACTCCACCATAGCCTCTGCATCCATTTTTATCTCTAGGTTCCTACCCTGTCTTTCTTCATTGATATATTATGATGTAGAAGTGTAAGCCAAGTAAACCTTTTCCTTCCCCAAATTGCTTTTGGTCATGGTGTTTCATTACAGCATAGTAACCCTAACTAAGATGGATCTCCTGGAACTAGAATTATAGTAGTTATAAGCTGCCATATGAGTTCGGGGAACTGAACCTGGGTCCTATGCAAGAGTAGCTCTTAATTGCTGTCTATCTCTCTCTGACTCCTGTTTTTCAACTTTTAAATTTTACTTTATTCTACAAACGGAATGACTTAAAAATCTTTTATTTATAAATAATTGTAAATTTACATCAGAATTATCCAGGTAGCACCCACAGCATTCATGATGCCTGCCTAAATGTGTTATTGAGGATTTGCCCCATATACTTTCATTATATGCTCACACCACATTTTTTTTTTAAAGTCATTGCTCTCATAAACCATAGCCCTTTATCTCTTTGCAATTTCTAGGAATAAGAATTTTTTTAAGGAGCTGGAGATTAAGCTTAGTTTATAGAGTGCTGGTCAAACACCTGTAAACAGAGACTATTCATTTGTTTCCTGGTTGCCCAGACCCGAATAATCACACAAAAACTTTATTAATTACAACACTAGGCATGTTCCTAGCTAACTCTTATATCTTGAATTAACCCATTTCTATTCATTTGTGTATCGCCACAAGGTGGCCTACTGGTAACATTCTAGTGTCTGTCTCAGCAAGCTACGGGAGCATCTCCTTGACTTTGCCTACTCTATATATCTGTTTGGATTTCCCGCCTGGCTTTACTCTGCTAAGCTATTGGCTGAAACAGCTTCTTACCTGCCTCAAATAACTACAAAGATTTGTGTCTGAACACTAGTAACATATTAAATCATATTTGATGGTGTACATGCTTGTAATCCCAGCATTTGCGTGGCAGGGTTAGAGGAATCAGAAGTTTATTTGTCATCCTTGGCTATATAGTGAATTCAAGGACAATAAATAGGATGAAACAAGGGATACATGACATCTTGTCTCAATAAAAAGCTGGAGAGATTGTTCAGTTGGTAAAGTGCTTGCTCTGTAAACATGGGGGCCATTTAGATTCTGTCCCCCCCCCCCCTTTACAAAACCCTAGCTGTTATGCCTATAACACTAGTAACCTGGAGGATGCCTGGAGCTTGCTGGATACCAGTCTGGTGGTACCAGTGAGCTCCAGGTTTAGAGAGAGCCTGTATCAAAGAATAAGGTGGGGAGTCATAGAGGAATATACCAGACATAGACTTTTAGCCTCTACATTTATACACTCATGTGGTATCCCCACCTGTGTACACACACACATACACACACATGCTTTAGGATAACTATAGCACCATTATCAGTTTCAATATATTTAATTTTGATGTCATGTACTATTTCAGTTTTATTAGTTTACCCAGCAGTGTTCCTTATTTATAGTCTGTTCTTTTCCTTTTGTATGGAATCATTCTGGGATTTGTGTGTTGTTTAGTTGTCATTTCTGATTCACTTTAAATATTTTTTGAGATTTATTTTTGTTTTGCGTATGGGTGTTTTGCCTCCATGTATGTCTGTACCATGTGTATGTGGTGCCTGAAGAGAGTATTGGAGCCCTTGAAACTTGAGTTAAAGACAGTTAGCCATCATGTGGGTACTGAGAATCAAACTCAGGTCCTCTGGAAGAGCAGCCAGTGCTATTAATCAAATACTATATAACTGAACTGATCTGACAAAATGTGACTTTTAAATTAAGATCAGCTTAGACTATATCACTTACTTTGTTCTTACATGGTGCTCCATAATTTTTTTATGTATACTTTTTAAAATTATTATTTTATGTGTTTGGGTATTCTGCCTACATGTATGTCTGTACACCATGTGAATATAGTGAATATAGTGAATATATTCCCTCAGAGGCAAGAAGAGGGTGTTGGGTCCTCTGGGACTGGAGTTACAGGCGGTTTGAGTTGCCTTGTGGGTGCTCTGAATTGAACCCAAGTTCTCTGGAAGAATAACCAGTGCTTTTAACCACTGAGCAATCTCTCCAGTCCCCAACGTACATTTTTTTGAGGCAGGGTTTCATGCAGGCCTTGAACTCCTGATTTGTCTGCCTCCACTTTCCAAATGCTAGGCTTCAAGGTGTATACTGCTGAGCCTGGCTCAAAAAGTCTTTAAAAAGTAGGCTAGTGAGGTTTTTGGTGTCTTTTCAAGCAGGAAAAATGGAGATCTTCCTTGCATATAGTACAAAAATTTTTCTTTCGTGCTTTATGGTATATAATTTATGATATTTGGTATAGGTTAAATGTTTTATAACATTTTTTTAATGACAGCCTTTTTCTATAATCAGATCAGGTATTCACTGACTTAGGAGAATCTGTTTCAATGACAATTGATTTGAATATTAACAAAAGTGATACTCACTTGGAGTTGAAGAGATGAGGGCTCAGTTGATAGAGCATTGCCATTCTTCGTAAGCTTCCCAACTCCCACATTAGATGGTACACCTGCAACTCCAGCTCTAGGGAACCTTCTAGCCTCTCCAGGTACCATCCACTCATATGGGACATATTCATATATGCAGGAACTCACACAAAAATAAATCTTCTTTAAAAATTCTATTTTGTCTTAAAAGAAGAGTTAAAAAAAATCATTACTAAGTTCCATTTGGAGTATCTTTGTAATAAATCCTAATTTTGAAAACTGAAAAGTGGCTAATATGATTGGCAGTTGTCTGGTACTTCTTGTCCCTAAGATTTGTGATTACTGGTATAAACACTAGCTCATACAGCTACACGTAAATGTAAAGGTTGAATTCCTCATCCGCTCAGTTGCTGCTTTTACAGTGAATGACTTGGTCAGAAACAAATCTCAGGATTAGTCATCTTAACTTCTTGAGCCTCAGCTGCATTGTACTGCCAGTTGTATTTATAATTAGATTATTGGCCACAGGGGAAACAGGCAAGAGAATTTGGACCATTGACACAGCTCATCCTGGTGCTGAAAAACAATAGAAGATGTGTGCTGTAGTTTATGCTGCATACAGCATTTGTTCCTTTTTACCAAACTTCCCAAGATTTTAATTTGTGAAGAAACCCTATTTGTTCTTTGGGGTTTTTATTATCTAGATTCAGCTTGTTGCTTCTTGGTGGATTAATGTATCATTATGTTCCTTGTAAATTGCTAGAGGAAATGGACTTTTGGATCCAGCTGGATGAGTGTGTATAGTCTCTGCTGTCATATTGTGGCTGCCATTACTATGCTGTCTGCATTTTCTTAAATTGTTTCCTTCTGGTCCATTCACTCATTTTCTGATTTTGATATTAATAAGTAAGAAGCTTATGCATTATCTGGAAATTAGTTTAGTTCTTAAAAATTTGATTCATTTGTATGTGGTGCTGAGAATCACAAACCCAAAGCCTTGTGCTTGCTATGCAGGCATTCTGCTACTGAGCTAGGCCCCGGGCTCCCCGCCCCCCCCCCTTTTTGTTTTGTTTGTTTGTTTTAATTTTGAGGGTCTTATGATATCCAAGGTTGCCTTGAATTCATGATTCTTCTGTCTTAGTCTCCAAAGTGCTCAATAGGATTGCTTTTGCATGTTTACCATACCTGGCCCAAACTAACTTACTTATTCTGATTTGAGACAAGCTCTTGCTAGATAGACTGGGCTGGGTTTCAGGCTTGCACAGCCACCACAGCCCAAACTTTATTAATTAAGTTTTGTTTATTTTATATTTTTGGTTTTTTGAGGCAGGGTCTCTTTTATTCCTGGCTGTTCTGAATCTTGATATGTAAACCAGGCCAGCCTCAAATCACAGAGATCCGCCTGCCTTTCTCTCTCCAGTGCTGGGATTAAAGGGTGTGCACCACAATTCCCAGTTTTATTGTTGTTTGAAATTAAGAAGATATAAACTATTGTATTGTATTGTCCTTAATGATTGCTAGTTATCCAGTCTTGGTTTAGAGAATGACATGCTTATTCTTATAATACAGTTATCTATTCTAAGTCAACATCAAAGTTGGCATGCTGCTTTTAAAAAAATACATATTACTATTTTTTTAAAAAAATTAAAATATAAAAGCCTTGTTGTTTAGCTCTGGGGGGGCAGGAACTCATTATATTGATAGGCTAGCTTTAACATTATCGGCAGTCCTTCTGCCTCAGCCCTTTCAAATGTAGAGGTGACAAGTATGAGCTACCAGACCTGACTTTTTTTTTTTTTTTTAAAGACAGGGCTTTAAACATAATAATAAAGACAGGTTGGCCTTAAACATAATAATCTTTTTGTCTCAATCATGTGATTGTACCACCAAAGCCAGGCAACATACCCTGTTTTGAATTAATGTGAGCCTGCTTTTTACTTTTTTTTTTTGTTTTGGAAATGGCTTAAAACAGAATGTTAAGTACATATCTAATGATCTGTCAATAAATGATATAACTTGAGTGTTTATCTTTGTTTTTGAGGGGAGGGGTGAGTTTTCTTTTGTTTGTTTTGAGACAGGGTCTTGGGATGCCCCACCTTTACCTCTTAGTTGTTGGAATTACAAGTGTGTGGGGCCAGAGTCAGGCCACAGCATTCAGTATATTTATGCCCTCTCTTATACTAGAAAGAGTTATCGTTTATCTGAGTTTTATAATTTATAGAGAAACTGGTCTCTTTTGGGATGGGGTTTTTGAGACAAGGTTTCTCTGTCTCTCTCTGGCTGTCCTGGAACTCACTCTGTATAACAGGCTGGCTTAGAACTCACAAGTATCTGCCTGCCTCTGCCTTCTGATTAAAGGTGTATGCAACCATTGCCCAGCAAGGAGCTGATCTTATTTTTAACAAATCTCACAGGTATTTCAAGAGCCAGCAGAAGAAGAACGAGATGGTAGAAAGAAGAAATATCCTAGTCCCCAGAAGAGTCGTTCAGAATCCAGTGAGCGAAGGTTTGTATTTGTCTCTGAATAGTAAGATATGAAAGTCGTTTCAGTGTGCAAAGTTAGTTGCATAGCATTAATGGTTTTTGTCCCAATGTCCTCTAAAGCAACAAGGGTAAGAGTGTTGCCTTCTTTCCATTCTGTCTTTTGCTGTTGTCTTAGCTTCTGTGTCTGAAAAACAGTCATTATTTGCTTTCCCCAAGAGCACAGGGGTGGGAGCAGTCTCCTCCGAGAATTATAATGAAGTGTTCCATTTGTTTAGGGGTGCTCCGTGTTAAAATTGTTCATGCTAGCATATGCCAAAAGAGGTATCGTTTGGCAGAAATGTTCACCTTTGCTCACAAGGTGGTCTTTGTTTAGGAAGACTTGTTTTGAGCCTTCTACTCTTTGTCTTTCTGATTTCTGTCTTCTCCCCCACTTTTCCTCATACCTTGGTTTTACCTCTTCTTTTTCGTTTCTCCCTACCCTGTGTTCTTGAAGTGGAAAGCCCTTCCCCCTTTTAATAATGGTTAGAAGAATTAGTGGTAGTTTTGAGGCATTCTAAAATAGACATTATGAATTGTGGTGACTTAAAGAGAGTATTTTATTCTCTGGACTTGCGTACAGATCTCATTTCTAGAGTCTACGTATGGCTTTTATATCTGTGTATTATAGGACTCGTGAGAAGAAAAGAGAAGATGGCAAGTGGAGAGACTATGAGCGGTACTACGAGCGGAATGAGCTGTATCGTGAGAAGTATGACTGGAGAAGGGGCAGGAGCAAGAGCCGGAGTAAGAGCCGAGGCTTGAGTCGGAGTAGGAGCCGCAGCAGGGGCCGCAGCAAAGACCGAGATCCAAACAGGAGTGTTGGTGAGTAGGCGACAGCCCCCAAAGCTTACTTGACAGAGGTGGGAGAAATGGGAAAACTGGAATTGTCTCCAAAAGCTGGATATTGATCTCTTACAAAGACAGTGCTAATCTTGTATACCCTTGGAATTAAGGCCATTTTTAAAAGTTATTCCTAAATTATTATAGTATATGTATATATATATATGTATGTATATATATATAAAGATTTAAATCATTTTTATAATTGATACAAATGTCTTTTTAATTAGTGACTGACAACAGCACTTGAGTATAAAAAGGTTGTCTTTTGTTTTGTTGGTTTTCCCTGAAAGTAATTGAATTGACTTGCTATGAGGTTGCCCAGTGTTTATAAAAAGAAAAATACTAAAATGCCAGTGGGAAAACTGACCTATCTCTGTCAGTGCCCTTGTTGGTGATAGTGTAAAACCTGTTTTCACAAGTCTGTTGAGATATGCCGAGGTGGCAATGTTCCTGCTTTTAGAATATGCTACTAGTGAATGTGCTTAGGGTGTGGATCTTTCAGTAAGTGTAGGCTGATGTTTTCAGCATTGTTGATCTGAGAGAAGTGTAGTTTAAATATGTAAATATGTGACCTCTCTTGTTTTCTTTCTCTCTCTAAAACAGAACACAGGGAAAGATCAAAGTTTAAGAGTGAAAGAAATGACCTGGAGAGCTCCTATGTGCCTGTGTCTGCTCCTCCTGCAAACTCTTCTGAGCAGTACTCCTCTGGGGCACAGTCTATTCCCAGCACTGTCACTGTGATCGCACCTGCTCACCATTCTGAAAACACAACCGAGAGCTGGTCTAATTACTATAACAATCATAGCTCTTCCAATTCTTTTGGTCGAAACCCACCACCAAAGAGGCGCTGCAGAGATTATGATGGTAAAGATTGCCTTCTCTTTGTATGTGCTGTTCCCATCTAGGAAAGCAAGTGTTGCAGATATGGCATGGGTGCTCCTCAGCAATTTGCCTTACTTTATTTATGTGAATACTGGTGTTTTCTTAATACACCATGTGTTTTCACTTACAGTTTCTTGAAAATAACTCCATACTGACATGTAAAGAACTTCCTTCGTTGTTTTTGAGGCTCTTCTGTAGTATTCTATATGTATGAAAATATGTTTAACCCATTTATCATAAATATGCACTTAGGTCCTTTCTAGCATTTTCAGTTATAAGCAGTTCTACAATAAATAGCCTTGTTTACCTTGCCTTATAGAAATTTAATGTTAAAATCTTGTTTAAATTGATGAATACTATACATAGTTATAGCATACAACAAGATTTCAGCACATGTATACTGTATATAGTAATCAAATCAGGGTAACTAGCATGTTTATAACCTCAAACTTATTTCTTGATGTTGGGAATGCTCATGATCTTCTCTATCAACTATTTGAAAACAATTGCCAACTATAATTATTTTGTTGTATCTAGAACATTATGATTCATTTCTTCTATCTACTTGAGTATTTTTAATTTAAGCCATATATATATCAAGAATGGTCACTTTAAAATAATACTGTGAAATAGATCATTGAAATAAATGATTAGTTTAAGACTTTTATTCCTTTCTATCAAACCTTTGGTAAATGGACATTTGGTAAACTATCTAGTTTTTTTATTATTTAAAAAACCCTAAAACCTTTTTTTTTTTGAAATGAGTATCTTGTTATGTAGCCAAGACTTCCCTCACATATGCATGTAACTCAGGCTGGCCTCAAACTTGCAATCCTCCTGCCTCAGCCTCTAGAGTGCTAGGACTACAGGAGTCACTACCACACTTATTTTTTTTATAAAAATTTAACAATTTGGTTAATCTATAGTAGCCACTTAGTAGCCTGTGTGTTGTAAAATTTCAATACGTCATAATCTCAGAGAGCACAGACTGTGCTTGCCTCTACCTCAAGGTTGTATGGTCACTAACAGGCGAGCCCTAAGGAGATTGTTCCACGTCTTAGAAAAAAACTACAATGTAAATTAGGATGTTGAGTTTTCTGGAATTTGTTTTATTCTTTGAACTCTAAGTAGATCGTAATAAGGTTTTTGTTTTTGTTTCTTTAATTTTAATTCTTACAGAAAGAGGATTTTGTGTACTTGGTGACCTTTGTCAGTTTGATCATGGAAATGATCCTCTAGTTGTTGATGAAGTTGCTCTGCCAAGTATGATTCCTTTCCCACCCCCTCCTCCTGGGCTTCCTCCTCCACCACCTCCCGGAATGTTAATGCCTCCAATGCCAGGTCCAGGCCCAGGCCCTGGTCCTGGCCCTGGTCCTGGTCCCGGCCCAGGCCCAGGCCCTGGCCATAGTATGAGACTTCCTGTTCCTCAAGGACATGGTCAGCCTCCACCTTCTGTTGTGCTTCCCATACCAAGTAAGTATGTGTTGGTTGAATCTTGTTTTTTTTTTTTTTTTTTTTTTTGATGAGTTGTATTTAGAAGACCCTCATCCCTTTTGCTAACTATTAAAATGCTTGAAAAACAGTAATGGAATGTGAAATATACTTCCATAGTTAAGATGTTCTTACTTTCTGCCATTTTTTTTTTTTGTACCTGCAGTGTGCCCATTGTCTGTAGTAGCCTACCTTGTGTTGACCTGGAGACAAAACCCTGTTAGTATATTAAGATGTTAGCAAAGAAACATGCTGGGAGGTTTATGGATTTTTCTTAGTATTTAAAGAAAAGCTCTTTAAGAATATTAAAATAATGAGATTTTTTTAAAATTATAGACTCTTTAGAGGATGAATATTAATTTAGGCAATATTTGTCTAATTGCCCTCAGTGATTACCTATTCAGTCAACTTTGATTAATTCTCATTATAGTGTTTTGGGTTGATTTGGGTTTTTTGTTTGTTTCGTTTTTTTTTTGAGACAGGGTTCTCTGTGTAACAGTCCTGGCTGTCCTGGAACTCACTTTGTGGACCAGGATGGCCTTGAACTCACTTGAGATCCACCTGTCTCTGTCTCCCAAGTGCTGGGATTACAGGCATGCACCACCATCACTAGATTTGAGTTGGTTTGTTTTTGTGGGAGTAAATTCTAAATGCCATGCCATCTTAACTGTGTATTTCCATGTGGATTTCTTTACTGAAAAAGACTTTGTGTTTTGTTTTTTTTAAATAGGCATTTATTGTAGCCACCCAAATCAAGAGTAAGAAATGTTTAAAAATGGCCATTTAAGTGCCTGGGAAGATGGCTTAATCAGTAAGAGTACTCGTTGTATAAGCATGAGGATCTGAGTTCAAAATCCCCTTTTAATGTGTTGACATTAAAAGCTAGACGTGGCTCTGTACCTGTAACTCATCTTTGAGGGTGTACAGTAGAGACAGGAGGATTGCTGGGGTTGTTGTCTGCCGGCCTAGCTGTGGGTTTAGTGAGAGAATCTAGAGGGAATAAGGTAGTTTGATACCATTCTCTGATCTCTGTATACATGCATGGTTGTGTGTATACCTAAATGCCTCCCACACAAACATAAGAAGTATTAGTGGTTGCTGTGGGTGTGTTTACCCGCACTCGGGAATCTGAGCAGATAATCAAGGTAAGGTTATGACTATAGCAAGAATAGGGATAAGACTAAATTTTTAAATTCAATTGGAAAAACTTACAGAATGAATTATTAATGTACATGTAAAGGTCTAAGAAAATATCTACTTACAGATATTTATCATTCCATTATTAAAGAGTAGCAAATTATTACCTTAAAAATTATTATCATTTAATTTAAGGAGTATTTCTCTGTTCCTGGTACTAGGAATAGAACTTAGGGCTTCACTTATGCCTAGGCCAGCACTCCCCACTCAGGTTTAGCCTCAGCCCCTTTCAATTTACTTTCATCAGGGTCTCACTAAGTTGTCCAGACTGGCTTTGAAGTAGTTGTAGTCCAGGCAGGCTTTGAACTTGAGATCTTCTTGTTGTATATAACCTTCTATGTAACCGAGATTCCAGGCCTGCATCATCTGGTTCTCTCTTTTTCTTCTCCCAGTTCTTGGGATTGAACCCACAACTTCATGCATTCTGGGCAAATTGTCAGCCTCTGAACTTTATCCCCAGCACCTATTTTCTTTTCTTTTTGTTTTTAAAGCACTTTATTTTAGGGCTGTGGTATAGCTCAGTACTATAGTGCTTGACTATGTGAGGACCTGATTTTTGTCCCCAGCATCAAAGCTATAACCAAAACAGTTAGGAAAAATAATTTAGCACAATCCTAACATATGCCCATCACTAAGCTTCCCTGTAGTAAAGTATGCAACACATTAAAGTTGGTACAAAGGATTGGCAGGATGACTCAGCAGGTAAGGTACTTGCTGTGTAAACCTGGATATCCAAGTTCAATCCTTAGAACACACACAAAAATAGGAAGAACTGAATACATAGATTTGTCTTCTGACCACCTCATGCGTGCTATGGCTAACCTACCCTTCATTAATAATAATAATAGTAATAATAATAATAATAAATAACAACAACGGTAATAATAACAACAACAGTAATCATAAAATGTGCCATGAAGTGGCTCAGCAAATCAAGGAGCTTGCCACCTTCATGACTTGAATTTCATCTATGGTATCTATGTGGTCAAAGGAGAACCAACTCCCTTAGTTTGTCCTCTGACCTCCACATGTATTCTGTGAGCTTACATACGTGGGTATACACACACACACACACACACACAATAAAAATTTAAAAGTTGCTAATAATATAAAAGGATTTAATAGAGTTTTTTTTTTTTTCAAGGTTTGCTTTTTGGGAATGGTGGTGCTGGGGATTACACCTCACAGGGCTCTACTTGTGCTTTGTGTCCTAGTTTTCTTTTTGTTGTTTTAATAAAATAGTGACTGAAACTGGGGTTTGGGAGTAAAAAGGGTTTGTTTCAGTATAGAGCTTACAATCAGTCCATCAGTGAGGAGAGCCAAGGCAGAACTGTAGCAGAGACAAAGATGGAAAGCTCCATACTGGCCTGTTTCGCTACATTTCTTATACATCCCAAGACCAACAGTGGGTGGGGCCCTCCTACTCAATGAACAATCAGGAAACTTTCCATAGACATGCCCACAGACAAGTCTAGTGGAGGCAGTTCTCCGTTTAAGGGTCTCTCTTCCTAGGTCATTAGCTCGTTGTGAAGTTGAAAGAACTAACCACTACACTAGGCAAACACTTTACCATTGATCTCCAACCCGTAACTTAGCAACTGTGAATACTAAATATTGATTGAAGGGGATCAAGAGATAGCTTAGCAGTTAAGAGTAGTTGTTGCTCTTCCTGAGGACCTGGGTTCCATTTCCAGCACTCACATGGTAGCTCACAACCATTCATAACTAGTTCCAGGGGATCTGATGCCCTCTCCTACCTCTACAAGCACCTGGTACAATTTTATATGATGTACATACATGGACAAAAAATTGATACATGTAAGCTAATTAAGTCAATGTTAAAAAAAAGCTTAGAAAGAAAACACATTACTTCTACGATATGTGTTGAAGTGATTTTATTCTCTTCTTAAGCTTTTCTCTTTATTTACCTATTAAATTTAATTTGTTATTGGGATACTGGCAGTTGACCTCAGGATCTTGCAAATGCCAGGCAAACACCAGACATGGCTGTTGACTGAGCTTTCTGTTGTGCGGATCCCGCAGTCGTTAAGTCCCAAAGAAATCACACAGAGGTCTACATTAATTATAAACTGATTGGCCTAGTATCGCAGGCCTATTAACTCTTATAACTTATATTAGCCCATAATTCTTGTCTGTGTTAGCAACATGGCTTGGTACCTTATTCGGCGAGGTAGTCACATCTTGCTTCTTCTGCATCTGGATCAAGACTGCAGACTGCACTCCCTCTTCTCAGCATTCTCGTTGCCCTGTCTCTACTTCCTGTCTGGCTACTGGCCAATCAAAATTGAGAGGATAAAAGTCCATTGTCCCATAGCACACGGCCACTGAGCTACATACATCCTTACAATCCTTAATCCCCTATTTTAGAAATGGGGATCTTAAACTTCTGATCTGCCTCCACTTGCAATTACAGACAATTACATGTCATTATGCTGGGCTTCAAATCAAAGTTTTGTTCCTGTTAAGCAAGCACTCCATCATCTGAACTATATCTCCAACCTAACCCTTCACTTTAAAAAAAAAAATTTTTTTTTTAATTTTTATTTCTTTTGGTGACAGAATCTCTGTATAATTCTGGCTGGCCTGGAACTCCTATGTAGGCCAGACTGGCCTTGAACTCACAGAGGTCTGCTTGTCTCTGCCTCTCAAGTGCTGGAATTAAAGGCGCAAGCAACCATGGCCCAGCCTCACTGTATCTTTTTCCATTGTATTCACAACTGCAAATTCATAAGTATGTTTATTGCTCACTTAATGCTTAAGCCATCTACTGTTCCTTACGTCCTTTCTGCCATCCTCATGTCTGCCTGCAGTGACACCTACTCCTGCTTTCCTTCATTTGTGATAAGCCTTGCCTGTTGGAGAACTAAGACTGTCATCAGGATTGGTTTTTTTTGTTTTTTTAAATATTTATTTGTTTGTTTATTTATTTATTATGTATACAATATTCTGTCTGTATGCCTGAAGGCCAGAAGAGGGCGCCAGACCTCTTTACAGATGGTTGTGAGCCACCATGTGGTTGCTGGGAATTGAACTCAGGACCTTTGGAAGAGCAGGCAATGCTCTTAACCACTGAGCCATCTCTCCAGCCCTGTCATCAGGATTGTTAAGTTTGAATAAATTAGTATTAGTATCATGCTCTTACTAGTAATTATTTATCATGTACTTGTTATTTTTCTTGGTATTCTATAGGACCTCCCATTTCACAGTCAAGCTTAATAAACAGCCGTGACCAGCCTGGGACAAGTGCAGTGCCCAATCTTGCACCAGTGGGAGCAAGACTACCTCCTCCTTTACCCCAGAACCTCCTTTATACAGTATCAGAAAGTAAGTAAATGTCACTTCAAGAAATTCTTAGTTTTTTTTTTTTTTAATTAAACACATCAGTTTTTCATACACATGAAGATGATGGACAGTAAGTGGAGTGTCACCTGCAGTTATGGCTTTTGGGCCTAGTAGGACAGGGGCAGGGTATTTTTCTGTGTTCTGATGAAGACTCTTGTGTGTAGCTTCTAGGAATGCAGCCTGTAAAGGATGGCAGTCCAGACTGGGCCATGTACAATTCCAGTACCTTACCGTGAGCTGCTGAGTGTAGCTTTCCATCCAGTCATACAATTCTGGTTTAAGGCTGGGGTCTTGTGGTTTTGGCTGCAACTCTGTGGTGTCATTTCTACCTGACCTGGTGTTCGCATGATGTCTAGGGCAGTCTGGGGACTTGGAGGGAGATAAACTGAACCAAAATGTGTTTTTGATGGGTTGTCAAGATGGTGGATAAAAGGCAGTTGCCATCAAACCTCAGAACCTGAGTTTGATCCCTGGGTCCTACATGGTGGAAGGAGAAAAGGGACTCTTTTCAAGTTGTCCTCTGATCTCCACACATGCATTGTGGCACTGTGTGATACACCAAAATTGCTATTCTTGCTGGGCAGTGGTGGCACACATCTTTAATCCCAGCACTTGGGAGGCAGATGCAGGTGGATCTCTGAGTTCACGGCCAGTCCAGTCTGTGTAGGAGTTCTAAGACAGTCAGAGCTGTTACACAGAGAAACCCTGTCTCAAGGTGGTGGGGGAGAAGAAAGCTTATTATTGTGGGATGCATAGCAAACACAAAGCAACTATGTCATGGCTGTATTTTAATTTTGTGTGCTGGGTGGGGAGAAGCAAGGAGCCCTCTGCTGCTGTACACTGGCAGTATAGAGTCTCTTCATAATGACTGCTTCAGTCACAGCATTGTACTTTTGCTAATGTCTAAAACATGTCGCCTGTCTTCTAAGAAGTGTACAAGAATCAGGTAAAATATGTCTAATAGTTGAAGTGAAGATAGAAAACATATAAATTAGTGTTTTAGCACATTTAAATATTTGTGTTTAATTTTAAATTGTTTCCTTTGATTTATACCTTTTAAAAAATCAAGTGCCTGGTTGATTTTGTTTATTTTTTCAAGACAAGATTTCTCTGTGTAGTCTTGGCTGTCTTAGAACTGGTCCTCTAGACCAGACTGCCTCGAACTCAGAGATCCGCCTGCCCTTGTCTCCTGAGTGCTGGGATTACCCAACCTGGCTTGATATATATACACACATACATATGTACATAAATATATGTAATTTTTAAAGGTGTCTTTTAGAAATATATTTTAAAAGTTAATTAAGCCAGGCATGATGGAGTACTCCTATAAATCCCAGCACTTGGGAGGTAGAGGCAGGAGGATCAAGAGTTCATGGCCAATCTCAGCCACATAGCAAGTATGAGGCTGCCATGGGCGACTCGAGCCACTGTCTCAAAAAACCAAAAGCAATCAAAAAAGTGGTTGTTTTACATTGTCAGAATATGAGCTTTCCTTTACAGAAGTGATGGTATGTTTGTTTTTTGGTATATCCATGCTTATAAATTTGCTTTACCTTGGAAATGTTTCCTCATTTCTTCCATGTTGCAGAGGCAAGCACGTAAAGTAGTTGGGCCTAGTTTAAGATCCTGGTGCTTTTCTCCTTTTCTCTCATCTTCTCTCTTCTTCATGTAGGCCAAGTTAATTCACTTTTGTACTTAAGTGAAACTAATGTTATTTCATTTCTTCTTCTGAAGAAAAATGAATTTATATTCCTGTAAGGCATCTAACATGTCTTTGGCATCTAGTAACCTGTAAAGGATTAATTATATTCTATGTAGTTACTATTTTCTTGTCAGATTTCAACCTCTCAGAATAAAGCCTACACTTAAATCTCGGCCTTTACTCTTGTCTTTGTTGTTGGGTACAATATCCAAGCACTCATGTTGACATTGTCGTATGACTGACACATTGCTACCCCACCCCTCATAAATGATAGTAGGCTTGCATGGGTCTCTAGCATGCAAGGAAGCCCCAACCTTGCTTTGCTTTTTAAAAAACCTCATTCATCAAGATCCTTTGAAGTTTTTCCTTCACTATATTTCCACCAGAACCTCTCCTTTTATTCACATTTGGCTTGCTGCGCATTTGGATCCTTGGACACCATTATGCTTCTTTAGGCCCCTTCGCCAAGGTATAGCACATAATGTTGAGTGAATACCCCTCAGGCTTTGTCATGAGAACTCTTCATTGGTTAGCTAATGAATCGTCAGAGACTCCTGATTTACTTCTTCTTCCCTAATCTTTTTCCAGCTTGAATAGTGACCATGCTCCTGCTGTGACTCAACTTGCCCTTTCTTCTTTCCTGATGCATATGTGCTTTCTCTTCTGCTTCAAGGTTCAAGTCTAAGTAGTTGAGAAATACTCATCTCCTGTTTCGCATTCTTACTTAACATGTAAGCATTTGTTTCATAGTAGTGCGTACTTAAATATAGGTCTGTTTGATTTTCCATTTATGAATATAAATCAGAAATTTATCTGACATTTTCTCCTGGTCTTCTGATTTTTCTCATAGTCTCCTGATTTTTAACTTCTTAACAGTACAGCTTTGTTTTGTTGTTGCTATCAGTGTTTTAACTTATGGGAAATAACAATAGACATAAAAATGAAGAAATATTAGAACAACCTCAGGTATGTGCAGTATAGCAAAGGGCCCTGTACCTTTTATCCAGCTTCAGTAGTGACCAGTGTGCCGGTTAACTCTTTAGCATTTCTGTTAGTCAGCTCTTAACAGTTAAAAGTGACTTTTGTTCTTAAAACCTAAATTTATTGCAGTCTATGGCATACTTTTATATTGTTAAATTTAGTGTTGAGTCACAGTAAAAATTCTGCTTTAAAAAAACTCTGGCAGTTATTCATTTGTTGTTATACCAAATTGTACATTATGACATACGCAGTAAATACTCTGTTTGGTGTTACTGAGACAGGGTTTTTCTACATATACCTGGCTCTTCTGGAACTCACTATGTAGACCAAACTGTCCTTGAACTCAGAGATCTACTTGCTCCTGCCTCCTAAGTTCTGGAATTAAAACACCATATTCAGGTGCCATTAATTTTTAAAAATTTAGCAGTTGCCAGTAATCCCAGTGACCTATCTTAATTAATATTCACAAATTCATAAAATATTTGTTCAGTGCTTACATGTGCCAGGCATCGTGGTAGATGCTAGGGAGTGAAGACGTGTAAGGTAACAGATTTCAGATGACTTAGCTCATGTCTTTAAAAGAAAGAGTATAATATTTTAGAACAAAATTCCAAACATTTTTTCCAGTCCTAAGACTATTAGGACAAATACAATTGTCAGATTCTTTGTCAGAATAGAGGACTGCATAGGAAAATATCTAGTATCATTATAATCTTAAAAATACACTTTAAGCCAGGTGGTGATTTTGCACTTCTTTTTTAATCCCAGCACTCAGGAGACAGAGGTAGGTGGTTCTCTGAGTTTCACGCCAGCCTGGTCTACAGAGTGTGTTTCAAGACAGCCAGGAGAAACCGTGTCTCAAACAAAACAAAACACAACCCCCAAAATTTAATACACAAAAGATAAAAATCTAAGAATAAAAGCAATCCTTTTAATAATTACCATTTTTGTTACTAAACTAGTAAATGCGATAATTTCGCATTGATATTTCTGGTTTACTACTTTATAGTCTTAGATGCTGTATCAGTGTTTATAAAGAGAATTGATTTGTTGACAAATAAAATGTTAATATTGAGCTGGGCAGTGGTGGCACACGCCTTTAATCCCAGGACTTGGGAGGTGGAGGCAGAGGCAGGCAGATCTCTGTGAGTTTGAGGCTAGCCTGGTTTCAAGAGCTAGTTCCAGGACAGGCACCAAAGCTACACAGAGAAACTCTGTCTTGAAAAAACAATATATATATATATATATATATATATATATATATATATATATGTTAAGTCACAACTGTGTCATTAAAGCAACTTTGTAAAATTTCTTCCTTTCTTAAAAGCCTATAATTTGATTCTTAAATATATAGGGAGGAACAGGGGAGACAGTTTAGTGAAGTAAGTATTGTGCAAGCCTGAGGATTTGGGTCCCTGATATCATGTATGAGTCAGCATAGCAGTGAGTGCCTGGAGCTCTAGTGCTGCAGGGGAGGAGATAGATGGCCATATTCCTGGAATTCATTACAGGTTCGGTGAAAGACCCTGTCTCAAAAATAAGAGGAAGGATGGGGATGTAGCTCAGTTAGTAGAATGCTTATCTACAGTGCATGAAGCCCTGATCTGCAGGCTCAGTACCACATAAAACCAGGAATGGTGGCACATGCCTGTAATCTGTGCACTTGTGAAGTAAAGGCATGAGCATCAGAAAATCAAGGCCATCCTCGTTTATATAGTACATTGGCAGCCAACTAGACACACATGAGAACCCATCTCATTTTTCAAAAGGAAAAAAGTAGAAAGCAAAGTAATATAGAAAGACGTTGGTGTCCTTGACTTCATATGCATATGCCCACATGAACATATACTACACATACAGTTTATAGAAAAAAAGTAAAACTCTCAAGATATGGTGTCTGATAAGCATCTAAGCATTTAAAACAGAATTTTTGGAACCAGATGAGATGGCTCAATGGGTAAAGGTGAAATGCCTGTCTACAAGCCTGGTGACTTAAGTTTGATTCTCAAGATCCATACATTGAATAGGAAGAGAAAGCCAATGTACGTTAACCAATACACATTTGCACATACACACATACAAACACACAAATAAATAGCTGTGATAAATTTTGTGATCAAATCATTATTAGTACATTGGTTTACAGTGGGAATCACCTGTAAAAAAGCTGAAAATTGGAGTTGCTTGGGGAGGTGCTCAAATGAATAAAGTATTCAATGTACAACTGTGAAAACTGGCAGACTACCTGAACAGGTAAAGCCAGATGTGGTAGCACAGTTCAAGCAGTGTATGCTCCTGCAGTAAGAAGAGAGGTAATTCACTAGACTCTTGAGAACAGTGGGAGCATAGCATAAGACCCTGTACTAATAAACAAGGTGAAAAAGTAAGGACTGACACCCAAGGTTGTTGTCTGGATCCTCCCACAACACACACAATGCACACATGAACATTCACAGGAATGAGTAAATATAAAACATATATAAAAATTGGAGAATATAATAATTTTTAGTAATAGATTTTCAATTTCTATTTAGTTGATTTTAATGTTTGTGTATTGGAAAATTTGAGGGGCTGGAGAGATGGCTTCTTGATTAAGAACATTGATATTCTTTGAGCACCCACATGGCAGCTCACAACTGTCCGTGACTCCAGAGTATGCACACCTTTTTCTGGCTTCCATAGACACCAGACATGTATCTAACCAACTCACAGCCTCCTTTCGTAATGTTTGAATTGCATGTTTTCTGTGATTTTAACAGTAGAGATTGTGCAAGCTTGCCCTTTAGTCTAGTTACTAGTTATATATAGTAGGCCAATTTGTGCTGAATCACACATTTAAAGCCATCATACAGATTGGCATTACATTTCTTTTGTTTTCTCTTGAGCATTGTGCCTCTTGATTATTTGTCACAGAGAATTCTGCTGTAGGACATGATTAGGACTATTTTCAGATGATTGAGGATATATTGAATTGCTGTTGCAATGTAGTGATTCATTCTTTTAAAACAAATCTTGAAAGGTCTGGTGTTCAGTATGTAGTTCAATCATTGGCTTTACAGTGAGGTTTGTCATCTCCTTTTCTCCATGCCTGTGGACAGAGAAGATGGGAGATGTTAGCATCTTTCTACTATGAAATCAAGTGATTGCGTTGAGGTCTGTCTTACCTGCATGTGTTAAAAATCTAAAGGAACTGTACAACTTATAAAGACTTTAATCACATATTAAAAATTTTCTAACCTTGCTTCATTATGTCTTATGTTACAGTGAATGTCTGACTTTGTGGTATAAAGTATTAACTAAATTCTACAAATTTATGTTTCATATGTTGCTGTCAGGGAATGATACTAAATAGAAGCCAAAGGAAGGTTTTACTCTGTGATACTTTGGATTTTTCCAATCCCGTTGTGTAGAATTTGTCTATATATGTATATACATGTGTGTGCATGCATGTGTGTCTGTGTCCCTCCGTGTACTTTATTTTGAAACATGGCGCCTAAAAGCCAAAGTCATTTACTATATCTATATTTGGTCTGTTTGCATTTTTCTTCATGTTTTTTTTTTCTTATCATCCACTCTGGTGATTAACAAATTTTCACTACCTTTTGAATTTTCTTCTAGTGAATACTTACTCTTTTTGAGGCTATGGGTATGGTAGTTTGTTTTGTATTTCTTATTATTCTTTTCCTGCTTTCAGATATGGGAGTAGTATATTTTGTGCAGAGTTGCCATTTTTGTGATTAGAGGGGCATGTGCATGACAACCTTTCTATCTGCACAGCTCATTAATATCACATTCTTTGCGAACTATAGCTCAAGGTGCCTTTCTGTAACTTGATGGTTCATTGTTCATCTTTAGATAAAATAGCGTACATTTACTCCATTTATGATTCAAAATAATAGAAAGCCAGGTATGGTGTTGTATACCTGCATTTCCAGAAGTTGGGCTATGGAGGCAATAGGATCAGGAGTTCAATGTTAGCCTCAGCTATATAGTAACTTTGAGGCAAGCAAACCTCTTTCAAGAGAGAAGGAGGAGAAAGAGAATATTCTGAAAGGCAGATTGCACAATGCTAGCTTCTTTGTACCTTGAGGCATCTGAGCCAGTTGCATGTCTGTGCTTTCTTGAGTTAGAATCTCAATAATGTCTTTCTCACTACTGTTCTTGTTGTTGTAATTTCTCTGTTCTTGGCTCACAGTGTCAGGAAGTACATCACTGCCTCAGAAAAGCAAGCTTGTGACTTTCAATCCCAGCTGCCCTCCTATTCTTTCCTCTGTAGGACAGCCCATGTATTCTCGTGAACATGGTGCTGCTGCATCTGAGCGACTTCAGTTGGGGACACCGCCTCCTCTGTTGGCAGCTCGTTTGGTGCCACCTCGAAACCTCATGGGATCCTCCATTGGGTATCATACCTCAGTCTCCAGCCCCACCCCTCTGGTCCCAGGTAAGCTTTGCTTCAGATGGCCATCCACCTCACTGATCTTTCATACCTGAAACTGGTCAGCCTAACATATCAGATGACCTGGGAATCTGACCTGTCTAAAGTTCCCTTTAAGGTCTTGGGTAGAGTGTTCTTTGTTTCTCTGCTTCTGTGGTTTGTCCCTAGTGGTTGTTGATGATTAGGCCCTCTGTGTGTGTCCGTCATCTCTGTTGTCCTGTATATTTACATTCAGTGCCTTGGTAACAGTCACATCTTCCTTAAGGTAGATAGGAAGATGGTATCTGCTTGTGTATTTTCTACTTAATTACTTACATATTACAAGAAAAACTAGGGTAATTATTCTTTGAAATAAAACAAAAGTTCAGGTTTCTTGCTGCTCGTGGATAAACATAGTTTTTTCCCTTCTACTCCATTTGGATAGATTGATCATGATGACTAATAATTTTGAAAATTATTTCGCCCTATTGATATGTGTTTTGAAGATCTGTGCTATACTTTGTTGGTATCTTGTTAGTCTCTCTATTTAAATTCGATTTCCTCACTTTGCCTTTAGATTCTCACTTTTCCTTTAGTTAGTTCAGAACTAACTAAAGGGTTTTTAAAAACAAAAGAGGGTTACTATATAGCCCAAGTTAGCCTTGAACATGGAATCAGCTGTTATAGGTTTGCAGTTGTGTGCTACCATGCCTGATCTGACTGTAGAACCATTGCATGTATTGGGGTTCTGTGTACACAGTGGTCATAGAACTAGGTAGGTCATTTGATTGTGTAAATTTCAAACATTTATATAGCCTCAACTGTGGGAGAGTTTCTGTTCATGCTAGACAATGATTGAAAACTTTGAACCGTACTTTGTTGATTTGCTTAAATGTTGAAGTAGTGTTTATTTTGTTAATTTTTAAAGTTGGCATGTGTCTTAGGAGGGTTACCATTGCTGTGATGAAACACCACGACCCAAGAAACTTGGGGAGGAAAGGGTTTATTTTATTTGGCTTATGCTTCCACATCACAGTTTATCGTCAAAGGAACAGGGCAGGAACCTGGAGGCAGGAGTTGATGTAGAGGCAATGGAGGATACTGGTTTGCTCCTCATGGCTTGCTCAACCTTGCTTATAGAAGCCAGGACCACCAGCCCAAGGATAGTACTACCACCCACAATGGTCTGGGCCCTACCCATCAATCACTGATTTAAAAAAATGCCTTACAGCTGGAACTTAAGGAGGCATTTTCCCAATTGAAGTTCTCTCCTTTCAGATAACTAGCTTGTTGACATAAAACTAGCCAGGACAGCATAACTGTGGAATCTGTGGAATTTGTTATTTTACATATCGTCCTCAAACTATTACTCAGATATTTAACATACTTAAATTAAAAAAATAGATAGGACCTGCTTTTAAGCTATACTCCATTAAAGAACTCGTTTCTCTTGATAAGTAATAATTCTGTCTAGTTGACAAATGAACAAAAAAATTAAGGGCATGGATCATTCAGCATAATCCTTGCCCCTAAATTGTGAAGAACTAAATTTGAATCTCCAGCACCCACATAAAAATCTGGGCATGATGACATATGTCTATCATTCTGGCATCAGAGGCTGAGTTGAGAGAACTTCCTGGGGTTTGCTGGCCAGCCACTGTAGTTAAATATCAATGAGAGACTTTATCTCAGGAAATAAGATGGTGAGGGATTGAGGAAAACACCATGCATTGACCTCTGTCTTCACATTCATGTGTGTACATGGGAAAAAAAAGGGAAAAACTCAGAGCAGGAGCTGACAAAATCAGTATGACGTCCAAGAATGCTCTGACAGAGAGTTTGGTTCTATTAGGTCATCATTAGGAAACTGTAGGCTGAATAGAAGCATTGAGAATGAGTGTAAATCCTATAATAGGAACATCATTATTACAATAATTTATTAACTTTCCTTAGCCATTCTATTCTGAGGAGGGACTATAGACCTCAGTGGTGACTAATTTTCAAAATCATCATTTTGTTACAGAGAATCAATATTTAATCTGTTGACGTTCTATACCACGCCATGAACTGTCTTAAAAAGTGGAAGAAAAGAAAGTGAGGGAATATGTGGATGTGAAGAAGTATTGACCAGCAGTTTTAGTTTTGGTGGCCTATGTCTCAGTTGGTTGTTCCTCAGTGTCATTTAATTGTTCTAAACTTGAAGTTGGTGTTTTGTGCAGAGAGAATATGCTCATGGAACTGAAAATTGGGGGAAATACAGTACTCAGGGCAAGCTTTGCTCTAAGAGGGTGAGAGAGATTTAACTTATTTAGACAGTGGCTAAAGATTTATACTTTTAGAAATCTGGAAATTCCTAAGGGGGATTGTTTGTTTTAAGAATTTATTTTATTTTATTTGAGACAGTCTCACTATATCAGTCTTGCTGGCTTGGAACTTAGCCATGTCAATCAGGCTAGCTTCAAACTCACAAAGATCCACTTGTGCCTGCCTCCCAAGTGCAGATATTAAAGGTGTTGCTTCCACACCTCACTTATTTTACTACTTTTAACTGTGTGTGTAAGTCTGGGTGTGGGTGTATGTATGTGAGTACAGGTGCCCACCCCATCCAGAAGAGGGTGTTGGATCCTGTGGATATGGGGTTGTTCACTGGTGGTTGTGAACCAAATGTGGGTGCTGAGAACCCAGTTTGGGTCTTCTGCAAAAGTAGCATGTTCTCTTAACCACTGAGCTATCTCTCCAGCAAGTAGATCATTTGTGAGCCTACATTTTGTACCATATAAGTGGCAACCATTAGTAAAGATCTGAATGAGATTGATCTTGTAGCTTGAACTTTATATGAATCATTAAATATATTTTCCATTATGAAAAAAAGGGAAGAAACACAAGAGCTTCTGAATCATAACCATGAAAAACAGTGTCTTCAGTCTGTTTTACTCTGATTTGATGTAGAATATGAATAGGTTATGTGCCATTTGGGGTTTCTGTCATTCTTTTCAGAATTGCTTTTAATACTAATAAAATAGTTACTTGGAGTTAGAATTTTCAAAGTGATTTTTTTGTTTCAGAAAAAGTATGAGAAATATAAAGAAAATACATTGGTGAATAATAGGGTGGTATTAAGATAATTATAAATACCTAGCCTTTTTATTTGAAATACGCTTTGGATAGGAAACAAGTTATTATTTCTTTATCTAAAAAAATTATTTTTTGTTGATTACAGAAATATCTAGAAATTGAGACACAACAATCTGAATAATGTGTTAATGTATGTAAAAATTGGTGATGAAAATATGTATTGTTATTAGATTAAGTGATAGTATACAGGATAGACATTGCTGAATGGATTGAGAGTAAACACTGTTTGCATTTGAATGTCTGTATGCTTGTAGTAGTAGTACTGTTTACTTTTACTCCTAAAAGGAATGTCCGATAGAACTCAAAGAGAAGCGTATGCAGATGATAGAATTATATATATATTTAATATTTATTTATTATGTATACAATATTCTGTCTGTGTGTATGTCTGCAGGCCAGACCTCATTACAGATGATTGTGAGCCACCATGTGGTTGCCGGGAATTGAACTCAGGACCTTTGGAAGAGCACGCAATGCTCTTAACCACTGAGCCATCTCTCCAGCCCTAGAATTATATTTTTTGAAGAACACATAACTTGAATAACTATTTTTAGTAACAAGGGAATAATTCAAGCACTCTCTGATTATCTAAGTGGGTTTTTTTGTTTTTTTTTTTTTTTCAGATACATATGAACCTGATGGTTATAACCCTGAAGCTCCTAGTATCACCAGTTCTGGCAGATCACAGTATAGACAATTCTTTTCAAGAGCACAGACACAGCGTCCCAACCTGATTGGCCTTACATCTGGAGATATGGATACAAATCCAAGAGGTAAGAATGCCTTTTTCTGGTGATACACATTATGCATCAGTTTATCAATGTAGCTAATAATTTGTGTTTCTGGTCTCACTTGAGGAAATCAGACTCCTTATACTTTTTAAAGATGCTTTGTAATCATTTCAATAGTTTTATAACAATTTCACTTCTAAATTTTAGTGGTATAGTTAGAACATATATATGTATATGTATGGTGTGGGACAGTTCTGTATTCTGTCAATTATGTTTTAAATAAATGCTGATTGCTGATTGGCCAGTAGCTAGGCAGGAAGTATAGATGGGGCAACCAGACAGGAAATAGAGGTGGGGCAATGAGAACAGGAGAATTCTGGGAAGGAGGAAGCCCTTTCCTCCTCAGTCCTGTCCAGACACTGAAGAAGGAAGATGTGACCTGCCCTGCCATGTGGCTAGCATATACTAGAATAATGGGCTAAATAAGTTATAAGAGTTAATAAGAAGCCTGAGCTAATGGGCCAATCAGTTTTATAACTTATGTAGACCTTCTGTGTGATTCTTTGAGACCTAACAACTGTGGGACCAGGCAGGACAGAAACCCCAACAAGCAGGCCCTCATGTTTTATATATATATTGCAGTGTTCTGTCAGCATGTATGCCTGCAGGGCAGAAGAGAGCACCAGGTCTCATTACAGATGATTGTGAACCATCATGTAGTTATTGGGAATTGAACTGAGGACCTCTGGAAGAGCAGTCAGTGCTCTTAACCACTGAGCCATTTCTTTTTAGACACAGAAAATAGTAATACTTTTTAGTTGCTTTTTTAGATAGGACTTCAGACCATTTTAACTGTGTGCTAGGCACAGTGCTAGAGTTTACATGCAAGAAGGTGAGATGACTGGTCCCTTTCCCTCAAAGAACTGATCAAAGGTTTATTTTCTATTTTGAGTGGTGTAGCTTCAAACCATTAATGTTATAAGTCTAAACACTGTAAGTAAATTAGCATTTTATCAATTAACTTCTTAAGATTATAGCTATATACTCAGGCCCAGTGGCACATATTTTTTATCTGTGTGGAGGCAGGAGGACCAGGGCTGAAGATTATCTTTACCTACATAGCAGGTTCAATGCCAACCTGGGCCACATAGACCCTGTCTAAAAACAAAACCCCTAAAATTAAATCTATCAGGACCTGCTTCAAAGTTTTTAAGATATAAACCTTTAAAAAATCAAGCTATGGCAGTTGTGGTGGTACACACTTTTAATCCCAACACTCAGGAGGCAGAGACAGATAGATCTCTGTGAGTTGTAGGCCAGCCTAGTTACGTAGTAAATTATGTGCCAAACAGGGCTACAAAGTCAGACCCTGTCTCAAGGTGCTGCACAAATCAAGCTAAGATTAAATAAAAGCATATACTTATAATGTGGGTTCTTTCCCTTCCTCGCTAAAATGTTAACTTATATCTAAGATAAAATAGGGTCCTATATAAACACAGAGCTGGGCATGGTGTCTATAATCCTAGTGAGTGCCGAGCAGGCTGAGGCAGAGAATTACTTGAATTCCAGGCCAGCCTGTGCTACGGAATAAGACCTAATCTCAAAACAACAAAAATGGGTTGTAGAGATGGCTCAAAGGTTAAGAACACTGGCTGCTCTTCCAGAGGACCTGGATTCAATTCCTAGCACCCACATGGCAGCCCACAACTCTCTAGGGGATCCAGCCCCCTCACACAGACGTACATGTTGGCAAAACACCAGCACACATAAAATAAAAATAAATCATTAAACAAAAAAGAAAACAAAATAATATGGTAATATTTCATATAAGAAAATCATACCGGGTGGTGGTGGCACATGCCTTTAATTCCACCACTCAGGAGGCAGAGGCAGGTGGATCTCTGTGAGTCTGAGGCCAGCTTGGTCTACAAAGCAAGTTCCAGGACTGGCTCCATAGCTACTGAGAAACCCTGTCTCGAAAAACCAAGAAAGAAAGAAAGAAAATCATGATTCTTTATGATGTCAACATCTTGTTGGATAATGACAGGAGGTATATAACATCTCTAGTACTATTTGATCCCTTGTCAAAGACAGTGATTATTATATATTTATATTATAAAAAAGTAAGTAAAATTATGTTAACATATATAAAATAAATGTCTTGCTTTTTCCAATAACTTTTTTCATTCTTTGATGATCTATGCTTGAGTTAATCATCACACTGGATTGCCTTTGAGGTTTTAAGCTTGCATTTTAACTTTTTGAATGTAAAGAGTAATTTGTAGGTTTTTTTGCTGATAGATATTTCTAAGAAGAAAGTGGTAAACTAGACACAGTTGTGCATGCTCCTAAAACCAGCCTTTGGAAAACTGACGTAGGAGATCAGTGATCTTTTTCTTCAAACAAAACAAAAATAGAAAATGGTAGTAAATGAATGCTGTCCACAGGGCCTTTTAGCTTTAGACTAAATAACCCAGTCATTTGATGTTTCCCTAAAATATAGTAATGGAAATTTTTGTTTTCAACAGCTGCTAATATTGTCATCCAGACTGAACCACCAGTTCCTGTTTCAATTAATAGCAACATCACCAGAGTAGTCCTGGAACCAGAGAGTCGAAAGAGAGCTATTAGTGGTTTGGAAGGACCACTTACAAAGAAGCCTTGGCTGGGAAAGTAAGATGGTTTGGCTTATTTGAAATATGTAATTGATGCTTGTATTGTTTCATTTGTTAATAAAGTAGTTAAAATTATCATTAACCTTTGTTGGGAATGGTGGTACTTATCTTTAGTCCTAGCACTTGAAAGGCAGAAACAGGCAAATCTCAGGGTTCAGGGCCAGCCTGGTGTACATAGCGAGTTCTAGGATGGCCAGAGCTATACAGAGAAACCCTGTATCAAAAAAGCTGAGGACGGGGGGTGGGAGGGAGAAGAGGGTGGGAGAATTAACCAAGATTTATCAATGCTTGTTTCAGGCAAGGGAACAACAATCAAAGTAAACCAGGGTTCTTGCGGAAGAATCAGTATACAAACACAAAATTAGAAGTGAAAAAAATCCCCCAGGAATTGAACAACATTACCAAGCTCAACGAACACTTCAGCAAATTTGGAACCATAGTTAATATCCAGGTAAATTGGCTTTATCAATTACAGAATGCATGTGTGCTGTGAGTCTTAGAAAGTATTACCTGCAGTTCTTCATTAGAGTCAGTGGTAATTTTGACATCTTTGCAAAGTGATGTGTTTTTTTATATATCAGTGTATTCTATTCTATATTCAGTGTATGTGTATATAATGGAATTATTTAGTTGGATTTGTTCTTGAGGATTCATTTGATTCTTTTCCGTAGCTCCTTCCTGAAAACTGAACTAGTTGCTGTTGTTTTTATTGTTGTTGTTGTTGTCCAGAGGTCTTGGTCTGAACAAATGAACCACTCCCTCCCATTATTATCTAAGAAGCTGTGATTTTTGACATATTATCCAAGATCAGATCAATTGTAGTGACAGTATAATTTTTTGGAAGTTTGACTTTATAAATTTGTGATTAGAAGTGATGATTTAATTGAGTATACTTACCTGTTAGTTTAAAATTTCATGTCCTTAAATTTGTGTCCTTTTTCTCTTAAAAGTTCTCTGTCATTATTCTTTATGGCATTTAGAAAAAGAACTGGGTGGCTATGTAAAACAGTTTTCTCAGACACTATGTTGACTACCACAGCCTTAATAAACAAACAATAGAAATTTGTTCTAATGTAGGAGAGACAGTTTGCAATTAAAGAGCGTGAACTGCTCTTCCAGGGGACCTGAGTTTGGTTTCCAGCATCCTGATTGGGTGGCTCACAACTGCCTATAACTCTGGGGATTTAATGCTACTTGTACTCATTTGCTTCAGAGGGATGCCTTCTTAGCTTGTAGACACCTGGTTTCTCACTGTCTTCATATAGCATAGAAGGAGAGGAGGAGGAAAGAAAGGAGCCATGGAGACCCCTTCCTCTTCTCAGAAGGCTACCTTAACTAAAATAGTTATGATCACAAATGCAATACTCCATGTAATCTGAATCTGTCCCTAATCCTGTTCTCTGTTGAGGGCTAGGGTTTCTTCATAAGGATTTGGAGGCACATAATTTAGTTCATAGTACTGGACCACACGTATTTAACGACTATCCAAGTTTAAGTTGTTCCCATTATTTTCTTTAAAGGTTGCTTTTAAGGGTGATCCAGAAGCAGCACTTATCCAATACCTTACCAATGAGGAGGCCAGAAAAGCCATTTCAAGTACAGAAGCAGTGCTGAACAATCGGTTCATTCGAGTCCTGTGGCATAGAGAGAACAATGAGCAACCAGCACTCCAGTCCCCAGCACAGCTCCTCCTGCAACAGCAGCACACCCTGAGTCACCTTTCACAGCAGCACCATAGCCTGCCACAGCATCTTCATCCGCAGCAGGTGATGGTAACCCAGTCTTCCCCCGCGTCAGTCCATGGAGGTATCCAGAAGGTAATCATATTTACTAATTAACACTCTAGTCTCACTTCCCAGACAGTATTTTCCAACTCACAGCCCTGACACCTTTCACATTAGAGTTGTTCATGGTTTAATATATAAACTACCATCATCTGGTTTTCTGAGACCTCATTATTATAGAAGTGCAGATTCTTAGATCTCACCCATCCTTACTTTTATTAACTAAGTAATTATTTGGTGTGGGCATGGGTAGGTGCGTGATGTGGGTGGGCGTAGGCCCAAACTTGACACCATGTGTCTTTGTCAATCCTCTCCACTTTATTACTGAGGCAGGGACTCACTGGATCATGAGCTTGCCAATTTTGACCATTTTCCTGGGGATCCTCTGTTTCTTCCTAAGTACTGGGATTATAGGTGGCTTTTATGTGGCTGTGGGGATCTAAACTCTAATTGAGCTTTTACCCAGCCGTCTCATCTCCTGAATCAATTCCTCTAGGAAATGCCCAGGAATCTGCTTCAGAGGACTTTGCAGTGTTCTAAAGCTAAGAGAGCTGCTCTGTAATAGAGCAGCATGACTCGCCTAGGTCTAACTTGTTTAGCTTTGCCTGTAGAACAGAATTGGTCTCTAGATAGGAGCCTTTGAAATCTGATGCTTAAGAAGTATCTACAGCGAGGCATATGTGACATCTACCACTAAATTCTGAATCTAGAGCTGTTTTGTGCATTAGAGCCATTCAGATATTGATAGTAATAATTTTCATCTAGGTTACTATCGTTAGGGTAAATGCATTTGATGAAAAAACAAAAGCAAGCAGGCATCTGAGGCAGAAGGCTGCTGAGTTTGAGGCCAGCCTATGCTACACAGCAAATTCCTATTTCATAACATTGAAAAATATATACATGTATATTCCTTACAGTATATAGTCTCAACCTGCTCCTTAGCATCTAAACCGTATATTTTTCTTTGTGTTCTGTTTGGTATTCGGACCCAAATGTGAATACTTGTCCAAGATGTTGAATGAATGGTGAAAAATGTAGCCAAAGATTATCTTTTTATTTCCCTGTTTATACTGTTAAAAAACCTATCTTTGCCAGGCAGTAGTGGTGCACACCTTTTATCCCAGCACTTGGAGTCAGAGACAGGCAGTTCTCTGTGAGTTCAAGGTCAGCCTGGTCTACAAGAGCTAGTTCCAGGACACACTCCAAAGCCACAGAGAAACCCTGTCTGGAAAAATAAAAACAAAACAAAAACCTGTTTTTGAAACATTGTATACTTAAGAGAAGATTTTTTTTTAAAGTTACCAACAGTTTGTGTGTGTGTGTGTGTTACTGTGAAATACGTATTTTAGGAGTTAAGGATTGAATCAAGGGACTTGTGCACACTCAATACATGCTGTACTATTGAGCTCCTCACAGTTAGGACCTGTGTTAGATATCCAAAACAATATGGATAATAAGACCATCTGTATATTCATAATTCCCAAAAATGTACAATCTTACAGATAATCGAAGTATTCCCTTATTTCAACTTTAACTTTTATCTTAAATTTGAATCATTCTTGGGTGTGTTTTTAAACTTATATCACGTAGATGTTTATTTTGTACTTGCAGATGATGGGCAAACCACAGACCTCTGGTGCCTATGTTCTTAACAAAGTTCCTGTTAAACACCGTCTTGGACATGCAAGTACTAACCAGAGTGATACACCTCACTTGCTAAATCAGTCTGGTGGTTCTGGAGATGATTGCCCGGTATGCATTCCTGTGATTTCCATGTCTATTTAGTCTTTCATTCAATGGCATAAAAATTCATTACCATTAAGGGGTATAGTCTCTTTCTCAACAGGAGAAGCATGACATTGGAAGTGTACTTCCAATTTCCATAGCTCAGTTAGGAATTAGCTGGTTAATTTTCTTTTATTTAGAGCTATCTAAAAATTAGAGAATTTTAACTTTTAGGTGCTTATTGTTAGGTAGTTATCCTTATTAGTCTCCTCCCACCCCCATTACCACCACCCATTTTTTGAGATCTGTACCCAGGCTGACTTCTAGAAGTTCATGGTCCTGCTGCTTCAGGCTCCCAAATGCTAACATTAAAGACATGTACTACCACATGTGACTCTCATTTTTCCTTTTAGATATAATTAAGAACCTAGTGAGGACTAGGGAAATGACTCTTAAAGGTGACTTGAGTTGGGCTGGAGAGATGGTTCAGTGGTTAAGAGCACTGCCTGCTCTTCCAAAGGTCCTGAGTTCAATTCCCTCAACCACATGGTGGCTCACAACCATCTGTGATGAGGTCTGGTGCCTTCTTCTGGCCTGCAGACATACAGACAGAATATTGAGAATATTGTATACATAATAAATAAATACCTTTTTTTTTTTTTTTTTTAAAAAAAAGGTGACTTGAGGTTGGTTCCTAGCACACACCCTTAGCAGCTGATAGTTGCTCCCGGGAACTGACACCCTGTTCTGGCTCTGTGGGCACTGCATGCATATGCACAGGCTCACACACAGAAACATGCAACACATTAAATTAAAAATAAATAATTAAAATCAAAATCTTAAATCAGTGAAGGTAATTCTGTGAAAATCTGTTGAATGTCCTACTTTTACTTTTGGAATATATCTGTTCAATAACTCTAGTATAATGGTTATTATAGACAGCCAGAGGAACTCTGAAAAAGGAAAGTGATAGAGAATAGTTAAAAAAAATATTATAAGGTTTGTTACTAACAGATTGATGGTGGCACAGGAATTAACAGACCAGTGAAACAGAACAGAAAGCCTAAAATAGACTTCATTTATTATATTAAATAGCTAGTATCAGATCAGTGAAGAAAATAATGGGTGTTCTGATAAATCCTATTAGTATAAGTGGATAGCCATATGGAAAAGATAAAATTATGTTCCGCTTTTAAAAATTACATAATTAGATTCTAAGTAGACTTGAGACTTAAATGCTAATGGAAATACTAGATAATTCAACTCTCATGAAATGAAATTTGGCAATGTTAGGCAAAAATTATATATGTAATATAATCTTTTTAAGAATGTAAGTACACTTGTATATACTACTACTAATTGTATGCTTTTTATAATTCTGAAAATCCCCAAATGTCTATCAACAAGGCACTGGTTTCATAAAATGTCATATATCTATACAGTAAAATGCATTTAACTTTACAAAGAAATGAGGATTACTTTTTTTTTTTTTAATGTACCATGAAGTGTACACCATGAAATGTATTTTAGGGCATAGTGAACTGAGCAAAATGAATTTTAAGACTATATAAAAGGCTGGAGAGATGGCTCTTCCAAAGGTCCTGAGTTCAGTTCCCAACAACCACATGGTGGCTCACAACCATCTGTAATGAGATCTGGTGCCCTTTTCTGGCCTGCAGGTGTACATGTGCATAATAAATAATAAAGAAAACATCCTTTCCTTTTTTTTTTTTAAAGGTATTTTCTACTCCAGGCCATACAAAACCAATTTACAGCTCCTCAAACTTAAAGACACCTTCAAAACTTTGTTCAGGATCTAAATCTCATGATGTTCAAGAAGTTCTTAAGAAGAAACAGGTAAGGGCCTCCATTCTTGTGCCTGTGCATTACAATACCTTTACATTTGTGTTACTGTAGAGCGATAGCTATGACATGCTGTACTTTCTCTTCATTTAATACACTTAAAAATGATGAACAAACTGAAAAAGGCTCGACAGTTGCCTTTAGTAGCCACATTAAATCCAAGGAATAGATTGTTCTTTTGGATATGAATATTAAAACAAGAGCCTTAAGTACACCGAGCTATAACCACTAATATTTTTTATATGTTACATTTCTTTTTTTGTGGGGGTAGGGGGTAGGGTCAAATCAGGATTTCTTGTGTGGTCCATGTTATTCTGGAACTTGTTTTGTAGGTCAGGCTGGCCTCGAACTCAGGTCCTCCTGCCTCTGCCTCCTGAGTGCTGGGATTAAAGGTGTGCACCACCATTCCTGGCTAACATTTTGTTTTTTTGGTTTTTTTTTTCATTCATTCCATGAAGAAAAGTAGGCAGTTTTCTTTCTGTTTTGGGGGTGGGTGGGATGAGGCTGGGAATGGAAACCCCAGGGCCTGGCACATGCTGTATAAGTATTTTTCCACTTGGCTAGACCTGGGTTTTCCAGTTCCCTTTAAAAATAAATAAAAAAATAAATAAATAATTTATCATTATGTGTGCAATATTCTACCTGCATGTCAGAAGAGGGCATCAGATCGTATTATAGATGGTTGTGAGCCACCATCTGGTTGTTCGGAATTGAATTCAGGACCTCTGGAAGCCAGTGCTCTTAGCCTCTGAGCCATCTCTCCAGCCCTCCAATTCCCTTCTTAAAGTCAGATAATGTTACTCATAAGTATAACATGCTTATGGTTCATCATATGACTCAGCTTGGAGTAACTGTTGTTTTAGGTGTAAGCTGTTTACATAGAAAATAAATTTATTTATTAGTTTATATAGCCCTGGTTGTCCTGGAACTCATTATGTAGACCAGGCTGGCCTCAAATGCACAGAGATCGCCTGCCTCTGCCAGTGCTGGAGGAAATTAAAGACGTGTGCCACCGCCACCCCAACCCCCTGGCAGAAACAGATGTTTATATGTATTGTCTCCATAGAAAGATTCAATTCTCAGGAATGTAGAAACAACATTTTCCAAGTTAAAAAAAAATTGAAGCCAGGTAGTGGTGGTGCACACCTTAATTCCAGCACTCGGGGGCAGAGGCAGGTGGATCTCTCTAAGTTCAAAGCCAGCCTGGTCTATAAGAGTAAGTTCCAGGACAGGCTTCAAGGCTACCCAGAGAAACCCTGTCTTGAAAAATTAAAAAAAAAAAAAAAAAAAAAAATCCTGATTATTCACAATTTATAGTCGTATCTCATAATTTAAAACTTTAAACTTCAGAAATAAAGATTTGGCCTATTATACTGGAAAGTGAAAATAATTTGCTTTTTTTTAAAGATACAAAGTATAGATGTAAATTTTATAGTTGTACTGGAATTATTGGGAAAGTTATTCAAAGGCTTCCTTTTAGGTTTTTTGGTTTTTAGACGGGCTCTCCTTGGGTTTTCCCTTCAGTCTGGAGATTTTAGCCGTGTACTAGCCATGTCCCACCCCAGCTGCTGCGCTCATCGGATTTTGATGGAGGAGGGAACGTCCATTTCAGAGAAGAAGAAGCTGATTCTTTTTTTTTTTTAAATCCATTACTAACTTCCTTCTTTCCTTTATTCAGGAAGCAATGAAGTTACAGCAAGACATGAGGAAAAAGAAGCAAGAAATGTTGGAAAAGCAAATAGAATGCCAGAAGGTAGAGTAAGAACTCATCCTTTGCATTCTGAAATGTCACATAGAAATGATTTACAAAGTTATAGTAGTAAAGCTTTAGGGCTTAAATTTGCTTAGTTTAGACTTATTTTTTTCTGATTATTTTATAGATGCTAATTTCTAAGCTAGAAAAAAACAAAAACATGAAACCAGAAGAAAGAGCAAATATAATGAAGACGTTGAAAGAACTGGGAGAGAAGATCTCACAATTGAAAGATGAATTAAAAACGTCTTCTGCCGTCTCCACACCATCCAAAGTAAAGACAAAGACGGAGGTATCCAGTTGCATTCCTCCTCTAGCAAACTTACAGAACATCTGTGATGTGCTTGGCACTTTGAAAGTGGAGTGCGACCCATAGGCAGCCCCTGAACCAGCTGGTGAAGTTACTACTGGACTAGTAGGAGAGAATCAGGCCATTAGAGAATAATTTGTTTTCACTGATGCTATAAGTTTAAAGTCCTGTTTGGACAGATGCTGGTGCTCGAGTAGACCTCAGCCCAAGTGCATTTTAAACAGGTGTTGTACCAGTGAGTATACGTATACATATACACCAGCCCTAATGAACTGCCGGATTTTAAACAGGTGTTGTACCAATGAGTATACGTATACATATACACCAGCCCTAATGAACTGCCGGATTTGCCTTTTATATGTTTAAAGACCTAAAACTTTGTTTAATTTTCAGGGAAGATGTGGTTGTTTTTTGTTCTGGGAGGTGTCTTTGTTTATATGTGTGGTTTATTTGAAACGGGGGTCTCTCTATAGCCTAGGCTGGCCTGTGCCTTTTGCAAATTACATGAGGCTAGAGAAAAAGAGCTCAGTAGTTAAGAACGAATACTATTTTCCAGGGGACCCAAGTTTGGTTCCCAGCAGCCACATGAAGTGGCTTCCAGCTACCTCTTCCAGGGAATCTGACACTCTCTTCTGGACTCCTTGAGCACTATGCAAACCCCCATATAGATATGCACACAAATACATATAATAAAAAATAAAGAGCATGTGAAGGCAAATCTTCATAGCTACCTGAAGACCAGTGATTTATCTGTTACAAAAAGGAGTGGCAATACTTAGAGAGTTCAGTCTGAAAGTAATTCTGTACTGTTCTTTATACGATTTTATATTTTATTTAATTAACTAATCATTTTAAAACTGGGTTTCATTCTGTAACCTAAGATGGCTCTGATTTGAGGCCTGGGATTATAGGTGTGAGCCACAGTTGTGTAAAATTGATAAATATTGTAATTGTGCTGGCTGTGTATGCAGTATTATGTCTGTGAAGGTTTACTTCCTCAGAGCACCCATGTCTTTTCTGTCCTGTATTTTTCAGAAGCCTGGCATTGTGTAGCTGTAATGCTCTGAATAAGATCTTAGTGTTTACTTGAAGTCTCCCTTTTCACTGTTAACTTTTCTCAGGCGCAGAAGGAGCTACTAGACACTGAACTGGATCTCCACAAGAGGCTCTCTTCAGGAGAAGACACAACAGAATTACGAAAAAAGCTCAGTCAGTTACAAGTTGAGGTGAGATTTAACTTATATAACATCTCAAAAAATAGATTTTTCTCTTTATTTAATGAAGGATTAATAATATAGCAATGTGCTTGTTGTGATTTAGGCTGCAAGATTAGGTATTTTACCTGTGGGCCGAGGAAAAACCATGTCCTCTCAAGGTCGAGGAAGAGGCCGAGGTCGAGGAAGAGGGAGGGGCTCACTAAATCACATGGTAGTGGACCACCGCCCCAAAGCACTCACAGTTGGAGGATTCATTGAGGAGGAAAAGGATGAACTGCTTCAGCATTTCTCAGTAAGTTTTTCATATAACTCTTGTTAACTCTAAAAACAATGCACTCAGCACTTTGTTTGTTATAATCTATAAATATCAAATGATTTCTAGGTTAGTAATGTTAGATGTTAAAACTTGGACTTTACCAATTTTTTATTAATGTATTTTTCAAGGTCAGGAAGTAGGTTTTTCTCTGAAATTCCTTAATAATCTTTGTAAACATATTTGTAGTGGAACAGCATTCCAAAGACAGACTTGATTTTAGGATAATTTCAGTTTACCAGGTATTTCTAGGCAACAGATTAATCTGGAATAGAGACAAAACTCAAATTATTAGGGCAGTAAGCATATTTATTCTATATGCAGTGTTGACATTCACTACAGACAAGTAGGATTGACTACAGACAAACTTGTACAGTATATTCTCTTTCCAGCTATTTATTCATTAATTCATTTGTTAGACATTTCTGAATTAGAGTTTCATAAATGAGTTTTTGTAATGTTAAATGACTTTAAGTATGAAAAATATGTGAAATTTTATACAGTAAAGTCTCTTAAAGTTTTAGACAGGGTCTCAAGTACCCCAGGTTATCCTCAAACTTCCGTGTGTAGGCAAGGATAACCTTGAATTTCTGATCCTCTTGCTTCCATCTTAGTGATGCTTGGATTACAGGCATGTATACACCAACGTGCCTGGTTTTTGGTAGTGTTGGGGATTTAACTAAGGAGAATGTGCTTCCTAGGCAATCACTGTATAAGTTGAGTCTTATCTCCAGTCTCCAGTGATCATCTTTTCTTCAGATTCAACATCAAATCTTAAACTGCCCACTATGATTATACAGATGACAAGTACCAGAGCCAAGATAATCAGGTTTCCAGTCCTAGGCAACTTTTTACAAATTACATTATTTATTTGGGAGTAAGGGTGATTATACCATGACATGCATGTGGAAATCAGAGAACAAATTTTGGGAATTTCTCTCTTCTATCTTATGGGTGCCAGGGTTCAAACTCAGGTCATCAGGCCTGGTAGCAAGCACCTTTATCTACTGAGCCATTTCACTGAACCTCCTCCCCCATCTTCTCCACCCCCTTACTCCAGATATCTTACTTGAGAAAAATATTTCTAACCCCATTCTGTGTTAAAAGACGGTGATGCAGATCATGATAAGGAAGGCCTCACTTACATGAAAATGTATGTGAGTGGTACTGGGGAGATAATTTAGTTGGTGGAAATCATAAAGAACTGAGTCTAGATCCCTATCAGATGTAAATATAGGCCAGCAGAGTACACCTATAATCTCATTGCTGGGCTAACAGACAAACCCTGAGGCTTGCTGACTAGTCAGACTAGCCTGTTGTTGAATTCAGGGCTCAGTGAGAGCTTCTGTCTCAAAAAAGTAGGAAAATGTACTGGGAAAGACACCAGTGTCAGCCTTAGACTTTCACAAGCAAATTCATACCTGAACACATACAGAGCCACAGAAACTAAACATAATATATGCAGTCCAGGTTATCTATAACAACATAGGAACATAGTTTTTTTAGATAGAAAGAATGGATTTTATTATTTCTTATTCTATATACATGGTCATCAAAATGTCACCAGTTTTAAAAAAATTGCTACTAAGTGGAGATACCTTTCCTTGTTTTCATGAACACTACACACTTCTTTATGACTGGTATGTGTGACTTGCTTTATTGAACAAATGTGTAGCAACAGTGACGGATGTGACCACATCATTATATTACCAAATATATGTAAAATTTTTAATATATCCCCTGACCAGACTGTTGATTTTTAGCTCTGGTGAACAATCTTACATGGCAAGGAGTTGTGGCTGACCTCAAGAAGCTGATAGACTGACTATAGGACCTGATGGTGGCCTATACTCCAAAGCTAGTAAGAACAGAGAACCCTCAATTCTCTAGCTCCACAGAATTAACTTCTCAGAACTGGAATGTGCTTGGATATAGACTTTCAGTCAGTGAGGCCTCCAGATGATAACACAGCCCCAATGACATCTTGAACACTACCTGATGCTGTGAGCACGGGACTCTGCTAAGCAGAGCCTGGATCCCCACCATGAAATTTAGTCTGGCATGCTTTCAGTATTTGTTAGGGAACATAGATCTTTATAGTGTATACCAATAATTGGCAGACTTTGGACCTAGAGAGATGACTCAGCAATTAAGAACATTTCCTACCTCCCCCCTGGGATAGTGGTTAAGACAGGTTTCCTCTACCTAGCTGTGGTTATCCTAGACTCACTGTGTAGACCAGGCTGACCTTGAACACAGAGACCCACCTTCCTCTGCCTCCCAAGTGCTGGAATTAAAGCGTGTGACACACTCCTGGCTTCAGGGCATGTTCTTGAAAAGGACTCAGTTGCCAGCACCCGTGTTGGGTAGCTTACAACCGCCTATAAGTCTAGTGCCAAAGAATTTTCTTCTCTTTCCTCAGGGACCTGTAGACACAAGGCATACACTCACAGATCACACACACATAAATATGAATAAAGACATTTTTTTTTAAAGTTGGTAGACTTATTCTTGTAAAGAGTCAAGTTGTAAAATATAGGCTTTTGTGGCCTACAAATGGTCTCTCTCATGTTGGACGTTCCTTTCCTCTGGTTCTCTCCTGCTCCCCTCCCCTCCCTTTTGTTCATTCTGCTTTTCCTGTTTATTTACATGCTTTCTTGAAGTTTATTGGAATCATCTCATGTGGTCCAGGCTCGCGTCTCAAGCTTTCTGTGTAGCCAAGACATAATTAGATCTCCTGTTTATCCTGTCCACCACCAAACTGGCTTTGTTTGATTTCGGAGCTGAGGCAGGGCCGGGCTTCAGAAGCAGGGTGCTGAGTGAGATACAGTGGTGTGTCCTATAGTCCTCACATTTAGGAGCTGAGGCCTTTAATCCCAACACTTAGGAGGCAGAGGCAGGTGGATCTCTGTGAGTTGAGTCCAGCCTGGTCTCTAAGAGCTAGTTCCAGGACAGCCAGGACTGTTACACAGAGAAACCCTGTCTTGGGGTGTGGGTAGGGGGATGATCAAAATCAATGAGTCCAGGAAAAGCTTTTTAAAAAGAATATGTTCTTTATGTCACAGGGATCTGAGGACAGTAAAGATCTATTTTTGTTGGTGCTGTGTTTTTTTTTAAGAGATTTATGTGTGTACTTGTATACGTGTGTGTGTGTGTGTGTGTGTGTGTGTGTGTGTGTGTGTACACATGAATGTACATGTATGCAGGTGCCCAACAAGACCAGAAGGGGGCATCATATCCCCTGGAACTGTAGTTACAAGTAGTTGTGAGGGTGCTGGGAACTGAAAGTACATCTTCTGGATGTGCAGCAAGTGCTTTTAACCTTTGAGCAGTCTCTCTTGCTCTTGAGTTTTTTTGTTTGGTTGTTTGTTTTGTTTTGAGGTGGAGTCCTATGTAATTCAGGCTGGCTTCAAACTCACCATATCACCAAGGCTTGCCTTGATTTACTGATCCTCTTGTCTCTATTGTCCAAGTGCTGTGATTCCAGAATGTGCCACCATGCCTGGCTAATGCTAAAGAGGTTTATGAAGAATTCTCATTAAGGATTAATAGTTTAATTCTGAAGCTGATAATTTTAAGTCATAGAGTCTAGTTTAAAAGACACAAACAGGACAGGCACTTTGGCACTTTCCTTCACCCCTTCTTGAAGAGATTTGACTGAATGCAGTATGGAAAACTGTTCTCTTAAATGTTGAGACTGTTTGGGCCGGGCAGTGGTGGTGCATGCTTTTACTCCCAGCACTCAGGAGGCAGAGGCAGAGGCAGGTAAATCTCTGAGTTCGAGGCCAGCCTGGTCTAGAAGAGCTAGTTCCAGGACAGGCACCAAAACTACAGAGAAACCCTGTCTTGAAAAAAATCAACAAAAAAAAAAATTAAAAAAAATGTTGAGACTGTTTGGAGTACACAGAGGAATTTTTTAACTAGAGGGCATTAAGTTGTCTGTTGTTGTTTTGGAGAAGGCTCTCACTATGTCACCCCGATTGGCCTGGCATTCCCTATGTAGACTAGGCTGGCCTCAAACTCAGACGTCTGTCTGCCTCTGTCTTCCAAGAGCTGGGATCACAGGTGTGCACCACCATGCCTGGCTCTAACCACACAATCTTTTTTTTTTTTTTTATTTATTATGTATACAATATTCTGTCTGTGTGTATGTCTGCAGGCCAGAAGAGGGCACCAGACCTCATTACAGATGGTTGTGAGCCACCATGTGGTTGCTGGGAATTGAACTCAGGACCTTTGGAAGAACAGGCAATGCTCTTAACCACTGAGCCATCTCTCCAGCCCCATAACCACACAATCTTTATTGTCAGTGTGCTTCATTTGTTCTCCTCAGTGGGGTAGGGCATGGGTACTTGAATTTTTTCTCTTCTTTCTTAATTACAAAATAACATATACTTGCCTCAAGATGCATCTGGCTACATGTAACATAATTTGAAAATGTGAGCTATCCTTTTTTGAGTATGAGGTGTATATGTATGTGTGCATTCCTGTGTTTGCATTTGTATTTGTACGTGCCTGTGGAAGCCAGAGGTTTGTTGACATTAACTGTGTTTTCCTCTGTCACTTTCCATTTTACTTTTTGAGACATGGTCTCTCAATTGAAATTTGGAGCTTATTGTTGCAGCTTAGACTGACTGGCCAGCATGCTCCAGGGACCTGCTTCTGTCTGCCCTTGCTTTCCTTCCCAGCATTGGGGGGTCACAGATGCTCTCTGCTACTCCTAGTTTTTATGTAGCTGTTAGGGATCTGAACTTAGGTCACCAGAATTGTTGACACAGCAAGTGCTTTAACTACCAAGCCTTGGCTCCTGTTTTCTTCTCTTGTCTTTCCTTATAGTTTACATTTATTTGTCCTGTGTATGTGATGTGTATGGGCACACATGCTACTGTGTACTGAACTCAGCTTTTGGGAGTTAGTTCTCCTTTTACCATGTGTACCAAACTGTCACACTTGGCAGCGAGCACCTTACCTGCGGAGCCATCTCACTCACCTTCTATTTTCTTTCCATTTAAGAATTTTTAGGGGAGATTTTAGCATTACTTAAACACACAAACTCCTACTATGTTTCTCTTCTGCTTTTCTGCTATGTTGACAGCCATTTTTTTCTTCATGCTACCAGAATGTCTGCAGCAACCACATACACCACAACTTCCAACAAGAATATCCAAAGGCTAAAAAAAAGGAGGCTGTGTTTCTTATGCCAGTTTTTAAGATACAATAGTCTTCCTAACAAACGTTTTTAACTCCCTCATCTGACTCACAGCCAGTGATGTGTTTTCATGTCAGCCATAAGTGTCTCTCTCTCTCTCTCTCTCTCTCTCTCTCTCTCTCACACACACACACACACACACACACACACACACACACACATCTGCATTGATCCTTTCTGAGGGAAACTTACTGTGATTAACTTAAACTACTCTTGAGTTGCCCTCTAAGCAAAATTGTCCTCAGATTCTGTTGAAATGGAGAAAAGTTGAAGTTGTTGATTGTGGAGCAGTGTCTTTCATGGTGTTCATTGAAGAAAACTTAGAAATCTGAAATATAAAAGGAAGTAAACAATACCAACCTCAGATATGTTAGAATTTTGTATGTAGGGTGGGGGGCTGCTGCTTATGACATGGCACCCATATACTAGGAGGTCAGCAGACAAAATTCAGGGGCTGGTTCTTGGGAATCAAAGAGGTCATCAAACTTGTGGGGGTGAGTGCTTTAACTTGCTGAGCCATTTCACTGGTCCACCTTAGACTTTTTGTTACTAATTTAACTGTTTTCATAAAACATATATATATACGTACATCATTTAAGTCTAGAAATATAGTTTAGTGGTACAATGCTTGCACACAGTTGTATATAACATTCACAAGACCATGGGTTCCTTCCTTTATATAAAGAAATAAGTTAATAAGTAGAATGTCATCATTGACATTTGCTGAGAAGTAGTTAGAAGGTTGCACTGAGGAAAACACTGAGGGGTTAGGATATAACTCTTAGAACATTGCCTAGTGTGTGCAAGACCCTGAGTTCAGTCCACATTGCTACCGAAAAGAAAAGAAAAGGAAGGAAAGAAGGAAGGGAACAATGAACAAATCAAGTTGGGTTGGGACAATGTGACTTTTAGATTGGATCTCATTCTGTAGTCCAGACCCTTTCTGGCACTCACAATATAGCCAGGCTGGTCTCAGCCTCCAGGGTGCTATAGGTGTGAGACACCAAGCCCAGCTCTAATTACCATTTGTTGAATGGATAGCTATGGAATTCTGAGCATTTGAGAAAAGAGAGTGAGCATTATGTCTCACATCTGTAACCCTAGTGCTTGGGAAAGTGAAGCAGGAGGGTTGAGAGTTCATCTCTGGAAAAGAAGTTATGGGGAGGGGCTAGGAAGAGCTTTATCAGACAGAACTGAAAAAATGCAGTGCTGTGACTGACAGGAGATGATCATCTTTAAGGTTTGGTATGTAAAATCAAAGTCGGAGGTTGGTCATTGAATGAAGAAAGTATTTGTTATCCTCCATCCTTCCTTGCACAGTAGAGTGACTGTAACACAGCAGTGGTAAGGCACCAAACATAGCAGTTGCCTTAACTGAAAGGCCCACCTTACATCATTTTTAAATAGCACAGTGTTTGAAGAAATCCTTAGTAAATACAAGTGCATACTTATGTATTCTTTTAAAATACACTTTAGGCTGCAAACCAAGCATCAAAATTCAAAGACCGTCGGCTACAGATATCATGGCACAAGCCCAAGGTACCATCTATATCTACTGAGACTGAGGAAGAAGAAGTCAAAGAAGAGGTAAGTTCAAACATTAAAATAATATTTGAATTACAGTACTTCCTCTCTATTTTTTATATTAAATACTATACATTTGAAAATAGGTACTTTTCTTTCATTCAGTAAGTTAAAACCACTCTAAAAGTGATAGTTAGCCACTTAAAATATGAGAAGTAATTTTGTATTTTTGTATTCTAATTGGTTTATTTAAGAGAACATTGAGCCCACAATGTAAATTACTTCTGATTCTGTTAATTTTGCTTTTAAAAGAATCAAGTTTTTCTAGTTAATGAAATATGTTCTGACTATATGGACAAGTTTATATAACAAAAACAGGAACGTTCCCAGTTTAGGAAGAAAGTAGGTTTTTCATGTTGGTGATGTTTGTAGATACTTCTACTTTGTGTCAGATTTTAGATTTTTATAAAAGATGTGGAATGTCATGTCATGCAGAAAGTTAGCATATCCGCTGCTCACAAATCAATGATAGATATCCCAAGAAAAATTGGGACAGTTGCTGATTTTCCTTGCTTTTGTTAATGAGATAAAATCAGTTTTAATTATTTTTTAATTGACACTGTACAGCCAGGCGATGATGGCGCACGCCTTTAATCCCAGCACTCGGGAGGCAGAGGCAGGCGGATCTCTGTGAGTTCGAGACCAGCCTGGTCTACAGAGCTAGTTCCAGGACAGGCTCCAAAGCCACAGAGAAACCCCGTCTCCAAAAAAAAAAAAAAATTGACACTGTACATATATTATGTATATATGTACACAAATATATATATGTATATACAACACATAAATTGATTAACACTTTCTAAACATCCACTAATACTTAGTTTTGTTCTTTTGCTTTTTGAGACAGGGTTTTGCTCTGTAGTCCAGGCTACCTTCAAACTCACAAACTGCCTCCTCCGTCTTCCAGGTGCTAAGATTATAGGCGTGGACTGAGATGACTGACTTCCACATAGTGTTTTATTTTCTTAGTGTTATTGGAATGGGAATCTCCTATTAATGTTTTCAGTATAAACAGGATAAATAGTAGTATCCATTTTTAAGGTGTGTTTTGGAATATGGGGAGGAAAATGGGCTAGAAGGTACAAAATTAAAGTCAGATAGAAAACAAATTCTAGTATCCTGTTAGAGAATTAACCACATTTTATGACAGATTGTAGTATTGTGTTGCATAATTCAAGATCTCTATTAAGAATGCTAAGTGTTACCATTACAAAGAAACAAACATCTCTGTTGTGTCTGAGTTGATCAATACATAGTGTTAACTGTGGCAAGGAAGCACGTGTTCTCCATATTAAAAGATGGGGTTGTTGACTGGTTGGTAGTTTTTGTTTTGCCCTGAAAATAAACTACTTGTCTATTTTTGTAAACCGATAAACTAGTCTGCTTATCACGTGGCTGGTTGACCTTGAGTTTGTGCACAGCTAAACATGTACCTTCTCCTTTCTTTAGGAAACAGAAACCTCGGATTTGTTTTTGCATGATGATGATGATGAAGATGAAGATGAATATGAGTCTCGTTCATGGCGAAGATGAAATTTGATATGCGAGCTGTGTAATTTTTAGAAATATTGTTTAGAAGAACAACTTTTTAAAATTATTTAAAGAAGTCGATGAGCCAAAAAATTTTTTTTTATTTTTGTCTTCAACACAGTAGGTTTAAGGACAGCAAGTTGCTATTCAAACACATCTTGTAATTGTCTGTGATATCAAATCACCAAAGGCCATGACTTTATGCAGTTGTGAAGATCTGCAGGAGTGACTGGATTCTCTAGAACCTTACCTTCCACACCATTTGTTTCTGCTCTTGGTGCTGGATTACAATGTAAAGACAGGGTGTTCAGAAATTTTATTTTGGATTATAAATCTGCTGATAAAAATTTCATTAAATGTCAAAATCGCCTGGAATCTCTTAACTCTTAGGTGTTATGGATGGGTCGTCAGACAGTAGGAGATATTCATAATTTAAATACCCTTTTCTTTCAAGGATAGTCTTGGAAGAAAAGTTCATTTTTTCCCCTATGGAAGAGCTCACTTTATAGTCAGTCTTTTTCAGAGTTTAATGTGCAGCAGTACCTCAGCAAAACCACCATCTCTGTTCCCAGATTCTGCAGAGCTCTGGAGCTGGCTCTGTGATACTCATCCTCCCCTCACACTGGCTCTGGGGCTTCTGCCATCGCCCTTCCTTGTTTTGATATGTGGTGAGCATTGCTTCAGTTGATCCTCCCTTTTTTTTAATAATTCTCATTTTGCCTTTTGCCCCTCATTCATTCCCTGTTATCTTCCTCATCCCTTTTGATGATAGGCCTAACTTTTTAAATAAGTGTTCAGTTGGGCAATCAAGAATCAGTCATCAATAAAAGGTTTAAACCAGCACCGTTATAAATAAGTGATGTTTTGATAAAATAAAGGCAGAGTTTCGGGGGAAAGAGTTACTGGCTTCCTCCCTCTTAAAAGCTTCAGCATAGTTATAGTTACATAAAAGGGTTAAGGATATCTGAAGTTCTTTTCCTAAACTGTAACCATGATGGTGAGGTGCTGAGGTAGGGGTTAGGAGTCTGCATATCCTAGTAATAAATGCGATTCTAACTTGACATTGATCAGATGACCTTATATTTTCATAATTTTATACATTTCTGCTGTCCATGAACATATGCATACTTTAGTAGGCAGTTTCCTTTACCGTGTGCATTTTTACTGTACACTGTACAGAGTATCTGTTAGGTAAAATATACGTGTAAATTTATGTCCTTGTGTTCTGAATGTTAGATGGAAAAGCAGAGGAGCAACACTACACTGTACTGACCACTGGGGAAATGAAATGATTATTGTACATAGGATGTCACTTTTACATGTGTGGTGTGAAATTTGAAACTTCCTGTTGGCTGCAGAAGGTTCTTGGTGATCACTAACCATGCCAGGGTTTTTGTTCCCAGAAATAAAGATTGTTTCTTAAAATAGAAACAGTTCACTCTGAAACCCAAAACCATCAGGACTCTAGAGTTACATAGAGACAAGGCGTTAGATCCCACCTTCTGATCATCCTTTCTTCTTCATATTGTCTTGGAATGATGTGTCAAACACCAGGATCCTTTTTAAGTTCACGTAGTTTTCCCTTAGTAGTGGGACTTCTCTAGGTCACTGTGTTTCTGTGAACACCGAGCTGAAGTGAGCCCACTGAGAACGAACACATAGAACAGGTACCCTACACTAAGCATCTGCTCCTTACTTCTCCATCATCTCTAATGAATTTCCTTGATGTCTGTGGCTCAGTCAGTATATATTTGGAAAGATTCATTGTGGTGAATATTTTGAGTCCTGACCATTTAAACGTGATAGAGGGAACAAAGGATTTATATATTTTTTGTACAAAGTTTTTTCTTAAACTGTATAATTTTGTAAATAATTTGTTTGGGTTTTTTTTCTTTTGTGTACTAAAACTACCAGCGTATAGATTTCAATAAGAATTGTTGTATTTTTGTATTTGGAAACTGAAAATTACAGTAAATTAGTGAAGCTGTAAGAAAGTCTCCGTAGACTGACATTCGACTGAATGAGATTCCTTTTCATATGATTTTTTTAACCTTAAAATTGACATCTTTATACACTCACTGTAGAGAGAGGTGAGAATTCGTTTGACTTTTTTGTTACTGGGGCAGAGGTTGGGAAAGAAAGGTGCTAGCTAATATGAAGACCAGATCATTTTTCACTAAGATTTTGGGTCCCTAGTACAAAACTTGGGGTTTTAGTATTCCTTAAAATTAACTAAAATTCTTTTCCAATGTGTTTCACTCAAAAATGAATTATAAAATAGAGATTAAATGCACTCAAGGTTAGCACAAAATAGCTGAATATGAATATGTGTATGTGTATCTATCTCTCCCCTTTGCCCCCTCCCACCTATCCCCAACTGTTAGAATCCACACCAGGACTGGTTTCTTGGCATCTTTGTGTATAGAGAAAAGATTTAGCATTTGAGGCAGATTCTGCTGCTCCTAATGTGTAGGTGCCCATGTAGCAGAGCAGCAGTTGACAGCTGCCAGATTTACTACCAGATTTCTGCCCAAACCTGAAAAGATAACACCAAGGAATGTGAATTTTTTCTCAGTTTCTTCTTGGAGCATTGGGAAAATGTCGCCACCCACTGAGACGCTGGAAAACAGTTTTTTACAGCGAGAAAGATCCCGCTGATGGATGACTATTTCAAAAGAAAAAAAAATCATGTGAAAAGGAATAGTGTTTCCTCTCGATGTATAGTATGCCTGTATTATAGTTTTTACAAGATTGTGAACTTGTGTAATAGTATATAGGAGATATTGTTGGATTTCTAACTGTTTATACATTTAAATTCATATATGTAATGTTTGTTTTATCGATTACAATCTGAATTTCTAAAAAGCATGTTGACTTTTGCAATAAAGATGCAATATGGAATGGTTCACAATTGGGGGGAAAAGAAGAAAAAAAAGATGAAAATATTACAAATTTAAAAGAATCTGGAAAATTTATGAACCATTCCAAAAATTATAACAATCACTAAAAGAGCTGTAATTCTGGCTTGTTCTGGAAAGAAAGAAATATGAGTGTGAGCTTGTTTGTGAGCCTGAGTGAGTAGTGGATGCTTGTGAATGCTCTATGTGCCTGAGAGACTGCCGCTCTGTATGAAGTTGATTCAGTTCCACTGGTTTCAATGTTGACAAGACTTCTTCAGCAGGGTAGTCTGGACAGCAGAGGAACATGACAGCATATGCCTGTACTCTCTGCACCTGGGAGGTTGGAACAGTAGCTTGCAAGTTGAGTCCTACCAAAGTGAGGGACACTGGGAGAAAAACATGCAAGTTCAGCTAGTAAGTAACCTTAAAAGAAGGAAAAGATTGACTTATTTTATGTGTATGGGTGCTCTACCTGTAAACATGTCTGTGTACCACATGTGTCTACAGAGGTCAGAAGAGGGTATCAGAGACCCTGGAACTGGAGGATGATGGTCTGCTGCCATGTGGCTGCTGAGGGTCCTCTGGAAGAGGGGCCAGTGCTCATAAATACCGAGCCATCTCTCCAGCTCCCTGGTTAACCTTTTATAACTGTGTTTTTGGGTCGTGAATAAGTTTGTATCTCTGCCACAAAGCACAAGCAGTTTAATTAACAAAAACGTTTATTTTGGTGCTAAAGATACTCATTATGCCTCCCAACAGAAGGAGAAAGACAAGGGCCCTTCAGGAAAGATTGACTGCAGACACATCAGACACATCAGTGCTCAATGTGAAGGTTCGCAAGGATGCACAGGAAAAGGGAGCACCAGGATTCCATCGTGAGAAAGAGGACAGGAAGTATGTTACTCAAACACCTGTCAGTTTTTAAACTGATACTATAAAATACCCCTCCAAGTGGCTATAACTTCGCTAAGAATGGCCTTTTTTTTTTAACTTCCTCAAGAAAATACTGAAATATGGTCAGTTCTATTCTTTTCAGAAAATTAGAGGAGTGTCTGTGTAATGTGACTGGCGTTGCCTGTCAACATTGGTTTTATAGAGCACAGGTGATGCCATGTATATTGATGGCTTCTGGACCTTGGTGGGGTAGGCATTCTGAACATCGCTGTACGTGTCTAAGAGTGACACCATTTTTTGCTAAATTGGAGTTCTGGTTAGCAGAAATTATTGATTTTATTGAAGTTTTTTTCCTGATTTTGATGTAAATCATACTAAGGCAAAAAGAGAGAGAGAGAGAGAAATTTTAGGTCATGCACCCCAGATATGGCCTAGGCAGAGTTTAGTTATCGTAGACATGAACCTGGTGTGTGTGGTTTAGAGTAGAGCACATTGGACCACATTAATCTGAGGGTAGGCCTACATGTTTTATATTTTCTAACTTTTGGAGCTAACCATCATTGGCTCTGACTAACACTGCTATGATGTGTGTTAGAAATGACTTTAACCTCTGCTAGATTGATATAACCAAGAGTTTGTGTTTCAAAGGCTCATCTGCCATGTGACCTCTCCAGGCGGCCTTGAGAACCAAAACATGCCAGCATTTTGAGACAGGTGGCTTGATAAAGGCGCAGTTAACTTCAGAATAATTGTGATTTTTTTTTTAAGATTTTTATTTTTCTTTTTTTGCCTTGGAAGTTGTTTGGTAGTCTAAGATAAAAATATAAAACATTTTTATGTTTATGTCAGGTCCTGTTTAGGTGTTTTTTACTCAATTTTTAAAGTCAGTTTTAGCTTTGCTTGTATCTCATAAAGCATATTGCCACTTCTTCACTCACCCCAGACCACCACTGGGAGATGCCGACTCTTTTCGGTTTTTTTTTTAAATTTTTTTTAAAATTTATTTATTTATTAAAGATTTCTGTCTCTTCCCTGCCACCGCCTCCCATTTCCCCCCCCTCCCCCAATCAAGTCCCCCTCCCTCGTCAGCCCAAAGAGCAATCAAAGTTCCCTTCTGTAGTGGGAGCTGCGGGCCTCTTCCCACAGCCCGGCTCCTGGCCGCTTGGCTAGCTTATGCCCCAAAATAACAACACACAAATTGTATTCTTTTAAACACTGCTTGGCCCACTAGCTCTAGCCTCTTACGGGCTAATTCTCATATTTTGCCTAACCCATTTCTAATAATCTGAGTAGCACCACTAGGTGCGCTTACCAGGAAAGATTCAGCATGTCTGAGCTGGCTGCTGGCTGCATTGTGTCTGCCCGGGAGAGGGGAGCATGGCCTCTGAGCTCACTTCCTCTTCCTCCCAGCATTCTGTTCTGTTTACTCCTCCCACCTATGTTTTAACCTATGAGGGCCAAGCAGTTTCTTTATTATAATTAACCAATGACCTTCCTCCATCATTTCCCCTTTTTCTGTTTAAACAAAAAAGGAAGGCTTTAACTTAACATAGCAAAATTACATATAACAAAACAGTTATCAAGTAAAAATTACAATAATCTTTATCATAACTAAGGAAAACTATAACTATAGCAAGGCCTAATCTGGACCTTGCCGTGTTAGTTTGTTCCTCAAGGAGGAACGAGTCTGCCTGTATGCCGTTTGAGTTCCTAGACCAGATGCTGTCCGTCTGTAAACATGTATTTCTAAGTTAAATTCCAGTCCCTGAACTACCTACCTACCCTCCAGCTAGAGTTACTTGCCATGGTATTCATATGTTAACGGTTAGGGCCTGCAGGGGGCTCCAAAGGGCAAATCATAGGCTTGAAACAGTGGCAACCTTCACAAAAACCCAGACCCACGTTCTCTACTATGAGCTACTCATAGTACACATAAAACAAAAGTTTGCAAGTCAGTACTTGCTGTGCAGAGCACACTCACTTTTATATTAGACAAGATTTTGTGTCTGAACTCCAGTTGGGCTCTCCAATTATAGTTTGAAAAACTGGCTTCTTGGGGTACAGGAAGAACTGCATTTCTAAATACTTTCTCACTGTGACATCATCAAAAACATCTTAGCTACCGAATGATGTCTTTATTTTGCTTGGAAAAATTTCTGGGGCCCAAAACTGACCTTCAGCCTAAAGGTAAACGGGGTCGCAGAAGCTTCTTGGTGCTCTCACCTGAAGGGTGCTTTTACTCTTAGGATTTAAAAGCAGGCTTTTGTGTAATCCAAAGCAAATTTGCCCACCCCCCTTTTTAAAGCACCTTGTAAGGAACTCTGGGAGATTGCAATCCTTTTGTTTGCACCCTTTCTCCTGAGTGGCATACAGTGCCGCTGTACTTGCACTGCAATTTAGGTAGTTGAAGTCACTGCAAAGATTATTTACATATATAACATGTATATGTATGTACATAACATGAGAGCTGCTTGACATATGTTTAAATCTGATAATAAAATAATTTTTTGCTGAATTTAATTTTGTACTTAATTTAGAGTTTATCTTAGCCATCAACGACTTTTTATATCTGTGATAAAATTTATAAACATTTTGTCATTGTGCAATGGAATTTTACTTCAAACAGATGCTTTTAAGTCTAAGAATTACAATAGATAAACTGATATATTAAAAATAATCACTTTCTTGGGTTTTTTTTCCTCATTTTTAACATCTAAGTATTTCTACTCTTTTTGTCTCTTTGCCTATCAAAGCTTAATTTTTTCCTTTAATTATCAGGTCATACTGTTCAAGATCATGAGAGAGTTGACATTTCAGTTTATGCAGAGCATACTCGGTGAATAGAGCCCATTGGATCTGTGTGATAGAATACTCAGCACTAATGGTATTTGTACAACTCTTGTTTCTAAAGCTCTTGTCCATTTGACAGTCAGACCACACTTCTTGTGCTGCATGGTACCATGCCAATATTTTTGGCTACTTTCAAACTTTCTGGATGACTTGTTTTGAATGCAGATTATGGCAAAGGGCAGAGTAGTTGTCTGCTTTCTGTGCTCACAGCTATTGGGGAAGATGTGGAACACTTATGGCTTTGTTTAGTCTTAAAAATTCAATTTGGGGAAGGGATAAGATGCTACCTCGAGGTCACACAACCAGAGTGCAGGGACGAGGATTTGAATACAGGCCTGTCACCAGAGCTCGTGGCCTCACCTTTGCACTCTGCTGCTTCCAACACAGTGGGATGTCATTGATCTTTATTACTGTCTGTCAAATATTGTCATCTTGGCTCCTGTCTCATGCCTCAGACTGGAACCAACATTCCCCAGGGAACACCACCACACTTTTAGATGGCGTACTTGAAACCAGGGAAAGCAGTGTTTATTCATGCTAATTCATGGAGAAACAGTTTAAAGTAATCACTTTCTGTGACCTTTGCAATGTACAGCCAGCCAATTTGATAGATTTTACAATAATTTGTCTATATCGTAACCTGTTTATTTTATTTCCAATCTTATCTTAATATTTTTCCTGTGGCAAACTGAGTTATGATAATCTCGCAGTATTTCTCTGTTGCTTCTTTATGTTTTTCAATATTTCTGGTGCCTTCTTTTAACCTTGGCATTTAGAAAATCATGTTGTACATAAATAAGTTGACATGTTTTATTATTGTTTTCATATAGTATACTGAATTTTCTGGACAGAAAGTGCTGAGAATAGCAGTGTTCATTTATAGTTATGTTTATACCCTTTTTTGAAAGAACAAACTTACTGAATGAAACCATCATTGTTCTGTTTATAATTTTTTGCCTTTTATATACTTCTTTATTTTAGAAGTACTATTTTAAATCTTTGAGGATTTCTACTTTTCACTATTCTGGCCACTAAACAATGTTTACTGGGAGGTAATTTTTATGATATAATTGTCCACTGAAAGAAAAAAAGGTAAAATCAGCTTTGAGGAAGAGAATATTTTTAGCCTTTGACAGCACTTAAGAAAACTAGGCATGACCTAATTGGTCCAATGAAAAGTATTTTTCTTCAGAAGTGATTGTATTGTTTCTGTGTGTACATGTTTGTTTGTGCGCGTGTATTGGTGAATGCATGCATGTGTGTATGTGCGTGTGGCTGCCAGAATAGATGGCAGGCATTGTTTTGTGTTCCATCCCTTCTCATTTTTGATGTCAGGTGTCTTCCTGTATTGCATCTCATCCCATTTTTTCATGACACGATCTTTCATCGAAGCTGGAGCTCATTGATTTGGCAAGACCGGCTTCCAGCAAGCCCCAGGGATTCTCCTTCCTTCTCCTCCCTAGTGCTGGGATTATAGGTAGGGCTTTTAAGGGATGTACCAGGGATTCAAACTCAGGTTCTTATGCTCAAGTACATTACTGATTGAGCCCCTATTCTTAATAATTTTTATGGGCACAAGGAATGTTTCCAGGATGACACTGTTAAAGAAATTGCTGAGGCAAAGGAGACTTGACTGTAACATCCTTACTGCTAATATAGACCTTGCTTTCTCAATGGGAATTCTTCCTAAAAGTACTATCAGTTCTGTTTTAGAAACCGTTTCTGTTGATGCTGACAACGCAAGCCTGTTGTTACAGAGCTGTCGACAGTTAGAACTTCACACGCACACTGATTTTCTTAGTTGTAATATTTTGTCTGAAAAGTTTTTCTACCAATGACTTTAAAACACTTCCCACTCTGCGATTTACTTAAGTCCTAATAAGTTATGTATTTCTATAGTTTAGCCATTCATGTAAAAGTTACTTGGAGTCACTCAGAATGGTGTGTGGTCTCTTAAGGTCCTATGTGTCAAAAAAGTTTAATTCACTCTGTTTTACACTTTCAAGTGAATACTACTGTTGCATCAGCTAAGAACTGAAGAAAACATCTTCCAACACTGAAGTAAGTTATTAAATTTACTTAAGACTTAGATAATGGCATTTTTATGGAAAACTTCTGTTTCTGGTATTTTTGGAAGGTTTTCTGGGAGTTGTAAACTCTCAAGTGGCTGCATCTACAGAGACAAAGGAGTCTGGGCTATTCAGATCTGCGCATGGAAAACTGCGCAGGGTAGAAACCACTGCACAGCCCTTGTGTGTTCTGTGTCCAAGAGGAATGTCCTTGCCACGGATGGTTTGCTGTCGTCACTGGCATCAGGTTCAGGATTTCCAGACTCAGGTCGCAGGAATGGTCACAGTGGGTTCTGAGAATCCAAAGGAAAGCCGTGTGTGTGAGGAGAAAGCATGAGGAGCGTTGAGTGAGTTGTAGGGTTACCCTGCATCATTCATGCCCAGCAGCATGAAAAGAAGCGGGAGAAGGAGAGAGCGTGGGTGTGGGTCATAAACAAAATTAGAACAGATAGGAGAATGGAGCATTTTCAACCCTCCCTTTGGAAATTGTTCAGTAAGTGACTCAATGAAGACCCAAGAGCTAATAAAAAGCGACCCATCCATCTCTCCCTTTTATTCAGCTCATTCCAGTCTCATTTTGACAGTCAATGTTAATGACCCAAAGAGTAAATTACTGTAAAAGCTATATTATTTTACCATGAAATTTTATTGTTTTGTTTTATTGTGTTGTTTTGTTTCTTTTTTATGCGGCACTTTTAATATCAGTATTGTCTCTCTGAGTGGAGTGGCAAGCTGTATTCTGAGAGCCCAAGACCAGGGCCAAGCAGATCATCCATACAGCTTAGGGCACTTCCTGACTGTAGTTTTGTTGAAAATCTCCCCAAACTGATGGGCAAAGTATTATTTATCATTACATAACTCATGTGACACACTCTGCTGAACACTTCCCAAATATTTCATGTTCAGCAACTCCTTGAGATGTACTATTCTGTTCTTTAGGTCTCATGTTTTTGTACGAGGGAAAACTAAGGCATAGAGGTTGTATAGCTCACAGTGTCACAGCAAAGCCAAGGGTAGAAACCACTTAGCTCTGCTTAATGTCAAAATAGGACTTGGGCTATTGCCTCTGTTTACTTCGGCAAGATGAGTAGATTTTTTTCTTTTGTTTTGTTTTGTTTTTTTGTTTTTTTTGTTTTTTTATTGAGAAAAGGAGAAAAAAAAAAACAAGTTTCCACCTCCTCCCAGCCTCCCATTTCCCTCCCCAACCTCCCACCCTTCTCCCCCTCCTCCCACCCTTCTCCCCCTCTCCCCACTCCTTTCCCCCTCCCTCTCCAGCCCAAAGAGCAGTCAGGGTTTTCCGCCCTGTGGTAAGTCCTAGGTCCAACCCCCTCCGTCCATATCTAGGAAGGTGAACATCCAAACTGGCTAGGCTCCCACCAAGCCAACACATTAAGCAGGATCAAAACCCCGTGCCATTGTCCTTTGCGTCTCATCAGCCCTCATTGTTCGCCATGTTCAGAGAGTCCAGTTTTATCCCATGCTTTTTCAGTCACAGTCCAGCTGGCCTTGGTGAGCTCCCAATAGATCAGCTCCACTGTCTCAGTGGGTAGGTGCACCCCTCGTGGTCCTGACTTCTTTGCTCATGTTCTCCCTCCTTCTGCTCCTCATTGGGACCTTGGGAGCTCAGTCCAGTGCTCCAGTGTGGGTCTCTGTCTCTATCTCCATCCATCACCAGATGAAGGTTCTATGGTGATATGCAAGATATTTGTCAGTATTAATATAGGATAGGGTCATTTCAGGTTCCCTATCCTCAGCTGCCCAAGAAACTAACTGGGGACATTGCCTTGGGCTCCTGGGAGCCACTCTAGGTTCAAGTCTCTTGCCAACCCTACAGTGGCTCCCTTAACTAAGAATTGTGCTTCTGTGCTCCCCTGTCCAACCTTCCTTTATCCCAATCCTCCTGTTTCCCCAAGGCCCCCCCTCCTTCCCTTCTAACTTTTCTCTCCCCATCTCCCCTTACCCACATCCCACCCCACCCCCAAGATCCCAATTTTCTCCCCGGTAATTTTGTCTACTTCCCTTAGCCAAGAGGATAACTATATGTTTTTCCTTGGGTTCACCTTCTTACTTAGCTTCTTTAGATTCATCTATTGTAGACTCCGTGACCCTTATTTATGGCTAGAAAACAACTATGAGTGAGTACATCCCATGTTCATCTTTTTGGGTCTGGCATACCTCACTCAGGATAGTGTTTTCTATTTCCATCCATTTGCATGCAAAATTCGAGAAGTCATTGTTTTTTACCGCAGCGTAGTACTCTAATGTGTATATATTCCATACTTTCTTCATCCATTCTTCCATTGAAGGGCATCTAGGTTGTTTCCAGGTTCTGGCTATTACAAATAATACTGCTATGAACATAGTTGAACAAATGCTTTTGTCATATGATAGGGCATCTCTTCGGTAGATTCCCAAGAGTGGTATTGCTGGGTCCAGGGGTAGGTTGATCCCGAATTTCCTGAGAGACCGAAACACTGACTTCCACAGTGGTTGCACAAGATTGCATTCCCACCAGCAATGGATGAGGGTACCCCTTCCTCCACAGCCTCTCCAGCAAAGGCTATCCTTGGTGTTTTTGACTTTAGCCATTCTGACAGGTGTAAGATGATATCTCAAAGTTGTTTTGATTTGCATTTCCCTGATTGCTAAGGAAGTTGAGCACGACCTTAAGTGTCTTTTGGCCATTTGAACTTCTTCTGTTGAGAATTCTCTGTTCAGTTCAGTGCCCCATTTTTTAATTGGGTTACTTAACATTTTAAAGTCTAGTTTCTTGAGTTCTCTATATTTTGGAGATCAGTCCATTGTCTGTTGCGGGGTTGGTGAAGATTTTCTCCCAGTCAGTAGGTTGCCTTTGTGTCTTAGTGACAGTGTCCTTTGCTTTACAGAAGCTTCTCAGTTTTAGTAGGTCCCATTTATTCAATGTTGCCCTTAATGTCTGTGCTTCTGGGATTATACATAGGAAGCGATCTCCTGTGCCCATCTGTTGTAGGGTATTTCCCACTTTCTCTTCTATCAGGTTCAGTGTGTTCGGGCTGATATTGAGGTCTTTAATCCATTTGGACTTGAGTTTTGTGCATGGTGACAGATATGGGTCTATTTTCATTCTTCTATAGGTTGACATCCAGTTGTGCCAGCACCATTTGTTGAAGATGCTTTCTTTCTTCCATTGTATACTTTTAGCTCCTTTATCAAAAATGAGGTGTTCATAGGTTTGTGGGTTAAAATCCGGGTCTTCTATACGATTCCATTGGTCGACTTCTCTGTTTTTATGCCAGTACCACACTGTTTTCATTACTGTAGCTCTGTAATAGAGTTTGAAGTCAGGGATGGTAATGCCTCCAGAAGATCCTTTATTGTATAGGATTGTTTTGGCTATCCTGGGTTTTTTGTTTTTCCATATAAAGTTGATTATTGTCTTCTCCAGATCTGTGAAGAATTTTGATGGGAACTTGATGGGGATTGCATTGAATCTATAAATTGCCTTTGGTAGAATTGCCATTTTTACTATGTTGATCCTCCCAATCCAAGAGCAAGGGAGGTCCATCCATTTTTTGGTATCCTCTTCAATTTCTTTCTTCAATGCCTTAAAGTTCTTGTCAAATAGATCTTTCACTTCCTTGGTTAGATTTACCCCAAGATATTTTATGCTGTTTGTGGCTATCGTGAATGGTGAAGCTTCTCTGATTTCCCTCTCTGCTTCCATATCCTTTGTGTATAAGAGGGCGACTGATTTTTTGGAGTTGATCTTGTATCCTGCCACATTACCAAAGCTGTTTATCAGCTGTAAAAGTTCTTTGGTGGAGTTTTGGGGGTCGCTTAAGTACACTATCATATCATCTGAGAATAACGAAAGTTTAACTTCTTCCTTTCCAATTCGAATCCCCTTGATCCCATTATGTTGTCTTATTGCTATTGCTAGAACTTTAAGCACTATATTGAAGAGGTATGGTGAGAGTGGACAGCCTTGTCGTGTTCCTGAGTTTAGCGGGATGGCTTTGAGTTTCTCTCCGTTTAATTTGATGTTAGCTGTCGGTTTGCTGTATATAGCTTTTATTATATTTAGGTATAACCCTTGTATCTCTAATCTCTCCAAGACTTTTAACATAAATGGATGTTGAATTTTGTCGAATGCTTTTTCAGCATCTAATGAGATGATCATATGGTTTTTTCTTTCAGTTTATTTATATGCTGGATTACATTGATAGATTTTCGTATGTTGAACCAGCCCTGCATCTCAGGAATGAAGCCTACTTGATCATAATGGATAATTTTTCGGATGTGTTCTTGGATTCGGTTTGCCAGTATTTTGTTGAGGATTTTTGCGTCGATGTTCATGAGTGAGATTGGCCTGTAATTCTCTTTTCTGGTTGAGTCTTTGTGTGGTTTTGGTATCAGAGTAACTGTAGCTTCATAAAAGGAATTATGTTTCTATATTGTGGAATACATTAAGGAGTATAGGTATTAGCTCTTCTTGGAAGTTCTGGTAGAATTCCGCATTGAAACCATCTGGTCCTGGGCTTTTTTTGGTAGGGAGGTTTTTGATAACAGCTTCTAATTCTTCGCGACCAACAGGTCTGTTTAGATTGTTCACCTGGTCCTGGTGTAACTTTGGTATATGGTATTTATCTAAAAAAGTGTCCATTTCTTTTACATTTTCCAGTTTTGTGGCATACAGGCTTTTGTAATAAGATCTAATGATTCTCTGAATTTCCTCTGTGTCTGTGGTTATGTCCCCCTTTTCATTTCTGATCTTATTAATTTGCGTATTCTCTCTCTGCCGTTTGATTAGTTTGGATAGGGGTTTATCAATCTTGTTGATTTTCTCCAGGAACCAGCTTTTTGTTTCATTGATTCTTTGGATTGCTTTCTGTGTTTCTATTTTGTTGATTTCCGCCCTCAGTTTGATTATTTCCAGTCTTCTACTCCTCCTAGGTGAGTCTGCTTCTTTTTTTTGCTAGAGCTTTCAGGTGGGCTGTTAAGTCTCCAATATGTGCTTTCTCTGTTTTCTTTAAGTGGGCACTTAGTGCGATGAACTTTCCTCTTAGCACTGCTTTCATAGTGTCCCATAAGTTCGAGTAATGTTGTTTCTTTATTTTCATTGAATTCAAGGAAGACTTTAATTTCTTTCTTTATTTCTTCCTTAATCCAGGTATGGTTCAGTAGTTGACTGTTCAGTTTCCATGAGTTTGTAGGCTTTCTGGGGGTAGCATTGTTGTTGAATTCTAACTTTAATCCATGGTGATCTGATAAGACGCAGGTGGTTACTAATATTTTTTTGTAACTGTGTAAGTTAGCTTTGCTACCGAGTATGTGGTCAATTTTCGAGAAGGTTCCATGAGCTGCAGAGAAGAAGGTATATTCTCTCCTATTTGGGTGGAATAATCTATAGATGTCTGTTAAGTCCATTTGCTTCATTACCTCCATTAATTCTCTAATTTCTCTGTTAGGTTTCTGTTTGATTGACCTGTCCATGGTGAGAGAGGAGTGTTGAAGTCTCCTACTATTAGTGTATGTGGTTTGATGGCTGCCTTGAGTTTTAGGTTTCTTTTACGTACGTGGGCGCTTTTATATTAGGGGCGTAGATATTCAGGATTGAGACTTCATCCTGATGAATTGTTCCTGTTATGAGTATAAAATGTCCCTCTCCATCTCTTCTGATTGATTTAAGTTTGAAGTCAACTTTGTTAGAAATTAGTATGGCCACACCTGCTTGTTTCTTAGGTCCATTTGCTTGATAAGCCTTTTCCCAGCCCTTTACTCTGAGTAGGTGCCTGTATTTGTGGTTGAGGTGTGTTTCTTGTAAACAGCAGAATGTTGGATCCTGTTTTCGTATCCAATCTCTTAGCCTGTGCCTTTTTATAGGTGAGTTGAGTCCATTAACATTAAGTGACATTAATGACCAGTGGTTGTTAACTCCGGTCACTTTTTTAGTAGTAAGGTTTGTGTGTTTCCCTTCTTTGAGTTGCGCTGGTGAAAGGTCTCTAGATGACTGAGTTATTGTGGGCATTGTTGGACTCCTTGGTTAGTGATTTTCCTTCTATTATTTTCTGTAAGGCTGGATTTGTGGCTACGTATTGTTTAAATTTGTTTTTATCCTGGAAAATTTTGTTTTCTCCATTTATAGTGAACGAAAGCTTTGCTGGATATAGTAGTCTGGGCTTGCATCCATGATCTCTTAGTTTTTGCAGTACATCTATCCAGGACCTTCTGGCTTTCATGGTTTCCATAGAGAAGTCAGGTGTAAGTCTGATAGGTTTACCTTTATAAGTAACTTGGCCTTTTTCCTTTGCGGCTCTTAATAATCTTTCTTTATTCTGTATATTTTGTGTTTTGATTATTATATGGCGAGGGGATTTTTTTTTTTGATCCAGCCTATTTGGTGTTCTGTATGCTTCTTGAACCTTCATAGATATATCTTTCTTCAGGTTGGGAAAGTTTTCTTCTATAATTTTATTAAGTATATTTTCTGGACCGTTGAGCTGCCCTTCTTCTCCTTCTTCTACTCCAATTATTCTTAGGTTTGGTCTTTTTATTGTGTCCCAGATTTCCTGAATGTTTTGTGATGAGAATTTGTTGGTTTTGCTGTTTTCTTTGATCAGTGTGTTTATTTTCTCTATGGTATCTTCAGTGTCTGACATTCTTTCTTCTATCTCTTGTAATCTGTTGTTAGTACTTGTCTCTGTAGTTCCTGTTCGTTTACCCAGATTTTCCATCTCCATTCTTCCCTCGGTTTGTGCTTTCTTCATTGCTTTCATTTCATTCTTCAAGTCTTGAATCGCTTCCCTAACCTGTTTGATTGCTTTTTCTTGTTTCTCTTGGTTTTCTTGCGTGTCTTTGAGTGATTTATTCATTTCCTCTACCTTTTTGTTTGTAATCTCTAATTGTTTATGGCAGTTTTTCACCTCCTGTTTAAGGTCCTCTATTATTTTCATATAGTTCACTTTTGTGTCGATATCTTCTATTTCTTCTGGAGTAGGGTGTACAATTCTTCTTATTTTGGGATCCCTGGATTCTGGTGGTGTCATGTTGCCTTTCAGGTTGTTGGAGGAATTCTTGCATTGGCGCCTTCCCATCTCTTCCTTCAAATGGAGCCAGGAGAGGTCTGGTGTCTTGGTCCAGTCTTTGCTGTGTTTGACTCTCTGGGTATATCTCTTCAGTGTAGAAGCATGGACCATTCCCGTCCAGATGGGATTCCTCAGCAACTAAACAGGGCCGCCGGTAGCCCAGTGCTCCAGTGCCAAAAGGATGAATGGAGCAAGGGGGGGGAGGGGGGGAGGCGGTATCCAGAAGAGCACAGGAAGCCTGGCGCAGGAGGTGAAGGTGCCCAGGCTCCCTAACAGGGGAACCTGAGGCCTGCCCGGGTAGGCAGGCACTCACCACTCTGGGTGGGTAGCCTTAGTGTAGGAGCTTAAAACTGTTCTTGAGCACTGGTCCTAGCATACAGCAGGGCAGGGTTGGGGAGGGGTGCTGGGGGGCTGGGTCATGCAAAAGAAAGACAGCCCTGCAGAAGGAGCTGGGGGAGGGGGGTTTGTGCTCTCTTCCGGGACAGTCCGCCCCTGGGTAGCACACACTCACCCGTCCAGATGGGATTCCTCAGCAACTAAACAGGGCCTCCGGTAGCCCAATGATCCAGGGTCAAAAGGATGAATGGAGCAAGGGGGGGGGGGCGGTATCCAGGAGTGCACAGGAAGCCTGGCACCGGAGCTGAAGGTGCCCAGCTCCCTTACAGGGGACCCTGAGGCCTGCCCGGTAGGCAGGCCCTCACCGCTCTGGGTGGGTAGCCTTAGTGTAGGAGCTTAAAACTGTTCTTGAGCACTGGTCCTAGCATACAGCAGGGCAGGGTTGGGGAGGGGTGCTGGGGAGGCTGGGTTGTGCAAAAAAAAAAAAAAAAAAAAGCAAGATGAGTAGTTTTTAAATTATTTTTGTTTTTTGGGGCTGGAGAGATGGCTCAAAGGTTAAGAGCATTGCCTGCTCTTCCAAAGGTCCTGAGTTCAATTCCCAGCAACCACATGGTGGCTCACAACCATCTGTAATGAGGTCTGGTGCCCTTTTCTGGTCTGCTGGCATACACACATTGTATCAATATAAAAAAATTTTTTTGTTTTTTAATTAAATTTTTAGATTATTTTTATTTTTAAAAAAATATTTATGTGTTTTATATATATGGGTAGTTTGACAGCATGTACATATTCACACCAGAAGAGGTTATCAAACAGTTGTGAGCCACCATGTGAGTGTTAGGAATTGAACTCAGGACCTTTGGAAGAGAAGTGAGTGCTCTTAGCCACTGAGCCATCTCTCCAGCCTGATTTTTTTCTTTTAAAAAAATTGAAGTAGAATTATATCAGTCCCTGCTCCCTTTCCTCCCTCCATCCCCTTCCTTCCTCAAATCCCTATGATGTCTCGCTTTCTCAAGCTGATAGCCGCTTTTTGATTATTTTTCACACCTACATATATCTACATATATGCGCAAATATGCATAAATACAAGCTGCTGAGTCTGTTTTTGTTGCATTGGGGACAACCATATAAATAAGTGGGCTTGTCCCTGGGAGAGGATAGTTCTCCCAGCAGGCATTAGTTGCCTGTAGTTCTTCATCTAGGGATGGAAGCCTGTGAATTATCCCCTTCCTTGGTAGTATGTCTGTTGATATTGCCGTTGTCCCATTCCTGTTCAAGCGGCCATCGCTGGGGAGGCTGTCTCACAGCAGACTTCCTGCTGCTCTGGTTCTTTCAGTCTTTCTGCCTCCCCTTCCTTGATGTTCCCTGAGCCTCAGATGTCAGAGCTGAGATGTAGAGGTAGCCATTGAGGCTGGACTCCCCATGTTGATCTTGGCTTCATACTCCATTGTGGTTTCCTGAGATTGTTCTCCATTTGCTATAAAGAGGCTTCTCGGATGAGGGGTGGTAGCTACACTTACTATGGGTATAAGGATGAGGTTTAGAATAGAATAGGGAATTTTGCTGATCTAGCGAAGTGATGATAGATTTTTTTTCTAAGGTCCATGACTATTATACTACCCTCCCCCCCCCCCAGGAAGCTGGCTAGGTTTCCAGTTCAGAGCATGACTTTCTTCCTGTTGAGTGGCCCTTAAGTTCAATCAGACAGCTGTTGGTTGCCCCCGACATGTGAGTGCCACTTACTGCACTTTTATGCATATCTTGCATGCTGGTGATCGCCATGGTTCATAAGTGTTGCTCCTGGGTAGGGCTGTTCAATTACTCCCCTCTCTTGGCAGCTGGCATAGTGCTTGCTGGAGCCTTAGAAGCAAGACCACAAGAAAGAGGCTTTCAGGCCAGATCTAGCTTGAACCATCCATGCACCATACCCTGTGTTTTGTGACAAGTATTTTAATATTAGTGGCCATTAAGTGTTCACAGAATTTCAGTGATCATTGACTAAGTTGATAGCACTGAAAACACTTGTGAAATTACATGGCTCTTAGCAGATCCGAGTCTCTTCATGTTGTCCAAATGGAGCTATTTTCAACTATAATTGAATTTCCTACCTCAGTTGTTAAACCATGTGACATTAGCTGGTGAATGTTAGTGACCTTGGAGAAAGACAAGACTTCACGTCTGAGTGTACAACTCTGTAAGACATCAGGGGAGTTAACAGTCCTCCAGGGATGAGGTCCCTTATTGGTTGTCTAATTTTCAGTTAGACTTCAACCATTGGAAGTATACATTACCTATAGCCACAAAGTAAGGCAAATCCAGTGGGTTTTGACAGAGGGGGCTTCCTCTCCTCACTACAGTCCCCTTTCCTGCTTTCCTTATGCTTCCTAGCAGCATCTATCTCCCACCCCAGCCCTGTTCAGAGACTTGTGCAGGCTTCTCTCCTGTTATCCCCAGGACCTGCTGCTGGTAACTCCTTCAATCACTTATGTAGAATACTTTTTCCTTTGCCTCTTTGTTTTGGTGCCCAGGACTGAATCTAGGCTAGGGCTCTACCCCTCAACTATATTGCTAGGCTCTTGCCTGAGCCATCCTCTGATATGTGTATGTTTCCATGTAAGAAGAAGCCAGTGAGTCTGGTAGTGGTGGCAGAACTTGGGAGGCTGAGGCAGTTCAAGGCCAGTCTGGTTTACAGAGAGTTCCAGGACAGCCACAGCTACACAGAGAAACCCTGTCTTGGAAACCAAATAAATAAATAAATAGATAGATAGATAAATAGATAATATAAAAAAATTAAAAATAAAAGAGTGAATCGTGCTTTTGTGTGTGACCAGAAGACAACTGAAATTGAAAAGTTTATTAAGCTATTTTCATAGAAAGTAGATCTGTTTGATAAAGCAAAGAAATCCAGCCTACAAACCACAATCCCAGAGAACTTAGACAACAATGAGGACACTAAGAGAGACTTACATAGATCTAATCCTCATGGGAAGTAGAAAATAGAAAAAGACAACATCTCCTGAGTAAATTGGGAGCATGGGGACCTTGGGGGAGGGTTGAAGCGGGGAGGGGAGAGGCAGAAAGGGGAGCAGAGAAAAATGTAGAGCTCAATAAAAATCAATAAAAAAATAAAAAAGTATATTGTTTGGGGGACAATAGATAAACTACTGAACAGATAGTACAAAGTCTATGAAATAGTTGCAACTCCACAACTGTCTATGACTCCAATGGCAGAATCCAGCACTTCATCCGTGCCCCACTCCGGGTGCACCAGGTACACATGTGCTGCACACGCACACATTCAGGCAGGGCACACATAAAAAGAAATGGATAACATTTAAAAAGTAAATTGGGGGCTGGAGAGGTGGCTCAGAGGTTAAGAGCACTGACTGCCTTTCCAGAGGCCCTGAGTTCAGTTCCCACCACCCACATGGTGGCTCACAACCATCTATAATGAGATCTTCTGGCATGCATGCATACAGACAGACAGAACACTATAATGCACCTGATATCCACACATAATTTATACATATGTGCACTGCACATTCAATATGCACACATGCAACTTATGTTAATAAAACAAGCACTTACATTGGGTTTAAGCGAATGATTTATTGAACATTCTATAATATGAACATGCTTTAAATGCGCCAGTGGAAGATAAACTACATGTTCTAGCTTCAAAATGACAGGTGCTTCTCTCTCTCCCTTTCTCATCATTACCCACAATTACAGGGACTAAAGACAGGTGTTTGCTCCTGTGATATTGATGGTTTTATTGCTGTTTGTTCTTAGGACATTACCTCTGTGTTCTACTGTAAGCCTTTTTTTGGTTTTGTTTTGTTTTATTTTTGTTTTTAACTCATTTCCTATAGCAAAGGATTTCCTTTAGAAGAAAAGGAGGTTGTGACAACGTGCTTCCCTCAGGGTACCATGCCTAATTCACTGGGAGATCTTCTGTTTTCCATTTTATCTTTCTCTCTGCTGGGGTGATTAACTTAATGGACTGACTACCCAGGAGCCCGGGGCAGAAGCTGTGTTTCGAATTTAAAATCAAAATAGAATAGCAGGTGTGAAATTTGGGATAACTACCAGGACTAGATCTGGAATACAAGAAAGGCCTCATCCCACCAGTAATGAGCAGCCACCTGTGGCCTCCACCAAACACTACATGCAGCTCAAAGGGCTCACACCTGTAGAAAAGGGCGAGCTGCTCCTGTAACTGGTGAGTGTTTTCATGAGCTCCAAGCCTCAAACGACTGTGAAGTTGTCACAGTATTTTCTGTTGTAGGGTCACGGACTGCATGGGAGTTTGGAGCTCTCTTCATGTAGGAAAAGATCATTCGGCGTCACCACGTGATGCATCGCAGTGCCATCATGAAAGGGTTGCACGGCTTATGAAGATCTTAGCTCTGCTGCGCTGTGTCGGCAACAAGTGGCACCTTCCCATTTGTTTCAGGACTGTATTAACTCCCATGACAAGCTGAGAGGGCGACACACCCTTGCCGTCTCCCCTCCCCCTCCTGTACATGTTGATTTGAAATAAGCCGCTCACATTGTTATGCGAATCATGTCCTTTGGAACAATTAGAAGTTGGCAAGGCTGAGAAACGAAGAATTCTGGAATAGCTGTTTAATTTTCTCCCTTTCTCCCACTATATGCTTTAATATTTTAAGACTGCAGATATTTCAGTAATGGATCTAATTCTAGATGTTGCTTTTTAGAGGTGATAATAATCTGTCTCAAAGTAAAAATACCAGAGCAGAAATGTATGAGGATCAGTGATCGGAGAAGGAGTCCGGAAATTGTGATTTTGAACATGTCGCATCATCATCTCTGGTGGTAATCGGAACATCTCTTTATCGTTATCACTGTTTTTAATGGCTTAGAAAAGGAGAAAGCGCGTGTTTCTACAGGTGGTGTGGGTACTAAGCATTTTCTGGAAATAGAAATGTAACCCACATGGGAGAAAGGAACTGGACATGGTGTTGTCCTGTAGCCGACGTCTCCAAAGTTAGTCGGTCCGTGCACAGGAAATTGTACCATTGCATGGCCTTCCTGGCTAAGGGGTCTAACAGGACAGCAGCGACACGAAGTTCTGCTCCCCGGCTGACTGCTCCCCGCTGGCTGCTGCTTTGCCAGCACAGCTTCTGGTGGTTTTGCTTTCCCAGGCTTGGGTGTTTTCTCCAGATTTCGGACACCTGAACTAATGGGCTACCTGGTTTTAGGTAACAGATTTTCTTTTCTTCATGACATCCCTATTTTAATGTCACTGCCGAGCAGTTGTTTCAGGGCTCATTTCTGCCAAAGGGTTTGTACGCACGGTAGACAGAAAGCAGAGGGTGGCTGGACACTGATGGAATCTATTGTGCTTGCTCTGTTTTGTTTATCACCTCTAAGAGGGCCTTTGAGTCCTCAGCTCGAAGCTGATTGTGGAGAGAGGGAGGGTGGAAAGACAGTACTGGAGAACTTGCTGGAAGCCTGTAGGAGACAGTCAGGTTGTGCCTGCCCTACTCAGTGTGGCTGGCAGAGTCATACGAGCTGCCCACTGTCGTGACCACTTTCTGAGACTGACACCTCCCCTTTTTTTCGGGTAAGCAGAGGCCTATTTCAAGACATCTGTTAACCAGCCCTTGATGGCTCTCACTCCAGAATCCTGAGCCAGCACACAGGTTAATGCAGTAGCAGCGTGCCTTCCTCTCTTTCCTTGAGAGAGCATTAGAAAGTACAAGCAGAGGATGACTTCTCTAGAGGGGATAACCTCAGATCTACCCTCACGTGTGGCAGCGGGTTGTTCATTAACGACATTCCTTAGATCAAATGTGCTGTGACGAGGGATGCAGAGATGTATCGCCTTTGATCGGAAACTCCGGGAGCTAACGACAACAAAGAGACCAAGTGAGCGTCTGAAGGCTCTAGCTGTCACCCCAGCACTGAAGAGTTTCAGGCAGTCATCCTGGGTGAGATCGTGTTCTCTCTCTCTCTCTCTCTCTTTCTTTCTCTCCCTCCCTCCCTCCCTCTCTCTCTCTATCTCTCCGCCATGTATTGATGATGCGTCATTCTGCAGGCAGGACACACGTGGTATTCCCATCAAAAGATAAGCACACATTTATTGTGACATTTTTGTATCTAAGTTCTAACTGCCTACAGATGTACCACCCTGAACACACATAGTCTAAGCAGCTTGCACAGAGTCAGACCTGATCAGTACTTTGGTGGGGGAATCTTAAGATCTTGATGCTTAAAGGTGCCAATCGAGGGATCTGATTCCCAGTCTCCAAGGAGGGTGGGAGCAAAAACCTGGGAAAAGGAAAAGGTCAGAACCCAGAAGGCTTTGCTACTTCCATCAGGTTGAGGCATTGTGTCCTTGACATGGTTGTACCTCTGCCAGCAACACACATTCACTCGGAGTTTCACCCACTCCCTTCAATAATAAGTCCAAAAAAAAAAAAACTGAGCCCATAATCGGGATACTCTGAGAACTCATTTTGTAATGCTTTGAGGTGTATATGCCTGTGAGCCCGCATTGCCAATGAAATTGAGGAGTGGTAACGTCGCAGAGTTAGCAAGTGCAAGGAGACAAATCCAGGGAGCCTTCAAGAAGTGGCAGCTTCTACTCTTGTATGAACACGACACAGAACTACAGGGACTGACTTGTGCCAGCTTCAAAACTCAAAGCTAAAAAACAAGGGAGGAAGGAAGGAAGGAAGGAAGGAAGAAAAAGAAAGAAAGGAAAGAAGGAAGAAAGAAAAAGAGAAAGGAAAAGGCCAACTAAATTTATGAGGGCAAAAGCGAAGGTTTAGATCATTTTGGATTCATATGAAATTATTTTAAAACCTTCAAACTTAATGCGTTTAACACCATGAAGGAGGCGCTTTTCAGATGCTTATCAAAATTTATGCTTTCTTTCAGCCGGGCGGTGGTGGCGCACGCCTTTAATCCCAGCACTTGGGAGGCAGAGGCAGGCAGATCTCTATGAGTTCGAGGCCAGCCTGGTCTACAAGAGCTAGTTCCAGGACAGGAACCAAAAGCTACAGAGAAACCCTTTCTCAAAAATCCAAAAAAAAAAAAAAAAAAAAAAAAATGCTTTCTAAATGTTGTCAAAAAGAGAAGTCTAATTCTTCTCACCTCTTACCATTAGTTTTAGTCCCCATAAATTCTATTCCTGATTTTATTGATTTATACATATACAGAGACTTTATTTGTTTTGTTAACTTTGTGTATGTGTTTGGGTACACATGTGAAGGTCAGAAGATAGCTCAAAGGAGTCGATTTTCCTCTACCTTGTGGGTCTGAAGGGTCAGACTCAGGTCAGCAGGCTCAGCCACAGCACCCGCAGCTGATAAACCAGCTTGCCAGCCTTTGAGATGGTGTGTGTGTGTGTGTGTGTGTGTGTGTGTGTGTGTGTGTGTGTGCCTGCCAGGTAGCTCGGGTGGGCCCTGAACCTGAAATCTTCCTACCTCAGCCTCCTAAGTGCTGGTATTATAGGAACGTGTTACCAGTCCTGCCTTAAGTATTTGCAATACTGAAAGCCTGAGAACTATGTGTGCCTTATAGTTTAGAGAAAGCTGTCCCGCGTGCAGAGACGCACTCGCTGGCGTTTCCCGGCACCGCTGTGTAGACACACGATTTTCCTGTTTGCGCCTCTTCTATCCCCATTCTATTCTTCACGAAGCCACATCTGCTTAGCTTTGGTGATTAGTGGAAACATTAGCAGACCTACTGTTTTAGAGCGTAAATAATTAATGGCTGCTCCTGATTAATTTCTTCGGGAGCTGGCTCTTGTTCGACTAGGGTTAGATATATTTCTTGAATTAAGAGGAGATATAAAGATAGGGACTCTGCTTACTTTGAAAATTAGGCATTTACTTTTGAGGAACAGTTGTGGCATCTGAGTCCATTAGTGACAAGAAGCACAAACCCACGCCACTGAGCAGCAGCATGACCGGTTTCCTAAGGCCCTTGTACCACAGGCATCTCTTTGACTCTGTTTCTCAGAGATTTTTAAAGTTTAATTTATTTCCCCCACCCCCACTTTTTTTGAGACAGGGTTTCTTTATGTGGCCTGGGCCGTCCTGGAATCCATCCTATAAACCAGGTTGACCTGCAACTCAGAGAACCTTCTGCCTCTGCCTGGAGTCCTGAGATTAATGGCATGTGCCCCCACTACCTGGCTATTTTTTATTTTACTTTTGAGACAGGGTCTTGTTGGGTAGCCCAGACGATCCTCCTGTCCTAGATTTCCGAGCACTAGAGTTACAGACACCACAGTCCGCTTGCAAGCTTTCCTGCTAATCAAATATCCAAGATCCCTCGTAGCCCAGTGCCTGTCCTCTTTGCTTAGTAAGCCACCCTTTGTCATCACCTGCTAAGGGCCCACGGATATGACCTTCGAAGAGACAGCCTAGCCCTTCTGCTGTTTACTTTTGAGTCCTCCCATCTGTTAATATACGTCTCGTATAAATAAACTATTCCATTTAGTGAGTGGGCAATAAAAATGCAGGTTCTGTATTTTTACATGCATCGGTGTTGGAAGAATTGCCATTCCAGGTTACTATTTTTACATGTTTTTGACTTAAAATTCAATAGTGTTTTTGTGACTGTTTCGCTCATACAGTTTGTACTATTTTGTATCCTCCATGTCTTCAGAACTCTCTAGAAAGTTCTTCCTCAAACAACTTTAAGAAGCTAGTTCAAATTTTTGTTTTCTGTCTCAATTTGATAGATGTAACAAGCTGGGTGAAGCCATTGGATTCTAGTGAAGTTGATTCGTTTCATAGTGACTGTCCTGAAGCAGGAAAAGGCAAATTCACTTGAGTTTTATATTGACAGCTACATTGTCCTCAGAATCTTAAACAGAAGGATGCAATTATAGTGTGTTCATTTATGTTTCGATTACACATGTCACATATGAGCCAGAGGCAAAGCGTTCATTCTGCTCTCCAGCTTAGAGTGTACGCCGTCTATATTACCGTGATCGTGAAGGGGACACTCTGCATTCTGTAACTTTAGACTGTTTTTATGAAATTGCCATTGTTTTATTAGCAAGTGTGTTTCTATTTTGCTTTTCTCCTGGTATCGGCCCATATGTGCTGAACTTCCAAGGGAATTTGGAGTAAAATGAAAGACGCTGGGCTCTTTGCCTGTAGTGAGAAGAATCTGAGATGGGGTAGTGTGCAGTGTCTGGGTATCAGGTGCAAATTGTTTTTAATTTGATGTCTGGCAAGCTTTGTAGTAAAACTTTAGTTGAATATATATATATATTCATACATATATACATACACACACAAACATATACAGGTTCTGGGGCAAATAGCCCAGTAAGATACTTGCTTCCCGAGGCATTAGCCTGATCCTGATGAATAGACTTCTTCCTGGGATAAGAAATGTACATCAGCATTTATTTTCTTCTGATACCCTCAGCAGACAAATCACACACACACACACACACACACACACACACACACACACACACACACACACACCATGGTATCCATGGTCTTTCAAGGGCCCTGGGAAACTTCAGCCTCTCTCTAAGCTGGGTTGCACTTTACCGACTGTAAGTAAACTGTGGCAGGTTTAAAAACAAACCCCCATCTCCTTCTGCTCCTGATTTGGAGATGGGGGTTTGTTTTTAAACCTGCCACAGTTTACTTAGTTTGAATGCTCACCTTACGAGACCTGGATAGAGGTGGCAGTCCTTGGGCTTCCCACAGGTCAGGGAACCCTGATTGCTCTTCGAGCAGATGAGGGGGGGGGGACTTAATCGGGGGAGGGGGAGGGAAATGGGAAGCGGTTGTGGGGACGAGGCAGAAATCCTTAATAAATAAATAAATTTAAAAAATAAAAAAATAAAAAAAAAAAAAAACCCCAGCCGGGCGGTGGTGGCGCACGCCTTTAATCCCAGCACTTGGGAGGCAGAGGCAGGAGGATCTCTGTGAGTTCGAGGCCAGCCTGGTCTACAAGAGCTAGTTCCAGGACAGGAACCAAAAGCTACAGAGAAACCCTGTCTCGAAAAATAAAAAATAAAAATAAAAATAAAAATAAAAAATAAAAAAAATGAAAACAAACCCCCAGGCTGGTAAGTTTATTCTGCAGAAATTGGTCCTTCAGTGTCGCCTAGTGTATGAGTCCCCGGGGGTGGGGGTGGGGTGCCAAAATGCTGACTAATGAGATTTTACAGCAGAGAAAGGCTACCTGTCATGGGTGAGATGGGGTTCACGCTATCATTCCAGCTTCTAGAGTTTTCTCCCAAGCCAATAATGCCAAATATTATTGAGAAATATTAGCGTCAACCAGAAAGCCCAGGCCAGCCATAGCAGATCAAGTTAACAGATTCTAGAACGGGTTGGGGATGTACCTTGGTGTGGGAGCACTTGCTCAGCATTGCAAAGCTATTCAATCTTTTTTTTTTAAATATATTTATTTATTATGTATACAGTGTTCTGCCTACATGTATGTGTGCATGGCAGAAAAAGGCACCAGGTTTCATTACAGATGGTTGTGAGCCATCATGTGGTTGCTGAAGTTGAACTCAGGACCTCTGGAAGAACGGCCAATGCTCTTAACCTCTGAGCCATCTCGCCAGCCCTCACATTCAATCTTTTAAACACCCACACAAAGTATAGGATGGCACACAACCGAATAGACCCCACTTGTCATAACCAATTCTTTTATCACCCAGACAGCTGTTTAAAACATGTTAAACATGGTGCTAGTGTTAAGTAATGGCTTTAAAAAATGCTTTTAAGAAAAATTTGCCATTTAGTTTTACAATATAATCCTTAAGGTACTACCATACAGATAACCAATCCTAATGAAAAGCACAGAGATTAAATAACTCAGGGAAGAAACAGCTAACCAATTGTTACTCCATTTTCTTTAGATAGATGTATGCATACGTGCACACACGCGAGAGCACGTGCCGTTGTGTGTGTCACAGCAGTGTATGGAGATGACAACTTCTAGTCAGTTTCACCTCCTATCCCCTGAGTCCCAGCAATCAAACCCAGGTCCTCATGCCTGAAAGCAAGCAATGCTGTCCACTGAGCCATCTCACTGCACAAGTGGACTTTTAAAGAAGAAAATGACTGTATAGAATTCATTTCCAGGAAACTCTGATTTTAATTTAAAAATATATATTCATATTTTTGTGCCTAGCCAAAGATAATCTCCCTCTTTTTTACCTATGATCATATATCAATAGTATCTTTGTATTTTTGTGACTAGGAAAAAAACCCCACTTTAGTATTTGAAATAAAAGTGTGTTTGTTATGTTTAAAATAAAATGTCAGCAGAAGTAGAGAGATGGCTCAACAGTTAAGAGCACTGGCTGTTCTTCCAGAGGACCAGGGTTCAATTCTCAGCACCCACATGGCAGCTCAAAATTGTCTGCAACTCCTTTTCCAGGGGGCCTGACACCCTCACACAGACATACATGCAGGCAAAATACCAATGCACATAAAATACAAATAAATAAATGATAAATAAAACATATTAGCTATCTATAGAACTATGCCCCTGCAATGTCTATTCACGGTCTACTTTGTGATGTCCTGTTGATGTTCCTTTGACATTGCTGCCTAAGTTCGAGGCAGCAGCCACTCGTGGAGAAGCTATTTTTAATGAGAACAACGCTCCACTTTTCTGTTAAGTTTCTTTCCACTATGATTTAGAATTGATGTATGAAGAAAACTAGACTATAAGTTATGTGTCTAACCAACTGCAATGTACCCTTCGGGCTGTGGCTGGGCGTCTGCACACCAGGAGCTAGGCGAAGTATAGGGCAGAGAACAGAGAACACTCACAACTCAGTCTTAATATTGGCCCCTTTAATAAATGGAGCCATAAAGCTGTATTGAAGTGAGTATACATTATGAGTATCGCTTACCATGTTTATGATCAGCTCCTCATCAAAGTGACATGAAAAGCAGAGCTAGTACCAATTAATACCCAATTGCTCATCAAACTTTAATCTGTGTTTGCTTTCCCCGATTGATACATCTTTTATAACTGAAAGGCTCCATCTCTTTAGAACATAAGCTATCACTCAGGGCCACTTGTTTTAATCACTCTGCAAACCAGCATGAAATTGTCTAATAACTCACCCAGGTTTTGTCACAAGGGCTCGAAGTTATAGCAGCGATCCTTGAAAGGACTGGAATTATTAAACTAGCATATCAGAGTCCCGGCTGGGAAGCAGTCCCGTCTGATAGATGACTGAAATGGTGAGTCTTCGGAGGCATAAAGTTTTATTTCCATTCTCACCCCAGGCGAGGGTTTCGGTAGTGCAGCCACGGAAGAGGAGTAATGGGTGGACCGCTGTTGGCCTGGGCTCAGGCCGGTAAAGTGGCACCTGTGTACATGGTTTTCTGCAAGAGCCGTTGGTCATTATTGGTTCAATTTGGGCATATTACAGAATGACAAAAACCACATCCTTTATGTGGCATCTATCAGTTCTTCTGCAGATACGAAATTGTGGAGCACCCAGGAGTATTCATTTTGTTTGGCTGTTGTGTTCTACAAGGTATCAGAGGGATTCATAGTATTTAGGGAAGGTTTCAGGACCCTAGGAAGGAAGGACACACACACCACACAAAGACACAGTCAAGTTCACACAAGGCTTCTTACAGGTTCAGGCTACTCCTAAAATATTATAAAATAAAACATCAAAATGCCACTAGGAAACTGTCATATTCTAATCCTTATACTGACTCGCACAAATGCTTCACAGTTTTTTTTTTTTTATTGAGAAAAGGGAAAAAAAACAAGTTTCCGCCTCCTCCCAGCCTCCCATTTCCCTCCCCCTCCTCCCATCCCCTCCTTCTCCCCCTACTCCTCTCCCCGTCCCTCTCCAGTCCAAAGAGCAGTCAGGGTTCCCTGCCCTGTGGAAAGTCCAAGGTCCTACCCCCTCCGTCCATATCTAGGAAGGTGAACATCCAAACTGGCTAGGCTCCCACAAAGCCAGAACATTAAGTAGGATCAAAACCCCGTGTCATTGTCCCTGGCTTCTCATCAGCCCTCATTGTTCGCCATGTTCAGAGAGTCCGGTTTTATCCCATGCTTTTTCAGTCACAGTCCAGCTGGCCTTGGTGAGCTCCCAATAGATCAGCCCCACTGTCTCAGTGGGTGGGTGCACCCCTCGTGGTCCTGACTTCCTTGCTCATGTTCTCCCTCCTTAAGATCATGCTCTACCTCCTTAGCTATCAGGGAAATGCAAATCAAAACAACTTTGAGATATCATCTTACACCTGTCAGAATGGTTAAAATCAAAAACACCAATGATAGCCTTTGCTGGAGAGGTTGTGGAGGAAGGGGTACCCTCATCCATTGCTGGTGGGAATGCAATCTTGTGCAACCACTTTGGAAATCAGTGTGGCGGTTTCTCAGGAAATTCAGGATCAACCTACCCCTGGACCCAGCAATACCACTCTTGGGAATATACCGAAGAGATACCCTATCATATGACAAAAGCATTTGTTCAACTATGCTCATAGCAGCATTATTTGTTATAGCCAGAACCTGGAAACAACCTAGATGTCCTTCAGTAGAAGAATGGATGAAGAAAGTGTGGAATATATACACATTAGAGTACTACTCAGCGGTAAAAAACAATGACTTCTCGAATTTCGCATGCAAATGGATGGAAATAGAAAACACTATCCTGAGTGAAGTAACCCAGACCCAAAAAGATGAACATGGGTTGTACTCACTCATAATTGGTTTCTAGCCATAAATAAGGGTCACGGAGTCTACAATTGGTGAACCTAAAGAAGCTTAGTAAGAATGTGAACCCAAGGAAAAACATATAGTTATCCTCTTGGCTAAGGGAAGTAGACAAAATTACCGGGGAGAAAATTGGGATCTTGGGGGTGGGGTGGGATGGGGGTAAGGGGAGATGGGGAGAGAAAAGGGAGAAGGGGAGGATGGGGGGAACTTGGGGAAAAAGGATGATTGAGATAAAGGAAGGTTGGATAGGGGAGCACGGAAGCACAATTCTTAGTTAAGGGATCCACCTTAGGGTTGGCAAGAGACTTGAACCTAGAGTGGCTCCCAGGAGCCCAAGGCGATGTCCCCAGTTAGTTCCTTGGGCAGCTGAGGATAGGGAACCTGAAATGACCCTATCCTATAGCAATACTGACGAATATCTTGCATATCATCATGCTTCTCAGTTTTTAAAACAGAAAGAACTCTGAAGAGATGGCTCAGTGGTAAAGAGCACTGGCTGCTTCTCCAGAGGACCCCAGGGTTCAATTCCTAACACTGGTAACAAAACGCACAGTTAATTTCAGGGGATATGAACCCTCTTTTGGCTTCCATGGGCACTGCATCTACGTGGTGCACAGACAGATGTACTGGCAAAACTTCCATACACATACAATAAAAATAAGTATTTTTAACAAAAAGAAGAGAAATAAAAGGGGAAGGGGTAAAAAGAAGAATGGCAATGATTTTAGACATCACCTCATTTGGAGAGAGAAAATCTTGACTTAAAAGCCCTGCTCTAAAGAACTTGGGTCAAACTCTGACGGAGGTGGTGAACCCTGGCCAGCCTTCCTCAATAGGATACTATTGTAGAATATTTTACTCTTTTGTCTTTTTGGGGGCCCGCCACCCATCTCCCAAATAAATCACACACAAAGGCTTATTTTTAGTCATGAATGTCCAGCCTTAGCTCGGCTTGTTTCTAGCCAGCTTTTCTTAACTTATATTATCCCGACTACCTTTTGCCTCTGGGCTTTTATCTTTCTCCATTTCTGTATACCTTTCTTTACTTCTAACTCCATGACTGGCTGGGTGATTGGGTAACAGAGTCCTGATGTCTTCCTCTCCTTGTTCTGTTGTTGCTCTTCTTTCTCCTCCCAGATTTCTCCTTCTATTTATACTCTCTGCCTGCTAGCCCCACTTCTCTTGCTCCTGCCTCGCTATTGGGGGTTTATCGCTTTATTAGACCATCCGATGTTTTAGACTGGCAGAGTCACAGTTTCACAGTTAATCAAATGCAGTATAAATAAAAGTCACACACCTGAAAATAATATTCCCCAACCAGATACAGTGGCATGGGAAGTCCTTCTGTATATGTGCTGCGTTTATTGGTTAATACATAAAGAAACTACTTTTGGCCAATGGCTTAGCAAAGTAGAGCTAAGCAGGAAAACTAAACTGAATGCTGGGAGAAAGAAGGCGGAGTCAGAGAAGCCATGTAGCCACATCAGGAGACAGAGCCTCCATCAGAGGCCGCCAAAATGTTGCCTGCAGACCACAACCTCGTGGTGATGCACAGATAATGGAGACGGGTTAGTTTAGAATATAAGAGCTAGCTAGCAATATGCTTAAACTATTGGTCAAACAGTATTGCAAATAATACAGTTTCTGTGTGATTATTTCGGGAGTCTGGGTGGCCGGAAAATGAACAAACGGTCTCCCCTAACAATACAGTCTGTATATACTTCCTTCAGTGGAGTGAAGGTAGATATGGGATGTGTCTGGTCCTCTGAATTATTTCAATCAGACAAAATTATCTTAAAGTATTTCCTTCACTCAGGCAGTACTGGAAATTAGGATCCCAGTGGTCCCAGTATTGTCGGCTGAGTGAGGCAAACTGGATGCCCACAGCAAGCTGGAGGCAGCATCCCTGCTCCCAAGGATGAAGCAATGGCAGGTGTCAAGAACACACATCCTGGAGGCACACTTGCCAATTCTAGCTCTACATTTTCTAGTCATGGATGCTGGCCACATCGTCCAGTTGCTGAGTCTGTTTGCTAACTATAAATGCAGGATAATAATGGTGCTCTCTTCCTCCAGGACTGTTATGAGGATTAAATGAGACTCTCAGGCTCTGGGCACAGTGCCTGGCATAGTATAAGGTTCAATAAATACAAGTAGCTATTATTATAAAACTATTGCCTGCTGTGCTTCAGAGCCAAGAGGCCAGGAAGGTGCAGACATAGGGTGCACTGCTCCACTCTCTCCCAGGACAGTAAATGTGGCTGCAAGAAACATCGTGATATTCAGGGAAGCACAAAGGACAGCATCTGTTTTATTTTTTTAAAACTATAGATTATTTTAGACTTCCCATAGAGTTCATAAAAGAACACGGCAGCCACCGGGGTACTCATAATTCAGCTTAAGAAATATGGCACTGTGAACAGCATAGTGCTACACAGCCATTAAAGCCAATGAATCAAGTAGGGTCCTGTGTGGACACATCTCACGAACAAATAATCAAGTGGCTACTGGATGGGAACAATATGAAGCAATTCATATCAAATTCATGAACTTCCAGGAGGATGGCCCGCGTGAACTCCTGAGGGATGGAAGTGTCGTAGTAAAGGTTTCAAGATAGGCAGGGGAGCATGCGCAATGCTTTGAAGGATGGGCCCCTTTAATTCTCAGGTGTTCCGTCTTTGTTCTTAGCAGGGCCCTGGTCAAGGGTTCCTCTCTCACTTGTCTTTACACAGATGTTAGCCTCTGCAGAGCCAGAACTCTGGGCAAGCAGTGTTAAATACACTGAAAGCAAAATTCTCCCTTTGAATGTGGCCAGCTCCCATTAAAGTCCAGGGGCGCTCTCTCTGCAGGCCTCCGTCTCTTGTCGGACTCTCTGATGCCTCCTACTCATCACGACATGACATATCCAGCCTGAATCCTGAAGGCTGGATATAACATAAAAGCACCCAGCATAAATGTATATGAAATGAAATCAATAGCAAGTGTGTTTTCCTCTCTATTGAAGGTAGTCCTGGGAGGGATCATCACAGGAGGTAGGACAGTGCCCAGGGGACAGGAACAAGAAGACTGGAGGGGGGAGAGGGAGGGCATGAGCAGGAGTTGGCAAGCAGGGAGTGGGGGGTGGGCAGTGAGAGGTAACATTCTCTGTGTGAGACAGGGTTTAGTGCTGAAAAACAAAAAAAACAAAAAAAAAGAAAAGAAAAAATCAGTTATTGATGCTTATGTGATAGAATAGGAACTCTGTTTTTTTTGTTTTTTTTTTTTTTTACATTACACTTTATCCTAAGAGGTCATTGTAATAAAGAATGTTTCCTGAGAGCACATGAATTTTTGTGATAAAAGGTTGGTATAAGATTCTATTCTGGGGCTGAGATGATGGCTCTTCCAGAGGACCCAAATTTGGTTCTCAGGGCCCATGTTGGACAGCTAAGAGTGGCCTGTGGCTCCAGCTCCAAGAGATTTATCCCGGCACCCTCCTGGGGCTTCTGCAGGCACCTGCACACATGTGGCACACATATACATTAGTACAAATACATATACCAGGACATGGATAAATAATGATAGCAAGAGTGAATCTTTAAAAATAAGATTGTGGTTTATGATAGCATTAAAAACTGGGGCTGGGCATGGAACTCAGGAGGAAGGAGGTGTATTTCTGAGTTCCAGGCCAGTCGGAGCTACATAGTGAGGATTTGTTTTTAAGAAATTAAAAAACAAGAGATTAAAAACTGAAATCAGGTAGAGAGAGAGAGAGAGAGAGAGAGAGAGAGAAATAGATTTGTTAATACATTCCCCCCTGCCGAAACCATGGAGGAAAGGGCTGTCATATCCCAACGGTGGGGCAGGACTTCTCGATGAATGCTTCCAGTTAGTGCTTTTACCCAGTGGGACTGTGGGGTGTGTGAGAGCAAACATACTCTCTTAGCCAAGGCAGAACTCAGGGAGGCTGACACCGGACCTACCTAGACCTGTCCTCTGAACATGTCCACCACATGGCATGCTGAGGATAAATGCTATGTTCACAACCAGGTTATCCCCAGACTTAAACTTTGTACCATATTCTGTTGCTAACAAGGCTTTGGGAACTATTCTGTCCCTCTCTGTCCCAAAGACTACACAATACAGTCTAATAGGGGAGCTTTAGCCTAAAACTGGGGCCTCTTCTCTAACCTCACCCTCATACCTTGCTACAGTGTCTATCTGTTTGACTGTTCTCTTGTCACTGTCCCCCCACTTTCCCCCAGTCAGGCCCTTTTTTATTGCATGTCTGTCTGCAGCTTTAGGTGACTGACCCATGGGGAACGTCTGACTTTGAGAAATTATCCAAACATGGTGTGTTCCCCAGAAGTTCAGCATTTGTCTGTTTGTCTGATATTAGTTTTGTTTTAGACAGAGGTTCCTGTAGTGCAGGCTGGCCTGGAACTCTCTGTGGCGGACAGTGACCTTGAACTCCAGACCTTCCTGCCTCACCCTACTGGTGCAGTAGTTATCAATTATTTGAATTCTTCAGAATGCCTTTCGCTTGCCGCAGGCGGTAGACTTCCCTCACAGCGGGGCACAAGGCACATATGTTCGTCTGCTCTCATTTTCAGGGAACAATCGAGACTTTCATAGCTCTGGTCACCCGACTCCAGACACACATTTCCCAAGGAAGGGTAGTGATTGACGTCTTCTGATGTCAAAGGGTCGGAGGAGTGAATTGGGTCACTTGATGATTGGGGTGTTTGGTGCATTGGTTGTAAGCAATAAAGATCAATTTTGATCAACAAGAATTGGGGGGGGGGGCTAGACAGATGGCTCAGCACTCATGAGCTCTGGTTGCTCTTCCGGAGGTCCTGAGCTCAATTCCCAGCACCCACATGGTGGCTCACAGCCATCTGTAACGAGATCTGGTGCTCTCTTCTGGCTTGCAGGCATACATGCAGGTAGAACACTGTATACATAATAAATAAATAAATAAAAATATTTAAAAATAAAACAGAAGAATTTAGGAGCAATGTGGAAGTAGCTCACAGAATTGAGAGGCTGCGAAGCTCACGGAATAACAGGAAGCTGTAGTGATATTTCATTTGTATTTTAATAAATAAAGCTTGCCTGAAGTTCAGAGAGTAAAACAGTCACACTGATCAGTCTTACAGATCAGACAGTGGTGACATGCACTTTTAATCCACTAGTTCGCCATAGAAACCCAGCCCTAGAGAGGAATATAAAATGGGAGGAGACAGCTCTCAGACAGTCTCACTCTGAGATTCCTGGAGGTGGGATCGCCATTTCAGACTGAGATAGAGGTAAGAGCCAGTGGCTGACTGTTTTGCTTTTCCAACCTTCAGGGTGAACCCCAATTTCCGTCTGTGGGTTTTTATTAATCGTGCTACAGGAAGCAGATTGGGGGAGGGGTCTAGAAACAAAGCAACTTCACTGTCTTCATTTGCGGGGAATAAAGTCCTCAGCTCTGACAGGCTACTCAAGATTCTGTTCCATGTGGAGAACACAGTTCGGCCTTTGGCAGTCTGTCATCCAGAGAAACACAGAACTTCTGTGTGAGAGCCCCGCTGTGTTAGGTCCTTCTTTGCTGCAGCGATAAAATGCCACTGCCAAAAGTAACTGAAGGAAGGAGTGGTTTATTTCAACTTATGGTTCCTGAAGTGTAGAGAAACCATGGTGAGGGGCACACAGCAGCAGGAGGTAGGAACCGGAAGCTGGATAACATTTTTATGCACATACAGGAAGCAGAGCGAGAACAAGAGCAAGAACGAGAAGCAAGACAAAAAGCTCATCCCAGAAATGAACGTCCTCCAGCAAGGCTCCTCCTCTTTCCATAGCCTTTCCAAATAGGACCTACAACAGTGGTTCTCAACCCGTGGGTCTCAACCCCTTGGGGTCGAAGGACCTTTCACAGGGATCGCTAAGACTATCAGAAGATATAGGTACTTACATATGATTCATAACAGTAGCAAAATTGCTGTTATTAAGGAGCAACAAAAATAATTTTATGGTTGGGGCTAGCACAGCATGAGGAGCTGCATTAAAGGGTCTCAGTGTTAGGACGGGTGAGAGCCACTGACCTGTAAGAAAGGACATGAGCCATTGAGGGACATTTCTCACTGAAACCACCACACTGCCAACGTCATTTGTACTAACAAAGGGCTGGTTCTCCAGAGCACAGCTGGGGGGTGCACAGCAGCAGAAGAGGTCATGGGTGATGATCAGAGTAAATGTAATATCCATTCTTTTCTCTGAGGATTGCCTATGACTTCTCAGAAGTAATAAAAGAAAGGCCTTTCGGGGAAGAGCCCAACCAGGGGTGATGGCCAACACCGGTAATCCCAGCTTTCCGTTAGCGGAGGCAGCCGGGAGGATTCAGAGTTTGAGACTGACACAAGTAGATTCTGTCTAAACACACCCATCGCATGTAGGCTTGTCATTGCCCTACCCATTGATCAGGACGGGCTTGTCCTCGGTGTGCATAGGCAAGGGTGCTGCGGCCTGAGTCCCCTGGCTTCCAGAAGGCTCCAAGGTACTAGGTGTTGAGTTGCTGACTGCTTTTGAAAATGAGGACACAAACAGCCAGGTGGTGGTGGTGGCACAGGCCTTTAATCCCAGAGACTGAGGCACAGGAGGCAGAGGCAGGTGAATCTCTGAGTTCGAGGCCACCTTGGTCTACAGAGTGAGTTCTAGAACAACCAGGGATACACAGAGAAACCCTATTTCAAAAACCAAAAAAAAAAGGAAACTGTGTGTTCAGATAGATACCCTCCTTCTCTGTATTCAGCTCTCTGAGTGGAACTCAGTTCTATCCCTTCTTTAGGAAAAGAACCTGACCTATGACACAGTTAGAGACAGAGTTTCTAACTCTGAAAGTCGATAACCAGTCCCAGTCAAGTCCCCAACTATGTCTCCTGCTTGTCAGGAGCTGCCAGCTGCCTTTGATTTACCGCCTCCTTCCCAATGAAAACAGATACTTCGTATTACTCAATTTTGGATGCTGTCCATACCAATATAATAGCTTCCCGGTTGACTATTTAGATTCACAGAGATCATTGTCTTCTGAAATATTCATCACTTACTTTAAAATAATTTTTAGCACTCAAGTAATTTATGTTTATTGTAGAAAAATCAGAAAACAGTGATAGACTAGAAAGAAAGAAAAAAAAGAAAGAGTAAGGGCTGGAGAGTTGGCTCACTGGTTAAGGGCACTTGTTGCTGCTGAAGACCTGGGTCAATTCCCAGCACCCACACGGAGGCTCACCACCGGCTCAGGGACCAAACACGCTTGTGGTACATAGAAGCACCACTCATGCACATAAAATAATACAGATAAATCTAAAAAACAATTTTAAAAAACAGAATGAAAGAAGTAGAAAAGAAATCCATAGATGACTAACTTGTCATGTTGTTTGTGTGGACCCGTGCTTCTTTTCTATGTGTGAGGTGTTACATATATGTGCCTACAATTTCCAAAACCAACTCTCCCGTCTTGTTTTTCTACTTCCAATGAGCTTCAGGATTTTGCTTTGTTTTAGACAAAGTCTTCCTCTGTAGATCAGGCTGGAACTCACTCCAAGATGACCTTGAATTCATGGTGATTCTTCTGCCTAACCTTCCCAAATGCTAGGATTCCGGATATGAGTCACCACACCTTTCTGGGCATAAGATCTTAATATCGTTTTTGCTTCCTTGTTCATTCTGGAGATAAAGTAAAAAGCATGTACTGCTTTTTTCCCGTGGAGACTCCTTTTGATCATTGATTCACTGAATGATGATCAGAGTAAAACGAAATGTTCATTCTCTTCTCTGAGGATTGCATTTGACTTCTCAAGAGTAGCAAAAGAAAGGCCTTTTAAGAAGAGTCAAGCCAGGGGTATTTCTCTGTTTTGATTTTTTTGTTCAGTGTGCTTTTTTTAAGACAGGGTTTCTCTGTGTAGCCCTGGCTGTCCTGGAACTTGAACTGTAGACCAGGCTGGCCTTGAACTCACAGAGATCCACCTGCCTCTGCCTCCTGAGTGCTGGGATTAAAGGTGTGCAGCAACTTCCCGTCCTCTTACCCCAGGCTGATTCATCTCTATGGAACCAGTAAATATAGATTTCTTTTGATGAAGTGACCTAGCAAAAGCACTGACACAATAGTGGTTTTCAAAATCTTAACTGATCAGGGCAACAAACTTTCCTCTATGAATATCTAGGATTGTTAAAGGTCCCCTGAATACTTAGGGGGTATTCTTTATAAGGAAGAGCTAACACTGTTGTCTGCATCTTACTGCTAAGAAGAGGAGACAGACAGTACCAAGGCCGTCAGAGAAGTCAGTGGTGGAGCCCAAAAGAGAAATTGAAGTTCTAATGGCCCAGTCCTCTGATGAAACCACAAAGCCACAAGGCTTCCCTTTCCGCCACTTCAGGGCTGGGCTCAGGAGGGAAAGCGCTGCCTCCCACCGCGGTCTGAATGGCGATGTGCCATTCACAATCCTGGTTGCTCAGTCAGGAGAGTTGACTCCCCAGCTCTCCATTGTGGGTGAAGCTTCTTATGTGCAGGACCCATTGATCGCTTTCAACAGCGACTCCTGAGTTATATGGCCCCTAACTGTTTGCAGATAGAGAGATCTATACTGTGGATGCAGAGATGGGCACTTACTGGAACTCTCGGTTGATGTATGAGTTCTGCTGTTTTGTCTCAATGAAATATCCCTGTACACTTGGAGACTGCCTTCTTCCAACCTCGCTCCCTTGTCTCTGCTACGCCAGAAAACAGTGAAATCACGTGACTTTCTTATCACGCTCTTGAAAACACATACTGTGAGACTGCAGGATCTCTGCTCCCCCACACCTCCCCTCTGTTTTCTGAGACAGAATCTCACTATGCAGTCGGGAGTTCCCAGTGTAGCCTAGGCTACCCTCCAACTTTCATCAGTCCTCTCACTCTGCCTCCCAAGCACTGTGAGTACGGATATGCACCTCCACACTGGGCCCAGCAGTAGCTTTCTGATAATGATTTTTCAATTCATAAGAAAGAGCAGGCAAATTTCTAAAATGTTCATACCCATTGGCTGAAAAATTGTGAATGAGTAATTTATGGAAATCAAATGATGCTGAAGAGCTCAAGGACTGAATGACAAGCATTTTCTCCTTAGTATTTTTTTTCTCAGTAATTTTGTTCTCTGTGTAACAGCCCTGGCTGTCCTGGAACTCACTCTGTAGACCAGGGTGGCCTTGAACTTAGAGAGATCTGCGCGTCTCTGCCTCCTGGTGCTGGGAGGTGTACATCACCACTGCCTTGCTTCCATTCAGTGTTTTTTGTTTAAACATTTTTATGGTTTATTTAACTTTATTTTATGTGCATTGGTGTGAAGTGTCAGATCCCCTGGAACTGATCTTCAGACAGTTCTGAGCTGACATGTGGGTGCTGGGAATTGAACCCAGGTCCTCTGGAAGAGCAGTCTGTGCTCTTAACCACTGAGCCATCTCTCCAGCCCCCCATTCAGTGTTTTTTGTTTTGTTTTATTTTTTTACTATGATGAAGACACTCAGTGTGGGAAAGGAAGAGACTCCCTGAATGAGGTTTGCTGGGCTGTATCATGCTGTTGTATGCATCCATTGAAACTTTGCTAGAGCCTGTGCCCCCAAGAAAAGTTAGTTATGTTAAAATGTTAAGCATTTGGAAGTCAACCACCATTTGCTTTTATGCTGCTTTGTGAAGATAGTGCACACTCAGAACCCCTGGTATCTTTTTCTGGGCGGGGGGTGGGGGGAGAGATTCGAGACAGGGTTCCTCTGTAGCTTTGGAGTCTGTCCTGGAACTTGCTCTGTAGACCAGGCTGGCCTTGATATCACAGAGATCCGCCCTCCTCTGCCTCCCAAGTGCTGGGATTAGGGCGTGCACCGCCAGCCCCCAACCTTCCCTGGTATCCTAATCTCAGCTGTTCTCACCCTTAATTCTTACCATGCCCCCATCACTGGTCCATCAAGTGGTGGAAATCCTCTCTACCTGAACTATTTTCCTGACTCACCCTTTGGCTATCAGCCCCAGCATTCCTTCCTCAGAAAAGCTTTCCTTGATCCTTAAGTAGGCTTTGGATCCCTTTTCTGTTCTGATTCACCAATCTGAGACAGATTATTTTTATATACAGTGTTTTCAAAATCCCATGCACAACAAGATATGATGATGTCACAAAGTGTCACACTGGTAAACTATTGGCTTAGTTTTCAAGTTTTATGGACACCCTGATGCTTAAAAAAATAACAGAAATTAAATAACAATACGAAATTATTGATGAATATTTTAACATGGTAAGTTTTGTGATTATTTGACGAGCCGTTATCTTTGGCGAGAGGAGCATTCTGACATAATTATGGAGGTTATCTAATGGATATTTGCTTTGAAATAATACAGGAGGCACAAAGAGATGGTGAACAGTGAAGACAACTCAATGTTCTTGCAGAAGATCCAGGCTGGCTTCCTAGCCTTATAAGGGTGCTAACAACTGTCCTAACTCTAGTTCCTAACCCTAACCTAACCCTAACCTTCTTGTGGTCTCATCAGACACATTCAGGCAAAACACCCATGCACATAAAATAACAAACAAACAAGCAAGCAAGCAAGCAAGCAAGCAAGCAAAATAACACAAGAGACACGTTTTGGATCTTAGTGGCCAGAACTGCTACTGTGTTCTGCATATGATTGGAATGCCTAGTACTGGGTCTATGAGGTTCATTGTACTCTGTAGACTTCTGGATGTAATTGAAATGCTTTTTAATTCAAAAGCACAAAGTAGGATTTGGCAATGTCCAGCTTCCCCCTCCCTCCTTTCTTTTTCCAGTCCAGGAACACTACATACTCAGGAAGGGATGAGGACTCCGTAATTTGGGAGCCATCCCCACTTTCCAGTACTCTATAGAACCTCCCAAGCAAGGCAGAAGAGGCAAGGTGGGTTCTGTAACACAGACTCTGACACACAGTGAGTGGCTCAGGTCCTCAGGGCTCAGGGCTTTGCCACCCTTGAGTATCTGGAGGATGATTCCTGGACTGGGGCAGTTTGGTGTGTCTAGAAGCCATATCCAATCTTTCTTATTTTTGTGTTTAATGTCACTTGGCTGATACCTGCCTTAGGTCTTTTTTTTTTTTTGCCTTCACAGGTACATATACATACATACCCCCCATACACCCAGAATTAAAGCAAAAATAAGCCTAAAGAAAAAGAAATATGTTTACAGCGGACTGTGTGAGGCCACTAAAAGAGTAAGGAAGAGCCTATGTACTGAGATGGCAAGAGGCCCAGGATGTCATCACTGCAGGGGTGGCAGCTATCAACTAAAACTTTGCGGGCACCCATCCACGTTCCCCCTAAGCAAAAAGCAGGGGGATTTGCTACTAAGCATTGTACCACAAATGCAGACTAGTCCGTCTCTGGAACTCCGCTTGAGCCAAACTGGACACCGGACACCTGTGCTCTGCCCAACTGTGCTGCTCACCTGTAAGTCCCCATAATCCCTTTGGAGGCCAGGTGGACAGTCCAAGAGAGGCAGTTACAAAACAGGGTACAGATGAACACTTCTGCTCAGGAAGTAGAAGCAGGGCTATCAGAAGTTCAAGGTCACCCGTAGCTACACGAAGAATTCAAAGCCAGTCTGAACCACAAGAGGCCCGGTCCCTCCCGCAAAAGTCAAGTTACAAACATGATATTTTGAAACCATGTAATGGGACTGTCAATTCAACCTTTTCCCCCCTCCGTGTTCTATGGCAGATCAGATCCTTTTGGTGGTCTAGACAAGCCCAAGCGTTCGCTCTATTTATAGACTTCGGCTGGTTCTTAAGAAGCATATGATGGGAACTTCTTTAAATTAATGTTATTTACCTGCTAGGATATAAACTCTGAAAGGATGTGGTCTGCGTTACGGACGAGGGCTCTGTAGAATGTGATCACAGAAAATGGAAATTTTACGAGTTCTGGGAAGAGAAGTAGGTGACGAGAGTGAAATGGGAGAAAGTTCTTATTTTTTGCTGCTTCATTGGAACTTCGTGATTCAAAAATATATGTATTTTTTTTTAATCGTGAATAGCAGAACAAGTAACTTGCTTAACATAACGGTCCTTCATGTTGGAACCAAGGAATTAGTCGCGGAATTCCAAGTCACAGAGGCACTGGAAGCTGTCACATCCTTTCAAGAAGGGGTGTGAGCCATTCTCTCTTGGGTCGATGGCTCACCTCACTTGAGGACTTTGAGGAGCATGGTACAGAGTTCTTGAGACCTCACTGGATCTGGTTCCTGTGTAGTCCTGACTAGCACTGCCACCGTGGCCTCTTCAGACTTGGTTCACTGGGCAGTGCTGGCACCCTCCTTTAATCCCAGCACTTGGAGGCAGAGACAGGTGGATCTCTGTGAGTTTGAGGTCTACAGAGCAAGTTCCAGGACAGCCAAGGCTACACAGAGAAACCCTGTCTTGAAAACAACAACAACAACAAAAAGACTTAGTTCAATTTATCTCTAAAATAGTTCCTATTGGACTGCTGGAGGAAATAAAGGGACACTATCAGCAATATCTGCGGTACTTTCATCATTGTTATCGTCATTAGCATTCAGATGAGTATAGCCATAAGAGAGACGGAATGATGGGAGGGACAAAAGAGGTTCTGTGCCAAAGAAGAGACAAGACTCACCCACTTCAAGATTGCATTTGGCCAAAAGGTACCCATCTTATCTTTTCTTGCTTGTTTTCTTTTATGTTTTTGCTTTTAGACATGGTTTTTCTACTTCAGTTCTGATTTGCCTGGTATGTGGCACAGGCTGGTCCTGAATTTTGTAACTTCACAATGTAGCCCAGGCTGGTCCTGAACTCTCAGCAATCCTCATGTCTCAGCCTCCTGAATGCTGTGATTACAGGCATGTTCCATCATGCCCAGCTTTGTTCTGTTATTTTGAACTGGAGTCTCGCGTGAATTCTGTTCCTCACTTCTGAGGAAGGCTTATGATAGCCTTCTATTTTGAATGTCCCCGACACTTTTAAAGAGTCCGCATTAGGCCATCAAGAAGACTGGGTAGGCGCTTATTACCAATACTGATGATTTGAGCCCAACATCTGGGCCCACATTTGACAAGGTAAGAACCAGTTCCCACATGTTGTCTTTTAACATTTCTGCTTACTTTCTCTACCACAAACAAAATAAATAAAAATAAGTAGAAGAGTTTTAAAGCCTATCGTATGTAAATGCTCTCATTAAGATGGACAAAATAAGGGGGGAAGGTCTAAATAAAGGAAGATAAACTGAGCTCACCATTCTTAGATTAGCTAGTCCAATGCTAATCTCCAATATAATGATAATTTTTTTTGTTTTTTTTTTTCAAAACAAGGTTTCGCTGTAGCTTTGGAGCCTGTCCTAGAACTTGCTTTGTAGACCAGACGGCCTCAAACTCACAGAGATATGCTTGCCTCTGCCTCCTGAGTGCTGGGATTAAAGGTGTGCGCCATACTGCCTGGCTGATAAAATTCTCTTTTAAGCAGTTTGATTCACAGTTTGCCAATACTGTCTTCTAAACTTTTATCTCACTGAACACTGGCAAAGTTGGGAGGAAAGCAGTGTAGAGCATGCATTATTGTTTTTCTGTTGTGAGGGGAGCCACAACAACACACACACACACACACACACACACACAGCCAGGGGGTGGCAGTATATGCCTTCCTTTAATCCCAGCACTTGGGAGGCAGAAGCAGATGGAGCTCAGTGAGTTCAAGGCCAACCTGGTCTACAGAGTTCCAGGATAGCCAAAGCAGTTACACAGAAAAACCCTGTCTCAGAAGCAAAACAAAACAAACAAAAAACAACACACACACTTTTTTTTTTTAAAGCGTATTTATTTAAAAGGATAGGGTGTATTCATACCATACCCATGCGGAGGTCAGAAGACAGATCTCGGGGATCGGTTTTCCCCTTCTACCACGTGGGCTCCTGATCACAAAACAGATCATCCGGCTTGGTGGCAGACACCTTTGCCTGCAGCGCCGTCTCGCCAGCCCCCATAGTTACCCTTAACAGAAGCAAAGTCAGTGCGTCTGTGGATATGTTGTTGTTAGCCTGCCATCTTTTCACCACCCCAGGGAAAGCAAATACATAAAGCCACTCACTGCTTCTTTAACTATAATACACATCACTAATCAATTACAGTTTTTGGTGCTACTTAAATGCATGCTCAGGAACAGTCCCTTTCACAACGCCCCAGATGGTCTTTACCAACTGGACACAAGTTACACAGGAATTACAGTAACTTACTGACCATTTGGGGACAAGACTGTCTAGCCTTCCATATGATCTTGTCAGCTAGTTAACTTGGCACATCAAAACTAGAGGGAGAATCTTTTCCTTTGAAAAATTATGCCCAGCCGGGCAGTGGTGGCGCACGCGTTTAATCCCAGCACTTGGGAGTCAGAGGCAGGCGGATCTCTGCGAGTTTGAGGCCAGACTGGTCTACAAGAGCTAGTTCCAGGACAGGCTCCAAAGCCAGAGAGAAATCCTGTTTCGAAAAACAAACAAACAAACAAAAAACAAAAAAAAAAGAAAGAAGAAAAAAAGAAATATTATGCCCAAATACTATTTTCATTTGGCTACATGGTCAACATTAATTGTGTGCTTCTCCAGGGAAAATCCTGGTCATTTTCATATTCCACATCCTAGAATGGAACCCGACACAGACAGCTTCTGAGCCACGCTCTGACTGATGGATAGGCGGGTAGGAAGGTGGACAGATGGATGGAGTTAGCAATTGGGTAGGCCCATAGCAAAGGCCTCCACTTCAGCTGATGGCTTGACGCCTTTCTGTCTCTGAGGATGGGGCTGTCAATCTAGAAAGCACTGTCTGCCTCCCAAATACCATTTATCTCCATTTATCAGAGAATATTATTAGACATTGTGATGCTGAGGTAGCAAATTAGTTAGGGCTTTTAGTACTGGGACTATGATAAGGATTTAGGGAAATGAGTTCTGCTGTGGAGGGGGCTGCATGAGCTTTCTTGCTCTGAGCTGACGACAGTTGCTCGCCCTCTGTTGTGAGATCAATACCTGGCTGCCAGTCCAGTTATTCCGCGTTGGCTATTTTAACAATCTCCACAGAGACCTACTGGACTCAAGAGAAAAACTTCTAAAGCAATGGAACCCATTGCTTTTCCTCTGTCACAGGGCGTACCTTTAGTTTTGCTTCTGAGCTTGGGTATATAGGAAACTCCAGAGTTCTCCTGGAGGGTATTATCAAGTCACTTTTGAGGGGCAAATATCATCCACCTCCCTGAACTTCACTGACACCCAGCTGTTGATGTTGTTGGTGAGAATTTGAGGTTCCAGCTACTTCTGCCTTGCTCAGATTGCTTTGAGTTGTCTCTTTCCTAGAATAAAAAACCTACAGGACCAGGGGATGCTTTTAATGCACAATCTTTATGCACTTAGGGTTTGTTATGCCTGTGATAGGTTTGTATAGTCCCATTTCCTTACTCTTGAGGAGAGGTATCAGCATCCCCTTTATGGTAATAATGACTAATAAAAATAGTCACTACAGATTTCATGTTCTTTGAGATAGGGTCTCTACATAGCCCTGACTGGCCTAGAACTCACTATGTAAACCAGGCTGTCCTCAGTCTTACAGAGATCCACTTGCCTCTGCCTCCTGAGTGCTGAGAATAAAGGCATGTGCCACTGTGCCTGGCACTACAGAGTTTTAAAAAGTAAAATACAGCCGGGCGGTGGTGGCACATGCCTTTAATCCCAGCACTTGGGAGGCAGAGGCAGGCGGATCTCTGTGAGTTCAAGGCCAGCCTGGTCTACAAGAGCTAGTTCCAGGACAGGTTCCAAAGCCACAGAGAAACCCTGTCTCAGAAACAAACAAAACAAAAAAAGTAAAATACATTCAGTATAGAAAATACCAAGACTAATTTCATTTATCTATTTCCAGTTTAGAAATAAAAACAGGGCCAGGCATACTGGTGCATGACTTTAATCCCAGCATTCAGGAGGCAGAGACAGGCAGATGTCTGTAAGTTTATGGCCAGCCTGGTCTACAGTGTGAGTTCCAAGACAGCCATGGCTACACAGAGAAACCCTATCTTGGAAAAACAAAAACCAAAATAAATAAAACAGGATCTTTTCTGGCAATATTTTTTTTTCTCCTACCTCTCCAACCAAGGGAGCTCTAGTACTTCCCAAGGTTCCCATCGTTCCTCTGCTTGTCCTTTTGTTTACACATACAATAGCATTTTGCAGGCTTTAAAACGTTACATAAATATCAGCAAGCCTAATATGTTTTTCTTAGAAGGGACACTAAAGTCATCAGCATATATGTGAGATTTTTTTCCTCTGTTGGTATTTGTGGTTTAAGGTAATATTCTACACTAGGGGATGAGATTTTCTAAGCTTAAGTTTGTGAGTGTAAGGTAAGATCTGGTCCATAAGGCCAGATCTGGTTAGGCCTCCCTGCTAGGGCCTCTCTCCACATCTTGCTCTTCTGTGGTGCTTAATCACAATGCCTTTGGTTACTTCTGTTTCATGGTTAACTACTACGTAACTGTGTATTTATTTCAGGTCTGCCCTCTAGGATAAAAAGCAAATAGACTCCCTGAAGGTAGAGATTTTTGTCTTGCTAGCGCTATGCATATCTTACACTTAGTCCATTCTTGGCCAAAGACAGGCTAGTAAATGGAGTATGCTTTCTTGACTACAGTACAGAATTCAGATCACTTAGGAATAAATACCAGGTATTTGTGATGTGATTCCTGATTCTGTCCTTTGCGCTGCCCCTTGCTCCTTGGTTCTGCCACCATTGCACTTGCTCTTGCATGGATGCACTCTGTCCCCTCAGTGTGAAACATCCCAGCCATGCTTGCCTCTCAAGGTCTCTCTCCTCCTCCTCTGCCTCCTCCTCCTTCTTCTGCATGTACTGAGACAACAACATGATTTTTTTCCTCTTTGGGTTTCCTTCTTTTAGTTTAACATTTATTCATTTATTTGGTTTATATGCATTGGTGTTTTGGCTGCATGTATATCTCTGTGAGGGTGTCAGATCCCCTGGAACTGGAGTTACAGACAGTTGTGATCTGCCATATGGGTGCTGGAAATTGAACCCAGGTCCTGGAAGAACAGCCAGTGTTCTTAACCGCTGAGCCATCTCTCCAGTCCCTCCCCTCCTTCTTTTTGTTTGTTTTTGTTTTTTCGAGACAGGGTTTCTCTATGTAACAGTGCTGGCTGTGCTGGTATTCGCTTTGTAGACGACACTGGCCTAGAACTCACAGAGATGTGCCTGAGTCTGCCTCCCAAATACTGGGATTAAAGGAGTGCACCACCACCGCCTGGCTCTCTCTTATCCCTTAACGATCATCTGACATGGCATCTCCTCTAAAAAGACACCTCCATTTGTAACCCTGTCACTCCGGATAAGGAGCTTGTCCCCTGTGCTCCCTGAGCATCACCAAGTATCTCTGGTATTTCACTCAGTAACTTCTTGAAGGAGATTTAGTGCACTGTTCCTACAAGCCATGCCTTGCTCTTCATCCCAGGTTTACAGAGATGAGCAAGATGAGGTTATGTCATTTGCAAACATGACAAGAGGACGGGGCCGATGGGGCCGTAACTAGTCAGTATTCCTTATGAAGGGAATTATGGAAGGCCTATCTAAGGATCCATTTGTAAGGAGAACTAAAAGAATACGGATAAGCCGGTCCTGGGATGGGATGGTGGCCATATTTTCCACAATGCACATCCCATGCCCTCTTCCTCACCCTGGGAACTGTATGTAGTTGATCTGATTCTTGATGCCTGACAGAGTGCATAGCATCTAGTGTGTGCCCACTAAATGATCATCAACATGTTTCATGAGTAAATGAATGAATGAGCCACATTGTATCATCTCAGAACAGGCCTGAGCAATCAAACTTGCAACAGCCTTACCTCACACGCAACAGTCACATCACCCCAAATCAGGTTGGGGTGCCAATAGATAGGGAAAGAGGGGTTCCACTGACCATCAAGACTTTGATATTGAGTTGTGGAGGGAAGGGCGTTTACCCCATATTGGCGTGGCCTCATGCTGGAATTCATACGATTCCATTACAACTGTCCCCCTGCAGATGCTCAGCTCCTGGTTTGGAGCTATTTAGCCCTTCAGTCACGGACACTTACACACTGTTAGCATGTGGCACGCATGACCATGGTCTCACTGAAACTGTGTAACACTCTGTTACTTTCTCCATTTCACACATAGGAACTGGGAGACACCTGGAGGCCGGATAGCCAGGAGGGGTGAAGCTAGGGCTTAAACCTGGGTCTGTTTCCCAGGGAAGCCTGTGCTTCTCCAGACCCAGGGCCAGGGCCAGCGGAGCCCCTGGGACTGCCCAGGCTGTACATTTGTGTAGAAGGGTCCTGCCCTGATTTCACTACCTGGAGATTCTCACTGCATTTTGACATGTTAATGTGCTGTGTTAAATGCTGTGTACACCAATGCCCCAAACACAAACTTTCTTTTTCAAGACTTCATGTAAAAATCAAAATATACACACAGCTCGCCTCCCCCTTTGTCTCGCCCCCCCCCCCCCCCCCCCCCGCTGCTTCTGACGATAAAAGGAACACAGGCAGCAGAGTTCCCGGAGATTACAGACATATCTGTAATCCAAGCACTTGGAAGGCTGAGGTAAGTGATCATCCTGGTGACAGAGTGAGTTCTAGGCCAGCCTGGGCTACAGAGTGAGATCTTGTCTCAAAGCAATATAACACAAACACAGGAAAGCATCGAAGATGGTAGCTGAGAGGGCGATGCATAGTTTTCTAGACAGCAGAGCAAGTTTTTCGAGGAGAAATTAGGCTGGCCCACGAGGCACTGTATTCTCTGTATGAACCCCAGGGTCCTGTACACATTTCTTCTAGAGACATTTGTAGACTTAGTTTCAGATAGAAGCCCCCCAAAATAAAATCCACGAATCTGTATTTCCCAAGGAAATCTTGACATTTGTATTTGGCTTTTGTTCAATGACATGCTGCATAAGCATCTTTGACACTTATTTAAAATATTAATGTCTTGTTAAATAATGTTATACCTCTTGACAGACACCTACCTTGTTAAGACAGGGTGATTTGGTTGGGACTAGGGGTGTAGGTCAATGGCAGAACCCTTTCCTAGCCTATGAAAGGCTCTGGACTTCATCCCCAATACTAGTGTGTTAGCTTCTATTTTGCTCATTCCTTCTGTACACCACAATCCATCCCACCCTACCCACTTCCTTTCCTCTGCCAAGGCTGAAAGGGTGCTGTTCACCACCTGATCTCCATGCTGGTGATCCCCAGGCCCTCTGCCGCCATGAAAGGACTCACATTGTGGAGGCCTGCAGTACTGAGCTGGTCAGGTAACTTCTGTTACTTAGCAACTTCCTCCAGCTTTGTTAAGTTGGGCTGTTCAATCTCCTTAATGAATATGAGCATCAAGACAGGTAATTGATGCCTGGACGTTTAGCTCATGAATAATTGACTGTCTGGGTAATCCTAGCTACATTTCCTCGATCAGATTGTACAATGGAACAGCCATGTCATAGCCAGTGTCGAGTTTTTACATTATTTTCCTGCTTTATCTTAATCAGTTTTATGATGTCAGAAATCTGCTTTCTTGACCCAGAGGCTCCGGTGCACAATGGGAGCGGCGATGTTCCCGAGCCCAGGCACGTTTCCTCTTTCCTCCACAAGAGCTCAGCATTTCCCCTCTGGTCTGGGCTTAGAAAACTGCAGCCCCTCTGTGTTATCTTTCCCCACATACATTGGGAAGGCAGCTTGGTCCTACAGGGGAGGAGAGGAGTGGGAATCGGGTTTCCCCGGGGAAGTACCAATCACTCACTCTGCAGTTCCAGCCAATCTAGTTTACCTCACTCATTTAGCCCTTTGTTTTTAAGTCAGTTTTAATCTATTTTTATTACTTTATATACGTACATAATATATCTGACAGGTGGTGGGGGGGGGGCTACAGCACCCATGCAGAGGTCAGAGCACAACTTTGTGGACCCCGTTCTCTCTTTCCACACGTTGACTCAGACTCTACCTTGCTGTTTCTGCTGCAGCGCGTGCCCCAGGCTACCTAGCCTTAGAGTTTTTTTTTTTTTTTTTTGTCCCTGCCCATTTGTCTCATTGTAAGAGTTTGTGATTAGATACGTGTCACCATAGCTATCTGTTTTTATATTTATTTATTGGGTTTGTTTCGAGACAGGGTTTCTCTGTGTAGTCCTGGCTGTTGTGGAACTTGCTCTGTAGAACAGGCTGGCCTCAAACTCAGAGATCCACCTGCCTGTTTCCCAAGTGCTGGGATAAAAGTGCGAGGCACCAAGTCTGGTCATAGCTGTTTTTTTGTTTGTTTGTTTGTCTTTGTTTTAACAAAACAATGAAAACAGCATAGGTTCCAGGAATTGAACTCAGGGCACGAGACTGTGCATTAGGTTCCTCCACCTGATGAATCATCCCCCTGACTCTATTCTCTTATCTGTTCCTTCACTTCACACATTGAGCACCTCTTATGGATCAGGCTAAAGATTCCAGAACAAATCGTGTTGCCCTCATCTGTCTGCCTTTATGAAGTCTCTATGCTATTTAAAGCATCTAAGTAAACCAGGGAAGGAGTTAAGTAGCTTAAAACAAAGTAAGTTATTTTTCCTTTGGGTAGTGAAAAATATTCACGGGGCTGTGGGGCACACAGGACTGACGAGGAGATGTAAACAGAGACTGCTCATTGCTCCTGGCCACCCAGATCCAAATAATCACACAGAAAATAGATTAATTACAACATTGTTTGGCCTGTTAGCTCAGGCTTCTTATTAACTAACTCTTACATCTTAAATTAACCCATTTCTATTAATCTGCGTATCGCTACGAGGCTGTGGCCTACAGGTAAGGTTCCAGCGTGTCCTTCTTCAGCAGCTACGAGGCGCCCCTTTAATTGTACATATTCTCTCTCTATATTCTCCCAACCTGGCTATATTCTGCCCTGCCAATAGGCCGAAGCAGCTTCTTTATTAACCGATGTTAATAAACCATATTCGTAGCATACAGAGGGGAATCCCACATCAAAGAGATGCGTTCACCCTGGCTTCAGGCTGGTCTTGACCTTGTGATCATCCTGTCAGTGCCTTCCAAGTCCTGAGATGGTTCCTCCAAGCCTGCCTTAAGGAGTATATAGTAAGGAGTATCATGAACCCTGAGTAATACACCGGGAACCATGGAATGAATTGATTTTAAGGCACATAAATTGGATGTCTGTTTTTGATATCTTTTATGAACACAAGAATCTGGCAGCTATGGGGAGTTATGGATGGTGAACTATGGATGGGACCAAACTTTTCAAAATACATGCTTCATATGCAGTACCAACCATGCTCCTCTGAATGCATGAGATGGATGTTGTCACAATTCCGGGAAAGGGCTGAGGCGTTAGTCCACTGGGGAGAGCTCTTGTGTAGAATACTGGAACCTCTGGTTCGGTTTCCAGCACTGCATAAAATGGCGTTTTGGTAAATTAATCCAAATTTCAAGATCACCCTCAGAAAGTTTGAAGTTAGCCTTGTCTACACGTAGCCCAGGTTAATCCATTTACTCAGTACCTGTCTCCCAAGTTTTTGTGTTAGTAGTAGAAGCATGCAGAACCCACTAAAGTTAGAGTTCCCCGGGCTCAGCAAATTTACATTTTATTAGGAAGATAGAACATAGCCCAATATGCAGGTAAAGGATAGTTACAGGGCATCTGGAATGTTAATAATGAGGAGAACATCAACCCAGGAAAGGGGCTTCAGAAGAGATCTGCGGGAAGGGTAGATACAGTTTACACAGGGTGGTTCCAGGGAGCCATCGGTGAGGAAGTGACATTTAGGTGAATTGGAAGAAAACGTGAAAGTGAGCATTGTGGCTAGCTGGGGGGCAGACATTTTAGACAGAGGGAACAGCAAGAGAGCCTTTTTTCCTCTGTCACCTGCTTGCTTCTGTGTTACACGCCCCTCTGAGAGACTACTAAAATACTTATTTCAATAACATTTAGAATAAAACATACACTGCTTGCCATGACTTGCAAGTCATACTAAATCTCTCTGTCTCTCTACATGGCTGTTTTGAAACTCCCTGTTCCATCAGCTGTGGCTGTAGTAGCCTTCTTCCTGGGCCTTGGAGAGACAAACCCATGCTTCTCTGGGGCCCGGCACTTGCTAGTCTCTCTGCTTAGAGATTATCCTATGCTAGAACTCCTTCTTCCCATAAAAGTCTGGCTGGCACTGAAACTCTTTGGCTGCTCTCCACCCCCTCCCCCCGCCCCCCGATATTATCAAAGCGTCTCTGATTAGGCCCACTTTACCACTCACAAGTGATGCAGTCATTTCCTTCTGCAATGAAACTGGCCCGTTATGTGTAATGTGCTCTTTGGAGAAAATGAGGTTATAAACGTGAAATGTAACCAAGTGCCCCCTATCATACTGGGCAACGTACAGCCCGTCAGAATGCAGCATCCCTTTCCAGGTCCTTCTGTTTGCCACCAGATCTGCATTTGAATTTTGAATCGTTCTGTTGGAATGGCTGACAATCGTGATGTCTATTTCAAAACAGTAAAGGATTTCAAATGTAATAAGTATGCCAATTGCCATGGTATATATGTACATATGCATACATGTATGTATATATAGTATAAATGTGTTAAAAAACCCTGCTCCCCGTAATACGTGCATCTAGTGTGGGTCAGTTAAAAACAGTTTTAAAAGGCTCTTGGGTATGCACTCCGAAGTTTCCATGCTGCTCAGAAAGTGAGATCCAAGAGCAGGAGAAATGAATGAGGTGCCATTCTCACAGAAGGGAAAATCGCAGAAACACTGGCATTTCTCCACAGGAAAGGCCTGCCTGTGCTTGGTGCCCCAGGAAGAGAGAGGATTGGATTGGCTGGAGGAAAATTTCCAGGCCTTGTATCATCCTGCCGGCCAGGTTGCTCAGTTGGCCCAGCTGGAGGAACGCAATGGGAGAAGTGGGGGAGGTGTTTCTTCTTTATCTCCTCCTCCAGCCCAGCTTGGGAACACATCTTCCTCCCATTACCGAGGCTTAACCACGAATGAATCACCGTTGGTGTTTCTAGTTTGGTTCATCTTTTCCTTTTCGAACTCTGGATTCCATCAATTATTGAGACCTGAGTTCTACTCTCTCGGTCAGCTACACCTAGGTCCCCCGGTCGGTCTGTGTGGCTTTCTGAAGGGAAACCACCTGCCCCCCCCCCCCCCCACCTGTTCATCCTGGCCTTCTCTCGGAGCTCCTAAGGTGTGGCGACCGAGAACCGCGCCAAAACCATCAATATTTCACAGCCGTAATTAAAGTAAGCCGAGAGACTTGAGTGTGGGTCTCTTGTAACTGGCTCACTTTTCCAAAACAAGCGCCAGGCACCTTGGGGGAGGGGATGGGGACATAAGACCGGAAATGGGCCTCTGGTGAATGTTGGGGTAGCGGGCAGGGGTCTAGGATTTCATTTTACCGGGCCTCAGGGAATTGGAAGGCCGCTGGAGTCCTCTGGTGCGAGTCCACGACCCTCTTCTGGAGATTCCTTCAGGGGATTGGAAATTAGGCAGCGGGAGCTGCAGACCGGTGGCTTCCACTCCTCTAACCCTAACCACAAATAAACCTAAGGGCTTAACAAAGGCTTCCCTTTGTTGGGGTTGGTGATCTGCAGTGCAAGGTGAACTGCCATGAACATCTCCAGCTTCTGTTGCCCCTTCTTGCGCACAGTCTCCGGGTGCCAGCGCACTAGGCAGCCTGGTGGGCGGGAGAGGCGGGAGCCCCGCGTTTATACATCTATTAATTACCTCCAGCATGGAAGAACTGCCTATAAATACAGTGGCACTTTAGATAAAACTTTCATGCAGCTATTTAGATCCTTTAAAATATAAATGATTTCCTCTAAATTTTTTATCATAAATCAGGGCATGGAGCTAGGCGACGAGACGCCGCCGACTTCCCCCCTGATGAGAGCAAAGCCTTCTCTTGATATCTTCTTCTCTCCCTTATCTACCTCTCCTTTTCTTGCTTTTACGCTTTTCCTTTTAATTTACGAAAAGGGCTTAATAGGTCTTTTTTATTGAGTTCAGGACTTAGGAGGAAGAAAAAAAAAACCATCTGCCATAATTGGGGGCGGGGGTGGTGGAGGTTGCTGACCTGTAGGGTCATCCTAACCTGAGTTCAAATTCCATCTCTACCACTTGTCTGTGTGATGTTAACACATTTAGCTTCTCTGGTCCCCAGTTCTTGCCACCACAAAAAAAGAAGTACTATCTGTCCTTGCTTCATAGGGAAGTTTAACTGGCACTGCAAAGCCTGGCTGGCACCAAGGGAGAGCGCTGCCCAGGTGGACAGGTCACTGCATCTCTCTAAGACTATGCATAAAGAACAAGGGAAGTGCTGCCTGTTGCCAGGGAGCGCCCTGAAAACTGAATGGATAGCTGAAGGGCTCTAGGCTTTGTAACTGTAGGTTGTGGGGGGTCCCCCACCCAACATGTGCTGGGCACAGTGGTTCTCTCAGTATGCATTTATGACTACAGCAAACAATGAGCTCTCAGGCAGAGAACCCTGAAAACCCACCAGATCTCAATTCCCATTTATGTGATAGACTTGGTCTCTACCATCTTTCTGAGCTCACATTTTGAACCTTGACCTACGGGAAGAGCCTATGTGACCTGTCTCCCCAGATCCCTAGCAATGATTAGAAAACAGGCCCTGACCTCATAAGTTACTGGTCCATGTAGCCAGCCAGTTACTTGTACACACTGGAGCCCACACTTTCTGGGCCCAGTCTCCTACTCCTGACTACTTGTGCATGTCCAAGCTGCCTGGATACAATAAATGGCTTAAGTCTTTGGCCATAAAAAAAGAAAATTGAATAGATCCCAAGGGGAAGCAGCTTAGGAAATTGAACTCTTTGTCCAAGACAGAGTTTCCCTGTATAACAGCCCTAATTGTTCTACAGCTAGTTCTTGTAGAACAGGCTGGACTTGAACTCACAGAGATCTGCCTGCCTCTGCCTCCCAAACGCTGGGATTAAAGGCATGCTCCACCACCGCCCAGTGGAAATTAAACTCTTACGGGGGCTATGAACTGGAGGAGAAGAAGGTGAACCTAGACCCTGTGGGCCACAGGTGGCCATGCTGCTCACAGCTGTTCTCGAAGTCCGGAGAGGACAGAATTTAAAAGAAAGAAAGAAAGAAAGAAAGAAAGAAAGAAAATGAAGGAAGACAAAACTTAACCACTGGATGCAGGTAGAAACTGGGAAGTCTTTCAGGTTCTAGCATATATCAGATCCTAACTATTGACTCAGATTATCTGAGAAGCAGTAGCTAGATTAAGCCAGGGCATGTGGGGACTATTTTCTGTCCTCCAGCCCTCCTCAGCGGAGCGCTGCACAGATACAGGGAAGGTTGCCTGGAAGCAGACCTCAGATCCCAACACAATCTTGCTTGATACCCACCCTCCACAGGTTTCCCAATTCCTCTAAGGATCCCTCCCCTTCCAGGACCTAGCTATTAGTCGGCCTTCACTGCTCTCCAGTTCACCCAGGTCCTCCCGCTTGTCAAGCTTGCTGTCCCCTCCGGCCCTTTATGAAGTGTTTGCCTCTCATTGTTTCTATCCCACAGGCCTTACTTAGCTCATAGACCACTCCTTCCTTCTCTGCCCATGTATTCTCTATACCACGACTTCAGTTTATTTCTCTGCAGCAGCCATGTATCCCGCAGGAAGCTACAGGAGCTTCCATTCTACAGGGCTTGGAGGTGAATGCAGGTGAAAGGCTGTCTGACTTGTCTGCATAGAGACAACAGTAGTAGGTTCTCAACAGTGGGTTTTCTGTTAATTTAACTAAGAGCTTTTAGAGCCCTCTTGGCTCCGTCCACTTAACACTCCTTTCTCCCTTTGTTTTCTCGAGATATCTAGGTGGCCCAAGCTAGCCTCGAACTCTTGATTCTCTTACTTCAGGCTTCCCAAGACCTCGCGCTGGATGGGGGCAGGAGAAATATTTCCAGGCATCTGAGATCATGGACCTTCCCACCTCTCAGTGATGCTGGGGTGGAAACGAGGGCCTCCCACCAGTCAGGTAAACGCTATCAGTGAGCTCCAATTGGCTTTCCAAACGGAGAAACTGAGGCTGGTACAAGGCAAGGGCCTGCCGCGGCACGGGGGCAGGGGTCTCGCGGCGCGTGCCTCTCAGTTGAGTGAGATACTTGGCCTCTGGTTCCCCGGTCCCTCTGGGCATCTCGGATCCTCGGGGGCCGGGTAGACAAAGAGAGGCAGCGGCCGACAGGCGAGTCCCGCAGCAGCTGCGCAGGCGGCGAGTACACGTGAGAAGTTTGTGAAAGAAGCCGAGAGAAAGGGAGAGGAAGGCTCGCGGCAGGCGGCAGCGGACACCTGGCACGGGGCAGCCTCGCCAGCTGCCTGCCTGCGATGGCATCTTGAGTTCGGGCTGATCCTATTGAAGCCATCTTGCCTGACATCCTCCCTGCCCCCTCTCTAGTGTGCCGCGGTGAGGTTGCACGAATGTGAATGAAGGTGGCTGGGATTAGCTGTGGCTCCAAACAATTGTCCCTGTGCCAGAAGGGGGAGCCGGTTTAGTTCAGAGTCTAGCAAACCAAACACTCTGTAGGGGATCTCTGTCTTCATCTCCACATTGGGCCAGAATCTTGGAGAGGATTTATTCTTAAGTCCATCCATTCAACACTAATTACATAAACTTGCAGGCTGTTTGGCCTGGAGCCACAGGGACAAATAAGACTCACCCACTTAAAAAGTCCTTGAGTCTTTCCTGGAGAAGAGGTCCAAGGTCATATTCTTCTCAAGAAATCACAGAGCAGGGCTGGAGCCATGGCTCTGTGGTTAAGAGCACTTCCAGAGGACCTAGTTAGACTGCTAGTCTTCTGTAGTTCCAGTTCCAGAGGTTCTGATGCCTTCTGGCCAGTGCTGACATCAGATATAAATGTGATATATATATATATATATATATATATATCACATTTTAAAAAAATGTGCATAAGTGTTTGCCTGCACACATGTTTGTGTTCACCAAGAGTGCACCGGGTGCCTGCAGAGGCCAGAAGAGGATGCTGGAATTAGACAGTTTTGAGTCACCATGTAGGTGATGGGAATTGAACCTGGGTCCTCAGGAAGAGAAGCAGAAGAGATGGTTCAGCTGCACTGCTTGCTCTTCCAAAGGTCCCAAGTTCGATTCCCAGCAACCACATGGTAGCTCACACCCATCTGTAATGAGATCTGGTGCCCTCTTGAGGAAGAGACCTGGTCAGTCGTCCTCATCAACTTAGACCAGGGAACCCAATATGGACAAGTTCAACAGAACCGCCATATACGAACTGCCCATCTATGCCCATGATTCAGCATTGCCAGGGCATAAATTTCAGTTTCGTTCATTTTTCCTCTGGAAGAGCAGCAAGTGTTCTTAATCACTGAACCACTGCTCCAGCTTCTCACATGCATTTTTAAAGGAATCATTCGTTGTGCAGGCTGTGAGGGAGGTTGAGACAGGAAGGTCTCAAGACCAAGGCCAGGCTTCATTATACAGAGAGAACTTGTTTCAAAATAAGAGTGAGGGGGCTGGAAAGATGGTAAGGGCACTGTTGTTCCTACAGAGGACCTGGGTTCGGTTCCCAGCATCCATGTGGAGGCTCACAACCATCTGTAACCCCAATTCCAAGGGCTCTAAGCCCCTTTTCTGTCCTCTGAGAGCACCAGAGACTTGTGTGGTAGACATACATACATATAAGATGAACATTTATACACATAAGATAATCTGAAAAAAATAATGAACGAGTGGAGGGGGGGTGTAACTCAATGGTAGACCTCTTGCCTTGAAGGCACTAGGCCCTAGGTTCAGCTCATCATATGGTGCTGAGGGTATGAAGTAGGTCACATTGCATCAGACCAGAAGCAGGGAATAGGGGTCCTGATGCTGCCCTGCCCTTCTTCTCTCCTCTATCTCTTCCCTTGAGTATATCAGCCCTCGGATGGTGACACTTGCATTCAGGATGGGCCGTCTCTCCTCCATCATCCTTACAGACACACCAAAGGTGTGCTTCCTACGTGACTCTAATCAGGATTAGCCACCACAACTACTCTTTGTCTACTTAACACTCAAATACATCACTCAGCATTAAACCTCAGCATTCCAGCCTGTCCCCAAAACATTCCCGTCTACCAGATCTCATAATGCAAAACGTTCTGTCCAACTTCAAGGGTTCCCACAGTCTTAAAATTTCAACATTATTCGAAAGTCCAAGTTCAAAACAATCTCTGGATCTCAAAGTAAATCTGTAACTGCAAGATCTGGTAAAAATCAGGAAACAATTTACATCCAGTATACTACATCCAGGGATTGCCACATTCCAAAAGAGAGAAAGGCATAGAACACAGGGATGGGGCCAAATCAAGACTGAAATTCAGCAGGACTAGCATTAAACCCTGCCACTCCATTCCTAACATCAAGGGCACATCATATTCTAAAGTGAAGTCAGGCTAGCTTGGGCTTTGCTGTTGATAGCCCATATGACCTCTTTTAGGGGCTGGCTCTAGATTTTGCCTGTATCTTCCTGTCACCTTTACTGTTGGCCTCATGTGCCTGAAAGACTTGCTAGGCAGGAAGTCAGGAATCAGAAACAACGGCCAGTTCCTTTATTACACTGTTCCTTTGCATATGAGCATTGGGGTTCTGCCTGCATTTTATGTTTGTATGAGGGTGTAAAGTCACTTGGAGCTGGATTAAAGACAATTATGAGCCACCATGTGGGTGCTGGGAATTGAACCCAGGTCCTCTGGAAGAGCAGCCAGTGCCCTTATCTGCTGGGCCATCTCTCCACACTAATTTAATTATCAAAAGTGTGCCCCTATTCCTGAGGTCCCTCATTTTTCCTCCAAATATGTATTCTTTTTTTTTCTCAAATACTTACTTGTTTTTGTCTTATTCAGGCAGAGTCTCCCCATAGCCCAGATTGACCTTGAACTTTCCACATAACTGAAGATGACCTTGAGCTCCTGACCCTCCTGCTTCTACCACCCCAGTGGTATGTTATAGGTATGCATCTCAATCAGCTCAAATGCACTTAATTTTCAACAAATCTCTTGCCTTCTCTGTCTACCTATAAATTATTTTATTGAGAATACTAATTTTGAGAGTATCAAAATTAATACTCTTACCTTCCTAGTTAGTCTCTTCTACAGTCTGTTACCCCCCTTAGGGATCACTGCAAGGAAACCAACATCTCCATACAGTACCAAGTTTCCTACAACCTTCCCCAAAACTGGATGAAATCTTCCACGACTCACGTCTGCCTGTATGCTGCAATATCCCACCATGATGAAAACGGACTAAACCTCTGAAACTGTAAGCCGCCCCAATGAAATGTTTTCCTTTATAAGAGTTACTGTGGTCGGGCTGGAGAGATGGCTCAGAGGTTAAGAGAACTGACTGCTGTTCCAGAGGTCCTCAGTTCGATTCCCAGCAACCACATCTCATCTAGAATGAGATCTGGTGCCCAGAACACTATATACATAATAAATAAATTAATAAAAAAAAAGAGTTACCGTGGTCATGGTGTCTCTTAACAGTGATAGAAACGCTAACTAGGACACACTTGAACCATGGTTTCAGTGGCTTCTTAAGTGTCTGGGCAGCCAAACTCAGGGCTCCCTGGTAAACGTCTCTTACTGCAAAGTCTTTCAAATGAGTTACAATTTTATACCAAGGCCTGCGACAGATAGCTCCTAGACCATTTTTTATTGCCCCAGGGGAAAGTGCTCGGCTATTTTCTTTTTTAAATTTTGATTTTTTTTTTTTTTGTTTTACATGTATGTGTGTTTTGCCTGAACTTGTGTGCTCTCTGTATGGATGCCTTGTGCCTAAGGAGATCAGAAAAGAACTTCAGATCCCCCGGGAACTGGAGTATAGGTGATTTGTTGCCACGTGGGTTCCACATGGGTACCACAGCATGTCTGTGGAGGTCGGGGTCAACTTGTGGAAGTCACTTCTCTCCTAGGTATTCAATCTCAGGCTTGGTGGCAGGCCCCTCCACCGGCTGAGCCATCTCACTGGCCTTGGCTTTTAACACAGGTGCTAAACACTTTAATAGCAGCTGTGCTCTTTCCCACAGCTTTCAACTCGGTCATTTTTCTGCCATACTATATGGTTTTCACACCCTTCTGCTGTCTCCAGTCTCACTACCAACCTGACTAAAAACAGTAACAGTATATGATTGGTTTTTTTTTTTTTTTTAGGCAGGATCCAGTTATGTAGCTTCAACAGGTCTAGACTTGCTTTGTAAACCAGACTGGCCTCAAACTCACAGAGATCCGCCTGTCTCTCCTCCTGAGTACTGGGATCAAAGCATGCACCTCCACTGCCTGGTCTAAAAATTATTATATTTTACTATTTTATGTGTATGGGTGTTTTGTATGGAAATACATTTGTGTGCCACACTTGTGCAGCGGCCCTGGAGGTCAGAAAAGAGCATCAGATCCCCTAGGAGTGGAGTTAACTGATAGTTACCATGTGGGTGCTCGAAATTGAACTCAGGACCTCTGGAAGAGCAGCCAGAGCGCTTAACCTCCGAGTCATTGCTACAGTTCCAGTTCTTACATTCCTTATAACCTGTCTGTTTCCCCTTGCCTTCCCAAGGCTGCTATCTAAAGGCCTTCTTGAAAAGGCTGCTTCTATAATGTGATAAGAAAACATTTGATAAGAGAGGCTCCCACCAAAAAGGTCCTTTAGAAAGCTAAGTAAGTACATGTATGAACACAATAAGTACATGTATGACCACAATTAATCAGTTTTTAAAATTTCAGTCTTTTTTTTTTTTTCTGGTAGCTGAATATCTTTGCATGTAGTTTCACTCTGTCTGCATCAAGAGGTTGATGTTTAAGCAAGGCCATGATCAGTTTCTCTGAGCATCATCTCCAGTGATAATATACCCAGGCTATAGCAGTTTCATGGTTGTTTGTTTTGTTTTGTTTGAGATAGGATCTTATGAAGATCAAACTGGCCTGTGTTATCAAAGTGAGTCTTGAACTCGCGATTCTCCTCCACCCACGTCCTAAGTACTGAGGTTACAGGTGTGCACAACTGCATCCGCCTTACAGGTTTCCCGTGGTTTAATGGCCTTTCGAATGCTATAGAATGAAGAAAATGCATTTCTGCCAGCTAAAGAAAGACATTGTTCCTTTGCAATTTACATTTCTTGCCTTTTAGACCAACTGATGGTTGAGTTCTAACTGTGTGGACTATAGTACTATGTAAAATATTAATTAAAATGTGACACAAAGATAAATATTCAAAATGACATAATGTGTGCATACACACACGCACACACACACACGCACACACACACACAGAGAGAGAGAGAGAGAGAGAGAGAGAGAGAGAGAGACAGACAGAGAGAGAGAGACAGAGAGAGAAGCTGACTTTTACTGCTAGATGTTAGCTTACTGCTGGCTGGGTATCATTGCTAGTAGACTGTATGGGAGGAAAGGACCAGAGGGTGTTTACTAGGGCCATGAGGGGAGTGGTGGTATTGTTCTGGTCAGTATTTTTCAAGTCTATGAGGGAGAGAGCAGTGAAAGATGGGCATGGGGTGACTTTCCCTAAGTATTAATCTTCACAGACAACTAGGGTATTGTGGAGCGAGAAGAGGGCCTTGGGGCTCCATGGTGCCATGCAAAATATGCATCCAGTACCCCCGTGTTTATTTCCCCTTCCCTTTGGACTTCATATTAGCAAGAAACAAGAATGACAAGTCTTAAACATTAGTGAGAGATAAAATAATATGTGTTTGTCTCCTGGAGACTTGAGGGATCCTGGCCAGAAACTTAAGGCTTGCTCAAAATGTGTTACAAATAAACCTGTGTGCTAGCCTTTTGTTAAAACTGGAAGTACTTAGCAGTCAAATGTCTGTTTTCTTGTTTTGGCTGAACTGAGGCCTAGCTATGTTCATATCAACCCAATGTCAGAAGTCAGTCCTATGAGGTCCCACTGTTTTGATGTGTATTCTACATTTCAAAGTCCCAGTTGCTGTTGGATTTAGTGTTCACTCCTGTAGTCCTAGTTCTTGGGAGGCAGAGGCAGGTGATCTCTGTGAGACTGAAACCAGCCTGGTCCACTTAGGGAGTTCCAGGACAGCCAGAGCTAAATAGCGAGATGAGGAGGGGGGGGGGGGGGCAGGCTGCTCGCCTTGAGGTATGTGCCTGGTCTGTATTACCTCTGCGAGTTTGTAAAACTGGTGATTTAAAGGAGGCTTGATAGAGTATCTATCATTCACAGCTGCACCAACCCCTGATGTTGTGACACAAAGCCAGAACTGAAGAGGGAAAGGAAGCAGCTCTCCTTTGTGGAGAGACCACCACATTCCTGAAGACCCTACGGGGTCACTCTTCAGGTTAAGGGACATTTGTTCCATCATTTCAACATGCCAGGCACTTTCAGCTATTTATCAAAGCCAAGCAATCCTCACCACAATGAGGGACGCTATTGCCTCCCGTGCACAGATGGGCACAGCAGTGCAGAGGCTTCAAGAGGCAGAGGAGCACTTTGAACCTGATGGCAGCATGTACTGTAGGTGTGAGGAAGAATCCTGAGGACTCAATACTTCTTTCTAAAACTGATTTAAATCAGCATCAGCATCACCACGACCACCACCATCCTCATCATCACCATCATCAGTACCATCATCACCCAGAACCCAAGAAAACTATGTGCACACCATTGTGGTTGGCCTCCTTCACAGGGATTGATTTGGTCTTTTTCAAGCACCACAAGGCGGGACGCAGAAGGTGCCTTGGGATGAGTAGAGAAGGGGCTGACGGCTGGTCCCTAGGAAAGAGGGGAGCCAGGTCTAAGGCAGGGCATCCTCTTAGGCCAAATTCCTCCCCAGGGCCTAGACTTTGCACACTCCACCCCCACCGTGTTAAGATTCTGGGAACTCTAGCACGCTCTTGGACTTGAAGACGGGCTGCCTGCGGGATGCAGTTGGACAGGAGTAGTTTTCTCTTCTAACCCGAAGGCGGCTCTCCAGCAGCCACGGTCCCAGGATTCCCCATTCATTATTCATGGTGTTTATTAGCTCCCGGGAAAGGAGAGGAAAGAAAGGGAGCGAAGAGGGAGACAGTTGGGGGACACAGGGGATGGGACCGAACCAAATTTAGGACCCTCAAGTCGAGGAACTTCCGGAAGGAAGAAGAGGAGTCTAAGAGATCAAGAGCACAAAGTCAGAAGTGCTGTCTGCGCCACACCAGTGAGTGAGGATCTGCTTGAAGCTGGAGGTCTTGGGCTAACTTTGTTGGCTCTTGCTTTCTTCGCTCGCTTGTCTAATGGGATAGCAGTAGTTACATCCATAGTGCTGGAGAGACTTGGGTCGCATAAACTAACTCTGAATTGCCTTTCCCAAATTGGTAGGCAAAAATGATAGCTGTTGTTACAGGTATAGGGGTTGGTAAGTGGTGGTCCTTCAAAAGTGTGCTGAGGGATTGCCCAGGCTAGGTGGGCTGTCCTCAATTGCTGGCATTTTGAAGACATTACCAAGCTTCCTTGGGCTAGAGGGCTGGGGAAAATGTGGATGGGCCAAGCGGAAAAGGCAAGAATTGGGAAGAAGTCACAGGCTTTGTGTCAGTTACTGTTTTTGCCTCCACCCAAGCCCACAGTAGAGGGGAGTGTTACCAGAGGCTCATTCTGGTAGCCTCTGGTTCTTACCCAGGCTAGTCTCTGAGCTTGGAGGAACCCCTCCACTATACGCAAGGGTACAGAACTTTGGTGGAGGCTTGGGCTTGGGGCTCAGTGCATCTTGGAAATGGCCAGTTTGGCGACAGTCGGACTGACTGTGGTGTGTGTGTGTGTGTGTGTGTGTGTGTGTGTGTGTGTGTGTGTGTGTTGGGAGGTCTGGATGAGGTAGGATCCCTGCCCCTCGCTCAGCCTGAGTCTGTCCTGTCCAAGCAGTGCGAGCTGGGACAGGACAGAGGTTTACGACTTTGTGCAAAAAAGTCCAGGAGGAAGAAGAAAGAATCCGTAAAGTCTAGCAGGCTGGAGCCAGGCGGGGCGGGGCGGAAAGGAAGAGGCCCTGCCAGGCCGGGGTATAAATGCGGTGGAGGGGGCGACCGCACTAGGCTCCGAGTGGCGCGCCCAGACCTGCGGTTCCGCCTTGCCTCCCGGGCCGCCCCTGCGAGTCCCGGGCGCGTGTGCACGCCTGCGCGTGCTCAAGCCCTTCCTGGCAGGCTGCTTGTAAGATGAGTGAAGAAGCAGGTGGGGGAGAGGGGAGGCAGCAAGCGAGAGAACGAGGGGAGCGCGGGAGCTGAGCGGCGCTCACTTGGAGCTTGGAGAGCCAGCAAGACTAGCCTGATTCCATGTCCCCCGCTGCCTCCCTGTCAGACTCTCGAAGATGATGGCCATGAACGCCAAGCAGCCTTTCGGAATGCACCCCGTGCTGCAAGAACCCAAATTCTCCAGCCTGCACTCCGGCTCTGAGGCCATGCGCCGAGTTTGTCTCCCAGCCCCGCAGGTACGTAGCGGAGCATAATTACCGCTCTAAGGCACATTTTTTGACAGGCACTAGCTTCATGTTTTTTTCATGTCGCCCAGAACAATCGCCGCTGTCTGAACCCCTCGCCTTGTCTCCCCCGCGCTCTCTCGCGGCGCTCTCTCTCATTCATGTCTCTGATCCACACGTCTGTTCCAACAGAGAGGCTGCCTCCGTATTAATTTTTATGACCTGGGCTTTGAGGAGAGGCATCTCGGTTGCTTGAAAATGTGTTTTAATCCTGAGTTGACAGTATTCCCTACTGACCGTGCTGTGTGCCTTCTCGCTTGCAGCTGCAGGGTAATATATTTGGAAGCTTTGATGAGAGCCTGCTGGCACGCGCGGAAGCTCTGGCGGCTGTGGATATCGTCTCCCACGGCAAGAACCATCCGTTCAAGCCCGACGCCACCTACCATACCATGAGCAGCGTGCCCTGCACGTCCACCTCGCCCACGGTGCCCATCTCCCACCCGGCTGCACTCACCTCGCACCCTCATCACGCGGTGCATCAGGGCCTCGAGGGCGACTTATTGGAGCACATCTCTCCCACGCTGAGCGTGAGCGGCCTGGGGGCCCCGGAGCACTCGGTGATGCCTGCGCAGATTCACCCACACCATCTAGGTGCCATGGGCCACTTGCACCAGGCCATGGGCATGAGTCACCCGCATGCCGTAGCGCCTCACAGTGCCATGCCTGCGTGTCTCAGCGATGTGGAGTCAGACCCTCGAGAGCTGGAAGCCTTCGCTGAGCGCTTCAAGCAGAGGCGCATCAAGTTGGGGGTAACCCAGGCGGACGTGGGAGCAGCTTTAGCCAATCTCAAGATCCCTGGCGTGGGTTCGCTCAGTCAGAGCACCATCTGCAGGTTCGAATCTCTTACCCTGTCGCACAACAACATGATTGCGCTCAAGCCTGTCCTCCAGGCCTGGCTGGAGGAGGCGGAGGCCGCCTACCGAGAGAAGAACAGCAAGCCAGAGCTCTTCAATGGCAGTGAGAGAAAGCGCAAACGCACGTCCATTGCTGCCCCAGAGAAGCGCTCACTCGAAGCCTATTTTGCCATCCAGCCACGTCCTTCATCCGAGAAGATCGCAGCCATCGCTGAGAAACTGGACCTTAAAAAGAATGTGGTGAGGGTCTGGTTCTGTAACCAGAGACAGAAACAGAAACGAATGAAGTATTCAGCTGTCCACTGACTGTGGCGGGTGAGGCATGAGAGGAGCCAGGAGAGCCTAGTGGCATCGCCCCCTTCTGATGGGAGGGACCTTTATGGGACACTCCAGGGTGTTTCCTGGCAGGTCAGGCTCTCCCCCCTCCCCCAGTCACAAACTTTGCCCCTTTGTCCTGCTTAATTGCCTCCTGGCCACCTCTTCCTCCCTTTCCTCTCTATTCCCACCAAAATGAAGTTCTGGCGCTAGGAAAAAAATTAAAGGGAAGGCCTGGCAGGACTTTGTGCTGTCCGCGGTGCTGAAACTTGCGCGTGCGACAGCACCGGACCTCAGGCCTTTATCCCTAGGCTGAGGGGCTAGTGAATTGATCCCACTGTCAGACTCTAAGGGGAAAGACACTTCATTGCTAAGCTCCATTAGGCAAGGGCGAAGGTAAGGAAAAGAGCGAAGATAATAATATAAAATATGGATATTTAAGCGGGACACAAACATGGAGATTAATTTATTAGAGTATATAAAACACAAGTATGTTTCCAAAGGATAGCCTTATAAAAACTTCCTTCAGCGCCTAAATTCTACCCATAGTATCCGTCGGTTTACCGTATGTACATTCTCATTAATTAGCATGGATTAATGTGGGGGAAGATGGGAGTTCTGGTCTGTTGGTGATCGGGAGGATTCCAGGCAAGGTGGGCCCAACCCAGTAACTGAAAATACTTGGGATGTCTTGACTGTTGGTGAGCAGAGGTCAGTACTAAGCTCGGCTATCTTCCTTGACCTCCTGGAATTTGAGGAATAATGGCCCTTTGGAGAGATGGGGTTGGTTGGTGGTTCCAGACCAGACCAACTGGAGACTCCCTGAGTATGCTTGCAACTCTCATCAGACTGTGACCCAGCGTTGCAGAGTGACTGTAACTTCTGGAATCATATGCAAATCCTTCCAACAAACCTAACTGTTGCACTTTTATTACTGTGGCTGTTGGCAGCATTGGTTCTTATCACTTACTTAACCCCACTTTTCCTGCCCATCCTATGTATCTCTCTGTGGACATTCACTTATAGTTTTAAGTCACGAAAGAGCAGGACCACAGACAGAGCTGGATCCTTTCGCTGCAGCCACAGCTTTCTCGTGTTTTATTTTTCTCGTTGTTTCCTATAGTTTGGGTGTTGCTGTGTGACCTTCGGTTTCATTTCTGGAATAGATACAAATAAAAGATTGGGTTTCTTCTCTTTATCCCTTATATTAACTTCTAAAATAAATGCTTTATTTTTCAACCTGAATTGCAATAGTTTTCCTTCTCTGGTGCTAAAGATAACTAGACTTGGAAAGGATGTAGAATGAAAACCTATAAGGATTGAACAATCTCTCTTCTCTACTGTCTTCCCAAACAACTTCACACTCTTCAAACACAGTCGACCTGGATTCCGCTTCTCTCTGAACCTCAGATGCCCTTCAAAGGCAATTTCCTCCGTACTTGTTGATGCCAAACTGCCAGGCTAGTCTCAGAACTTGGAAACTTGGAAGCCTGGGTAATTGGGAGTTCAGATTCCAATCCTGTCACTCAGAGGCTAAACCACCTTGGGGCTAGTTTCCTATGTCTTCTGGTTAAAATGTTGGTCTACAGAACGAATACCTATTACCCATCTCATCTTGTTTTGTTTGTTTGGTTTTTTGTTTTCTGAGACAGGTTTCTCTGTAACTTTGGAGCCTGTCCCGAAACTCGCTCTGTAGACCAGGCTGGCCTCGAACTCACAGAGATCCGCCTGCCTCTGCCTCCCAAGTGCTGGGATTAAAAGGATGTGCCTCTACCGCCGGCCATCTAATACAGTTACGGTCGAGACTGGGTAAGACTATATTGAAGGCACCTGGTAGATGCTGCTTGGCACTTTATAAGAAACAAAATACTTTTTTAAAAAAGCATTCAAACACCTGCAGAGATGAGGGGATATAGGCAAAGAAAGCGGAAAACAATTGTTTGGGCAGAATATTGGAGCCTTTCCCAAATTTCTTCAATTTATTGGGAATTGCCACCTGAAGATTATCACAGGATAGTGTGCCTCGGCTGTTCTGCAGAGGGACTGAGATGCCTGCTGCAAAATACCTATCAGTGCTTTGCAACCAAGTAGATGTCAACGAATGCCAGTATCCCTCTTTCTTTCCACTCTATATGAGTGGAAACTTTTTATGTGCGTTTGAGCCTTAGAAACACGCTTGTGGTTTATAAATTAATGTTACAGGACCAGGAGTAGTCTGCTCATTTCCCGGTAGTTTTCAATGAGCTCTTGGGCCCATTGCCTCTGGCCCCAAAATCCGACAAAGTAGGCTTCGGTTCCATGCCGAGTTCCAGTGTAGCCACATTGCCCCCCTCTCCACCTTTGTAAAAGCAAACTGTGGATAGCCCCCAGTTCCGCAGCCCTCAGCCCCTCGCACCCGCCTTGCAGAACAACCCCAGCAATTCCTCCACCTCCCTCCTCATCGGCGTCCTTTAATAATAAATGCCCTTATGCCATTACATTATATTGTGGGTTTTGAAAATTTAAAATACGGCTGATGCAATATTAATTGCCTATAGTGGTATAAAACACAGGGCCGGAGCCCAGCCGGGCTGTAGACGAGGTGGCCGAGAACGTCCCGCGCCGAAGCGAAGCGCTCCAGAAGGACGCGCCTCTGCCGGCTGCTGGGTTTCCTGCAGGTAAGAGCCTTCAAAAAAAAGAAAGAAAGAAAAAAGAAAGAAAGAAAGAAAGAAGGAAGGAAGGAAGGGAGAAATTTTTCTTTTGTTTTTGGCCCGAGAAAGATCCCGATGTTCATCAACTTTTCGAAAAGTTCCCTGCTGTTATTTAATTAACTTTTAAAATATTAACCACCGCAAAAGTTTGGGAGACTTTTGGAGAGCCAGACAGAAGCTGCCTGTCTGAACTGCACTGGGTTAAGAGTTCGAACTGTGCTCCTTCTGCTCCTCTTGGCGTTGCTGCGCCGGCCTCGGTTGAAGTCTTTCGATCAGCTTCTGCCTGCGGGCGGGAGCTGAGCCCGGTCTGCAAAGCGCCCCACCCTCTCCCTCTTGTTGAGTGCGCCGGGCCGGCGCCGCTGGCTCTCCCCTTTGGCTTGCTCAGGAAGCCAGGGGAGATGTGGTTTCCCCAGGATAGTGCAGCGGCCTCTGGCACTGTCCGGTGGAGGTACAGACCTTGCGGGGAGGAGGTGACAGCAGATTCGGGGTTCTCCCTGGTCTAGTTTGCATCATCAGTAGGCCATTTCCTAACACTGTGACCCTGGGAAAGTCGCATCACTACTTAGCGTTTGTTGGCGATGACTATTACTTTGAAAAGTAATTTGAGGGTGATTTCCAGAGCATGTTTCTAGAGCAGGTTTTTCTGTTTTTAAATCTCACCAGCTTGCAACATTTAAGACCTAGCTGGAGTTCTTAGGTCGTGTAAAAAAGAAAGTGAGGCCAAACAGCTAAGGCTGTTTGTATAGAAGGCTGCCAGGGGATGGGGGGGGGGGGGGGGGGCAGGACGACTTTGCAGGGGGTGGGGGTGGGCTTTGAGTGCCCTTGCGGTTGGTAAAAGGCGTTTGGGGCCTTAAGTGGACAGGATCAGGCAAACACTGACTGACTACAGAAGTGGAAGGCAGGAATCCTGGGTTCCTTACTTATGTGGTCTCTGGCTAGTGGTTTTCTCCGTGTACCAGAACATGTCTGTTTTGTTCAGTTTTTCTTACCTAATACCCAGCTCTGATCATGACCGAGTCAATAGACATCTGTTGAATAAATAAAAGTTTGACTTTGTGAAGTGAAAACATCTCAAGTTAAAAACAGAGTCAACAGGGAGACAGACTCCTGGGCACTCAGTTCGAGGTAAAGACGGTTGTGCTGGGTCCATTCAAAGGTGGCCAGGTTCTTTCCTCCTGAAATAGAAGAGGTTGTGCCTTTCCCAATGGGGATCTTGACTCCAAGGAAGTGTGCCTGTGACGTAGAGCCCTGGAAAGGGGAGGAGTCAAGAAGGGTCAGAGAATGACGTCAGCCTTGCTCTGCCTTGCCCCCAATGCCTGGCCATCCCTTGGCTTGGACTTCTGCTGGGGTTCCTGATTTCCTTGCTCTCGGCAGACCAAGGACAGAGTAACTGATCCTCTCTTTCCTAATTCTCAGACCCTCTGTGCCTTTGATGAATGGAAAGTCAGAACATATGAAAAGAAAAACTCTCAGGATGACTCTGATAATTAAAAGGGATCACATTACCCCAAGCAGGGTCATGACTCTTGGCAGGCATTGAGGAATGTTGTCTCTTTCAAACAGAAAAGTCAGAGTGTTGTGAGGTAAATCCAAGGCTTGCTCAACATTTCCCCTTTGAGAGCCCGAGACTGGTCCAGTTTAAAATGAGGGAAGTTGCACCTCTGAATTTGCTGTGTGTCAACACGGAAAGTATCAATTAGCTTGCTTTATACCCAGTGGGGTGAAGCTGCAGAGAAGATGAGTTTACTCTCTGGAAACCTCCTGAGAATATACAGTGATCTGTGGTCCAGACTTTGAACTTTCCGGAAAAGGAAGGTGAGACATGGACTTTCAGAGTCGTTGACTCCTCCTACTGCTTCCATATTTTGCCCCTGAACTAGAATGCAGGAGCCTAGGATATAGCTTTCCCTCCTTATTCTTATTTTTGAGGGACTAGGTTTGGTATTCATTCTCTCTCTCTCTCTCTCTCTCTCTCTCTCTCTCTCTCTCTCTCTTCTCTCTCACACATAGGGTCTCCTATTTCCCCAAGGTGCTCTTGAACCCTTAGCTACTCAGCTCTTGCTAGTCCTCGGTGCTCCCAGAAAACATCTTGTTTATTTACATTGGAGTAAATACGCTCTGGGAGAGCTAGCTTCTCAGTGGGGCTTTACTTCTTCCCAAGGGCTCTCGTACACCGCGAGCCTCACACACACAGCGAACCTCCCACACAGATGCCTCCTCAATGACTGAACAACGATTGTATCTAAAATATATGGAGTGTTTCCTGTATACCTGGCTGGTTTATACACTTTACCGGAACTCATTTTCTAGTTCCTACACATGATGCGGAGAACCGACGGTAGGACGGGCTGATGAAGGGGGGGGAGGGACGTATACTGGGGATGGAGCCCTGAGGGCCTTGATTGGCAAGTGCCCCTCCCCTTTTAAAGCAGGGTCTCACTGTCGCCCTGGGGCTTCTCACTCCCAAACTCCAGAATAATAGATGTAGTCGTCAGTATAACTTCAGACCACATTTTACAGATAAGAGCACAGAGGCAAAATGAATATAGCAGTTTGGCGGAGAGATCTGGCTAAATTTCTTTGCCCTTTCTGTCCCCTGTGCGGGCCCCAACCCGGGCTGGGTCGGGGAAGGAGGACGGCCTGGGATGGTGGCACCGCAGAGAGGGGGTGAGGAGTGAGACTTGCAGTGCTGGGTACTCTGGGCTCCCCTGCGCCGCCTTACTTCGCCAACTCTCAGCTCCGACAGATGGCCGGTGGTCCCTGTGCAATCGTTCTGCATTTCCCGGTGTTCCTCCCCCACTCCCATCCCCACGCCCGGCAGACACCAGCCGGAGACTGCCCTGGGCCAGATCCCCCGGGCGCCTCGGAGCACCCGCCCGGGCGGCAGTTGGAGCCCACAAGGGCCCCGCGGGCGAATTAGCCTCCGGTTCGATCGCTACTTTCCGATCAGGTCAGGTTTCCCTCCGCCCTGGACGCTGCTTCCTCGGCAGCCCGGCTCCCGGGACTCCCCCCAGGGTCGAGGGTCATGGGCGCCTCCGGAGGGGCTTCCCCTCGGCCACTCGGAGCCCCTGGGCTTCTGACCCCGAGAGGTCTCGGTCCTTCCAAAGAGATCCCGCAGCCGCTTAGCCTCGAAGCAGCGCCGGGCCTCAGCTCAGCTGTCTTCTGGTCTGTGTAGGAAAAACTAGACGAACACCTCGCTGACTCTCGTTTTTGTCTTCTTTCATTCCACTATTATTAAATATTGCGAAGATTTTTGATCTCTAGGATTTCAAGCACAAGACTTCCAACCGTTCACCCCTGGGTAACCCAGCTTTCTGTTGGTCTTCGTTGGCCCTTAGTGTTCCATTTTGAATTGCTGGCGGGAGGCATCGCCCGCCATAGTTTTAAGGTCTGGTGGAATCTCACCTTCTCGCTCCTGTCCTCCTTACTCCAAGACGTGTCCGGATCCAAATCCCTACCTCTCCCCATACCCGAGGCTTTGCCAGGCAGCCCCAGCTCTCGGCAGATCGAGTTGGTGTCCAATTCTCATAAATCAGAACCATAAAAAGCTTACTTTCGTATGCACTCAATTTCTACCAAACCTAAACTAATTGCATAAATTCCTTTAGGCCACTCAGAGCTGCTCTCTGGGCTGGGATCTGATCAATTAGTCATTAGGTACTCCATTAGCTGGGGTTTAAGCTGCCTCATATAAATGTCTCCTGTCAATGTGCTTGTAATTGAATGAATAAAAAAGGGTACAATTATTAGCACAGAAGATCAGAGTGAGGAGAGGTCAGTTTTATTCAAATATGCTAAAAATGTCTCGATCTAATAATAATAATAACAACAACAACAACAACAAAACAGCAATTAGCAATAGCAATTAGCAGACATTTAGACAAAAGTCACTCCAGAATTTGTGTCTCCTGAAGGAAGAGCCCTGGTCTGAGACACACAGCAAGCAACCTTAGTGGGAGGCTGTGCTCTCTCTCCCATCCTTGGCATTTGAGTTCCCTCACCTGCAAAATGAGATAGGTAGAAGCGATCCTTTTCCTCTCTTCTCTACTCTTCTCTTCTCTTCTCTTCTCTTCTCCTCCTCTCCTCTATTCTCCTCTTTTCTCTTCTCTCTCTTCCCCTCTGTATTTCTTTCCCGTCCCTTTTCCTCTTTTCCTCTCCCCCTTCCTTTCTCTCCTTTCCCTTTCTCCATTCTCCATCCCCACCCCCACTCCTACCTTATCCCCAGGCCTCTCCTTAGTAAGTGACTGAGGTAGACCTTGAACTTCCGAACCCCTTCTTCCACTTTCCAGATGCTGGGACTACAGGGGTGGGTGACCACACATGGTAGAATTCAGTTTTATTAAATTGCCTTAAAAATAAATCTGCCTGGTCTACAGAGCTAGATCCAGGACAGGCTCCAAAACCACAGAGAAAACCCTGTCTCGAAAAAAAACCAAAAAAATAAAAAATAAAAAAAATAAATAAATCTTAATTGTTTTGCCCCCTCCAAGTGAGCCCGTTCCTTCAGTGAGATGAGTTTTTCCTTGGTGTGCACAGCTATTATGTATGGGTCAGGGGGAGACATTGAGCACCGTGCTGAAAAAAGTGCCGCTGAGCACACAGGCATGGGGAGAAATGGAAGAGCACTCTCGGGTGGCCGTCTTGATTTTCTGCTGGAAGATATTCAGAGTGCCCTTTGGTTTTCATTTCTCACTGCAATGACAGATACTAACCTAACTTTAGGAAATCAATCTAAAGGAGAAAAGATTTGTCCAATTCTTGGTTGCCAAGGTTTGTTCAATATTGGTTGGCCCAAACCCCAGACAGCACCTTGAATATCTCCCCAGAAGAATTAAATGTCAGAAACGGAATCATCTCCAAAGAACACACCACACTACACCGGCATTGGTGTGGTGCGAAAGAACCTGGGGTTTTCACAAAAAACTGACTTCCAGACTTTTTCTCTTCAGCTTGACCCGGACAAGTCTATTGATGTCCCAATGCCTCGGTTTCCCCAGAGGCTTAAACCTGAAGTAACTGAACTAGATAATAGTTTGATTTTTGTGAAGAGTCACAAGATCCCCTAAGACAGTGAGGAAAATGCTTTCTCCTCCAGATATTTAAAAGACACCTTTGCAAACTCAAATAACTTGCCAGTTTCTTAAAGCCGTTCAACCATGGACCTCCAGCATTCCTGGAAAGGACGGCTGAGGCACCTATTTAAACAGGTTTTCCCAGCAGCCCTCAGTCCCTACTGAGGCTGGCGTGCCCCTCCCCTAAACGCTCCAGTCTTAGGCTGCCCTTTCCTACGTCATCCAGCCATTTTGGCTACCTGCTCTATTCCGGTCTACCCTTTACTTTCCTGCCTCTTGGTCTGGCTCGCCCCCTCCCCTCCCACTTCTCCGTGCGTGGCCCGACTCAGGGTCCTGTTCACACTCTGTACTCCCAGATGTCCCTACCTCTGGCTACCATTCTCCCTTTTATCTACAGTAAAGTTTCTCACAGCAGTCATTCCTTTCTTTTCCTTTTTTTCCTTTTTATCCTTCACCACGGTAGAGCCTTAGACTAGTGAGTTATATCTCCTTGTATGTGACTATATAAATGCCTCTAAACCCTGAAATCAGTTTAGCAAACAGGGAAGAAGCTCACCAAAGGTGAAAGGAAAAGCTAGCTGGGCGGAGAGAGAATTGCCAGCAAAGGCTCCAAATGCAAAATGAGTTTTCAGGGCAGAACTTAGTCTTCTAAGCCACAGGTTTGGGAAAGGCCTTGAGGATCTGGTATTGCCAGCAGCCAGAGTGGAGATTTCAAATTGGCAATGTCCTTCCTCTAGTCTTCTAAAACCAAGGGCTGGGTGGTGGCAGGGGCTTCCTGAAGCAGCCAGCACACCCTTGTGCTCTGTGAATATGGTTTGGTATAATTTATTTTTGACATGCATTTTGGCTTCTTTTCTGTCTTTCTGTCTTTTCTCTTTTTTCTTTTTCTTTTCCCTTAGAGTAATAATCAAAATTAGGCTGGTGGGGCTTTAATCCCACTCCTTGGGAGGATGAGGCAGAAGGATAGTTTCAGCCCTAGAACTGAATGCCATCTTTAAAATAAAAAAAGCATGCTTTTAAAAAAGATTTATTTTTATTGTGTGTGTGTATTGTGTGTGTGAATGTGAGCGCAGAGGTGTTGAATCCCCTGGGAGCTGTAGTTATAGGCAATTGTGTGTTGCCTGACATGGGTCCTAGGAAATGAACTTAAATCCTCTGGAAGAGCAACAAGTATTCTTAAACACTGAGCCATCTCTGTAACACCCTCCCCTCCCCAAGCCACATTCTTTTTTTTTCTTTTTATCAAAAATATTTTTTTCTCACATAATATATCCTGATTATGGTTTCCCCTCCCTCTACTCCTCTCAACTCCTCCTCTCTTCCCCTCCCATCCAGATCCCTTTCTGTCTCTCATTAAAAAACAAATGAGCTTTTATGGGATTAAAATAAAAACAAAACCTAACACATCAGATTGAACAAACCAAGCAAACAAAACAAACAAAAGAAAAAGAGCCCAAGGGAAGGCACAAGAAACGGAGACCCATTTGTTCACACACTCAGGAATCCCATAAAAACACTGAACTAAAAGCCATGATATATATGCAAAGGACCTGCAGGGTAAAAAGAAGAAAAAATATAAACATTTAAAAAAAGATAGAAGTAAAAGAAAGACAGGAAACCTCCAAAGATGCCGTTAAGTTCCCTTTCTGTGGGTTTTCTACTGCTGGGCATGCAGCCTACCCTGAAGAGTAGCTTGTTTCTCCAGTGATATTCTCTTGGAGGAAACTAAATTTTCATCTGCAAGAGGTCAGGCCACATTCTTAAAACGAACAAACAGGCAGTAATCTGAAAGAAAGGGCTATCAAGTGTGCCATGTCCCGGGGTTTCTAGTTTTCAGACTTCTGGGACCATGTGGTAGAGACATTACCTACTCACTTCCTTCCCTCTTCCCTCCCCTTCCCAGGACGCTGAATGTAATATATGTACCAATATGTACCACATGTGTGCAGGTGTCCTTAAAGATCAGAAGGGAACATTGGATCCTCTGGAGTTACAGATGGTTGTGAGCCACACAATGTGAGTTTTGGACACCACATCTAGGTCTCCACAAGAGCAGCAAGTGCTCTTGACCTCTGGCTATCTCCCCAGCCTCTATATGTCTCATTTAATATAAAGTGCTTAATAATCATTGTGAAAGCCATTTTCCTGTCCTAATTACATCCTTGAGGCCCACTACAGATGCCATCACATTGGGGATAAAAGGTTCAGCTTAAAAATTGAGGTGGGCACAATACTCAGCTCCTAGCTTATAGACTACTGCGTGTCAATAAAGTGAGCTGTTGTGGCGTCCTATACACTAATAGCTGGTCCACAAGAACAAAATATTAACTAGTGTAACCTTTTTGCTACTAGGGTAAAAATTAGACCCAAGTACACATTAGTTAATATCATCCTCTTTGGAGCAGCAGGGAATGAATTACGACACCTGAACAATACTAAAATTTGAAAGCATCATGTCATTCATTTAAAATCAAACAGTATTTACATGAATCAGCACACATCATCCCTTGTACTTTATGTTATCATTAGATTACATATACTCCATACTGCACTGTAAATACTATGCAAATCATTATTGCATTGTTGTCCTTGTTTGCTTTCTGTGGCTGTGTTTAATACCAAGTCCTGAAACTACTCAGGGAGGAAAGGGTGTATTACAGCTTACACTTCCAAATAGTACACCAAGAAAATTCAGAGCAGGAACTCAAGGCAGGAACTTGGATGCAGGAACTCAAGGAAGGAACTCAAGGCAGGAACCTAAATGCAGGAATTGAAGAAGAGACCACAGAGAAATGTGGCTTGTTGGCTTGCTCTCCATGGCCCATGTTCTGTCAGCTTTCTTATCCAGCCAGATTCACCTACCTAGCCATGGTGCCTCCTACAGTGTGCTGAACCTTACTACACCGTTCATCAGTGAACACAATTTCCCAGAGACAGAGCCATAAACCAATCTAGTCTGGGCAGTCCCACAATTGAGACCCCCTTTCTCCAGGTCACTCTAGTTTGTGTCAAGTTTACCACAAAAATTAACCAGACCAATTGTGTCCTTTTTAAAAAAAATATGGCGCCTCTTGTTTATGGTGTGTGCGTGTGTGTTCAAGTGTTAGAGTGCACACATGGAAGCCAGAGGTTGACTTGACTTTGGACCTCTCCTTCCATCACTTTCCCTTTACTGGCCGAAGCACGGTTTCCTGCTGCCTCAGCTAGCGTTGCTCACCAGCTGGGCCCGGGGATCCCATCTCTGCCTCCTGAGCACTGGGATTACAGATGAACTGCTCCATACCATGCTGGTCCTCATGATTGCATGGTAAATGCCTTATCACCTGAGCCGTCTCCCCAGGCTGTATTCTTCAGAGAAAGGGCAAGGTATGTATATGTCCAGTTCAAACACACCATCTTCTCGGTTGTATCTGTGGATTTAAGCCCCATAGATATGGAAGATCTATTGCTTGTGTTATAACAAAACAAAAACCCAACAACAACAACAAAAACCTAAACAAATAAAAAATTAAACAACAACAACAACAAAAACACCTCTTAGTGATTACTTTGGAAGACTAGAAATTTAACAAACATTTGAAACCAAGTCAGTTTGTGAGCTGTTCTGTCTTCCTGTAGTTTTCTGGGTTTGCCACTGTGCTTCTGTGGAAGAAAATAGATGAAGCTTTCAAAGGTGAGATCAGAAGGGTTTTTATGGGAAAGAAGGTTCACTGGGGGTCCTGGGGGCCACAATTTGGTAGGAATTAAAAAGCCACACAGAGAAAATATTTCAACTGCAGTCATGGAAGAACATCCTGTCAGTCATCAAAGTTAAGCTGAGCTATGACTCGCAGAGCAGAGCAGAGCAGTCCTGTACAGAGCCGGTGAGTCCTGGGATGTGTGGGGAAGATGCTAAACTTAGATGTGTGGCTGGATGAGAGGGCATCACTTGACCTGAGAGCCGAGGCTACAGAATTTCCACCAAGTCATTCTCAGTTTCTCCTGGTGATAATGTAAAAGTGCTGTCGAATCCGGAGCATGTACTTCCTGAAGTACTGAGGAACATAAATATTGGTTAAGTATTGTTAATCTTTGTGTTTGTTTTTGGAATAACAAAATACTACTGATTAGGCATTAAACTTGGTTCTCTAGTAATGAAGTGGACTAGGAAACTCCACAACACTTGCCTGTTTGTAGTGTTAGTACAGGAAGCCATGGAGTTGTTATTAAAAAGTCTGTAGAGAGGAGACTGAATTGGCTGCCTTTCTTGTCATTGCTTGTTGGTGTGATATTTTCTTCTCCTATAGGAAAAAAAAAGGAGACAGCCTTGGTGACTCAGGTCTATAATGGAGCCAAGAGGGTCCTTAAGGCTGGATGAAAAGTTTAAGGCGTCTCTAACCTGGAGTATGAGTTCATGGGCAGCCTGGACAGCACTGAGATCCTTCTCTAAATAGGTTGTGAAAAACAAAAGCTAGAAGGTAGCTGAGTGGTTGAGCGCTCATCTAGCATGGGAAAGGCCTTGGGTGCTGTCCCAAGCATTTCCCCCACCCAGTTTTGAAGGTCTTTCTCCTGTCTCCTTAGACTCCAGAGATCCATTTGCTTCTGTTTGCCTCTGCTGAGATTAAAGGTGTGCATCACGGTATGCAGCCTTCTCTCCTTTCTCCTGGCCAGATTTGATGCTTAGGAAGATTAGTACCTGTTGCATTTTCGTGTGGGTCTGGGAGTATTCTAGAGGTAGTGGGCCATGTAGAAAGCTCTAAGCAAATAGAGACATAAAAGCTAAGCTTAATTAAGCCAACAAACGCACAGCTTGGAATCTGTACTATTAATTTTATGTCTACACAAACAGGGATTTTCAGAAGCCTCAGACACTGAGTACCCTGGACTACCCTTTTCAGTGAGGTCTTGAATGGTGAATACTGCCAGCTGGGGGCATCTAAAACAGAAAACCCTGCTGCAGGTGCTGCACACTTAGGGTTACTCTCCAAAATAAAGCCTATTAGCAAAGCCATAGAGAGGTGATATGACTTACCATGGGTAAGGGGTCCAGGGTCATAGTGATAGGAAATAGTCTACTAATGATGCAAACAAGGCCAGTGAGAACCCCGAATCGGAATCAGCTGTCATCCCCTGTCTCCCCTCAAGGTTGAGGCTACTGGACTATCCTGAGGAAACCTGAATGTTTTCTTCCAACCCTTTTTATTGCATATACTCTGTGACCATTTATGTTGTAAGAGGCTGCTTGTTTGTTCCCAGCTGCTCAGCCCCAAAATAACTGCACAGAAACTATATTAATTAAATCACTGTTTGGCCTATTAGTTTTACCTTCTTATTGGCTATCTCTTACATCTTAAATTTAACCCATTTCTATTAATCTGTGTAGCACCATGTGGCTGTGGCTTACTGGCAAGTTTTCAGCTCATTTGTTCCCGATGGTGGCTATATGGCGTCTCCCTGACTTGGTCTTCTCCCAGCATTCAGTTTAGTTTTCCCCCCATCACTGTTCTACCCTATCACAGGCCCAAAACAGCTTCTTTATTAACCAATGGTATTCGCAGCATACAGAGGGGAATCCCACATCACATTTAAAAATTTTTTTAAAGAAAATCTTTTTGCTCTTTATATTAAAGAAGAAAATTTGAGGACTGGAGAGATGGCTCAGCAGTTAAGAGCACATATTCTTACCAGAGGACCCAGGTTTAATTTCCGGCACCTACAAAGCAGCTCCATATTTATAATTCCAGTTCTAGGGCATCCGATGCCTTCTTCTGACCCCAGTGGGCACAGGCATGCATGTAGTACACAGACACTCATGCACATAAAATAAAATAAAAATATATCTAAAAACAATTTAAAAAAGAAATTTGCTAGGGAGTCATCAACATCATTTATTAATAATCATTAAATTGCACACTTAATATAAGTAAATTTTTAGTGAATAAATTATACACCAATAAAAAAAAAAGAAATTTGCTTGGGGAAGTTACAGTAGAATAACAGAAGGAGGAAGAAAAAGACTTGGGGATGGAGAATTGGCTCAGTGGTTGAGAGCACTTGTTCTGGCAAAGGATCTGGGTTTGATCCCCAGAGCCCACATGGAGGCTTACAACCTTCTCAGGAACCAGGGATGCATGTGGTGCACAGACATATATGCCAACAAAACCCACATGCACACAAAAATAATAAAATAAATCTTATTTTTTTCAAATGTAAAAAAAAAATTAAAAGAAAGAGGCCATGTGTCTTAGTGCTTTTAATCTCTGCATTTAGGAAGCAGATACTGGTAGATCTCTATGAGTTCCAGGCCAGCATGGTTTATACAGCTTCACTGCAACCCAGGGTAACCAGGACTACACAGTGAGAACTGTCGCAATAGCTTCTTTTTTCTTAGGTAGATACTATCCTTTAAGCTATATGTCTAAGATTATTACCAACAACTTCTTTGAAATGTCTTTTTTCGCCTTTGCCATTGTATTAAAAACTACTGAATTAGCCGGGCGGTGGTGGTGCACATCTTTAATCCTAGTACTTGGGAGGCAGAGGCAGGCGGATCTCTGTAAATTTGAGACCAGCTTGGTCTATAAGAGCTAGTCCCAGGACAAGTTCTAAAGCTACAGAAAAGCCTTGTTTTGAAAAACCAAACCAAACCAAACCAAATCAACAACAACAAAACCCATCAAATTAACTGAGGAAAAAATGTTTGTTGTTACTAGGTATGGTGGCACACATCAGTAGTCCCAGAATGTGGGTAACAGAGGTAGGATTGGGAGTTCAAGTTTTGCCTAGGCTACATAGTAAAGCCATCTCTAAAAGTAGAGCTCTGTTCTGTGCTTTCTTTTCTTTGTTTTTCTACTTGAAGTGGTTCTTAACCTTCCTAAAGGCTGTGACCCTTTAGTACAGTTCCTCATGTTGCGGTGACCCCCCAACTATAAAGTCATTTTGTTGCTACATTATAACTAATTTTGCTGCTGTTTCAAATTATAATTTTTGGAGATAAAGGTTTTCCAAAGAGGTCGCAACTCCCATATGTCTGTGAAGGAGTTTGTAGATAGGACTTCCTCTGTCTTTCCTATCTACAAACTCCTTCACAGACATATGTCTCCAAGGTGATTCTAGAGCCCGCGAAGTTAACGGTTAATATACACCATCTGTAGGTGTAGTTGGTGTCTCAATAATAAACGTCCACCTTCCAATGACTAAATGCCTAACATTCTTGCAGTTTGGAGAAAGGCTGAGCGAAGTGGAAGGAGTGAACTGGGGAGACAGGGGGCATGAGTAACTGTTTCTGAAAAACATTCTTGACCAGTCCCCTGGATCCTGTTCCTAATTCCCTGTTCTAAGTGCCTGTTCCTCTTCACAAGGCTAGAAAGGAATTTGCTGAGCATTGCAGGGTACTTACATGTTGCCTGTAAGTATATGCTTTATATATCACTAATGCTTACTTCAGGCTTAGGGTTTGTTAGACAGTGGAGTTGATGCATTCAGCCTGACACTGCGGCTGTAAGTCTCCAGAGAGGATTTGACCAGAGTACTAAGGACTCATGTAGGGTCAGGGAGGCACACTAGGTGCTCTTTGTATCCCTTGAAACTGTGTGGAAAGCCATATCTATTGTATTCTCAGCATTGCTAAGTCTATACCTTGTATCAAATTCTTGGCAGCCTCTGTAGCCACCTCCACAGCTGCGTGCCATTTCTCAAGAGGCCATATGTGCTTCTGTCTGCTGAAACAGATGAAGGTTCTGGCAACAATGTTAAAACAGAACAGTGGTAACAAAGTAGTCACAGCTATTTCACCAGATGCTATAGCTCTACTTAGGTTCAAGGAAATTTTGGTTTCCTTAAGGACAGAGCACACCCATGTTGAAATTTGGGGTGGAAATTAACTGACAAAATTTGTAACAGATTCACAGTAACAAACTCAGTCACCAGAGGTCATGTAAATGAGAAAAGCTAGGGCTGTGCCTTAAACCAGATAGCAGTGCATGCCTGACTTACAGCAGACAGGCTTTCCAGCATCCATCAACACCGCAATTGTGTGTGGATGGAAGCAGTGTGAGCAGGTTTTCTCATTTCCCCAGAAAAGACAGAAATCTAGATTTCTAAAATATGATACCTCCTTTTGCCTCTTACCATAAAATAAATCAAAATTTAAAACCTCCTGGGATAAACCAAACATATCTATCGGTCAGACTTAGCTCACAAATCACTAATAGGAGATGTCTGATGTAAGCCCATCTTTTCTTTTGGCATACTAGAAGGCTGCATCCCAGAATGAAGATGGCCAAATGCTATCCTTGCCCAGTATAGAAAGTTCTAGACTACCTTTTGGGTCTCTTGGGTCTCTGGATCTGTCTTGTAATAGTGGCGAGTGTGTGTGTGTGTGTGTGTGTGTGTGTGTGTGTGTGTGAGAGAGAGAGAGAGAGAGAGAGAGAGAGAGAGAGAGTGATGGAGGAAGGTCATTGGTTAAATAAAAAGAAACTGCTTGGCCCTCATTGGTTAGAAGACAGGTGGGAGGAGTAAACAGAACAGAACGCTGGGAGGAAGAGGAAGTGAGCTCAGACTCCACAGCTCTCCTCTCGTGAGCAGACACCTCAGAGAGATGCCATGCTCCCTGCTCCCAGGAAGATGCACGCGATGAAGCTCCGACCCAGGATGGACGTATGCTAGAATCTTCCCGGTAAGAACGGTGCTCACAGATTATTAGAGATGGGTTGATCGGGATATCAGAATTAGCCAGTAAGGGCTAGAACTAAAGGGCCAAGCAGTGTTTAAATGAATACAATTTGTGTGTTGTTATTTCGGGGCATAAGCTAGCCAGGCGGCTGGGGTGCTGGGGATGCAGCCCCGCCGCTCCTATTACTACGAGAGAGAGAGAGAGAGAGAGAGAGAGAGAGAGAGAGAGTTGACTGGGTTTTCTGTCCTGCCTGGGTCCCACAGTCCTTAATTCCCAAAAAAATCACACAGAGGTCTGCATTAACTATAAACTGATTGGCTCATTAGCTCAGGGTTATTAACTCTTATAATGTATATTAGCCCATTATTCTTGTCTATGTTAGCCACATGGCTCAGTACCTTTTTCAGAGGGGCAATCACATCTTGCTTCTTCTGTGGCTGGACAGGACTGCAGAGAGAGATTCCCTCTTCCCAGAATTCTCCTGTTCTCATTGACCTGCCTCTACTTCCTGTCTGGTTGTCCCACCTATAGTTCTTGCCTGGCTACTGGCCAATCAGCATTTATTTAAAACATAATTGACAGAATATAGACAATTGTCTCACACCAAGAGAGATAGTTTTTAATAACATAAAATGAAAAAAAAAAGCACTGGCTTCAGTCCTCCTATCTATACACTCAGAATTTTCTGGGAAAGTTATTAAAAAATGATAGAATAGAAAGGGAGGAGCAACAATGTTAAACAGATTTAAAGGTCCTTGAAAGGTCTAGCATTGCCACCTAAAATATTCTGAGATTACAGAAATGCTCTTTTGTTTCCCCAGAAAGTTCTCACTGTGTATCCCAGGCTGTCCTAGAATATTCAATCCTCTTGTCTCGGTATCTCGAGTGCTGGGATTACAGGATGCAGAAATGTTCTTTGTTGTCACTGGTCTAACATGGTACCCATATCCACATGTGGCTGTTGAGTGTTTACAATGTGACCAGTGCAACCAAGTAACTAATTTTTAGTTGCATTTCACTTCTTTTAAGTTTAAAAGCCACAGTGGCAGGTAGCTACCATATTGGGAAGTGTAGAGCATGTCTTCCCACCCTACACCCCAGCAGGTGTGCGTGAGTGAAGTGGGGTCATAGGACAGCTCGTCTATTCTGCAGCCACATCCTGAGGTCTATACTCATACATGGGTGCATGTTTTCTCTAATTTCCATGTTTTCTCTGAGGCTGCTGCATGAGAGAGAGTCTTTGCTTGCTAGTTTAAAGTCTGCTGCAGCCTAGGCTGGCATTGAAGTCACTATGTAACTGGGACTGGCCTTGAACTTGTCCTTCTGCCTGCACCTCCCAAGTGCTAGGATTATAGCTGTCAGCCTCCAGAGCTGGCTGAGAACAAGATTTCAAAGGGAGTGAGTTTAAAAACTCATTCTTGCTAAACATTTTTTAGTAAATACATTCAATAAATAGTATTGGATGGCATATGCTTACAGCAAACAAAATTGTCGACAGAGGTTTTCTGTCCTGCCCAGTCCCACAGCTGTTCAGTCCCAAAGAAACACACAGAGGTCTATATTAATTATAAACTGGTTGGCCTATTATCTCAGGCTTCTTATTAACTTTTATATCTTATATTAACTCATAATTCTTGTCTGTGTTAGCTACATGGCTTGGTACTTTTTTTTTTTTTTATCAGTGAGGCAGTCTCATCTTGCTTCCTCTGTGTCTGGGTGACAACTGCAGACTCAGCCTTTCCTCTTCCCAGAATTCTGTTCTGGTCACCCCACCTATACTTCCTGCCTGGCTACTGGCCAATCAGCATTTTATTAAACCATACAGGTGATAAATATTTATAGGGTACAAGACCATTGTCCCATAGCACAAAATGGTCACAAAATTACTGTCATTTTGGGACTGTCAGCTATCTAGATAGTTACCAAACCATGGTCAGCAGGCCACAGGTGGCTCGGCTACCAGTGCCACAAACAAGTCAGACAAAGTCAGAAAACGTCCAAGGCAGTTCCATTAGTGTTGTTATTTGTTTTGATTCCAGAACTTGGAACGTTCTAGTCTTTTACAAATTAAAACAAGAAAGAAATATAAAATGTAACACTCCTCAGACCCTTGTGACCAAAGCATGACCTTTCCTCTTTGTAGCCCCCATTGTTTGGAGGAGTCTGGTGTTACTCAGGGGCCAGTTACTCAGAGCCTGGGAGCACAAATTTCAGTACAGTCTCATCTGTGGTGAGATAGGCACCTGCCCATAGCAGCCACGGGCAGAGCAGAACACTGGCTCGAGGTGTTTCTGCCTGTAATCCTCAGTCTGTGAAAGTGGGCAGCTGGGGATCTTGGGCCCAGAGACTACACTTGGCTGACCCATAGAGTAGATGTTTTCCATGAGTCACCCCCATCCTTTTCTGGGTCATTTTGATCCCAGGTCTTTCTGTCTTAGGTGGTTCGAGGCTCTTTTGAGGCTCTAGAAGGTTCCTTGATGGCTGTTTGCTTGCCACTCTCCAAACATTGTATATACACATGGGGGACCTTGGAAGACCTCAGCCCTGGCCAAGGAGGATGTTGATTTTATTCCTTGTTTTTCTGTATCTTCACCTTAAAGAATAGCACTGACTACACCCCCACCCTGTCACATGGAACAATGTACACAAGACCAAAAGAAAAACCTCCAAACCATAAAACCACTCTGCAGCCCGTAGAGCCCACCTCTGGAAAGCTGCATGCTCTGATTGTAGACAGCCCCTCAAAACACAGTGTCTGCTTACACGAAGACAGCGGTAGAATCTGGCAAAGTTCTGGGTGACGAAGAAATCTGTTTCGTAGTCCAGTCAACCTGGCATGTGAAAAGCCGAAAAAAACCAAGTCAAAATTTACAAAATTCCTCACCCCTAACCCCTGCCAGCCTCAGCCTAGAAGGGAGTAGAGCTGTCCCTGGGACACCTTTCTTGTGAGAAGTTGTCCTTTGATAACACCGTGCCTCAGTGGTACCCAGCCTGAAGCCAGTTTGGGGAGCAGTGGCAAGTCTAGGTAGTTACAGGAGCTTGGAAAGTTGAGATGACCCTAGTCCCCAGGACTGGTGACCTGGTTAGAGACAGCTGAGAAAGGTCCTTTCCCAGCCACCTTGGACTACCACAGAGGGTGAACTAGAACAGGAGGGAGTAGAGACACAAGGGCATGCCCGGTTTGTTGCAGGACAACTTGAAAGTGGAGATGAGGAAAGAGTGGGTTAAGATGGTAATACCAGTTGGGCCACTTGCCAGTGAGGTGACTTTGGGCCTCACCATAGCTGTCTGGGAAATGGGGGGAAGGACGGAGTCACCGATTCTCCCATTTGTCACAGGAGCGTATTTGACTGTAGACATTCAAGGTCCCTGTGTGGCTTACATTTTAACTGGGGCTGGTGGAGACTAGACAGAATCTTCTAGGGGTGGAGGGGTTCAGTTGTATAACATCAGAAGGCCGTGGAGAGTGGGCGGAAAGAAATCATGGCCAGGATTGGGAGTGACCACGCTGGTCAGGTTAGAAAGGAACAGGCTGTCTGTGAAAGAGGCATCTCAATGGATACATACGTGCTAAAGGGATCAGCCTTTGCCGGGTCCTTATGAGCAAGGCAGCTACCTACCATTAATGCAGGACCTCATTTGAGGCCAGCACTAATGTTAGAGGGCTGGGGCAGAGAGTTAAGTATGTTACCCAGGACCACACAGGTTGGGAGGTATCAAGTAGGAACTTTAGAGAGGACAAAACACCAAATCCTTAGCTCCTTAAATAATAAAAAAGATATATTATCATATATCCATTATTATTTCTATTAGTTTTGAATTAATCTTTATTTCGTGTATATGGGTGTCTTGCGTATAAGTATGTCAGGGTACCATTTGTTTGGTTGTTTCCCTTGGAGGGAAGAAAAGAGTATCAGATCCGCTGGAACTGGAGCTATGATATGGACAGTTGTGAGCTGCCATGCGGGTGCTGGGAATTGAACCCAGGTCCTCTGAAAGAGCAGCCAGTGCTCTTAAACCACTGAGGTTTCTTTCCAGCCCATCTATTAGTTTTTATTGTTGTGTGTTTATGTGTGATTTTTTTTGGAGGTGTGTGTTGTGTGTGGGGGTCGGAGGTCGACTGTGTGGCGCTAGTGATTTCCTTCCATCTTTATCTGGGTGTATGCCTCAAATCTACACCAAACACTTTATTTGCTGGACCATCTCACAGTGGTTCTGGCTTCCGGCTTTACGCAAAGCTTACCTCACAAGCTGTACTGAACCCACACAACAGAAATTTAGTGATCGCAGGCGTCAGACTTGTCCTCGGTTATGCTCCCCAATAACTGACCCTTTCGGTAACTCCCCTAGAGCTTCCTGGGTAAGGCCCTAGAGAGCATTTCGCTGGATCCTGGATCCTACGGAATCCTGGAGTGTAAAGGAGCTCAAATGTATGCTTGGGAAGAAGCCCTTCATGGGTGACTCCACCCCTTCCTCCATCACAGCCAGCAAATGGGCGTGGAAATAGAGGTCCGCAGCGGGGAGGACCTTAATCCCAGCCGGGAATTCCAGGGGAGCTCTGGGAGGGACCAGAAGCTACCTCCCGGGCGGGCGAGGTCTCTTAGGAAGGTGTTGGACCCTGCAGGCCCCCTCAACACTCCTTCCCCTTCTAGCGTGCTCCCCAGGATCCTGCCGCACTTCTCCCCAGAACCGGGTTCCTTGGAGATGAAAGGCAAGAAAACGCAACAAGCCGTCGGCGGCGCTCACTGGATTGATTTTTACACAAAATTTGCCTTCATGCACGAAGGATGGAAAAATGATCCCATAAATAATGGATAACAAAAACAAATGCAGGGAAGAAATCAATAGTCACACACTTGCTACTGCAGGGAGCTGGGGGAGGAAAATAAGGAGCCTGTTCCAGCCAAACGGCACCTCAGGGAACCCCTTCTAGCACTTCCTGCTGGGGAGGGAGAGGCCTGGCTTGCCCTGGGGACCTCTGAAGCCAGAGTAGGAGGTCCCGGAGGGGAGGAGACAGAGAGTTGAAGCCCAAGAACGTTTTGGCTTCCGAGGATCTTAGGGAGGTCTCGTTTTTTCTTTTTTGTATTCTTGGTCCTCCCTAGGTCAACGGAATCATTTGTCCCTTAAGGGATGCCCTGATTTCCAGTTCACGTTCCTTCTCTGGGCTGTCTTTGACCTCTTAGTAACTCCATCTTTCCAGAGCTGTCAAAGTAGCTTCCCTGCTTTTCTGCGGTTCTCATTCTGCGGAAGCTCAGCTGTCTGCCCTACCCTCATTCCGAGCTGCAGCAACATCCAGTGTGGTCCTGAGACAGGAGTCCGAATCCTGGTTCTCAGTCGCTCTGCTTTCTGTCAGATGAAATAAATACCTACAAACGCTTAGCTTGCTGAGAGAGATCCATGGCTGTTGTGCATAAAATTCTGGTCATTTATACAGCAAATAGTCAAAACAGGTAAAAATTACCCACACATAATACCAAAATCCACTCTTTCTCTGCTTGCCGTCACTTCTAGACTGGACAGATGCAGTAGCCTTTGATTCCCTCTTCATGTTTTGTTCTCTCTCTTTCATTCTTTCTCTCTCTCTCTCTCATCGATGTATCTTTAACATCATGTATCTTGATCCCATTCATTTCCCGGTCCCTTTGCATCTGCCCTCCGTCCCTGCACCCCCCAATAAAGCAAAATTTAAGAGAAAAAAGGAGAAAATTAAAAATTTCATTATGGAAGCTGCAGTGTGACACTGTGAGTCACGCCATGGATTTCTTTGGTCCATAGATCTTTACTTGCAAAGAGTCATTGGTCTGGTGTGCAGCCCCTGGTCTCCACTACATAGTTGATGCTGGGCCCCCACTATTCCTGGGTATTATGTTGTTGCCCTGTGTTGTGGAGATGCTGCAGCGTTGGGTCTGTGGGTCAGGTTTCTTCACAGGTTCTGGCAGATCATAGATGGGGTGGATGTTGGGTGGGCCAAGTCATAACCCTGGGCCTGAGCCGGGTCCACCAGTTGTAAAATGGGGACCGCTCTCCCATGTCCAGTACTTCGGGACCAGCTCACCCACACCTGTGCTGACTGGGTTGGTTCTATTGTGCTGCCCCGGCAAGGTGCAGGGCCTGCTCTCCCAAGTGTCACCACTGGTGGCTTGTTTTCTAGAGTCCCTCCTTTACTAGAAAACATGTTTAATTGTGTCCTGTGCATACAGTGATATGCAGCCAGATTCCTTCCTTCTATTCCCATCAGCCCAAACACCACTGAAGATGTTTTATTAATAAGCATGAATGTTTATATGTGTGCATAAATACACCCATGTATGCATGTCTTCACGTGTTCTTTTCTAGATGGCAGCAAATTGTCTATTAGTCTATACTTTTATTATCTCACATAATATATCTTGGTATTTATTCCCTGCCTGTATATCTTTTGCTGTTGTTGTTGTTGTTGTTGTCGTCCTGGAACTAGCTTTATAGACCAGACAGGCCTAGAATTCATGGAGATCTGTCTGCTTCTGTCTCCTGAGTGCTGGGATTAAAGAGTGTGTGCCACCACCACCAGGCATTTTTAAAATTTATTCCACTCTATCAGTACACTATAATTTACTTAACTAATCCTCATTGATGGCGTTCATTTTTACCTAGTCTTTTGCTTTGAAAGTGATGCTGGTATAAGGAATCTCATGCTTCCTTTGACAGGTTTTCAGCGCATCAACAGGATAAGGTCCTACATGTGTAACTCCCAGGATAAAAGGGATACACACTTTTCATTTTTGATAAATGTCACTAGTTTGTGCTTCATCAAGAGTGTACCCACTCTTCCTGTGGGAGAGCACCTGCTCTTCTCCCCTCCTAAACCAAGCTGAGGAAGTCTTCAGTATGCCTCGTTCACCAGCCGCACTCCTCTCCCTAGCAGGAGCTGTCTGCTAAGTACACATGAGTGTCCTCATTTCCCCATTCCTTGCCTGTTGCTGTAATTCGCTTGCTCTTCCTCTGCCTGGCAGAATTCTGTCCACCCTCCAGAAAGCCCTTGCTCAGATGCCACCATGCCTGTGACACTTCCCAGTGCTCTCTAAATAGAGTCAGCCTGTAGGTCCTCTCTCTGTGGTCCCAGCACTGTGTACTGAAGGCTACCATGGTGCTCACCATGATTGTCATGTTATTTACACGCTTACACCCTGTTCATATTGTAAGCACTGAGTTAATATCTATTGGACAGATGTGCAAGGTTCTATGCTAAACACTGTTGGGAGAGCTGTACCGTAAAAGGCTGGCTCCTGGTCCTCAAAGGACTTACATAGCTTTTTGGAACTCTGACTCTCTAAGTGAAGATACATATTAATAATTTCTGTAGCTGTCATATGAGGCTGGACATACATTGTACACAGAAGTGGGAGAATGCATTTGTATTTAAGAGAGTGGAGGTTTATTTATCAATACTCCCCCGCAGTGTGTGTGTGTGTGTGTGTGTGCGCGTGTGTGTGTGCGTGCGCGTGCGTGCGCGTCTAGGCTGGTATCCAGAAAGCCCCATACACCTCCCTTCTCTAAACCTCACAATGCTGGGATTATAGGTGCCTAGTTTGCTGCTACATGGGGCTTCTTAAATGTGAGTGCTAGGATCTCAACTCAGGTTCTCATGTTCTTGGCTTGCTGAGCCATTTCTCTATCTCCCACCTTAACCCCATTTTTTTGCTTAAACAACTTTTCTTTCTTTTGTGGTGCTGGCGATTGACTCGAGGGTCTTAGACACACTAAGCAAGTACCCTATTTTGAGTCACACGTGCTAAACCTATCCTTCTCCCTTCCTAAGCTCAGGCTCCCATTTTCTTCTACTCTCCCTTCCTACCTTTTTGGAAAAGGTCTGGAAAATTGGCTTTGCTGGAGTAAGTGGGAAACACGGAACTATGGGGTCCATGACAAGGACACGTACAGCTCTGCGCTGTAAGTCTGAATCAGAGGGTCAGAGGCCAGGAAGCAGCAGTGACGAGTGCGGGTGACAGTTCCAGAGATCACACAAGGTAAAGCTCCAGGAGGCCGAAGAGATTGAACAGAGAAGGAAGCAAACGCTCAAGAGTTCAGTGTGTGCACAGCCAGACCAATCACTTAGCCGAAGAAGGTGTCAGTTTCCCCATCCCCTCGACAACCTGATTTGAAACCCCAAACCTATCAGAAAGCTTGATCCTTAATGTGGATTATTGTTTTTATAAATTATTAAAAAGAGCAATATCTCTCCATTTACTGAATGTCATAACAAAAGAGATAGGAGGGAAACCAAGACATTGTCTACCCAAAGAGCCTAGCATTTGGACGGTGTAAAGTCACTAAATAATTCAGCCGCTATTTGAAAGGATAGTGTTTTGTAATTTCAACAGAACCATCTTTGTCTGGCTCTATGTAGTGCAGAATTTTAAAAAGATGCTCGCCTCCATAAAGGCCTGTTTCTAGGAGAAATGGGAATCGGGAGAAATGTTGGCCAGGAGAAAGACGGCTGTCTAATTAAAGAGCCTTGTGTTTGCTCTCATTTTAAATTTTCATGAGATAAGGTCTAACCATTTTCAAGTAATATCTTTGATTTCTTTCTCTGTGCCCACATGTCTACTATCTGATAATACCTATCCATGCCTTCTTTTCTTATTCCTCCTTCCGTGAACACCCATGGAAGGGGACCCGCGTGTGAGAGGTGACGTCAGCATACCATCCAAAAGGACGAGATAATGAATATGGCTACCGCAAACCATTGTGGTGGAACTGATCATGCCCTGCCCTGGCTTACTCCATGAAGTCAGAGCTTCTGCTTAATGTTACCTAGAAGAGAGCATGAGGCGAAACTGAGGAGGACTGGCCTGAAAGGAAGCCATCACTCATCGTTTTTGGTTTGCTTATTTCTAGCGGATCTTACTAGAGAGGATTTATGTAGCTGACCGCAGTACACAAAGCTAAAATAAAACACTGAGTATTACTGGAAGCCAGCAGAGTAGTGGTTCCTAACTTTCCTAATGCTGTGACCCTTTAATATAGTTCCTGATGTTGTGGTGACCGCCAACCATAAAATTATTTTTGTTGCTACTTTATCACTGTAATTTTGCTATTGTTATGAATCATAATGTAAATATCTGTGTTTTCCAATGGTCTTAGGTGACCCCTGTGAAAGGGTCATTCAACCCCTAAAGTGGCCATGACCCACAGGTTGAGGATCACGGCAGTGAAATATTTTAGACAGAACACATATGAATGTATAGAGGCCCTACCAATCACTTCTATGTGTGTTGATAACAATCTGTGTGCTTCAATGTCCTGATCTTTAGGAAGTGTATAATAATTGTGTTTGCCTACAGAGTTGTCATGACGGTTACACCAGAAGATAAGGTAAAATGACAGAACACTTCCTGTCACATGTCCACCACATGTCGGCAGTTTCTATTTCTATGCCTCAGATCCTTTGGTCTGAAGACTTAGGGTAGGTAGGTAGCAAATTCCAACAGACAAGAGTTCTGCATTTAATGTGGCTATTGAATGAGAGAGAGAGCCTTCTGTGAGTACTTATTGGCAAGACGAACCCTTGTGGATGAGTTATGTGCGTGGCATCCCAGAGGTCCCGGCATGGATGCAAACCAATTAAGTTAAGCACTTACCGCAATCACAAGTGCAGCTCATAGGTTGAAAAGTGGGAAGAGAGCGCATGTGACCTTGGCTTTGCTTTGTCAAATGTATTAGAAAAGTGGTCCGTGAATTCTTCCCTCTAGCTCTTCTAAATTCTGGAGCACTTTCTGACTAACAAAGCACAGAATCTCCTTAGCTGTGTAACCTTATTTAGGGTCTTTACAACTCTCTTCATTTGCAAGAAAAGAAAAGAAAATAGTTTCAGTGCTAGAAACAGAAGTCACTCAGTAACTTTGAAGCACAAGGGGTTATTTAACATTAGGAATTAGGTACCCATGAAATCATTTGGGAAGGATGAGATGTGGGCTTTTGATTAGGCATTTGGAATAATTCATGAAGTACTGTCAAGAGTCAGGGAAGCAACTACCTTTGCCATGACAGGGATGGTAAGGGAGAAGCAACTTGCAACTGGGGCAACTGAGGGCTAGACTATATTATCTTTGGCCACCATTTGTACTTCACAATGTCTCCATTGCTTCTTAAGTCATCTGGTTACCAGACAGCTGAAACCTCAAGCCACTAGCGGTACCTTTGGGAGCTGCAGACAAAACACTAGTCTCTCTGCCAGGGTATTTCTACTTCATAGAGTTTATTTATTGCACATGTAGACTTTAGCTGCAAGGGAGTCCTGGAATGAATTACCTTTTTCACCTCTGAAAAAAAAGGAAAGGTTCCTAAAAGAAAAAAGTACGTACCAACTTACTACATTCATTCTGGAAAGTAAGGGCCATAATCACACACACACACACATATGATATAGTTACTGTGGGAGGTTGAATAAAATAATAAACTTTTTTGAACACTAGCAAAAATTGTGCAAACAATAAATTCATTATTTCTGTCATATAAATATAATGTGCTTCAATGTTTCAGCTTCTAAGAATATCTAAAGAGAATAATTCTCCAGCTGACAGCTGACTCTGATGCTAAATGTGGGAGAATTCTCTGCCTGACTCAGGGTCCCCAATGGCCTCAGTGACTCCCATCTTTACCCAAGATAATGCCATAGATGCCTATTTAAAAGACTTTAGTCTGTGTGCCAGGGCCTCAGGAGGGAACTTTGTAAGCCATACTTCTTTCTTTCTACATGACACCTCCTGCCCTTCATCCTGGACCCTATCGTTCACATCCTGTTGCTTCAGGTCAAGTGTCTGAATGTCTGCTTGCCCTCTTCATAGTGACAGCTGAGTAGAAACAGATTGCTTGGCTTGATCCCAGTTTCATATCTATTCTGTCCCCACCTGGCCTGGGGGACACGACACTAGAAACAGAGGCTAAGATTTGTAGCATAGGAGTTCAGCAAGGAGGCTCTAAATAATTAGAAGCTGGAAGAAAGGACTGAGAAAGGATCGAGTCCATCTGAAGCAAGCACATAGAGAAAAGTTACCAGCACCCCTATCTGATGTTCCTTGCTATTTCCTGTTTAAGTTTGTTGGTTGTTATATTTGCTTATGTGAGAAAAGATCTCATGCAGCCTAGTGTGGCCTCAAACTTATATGCCTGAGAGTGGCCTTAAGTTTCTTAGCCTTCTGCTTCCTCTCCCTTGTGCTGGAATGACAGGGGCTGGCCGCCATGCCTGGTTTCCCATTTATATATCAAACTTCAGAATCACCTTTTCATTCAGACATTCACAGTCAAGTTTACGTATTCTATGTTTCACCTTTTTGGTGGATCTTATTAAGTGATCACTTTGTCTTCTCAAGGCTAACCTGGGCCTCAGTCTAGTACAGAAAAATTAAACCAGCATTTCAAGTGCAAAGATGCAATCCAGGCAGCAGAGGGCTGAAGAAGTTGTCCAGGAGTGATAATGATAATTGCTGCTGGCACTGAAAGGGTGGAGTGAATGAACCTGACAGAATGATGAGGGCTGGCACGTCTGTGGGAGCAAACGCCTTCAAGAACTGCCCCAGCTGCGTGATTTGTTCTCCTTCACACGGACTACGTACAGTTAATCCACAACTCAGAGAATGGATGCTGGACAGCATGCTTTTCAAGGCCTCCGAGTAGTGTAAAACAATTGGTACAGCCTTAAGATCAGGGTGATATGTTAATATCCCATGGTTATAGCAAACAAATGACTTCCCTACTTATTCAGAGAACCAGTCCTGGGAGTTAATACTCAATTCTCCATCCTTTCTTCTTTCCTTTTTTTCTTTCTTCCCTTCCTTCCTTCTTTCTTTCCTTCCTTCCTCTCTCCCTTCCTTCCCACTCTCCCTTTCTTCTTTCCTCTCTCCCTTCCTTCCTCTTATCCCCTCTCCTTCCTTCTCTTTCCTGTTTAAACACACAGACAGACAAACAGACAAACAAACAAAAAACCCCTCAGGATCTCATGTAGCTCAGACTAACTTCAAACTAAACATGTAGCTGAAGACAGTTTTTAATCTCTATTCCTCCTGCTTCTATCTTCCAAGTGTTGGGAGTGTGTTCATATGAACCATACCTGGTGCTGGGGATTCAAAGAAAGACTTTATGCATGCTAGACAAGCAAGCATTCTAAACAAATGAGTTACATTCCTAACACCTTAATATCTGTTAGTAAAAATAGTTTAACCTATAAAATGAGTTTGTATTTTATTCTCTATTTTATGTAATTCTGGGCAAATTACTGAACCTCTCACAGTTTCCATTTCTTTATTTATTTAATAAGAAAATCATAGTAGGTATCTTAGAGAATTATACTATGAAAATTAGATGTAAAATATTTTTTACATTCACAGCAAAAAAATAAATTTGTTATTGAGTCATCCTGAATTTATTGGCACAGTGTTTAGAAGCCCATAGGAAGTAAAGTGATGTCAGTAAGTAGATAAGTGAGCTATTCTCTGATCAGCAGAAGGAATAAATGTATATCCCTTAGCCAGGTTTGGTGCGCACTTTTAATCCCAGCACTCAGGAGCAGAGGCAGGTTCCAGGTCATCCTGGTCTACAGAGCGAGTTCCAGGACAGCCAGGGCTACACAGAGAAACCTTGCCTTAACAAATTAAAAAGAAAAAAAAAAGACATCCCTTCAGAATCCCCTGGAGTACGACTCAGCATGGAATAACCTTGAAGGAAATCTCTGGCAAAGATAGCAAGTTTAGGGTACGTGTGTGGTTGGTACAGTCCAGCCAAAACCTATGCTGTTTGTAATTTACCCAGTCAGTGAAACAAGTGATGTGTCCGGAGTTATTTGCCCCACCCTTTCACCTGAAACAGACTGCCAAGGTTTATTACATGGCTAACAGCAACACAGATGAAGGAAAAGAAGGGAACCTCAGATGTCTTAAATACTCAAAGTGCACCGCAGTATGAGTGACCATAGGAAGATTCCACAGAGGTTATGTTGTATTTGATCACTGATGTAGCCAGTCACGGTTGTTAATATGAGACAGGTCCTGCAAGTGCTAGGAAGACCAAGGCATAGACAGGGACCCTACAGAGACTGACAGATAAAGATAATTAGTGAACATACTCCTGAAAACAATGGGGGCTGGAGAGATGGCTCAGCAGTTAAGAGTACTGGCTGCTCTTCCAGGGGACCTGGCACCCACAGGACAGCTCACGATAACTGTTTCAACACTCCCACACAGCCATCCATGCAGGCAGAACACCAATGCATGTAAGATAAAAATAGTAGATAAAAAAATAGTCATTAAAAAAGGAAAATAAAGGTCTTCATAGAATTTTGTAACATGGAAGGGATAAGGAGACACTGAGTGTATTCTGTATAAGTCTCTTGACATTAGAGGATGCTCGGCAGGGGCTGGAGAGAATGCTCGACAACATGTTGCTCTTGCAGAGGACCTGAGTTTGACTCCCGGTACCACACAGCAGTTCTACAATTTCAGTTCCAGGAAATCTAATGCCCACTTCTAACCTCCTTGGGCAGGAGGCACAAATGTGGTACACAGACATACATGCAAGGGAAACACTCATATACATAAAATACCATTTAAAAATCTAAAACAATGTTCAACAAAAATCGAAAGTATAGTATATAAAATGGTCATCTGGTATTATTTTTTAAAATGGTAGAGTTATAATTACATGTTTCTCTTCAGCTGTCTATTTCCCAAGCTTTCTATCTATATTTTCTATATTTCATTTTCCTAGTGAGAATTTAAGTGTGATGTAGTTTTAAAAGCGACGCTTACCTATAAAGGTGCTGTGGAATCAAAAGTCACCTTCCTAGCTCTTTGCTGACTGCAGTTTGACATCCCTGGTGGCCAAGGGCAGGTATTTTCCTTGGGAAGTAACAGTTCAGAGCCCGATTGAAAGAAGTGAGTGAGACATGGGAAGAGCCACCGAGGGTGGGGAGCATCCTTGAGCAATCATCTCCAGTGCTGCTGGCCCTCACCCTCCCTGGGGACTCTCTGGAGACCTTCCCTGGGCTGGATTATCCTTTGGGAGGCTGGGCATTTATCCACAGACTTCTATGTCCATCAGTCAATGACTGCTATTGGAAGATTTACCTTCTACCCGGTGTTTATGAAGGAGGCGAGGAGAGCAGACATGGGACTGGAAACTCTAGAGTGGAGTGCTGCCGACCTTGAGCTCGGAGCTGTCTATATCCTGACATCAGGTGGGACAGAAGATGTGGACAAGGCACACAAGTCCCAGCAGCATCCACATGTACCTGTTCAAGGGCTCTGTCCCTATTTCTCCTGCTCCAGGTTTGTCAACAACTCAGAAAACCAAAAGGCAGGCTTCTCACGTTTGGGAGAAGGATGGAGTTGGGAAAGAAAATGAATCTAGTGAGTACCACCTTCTGAAAGATCAGCTAGAAATAAGCAAACCACAAATGATGGGGAACGCCTTCCTCTCAGGTCGGTCCTCCTAGGCTTTACATAAAGAGACATGCAAATTAAACGTTTATTCACTGTTCCTAACACTTGCATATGGCTTACGGAAAGAAAATTTTTTTGTACAACAAAATAAATGTGGGGTTGGGTTTCTATTTAGAAATTTTGGCCAGCCTTATGCGGCAATTTCTGCACGGGATGGAGGGCTAAAGGAACATTTAATAAGTGCTTTAAAAAATGACAGTTAAGAACTTATAAAGAACGGAGAAACCCTGTCTCGAAAAATCAAAAAAAAAAAAAAAAAGAACTTATAAAGAAGAGGAAGTTTTCAGAAAAAAAAAGAAAAGAAATTCAAGTTGGTTTCAATGGCCATAGTTTAAAACCCAACCTTAAAAACTGATGACCTGAGTTAATCTGCAGAGGGCCCCTGGCACCCTCAGGGTGGTCCAGGATTGATATACTCCCACTGGGAGAGTGAGCTCTGTGACACTGGCCACTGTCACATGGCCTTTGGCTGAACCCTTGGAGGAGCTGGCCCAAGAGTGCTCTCAGTGCTCTACACTGGGGTATTCACGGTGCCTTTGCTGACCCCTGTGCTCATCCTAGAATCATCAGTAGTGAGGTTTCCATGGGAACCAAGAAAGGTTCAGAATTCTATGTCTAAACCCCGAATCCCAGAGGGAAGAGACAAGCACCAAGGCAGCCTCCCCAGTAATGGTGCACATTTTAAGTTGTCTTATTAAATATTAACCCCAGAGACAGAGCATTAATGGGCCTCCTATGTAAACTTTGTGTGTCTCATAAACACCCAGAAAGGGCTGCGGTAGAACATGCCAAGGCAAGTCTGCCCTGTGTGATCCCTGACAGGTGACACAGACAGCTGCTCTGAGCTCACCACCCTCGTTCTAGCTCCTTTGTTGTTCAGAATGGCCCTTCCATTGGTGTTTGTGGTGATGGGGAGTGGGGCTGTTACAACGGAAGGCCTGAGGCCAATGACATCTTCTGTCCTTTCATGTTCTCCTCAAGTCTCTTTTCCATCTCTGGAACCCCAAAGTATTGACTCTCTACCGTGGATGTCAGCAGGAGACAGCAGACATAGTGAGGCGGTTTCAAGGTTAGAGAATAAACAGGACACTTACTAGAATCAGGAGACGTGGGCTTTTGCATAATTTTCTTTTGGATGTGTCCATTGATGCCCTGTGAGCCTAGGCTCATCTTCTGAAAGAACAAAAGGAGAATATGATCTACAGTTCATTGATTTCTTAACAAAATAGTTTAAGTCTCTACTACCAGGGCACAGGGGTGAATAGAGCCTGGTTCCTGCCTCTGTGGTCCCTGAGGATCTTAATCTGGGTTCCACGTATGTCTCTGCAGCCAAGAAGTGGCTGTCCCAGAGTGCATGGAGCTGTTATAACTTCAGAGGGGAAAATTCCTCTAGTTTCAGTAAGGTCAGACTTAGAGTCCCAGGACTCCAACAATAAAGGTCCCTGGTCCTCTTTAGTTCTTCCCAATCCCATGTCACATGTGTGCTTTTTAGCTGTGTCGCTGGTACAGAATTTCCTTACAATTTTCCGTTTAAACCAGAATTGGATACACGACCATAGCTACTTTCATAATTTCATATTCACAAAATTATGTGTTTGGTGATATATAATACATAATGTATGCTTTAAAATAACTCATGTCCTAGGTTTTTTTTTTCCTTTTTAGATAAAAAATAAAAGTCCTGGGGTGGGAATATAACTCAGTTGATAGGGTGTTTGTCTAGTATGCATGAAACCCTGAGTTTGATCTCCAGCACGGCATAAATTGCTTGTGGTGGTATACATCTGCAACCCAGAACCATCAGACGTTCAAGCTCACCCTCAGCTATAAACTAGTTAGAGGGTAGCCCCAGATACATGATATCTTGTCTCAAATTAAAATTAAATAAACACTTTCTCCTTAATATACAGCAGTCAGTGTTCTCAATTCCCACCCAAACCTCACCAGTGCACAGCTTGGGAAACTTGCTCATGGTCCATAAAATTCATGCCTACTACAGGACATTTCTATCCACTTTCCACCTACTCATCCTCCATTTCTCTACCGCTGGCCTTTAGGGCAGATATTACATCCCGCCTTTTTGCATTGCTTGACTTTGTGATCAGACATTGTCTGAGACCGCTGTCACACCCCAGCGCATTCTCAGTACCCAGGCTGGCAGTAGAGGACGGTTTTTTTTTTTTTTTTTGCACCTTGAGCACCCCCTCCCTGCTGCGGAGGGGAGGCTGCGCTGCTGGTCCTGCCGCTGCCTGGCAGACTTCCGCATGAATGACAGGGGCTGGCAGAAGGTTGGCAGTGAGTGGAAGCAGTCCTGACACTCGAGCTGTGTGCTGCGCACTAATTACATTGATGTGGGGTCTGGGCCGCGTGGTCCTTTGCTCAGAGGAAGGATGCGAGGCAGGCGCGCTGAGCGAGCGGCACTACAGAGGAAACGCGGGAACAGCCGCACCTACACGCATCCATAATTTATAAAATGCCAGCAGCAACAAAGGCAAACAGGGACCAGAAGCAGGAGAACAGAATGGCATAAAGCTTTTTAATGGTCGTTTTCTATTAATGTCAGATGGGCGACCGTTTTTCAAGTGGGTGGAAGGGTTCCAAGGCCCCCATGGTTCAGTCACAAAAGCTAAATGCTGCCATTTACCCCTCCTCCCAGAGCTTTGGGGACGAGCGTTAGCTGTCCTACAAGCCAAATGTAATCTTTGAGGTTCAAGTGGGCATCTGATCCTTCTAGCTGTTTGCTCTTTTAAAGGGGTTTGTAGCTGGAGTGCCGAAAACGCTCTTTTCTGTCGCGGTGACAGTATTGCTGGCAGCTTAGCATGTTGTGCACAGAGAAAGGGGGTGTGGTGCAGATTTTAAGATTACAGGCTCCTCAGCAGGGCCGACTGGCAGTGAGAACGTGGTCCTTGACTAAACAAGGCTGTTTCCTCTTGGAAATGGTGGCTAATAGGCGAACCACATTTTGGCAGTGTTCTGATGCTTGGGTGATAACGCCCACAGATTTTCTAACAGTGTCTGATTCAGCTAGGACATTAGAAGCACTGCTAGATGATGCAGGCCTTTACCTACATCGGCTCAAAGCCCTTCACTCTCCCAAAGTCACCCCTACTTTTTCTGCTGTTTATCACCCCCCGAAGTAACTATTACTATGAAATCGTATGTATTTTACCACTCTCTTTCCAATGTGACTATTGTCAAATCTATGCTTTTGAGGTTTGTGGATGCTACTGCACTTGGCTTCGGCTCATTTGGTTAGCTGGCTGGGTGGTGTGGAGTCCCAAGCCTGATCTCTCTACTTCCCAATTGCTGTTCCATGACGAGACTTCCTGCGTCGGTTCCTTTACTCGTGGTCCACTCTGTTTGAGCTCTCCTCTCCGCTTTCTTTGGTGGATGCTTCCACTTGGTTTTTCAGTACAGTTGTTACATCATGTCTCCGAAGAGTCTTCCTCAGCGGAGCAACGTTTTAGGTGTTTGAAGTAAGAAAAGGAGTCTCTGCCACCGATCTTCCTGCTAGTAAGTTTCTCCCAGCGGTGACTGATCGAACACAGAGGCACCTCAGAATCAAGTAAATTAATTACGGAACATCACTTATACTTTGTACTGTCTCCCCTAGAGCACGCACCCCGAAAGTGGGATCTCCCATATCAATGTGTGGGGGTGACCACTGTAAGTGATACTGAAGAATAGGGAGCTTGAAACCGACTGTAAATGTTTTAAGGTGAAAGAAAGCAAGAGGGGGCCGGGCGGTGGTGGCACACGCCTTTAATTCCAGCACTCGGGAGGCAGAGGCAGGCGGATCTCTGTGAGTTCGAGACCAGCCTGGTCTACAAGAGCTAGTTCCAGGACAGGCTCCAAAACCACAGAGAAACCCTGTCTCGAAAAAAAAAAAAAGAAAAGAAAAGAAAGCAAGAGGGTTCAGCACTCAGAATTAAGGAGAGAACAAGCAACCAAGAACTCAAACAAACAAGCCCAAAGAAGTCACTCCACATGACAAAGGGCTCGGGAAGATGGCGTCAAGCATATCTGAGCTGCAATACCCACTGCCTTCTTTGCATTTGGATGCCAAGTGGACTCATTGCAACATATATTAATCGGTTTGCTGGGGCTGCTATACCAATGTTCCACAGAGTGGATGGCCCAGACAACAGGAACTGTTTCAAGGGTCCCGAGTGCAGAAGTCCGACATCATTGTGTCGGCATTGGTTCCTTCTGAAGGAAAACCTGCCGCCAACCTCTCTCCGGAGTCCTATTGAAACCTGGCATTCCTTAGTTTGGAGTGAACCATGCCAGTTTCTGCCCTCTCCTCTGCACACTCCTGGTGTGCAAACCTCTGTGTCTACCCCCTCCCCCCCTTTTTTTTTAAAAAAAACTTTTTTCTTTTAATGTAGTTTTAAGGAACGAGTGCTCTGTCTGCATGCAGGCACACACCAGAAGAGGGCATCAGATTATAGATGGCTGTGAGCCAGCATGTGGTTGCTGGGAATTGAACTCAGGACTTCTGGAAGAGCAGTCAGTGTTCTTAACCACTGAGCCATCTCTCCTTTAAATAAGGATGCACAATCCTTTTAACCTGATCATTCACAACTAAGGTCACATATACAGGGGATAGAATTGAGACTATCTTTTTCAAGGACACAACACAATGTTAAGTGTGGGCTTAGAAAATGCTTTCCACAACACCCAATCCAAATTCTTCCCTAGTCTCTAGCGGAGAATACTGTACTTTGTGAGTAGGGTTCGTCACATATTCCATTGATGGTGCTGTGCCACCGTGTGGTCCCTACTGTGAAGGACTGCACTCTAGGAGTTTCAGGGTATTTTGATCACAGCAGTGAGAAAAGCAGCCAAATACAACATAAGAGTTCAAGATCCTGTGTCTAGGTTATATGCGAGCACTGTGCCGTTTTATACAAACGATGGGTAGCTGTGAATCTTAGCATCCGTGAGAGTTCATAAAACTAATTCTCGTCCAATGCTACAGGAAGACACTTACTGAAAACCACTGAATTATACACTTGATTTTAGTCTCATGTACATGAGGATTGTGTCTGTCTGTCGGTTTGTCTGTGCCTCATGTGTCTGGTGCCCAAGAAGGGCAGAAGAGGGTGTCATAGCCCCTAGAACTGGTTTCATGGATGGCTATAAGCCACCATGTAGGTGCTGGGAACTGAACCCAGGCCCTCTGCAAAAGCGGTAAGAGTTCTTAATCATTGAGTCATCTCTCCAGTCCCCTATAATAGCAATACTTTTTAAGGTTTTCAAGTTACTAATCCTCTAACATAGATGGGGGTATAGAGATTTAAAGATATAGATGTAATAACAACTACTAATGTTTATTGAGTATTTAGTGTCCGCTAAGCTGGATGCTTGCTAAGACATAGAACACCTTTTCCCAAGTTGGAAAACGAGTACCTAAAACACCAAGCAATGTGTGCAGGGGAATAAAACTAGAGAAAAATGTGGAGCTGGATTTGGATTCAGGCTGGCTACCTGAGAAGTCAGAGAACTTTCTGATACATCATTATACTTGTAAGGATGTGCAGAAGTGATGACCTTCTTATGAGCCCATGGGAAATGAATACGGATTAATTTAACAACAACAACAACAAAATCCCTAAATCATTTGTCCCCATCTTTCCACAAACACACCTGTTTTGCAAAGCAAGACATGCCTGTTTGAAAAGACTCTTATTTACCTATGAAATTTTAAAAAGAGAAAGGTCTCGACATTTCTTCTTGCATACAATTTAATGTTGGCATCAAGGACAAGTCTAGCCTGGGATAGCAGTGAAGTTTGTGAAGTTATTTAACTATAAAGGCATTAAGGTTCTCGGCTGCCTGCATGTGCCCAGTGCAAAGAAGAGTGGGTGTTTGATTACTCTCCAGTTGCTCCGTCTGGGGATTCAGCCAAATGGAACCATTAGATTCAGAGCATACTCAGGGGTCTGAATTTTCCATTCCAGCTCTCTCTAATAGTCAAATGAGGCAGGTAGGAGAGGTACCCAGTGTAGACGCTCCATCCATCAATGTCCCAGAATGAATTCTGGGATTTGAACTTTAATTCAGAGCAAGGAGGAAGATTGGCCAGAGAAAAAAGAACAGCGTACTCATCCCTAGTCATGAAGAGTTGCCTCCTGTTTAAGCTCAGGGAAGGGGTGAGAACGAAGATACAGGTAGGAAGGAGCCATAGATGGAATGTCAACAGCAGAGAAAGCACCCTGGGTGGGGATTGTCTGTGTTTCTCTCATTCAGGGCTCAGCATGATCAGCCTTGCACACAGCTAAACAAATGCTGACTATTGAGAACCAGTTCTTAACCCCATTACTTGCATATCCTAAGTCTACGGTGAATGTCCCGCCTGCTTCCCTCTAGTTTATGCCTTGATGGAAATCTGCTCCACCTGTCATGGTACTGCCAGTTAAGACACAGCCCTTCTCCTAGCCAAAGGTACCTACCCCAGCAGCCACACCTTCAAGAGATGGTGTCACCATTTCCTGGCATGAAGATGCCCAAACTGTTCTGGCTTCTGCCCTCTCTGCCCTTCTGTGTTTTTGTTTGTGTGTGTTCTCCCATAGCCTCTGGCTGTATCCTTTTTAGGGGGAGGAGTCATTTCTTTGTTTAGCTAGTCTGTTTCTGTCACTTAGTTGATGAGTCCCTACTGTATTTCATGTTGCTAGGTTTCTATTTCATGATGCTTCCATGATTAAAGAGAAACTCAAAGAATTTGGGAACCATTCTGAGGACAGTCGCAAGAATAATTAGAGGGTGATAGATTTGCCAAGCCTCACCAAAGAGATGCAATTTTGTTTCAAGAAAGGAAATTTGCGATGAGTTAGAAATACCTGTCATTGGCTCAGTCTGTGCTTCCAAACAAGATAGGGAGTTGAAGTCATTATCTTGAAGTTCCGTGTGAAAATGGACCAGCATGTCACCTAGGAGACTGTTTATGTGGAGATAGGCTCCAATTTTCCCTTTACCCCCATTCACATGGAGGTATAATGAACTTTCTAAAACTCTTTACATTCATTTGCTAAAAATGTTCAACTCCTGTTTCCCCCTTAATTCCCCGTGGCCTGGACTTGAGCCTCACAGCTGCCATGCTCAGATCTCGAGCATCCCCAAGACCTCCTGCTATTTGGCTGTTGGCATTGGCGATGTTGGGCACTGTTAACCACGTGCTCATTGAGCTTCGATCACTCCGAATTCGCCCGACTTTCTCCTCTAACCTGTCCAGTTGGTCTTAGCTACTGGAAGCCTCTCCCTCCTACCTTCCTTTACAGGCTGGTGCTCCTCAAAGCTCTGACTAACCCCTTCCTTTCTTGTACCCCACACTGCTGGCAGCTGGTTTAATTCATCCCCATAGCTTCAGTTACCATCTATTCACAGATACTTGTTAAATGTGCCCTCCCTGACTCTGAGTACCAGATTCTAAGCATAACTGCCTTCTGAAATATTATGTTATCTGGTTATGTTACAGCACTTCAGGTCCAATATTCCCCCCAAAGATGCCTCTTATACATCTCTCTTGATACCTACCTTTCCTTGACTCCGTCAAGCTAGTAAACTGCAAAGACCTATCAATTCAACCACCCCAACCATCTCTGAGATCATTCACTTATCTCTGCTGCCAAGGATTAGTTCAGGACACTATTGTCTCACCCTGGTGTCTGCATAACTTTTTAGCTCGTTTTCTAACCCCCACCCAATGTGCTGCCTTCTTCCAATGCTTTTCTCCCACCAGGCAGTCAGAGTAAACCTTGCAAGTCACCAATTGATGGAGCTAGTGTCCATGGAGTGAAACCCAAATTTTATACGGGCTAAATCTTCCAAACATGTCCTTGCTGGCCTCTGCAGTCCCGTGTAGTTCTCTGGATCCTGTGCTCCAAACATTGTGACTTTCTCTCACACCCTACTCTCTCTCTAGCAGGCTTTCACGCTGCCAGGAACACTTTCAGCCCTCCCCCTTTTGTCAATTGCCTCCTCATTTTCTATCTCCCCTCTTTCTGAAATTGTTCATGATCTTTTCTTTTTCTTTTATGTGCACAAGTGTTCTACCTGCATGCATGTATGTATATCACATATGTACTTAATGCCCTAGGAGGTCAGAAGAGGGCACGAGATCCCTAGGAACTGGAGTTGATTGGGAGCCAACATGTAGGTTCTGTGAACGGAACCCACGCCCTCTCCAAGAGCTGAGCCATCTCTCTAGTCCCATGAATTTTTTTATTTTGAGACAAGGTCTCATTATGTAGCCCTGGATGCCCTATGACTGAGTATGTATAGCAGGTTGGCCTTGAACTCACAGAGATCTGCCCACCTCTGCCTCCAAGGGATTAAAGGTGTGGGCCGCCTATCCCGGCATCTCAGTTTACCTGTGATGGTACATTTTCCTGTTTCTCTCCTATGGCACCGATTCTTTTTTCATGGTCTCCTGTTGGTTCCTCCCTCTTTCTCCAAGGTGTGTTGAGCGCAGCATCCCAGGCTTGCTCTTCACTCCTCCCTCCTGCTGTCTGACCTGTTGGTCATCTCAACGCTTCTCTCCTCCATGCCATTGATTCATGTGTCTTCAGCACAGACTTCTCTCTCCTGAACTCAGGATGTGTATATCCGACCGTTGACACCACAATTCCATTCAGAGTTCTGACAAACACAGATGAGGTCAGAGTCTCGAGCCCTGCACTTCTGCACTGAAGCCACTTTGGACCAGGCATCCCCCCTCATCTTACTGTCTTATACTATCTGTCATTATAGCTGCTCGGATCCAAAACTGTAACATACTTCAGTCACTACAAATCCTGTGAGTTTTTCTCTTCAAACATGTCTACCCACTCCTCACCATCCCTGGTAGGGTCTCCTGATCTGCCCTGCCCCTCTTTATCCTGCTCTCAGCAAAGCAGCTAAAACTGTGTAAGTCAGGTTGGGTCACATTTATACTCAAACTAGTAATGTAGGGTGAATATTGAAGGTTTTTTTTTTCTTTCAGAGAAGAGTCTCTTCTGTGTGTCTCAGATTGTCCTGAAACTTAGAATCCTTCTGCTTGCCAAGTGTAGAGATTGTGGGCATGTGGTGCCATACCTAGCTTTAAATCCTGAAGTCTTTCCTGTAACCCATCTGATCCTGCACGGTCTAGATTTCTGCTTGCTCTGTATTTTCATCCTCCTCTGTCCTGGCTCATCCATCACACACTCTGGCCTCCTGGCTCTCAGGGGATGCTTCCAGCCTACTGTGCCTTAGACACTTGGCTGTAGCTGTTCTCTCTGCTTGAGCTGTTCTTCCCTTAGATATCTGTCGGCCTACGTTTCTCAATTTAATACTCCCCATGACCAGTTCTTTTGGGTCTTTTGTTTGGTTGTTTGCTTTTTTTTGTTTTCTTACATCAATCAGTGTTGCAGCTGAGTATATACTGATGTCTAATCCAAGCACTATTTTCACAGTCCGCCTTTGATCTCTTATAACATTGCTATTCTACGACAGCTGGGGTGCTTGGGTGTTTGGAAGGTAATTTCTCCAAACACCTAGACTAGGCTTTCTCATCCTTGGCACTACTGACCTTGGGGCTGCATAGTTGTTTGTGCTGGGGCCTGATCTGTCCATTGCAGAATGTCTGGTGTCATCCGTAACCAAATGAAGAGTCATCAGTGACATCCCTTAGTTGTGACAACAAAAAATAAATGTTTGGACTTTGCTCAGTGTCCCTTGTGAATGCAAGTCATTCTCAGTTGGAAAGAACCGTTCTAGAAGAGTGCTTGAGATGGTAGACATTTAATAATTATTTCTTGGAGGAGAGGAAGTAGAATGAGCAAAGCATGGGTTCATTCATGTCTTCTGTATTCTCCCAGCATTTGTAACTTACCACAGTCAGTTCTAGAAGCACCTTCCCACCTAGGAAAGGGCTAAATCCCAGGATTCAGGGGATGCACAGCACATGGTGAGAAAAACATGACATTAAGGGCAGCAAAATGAGTTCAGGATAAAGTCTCACTCAAAGGCTGCCTAGAGAGGCCTCTCATCTGAGAATTATGTGGGTTTGTTCAACAATATTTTTAAGGCCCAACAACAACTACTTTGGGAGTGGGTCTACCCCTGCCTAAACGAGCGCTCATGGCAAGAACTTCAGTGCCTCAGACTCATGGGAACAGCAATGTCTTCCCCAAGTTAGACTCAGGGGAAGCCAAGACTTTCCACTGGCCATAGATTGGATACTGACAAATAATAGCATTTCGCTAAAAACAGTACATCGAGAAAGTACCAAGCACAGCTTCCTTTTCAAGGGTGACTTCAAGATAGCATTACTCCCAGACTGCTCCCTTACACAGACCCCTAACTGAGGTGAGCCAATCTGCTTTGGCATTCATGATGTATGTAACAAACATGTTGTTTGTACCATCCTAGCTGCTGGTGTGTCTCCATCTAAGTGCACAGAACACTTTATCCCTCCTTCATGTTACTTATGTCTGTCTTTTTAATCTCTCCTTGCTCCTAGTCAGGTTTTCAGGGTGCATCTGCACCAATTGTTGCACTGCTACTTTGTGTTTTGTGTTTTATATACACTGGTGTTTTGCCTGTATGTATCTCTCTATGCGAGGGTGTTGAATCCCCTGGAACGGGAGCTACAGACAGTTGTTAGTTGTCATAGGAGTGCTTGGAATTGAACCTGGATCCTCTGGAAGAGCAGCCAGTGTTCTTAACTGCTGAGCCATTTCTCCAGCCCCACAACTATCCTTCCAAACTACTTCTACTCTGTCTTTCCCCACTCAGTGTACCGATGGGTCAAGTTGAGTGTTCAGTACTCAGTTCTCTTCAAGGACAGCAGTAACAAAAATCATATTTAAATAAGAATAGTTTTTCTTGCACTTCTGGCTAAGGAACTTATCTTGAGCAGTAAAGCTGGAAACCGTGTAAGGCAGCACAGCTGGAATGGAGAGTGTGCTCAAACAACACACCCATAAGTATAGTATGCCTAGTGTCACTTTTATGGACTGAGTACTAGTAAACAATATAGCAACTGTCCCAGGGTCTGTGCAAAAGCCACTCTTGTTAATTGGAAGCAGTGTACACCATCTGAGGTCATCAAACTTCTATTAGTACAATCAAAGTATACCTAATAAATTGAATCCTATAGAACAGCAATTACGATGAGGGTTGTGGCTTAGCAGTAGAGCATGTCCTTAGCGCCTGTGAGGTCTTTCAGTCCCCAGCCCCCTTCCTCACTCAATAATTAAACAATGTTTCATAGGAAAGAACATGGTGGTCACTACTCTTCCATGAGGATTTTGGAGGCTTTAGCATGATGTGAAGGTAAGGAAAGGCCATTCTTACTGAGGAGTCATTTTCCCAAGCTGCACCAGGGCTAGAGATTCCTTTGAGCTAAGAAATAAAGTCATGGTTTGTTTTCTGAAAAAAGATAAGACATGTACATGGCACAGACCACAGAGGAAATAGATTTGGAATGAAAAGCAAGTTAGCCGCGTGCTCCCAACTACAGCTATCTGGTGTGTCTGTCTGCTGCTCCGTGAGTCCTTCCAGTCTCGTGTGGAAAGGAGAACACAGTGAGGGGCTTGGGACATAGTTTAGTTGGTAAAGTGCTTGCCACGCAAACATGCTGATTTGTGTTTGATCCCTAGAGCCCACATATAAAAAGCTGGGCAAGATGGTTCTAGGGACGAGTAGACAGTCAGACCCCTAGGGCTCGCTGGCCACCTAGCCCTGTAAAATTGACAAGTCCCAGGTCCCAGTGAGAAACCCTGTCCCAAACACAAGACAGAAGGCATCTGAAGAATGATGTTTAATAAGGTTGACCTCTGGTCTCCATGTGTACATACTTTCACACAAATGTTCTCCACATGGACACACCCTCACACATATATAAATACTCATTCTGCATACTACACACACACACACACACACGGACATACATGGACACACACAAGGACACACACACACAAACACGAACACAGTAAATTCAGGACTTTGGCTGCTGTTTCCAGGGCACGCCCATAAGCCTCTTCTCTTTTGATTCGCATGGCAACACTCGGAAACTGCATGAAAGAAATGTGTTGATCAGCCTTACACTTGCCCACTTTCCATCACTCATACCGGATCCCTAGACATTTAATGAGTTCTGGCATTTCGCCCACAACTTGCTACTCTCTCTCTACCCTCTCAGAAAAAATCTGAACAAAGTGTCCTATGGGCTCCGGGAAATAAAACCCAAATAAAATGGACAACTCTTGCTGAGGGGGCCTTCGTCTGCTCCTTTAAAATAAGTACTAGTCCTTGAATTTCCCTCACGTGCATGCTTCTCCCTTCTTTCCCAGGCTGGGATGCCAGATGTACGTTGCCATGGTCCGAAGAAGGACCTGTGGGTCTCCCCTGGCAGATGCTGCCACTGTTTTAGCCTGAGGGCCCTGCAGGCAGCCCCTGGCAACATTTTAAATTCAGCATCAAACTTCAGCTTGAAATTTTAAAAAGAGGGGAGAAACGACAAGATGTCAACGTCTCAGAACTCAGCGAGTGGGGCTCGGAAATGTGCGGTCTGGGTTTCTTCGAGCTGGGGAAGTTTCTTGTCCTTTAGTGGCCACTGGGAATGACTGTGACCCATCAAAGAGACCCTAAAGGATGTTATTAGAGTTGACAGGGGAGGCAACATCTCAAAAGGAGACCTCTAGACCCAGCTAGAGGGTGTTTTAACAAAACACAGGGCAGATGGAAAGCTGGCCTATGTATAGTCTTACCACCAAAAGGTAGGCTCTAAAATACTGAACTTAAAGACAACACGGGGCACAGGGTATATGTGTTCAAATGCACATCGAATAATTTGGAAGGCCCCAAGTTTTATCTTTTTAATTGTCTGAATATATATAAAACTTGTATAACTGGAAAAGACTTGAACATCAAAAAGGTAGCCAAGAGTTAGTCCTAGCACTCGGGAGGCAGAAGCAGGCAGATCTCTGAGTTCAAGGACAGCCTGGTCTTCAGAGTGAGTTCTAGGACATCCAGAGCTGCACAGAGAAACCCTGTCTCTAAAAACCAACTAATAAATAATAATAATATAAAAATAATAATAAAAATAAATTAACTAAAAATGGTAACAAAGTTGACCTCCTATTCCCTCAATACACACTGAATTCTACAACAGAAAACAGCAAGCCCTGACCTGCCCGGAAGTTCAGCGTCGGGCTCAGATCTCCAGCCAAAGTTCAAGGGCTCATTCACCTAGCAAGATGTTTGATTCCAAGCAGGCATCCTCTCATAACTTCCAGAAGAATATCCATGCAGTTCACCACTGTGCTTATTATCTTTGTCCTCCACAGCATCTCTGGAAAGTTTAGGGAGCCGCTATTTTTACTCTCAGTTTGCATGTAAAGAAATAGGCCCAGGGAAATTGAAGCGGTGGGTTTGGGCAGTAACCTCGTCTTCAGACCTGCCACATGGAGACATGTGTTTGTGTGAGTGCGCAGCTAGGGGTAATCTCACGAATGTCTGATACTCACTGCTTGTATACGGTGGTGGAGGGGGTAAGTTTTGCCAAGTAAAAGGTTCTCTGTTCCCTGAACTGTGCTGTGTCACTTGTCTTCCAAAAAAGATTCTGCAGAATCTTAATGAACCTATCTCTTTTTTTACCGACTTATCTCTGGGCCCTAGCGAGGTAGCCAGTGAGATGGGATCCTCTTTTTAGGATAAGTGGATGAGAGTTTAGTATGGAGCTTCAGAAGAGGAAGGGCCTTTTTTTCTCTTTCATAAGCTCCCTGGTTCTCCCCAGGGCTCAGCTCCCACCAGACTGACAACTTGTCTGCTGATCAGAACTCTGATATGGAAAGAGTGAAATAAGAGTAGAGGGGGGGAACGTAGGGAGTGTGGGAAAGAAGAGGCCAGAGGGTAGTAAAACCCAAGACGTAAAACACAATCCTTTATCCCAATGGCTCTGAGACAAGCTATAAAAATAAAAAAAAAATGAGAAACAGAGTCGGTTGCTGTCATTTCAAATATAAATGGGCATGTACACCCAGCCTTTATGGCTAGGTAACTTCCCCTTACAGCGCTCAGTATTTATTGGTTTGGACTTATTGACAGAACATTCTGGGGCCTGATGTCCTCCTTCCCACAGAGCTAAGACACCATCAGCAATTGCTCTCTCTGCTCAACCATGAATAATACCATGGACGCCGATGACGGTGTTATTATTATCATTTGGTATTTAGCCAGCGTCTTTCCCCGAAGTACTTAAAGCACTTTATAGGCATTGCCTTATTATTCTTCACAATACTTCCCCAGAGAGAGGGACCAGAACAGAGATCTGATTTTCAGCTCACTGAGAGGAGATGCCGAGACCCCGAGCCATGAAAGGGCTGCCTCAAGGTCACCTGGAGAAACGGGGCTGAGGTCAGGATGAGAACCAAGAGCTGATAATGGCTGTTTAAGGGCGCCTTCCCACTGGTCACCGGGGAGAATGAGTCATTAGCTTATTCATTGAGCTCTGAGTAGAACAGGACATTAAAAGGGGAATTTTGGCAGACACATGCTCTAAGGGGAGGCACTAGACTAAAGTGCAAACACTTTTAGAGTGGATGGCTGAAGAACCCCTCGCTTACCTCTAGAGCATTTTGTAAGAGCCATGGGTTGGAAATCAGAGGAGTTTTGAAGAGGATTTCTTCACCCCAAAGGGAAGCACGGGAACTGTGGTGCATCTCAGACCTAAGGAAGCTGACTCCGAGGAGATACCTTAGCAGCTTTAAATGAGTCTGTGTAAGTGGCACGCCATGAACAATGTGAGCTATTTCTGGACAGCGAAGGAGTGAGAGCCTAGCTGGAGAGACCCCTGGTCCCTGGACAGGAGCTGGGAATTGGGGAATAGTTGCTACTCTAGAGGTCATCAGGACAAACATTACAGGAGAGCGTCTCACTACTAGACATGGTCCACATGCAAGAGCGAGCCAGAGTGGGCTGACTTAACTGTTGCCCCACAATGGGACCATCCTATAGAAAGAGGACCTCGCTGGAAGGAAGCTGGAAGTGGGGTCTAAGATGCTTGGGAGGATGTGGGTGGAGCCAGGAGCTGTCAGCTAGGGAAGGAATGTATATACCTAAAAACCTGTGACAGGGAAACTGAAGCCATCACCCTTTGCTATGGATATCTCCAAGGAATTCACAGTAAAAGAACCATCTTTGTGTGTATGGCCAGTCCAGAGTGCTGATCACTGTCACAGGGAGTGAGACTATTGCTGCTGCCTCCGAGCCTTGCCTTGCCTCTGAAGACTTACAGATGCGACTGAAGAATGAGCAGTATTTAAGGCGGTATAGACGCCCCAATCTTTAGCTCCCGGTCTAAAGGCAGAGAGGAGAGGATGAACATTTTGCTACAATCCCCACCCCTGCTGACCCCAGACCTTAATCGGCCTCGAGACCTTAGCCCAGCTGATGCCATGGCATGATGAAAGTACTGTCCAGGCCCCGAAACCCAGCACAGAGACCGCGATACCTCCCGAAACAAGAACAAGGAGACTTTACTCATGAAAATCCGAAGTTCTGGGAAAGTCCTTTGAGTGTATTTGTGGTTGTTTTTTGTTTGTTTTGTTGTTTTTGTTGTTGTTATTTACTCTATGTAAGCCCACGACCCAGCTCCCAAATAAATACACGGAGACATTTTTACTTATGAATGCCCAGCCTTAACTTGGTTTGTTTCTAGCCAAGTCAAATGATCCTATTTCCCTTTAGCTACATTTTGCCTCTGGTCTTTTTACCTTTCTTTATTCTATATGTCTTTCTTTCCTTCTTTGTGGCTGTGAGGCTGGCCCTGGTGTCCTCCTCTCCTCCTTGTCTTGCTCCTTTCTCTTTTCCCTAGATTTCTCTTTCTGTTTGTTCTCTCTGCCCACCAGCCCCACTTATTTCTCTTACCTGCCTTGCTATTGGCCAGGTCTTTACTAGACCAATAAAGTGTTTTAGCCAGCAAAGCAACACAGCTTTACAGAGTTAAATAAATGCAACATGAAAGAATGCAATACATCTTTGCACCATTAAACAAATATTCCACAGCATGTATTCATCTTTCTTTTTGACTTCTCTCGTTCTGCTTCTGGCTCTGTTTTTGTTAACTGAGGTGTGTTTTTTGCACTTGAGAGCTCATCCTGAAAAAGGCTCCGGACTGCACAGGAGTCCTGAATACCAATGTGGTCACCAGTATGCTAATAAAACCTTTCTATTGGCTTGAACCTGCATCTGCGTAGTACTCTCTGGTGGATACCTCACATTTCAAGCAATAGCAGATAAATTTCTTACTATATGGTGATTGGGCATCTTAGTTCCCAAGTTGAAGTGATGTTGTACGAGTTAAAATTAACAAAACTTATCTACCATTAAACAGAGAAGCAGTATAGCCTATATTCTTCCAGTAGCTGGAGAAGGCTTCCATAAGAAAATGAAATAGAGGTGGGCTGGGAAGGCAACTCATTTGGCAAAGCATTTATCCAAGAGGTATGAAACCCTGGGTTCTGTCTTCAGAACCACATAAACTAGAAAAAGTATTAAAAATAAATTCCGAGAAATTTATTTTTTAGAAGGCTTTGAGGCACAGGTGATGGGCCTTGTGAGAAACTCAGTATTCCATTTCTGCGTTCTGTTTTGTTTGTTTCTCTTGACAAGGTTTCTCTGTGTAACACCTCTGACTGTCCTGGAACTTGTTTTGTTGGCCAGGATAGCATTGAAGTCACAGAGATCTGCCTGCCTCTGCCTCCTAAGTGCTGGGATTATAGATGTGTGCCACTACTACCTGGCTCATTTCTGCATTCTTACAGCTGGATTCTCCATCTCTTCACTGAAGGCAGTATCCTAAAAGTCATCTGTTCAGGAAAGATTTTCTTGAAGAAACCTAGACTAGAAGCCTCTTCTCTTGTTAGTCATCCTCCACTACAGCACTCTCTTTTCTTCAAAGCAATGATCATAACCTGTAGACAGAAGTTTCTGTCCTGCGGTTCTGCTGTCATTCAGTCCCAAAGAAACACGCAGAGGCTTATATTAATTTTAAACTGTTTCACCTATTAGCCTAGGCTTATTTTTAACTTGGTGTGGAAGGTCCTTCTGTATATGTGTTGCTTTTATTGGTTAATGAATAAAGAAACTGACTTGGCCTGATAGGGTAGAACAGAGCTAGGCAGGAAAAACTAAATGGAATGCTGGGAGAAAGGAAGTGGAGTGAGAAAGAAGCCATGTAGCCACAGTAGACAGATGTCAGAACTGTAGCTGGTAAGCCACAGCCACGTGGTGATACAAAGATTAAAAGAAATGGGTTAAATTAATATGCAAGAATTAGCCAATAAAAAGCTAGAGCAATGATTTTTTTTTGCAATGATTTAATTAATACAGTTTCTGTGTGATTATTTCAGTTCTGGGCAGCCGGTACAAACAAGTGGTCTTCTTCCAACGTTAACTAGCTCTTACAACTTAAATTAACCCATAATTCTTATCTATGTTTAGCCACTTGGTTTGATACCTTTTCTTAGTGAGGCATTCTCATCTTGCTTCCTCTGCATCTAGGTGGTTAATGCAGACTGAGTTTGTTCTCTTCCTAGAATTCTCCTAGTCTGGTTGCCCCAACTACATTTCCTGCCTGGCTATTGGCCAATCAAAGTTTTATTAACCCAATACAAGCGACAAATCTTTACAGTGGACAAAAACATCTTCCCACAGCAATAACCTGGAATTATTTTGTGTTCATTCATTTACATGCCTGCCCACGACTTGACACTTAGACTCTAAACTCTACAATGACCAGTTTAATAATGAATCTCTATAGGAGGAAAAGGAGAGGAAAGGAGGTGGGGAGGCTACTATGGGTTCTCTCTGGCCTGGAGAGAGCTTTCTGATCACTCCATCACAAAGTGTGACTTCAGTACCCACCACCAGCTGTTGTAGACATTGTCTATTACTAACTCTCATACACTGATCCTTTCTTGGAAGGATTTGTCTTTGGTTGCAGAAAACCTCTTGGTGAATGATGCCTGGGAAGTCATCCCATGAACAATGTGTAGCATCTGGTTGATATCAGAGCATATAATACCAGTTTCATTACCCAGACTGGACAATTTCTGAGATGCAGTAAGTCTGAAGATCTCCTGGTAGGTGGCACTTTTCCTAAACCCTGTCTTGGTCTTTCTCCAAGTCCACCCCCTTCCCTATTCTATTTCTTTCTCTGCTTCCATCTCCAACCCTCAATCCAGGTCTTCTCAGAGGGCTTTCCCTCAGTTAAACCCTTGTCTAAGAATCCATATCTCAGGCTCTGAGCCTAGAAAACCAAGCCTGGTGATAACACATGGCTTTTGGAGTTGGAAGAGGGAGAGGGAACATGGATTGAAGCTGGCCAGGGACTACCCCAGTCCCTCCCTCTGTTTCATCCTTTCCATCCTGGTCGTTGGCACAGATGCCATAACTGCACAACCTCATCAATTATTGAAGAGACCCCCCAAAAAAGGAGTGTGAATGAAGATGAAAGAATCCGACGGCAGAGAGACAGGTCCTACAGCTTGGGGAGGATCTACACTATCATGTCTGTGAAAAGCACTCTTGTGTCCTGATGAGTATTGGAAGCCAAAGAAGTTGTTCTGGCAAAGGCAGAAAGCAGTGGGCTGGGCCAGTGCTCTGAATCATAACCCTGCTTTTACTGATCAGAGGCAGGTGCTGTGTGTTGGGACCATTTGGAGTCCTGGCCTCCTCTAGCTGCTCTCCCCCGCTAGTGACCTTTACTTGGCCTTCTGATTTGTGCTACTCAAAGCTGTGTCCAGCTCTGCTTCCTGAGCGTGTGTTTCCTTGGCCTTGATTGAGGATCAGGGGATGAGGTTTTCACCTGTTGGCCCACCCGACTGTGTTGGATATATAAGCCTCTGTGGTGCTCTTCAATAAAGGACTTCTTTGTCAACTAGAGGTGTGTGTCTGTCTGTGCTGTCTCTGTGTGTCTTTGTGTGTTTCAATCTCCAGCCCCTTGCCCGAGGCTCACGAATGGTCCTGTAGTGTAGGCGCCACACTGTCAAGTAGTACAGGTGGGCAACTACACTGTGAGTCTGGCAGCAGCCCAGAGAAGGTAGCAACTCTTTTCCAAATCTCTCCTGTTGGCAGATGGATTGCTGTGCATGCATGTGTGTGTGTCTGCGTTTTGTGGTATACCTGTGCATTCATTTACCTGTGTTCGTGCACATGTGCATGCTTGCATGCAGAGGCCAGAGGTAGCTTCCTCAATTGCTATTTTAGTTTTTGAGGCAGTCTTTCCCTGAACCTGGAACTCATCCATTTGTCTAGGCTGGCTGGACAGAGAGATTTGGGAGTTCACCTGCTTCTGCCTCTCTAGTGCTGGGATTACAGACGTTGCCGTGCCTGGTTTTTCACATAGGTGCTGGGGATCTGAACTTGGGTCCTAATGCATGTGTAACAAGCACTCTACTAACTGAGCTATCTCCCCAGAGTCTCTGGCCACCTTTTGCTTATTTATTTTTTGTAGCCAAGGCTGGCCTAGAACTTACAACCTTTCTGCCTCTTGAATGCTAAGAGTATATTTGTGTACCACTGTGCCTGACCCCAAAGCCAGGAAAGAGTGGGAACTGGATCCATTTGGGCTGCCACAGTCTAACTTCCCGATTGACATCTTCCAGAAGTCAGGGCAGACAATAATTGGTCTCTCTCCCTAGTCCTTGGTCCAATGTTTATAAAAGGGGTAGAAATGTTGTGTGCAGTGTGAAATGGCAGGCTCTCCTGAATCATCTTCTGGCACTTGCATGAATGAAGGAGAGAAAATTCAAGTCAAACCAGAACCTTTTTTTCCTGGTACTAGGAATCAGACTCAGGTCCATGCATATGCTAGGCAAGTACTCTTCCTCTGAACTATATCTCCTGCCCACTTTCTCATGTTTTATTTTGAGACATGGTCTCACTAAGTTATGCAGGCTGGCCTGGACGTCACTGTAGCATAGCCAGGTTTGAACTTTTGATTATTCTACCTCAGTCTTCCAGGTAGCTGGGATTATAGTCTGCTATACCCCGCTGGATTTTACCTGGAAAACTATTTAATTGATTAATGTCTGAACGTATGTATGTGTGTATGCATGTGTTGTATAAGTGCACATGTGCCATAGTGTATCTGTGGAGGTCAGAATTCCTGACTGTTCTCTCCATTGACAGGAGGTTCTGGGGCTGAAATTTAGGTTGTCAGCCTCTGAGCCCTCCTTGCCCCTGGGATACTTTTAAAAGGGAGGTGTAAATGAGGTATTATTCACCCCAAGCAACTTCACCTTTTCCTCTTATGGAAGCGTAAATGGAAAACAAAAAATAAAAATAAACAAACAAAACAAAAAAACTCAAAACAAGCAACAACTGACAAGTATTTATTAAGGACGAAAACGAATTCAGTTACCATAATAGTCAATGAAATAAGGACCAGCCTAAAGCCAAGAACTGCTCATACTAGTTTTAAACTAGCAAGGAGATCTAGGCATACCCACATACACACATCCTCCCATGCTGATCACTGAGTGGCTAAGTTTGTAATTTAGGACTGGTAGGGAGGCTGAGCAGCCTGCAAGCTTCCTGGGAGCAGGGGCTTTGCCTGCCTGCTGCTCCCCGTCTCTCCAGTGTTGAGAGCGAGGTCTGCTCCCTATAAAGGACTTTGTGTGCAGTTGTGGATTGGAGGAAGGTTAAGTGTGCTTAAGGTTAACTTGCATGTTCAGCTGGTAATGGAGTTCTTTCCTTTTCCTCAAGCGTTCCCGGACTTTCTGAGTTTGTTTCCTCATATGTACAGTGAGAGGACAATGGCCTTTGTCTCCTCCGTCGTGAGTCTGTGCACGGGGCAGTGCACACACGATGGCTGCTGGTGTTCACCCTCAGTTTCTTATGACAAACAATAAAAATAGACTTCTACCTGAGCAAACATTGAATTCCAAGATTGGTAAATAAATAAAACTAAACAGACAATGAAATCCCAATTTTTCCTGATGACAGATCAAGAAAAAGGACCAAGAAAGAAAACCAGAGCCACTTTTAGTTGTTAGGAAATCTAAAGTGGCCATTTTGAAATGGAGCAGGTAGTAACGTGCTGTGAGATCCGACATGTCTATCCATATCTGTTTTAAAGACTCAGAATTAAATGATCATGTAAAGATCTGTAAGAAATACTACTAAGGGAAGAAAGCAAGTTATCCAATTATGAATTTGTGCATTACATCTAATTGGAATCCAAGTTTAACATAAATATATTCATTTATGATAAAAACCGAATGACGGTTTAAAAGCATCTCATTCAGCTTTGATGTTTAGAGTGCAATGCCTAGGCCGGCATGCAGATTTGATGTGATGTATCTAAGAGAGCCTATGAATATTCATAACAGGCACGCAGACTCCATGTCCACATCCACATAACAATCCTCTTACTCGAGCTGAAAGACACACCCTTTCTCCTCCGGAAAGGAGATAATTAATGAGGTTGAAAATATAAAGACCAGAAACAATCCCTTAAATAAAAGTCACAGTGTCCAGCAGGGCTGGGAATCTAACAGATTGTTTGTTTAACTTTCCTGTAAGGATGAAGCTGACAAGCCAACACCAAGCTTAAAGGGAAATCTGCCAAGGTGGCCAGTGTGCCCGGGGTGTGGACTGCCTGAGGCACCTCCATCAGCAATGATGAAAGTCTCAGAAGCCCCAGTGCGCTCTGCTGGAAGCAGAGACAAAATCCACTGACCGATGTCAGTGAGAGAACTTTCTAGGCCTCTTTCAACCACAGGCAGCCCTGCTCTAGGGGCCCAGGAGATTCTTCTAGACTTCATCCTACATCTGCCTGCACTGTCTCCCAAAGACCTGCCCTGCGGAGATATCTCAGATTAGAGTGCAGGCTTCTCAGCAAGGGTGTGCACATGCACACACAGGTCCACTTTGGTGTAGTCTTCAGTTGTGCTCTCCCTGTGTTCCCATGTATGGGCAGGTGCACACACATATGTGTACTGGTGTTATGGAAGCCAAAAGTCAACATTGGTTGCGTCTCCTTAAAATTGCTATTGCCTTTATTTTTTTAGATAGGGTCTCTCACTGAACTCAGAGTACACTGTTCTCCTAGACTGAGTGACCAGGAAGCCCAAGCAAGGGGTTCCCCTGTCACTGCCTCCCCAGCCCTGAGACTGTGGGTGCTCCTTTTTATATGGATGCTGGCATTTGGATTTAGGTCCTCAGGCTTGCTCAGCAAGCAGTTTACCAAGTGAGCCATCTCTCCAGCCCCAGTTGTGGTTTTTAAAGTATTTCCCAAGTTGATTACTATTTCCCACACGTAAGAGAGCTTGAAAGGGTTCTATAACAAATCCTTTTAAAATTAGGAATGCTTGGGGTGCTATCTTTTTTTTTTTCTGGAACTGTACAGTAGAACCTAGTATAGTGACAGCCAGCACTCAGTACCAGGGAATGGCTTAGCAGTGAAGTGCATGGCCCTTGGGGCCACCCCTTTTACACTTGAGTTTATATCCTACAGAATAGGCTTACAGAGCATCTTGGTAGAAGAACCTTCATTTCAACCGTGGGAGTGATAATATTTGCCCTGGGAAGGAGCTGAGGGCATGAAAGAAGCCTGCCTTACTAATGCAAGAAACACTCCCTAAGTACCAGCCCTAGTATAGCTGATGCTTCTGAACGTTCCAGATATTCCCATGCAACCCTGCGGAGCCAAGGCGATTAAGATGGTATTGAAGAATATGAGACCCTGGGACTCCTGGGCACTCTTTCCTGCTCCATTCATCTCCTCTCCCCTATCACAGCTTCCTCTGATTGCACCATTTCCAAAGTTCTTTGCCTCTAGTTAGTAAACTTATCACATGGTTCCAAACCCAGTGCCTTCCACTTTCTACTTGAGATATTAAAAAAAAAAAAATCCAGAAATGTTCATGTTCTCATTTCCCAATCCACATCCAACATCTCTGTCAGAGTTATTACTATCTGCTTGGCAGCTAGGTTTTTTTTTCCTTTTTGTTTCGTTTTGTTTTTTAGGAGTAAAGTATTTACCTGAGGAATGGCCGGCAGGGCAAAACCAATGCTGGTTGTTGTCCCCCGCCCTCTTTCTTGTTTCCAAACTGTGGGACCCCCTCCCCCACCGGCCAATTGCACACAAGCAGCAAACACATGGCCACTCATGTTGAGAAACCTGTTCCCTTTACAGCCCCCTGAAACACTGGTTCTGTCTATGTTAAAGTTCCACTTATACTTGATCCTTTAATTCTCAGCTCTGGGGAGTGAGCTCAGGGTCTTTCTCATAGTAGGTAAAAGCATTACCTAGCCTATATCCTTCATCCACCAGCGTTAATTTTTAACAGTTTTTCCCTCTTTCTATTTTTAAAAACAAAGAAAGCACAGGTCTCAGGCTCAGGACCCATGATAGGCGTAAATCTCAGGCTAGAATCTAAGGTAATTCTTTTCATTCGTTTATGACAAGCATATTGGTGGTTCATTTATGTTCCAACATCTTTTAATTAAATTTAATCATTGAAGTTTTAAAAGTGCTGATTTCAAACAAATGCTAAGGCTAGGAATATAGTTCAGGGGGAGAGCACTTCCTTCTGTGTGTGGGGTTATCTGCTTGACCCCTAACCCTACATCAAAACAACACCAACAAAAGGCATCCCCTCCACACATGCACACCAAATCCTAACTCACCGATACTGTGTCTTGTGGATATGCACAAACTGTGATAATGGTACCCTTACACACTGTAGTCTAGGAATAGGAGTCTGGACGGGAGCACGAAGGGATGGTCTCACTTCTTTTTTGTCTAGGGAAGAAGAGAATTGGCTCAGATCCTGTCTGTGTGACAGACTTAGTCACGATGTTCCAAGACTCTAGTCTTCAAGTAAAGATCCAGGGATTCACACCAAAGTACTTGACGTTTCCCAATCCTGTGTGAGGAGGAGGAGTATGGAGTGTGCAAGCCTGCCAACCATTCTTCCTTCGGTAAGGCTATCCCCTGTTACACAACCATGTTCTCATTTTTTGTTCTTTTGTGTGAGTTCATGAGTGTGACAGTGCCCACTCTTCAGTGGCTTGTGGAAGGCAATAGATGACTGTCATCTATTTGGCAAGCACAAAAGCCAGCGACCTTGTCTTACCAATGCCCTCTTCTGTGCTTTACCCCATATATCATTGAACCTCTGTTCCAGGAGGCTTCAATTGCAGGAAACAGCTCACATTCTATTGCTAGAGGAAAGAGATATTGATAGAGCCCACATTAGAATTGTGGTCACTAGCAATGCGAAGCAGCAAGCCATAAATCCTCATGAGCTCAGGCCGTGCTGTTTACCATTAAAGGGATCCTTCTTCCTCTCCAGTGTAACTAAGTAGATGGGAGATTAGTGAAACAAGATAGCTGTTAAATTAAAGAGGGAAACCGTTCAAGTTACAGAGAGGTTGTGAGGAGAACCAACACACCTACCAGCAACCCTCAAACTTCTACAGCAATGACGTGGCTCTCGATGACTTTGCAGCCTATCCTTTTTGGAGATAAGGGAGATAAGATAAGTTCATCAATATGGCAGCTCCACCCCTCTCATACTCTATCCATAGAAATAAACACTGGTATAAATGAAAGTTATAAGGATACCAATTAAAAATGCTACTCAGTACTCAGGAAAGCTAGATATAGCTGAAACATCCAACACCTAGGGATTGGCTATGCAGACTGTGTAACCTTTCCATGCAAAACAGCAAGTCTAGCCAGTTGGTTGTAGTGTGTGCTTTTAATCCCAGCACTTGGGAGCAGAGGCAGGAGGATCTCTGAGTTCAAGGCCAACCTGGTCTACAGAATGAGTTCCAGGACAGCCAGGGCTACACAGAGAAATGATGTCTGAAAAACCAGAGAAAGAGGGAGAGAGAGACTAAATACATATAAAATGTGTTGTAGAAAAATACTCAATATTGTCAAATCTGTAAAAATGTATTGTTAAAAGGGAGGGGGAAATTATGTAATCATAATCAAAAGTTATATCAAAAAGAGTCCATGGGTTACATTTTATTTATTGAGTTTTTTGTTAAATACCAAAAATTATTGTGAATCTACCACCAAGATGTTGCAAAAAGAACCAAATAAAATACTCTTTATTTAGAAGAAAATGTATTGTTAAGGTCGGCAGCCTGGTTCATCTGGGAGTCGTTATTCATCATTCAAACCAGCTTCAGCAGGGATTTTTCCAGATGAACCTGAGCAAACTCCCACCCAATCTTTAAGCCTCCATTTAGACGTCACTTTTACTGGAAGTGCACCTTGACCCATGTCCACGTCAGCCTGACTGTTCTACTGACGCAGATCTGTCTACAAGACCTGGGTGTCAAGGACCGGAAAGAATGAGGCAGGTTGCAATCTAACACTGTAGACAACTTTACTCCAGTTTCAGTGCACTTTATACACGAGTGAAATAAAGCAATGACCCAAAAAGGGCTAATTTAGCTCAGAAAAACATGATCAGAAAGACTTGTAAGTAAATATCAGTAAACACATACTAAATATCAGCAGAGATCCCTTTTCCAGAACTTTCTCGGGGCAGACCAGTTTTAACACAATTACCTGGTACGTATTATAGATCATATCTGGGAAAACATGAAAGCAAGGCGGAAGGCCATATCTGGATTCAGGGGACACCGAGGACAGCGCTCCGCATGTCCTTTCGCTAGATCGGGCTCTGCGGCTATGTTCCAACATCCAACAAGAACAAACATGTCTTACAAACTGAATGTAAAGCTTAACATAGCAGGCAAGAAATCACGTTCATGAACAATCCAAGAGACAAAATGCACCTGAGGTAAAAGGCCCTCTGGAGTCTCTCTCACCTTCCTTCCCCAAGGCACCGTTCACTGTGTGTCATTCTGATGGGCTTGAGTTCAATTCCTGTCGCTCACAGTGGTCAGAGAGAACCGACTTCTGAAAATCGTCCCTTGACCTCTATGGGCGAGTTGTGGTACACATGTGTACCTGCATGCAGAGGCACACACACGTTCACACACACACACATGTCCCTTGACCTCTATGGGCAGGTTGTGGTACACATGTGTATCTGAATGCAGGGGCGTGCATGCGTGCGCGCGTGCACACACACACACACGTCATAAATAAAATAAAAATTTAAAAGGCAATGTATTGTTAAGTCAGAAAAGCTAAAGAAAGAAACAAGTATAAATACTCAACATAGTTTGGCTTGATTTTTTTATTTAAAAGATGATACCGTGCACAGCACAACCAGTGTGAAGATGAGGGGCGAGTTCTGTTCTCTTCTTTTCTTGCAAGGGTGTTTTCTAAAATGTCTGTGCTAAAAGTGTACACGTTTACTTTAAGAAAAAAAGCAAAGCCTTTAAATTGGCCCCGTTTAACCTGTTTAAATGGGTCAGCAACCCTATCGTCACCTTAAAAGTGTGCTTGTGGCCTTGCATTTCGCAGGGCTGGTGTGCTTCCCCAGAACCAAAGGGAGACACGAAAGCTCTCTGCTAACTCTTTGTAGATTCCCATCTGTGACTTGATGAATATTTGATGCCGTGGCCAGTCAACATGCCTGCATTAGTGAAACTTCTGCCCAGGAGCAACTGCACAGCTCTCAGCAATGAGACCAGAGTAAGTTAAAAAGAGTGGATTCATTAACTATTTCAAAGGCTTTGGGCTCTTTTTTTTTTCCCCCCCACTGGCAGTTTTGTGGGCTGGATTATTGGCCCTGCTGTCTATACAGTGAGGACCATAACCTCTACTGTACGGAGGAGCTTGACTTCCCCTGTAGTAGCACCTTCTTCTTGTGTTCATAGTCCAGGAGCAAATGCAGCATGACATCTCCACCCGCCGCCCCCCAGCCCCCATCTTTCTCTTGGTTAATCAGCTGTGGATATTGGTTATAAAGGGAGTTTAGGATCTGCATGGTAAATCTGCAATCTGGTTCCCATAGCTGACACAGGTTTTAGGCAGCTGGATGGCCCATGGTTCCCTCTCTTTCTCTGTGGACATAGCTGATTCTATAAAAATCAACACATCTCTCCCTAAATACTCAGCTGATAGACAAGTGGAATGGGTGAACAAAACGCCGCTGAAACTGGTTGTGATCCTAAATGCAGGAACTTTTTGATTTTTCGGGTGAACCTGAGCAAACGCCCACTCAATCTAAGCTTCCACCTGGGTACCACTTCTTCCTGGTAGCCCGTCATCCATGTCTCGTGTCCACCATGCCATGTTCACCTCCTCCATGCATCTCCCGTGACAGTCTGCAGGGTGTGTTTGAATCAAATAATGAGAAAGTTGAGTAAAACCACACATGAAGACGGCAGATCGTCAGTGAATCGGGGAAGTGATGAATCCGAGTGTCTTGTCTTCTTCACGCCTGTCCTCATCTTTCATGCTTCTTAGCTGCCCTCTCAGACCTTGCTTTCCTGGTCTTAGCTGAAGGTCACAGGCTGGTTTAAGGCTCTGCCTTTCAGACCAGGAGTCCGAATGTCGTGACAAGGTTGTTGTGCTCCACAGCAAGGACCAAGACTCTGCTGAAGCATCATTTTTATTTTAAACCTAATGTTTTCATATTAAGAATATTATAGGTCATGGAGCAAACTTTCATGTATGGCTTTTAGGAGAACCAAGACTTAAACTGTCCAGGGCCTTTGGTGTTAGACCTTTGACTCCTGGAGCTTGAGAGTTTCCTTCTGTCTGATGGGTAACTTTAGAGGGAGAAACATTGAGAAATATGCTGGCTTAATATTGCCATCTTCCATAGGTGTGTGCATGTGTGTGTGCTGAAATAGTGTCTTGCAATACAGCCAAGACTGGTCTGGAACTTGCTGTACAGCCTGGGACTTGCCATCCTTCTGCTTCAGCCTCAAGAATGTTGTGATTTCTAGGCAGTGGTGGCACACGCCTTTAATCCCAACACTCAGGCAGAGGCAGGTGGATCTCTGTGAGTTCAAGGCCAGCCTGGTCTACAAGAGCTAGTTCCAGGATAGGCTCTAAAGCTACAGAGAAACCCTGTCTCAAAAAAAAAAAAAAAAAAGTTGTGATTGGAGGTGTGGGTCATCATGGCCCCATCCACCTTGAAGGTGCACTTCTGTTTCAAAGAATTGCTTTGCAGAGGCTAAGAGGGCTTTGAAGCCAAAGGCACCAATTGTAGAACTGGACCAGGCCAGGTTGGAGGAGAGGCGTGTGGCTGACCAGAAGAACACCCTGCATTTATGAAGCTCCTCCCTGTCCTGTTTCCTTCACTCATACTTCCCTCTTGGGATGAGTCAATGTTCATTCCATGCAGCACTGACCATGTTTAGGCAAGTAACTTAATCCTTCTCTGCCTCAGTTTCTTCAGATCCAAGAAGGATATTGATGCCATGGCTGTGCTATGAGAGGTATTTTCAGACATGCTGTAAGTTGCTGTCTAAACACACCTGACTCAGCCAGGCGGTGGTGGCACACGCCATTAATCCCAGCACACGGGAGGCAGAAGCAGGTGGATCTCTGTGTGAGTTCAAGGCCAGCCTGGTTGGCAAAGCCAGTTCCAGGGCAGCCAGAGCTGTCACACAGAGAAACACTGTCTTAAAAACCAAAAACCAACCAACCAAACAACAACAACAAAAAACCCAAAACAAACAAACAAAAACCTGACCTGATTTACAGCCTAGCCAGTTATTGACACTTAAATATCACTGCTTATTAACATTAGTGATAAAAAAAAAAGCTCACAAAGAGCTGTAGGTCTAGTGCAGATATATAAACAAAGAACTAGTTGTCAATATAATCAAGAGTTCTAAATCAGCTAACAAACTACTGAATGTCCCACCCTTCTGCTTGTTTCTTATTATAGAACAACTCAGCAACATAAAATTCCGGTTTATTGTTGGACATTGTTTCACATTTACATCAAACAGGCCAATAAAAATAAACAGCAACTTCATAGACAAAAAAAGGAAGAAAAAAAAGAAACCTTTTATCTTTGGCCTTTTTTTTTTCATTTTGAGGGCTCAAGACACTAAGAGCCTCAGCTGGCCTTGAACTCTTCATTCCCCGGTGTAGGTCTCCTGAGCACTAGGATTTCTAGACACACGCCACCACACGCAACAGGGACAGGTCTTTTGAGTCCTGGTTTCATTATTTAGCCCAGGAACTCACAGAAATCAACCTGTTTCTTCCTCCCAAAGACGTGTATCACACTGGATGTTTGGGGTGCACGCCTTTAATCCCAGCAATCCCAGCACTAGGCAGATCTCTGTGAGTTCAAGGCTAGCCTAGTCTACAGAGCGAGTTTCAGGACAGGCTCCAAAGCTATAGAGAAACTCTGTCTTGAAAAGCCAGAAAAAACTAACAAACAAACAAACAAAAACCCGCAAAAACAAACAAAAAGACATGTATCGCCCATACCTGACAGTGCAAACAGATTGTTACATGACTGAATACTGAATATTAACATTTTTTAAATTTCATATTTATTTCTTGTGTCTATGTTTGCAATCACATGTGTGGGGAGAATGGAGTGCTTACCATCCTATGTAGAGATCAGAAGAAAGCTTTCAGATACTGGGCTTCTTCTGGGGGATCAAATTCAGGTCATCTTGACTCGGAGGGCAGGCTCCTCTAACTCTTGAGGCGTCTCTCTGGGTTGGTCTGCAACATCCTGCACCCTTATTAGAGTTCTGTAGTTTGGCTGAGTAATGACAAAGTGTTCAGAATTTCATACATTGTTATATTGCTATATATTTATTTTATTACGCTACTTTTCACGTTAATTTTTAACAAAACCACCGTTTATGTTATCCTCAAGAATTTCACACAAATGTTTTAAAGAAGGAATGCCAAATTAGACAACATTTCCTAGGTCGGTGTACCCTTATTTTAAAAGTAAATGTGATGTGGAGAAAACCTGATTTCAAGTCTAAAGCAACTGTGATTGTTGGCAAAGCTACTTCAGCAGAGTTTCCGTTCAGAAATCAAGCACAGGTTTCACAAATCACACTTCATAGTCTGGTGGTTGGAATGAAAACGGCCCCTGAAGGAAGTGGCACTATAAGGACATGTGGCTTTGCTGGAGGAAGCGTTTCATTGTGGCGGTGGGCTTCGAGTTCTCCTTTGCTCAAGCTATGCTCAGTGTGATAGACAGTTTACTTCCTGTTGCCTTCAGATCAAGATATAGAACTCTCGGCTCCTTCTCCAGCACCATGTCTTCCTGCAAGTTGTCATGCTTCTCTCCATGATAATAACAGACTAAACCTCTGAACTTTAAGCTAGCTCCAACTAAATGTTTTCCTTTATAGGAACACCATGGTCATGGTGTCTCTTCACTGCAATAGAAACCCTAAGACAAATTGTATGATGTTGGGCAGAATATTATCATAAAAATATTATCATATTTTCAGCATACAAATCTCTCACATTGCCGGGCGATGGTGGCGCACACCTTTAATCCCAGCACTTGGGAGGCAGAGGCAGGTGGATCTCTGTGAGTTCGAGACCAGCCTGGTCTACAGAGCTAGTTCCAGGACAGGCTCCAAAGCCACAGAGAAACCCTGTCTTGAAAAACCATAAAAAAAAAAGAAAACAAATCTCTCACATTGCAATTTTCATCTTCTCTAAGAGAATATGTTTCCAATAAAAATTAAGTTTTTTTAAAGCAATCTTCAAGGCCGGATTTTTATTTAAAAAATCATGACAAAAAACTATTCATGTTCCATATTGATCCAAATGACTCTTTAATGGAACCTATTCTTTAATCTCGAACAATTGTTTGGTGGAAGAGCCAAGTAGTACATCCATTATAGAAAACAGCATGGAATTTCCTCAGAAAATCAATACTAGAACTATTATATTATTCCCAATGCCAAGTATGTATCCAAAGGAAATGAAATCAGCATGTCCAAATAGATGTCTTCACTTCCACGTCTGTTGTAACACTATTCACAGAAGCCAAGTAGTGGAAATAATCTAAGTATCTGCCCTGGGTGGATGGATAAAGAAAATGTGCATATATATGTACGTGTACAAACGTGCGTGTGCGTGCACACATATCAAATACTATTCTGCACTGAAAGGAAAGAAATCCTATCATTTGTAACACCATGGAAGAAACGGAGAACGTTAAATTAAGTGAAATAAGTCAGGCACTCAAAGATAAATTGTGTATGAACTTGGAATCGAAAAAAAAAACTGACTGGACAGTGGTTGCACACGCTATTAATCCTAGCGCTTTGGGAGGCTAGCAGAAGCAGGTGAATCTCTGAGTTCAAGGCTAGCCTGATCTACAAAGTGAGTTCCAGGACAGCAAGGACTACAAAGAGGAAAACGAAAAGCAAAACAAAGTGACAAAAAGTTTCACAGAAATAGACAAGAATTTTATTTACCAGAGGTGAAGGACTATAGGCGGGGCTGGGATGATTATGATACCATGGGTACTATGTTGCTAGTTTATATGAATAAGAAGCTGAGGGAGGGGCTGGAGAGATGGCTCAGCAGCTAAGAGTATTGACTGCTCTTCTAGGGGATCCCAGTTCATTTCCCAGCACTCACGTGGCAACTCTCATCCATCAATAATTCCCAGTCTAAGGGATCTGATGCCCTCTTCTGGTCTCTGCAGACACTAAGCATGATACAGAGACATACATGCATGAAAAACATCTTGGCGGGAAGTTTTGCATTGCTTGCATGAATGAAAAACAATCACACATGTGAAAATAAATGAACAATTATACGAAGCAGCAGCTGTAACATGCAGATATACAGGAAGGGACTCTAATTAGAAACTGTGCTGTAGCCTCAAAACGCTAGAAGAATGGAGAGTTCAAGGCCAGCTTGGATTACATAGTGAGTTTCAGGACAGCCAGAGCATCACACGGACATCCTGCCTTGAAAAACAAAACAAATGAACAAAATTCTAGAAGAATCGATTCTGAGTGTCTCTGTTATAAAGGAATGATAAATTTTTGAAGAGGTATGTGTGTTCAATCTGTTGACTCAAGGTACACATGTGTGAAATACTTCTCAGCACCTCATTAACTTACAATTAGTGTTTTATGTATCCAGTAGGCAAATCAGTTTTAAAAATCCTTAAGAAAGTTGTTATCTTTATCAGAAGAACCTGAGTTCAGTTCTCAGCATCCCGCCCCACACAGGCCATTCACAATCAACTGGAACTCCAGTTGAGGGCACCTACATACATGTGCGGGCGCACACACACACACACACACACACACACAATTACAAAATAAAACAACCCTTTAAAATGTTATTCTCCGCATTAGTTTTTATGACTCTTGCAGGCTTTAACATCTTGGCGTGAAGTTTGCATTGCTTTTTTTTCCTACGAAACTAGACCGTTTTCATTGTCTTCTGTGAACACTGCGCTGTTGGTTTCACACAAAGCTGGGCTAAATGTCGAACACCTAACACTATTTTTGTAAGTCGATTATCGTGAGGCAGCAATGCCCATATCTGCATTTGTTTCCTTGTTGATTGCCTCTGATTGTTAGCAATTATTTCAGACATCTTTTTGGTCCTAGTATTTGTCCCTTGCCTCGTTCTTAGCTCAACTAACTAACATTTTCTGTTCTTTCAGTTAAAAGCCTAAATCTTTCCGGCTGTGAACTCCATCACTGGGGGAAAGGGATGGAGAAGATAGATGGAGGAAGGCATAGCAACAGCAACAGCATTCTTTGGCTTTCCACTTTAGAAAGTTGTTACAATTTCTCCTTTTGAAAATATTCTACCATGATAGGAAATGCTAAACTTTCTTCCAGTGTATAGAGTGAAAAATCAATAATCAATCATTAGAATCAGCTTGTCCTCCTGGAGACATGCTCCTGAGTTCAGAAGGCTTGAGTGTGCTTCTCTGAGCGCTCCTCACGATGAGAATTTATAAAGATTGAGAACTTTTCTCTTCCTCTCCATATTCACCAGTTTTCCTGCGCTTTATCTTCAGGAAGAGGATCCATGTCAAATATGTGCTGAGTTGTGAGTTAGATATGAAAAATACCCTTTATCCGGGCGGTGGTGGCGCAAGCCTTTAATCCCAGCACTGGGAGGCAGAGGCAGGCACGTCTTTGTGAGTTCAAGGCCAACCTGGTCTACAAGAGCTAGTTCCAGGACAGGCTCCAAAGCTACAGAGAAACCCTGTCTCAAAAAACAAACAAACAAACAAAAAACCCTTTTTAATTACTTTGTTTGGGTCAAGAAGAAAAACATTCATAAGTAAAAAAATATGAGGTGAGAGAGGATTCATCTGGTCTGTGAATTTTCTCTTATTTTAATTGCTTTACCTAGTGACTAAATCTTCACTAAACGAAGAGTTTGTCAGACTTCCTTGTGAGTTTTACGTAGGCTACGCTCTTCAGTTTAAAAGGACACAGCACGACAGAACTTTCTGAACATGCTCAGCTTTCTTCTTTTCTGCCCCTGTTCTTCTGAGCTCTTCTTTCTGGTTTTGTTAATTCTGTTCCAACATCATTTTGTTTCCATTCTCAATGATACAAAATAAAAGAGGGGCGGGGAGACTTCTGGGTAATAGTGCTTGCTGTGAAAATGTGAGGACTGAGTTTAAATCCTAGCACTTGTACCAAAAGGTGAGTGTGGCTGCGCACTGGATTATAACCCAGAACTGTGGGAGGTAGAGACAGAAGAATCTTTGCGGCTATGACCAAGGTCCAGACTTGGGGAGAGACCTTGTCTCAAGGGAATAAGGAGAGTGACAGAATTGGGTACCTAACATCCCCCTTTGGTTTCTGAGCATGCCTGGTGTATGCACACACACACACTCACACACACACACACATACACAATTAAAATATCTCACTCAAAGGCCTTCAAGTCTGAGTATACGCCACCAAAAATGTACTGGAAGTAGATATTGAGATACCAGAAAATTAAAAGTATTTTTATATGTTAGAACCTCAAGGTTATTTTTCTTCTAAAACATCTAAAATTATCAATTAGTACATAATAGCAACATATAAATAGTAATTTTGTATGTTTACACAAATTAAAAAATTTAAATAAAAGTAATTATTTACTTCTAAAGAAACTTTTACTAAATGTTTTTATAAATACAAATTATAAAAAAATGCAATTTTTTGTTTGAAACATATCAGTGGTAAATAAAAAATGTCATGTCATCATGCTGGTTGGTTTTTTTGTCAGCTTGATACAAGATAGGGTCGTTTGGAGAGAGGGACCCTCAGCTAAGAAAACGCCCTCTTCTCAATTCTGTATTAGATACTTTTCTGTTGCTGTGCTAAGACATGATGGGGGCAACATATGAAACAGTGGTTTTCAACCTGTGGGCTGTGACCCCTTTGGGGTTGCATATCAGCTATTTGCATTATGATTCATAACAGTAGCAAAATTACAGGTGTGACATAGAAACAAAATAATTTTGTGGTTGGGGGTTACCACAACAGGAAACTGTATTAAATGGCCACAGTATTAGGAAGGTTGAGAACCACTGTTAAAGAAGAAAGTTTATTGGGGGCTTACAGTTTCAGAGAGTGAGTCCCTAGCTATCCTGGTGGGAAGCATGGTAGCAGGCAGGCAGTCATGAAGCAGGAGAAATAGCTGAGAGCTTAATTCTTGAGATACCACCACAATGAAGAGAGAGAGAGAGAGAGAGAGAGAGAGAGAGAGAGAGAGAGAAAGACAGAGAGAGAGAACTAACTGGAAATGGTGTGGTGTTTGAAACCTCCGAGCCCACCCTAACCAGTGACTCACTCCCCTCCAGGGCTACACTTCTTAGTCCTTCCCAAACAATCTACCAACCCTAGAACAAGCATTCAAGTATATGAGCCTCTGGGAGCCATTCTTCAAACCACCACATGCCTCTATCAGATTGGTAGATTGGCCAGTAGGCAACACTGTGAAGTATTTTATTGGTTAATGACTTATATGGGAGGACCCAGCCCCCCTGTGGGCAGTGCCACCTCTGGGAAGGTGGTCCTGGGCGATATAAGACAGCAGACTTGAGCAAGCCATGAAGAACAAACCAGTAAGCATCACTCCTCTATGGCCTTGCTTCAGTTTCTGCCTTTCATGTTCCTGCCTTGAGTTCCGGCCCTGACTTCCCTTCTTGATGGACCACAAATTGTAAGGCAAAATAAGCTCTGCCCTCCAAGTTGCTTTGGCCATGGTATTTATCACAGCAATGGAAGGCAAACGAAGCCAGCTTCCAGTGTGCTATGTCTATACTGTTTATGAAAACTAAGAGTAAATGCTGTTTAATATTGCAAATGTTCTCTGGCCACCATGTACAGCTGTTGCAGACACTGCACTAATCCCTGAGTACTTATAGGGCCCGCAAATTGGAACTTGAAGAAGCAAGAAAGTGGCTGTTCATCACCCCCTGGGAAACAATACTTTATTATGCAAGAATCTATAGCATTCATGACATCTGAGAGGAAGGATTTGACAGGTTAATTAATTGGCCTTTTCTCTTGCCTAAATGCTGCCACAGCTCAAATTCTTCTACTTAGGTCTGTCCTTCCGTGGTGTTGGCAGCGGCACAAGCCACAGTCTTCATGACATATGGAGAAAGTCACCTTCTGCTTCCAGGACAGGAAGCAAGACAGAAAAAGGAAGAAGGCAAGGGTAGCAGTTGAGGTGGTGCATGCTGAGGGCCATGGCTGTACCACGCAGCAGGCACCGTGTGTTCTTTAGTAAGCCTGCCTTCCATTGTGAATCTGTGATGTGGGACTCCAAGCAGAACCTTTGGGGTGGAGCCTCTCGTCCAGGTTAAAGGCTGTCCCAAGCTCTGTACAAAATCCATTACCCTCAACACGGTAACTCCCATATGGGAGTAGAAGGAGGCTCATCCCACAAGTATTGGAATGTTTGTTTTTCTAGAAAAAAAATACTAACTTGCACACACATTATTTTATGTATTTTTTTTAATTTTGATAATGATGGTGATGGTTTAGTTTTTGTGAGACAGGTTTTTCTGTGTAATCTTGGTTACCTTGGAACTAGCCTCCTATTTAGGGCTCCACCTGCCTCTGCCTCCTGAGTGCTAGGATTAAGGCATGCGCCACCACACTGGGATTTATGTATCTTTTCAAATAGACAAGGAAAGTTACAATATAAAAGCTTTGTTGGGCTTCTTTCCCAGGTAAATACATTTGTAACACTTTCCATGTTGGTACTAAAATTTTGTTGGCTTTATATCTGTAAGATTGCAAACATTTCTTCTTTGTTGATATTTTTTTTCAAGTTTCTCATTGTAAAATTAATATAGAAACATTCTGTGCAGCTGATTTGGTCTCTGTTTAAACTCATAGCTGCTCCAGTCGATTATAACTAGTTTATAAATGTTATACATTCATTAAATTAATTAAATATATCTGCTGTAAAATCGCTTAGTTCTTACTCATGGTTTTCATCTTCTGATGAATTTTCTGAACAATTAAATTATAAATGGAAACTTTACATTAGAATGATCTCTCTGATACCTAAGGCCGGTGACTATAGGAATGTGTTATTTTAACTGGCAACATATTTATAAATTCAGATTGGTAAGAAATGTTAAATGGAAATCCAAATCTATATATGCACATGTAAATATTTAATGTATGTTATACATTATGAGATCTTATGATAATATGTGTATATGCTTACTTATGTGCACCATAGAAACACAATTAAGATTGGGGATACAGCTAGGCATGCGAGGCTGTCTGGTCTACAAAGAGAGTTCTGGGACAGTCAGGGCTGTTACATAGAGAAATCCAGTCTCAAAAACCACAGGAAAAAAAATTGTGCATATATATGTGGATGCAGGGAATATGTGGGTGCAACAAAGGGAAGGGCTGAAGAAGAGCTGGAAGTCTTGGCTCTGTGACCTTTCAAAACTGAAAGGTTCCTTTGAAGTCAGAAGTCTCACACCATAAGTAGACTGTGTGTAGAAAGCAAATTCTAAAAGGGGAACCCATAGTATTGAAGCACAATTAATAAAAACTCAGAGACGGATATTGGGGTTCAACCTGAAGACCAGAAAAGCAAAGCAGCCAATCACTGGCTCTTTCTTTGACCTCTGTTTGAAAATGGTGATCCTGCCTCCACGAAACCTCAGAATGAGACTGGGACTGAGAGCTGTCTCCTCCCAGTTTAGAACCCTCTCTAGATCTGGGATTAAAGGCATGCACCACTACCGCCTGGTTTCTATGGCAGCTAGTGTGGCTACTGGGATTAAAGGTGTTTGTTACCACTGTCTGGTCTGTAAGGCTGATCAGTGGGGCTGTTCTACTCTCTGATCTTCAGGCAAGCTTTATTTATTAAAATACAAATGAAATGCCACCACATAGTCTGACAGGAAGTAGAAGACACAGGTTAAAGGAGAGGAGCCACATGTTATAAAGTTCTTCTAAAGGCCCAGAGAGGAAGTGATGAGGTTGGGATTCTAGAAAAGTTATTCTGACCCATCTTTTATCATAAAGGAAAATTTAAGTTTGTATAAAAATGACCAAAGATGCCTCAAATAACTTGATGTAAGAAGAAAAGTAAGCACTGGGCAAAATAGCATTCCTACAATAAAAACATACCAGAAGGAAATATTTATGAAGACAGTGGAAAAGGGTAGCTTACGATTTGAAGATGATCTAAAAATCTAGGAAAAATAACATTGGGAAAGAAAGGACCATTGAAGTCAGAATTAGAGACCTCAGAAGGTAAGACTCACAGCTAGAGTCAACATTAATCATTTTAGAAATGAAGACTCAAACAGAAGGGACAGGAGAGGGAACAGACACAGCAGATAATGTCTTAAAGCGAGTTAAAGTGAGAAGACAGACCACAAAGGATCCAAAGAGGCTGCTCACAGGCCTGCACCACTGAGATCTGCAGACTCTTCTAAAAGTCAGAGAAGAACTTCCCTTGTTCCCTTTCTGTCTCTTCTTTGGATAGCCACCCAAATGCTAACTGAGTATGCTTGCCCTAACACTCTGGGCGTCTCCCACGCTTTTCTCTAAAGGCCCTCCCTCCTTTTCTCCACAGCAGCTTGCAGACCTCCCCTGCTGACCCTAGCCCAGGAGACATGACTACTACTTCATCATCTCCTGCCTCCAGGAAGCTGCCGAGATTTATATGGCGCCTGTCAAGTTGTTTCTCTATTGAACTCCAGTAAGTTACCCACCCTCCCCTGCAAGGCCCCTTTGTATATGAGCAAGTTTACTCTTCCATACGTGAGTGCATTTGGATGAGGTCAAAGAACAACCTCGGGAGCAATCCACCTTATTTTTCAGACAGTGTCTTTCATTGGCTTGGAGCTTGACCATTAAGTTAGGCTGGCTGGGCAGTGAGTCACAGGGATCTCTTCCTCCAGTGTGTGAGGTTACAAGGCTGTGTCACCATGCCTGGCTCTTTATATGGGTTCTGGGGACCAAGCTTAAGCCCTTGCACTTGAAAGACAACACATTACTGACTGAGTTATCACCCCAGCCCAAAAATTGGCGTTGAAGATTTTTGTATTAGATGGTAGCTTAATAAATATTAAATCTATAATAGCAATAATTGTGATAATAGCAGCAACAACAATTCAGTTCTTCAAAAGAATGTCCTTGTTTCTTAGGAGGCAAGTGCCGAAGAACTTTAGACTGAAAATTCACTGAGTGTCCAATTTCCTCTATTTTCAGGCCTGCCACCTAGACTCTATCCTAGGACCTAAGTGACCTGGCCTGAAAAGATGAGATGACCTGCATTGGTCAGGATCATCTGGGCTTCAAGTAACAAGACACCTGAGTCAAGGCAGCTTAGACTGTAAGGACACCTCATGTAATAAGAAGTCCAAAGGTAAATGGCTCCAGGATCGTTGAGTTGCCAGTCCCAGGATATAAAGCCCTCATCTGTCACCTTTTCCGCATTTCTCTCAGCTTTATCTCTGTCGTAAGATGCCTACACAACTTTATGTATCATGTCCTCGCGTGACGTGCCCGAAGAAGATGGGAAGGGTGCCGGTTAGAACCCTCTCAGGTTTGCCCTCTTGTGTGACATTCTTCCCCATAAGCCCATCCCCCTAAGATTTCCCTCACACCTCCTCGTCCACACAGTCAATCATCACTCACCACCTGGGAAGAGTCACCAGAACAAAAGTAAGGAGGGACGGTTGTTGAGTGAGCAGCCAGCCATGTTCTGTGTATGAGCTGATCGGACTCACCTGCTTGGGACTCTATGGGAAAAACCCCAAGCAGCCGTTGCTGTCAGCAGGTAAGCCGGCTCCAAACAGATAAGAGGCTATGGCAAGGCCAGGCCAGGTTCAAGCCAAGAACAGGCTCTAGCAGCTACCAGGACCCTGGTATTTTCAACTTACAGTTTCAGCTCCAAGCCACAGAGAATGCACCAGGTAGAACCCCACACCGGCCAGTAACAGGAAATGTGAGAAGCCAGACCCCCTCACAAAAGAGGCCATGGTTATAAATGTACAGGGATGGCTTAAGTCACCGAAGGCTGACATGTAGCTGTGCTTCAGAAGGCGTTGGGAGGCAGGTGGAACTCACACCAGGTACCCACTTAGTGCCTCTTGCCTGTTTCTTATTCTTATCATGGCATGAGGGCAGCTCTGTCTCCATATCCCTATGCTACACCTCCTACACACACACACACACACACACACACACACACACACACATGCACGCACACACACACATACACACACGCACACACACACACGCACAGACACACACACATACACACACACGCACAGACATACACACACACACGCACAGACACACACACACATACACACACATGCACGCACGCACACACACGCACACACATACACACACACATGCACACACACATGCACAGACACACAGACACACGCACACACACACAGACACACGCACACACACACACACGCACAGACACACACACATGCACACACACACACGCACAGACACACACACCTTGTACATTTTCATTAAAGCTTTGACCTCCACTAGGAACCTGTGTGGTGGCTGGTTTGTTCCTTGATCCGAGTTTCAGATTCCCAGGGGAGAGAAACTGAGAGGTGAGGTCAGGTCAGGTGTCCAGTCCACCAAGTCCAGAGGCTTCAAGTGACAACAGATACACGTGGAGGAAGGAGAGCAAAACTAGACCCCAGAGTCCTTGATGCCAGGCTGCAACAGTATCTCTACATGCTCTACAACTGTCTCCTTAAAGTAGCAGCTCAGAGGGTTGGGGAAGAAATTTCTTCCAGGGAAAGCTGGCAACATCTGGAGACATTGTGGTTTTTCCAGCCTGTCCATGACATCTGGAAACATTGTGGTCATTACAGCCTGCTTGTTTTGGCTAGTTTTATGTCACAACCTGGAGTCAGCAGAGAGGAGGGAGCCTTAATTGAGAAAATGCCGCCACAACATCCTGCTGTAGGGGTTTTTCTTAATGATTGATGGGGAAGGGCCCAGCCCACTGGTGGTCCTGGGTTCTCTAAGAAAGCAGGCGGAGCAAGTCATGGAAAACAAGCCAGGAGGCAGCAACTTGCCATGGCCCCTGCATCAGCTCCTGCCTCCAGGTTCCCACACTGTTTGAGTTCCTATCCTGACTGTCTTGGATGATGAACTGTGATGTGTAAGTACAAGCCAAATAAACCAACTCCTCACCAACTTGCTTTTGGTCATGGTGTTTTATCATAGCAATAGAAACCCTAACTAAGAAAGACACTGCTGGTGGGAACCAGGGATGTCATGAACAATTTAGAACTCTCCCATATTGTTATGTGAGAATTACCCAGCCCAAAATGTCAGCAATGCTGAGGTTGACAACCCCTCACAGCCCACTCTTTAAGCGCAGTACTGAGGATTGAACCTGGTGCCTTGCGCATAGTAGGCAAGTACCCTGACGCCAAGCTACAACCCCCAGCCCTTTTTGTACTTTTCGTTTTGAGACAGGATCTCACTGAGTTGTCCAGTTTGGCCTTGAACTGGCTCTGTCACTCAAACAGGCACTGAAGTCTTGATTCTCCTGCATCAGCTCTCAAGGAGCTGGGATTCTGGGCCTGAAGTAGCAGGCCTGGCTCCTTGTGCCCCTTTTGATTACACTTACTGTTGTTTCAGTCAAATGCAGCACCTCTGCCCACAGGACACTGACCTATGTCCGACATACAGTAAGAATCAAAGGGTGTGCTAGCAGAGGGGAGTGCGGACATTCTATGTCTGATGATCCGGGTTTAGTGTGAACTCAGTAAAAGTACCCTGGCAGCCCACAAAGGTGGGAGACTTAGACCTTGAAGTTCTCGCTCTGAAGGGTTGCAAGTTCAAGATGTGAGAGGAAGAGAGAAAGAGAGAGAGAGAGAGAGAGAGAGAGAGAGAGAAATAAGCAGAGGCAGATTCAGAAGACTGAAGCAGACACATAGCTTGCTCTTATTGGTACTGAAGTACAAAGGGCCACTGCTGTGCCCTAGCTGGTACCTGCTCCTCCCCACACACCATAGGGAAGAGCTGTAAAACCCTAACAGCTGTGAACCGTGAAGTAGGCTTCTCTTCCCACTCCTGGCCTGTTAGGCAGGCAGGTACAGGCACAAAGGCTTCAGGCTTTTGGGCTTCTTTTTGGCTTAGGCTATATAACATCTGCCTTGTTTCTTAAGGGTATATTGGCAGCATGAAATCTTTAAAACAAACAGAAATGCCTTGTTAGTGATTCAGAGTGAAGAACAGTCCGTAAACGAGGGAAAGAAAAGAGTCTTGTATGGGTGAACATGTTCCTTAAATTCCCGATGAACTCCAGCTTGCTTTTTGACAAAGAGCAAAACTGACCGATCTAGAAGTTTTGAGAGCAATGCCAGAATTTAGAGAATTCAGGGTCTTTGCTGCCCTCTACTGATTAAACTGAAGATTGCAAGTGGTTTGACAGGCTGTCTTTTCTGCCTTGTGCTGTGTGAGCCATGGTACACAGGGCTGAATATGGGTTTGAGGTCTCTCTTCAAGGAGAGCTTATATGCTCAAGGGACAGGTGGGAAATGTTTTAGGGGTGTTTAGAGTACTCTGGAGTGGAGACATGGCTACTCAAGATGGATCTGCAGCTAGTGATGGAAAAATAGCCAGGAAACTGTGTGCTCTGAGCCTGGCCCAAGAGCCTTCCAGGAGTTAGAGAAGTACATGGAGACTCCTGGGACAGGAGCCTAGGTAACAAAAAAGACAGACTGGGGAGATGTGAGCAGGGGTGCCAGCCGTACAGAAGGAGCAGGGATTCTGTTCTGGATAGATTTCTTTTATTCAGAAGAAGTTTTCAAATGGTTTCAATTAAAATTCAATATTTTCAACTTAACAAAACCTATGTGTGCTGTGTATGTGTGTGCATTCATGTGGGGACCTGAGGTTGCCACTGGATTTCTTCCACATTGGCTCTCTACTTTATGCTTTGAGACAGGGTCTCTCTCTGAAGCTGGAACGCTCACAGACTGGCTGGACCGGGAGGTAGCTTGCTCAGTAATTTGCTTGGCACCATCAGTAATGGTCTTACCTTGTGACTATGAGGGCCTGGGTGGGATCCCCAGAACCTGGCTTGACAGAGCATCATGTTTCACACTTGTAACCCCAGTGCTAGGAAGATGAAGACGGGTGGATCTCTTGCTGACCAGGCCGTCTGGCCTACTTAGCAAGCTCTAGGCCAAGGAGACATCCTATCTCAAGAGACAAGGTGGACGGGGCCTGAAGAATGGCCACTGGGTCGTCGCCTGGAGTGTGCATGTATACACACACACATGCCTTATGTTTCCTACAGGATATCCAGGACAATTTGCCCCCAAATGTCAGGAAGTTACATCCAGTAAGTAAACACCGAGGTGACAACTGTCCCCCAGGTGGATGATGGCAGTAGCAGGAGAGGAAGTGGGCAGTGCTGGGAGTAGGGTAGGTTGCGGGGTGACAGAAATAGAAGGTTTGGGGGTGCCTCTGGGGTCTTGGCTTCAGGATCCATTGGTAACTCAGATATGGAGGACAGAGTTAGACACAGTGGCAGAGGCAGTGAAATCTGCAAACCCTCTTCCTGGCTCCTCTGGGGCCAGTGGGCCACTGCCACTGGCATGGCCACCTTGCTCTGTCCTCCAGACCAGCCTGGGAAATTAACCCCCGCAGGGCTTAGTAAGATAGTTCTCATAAAAACAGCCGGGAAGCCTCTGGCTCACATGAAGGCACCACAAACGTCAAGCAAGGAGAATTACAGCCCTGCAGGCTCGTAAAGGGAAAGCGTGTCATGGCTTGAGGAAGCCACAGCTACTGCGAGGGCACCGGACTGTCTTTCCGAGCTGTATTTTAGCTGCGGGGAGAAGTAAGTGGAGGAAGCAGAGAGCTGGCTGAGGTCAAAGTGGCCCCCAAAAGGCCCCCGTTATCAAACCCGTCAGCAACACTTCCCTTGTGCTCAGGGCTGCTTCAAGGTGAAATGGGACATATTTTGAACTTGTACTAACTCAGCCACGAGGAGGAGAAAAGATAGTAACAAACTCTGCCTCAGGCAGCCTCGGATGCTGGGGAATAAGCAGCATCCAGCGCGCTATCTTTGCCCATCCTTGACCCACCTGTCAGTTCATTAGCAGGGAGCCCAGGTGTTCTCCCTGCCTTGATCGGCTCCCCTGCTAGCCATCTGTCCAGTTGGCTTTTGATGCACCCCACATGTCCAACAGCCCTGGCTTCCAGCCTCTTTCTTCTCCCCCTTTTTATTTCACTTTCTCTTTGCATGCAACTGCCGCCGACTGGAAATCAGTAGGATCTGATGTTAAGCGTGGCATTGTGTTGGGGTCCTGGAACCAGTACAGGGGGAGGAAATGTGATATGAAGAACCTACTGCAAAGGAACTAGCAGTCGGCTATGTGAGTAACTTCTAGAAGTGTGCACACGCACACACACACATACACAGAGAGAGAAGAATAGTAGCTATTTTTAAAATAAACACTATTATTTTTTTTAAAAAAAAACTTGCAAATAAATAAAAGCATCACACACCAGAATTAACTAGACACAAAGTCCAGGCAACTTAATGAACTTGCACAGAGTTAGAGCTGCCATAGCTCATATCTGCACTGAGGCTGACCACATGCCAGGCTTGCCTGCCAGGGGCATTGTCTCTGTGGTCTTACCATAACCACAGGAAGCAAGTGCCACTGCAATTTCCAGGTTCAGAAGAGGAAGCTGAAGCTTGGAGGAAAGGGTGACTTCTTCAGGGTGTCCCAGCTAGTGAGTGCTGGAACTCTTTCTGAAGTTTGGACAGTGTTCAGTTAGAGGCATCAGTCATGGTCAATGACAGGATTCCTGAGAGCATGGGGACGGTCTGCATGGTGCCCAGTGGGGACATTGCCCTTTGTTTCCCCCAGCATCTCTTCTGTGCACACGCATCCCAGTCTGATCTAGACCCCAATCCTGAACCCAGTCCTCTGCATCCTAGTAATAAACTAATAATGAATCAAAATTGTATAAACATAGAACACTTTAGATACAAACACCAATAACCCTAGAAAATTTCAAGAAACTCAATAAATAATAAACTGCAATATTGACAAGTGCTTTACAGATAAACCATAGCCTATATTTAAAAATGTTTGCTATTAAAAATTATGGATTGAGCCAGGCAGTGGTGGCACACACCTTTAATCTGGGAGGCAGAGGTAGGCAGATCTCTGTGAGTTTGAGGCCAGCCTGGTCTACAGAGGGAGTTCCAGAAAAACCAGGGCTACACAGAGAAATCCTATCTCAGAAAAAGTAAATAAATAAAAATTATGGGTTTTTTTTTTGTTTTTTGCTTTGTTGCTTTATTTTGATTTGTTGTTGTTAGGTCTTTTGTCTTGTTTTGTTTTGTTTTGAGATAGTCTTGTTATGTAACACAGGCTACCTCCTAACTCATGAGCTTCTTGCCTCAGTCTCCCAAGTACTTAGACTATACATAAGTGTTCCTGTAATGGTTAATACTGATGGTCAATTTAAAACTACCTAGAGTTGCTGAATGGTGGTGGCACACAGCTTTAATTCCAGCCCTTGGGAGAAAGAGGTAGGTGGATCTTTGAGTTTGAGGCCAGCCTGGTCTATAGAGCAAGTTCTACCACAGCCAGGGCTACACAAAAAAACTTTGTTTTAAAAAACCATTTTAAGTGACTAATATGGCTACCCTGCCCCCTCAGCTACTGACGTGAGCTCTGACACAAGCAGTTTTTCATTCAAAACTGGGCCTTGCCCACTCTAAACCAGTGCTCTGCCATGGAGCTAAAGTCCCAAATCCTCTCCTTTAAATTTTAGGGTGTAAGTATAATTATCCAAGAGTTCTGTCTAGATTTGAGTTGTCTCTGGCCTGAAGAGCCTTTCAGGACTGTTATCTACATCAGATGCAACTTTCCAGGGTAAATTTATTCATTTTGAATCAAAGTCACTTTGATTTTCTTTAGTCAATACTGCATTTAACTTAAAGTGACTATGCAAACATAGTCATTTTAAGTTTTAATTTGTGTTAGTTAGCATTGCCAGCAAATCCAGATGAATTGGGCCGCAGACTATTAGTTCATATCTATTTCTTAGCTAAGCTGTTAGACAGTTGAGGGCATTCTGTGCTACAAAGAGGACGAGAAAAACAGATTTGGACACATGCATGGAGAGAGAGGGAAGATGTCCCAAGTGATGATGATGTGGGATTCCCCTGTGATGCTGTGAATATCATTGGTTAATAAAGGAACTGCTTTGGGCCTATAGCAGAGCTGTAGGGGAACAGAGCTATGTGGGGAAAACTAAACAGAATGCTGGGAGAAAGGAGGAGGAGTTAGAGAGAAGCCATGTAGCCACTGCAGGAGACAGATGCGCTGAAACTTTGCTGGTAGGCCACGACCTCGTGGTGATGCACAGATTAATGGAGATGGGTTAAATTAATATGTAAGAGTTAGCCAATAAGAAGCTAAAGCTAATGGGCCAGGCAATGACTTAAATAATACAGTTTCTGTGTGATTATTTTGGGGCTAAGCAGCCGGGAACTAACTAGCGGCCTCCTCCTACATGATGGCTAGTGTTAATTGTCAGCATGCCCCTGGATGATTATCCCGGTTATATTAATTGATGTGGGAGGAGCCATCTTGACCATGGATGGGAATGTTCCCTGGGCAAGGGATCCTGGGACAGCAGATGACCCAGCGAGCTGAGCTCTAGTATTCATTGGCGGTGCTCTGCTTCTCTATTTTATTCTGGAACGTTAGCTCATGGGTGCTTATGTGCCATGGTGTACATGTCGAGCTCAGAGGACAACTTTTAGGAGTTAATTTGCCCCATCTCTTCTGTCGAGGCAGGGTCTTTCTTGTTTCCAGTGGGGCACTGCATACTCTAGGCTAGCTGGCTTCATGATCTTCCAAGAACTCTCCTACCTGCACTCTCATCTCACTGTAGGACTGTGAGGATTGCAGATACCACCACGTCCAGGTTTTCATGTGGGTTCCTGGGCATGAGCTCAGGTCGGCAAATACGTTTACCTGCCGAGCTGTCTTTCCTGCCTGTCCTCTGATATTTGATGCAGATTCAATGTGGCCGGCTTCATGTTCCTGCTTTGTTCCTTCATGTTCCAGCTTTTCATGTTTCCTTCCTTTCCTGCTGTGATAGACCATATGTGTAATCCTCATCCCAGTTTTCACGGGGTTGAGACAAGAAGGATCACACAGTCAGACCCTGTCTCAAACAATAACAACACAAAATAAAGACATCAAATGGCATTTATAACCAGGCAGTGATGGCGCATGCTTTTAATCCCAGCACTGGGGAGGCAGAGGTAGGGGGATCTCTGGGTTCAAGGCCAACCTTATCTACAGAGTGAGTTCCAGAGCAGTCAGGGCTACACAGAGACACCCTGTCTCAGAAAAAAAAAAGGCATTTATAGTAGTGAAGGCATAAATCACAAACAATGCCACACTAGTTTGGAATTATGATTAATAGGGTGGTATTTATTTTAAGGGGAAAAAACTTACAGATAACCATCCCAGACAACAGCCCTCTGCGCAATCAGGAAGGAGTCTAGTCGCCGGAAACAGAGCAGGAAGCAAAGAGAGTGAGAAGGGAAGTAGCCGCTTTTTTAAAGGGAGAGAAACCAGGCCCCAATGGGCTGGTATCTCAGCGGCTATTGGCTGGAGGAGTGGAAGGACTTCCCGCAACATAGTAGCACCACTTGTTAATGTTTATTAGGACTTACTTTGAGCTCGCTCTAAACTCCCCAAATGATTTACATTCACTTAACCTTCAAAGCAAAAGTTTGTAAAAATACAATTACTTCCATCTGAATATGTGTTAACCCCAGAAGCAAATTGCCCCCAAATCCCACGGTAAGAGGCATATCTCAGATTCAAACAGGCTGAATTGGGATCCAGGGGCTGCAGCTGTTTGTGTACATTGCATGTGTAGTTCTTTTTTTTAAAAAAAATATTTATTTATTTGTTATGTATACAGTATTCTGTCTGTGTGTATGTCTGCAGGCCAGAAGAGGGCACCAGACCTCATTACAGGTGGTTATAAGCCACCATGTGGTTGCCGGGAATTGAACTCAGGACCTTTGGAAGAGCAGACAATGCTCTTAACCACTGAGCCATCTCTCCAGCCCTGCATGTGTAGTTCTTGATACTGCTTCACAGAACACCCTCTGCAACCAAACCTCTCTGCCCCTGCCTTGCTCTCCTAACCGCCTGTAACATAGTCGGACACCTCCTCCTGGGGACTTAGCCAGGTGCTGGTGAGCAGGGCACTCTGCCTACAGGCCTGAGTCCTGCCCCATTCACGGGTTGACTCCCAGCACCTCAGCTAATCCCTGATGGCACTCATTTCATCTGTGCCTTCAGTTTCTTTCGTCTCTTGGTATTTCTTATTAAATCACAGGCTCCTTGGCAGGAGTTGGGTCTAAGCACCACTGCTTTCGTTATTACTGTAAGACTGGTGCCAACCAGAAAGGGAATGAAACCTAGCAAGTAAGTGAATAATCGCTCAGGGAATTTCCACAATACTGTCTTGCTCGGCACAAGTGTGTGTGTGTGTGTGTGTGTGTGTATTTGAGACTGGCCTTAAACTCACCGTGTAGCTGAAGCTGACCTTGAACTTCTGACCCTCCTGTCTCCACGTCCTGAGAGCTGGAATTCTAGGCACATGCCATCACTCTGGATTTATATGATGCCGGGGACCAAACCCAGAGCCTACCAACTGTGCACATTTCAAGCTGTTGTGGTTTGGTTTGGTTTTGTAGGCAGTACTGGGGATTGAACCTGGGGTCTCCAAAGTGGCAGGTAAGCACTCTACTTATTTATATTTTACTATGATAACTTTGCTTGACAAAATGACTTGTGGTCTTTCATGGCAGTTCTGGAAACTTCTTATTCAAAGGTCATGGAGATTTCAAGTACTGATAAGACTGGGCTGTGGGTAAATAATTTTATTTTTACATTCTTTACTTTCTGTTTTGTCCCAAAAAGCAGATAGGACCTGGTGAAAGGGGAGTTCATTAATGGGGCTTTGGGCTATTGCTCAGTGTAAAACAGTCTCAAGTAGAAGTCCACATAGAACACAATTGTTCTTGGTCTGAAAAGTGAGTAAATTAACTCTACATATTGAAATCTTTTTTTTAAAAATTCCCTTTATTTTTATGTTATTCTTTATGTAAATGAGTATTTTGTCTGCATGTATGCCTGGTACCACATTTGTGGCACCAGACCAGCCAGAAGAGGGTGTTGCCTTCTGGAGTTACAGGTGGTTGCAAACTGGCATTTGTGTGCTAGGAATCAGACCAAAGTCCTCTTGAAGAACAGCCAGGGCTTTTACCTGCTAGGTCGTTCAACTCATCACCTTGTTTTTATTGAATCTAACTTCAAAATAACTCCTGAATTGTTCCCCTCCTTGTCAGTCCGGGATCTCATCAAGGTCAATCTCAAGAGCTTTGGCCCAGCTCTCTAACCACAAACTTGCTTGGCTGTAACTCTCTGTTCTCATTGTGCTCAAACTGGTGTGTCCAAGAAGCACCCCTGATCTGTCACCTGACCCCGAAATCCGTAAATATGCATGCTCTACTACTCTGAATAAGGTACAACTCTATCCACCTCTCTAGGCCCTTCTCCTGCTGCCCTCCCCTGCCCTCCCCTGCCCAGGTACATCAATGCTCCAGTCTTAGTAACACTGTTACTGTTCCTAAGGTTTCTTCCAAAATGATGTCTCTCATGTATCCTTTAGTGTAGATGGAGACTGCTTGTTTGTTTCCCCACTGCTCAGAAACTGTATTAATCACAACATTGGTCAATGGCTCAAGTTTCTTATTAACTAACTCTTACATCTTAAATTAACCCATTTCTATTAATCTGTGTATTACCTTGAGGATGTGACCTACAGGTAAAGTAAGGTTCCACTGGGTATCTTTCTCCTTCAGCAGCTACGTGGTGTCTTTTTGACTCTGCCTACTTTCTCTATATACCTCTGTTCAAATTTCCTGCCTGGCTTTACTCTACTAAGCCATTGGCCCAAACAGATTTATTCATCAACCAATAAAAGCAACACTTATACGGAAGGACATCCCACATCACTTTGGTTATCCCCGTTCACTTGTTTTCCATAGTAAGAGCTCTCTCCAAAGAGCCCCTGTGTTTCAGTTTGCTAAACTCTAAGCAGTATCATATTGGAATCCAGAGAAAAACATGGTAGTATGGAATTGCCTAATTATATCAGCCTGAGTTTTGGTTAAACTTCCCAAGCCTCATATTCCTTGTCTGTGAAATGGTTACAAATTGTTATCATGCAGTATTGTCATGAATAGTTAAACGAGAAAATTCATTTAAGATGTTTGTATATACTAACCACATAATGAATATTAGTCTTTAGTCTTGGCCAATATTTGGTTTATCTGTCTCCTGCTAGACTGTGTGCTTCATGGACTCAGTGTCTTTAGCAAGCATGATATTTACTGACACAATCAACAGTACAGTAAATGTTTGACAAATTGACAAATGAATGGGTAGAAGATTACCTTCTGACTACAGATTTGGACTACTGGATAACGTATTTGATTTTTGGAGAAGAGTTCAGGATACTTGTGAAATGGTGAATTAATTCTGTAACAATAAACAGTTACCATTTCACCCCCTGTCCTGAGCCTGAGGTGGCTCCTGATGATGCAGTAGAGACATTGAACTTGGCAAAGTCTAAGAAGTCATTGTAATGGAGTCTGATTCTGTTGAGGAACATGATGTTGCAAAGATCTGGGTTCTGGTTCATTCTCTGCCATTAGCTGGGCACGTGATCATTAGAAACTCAAACTCAATCTTTGGGAAAACACCAGATGGCATGAGGCAGTCTTCTGCAGAGGGATGGGCTGTGGTCTTAGAGGCTGCAGGCAGTTGTGACTATAGCCATGGCTGTGGTTGAGACCACCGGGCTTGTGGAGGCAAAGCTGAAGACAAAGAGTAGATTCCTATCACCAAGCTGGACCACCTGGTCAAGAACAGGAAGACCAAGTCTGTAGTAATAAGGGCGGCGGGGCTGCATCCCCAGCACCCCAACCGCCTGCTAGCTTATGTCCAAAATAACAACACACAAACTGTATTCATTTAAACACTGCTTGGCCCATTTCTATCTAGCCTCTTCTAGACTAACTCTCGCACCTGGACTAGCCCATTTCTAATAATCTGCTGTAGCCCATGAAGTGGCTTACCAGGGAGCTTCTAGCCTACATCCATCCTGGGTCAGAGCTTCATCGCATGTGTCTGCCCAGGAGTGGGAAGCATGGCGTCTCTGCTCCAGAGAGCAGAGCTGTCAGTCTGAGCTCACTTCCTCTTCCTCCCAGCATTCTGTTCTGTTTACTCCTCCCACCTATGTTTTAACCTATGAGGGCCAGCCAAGCAGTTTCTTTATTGCTTAACCAATGAAATCAACAGATTGATATATGACACTCCCACATCACAAGTCCCTGGAAGAGATCTAGAGATCTACCTTGCTTCTTGCCCATTAGGGGATCCAAGATGATTGCCTTTTTCCTGGGAGCATTCCTAAGGGATGAGATTGTAAAGACTGCCAGCGCAGAACCAGACTTGGCTGGCCAGCAGGCCAGGCTCAAGGTTCTTGTCAGTATCAGGGACTACAATGGTCATATTGATCGTGGTGTTAAGTGCTCCAAGGAGAAAGCCTTTACCGTCATTCCTGCATGGCGGGCCTACTGGGGCGACAAGATTGGCAAGCCCATAACTGTTCCATGCAAGGTGACAGGCCAGTGTGGTTCTGTACTGATGTGTCTCATCCCTGTCCCCACAGGCACTGGCATTGTCTCTATTCCTGTGCCCAAGAGACTGCTGCTGATGGCTAGTATTGATGACTGCTACACATTGATCAGGGATTACACTGCCACCTTGGCAACTTGACAAGGCAGCCTTTCATGCCATCTCCAAGACCTGTAGCCACTTGCCTGTCATCCTCCCCAAGGCCTGGCAAGAGTTGATATTTACTAAGTCTCCTTATTGGAAAATCACTGACCATCTTGTGAAAACCCACAGTAGAGGCTAAAGTCAGAGGACTTAGGACCTGTGGCCACCACATAGGGCTTTTATACCAGAAAAATAAAGTGAATAAGTCTGAAAAGAAAAGAAAAAGAGGGAAAGTTGATCTCCTGGGTCTGGGGACAATTCCATTGTTAATGTGCGTAGCTTCCAAGCTGAAGACCTGGGTTCCATCCCTCAGAGCTCAGGTAACAAAAACTGGGCTTGTAATTCCAGCGCCGGGGAAGGTGGAGACAGGTAGATCCTCTGGGCATGATAGCCAGCCAGCCTAACCCTCTTGATAAGTTCCAAGCCAGGGGGAGAGCCTGTGTCACAAATAAGGAGGCCAGCTCATAAAGAGCTATACCTGGGACTGTCCTCTGTCTCCCCAGACCCCAGTTCAAATCTCAGTCTCTATTTCCTTATTTGTTGAGCTACAGTGGGCAAGGCGGTTTTGCAGATTTCAATCAGCCCTTCAACCAAGTGTTTTGTGACTTTTCAAGATGGTTCTCTGAGGAAATTATAGAGGAAAAGAAGTAAATGAAGTATTTACTTTTTTACAATTGTATTTTAACGCAGTCTTGAGTATTATCTTTAAGTGATGTATACAAGACTTGGTTGCTATCAGTTTTGAGAAACAAGAAAATGTTAGCAGTGTGACTTTAGATCTAGAATAAAGGGTGAAGGAGCATACTGTTGGTTTTACAGGAGAGAAAGAGATAAGGGAGCCGACTTTCTTTGCTCACAATGTTGGAAGGACATGGCAGTACCGACTTTACATGGCGGGTTTGATAAACTGTTTATGTTAATAAACTACCAGGCTACAAATGTGTCATTAATTAGTCTAGACATATTCAACATTTCTGAGAGTAAATTAGCAAAACAAATACACAATGGATTGGAGTATACCTGTCTATTGTCAATAAGCCAAGAGATTGTAAATGTGTGGTTATTTATCCCAGGAAAACCACAAACTCTGTTTACAGAATGTGCTCACCATTTGACTGAGTAAGTGGAAACCTAAATAATCATATGGTATCTTACTAAGAAAAATAATTACGGAAGCAAGCAGACAGTCATTTTCCAGCAATATAATCCATGGCTCAAGCCATTCTTCAGTAATACAATCTGTGGCTCACAGATCCCAGGTGGTTTATGAAGTCATATCGAGGGCCTGCCACTTCCTGAATTCACCAGCCATTGTCAGTTGCTTGAACCAGTCAACTGTGTCAGTGTCCTCCATGTCTTATGATGAACAAGTATGGTTTCTTTAACAATAATGTTTTACCGTTAAGTTCTGGTGGGCATGCCATAGCAATAGCTATAGTCTCTATTGTTGTGTATGGCGCAGGGTCTCTGGGATACCTCGAATCAACAACTCAACGGGAAGTATCCCACATCCTTCTGGGCTTTTAATCTGGCAACCCATGGGTTGCAGGAGGAGCATAATCCCGTATGTAGGGTAACTCAAATTGGAAAAAATAAAGATTTTTATATATGTTTAGTCATTTCGTCTCTCATTCCTCCCATCCTTCTCTCTGTGTAAATGCCTCTCTGTATCATTCCCTCTGCTTCCTTCATGCCATCTTTGTCCTTTACCCAGTCCTGTAAGATTTCACTTCCTCTTCCCATGAACCCTTCCTTTCTAGATGTTGGAGTCTATGAATGCTCTAAGGTCAATATACATGGTATAAGTGTTTGTCTTTTGGGGTAAGGTTACCTCATTCTGTATAATGCTTTCTAGCTCCGCCCATTTAACTGCAAATGTAATTTGATTTTTCTTTACAGTTGAATGACATCCATTGTATGTATGTAGGTATCACATTTTCATTACTCAGGTCCCGTTGGCGGACATGCAGGCTGCTTCCTTGTCCCAGTGTCTTAGCCCATGTTCTATTGCTGTGAAGAGACACAATGACCATGGCAACTTTTATAAAGGAAAACACTTAACTGGGGCTTGCTTACAGGTTTAGAGGTTTAGTCTATTATCCTCCTGGCAGGGAGCATGGCAGTAAGCAGGCCAACATGGCAGCTGAGAGTGGTAGTACATTCAGATCTATGGGCAGCAGAAAGAGCCACACCACAGTGGGCCTGGCTTGGGCTTCTGAAACCCCAAAGCCTACTTCAGAGACGCATTTCCTCATACAAGGCCATGTCTCTTAATCCTTTCAAGTAGTGCTGCTCCCTAAGCATTTAATATATAAACCTGTGGGGGTCATTCTCATTCAAACTACCTCATCCAGCTACAGTAAATAGAGAAGCTTTGAATATGAATGAGCATATGTCCCTGCAGTAGGAATCGAAGCCTTTGGTTATAGCTGGGTCATGTGGTAGACATATTTTTAGCTTTCCGAGGATTCCCATAGCAGATGAACCATTTCTTACTCCCACCCACAGTGCAGGAGGATTCCCAGTTCCCCCCATCCTATCAGTGTTTGTTGTCTTTTGCTTTCTTAATCTTTCTGGTTTGGATAGGGAAAATGAAATCTCAAAGTAGTTTTAATTTGCCTGTCCTAATGGCTAAGGCTGGTGAACCGTTTTAAAGATATTTCTAAACTACCGTATTTTTTCTTCTGAGAACTCTGTTTAGTTCCACCACCAAGTTTTTTTGTTTTTTTTTTTTTTTTTTTTTTGGTTTTTCGAGACAGGGTTTCTCTGTGGCTTTGGAGCCTGTCCTGGAACTAGCTCTTGTAGACCAGGCTGGTCTCGAACTCACAGAGATCCGCCTGCCTCTGCCTCCCAAGTGCTGGGATTAAAGGCGTGCACCACCACCGCTCGGCCCACCACCAAGTTTTTAACTTGGTTGTTTGTATTTAAGGCATTCAGCTTCTTGAGTTCCTTGTATATTTTAGAAACAAACTCCCTGTCCGATGTGTACCTAGCAGAGCTTTCCCCCCTCACTCCCTAGGCTGTCTCTCCAGTCTATCATGTTTCCTTTACAGTCCAGGAGCGGCTACTGTCACTAAGTCCCACTTGTTGGTTTTGTTGCTCATGTTTCCTGGGCACCCACAGTTCTGGGCAGAAAGTCCTCACCTGTGTCTACATCCTAAAAGGTATTCCTTACTTTTTCTTCTAGAAGTTGTTTCAGAACTTCAGGTCTATCATTGAGTTCTTCTATTTGGAGCTGATTTGTGTTCGGGGTGGAAGAGAAGCATCAAGCTTCATTCTTCTATGTGTGGATATCCAGTTTTCTAGCACCGTATTTGTGCTGGATGGTTTCATGTCAACTTGACCAACAAGCTAAAGTCATCTGACAGGAGGGAACCTCAATTAGGAAAATGCCTCAGGGCTGGAGATGGCTCAGTGATTGAGAGCACTGGCTGCTCTTCCAGAGGACCTGGATTTAATTCCCAGCACCCACATGGCAGCTCACAAGTGTCTGTAACTCCAGTTCCAGGGGATCTGACACCTTCATGCAATATACATGCCGGCAAAAATACCAATGCACATGAAATAAAAACAAATCATTTTAAAAGACTCATCCATGACGGGCTGGCTGGGGAGAGGTCTCAGCAGGTCAGGATGCTTGTTGTCAAACCCATAACTTAAGTTCTGGCCTCAGGACCCACATAGTGAAACAGAGGGAGCCAACTCCTGATGAGCTGCTCTCTAGTTTCCATATGCAGGCCACGGCACGCCACCTACCGCCTAGATAAATAAATGTAAAAGAATAATTTTCCATTACAGACAGCTGTGTGTTTGTCAACTATGTCCCCCCTCCATATCTTCCCTCTCCCTCCTTTCTGCTCCCTCCTTGAGGATTTTGAAGCTAATCCGCATATGTTTTTGCACCTAAGTCAGTGGTTCTCAGCCTGCAGATCTTGGCCCTTTGGGGTTGCATACCAGATCCACATTATGATTCATAACAAAAGCAAAACTCCAGTTAGGAAGTCATTTCATGGTTGGGTCATCACAGCATGAGGAACTGAATTAAAAGGCTGCAGCATTAGGAAGGCTGAGAACCTACTGGGTGATTTCTGTGTCAACTTGAAAGTATTATTTATTTGCTCATTGAACTATTTGTTGCCTTGCACTGAGCTACATTCAGGGGAATGGCTTTAAACAACATGAACATGTCCCTACTTTCTGAGTCTGTATCGACCTGCTGGTTGGAGTTACTTCTGAGTGACCTAAGTCAGTGACTTTCTTAGATACTTAGTTCTCAGTTGCTTGATTTAACCCTGTTTGTTTCATGAAAGGTAAGTAAAAGGGCATGGTAGTGGTATTGCATATGATTGTTACAAAGACTACTTGGATAATGTGTAGAGATTTGAGCATCAGAATGATTGATTACAATTGAATAAAACCTGCTAATTACTGAAAAACAACTCTGTTTATGCTATCATTTAAAGGAAAAGGAAATTACAACACAAATTTGAGTATAGTTGACATGACTGTCAGTACATCATTTCATCTTGACAACTGACAAAGAAGAAGAGTTAGATCTTTGTGTACATTTTAAAATTGTTTTAAAAATTTATTTTATGTGCATTGGTGTTTTGTCTACGTGTGTTTCTGGAATTGGAGTTACAGTTGTGAGAGGCTATGCATGTGCCTGGAATTGAGGCTAGTATGAAGTGTGTTGTTTCCCTGATTTCTTTCTTTTTTTTTCTTTTTCTTTTTTTTTTTTTTTGAGACAGTGTTTCTTTGGAACCTGACTTACAAAGATTCCCCTGCCTCTGCCTCCTGAGTGCTGGAATTAAAGGCGTGTGCCACCACCGTCCAGCAGGCTTTCTGATTTCTTTTTCATTTGCCTTTTGTATATAGAAGGGCCACTGAGGTTTTGAGTTAATCTTGTGTCCAGTCTCTTTGCTGGAAGTATTTACCAGCTGTAGGAGTTCCCGGTGGTGTTTCCAGATACATACACATACATATACATATATATGATTTTATTTATATAATCATATTATCTACAAATAATAATACTTGGATTTTTTCCTTTCCAATTTGTGTTCCCTTGATCTCCATCAGTTGCCTTACTGCTCTAGTTAGAACTTCAAGTAGTATATTGAATAGATATGGAAAGGGAAAAGCCCTGTCTTGTTCCAGATTTTAGTGGAATTGCTTTGAGTTTCTTTTCATTTGATTTGATGTTGGCTTGCTGTAAACTACCTTTATTATGTTTAGGTATATTTCTTATATCCTTAATCTCTCCAAGAAGGGGTGTTGGATTTTGTCATACACTTTTTTTTTTTTGGCATCTAATGAGAAGATCATGTGTGTTTTTTTTTTCTTTCAGTTCGCCTATATGGTGGGCTTTATTTACTGATTTTCATATGTTGAACCATCCTTGCATCTCTGGGATGATTGATCATGGTGGATAGTCATTTTTGGTGTGTTCTTGAATTTAGTTTGCAGGTATTTTATTGAGTATGTTTACATCTATGTTCATAAGAGAAATTGGTCTGTAATTCTCTTTCTTTGTTCAGCATTTATGTGGTTTGGGTATCAGGGTAACTGTGTCCTCATAAAATGAATTGGGTGATGTTACTTCTGTTTCTATGTTGTGGAGTAATTTGAGAAGTAGTATTACCTCTTCTACAAAAGTCTGGTAGAATTTTGCACTAAAACTGTCTGGCCCTGGGCTTTTGTTGTTGTTGTTGTTGTGGTGGTGAGAGATTTTAATGACTGCTTCTATTTCACTAGGGATTATAGATCTAATTAAAATGTTTATCTGATCTTTATTTAATTTTTGTAGGTGCTATGTATCCAGAAAATTACTCATTCCTTTTAGCTTTTCCAATTTTGTTGAGTACAATATTTTAAAGTGTGTCCTTAGGGTTCTCTGGATTTCCTCAGTGTCTGTTGTTATGTCCCCTTTGTCATTTCTAATTTTGCTAATTTGGATAGTCTCTCTTTGTCTTTAGTTAGTTTGAATAAGGGTTTGTCTATCTTGTTGATTTTCTCAAAGAACCACTCTTTGCTTCATTGGTTCTTTGTACTGTTCTCTTTGTTTCTATTTGATTGATTCCAGCCCTCAGTTTGATTATTTTCTGCTGTCTACTCCTCCTGGCTATACTTACCTTTTGTTCTGGAGCTTCAGGTGTGCTGTTAAGTCGCTATTAATCTCTCTCGTGTTTGTATGTGGGCACTTAGTGCTATGCACTTTCCTCTTAGTGTGGGAGTGATTTCTTATTAATAAAGAAACTGCCTAGACCCATTTGATAGGCCAACTCTTAGGTAGGCGGAGTAAACAGAACGGAATGCTGGGAGAAAGAAGCTGAGTCAGAGAGTTGCCATGATTCTCCCACTCCAGACAGACACAGGTTAAGATCATTCCTGGTAAGCCAGCTCTTGGGCTACACAGATTAATAGAAATGGGTTAGATCAATATGTAAAAGCTAGCCAATAAGAAACTGAAACTAATGGGTCAGGCAATGTTTAAAAGAATACAGTTTCCGTGTAATTATTTTGGGTAAAGCTAGCCGGGTGGCGGGACACAGCCCGCCGGTCCGTACTTCAACAGAGTGGCGCCCAACATGCTAATAAACTCCACATAAAACCTGAGAGGGCTTAAAAAGGAGAGAGAGAGAATTTAAGACAGCTTTTTGCTGTTTGTGGGTTGCGTGCCGCAAAGAAATTGTCCTGACTCAGCAGCAGGAAAAAACTGGCTGTTTTAAAATGCCGGCTTTCTGGGCTATGCCGCCATTGCGATCTCTGTCTGGCTCCTGTGGGAGACAGAGCTTTTAAATGGAGCATTTGGAATAAAGCTCTACGGCTTGCTTAATGGCAATGTGGACTGCTGTGTGCCTGGAACTGTGTGTGGCTCAGGGGCACCAAATGGCTCTGAGGCAGGAGCGGCTTGGCTCAGCTCTGCCATGCTAAACTGTGCTGGTCTCAGGCAGGAACTACCGTAATTACCATAAAAACAGCGCATTTAAGGTTTCAACTGGGCAGGACACAGGCGGTACCGTATTACCTGTACATGGTGCAACTTAAGTTTTTAAGAACTGCTTAACATTTTAATAAATGCTCCTGGATAGTAAAAAAATGTTACAGATTCACAATAAAACAGATTCAGACATAAAAGACCACACTGTTGGATGAATGTACGTAGGCTTCAGAGAGAAAAAAAAAATAGAGAATAAAGTTAATGGTTTAAAAAAAAAAGGTAAAGTCTTTAAAGAGACAGAATACAGATAGTTAAGAGATTAAAATAAATAAAGAAAAATAAGCCATGTAAAAATGGAAAATTCACAGAGAGTCTGGATTATGTACATTGTGTTTTCTTTAAAATTTTTGACTATGAAGGAGCTAAGTACAAAGAGACATTTCATTCTATGGGCTGCCAAATGGAACCAAAACGGATATCATGAGGGTATGACTTCAGAATTTGGATCTAAGGATATGATGCTTTGGAAAGGGTCTTCTTTTGTTTTCACAGAGGACCAGACCCTATGGATTGCATCTATCCCGATATGGTATGATAGACCACGACCTCCCGAAAAGTTCCTGTAAACACCCTCAAAAAATTACTTCACTCAACTGCCAACTGAGATAAACCTGGCACACAGGTTACACCCTAAATGATCTGATTAACAGCGCCCCCATTCAGCAGGAAGCAGTTTGGAGAGAAAAAACTGCGCCCATGTTCCCAAAATATTGTTTATAAATGTTCTTTTACATTTAAAGGGGGAAATGATATAGGTATGAGTAATTTGCATTGGTGTGGATTTTACAGTCAATTTTGTTATATGTATATGTATTTCTGATCTTGATTAAGGTATTGTGATTGTGTAGTTCATTTAAAAATGTAATGTATAATTAAGAAATATAGGTTAATGGTTAATCATCAATAATAGTCAAGCTTGTAGTCATGTTAGTTAGATTTTCTAGATATATAGAGATACATTTCAGTTAGATAGACATTCTTCATATCTTTCAAAGACTGCAGAATATGGCATTTAATGTTTTAATAACTTAGGACTTTTCATGACAATGAGACATATCTGCTCCTGGTGGCACCAATCTCCTTCGAGAGGAAGATGGTCATCGAAGAGGATCCTTATGGAGTTGGATAGCCATTTGGGCAAGAAACTGCTCTTGCCTGGATTGTTGCATAAAATGGACACAGAGAACCCGCAGAGAGAGGACTGCTGAACTTGCCTAAAGGTGAGACGGTCTTTTGGGGTTCATGACTCATGAAAGAGTCTGTGAGACATTCTGCAGGACACAGCAGATAGTGACTGAACTGTCTTTGAAATTGCCTGCTTCATGGAAATGTCTCTGGATACTATGGGCCTGAAGGCTGAAGATGGATGCCCCAACCATACAAAAGAACTTTGGGTGACTGTCCAGGCAGCAAGATGTCTCTGTCATTTCTAGAGTTTTCTTATTTCTTGTTTACTTAGGTAGTATTATATCCTTCTGGAGTCTTTGATGGAGTTGAAGAATGAATAGATAGTTATAGTTTTCCTTAGTTATGATAAAAGATAAAATAGATATAAATATTGTAACTGTAATTCTTGCTTGATAACTGTTTTGCTATATGTAATTTTACTATGTTAAAGTTAAAGCCTTACTTTTTTGTTTAAATAAAAAAAGGGGAAATGATGTGGGAGTGATTTCTTATTAATAAAGAAACTGCCTAGACCCATTTGATAGGCCAACTCTTAGGTAGGCGGAGTAAACAGAACGGAATGCTGGGAGAAAGAAGCTGAGTCAGAGAGTTGCCATGATTCTCCCACTCCAGACAGACGCAGGTTAAGATCATTCCTGGTAAGCCAGCTCTTGGGCTACACAGATTAATAGAAATGGGTTAGATCAATATGTAAAAGCTAGCCAATAAGAAACTGAAACTAATGGGTCAGGCAATCTTTAAAAGAATACAGTTTCCGTGTAATTATTTTGGGTAAAGCTAGCCGGGTGGCGGGACACAGCCCGCCGCTCCGTATTTCAACATCTTAGCACCACTTTCATAGTGTCCCCAAAGTGTTGTTATATGGTGTACTTATTTTCATTGAATTCTACAAAGTCTCTAATTTCTTTATTTCTGTCTTGACCCATTTTTTATTCAGTAAAGCGCCGTTCAATTTCCATGAGTTTGTAGGCTTTCTGCTGTTTCTGTTGTTGTTGATATCCAGCTTTAATCCATAGCATTCTGATAAGATTCAGGGAGTTATTTAAGTTTTCTCTATCTATTGAAGCTTGTTTTGGGTCTGAGTATGTGGTCCATTTTGGAGAAAGTACCATGAGGTGCTGAGAAGAAGGCATATATGTTTGTGTTAGGGTAAATGCTCTGTAAATATCTGTTAGTTCCATTTGGTTTATGACACAAATTTGCTCCAGCATTTCTCTGTTTAGTTTTTGTCTGAATGGTCTGTATATTGGTGAGAGTGGGGTATTGAAGTCTCCCACTATCAGGGTGTGAGGGTCAGTCTGTGGCTTAAGCTGTAGTGTATGACAAAATCCAACACCCTTTCTTAAAAGTCTTGGAGAGATTAGGGATATAAGAGACATACATGTAGACAAAACACCAGTGTGCATAAAATAAAATTTAATTTAAAATAATTAAAAAAAGTGAATAAGGATCTAACTCTTCCCCTTGGTCAATTTTCAGAATGAAATGATATTTTTTGACAGCCATGTCAACTATATTCAAATTAGTGTTGTAATTTCCTTTTCCTTTAAGTGCTATAGAGATTTGCATTGGTATGGATCTTGGTATATTGATCCAAATTTAAGGCCAATTTTGTTATATGTATATTTCTGCTCTTGATTAAGGTGTTGTGCTTATGCAACTCATTTAAAAATGTAATGTATAATTAAGAAATACAGGGTAACAGATAATCATCTATAACAGTCAAGCTTGTAGTCACATTAGTTAGGTTTTCTAGATATATAAAGATATATTTCAGTTAGATAGATAATCTTCAAACCTTTCAAAGACCTACGGAATATGGCATTTAAAATGTTTTAAAAACTGAGGATTTTCATGACAGTAAAACTCATCTGCTCCTGGTAGCACCAATCTACCAGGAGGATGATGGGCACCAAAGAGGCTCCTTATGGAGTTTGTTGGCCATTTGGGCAAGAGACTGTTCCTGCCTGGACTGCTTGATGTTATGCTGTATGAACTGGATATGCAGAACCCACAGAAAAATGACTGCTGAAGCTGCCTAAAGAAGGTGAGAGGGTCCTTCAGGGTTCCTGCTTCATGCAAGAGACCGCCAGACATTCTGCAGGATACAGAAGAAAGTGACTGACAAATTGACAATATAGGCAAAACTGTCTTTGAAATTTCCAGCTTCATGGAAAAGTCTGCTAGATACTATGGGCCTGTAGGCTGAAGATAGATGCTGCAAGATTACAGAAAAACTTTGGATGACTGTCTGGGCAGCGAGATGTCTCTGCCAATTCTAGAGTTTTGGAAGTTGCTTACAATGTACTTCTGGTTTACTTAGGTAATATTATATCCTTCTGGAGTCTTTAATGGAGTTGAAGAATAGATAGTTATAATTATAGTTTTCTTTAGTTATGATAAAAGATAAAGTAGATATAAGTATTGTAACTATAATTCTTGCTTGATGCCTGTTTTGTTACATGTAATTTTACTATGTTAAAGTCAAAACCTTCCTTTTTATTTAAACAGAAAAGGGGAAATGATGTGGGAGGTCCTTCTGTATGTGTTGCTTTTATTGGTTAATGAATAAAGAAGCAGTCTTGGCCTGTGATAGGACAGGGTAGAGCTGGAGGGGGCACTAAACTGAATGCTGGGAGAAGAAAAGTCGAGTCTCTAGATGCCATGTAGCCCCAGTAGAGATAGATGCCAGGGACGGAACTTTACCCAGTAAGTCACAGCCACAGGGTGATACACAGATTAGTGGAGATGGGTTAGTTTAGGAAATAAGAGTTAGCCAAAAAGACACTTAAATGATTGGCAAAGCAGTGATTTTAATTAACATAGTTTTCTGAGTGATTATTCGGGAGTCTGGGTGGCCAGAAAATGAACAAGGAGCCTCCCCCAACATTTAGGTGCTAGTATAAACACAGAGTGTTTTTTTATAGTTATTAACAGGTTTTTATTCAACTGTAATCAATCATTCTTGTAGTGATGAGAGGCGAGCAGGCCTGCTTTTCGTCCTGCCTGACTCCTGCAAGGCTAGCTTAGTCCCGGAAATAACAACACACAAATTATATTAATTTAAACACTGCCTGGCCCATTAGTTTCAGTCTCTTATTGACTAATTCTCACATCTTGATTAACCCATTTCTAATAATCTGTGTAGCACCATGAGGTGATGGATTACTGGGAAAGATTCTAGCCTACATCTGTCTTGGGTCAAAGAATCATGGCCTCTGCCTCACTACCTTCTTCCTCCCAGCATTCTGTTCTGTCTTCCCCACCTACCTATGTTCTGACCTATCAGGTCAAACAGTTTTCTTTATTAATTAACCAATGAAACCAACAGATAGATAGAAGACCCACCTATATCATTTCCCCCTTTTCTGTTTAAACAAAAAGGAAAGGCTTTCACTTTAACATAATAAAATTACATATAACAAAACAGTTATCAAGCAAGAATTACAGTTACAATATTTATTCTATTTTATCTTTTATCATAACAATGGAAAACTGTAACTATCTATTCTTCAACTCCATCAAAGACTCCAGAAGGATATAATATTACCTAAGCAAACAAGAAATAAGCCACTTCCAAACTCTAGAAATGACAGAGACATCTCGCCATCTAGACAGTCACCCAAAGTTCTTTTGTACTGTTGGGGCATTCATCTTCAGCCTACAGGCCCATAGGATCTAGCAGACATTTCCATGAAGCAGGAAATTTCAAAGGCAGTTCAGTCACTATCTGCTGTGTCCTGCAGAATGTCTTATAGACTCTTTCATGAATCAGGAACCCCGAAAGACCATCTCACCTTTAGGCAAGTTTAGCAGTCCTCTCTCTCTGCGGGTTCTTTGTGTCCAGTTTATACATCAGTCCAGGCAAGAGCAGTTTCTTGCCCAAATGGCTAACCAACTCTATAATAACTGAATCTGTCTCTTGAGTTGCCTATTCTGGACATTTCATATAAATAGAGCAATACAGCAGTGGACTTTTGTGTCTGGTTTCTTTAACTTAGTATACTGCTTTCAACATCCATCCATCCATCCATCCATCCATCCATCCATTTTTTTTTAGGTATTTCAAGTCTGAAAAATATTCCATCATTGAATAAGGACGCGTAAAAGACATCCCACACTAGCTCAGAATTGAGTATAATAGAGGGTTATTTATTTAGGGGTAGACTCACATATCACAATCCTCTGTTGGAACGAGGAACAGCAACCAAATCCCACATTTATAAAAAAAAAAAAAGGGTGGACGCGTGCTTTACATTGGCAAAAATTGTATAAGAGACCACTCCAAGTGGGCGGGTAACTGAAATGGTACTGGTGGTAGGAATGGGAGGAATTCCTACAGCACGGCATAGGGCTATATCCCATTTTAAAGCCATGTACCAGCTGAGGGATGTCATCTCCTTTTTTAGCACTGTGAATAATGGTACAACGACCATTAGAGTACACGTTTTTGAGTTGGTAGAATCACTTTGGACCACAGTGGGACCTTGATGTTGCACTGTCTTCGGTTTAAGGCCAAGATGTATCATTTACTAGCTGCACATGTTGAGCAAGTAATTTAACAACTGGGTCTTATTCTCACCTATAAATTATAAGTATTTGTACTTACCTGTTAGTGGATTTCAAAGTCGAAAGGAAGCAATGCATGGCCAGGATTTAGAATAGTGCATAGCACATATATTAGGTCTGTGTAAAATTTATTATTAATTTTTTTAATTAATTAATTTATTTATTTATTATGTATACAATATTCTGTCTGTATGCCTGAAGGCCAGAAGAGGGCGCCAGACCTCCTTACAGATGGTTGTGAGCCACCACGTGGTTGCTGGGAATTGAACTCAGGACCTTTGGAAGAGCAGGCAATGCTCTTAACCACTGAGCCATCTCTCCAGCCCAATTTATTATTAATTTGAGTTCAGTAATGACAGTGGTCATTTTCACTATGCCACTGAAATCCCTGGGTCCGATTTTTTTTTTTTTTTTTTTTTTTTAATTTTCGAGACCGGGTTTCTCCGTAGCTTTTGGTTCCTGTCCTGGAACTAGCTCTTGTATACCAGGCTGGCCTCGAACTCACAGAGATCCGCCTGTCTCTGCCTCCCGCGTGCTGGGATTAAAGGCGTGCGCCACCACCGCCCGGCCCGATTTTTTTTTTAAAGTTAAACACATAGCATACTTATAATTACTTCTGGCATCAGGCCGTGCTGATTTAGACAGCTTTACTTTGAGAGTGAAGGAGAGATCCTAAAGCCGTAAATCGCAGAGGCTTCCCTTCTCCAATTTACTTACTTTAATGCAGTAAATTATATAACAAGCAGCCTGCTGTTGAGTGGACAAACTGGAATACCTTCCCGTTGTAGTTGATGCTTGTAATTATTTCAGAACAAGCATACACAGCTTAGGGACTTATGCCTCTTCTTGTAAACTGCAAGGGAGAGAAAAACCGCTTTCCCTGGCAACCTGGTAATTGGTTCAGGTGCGCCCCAGGTCGATTTCGATTGGCTCAGAGAACGCACAAGCCTTCAGACTGAGCTCTTAGTGGCCAATATGGCTCCACATCTGGCCGCAGCCAGCCGCGCAGACACGTGGCTACGTTAGGCAGGGGTGTACTCGGGAGGACCTAGCTTTTCTCTCCGCCAGAGGGCGCCACCTACTCCTCCTTGCCACCGTCTCATTTCCCATGAAGCCTACGAGCGGCCAATCAATGGACAGCCTCAATACCGCTTTCAAAGTCGGCGGGCCCTTTGCCCAATAGTCAAGCAAATGCCGGCCTAGTGTCAAGATTGATGGCTCGCTTCCCCAATCAGATTATGGATCCCGCGTAGTCCCACCTCCTGGGTGTGGGATTGACGACCCTTCCGACCAATTGGGGACGCCGGGTCGGCGGGTAGATGAACGCGAGTGTCTGTAATGGCGGAGCGTGGCGGGGACGGAGGGGAAGGCGAGCGATTCAACCCGGGGGAGCTGAGGTAACGGGCGCCCCCTTTCCTCCCATCTCGGCGCGCTGGTGTCCCAGAGGCTGGGGCTGGCTTCGGGAGCCCCGGGGGACGGTGTGGGGACAGGAGCCGCGGCAGTCCGGGGCCGGCCAGACCGCGTGGGGCTGGCGATAGGGGGAAGGGAAGGCGGCTTGAATGAGAGCCGGGCCGGGGCTGGGCTGCGGCCTCCTGCGCGCGGCGGGGCGCACCCGCGTCCTTCGGGGCCCGCAGCCCTGATCTGTGCGCCTCCGCCTTAGGCCGCGCTCCCCGGCCTCGCCTGGCGGCCCCGGCTGGCCGCTCCCCTCCGCCGCCCGGCCCGGCCGGCACTGCCCGAGCCGCCGTGGCCTCCTCCACGCCCTCCGCGGCCTCGCGCCGGCCCGGCCTCCCGCTCCCCCTTCCTCAGCCTGCCCTGCTTTCCTCCGGCCCTTGTTCGCCATTCCGTTTCTTTTGTGAGGGTTCGCAGCCCTGACCGTTTGCTGGGCCGCGACGGCTGCATCTTGAAAGCGCTCTCTTCCCCCCCGGATCCTCACCCCGGCTCTGAACGGGTTGCAGGCTCCGTTCGCGGGCCAGAGGCGGCGCCAGGCCTGTCACTCGTCCCCCTTAGTGATCGAGGGGACTTCTCAGAGGGGTTGGGGTGGTAGAACGGGTAAAGGTTGGAATGGTGGACCCAGACAGAAGTGGCTTGATGTGCCTGGGTCCCTAGCCTGCCACTTCGCTCTTTGCTACCCACGCGTTAGCCCTACAGAGGCAGTGACCTTTCTTCCTCTGGGACCTCCTCTCTTCAGTGCCTGTGCAGTCCGTGATTAACGTTTGATCGGAGTGACCGGGAAATACCATCTCTTTGTAGGTGGTTTTTGAAGAGAAAGAGAGGTGACTTATGTTTTTCTGTCCGTACTTTTTTTTTTTTAATGTAAGGGAGAATTGCCATTTCAGATACTCAGCTCCCATTCTGAATCGTGCCGTTTTCCCAAAGGAAAACAGCAGTGTTGGTTTCGAGGACTCGTGTTTTCTAGAGTGAGGACTGAAACTTTCTAAGGAAATGGAGATTAGTCTTGCTTGGAAAAAAATAATGGCTTTTGGGTCCAGAATGTCACACACACAAATTCCCCTCTTTGGCAGGAACAAGGTTTTGTCTTATTTCTGAGGTGAATCTTGACCCCTTTTTATCCCCATACGTGTGGAGTGCGTTTTCAGTGTCTTCCAGTATCAGTGATATAGGAAGTTTATTTTTGATTGTGGTCTCAAGAGGTTACCTTAGCTGGTCTCAGTGTCTTAGCAGAGCCTTGTGGAGCGTGACTTCAACTTCACAGTTAGTAGTCCTGTGAACTTAATCCTGGTAGTCTAGACTCTAGACAGTATTGCAAAACTGATTTTTAATAAGGCTTTAATTAGATGGCCTGCTGCAAGTATTTGGTACCTTAGCTTCGTGGTTTCGAAGTTGCTTATGGATCTGTGTATGGTGGCAAATACTTGTTAATCCAGCATTCAGGAAGCTGAGACTGTTAGGTTTCAGGCCAGCCTCGATTCCTGTGACTCTGTCTCCTTGCTTTGTAGATAACATTGTAGAGGGTTTAGCACTGCTCTAGATTTATGATAAGCTGGCTGCTTTGATGGCCGAAACTGGCCTTTGTCTTGTATTTGCATCCCATATGTTTCATAATAGTGTCTATCATATAGTCTGAGAAATTCAGTGTGTAGTAGAAATGTGGTAATAAACCAATACTGAGATATGGTTGCCTTATTCTACTACACTTATTATGCAGTCTGTGACAGTTACTGGCCTAGGTCCTGGCAGTAAAGGAAAAAGTCCTCTATTCCCAAAGACCTTCCATTTTAATTGAGGTTGGTCAAATTTGAAAGGAAACTGACCCCATCAAATGAGGAACCATTCTACAGGTGTGAAGCATTGTGAAGCTAGTTGCCTGGGCTGGGACGAAGTCTTGGGTCCCAGCTAATTGATTGTTTCCAATATTTGCTGCCTGTATGTAAGTAGGTAGCATCTTTAGTTCCTTGCTCATTCGACTAAAGTGTTTTCTCTGAGGATTTTGCTTATCTAGATAGATTACTTCTAGAAAAATATATTTGTATTTTTCAGGATGTCCTTTTGAAAAAAAATTAGACATTTTTTCTTCAGGCACGTAGACTTCCTCCAAAATAAATGTTGGGAGTTGGTGGGATCTTAAGTCGCTTGCAGTCCCTGAAATTCAGAGATCCAAATGTCATTCTATGGTTGAGGGCCCTGGAAGTAACTTGCAGACAGTTTTGTGCAGGGGGGCTTTGTTTACTACTAATACTTAGGACAAGGTACCCCAAACCTGGATTTCCTTGCTGGTGAAAACAGGAATGAGAATACTCTGGCATTACTACAAACTAGCCTCCGTAACAAGCTACTTTTTTCTTTGTAAAGATGCCATTAAACTCACTTGAGTTATAAGAATTAAGAGAGTACAGAAAATGACAGGTAACCGTGCTGGTGAAGAGGAAGTGCCAGCTCATAGGCACTATTAACAGTGAGCGCAGTTCAGTGCACTAAAAGAGCTGGCCACTGGCAGTAAAGGTCAGTGGTGGAGGGCTTCATAGCATTTGCTGTGCTTGAAAGAGAAGGCCCGCGAGACAGACCCTAGAGGTGGGGAACAGGCTGAGGTGACATTTGGGCTGAGTCTGAATGATTAACAGTTGGATGTGGGAAGCACATGCCAAACATGGGAACTGTAAGCATGAACTTCAGCTTAATAAAGTTGATGTATTTGAAGATCAGAAATACTGGAGTCTGGAAATGCCCACAACATCCAGATAAGAGCAGCCTGATACTAGCTGGGTAGCTGACATTAATATCAACAGCAGTAATTTAATAGCATGGGACACTAATGTTAATGCAATAACAGTACTGAGTGGCTAGTGCTTTAAAGCATACTGGTAGTTGCTCTTCCAGGTGCTTCATCTGTTATTTAGTCCTCTCTCTAGGCTTGGGTGAGGAAGTGTTGAAGTAATGTATATAAAGATCTCAGGACATGTTCTGCATGTAACTGGCATCAGAAAATAGTAACCTTAGGCTATTGCAGCAGGAAATTAGTGGCAGTTTTTAAACAGAAATCTGGGAAATTAACTAAGTACCTTATTTATATAGGTGAAGCTCTGAGACATTGGGAGTAATTGAAAGTGCTAATACAATTTTCTGTATGTTGGCTGGTACCTTAAATTGTTTCACAGGGTCATCTCATTGAGCAGAACTGTGGGGTAGCTTTCATTTGCAGTCTTCATTCATTTCTGCGGTAGGAAATTCAGACTTGGAAATTAATGTAACTTGCCTGATGAACAGAGCGGGTATGGCTTCGTGGTCCTAGAGGCTCAATGCTTTTTTTTTTTTTTCCAAGCCAAGGTTTCTCTGTAGCTTTGGCTGTCCTGGAACTAGCTCTTGTAGACCAGGCTGTCCTTGAAGTCAGAGACCCGCCTGCCTCTGCCTCCCTGAGTGCTGGGATTAAAGGCTCCCACCACCACCGCCTGGCTTAAAGCTTGACTTTAAGTTAGGGTAGGAGATATGAATTCCAAAGAAAGAAATACTGTAGGTTTTTTGAAAAAGGAAAAGTTCACCAAAAGAATATTTGATATTAAGGTACATTCTTTTTTTTTTTTTTTTTGAGACAAGAGTTTCTCTGTGTAACAGTCCTGGCTGTCCTGCAACTTGCTTTGTAGATGTACACCAGGCTGCCTTCACACTCCCCAGAGATCCTCCTGTCTCTGCCTCCTGAGTGCTGGGATTAAAGGTGTGCACCATCAAATAGAAAAACCAACCCCCACTCCAAAGAAAGAATATTATTGTTAATCTAGTTTTTTGGGTATGGAAATTTAGATTGTGTGTAATGTACAAACTTAGTTTAGCTACCTAGAAGATCTGAGTAAGTGCTGTAATTGACTTTGGCAAGTTGAAGTTTTATAAATAGGTTTTTTTTTAAAAAAAATTATTTATTTAGAGATAAGGGTCTTGGGTTGCCTAGATTGTACTCAAATTTATGATCTATTGTCGTCCCCCCCCCCCCAAGATCTCACTATGTAGTTTGTTTGTCCGTCTGTCCTTCCTTTTTTTTTTTTTTTTTTTTTTTTTTTTTTTTTTTTTTTGCAAGGTTTCTCTATGTAGCCCTGGCTGTCCTGGAACTTGCTCTGTAGACCAGGTTCGTCTGAACTTGCAAAGATTCTCCTGCCTCCCAAGTGCTGGGATTAAAGACCTGCATCGTTATGCCTGATCTGCCTCTGTCTTTGAATAGCTAGGATTGCAGGCAATAACCACCATGTCTGACAGTAATAAAAATAATTATTGTAGGTTCTGTGTCTCATCCTTGTATGGTAGCTTTTGTATAGTATCACTAAAGTATTCATTGGTTCGTATGAGTAGGATTTTTTGTTTTTGTTTTGTTTTTCTCTGTATCCCTGGCTGTCCTGGAATTCACTGTTTAACAGACTAGCTTCAAACTCATAGAGATCTGCCTACCTCTGTCTCCCAAGTGCTTGAATTTAAAGGTGTGCACCACTATGTCTGGCCATATGAGTATTTTTTTAATTACTTATTTTTATTTCATGTGCTCCGGCCTTTTGCCTGCTCGTATGTCTGTGAGGATGTTGTTGAATCCTTTAGAACTGGAGTTGAAGAGAGTGGTGAGCTGCCATGTGGGTGCAGGAATTAAACCTCTCAGAGCAACCAGTGTTCTTATCTGCTGAGCCATCTCTCAACCCCTCATATGAGGATTCAATGGGCCATACTGTGTCTAGCCCTGGCAGTGCTGGGGAAATGAGGGAGCAGACTCCCCTGGAAGGGTTTATAGGACATTGACATTTTAATTCTTGCTTGGCCACTGAGCCAGCGGTGAGGGCTCGGCCACAGACACGGCATTTCACTTCTGTGTGCCCTAGTCCTTACCAGAGAATGGGGATAATGGCAGTGTTCACCTCATGTTCTCATACAAGTGTTACTAAACCAGCAGTATTTGAAGAGCATAGCATACTCCTTGGCACCTTGGCACCACTTCTAGGGATTTTTTTTTTTTTGATCACTCGAGGCAAAGGTAAATAATAGTACTGTGGGGTTTGTTGTTTGTTTTTTTTTTTTTTTTTTGAGGCAGGGTTTCACTGTGTTGTTAGCCCTGGCTATTCTGGATCTCACTATGTAGAACAATCTGGCCTGCAATTCAAAGAGATCCGTCTGCTTTTGCCTCTCGAGCTGGGATTAAAGGCGTGCACCACCACCACCTAGCTATTTATTTATTAGTTATTTACTCAAATGCCGTGGAGAGACTACACTGAGATATTTGGCCATAGCTTGTGGTGGAGGGTGCAGTGAAGGGAAAGTGCACAATATTTGAAGTGTCTTAAGCTACTTCTACTCTCTTCCAATAAAAAGAAAATTCTCGCTACAAATATTTTTTGTGTGTGCCTTGATGTCAGGACACTTGCAGGAGGAATTCGTTATCCTATCATGTAGATCCCAGGGATCAAACTCAGGTGGTCAGGCTTGGCAGCAAGTACCTTTACCTGCTGAGCATCTCACCAGCGCTCCATCCTCCCTTAAAAACTTTAATCTCAGCACTCAGGAAGCAGAGGCCATTCCAGTGTAGGTAGTGAGTTAGTTCTAGGACAGCTAGAGCCATGTAGAGAGACCATGTTTCAAAAAAAAGAAACAATTTAAAAAAGCCGGGCAGCGGTGCTGCACATCTTTAACCCTTTAATTCTACCTTGCGGATCTGGGGAATCAAACTTAGGGCACCAGGCTCGGCAGTAAGTGCCTTTACCTGTTGAGTCTTTTCACTGCCCAAAACATTATATATTTATTATTAGATTGAAGTTGTATACTCTTGGTTGGAATATGTGGGGTGTTCCTCTCAGTCATATCCTTAGACAACGTTAATAATGATAATTTGGTATTGCTTAATTTTCTGATTTGCTTTTCAGTCCACCTTATGACTATATGTACTGTTGTGGGAAGATATTTTAAAATCATCTAAATTTCCTTCCTCATCTTCATTCACATCTCATTTTACCACGCAGTTGCAGAATAATGGCTTTTCAACTATTGCTTGCACTTGAGCCCTTGAAAAATTGCTCTAGTTTAGTATTAACTACTTTTGTAGTTTTGAGAAACTCTTTCACTGTTCTTCCATACAGGATGGCTCAACAGCAGGCCTTGAGGTTCCGAGGCCCAGCTCCCCCACCAAATGCAGTGATGCGAGGCCCGCCACCTCTCATGAGACCTCCTCCTCCTTTCGGCATGATGAGAGGCCCTCCACCACCACCCAGACCCCCCTTTGGACGGCCTCCTTTTGATCCTAATATGCCACCAATGCCTCCCCCAGGAGGAATACCTCCACCCATGGGCCCACCACACCTCCAGGTAAAGAATATACAGATTGCCATTTCTTGGTTGGCATCAGAATCAATTTTATATATAGATTTTGTCTTAAACTTGATTCTATTTGTTTTTGTTAAAAGATTCTTCTTTATGTGTATGAGTTTTGCCTACATGTATGTATATGTACGGAGGCCAGAAGCGTGTATCTGATACCCTGAATCTGGAGTTAAAGACAGTTGGAAGCCACTGTGTGGGTGCTGGAAACCAAGCCATCATTCCAGCACCTAAAGATTTTATTTCATTTTTTAAATGTTTTAATTTTTTGAATGTTTTATATTTTAGTGGGGGGGGTAGGGGGTGGGAGTGGGTATCCAATACCTTCTGATGCTGCAAACCACTGGACATGGGTACTGGAGACCACGCTTAGCTTCCCTAGAAGAGGAGCAAACATACCTAACTATTGACTCGGTTTCTGTTTTTTTATTTTTTGGAGACAGATTCTCTATAGCTCAGGCTGGCCTTGAATTTACTGTTGATTTTCCTGCCTTAGCTCTTAAATATAGGTGTGAGAGATCTCATCTAACAAAAATTCAAGTTTTCAACTTGAACTGTAGAACTATAGAAAATGACACTTAAGGAGACGTGAAGTTATTAATACGGGAGGTTAGCAGGGAGTTTGTTGGGTGGTGACAGAAGACCATTAACACACCTGCCTTGACGACTAGTTTATGTTTATCCTCAGTAACTGGGTTCTCTTCTGTAACCTGTCTGCTGTGTGAGAAGACTTTGACATCTTAGTGTACTGACTGGAGGATGCTTCTCTTTCATGGCTTATGTTGCTAGCAAGTATATAATAGATGTAGATGTATAAATATAATATTGAGTAATTGTCCACTTCTCGAAATGATCCTGAGGTAGAATTTGGAGAATGATAGTAGATTTAGATTTCAGTTTTTTTCTTTCTTTTTTTCCCTCGTGATGTACAAAGAGGTGTTTATTTTTCTTCCTTTTTTCCCTTTCTTTCTCTCTCTCTCTCTCTTTTTTTTTTTTTTTGAATTTGATGGGGACTTGCTGTTTAGCATAGGCTGGATTGGACTTGAATTTACTGTGTATCCAAGACTGGCCTCTGGGTGCTGGAATTGTTGACATGCACCACCATATAAAATATGCTAAACTCATTTAATTGGAGGCTTATCTATAAGTGATGTGGCATTATATTTACTTGAAGTTACAAAAATCCAGTTTTCTAAGTAGTGACTATAAATTTACTATATATACATTTGATCTAGTGCAGTTGATTTAAAACTATTAGTTGAATATTATTACAATATGTAGTCAGTAAGTGTGCTCCTCTAGTAGTGGAGTGACATGTCTTAAATGCTATGATGCTGCTTTTGGTCTTGATGGATAATTGTTTTGCTTTACATTAAATCCGCTGAATTATTTGTTGCTTAGGGTTCATGGGACATTAGGGTAGATCTTTTATAAATGGAGTCTGTTGGTCTGTGTATGGAACAGAAACAAGTGGGGTAGAGGGTACTTTCAGGAAAGTGGGACTCAGTTCCTTGTCCAACTTAAGTTGGTTTTGGTAATTGAATTTTTATATTACATTCAAATTATAGACAACATCTTTTTATCCTTGTTCAAAATGGCAGTCCCAATATTCATTTTATTTTTACTTCTGAAACTGATGATGTAAACTTAGTTGATCAAAGAGTACTTTATTATGCTAAAGTTACCAAGCCCCTAGGTATCAGAAGAAGCAGCAACTTCTCTTGCTTCAGATGCAGCTTTGTGAAATCTTGTTAGTAGTCACTGATGACAGTGGAGGAATTTCCAGGTTCTATGGACTCTGTTATTTCTAAGGTTTCCACTAAAGAGTAGGATGAGAGGCTCATGCAGGGGTGAGTTCAATTCCCAGTGCCAACACCAGACCAGAATAAAAGAAGCCTGAAGATAGAGTGGACAATTGTTTTCTGTATTTGTGACACTCACTGACATTTAAAATTAGTTTTATTACTATTATAGGAAAAATAGGATAGGAAAATACCTATATAACTACATTTTTCTTGAAGTAAATAATGAAGGGTTATTGCTGTGTGATTTTGTAAAATAATGTTTGTTAGTAGCTACTGTGAATGAGTTTAGGTCATTGATAAGCTTAGTATTTAAACATAGGGACTTGGGATATAGTTCAGGAGTAGAACAATTGCCTTGCATGTACAAGGCCCTGGGGTTCAACTCCTACCACCACAAAAACAAAACATGGAAAAAAATTCCCAGAACATTCTAAAAAGTCAACTTTTTTTCTTTTAAAGCAATCCAGTGTATGAAAAATGCAATGAAATAAAAAGAACAAAAAGCTTACCATGGTGGTATAACCTAGAATTAGCACCTGTCAATATCTTGACATTCTTGTTACTAATCATTTTTATTAAAGATTAATCATTTTTCTTATGCAGTAGCCAAATGTATTTGAGCAGACAACTGTTTGCTTTTATAGTTCTTTGCTTATGTGTAGAGGTATAATTTAATAATAATAACCTGGAGTTTATAAGTGACCATATTGTTCTTGTGTATTCACAGAGACCACCTTTTATGCCTCCACCCATGGGAGCCATGCCTCCTCCTCCAGGTATGATGTTCCCACCAGGAATGCCTCCTGGGACTGCTCCTGGTGCCCCAGCACTGCCTCCCACTGAGGAGATATGGGTAGAAAACAAAACTCCAGATGGGAAGGTAAATTACAAAACATATTCAGCTTGTTATTTCTATGGTGCCAAAGTAGGGAAAATTTGATAGATTGAGATTGTAGTACTTCTGTTCGTTAAAAATGAGCCTCCAGCAGGGGTTAGGCTATAACTCCAGAAGAACTGGCTGCATTAGATTTTGCTGGAGTTATAAGGTTGCATGGAGGCTTGTATTTTAAATGATGTACCACAGATTCTCTAGACTATCTTTAGGCATGGGAATCATTAGCAGAGCTTAGCGTGTAGTTGAACTGTAGTAGCTGAGACTACGGTGAAAGAATACAAAACTAACAGAGAAGGTGTCTGAGGTAAAATGTGACCTAAGGGAAATGTACCTCAGCTTACCACAGTCCTCTTAAGGAATGAAACCATGTGTGCTTCATTTTCTTCAGAGGAGAGTGGTGGCCACACATAAGAAGTTTTTCTAGCAGCATGCTTACCTGAGCCTAGAGGTTTTCTGTGGGGTTTTTATTAGAGGTTGGTCATACAGTACCATCAGTCTGGCATTTCCTAAAATTCCAGACTCCCAGAAGGAAAAGAGACTTTCAGCATGGCTGCATCATTTGCATACACAGTTTAGGCACAGTGCATAGCAACATCAAGTCCAGTTCTGAACATAACTAGTCAACGGCCAATATTGTCAGCAAGGCTTTCCTCTATTTGTAGTCTCAGGCCTTCTTTGTTAACTTCCTTTGCAAAATACTACATTAGCTTTCCTTTCTATTTCATAGACACATAGACTCATATGAGTATTTTGTAACCTTATCTAAAGTTACTTTAAAAATCTTTTAAGACAAAATATAGTAATGTTATTTGTAATATCAGATATTGTGATTATCACTTTTCCCCGTTCCTTTGCAGGTTTATTACTACAATGCTCGGACACGTGAATCTGCGTGGACCAAGCCAGATGGAGTAAAGGTTATTCAGCAATCAGAACTGACACCTATGCTTGCAGCCCAAGCGCAGGTTCAAGCCCAGGCCCAGGCCCAGGCCCAGGCCCAAGCCCAAGCCCAAGCCCAGGCCCAAGCTCAGGCCCAGGCCCAGGCCCAAGCCCAGGCCCAGGCCCAGGCCCAGGCCCAGGCCCAGGCTCAGGCCCAGGCACAAGCTCAAGCCCAGGCCCAGGCGCAAGTACAAGCACAAGTGCAAGCGCAGGCAGTAGGCGCCCCCACCCCTACAACCAGTAGCCCAGCTCCTGCAGTGTCTACTTCAACACCATCGTCCACCCCATCCTCTACGACAGCTACCACAACAACTGCTACTTCAGTTGCACAGACAGTATCAAGTGAGTACTGTCCTGATGGGGGTTTGTATTTAGGGTGTAAAACCAAATAAGTACTGTATTCTGAAAAGGTAATTTCTGGCATTACCTTTGATGGTACTTAAAATGTTTGACATTAAAATTTCTGAGTTAGAGAAAACCAGGCATTTGAGTAGACATACTCTTACTTGCCCAAGTGTAGTTCTTGAAGTTAAACTGTAAAAGTGTAGCTATTTTAATTGACTAACACTAGTGACTAGGGAATTACAAAATTGTGTTCGACCTTATTTTATAGAGTTTTTAATTGAGACTTGAACAAAGGTCAACAAATGAGGACTGATGTGGTTTATGGGATTGGCAGGGAAGTTCTGAGGCAGGACAGTTTATATTGGTCAATAGACTGCGTGAGAGCAAGCCCAGGGGATGGATAGTTTTAAAAAAATCAGACATGTTCTGGAATGTTCTTTAGGTGCTAGGTCTGGGTGAAACTGAAGTGAGAAGGCTGTTAGGAATTTTACTTTTTTAGAGATGGTGGGCCCTGAGTAAGTTATTTGTAAATGCAGGGGAAACAGTGAGAAGGAAAAAATTTTCAAGTATATAGTTACATCCCAAGACTTAGAACTTTAAAAAATAAAAATAAAAACAAGAATGTATACATACCACATATAAGGGCTGAAGAGGAATTTTTTTTTTTTTAAACAACTATTTTGTATGTTGGTGGTCTCACTCTGGAAACAGACTGGGCCAGAACTCTTGAAATAATCTTGGCATGATCATTGTTACTGCATTGCACTGACTAGATTTCCTTATACGGGATATTCCTATTGTTTTACTGTCTGGACAATAGATGAGAAAAACAAGCCACACATTATACTTGGTAGCTTCAGAAGCTTGGGAATCAGTAGTGTAAAAAAATACTGAAATATACAATCATAATGGATTCAAATTTGAGTATACCTTATTGATTGAGGAAGTAAGGTATGTGTATAGGCATATATGTCCTCTCCCTCCCCCCAGCCCTGGTGATGGAACCCAGGGCCTTATGCATACTAGACAAGTACTCTACTGCTTAGCAATGAATCCCGCCTGGAGACAGTTTTTTAGACATTATTTAGTATTTTTAGACAAACTGGGGAAAATGTATGAAACAGGAAAACATAGATGTTTTATAAGTATAAGATGTAAATGGAAGGAAAGTTGTGCTGCCTAACTACGTTGTGATTTTTAGCTTATGGTTTTTATGCTTGAGTGTTCAAGGCAGAAACCTGCCAGTGATTTATGGAGTTCATGGTGATAATGGGAGCAGGGTTTTAGAGGCAATATAACTCTCTATGTAGCCTCCTGTTGCTTAAGGTCTCTCTGATGGCTTGGGAAGGATGGTCCTTCTTTTGCTTTAAGGAGTGTGGTTATGTAGGTATTTTAGTTGTCCTGTGTATGCTCCTTTTTCTGAGTGCTCCAACCTTTGCTGCTGTAATTGTCCTGAAAGGACCTTTATTCTCAACATAAGATAACAAAGTCAGTGCTCTCTTCGCTGCTAGAGTACCAGTTTTTATGTTGTGTGTGTGTGAGTTTTCTGGTGCTGTGGTTTTAGTCTAACTATTTCTCCACCTTCTCTACATGGTCACTTGTCATGTTAGAATCCCACCCTGGGTTAAAAAGCATGGGTTGAGATGTAGCGCATTGGTAGTTATTTGAGCACATGGAACTCATAGGAACTTATTGATTGCCTTTCTCCCAGGTTTCCCTTTGACTACCCTGCTGTGGAAAGATGAGTGCATACTATTGCCATCTCCTTGATTGTAATCTTTTCTGCTTGAACTTTTATGTCCCTATAAACTCATTTTTCTGGCATTGGTGCTTTGGAACATAATTTTAGTAATATGAATACAAGTAATACTTTAAAATTAGTTCTGTAAGCTAGAGTATAGATCTGTGGGTACATGGGACTAAACATTAAAATGATTTATTTTACTTGAAGTTGAGCAAAGCTCAGTTTTTGAAAGTTTATGGAAACTGATCATAAAGTCAATTTCTCAGAGAAATTGGGAAGAAAATAAATAGACATTATACTGGTCTACAGTTGTTGACTGTATGGGACTGGGCAAATGTTGCATGTACTTTGTATTTTTCACACTGTTATAAATTATATTAATATCATACTGTACCCTAAGGCTAGGTCTATGCTAGACCAACAATTCATTCCTGGGCCCCTGAAGATACTTGTTTGGCCCTGCTGTCTATTTAGCCAAGGTGAGTTCCTCATTAACAAGTATGAAATTACTCACATCTTCTAAGCCTAAGTGAGTTTTTCATTTTTAGAAGCAAGAAGGTGATAATGGACAGATTTTTGTTGTCAGATGGACAGTACAGTTGGGTGGTTTGTATCCAGCTCTGCTTTTATTTAGAATTGAAGTTGCTTAAAGATTGGAAAAGCACTGTTACTAATTTGGTAAGTTTATTCTTAGTCTAATATAGATAGAGTTTGATGCTTTCCCTTTCTTTAAAAAATGACTGAAATCTAGTGAACTATCACAGTGGATTTTATTTGGAATTAGGTAAGTTATAAATAAATACTATGTTTTAGTGAATGAGGTAAAACCTTAGAAATGTGAACTATAGACCTTTTTGATCATTTCTACTTTAAATGTAAATTCAAGAGATGAAGTGTTTTATTTTAAATATTTTACAATTCACCTGGATATACTGTAGATAGGAAATATGTAAAATATTTTCTTAAATTTTGAAATAATTAAAGAAGGCGTGAGATGTTTTCTGTCTATTCATTCATAGCTAGAGTTTAATTGTTTGCACATTCTTGTTCCTCTGTTCTTACTTGCTTAGATAGTTCCAGTAATGTAATTGATTTCCCTTCTTCTCTTCTTCCTGTGTTAATTCATCACATGAACTCTTTGTTTACATTTATGAAATTATGCTAATAGTGTGAGAAGACACAGTTATACGCAGTGGTGTCCATTTTCCAACTCCATTTTGTCTGCATAAGTGTTCCCCTACCCAGCAAAGAAGTACAGACTTTGTGATCCTTCCTTACTCAAGGCTGGTGTCTTAGGAGTCGAGTGTCACCTGCGTTTTCTGAACACTTCTGTTGCTCTGTCCTCTTTGCCTTCACTCCTGCTTCTTTTACTACTTGCTTAAATTTCATTTTGCTGACTATTTTCAAGCTTCTTGAAGATGGGTTTTGTGAAACATTTCTGCAGTGTATGGGATAATGGGCCTTTAAATGCTGCATGAATGAGTGATAGGTGAATACAGTAAAAAGGTTCCCGAAGGAGTGATATGTGTTTTCTCTTTTATCAGCACCAACAACACAGGACCAGACTCCAAGTTCTGCTGTCTCAGTTGCCACGCCTACAGTTAGTGTATCAACTCCTGCTCCTACAGCCACACCTGTGCAAACTGTACCCCAGCCGCACCCCCAGACGTTACCTCCTGCTGTTCCTCATTCAGTACCTCAGCCAGCAGCAGCAATACCTGCTTTTCCACCAGTAATGGTTCCTCCATTTCGTGTTCCCCTTCCTGGCATGCCAATTCCACTTCCAGGTAAACAACAGATTGCGGTTGCTTTTCTAGCTGTTTTCACATTGTCAGTCTGTTCTCATGTGTCTGTTACATTTGAATTTTGCCTTGAATCTCACCTGTTTGAAACGTTTTTGAAAGATTCATGGCTAACTGCGATATTTTTTTCCTAAGTTTTGGTAAATGTCTTTTTTGTTGTTGTTGTTTACATATCTTAAAATTTAGAGTCACATTTAAAACTACACTTATTTTGGATAATAGCCTCAGTGAAAGAAATGATTTTTTTGTTTCTAAATGTGTTCTAAATGTAATTTTTAAAGGGATTGAGTCTATAAAGCTGATGAGTTACAAGCTATAACTGCTAGCACAGGTTGAATAATGTACACAGTATATTGTTCTAACACATGCATTCAGTCTTAAGTTTTGAACCATTTTAGGAGGTAGGTACACAGACAAGTTAAATTACTTGGCCAGTGTCACCTAGCTAAGTGATAGGGTTAGGTATCGATCTGGTACCCTCCGGATCCAGGTACCAAGCTCTTAATAATTATGTTGTTCTGGGAAGAAAATGTGAGTCAGTTAAGTGTGAACAGATCGGGGTAAGACAAATCAGAAGGTTTCTGTGCAACATTTATAATATGTATTAGTTAAAAGTTTGTTATGGCAAATTTGTGTGTGTTGTTGTGATATGAAATTATGAAGACTAGAGAAGGAATTAAAAGACTTGTGGGTAAGTTTTCTGTCAGGGATTGCATAATAGTGTTGGGCATTCTGATTTGAGTGAGTTTGCTGTTGTCAAATGCCTGGATTTCATCCTTGATCCATGATTTATTCCTTATGTGCTGTAGTTGAAAATAGTGATACCTGTAGACAAGTTCACAAGGCTAGTTTGGTGAGGGTGAAGAGAACCCGGCTTCTGTCTCTTAAGTTTGACACTTTTCATGAGATTACTGCCATTTTAGTCTATCAGGTTCTGTGTAAAAATAGAGATGTGCTGCAACTCCATTTAAATAGTAAACATTTTCAAGAACCAAAAATTTAAGAATTGATTTTTTTATTCTAATAAAAATCTTTTAAACATTGTTGATGTACTAAAAAATATTCTATATGTGAAGGTGACAAAACTCTAGTTATTTAAAAATAAGAAAAACAGAAGTTGTTCAGTACTAAGGATTGCTTTTTTTCTCTTGAGTTAAATTTAAGAGAAGCTGAGTACTTTGTTCTACTGCTGCTTACTACTATTATTGTTATTATTTATTTATTTATTTTTGGAGACAGGGTTTCTCTGTGTAGACATGGCAGTCTTGGAACTCTCTCTGTAGCTCAAGCGGGCCTCGATCTCATAAAAATCTGCTTGCTGAGTGTTGGGATTAAAGGTGTGTGCCAGCTCCCAAGCAGCATCTTATTTTTGTAGGGAAGTGGCAAATGGGGTGTAGTTTGATACTTGTCAAAAGTTCATTGTTTTTAAAAAAAAATTATTATTGAGAGATATAGTGTCTTGCCGTGTAGGCCACCCTAGCCTAGTGTTCACTTTTCTAGTTGTAAACCGTGAAATGGTGGTCTCCTTTATGGTTAAGGACAGTGTTGGGGCTAGCTCCAGGTTTGAGTTTGGAAGTACTGAGCTGTTAATTTGCAGGGACAGACTGAGAGGTAGCATGGTGATGCTTTCACACTATTTTGAGAAACCATTGTCTTCTGAAAGGATTCTTTGTTCTAGTGTTCCTACTTGGAGCAGAGAAAAGGTAGAGGGTATACACACACACTAGCAAGATTTGTGTGGAATGTGGAAGTTTGCCAGATTCTTCATTTTCATACTTCACTTTCTAAATTTAGGGTAGGTAGTGATGACCACAAAATCAAGATGATACTTTTGAAGTTTGGAAATAAATGACAATACATGGCAGCCACTAATAACACTTTGTAAGTTAACTGGAAGGAAACTTGGCCTCCCCTGTCTCTGTCTCTCTTTCTTCTTTCCTCTCTGTGTTTGTGCATTGTGGAGTGTTTGTGTGTGTGTGCACACGAGTGCAGTTTTGGGAACTGAACTCAGGGACTTGTGCATGCTAGGCAAGTACTGTACTCCTGAGTTATACTTCCAGCCCAAGAAAACTCCCAACTGGGTAGCAGTTGGGCTGTCCAAGATATCAAAATTCTTTGGAGGGTGTCTTATAGAAAGTAACAGTGATATTTGTTGGTATTATGGTATTTTTGATTCAATATTCATCTATTTTTCTCATTACCCTTTTTTATTCTTAAGTTCTACAAATTAGTTTAGTGAAAATGACCAAAACACTTAGTATCTCCTCCCTGTATTTCTTATTCTATACAATTAGATCCTCTCTTTTCCCTGTTTTAATGTCAACTTTGAATTAAGGTAAATTGGAAGGTTTTTTTTTGTTGTTGTTGTTGTTGTTGTTGTTGTTTTTTTAATGATTTTTCAAGACAGGTTTCTCTGCCCTGGCTATCCTGGAACTTGCTTTGTTGAATAGGCTGGCCTTGAACTCACAGAGATCCGCCTGCTTCTTGAGAGTAAAGGTGTGTGCCAGAACCTGGCTAAATTGGAAGGAGTTATTTTGTTGTTGTTGTTGTTGTTTTAAGACAGGGTTTCTCTGTGGCTTTGGAGCCTGTCCTGGAACTAGCTCTTGTAGACCAGGCTGGCCTCAAACTCACAGAGATCTGCCTGCCTCTGCCTCCCAAGTGCTGGGATTAAAGGTGTGCACCACCGTCGCCCAGGAGTTATTTGTATATTATTTATTTTGCAGCTTGAAATTTTTTAAAATAGCATCATCTGGTTGTAATAAGAATAATTAAGTAAGAGATAAACATGGTGAAGGAAAGTAGTGGAAGAATTAGATGAAATACAAGAATAAGAGGTAGGATTTGAGGGTGGTAACAGATTAGGGTTAGGGGGTGTCTGTTTTTAAAACTGAAATCTTACCTGCAATTTTAAGAAATTTACTGTCCCTGACGTCAGAATTATGCAAAATGCTAAGTGGAATTTTCTAATTTCCTAATAGAGCATATTTTGAGGACAGCATAATTTGTAGGAAAATTGGACAAAAGCTCCCCCTTTAAAAAAGGTTAGTATTTCAGATATGTGGTTATTTTGTGAGTATTCATAATATGCTTGTAATTGTCAGGGAAAGCCTTAGAGTTATCGGTTTAGCTTATAGTAAGGAGGAAAGACCAGAGTTGGCCGTGTTGATTTTTATCATTGGTAGTTATGTCTGAATATGAAGATTTGATTAATTTTAAGTTACATAGTGAAAAATTTTTTGGAGGCTAGTTTAGAAGAATAGAGATGGGAATAAAGTATGTATATTCTAAGGGAAGTGGTGGCTTAATAGGTTTGGTGATCTTGTAGATTACAGTATTCATATTAACTTAATATTTACAGCCTGTAGTTTCTTTAGTGAAGTGAATTTTTCTTTGCTTTATTTCAACATTAGGGAAATAAGCTTTCTTCACTCAGCATGCTTTGGTAATTCAAGGATTTTATTTTGATTTAAGTTTGTAGAAAGTTTAGTGTTAATATTCTTTATGTGAAATGGCAAAGAAATTAAAGACAGTTCAAAAATGTGTGTGTGCTTGTGCGTGTGTGTCCAGTTTAAATTGTTTGAAAACACAGTTTACTTTCTGAATTAGGAGAGACTTCTTTTCCCTACCTTCAATAGGATTTAATAAATAAAAATAAGCAATAAAGTTTATTTTTAGTAAAGGAATTTAATTTTTTAGATTTGTAGTACCAAACTAAGTTGAGGGTTTTTTCCAGGTACAAAAAAAACTTATTTCCCCTGTATTCTTCAGACTTTTAAACATTTTGAAATTCACATTCAATTTTGAACTTCCTCGGTTTTCCAGCTTTTCTTTTCATTCTTTTTCCATCATTGTAATGCCTTATGATGAGTCTTCCTTCTTCTCAAAACTGTATGTAATATCTGTTCTTAATACATGGGCTGCTGTAGCCAGCAGAGTGATAGAGGTGGCTGCTGTTCCCAGCAGACAGTGACTGAGAACATTACAGGGATGAAGTGTAGTCTTGGCCTGCCTCCACAGTGTTCCATGTTCGTGCCATCCCATGCTGTGGGCACCAGGCAGATATTTTGACACTAGTTGAATGCTGCTCTCTCCATCTATGCTTTTGCTTTCACCATTATTTGCAGTGGGATATTTAAATCCATTTTATGCCTTATTTTCTTATTTCCCTTGCCCCTCTGCCCTGTCTTCCTTTCTGTTTTTGCATAGTTGTGCTCTATTCTTCAGACCCAGCCTGTAGTTTGAAATGAGATCAGCATAGCAAAAGTACCTTGTCAGCACAGTGCTGTGTGCACTGCCTTTTACTGGCCTGTAAGCAACCACAGCTGGGTTTGGTGTCTGGTGGGAAAAGTTCCCACATGAGAATTTATTACATATGAGTGACAAAGGGGTTTTCTTTCGTTGAATTTAAAGTTTGAGACTCCTTCAGATGTGAGAGCTGGTAGGTAATCGGTGTTATAGCTTAGAAATAGAATCATTGGCTTTGGACCACTTCCCACAAAATGTCAACTACTATTTTATTCCATTCTTGGTCTTTCTCATTGGAAATAGATTCTAAATTGTAGTGGTAAAATAGTTCCCTGAATCCCAGTGGTAGCCGACATACAATGGCAGCTTTCCAACCAATGCTTGCTTATCCATTTTACAGGTGTAGCAATGATGCAAATAGTCAGCTGCCCGTATGTAAAGACAGTCGCTACCACCAAGACCGGTAATTTTAAAACATCTTAGTTTGTTTTGTCTGTAAGTTGGCATGGTAGTGAATGTTGTTGTTTATCCTTTTATTTATTTTTTGCCCTAGTGAGTGGAGCTTAAAAAATATTTTTCTTTTTAATGAGCAGTTTAAATTCAGTTATCATATTTGGCCAACACTTAATTTCCCAATTGCCTGTAGTTTTAGCTTCTTTGGTTCACAAAAGCAAATGAGGTCAGATCACTTTATATCTTAATTTATGTAATAAGTGTAAACAACTTCATTCTCATATTCATAACATTTAATTTTATTTTTGATGTATGTTTTTAAGTTAAATCTAAAATGTCATTTCCATGTGTAAAATGATGTGATTATGCTTGCATGCAAGTGACTATGTGCGTGTGATATTTGTATATAGCATATGTTTGCATTTTAAAGTGACCAAAGTAAACTGCCTAGAACATAGATCCTAGGATTTTGTTTTCCATTTGGATTCTTGTATCCATATTTTAACAGTATTTTAAATAATACCGGCTTATTTAGCATTATAAAAAACAAAAACTGTGGCTTGTCTTTTAAACTAGACTCTGTCTGACTTGTTAAGGGAAAGGGTGATGTGATAGTCTGTACGGCTTTATCAGTTGCAGTTGTTAAGTCATGTTTCTTTAAAACAAAGATCTTTATTCTGAGAAGTAGGGAATTACACTCAGTGAATTGTTATCTCTTTAGAATTTGGGAACTTAAAAAAGTCTGTTTAGTCTATCATGATATTTAGACACTGTCATAGAAGACACCTAAACTTTTGACTGTTCTTAAGGTTTAATTTTTGGATCCAGTTTCCGCATCCAGTTGAATTTAGACATTAGAGTCAAAAGACCAAGGAGATAGGGTGGCTAATATTTAGTTCACCTTTTATATACTATTCTTGTTCTAAGTATTTATTAATATTTATACTAGGAGGATTTAGCTTGTGGTTTTATTTAGTAGTTGGATCTAACTTTTTATTATTCTTTTTTAGGTGTATTACCAGGAATGGCCCCTCCTATAGTACCCATGATACATCCCCAGGTTGCTATTGCAGCTTCACCTGCTACATTAGCTGGAGCAACAGCAGTTTCTGAGTGGACTGAATATAAAACGGCAGATGGGAAGACGTACTATTACAATAATAGAACACTAGAATCAACATGGGAAAAGCCCCAAGAACTGAAGGAAAAAGGTATAGTTGTTTGTGGCTTAGGACGTAGTATGAACTGTAACAAGTAGCTATTTGGAATTCATATTTTGTAAACTACAAAATATTTTTTAAATGTTCATGCATATTACACATTTTTCAGTTATGAAGCATTGTATAATTAGATTGTCCTTATGGAGACTGATAACACTGATTAACAAAATTTAGGTCTTTGGCATTTAGTATGTAGCAGGTTTATAATGCTGCGTGTTATGAGTCCTTGCTTCTCCGCAGCATAGTTCAGTATTTTATGGGTAGTTGCTGCAGGCGATAGACATGACCTGAGAATATGTTTTCTTGAAGTCAGCAGGTTAAAGAGTTTTCTAATTATATTAAGAGATAGTACCAAGAAGTGCATTTTATGTGTATGGTTATCATTTAGAAATAGAGCATCTCAACTGCTTACTCTGCAAGTTCTTTTAAAAATTACAGAAAACTGTTGAATGACATTGTCTTAGTTATTTAACAGAAAAATTAGATGAGAAGATTAAAGAGCCAATTAAGGAGGCATCTGAAGAACCACTGCCAATGGAGACAGAGGAGGAAGATCCTAAGGAGGAACCTATAAAGGAGATAAAGGAGGTAAAGGGCCAAGGCATGCTAAACTGGGGGCCAACCTGTGTTGTTTGTAGTATCTACACAAAACTGAACATGTATTTGATGGATATTAAAACAGTTTCAAATTTGACTTTTGAAATTTTGGGGTTCTTTGAAGTTTCTAATATTTTTCCCTTTAAAAGGTTCATTAATATTTTAGGTATAATAATTTTTGTTTTAAAGTGTGGGTGTGTTTTCATTGTATATATGTGTGGATACCCTTGGAGGCCAGAAGAGAGTAGGTGTCAGATCCTTGGATCTGTAGTTACAGGCAGTGTAAATTGCTTGATCTGGGAACTGATCTCAGGGCCTTGGGAAGAGCAGTACATATTCCTAACAGCTGAGCTATCTCTCCAGCCCTTTCCTTTTTATACTTAACTGAGGTCCATTGAACGGTAAGGTTTTGACCTAAAGGTTGAAACTAATCTCCAGCCTCTTGACCTGCAGACTGGTTCATGTTAAAGTTAGAAGTACAATTTACTGTTTGAAGAATGCTGAGTGTATTTCATCTGTCCTCCCCACTGTCCACTTAGTGTGGAGTGGTCCCTTTGTAATCTTGAGTTCTGGTTTGTGGAGCTTCTTTCATTCTCTAAGATGACAATGATAGCCATGTTTCAGTACTACAAAAGTTAGAAGAAGTAAGAAACCATGTTAAAGGAAGAGGTCTCCTAGTTTTCTCTAGTTATTTCTGTTGTAAGCACATGGCTAGTCTGTGATATAGGGCTAGTTGCTGCTGCTCGTTTCTGCTGAAGTGAGATTCAGCTCTTAATGTAGAACAAGGATGTATAACTTTATAGAAATTCCTACCCAGAATCTTACAGTTCTTACAATAGGTCTTGGGTTAGTTTCCATTTGAGGTATTTGTGATGATACTTTATTTTTCATTTGTCGTGTACTATTTATTAAATAAAATACTATTTCTCTTAGGAGCCCAAAGAAGAAGAGATGACTGAAGAAGAAAAGGCTGCCCAGAAGGCAAAGCCAGTAGCTACTACTCCTATTCCTGGTACTCCATGGTATGTACTTAACTGAGGAATTTTATTTATTTTACTTGATTCTTAAATGACTTCTGTGGGAAGAAAATAGGGTTTAAAAGTATAGGTCATATTTTTTTAACTGTTCAATATTTTGATTCTTGTTTGTTATAGTTGGGGTATGCAGACCTAAAATTCAGTTGGCACAAATATTTTCCATAATGACCAAACAAATATCTTCTTCCCTTTATGGTCGTGTCCTTATAGTTGTGTATTTGAACCACTGTGAAATCTTGAGCCTGCTTTTTATTATTTAATGTTTTAAATTTATTTCTATGTACATATAATTATGCATATGTAGATTCCCACTATGTGATTATTACAGAAATCTGTAAAATTACAACTTATAATCCAATTATGGAATAATCTCCTTACTCTTCTTGGGCTTGTTTTTTGCTTCTTGGGTGTGGTTTTTCCCTTTCTTCCTCTGCCACATTAGTGTTTCTTCCTCTGTTCCTTCTCACTTATTTAACCCATATCCACTGCAGTACTGTGGCTACTTGTTTCTTCTTGAGGCTTTGTACTATTACATAGAGTCTTTCACAACTTATTTTTGTTGCTACTTTTGTCCCTGTCCCTCTCTGCTGCCCCCCCTCCATTTTTTTTCCCCTGTGGTGACCCAGCATCTGTGTTTAAAAACCATGTCTGTGAGATAATGTTAAATAGGTTCTTTTCTTTTTGAATTTCCCACAAAATAGCAAGCAGATCTTGAGGGCAATGACATCCCTAGACTAGATTCTATGTTATTAAGGGATGACAGTGGTATGTCCTTGTATTAGCTCCTTTTCTACTTTATTAATGGAAATATCTGTGGAGAGAGACCCTCATTAGCATTGCTATCTTAAGGGGACAGACTGTATTAGAAAGTATTTAGCAGTTCCAGAATAGTTGACTTAAATGTCCTTATGTTTCTTCTGGTGGAGGTATTATCTTTACTGATAGCTCATCTCTGGTTCTTAAATCACTCCTGATTTGATTCTTTCATATTTCTGTTTCTTTCTGTTGTGACAAGATGTTGAGGCTTGTCTTTCTGTATTTCTGGTTTTGGGTTTAGCTATTTTTCCAAGGAGACCTAGTTCATTTTTGTGAGCAGTGACATTTATAAGTCACGGTGTTAAATCTTGGGATAGTGCTGCTGTTGAATTCTGACTTTAAAAATACTGTGGTAGATTTAGGTTGAAGACTCATATTTAAAGGTACAATGTGACTTCATACCATTTCGTGCCACTGAGTTTTATAGCGCCATTTTTCTGAATGCATCATCTGTCTCACATCGTACTGAGTTCCTGTTTCTCAATGAGGGCAGCATAACTGTACTATTTGCCTTTCTCACACGGGCCACAATATCAGTACTGACACTGCCTTTAGTGTAATTAACTCTATCTCATGTACTTGCTAAGGCAGTTTACGCTTTTGTGATTTTGTATGTAGGGAATATCACTAAGGCTTGTAGTAAAAATGTGTTTTAAAGACCCTAGGTATGGTTTTCTACATATATTATTCACTGATTTAATAAACTTAATAAACTCATTTAAAAGTAATTATGCAAAATGTTTCTATATAAAATCAGAGTTATAAAAATAGTCTGTATTTAATACGCATGCTCCTGAGTTTGGTTTATCATGATAAAACTGGTAACCAACCTCATACATTTGGGGCTTCACGCTCACATGTGGACCTGTTCTTGGAATAGTTGAACATTCCTTTAGACTTTTGTAATTATTGCTTCTTTATTTTTTCTGTTGTGAAACAGTTGTAATTTATATGTCTAGACATTTGAATCTAGTCTCCCTCCAAACCCTTAACTGTTTTTCTTATGATTTTTATCTGTAGGGTTGTATCCCCCCTCCCCCCAATTGACCTTTTAAGACTTTTTTTTAAGGGGGTTAAAGCTTGAGGTTGAGGGTGGGGAGGGACTGAGCAGGGCAGATCTGAAAACAAGGTAGTAGGTGAGGGGTTTAAGCATTCTGGGTCTACGGCCTCCCCACCACCACCAGTCTGCTCAGACTCCCATTCACATCTTCCGTACCAGTAGTCTGCATCCCTTAAGTTAGAGGTTCTTAACACATGGGTTGCGACCTCTTTTGGTAGTCTAATGACCTTTTCACAGGAGTTGCCTAAGAACATCAGAAAACAGATATTTATATTACAATTCAAACCCAGAGGTTGGCCTGTCTTTGTGCTGGGATTAAAGGCATGTGCTACTACCACCCGGCTGGATATATTTTTATATTTCAATTTTGCTATGGTTTATACAAACAGCTTACAATGTCATTTAAAATCTACTCTGTCAGTTCTTGCTTTTATTTGGTATAATGAAACTATTAACAGTTAATGTAAATTTTGATAGCATTGAATTTGAGATATAATTATTTACTGGTTTTCTTTTCTAACCTTCTGTTCCTCTGTTCTCTCTTAATTTATATTTGATTTGTTTAGCATTCTGTTTAACTTAATGGCTTTTTGAGGGCATCTCTTTTGTCTTCAGTCGTTACTTCAGGAATTATAGCACCCATATGTAACTTCCCCATTCTGTTATGGATAAACCCTGCAGGGCAGGGCCCTTTAAACCTGTACACCCTGGCTTATGTCTTAGTTATCTTACATAGAACTGCTGTGTGCATTAAAATTCCATCAGGCAAATAGAATTTCAAAGAACTTAAGAAGATGATGATACTTTGTATTGACAATTCCTGCCTTCATTGCTTAAGACACAGGCTTTGTTGAGTTATCAGCATGGAGAACGTTCCTTTTCAATCTGGTCTTCTGGGTTGGAACCTCTTAGTCCCTTTTCTTTAAAATTCTTCCCCCTTTTGGTTCTGTAGGATGTGAAGTTCTCGTTGGTAATTTCTTTTCCCAGAACCTTAATGATGTTCCTTCATATTTTGGATTGTGGGGCTCTTGGTAAGGATTAAAGTTCGCTCAGAGAAGTTTTGTCATTTCTTTCTCCCATCCCTAGTTATCGTGATTTTTGTACTTTAACAGCTGGTCCTATCTAGGCCAGGTGTTTTGAAGTTATTTTGTTTGAGGTTTACCTGTATGAGCGAAGTCTGTCCTTTATATAAGCCTTTGGAAATATTATGTGTGTGTGTTTTGTCTTCATGTGTGTCTGTCTCCCCATGCATCATGTGTGTAGTACCCAGGGAGACCAGAGGAGGGCATTGGAGCCATTGAAAAAAGAGTTACCTGTGAACTGCCATGTAGTGCTGCTAATTGAACCAGGTGCCTCTGGAAGAGGAGTCAGTGCTTTTAATTGCTGAGCCATCTCTCCAACCCCAGTTTCAGTTAATCAATTTCCTGTTTATCTTTAAAATTGTTTCTATTTCTTCTCTGAAAACAGCTGGTTTTTTTTTCATTAATTTCAGATACAGTTTTCTTTATCCCATGAAATTTAGTTGTTACTGTGGAATCTGATTATTTCACCATAGGATCCTTTTCTCATTTCAATGTCCAGGTCACTTTGAGCTTGACAGTTGTTAATTTTTGATTGTCTAGAGAGATCTGGTTTCCTTTGGACTTTTGGCTGTCTGCTCTTATACAAACTATCATCAGACTAGAACTTGTAAAGGGGCATAAATGGCTACTTACTTCCTTATAGTTGCCTCTGTAAATTTTGACTCACTGTACTTCTATATATTTATTATGAAACTTATAAATCCTTTCTTATGCTTGATTTTTGTTATGACTTGAATTTTCTAATTGTAAAAATAGGATTAATGGACTGTAGTGGTTTGTGGGGTTCTAGTGTAGTTCTTTATATTTTATATCACCTATAATTAGATCATGTTTGCATTTGATATGTAATTTTGCTTTATTAAGAAATACTAAGAATTTATTGGGTACTGTGACTTGCTTTTTAAGCTGTAGAGTTTTTATGGTGTTAGTTTTTTTATTATTTAGAGAATATTAGTTTTTGTAATCAAACCCATGTAGATAAGACCTTATATATTTAATACAGTGTGTTACCCCTGAACAAATGGAAAGAAAAATTAAGTTCAACATTTTGAGACCAATATGGTTGTTAATTTCTGTACAATGGCGACTCAATGCAGTAAACTGGGATACTTTTTCCAAAATTGACAAAACTCAAATTATATATGTGTATATATTTATACTTATATAAATAAATCAATAATAGCAGTGTGTTATGCATCAATAGCAGCAACAGCTTTTTCAGGTTCTGCAGTCATTAGAACAAAATTATAGAGATATCTAGCACACTAGCTTTTTTGTTGCCTTTGAACTTTAAATAGTTTAAAATTTAGTGCTGTCAAATTGGGTGAATTCAGTTTGTAAACATTTTAAACTCTAACCACACATTGGTTTGCATTTTTGTAGCTACTTGGCCCTCTTTTGTTCTGAAAGCCATATGAAAACCATTATTAATTAGGATCTTTCCTTTTCTTACTACTTACTGACCTTTCGTCTTCTGAGAGTTAACATTAAAAGACATAGCCGTCAGAGTGCATTTTTGTAATAGAGAAAAATGGTATTTTATCTTAATCTTCAGGTGTGTTGTTTGGACTGGCGATGAGCGGGTCTTCTTTTACAACCCCACCACTCGTCTTTCTATGTGGGACCGACCTGATGATTTGATTGGAAGGGCAGATGTTGACAAAATTATTCAAGAGCCCCCTCATAAGAAAGGATTGGAAGACATGAAGAAGCTAAGTAAGTTTTAAATTAGGAACTCATGCTCTGGATTTAACCCCTTTTTATTTTTTGATGGAAGTATAAATGCCATTTAAAATATTTAATGTTTAAAAATAGACTTATTCTGGTTTGATACAATAAAAATGTGAGAAATGTGAAGAATTTGGATAAGGTTTTGTTTGGTAGAACAGTCTTAACTTTGTGTGAAGGTTTTCAGTTAGTTTGAGATTTTGGAATTGTTGCTCTTGGCTTAGTGCTCATTAATGCCACTTGAAACACTCCTTAGATAGCCTTTTGTCTCCTTTTGTTACTAGTGATATATTTTGCAATAATCAGACTATGCAGAATATTTTTATTTTGCTAAAATTTTGTAGACTACACAATGTAAACTTTTATGAAAATATAAGTAGCTAATCCTGCGGTGGCATGTACCTTTAACCTACCATGTGGGAGGCAGAGGCAGGTAGATCTCAGATCCAGCACAGTCTGGTCTGCAGAGTTTGTTCCAGACCAGCTACATACATAGTTACCTCCCACCCCCCTGAATCATTCGAACTAAATAATAACTTCCTTGTTGAATAAAGAAATCCTATCTCTTAAGAGATTTTTAAATCTACTTCCTGTACTGATTGTATTTCAGAACATTGGGTCAAAGATTTGTGTATAACTTTTTGTTATATATTTATTACACTTACGTTTATTCAGAGTATTTTATTCAGTTTTTATGGAACTCATATTCATAAATAATGTAGAAACATGGTAAGCAAATAATTTAAAACTTCTAATGTAATAAATCTTGATGTGGTCTTTAAAGTGGTCGAGAACTTTACATGGAATATACATGTATATATATACATTTATAATTTCTGTCATTTTGTGCTTTAAAGTACTTTGCAGATCAGTGTAACTGCCTATCTGGTACTCTGTTACCATCTCTTTTTTCACCTTCAGCAATATTTACTTTATAGGCATGATGATGTTATTTATAATCATAGTAGTGAATGGTGCCAAAAAATACACAATTTGCTTTTGGGTTTTTTTGGGAACATTTTCTTTATATTTGAGTCACATTTGTTGCATAATGTGCATCTATGAAAGTTCTATGAATTATGAATCAGGAGTATTATTTATTTGTAAAGTTAAAACTGGGAAAACTTGTACCTTTTAAAGTTAAGGGGTAGGTAGGAAACCTCAAAGTAAATTAAACTGTAGAATTGTCTTACTTGGCTTAGTGATTGTTAGGTAGATATTTTAC